>NW_026844264.1:0-2812500 GCF_029955315.1 Cylas formicarius
AGTTTTAGCGATAGCAGCGGCTCCGCCCGAGAGCGAACCTAAAGCCCCTAGCGCTCCTAATAACGGTAAAAGTGGTAAAATACCGCCCGATTTTGATTCGAACGGTATAATTCTAGGTACCCTAATTTTTTTACGTCCTCCCGCTTTTCTTACAGCGGCTCTGCCAGCTCGAAGCGCTTCCAGTGCCGATCTTCTAAGCATTTTAGGGTTATCGATATGAAACAATTGTTTCTTCTTTAATGCATTGCGAACCTTTTTCACGACACCCTGTCGAAACGAAACAGAGGGACGCCGTTGTTGACCCATACCGAGCTTACGTTTAGTTTTCATAGTCGCGGTGACAAAGAATGCGGCAGCTTTTTCACCAAACTTTGCGTCTTTAGATTTTACTCGCTGCCACGCACGCGTTTCCAATTCTTTATCCGCTTTATGACGTTCGTCTAACGATTTGTTTTGCGAATAGGCAATGTCGTGTACCTTACACGCAGCGTCCAAAGGATTCACCCCGCTATCGCCTCGGTTCAAGCGTTTTTCCAATTTTGTACCGGGACCGCAAAACTGGTAACCCGGAATGTGTACTTCAAAAGGTAACTTGTTAATAAGCGTGTTAACGAGACCACTTCCGGACGCGAAGCATAACATACTAATTAAAGGAAATTGCTTGTGTCGTATATATATATACGAGGTGTCTCGAATAAACATTGTAGTCATGCGGGTGGTGCAGCAGAAACTCAAGCTCCCCATCGATAATTTAGATTTGGTTTGCGGAGATGGTTTCTTTAACAAAAGCAAACACGGTCAACTGCTACCCAATTCATTTAGGGCGGTGTTTTGCGGACCTAGCGGTTGCGGCAAAACCAACACCATGTTAGCGCTACTCTTTAACCCCAACGGGGCAAGTTTCGAAAATGTTTACGTCTACTCAAAGTCGTTGTATCAACCAAAATATCAACTGTTATCTCGCGTATTGAGCAATGTCAAAGGAGTTGGATATTATCCCTACAGTGAAAGAGACTCGATAATCGACCCCAGCGACGCGAAAGAGAATTCTCTGTTTATTTTCGACGACGTGGCGTGCGACAAGCAAGATAAAATTCGCGAGTATTTTTCGATGTGCCGACACAAGGCCATCGACGCTATTTATCTCTGTCAGACATACTCCAAGGTACCCAAGCAATTGATACGTGACAATTGCAATATTGTCGCGTTGTTTAAACAGGATGACATGAATTTACGTCACGTTTATGATGAACATGTCTCACCCGACGTTTCATACGACACGTTTAAACAAATTTGTTCCGAGTGCTGGAAAGAAAAGTACGGCTGTTTGATAATTGTCAAAGATTTCGACGTAAAAAACGGACGCTACCGCAAGGGTTTCGACAAATATATAAAAGTCGATATTTAATTGTCGATAGAAACAGTCATGAAGGCGACGTCCGCCGACATCGCCGACGCGGCGCTAAAAAAAAAAGTAAACGAGTTGTCTAGATCTATTCGAAAGAAGTATTTAACATTAAAATTGGGTAAGAGCGAAGAGGATGCGTCAATTCGGAAGCTTTTCAAACCCGTCAGCGAGCCGCTAGAACGTATAGCAAAAATAAAGCTATCACCGTCACCGGCAGAAATAAAAACTGAACGTCGAGGTGTCAAGCGGGAACACAAAAAGGAACCGAACGAAGAAACAAAAAATAAGGTTAACGTATCATTTTTGCCTATGGAAGAAATTCAGGAAACGCCGGATCCCAATAAGAGCGTTGAGATGCAAAATATCGATGAGGAGGAAGATGATGTGTTTGACACATCGAGCGTGGCCAACGCATCCCTTCAATCATACCTGGAACAATATCCAGAAATTTCCCATTCATATATTCAAAATTTATGGGTAAAATCGCCCGACACCGATATTGTTTACGGACCCGTTTACGACAAAATATCATCCAAATGGTTTCTCGGCAATAAATCGCTGGATTTTCATCAAGGATCTGGCGATATTATTGTAGACGGCGAGAGATATTCCGGTACCCGCGGCTTGTATAATTTGGTGTTTTTAAAAGATCCCATAGCATACACAAAAGACGATTTGGCACAATATAAAAAAATAATGGAGGCTACCCAGGTGCACAGGGACGCGATCGGACGTCTGAAAGGCGCATCGACTGTACCAAAATATACCAAGGTCATCCGACCCTTAATAAAATCTCAGTCGCGTTCGTACTCGTACAGCGGTCAAGGTTATAATATGCGTTATAATGACGCTCCTACTGAATATGTATACTGGGACGACGTCAATGAACTCGTAGAGCGTCTGAAATTACTAATCGCGTCGAAACACGCAGGCAACACGTCTCATGATAACGAAATAGTTTCAATCGTTGAAGAGCTAAAAGAATCAGGTTTTATACGTTAGTTTAACGATGAGTCTGGACAAGTTTGGACGTTCTAGCGCGCTGCGCTCTAAACGACCCTTCACTAATACTGTGATTAGAAGCGCCCTCGACTATATGCCAGACGGAAACGTCAATATGAACAATTTAAAAATTTGCAATGTCCAAACGCCTAGCGATGACGGTGACGTGGCTAACAAAAAATATGTGGATGAGACAAGTAATTTATTAAAAATTGCATTGAGAAAGATTATTGGACAGAAACTCGAAGCGTACACGAAAAGATTACAAATTGAAGACAAAACTAAATTCTCGCGTCTTGAAGAACAACTGAAAATGAGTAGCACTACACTCGAAAATGAAATTATGCAGTTTCGCGAAGTTTTCCACCAAAAGCTAAGCGAAATGAGCGCAAAGAAAGATTTGGAAAAGCACATGACAAAAGTCGCCGTTTTGTCACAGCAATTTCATGATATTGTAACCAAAATGGAGCGACTTACGAACGAAAATGAGAATATAATGAAGGTATTGAAACAAAGGGTTTTAAATCCTCCATCGCAACCGAACACACATTATGAATAAAGAGAAGGTACAACTGGTTCGAGAACTGCACAAGCCGGCACGCAGAAATTATGCTCGCCGCCGGACTATAATACGAGGGATGGATGACCTGTGGCAAGCGGATCTGGCCCAATTAGATCGCTACAGCAAACAAAACAGAAATTTTAAATTCGTGCTGGTTGTGATAGACTGTTTCTCAAAATATGTATGGTGTCGCCCGTTGAAAACCAAAACCGGGGTCGAAGTCGCCAAGGCGTTTTCCAAAATTCTCAAGGACGGACGGCACCCTCAAAACTTGCAAACGGATCTCGGTAAAGAATTTTACAACGACACGTTTCTGAAACTTGTGGATAAGCATAAAATTAACCACTATAGTACGTATAGCATAAAAAAGGCCTCAATTGTCGAACGGGTGATACGTACCCTCAAAGAGAAATTGTTTCGACATTTTTCTTTACGCGGGACGTACAAATGGATCGATGTGCTCGCCTCTATCGTTGATGAATACAATAACACAAAACATAGAACGACGGGTACGAAACCCATCGATGTGAGTAAGAGCAACGAAAAGAGAATTTTGAAAACCGCGTATAGTAGCATAAAAATATTCGGTCCTCGTAAACTTAAAGTCGGCGACATCGTTAGAATCAGCAAAGTCAAGCACGTTTTCAACAAAGGTTATACACCGAATTGGACCACGGAATTGTTTAAAATTGTTAAAGTACGGGTTACTAACCCCGTAACGTATTTGCTTCAAGATATGCAGGGTAAACCCATAATGGGCGGATTTTATGAAGAAGAATTGCAGAAGACAGTTAACCCGGACTTATATCTCGTCGAAAAGGTGTTGCGCAGACGAGGCAATATGGTTCTCGTGCGCTGGTTGGGATTGGATAAGTCGCACGATTCGTGGGTAGACAACGTAGACGTTTTGAAATAAATTTAGTCTCGATTTAGAAGTTCTGACATAAATACGTGTATATGATGGCTCAAGAGAAAATTGTGACATCCAACGAATTGTATAATTTTTTGGAAAATTTCGAGTTGCAATTTCCTTCATCAGAAGTGCTCCCGTCCAGCTTCGTTCCTGTAGAGCAACAAACCAAAAAATCTGCGACCAAACGAAAACAAAGTGCGTCGGTCGTATCCCGCAAGAAGAAGAAGAAAACTACCACAAGTGAAGCGTTTGCAGCTCCAACGTCATCCGCTGATTGGCTCGAAGTGTTCACGGACGGTAGAGAAAAAAGTGTCATTTGTGAGGCATTCAATTTAAAAAGAAACTTGGCGTCTCAGTTGTCGGGATTAGAGTGCAATATCAACGAAATTGAAACACAAATTGCGCTTTTTAATACAGACTTGCAAGTGGCGCGGATGCAAGCTCAAGAGTGCAAAAGAAAACTAGAACAATTTAATAATTTAGCATTTAACGAAATTGTAAAATAGTAATAATGTATATAATAAATAAATTATACAATTACAAACTTCTGTGTAATTATTATGCGGTGTTGTGGTGGTGGTAAAAAAGAAAATAGCGTCTAAATATATACATGTTTATTCTTGTTGCAATACAATGGAATACAATCAATACATAAAAGTCTTATCTACAGTTACATATGTTATAATAAAACCACAGTATTAATAGTTCAATGGACTATCAGAAAAGCGTAACTTTTTTCCATATTTCCTCTCATTGTGAAGCATTAAATTACATTCATCTTCAGTTTCTACAGTGAACAAAACTTCTTCAAAGCAGCTTTGATACCAAAATTGTTTATCGTGATATACATCATTCAAATTATTTATATCCAGCTGTAAATGATAGTGATCCAATAAAAGTCTAAAATTTTTCTTTTTAAATTTTTTAACTACTTGAAATATAAAGTGACAAGATTTACAAACTAAAATTTCCGAATATTTTATCCTGTAATAACTGACCCATAAACAGTAAGCGGATTCTCCGTCAAAATCAATGGTTGGAGTTGCCAAAATGCTATTTCTGTAAGACGATCCAAATCTCTTATTCAACAGAATGAATTCTAAATTTAATAAAGAATTGCCATCAGACTGGAGCGCTAGTTGTTTAAGGTACCTCCATCTATATTTCGAATAATATTTAAATATTAGTATCGTTAGTTTCCAAGGCAAAGGTGACTCACGCAAAAAATCAGCACTACACCTAATATTTTCGCAAATTGTTATAATACAAAGGCTTTCTAATGTAAGTTGTTTGACCATAATCTGTAACAAAAATATATTAAAAAATAATTACGGCACTTTATAATGTCCCCACGGAAGCGTTTCATATGAATTCGGCAAAAGATAACGTTTATCGTCTAAAGGACTCAAGGCAACTTTTGTTTGTTCGATGCTAAATACATTGTGAGTGTATGAACGAATGGTTCGTTGAGTGGCGTACTTTTCCCTAAAATTTGTTAAGCATTCTACGTAGTCATCAAATGAAATTTTATTTTTTACAATATTGTACTGAATACCCTTTGACTTTTTAACTACCGAACCCGTTAAAATTTTGAAAGTATACATTTTCGACCTTAACCCAGCATAATGACTAATGATGGTGCCATTAGTCTCATCCTTCATCAACCCCAAAACCTTTTTGTTGATTTGCGGTATATTATAGGGATTGTCATTAGGATAATCAGACGTGTCAAATTTTGTTAAATCGGCCTTAATAACGCTTTCATATGCGTCATAACATTTGATATTATAAATGAAACTGTCCGTATCCATGTATTGAATTTTACATTTTTCGGGACCCAAATTTGGAAGCATGTAATTATAATGAAACTCGTACATGGTCGTTTTCGACAAATCCAATATGGACATTCCAATATAAAGTGGCTTATTAAAGCAAAGTTCCGATTTTTTTAATTCTATAAGCAACAAATTGTTATCAAGTATGGTTCTACTGTGAAATCTAGGACTAGAAATTAAATTTTTCGCACCGTAGCGACCATCCCACGCTTTAACAAATTTAACAATACGATGCTTGCGAATGTTTTCCATTGTTTTACCGTAAGCGGCATTATTAAACAATTTGTATAAATTTATACCAAATTTTGTCTTTGCTTGGGTTCTTAATTTATTATTATGATCGATATAACATTTCAACCAACGAGATTGGTTAAATTTTAATATTTTGTGAATTTTCTTTAGTACGAGACCGTTTTTGAGAGCCTGTTTTAAATTGCGATAGTGTATGACGTATTTTTCTTTATTATACAAAGTAGTCATTAGTTTTGGTAACTTTGAATTGGGGGGCACTCGATGTTCGGCACAAAATGGAAAATCTCTATGTGTGTCATGTAATTTCTGCGGGTATTCCAGGTCTACCTCTAGGATATATCCTTGGGAAGATTCATCTGGAATGTTCATGACATTAAATGAATCAATCTCTTGATGAGACATCCAGTCGAATCCTCCGTAAGGAAGAGGCTCGCACATGGCCTTGCCATAGAGGTTATTGACGTCAAAGTACATGATATAGGAATCATCCCTGGATGAATCGTAGTTGGGCATATATTTATTGTTGGCCTCCGCATATCTACCAACACACACCGAAATTCCACCTCGTATAGCCCGCTCGATAAACATAATTTGGTCAATGTCGCGCAAAAGTTCTAAACGACATTTTGTGAATCTAAGCATGCAATCCCATGTATACCCGGGCATACTGAAATACCACGCCGGATCCAAAACGTGTGTTGCCATACAAGTTTTTCGAAAATTTTCGAATATATCTGCCAGAAGAATAACGTCGGTTTTTAAATACAAATCTGAATACTCGCCTAAATTTTTTATTTCAAACGACTGCCAAACACTTTGTGCGTGGGAATATTTTTCTTCACTAATATTGCTTTCACTTAATTTATTATAGAATTCTTCAATCGGGGGTAAAGTTGTTTCATTTAATTTGTCTATATGGTCGATGTAATCGTAACAAAAAATACCTTTTTGCGACAGTAAATTTAATTTTGATTCGTCGAGATCGGAAAATTCTTTTCTTAAAATATATAGTTCATTTTTATCCATACTGGAAACTAAATTATCCAGAGATGCTCCCAAAAATCTAAACGAATCTATAAATCTAAATTTTATGTTATAATCAGGTTCGAAATATGTAAAAGAGATGTATTTTTCCTTATTAACCGGAACTATGGATACATAGCTATTTTTTGCTAAAACCGGAAGCAGGAAGTGGCTATCGTATCCAGAAAGGTTCTGGAATACTACGGGCACTACAAATATTTTTTTAAAATTTAAATTACAAGCCTGATGGGCAAAACCTCTAAATTTACCAGTAAAATGATCATGGTCACGAACAATAACATCTTCTTTTAAAAAAGGTTTTTCACAAATATGACAATGACTCGACCTTTGATCTAGACTAATTTCACTATCCATTGGTATAATATCCTTAAATTTTGAACGAACAAATTTTGATAAATTAGATATTTCCTCCACGAACCAATCAATACAATCTAGACCACGATAACTTTTGAAAAATGATATTGAATCATCATAAGAACATTTAAAGTAATATGCAGCACTGTAAGCTTCGTGCTTTTGGTATTTCGAGGTTTTATCTGAAATTTTCAAATTTACTTTTCTCAATTGACTCTCAAAATCGGCGTAAATTACAAACGGAGTCCTTTGTTTATATATATGGTTTCGAAATTCAACGTAATCATATTTGGGAAAAGACACTTTATACTCATTGAAACTGGAACATATTGTTTCGTGGTCATGTAGACGAGTTTCGTTATTGAAATAATTCAAACACCTATCGCAAATGTATTTCTTGTGATTATATTTACTGAGCTGTGAGGAAACTAATCGAGACAAATTTTTAATGTAACAATAGTGATATTTTATTTCTTCATAATCATTATCTTGCGGATCAGGATCAAAATCATTAACTTTTGGATAATATTTATTTTGTATTAACAACAAATTTGAATGTTTTTCGCGTTTTTCTTTTGTTAATCGTGCAGGTAACACGGAATAAAAACTAGTTTTTTCATTTTTATTAAGCTCTAAGATATAAACATTGATGGAAATATCATTGTCTTTTTCAAATTTGCTTATTTTATTCATTTCCATAGGTGTTTGTAAATTTTCAGTTTTCAAAACACTTTTGTAGTATGGATATGAAGAGGGTAAATACTGACGAAAACGTGCTGGAAAGAGTCCGCATACAACTGACCAATAAAAACACGCTTGATCGTCATTTCTAATGTTAATACAAGCCCTTTTATTCGCAATTTCTTTAGGCAACTCAACGAAGGATGACCCGTTACCCATTTCAAATTTATTAATGTTAATCTCTAAATAAATAATATTATTTAAAGCCCACCCGGAATCACGTTCCTGAAACTCTGACATTTGATTTAAAATTTTATCTTGCACATTTTCAACAAACCAATCATTCAATTCTGTTCCTAAATCAACTACAGCATTTCCGGTACTCAGATATTTAATATCAACTTCGCCTTGGACATCATTTTTTGCCTTAATAAATTCACCGCAAAATGTGGTATTTACTTTCAGCAATAAAAATTTCTTTAAAATTTGACTAATTTTTTGTTGAAATATTGGACGAGAATCGTTTAAAAATTGAATTAAATCTTTATGAAGTAAATTAATTATGACACCAGTCTGAACTCTTCCCTGGAAACACGACGCTACCGATTCCCATACAACCATTTCATTTGTGTTTGTCTCGCGGCTACTACTTTGTAATCCCAATCCAAAATGCTTATGTTGATAATTAAGAATAATTTTTCTAATAGCTTTCAGATGTTGAATTGTAGTTTGTAATTTTCTTTTTAACCCAATAGATAAATCCTTTTCGTTAGAAACGATTTGGTTGCAAGATTCAATATTTTTATTTAGTCTCCTAAGCCACACATCACTATCTCTAAGAGTGAACTTGTCGGAAATATGCTTTTTTAATTTTTGTAAGGTTAAAATTAAGATTTGCCCTCTATGAATGATCTGCTTTACGCGCATCGTGGTTTATTAAATATATAACAGTAAATAAGACTTACCCTGTATAATATGTTGATTAATTTTGAATTATTTTGAATTTCTTTAAAGAGTTGGGCTTTCCAATATCTTTGGATCCCTCGTAGACCAGTTTGTACTGCCCCGACGCAAAGTGTTCTAGTCTCGGACGGAAAGCTTCTGTCACGCGAGTAGGAAGAAATACTACGAAATTTTCTAATTGCAGCAACACGGAATTGCCAAATTTTGTATTAACAATTTTGGCTCTAGTAATTTTAAACGGAACGCCTATCGGCAATTCATGCAGTTTGACAATCGGCTGCTCAAAATCACCTTCTGCAAGACAGGTTTGATTCAGTTGACTTAAGTCCATCTATAAATTATTATTAATTATTTTATCTCAAAATTAAAAAAATAAAAAAAACTTACGCTTAAGATTGCTGCTATTCTATTTGCGGTTACGGGTTGAGAGTACTAAGATGATCTTTAGGAACTTTATAAAATAATAACAAATGTTAAAGAATTAAAATAAGACAATAAAAAAGGTACTTACTGCTTTTTTGTACGAACACCAAACCACTAAGTTAGCTTCCACGTTGCACGAATAATACCAAAAACAACTACTGACAAAACAGAGAAAAATGAGATGTATTTATACGGTGCGAGAATACTTTCTAAAAGTTAACAAACGAAGACACCTCTACATGCGTTGCAACAAATTTTTCCCATTACGTTAATCCCACGGAGCAAATATAAAGGGGGCAATTAATTATTATTCTCAACAAGCAAAACAACTTGACATTTAGACTCGGCGCGTTTTGAAATTCCACATCCCATACGGAGATTGTAAAAAATGAAAGCAAGTTGGCCTTGATCTTTTGCGGCAACATACGTTCGTCCAACGTCCGAAACGGTTGCGTTCCCGTGTGAAAGCGTGTTGACCTTGAGACTTCTACCTGCACGGTTGTCTGGCGACAACATCGCGTCTATTCAAATCGGCGTTGGTGCTTGTGGGTAGAAGACCTTTCGACTTTTAATTCAACCATGGAAGGGAGTGCATGTGTATAAATACGTTGCATGTGTATTATAGACTATATTCAGTGCAATGAATACAGAAGTGCGATGTCCATTTCCCTACGACCCTACAACTGGTAAGTTTTATATTTTAATTACCTTTATACAGTGCGCGTCTTTTCTTGTGGGTTTCAGTTTGGGTTATCACTTTTTTGGTTAGTTTCTACCTGTTTTAAAATATGATACTCATCTTTTTTACGTTGCATAATAACCGATTTAAATTGAGTGTTTTTAATAGCTTTTAAATGACAGTGAATGGAAAAGGGAATTTTGGCTTTTAAAAAATAAACAATTTTTAAATTTGTTTCAAAAATGTTTTATTTTTTGTACTAAAAAATTGCAGTTTGCCTTTTTGACAATAATAATCGAATTAAATTGAGCGTTTTTAATATCTTTTAAATGACAGTGAATAGGGAATTTTGGCTTTTAAAAAATAAACAATTTTTAAAATTACTGAAAGTTTTGTTTCAAAAATGTGCGTTTTATGGGGAAAACGCGAAATATATACATATTTTTGTTTATTTTTTGTACTAAAAAATTGCAGTTTGCCCTTTTGACAATAATACACTTACATTTAAATGACAGTGAATTGAAACGTGAATTTTAGTATGCGCGTATAACTTAAAAAACAATTTTTAAAATTATTTGATAACCCCCCTTTTTGGAAGTTTTGTTTAAAAAAAATGTGTGTTTTATAGGAAACGCTACATATCATACTTTGTTTTGTTCTAGAAAAAATCGCGGTTTGTCCGTATGACAAGTCGCATATTATGTTGGCGCATCGCTTAGGGCGTCACATATTCAAATCACACAAAGAGTACCGGGGGTTAGAATTCCCGGTACGACATGAAACGACAAGGGAACATCACCAGCAGCAGGAGCAACCCGGTGGATCAAAAGAAACAAAGGAGCAGCAGGAGTACCCGGGTGGGTGGTCGACGGAGTGGGACGGCGAGGAGTGCACTTCGTATTTAGATTTCCTCCGGGAACGGGAAGAAGAACAACGCAAGGAACAGGAACAATGGGATGGTCGACTGAATCGACATAAAAAGAAGAAGAAACTCCTCGCCAGACCAATTTTATAAATAAAATAAAATAAAATGTATTAAAATTCAAGTTTATTTAATTATCCTCCCGATCCACCGCGTCACCGCGCCGCACCGTCACCGCCCTCTACCGGGGGGGCCTACGACGGTCGGAGCGCGCGACATCTAGCAGCGACGGGCGGAACCGGGGCAAAACAGGACGCTACACAAGCTGGCGACACAAGCGCGCGACATCTAGCAGCGACGGGCGGAACCGGGGCAAAACAGGACGCTACACAAGCTGGGTGGGGGGCGGAGCGCACTCTGGTAGACAGGGGGGACACTAGGACGCCACGCGCGGGGGGCCCCCGCTGCGGGGGGGTTAGGAAATTGAGGTTATGTACGGTTTCTGTTGCTTATATCGGCACTATACATCTACTAACAGATTCCAGTCAAAATCGGCTTCTTCGATTCATATCGTATCTAAAACCGCATCAAAACTGCGAATATCAGTTTAAACTATCATTTTTTGATACAAACAGTTATATATTCATGTCAATATCTTTCAAATTCTAGTCAAAATCGGCGTCTTTGGGCATTTTAGTAACGAAAACCTTAATAAACTATTAGATTTCGACGTAAGGCAACCTTTCTGAGTCAAATAGTTGCCGATTTCGATAAAATCTTAGTCAGAATCTGCTTTTTCACCTCTTATTTTACCCAAATCTACCTTAGAAATGCAGATATATACTTAAAACACCTTCTTTTGGGACAAATAATTGGTTTTCGCCCTTGATTTACGGAAGATTATAGCCAAAACATGCATTTTCATAACTTAGCGAACTGAAATCTACATTAAAACTGCAGATAACTACTTAAAAATTCACTTCCTTGAATTGATAATAGGTTTTTCTTTGTCATTTTAAACAGATTCCAGTCAAAATCGGCTTCTTCGATTCATATCGTATCTAAAACCGCATCAAAACTGCAAATATCAGTTTAAACTATCATTTTTTGATACAAACAGTTATATATTCATGTCAATATCTTTCAAATTCTAGTCAAAATCGGCGTCTTTGGGCATTTTAGTAACGAAAACCTTAATAAACTATTAGATTTCGACGTAAGGCAACCTTTCTGAGTCAAATAGTTGCCGATTTCGATAAAATCTTAGTCAGAATCTGCTTTTTCGCCTCTTATTGTACCCAAATCTACCTTAGAAATGCAGATATATACTTAAAATACCTTCTTTTGGGACAAATAATTGGTTTTCGCCCTTGACTTACGGAAGATTATAGCCAAAACATGCGTTTTCATAACTTAGAGAACTGAAATCTACATTAAAACTGCAGATAACTACTTAAAAATTTACTTCCTTGAATTGATAATAGGTTTTTCTTTGTCATTTTAAACAGATTCCAGTCAAAATCGGCTTCTTCGATTCATATCGTATTTAAAACCGCATCAAAACTGCAAATATCAGTTTAAACTATCATTTTTTGATACAAACAGTTATATATTCATGTCAATATCTTTCAAATTCTAGTCAAAATCGGCGTCTTTGGGCATTTTAGTAACGAAAACCTTATTAAACTATTAGATTTCGACGTAAGGCAACCTTTCTGAGTCAAATAGTTGCCGATTTCGATGAAATCTTAGTCAGAATCTGCTTTTTCGCCTCTTATTGTACCCAAATCTACCTTAGAAATGCAGATATATACTTAAAACACCTTCTTTTGGGACAAATAATTGGTTTTCGCCCTTGATTTACGGAAGATTATAGCCAAAACATGCATTTTCATAACTTAGCGAACTGAAATTTACATTAAAACTGCAGATAACTACTTGAAAATTCACTTCCTTGAATTGATAATAGGTTTTTCTTTGTCATTTTAAACAGATTCCAGTCAAAATCGGCTTCTTCGATTCATATCGTATCTAAAACCGCATCAAAACTGCAAATATCAGTTTAAACTATCATTTTTTGATACAAACAGTTATATATTCATGTCAATATTTTAGTAACGAAAACCTTAATAAACTATTAGATTTCGACGTAAGGCAACCTTTCTGAGTCAAATAGTTGCCGATTTCGATAAAATCTTAGTCAGAATCTGCTTTTTCGCCTCTTATTGTACCCAAATCTACCTTAGAAATGCAGATATATACTTAAAACTCCTTCTTTTGGGACAAATAATTGGTTTTCGCCCATGATTTACGGAAGATTATAGTCAAAACATGCATTTTCATAACTTAGCGAACTGAAATCTACATTAAAACTGCAGATAACTACTTAAAAATTCACTTCCTTGAATTGATAATAGGTTTTTCTTTGTCATTTTAAACAAATTCCAGTCAAAATCGGCTTCTTCGATTCATATCGTATCTAAAACCGCATCAAAACTGCAAATATCAGTTTAGACTATCATTTTTTGATACAAACAAAATCGGCGTCCTTGGGCATTTTAGTAACGAAAACCTTAATAAACTATTAGATTTCGACGTAAGACAACCTTTCTGAGTCAAATAGTTGCCGATTTCGATAAAATCTTAGTCAGAATCTGCTTTTTCGCCTCTTATTGTACCCAAATCTACTTTAGAAATGCAGATATATACTTAAAACACCTTCTTTTGGGACAAATAATTGGTTTTCGCCCTTGACTTACGGAAGATTATAGCCAAAACATGCGTTATCATAACTTAGCGAACTGAAATCTACATTAAAACTGCAGATAACTACTTAAAAATTCACTTCCTTGAATTGATAATAGGTTTTTCTTTGTCATTTTAAACAGATTCCAGTCAAAATCGGCTTCTTCGATTCATATCGTATCTAAAACCGCATCAAAACTGCAAATATCAGTTTAAACTATCATTTTTTGATACAAACAGTTATATATTCATATCAATATCTTTCAAATTCTAGTCAAAATCGGCGTCTTTGGGCATTTTAGTAACGAAAACCTTAATAAACTATTAGATTTCGACGTAAGGCAACCTTTCTGAGTCAAATAGTTGCCGATTTCGATAAAATCTTAGTCAGAATCTGCTTTTTCAACTCTTATTGTACCCAAATCTACCTTAGAAATGCAGATATATACTTAAAACACCTTCTTTTGGGACAAATATTTGGTTTTCGCCCTTGATTTACGGATGATTATAGCCAAAACATGCATTTTCATAACTTAGCGAACTGAAATCTACATTAAAACTGCAGATAACTACTTAAAAATTCACTTCCTTGAATTGATAATAGGTTTTTCTTTGTTATTTTAAACAGATTCCAGTCAAAATCGGCTTCTTCGATTCATATCGTATCTAATACCGCATCAAAACTGCAAATATCAGTTTAAACTATCATTTTTTGATACAAAGAGTTATATATTCATGTCAATATCTTTCAAATTCTAGTCAAAATCGGCGTCTTTGGGCATTTTAGTAACGAAAACCTTAATAAACTATTAGATTTCGACGTAAGGCAACCTTTCTGAGTCAAATAGTTGCCGATTTCGAAAAAATCTTAGTCAGAATCTGCTTTTTCGCCTCTTATTGTACCCAAATCTACCTTAGAAATGCAGATATATACTTAAAACACCTTCTTTTGGGACAAATAATTGGTTTTCGCCCTTGATTTACGGAAGATTATAGCCAAAACATGCATTTTCATAACTTAGCGAACTGAAATCTACATAAAAACTGCAGATAACTACTTAAAAATTCACTTCCTTGAATTGATAATAGGTTTTTCTTTGTCATTTTAAACAGATTCCAGTCAAAATCGGCTTCTTCGATTCATATCGTATCTAAAACCGCATCAAAACTGCAAATATCAGTTTAAACTATCATTTTTTGCTACAAACAGTTATATATTCATGTCAATATATTTCAAATTCTACTCAAAATCGGCGTCTTTGGGCATTTTAGTAACGAAAACCTCAATAAACTATTAGATTTCGACGTAAGGCAACCTTTCTGAGTCAAATAGTTGCCGATTTCGATAAAATCTTAGTCAGAATCTGCTTTTTCGCCTCTTATTGTACCCAAATCTACCTTAGAAATGCAGATATATACTTAAAACACCTCCTTTTGGGACAAATAATTGGTTTTCGCCCTTGATTTACGGAAGATTATAGCCAAAACATGCATTTTCATAACTTAGCGAACTGAAATCTACATTAAAACTGCAGATAACTAGTTAAAAATTCACTTCCTTGAATTGATAATAGGTTTTTCTTTGTCATTTTAAACAGATTCCAGTCAAAATCGGCTTCTTCGATTCATATCGTATCTAAAACCGCATTAAAACTGCAAATATCAGTTTAAACTATCATTTTTTGATACAAACAGTTATATATTCATGTCAATATCTTTCAAATTCTAGTCAAAATCGGCGTCTTTGGGCATTTTAGTAACGAAAACCTTAATAAACTATTAGATTTCGACGTAAGGCAACCTTTCTGAGTCAAATAGTTGCCGATTTCGATAAAATCTTAGTCAGAATCTGCTTTTTCGCCTCTTATTGTACCCAGATCTACCTTAGAAATGCAGATATATACTTAAAACACCTTCTTTTGGGACAAATAATTGGTTTTCGCCCTTGATTTACGGAAGATTATAGCCAAAACATGCATTTTCATAACTTAGCGAACTGATAACAGATAACTACTTAAAAATTCACTTCCTTGAATTGATAATAGGTTTTTCTTTGTCATTTTAAACAGATTCCAGTCAAAATCGGCTTCTTCGATTCATATCGTATCTAAAACCGCATCAAAACTGCAAATATCAGTTTAAACTATCATTTTTTGATACAAACAGTTATATATTCATGTCAATATCTTTCAAATTCTAGTCAAAATCGGCGTCTTTGGGCATTTTAGTAACGAAAACCTTAATAAACTATTAGATTTCGACGTAAGGCAACCTTTCTGAGTCAAATAGTTGCGGATTTCGATAAAATCTTATTCAGAATCTGCTTTTTCGCCTCTTATTGTACCCAAGTCTACCTTAGAAATGCAGATATATACTTAAAACACCTTCTTTTGGGACAAATAATTGGTTTTCGCCCTTGACTTACGGAAGATTATAGCCAAAACATGCGTTATCATAACTTAGCGAACTGAAATCTACATTAAAACTGCAGATAACTACTTAAAAATTCACTTCCTTGAATTGATAATAGGTTTTTCTTTGTCATTTTAAACAGATTCCAGTCAAAATCGGCTTCTTCGATTCATATCGTATCTAAAACCGCATCAAAACTGCAAATATCAGTTTAAACTATCATTTTTTGATACAAACAGTTATATATTCATGTCAATATCTTTCAAATTCTAGTCAAAATCGGCGTCTTTGGGCATTTTAGTAACGAAAACCTTAATAAACTATTAGATTTCGACGTAAGGCAACCTTTATGAGTCAAATAGTTGCCGATTTCGATAAAATCTTAGTCAGAATCTGCTTTTTCGAGTCTTATTGTACCCAAATCTACCTTAGAAATGCAGATATATACTTAAAACACCTTCTTTTGGGACAAATAATTGGTTTTCGCCCTTGATTTACGGAAGATTATAGCCAAAACATGCATTTTCATAACTTAGCGAACTGAAATCTACATTAAAACTGCAGATAACTACCTAAAAATTCACTTCCTTGAATTGATAATAGGTTTTTCTTTGTTATTTTAAACAGATTCCAGTCAAAATCGGCTTCTTCGATTCATATCGTATCTAATTCCGCATCAAAACTGCAAATATCAGTTTAAACTATCATTTTTTGATACAAATAGTTATATATTCATGTCAATATCTTTCAAATTCTAGTTAAAATCGGCGTCTTTGGGCATTTTAGTAACGATAACCTTAATAAACTATTAGATTTCGACGTAAGGCAACCTTTCTGAGTCAAATAGTTGCCGATTTCGATAAAATCTTAGTCAGAATCTGCTTTTTCGCCTCGTATTGTACCCAAATCTACCTTAGAAATGCAGATATATACTTAAAACACCTCCTTTTGGGACAAATAATTGGTTTTCGCCCTTGATTTACGGAAGATTATAGCCAAAACATGCATTTTCATAACTTAGCGAACTGAAATCTACATTAAAACTGCAGATAACTACTTAAAAATTCACTTCCTTAAATTGATAATAGGTTTTTCTTTGTCATTTTAAACAGATTCCAGTCAAAATCGGTTTCTTCGATTCATATCGTATCTAAAACCGCATTAAAACTGCAAATATCAGTTTAAACTATCATTTTTTGATACAAACAGTTATATATTCATGTCAATATCTTTCAAATTCTAGTCAAAATCGGCGTCTTTGGGCATTTTAGTAACGAAAACCTTAATAAACTATTAGATTTCGACATAAGGCAACCTTTCTGAGTCAAATAGTGGCCGATTTCGATAAAATCTTAGTCACACTCTGCTTTTTCGCCTCTTATTGTACACAAATCTACCTTAGAAATGCAGATATATACTTAAAACACCTTTTTTGGGACAAATAATTGGTTTTCGCCCTTGATTTACGGAAGATTATAGCCAAAACATGCATTTTCATAACTTAGCGAACTGAAATCTACATTAAAACTGCAGATAACTACTTAAAAATTCACTTCCTTGAATTGATAATAGGTTTTTCTTTGTCATTTTAAACAGATTCCAGTCAAAATCGGCTTCTTCGATTCATATCGTATCTAAAACCGCATCAAAACTGCAAATATCAGTTTAAACTATCATTTTTTGATACAAAGAGTTATATATTCATGTCAATATCTTTCAAATTCTAGTCAAAATCGGCGTCTTTGGGCATTTTAGTAACGAAAACCTTAATAAACTATTAGATTTCGACGTAAGGCAACCTTTCTGAGTCAAATAGTTGCCGATTTCGATAAAATCTTAGTCAGAATCTGCTTTTTCGCCTCTTATTGAACCCAAATCTACCTTAGAAATGCAGATATGTACTTAAAACACCTTCTTTTGGGACAAATAATTGGTTTTCGCCCTTGATTTACGGAAGATTATAGCCAAAACATGCATTTTCATAACTTAGCGAACTGAAATCTACATTAAAACTGCAGATAACTACTTAAAAATTCACTTCCTTGAATTGATAATAGGTTTTTCTTTGTCATTTTAAACAGATTCCAGTCAAAATCGGCTTCTTCGATTCATATCGTATCTAAAACCGCATGAAAACTGCAAATATCAGTTTAAACTATAATTTTTTGATACAAACAGTCATATATTCATGTCAATATCCTTCAAATTCTAGTCAAAATCGGCGTCTTTGGGCATTTTAGTAACGAAAACCTTAATAAACTATTAGATTTCGACGTAAGGCAACCTTTCTGAGTCAAATGGTTGCCGATTTCGATAAAATCATAGTCAGAATCTGCTTTTTCGCCTCTTATTGTACCCAAATCTACCTTAGAAAAGCAGATATTTACTTAAAACACCTTCTTTTGGGACAAATAATTGGTTTTCGCCCTTGATTTACGGAAGATTATAGCCAAAACATGCATTTTCATAACTTAGCGAACTGAAATCTACATTAAAACTGCAGATAACTACTTAAAAATTCACTTCCTTGAATTGATAATAGGTTTTTCTTTGTCATTTTAAACAGATTCCAGTCAAAATCGGCTTCTTCGATTCATATCGTATCTAAAACCGCATCAAAACTGCAAATATCAGTTTAAACTATCATTTTTTGATACAAACAGTTATATATTCATGTCAATATCTTTCAAATTCTAGTCAAAATCGGCGTCTTTGGGCATTTTAGTAACGAAAACCTTAATAAACTATTAGATTTCGACGTAAGGCAACCTTTCTGAGTCAAATAGTTGCCGATTTCGATAAAATCTTAGTCAGAATCTGCTTTTTCGCCTCTTATTGAACCCAAATCTACCTTAGAAATGCAGATATATACTTAAAACACCTTCTTTTGGGACAAATAATTGGTTTTCGCCCTTGATTTACTGAAGATTATAGCCATAACATGCATTTTAATAACTTAGCGAACTGAAATCTACATTAAAACTGCAGATAACTACTTAAAAATTCACTTCCTTGAATTGATAATAGGTTTTTCTTTGTCATTTTAAACAGATTCCAGTCAAAATCGGATTCTTCGATTCATATCGTATCTAAAACCGCATCAAAACTGCAAATATCAGTTTAAACTATAATTTTTTGATACAAACAGTCATATATTCATGTCAATATCCTTCAAATTCTAGTCAAAATCGGCGTCTTTGGGCATTTTAGTAACGAAAACCTTAATAAACTGTTAGATTTCGACGTAAGGCAACCTTTCTGAGTCAAATGGTTGCCGATTTCGATAAAATCTTAGTCAGAATCTGCTTTTTCGCCTCTTATTGTACCCAAATCTACCTTAGAAAAGCAGATATTTACTTAAAACACCTTCTTTTGGGACAAATAATTGGTTTTCGCCCTTGATTTACGGAAGATTATAGCCAAAACATGCATTTTCATAACTTAGCGAACTGAAATCTACATTAAAACTGCAGATAACTACTTAAAAATTCACTTCCTTGAATTGATAATAGGTTTTTCTTTGTCATTTTAAACAGATTCCAGTCAAAATCGGCTTCTTCGATTCATATCGTATCTAAAACCGCATCAAAACTGCAAATATCAGTTTAAACTATCATTTTTTGATACAAACAGTTATATATTCATGTCAATATCTTTCAAATTCTAGTCAAAATCGGCGTCTTTGGGCATTTTAGTAACGAAAACCTTAATAAACTATTAGATTTCGACGTAAGGCATCCTTTCTGAGTCAAATAGTTGCCGATTTCGATAAAATCTTAGTCAGAATCTGCTTTTTCGCCTCGTATTGTACCCAAATCTACCTTAGAAATGCAGATATATACTTAAAACACCTCCTTTTGGGACAAATAATTGGTTTTCGCCCTTGATTTACGGAAGATTATAGCCAAAACATGCATTTTCATAACTTAGCGAACTGAAATCTACATTAAAACTGCAGATAACTACTTAAAAATTCACTTCCTTAAATTGATAATAGGTTTTTCTTTGTCATTTTAAACAGATTCCAGTCAAAATCGGTTTCTTCGATTCATATCGTATCTAAAACCGCATTAAAACTGCAAATATCAGTTTAAACTATCATTTTTTGATACAAACAGTTATATATTCATGTCAATATCTTTCAAATTCTAGTCAAAATCGGCGTCTTTGGGCATTTTAGTAACGAAAACCTTAATAAACTATTAGATTTCGACATAAGGCAACCTTTCTGAGTCAAATAGTGGCCGATTTCGATAAAATCTTAGTCACACTCTGCTTTTTCGCCTCTTATTGTACACAAATCTACCTTAGAAATGCAGATATATACTTAAAACACCTTTTTTGGGACAAATAATTGGTTTTCGCCCTTGATTTACGGAAGATTATAGCCAAAACATGCATTTTCATAACTTAGCGAACTGAAATCTACATTAAAACTGCAGATAACTACTTAAAAATTCACTTCCTTGAATTGATAATAGGTTTTTCTTTGTCATTTTAAACAGATTCCAGTCAAAATCGGCTTCTTCGATTCATATCGTATCTAAAACCGCATCAAAACTGCAAATATCAGTTTAAACTATCATTTTTTGATACAAAGAGTTATATATTCATGTCAATATCTTTCAAATTCTAGTCAAAATCGGCGTCTTTGGGCATTTTAGTAACGAAAACCTTAATAAACTATTAGATTTCGACGTAAGGCAACCTTTCTGAGTCAAATAGTTGCCGATTTCGATAAAATCTTAGTCAGAATCTGCTTTTTCGCCTCTTATTGAACCCAAATCTACCTTAGAAATGCAGATATGTACTTAAAACACCTTCTTTTGGGACAAATAATTGGTTTTCGCCCTTGATTTACGGAAGATTATAGCCAAAACATGCATTTTCATAACTTAGCGAACTGAAATCTACATTAAAACTGCAGATAACTACTTAAAAATTCACTTCCTTGAATTGATAATAGGTTTTTCTTTGTCATTTTAAACAGATTCCAGTCAAAATCGGCTTCTTCGATTCATATCGTATCTAAAACCGCATGAAAACTGCAAATATCAGTTTAAACTATAATTTTTTGATACAAACAGTCATATATTCATGTCAATATCCTTCAAATTCTAGTCAAAATCGGCGTCTTTGGGCATTTTAGTAACGAAAACCTTAATAAACTATTAGATTTCGACGTAAGGCAACCTTTCTGAGTCAAATAGTTGCCGATTTCGATAAAATCTTAGTCAGAATCTGCTTTTTCGCCTCTTATTGAACCCAAATCTACCTTAGAAATGCAGATATGTACTTAAAACACCTTCTTTTGGGACAAATAATTGGTTTTCGCCCTTGATTTACGGAAGATTATAGCCAAAACATGCATTTTCATAACTTAGCGAACTGAAATCTACATTAAAACTGCAGATAACTACTTAAAAATTCACTTCCTTGAATTGATAATAGGTTTTTCTTTGTCATTTTAAACAGATTCCAGTCAAAATCGGCTTCTTCGATTCATATCGTATCTAAAACCGCATGAAAACTGCAAATATCAGTTTAAACTATAATTTTTTGATACAAACAGTCATATATTCATGTCAATATCTTTCAAATTCTAGTCAAAATCGGCGTCTTTAGGCATTTTAGTAACGAAAACCTTAATAAACTATTAGATTTCGACGTAAGGCAACCTTTCTGAGTCAAATAGTTGCCGATTTCGATAAAATCTTAGTCAGAATCTGCTTTTTCGCCTCTTATTGAACCCAAATCTACCTTAGAAATGCAGATATATACTTAAAACACCTTCTTTTGGGACAAATAATTGGTTTTCGCCCTTGATTTACGGAAGATTATAGCCATAACATGCATTTTCATAACTTAGCGAACTGAAATCTACATTAAAACTGCAGATAACTACTTAAAAATTCACTTCCTTGAATTGATAATAGGTTTTTCTTTGTCATTTTAAACAGATTCCAGTCAAAATCGGATTCTTCGATTCATATCGTATCTAAAACCGCATCAAAACTGCAAATATCAGTTTAAACTATAATTTTTTGATACAAACAGTCATATATTCATGTCAATATCCTTCAAATTCTAGTCAAAATCGGCGTCTTTGGGCATTTTAGTAACGAAAACCTTAATAAACTGTTAGATTTCGACGTAAGGCAACCTTTCTGAGTCAAATGGTTGCCGATTTCGATAAAATCTTAGTCAGAATCTGCTTTTTCGCCTCTTATTGTACCCAAATCTACCTTAGAAAAGCAGATATTTACTTAAAACACCTTCTTTTGGGACAAATAATTGGTTTTCGCCCTTGATTTACGGAAGATTATAGCCAAAACATGCATTTTCATAACTTAGCGAACTGAAATCTACATTAAAACTGCAGATAACTACTTAAAAATTCACTTCCTTGAATTGATAATAGGTTTTTCTTTGTCATTTTAAACAGATTCCAGTCAAAATCGGCTTCTTCGATTCATATCGTATCTAAAACCGCATCAAAACTGCAAATATCAGTTTAAACTATCATTTTTTGATACAAACAGTTATATATTCATGTCAATATCTTTCAAATTCTAGTCAAAATCTTCGTCTTTGGGCATTTTAGTAACGAAAACCTTAATAAACTATTAGATTTCGACGTAAGGCATCCTTTCTGAGTCAAATAGTTGCCGATTTCGATAAAATCTTAGTCAGAATCTGCTTTTTCGCCTCTTATTGTACCCAAATCTACCTTAGAAATGCCGATATATACTTAAAACACCTACCTTTGGGACAAATAATTGGTTTTCGCCCTTGATTTACGGAAGATTATAGCCAAAACATGCATTTTCATAACTTAGCGAACTGAAATCTACATTAAAACTGCAGATAACTACTTAAAAATTCACTTCCTTGAATTGATAATAGGTTTTTCTTTGTCATTTTAAACAGATTCCAGTCAAAATCGGCTTCTTCGATTCATATCGTATCTAAAACCGCATCAAAACTGCAAATATCAGTTTAAACTATCATTTTTTGATACAAACAGTTATATATTCATGTCAATATCTTTCAAATTCTAGTCAAAATCGGCGTCTTTGGGCATTTTAGTAACGAAAACCTTAATAAACTATTAGATTTCGACGTAAGGCAACCTTTCTGAGTCAAATAGTTGCCGATTTCGATAAAATCTTAGCCAGAATCTGCTTTTTCGCCTCTTATTGTATTATCAATTCAAGGAAGTGAATTTTTAAGTAGTTATCTGCAGTTTTAATGTAGATTTCAGTTCGCTAAGTTATGAAAATGCACGTTTTGGCTATAATCTTCCGTAAATCAAGGGCGAAAACCAATTATTTGTCCCAAAAGAAGGTGTTTTAAGTATATATTTGCATTTCTAAGGTAGATTTGGGTACAATAAGAGGCGAAAAAGCAGATTCTGACTAAGATTTTATCGAAATCGGCAACTATTTGACTCAGAAAGGTTGCCTTACGTCGAAATCTAATAGTTTATTAAGGTTTTCGTTACTAAAATGCCCAAAGACGCCGATTTTGACTAGAATTTGAAAGATATTGACATGAATATATAACTGTTTGTATCAAAAAATGATAGTTTAAACTGATAGTTGCAGTTTTGATGCGGTTTTAGATACGATATGAATCGAAGAAGCCGATTTTGACTGGAATCTGTTTAAAATGACAAAGAAAAACCTATTATCAATTCAAGGAAGTGAATTTTTAAGTAGTTATCTGCAGTTTTAATGTAGATTTCAGTTCGCTAAGTTATGAAAATGCATGTTTTGGCTATAATCTTCCGTAAATCAAGGGCGAAAACCAATTATTTGTCCCAAAAGAAGGTGTTTTAAGTATATATCTGCATTTCTAAGGTAGATTTGGGTACAATAAGAGGCGAAAAAGCAGATTCTGACTAAGATTTTATCGAAATCGGCAACTATTTGACTCAGAAAGGTTGCCTTACGTCGAAATCTAATAGTTTATTAAGGTTTTCGTTACAAAAATGCCCAAAGACGCCGATTTTGACTAGAATTTGAAAGATATTGACATGAATATATAACTGTTTGTATCAAAAAATGATAGTTTAAACTGATATTTGCAGTTTTGATGCGGTTTTAGATACGATATGAATCGAAGAAGCCGATTTTGACTGGAATCTGTTTAAAATGACAAAGAAAAACCTATTATCAATTCAAGGAAGTGAATTTTTAAGTAGTTATCTGCAGTTTTAATGCAGATTTCAGTTCGCTAAGTTATGAAAATGCATGTTTTGGCTATAATCTTCCGTAAATCAAGGGCGAAAACCAATTATTTGTCCCAAAAGAAGGTGTTTTAAGTATATATCTGCATTTCTAAGGTAGATTTGGGTACAATAAGAGGCGAAAAAGCAGATTCTGACTAAGATTTTATCGAAATCGGCAACTATTTGACTCAGAAAGGTTGCCTTATGTCGAAATCTAATAGTTTATTAAGGTTTTCGTTACTAAAATGTCCAAAGACGCCGATTTTGACTAGAATTTGAATGATATTGACATGAATATATAACTGTTTGTATCAAAAAATGATAGTTTAAACTGATATTTGCAGTTTTGATGCGGTTTTAGATACGATATGAATCGAAGAAGCCGATTTTGACTGGAATCTGTTTAAAATGACAAAAACCTATTATCATTATCATTATGTTATCTGCAGTTTTTATGTAGATTTCAGTTCGCTAAGTTATGAAAATGCATATTTTGGCTATAATCTTCCGTAAGTCAAGGGCGAAAACCAATTATTTGTCCCAAAAAAGGTGTTTTAAGTATATATCTGCATTTCTAAGGTAGATTTGGGTACAATAAGAGGCGAAAAAGCAGATTCTGACTAAGATTTTATCGAAATCGGCAACTATTTGACTCAGAAAGGTTCCCTTACGTCGAAATCTAATAGTTTATTAAGGTTTTCGTTACTAAAATGCCCAAAGACGCCGATTTTGACTAGAATTTGAAAGATATTGACATAAATATATAACTGTTTGTATCAAAAAATGATAGTTTAAACTGATATTTGCAGTTTTGATGCGGTTTTAGATACGATATGAATCGAAGAAGCCGATTTTGACTGGAATCTGTTTAAAATGATAAAGAAAAACCTATTATCAATTCAAGGAAGTGAATTTTTAAGTAGTTATCTGCAGTTTTAATGTAGATTTCAGTTCGCTAAGTTATGAAAATGCATGTTTTGGCTACAATCTTCCGTAAATCAAGGGCGAAAACAAATTATTTGTCCCAAAAGAAGGTGTTTTAAGTATATATCTGCATTTCTAAGGTAGATTTGGGTACAATAAGACGCGAAAAAGCAGATTCTGACTAAGATTTTATCGAAATCGGCAACTATTTTACTCAGAAAGGTTGCCTTACGTCGAAATCTAATAGTTTATTAAGGTTTTCGTTAATGAAATGCCCAAAGACGCCGATTTTGACTAGAATTTGAAAGATATTGACATGAATATATAACTGTTTGTATCAAAAAATGATAGTTTAAACTGATATTTGCAGTTTTGATGCGGTTTTAGATACGATATGAATCGAAGAAGCCGATTTTGACTGGAATCTGTTTAAAATGACAAAGAAAAACCTAATATCAATTCAAGGAAGTGAATTTTTAAGTAGTTATCTGCAGTTTTAATGTAGATTTCAGTTCCCTAAATTATGAAAATGCATGTTTTGGCTATAATCTTCCGTAAATCAAGGGCGAAAACCAATTATTTGTCCCAAAAGAAGGTGTTTTAAGTATATATCTGCATTTCTAAGGTAGATTTTGGTACAATAAGAGGCGAAAAAGCAGATTCTGACTAAGATTTTATCGAAATCGGCAACTATTTGACTCAGAAAGGGTGCCTTACGTCGAAATCTAATAGTTTATTAAGGTTTTTGTTACTAAAATGTCCAAAGACGCCGATTTTGACTAGAATTTGAAAGATATTGACATGAATATATAACTGTTTGTATCAAAAAATGATAGTTTAAACTGATATTTGCAGTTTTGATGCGGTTTTAGATACGATATGAATCGAAGAAGCCGATTTTGACTGAAATCTGTTTAAAATGACAAAGAAAAACCTATTATCAATTCAAGGAAGTGAATTTTTAAGTAGTTATCTGCAGTTTTAATGTAGATTTCAGTTCCCTAAATTATGAAAATGCATGTTTTGGCTATAATCTTCCGTAAATCAAGGGCGAAAACCAATTATTTGTCCCAAAAGAAGGTGTTTTAAGTATATATCTGCATTTCTAAGGTAGATTTGGGTACAATAAGAGGCGAAAAAGCAGATTCTGACTAAGATTTTATCGAAATCGGCAACTATTTGACTCAGAAAGGGTGCCTTACGTCGAAATCTAATAGTTTATTAAGGTTTTTGTTACTAAAATGTTCAAAGACGCCGATTTTGACTAGAATTTGAAAGATATTGACATGAATATATAACTGTTTGTATCAAAAAATGATAGTTTAAACTGATATTTGCAGTTTTGATGCGGTTTTAGATACGATATGAATCGAAGAAGCCGATTTTGACTGGAATCTGTTTAAAATGACAAAGAAAAACCTATTATCAATTCAAGGAAGTGAATTTTTAAGTAGTTATCTGCAGTTTTAATGCAGATTTCAGTTCGCTAAGTTATGAAAATGCATGTTTTGGCTATAATCTTCCGTAAATCAAGGGCGAAAACCAATTATTTGTCCCAAAAGAAGGTGTTTTAAGTATATATCTGCATTTCTAAGGTAGATTTGGGTACAATAAGAGGCGAAAAAGCAGATTCTGACTAAGATTTTATCGAAATCGGCAACTATTTGACTCAGAAAGTTTGCCTTATGTCGAAATCTAATAGTTTATTAAGGTTTTCGTTACTAAAATGTCCAAAGACGCCGATTTTGACTAGAATTTGAATGATATTGACATGAATATATAACTGTTTGTATCAAAAAATGATAGTTTAAACTGATATTTGCAGTTTTGATGCGGTTTTAGATACGATATGAATCGAAGAAGCCGATTTTGACTGGAATCTGTTTAAAATGACAAAAACCTATTATCATTATCATTATGTTATCTGCAGTTTTTATGTAGATTTCAGTTCGCTAAGTTATGAAAATGCATATTTTGGCTATAATCTTCCGTAAGTCAAGGGCGAAAACCAATTATTTGTCCCAAAAAAGGTGTTTTAAGTATATATCTGCATTTCTAAGGTAGATTTGGGTACAATAAGAGGCGAAAAAGCAGATTCTGACTAAGATTTTATCGAAATCGGCAACTATTTGACTCAGAAAGGTTCCCTTACGTCGAAATCTAATAGTTTATTAAGGTTTTCGTTACTAAAATGCCCAAAGACGCCGATTTTGACTAGAATTTGAAAGATATTGACATAAATATATAACTGTTTGTATCAAAAAATGATAGTTTAAACTGATATTTGCAGTTTTGATGCGGTTTTAGATACGATATGAATCGAAGAAGCCGATTTTGACTGGAATCTGTTTAAAATGATAAAGAAAAACCTATTATCAATTCAAGGAAGTGAATTTTTAAGTAGTTATCTGCAGTTTTAATGTAGATTTCAGTTCGCTAAGTTATGAAAATGCATGTTTTGGCTACAATCTTCCGTAAATCAAGGGCGAAAACAAATTATTTGTCCCAAAAGAAGGTGTTTTAAGTATATATCTGCATTTCTAAGGTAGATTTGGGTACAATAAGAGGCGAAAAAGCAGATTCTGACTAAGATTTTATCGAAATCGGCAACTATTTGACTCAGAAAGGTTGCCTTACGTCGAAATCTAATAGTTTATTAAGGTTTTCGTTAATGAAATGCCCAAAGACGCCGATTTTGACTAGAATTTGAAAGATATTGACATGAATATATAACTGTTTGTATCAAAAAATGATAGTTTAAACTGATATTTGCAGTTTTGATGCAGTTTTAGATACGATATGAATCGAAGAAGCCGATTTTGACTGGAATCTGTTTAAAATGACAAAGAAAAACCTAATATCAATTCAAGGAAGTGAATTTTTAAGTAGTTATCTGCAGTTTTAATGTAGATTTCAGTTCCCTAAATTATGAAAATGCATGTTTTGGCTATAATCTTCCGTAAATCAAGGGCGAAAACCAATTATTTGTCCCAAAAGAAGGTGTTTTAAGTATATATCTGCATTTCTAAGGTAGATTTGGGTACAATAAGAGGCGAAAAAGCAGATTCTGACTAAGATTTTATCGAATTCGGCAACTATTTGACTCAGAAAGGGTGCCTTACGTCGAAATCTAATAGTTTATTAAGGTTTTTGTTACTAAAATGTCCAAAGACGCCGATTTTGACTAGAATTTGAAAGATATTGACATGAATATATAACTGTTTGTATCAAAAAATGATAGTTTAAACTGATATTTGCAGTTTTGATGCGGTTTTAGATACGATATGAATCGAAGAAGCCGATTTTGACTGAAATCTGTTTAAAATGACAAAGAAAAACCTATTATCAATTCAAGGAAGTGAATTTTTAAGTAGTTATCTGCAGTTTTAATGTAGATTTCAGTTCCCTAAATTATGAAAATGCATGTTTTGGCTATAATCTTCCGTAAATCAAGGGCGAAAACCAATTATTTGTCCCAAAAGAAGGTGTTTTAAGTATATATCTGCATTTCTAAGGTAGATTTGGGTACAATAAGAGGCGAAAAAGCAGATTCTGACTAAGATTTTATCGAAATCGGCAACTATTTGACTCAGAAAGGGTGCCTTACGTCGAAATCTAATAGTTTATTAAGGTTTTTGTTACTAAAATGTCCAAAGACGCCGATTTTGACTAGAATTTGAAAGATATTGACATGAATATATAACTGTTTGTATCAAAAAATGATAGTTTAAACTGATATTTGCAGTTTTGATTCGGTTTTAGATACGATATGAATCGAAGAAGCCGATTTTGACTGGAATCTGTTTAAAATGACAAAGAAAAACCTATTATCAATTCAAGGAAGTGAATTTTTAAGTAGTTATCTGCAGTTTTAATGCAGATTTCAGTTCGCTAAGTTATGAAAATGCATGTTTTGGCTATAATCTTCCGTAAATCAAGGGCGAAAACCAATTATTTGTCCCAAAAGAAGGTGTTTTAAGTATATATCTGCATTTCTAAGGTAGATTTGGGTACAATAAGAGGCGAAAAAGCAGATTCTGACTAAGATTTTATCGAAATCGGCAACTATTTGACTCAGAAAGGTTGCCTTATGTCGAAATCTAATAGTTTATTAAGGTTTTCGTTACTAAAATGTCCAAAGACGCCGATTTTGACTAGAATTTGAATGATATTGACATGAATATATAACTGTTTGTATCAAAAAATGATAGTTTAAACTGATATTTGCAGTTTTGATGCGGTTTTAGATACGATATGAATCGAAGAAGCCGATTTTGACTGGAATCTGTTTAAAATGACAAAAACCTATTATCATTATCATTATGTTATCTGCAGTTTTTATGTAGATTTCAGTTCGCTAAGTTATGAAAATGCATATTTTGGCTATAATCTTCCGTAAGTCAAGGGCGAAAACCAATTATTTGTCCCAAAAAAGGTGTTTTAAGTATATATCTGCATTTCTAAGGTAGATTTGGGTACAATAAGAGGCGAAAAAGCAGATTCTGACTAAGATTTTATCGAAATCGGCAACTATTTGACTCAGAAAGGTTCCCTTACGTCGAAATCTAATAGTTTATTAAGGTTTTCGTTACTAAAATGCCCAAAGACGCCGATTTTGACTAGAATTTGAAAGATATTGACATAAATATATAACTGTTTGTATCAAAAAATGATAGTTTAAACTGATATTTGCAGTTTTGATGCGGTTTTAGATACGATATGAATCGAAGAAGCCGATTTTGACTGGAATCTGTTTAAAATGATAAAGAAAAACCTATTATCAATTCAAGGAAGTGAATTTTTAAGTAGTTATCTGCAGTTTTAATGTAGATTTCAGTTCGCTAAGTTATGAAAATGCATGTTTTGGCTACAATCTTCCGTAAATCAAGGGCGAAAACAAATTATTTGTCCCAAAAGAAGGTGTTTTAAGTATATATCTGCATTTCTAAGGTAGATTTGGGTACAATAAGAGGCGAAAAAGCAGATTCTGACTAAGATTTTATCGAAATCGGCAACTATTTGACTCAGAAAGGTTGCCTTACGTCGAAATCTAATAGTTTATTAAGGTTTTCGTTAATAAAATGCCCAAAGACGCCGATTTTGACTAGAATCTGAAATATATTGACATGAATATATAACTGTTTGTATCAAAAAATGATAGTTTGAACTGATATTTGCAGTTTTGATGCGGTTTTAGATACGATATGAATCGAAGAAGCCGATTTTGACTGGAATCTGTTTAAAATGACAAAGAAAAACCTAATATCAATTCAAGGAAGTGAATTTTTAAGTAGTTATCTGCAGTTTTAATGTAGATTTCAGTTCCCTAAATTATGAAAATGCATGTTTTGGCTATAATCTTCCGTAAATAAAGGGCGAAAACCAATTATTTGTCCCAAAAGAAGGTGTTTTAAGTATATATCTGCATTTCTAAGGTAGATTTGGGTACAATAAGAGGCGAAAAAGCAGATTCTGACTAAGATTTTATCGAAATCGGCAACTATTTGACTCAGAAAGGGTGCCTTACGTCGAAATCTAATAGTTTATTAAGGTTTTTGTTACTAAAATGTCCAAAGACGCCGATTTTGACTAGAATTTGAAAGATATTGACATGAATATATAACTGTTTGTATCAAAAAATGATAGTTTAAACTGATATTTGCAGTTTTGATGCGGTTTTAGATACGATATGAATCGAAGAAGCCGATTTTGACTGGAATCTGTTTAAAATGACAAAAACCTATTATCATTATCATTATGTTATCTGCAGTTTTAATGTAGATTTCAGTTCCCTAAATTATGAAAATGCATGTTTTGGCTATAATCTTCCGTAAATCAAGGGCGAAAACCAATTATTTGTCCCAAAAGAAGGTGTTTTAAGTATATATCTGCATTTCTAAGGTAGATTTGGGTACAATAAGAGGCGAAAAAGCAGATTCTGACTAAGATTTTATCGAAATCGGCAACTATTTGACTCAGAAAGGGTGCCTTACGTCGAAATCTAATAGTTTATTAAGGTTTTTGTTACTAAAATGTCCAAAGACGCCGATTTTGACTAGAATTTGAAAGATATTGACATGAATATATAACTGTTTGTATCAAAAAATGATAGTTTAAACTGATATTTGCAGTTTTGATGCGGTTTTAGATACGATATGAATCGAAGAAGCCGATTTTGACTGGAATCTGTTTAAAATGACAAAATCTTATTATCATTATCATTATGTTATCTGCAGTTTTAATGTAGATTTCAGTTCGCTAAGTTATGAAAATGCATGTTTTGGCTATAATCTTCCGTAAATCAAGGGCGAAAACCAATTATTTGTCCCAAAAGAAGGTGTTTTAAGTATATATCTGCATTTCTAAGGTAGATTTGGGTACAATAAGAGGCGAAAAAGCAGATTCTGACTAAGATTTTATCGAAATCGGCAACTATTTGACTCAGAAAGGTTGCCTTACGTCGAAATCTAATAGTTTATTAAGGTTTTCGTTACTAAAATGCCCAAAGACGCCGATTTTGACTAGAATTTGAAAGATATTGACACGAATATATAACTGTTTGTATCAAAAAATGATAGTTTAAACTGATATTTGCAGTTTTGATGCGGTTTTAGATAAGATATGAATCGAAGAAGCCGATTTTGACTGGAATCTGTTTAAAATGACAAAGAATAACCTATTATCAATTCAAGGAAGTGAATTTTTAAGTAGTTTTCTGCAGTTTTAATGTAGATTTCAGTTCGCTAAGTTATGAAAATGCATGTTTTGGCTACAATCTTCCGTAAATCAAGGGCGAAAACCAATTATTTGTCCCAAAAGAAGGTGTTTTAAGTATATATCTGCATTTCTAAGGTAGATTTGGGTACAATAAGAGGCGAAAAAGCAGATTCTGACTAAGATTTTATCGAAATCGGCAACTATTTGACTCAGAAAGGTTGCCTTACGTCGAAATCTAATAGTTTATTAAGGTTTTCGTTACTAAAATGCCCAAAGACGCCGATTTTGACTAGAATTTGAAAGATATTGACGTGAATATATAACTGTTTGTATCAAAAAATGATAGTTAAAACTGATATTTGCAGTTTTGATGCGGTTTTAGATACGATATGAATCGAAGAAGCCGATTTTGACTGGAATCTGTTTAAAATGACAAAGAAAAACCTATTATCAATTCAAGGAAGTGAATTTTTAAGTAGTTATCTGCAGTTTTAATGTAGATTTCAGTTCGCTAAGTTATGAAAATGCATGTTTTGGCTACAATCTTCCGTAAATCAAGGGCGAAAACCAATTATTTGTCCCAAAAGAAGGTGTTTTAAGTATATATCTGCATTTCTAAGGTAGATTTGGGTACAATAAGAGGCGAAAAAGCAGATTCTGACTAAGATTTTATCGAAATTGGCAACTATTTGACTCAGAAAGTTTGCCTTACGTCGAAATCTAATAGTTTATTAAGGTTTTCGTTACTAAAATGCCCAAAGACGCCGATTTTGACTAGGATTTGAAAGATATTGACATGAATATATAACTGTTTGTATCAAAAAATGATAGTTTAAACTGATATTTGCAGTTTTGATGCGGTTTTAGATACGATATGAATCGAAGAAGCCGATTTTGACTGAAATCTGTTTAAAATGACAAAGAAAAACCTAATATCAATTCAAGGAAGTGAATTTTTAAGTAGTTATCTGCAGTTTTGATGTAGATTTCAGTTCGCTAAGTTATGAAAATGCATGTTTTGGCTATAATCTTCCGTAAATCAAGGGCGAAAACCAATTATTTGTCCCAAAAGAAGGTGTTTTAAGTATATATCTGCATTTCTAAGGTAGATTTGGGTACAATAAGAGGCGAAAAAGCAGATTCTGACTAAGATTTTATCGAAATCGGCAACTATTTGACTCAGAAAGGTTGCCTTACGTCGAAATCTAATAGTTTATTAGGGTTTTCGTTACTAAAATACCCAAAGACGCCGATTTTGACTAGAATTTGAAAGATATTGACATGAATATATAACTGTTTGTATCAAAAAATGATAGTTTAAACTGATATTTGCAGTTTTGATGCGGTTTTAGATACGATATGAATCGAAGAAGCCGATTTTGACTGGAATCTGTTTAAAATGACAAAGAAAAACCTATTATCAATTCAAGGAAGTGAATTTTTAAGTAGTTATCTGCAGTTTTAATGTAGATTTCAGTTCGCTAAGTTATGAAAATGCATGTTTTGGCTATAATCTTAAGTAAATCAAGGGCGAAAACCAATTATTTGTCCCAAAAGAAGGTGTTTTAAGTATATATCTGCATTTCTAAGGTAGATTTGGGTACAATAAGAGGCGAAAAAGCAGATTCTGACTAAGATTTTATCGAAATCGGCTACTATTTGACTCAGAAAGGTTGCCTTACGTCGAAATCTAATAGTTTATTAAGGTTTTCGTTACTAAAATGCCCAAAGACGCCGATTTTGACTTGAATTTGAAAGATATTGAAATGAACATATAACTGTTTGTATCAAAAAATGATAGTTTAAACTGATATTTGCAGTTTTGATGCGGTTTTAGGTACGATATGAGTCGAAGAAGCCGATTTTGACTGGATCTGTTTAAAATGACAAACTTAAAAATACTTAAAACACCTTCTTTTGGGACAAATAATTGGTTTTCGCCCTTGATTTACGGAAGATTATAGCCAAAACATGCATTTTCATAACTTAGCGAACTGAAATCTACATTAAAACTGCAGATAACTACTTAAAAATTCACTTCCTTGAATTGATAATAGGTTTTTCTTTGTCATTTTAAACAGATTCCAGTCAAAATCGGCTTCTTCGATTCATATCGTATCTAAAACCGCATCAAAATTGCAAATATCAGTTTAAACTATCATTTTTTGATACAAATATTTATATATTCATGTCAATATCTTTCAAATTCTAGTCAAAATCGGCGTCTTTGGGCATTTTAGTAACGAAAACCTTATGAAACTATTAGATTTCGACGTAAGGCAACCTTTCTGAGTCAAATAGTTGCCGATTTCGATAAAATCTTAGTCAGAATCTGCTTTTTCGCCTCTTATTGTACACAAATCTACCTTAGAAATGCAGATATATACTTAAAACACCTTCTTTTGGGACAAATAATTGGTTTTCGCGCTAAATTTACGGAAGATTATAGCCAAAACATGCATTTTCATAACTTAGCGAACTGAAATCTACATTAAAACTGCAGATAACTACTTAAAAATTAACTTCCTTGAATTGATAATAGGTTTTTCTTTGTCATTTTAAACAGATTCCAGTCAAAATCGGCTTCTTCGATTCATATCGTATCTAAAACCGCATCAAAACTGCAAATTTCAGTTTAAACTATCATTTTTTGATACAAACAGTTATATATTCATGTCAATATCTTTCAAATTCTAGTCAAAATCGGCGTCTTTGGGCATTTTAGTAACGAAAACCTCAACAAACTATTAGATTTCGACGTAAGGCAACCTTTCTGAGTCAAATAGTTGCCGATTTCGATAAAATCTTAGTCAGAATCTGCTTTTTCGCCTCTTATTGTACCCAAATCTACCTTAGAAATGCAGATATATACTTAAAACACCTTCTTTTGGGACAAATAATTGGTTTTCGCCCTTGATTTACGGAAGATTATAGCCAAAACATGCATTTTCATAACTTAGCGAACTGAAATCTACATTAAAACTGCAGATAACTACTTAAAAATTCACTTCCTTGAATTGATAATAGGTTTTTCTTTGTCATTTTAAACAGATTCCAGTCAAAATCGGCTTCTTCGATTCATATCGTATCTAAAACCGCATCAAAACTGCAAATATCAGTTTAAACTATCATTTTTTGATACAAACAGTTATATATTCATGTCAATATCTTTCAAATTCTAGTCAAAATCGGCGTCTTTGGGTATTTTAGTAACGAAAACCTTAATAAACTATTATATTTCGACGTAAGGCAACCTTTCTGAGTCAAATAGTTGCCGATTTCGATAAAATCTTAGTCAGAATCTGCTTTTTCGCCTCTTATTGTACCCAAATCTACCTTAGAAATGCAGACATATACTTAAAACACCTTCTTTTGGGACAAATAATTGGTTTTCGCCCTTGATTTACCTAAGATTATAGCCAAAACATGCATTTTCATAACTTAGCGAACTAAAATCTACATTAAAACTGCAGATAACTACTTAAAAATTCACTTCCTTGAATTGATAATATGTTTTTCTTTGTCATTTTAAACAGATTCCAGTCAAAATCGGCTTCTTCGATTCATATCGTATCTAAAACCGCATCAAAACTGCAAATTTCAGTTTAAACTATCATTTTTTGATACAAACAGTTATATATTCATGTCAATATCTTTCAAATTCTAGTCAAAATCGGCGTCTTTGGGCATTTTAGTAACGAAAACCTTAATAAACTATTAGATTTCGACGTAAGGCAACCTTTCTGAGTCAAATAGTTGCCGATTTCGATAAAATCTTAGTCAGAATCTGCTTTTTCGCCTCTTATTGTACCCAAATCTACCTTAGAAATGCAGATATATACTTAAAACACCTTCTTTTGGGACAAATAATTGGTTTTCGCCCTTAATTTACGGAAGATTATAGCCAAAACATGCATTTTCAAAACTTAGCGAACTGAAATCTACATTAAAACTGCAGATAACTACTTAAAAATTCACTTCCTTGAATTGATAACAGGTTTTTCGGCTTCTTCGATTCATATCGTATCTAAAACCGCATCAAAACTGCAAATTTCAGTTTAAACTATCATTTTTTGATACAAACAGTTATATATTCATGTCAATATCTTTCAAATTCTAGTCAAAATCGGCGTCTTTGGGCATTTTAGTAACGAGAACCTTAATAAACTATTAGATTTCGACGTAAAGCAACCTTTCTGAGTCAAATAGTTGCCGATTTCGACAAAATCTTAGTCAGAATCTGCTTTTTCGCCTCTTATTGTACCCAAATCTACCTTAGAAATGCAGATATATACTTAAAACACCTTCTTTTGGGACAAATAATTGGTTTTCGCCCTTGATTTACGGAAGATTATAGCCGAAACATGCATTTTCATAACTTAGCGAACTGAAATCTACATTAAAACTGCAGATAACATAATGATAATGATAATAGGTTTTTCTTTGTCATTTTAAACAGATTCCAGTCAAAATCGGCTTCTTTGATTCATATCGTATCTAAAACCGCATCAAAACTGCAAATATCAGTTTAAACTATCATTTTTTGATACAAACAGTTATATATTCACGTCTATATCTTTCAAATTCTAGTCAAAATCGGCGTCTTTGGGCATTTTAGTAACGAAAACCTTAATAAACTATTAGATTTCGACGTAAGGCAACCTTTCTGAGTCAAATAGTTGCCGATTTCGATAAAATCTTAGTCAGAATCTGCTTTTTCGCCACTTATTGTACCCAAATCTACCTTAGAAATGCAGATATATACTTAAAACACCTTCTTTTGGGACAAATAATTGGTTTTCGCCCTTGATTTACGAAAGATTATAGCCAAAACATGCATTTTCATAACTTAGCCAACTGAAATCTACATTAAAACTGCAGATAACTACTTAAAAATTCACTTCCTTGAATTGATAATAGGTTTTTCTTTGTCATTTTAAACAGATTCCAGTCAAAATCGGCTTCTTCGATTCATATCGTATCTAAAACCGCATCAAAACTGCAAATATCAGTTTAAACTATCATTTTTTGATACAAACAGTTATATATTCATGTCAATATCTTTCAAATTCTAGTCAAAATCGGCGTCTTTGGGTATTTTAGTAACGAAAACCTTAATAAACTATTATATTTCGACGTAAGGCAACCTTTCTGAGTCAAATAGTTGCCGATTTCGATAAAATCTTAGTCAGAATCTGCTTTTTCGCCTCTTATTGTACCCAAATCTACCTTAGAAATGCAGACATATACTTAAAACACCTTCTTTTGGGACAAATAATTGGTTTTCGCCCTTGATTTACCTAAGATTATAGCCAAAACATGCATTTTCATAACTTAGCGAACTAAAATCTACATTAAAACTGCAGATAACTACTTAAAAATTCACTTCCTTGAATTGATAATATGTTTTTCTTTGTCATTTTAAACAGATTCCAGTCAAAATCGGCTTCTTCGATTCATATCGTATCTAAAACCGCATCAAAACTGCAAATTTCAGTTTAAACTATCATTTTTTGATACAAACAGTTATATATTCATGTCAATATCTTTCAAATTCTAGTCAAAATCGGCGTCTTTGGGCATTTTAGTAACGAAAACCTTAATAAACTATTAGATTTCGACGTAAGGCAACCTTTCTGAGTCAAATAGTTGCCGATTTCGATAAAATCTTAGCCAGAATCTGCTTTTTCGCCTCTTATTGTACCCAAATCTACCTTAGAAATGCAGATATATACTTAAGACACCTTCTTTTGGGACAAATAATTGGTTTTCGCCCTTAATTTACGGAAGATTATAGCCAAAACATGCATTTTCAAAACTTAGCGAACTGAAATCTACATTAAAACTGCAGATAACTACTTAAAAATTCACTTCCTTGAATTGATAACAGGTTTTTCGGCTTCTTCGATTCATATCGTATCTAAAACCGCATCAAAACTGCAAATTTCAGTTTAAACTATCATTTTTTGATACAAACAGTTATATATTCATGTCAATATCTTTCAAATTCTAGTCAAAATCGGCGTCTTTGGGCATTTTAGTAACGAGAACCTTAATAAACTATTAGATTTCGACGTAAAGCAACCTTTCTGAGTCAAATAGTTGCCGATTTCGACAAAATCTTAGTCAGAATCTGCTTTTTCGCCTCTTATTGTACCCAAATCTACCTTAGAAATGCAGATATATACTTAAAACACCTTCTTTTGGGACAAATAATTGGTTTTCGCCCTTGATTTACGGAAGATTATAGCCGAAACATGCATTTTCATAACTTAGCGAACTGAAATCTACATTAAAACTGCAGATAACATAATGATAATGATAATAGGTTTTTCTTTGTCATTTTAAACAGATTCCAGTCAAAATCGGCTTCTTTGATTCATATCGTATCTAAAACCGCATCAAAACTGCAAATATCAGTTTAAACTATCATTTTTTGATACAAACAGTTATATATTCACGTCTATATCTTTCAAATTCTAGTCAAAATCGGCGTCTTTGGGCATTTTAGTAACGAAAACCTTAATAAACTATTAGATTTCGACGTAAGGCAACCTTTCTGAGTCAAATAGTTGCCGATTTCGATAAAATCTTAGTCAGAATCTGCTTTTTCGCCACTTATTGTACCCAAATCTACCTTAGAAATGCAGATATATACTTAAAACACCTTCTTTTGGGACAAATAATTGGTTTTCGCCCTTGATTTACGAAAGATTATAGCCAAAACATGCATTTTCATAACTTAGCCAACTGAAATCTACATTAAAACTGCAGATAACTACTTAAAAATTCACTTCCTTGAATTGATAATAGGTTTTTCTTTGTCATTTTAAACAGATTCCAGTCAAAATCGGCTTCTTCGATTCATATCGTATCTAAAACCGCATCAAAACTGCAAATATCAGTTTAAACTATCATTTTTTGATACAAACAGTTATATATTCATGTCAATATTTTTCAAATTCTAGTCAAAATCGGCGTCTTTGGGCATTTTAGTAACGAAAACCTTAATAAACTATTAGATTTCGACGTAAGGCAACCTTTCTGAGTCAAATAGTTGCCGATTTCGATAAAATCTTAGTCAGAATCTGCTTTTCGCCTCTTATTGTACCCAAATCTACCTTAGAAATGCAGATATATACTTAAAACACCTTCTTTTGGGACAAATAATTGGTTTTCGCCCTTGATTTACGGAAGATTATAGCCAAAACATGCATTTTCATAACTTAGCGATTAGATTTGGGTACAATAAGAGGCGAAAAAGCAGATTCTGACTAAGATTTTATCGAAATCGGCAACTATTTGACTCAGAAAGGTTGCCTTACGTCGAAATCTAATAGTTTATTAAGGTTTTCGTTACTAAAATGCCCAAAGACGCCGATTTTGACTAGAATTTGAAAGATATTGACATGAATATAAAACTGTTTGTATCAAAAAATGATAGTTTAAACTGATATTTGCAGTTTTGATGCGGTTTTAAATACGATATGAATCGAAAAAAGCCGATTTTGACTGGAATCTGTTTAAAATGACAAAGAAAAACCTATTATCAATTCAAGGAAGTGAATTTTTAAGTAGCTATCTGCAGTTTTAATGTAGATTTCAGTTCGCTAAGTTATGAAAATGCATGTTTTGGCTATAATCTTCCGTAAATCAAGGGCGAAAACAAACTGTTTTTCCCAAAAGAAGGTGTTTTAAGTATATATCTGCATTTCTAAGGTAGATTTGGTTACAATAAGAGGCGAAAAAGCAGATTCTGACTAAGATTTTATCGAAATCGGCAACTATTCGACTCAGAAAGGTTGCCTTACGTCGAAATCTAATAGTTTATTAAGGTTTTCGTTACTAAAATGCCCAAAGACGCCGATTTTGACTAGAATTTGAAAGATATTGACATGAATATATAACTGTTTGTATCAAAAAATGATAATTTAAACTGATATTTGCAGTTTTGATGCGGTTTTAGATACGATATGAATCGAAGAAGCCGATTTTGACTGGAATCTGTTTAAAATGACAAAGAAAAACCTATTATCAATTCAAGGAAGTGAATTTTTAAGTAGCTATCTGCAGTTTTAATGTAGATTTCAGTTCGCTAAGTTATGAAAATGCATGTTTTGGCTATAATCTTCCGTAAATCAAAGGCGAAAACCAATTGTTTGTCCCAAAAGAAGGTGTTTTAAGTATATATCTGCATTTCTAAGGTAGATTTGGGTACAATAAGAGGCGAAAAAGCAGATTCTGACTAAGATTTTATCGAAATCGGCAACTATTTGACTCAGAAAGGTTGCCTTACGTCGAAATCTAATAGTTTATTAAGGTTTTCGTTACTAAAATGCCCAAAGACGCCGATTTTTCAGATAACTACTTAAAAATTCACTTCCTTGAATTGATAATAGGTTTTTCTTTGTCATTTTAAACAGATTCCAGTCAAAATCGGCTTCTTCGATTCATATCGTATCTAAAACCGCATCAAAACTGCAAATATCAGTTTAAACTATCATTTTTTGATACAAACAGTTATATATTCATGTCAATATCTTTCAAATTCTAGTCAAAATCGGCGTCTTTGGGCATTTTAGTAACGAAAACCTTAATAAACTATTAGATTTCGACGTAAGGCAACCTTTCTGAGTCAAATAGTTGCCGATTTCGATAAAATCTTACTCAGAATCTGCTTTTTCGCCTCTTATTGTACCCAAATCTACCTTAGAAATGCTGATATATACTTAAAACACCTTCTTTTGGGACAAATAATTGGTTTTCGCCCTTGATTTACGGAAGATTATAGCCAAAACATGCATTTTCATAACTTAGCGATTAGATTTGGGTACAATAAGAGGCGAAAAAGCAGATTCTGACTAAGATTTTATCGAAATCGGCAACTATTTGACTCAGAAAGGTTGCCTTACGTCGAAATCTTATAGTTTATTAAGGTTTTCGTTACTAAAATGCGCAAAGACGCCGATTTTGACTTGAATTTGAAAGATATTGACATGAATATATAACTGTTTGTATCAAAAAATGATAGTTTAAACTGATATTTGCAGTTTTGATGCGGTTTTAGATACGATATGAATCGAAGAAGCCGATTTTGACTGAAATCTGTTTAAAATGACAAAGAAAAACCTATTATCAATTCAAGGAAGTGAATTTTTAAGTAGTTATCTGCAGTTTTAATGTAGATTTCAGTTCCCTAAATTATGAAAATGCATGTTTTGGCTATAATCTTCCGTAAATCAAGGGCGAAAACCAATTATTTGTCCCAAAAGAAGGTGTTTTAAGTATATATCTGCATTTCTAAGGTAGATTTGGGTACAATAAGAGGCGAAAAAGCAGATTCTGACTAAGATTTTATCGAAATCGGCAACTATTTGACTCAGAAAGTTTGCCTTACGTCGAAATCTAATAGTTTATTAAGGTTTTTGTTACTAAAATGTCCAAAGACGCCGATTTTGACTAGAATTTGAAAGATATTGACATGAATATATAACTGTTTGTATCAAAAAATGATAGTTTAAACTGATATTTGCAGTTTTGATGCGGTTTTAGATACGATATGAATCGAAGAAGCCGATTTTGACTGGAATCTGTTTAAAATGACAAAAACCTATTATCATTATCATTATGTTATCTGCAGTTTTAATGTAGATTTCAGTTCGCTAAGTTATGAAAATGCATGTTTTGGCTATAATCTTCCGTAAATCAAGGGCGAAAACCAATTATTTGTCCCAAAAGAAGGTGTTTTAAGTATATATCTGCATTTCTAAGGTAGATTTGGGTACAATAAGAGGCGAAAAAGCAGATTCTGACTAAGATTTTATCGAAATCGGCAACTATTTGACTCAGAAAGGTTGCCTTACGTCGAAATCTAATAGTTTATTAAGGTTTTCGTTACTAAAATGCCCAAAGACGCCGATTTTGACTAGAATTTGAAAGATATTGACACGAATATATAACTGTTTGTATCAAAAAATGATAGTTTAAACTGATATTTGCAGTTTTGATGCGGTTTTAGATACGATATGAATCGAAGAAGCCGATTTTGACTGGAATCTGTTTAAAATGACAAAGAATAACCTATTATCAATTCAAGGAAGTGAATTTTTAAGTAGTTTTCTGCAGTTTTAATGTAGATTTCAGTTCGCTAAGTTATGAAAATGCATGTTTTGGCTATAATCTTCCGTAAATCAAGGGCGAAAATCAATTATTTGTCCCAAAAGAAGGTGTTTTAAGTATATATCTGCATTTCTAAGCTAGATTTGAATACAATAAGAGGCGAAAAAGCAGATTCTGACTAAGATTTTATCGAAATCGGCAACTATTTGACTCAGAAAAGTTGCCTTACGTCGAAATCTAATAGTTTATTAAGGTTTTCGTTACTAAAATGCCCAAAGACGCCGATTTTGACTAGAATTTGAAAGATATTGACGTGAATATATAACTGTTTGTATCAAAAAATGATAGTTAAAACTGATATTTGCAGTTTTGATGCGGTTTTAGGTACGATATGAATCGAAGAAGCCGATTTTGACTGGAATCTGTTTAAAATGACAAAGAAAAACCTATTATCAATTCAAGGAAGTGAATTTTTAAGTAGTTATCTGCAGTTTTAATGTAGATTTCAGTTCGCTAAGTTATGAAAATGCATGTTTTGGCTACAATCTTCCGTAAATCAAGGGCGAAAACCAATTATTTGTCCCAAAAGAAGGTGTTTTAAGTATATATCTGCATTTCTAAGGTAGATTTGGGTACAATAAGAGGCGAAAAAGCAGATTCTGACTAAGATTTTATCGAAATTGGCAACTATTTGACTCAGAAAGGTTGCCTTACGTCGAAATCTAATAGTTTATTAAGGTTTTCGTTACTAAAATGCCCAAAGACGCCGATTTTGACTAGGATTTGAAAGATATTGACATGAATATATAACTGTTTGTATCAAAAAATGATAGTTTAAACTGATATTTGCAGTTTTGATGCGGTTTTAGATACGATATGAATCGAAGAAGCCGATTTTGACTGAAATCTGTTTAAAATGACAAAGAAAAACCTAATATCAATTCAAGGAAGTGAATTTTTAAGTAGTTATCTGCAGTTTTGATGTAGATTTCAGTTCGCTAAGTTATGAAAATGCATGTTTTGGCTATAATCTTCCGTAAATCAAGGGCGAAAACCAATTATTTGTCCCAAAAGAAGGTGTTTTAAGTATATATCTGCATTTCTAAGGTAGATTTGGGTACAATAAGAGGCGAAAAAGCAGATTCTGACTAAGATTTTATCGAAATCGGCAACTATTTGACTCAGAAAGGTTGCCTTACGTCGAAATCTAATAGTTTATTAGGGTTTTCGTTACTAAAATACCCAAAGACGCCGATTTTGACTAGAATTTGAAAGATATTGACATGAATATATAACTGTTTGTATCAAAAAATGATAGTTTAAACTGATATTTGCAGTTTTGATGCGGTTTTAGATACGATATGAATCGAAGAAGCCGATTTTGACTGGAATCTGTTTAAAATGACAAAGAAAAACCTATTATCAATTCAAGGAAGTGAATTTTTAAGTAGTTATCTGCAGTTTTAATGTAGATTTCAGTTCGCTAAGTTATGAAAATGCATGTTTTGGCTATAATCTTAAGTAAATCAAGGGCGAAAACCAATTATTTGTCCCAAAAGAAGGTGTTTTAAGTATATATCTGCATTTCTAAGGTAGATTTGGGTACAATAAGAGGCGAAAAAGCAGATTCTGACTAAGATTTTATCGAAATCGGCTACTATTTGACTCAGAAAGGTTGCCTTACGTCGAAATCTAATAGTTTATTAAGGTTTTCGTTACTAAAATGCCCAAAGACGCCGATTTTGACTTGAATTTGAAAGATATTGAAATGAACATATAACTGTTTGTATCAAAAAATGATAGTTTAAACTGATATTTGCAGTTTTGATGCGGTTTTAGGTACGATATGAGTCGAAGAAGCCGATTTTGACTGGAATCTGTTTAAAATGACAAACTTAAAAATACTTAAAACGCCTTCTTTTGGGAGAAATAATTGGTTTTCGCCCTTGATTTACGGAAGATTATAGCCAAAACATGCATTTTCATAACTTAGCGAACTGAAATCTACATTAAAACTGCAGATAACTACTTAAAAATTCACTTCCTTGAATTGATAATAGGTTTTTCTTTGTCATTTTAAACAGATTCCAGTCAAAATCGGCTTCTTCGATTCATATCGTATCTAAAACCGCATCAAAATTGCAAATATCAGTTTAAACTATCATTTTTTGATACAAATATTTATATATTCATGTCAATATCTTTCAAATTCTAGTCAAAATCGGCGTCTTTGGGCATTTTAGTAACGAAAACCTCAATAAACTATTAGATTTCGACGTAAGGCAACCTTTCTGAGTCAAATAGTTGCCGATTTCGATAAAATCTTAGTCAGAATCTGCTTTTTCGCCTCTTATTGTACCCAAATCTACCTTAGAAATGCAGATATATACTTAAAACACCTTCTTTTGGGACAAATAATTGGTTTTCGCCCTTGATTTACGGAAGATTATAGCCAAAACATGCATTTTCATAACTTAGCGAACTGAAATCTACATTAAAACTGCAGATAACTACTTAAAAATTCACTTCCTTGAATTGATAATAGGTTTTTCTTTGTCATTTTAAACAGATTCCAGTCAAAATCGGCTTCTTCGATTCATATCGTATCTAAAACCGCATCAAAACTGCAAATATCAGTTTAAACTATCATTTTTTGATACAAACAGTTATATATTCATGTCAATATCTTTCAAATTCTAGTCAAAATCGGCGTCTTTGGGTATTTTAGTAACGAAAACCTTAATAAACTATTATATTTCGACGTAAGGCAACCTTTCTGAGTCAAATAGTTGCCGATTTCGATAAAATCTTAGTCAGAATCTGCTTTTTCGCCTCTTATTGTACCCAAATCTACCTTAGAAATGCAGACATATACTTAAAACACCTTCTTTTGGGACAAATAATTGGTTTTCGCCCTTGATTTACCTAAGATTATAGCCAAAACATGCATTTTCATAACTTAGCGAACTAAAATCTACATTAAAACTGCAGATAACTACTTAAAAATTCACTTCCTTGAATTGATAATATGTTTTTCTTTGTCATTTTAAACAGATTCCAGTCAAAATCGGCTTCTTCGATTCATATCGTATCTAAAACCGCATCAAAACTGCAAATTTCAGTTTAAACTATCATTTTTTGATACAAACAGTTATATATTCATGTCAATATCTTTCAAATTCTAGTCAAAATCGGCGTCTTTGGGCATTTTAGTAACGAAAACCTTAATAAACTATTAGATTTCGACGTAAGGCAACCTTTCTGAGTCAAATAGTTGCCGATTTCGATAAAATCTTAGTCAGAATCTGCTTTTTCGCCTCTTATTGTACCCAAATCTACCTTAGAAATGCAGATATATACTTAAAACACCTTCTTTTGGGACAAATAATTGGTTTTCGCCCTTAATTTACGGAAGATTATAGCCAAAACATGCATTTTCAAAACTTAGCGAACTGAAATCTACATTAAAACTGCAGATAACTACTTAAAAATTCACTTCCTTGAATTGATAACAGGTTTTTCGGCTTCTTCGATTCATATCGTATCTAAAACCGCATCAAAACTGCAAATTTCAGTTTAAACTATCATTTTTTGATACAAACAGTTATATATTCATGTCAATATCTTTCAAATTCTAGTCAAAATCGGCGTCTTTGGGCATTTTAGTAACGAGAACCTTAATAAACTATTAGATTTCGACGTAAGGCAACCTTTCTGAGTCAAATAGTTGCCGATTTCGACAAAATCTTAGTCAGAATCTGCTTTTTCGCCTCTTATTGTACCCAAATCTACCTTAGAAATGCAGATATATACTTAAAACACCTTCTTTTGGGACAAATAATTGGTTTTCGCCCTTGATTTACGGAAGATTATAGCCGAAACATGCATTTTCATAACTTAGCGAACTGAAATCTACATTAAAACTGCAGATAACATAATGATAATGATAATAGGTTTTTCTTTGTCATTTTAAACAGATTCCAGTCAAAATCGGCTTCTTTGATTCATATCGTATCTAAAACCGCATCAAAACTGCAAATATCAGTTTAAACTATCATTTTTTGATACAAACAGTTATATATTCACGTCTATATCTTTCAAATTCTAGTCAAAATCGGCGTCTTTGGGCATTTTAGTAACGAAAACCTTAATAAACTATTAGATTTCGACGTAAGGCAACCTTTCTGAGTCAAATAGTTGCCGATTTCGATAAAATCTTAGTCAGAATCTGCTTTTTCGCCACTTATTGTACCCAAATCTACCTTAGAAATGCAGATATATACTTAAAACACCTTCTTTTGGGACAAATAATTGGTTTTCGCCCTTGATTTACGAAAGATTATAGCCAAAACATGCATTTTCATAACTTAGCCAACTGAAATCTACATTAAAACTGCAGATAACTACTTAAAAATTCACTTCCTTGAATTGATAATAGGTTTTTCTTTGTCATTTTAAACAGATTCCAGTCAAAATCGGCTTCTTCGATTCATATCGTATCTAAAACCGCATCAAAACTGCAAATATCAGTTTAAACTATCATTTTTTGATACAAACAGTTATATATTCATGTCAATATCTTTCAAATTCTAGTCAAAATCGGCGTCTTTGGGCATTTTAGTAACGAAAACCTTAATAAACTATTAGATTTCGACGTAAGGCAACCTTTCTGAGTCAAATAGTTGCCGATTTCGATAAAATCTTAGTCAGAATCTGCTTTTCGCCTCTTATTGTACCCAAATCTACCTTAGAAATGCAGATATATACTGAAAACACCTTCTTTTGGGACAAATAATTGGTTTTCGCCCTTGATTTACGGAAGATTATAGCCAAAACATGCATTTTCATAACTTAGCGATTAGATTTGGGTACAATAAGAGGCGAAAAAGCAGATTCTGACTAAGATTTTATCGAAATCGGCAACTATTTGACTCAGAAAGGTTGCCTTACGTCGAAATCTAATAGTTTATTAAGGTTTTCGTTACTAAAATGCCCAAAGACGCCGATTTTGACTAGAATTTGAAAGATATTGACATGAATATAAAACTGTTTGTATCAAAAAATGATAGTTTAAACTGATATTTGCAGTTTTGATGCGGTTTTAGATACGATATGAATCGAAGAAGCCGATTTTGACTGGAATCTGTTTAAAATGACAAAGAAAAACCTATTATCAATTCAAGGAAGTGAATTTTTAAGTAGTTATCTGCAGTTTTAATGTAGATTTCAGTTCGCTAAGTTATGAAAATGCATGTTTTGGCTATAATCTTAAGTAAATCAAGGGCGAAAACCAATTATTTGTCCCAAAAGAAGGTGTTTTAAGTATATATCTGCATTTCTAAGGTAGATTTGGGTACAATAAGAGGCGAAAAAGCAGATTCTGACTAAGATTTTATCGAAATCGGCTACTATTTGACTCAGAAAGGTTGCCTTACGTCGAAATCTAATAGTTTATTAAGGTTTTCGTTACTAAAATGCCCAAAGACGCCGATTTTGACTTGAATTTGAAAGATATTGAAATGAACATATAACTGTTTGTATCAAAAAATGATAGTTTAAACTGATATTTGCAGTTTTGATGCGGTTTTAGGTACGATATGAGTCGAAGAAGCCGATTTTGACTGGAATCTGTTTAAAATGACAAACTTAAAAATACTTAAAACACCTTCTTTTGGGAGAAATAATTGGTTTTCGCCCTTGATTTACGGAAGATTATAGCCAAAACATGCATTTTCATAACTTAGCGAACTGAAATCTACATTAAAACTGCAGATAACTACTTAAAAATTCACTTCCTTGAATTGATAATAGGTTTTTCTTTGTCATTTTAAACAGATTCCAGTCAAAATCGGCTTCTTCGATTCATATCGTATCTAAAACCGCATCAAAATTGCAAATATCAGTTTAAACTATCATTTTTTGATACAAATATTTATATATTCATGTCAATATCTTTCAAATTCTAGTCAAAATCGGCGTCTTTGGGCATTTTAGTAACGAAAACCTCAATAAACTATTAGATTTCGACGTAAGGCAACCTTTCTGAGTCACATAGTTGCCGATTTCGATAAAATCTTAGTCAGAATCTGCTTTTTCGCCTCTTATTGTACCCAAATCTACCTTAGAAATGCAGATATATACTTAAAACACCTTCTTTTGGGACAAATAATTGGTTTTCGCCCTTGATTTACGGAAGATTATAGCCAAAACATGCATTTTCATAACTTAGCGAACTGAAATCTACATTAAAACTGCAGATAACTACTTAAAAATTCACTTCCTTGAATTGATAATAGGTTTTTCTTTGTCATTTTAAACAGATTCCAGTCAAAATCGGCTTCTTCGATTCATATCGTATCTAAAACCGCATCAAAACTGCAAATATCAGTTTAAACTATCATTTTTTGATACAAACAGTTATATATTCATGTCAATATCTTTCAAATTCTAGTCAAAATCGGCGTCTTTGGGTATTTTAGTAACGAAAACCTTAATAAACTATTATATTTCGACGTAAGGCAACCTTTCTGAGTCAAATAGTTGCCGATTTCGATAAAATCTTAGTCAGAATCTGCTTTTTCGCCTCTTATTGTACCCAAATCTACCTTAGAAATGCAGACATATACTTAAAACACCTTCTTTTGGGACAAATAATTGGTTTTCGCCCTTGATTTACCTAAGATTATAGCCAAAACATGCATTTTCATAACTTAGCGAACTAAAATCTACATTAAAACTGCAGATAACTACTTAAAAATTCACTTCCTTGAATTGATAATATGTTTTTCTTTGTCATTTTAAACAGATTCCAGTCAAAATCGGCTTCTTCGATTCATATCGTATCTAAAACCGCATCAAAACTGCAAATTTCAGTTTAAACTATCATTTTTTGATACAAACAGTTATATATTCATGTCAATATCTTTCAAATTCTAGTCAAAATCGGCGTCTTTGGGCATTTTAGTAACGAAAACCTTAATAAACTATTAGATTTCGACGTAAGGCAACCTTTCTGAGTCAAATAGTTGCCGATTTCGATAAAATCTTAGTCAGAATCTGCTTTTTCGCCTCTTATTGTACCCAAATCTACCTTAGAAATGCAGATATATACTTAAAACACCTTCTTTTGGGACAAATAATTGGTTTTCGCCCTTAATTTACGGAAGATTATAGCCAAAACATGCATTTTCAAAACTTAGCGAACTGAAATCTACATTAAAACTGCAGATAACTACTTAAAAATTCACTTCCTTGAATTGATAACAGGTTTTTCGGCTTCTTCGATTCATATCGTATCTAAAACCGCATCAAAACTGCAAATTTCAGTTTAAACTATCATTTTTTGATACAAACAGTTATATATTCATGTCAATATCTTTCAAATTCTAGTCAAAATCGGCGTCTTTGGGCATTTTAGTAACGAGAACCTTAATAAACTATTAGATTTCGACGTAAGGCAACCTTTCTGAGTCAAATAGTTGCCGATTTCGACAAAATCTTAGTCAGAATCTGCTTTTTCGCCTCTTATTGTACCCAAATCTACCTTAGAAATGCAGATATATACTTAAAACACCTTCTTTTGGGACAAATAATTGGTTTTCGCCCTTGATTTACGGAAGATTATAGCCGAAACATGCATTTTCATAACTTAGCGAACTGAAATCTACATTAAAACTGCAGATAACATAATGATAATGATAATAGGTTTTTCTTTGTCATTTTAAACAGATTCCAGTCAAAATCGGCTTCTTTGATTCATATCGTATCTAAAACCGCATCAAAACTGCAAATATCAGTTTAAACTATCATTTTTTGATACAAACAGTTATATATTCACGTCTATATCTTTCAAATTCTAGTCAAAATCGGCGTCTTTGGGCATTTTAGTAACGAAAACCTTAATAAACTATTAGATTTCGACGTAAGGCAACCTTTCTGAGTCAAATAGTTGCCGATTTCGATAAAATCTTAGTCAGAATCTGCTTTTTCGCCACTTATTGTACCCAAATCTACCTTAGAAATGCAGATATATACTTAAAACACCTTCTTTTGGGACAAATAATTGGTTTTCGCCCTTGATTTACGAAAGATTATAGCCAAAACATGCATTTTCATAACTTAGCCAACTGAAATCTACATTAAAACTGCAGATAACTACTTAAAAATTCACTTCCTTGAATTGATAATAGGTTTTTCTTTGTCATTTTAAACAGATTCCAGTCAAAATCGGCTTCTTCGATTCATATCGTATCTAAAACCGCATCAAAACTGCAAATATCAGTTTAAACTATCATTTTTTGATACAAACAGTTATATATTCATGTCAATATCTTTCAAATTCTAGTCAAAATCGGCGTCTTTGGGCATTTTAGTAACGAAAACCTTAATAAACTATTAGATTTCGACGTAAGGCAACCTTTCTGAGTCAAATAGTTGCCGATTTCGATAAAATCTTAGTCAGAATCTGCTTTTCGCCTCTTATTGTACCCAAATCTACCTTAGAAATGCAGATATATACTGAAAACACCTTCTTTTGGGACAAATAATTGGTTTTCGCCCTTGATTTACGGAAGATTATAGCCAAAACATGCATTTTCATAACTTAGCGATTAGATTTGGGTACAATAAGAGGCGAAAAAGCAGATTCTGACTAAGATTTTATCGAAATCGGCAACTATTTGACTCAGAAAGGTTGCCTTACGTCGAAATCTAATAGTTTATTAAGGTTTTCGTTACTAAAATGCCCAAAGACGCCGATTTTGACTAGAATTTGAAAGATATTGACATGAATATAAAACTGTTTGTATCAAAAAATGATAGTTTAAACTGATATTTGCAGTTTTGATGCGGTTTTAAATACGATATGAATCGAAAAAGCCGATTTTGACTGGAATCTGTTTAAAATGACAAAGAAAAACCTATTATCAATTCAAGGAAGTGAATTTTTAAGTAGCTATCTGCAGTTTTAATGTAGATTTCAGTTCGCTAAGTTATGAAAATGCATGTTTTGGCTATAATCTTCCGTAAATCAAGGGCGAAAACAAACTGTTTTTCCCAAAAGAAGGTGTTTTAAGTATATATCTGCATTTCTAAGGTAGATTTGGTTACAATAAGAGGCGAAAAAGCAGATTCTGACTAAGATTTTATCGAAATCGGCAACTATTCGACTCAGAAAGGTTGCCTTACGTCGAAATCTAATAGTTTATTAAGGTTTTCGTTACTAAAATGCCCAAAGACGCCGATTTTGACTAGAATTTGAAAGATATTGACATGAATATATAACTGTTTGTATCAAAAAATGATAATTTAAACTGATATTTGCAGTTTTGATGCGGTTTTAGATACGATATGAATCGAAGAAGCCGATTTTGACTGGAATCTGTTTAAAATGACAAAGAAAAACCTATTATCAATTCAAGGAAGTGAATTTTTAAGTAGCTATCTGCAGTTTTAATGTAGATTTCAGTTCGCTAAGTTATGAAAATGCATGTTTTGGCTATAATCTTCCGTAAATCAAAGGCGAAAACCAATTGTTTGTCCCAAAAGAAGGTGTTTTAAGTATATATCTGCATTTCTAAGGTAGATTTGGGTACAATAAGAGGCGAAAAAGCAGATTCTGACTAAGATTTTATCGAAATCGGCAACTATTTGACTCAGAAAGGTTGCCTTACGTCGAAATCTAATAGTTTATTAAGGTTTTCGTTACTAAAATGCCCAAAGACGCCGATTTTTCAGATAACTACTTAAAAATTCACTTCCTTGAATTGATAATAGGTTTTTCTTTGTCATTTTAAACAGATTCCAGTCAAAATCGGCTTCTTCGATTCATATCGTATCTAAAACCGCATCAAAACTGCAAATATCAGTTTAAACTATCATTTTTTGATACAAACAGTTATATATTCATGTCAATATCTTTCAAATTCTAGTCAAAATCGGCGTCTTTGGGCATTTTAGTAACGAAAACCTTAATAAACTATTAGATTTCGACGTAAGGCAACCTTTCTGAGTCAAATAGTTGCCGATTTCGATAAAATCTTACTCAGAATCTGCTTTTTCGCCTCTTATTGTACCCAAATCTACCTTAGAAATGCTGATATATACTTAAAACACCTTCTTTTGGGACAAATAATTGGTTTTCGCCCTTGATTTACGGAAGATTATAGCCAAAACATGCATTTTCATAACTTAGCGATTAGATTTGGGTACAATAAGAGGCGAAAAAGCAGATTCTGACTAAGATTTTATCGAAATCGGCAACTATTTGACTCAGAAAGGTTGCCTTACGTCGAAATCTAATAGTTTATTAAGGTTTTCGTTACTAAAATGCGCAAAGACGCCGATTTTGACTTGAATTTGAAAGATATTGACATGAATATATAACTGTTTGTATCAAAAAATGATAGTTTAAACTGATATTTGCAGTTTTGATGCGGTTTTAGATACGATATGAATCGAAGAAGCCGATTTTGACTGGAATCTGTTTAAAATGACAAAGAAAAACCTATTATCAATTCAAGGAAGTGAATTTTTAAGTAGTTATCTGAAGTTTTAATGTAGATTTCAGTTCGCTAAGTTATGAAAATGTATGTTTTGGCTATAATCTTCCGTAAATCAAGGGCGAAAACCAATTATTTGTCCCAAAAGAAGGTGTTTTAAGTATATATCTGCAATTCTAAGGCAGATTTGGGTACAATAAGATGCGAAAAAGCAGATTCTGACTAAGATTTTATCGAAATCGGCAACTATTTGACTCAGAAAGGTTGCCTTACGTCGAAATCTAATAGTTTATTAAGGTTTTCGTTACTAAAATGCGCAAAGACGCCGATTTTGACTAGAATTTGAAAGATATTGACATGAATATATAACTGTTTGTATCAAAAAATGATATTTTAAACTGATATTTGCAGTTTTGATGCGGTTTTAGATACGATATGAATCGAAGAAGCCGATTTTGACTGGAATCTGTTCAAAATGACAAAGAAAAACCTATTATCAATTCAAGGAAGTGAATTTTTAAGTAGTTATCTGCAAAATCGGCGTCTTTGGGCATTTTAGTAACGAAAACCTAATTAAACTATTAGATTTCGACGTAAAGCAACCTTTCTGAGTCAAATAGTTGGCGATTTCGGTAAAATCTTAGTCAGAATCTGCTTTTTCGCCTCTTATTGAATTATCAATTCAAGGAAGTGAATTTTTAAGTAGTTATCTGCAGTTTTAATGTAGATTTCAGTTCGCTAAGTTATGAAAATGCATGTTTTGGCTATAATCTTCCGTAAATCAAGGGCGAAAACCAATTATTTGTCCCAAAAGAAGGTGTTTTAAGTATATATCTGCATTTCTAAGGTAGATTTGGGTACAATAAGGGGCGAAAAAGCAGATTCTGACTAAGATTTTATCGAAATCGGCAACTATTTGACTCAGAAAGGTTGCCTTACGTCGAAATCTAATAGTTTATTAAGGTTTTCGTTACTAAGATGCCCAAAGACGCCGATTTTGACTAGAATTTGAAAGATATTGACATGAATATATAACTGTTTGTATCAAAAAATGATAGTTTAAACTGATATTTGCAGTTTTGATGCGGTTTTAGATACGATATGAATCGAAGAAGCCGATTTTGACTGGAATCTGTTTAAAATGACGAAGAAAAACCTATTATCAATTCAAGGAAGTGAATTTTTAAGTAGTTATCTGCAGTTTTAATGTAGATTTCAGTTCGCTAAATTATGAAAATGCATGTTTTGGCTATAGTCTTCCGTAAATCAAGGGCGAAAACCAATTATTTGTCCCAAAAGAAGGTGTTTTAAGTATATATCTGCATTTCTAAGGTAGATTTGGGTACAATAATAGGCGAAAAAGCAGATTCTGACTAAGATTTTATCGAAATCGGCAACTATTTGACTCAGAAAGGTTGCCTTACGTCGAAATCTAATAGTTTATTAAAGTTTTCGTTACTAAAATGCCCAAAGACGCCGATTTTGCTAGAATTTGAAAGATATTGACATGAATATATAACTGTTTGTATCAAAAAATGATAGTTTAAACTGATATTTGCAGTTTTGATGCGGTTTTAGATACGATATGAATCGAAGAAGCCGAATTTGACTGGAATCTGTTTAAAATGACAAAGAAAAACCTATTATCAATTCAAGGAAGTGAATTTTTAAGTAGTTATCTGCAGTTTTAATGTAGATTTCAGTTCGCTAAGTTATGAAAATGCATGTTTTGGCTATAGTCTTCCGTAAATCAAGGGCGAAAACCAATTATTTGTCCCAAAAGAAGGTGTTTTAAGTATATATCTGCATTTCTAAGGTAGATTTGGGTACAATAAGAGGCGAAAAAGCAGATTCTGACTAAGATTTTATCGAAATCGGCAACTATTTGACTCAGAAAGGTTGCCTTACGTCGAAATCTAATAGTTTATTAAGGTTTTCGTTACTAAAATGCCCAAAGACGCCGATTTTGACTAGAATTTGAAAGATATTGACATGAATATATAACTGTTTGTATCAAAAAATGATAGTTTAAACTGATATTTGCAGTTTTGATGCAGTTTTAGATACGATATGAATCGAAGAAGCCGATTTTGACTGGAATCTGTTAAAAATGACTAAGAAAAACCTATTATCAATTCAAGGAAGTGAATTTTTAAGTAGTTATCTGCAGTTTTAATGTAGATTTCAGTTCGCTAAGTTATGAAAATATATGTTTTGGCTATAACCTTCCGTAAATCAAGGGCGAAAACCAATTATTTGTCCCAAAAGAAGGTGTTTTAAGTATATATCTGCAATTCTAAGGTAGATTTGGGTACAATAAGAGGCGAAAAAGCAGATTCTGACTAAGATTTTATCGAAATCGGCAACTATTTGATTCAGAAAGGTTGCCTTACGTCGAAATCTAATAGTTTATTAAGGTTTTCGTTACTAAAATGCCCAAAGACGCCGATTTTGACTAGAATTTGAAAGATATTGACATGAATATATAACTGTTTGTATCAAAAAATGATAGTTTAAACTGATATTTGCAGTTTTGATGCGGTTTTAGATACGATATGAATCGAAGAAGCCGATTTTGACTGGAATCTGTTTAAAATGACAAAGATAAACCTATTATCAATTCAAGGAAGTGAATTTTTAAGTAGTTATCTGCAGTTTTAATGTAGATTTCAGTTCGCTAAGTTACGAAAATGCATGTTTTGGCTATAATCTTCCGTAAATCAACGGCGAAAACCAATTATTTGTCTCAAAAGAAGGTGTTTTAAGTATATATCTGCATTTCTGAGGTAGATTTGGGTACAATAAGAGGCGAAAAAGCAGATTCTGACTAAGATTTTATCGAAATCGGCAACTATTTGACTCAGAAAGGTTGCCTTACGTCGAAATCTAATAGTTTATTAAGGTTTTCGTTACTAAAATGCCCAAAGACGCCGATTTTGACTAGAATTTGAAAGATATTGACATGAATATATAACTGTTTGTATCAAAAAATGATAGTTTAAACTGATATTTGCAGTCTTGATGCGGTTTTAGATACGATATGAATCGAAGAAGCCGATTTTGACTGGAATCTGTTTAAAATGACAAAGAAAAACCTATTATCAATTCAAGGAAGTGAATTTTTAAGTAGTTATCTGCAGTTTTAATGTAGATTTCAGTTCGCTAAGTTATGAAAATGCATGTTTTGGCTATAATCTTCCTTAAATCAAGGGCGAAAACCAATTTTTGTCCCAAAAGAAGTTGTTTTAAGTATATATCTGCATTTCTAAGGTAGATTTGGGTACAATAAGAGGCGAAAAAGCAGATTCTGACTAAGATTTTATCGAAATCGGCAACTATTTGACTCAGAAAGGTTGCCTTACGTCGAAATCTAATAGTTTATTAAGGTTTTCGTTACTAAAATGCCCAAAGACGCCGATTTTGACTAGAATTTGGAAGATATTGACATGAATATATAACTGTTTGTATCAAAAAATGATAGTTTAAACTGATATTTGCAGTTTTGATGCGGTTTTAGATACGATATGAATCGAAGAAGCCGATTTTGGCTGGAATCTGTTTAAAATGACAAAGAAAAACCTATTATCAATTCAAGGAAGTGAATTTTTAAGTAGTTATCTGCAGTTTTAATGTAGATTTCAGTTCCCTAAATTATGAAAATGCATGTTTTGGCTATAATCTTCCGTAAATCAAGGGCGAAAACCAATTATTTGTCCCAAGAGAAGGTGTTTTAAGTATATATATCTGCATTTCTAAGGTAGATTTGGGTACAATAAGAGGCGAAAAAGCAGATTCTGACTAAGATTTTATCGAAATCGGCAACTATTTGACTCAGAAAGGTTGCCTTACGTCGAAATCTAATGGTTTATTAAGGTTTTCGTTACTAAAATGCCCAAAGACGCCGATTTTGACTAGAATTTGAAAGATATTGACATGAATATATAACTGTTTGTATCAAAAAATGATAGTTTAAACTGATATTTGCAGTTTTGATGCGGTTTTAGATACGATATGAATCAAAGAAGCCGATTTTGACTGGAATCTGTTTAAAATGACAAAGAAAAACCTATTATCAATTCAAGGAAGTGAATTTTTAAGTAGTTATCTGCAGTTTTAATGTAGATTTCAGTTCGCTAAGTTATGAAAATGCATGTTTTGGCTATAGTCTTCCGTAAATCAAGGGCGAAAACCAATTATTTGTATCAAAAGAAGGTGTTTTAAGTATATATCTGCATTTCTAAGGTAGATTTGGGTACAATAAGAGGCGAAAAAGCAGATTCTGACTAAGATTTTATCGAAATCGGCAACTATTTGACTCAGAAAGGTTGCCTTACGTCGAAATCTAATAGTTTATTAAGGTTTTCGTTACTAAAATGCCCAAAGACGCCGATTTTGACTAGAATTTGAAAGATATTGACATGAATATATAACTGTTTGTATCAAAAAATGATAGTTTAAACTGATATTTGCAGTTTTGATGCAGTTTTAGATACGATATGAATCGAAGAAGCCGATTTTGACTGGAATCTGTTAAAAATGACTAAGAAAAACCTATTATCAATTCAAGGAAGTGAATTTTTAAGTAGTTATCTGCAGTTTTAATGTAGATTTCAGTTCGCTAAGTTATGAAAATATATGTTATGGCTATAACCTTCCGTAAATCAAGGGCGAAAACCAATTATTTGTCCCAAAAGAAGGTGTTTTAAGTATATATCTGCAATTCTAAGGTAGATTTGGGTACAATAAGAGGCGAAAAAGCAGATTCTGACTAAGATTTTATCGAAATCGGCAACTATTTGACTCAGAAAGGTTGCCTTACGTCGAAATCTAATAGTTTATTAAGGTTTTCGTTACTAAAATGCCCAAAGACGCCGATTTTGACTAGAATTTGAAAGATATTGACATGAATATATAACTGTTTGTATCAAAAAATGATAGTTTAAACTGATATTTGCAGTTTTCATGCGGTTTTAGATACGATATGAATCGAAGAAGCCGATTTTGACTGGAATCTGTTTAAAATGACAAAGATAAACCTATTATCAATTCAAGGAAGTGAATTTTTAAGTAGTTATCTGCAAAATCGGCGTCTTTGGGCATTTTAGTAACGAAAACCTTAATAAACTATTAGATTTCGATGTAAAGCAACCTTTCTGAGTCAAATAGTTGCCGATTTCGGTAAAATCTTAGTCAGAATCTGCTTTTTCGCCTCTTATTGTATTATCAATTCAAGGAAGTGAATTTTTAAGTAGTTATCTGCAGTTTTAATGTAGATTTCAGTTCGCTAAGTTACGAAAATGCATGTTTTGGCTATAATCTTCCGTAAATCAAGGGCGAAAACCAATTATTTGTCCCAAAAGAAGGTGTTTTAAGTATATATCTGCATTTCTAAGGTAGATTTGGGTACAATAAGAGGCGAAAAAGCAGATTCTGACTAAGATTTTATCGAAATCGGCAACTATTTGACTCAGAAAAGTTGCCTTACGTCGAAATCTAATAGTTTATTAAGGTTTTCGTTACTAAAATGCCCAAAGACGCCGATTTTGACTAGAATTTGAAAGATATTGACATGAATATATAACTGTTTGTATCAAAAGATGATAGTTTAAACTGATATTTGCAGTCTTGATGCGGTTTTAGATACGATATGAATCGAAGAAGCCGATTTTGACTGGAATCTGTTTAAAATGACAAAGAAAAACATATTATCAATTCAAAGAAGTGAATTTTTAAGTAGTTATCTGCAGTTTTAATGTAGATTTCAGTTCGCTAAGTTATGAAAATGCATGTTTTGGCTATAATCTTCCGTAAATCAAGGGCGAAAACCAATTTTTGTCCCAAAAGAAGGTGTTTTAAGTATATATATCTGCATTTCTAAGGTAGATTTGGGTACAATAAGAGGCGAAAAAGCAGATTCTGACTAAGATTTTATCGAAATCGGTAACTATTTGACTCAGAAAGGTTGCCTTACGTCGAAATCTAATAGTTTATTAAGGTTTTCGTTACTAAAATGCCCAAAGTCGCCGATTTTGACTAGAATTTGAAAGATATTAACATGAATATATAACTGTTTGTATCAAAAAATGATAGTTTAAACTGATATTTGCAGTTTTGATGCGGTTTTAGATACGATATGAATCGAAGAAGCCGATTTTGACTGGAATCTGTTTAAAATGACAAAGAAAAACCTATTATCAATTCAAGGAAGTGAATTTTTAAGTAGTTATCTGCAAAATCGGCGTCTTTGGGCATTTTAGTAACGAAAACCTTAATAAACTATTAGATTTCGACGTAAAGCAACCTTTCTGAGTCAAATAGTTGCCGATTTCGGTAAAATCTTAGTCAGAATCTGCTTTTTCGCCTCTTATTGTATTATCAATTCAAGGAAGTGAATTTTTAAGTAGTTACCTGCAGTTTTAATGTAGATTTCAGTTCGCTAAGTTATGAAAATGCATGTTTTGGCTATAATCTTCCGTAAATCAAGGGCGAAAACCAATTATTTGTCCCAAAAGAAGGTGTTTTAAGTATATATCTGCATTTCTAAGGTAGATTTGGGTACAATAAAAGGCGAAAAAGCAGATTCTGACTAAGATTTTATCGAAATCGGCAACTATTTGACTCAGAAAGGTTGCCTTACGTCGAAATCTAATAGTTTATTAAGGTTTTCGTTACTAAAATGCCCAAAGACGCTGATTTTGACTAGAATTTGAAAGATATTGACATGAATATATAACTGTTTGTATCAAAAAATGATAGTTTAAACTGATATTTGCAGTTTTGATGCGGTTTTAGATACGATATGAATCGAAGAAGTCGATTTTGTCTGGAATCTGTTTAAAATGACAAAGAAAAACCTATTATCAATTCAAGGAAGTGAATTTTTAAGTAGTTATCTGCAGTTTTAATGTAGATTTCAGTTCCCTAAATAATGAAAATGCATGTTTTGGCTATAATCTTCCGTAAATCAAGGGCGAAAACCAATTATTTGTCCCAAAAGAAGGTGTTTTAAGTATATATATCTGCATTTCTAAGGTAGATTTGGGTACAATAAGAGGCGAAAAAGCAGATTCTGACTAAGATTTTATCGAAATCGGTAACTATTTGACTCAGAAAGGTTGCCTTACGTCGAAATCTAATAGTTTATTAAGGTTTTCGTTACTAAAATGCCCAAAGACGCCGATTTTGACTAGAATTTGAAAGATATTAACATGAATATATAACTGTTTGTATCAAAAAATGATAGTTTAAACTGATATTTGCAGTTTTGATGCGGTTTTAGATACGATATGAATCGAAGAAGCCGATTTTGACTGGAATCTGTTTAAAATGACAAAGAAAAACCTATTATCAATTCAAGGAAGTGAATTTTTAAGTAGTTATCTGCAAAATCGGCGTCTTTGGGCATTTTAGTAACGAAAACCTTAATAAACTATTAGATTTCGACGTAAAGCAACCTTTCTGAGTCAAATAGTTGCCGATTTCGGTAAAATCTTAGTCAGAATCTGCTTTTTCGCCTCTTATTGTATTATCAATTCAAGGAAGTGAATTTTTAAGTAGTTATCTGCAGTTTTAATGTAGATTTCAGTTCGCTAAGTTATGAAAATGCATGTTTTGGCTATAATCTTCCGTAAATCAAGGGCGAAAACCAATTATTTGTCCCAAAAGAAGGTGTTTTAAGTATATATCTGCATTTCTAAGGTAGATTTGGGTACAATAAAAGGCGAAAAAGCAGATTCTGACTAAGATTTTATCGAAATCGGCAACTATTTGACTCAGAAAGGTTGCCTTACGTCGAAATCTAATAGTTTATTAAGGTTTTCGTTACTAAGATGCCCAAAGACGCCGATTTTGACTAGAATTTGAAAGATATTGACATGAATATATAACTGTTTGTATCAAAAATTGATAGTTTAAACTGATATTTGCAGTTTTGATGCGGTTTTAGATACGATATGAATCGAAGAAGCCGATTTTGACTGGAATCTGTTTAAAATGACAAAGATAAACCTATTATCAATTCAAGGAAGTGAATTTTTAAGTAGTTATCTGCAGTTTTAATGTAGATTTCAGTTCGCTAAGTTACGAAAATGCATGTTTTGGCTATAATCTTCCGTAAATCAAGGGCGAAAACCAATTATTTGTCCCAAAAGAAGGTGTTTTAAGTATATATCTGCATTTCTAAGGTAGATTTGGGTACAATAAGAGGCGAAAAAGCAGATTCTGACTAAGATTTTAACGAAATCGGCAACTATTTGACTCAGAAAGGTTACCTTACGTCGAAATCTAATAGTTTATTAAGGTTTTCGTTACTAAAATGCCCAAAGACGCCGATTTTGACTAGAATTTGAAAGATATTGACATGAATATATAACTGTTTGTATCAAAAAATGATAGTTTAAACTGATATTTGCAGTCTTGATGCGGTTTTAGATACGATATGAATCGAAGAAGCCGATTTTGACTGGAATCTGTTTAAAATGACAAAGAAAAACCAATTATCAATTCAAGGAAGTGAATTTTTAAGTAGTTATCTGCAGTTTTAATGTAGATTTCAGTTCGCTAAGTTATGAAAATGCATGTTTTGGCTATAATCTTCCGTAAATCAAGGGCGAAAACCAATTTTTGTCCCAAAAGAAGGTGTTTTAAGTATATATCTGCATTTCTAAGGTAGATTTGGGTACAATAAGAGGCGAAAAAGCAGATTCTGACTAAGATTTTATCGAAATCGGCAACTATTTGACTCAGAAAGGTTGCCTTACGTCGAAATCTAATAGTTTATTAAGGTTTTCGTTACTAAAATGCCCAAAGACGCCGATTTTGACTAGAATTTGAAAGATATTGACATGAATATATAACTGTTTGTATCAAAAAATGATAGTTTAAACTGATATTTGCAGTTTTGATGCGGTTTTAGATACGATATGAATCGAAGAAGCCGATTTTGACTGGAATCTGTTTAAAATGACAAAGAAAAACCTATTATCAATTCAAGGAAGTGAATTTTTAAGTAGTTATCTGCAGTTTTAATGTAGATTTCAGTTCCCTAAATTATGAAAATGCATGTTTTGGCTATAATCTTCCGTAAATCAAGGGCGAAAACCAATTATTTGTCCCAAAAGAAGGTGTTTTAAGTATATATATCTGCATTTCTAAGGTAGATTTGGGTACAATAAGAGGCGAAAAAGCAGATTCTGACTAAGATTTTATCGAAATCGGCAACTATTTGACTCAGAAAGGTTGCCTTACGTCGAAATCTAATAGTTTATTAAGGTTTTCTAACTAACTAAAACTAACCAAAACTAACCAAAACTAACCAAAACTGCAAATATCAGTTTAAACTATCATTTTTTGATACAAACAGTTATATATTCATGTCAATATCTTTCAAATTCTAGTCAAAATCGGCGTCTTTGGGCATTTTAGTAACGAAAACCTTAATAAACTATTAGATTTCGACGTAAGGCAACCTTTCTGGATTTCTGCATTTCTAAGGTAGATTTGGGTACAATAAGAGGGCGAAAAAGCAGATTCTGACTAAGATTTTATCGAAATCGGCAACTATTTGACTCAGAAAGGTTGCCTTACGTCGAAATCTAATAGTTTATTAAGGTTTTCGTTAATAAAATGCCCAAAGACGCCGATTTTGACTAGAATTTGAATGATATTGACATGAATATATAACTGTATCAAAAAATGATAGTTTAAACTGATATTTGCAGTTTTGATGCGGTTTTAGATACGATATGATTCGAAGAAGCAGATTTTGACTGGAATCTGTTTAAAATGATAAGCAAAAACCTACTATCAATCCCAGAAAAAGAATTTTGTGTGAAGTTGGTGAAGTTACCTGTAGTTTTAATGTAAATTTCATTCCGCTAAGTTATGGCCACGTGGAGACGTCGGGCCGGTTCGTACCTATATCCGCAACAGGTCTCCAAGGTGAAGAGCCTCTAGTCGATAGAATAATGTCGGTAAGGGAAGTCGGCAGGGGAAATCCCCTGGGAAGCAATACGACGCGCACGAAGTTGTTTGGCGGTTAACCCCTGTGCTGTTGCGACATTCTACTGCAATAGTGAAGGGCTGGGGCGCATATTAGGTTTAGAAATGCTCCAAGATAGTGTAGATGAGGGGGTTGTTACTGTCTCCACAATCTGTCCCCAAAATGCCCGAAACGCCCATCGGGAAAGCCACAGAACGCACACAACACGTTAAGACGACACACGCGACTATCCCGGATTCGATGGCGCAAGGGCGATGGCGAAAAGCCCCGATTTACGAGCAGCCGCGAAACGCATGTCCACACTCGACGACCTCTCTCAAGAGAGGCATAGTTAAGTTACTCCCACCGTTTACCCGCGCTGGATTGAATTTTTTCACTTTGACATTCAGAGCACTGGGCACAAATAACATTGCGTCAACATCACGTTAAGACCATCGCAATGCTTTGTTTTAATTAGACAGTCGGATTCCCCCGGTTCGTGCCAGTTCTGAGCAGACTGTTAAATAGCGGGCGAAGAGAACACCGGAAAACCGGAGTTTTCCAGGTCTCGTAGCGAGGCGGTTCCGCGGGAGGCCAAAGCTCGGGACCAGGTTCGGATCGGCTCGTTAACCGGAACTCGCTTCTTCGCCAAGCCCGACATGCCCCGATCCTTAGAGCCAATCCTTATCCCGAAGTTACGGATCCAATTTGCCGACTTCAATTACCGACATTATTCTATCGACTAGAGGCTCTTCACCTTGGAGACCTGCTGCGGATATAGGTACGAAGTGGCCCGACGTCTCCACGTGGCCATAACTTAGCGGAATGAAATTTACATTAAAACTACAGGTAACTTCACCAACTTCACACAAAATTCACTTTCTTGGATTGATGGTAGGTTTTTCCTTATCATTTTAAACAGATCCAAGTCAAAATCGGCTTCTTCGACTCATATCGTACCTAAAACCGCATCAAAACTGTAAATATCAGTTTAAACTATCATTTTTTGATACAAACAGTTATATATTCATGTCAATATCTTTCAAATTCTAGTCAAAATCGGCGTCTTTGGGCATTTTAGTAACGAAAACCTTAATAAACTATTAGATTTCGACGTAAGGCAACCTTTCTGAGTCAAATAGTTGCCGATTTCGATAAAATCTTAGTCAGAATCTGCTTTTTCGCCTCTTATTGTACCCAAATCTACCTTAGAAATGCAGATATATACTGAAAACACCTTCTTTTGGGACAAATAATTGGTTTTTGCCCTTGATTTACGGAAGATTATAGCCAAAACATGCATTTTCATAACTTAGCGAACTGAAATCTACATTAAAACTGCAGATAACTTCTTAAAAATTCACTTCCTTGAATTGATAATAGGTTTTTCTTTGTCATTTTAAACAGATTCCAGTCAAAATCGGTTTCTTCGACTCATATCGTATCTAAAACCGCATCAAAACTGCAAATATCAGTTTAAACTATCATTTTTTGATACAAACAGTTATATATTCTACCTTAGAAATGCAGATATATACTTAAAACACCTTCTTTTGGGACCAATAATTGGTTTTCGCTCTTGATTTACGGAAGATTATAGCCAAAACATGCATTTTCATAACTTAGCGAACTGAAATCTACATTAAAACTGCAGATAACTACTTAAAAATTCACTTCCTTGAATTGATAATAGGTTTTTCTTTGTCATTTTAAACAGATTCCAGTCAAAATCGGCTTCTTCGATTCATATCGTATCTAAAACCGCATCAAAACTGCAAATATCAGTTTAAACTATCATTTTTTGATACAAACAGTTATATATTCATGTCAATATCTTTCAAATTCTAGTCAAAATCGGCGTCTTTGGGCATTTTAGTAACGAAAACCTTAATAAACTATTAGATTTCGACGTAAGGCAACCTTTCTGAGTCAAATAGTTGCCGATTTCGATAAAATCTTAGTCAGAATCTGCTTTTTCGCCTCTTATTGTACCCAAATCTACCTTAGAAATGCAGATATATACTTAAAACACCTTCTTTTGGGACCAATAATTGGTTTTCGCTCTTGATTTACGGAAGATTATAGCCAAAATATGCATTTTCATAACTTAGCGAACTGAAATCTACATTAAAACTGCAGATAACTACTTAAAAATTCACTTCCTTGAATTGATAATAGGTTTTTCTTTGTCATTTTAAACAGATTCCAGTCAAAATCGGCTTCTTCGATTCATATAGTATCTAAAACCGCATCAAAACTGCAAATATCAGTTTAAACTATCATTTTTTGATACAAACAGTTATATATTCTACCTTAGAAATGCAGATATATACTTAAAACACCTTCTTTTGGGACAAATAATTGGTTTTCGCCCTTGATTTACGGAAGATTATAGCCAAAACATGCATTTTCATAACTTAGCGAACTGAAATCTACATTAAAACTGCAGATAACTACTTGAAAATTCACTTCCTTGAATTGATAATAGGTTTTTCTTTGTCATTTTAAACAGATTCCAGTCAAAATCGGCTTCTTCGATTCATATCGTATCTAAAACCGCATCAAAACTGCAAATATCAGTTTAAACTATCATTTTTTGATACAAACAATTATATATTCATGTCAATATCTTTCAAATTCTAGTCAAAATCGGCGTCTTTGGGCATTTTAGTAACGAAAACCTTAATAAACTATTAGATTTCGACGTAAGGCAACCTTTCTGAGTCAAATAGTTGCCGATTTCGATAAAATCTTAGTCAGAATCTGCTTTTTCGCCTCTTATTGTACCCAAATCTACCTTAGAAATGCAGATATATACTTAAAACACCTTCTTTTGGGACCAATAATTGGTTTTCGCTCTTGATTTACGGAAGATTATAGCCAAAACATGCATTTTCATAACTTAGCGAACTGAAATCTACATTAAAACTGCAGATAACTACTTAAAAATTCACTTCCTTGAATTGATAATAGGTTTTTCTTTGTCATTTTAAACAGATTCCAGTCAAAATCGGCTTCTTCGATTCATATCGTATCTAAAACCGCATCAAAACTGCAAATATCAGTTTAAACTATCATTTTTTGATACAAACAGTTATATATTCATGTCAATATCTTTCAAATTCTAGTCAAAATCGGCGTCTTTGGGCATTTTAGTAACGAAAACCTTAATAAACTATTAGATTTCGACGTAAGGCAACCTTTCTGAGTCAAATAGTTGCCGATTTCGATAAAATCTTAGTCAGAATCTGCTTTTTCGCCTCTTATTGTACCCAAATCTACCTTAGAAATGCAGATATATACTTAAAACACCTTCTTTTGGGACCAATAATTGGTTTTCGCTCTTGATTTACGGAAGATTATAGCCAAAACATGCATTTTCATAACTTAGCGAACTGAAATCTACATTAAAACTGCAGATAACTACTTAAAAATTCACTTCCTTGAATTGATAATAGGTTTTTCTTTGTCATTTTAAGCAGATTCCAGTCAAAATCGGTTTCTTCGATTCATATCGTATCTAAAACCGCATCAAAACTGCAAATATCAGTTTAAACTATCATTTTTTGATACAAACAGTTATATATTCATGTCAATATCTTTCAAATTCTAGTCAAAATCGGCGTCTTTGGGCATTTTAGTAACGAAAACTTTAATAAACTATTAGATTTCGACGTAAGGCAACCTTTCTGAGTCAAATAGTTGCCGATTTCGATAAAATCTTAGTCAGAATCTGCTTTTTCGCCTCTTATTGTACCCAAATCTACCTTAGAAATGCAGATATATACTTAAAACACCTTCTTTTGGGACCAATAATTGGTTTTCGCTCTTGATTTACGGAAGATTATAGCCAAAACATGCATTTTCATAACTTAGCGAACTGAAATCTACATTAAAACTGCAGATAACTACTTAAAAATTCACTTCCTTGAATTGATAATAGGTTTTTCTTTGTCATTTTAAACAGATTCCAGTCAAAATCGGCTTCTTCGATTCATATCGTATCTAAAACCGCATCAAAACTGCAAATATCAGTTTAAACTATCATTTTTTGATACAAACAGTTATATATTCATGTCAATATCTTTCAAATTCTAGTCAAAATCGGCGTCTTTGGGCATTTTAGTAACGAAAACCTTAATAAACTATTAGATTTCGACGTAAGGCAACCTTTCTGAGTCAAATAGTTGCCGATTTCGATAAAATCTTAGTCAGAATCTGCTTTTTCGCCTCTTATTGTACCCAAATCTACCTTAGAAATGCAGATATATACTTAAAACACCTTCTTTTGGGACCAATAATTGGTTTTCGCTCTTGATTTACGGAAGATTAAAGCCAAAACATGCATTTTCATAACTTAGCGAACTGAAATCTACATTAAAACTGCAGATAACTACTTAAAAATTCACTTCCTTGAATTGATAATAGGTTTTTCTTTGTCATTTTAAACAGATTCCAGTCAAAATCGGCTTCTTCGATTCATATAGTATCTAAAACCGCATCAAAACTGCAAATATCAGTTTAAACTATCATTTTTTGATACAAACAGTTATATATTCTACCTTAGAAATGCAGATATATACTTAAAACACCTTCTTTTGGGACAAATAATTGGTTTTCGCCCTTGATTTACGGAAGATTATAGCCAAAACATGCATTTTAATAACTTAGCGAACTGAAATCTACATTAAAACTGCAGATAACTACTTGAAAATTCACTTCCTTGAATTGATAATAGGTTTTTCTTTGTCATTTTAAACAGATTCCAGTCAAAATCGGCTTCTTCGATTCATATCGTATCTAAAACCGCATCAAAACTGCAAATATCAGTTTAAACTATCATTTTTTGATACAAACAATTATATATTCATGTCAATATCTTTCAAATTCTAGTCAAAATCGGCGTCTTTGGGCATTTTAGTAACGAAAACCTTAATAAACTATTAGATTTCGACGTAAGGCAACCTTTCTGAGTCAAATAGTTGCCGATTTAGATAAAATCTTAGTCAGAATCTGCTTTTTCGCCTCTTATTGTACCCAAATCTACCTTAGAAATGCAGATATATACTTAAAACACCTTCTTTTGGGACCAATAATTGGTTTTCGCTCTTGATTTACGGAAGATTATAGCTAAAACATGCATTTTCATAACTTAGCGAACTGAAATCTACATTAAAACTGCAGATAACTACTTAAAAATTCACTTCCTTGAATTGATAATAGGTTTTTCTTTGTCATTTTAAACAGATTCCAGTCAAAATCGGCTTCTTCGATTCATATCGTATCTAAAACCGCATCAAAACTGCAAATATCAGTTTAAACTATCATTTTTTGATACAAACAGTTATATATTCATGTCAATATCTTTCAAATTCTAGTCAAAATCGGCGTCTTTGGGCATTTTAGTAACGAAAACCTTAATAAACTATTAGATTTCGATGTAAGGCAACCTTTCTGAGTCAAATAGTTGCCGATTTCGATAAAATCTTAGTCAGAATCTGCTTTTTCGCCTCTTATTCTACCCAAATCTACCTTAGAAATGCAGATATATACTTAAAACACCTTCTTTTGGGACCAGTAATTGGTTTTCGCTCTTGATTTACGGAAGATTATAGCCAAAACATGCATTTTCATAATTTAGCGAACTGAAATCTACATTAAAACTGCAGATAACTACTTAAAAATTCACTTCCTTGAATTGATAATAGGTTTTTCTTTGTCATTTTAAACAGATTCCAGTCAAAATCGGCTTCTTCGATTCATATCGTATCTAAAACCGCATCAAAACTGCAAATATCAGTTTAAACTATCATTTTTTGATACAAACAGTTATATATTCATGTCAATATCTTTCAAATTCTAGTCAAAATCGGCGTCTTTGGGCATTTTAGTAACGAAAACCTTAATAAACTATTAGATTTCGACGTAAGGCAACCTTTCTGAGTCAAATAGTTGCCGATTTCGATAAAATCTTAGTCAGAATCTGCTTTTTCGCCTCTTATTGTACCCAAATCTACCTTAGAAATGCAGATATATACTTAAAACACCTTCTTTTGGGACAAATAATTGGTTTTCGCCCATGATTTACGGAAGATTATAGCCAAAACATGCATTTTCATAACTTAGCGAACTGAAATCTACATTAAAACTGCAGATAACTACTTAAAAATTCACTTCCTTGAATTGATAATTGGTTTTTCTTTGTCATTTTAAACAGATTCCAGTCAAAATCGGCTTCTTCGATTCATATCGTATCTAAAACCGCATCAAAACTGCAAATATCAGTTTAAACTATCATTTTTTGATACAAACAGTTATATATTCATGTCAATATCTTTCAAATTCTGGTCAAAATCGGCGTCTTTGGGCATTTTAGTAACGAAAACCTTAATAAACTATTAGATTTCGACGTAAGGCAACCTTTCTGAGTCAAATAGTTGCCGATTTCGATGAAATCTTAGTCAGAATCTGCTTTTTCGCCTCTTATTGTACCCAAATCTACCTTAGAAATGCAGATATATACTTAAAACTCCTTCTTTTGGGACAAATAATTGGTTTTCGCCCATGATTTACGGAAGATTATAGCCAAAACATGCATTTTCATAACTTAGCGAACTGAAATCTACATTAAAACTGCAGATAACTACTTAAAAATTCACTTCCTTGAATTGATAATAGGTTTTTCTTTGTCATTTTAAACAGATTCCAGTCAAAATCGGCTTCTTCGATTCATATCGTATCTAAAACCGCATCAAAACTGCAAATATCAGTTTAAACTATCATTTTTTGAGACAAACAGTTATATATTCATGTCAATATCTTTCAAATTCTAGTCAAAATCGGCGTCTTTGGGCATTTTAGTAACGAAAACCTTAATAAACTATTAGATTTCGACGTAAGGCAACCTTTCTGAGTCAAATAGTTGCCGATTTCGATAAAATCTTAGTCAGAATCTGCTTTTTCGCCTCTTATTGTACCCAAATCTACCTTAGAAATGCAGATATATACTTAAAACACCTTCTTTTGGGACAAATAATTGGTTTTCGCCCATGATTTACGGAAGATTATAGCCAAAACATGCATTTTCATAACTTAGCGAACTGAAATCTACATTAAAACTGCAGATAACTACTTAAAAATTCACTTCCTTGAATTGATAATAGGTTTTTCTTTGTCATTTTAAACAGATTCCAGTCAAAATCGGCTTCTTCGATTCATATCGTATCTCAAAACCGCATCAAAACTGCAAATATCAGTTTAAACTATCATTTTTTGATACAAACAGTTATATATTCATGTCAATATCTTTCAAATTCTAGTCAAAATCGGCGTCTTTGGGCATTTTAGTAACGAAAACCTTAATAAACTATTAGATTTCGACGTAAGGCAACCTTTCTGAGTCAAATAGTTGCCGATTTCGATAAAATCTTAGTCAAAATCTGCTTTTTCGCCTCTTATTGTACCCAAATCTACCTTAGAAATGCAGATATATACTTAAAACTCCTTCTCTTGGGACAAATAATTGGTTTTCGCCCATGATTTACCGAAGATTATAGCCAAAACATGCATTTTCATAACTTAGCGAACTGAAATCTACATTAAAACTGCAGATAACTACTTAAAAATTCACTTCCTTGAATTGATAATAGGTTTTTCTTTGTCATTTTAAACAAATTCCAGTCAAAATCGGCTTCTTCGATTCATATCGTATCTAAAACCGCATCAAAACTGCAAATATCAGTTTAGACTATCATTTTTTGATTCAAACAAAATCGGCGTCCTTGGGCATTTTAGTAACGAAAACCTTAATAAACTATTAGATTTCGACCTAAGACAACCTTTCTGAGTCAAATAGTTGCCGATTTCGATAAAATCTTAGTCAGAATCTGCTTTTTCGCCTCTTATTGTACCCAAATCTACCTTAGAAATGCAGATATATACTTAAAACACCTTCTTTTGGTACAAATAATTGGTTTTCGCCCTTGACTTACGGAAGATTATAGCCAAAACATGCGTTATCATAACTTAGCGAACTGAAATCTACATTAAAACTGCAGATAACTACTTAAAAATTCACTTCCTTGAATTGATAATAGGTTTTTCTTTGTCATTTTAAACAGATTCCAGTCAAAATCGGCTTCTTCGATTCATATCGTATCTAAAACCGCATCAAAACTGCAAATATCAGTTTAAACTATCATTTTTTGAGACAAACAGTTATATATTCATATCAATATCTTTCAAATTCTAGTCAAAATCGGCGTCTTTGGGCATTTTAGTAACGAAAACCTTAATAAACTATTAGATTTCAACGTAAGGCAACCTTTCTGAGTCAAATAGTTGCCGATTTCGATAAAATCTTAGTCAGAATCTGCTTTTTCGCCTCTTATTGTACCCAAATCTACCTTAGAAATGCAGATATATACTTAAAACACCTTCTTTTGGGACAAATAATTGGTTTTCGCCCTTGATTTACGGAAGATTATAGCCAAAACATGCATTTTCATAACTTAGCGAACTGAAATCTACATTAAAACTGCAGATAACTACTTAAAAATTCACTTCCTTGAATTGATAATAGGTTTTTCTTTGTTATTTTAAACAGATTTTAGTCAAAATCGGCTTCTTCGATTCATATCGTATCTAATACCGCATCAAAACTGCAAATATCAGTTTAAACTATCATTTTTTGATACAAAGAGTTATATATTCATGTCAATATCTTTCAAATTCTAGTCAAAATCGGCGTCATTGGGCATTTTAGTAACGAAAACCTTAATAAACTATTAGATTTCGACGTAAGGCAACGTTTCTGAGTCAAATAGTTGCCGATTTCGATAAAATCTTAGTCAGAATCTGCTTTTTCGCCTCTTATTGTACCCAAATCTACCTTAAAAATGCAGATATATACTTAAAACACCTTCTTTTGGGACAAATAATTGGTTTTCGCCCTTGATTTACGGAAGATTATAGCCAAAACATGCATTTTCATAACTTAGCGAACTGAAATCTACATTAAAACTGCAGATAACTACTTAAAAATTCACTTCCTTGAATTGATAATAGGTTTTTCTTTGTCATTTTAAACAGATTCCAGTCAAAATCGGCTTCTTCGATTCATATCGTATCTAAAACCGCATCAAAACTGCAAATATCAGTTTAAACTATCATTTTTTGCTACAAACAGTTATATATTCATGTCAATATCTTTCAAATTCTAGTCAAAATCGGCGTCTTTGGGCATTTTAGTAACGAAAACCTCAATAAACTATTAGATTTCGACGTAAGGCAACCTTTCTGAGTCAAATAGTTGCCGATTTCGATAAAATCTTAGTCAGAATCTGCTTTTTCGCCTCTTATTGTACCCAAATCTAAATTAGAAATGCAGATATATACTTAAAACACCTCCTTTTGGGACAAATAATTGGTTTTCGCCCTTGATTTACGGAAGATTATAGCCAAAACATACATTTTCATAACTTAGCGAACTGAAATCTACATTAAAACTGCAGATAACTACTTAAAAATTCACTTCCTTGAATTGATAATAGGTTTTTCTTTGTTATTTTAAACAGATTCCAGTCAAAATTGGCTTCTTCGATTCATATCGTATCTAATACCGCATCAAAACTGCAAATATCAGTTTAAACTATCATTTTTTGATACAAACAGTTATATATTCATGTCAATATCTTTCAAATTCTAGTTAAAATCGGCGTCTTTGGGCATTTTAGTAACGATAACCTTAATAAACTATTAGATTTCGACGTAAGGCAACCTTTCTGAGTCAAATAGTTGCCGATTTCGATAAAATCTTAGTCAGAATCTGCTTTTTCGCCTCTTATTGTACCCAAATCTACCTTAGAAATGCAGATATATACTTAAAACACCTTCTTTTGGGACAAATAATTGGTTTTCGCCCTTGATTTACGGAAGATTATAGCCAAAACATGCATTTTCATAACTTAGCGAACTGAAATCTACATTAAAACTGCAGATAACTACTTAAAAATTCACTTCCTTGAATTGATAATAGGTTTTTCTATGTCATTTTAAACCGATTCCAGTCAAAATCGGCTTCTTCGATTCATATCGTATCTAAAACCGCATCAAAACTGCAAATATCAGTTTAAACTATCATTTTTTGCTACAAACAGTTATATATTCATGTCAATATCTTTCAAATTCGTCTTTGGGCATTTTAGTAACGAAAACCTTAATAAACTATTAGATTTCGACGTAAGGCAACCTTTCTGAGTCAAATAGTTGCCGATTTCGATAAAATCTTAGTCACACTCTGCTTTTTCGCCTCTTATTGTACACAAATCTACCTTAGAAATGCAGATATATACTTAAAACACCTTTTTTGGGACAAATAATTGGTTTTCGCCCTTGATTTACGGAAGATTATAGCCAAAACATGCATTTTCATAACTTAGCGAACTGAAATCTACATTAAAACTGCAGATAACTACTTAAAAATTCACTTCCTTGAATTGATAATAGGTTTTTCTTTGTCATTTTAAACAGATTCCACTCAAAATCGGCTTCTTCGATTCATATCGTATCTAAAACCGCATCAAAACTGCAAATATCAGTTTAAACTATCATTTTTTGATACAAACAGTTATATATTCATGTCAATATCTTTCAAATTCTAGTCAAAATCGGCGTCTTTGGGCATTTTAGTAACGAAAACCTTAATAAACTATTAGATTTCGACGTAAGGCAACCTTTCTGAGTCAAATAGTTGCCGATTTCGATAAAATCTTAGTCAGAATCTGCTTTTTCGCCTCTTATTGAACCCAAATCTACCTTAGAAATGCAGATATATACTTAAAACACCTTCTTTTGGGACAAATAATTGGTTTTCGCCCTTGATTTACGGAAGATTATAGCCAAAACATGCATTTTCATAACTTAGCGAACTGAAATCTACATTAAAACTGCAGATAACTACTTAAAAATTCACTTCCTTGAATTGATAATAGGTTTTTCTTTGTCATTTTAAACAGATTCCAGTCAAAATCGGCTTCTTCGATTCATATCGTATCTAAAACCGCATCAAAACTGCAAATATCAGTTTAAACTATAATTTTTTGATACAAACAGTCATATATTCATGTCAATATCCTTCAAATTCTAGTCAAAATCGGCGTCTTTGGGCATTTTAGTAACGAAAACCTTAATAAACTATTAGATTTCGACGTAAGGGGCAACCTTTCTGAGTCAAATGGTTGCCGATTTCGATAAAATCTTAGTCAGAATCTGCTTTTTCGCCTCTTATTGAACCCAAATCTACCTTAGAAATGCAGATATATACTTAAAACACCTTCTTTTGGGACAAATAATTGGTTTTCGCCCTTGATTTATGGAAGATTATAGCCAAAACATGCATTTTCATAACTTAGCGAACTGAAATCTACATTAAAACTGCAGATAACTACTTAAAAATTCACTTCCTTGAATTGATTATAGGTTTTTCTTTGTCATTTTAAACAGATTCCAGTCAAAATCGGCTTCTTCGATTCATATCGTATCTAAAACCGCATCAAAACTTCAAATATCAGTTTAAACTATCATTTTTTGATACAAACAGTTATATATTCATGTCAATATCTTTCAAATTCTAGTCAAAATCGGCGTCTTTGGGCATTTTAGTATCGAAAACCTTAATAAACTATTAGATTTCGACGTAAGGCAACCTTTCTGAGTCAAATAGTTGCCGATTTCGATAAAATCTTAGTCAGAATCTGCTTTTTCGCCTCTTATTGAACCCAAATCTACCTTAGAAATGCAGATATATACTTAAAACACCTTCTTTTGGGACAAATAATTGGTTTTCGCCCTTGATTTATGGAAGATTATAGCCAAAACATGCATTTTCATAACTTAGCGAACTGAAATCTACATTAAAACTGCAGATAACTACTTAAAAATTCACTTCCTTGAATTGATAATAGGTTTTTCTTTGTCATTTTAAACAGATTCCAGTCAAAATCGGCTTCTTCGATTCATATCTTATCTAAAACCGCATCAAAACTGCAAATATCAGTTTAAACTATAATTTTTTGATACAAACAGTCATATATTCATGTCAATATCCTTCAAATTCTAGTCAAAATCGGCGTCTTTGGGCATTTTAATAACGAAAACCTTAATAAACTATTAGATTTCGACGTAAGGCAACCTTTTTGAGTCAAATGGTTGCCGATTTCGATAAAATCTTAGTCAGAATCTGCTTTTTCGCCTCTTATTGTACCCAAATCTACCTTAGAAAAGCAGATATTTACTTAAAACACCTTCTTTTGGGACAAATAATTGGTTTTCGCCCTTGATTTACGGAAGATTATAGACAAAACATGCATTTTCATAACTTAGCGAACTGAAATCTACATTAAAACTGCAGATAACTACTTAAAAATTCACTTCCTTGAATTGATAATAGGTTTTTCTTTGTCATTTTAAACAGATTCCAGTCAAAATCGGCTTCTTCGATTCATATCGTATCTAAAACCGCATCAAAACTGCAAATATCAGTTTAAACTATCATTTTTTGATACAAACAGTTATATATTCATGTCAATATCTTTCAAATTCTAGTCAAAATCGGCGTCTTTGGGCATTTTAGTAACGAAAACCTTAATAAACTATTAGATTTCGACGTAAGGCAACCTTTCTGAGTCAAATAGTTGCCGATTTCGATAAAATCTTAGTCAGAATCTGCTTTTTCGCCTCTTATTGTACCCAAATCTACCTTAGAAATGCCGATATATACTTAAAACACCTACCTTTGGGACAAATAATTGGTTTTCGCCCTTGATTTACGGAAGATTATAGCCAAAACATGCATTTTCATAACTTAGCGAACTGAAATCTACATTAAAACTGCAGATAACTACTTAAAAATTCACTTCCTTGAATTGATAATAGGTTTTTCTTTGTCATTTTAAACAGATTCCAGTCAAAATCGGCTTCTTCGATTCATATCGTATCTAAAACCGCATCAAAACTGCAAATATCAGTTTAAACTATCATTTTTTGATACAAACAGTTATATATTCATGTCAATATCTTTCAAATTCTATTCAAAATCGGCGTCTTTGGGCATTTTAGTAACGAAAACCTTAATAAACTATTAGATTTCGACGTAAGGCAACCTTTCTGAGTCAAATAGTTGCCGATTTCTATAAAATCTTAGCCAGAATCTGCTTTTTCGCCTCTTATTGTATTATCAATTCAAGGAAGTGAATTTTTAAGTAGTTATCTGCAGTTTTAATGTAGATTTCAGTTCGCTAAGTTATGAAAATGCATGTTTTGGCTATAATCTTCCGTAAATCAAGGGCGAAAACCAATTATTTGTCCCAAAAGTAGGTGTTTTAAGTATATATCTGCATTTCTAAGGTGGATTTGGGTACAATAAGAGGCGAAAAAGCAGATTCTGACTAAGATTTTATCGAAATCGGCAACTATTTGACTCAGAAAGGTTGCCTTACGTCGAAATCTAATAGTTTATTAAGGTTTTCGTTACTAAAATGCCCAAAGACGCCGATTTTGACTAGAATTTGAAAGATATTGACATGAATATATAACTGTTTGTAACAAAAAATGATAGTTTGAACTGATATTTGCAGTTTTGATGCGGTTTTAGATACGATATGAATCGAAGAAGCCGATTTTGACTGGAATCTGTTTAAAATGACAAAGAAAAACCTATTATCAATTCAAGGAAGTGAATTTTTAAGTAGTTATCTGCAGTTTTAATGTAGATTTCAGTTCGCTAAGTTATGAAAATGCACGTTTTGGCTATAATCTTCCGTAAATCAAAGGCGAAAACCAATTATTTGTCCCAAAAGAAGGTGTTTTAAGTATATATCTGCATTTCTAAGGTAGTTTTGGGTACAATAAGAGGCGAAAAAGCAGATTCTGACTAAGATTTTATCGAAATCGGCAACTATTTGACTCAGAAAGGTTGCCTTACGTCGAAATCTAATAGTTTATTAAGGTTTTCGTTACTAAAATGCCCAAAGACGCCGATTTTGACTAGAATTTGAAAGATATTGACATGAATATATAACTTTTTGTATCAAAAAATGATAGTTTAAACTGATATTTGCAGTTTTGATGCGGTTTTAGATACGATATGAATCTAAGAAACCGATTTTGACTGGAATCTGTTTAAAATGACAAAGAAAAACCTATTATCAATTCAAGGAAGTGAATTTTTAAGTAGTTATCTGCAGTTTTAATGTAGATTTCAATTCGCTAAGTTATGAAAATGCATGTTTTGGCTATAAACTTCCGTAAATCAAGGGCGAAAACCAATTATTTGTCCCAAAAGAAGGTGTTTTAAGTATATATTTGCATTTCTAAGGTAGATTTGGGTACAATAAGAGGCGAAAAAGCAGATTCTGACTAAGATTTTATCGAAATCGGCAACTATTTGACTCAGAAAGGTTGCCTTACGTCGAAATCTGATAGTTTATTAAGGTTTTCGTTACTAAAATGCTCAAAGACGCCGATTTTGACTAGAGTTTGAAAGATATTGACATGAATATATAACTGTTTGTATCAAAAAATGATAGTTTAAACTGATATTTGCAGTTTTGATGCGGTTTTAGATACGATATGAATCGAAGAAGCCGATTTTGACTGGAATCTGTTTAAAATGACAAAGAAAAATTTATTATCAATTCAAGGAAGTAAATTTTTAAGTAGTTATCTGCAGTTTTAATGTAGATTTCAGTTCGCTAAGTTATGAAAATGCATGTTTTGGCTATAATCTTCCGTAAATCAAGGGCGAAAACCAATTATTTGTGCAAAAGAAGGTGTTTTAAGTATATATCTGCATTTCTAAGGTAGATTTGGGTACAATAAGAGGCGAAAAAGCAGATTCTGACTAAGATTTTATCGAAATCGGCAACTATTTTAACTCAGAAAGGTTGCCTTACGTCGAAATCTAATAGTTTATTAAGGTTTTCGTTACTAAAATGCACAAAGACGCCGATTTTGACTAGAATTTGAAAGATATTGACATGAATATATAACTGTTTGTATCAAAAAATGATAGTTTAAACTGATATTTGCAGTTTTGATGCGGTTTTAGATACGATATGAATCGAAGAAGCCGATTTTGACTGGAATCTGTTTAAAATGACAAAGAAAAACCTATTATCAATTCAAGGAAGTGAATTTTTAAGTAGTTATCTGCAGTTTTAATGTAGATTTCAGTTCGCTAAGTTATGAAAATGCATGTTTTGGCTATAATCTTCCGTTAATCAAGGGCGAAAACCAATTATTTGTCCCAAAAGAAGGTGTTTTAAGTATATATCTGCATTTCTAAGGTGGATTTGGGTACAATAAGAGGCGAAAAAGCAGATTCTGACTAAGATTTTATCGAAATCGGCAACTATTTGACTCAGAAAGGTTGCCTTACGTCGAAATCTAATAGTTTATTAAGGTTTTCGTTACTAAAATGCCCAAAGACGCCGATTTTGACTAGAATTTGAAAGATATTGACATGAATATATAACTGTTTGTAACAAAAAATGATAGTTTGAACTGATATTTGCAGTTTTGATGCGGTTTTAGATACGATATGAATCGAAGAAGCCGATTTTGACTGGAATCTGTTTAAAATGACAAAGAAAAACCTATTATCAATTCAAGGAAGTGAATTTTTAAGTAGTTATCTGCAGTTTTAATGTAGATTTCAGTTCGCTAAGTTATGAAAATGCACGTTTTGGCTATAATCTTCCGTAAATCAAAGGCGAAAACCAATTATTTGTCCCAAAAGAAGGTGTTTTAAGTATATATCTGCATTTCTAAGGTAGTTTTGGGTACAATAAGAGGCGAAAAAGCAGATTCTGACTAAGATTTTATCGAAATCGGCAACTATTTGACTCAGAAAGGTTGCCTTACGTCGAAATCTAATAGTTTATTAAGGTTTTCGTTACTAAAATGCCCAAAGACGCCGATTTTGACTAGAATTTGAAAGATATTGACATGAATATATAACTTTTTGTATCAAAAAATGATAGTTTAAACTGATATTTGCAGTTTTGATGCGGTTTTAGATACGATATGAATCTAAGAAACCGATTTTGACTGGAATCTGTTTAAAATGACAAAGAAAAACCTATTATCAATTCAAGGAAGTGAATTTTTAAGTAGTTATCTGCAGTTTTAATGTAGATTTCAATTCGCTAAGTTATGAAAATGCATGTTTTGGCTATAAACTTCCGTAAATCAAGGGCGAAAACCAATTATTTGTCCCAAAAGAAGGTGTTTTAAGTATATATTTGCATTTCTAAGGTAGATTTGGGTACAATAAGAGGCGAAAAAGCAGATTCTGACTAAGATTTTATCGAAATCGGCAACTATTTGACTCAGAAAGGTTGCCTTACGTCGAAATCTGATAGTTTATTAAGGTTTTCGTTACTAAAATGCTCAAAGACGCCGATTTTGACTAGAGTTTGAAAGATATTGACATGAATATATAACTGTTTGTATCAAAAAATGATAGTTTAAACTGATATTTGCAGTTTTGATGCGGTTTTAGATACGATATGAATCGAAGAAGCCGATTTTGACTGGAATCTGTTTAAAATGACAAAGAAAAATTTATTATCAATTCAAGGAAGTAAATTTTTAAGTAGTTATCTGCAGTTTTAATGTAGATTTCAGTTCGCTAAGTTATGAAAATGCATGTTTTGGCTATAATCTTCCGTAAATCAAGGGCGAAAACCAATTATTTGTGCAAAAGAAGGTGTTTTAAGTATATATCTGCATTTCTAAGGTAGATTTGGGTACAATAAGAGGCGAAAAAGCAGATTCTGACTAAGATTTTATCGAAATCGGCAACTATTTTAACTCAGAAAGGTTGCCTTACGTCGAAATCTAATAGTTTATTAAGGTTTTCGTTACTAAAATGCACAAAGACGCCGATTTTGACTAGAATTTGAAAGATATTGACATGAATATATAACTGTTTGTATCAAAAAATGATAGTTTAAACTGATATTTGCAGTTTTGATGCGGTTTTAGATACGATATGAATCGAAGAAGCCGATTTTGACTGGAATCTGTTTAAAATGACAAAGAAAAACCTATTATCAATTCAAGGAAGTGAATTTTTAAGTAGTTATCTGCAGTTTTAATGTAGATTTCAGTTCGCTAAGTTATGAAAATGCATGTTTTGGCTATAATCTTCCGTTAATCAAGGGCGAAAACCAATTATTTGTCCCAAAAGAAGGTGTTTTAAGTATATATCTGCATTTCTAAGGTAGATTTGGGTACAATAAGAGGCGAAAAAGCAGATTCTGCCTAAGATTTTATCGAAATCGGCAAATATTTGACTCAGAAATTTTGCCTTACGTCGAAATCTAATAGTTTATTAAGGTTTTCGTTACTAAAATGCCCAAAGACGCCGATTTTGACTTGAGTTTGAAAGATATTGACATGAATATATAACTGTTTGTAAAAAAAAAATGATAGTTTAAACTGATATTTGCAGTTTTGATGCGGTTTTTGATACGATATGAATCGAAGAAACCGATTTTGACTGGAATCTGTTTAAAATGACAAAGAAAAACCTATTATCAATTCAAGGAAGTGAATTTTTAAGTAGTTATCTACAGTTTTAATGTAGATTTCATTTCGCTAAGTTATGAAAATGCATGTTTTGTCTACAATCTTCCGTAAATCAAGGGCGAAAACCAATTATTTGTCCCAAAAGAAGGTGTTTTAAGTATATATCTGCATTTCTAATGTAGATTTGGGTACAATAAGAGGCGAAAAAGCAGATTCTGACTAAGATTTTATCGAAATCGGCAACTATTTGACTCAGAAAGGTTGCCTTACGTCGAAATCTAATAGTTTATTAAGGTTTTCGTTACTAAAATGCTCAAAGACGCTGATTTTGACTAGAATTTGAAAGACATTGACATGAATATATAAATGTTTGTATCAAAAAATGATAGTTTAAACTGATATTTGCAGTTTTGATGCGGTTTTAGATACGATATGAATCGAAGAAGCCGATTTTGACTGGAATCTGTTTAAAATGACAAAGAAAAACCTATTATCAATTCAAGGAAGTGAATTTTTAAGTAGTTATCTGCAGTTTTAATGTAGATTTCAGTTCGCTAAGTTATGAAAATGCATGTTTTGGCTATAATCTTCCGTAAATCAAGGGCGAAAACCAATTATTTGTCCCAAAAGAAGGTATTCTAAGTATATATCTGCATTTCTAAGGTAGATTTGGGTACAATAAGAGGCGAAAAAGCAGATTCTGACTAAGATTTTATCGAAATCGGCAACTATTTGACTCAGAAAGGTTGCCTTACGTCGAAATCTAATAGTTTATTAAGGTTTTCGTTACTAAAATGCCCAAAGACGCCGATTTTGACTAGAATTTGAAAGATATTGACATGAATATATAACTGTTTGTATCAAAAAATGATAGTTTAAACTGATAGTTGCAGTTTTGATGCGGTTTTAGATACGATATGAATCGAAGAAGCCGATTTTGACTGGAATCTGTTTAAAATGACCAAGAAAAACCTATTATCAATTCAAGGAAGTGAATTTTTAAGTAGTTATCTGCAGTTTTAATGTAGATTTCAGTTCGCTAAGTTATGAAAATGCATATTTTGGCTATAATCTTCCGTAAATCAAGGGCGAAAACCATTTATTTGTCCCAAAAGAAGGTGTTTTAAGTATATATCTGCATTTCTAAGGTAGATTTGGGTTCAATAAGAGGCGAAAAAGCAGATTCTGACTAAGATTTTATCGAAATCGGCAACTATTTGACTCAGAAAGGTTGCCTTACGTCGAAATCTAATAGTTTATTAAGGTTTTCGTTACAAAAATGCCCAAAGACGCCGATTTTGACTAGAATTTGAAAGATATTGACATGAATATATAACTGTTTGTATCAAAAAATGATAGTTTAAACTGATATTTGCAGTTTTGATGCGGTTTTAGATACGATATGAATCGAAGAAGCCGATTTTGACTGGAATCTGTTTAAAATGACAAAGAAAAACCTATTATCAATTCAAGGAAGTGAATTTTTAAGTAGTTATCTGCAGTTTTAATGTAGATTTCAGTTCGCTAAGTTATGAAAATGCATGTTTTGGCTATAATCTTCCGTAAATCAAGGGCGAAAACCAATTATTTGTCCCAAAAGGAGGTGTTTTAAGTATATATCTGCATTTCTAAGGTAGATTTGGGTACAATAAGAGGCGAAAAAGCAGATTCTGACTAAGATTTTATCGAAATCGGCAACTATTTGACTCAGAAAGGTTGCCTTACGACGAAATCTAATAGTTTATTAGGGTTTTCGTTACTAAAATGCCCAAAGACGCCGATTTTGACTAGAATTTGAAAGATATTGACATGAATATATAACTGTTTGTATCAAAAAATGATAGTTTAAACTGATATTTGCAGTTTTGATGCCGTTTTAGATACGATATGAATCGAAGAAGCCGATTTTGACTGGAATCTGTTTAAAATGACAAAGAAAAACCTATTATCAATTCAAGGAAGTGAATTTTTAAGTAGTTATCTGCAGTTTTAATGCAGATTTCAGTTCGCTAATTTATGAAAATGCATGTTTTGGCTATAATCTTCCGTAAATCAAGGGCGAAAACCAGTTATTTGTCCCAAAAGAAGGTGTTTTAAGTATATATCTGCATTTCTAAGGTAGATTTGGGTACAATAAGAGGCGAAAAAGCAGATTCTGACTAAGATTTTATCGAAATCGGCAACTATTTGACTCAGAAAGGTTGCCTTATGTCGAAATCTAATAGTTTATTAAGGTTTTCGTTACTAAAATGTCCAAAGACGCCGATTTTGACTAGAATTTGAAAGATATTGACATGAATATATAACTGTTTGTATCAAAAAATGATAGTTTAAACTGATATTTGCAGTTTTGATGCGGTTTTAGATACGATATGAATCGAAGAAGCCGATTTTGACTGGAATCTGTTTAAAATGACAAAAACCTATTATCATTATCATTATGTTATCTGCAGTTTTAATGTAGATTTCAGTTCGCTAAGTTGTGAAAATGCATGTTTTGGCTATAATCTTCCGTAAATCAAGGGCGAAAACCAATTATTTGTCCCAAAAGAAGGTGTTTTAAGTATATATCTGCATTTCTAAGGTAGATTTGGGTACAATAAGAGGCGAAAAAGCAGATTCTGACTAAGATTTTATCGAAATCGGCAACTATTTGACTCAGAAAGGTTGCCTTACGTCGAAATCTAATAGTTTATTAAGGTTTTCGTTACTAAAATGCCCAAAGACGCCGATTTTGACTAGAATTTGAAAGATATTGACATGAATATATAACTGTTTGTATCAAAAAATGATAGTTTAAACTAATATTTGCAGTTTTGATGCGGTTTTAGATACGATATGAATCTAAGAAGCCGATTTTGACTGGAATCTGTTTAAAATGACAAAGAAAAACCTATTACCAATTCAAGGAAGTGAATTTTTAAGTAGTTATCTGCAGTTTTAATGTAGATTTCAGTTCGCTAAGTTATGAAAATGCATGTTTTGGCTATAATCTTAAGTAAATCAAGGGCGAAAACCAATTATTTGTCCCAAAAGAAGGTGTTTTAAGTATATATCTGCATTTCTAAGGTAGATTTGGGTACAATAAGAGGCGAAAAAGCAGATTCTGACTAAAATTTTATCGAAATCGGCAACTATTTGACTAAGAAAGGTTGCCTTACGTCGAAATCTAATAGTTTATTAAGGTTTTCGTTACTAAAATGCCCAAAGACGCCGATTTTGACTAGAATTTGAAAGATATTGACGTCAATATATAACTGTTTGTATCAAAAAATGATAGTTTAAACTGATATTTGCAGTTTTGCTGCGGTTTTTGATACGATATGAATCGAAGAAGCCGATTTTGACTGGAATCTGTTTAAAATGACAAAGAAAAACCTATTATCAATTCAAGGAAGTGAATTTTTAAGTAGTTATCTGCAGTTTTGATGTAGATTTCAGTTCGCTAAGTTATGAAAATGCATGTTTTGGCTATAATCTTCCGTAAATCAAGGGCGAAAACCAATTATTTGTCCCAAAAGAAGGTGTTTTAAGTATATATCTGCATTTCTAAGGTAGATTTGGGTACAATAAGAGGCGAAAAAGCAGATTCTGACTAAGATTTTATCGAAATCGGCAACTATTTGACTCAGAAAGGTTGCCTTACGTCGAAATCTAATAGTTTATTAGGCTTTTCGTTACTAAAATGCCCAAAGACGCCGATTTTGACTAGAATTTGAAAGATATTGACATGAATATATAACTGTTTGTATCAAAAAATGATAGTTTAAATTGATATTTGCAGTTTTGATGCGGTTTTAGATACGATATGAATCGAAGAAGCCGATTTTGACTGGAATCTGTTTAAAGTGACAAAGAAAAACCTATTATCAATTCAAGGAAGTGAATTTTTAAGTAGTTATCTGCAGTTTTGATGTAGATTTCAGTACGCTAAGTTATGAAAATGCATGTTTTGGCTATAATCTTCCGTAAATCAAGGGCGAAAACCAATTATTTGTCCCAAAAGAAGGTGTTTTAAGTACATATCTGCATTTCTAAGGTAGATTTGGGTACAATAAGAAGCGAAAAAGCCGATTCTGACTAAGATTTTATCGAAATCGGCAACTATTTGACTCAGAAAGGTTGCCTTAAGTCAAAATCTAATAGTTTATTAAGGTTTTCGTTACTAAAATGCCCAAAGACGCCGATTTTGACTAGAATTTGAAAGATATTGACATGAATATATAACTGTTTGTATCAAAAAATGATAGTTTAAACTGATATTTGCAGTTTTGATGCGGTTTTAGATACGATATGAATCGAAGAAGCCGATTTTGACTGGAATCTGTTTAAAATGACAAAGAAAAACCTATTATCAATTCAAGGAAGTGAATTTTTAAGTAGTTATCTGCAAAATCGGCGTCTTTGGGCATTTTAGTAACGAAAACCTTAATAAACTATTAGATTTCGACGTAAGGCAACCTTTCTGAGTCAAATAGTTGCCGATTTCGATAAAATCTTAGTCAGAATCTGCTTTTTCGCCTCTTATTGTACCCAAATCTACCTTAGAAATGCAGATATATACTTAAAACACCTTCTTTTGCGACAAATAATTGGTTTTCGCCCTTGATTTACGGAAGATTATAGCCGAAACATGCATTTTCGTAACTTAGCGAACTGAAATCTACATTAAAACTGCAGATAACTACTTAAAAATCCACTTCCTTGAATTGATAATAGGTTTTTCTTTCTCATTTTAAACAGATTCCAGTAAAATTCGGCTTCTTCGATTCATATCGTATCTAAAACCGCATCAAAACTGCAAATATCAGTTTAAACTATCATTTTTTGATATAAACAGTTATATATTCATGTCAATATCTTTCAAATCCTAGTCAAAATCGTCGTCTTTGGGCATTTTAGTAACGAAAACCTTAATAAACTATTAGATTTCGACGTAAGGCAACCTTTCTGAGTCAAATAGTTGCCGATTTCGATAAAATCTTAGTCAGAATCTGCTTTTTCGCCTCTTATTGTACCCAAATCTACCTTAGAAATGCAGATATATACTTAAAAGACCTTCTTTTGGGACAAATAATTGGTTTTCGCCCATGATTTACGGAAGATTATAGCCAAAATATGCATTTTCATAACTTAGCGAACTGAAATCTACATTAAAACTGCAGATAACTACTTAAAAATTCACTTCCTTGAATTGATAATAGGTTTTTCTTTGTCATTTTAAACAGATTTCAGTCAAAATCGGCTTCTTCGATTCATATCGTATCTAATACCGCATCAAAACTGCAAATATCAGTTTAAACTATCATTTTTTTATACAAACAGTTATATATTCATGTCAATATCTTTCAAATTCTAGTCAAAATCGGCGTCTTTGGGCATTTTAGTAACGAAAACCTTAATAAACTATTAGATTTCGACGTAAGGCAACCTTTCTGAGTCAAATAGTTGCCGACTTCGATAAAATCTTAGTCAGAATCTGCTTTTTCGCCTCTTATTGAACCCAAATCTACCTTAGAAATGCAGATATATATTTAAAACACCTTCTTTTGGGACAAATAATTGGTTTTCGCCCTTGATTTACAGAAGATTATAGCCAAAACATGCATTTTCATAACTTAGCGAACTGAAATCTACATTAAAACTGCAGATAACTTCTTAAAAATTCACTTCCTTGAATTGATAATAGGTTTTTCTTTGTCATTTTAAACAGATTCCAGTCAAAATCGGCTTCTTCGATTCATATCGTATCTAAAACCGCATCAAAACTGCAAATATCAGTTTAAACTATCATGTTTTGATACAAACAGTTATATATTCATGTCAATATCTTTCAAATTGTAGTCAAAATCGGCGTCTTTGGGCATTTTAGTAACGAAAACCTTAATAAACTATTAGATTTCGACGTAAGGCAACCTTTCTGAGTCAAATAGTTGCCGATTTCGATAAAATCTTAGTCAGAATTTGCTTTTTCGCCTCTTATTGTACCCAAATCTACCTTAGAAATGCAGATATATACTTAAAACACCTTCTTTTGGGACAAATAATTGGTTTTCGCCCTTGATTTACGAAAGATTATAGCCAAAACATGCATTTTCATAACTTAGCGAACTGAAATCTACATTAAAACTGCAGATAACTACTTAAAAATTCATTTCCTTGAATTGATAATAGCTTTTTCTTTGTCGTTTTAAACAGATTCCAGTCAAAATCGGCTTCTTCGATTTATATCGTATCTAAAACCGCATCAAAACTGCAAATATCAGTTTAAACTATCATTTTTTGATACAAAGAGTTATATGTTCATGTCAATATCTTTCAAATTCTAGTCAAAATCGGCGTCTTTGGGCATTTTAGTAACGAAAACCTTAATAAACTATTAGATTTCGACGTAAGGCAACCTTTCTGAGTCAAATAGTTGCCGATTTCGATAAAATCTTAGTCAGAATCTGCTTTTTCGCCTCTTATTGTACACAAATCTACCTTAGAAATGCAGATATATACTTAAAACACCTTCTTTTGGGACAAATAATTGGTTTTCGCCCTTGATTTACGGAAGATTATAGCCAAAACATGCATTTTCATAACTTAGCGAACTGAAATCTACATTAAAACTGCAGATAACTACTTAAAAATTCACTTCCTTGAATTGATAATAGGTTTTTCTTTGTCATTTTAAACAGATTCCAGTCAAAATCGGCTTCTTCGATTCATATCGTATCAAAAACCGCACCAAAACTGCAAATATCAGTTTAAACTATCATTTTTTGATACAAACAGTTATATATTCACGTCAATATCTTTCAAATTCTAGTCAAAATCGGCGTCTTTGGGCATTTTAGTAACGAAAACCTTAATAAACTATTAGATTTCGACGTAAGGCAACCTTTCTTAGTCAAATAGTTGCCGATTTCGATAAAATTTTAGTCAGAATCTGCTTTTTCGCCTCATATTGTACCCAAATCTACCTTAGAAATGCAGATATATACTTAAAACACCTTCTTTTGGGACAAATAATTGGTTTTCGCCCTTGATTTACGGAAGATTATAGCCAAAACATGCATTTTCATAACTTAGCGAACTGAAATCTACATTAAAACTGCAGATAACTACTTAAAAATTCACTTCCTTGAATTGATAATAGGTTTTTCTTTGTCATTTTAAACAGATTCCAGTCAAAATCGGCTTCTTCGACTCATATCGTACCTAAAACCGCATCAAAACTGCAAATATCAGTTTAAACTATCATTTTTTGATACAAACAGTTATATATTCATGTCAATATCTTCCAAATTCTAGTCAAAATCGGCGTCTTTGGGCATTTTAGTAACGAAAACCTTAATAAACTATTAGATTTCGACGTAAGGCAACTTTTCTGAGTCAAATAGTTGCCGATTTCGATAAAATCTTAGTCAGAATCTGCTTTTTCGCCTCTTATTGTACACAAATCTACCTTAGAAATGCAGATATATACTTAAAACACCTTCTTTTGGGACAAATAATTGGTTTTCGCCCTTGATTTACGGAAGATTATAGCCAAAACATGCATTTTCATAACTTAGCGAACTGAAATCTACATTAAAACTGCAGATAACTACTTAAAAATTCCCTTCCTTGAATTGATAATAGGTTTTTCTTTGTCATTTTAAACAGATTCCAGTCAAAATCGGCTTCTTCGATTCATATCGTATCTATAACCGCATCAAAACTGCAAATATCAGTTTAAACTATCATTTTTTGATACAAACAGTTATATATTCATGTCAATATCTTTCAAATTCTAGTCAAAATCGGCGTCTTTGGGCATTTTAGTAACGAAAACCTTAATAAACTATTAGATTTCGACGTAAGGCAACCTTTCTGAGTCAAATAGTTGCCGATTTCGATAAAATCTTAGTCAGAATCTGCTTTTTCGCCTCTTATTGTACCCAAATCTACCTTAGAAATGCAGATATATACTTAAAACACCTTCTTTTGGGACAAATAATTGGTTTTCGCCCTTGATTTACGGAAGATTATAGCCAAAACATGCATTTTCATAACTTAGCGAACTGAAATCTACATTAAAACTGCAGATAACTACTTAAAAATTCACTTCCTTGAATTGATAATAGGTTTTTCTTTGTCATTTTAAACAGATTCCAGTCAAAATCGGCTTCTTCGATTCATATCGTATCTAATACCGCATCAAAACTGCAAATATCAATTTAAACTATCATTTTTTGATACAAACAGATATATTCGATTATTAACGAAAACCTTAATAAACTATTTGATTTCGAGGTAAGGCAACCTTTCTGAGTCAAATAGTTGCCGATTTCGATAAAATCTTAGTCAGAATCTGCTTTTTCGCCTCTTATTGTACCCAAATCTACCTTAGAAATGCAGATATATACTTAAAACACCTTCTTTTGGGACAAATAATTGGTTTTCGCCCTTGATTTACAGAAGATTATAGCCAAAACATGCATTTTCATAACTTAGCGAACTGAAATCTACATTAAAACTGCAGATAACTTCTTAAAAATTCACTTCCTTGAATTGATAATAGGTTTTTCTTTGTCATTTTAAACAGATTCCAGTCAAAATCGGCTTCTTCGATTCATATCGTATCTAAAACCGCATCAAAACTGCAAATATCAGTTTAAACTATCATGTTTTGATACAAACAGTTATATATTCATGTCAATATCTTTCAAATTGTAGTCAAAATCGGCGTCTTTGGGCATTTTAGTAACGAAAACCTTAATAAACTATTAGATTTCGACGTAAGGCAACCTTTCTGAGTCAAATAGTTGCCGATTTCGATAAAATCTTAGTCAGAATTTGCTTTTTCGCCTCTTATTGTACCCAAATCTACCTTAGAAATGCAGATATATACTTAAAACACCTTCTTTTGGGACAAATAATTGGTTTTCGCCCTTGATTTACGAAAGATTATAGCCAAAACATGCATTTTCATAACTTAGCGAACTGAAATCTACATTAAAACTGCAGATAACTACTTAAAAATTCATTTCCTTGAATTGATAATAGCTTTTTCTTTGTCGTTTTAAACAGATTCCAGTCAAAATCGGCTTCTTCGATTTATATCGTATCTAAAACCGCATCAAAACTGCAAATATCAGTTTAAACTATCATTTTTTGATACAAAGAGTTATATGTTCATGTCAATATCTTTCAAATTCTAGTCAAAATCGGCGTCTTTGGGCATTTTAGTAACGAAAACCTTAATAAACTATTAGATTTCGACGTAAGGCAACCTTTCTGAGTCAAATAGTTGCCGATTTCGATAAAATCTTAGTCAGAATCTGCTTTTTCGCCTCTTATTGTACACAAATCTACCTTAGAAATGCAGATATATACTTAAAACACCTTCTTTTGGGACAAATAATTGGTTTTCGCCCTTGATTTACGGAAGATTATAGCCAAAACATGCATTTTCATAACTTAGCGAACTGAAATCTACATTAAAACTGCAGATAACTACTTAAAAATTCACTTCCTTGAATTGATAATAGGTTTTTCTTTGTCATTTTAAACAGATTCCAGTCAAAATCGGCTTCTTCGATTCATATCGTATCAAAAACCGCACCAAAACTGCAAATATCAGTTTAAACTATCATTTTTTGATACAAACAGTTATATATTCACGTCAATATCTTTCAAATTCTAGTCAAAATCGGCGTCTTTGGGCATTTTAGTAACGAAAACCTTAATAAACTATTAGATTTCGACGTAAGGCAACCTTTCTTAGTCAAATAGTTGCCGATTTCGATAAAATTTTAGTCAGAATCTGCTTTTTCGCCTCATATTGTACCCAAATCTACCTTAGAAATGCAGATATATACTTAAAACACCTTCTTTTGGGACAAATAATTGGTTTTCGCCCTTGATTTACGGAAGATTATAGCCAAAACATGCATTTTCATAACTTAGCGAACTGAGATCTACATTAAAACTGCAGATAACTACTTAAAAATTCACTTCCTTGAATTGATAATAGGTTTTTCTTTGTCATTTTAAACAGATTCCAGTCAAAATCGGCTTCTTCGACTCATATCGTACCTAAAACCGCATCAAAACTGCAAATATCAGTTTAAACTATCATTTTTTGATACAAACAGTTATATATTCATGTCAATATCTTCCAAATTCTAGTCAAAATCGGCGTCTTTGGGCATTTTAGTAACGAAAACCTTAATAAACTATTAGATTTCGACGTAAGGCAACTTTTCTGAGTCAAATAGTTGCCGATTTCGATAAAATCTTAGTCAGAATCTGCTTTTTCGCCTCTTATTGTACACAAATCTACCTTAGAAATGCAGATATATACTTAAAACACCTTCTTTTGGGACAAATAATTGGTTTTCGCCCTTGATTTACGGAAGATTATAGCCAAAACATGCATTTTCATAACTTAGCGAACTGAAATCTACATTAAAACTGCAGATAACTACTTAAAAATTCCCTTCCTTGAATTGATAATAGGTTTTTCTTTGTCATTTTAAACAGATTCCAGTCAAAATCGGCTTCTTCGATTCATATCGTATCTATAACCGCATCAAAACTGCAAATATCAGTTTAAACTATCATTTTTTGATACAAACAGTTATATATTCATGTCAATATCTTTCAAATTCTAGTCAAAATCGGCGTCTTTGGGCATTTTAGTAACGAAAACCTTAATAAACTATTAGATTTCGACGTAAGGCAACCTTTCTGAGTCAAATAGTTGCCGATTTCGATAAAATCTTAGTCAGAATCTGCTTTTTCGCCTCTTATTGTACCCAAATCTACCTTAGAAATGCAGATATATACTTAAAACACCTTCTTTTGGGACAAATAATTGGTTTTCGCCCTTGATTTACGGAAGATTATAGCCAAAACATGCATTTTCATAACTTAGCGAACTGAAATCTACATTAAAACTGCAGATAACTACTTAAAAATTCACTTCCTTGAATTGATAATAGGTTTTTCTTTGTCATTTTAAACAGATTCCAGTCAAAATCGGCTTCTTCGATTCATATCGTATCTATAACCGCATCAAAACTGCAAATATCAATTTAAACTATCATTTTTTGATACAAACAGATATATTCGATTATTAACGAAAACCTTAATAAACTATTTGATTTCGAGGTAAGGCAACCTTTCTGAGTCAAATAGTTGCCGATTTCGATAAAATCTTAGTCAGAATCTGCTTTTTCGCCTCTTATTGTACCCAAATCTACCTTAGAAATGCAGATATATACTTAAAACACCTTCTTTTGGGACAAATAATTGGTTTTCGCCCTTGATTTACGGAAGATTATAGCCGAAACATGCATTTTCATAACTTAGCGAACTGAAATCTACATTAAAACTGCAGATAACTACTTAAAAATCCACTTCCTTGAATTGATAATAGGTTTTTCTTTCTCATTTTAAACAGATTCCAGTCAAAATCGGCTTCTTCGATTCATATCGTATCTAAAACCGCATCAAAACTGCAAATATCAGTTTAAACTATCATTTTTTGATACAAACAGTTATATATTCATGTCAATATCTTTCAAATTCTAGTCAAAATCGGCGTCTTTGGGCATTTTAGTAACGAAAACCTTAATAAACTATTAGATTTCGACGTAAGGCAACCTTTCTGAGTCAAATAGTTGCCGATTTCGATAAAATCTTAGTCAGAATCTGCTTTTTCGCCTCTTATTGTACCCAAATCTACCTTAGAAATGCAGATATATACTTAAAACACCTTCTTTTGGGACAAATTATTGCTTTTCGCCCATGATTTACGGAAGATTATAGCCAAAACATGCATTTTCATAACTTAGCGAACTGAAATCTACATTAAAACTGCAGATAACTACTTAAAAATTCACTTCCTTGAATTGATAATAGGTTTTTCTTTGTCATTTTAAACAGATTCCAGTCAAAATCGGCTTCTTCGATTCATATCGTATCTAATACCGCATCAAAACTGCAAATATCAGTTTAAACTATCATTTTTTGATACAAACAGTCATATATTCATGTCAATATCTTTCAAATTCTAGTCAAAATCGGCGTCTTTGGGCATTTTAGTAACGAAAACCTTAATAAACTATTAGATTTCGACGTAAGGCAACCTTTCTGAGTCAAATAGTTGCCGACTTCGATAAAATCTTAGTCAGAATCTGCTTTTTCGCCTCTTATTGTACCCAAATCTACCTTAGAAATGCAGATATATACTTAAAACACCTTCTTTTGGGACAAATAATTGGTTTTCGCCCTTGATTTACGGAAGATTATAGCCAAAACATGCATTTTCATAACTTAGCGAACTGAAATCTACATTAAAACTGCAGATAACTACTTAAAAATCCACTTCCTTGAATTGATAATAGGTTTTTCTTTCTCATTTTAAACAGATTCCAGTCAAAATCGGCTTCTTCGATTCATATCGTATCTAAAACCGCATCAAAACTGCAAATATCAGTTTAAACTATCATTTTTTGATACAAACAGTTATATATTCATGTCAATATCTCTCAAATTCTAGTCAAAATCGGCGTCTTTGGGCATTTTAGTAACGAAAACCTTAATAAACTATTAGATTTCGACGTAAGGCAACCTTTCTGAGTCAAATAGTTGCCGATTTCGATAAAATCTTAGTCAGAATCTGCTTTTTCGCCTCTTATTGTACCCAAATCTACCTTAGAAATGCAGATATATACTTAAAACACCTTCTTTTGGGACAAATTATTGGTTTTCGCCCATGATTTACGGAAGATTATAGCCAAAACATGCATTTTCATAACTTAGCGAACTGAAATCTACATTAAAACTGCAGATAACTACTTAAAAATTCACTTCCTTGAATTGATAATAGGTTTTTCTTTGTCATTTTAAACAGATTCGAGTCAAAATCGGCTTCTTCGATTCATATCGTATCTAAAACCGCATCAAAACTGCAAATTTCAGTTTAAACTATCATTTTTTGATACAAACAGTTATATATTCATGTCAATATCTTTCAAATTCTAGTCAAAATCGGCATCTTTGGGCATTTTAGTAACGAAAACCTTAATAAACTATTAGATTTCGACGTAAGGCAACCTTTCTGAGTCAAATAGTTGCCGACTTCGATAAAATCTTAGTCAGAATCTGCTTTTTCGCCTCTTATTGTACCCAAATCTACCTTAGAAATGCAGATATATACTTAAAACACCTTCTTTTGGGACAAATAATTGGTTTTCGCCCTTGATTTACGGAAGATTATAGCCAAAACATGCATTTTCATAACTTAGCGAACTGAAATCTACATTAAAACTGCAGATAACTACTTAAAAATTCACTTCCTAGAATTAATAATAGGTTTTTCTTTGTCATTTTAAACAGATTCCAGTCAAAATCGGCTTCTTCGATTCATATCGTATCTAAAACCGCATCAAAACTGCAAATATCAGTTTAAACTATCATTTTTTGATACAAACAGTTATATATTCATGTCAATATCTTTCAAATTCTAGTCAAAATCGGCGTCTTTGGGCATTTTATTAACGAAAACCTTAATAAACTATTTGATTTCGAGGTAAGGCAACCTTTCTGAGTCAAATAGTTGCCGATTTCGATAAAATCTTAGTCAGAATCTGCTTTTTCGCCTCTTATTGTACCCAAATCTACCTTAGAAATGCAGATATATACTTAAAACACCTTCTTTTGGGACAAATAATTGGTTTTCGCCCTTGATTTACGGAAGATTATAGCCGAAACATGCATTTTCATAACTTAGCGAACTGAAATCTACATTAAAACTGCAGATAACTACTTAAAAATCCACTTCCTTGAATTGATAATAGGTTTTTTTTTCTCATTTTAAACAGATTCCAGTCAAAATCGGCTTCTTCGATTCATATCGTATCTAAAACCGCATCAAAACTGCAAATATCAGTTTAAACTATCATTTTTTGATACAAACAGTTATATATTCATGTCAATATCTTTCAAATTCTAGTCAAAATCGGCGTCTTTGGGCATTTTAGTAACGAAAACCTTAATAAACTATTAGATTTCGACGTAAGGCAACCTTTCTGAGTCAAATAGTTGCCGATTTCGATAAAATCTTAGTCAGAATCTGCTTTTTCGCCTCTTATTGTACCCAAATCTACCTTAGAAATGCAGATATATACTTAAAACACCTTCTTTTGGGACAAATTATTGCTTTTCGCCCATGATTTACGGAAGATTATAGCCAAAACATGCATTTTCATAACTTAGCGAACTGAAATCTACATTAAAACTGCAGATAACTACTTAAAAATTCCCTTCCTTGAATTGATAATAGGTTTTTCTTTGTCATTTTAAACAGATTCGAGTCAAAATCGGCTTCTTCGATTCATATCGTATCTAAAACCGCATCAAAACTGCAAATTTCAGTTTAAACTATCATTTTTTGATACAAACAGTTATATATTCATGTCAATATCTCTCAAATTCTAGTCAAAATCGGCGTCTTTGGGCATTTTAGTAACGAAAACCTTAATAAACTATTAGATTTCGACGTAAGGCAACCTTTCTGAGTCAAATAGTTGCCGATTTCGATAAAATCTTAGTCAGAATCTGCTTTTTCGCCTCTTATTGTACCCAAATCTACCTTAGAAATGCAGATATATACTTAAAACACCTTCTTTTGGGACAAATTATTGGTTTTCGCCCATGATTTACGGAAGATTATAGCCAAAACATGCATTTTCATAACTTAGCGAACTGAAATCTACATTAAAACTGCAGATAACTACTTAAAAATTCACTTCCTTGAATTGATAATAGGTTTTTCTTTGTCATTTTAAACAGATTCGAGTCAAAATCGGCTTCTTCGATTCATATCGTATCTAAAACCGCATCAAAACTGCAAATTTCAGTTTAAACTATCATTTTTTGATACAAACAGTTATATATTCATGTCAATATCTTTCAAATTCTAGTCAAAATCGGCATCTTTGGGCATTTTAGTAACGAAAACCTTAATAAACTATTAGATTTCGACGTAAGGCAACCTTTCTGAGTCAAATAGTGCCGATTTCGATAAAATCTTAGTCAGAATCTGCTTTTTGGCCTCTTATTGTACCCAAATCTACCTTAGAAATGCAGATATATACTTAAAACACCATCTTTTGGGACAAATAATTGGTTTTCTCCCTTGATTTACGGAAGATTATAGCCAAAACATGCATTTTCATAACTTAGCGAACTGAAATCTACATTAAAACTGCAGATAACTACTTAAAAATTCACTTCCTTGAATTGATAATAGGTTTTTCTTTGTCATTTTAAACAGATTCCAGTCAAAATCGGCTTCTTCGATTCATATCGTATCTAATACCGCATCAAAACTGCAAATATCAGTTTAAACTATCATTTTTTGATACAAACAGTCATATATTCATGTCAATATCTTTCAAATTCTAGTCAAAATCGGCGTCTTTGGGCATTTTAGTAACGAAAACCTTAATAAACTATTAGATTTCGACGTAGGGCAACCTTTCTGAGTCAAATAGTTGCCGACTTCGATAAAATCTTAGTCAGAATCTGCTTTTTCGCCTTTTATTGTACCCAAATCTACCTTAGAAATGCAGATATATACTTAAAACACCTTCTTTTGGGACAAATAATTGGTTTTCGCCCTTGATTTACGGAAGATTATAGCCAAAACATGCATTTTCATAACTTAGCGAACTGAAATCTACGTTAAAACTGCAGATAACTTCTTAAAAATTCACTTCCTTGAATTGATAATAGGTTTTTCTTTGTCATTTTAAACAGATTCCAGTCAAAATCGGCTTCTTCGATTCATATCGTATCTAAAACCGCATCAAAACTGCAAATATCAGTATAAACTATCATGTTTTGATACAAACAGTTATATATTCATGTCAATATCTTTCAAATTGTAGTCAAAATCGGCGTCTTTGGGCATTTTAGTAACGAAAACCTTAATAAACTATTAGATTTCGACGTAAGGCAAATTTTCTGAGTCAAATAGTTGCCGATTTCGATAAAATCTTAGTCAGAATCTGCTTTTTCGCCTCTTATTGTACCCAAGTCTACCTTAGAAATGCAGATATATACTTAAAACACCTTCTTTTGGGACAAATAATTGGTTTTCTCCCTTGATTTACGGAAGATTATAGCCAAAACATGCATTTTCATAACTTAGCGAACTGAAATCTACATTAAAACTGCAGATAACTACTTAAAAATCCACTTCCTTGAATTGATAATAGGTTTTTCTTTCTCATTTTAAACAGATTCCAGTCAAAATCGGCTTCTTCGATTCATATCGTATCTAAAACCGCATCAAAACTGCAAATATCAGTTTAAACTATCCTTTTTTGATACAAACAGTTATATATTCATGTCAATATCTTTCAAATTCTAGTCAAAATCGGCGTCTTTGGGCATTTTAGTAACGAAAACCTTAATAAACTATTAGATTTCGACGTAAGGCAACCTTTCTGAGTCAAATAGTTGCCGATTTCGATAAAATCTTAGTCAGAATCTGCTTTTTCGCCTCTTATTGTACCCAAATCTACCTTAGAAATGCAGATATATACTTAAAACACCTTCTTTTGGGACAAATTATTGGTTTTCGCCCATGATTTACGGAAGATTATAGCCAAAACATGCATTTTCATAACTTAGCGAACTGAAATCTACATTAAAACTGCAGATAACTACTTAAAAATTCACTTCCTTGAATTGATAATAGGTTTTTCTTTGTCATTTTAAACAGATTCGAGTCAAAATCGGCTTCTTCGATTCATATCGTATCTAAAACCGCATCAAAACTGCAAATTTCAGTTTAAACTATCATTTTTTGATACAAACAGTTATATATTCATGTCAATATCTTTCAAATTCTAGTCAAAATCGGCATCTTTGGGCATTTTAGTAACGAAAACCTTAATAAACTATTAGATTTCGACGTAAGGCAACCTTTCTGAGTCAAATAGTTGCCGATTTCGATAAAATCTTAGTCAGAATCTGCTTTTTGGCCTCTTATTGTACCCAAATCTACCTTAGAAATGCAGATATATACTTAAAACACCATCTTTTAGGACAAATAATTGGTTTTCTCCCTTGATTTACATAAGATTATAGCCAAAACATGCATTTTCATAACTTAGCGAACTGAAATCTACATTAAAACTGCAGATAACTACTTAAAAATTCACTTCCTTGAATTGATAATAGGTTTTTCTTTGTCATTTTAAACAGATTCCAGTCAAAATCGGCTTCTTCGATTCATATCGTATCTAATACCGCATCAAAACTGCAAATATCAGTTTAAACTATCATTTTTTGATACAAACAGTCATATATTCATGTCAATATCTTTCAAATTCTAGTCAAAATCGGCGTCTTTGGGCATTTTAGTAACGAAAACCTTAATAAACTATTAGATTTCGACGTAAGGCAACCTTTCTGAGTCAAATAGTTGCCGACTTCGATAAAATCTTAGTCAGAATCTGCTTTTTCGCCTCTTATTGTACCCAAATCTACCTTAGAAATGCAGATATATACTTAAAACACCTTCTTTTGGGACAAATAATTGGTTTTCGCCCTTGATTTACGGAAGATTATAGCCAAAACATGCATTTTCATAACTTAGCGAACTGAAATCTACATTAAAACTGCAGATAACTTCTTAAAAATTCACTTCCTTGAATTGATAATAGGTTTTTCTTTGTCATTTTAAACAGATTCCAGTCAAAATCGGCTTCTTCGATTCATATCGTATCTAAAACCGCATCAAAACTGCAAATATCAGTATAAACTATCATGTTTTGATACAAACAGTTATATATTCATGTCAATATCTTTCAAATTGTAGTCAAAATCGGCGTCTTTGGGCATTTTAGTAACGAAAACCTTAATAAACTATTAGATTTCGACGTAAGGCAAATTTTCTGAGTCAAATAGTTGCCGATTTCGATAAAATCTTAGTCAGAATCTGCTTTTTCGCCTCTTATTGTACCCAAGTCTACCTTAGAAATGCAGATATATACTTAAAACACCTTCTTTTGGGACAAATAATTGGTTTTCTCCCTTGATTTACGGAAGATTATAGCCAAAACATGCATTTTCATAACTTAGCGAACTGAAATCTACATTAAAACTGCAGATAACTACTTAAAAATTCACTTCCTTGAATTGATAATAGGTTTTTCTTTGTCATTTTAAACAGATTCCAGTCAAAATCGGCTTCTTCGATTCATATCGTATCTAAAACCGCATCAAAACTGCAAATATCAGTTTAAACTATCATTTTTTGATACAAACAGTTATATATTCATGTCAATATCTTTCAAATTCTAGTCAAAATCGGCGTCTTTGGGCATTTTAGTAACGAAAACCTTAATAAACTATTAGATTTCGACGTAAGGCAACCTTTCTGAGTCAAATAGTTGCCGATTTCGATAAAATCTTAGTCAGAATCTGCTTTTTCGCCTCTTATTGTACCCAAATCTACCTTAGAAATGCAGATATATACTTAAAACACCTTCGTTTGGGACAAATAATTGGTTTTCGCCCTAGATTTACGGAAGATTATAGTCAAAACATGCATTTTCATAACTTAGCGAACTGAAATCTACATTAAAACTGCAGATAACTACTTAAAAATTCACTTCCTTGAATTGATAATAGGTTTTTCTTTGTCATTTTAAACAGATTCCAGTCAAAATCGGCTTCTTCGATTCATATCGTATCTAAAACCGCATCAAAACTGCAAATATCAGTTTAAACTATCATTTTTTGATACAAACAGTTATATATTCATGTTAATATCTTTCAAATTCTAGTCAAAATCGGCGTCTTGGGGCATTTTAGTAACGAAAACCTAAATAAACTATTAGATTTCGACGTAAGGCAACCTTTCTGAGTCAAATAGTTGCCGATTTCGATAAAATCTTAGTCAGAATCTGCTTTTTCGCCTCTTATTGTACCCAAATCTACCTTAGAAATGCAGATATATACTTAAAACACCTTCTTTTGGGACAAATAATTGGTTTTCGCCCTTGATTTACGGAAGATTATAGCCAAAACATGCATTTTCATAACTTAGCGAACTGAAATCTACATTAAAACTGCAGATAACTACTTAAAAATTCACTTCCTTGAATTGATAATAGGTTTTTCTTTGTCATTCTAAACAGATTCCAGTCAAAATCGGCTTCTTCGATTCATATCGTATATAAAACCGCATCAAAACTGCAAATATCAGTTTAAACTATCATTTTTTGATACAAACAGTTATATATTCATGTCAATATCTTTCAAATTCTAGTCAAAATCGGCGTCTTTGGCCATTTTAGTAACGAAAACCTTAATAAACTATTAGATTTCGACGTAAGGCAACCTTTCTGAGTCAAATAGTTGCCGATTTCAATAAAATCTTAGTCAGAATCTGCTTTTTCGCTTCTTATTGTACCCAAATCTACCTTAGAAATGCAGATATATACTTAAAACACCTTCTTTTGGGACAAATAATTGGTTTTCGCCCTTGATTTACGGAAGATTATAGCCAAAACATGCATTTTCATAACTTAGCGAACTGAAATCTACATTAAAACTGCAGATAACAACTTAAAAATTCACTTCCTTGAATTGATAATAGGTTTTTCTTTGTCATTTTAAACAGATTCCAGTCAAAATCGGCTTCTTCGACTCATATCGTACCTAAAACCGCATCAAAACTGCAAATATCAGTTTAAACTATCATTTTTTGATATTCATAACTTAGCGAACTGAAATCTACATTAAAACTGCAGATAACTACTTAAAAATTCACTTCCTTGAATTGATAATAGGTTTTTCTTTGTCATTTTAAACAGATTCCAGTCAAAATCGGCTTCTTCGATTCATATCGTATCTAATACCGCATCAAAACTGCAAATATCAGTTTAAACTATCATTTTTTGATACAAACAGTCATATATTCATGTCAATATCTTTCAAATTCTAGTCAAAATCGGCGTCTTTGGGCATTTTAGTAACGAAAACCTTAATAAACTATTAGATTTCGACGTAAGGCAACCTTTCTGAGTCAAATAGTTGCCGACTTCGATAAAATCTTAGTCAGAATCTGCTTTTTCGCCTCTTATTGTACCCAAATCTACCTTAGAAATGCAGATATATACTTAAAACACCTTCTTTTGGGACAAATAATTGGTTTTCGCCCTTGATTTACGGAAGATTATAGCCAAAACATGCATTTTCATAACTTAGCGAACTGAAATCTACATTAAAACTGCAGATAACTACTTAAAAATCCACTTCCTTGAATTGATAATAGGTTTTTCTTTCTCATTTTAAACAGATTCCAGTCAAAATCGGCTTCTTCGATTCATATCGTATCTAAAACCGCATCAAAACTGCAAATATCAGTTTAAACTATCATTTTTTGATACAAACAGTTATATATTCATGTCAATATCTCTCAAATTCTAGTCAAAATCGGCGTCTTTGGGCATTTTAGTAACGAAAACCTTAATAAACTATTAGATTTCGACGTAAGGCAACCTTTCTGAGTCAAATAGTTGCCGATTTCGATAAAATCTTAGTCAGAATCTGCTTTTTCGCCTCTTATTGTACCCAAATCTACCTTAGAAATGCAGATATATACTTAAAACACCTTCTTTTGGGACAAATTATTGGTTTTCGCCCATGATTTACGGAAGATTATAGCCAAAACATGCATTTTCATAACTTAGCGAACTGAAATCTACATTAAAACTGCAGATAACTACTTAAAAATTCACTTCCTTGAATTGATAATAGGTTTTTCTTTGTCATTTTAAACAGATTCGAGTCAAAATCGGCTTCTTCGATTCATATCGTATCTAAAACCGCATCAAAACTGCAAATTTCAGTTTAAACTATCATTTTTTGATACAAACAGTTATATATTCATGTCAATATCTTTCAAATTCTAGTCAAAATCGGCATCTTTGGGCATTTTAGTAACGAAAACCTTAATAAACTATTAGATTTCGACGTAAGGCAACCTTTCTGAGTCAAATAGTTGCCGACTTCGATAAAATCTTAGTCAGAATCTGCTTTTTCGCCTCTTATTGTACCCAAATCTACCTTAGAAATGCAGATATATACTTAAAACACCTTCTTTTGGGACAAATAATTGGTTTTCGCCCTTGATTTACGGAAGATTATAGCCAAAACATGCATTTTCATAACTTAGCGAACTGAAATCTACATTAAAACTGCAGATAACTACTTAAAAATTCACTTCCTAGAATTAATAATAGGTTTTTCTTTGTCATTTTAAACAGATTCCAGTCAAAATCGGCTTCTTCGATTCATATCGTATCTAAAACCGCATCAAAACTGCAAATATCAGTTTAAACTATCATTTTTTGATACAAACAGTTATATATTCATGTCAATATCTTTCAAATTCTAGTCAAAATCGGCGTCTTTGGGCATTTTATTAACGAAAACCTTAATAAACTATTTGATTTCGAGGTAAGGCAACCTTTCTGAGTCAAATAGTTGCCGATTTCGATAAAATCTTAGTCAGAATCTGCTTTTTCGCCTCTTATTGTACCCAAATCTACCTTAGAAATGCAGATATATACTTAAAACACCTTCTTTTGGGACAAATAATTGGTTTTCGCCCTTGATTTACGGAAGATTATAGCCGAAACATGCATTTTCATAACTTAGCGAACTGAAATCTACATTAAAACTGCAGATAACTACTTAAAAATCCACTTCCTTGAATTGATAATAGGTTTTTTTTTCTCATTTTAAACAGATTCCAGTCAAAATCGGCTTCTTCGATTCATATCGTATCTAAAACCGCATCAAAACTGCAAATATCAGTTTAAACTATCATTTTTTGATACAAACAGTTATATATTCATGTCAATATCTTTCAAATTCTAGTCAAAATCGGCGTCTTTGGGCATTTTAGTAACGAAAACCTTAATAAACTATTAGATTTCGACGTAAGGCAACCTTTCTGAGTCAAATAGTTGCCGATTTCGATAAAATCTTAGTCAGAATCTGCTTTTTCGCCTCTTATTGTACCCAAATCTACCTTAGAAATGCAGATATATACTTAAAACACCTTCTTTTGGGACAAATTATTGCTTTTCGCCCATGATTTACGGAAGATTATAGCCAAAACATGCATTTTCATAACTTAGCGAACTGAAATCTACATTAAAACTGCAGATAACTACTTAAAAATTCCCTTCCTTGAATTGATAATAGGTTTTTCTTTGTCATTTTAAACAGATTCGAGTCAAAATCGGCTTCTTCGATTCATATCGTATCTAAAACCGCATCAAAACTGCAAATTTCAGTTTAAACTATCATTTTTTGATACAAACAGTTATATATTCATGTCAATATCTCTCAAATTCTAGTCAAAATCGGCGTCTTTGGGCATTTTAGTAACGAAAACCTTAATAAACTATTAGATTTCGACGTAAGGCAACCTTTCTGAGTCAAATAGTTGCCGATTTCGATAAAATCTTAGTCAGAATCTGCTTTTTCGCCTCTTATTGTACCCAAATCTACCTTAGAAATGCAGATATATACTTAAAACACCTTCTTTTGGGACAAATTATTGGTTTTCGCCCATGATTTACGGAAGATTATAGCCAAAACATGCATTTTCATAACTTAGCGAACTGAAATCTACATTAAAACTGCAGATAACTACTTAAAAATTCACTTCCTTGAATTGATAATAGGTTTTTCTTTGTCATTTTAAACAGATTCGAGTCAAAATCGGCTTCTTCGATTCATATCGTATCTAAAACCGCATCAAAACTGCAAATTTCAGTTTAAACTATCATTTTTTGATACAAACAGTTATATATTCATGTCAATATCTTTCAAATTCTAGTCAAAATCGGCATCTTTGGGCATTTTAGTAACGAAAACCTTAATAAACTATTAGATTTCGACGTAAGGCAACCTTTCTGAGTCAAATAGTGCCGATTTCGATAAAATCTTAGTCAGAATCTGCTTTTTGGCCTCTTATTGTACCCAAATCTACCTTAGAAATGCAGATATATACTTAAAACACCATCTTTTGGGACAAATAATTGGTTTTCTCCCTTGATTTACGGAAGATTATAGCCAAAACATGCATTTTCATAACTTAGCGAACTGAAATCTACATTAAAACTGCAGATAACTACTTAAAAATTCACTTCCTTGAATTGATAATAGGTTTTTCTTTGTCATTTTAAACAGATTCCAGTCAAAATCGGCTTCTTCGATTCATATCGTATCTAATACCGCATCAAAACTGCAAATATCAGTTTAAACTATCATTTTTTGATACAAACAGTCATATATTCATGTCAATATCTTTCAAATTCTAGTCAAAATCGGCGTCTTTGGGCATTTTAGTAACGAAAACCTTAATAAACTATTAGATTTCGACGTAGGGCAACCTTTCTGAGTCAAATAGTTGCCGACTTCGATAAAATCTTAGTCAGAATCTGCTTTTTCGCCTTTTATTGTACCCAAATCTACCTTAGAAATGCAGATATATACTTAAAACACCTTCTTTTGGGACAAATAATTGGTTTTCGCCCTTGATTTACGGAAGATTATAGCCAAAACATGCATTTTCATAACTTAGCGAACTGAAATCTACGTTAAAACTGCAGATAACTTCTTAAAAATTCACTTCCTTGAATTGATAATAGGTTTTTCTTTGTCATTTTAAACAGATTCCAGTCAAAATCGGCTTCTTCGATTCATATCGTATCTAAAACCGCATCAAAACTGCAAATATCAGTATAAACTATCATGTTTTGATACAAACAGTTATATATTCATGTCAATATCTTTCAAATTGTAGTCAAAATCGGCGTCTTTGGGCATTTTAGTAACGAAAACCTTAATAAACTATTAGATTTCGACGTAAGGCAAATTTTCTGAGTCAAATAGTTGCCGATTTCGATAAAATCTTAGTCAGAATCTGCTTTTTCGCCTCTTATTGTACCCAAGTCTACCTTAGAAATGCAGATATATACTTAAAACACCTTCTTTTGGGACAAATAATTGGTTTTCTCCCTTGATTTACGGAAGATTATAGCCAAAACATGCATTTTCATAACTTAGCGAACTGAAATCTACATTAAAACTGCAGATAACTACTTAAAAATCCACTTCCTTGAATTGATAATAGGTTTTTCTTTCTCATTTTAAACAGATTCCAGTCAAAATCGGCTTCTTCGATTCATATCGTATCTAAAACCGCATCAAAACTGCAAATATCAGTTTAAACTATCCTTTTTTGATACAAACAGTTATATATTCATGTCAATATCTTTCAAATTCTAGTCAAAATCGGCGTCTTTGGGCATTTTAGTAACGAAAACCTTAATAAACTATTAGATTTCGACGTAAGGCAACCTTTCTGAGTCAAATAGTTGCCGATTTCGATAAAATCTTAGTCAGAATCTGCTTTTTCGCCTCTTATTGTACCCAAATCTACCTTAGAAATGCAGATATATACTTAAAACACCTTCTTTTGGGACAAATTATTGGTTTTCGCCCATGATTTACGGAAGATTATAGCCAAAACATGCATTTTCATAACTTAGCGAACTGAAATCTACATTAAAACTGCAGATAACTACTTAAAAATTCACTTCCTTGAATTGATAATAGGTTTTTCTTTGTCATTTTAAACAGATTCGAGTCAAAATCGGCTTCTTCGATTCATATCGTATCTAAAACCGCATCAAAACTGCAAATTTCAGTTTAAACTATCATTTTTTGATACAAACAGTTATATATTCATGTCAATATCTTTCAAATTCTAGTCAAAATCGGCATCTTTGGGCATTTTAGTAACGAAAACCTTAATAAACTATTAGATTTCGACGTAAGGCAACCTTTCTGAGTCAAATAGTTGCCGATTTCGATAAAATCTTAGTCAGAATCTGCTTTTTGGCCTCTTATTGTACCCAAATCTACCTTAGAAATGCAGATATATACTTAAAACACCATCTTTTAGGACAAATAATTGGTTTTCTCCCTTGATTTACATAAGATTATAGCCAAAACATGCATTTTCATAACTTAGCGAACTGAAATCTACATTAAAACTGCAGATAACTACTTAAAAATTCACTTCCTTGAATTGATAATAGGTTTTTCTTTGTCATTTTAAACAGATTCCAGTCAAAATCGGCTTCTTCGATTCATATCGTATCTAATACCGCATCAAAACTGCAAATATCAGTTTAAACTATCATTTTTTGATACAAACAGTCATATATTCATGTCAATATCTTTCAAATTCTAGTCAAAATCGGCGTCTTTGGGCATTTTAGTAACGAAAACCTTAATAAACTATTAGATTTCGACGTAAGGCAACCTTTCTGAGTCAAATAGTTGCCGACTTCGATAAAATCTTAGTCAGAATCTGCTTTTTCGCCTCTTATTGTACCCAAATCTACCTTAGAAATGCAGATATATACTTAAAACACCTTCTTTTGGGACAAATAATTGGTTTTCGCCCTTGATTTACGGAAGATTATAGCCAAAACATGCATTTTCATAACTTAGCGAACTGAAATCTACATTAAAACTGCAGATAACTTCTTAAAAATTCACTTCCTTGAATTGATAATAGGTTTTTCTTTGTCATTTTAAACAGATTCCAGTCAAAATCGGCTTCTTCGATTCATATCGTATCTAAAACCGCATCAAAACTGCAAATATCAGTATAAACTATCATGTTTTGATACAAACAGTTATATATTCATGTCAATATCTTTCAAATTGTAGTCAAAATCGGCGTCTTTGGGCATTTTAGTAACGAAAACCTTAATAAACTATTAGATTTCGACGTAAGGCAAATTTTCTGAGTCAAATAGTTGCCGATTTCGATAAAATCTTAGTCAGAATCTGCTTTTTCGCCTCTTATTGTACCCAAGTCTACCTTAGAAATGCAGATATATACTTAAAACACCTTCTTTTGGGACAAATAATTGGTTTTCTCCCTTGATTTACGGAAGATTATAGCCAAAACATGCATTTTCATAACTTAGCGAACTGAAATCTACATTAAAACTGCAGATAACTACTTAAAAATTCACTTCCTTGAATTGATAATAGGTTTTTCTTTGTCATTTTAAACAGATTCCAGTCAAAATCGGCTTCTTCGATTCATATCGTATCTAAAACCGCATCAAAACTGCAAATATCAGTTTAAACTATCATTTTTTGATACAAACAGTTATATATTCATGTCAATATCTTTCAAATTCTAGTCAAAATCGGCGTCTTTGGGCATTTTAGTAACGAAAACCTTAATAAACTATTAGATTTCGACGTAAGGCAACCTTTCTGAGTCAAATAGTTGCCGATTTCGATAAAATCTTAGTCAGAATCTGCTTTTTCGCCTCTTATTGTACCCAAATCTACCTTAGAAATGCAGATATATACTTAAAACACCTTCGTTTGGGACAAATAATTGGTTTTCGCCCTAGATTTACGGAAGATTATAGTCAAAACATGCATTTTCATAACTTAGCGAACTGAAATCTACATTAAAACTGCAGATAACTACTTAAAAATTCACTTCCTTGAATTGATAATAGGTTTTTCTTTGTCATTTTAAACAGATTCCAGTCAAAATCGGCTTCTTCGATTCATATCGTATCTAAAACCGCATCAAAACTGCAAATATCAGTTTAAACTATCATTTTTTGATACAAACAGTTATATATTCATGTTAATATCTTTCAAATTCTAGTCAAAATCGGCGTCTTGGGGCATTTTAGTAACGAAAACCTAAATAAACTATTAGATTTCGACGTAAGGCAACCTTTCTGAGTCAAATAGTTGCCGATTTCGATAAAATCTTAGTCAGAATCTGCTTTTTCGCCTCTTATTGTACCCAAATCTACCTTAGAAATGCAGATATATACTTAAAACACCTTCTTTTGGGACAAATAATTGGTTTTCGCCCTTGATTTACGGAAGATTATAGCCAAAACATGCATTTTCATAACTTAGCGAACTGAAATCTACATTAAAACTGCAGATAACTACTTAAAAATTCACTTCCTTGAATTGATAATAGGTTTTTCTTTGTCATTCTAAACAGATTCCAGTCAAAATCGGCTTCTTCGATTCATATCGTATATAAAACCGCATCAAAACTGCAAATATCAGTTTAAACTATCATTTTTTGATACAAACAGTTATATATTCATGTCAATATCTTTCAAATTCTAGTCAAAATCGGCGTCTTTGGCCATTTTAGTAACGAAAACCTTAATAAACTATTAGATTTCGACGTAAGGCAACCTTTCTGAGTCAAATAGTTGCCGATTTCAATAAAATCTTAGTCAGAATCTGCTTTTTCGCTTCTTATTGTACCCAAATCTACCTTAGAAATGCAGATATATACTTAAAACACCTTCTTTTGGGACAAATAATTGGTTTTCGCCCTTGATTTACGGAAGATTATAGCCAAAACATGCATTTTCATAACTTAGCGAACTGAAATCTACATTAAAACTGCAGATAACAACTTAAAAATTCACTTCCTTGAATTGATAATAGGTTTTTCTTTGTCATTTTAAACAGATTCCAGTCAAAATCGGCTTCTTCGACTCATATCGTACCTAAAACCGCATCAAAACTGCAAATATCAGTTTAAACTATCATTTTTTGATACAAACAGTTATATATTCATGTCAATATCCTTCAAATTCTATTCAAAATCGGCGTCTTTGGGCATTTTAGTAACGAAAACCTTAATAAACTATTAGATTTCGACGTAAGGCAACCTTTCTGAGTCAAATAGTTGCCGATTTCGATAAAATCTTAGTCAGAATCTGCTTTTTCGCCTCTTATTGTACCCAAATCTACCTTAGAAATGCAGATATATACTTAAAACACCTTCTTTTGAGACAAATAATTGGTTTACGCCCTTGATTTACGGAAGATTATAGCCAAAACATGCATTTTCATAACTTAGCGAACTGAAATCTACATTAAAACTGCAGATAACTACTTAAAAATTCACTTCCTTGAATTGATAATAGGTTTTTCTTTGTCATTTTAAACAGATTCCAGTCAAAATCGGCTTCTTCGATTCATATCGTATCTAATACCGCATCAAAACTGCAAATATCAATTTAAACTATCATTTTTTGATACAAACAGATATATTCATGTCAATATCTTTCAAATTCTAGTCAAAATCGGCGTCTTTGGGCATTTTAGTAACGAAAACCTTAATAAACTATTAGATTTCGACGTAAGGCAACCTTTCTGAGTCAAATAGTTGCCGACTTCGATAAAATCTTAGTCAGAATCTGCTTTTTCGCCTCTTATTGTACCCAAATCTACCTTAGAAATGCAGATATATACTTAAAACACCTTCTTTTGGGACAAATAATTGGTTTTCGCCCTTGATTTACGGAAGATTATAGCCAAAACATGCATTTTCATAACTTAGCGAACTGAAATCTACATTAAAACTGCAGATAACAACTTAAAAATTCACTTCCTTGAATTGATAATAGGTTTTTCTTTGTCATTTTAAACAGATTCCAGTCAAAATCGGCTTCTTCGACTCATATCGTACCTAAAACCGCATCAAAACTGCAAATATCAGTTTAAACTATCATTTTTTGATACAAACAGTTATATATTCATGTCAATATCCTTCAAATTCTATTCAAAATCGGCGTCTTTGGGCATTTTAGTAACGAAAACCTTAATAAACTATTAGATTTCGACGTAAGGCAACCTTTCTGAGTCAAATAGTTGCCGATTTCGATAAAATCTTAGTCAGAATCTGCTTTTTCGCCTCTTATTGTACCCAAATCTACCTTAGAAATGCAGATATATACTTAAAACACCTTCTTTTGAGACAAATAATTGGTTTACGCCCTTGATTTACGGAAGATTATAGCCAAAACATGCATTTTCATAACTTAGCGAACTGAAATCTACATTAAAACTGCAGATAACTACTTAAAAATTCACTTCCTTGAATTGATAATAGGTTTTTCTTTGTCATTTTAAACAGATTCCAGTCAAAATCGGCTTCTTCGATTCATATCGTATCTAATACCGCATCAAAACTGCAAATATCAATTTAAACTATCATTTTTTGATACAAACAGATATATTCATGTCAATATCTTTCAAATTCTAGTCAAAATCGGCGTCTTTGGGCATTTTAGTAACGAAAACCTTAATAAACTATTAGATTTCGACGTAAGGCAACCTTTCTGAGTCAAATAGTTGCCGACTTCGATAAAATCTTAGTCAGAATCTGCTTTTTCGCCTCTTATTGTACCCAAATCTACCTTAGAAATGCAGATATATACTTAAAACACCTTCTTTTGGGACAAATAATTGGTTTTCGCCCTTGATTTACGGAAGATTATAGCCAAAACATGCATTTTCATAACTTAGCGAACTGAAATCTACATTAAAACTGCAGATAACTACTTAAAAATTCACTTCCTTGAATTGATAATAGGTTTTTCTTTGTCATTTTAAACAGATTCCAGTCAAAATCGGCTTCTTCGATTCATATCGTATCTAACACCGCATCAAAACTGCAAATATCAGTTTAAACTATCATTTTTTGATACAAACAGTTATATATTCATGTCAATATCTTTCAAATTGTAGTCAAAATCGGCGTCTTTGGGCATTTTAGTAACGAAAACCTTAATAAACTATTAGATTTCGACGTAAGGCAACCTTTCTGAGTCAAATAGTTGCCGACTTCGATAAAATCTTAGTCGGAATCTGCTTTTTCGCCTCTTATTGTACCCAAATCTACCTTAGAAATGCAGATATATACTTAAAACACCTTCTTTTGGGACAAATAATTGGTTTTCGCCCTTGATTTACGGAAGATTATAGCCAAAACATGCATTTTCATAACTTAGCGAACTGAAATCTACATTAAAACTGCAGATAACTTCTTAAAAATTCACTTCCTTGAATTGATAATTGGTTTTTCTTTGTCATTTTAAACAGATTCCAGTCAAAATCGGCTTCTTCGATTCATATCGTATCTAAAACCGCATCAAAACTGCAAATATCAGTTTAAACTATCATTTTTTGATACAAACAGTTATATATTCATGTCAATATCTTTCAAATTCTAGTCATAATCGGCATCTTTGGGCATTTTAGTAACGAAAACCTTAATAAACTATTAGATTTCGACGTAAGGCAACCTTTCTGAGTCAAATAGTTGCCGATTTCGATAAAATCTTAGTCAGAATCTGCTTTTTGGCCTCTTATTGTACCCAAATCTACCTTAGAAATGCAGATATATACTTAAAACACCATCTTTTGGGACAAATAATTGGTTTTCTCCCTTGATTTACGGAAGATTATAGCCAAAACATGCATTTTCATAACTTAGCGAACTGAAATCTACATTAAAACTGCAGATAACTACTTAAAAATTCACTTCCTTGAATTGATAATAGGTTTTTCTTTGTCATTTTAAACAGATTCCAGTCAAAATCGGCTTCTTCGATTCATATCGTATCTAATACCGCATCAAAACTGCAAATATCAGTTTAAACTATCATTTTTTGATACAAACAGTTATATATTCATGTCAATATCTTTCAAATTCTAGTCAAAATCGGCGTCTTTGGGCATTTTAGTAACGAAAACCTTAATAAACTATTAGATTTCGACGTAAGGCAACCTTTCTGAGTCAAATAGTTGCCGACTTCGATAAAATCTTAGTCGGAATCTGCTTTTTCGCCTCTTATTGTACCCAAATCTACCTTAGAAATGCAGATATATACTTAAAACACCTTCTTTTGGGACAAATAATTGGTTTTCGCCCTTGATTTACGGAAGATTATGGCCAAAACATGCATTTTCATAACTTAGCGAACTGAAATCTACATTAAAACTGCAGATAACTTCTTAAAAATTCACTTCCTTGAATTGATAATTGGTTTTTCTTTGTCATTTTAAACAGATTCCAGTCAAAATCGGCTTCTTCGATTCATATCGTATCTAAAACCGCATCAAAACTGCAAATATCAGTTTAAACTATCATGTTTTGATACAAACAGTTATATATTCATGTCAATATCTTTCAAATTGTAGTCAAAATCGGCGTCTTTGGGCATTTTAGTAACGAAAACCTTAATAAACTATTAGATTTCGACGTAAGGCAAATTTTCTGAGTCAAATAGTTGCCGATTTCGATAAAATCTTAGTCAGAATCTGCTTTTTCGCCTCTTATTGTACCCAAATCTACCTTAGAAATGCAGATATATACTTAAAACACCTTCTTTTGGGACAAATAATTGGTTTTCTCCCTTGATTTACGGAAGATTATAGCCAAAACATGCATTTTCATAACTTAGCGAACTGAAATCTACATTAAAACTGCAGATAACTACTTAAAAATTCACTTCCTTGAATTGATAATAGGTTTTTCTTTGTCATTTTAAACAGATTCCAGTCAAAATCGGCTTCTTCGATTCATATCGTATCTAAAACCGCATCAAAACTGCAAATATCAGTTTAAACTATCATTTTTTGATACAAACAGTTATATATTCATGTCAATATCTTTCAAATTCTAGTCAAAATCGGCGTCTTTGGGCATTTTAGTAACGAAAACCTTAATAAACTATTAGATTTCGACGTAAGGCAACCTTTCTGAGTCAAATAGTTGCCGATTTCGATAAAATATTAGTCAGAATCTGCTTTTTCGCCTCTTATTGTACCCAAATCTACCTTAGAAATGCAGATATATACTTAAAACACCTTCTTTTGGGACAAATAATTGGTTTTCGCCCTTGATTTACGGAAGATTATAGCCAAAACATGCATTTTCATAACTTAGCGAACTGAAATCTACATTAAAACTGCAGATAACTACTTAAAAATTCACTTCCTTGAATTGATAATAGGTTTTTCTTTGTCATTTTAAACAGATTCCAGTCAAAATCGGCTTCTTCGATTCATATCGTATCTAAAACCGCATCAAAACTGCAAATATCAGTTTAAACTATCATTTTTTGATACAAACAGTTATATATTCATGTCAATATCTTTCAAATTGTAGTCAAAATCGGCGTCTTTGGGCATTTTAGTAACGAAAACCTTAATAAACTATTAGATTTCGACGTAAGGCAACCTTTCTGAGTCAAATAGTTGCCGATTTCGATAAAATCTTAGTCAGAATCTGCTTTTTCGCCTCTTATTGTACCCAAATCTACCTTAGAAATGCAGATATATACTTAAAACACCTTCTTTTGGGACAAATAATTGGTTTTCGCCCTTGATTTACGGAAGATTATAGTCAAAACATGCATTTTCATAACTTAGCGAACTGAAATCTACATTAAAACTGCAGATAACTACTTAAAAATTCACTTCCTTGAATTGATAATAGGTTTTTCTTTGTCATTTTAAACAGATTCCAGTCAAAATCGGCTTCTTCGATTCATATCGTATCTAAAACCGCATCAAAACTGCAAATATCAGTTTAAACTATCATTTTTTGATACAAACAGTTATATATTCATGTCAATATCTTTCAAATTCTAGTCAAAATCGGCGTCTTTGGGCATTTTAGTAACGAAAACCTTAATAAACTATTAGATTTCGACGTAAGGCAACCTTTCTGAGTCAAATAGTTGCCGATTTCGATAAAATCTTAGTCAGAATCTGCTTTTTCGCCTCTTATTGTACCCAAATCTACCTTAGAAATGCAGATATATACTTAAAACACCTTCTTTTGGGACAAATAATTGGTTTTCGCCCTTGATTTACGGAAGATTATAGCCAAAACATGCATTTTCATAACTTAGCGAACTGAAATCTACATTAAAACTGCAGATAACTACTTAAAAATTCACTTCCTTGAATTGATAATAGGTTTTTCTTTGTCATTTTAAACAGATTCCAGTCAAAATCGGCTTCTTCGATTCATATCGTATCTAAAACCGCATCAAAACTGCAAATATCAGTTTAAACTATCATTTTTTGATACAAACAGTTATATATTCATGTCAATATCTTTCAAATTCTAGTCAAAATCGGCGTCTTTGGGCATTTTAGTAACGAAAACCTTAATAAACTATTAGATTCCGACGTAAGGCAACCTTTCTGAGTCAAATAGTTGCCGATTTCGATAAAATATTAGTCAGAATCTGCTTTTTCGCCTCTTATTGTACCCAAATCTACCTTAGAAATGCAGATATATACTTAAAACACCTTCTTTTGGGACAAATAATTGGTTTTCGCCCTTGATTTACGGAAGATTATAGCCAAAACATGCATTTTCATAACTTAGCGAACTGAAATCTACATTAAAACTGCAGATAACTACTTAAAAATTCACTTCCTTGAATTGATAATAGGTTTTTCTTTGTCATTTTAAACAGATTCCAGTCAAAATCGGCTTCTTCGATTCATATCGTATCTAAAACCGCATCAAAACTGCAAATATCAGTTTAAACTATCATTTTTTGATACAAACAGTTATATATTCATGTCAATATCTTTCAAATTGTAGTCAAAATCGGCGTCTTTGGGCATTTTAGTAACGAAAACCTTAATAAACTATTAGATTTCGACGTAAGGCAAACTTTCTGAGTCAAATAGTTGCCGATTTCGATAAAATCTTAGTCAGAATCTGCTTTTTCGCCTCTTATTGTACCCAAATCTACCTTAGAAATGCAGATATATACTTAAAACACCTTCTTTTGGGACAAATAATTGGTTTTCGCCCTTGATTTACGGAAGATTATAGTCAAAACATGCATTTTCATAACTTAGCGAACTGAAATCTACATTAAAACTGCAGATAACTACTTAAAAATTCACTTCCTTGAATTGATAATAGGTTTTTCTTTGTCATTTTAAACAGATTCCAGTCAAAATCGGCTTCTTCGATTCATATCGTATCTAAAACCGCATCAAAACTGCAAATATCAGTTTAAACTATCATTTTTTGATACAAACAGTTATATATTCATGTTAATATCTTTCAAATTCTAGTCAAAATCGGCGTCTTGGGGCATTTTAGTAACGAAAACCTAAATAAACTATTAGATTTGGACGTAAGGCAACCTTTCTGAGTCAAATAGTTGCCGATTTCGATAAAATCTTAGTCAGAATCTGCTTTTTCGCCTCTTATTGTACCCAAATCTACCTTAGAAATGCAGATATATACTTAAAACACCTTCTTTTGGGACAAATAATTGGTTTTCGCCCTTGATTTACGGAAGATTATAGCCAAAACATGCATTTTCATAACTTAGCGAACTGAAATCTACATTAAAACTGCAGATAACTACTTAAAAATTCACTTCCTTGAATTGATAATAGGTTTTTCTTTGTCATTCTAAACAGATTCCAGTCAAAATCGGCTTCTTCGATTCATATCGTATATAAAACCGCATCAAAACTGCAAATATCAGTTTAAACTATCATTTTTTGATACAAACAGTTATATATTCATGTTCTTTCAAATTCTAGTCAAAATCGGCGTCTTTAGCCATTTTAGTAACGAAAACCTTAATAAACTATTAGATTTCGACGTAAGGCAACCTTTCTGAGTCAAATAGTTGCCGATTTCAATAAAATCTTAGTCAGAATCTGCTTTTTCGCCTCTTATTGTACCCAAATCTACCTTAGAAATGCAGATATATACTTAAAACACCTTCTTTTGGGACAAATAATTGGTTTTCGCCCTTGATTTACGGAAGATTATAGCCAAAACATGCATTTTCATAACTTAGCGAACTGAAATCTACATTAAAACTGCAGATAACAACTTAAAAATTCACTTCCTTGAATTGATAATAGGTTTTTCTTTGTCATTTTAAACAGATTCCAGTCAAAATCGGCTTCTTCGATTCATATCGTATCTAAAACCGCATCAAAACTGCAAATATCAGTTTAAACTATCATTTTTTGATACAAACAGTTATATATTCATGTCAATATCTATCAAATTCTAGTCAAAATCGGCGTCTTTGGGCATTTTAGTAACGAAAACCTTAATAAACTATTAGATTTCGACGTAAGGCAACTTTTCTGAGTCAAATAGTTGCCGATTTCGATAAAATCTTAGTCAGAATCTGCTTTTTCGCCTCTTATTGTACCTTAATCTACCTTAGAAATGCAGATATATACTTAAAACACCTTCTTTTGGGACAAATAATTGGTTTTCGCCCTTGATTTACGGAAGATTATAGCCAAAACATGCATTTTCATAACTTAGCGAACTGAAATCTACATTAAAACTGCAGATAACTACTTAAAAATTCACTTCCTTGAATTGATAATAAGTTTTTCTTTGTCATTTTAAACAGATTAAAGTCAAAATCGGCTTCTTCGACCCATATCGTACCTAAAACCGCATCAAAACTGCAAATATCAGTTTAAACTATCATTTTTTGATACAAACAGTTATATATTCATTTCAATATCTTTCAAATTCTAGTCAAAATCGGCGTCTTTGGGCATTTTAGTAACGAAAACCATAATAAACTATTAGATTTCGACGTAAGGCAACCTTTCTGAGTCAAATAGTTGCCGATTTCGATAAAATCTTAGTCAGAATCTGCTTTTTCGCCTCTTATTGTACCCAAATCTTCCTTAGAAATGCAGATATATACTTAAAACACCTTCTTTCGGGACAAATAATTGGTTTTCGCCCTTGATTTACGGAAGATTATAGCCAAAACATGCAATTTCATAACTTAGCGAACTGAAATCTACATTAAAACTGCAGATAACTACTTAAAAATTCACTTCCTTGAATTGATAATAGGTTTTTCTTTGTCATTTTAAACAGATTCCAGTCAAAATCGGCTTCTTCGATTCATATCGTATCTAAAACCGCATCAAAACTGCAAATATCAGTTTAAACTATCATTTTTTGATACAAACAGTTATATATTCATGTCAATATCTTTCAAATTCTAGTCAAAATCGGCGTCTTTGGGAATTTTAGTAACGAAAACCTTAATAAACTATTAGATTTCGACGTAAGGCAACCTTTCTGAGTCAAATAGTTGCCGATTTCGATAAAATCTTAGTCAGAATCTGCTTTTTCGCCTCTTATTGTACCCAAATCTACCTTAGAAATGCAGATATATACTTAAAACACCTTCTTTTGGGACAAATAATTGGTTTTCGCCCTTGATTTACGGAAGATTATAGTCAAAACATGCATTTTCATAACTTAGCGAACTGAAATCTACATTAAAACTGCAGATAACTACTTAAAAATTCACTTCCTTGAATTGATAATAGGTTTTTCTTTGTCATTTTAAACAGATTCCAGTCAAAATCGGCTTCTTCGATTCATATCGTATCTAAAACCGCATCAAAACTGCAAATATCAGTTTAAACTATCATTTTTTGATACAAACAGTTATATATTCATGTTAATATCTTTCAAATTCTAGTCAAAATCGGCGTCTTGGGGCATTTTAGTAACGAAAACCTAAATAAACTATTAGATTTCGACGTAAGGCAACCTTTCTGAGTCAAATAGTTGCCGATTTCGATAAAATCTTAGTCAGAATCTGCTTTTTCGCCTCTTATTGTACCCAAATCTACCTTAGAAATGCAGATATATACTTAAAACACCTTCTTTTGGGACAAATAATTGGTTTTCGCCCTTGATTTACGGAAGATTATAGCCAAAACATGCATTTTCATAACTTAGCGAACTGAAATCTACTTTAAAACTGCAGATAACTACTTAAAAATTCACTTCCTTGAATTGATAATAGGTTTTTCTTTGTCATTCTAAACAGATTCCAGTCAAAATCGGCTTCTTCGATTCATATCGTATATAAAACCGCATCAAAACTGCAAATATCAGTTTAAACTATCATTTTTTGATACAAACAGTTATATATTCATGTCAATATCTTTCAAATTCTAGTCAAAATCGGCGTCTTTGGCCATTTTAGTAACGAAAACCTTAATAAACTATTAGATTTCGACGTAAGGCAACCTTTCTGAGTCAAATAGTTGCCGATTTCAATAAAATCTTAGTCAGAATCTGCTTTTTCGCCTCTTATTGTACCCAAATCTACCTTAGAAATGCAGATATATACTTAAAACACCTTCCTTTGGGACAAATAATTGGTTTTCGCCCTTGATTTACGGAAGATTATAGCCAAAACATGCATTTTCATAACTTAGCGAACTGAAATCTACATTAAAACTGCAGATTACAACTTAAAAATTCACTTCCTTGAATTGATAATAGGTTTTTCTTTGTCATTTTAAACAGATTCCAGTCAAAATCGGCTTCTTCGATTCATATCGTATCTAAAACCGCATCAAAACTGCAAATATCAGTTTAAACTATCATTTTTTGATACAAACAGTTATATATTCATGTCAATATCTATCAAATTCTAGTCAAAATCGGCGTCTTTGGGCATTTAAGTAACGAAAACCTTAATAAACTATTAGATTTCGACGTAAGGCAACTTTTCTGAGTCAAATAGTTGCCGATTTCGATAAAATCTTAGTCAGAATCTGCTTTTTCGCCTCTTATTGTACCTAAATCTACCTTAGAAATGCAGATATATACTTAAAACACCTTCTTTTGGGACAAATAATTGGTTTTCGCCCTTGATTTACGGAAGATTATATCCAAAACATGCATTTTCATAACTTAGCGAACTGAAATCTACATTAAAACTGCAGATAACTACTTAAAAATTCACTTCCTTGAATTGATAATAAGTTTTTCTTTGTCATTTTAAACAGATTCCAGTCAAAATCGGCTTCTTCGACCCATATCGTACCTAAAACCGCATCAAAACTGCAAATATCAGTTTAAACTATCATTTTTTGATACAAACAGTTATATATTCATTTCAATATCTTTCAAATTCTAGTCAAAATCGGCGTCTTTGGGCATTTTAGTAACGAAAACCTTAATAAACTATTAGATTTCGACGTAAGGCAACCTTTCTGAGTCAAATAGTTGCCGATTTCGATAAAATCTTAGTCAGAATCTGCTTTTTCGCCTCTTATTGTACCCAAATCTACCTTAGAAATGCAGATATATACTTAAAACACCTTCTTTCGGGACAAATAATTGGTTTTCGCCCTTGATTTACGGAAGATTATAGCCAAAACATGCATTTTCATAACTTAGCGAACTGAAATCTACATTAAAACTGCAGATAACTACTTAAAAATTCACTTCCTTGAATTGATAATAGGTTTTTCTTTGTCATTTTAAACTGATTCCAGTCAAAATCGGCTTCTTCGATCGACTAAAACCGCATCAAAACTGCAAATATCAGTTTAAACTATCATTTTTTGATACAAACAGTTATATATTCATGTCAATATATTTCAAATTCTAGTCAAAATCGGCGTCTTTGGGCATTTTAGTAACGAAAACCTTAATAAACTATTAGATTTCGACGTAAGGCAACCTTTCTGAGTCAAATAGTTGCCGATTTCGATAAAATCTTAGTGAGAATCTGCTTTTTCGAATCTTATTGTACCCAAATCTACCTTAGAATTGCAGATATATACTTAAAACACCTTCTTTTGGAACAAATAATTGGTTTTCGCCCTTGATTTACGGAAGATTATAGCCAAAACATGCATTTTTATAACTTAGCGAACTGAAATCTACATTAAAACTGCAGATAACTACTTAAAAATTCACTTCCTTGAATTGATAATAGGTTTTTCTTTGTCATTTTAAACAGATTCCAGTCAAAATCGGCTTCTTCGATTCATATCGTATCTAAAACCGCATCAAAACTGCAAATATCAGTTTAAACTATCATTTTTTGATACAAACAGTTATATATTCATGTCAATATCTATCAAATTCTAGTCAAAATCGGCGTCTTTGGGCATTTTAGTAACGAAAACCTTAATAAACTATTAGATTTCGACGTAAGGCAACCTTTCTGAGTCAAATAGCTGCCGATTTCGATAAAATCTTAGTCAGAATCTGCTTTTTCGCCTCATATTGTACCCAAATCTACCTTAGAAATGCAGATATATACTTAAAACACCTTCTTTTGGGACAAATAATTGGTTTTCGCCCTTGATTTACGGAAGATTATAGCCAAAACATGCATTTTCATAACTTAGCGAACTGAAATCTACATTAAAACTGCAGATAACTACTTAAAAATTCACTTCCTTGAATTGATAATAAGTTTTTCTTTGTCATTTTAAACAGATTCCAGTCAAAATCGGCTTCTTCGACTCATATCGTACCTAAAACCGCATCAAAACTGCAAATATCATTTTAAACTATCATTTTTTGATACAAACAGTTATATATTCATTTCAATATCTTTCAAATTCTAGTCAAAATCGGCGTCTTTGGGCATTTTAGTAACGAAAACCTTAATAAACTATTAGATTTCGACGTAAGGCAATCTTTCTGAGTCAAATAGTTGCCGATTTCGATAAAATCTTAGTCAGAATCTGCTTTTTCGTCTCTTATTGTACCCAAATCTACCTTAGAAATGCAGATATATACTTAAAACACCTTCTTTTGGGACAAATAATTGGTTTTCGCCCTTGATTTACGGAAGATTATAGCCAAAACATGCATTTTCATAACTTAGCGAACTGAAATCTACATTAAAACTGCAGATAACTACTTAAAAATTCACTTCCTTGAATTGATAATAGGTTTTTCTTTGACATTTTAAACAGATTCCAGTCAAAATCGGCTTCTTCGATTCATATCGTATCTAAAACCGCATCAAAACTGCAAATATCAGTTTAAACTATCATTTTTTGATACAAACAGTTATATATTCATGTCAATATCTTTCAAATTCTAGTCAAAATCAGCGTCTTTGGGCATTTTAGTAACGAAAACCTTAATAAACTATTAGATTTCGACGTAAGGCAACCTTTCTGAGTCAAATAGTTGCCGATTTCGATAAAATCTTAGTCAGAATCTGCTTTTTCGCATCTTATTGTACCCAAATCTACCTTAGAAATGCAGATATATACTTAAAACACCTTCTTTTGGGACAAATAATTGGTTTTCGCCCTTGATTTACGGAAGATTATAGCCAAAACATGCATTTTCATAACTTAGCGAACTGAAATCTACATTAAAACTGCAGATAACTACTTAAAAATTCACTTCCTTGAATTGATAATAGGTTTTTCTTTGTCATTTTAAACAGATTCCAGTCAAAATCGGCTTCTTCGATTCATATCGTATTTAAAACCGCATCAAAACTGCAAATATCAGTTTAAACTATCATTTTTTGATACAAACAGTTATATATTCATGTCAATATCTTTCAAATTCTAGTCAAAATCGGCGTCTTTGGGCATTTTAGTAACGAAAACCTTAATAAACTATTAGATTTCGACGTAAGGCAACCTTTCTGAGTCAAATAGTTGCCGATTTCGATAAAATCTTAGTCAGAATCTGCTTTTTCGCCTCTTATTGTACCCAAATCTACCTTAGAAATGCAGATATATACTTAAAACACCTTCTTTTGGGACAAATAATTGGTTTTCGCCCTTGATTTACGGAAGATTATAGCCAAAACATGCATTTTCATAACTTAGCGAACTGAAATCTACATTAAAACTGCAGATAACTACTTAAAAATTCACTTCCTTGAATTGATAATAGGTTTTTCTTTGTCATTTTGAACAGATTCCAGTCAAAATCGGCTTCTTCGATTCATATCGTATCTAAAACCGCATCAAAACTGCAAATATCAGTTTAAACTATCATTTTTTGATACAAACAGTTATATATTCATGTCAATATCTTTCAAATTCTAGTCAAAATCAGCGTCTTTGGGCATTTTAGTAACGAAAACCTTAATAAACTATTAGATTTCGATGTAAGGCATCCTTTCTGAGTCAAATAGTTGCCGATTTCGAAAAAAATCTTAGTCAGAATCTGCTTTTTCGCCTCTTATTGTACCCAAATCTACCTTAGGAATGCAGATATATACTTAAAACACCTTCTTTTGGGACAAATAATTGGTTTTCGCCCTTGATTTACGGAAGATTATAGCCAAAACACGCATTTTCATAACTTAGCGAACTGAAATCTACATTAAAACTGCAGATAACTACTTAAAAATTCGCTTCCTTGAATTGATAATAGGTTTTTCTTTGTCATTTTAAACAGATTCCAGTCAAAATCGGCTTCTTCGATTCATATCGTATCTAAAACCGCATCAAAACTGCAAATATCAGTTTAAACTATCATTTTTTGATACAAACAGTTATATATTCATGTCAATATCTTTCAAATTCTAGTCAAAATCGGCGTCTTTGGGCATTTTAGTAACGAAAACCTTAATAAACTATTAGATCTCGACGTAAGGCAACCTTTCTGAGTCAAATAGTTGCCGATTTCGATAAAATCTTAGTCAGAATCTGCTTTTTCGCCTCTTATTGTACCCAAATCTACATTAGAAATGCAGATATATACTTAAAACACCTTCTTTTGGGACTAATAATTGGTTTTCGCCCTTGATTTACGGAAGATTATAGCCAAAACATGCATTTTCATAACTTAGCGAACTGAAATCTACATTAAAACTGCAGATAACTACTTAAAAATTCACTTTTTTTGATCGATAATAGGTTTTTCTTTGTCATTTTAAACAGATTCCAGTCAAAATCGGCTTCTTCGACTCATATCGTACCTAAAACCGCATCAAAACTGCAAATATCAGTTTAAACTATCATTTTTTGATACAAACAGTTATATATTCATGTCAATATCTTTCAAATTCTAGTCAAAATCGGCGTCTTTGGGCATTTTAGTAACGAAAACCTTAATAAACTATTAGATTTCGACGTAAGGCAACCTTTCTGAGCCAAATAGTTGCCGATTTCGATAAAATCTTAGTCAGAATCTGCTTTTTCGCCTCTTATTGTACCCAAATCTACCTTAGAAATGCAGATATATACTTAAAACACCTTCTTTTGGGACAAATAATTGGTTTTCGCCCTTGATTTATGGAAGATTATAGCCAAAACATGCATTTTTATAACTTAGCGAACTGAAATCTACATTAAAACTGCAGATAACTACTTAAAAATTCACTTCCTTGAATTGATAATAGGTTTTTCTTTGTCATTTTAAACAGATTCCAGTAAAAATCGGCTTCTTCGATTCATATCGTATCTAAAACCGCATCAAAACTGCAAATATCAGTTTAAACTATCATTTTTTGATACAAACAGTTATATATTCATGTCAATATCTTTCAAATTCTAGTCAAAATCGGCGTCTTTGGGCATTTTAGTAACGAAAACCTTAATAAACTATTAGATTTCGACGTAAGGCAACCTTTCTGAGTCAAATAGTTGCCGATTTCGATAAAATCTTAGTCAGAATCTGCTTTTTCGCCTCTTATTGTACCCAAATCTACCTTAGAAATGCAGATATATACTTAAAACACCTTCTTTTGGGACAAATAATTGGTTTTCGCCCTTGATTTACGGAAGATTATAGCCAAAACATGCATTTTCATAACTTAGCGAACTGAAATCTACATTAAAACTGCAGATAACTACTTAAAAATTCACTTCCTTGATTTGATAATAGGTTTTTCTTTGTCATTTTAAACAGATTCCAGTCAAAATCGGCTTCTTCGATTCATATCGTATCTAAAACCGCATCAAAACTGCAAATATCAGTTTAAACTATCATTTTTTGATACAAACAGTTATATATTCATGTCAATATCTTTCAAATTGTAGTCAAAATCGGCGTCTTTGGGCATTTTAGTAAGGAAAACCTTAATAAACTATTAGATTTCGACGTAAGGCAACCTTTCTGAGTCAAATAGTTGCCGATTTCGATAAAATCTTAGTCAGAATCTGCTTTTTCGCCTCTTATTGTACCCAAATCTACCTTAGAAATGCAGATATATACTTAAAACACCTTCTTTTGGGACAAATAATTGATTTTCGCCCTTGATTTACGGAAGATTATAGTCAAAACATGCATTTTCATAACTTAGCGAACTGAAATCTACATTAAAACTGCAGATAACTACTTAAAAATTCACTTCCTTAAATTGATAATAGGTTTTTCTTTGTCATTTTAAACAGATTCCAGTCAAAATCGGCTTCTTCGATTCATATCGTATCTAAAACCGCATCAAAACTGCAAATATCAGTTTAAACTATCATTTTTTGATACAAACAGATATATATTCATGTTAATATCTTTCAAATTCTAGTCAAAATCGGCGTCTTGGGGCATTTTAGTAACGAAAACCTTAATAAACTATTAGATTTCGACGTAAGGCAAGCTTTCTGAGTCAAATAGTTGCCGATTTCGATAAAATCTTAGTCAGAATCTGCTTTTTCGCCTCATATTGTACCCAAATCTACCTTAGAAATGCAGATATATACTTAAAACACCTTCTTTTGGGACAAATAATTGGTTTTCGCCCTTGATTTACATAAGATTATAGCCAAAACATGCATTTTCATAACTTAGCGAACTGAAATCTACATTAAAACTGCAGATAACTACTTAAAAATTCACTTCCTTGAATTGATAATAGGTTTTTCTTTGTCATTCTAAACAGATTCCAGTCAAAATCGGCTTCTTCGATTCATATCGTATCTAAAACCGCATCAAAACTGCAAATATCAGTTTAAACTATCATTTTTTGATACAAACAGTTATATATTCATGTCAATATCTTTCAAATTCTAGTCAAAATCGGCGTCTTTGGGCATTTTAGTAACGAAAACCTTAATAAACTATTAGATTTCGACGTAAGGCAACCTTTCTGAGTCAAATAGTTGCCGATTTCGATAAAATATTAGTCAGAATCTGCTTTTTCGCCTCTTATTGTACCCAAATCTACCTTAGAAATGCAGATATATACTTAAAACACCTTCTTTTGGGACAAATAATTGGTTTTCGCCCTTGATTAACGGAAGATTATAGCCAAAACATGCATTTTCATAACTTAGCGAACTGAAATCTACATTAAAACTGCAGATAACTACTTAAAAATTCACTTCCTTAAATTGATAATAGGTTTTTCTTTGTCATTTTAAACAGATTCCAGTCAAAATCGGCTTCTTCGATTCATATCGTATCTAAAACCGCATCAAAACTGCAAATATCAGTTTAAACTATCATTTTTTGATACAAACAGATATATATTCATGTTAATATCTTTCAAATTCTAGTCAAAATCGGCGTCTTGGGGCATTTTAGTAACGAAAACCTTAATAAACTATTAGATTTCGACGTAAGGCAAGCTTTCTGAGTCAAATAGTTGCCGATTTCGATAAAATCTTAGTCAGAATCTGCTTTTTCGCCTCTTATTGTACCCAAATCTACCTTAGAAATGCAGATATATACTTAAAACACCTTCTTTTGGGACAAATAATTGGTTTTCGCCCTTGATTTACGGAAGATTATAGCCAAAACATGCATTTTCATAACTTAGCGAACTGAAATCTACATTAAAACTGCAGATAACTACTTAAAAATTCACTTCCTTGAATTGATAATAGGTTTTTCTTTGTCATTTTAAACAGATTCCAGTCAAAATCGGCTTCTTCGATTCATATCGTATCTAAAACCGCATCAAAACTGCAAATATCAGTTTAAACTATCATCTTTTGATGCAAACAGTTATATATTCATGTCAATATCTATCAAATTCTAGTCAAAATCGGCGTCTTTGGGCATTTTAGTAACGAAAACCTTAATAAACTATTAGATTTCGACGTAAGGCAACCTTTCTGAGTCAAATAGTTGCCGATTTCGATAAAATCTTAGTCAGAATCTGCTTTTTCGCCTCTTATTGTACCCAAATCTACCTTAGAAATGCAGAAATATACTTAAAACACCTTCTTTCGGGACAAATAATTGGTTTTCGCCCTTGATTTACGGAAGATTATAGCCAAAACATGCATTTTCATAACTTAGCGAACTGAAATCTACATTAAAACTGCAGATAACTACTTAAAAATTCACTTCCTTGAATTGATAATAGGTTTTTCTTTGTCATTTTAAACAGATTCCAGTCAAAATCGGCTTCTTTGATTCATATCGTATCTAAAACCGCATCAAAACTGCAAATATCAGTTTAAACTATAATTTTTTGATACAAACAGTTATATATTCATGTCAATATCTATCAAATTCTAGTCAAAATCGGCGTCTTTGGGCATTTTAGTAACGAAAACCTTAATAAACTATTAGATTTCGACGTAAGGCAACCTTTCTGAGTCAAATAGCTGCCGATTTCGATAAAATCTTAGTCAGAATCTGCTTTTTCGCCTCTTATTGTACCCAAATCTACCTTAGAAATGCAGATATATACTTAAAACACCTTCTTTTGGGACAAATAATTGGTTTTCGCCCTTGATTTACGGAAGATTATAGCCAAAACATGCATTTTCATAACTTATCGAACTGAAATCTACATTAAAAGTGCAGATAACTACTTAAAAATTCACTTCCTTGAATTGATAATAGGTTTTTCTTTGTCATTTTTAACAGATTCCAGTCAAAATCGGCTTCTTCGATTCATATCGTATCTAAAACCGCATCAAAACTGCAAATATCAGTTTAAACTATCATTTTTTGATACAAACAGTTATATATTCATGTCAATATCTATCAAATTCTAGTCAAAATCGGCGTCTTTGGGCATTTTAGTAACGAAAACCTTAATAAACTATTTGATTTCGACGTAAGGCAACTTTTCTGAGTCAAATAGTTGCCGATTTCGATAAAATATTAGTCAGAATCTGCTTTTTCGCCTCTTATTGTACCCAAATCTACCTTAGAAATGCAGATATATACTTAAAACACCTTCTTTTGGGACAAATAATTGGTTTTCGCCCTTGATTTACGGAAGATTATAGCCAAAACATGCATTTTCATAACTTAGCGAACTGAAATCTACATTAAAACTGCAGATAACTACTTAAAAATTCACTTCCTTGAATTGATAATAGGTTTTTCTTTGTCATTTTAAACAGATTCCAGTCAAAATCGGCTTCTTCGATTCATATCGTATCTAAAACCGCATCAAAACTGCAAATATCAGTTTAAACTATCATTTTTTGATACAAACAGTTATATATTCATGTCAATATCTTTCAAATTGTAGTCAAAATCGGCGTCTTTGGGCATTTTAGTAACGAAAACCTTAATAAACTATTAGATTTCGACGTAAGGCAACCTTTCTGAGTCAAATAGCTGCCGATTTCGATAAAATCTTAGTCAGAATCTGCTTTTTCGCCTCTTATTGTACCCAAATCTACCTTAGAAATGCAGATATATACTTAAAACACCTTCTTTTGGGACAAATAATTGGTTTTCGCCCTTGATTTACGGAAGATTATAGCCAAAACATGCATTTTCATAACTTAGCGAACTGAAATCTACATTAAAACTGCAGATAACTACTTAAAAATTCACTTCCTTGAATTGATAATAGGTTTTTCTTTGTCATTTTAAACAGATTCCAGTCAAAATCGGCTTCTTCGATTCATATCGTATCTAAAACCGCATCAAAACTGCAAATATCAGTTTAAACTATCATTTTTTGATACAAACAGTTATATATTCATGTCAATATCTTTCAAATTCTAGTCAAAATCGGGGTCTTTGGGCATTTTAGTAACGAAAACCTTAATAAACTATTAGATTTCGACGTAAGGCAACCTTTCTGAGTCAAATAGTTGCCGATTTCGATAAAATCTTAGTCAGAATCTGCTTTTTCGCCTCTTATTGTACCCAAATCTACCTTAGAAATGCGGATATATACTTAAAACACCTTCTTTTGGGACAAATAATTGGTTTTCGCCCTTGATTTACGGAAGATTATAACCAAAACATGCATTTTTATAACTTAGCGAACTGAAATCTACATTAAAACTGCAGATAACTACTTAAAAATTCACTTCCTTGAATTGATAATAGGTTTTTCTTTGTCATTTTAAACAGATTCCTGTCAAAATCGGCTTCTTCGACTCATATCGTACCTAAAACCGCATCAAAAGTGCAAATATCATTTTAAACTATCGTTTTTTGATACAAACAGTTATATATTCATTTCAATATCTTTCAAATTCTAGTCAAAATCGGCGTCTTTGGGCATTTTAGGCAACCTTTCTGAGTCAAATAGTTGTCGATTTCGATAAAATCTTAGTCAGAATCTGCTTTTTCGTCTCTTATTGTACCCAAATCTACCTTAGAAATGCAGATATATACTTAAAACACCTTCTTTTGGGACAAATAATTGGTTTTCGCCCTTGATTTCCGGAAGATTATAGCCAAAACATGCATTTTCATAACTTAGCGAACTGAAATCTACATTAAAACTGCAGATAACTACTTAAAAATTCACTTCCTTGATTTGATAATAGGTTTTTCTTTGTCATTTTAAACAGATTCCAGTCAAAATCGGCTTCTTCGATTCATATCGTATCTAAAACCGCATCAAAACTGCAAATATCAGTTTAAACTATCATTTTTTGATACAAACAGTTATATATTCATGTCAATATCTTTCAAATTCTAGTCAAAATCGGGGTCTTTGGGCATTTTAGTAACGAAAACCTTAATAAACTATTAGATTTCGACGTAAGGCAACCTTTCTGAGTCAAATAGTTGCCGATTTCGATAAAATCTTAGTCAGAATCTGCTTTTTCGCCTCTTATTGTACCCAAATCTACCTTAGAAATGCGGATATATACTTAAAACACCTTCTTTTGGGACAAATAATTGGTTTTCGCCCTTGATTTACGGAAGATTATAACCAAAACATGCATTTTTATAACTTAGCGAACTGAAATCTACATTAAAACTGCAGATAACTACTTAAAAATTCACTTCCTTGAATTGATAATAGGTTTTTTTTTGTCATTTTAAACTGATTCCAGTCAAAATCGGCTTCTTCGATCGACTAAAACCGCATCAAAACTGCAAATATTAGTTTAAACTATCATTTTTTGATACAAACAGTTATATATTCATGTCAATATCTTTCAAATTCTAGTCAAAATCGGCGTCTTTGGCCATTTTAGTAACGAAAACCTTAATAAACTATTAGATTTCGACGTAAGGCAACCTTTCTGAGTCAAATAGTTGCCGATTTCAATAAAATCTTAGTCAGAATCTGCTTTTTCGCCTCTTATTGTACCCAAATCTACCTTAGAAATGCAGATATATACTTAAAACACCTTCTTTTGGGACAAATAATTGGTTTTCGCCCTTGATTTACGGAAGATTATAGCCAAAACATGCATTTTCATAACTTAGCGAACTGAAATCTACATTAAAACTGCAGATAACTACTTAAAAATTCACTTCCTTGAATTGATAATAGGTTTTTCTTTGTCATTTTAAACAGATTCCAGTGAAAATCGGCTTCTTCGATTCATATCGTATCTAAAACCGCATCAAAACTGCAAATATCAGTTTAAACTATCATCTTTTGATACAAACAGTTATATATTCATGTCAATATCTATCAAATTCTAGTCAAAATCGGCGTCTTTGGGCATTTTAGTAACGAAAACCTTAATAAACTATTAGATTTCGACGTAAGGCAACTTTTCTGAGTCAAATAGTTGCCGATTTCGATAAAATCTTAGTCAGAATCTGCTTTTTCGCCTCTTATTGTACCCAAATCTACCTTAGAAATGCAGATATATACTTAAAACACCTTCTTTTGGGACAAATAATTGGTTTTCGCCCTTGATTTACGGAAGATTATAGCCAAAACATGCATTTTCAAAACTTAGCGAACTAAAATCTACATTAAAACTGCAGATAACTACTTAAAAATTCACTTCCTTGAATTGATAATAAGTTTTTCTTTGTCATTTTAAACAGATTCCATTAAAAATCGGCTTCTTCGACCCATATCTTACCTAAAACCGCATCAAAACTGCAAATATCAGTTTAAACTATCATTTTTTGATACAAACAGTTATATATTCATTTCAATATCTTTCAAATTCTAGTCAAAATCGGCGTCTTTGGGCATTTTAGTAACGAAAAGCTTAATAAACTATTAGATTTCGACGTAAGGCAACCTTTCTGAGTCAAATAGTTGCCGATTTCGATAAAATCTTAGTCAGAATCTGCTTTTTCGCCTCTTATTGTACCCAAATCTACCTTAGAAATGCAGATATATACTTAAAACACCTTCTTTTGGGACAAATAATTGGTTTTCGCCCTTGATTTACGGAAGATTATAGTCAAAACATGCATTTTCATAACTTAGCGAACTGAAATCTACATTAAAACTGCAGATAACTACTTAAAAATTCACTTCCTTGAATTGATAATAGGTTTTTCTTTGTCATTTTAAACAGATTCCAGTCAAAATCGGCTTCTTCGATTCATATCGTATCTAAAACCGCATCAAAACTGCAAATATCAGTTTAAACTATCATTTTTTGATACAAACAGATATATATTCATGTTAATATCTTTCAAATTCTAGTCAAAATCGGCGTCTTGGGGCATTTTAGTAACGAAAACCTTAATAAACTATTAGATTTCGACGTAAGGCAACCTTTCTGAGTCAAATAGTTGCCGATTTCGATAAAATCTTAGTCAGAATCTGCTTTTTCGCCTCTTATTGTACCCAAATCTACCTTAGAAATGCAGATATATACTTAAAACACCTTCTTTTGGGACAAATAATTGGTTTTCGCCCTTGATTTACGGAAGATTATAGCCAAAACATGCATTTTCATAACTTAGCGAACTGAAATCTACATTAAAACTGCAGATAACTACTTAAAAATTCACTTCCTTGAATTGATAATAGGTTTTTCTTTGTCATTCTAAACAGATTCCAGTCAAAATCGGCTTCTTCGATTCATATCGTATATAAAACCGCATCAAAACTGCAAATATCAGTTTAAACTATCATTTTTTGATACCAGCAGTTATATATTCATGTCAATATCTTTCAAATTCTAGTCAAAATCGGCGTCTTTGGAAATTTTAGTAACGAAAACCTTAATAAACTATTAGATTTCGACGTAAGGCAACCTTTCTGGGTCAAATAGTTGCCGATTTCAATAAAATCTTAGTCAGAATCTGCTTTTTCGCCTCTTATTGTACCCAAATCTACCTTAGAAATGCAGATATATACTTAAAACACCTTTTTTGGGACAAATAATTGGTTTTCGCCCTTGATTTACGGAAGATTATAGCCAAAACATGCATTTTCATAACTTAGCGAACTGAAATCTACATTAAAACTGCAGATAACTACTTAAAAATTCACTTCCTTGAATTGATAATAAGTTTTTCTTTGTCATTTTAAACAGATTCCAGTCAAAATCGGCTTCTTCGACCCATATCTTACCTAAAACCGCATCAAAACTGCAAATATCAGTTTAAACTATCATTTTTTGATACAAACAGTTATATATTCATTTCAATATCTTTCAAATTCTAGTCAAAATCGGCGTCTTTGGGCATTTTAGTAACGAAAAGCTTAATAAACTATTAGATTTCGACGTAAGGCAACCTTTCTGAGTCAAATAGTTGCCGATTTCGATAAAATCTTAGTCAGAATCTGCTTTTTCGCCTCTTATTGTACCCAAATCTACCTTAGAAATGCAGATATATACTTAAAACACCTTCTTTTGGGACAAATAATTGGTTTTCGCCCTTGATTTACGGAAGATTATAGTCAAAACATGCATTTTCATAACTTAGCGAACTGAAATCTACATTAAAACTGCAGATAACTACTTAAAAATTCACTTCCTTGAATTGATAATAGGTTTTTCTTTGTCATTTTAAACAGATTCCAGTCAAAATCGGCTTCTTCGATTCATATCGTATCTAAAACCGCATCAAAACTGCAAATATCAGTATAAACTATCATTTTTTGATACAAACAGATATATATTCATGTTAATATCTTTCAAATTCTAGTCAAAATCGGCGTCTTGGGGCATTTTAGTAACGAAAACCTTAATAAACTATTAGATTTCGACGTAAGGCAACCTTTCTGAGTCAAATAGTTGCCGATTTCGATAAAATCTTAGTCAGAATCTGCTTTTTCGCCTCTTATTGTACCCAAATCTACCTTAGAAATGCAGATATATACTTAAAACACCTTCTTTTGGGACAAATAATTGGTTTTCGCCCTTGATTTACGGAAGATTATAGCCAAAACATGCATTTTCATAACTTAGCGAACTGAAATCTACATTAAAACTGCAGATAACTACTTAAAAATTCACTTCCTTGAATTGATAATAGGTTTTTCTTTGTCATTCTAAACAGATTCCAGTCAAAATCGGCTTCTTCGATTCATATCGTATATAAAACCGCATCAAAACTGCAAATATCAGTTTAAACTATCATTTTTTGATACCAGCAGTTATATATTCATGTCAATATCTTTCAAATTCTAGTCAAAATCGGCGTCTTTGGCCATTTTAGTAACGAAAACCTTAATAAACTATTAGATTTCGACGTAAGGCAACCTTTCTGGGTCAAATAGTTGCCGATTTCAATAAAATCTTAGTCAGAATCTGCTTTTTCGCCTCTTATTGTACCCAAATCTACCTTAGAAATGCAGATATATACTTAAAACACCTTTTTTGGGACAAATAATTGGTTTTCGCCCTTGATTTACGGAAGATTATAGCCAAAACATGCATTTTCATAACTTAGCGAACTGAAATCTACATTAAAACTGCAGATAACTACTTAAAAATTCACTTCCTTGAATTGATAATAGGTTTTTCTTTGTCATTTTAAACAGATTCCAGTCAAAATCGGCTTCTTCGATTCATATCGTATCTAAAACCGCATCAAAACTGCAAATATCAGTTTAAACTATCATCTTTTGATACAAACAGTTATATATTCATGTCAATATCTATCAAATTCTAGTCAAAATCGGCGTCTTTGGGCATTTTAGTAACGAAAACCTTAATAAACTATTAGATTTCGACGTAAGGCAACTTTTCTGAGTCAAATAGTTGCCGATTTCGATAAAATCTTAGTCAGAATCTGCTTTTTCGCCTCTTATTGTACCCAAATCTACCTTAGAAATGCAGATATATACTTAAAACACCTTCTTTTGGGACAAATAATTGGTTTTCATGCATGCATTTTCATAACTTAGCGAACTGAAATCTACATTAAAACTGCAGATAACTACTTAAAAATTCACTTCCTTGAATTGATAATAAGTTTTTCTTTGTCATTTTAAACAGATTCCAGTCAAAATCGGCTTCTTCGACCCATATCTTACCTAAAACCGCATCAAAACTGCAAATATCAGTTTAAACTATCATTTTTTGATACAAACAGATATATATTCATGTTAATATCTTTCAAATTCTAGTCAAAATCGGCGTCTTGGGGCATTTTAGTAACGAAAACCTTAATAAACTATTAGATTTCGACGTAAGGCAACCTTTCTGAGTCAAATAGTTGCCGATTTCGATAAAATCTTAGTCAGAATCTGCTTTTTCGCCTCTTATTGTACCCAAATCTACCTTAGAAATGCAGATATATACTTAAAACACCTTCTTTTGGGACAAATAATTGGTTTTCGCCCTTGATTTACGGAAGATTATATCCAAAACATGCATTTTCATAACTTAGCGAACTGAAATCTACATTAAAACTGCAGATAACTACTTAAAAATTCACTTCCTTGAATTGATAATAGGTTTTTCTTTGTCATTCTAAACAGATTCCAGTCAAAATCGGCTTCTTCGATTCATATCGTATATAAAACCGCATCAAAACTGCAAATATCAGTTTAAACTATCATTTTTTGATACAAACAGTTATATATTCATGTCAATATCTTTCAAATTCTAGTCAAAATCGGCGTCTTTGGCCATTTTAGTAACGAAAACCTTAATAAACTATTAGATTTCGACGTAAGGCAACCCTTCTGAGACAAATAGTTGCCGATTTCAATAAAATCTTAGTCAGAATCTGCTTTTTTGCCTCTTATTGTTCCCAAATCTACCTTAGAAATGCAGATATATACTTAAAACACCTTCTTTTGTAACAAATAATTGGTTTTCGCCCTTGATTTACGGAAGATTATAGCCAAAACATGCATTTTCATAACTTAGCGAACTGAAATCTACATTAAAACTGCAGATAACTACTTAAAAATTCACTTCCTTGAATTGATAATAGGTTTTTCTTTGTCATTTTAAACAGATTCCAGTCAAAATCGGCTTCTTCGATTCATATCGTATCTAAAACCGCATCAAAACTGCAAATATCAGTTTAAACTATCATCTTTTGATACAAACAGTTATATATTCATGTCAATATCTATCAAATTCTAGTCAAAATCGGCGTCTTTGGGCATTTTAGTAACGAAAACCTTAATAAACTATTAGATTTCGACGTAAGGCAACTTTTCTGAGTCAAATAGTTGCCGATTTCGATAAAATCTTAGTCAGAATCTGCTTTTTCGCCTCTTATTGTACCCAAATCTACCTTAGAAATGCAGATATATACTTAAAACACTTTCTTTTGGGACAAATAATTGGTTTTCGCCCTTGATTTACGGAAGATTATAGCCAAAACATGCATTTTCATAACTTAGCGAACTGAAATCTACATTAAAACTGCAGATAACTACTTAAAAATTCACTTCCTTGAATTGATAATAAGTTTTTCTTTGTCATTTTAAACAGATTCCAGTCAAAATCGGCTTCTTCGACCCATATCTTACCTAAAACCGCATCAAAACTGCAAATATCAGTTTAAACTATCATTTTTTGATACAAACAGTTATATATTCATTTCAATATCTTTCAAATTCTAGTCAAAATCGGCGTCTTTGGGCATTTTAGTAACGAAAACCTTAATAAACTATTAGATTTCGACGTAAGGCAACCTTTCTGAGTCAAATAGTTGCCGATTTCGATAAAATCTTAGTCAGAATCTGCTTTTTCGCCTCTTATTGTACCCAAATCTACCTTAGAAATGCAGATATATACTTAAAACACCTTCTTTTGGGACAAATAATTGGTTTTCGCCCTTGATTTACGGAAGATTATAGTCAAAACATGCATTTTCATAACTTAGCGAACTGAAATCTACATTAAAACTGCAGATAACTACTTAAAAATTCACTTCCTTGAATTGATAATAGGTTTTTCTTTGTCATTCTAAACAGATTCCAGTCAAAATCGGCTTCTTCGATTCATATCGTATATAAAACCGCATCAAAACTGCAAATATCAGTTTAAACTATCATTTTTTGATACCAGCAGTTATATATTCATGTCAATATCTTTCAAATTCTAGTCAAAATCGGCGTCTTTGGCCATTTTAGTAACGAAAACCTTAATAAACTATTAGATTTCGACGTAAGGCAACCTTTCTGGGTCAAATAGTTGCCGATTTCAATAAAATCTTAGTCAGAATCTGCTTTTTCGCCTCTTATTGTACCCAAATCTACCTTAGAAATGCAGATATATACTTAAAACACTTTCTTTTGGGACAAATAATTGGTTTTCGCCCTTGATTTACGGAAGATTATAGCCAAAACATGCATTTTCATAACTTAGCGAACTGAAATCTACATTAAAACTGCAGATAACTACTTAAAAATTCACTTCCTTGAATTGATAATAAGTTTTTCTTTGTCATTTTAAACAGATTCCAGTCAAAATCGGCTTCTTCGACCCATATCTTACCTAAAACCGCATCAAAACTGCAAATATCAGTTTAAACTATCATTTTTTGATACAAACAGATATATATTCATGTTAATATCTTTCAAATTCTAGTCAAAATCGGCGTCTTGGGGCATTTTAGTAACGAAAACCTTAATAAACTATTAGATTTCGACGTAAGGCAACCTTTCTGAGTCAAATAGTTGCCGATTTCGATAAAATCTTAGTCAGAATCTGCTTTTTCGCCTCTTATTGTACCCAAATCTACCTTAGAAATGCAGATATATACTTAAAACACCTTCTTTTGGGACAAATAATTGGTTTTCGCCCTTGATTTACGGAAGATTATATCCAAAACATGCATTTTCATAACTTAGCGAACTGAAATCTACATTAAAACTGCAGATAACTACTTAAAAATTCACTTCCTTGAATTGATAATAGGTTTTTCTTTGTCATTCTAAACAGATTCCAGTCAAAATCGGCTTCTTCGATTCATATCGTATATAAAACCGCATCAAAACTGCAAATATCAGTTTAAACTATCATTTTTTGATACAAACAGTTATATATTCATGTCAATATCTTTCAAATTCTAGTCAAAATCGGCGTCTTTGGCCATTTTAGTAACGAAAACCTTAATAAACTATTAGATTTCGACGTAAGGCAACCCTTCTGAGACAAATAGTTGCCGATTTCAATAAAATCTTAGTCAGAATCTGCTTTTTCGCCTCTTATTGTTCCCAAATCTACCTTAGAAATGCAGATATATACTTAAAACACCTTCTTTTGGGACAAATAATTGGTTTTCGCCCTTGATTTACGGAAGATTATAGCCAAAACATGCATTTTCATAACTTAGCGAACTGAAATCTACATTAAAACTGCAGATAACTACTTAAAAATTCACTTCCTTGAATTGATAATAGGTTTTTCTTTGTCATTTTAAGCAGATTCCAGTCAAAATCGGCTTCTTCGATTCATATCGTATCTAAAACCGCATCAAAACTGCAAATATCAGTTTAAACTATCATCTTTTGATACAAACAGTTATATATTCATGTCAATATCTATCAAATTCTAGTCAAAATCGGCGTCTTTGGGCATTTTAGTAACGAAAACCTTAATAAACTATTAGATTTCGACGTAAGGCAACTTTTCTGAGTCAAATAGTTGCCGATTTCGATAAAATCTTAGTCAGAATCTGCTTTTTCGCCTCTTATTGTACCCAAATCTACCTTAGAAATGCAGATATATACTTAAAACACTTTCTTTTGGGACAAATAATTGGTTTTCGCCCTTGATTTACGGAAGATTATAGCCAAAACATGCATTTTCATAACTTAGCGAACTGAAATCTACATTAAAACTGCAGATAACTACTTAAAAATTCACTTCCTTGAATTGATAATAAGTTTTTCTTTGTCATTTTAAACAGATTCCAGTCAAAATCGGCTTCTTCGACCCATATCTTACCTAAAACCGCATCAAAACTGCAAATATCAGTTTAAACTATCATTTTTTGATACAAACAGTTATATATTCATTTCAATATCTTTCAAATTCTAGTCAAAATCGGCGTCTTTGGGCATTTTAGTAACGAAAACCTTAATAAACTATTAGATTTCGACGTAAGGCAACCTTTCTGAGTCAAATAGTTGCCGATTTCGATAAAATCTTAGTCAGAATCTGCTTTTTCGCCTCTTATTGTACCCAAATCTACCTTAGAAATGCAGATATATACTTAAAACACCTTCTTTTGGGACAAATAATTGGTTTTCGCCCTTGATTTACGGAAGATTATAGTCAAAACATGCATTTTCATAACTTAGCGAACTGAAATCTACATTAAAACTGCAGATAACTACTTAAAAATTCACTTCCTTGAATTGATAATAGGTTTTTCTTTGTCATTCTAAACAGATTCCAGTCAAAATCGGCTTCTTCGATTCATATCGTATATAAAACCGCATCAAAACTGCAAATATCAGTTTAAACTATCATTTTTTGATACCAGCAGTTATATATTCATGTCAATATCTTTCAAATTCTAGTCAAAATCGGCGTCTTTGGCCATTTTAGTAACGAAAACCTTAATAAACTATTAGATTTCGACGTAAGGCAACCTTTCTGGGTCAAATAGTTGCCGATTTCAATAAAATCTTAGTCAGAATCTGCTTTTTCGCCTCTTATTGTACCCAAATCTACCTTAGAAATGCAGATATATACTTAAAACACTTTCTTTTGGGACAAATAATTGGTTTTCGCCCTTGATTTACGGAAGATTATAGCCAAAACATGCATTTTCATAACTTAGCGAACTGAAATCTACATTAAAACTGCAGATAACTACTTAAAAATTCACTTCCTTGAATTGATAATAAGTTTTTCTTTGTCATTTTAAACAGATTCCAGTCAAAATCGGCTTCTTCGACCCATATCTTACCTAAAACCGCATCAAAACTGCAAATATCAGTTTAAACTATCATTTTTTGATACAAACAGTTATATATTCATTTCAATATCTTTCAAATTCTAGTCAAAATCGGCGTCTTTGGGCATTTTAGTAACGAAAACCTTAATAAACTATTAGATTTCGACGTAAGGCAACCTTTCTGAGTCAAATAGTTGCCGATTTCGATAAAATCTTAGTCAGAATCTGCTTTTTCGCCTCTTATTGTACCCAAATCTACCTTAGAAATGCAGATATATACTTAAAACACCTTCTTTTGGGACAAATAATTGGTTTTCGCCCTTGATTTACGGAAGATTATAGTCAAAACATGCATTTTCATAACTTAGCGAACTGAAATCTACATTAAAACTGCAGATAACTACTTAAAAATTCACTTCCTTGAATTGATAATAGGTTTTTCTTTGTCATTCTAAACAGATTCCAGTCAAAATCGGCTTCTTCGATTCATATCGTATATAAAACCGCATCAAAACTGCAAATATCAGTTTAAACTATCATTTTTTGATACCAGCAGTTATATATTCATGTCAATATCTTTCAAATTCTAGTCAAAATCGGTGTCTTTGGCCATTTTAGTAACGAAAACCTTAATAAACTATTAGATTTCGACGTAAGGCAACCTTTCTGGGTCAAATAGTTGCCGATTTCAATAAAATCTTAGTCAGAATCTGCTTTTTCGCCTCTTATTGTACCCAAATCTACCTTAGAAATGCAGATATATACTTAAAACACCTTTTTTGGGACAAATAATTGGTTTTCGCCCTTGATTTACGGAAGATTATAGCCAAAACATGCATTTTCATAACTTAGCGAACTGAAATCTACATTAAAACTGCAGATAACTACTTAAAAATTCACTTCCTTGAATTGATAATAGGTTTTTCTTTGTCATTTTAAACAGATTCCAGTCAAAATCGGCTTCTTCGATTCATATCGTATCTAAAACCGCATCAAAACTGCAAATATCAGTTTAAACTATCATCTTTTGATACAAACAGTTATATATTCATGTCAATATCTATCAAATTCTAGTCAAAATCGGCGTCTTTGGGCATTTTAGTAACGAAAACCTTAATAAACTATTAGATTTCGACGTAAGGCAACTTTTCTGAGTCAAATAGTTGCCGATTTCGATAAAATCTTAGTCAGAATCTGCTTTTTCGCCTCTTATTGTACCCAAATCTACCTTAGAAATGCAGATATATACTTAAAACACCTTCTTTTGGGACAAATAATTGGTTTTCGCCCTTGATTTACGGAAGATTATAGCCAAAACATGCATTTTCATAACTTAGCGAACTGAAATCTACATTAAAACTGCAGATAACTACTTAAAAATTCACTTCCTTGAATTGATAATAGGTTTTTATTTGTCATTTTAAACAGATTTCAGTCAAAATCGGCTTCTTCGATTCATATCGTATCTAAAACCGCATCAAAACTGCAAATATCAGTTTAAACTATCATTTTTTGATACAAACAGTTATATATTCATGTCAATATCTTTCAAATTCTAGTCAAAATCGGCGTCTTTGGGCATTTTAGTAACGAAAACCTTAATAAACTATTAGATTTCGACGTAAGGCAACCTTTCTTACCTAAAACCGCATCAAAACTGCAAATATCAGTTTAAACTATCATTTTTTGATACAAACAGTTATATATTCATTTCAATATCTTTCAAATTCTAGTCAAAATCGGCGTCTTTGGGCATTTTAGTAACGAAAACCTTAATAAACTATTAGATTTCGACGTAAGGCAACCTTTCTGATTCAAATAGTTGCCGATTTCGATAAAATCTTAGTCAGAATCTGCTTTTTCGCCTCTTATTGTACCCAAATCTACCTTAGAAATGCAGATATATACTTAAAACACCTTCTTTTGGGACAAATAATTGGTTTTCGCCCTTGATTTACGGAAGATTATAGCCAAAACATGCATTTTCATAACTTAGCGAACTGAAATCTACATTAAAACTGCAGATAACTACTTAAAAATTCACTTCCTTGAATTGATAATAGGTTTTTCTTTGTCATTCTAAACAGATTCCAGTCAAAATCGGCTTCTTCGATTCATATCGTATATAAAACCGCATCAAAACTGCAAATATCAGTTTAAACTATCATTTTTTGATACAAACAGTTATATATTCATGTCAATATCTTTCAAATTCTAGTCAAAATCGGCGTCTTTGGCCATTTTAGTAACGAAAACCTTAATAAACTATTAGATTTCGACGTAAGGCAACCTTTCTGAGTCAAATAGTTGCCGATTTCAATAAAATCTTAGTCAGAATCTGCTTTTTCGCCTCTTATTGTTCCCAAATCTACCTTAGAAATGCAGATATATACTTAAAACACCTTCTTTTGGGACAAATAATTGGTTTTCGCCCTTGATTTACGGAAGATTATAGCCAAAACATGCATTTTCATAACTTAGCGAACTGAAATCTACATTAAAACTGCAGATAACTACTTAAAAATTCACTTCCTTGAATTGATAATAGGTTTTTCTTTGTCATTTTAAACAGATTCCAGTCAAAATCGGCTTCTTCGATTCATATCGTATCTAAAACCGCATCAAAACTGCAAATATCAGTTTAAACTATCATCTTTTGATACAAACAGTTATATATTCATGTCAATATCTATCAAATTCTAGTCAAAATCGGCGTCTTTGGGCATTTTAGTAACGAAAACCTTAATAAACTATTAGATTTCGACGTAAGGCAACTTTTCTGAGTCAAATAGTTGCCGATTTCGATAAAATCTTAGTCAGAATCTGCTTTTTCGCCTCTTATTGTACCCAAATCTACCTTAGAAATGCAGATATATACTTAAAACACTTTCTTTTGGGACAAATAATTGGTTTTCGCCCTTGATTTACGGAAGATTATAGCCAAAACATGCATTTTCATAACTTAGCGAACTGAAATCTACATTAAAACTGCAGATAACTACTTAAAAATTCACTTCCTTGAATTGATAATAAGTTTTTCTTTGTCATTTTAAACAGATTCCAGTCAAAATCGGCTTCTTCGACCCATATCTTACCTAAAACCGCATCAAAACTGCAAATATCAGTTTAAACTATCATTTTTTGATACAAACAGTTATATATTCATTTCAATATCTTTCAAATTCTAGTCAAAATCGGCGTCTTTGGGCATTTTAGTAACGAAAACCTTAATAAACTATTAGATTTCGACGTAAGGCAACTTTTCTGAGTCAAATAGTTGCCGATTTCGATAAAATCTTAGTCAGAATCTGCTTTTTCGCCTCTTATTGTACCCAAATCTACCTTAGAAATGCAGAAATATACTTAAAACACCTTCTTTCGGGACAAATAATTGGTTTTCGCCCTTGATTTATGGAAGATTATAGCCAAAACATGCATTTCAATAACTTAGCGAACTGAAATCTACATTAAAACTGCAGATAACTACTTAAAAATTCACTTCCTTGAATTGATAATAGGTTTTTCTTTGTCATTTTAAACAGATTCCAGTCAAAATCGGCTTCTTCGATTCATATCGTATCTAAAACCGCATCAAAACTGCAAATATCTGTTTAAACTATCATTTTTTGATACAAACAGTTATATATTCATGTCAATATCTTTCAAATTCTAGTCAAAATCGGCGTCTTTGGGCATTTTAGTAACGAAAACCTTAATAAACTATTAGATTTCGACGTAAGGCAACCTTTCTGAGTCAAATAGTTGCCGATTTCGATAAAATCTTAGTCAGAATCTGCTTTTTCGCCTCTTATTGTACCCAAATCTACCTTAGAAATGCGGATATATACTTAAAACACCTTCTTTTGGGACAAATAATTGGTTTTCGCCCTTGATTTACGGAAGATTATAACCAAAACATGCATTTTTATAACTTAGCGAACTGAAATCTACATTAAAACTGCAGATAACTACTTAAAAATTCACTTCCTTGAATTGATAATAGGTTTTTTTTGTCATTTTAAACTGATTCCAGTCAAAATCGGCTTCTTCGATCGACTAAAACCGCATCAAAACTGCAAATATCAGTTTAAACTATCATTTTTTGATACAAACAGTTATATATTCATGTCAATATCTTTCAAATTCTAGTCAAAATCGGCGTCTTTGGGCATTTTAGTAACGAAAACCTTAATAAACTATTAGATTTCGACGTAAGGCAACCTTTCTGAGTCAAATAGTTGCCGATTTCGATAAAATCTTAGTCAGAATCTGCTTTTTCGCCTCTTATTGTACCCAAATCTACCTTAGAAATGCAGATATATACTTAAAACACCTTCTTTTGGGACAAATAATTGGTTTTCGCCCTTGATTTACGGAAGATTATAGCCAAAACATGCATTTTCATAACTTAGCGAACTGAAATCTACATTAAAACTGCAGATAACTACTTAAAAATTCACTTCCTTGAATTGATAATAGGTTTTTATTTGTCATTTTAAACAGATTTCAGTCAAAATCGGCTTCTTCGATTCATATCGTATCTAAAACCGCATCAAAACTGCAAATATCAGTTTAAACTATCATTTTTTGATACAAACAGTTATATATTCATGTCAATATCTATCAAATTCTAGTCAAAATCGGCGTCTTTGGGCATTTTAGTAACGAAAACCTTAATAAACTATTAGATTTCGACGTAAGGCAACCTTTCTGAGTCAAATGGCTGCCGATTTCGATAAAATCTTAGTCAGAATCTGCTTTTTCGCCTCTTATTGTACCCAAATCTACCTTAGAAATGCAGATATATACTTAAAACACCTTCTTTTGGGACAAATAATTGGTTTTCGCCCTTGATTTACGGAAGATTATAGCCAAAACATGCATTTTCATAACTTAGCGAACTGAAATCTACATTAAAACTGCAGATAACTACTTAAAAATTCACTTCCTTGAATTGATAATAGGTTTTTCTTTGTCATTTTAAACAGATTCCAGTCAAAATCGGCTTCTTCGATTCATATCGTATCTAAAACCGCATCAAAACTGCAAATATCAGTTTAAACTATCATCTTTTGATACAAACAGTTATATATTCATGTCAATATCTATCAAATTCTAGTCAAAATCGGCGTCTTTGGGCATTTTAGTAACGAAAACCTTAATAAACTATTAGATTTCGACGTAAGGCAACTTTTCTGAGTCAAATAGTTGCCGATTTCGATAAAATCTTAGTCAGAATCTGCTTTTTCGCCTCTTATTGTACCCAAATCTACCTTAGAAATGCAGATATATACTTAAAACACCTTCTTTTGGGACAAATAATTGGTTTTCGCCCTTGATTTACGGAAGATTATAGCCAAAACATGCATTTTCATAACTTAGCGAACTGAAATCTACATTAAAACTGCAGATAACTACTTAAAAATTCACTTCCTTGAATTGATAATAAGTTTTTCTTTGTCATTTTAAACAGATTCCAGTCAAAATCGGCTTCTTCGACCCATATCTTACCTAAAACCGCATCAAAACTGCAAATATCAGTTTAAACTACCATTTTTTGATACAAACAGTTATATATTCATTTCAATATCTTTCAAATTCTAGTCAAAATCGGCGTCTTTGGGCATTTTAGTAACGAAAACCTTAATAAACTATTAGATTTCGACGTAAGGCAACCTTTCTTACCTAAAACCGCATCAAAACTGCAAATATCAGTTTAAACTATCATTTTTTGATACAAACAGTTATATATTCATTTCAATATCTTTCAAATTCTAGTCAAAATCGGCGTCTTTGGGCATTTTAGTAACGAAAACCTTAATAAACTATTAGATTTCGACGTAAGGCAACCTTTCTGAGTCAAATAGTTGCCGATTTCGATAAAATCTTAGTCAGAATCTGCTTTTTCGCCTCTTATTGTACCCAAATCTACCTTAGAAATGCAGATATATACTTAAAACACCTTCTTTTGGGACAAATAATTGGTTTTCGCCCTTGATTTACGGAAGATTATAGTCAAAACATGCATTTTCATAACTTAGCGAACTGAAATCTACATTAAAACTGCAGATAACTACTTAAAAATTCACTTCCTTGAATTGATAATAGGTTTTTCTTTGTCATTTTAAACAGATTCCAGTCAAAATCGGCTTCTTCGACCCATATCTTACCTAAAACCGCATCAAAACTGCAAATATCAGTTTAAACTACCATTTTTTGATACAAACAGTTATATATTCATTTCAATATCTTTCAAATTCTAGTCAAAATCGGCGTCTTTGGGCATTTTAGTAACGAAAACCTTAATAAACTATTAGATTTCGACGTAAGGCAACCTTTCTTACCTAAAACCGCATCAAAACTGCAAATATCAGTTTAAACTATCATTTTTTGATACAAACAGTTATATATTCATTTCAATATCTTTCAAATTCTAGTCAAAATCGGCGTCTTTGGGCATTTTAGTAACGAAAACCTTAATAAACTATTAGATTTCGACGTAAGGCAACCTTTCTGAGTCAAATAGTTGCCGATTTCGATAAAATCTTAGTCAGAATCTGCTTTTTCGCCTCTTATTGTACCCAAATCTACCTTAGAAATGCAGATATATACTTAAAACACCTTCTTTTGGGACAAATAATTGGTTTTCGCCCTTGATTTACGGAAGATTATAGTCAAAACATGCATTTTCATAACTTAGCGAACTGAAATCTACATTAAAACTGCAGATAACTACTTAAAAATTCACTTCCTTGAATTGATAATAGGTTTTTCTTTGTCATTTTAAACAGATTCCAGTCAAAATCGGCTTCTTCGATTTATATCGTATCTAAAACCGCATCAAAACTGCAAATATCAGTTTAAACTATCATTTTTTGATACAAACAGATATATATTCATGTTAATATCTTTCAAATTCTAGTCAAAATCGGCGTCTTGGGGCATTTTAGTAACGAAAACCTTAATAAACTATGAGATTTCGACGTAAGGCAACCTTTCTGAGTCAAATAGTTGCCGATTTCGATAAAATCTTAGTCAGAATCTGCTTTTTCGCCTCTTATTGTACCCAAATCTACCTTAGAAATGCAGATATATACTTAAAACACCTTCTTTTGGGACAAATAATTGGTTTTCGCCCTTGATTTACGGAAGATTATAGCCAAAACATGCATTTTCATAACTTAGCGAACTGAAATCTACATTAAAACTGCAGATAACTACTTAAAAATTCACTTCCTTGAATTGATAATAGGTTTTTCTTTGTCATTCTAAACAGATTCCAGTCAAAATCGGCTTCTTCGATTCATATCGTATATAAAACCGCATCAAAACTGCAAATATCAGTTTAAACTATCATTTTTTGATACCAGCAGTTATATATTCATGTCAATATCTTTCAAATTCTAGTCAAAATCGGCGTCTTTGGCCATTTTAGTAACGAAAACCTTAATAAACTATTAGATTTCGACGTAAGGCAACTTTTCTGAGTCAAATAGTTGCCGATTTCGATAAAATCTTAGTCAGAATCTGCTTTTTCGCCTCTTATTGTACCCAAATCTACCTTAGAAATGCAGATATATACTTAAAACACCTTCTTTTGGGACAAATAATTGGTTTTCGCCCTTGATTTACGGAAGATTATAGCCAAAACATGCATTTTCATAACTTAGCGAACTGAAATCTACATTAAAACTGCAGATAACTACTTAAAAATTCACTTCCTTGAATTGATAATAAGTTTTTCTTTGTCATTTTAAACAGATTCCACTCAAAATCGGCTTCTTCGACCCATATCTTACCTAAAACCGCATCAAAACTGCAAATATCAGTTTAAACTATCATTTTTTGATACAAACAGTTATATATTCATTTCAATATCTTTCAAATTCTAGTCAAAATCGGCGTCTTTGGGCATTTTAGTAACGAAAACCTTAATAAACTATTAGATTTCGACGTAAGGCAACCTTTCTGAGTCAAATAGTTGCCGATTTCGATAAAATCTTAGTCAGAATCTGCTTTTTCGCCTCTTATTGTACCCAAATCTACCTTAGAAATGCAGAAATATACTTAAAACACCTTCTTTCGGGACAAATAATTGGTTTTCGCCCTTGATTTACGGAAGATTATAGCCAAAACATGCATTTCAATAACTTAGCGAACTGAAATCTACATTAAAACTGCAGATAACTACTTAAAAATTCACTTCCTTGAATTGATAATAGGTTTTTCTTTGTCATTTTAAACAGATTCCAGTCAAAATCGGCTTCTTCGATTCATATCGTATCTAAAACCGCATCAAAACTGCAAATATCTGTTTAAACTATCATTTTTTGATACAAACAGTTATATATTCATGTCAATATCTTTCAAATTCTAGTCAAAATCGGCGTCTTTGGGCATTTTAGTAACGAAAACCTTAATAAACTATTAGATTTCGACGTAAGGCAACCTTTCTGAGTCAAATAGTTGCCGATTTCGATAAAATCTTAGTCAGAATCTGCTTTTTCGCCTCTTATTGTACCCAAATCTACCTTAGAAATGCGGATATATACTTAAAACACCTTCTTTTGGGACAAATAATTGGTTTTCGCCCTTGATTTACGGAAGATTATAACCAAAACATGCATTTTTATAACTTAGCGAACTGAAATCTACATTAAAACTGCAGATAACTACTTAAAAATTCACTTCCTTGAATTGATAATAGGTTTTTTTTGTCATTTTAAACTGATTCCAGTCAAAATCGGCTTCTTCGATCGACTAAAACCGCATCAAAACTGCAAATATCAGTTTAAACTATCATTTTTTGATACAAACAGTTATATATTCATGTCAATATCTTTCAAATTCTAGTCAAAATCGGCGTCTTTGGGCATTTTAGTAACGAAAACCTTAATAAACTATTAGATTTCGACGTAAGGCAACCTTTCTGAGTCAAATAGTTGCCGATTTCGATAAAATCTTAGTCAGAATCTGCTTTTTCGCCTCTTATTGTACCCAAATCTACCTTAGAAATGCAGATATATACTTAAAACACCTTCTTTTGGGACAAATAATTGGTTTTCGACCTTGATTTACGGAAGATTATAGCCAAAACATGCATTTTCATAACTTAGCGAACTGAAATCTACATTAAAACTGCAGATAACTACTTAAAAATTCACTTCCTTGAATTGATAATAGGTTTTTATTTGTCATTTTAAACAGATTTCAGTCAAAATCGGCTTCTTCGATTCATATCGTATCTAAAACCGCATCAAAACTGCAAATATCAGTTTAAACTATCATTTTTTGATACAAACAGTTATATATTCATGTCAATATCTTTCAAATTCTAGTCAAAATCGGCGTCTTTGGGCATTTTAGTAACGAAAACCTTAATAAACTATTAGATTTCGACGTAAGGCAACCTTTCTTACCTAAAACCGCATCAAAACTGCAAATATCAGTTTAAACTATCATTTTTTGATACAAACAGTTATATATTCATTTCAATATCTTTCAAATTCTAGTCAAAATCGGCGTCTTTGGGCATTTTAGTAACGAAAACCTTAATAAACTATTAGATTTCGACGTAAGGCAACCTTTCTGAGTCAAATAGTTGCCGATTTCGATAAAATCTTAGTCAGAATCTGCTTTTTCGCCTCTTATTGTACCCAAATCTACCTTAGAAATGCAGAAATATACTTAAAACACCTACTTTCGGGACAAATAATTGGTTTTCGCCCTTGATTTACGGAAGATTATAGCCAAAACATGCATTTTCATAACTTAGCGAACTGAAATCTACATTAAAACTGCAGATAACTACTTAAAAATTCACTTCCTTGAATTGATAATAGGTTTTTCTTTGTCATTTTAAACAGATTCCAGTCAAAATCGGCTTCTTCGATTCATATCGTATCTAAAACCGCATCAAAACTGCAAATATCTGTTTAAACTATCATTTTTTGATACAAACAGTTATATATTCATGTCAATATCTATCAAATTCTAGTCAAAATCGGCGTCTTTGGGCATTTTAGTAACGAAAACCTTAATAAACTATTAGATTTCGACGTAAGGCAACCTTTCTGAGTCAAATAGCTGCCGATTTCGATAAAATCTTAGTCAGAATCTGCTTTTTCGCCTCTTATTGTACCCAAATCTACCTTAGAAATGCGGATATATACTTAAAACACCTTCTTTTGGGACAAATAATTGGTTTTCGCCCTTGATTTACGGAAGATTATAACCAAAACATGCATTTTTATAACTTAGCGAACTGAAATCTACATTAAAACTGCAGATAACTACTTAAAAATTCACTTCCTTGAATTGATAATAGGTTTTTTTTGTCATTTTAAACTGATTCCAGTCAAAATCGGCTTCTTCGATCGACTAAAACCGCATCAAAACTGCAAATATCAGTTTAAACTATCATTTTTTGATACAAACAGTTATATATTCATGTCAATATCTTTCAAATTCTAGTCAAAATCGGCGACTTTGGGCATTTTAGTAACGAAAACCTTAATAAACTATTAGATTTCGACGTAAGGCAACCTTTCTGAGTCAAATAGTTGCCGATTTCGATAAAATCTTAGTCAGAATCTGCTTTTTCGCCTCTTATTGTACCCAAATCTACCTTAGAAATGCAGATATATACTTAAAACACCTTCTTTTGGGACAAATAATTGGTTTTCGCCCTTGATTTACGGAAGATTATAGCCAAAACATGCATTTTCATAACTTAGCGAACTGAAATCTACATTAAAACTGCAGATAACTATTTAAAAATTCACTTCCTTGAATTGATAATAGGTTTTTCTTTGTCATTTTAAACAGATTTCAGTCAAAATCGGCTTCTTCGATTCATATCGTATCTAAAACCGCATCAAAACTGCAAATATCAGTTTAAACTATCATTTTTTGATACAAACAGTTATATATTCATGTCAATATCTATCAAATTCTAGTCAAAATCGGCGTCTTTGGGCATTTTAGTAACGAAAACCTTAATAAACTATTAGATTTCGACGTAAGGCAACCTTTCTGAGTCATATAGCTGCCGATTTCGATAAAATCTTAGTCAGAATCTGCTTTTTCGCCTCTTATTGTACCCAAATCTACCTTAGAAATGCAGATATATACTTAAAACACCTTCTTTTGGGACAAATAATTGGTTTTCGCCCTTGATTTACGGAAGATTATAGCCAAAACATGCATTTTCATAACTTAGCGAACTGAAATCTACATTAAAACTGCAGATAACTACTTAAAAATTCACTTCCTTGAATTGATAATAGGTTTTTCTTTGTCATTTTAAACAGATTCCAGTCAAAATCGGCTTCTTCGATTCATATCGTATCTAAAACCGCATCAAAACTGCAAATATCAGTTTAAACTATCATTTTTTGATACAAACAGTTATATATTCATGTCAATATCAATCAAATTCTAGTCAAAATCGGCGTCTTTGGGCATTTTAGTAACGAAAACCTTAATAAACTATTAGATTTCGACGTAAGGCAACTTTTCTGAGTCAAATAGTTGCCGATTTCGATAAAATCTTAGTCAGAATCTGCTTTTTCGCCTCTTATTGTACCCAAATCTACCTTAGAAATGCAGATATATACTTAAAACACCTTCTTTTGGGACAAATAATTGGTTTTCGCCCTTGATTTACGGAAGATTATAGCCAAAACATGCATTTTCATAACTTAGCGAACTGAAATCTACATTAAAACTGCAGATAACTACTTAAAAATTCACTTCCTTGAATTGATAATAAGTTTTTCTTTGTCATTTTAAACAGACTCCAGTCAAAATCGGCTTCTTCGACCCATATCTTACCTAAAACCGCATCAAAACTGCAAATATCAGTTTAAACTATCATTTTTTGATACAAACAGTTATATATTCATTTCAATATCTTTCAAATTCTAGTCAAAATCGGCGTCTTTGGGCATTTTAGTAACGAAAACCTTAATAAACTATTAGATTTCGACGTAAGGCAACCTTTCTGAGTCAAATAGTTGCCGATTTCGATAAAATCTTAGTCAGAATCTGCTTTTTCGCCTCTTATTGTACCCAAATCTACCTTAGAAATGCAGATATATACTTAAAACACCTTCTTTCGGGACAAATAATTGGTTTTCGCCCTTGATTTACGGAAGATTATAGCCAAAACATGCATTTTCATAACTTAGCGAACTGAAATCTATATTAAAACTGCAGATAACTACTTAAAAATTCACTTCCTTGAATTGATAATAGGTTTTTCTTTGTCATTTTAAACAGATTCCAGTCAAAATCGGCTTCTTCGATTCATATCGTATCTAAAACCGCATCAAAACTGCAAATATCAGTTTAATCAATCATTTTTTGATACAAACAGTTATATATTCATGTCAATATCTTTCAAATTCTAGTCAAAATCGGCGTCTTTGGGCATTTTAGTAACGAAAACCTTAATAAACTATTTGATTTCGACGTAAGGCAACCTTTCTGAGTCAAATAGCTGCCGATTTCGATAAAATCTTAGTCAGAATCTGCTTTTTCGCCTCTTATTGTACCCAAATCTACCTTAGAAATGCAGATATATACTTAAAACACCTTCTTTTGGGACAAATAATTGGTTTTCGCCCTTGATTTACGGAAGATTATAGCCAAAACATGCATTTTCATAACTTAGCGAACTGAAATCTACATTAAAACTGCAGATAACTACTTAAAAATTCACTTCCTAGAATTGATAATAAGTTTTTCTTTGTCATTTTAAACAGATTCCAGTCAAAATCGGCTTCTTCGACTCATATCGTACCTAAAACCGCATCAAAACTGCAAATATCATTTTAAACTATCATTTTTTGATACAAACAGTTATATATTCATTTCAATATCTTTCAAATTCTAGTCAAAATCGGCGTCTTTGGGCATTTTAGTAACGAAAACCTTAATAAACTATTTGATTTCGACGTAAGGCAACCTTTCTGAGTCAAATAGCTGCCGATTTCGATAAAATCTTAGTCAGAATCTGCTTTTTCGCCTCTTATTGTACCCAAATCTACCTTAGAAATGCAGATATATACTTAAAACACCTTCTTTTGGGACAAATAATTGGTTTTCGCCCTTGATTTACGGAAGATTATAGCCAAAACATGCATTTTCATAACTTAGCGAACTGAAATCTACATTAAAACTGCAGATAACTACTTAAAAATTCACTTCCTAGAATTGATAATAAGTTTTTCTTTGTCATTTTAAACAGATTCCAGTCAAAATCGGCTTCTTCGACTCATATCGTACCTAAAACCGCATCAAAACTGCAAATATCATTTTAAACTATCATTTTTTGATACAAACAGTTATATATTCATTTCAATATCTTTCAAATTCTAGTCAAAATCGGCGTCTTTGGGCATTTTAGTAACGAAAACCTTAATAAACTATTAGATTTCGACGTAAGGCAACCTTTCTGAGTCAAATAGTTGCCGATTTCGATAAAATCTTAGTCAGAATCTGCTTTTTCGTCTCTTATTGTACCCAAATCTACCTTAGAAATGCAGATATATACTTAAAACACCTTCTTTTGGGACAAATAATTGGTTTTCGCCCTTGATTTCCGGAAGATTATAGCCAAAACATGCATTTTCATAACTTAGCGAACTGAAATCTACATTAAAACTGCAGATAACTACTTAAAAATTCACTTCCTTGAATTGATAATAGGTTTTTCTTTGTCATTTTAAACAGATTCCAGTCAAAATCGGCTTCTTCGATTCATATCGTATCTAAAACCGCATCAAAACTGCAAATATCAGTTTAAACTATCATCTTTTGATACAAACAGTTATATATTCATGTCAATATCTATCAAATTCTAGTCAAAATCGGCGTCTTTGGGAATTTTAGTAACGAAAACCTTAATAAACTATTAGATTTCGACGTAAGGCAACTTTTCTGAGTCAAATAGTTGCCGATTTCGATAAAATCTTAGTCAGAATCTGCTTTTTCGCCTCTTATTGTACCCAAATCTACCTTAGAAATGCAGATATATACTTAAAACACCTTCTTTTGGGACAAATAATTGGTTTTCGCCCTTGATTTACGGAAGATTATAGCCAAAACATGCATTTTCATAACTTAGCGAACTGAAATCTACATTAAAACTGCAGATAACTACTTAAAAATTCACTTCCTTGAATTGATAATAAGTTTTTCTTTGTCATTTTAAACAGATTCCACTCAAAATCGGCTTCTTCGACCCATATCTTACCTAAAACCGCATCAAAACTGCAAATATCAGTTTAAACTATCATTTTTTGATACAAACAGTTATATATTCATTTCAATATCTTTCAAATTCTAGTCAAAATCGGCGTCTTTGGGCATTTTAGTAACGAATACCATAATAAACTATTAGATTTCGACGTAAGGCAACCTTTCTGAGTCAAATAGTTGCCGATTTCGATAAAATCTTAGTCAGAATCTGCTTTTTCGCCTCTTATTGTACCCAAATCTACCTTAGAAATGCAGAAATATACTTAAAACACCTTTTTTCGGGACAAATAATTGGTTTTCGCCCTTGATTTATGGAAGATTATAGCCAAAACATGCATTTCAATAACTTAGCGAACTGAAATCTACATTAAAACTGCAGATAACTACTTAAAAATTCACTTCCTTGAATTGATAATAGGTTTTTCTTTGTCATTTTAAACAGATTCCAGTCAAAATCGGCTTCTTCGATTCATATCGTATCTAAAACCGCATCAAAACTGCAAATATCTGTTTAAACTATCATTTTTTGATACAAACAGTTATATATTCATGTCAATATCTTTCAAATTCTAGTCAAAATCGGCGTCTTGGGGCATTTTAGTAACGAAAACCTTAATAAACTATTAGATTTCGACGTAAGGCAACCTTTCTGAGTCAAATAGTTGCCGATTTCGATAAAATCTTAGTCAGAATCTGCTTTTTCGCCTCTTATTGTACCCAAATCTACCTTAGAAATGCGGATATATACTTAAAACACCTTCTTTTGGGACAAATAATTGGTTTTCGCCCTTGATTTACGGAAGATTATAACCAAAACATGCATTTTTATAACTTAGCGAACTGAAATCTACATTAAAACTGCAGATAACTACTTAAAAATTCACTTCCTTGAATTGATAATAGGTTTTTTTTTGTCATTTTAAACTGATTCCAGTCAAAATCGGCTTCTTCGATCGACTAAAACCGCATCAAAACTGCAAATATCAGTTTAAACTATCATTTTTTGATACAAACAGTTATATATTCATGTCAATATCAATCAAATTCTAGTCAAAATCGGCGTCTTTGGGCATTTTAGTAACGAAAACCTTAATAAACTATTAGATTTCGACGTAAGGCAACTTTTCTGAGTCAAATAGTTGCCGATTTCGATAAAATCTTAGTCAGAATCTGCTTTTTCGCCTCTTATTGTACCCAAATCTACCTTAGAAATGCAGATATATACTTAAAACACCTTCTTTTGGGACAAATAATTGGTTTTCGCCCTTGATTTACGGAAGATTATAGCCAAAACATGCATTTTCATAACTTAGCGAACTGAAATCTACATTAAAACTGCAGATAACTACTTAAAAATTCACTTCCTTGAATTGATAATAAGTTTTTCTTTGTCATTTTAAACAGACTCCAGTCAAAATCGGCTTCTTCGACCCATATCTTACCTAAAACCGCATCAAAACTGCAAATATCAGTTTAAACTATCATTTTTTGATACAAACAGTTATATATTCATTTCAATATCTTTCAAATTCTAGTCAAAATCGGCGTCTTTGGGCATTTTAGTAACGAAAACCTTAATAAACTATTAGATTTCGACGTAAGGCAACCTTTCTGAGTCAAATAGTTGCCGATTTCGATAAAATCTTAGTCAGAATCTGCTTTTTCGCCTCTTATTGTACCCAAATCTACCTTAGAAATGCAGATATATACTTAAAACACCTTCTTTCGGGACAAATAATTGGTTTTCGCCCTTGATTTACGGAAGATTATAGCCAAAACATGCATTTTCATAACTTAGCGAACTGAAATCTATATTAAAACTGCAGATAACTACTTAAAAATTCACTTCCTTGAATTGATAATAGGTTTTTCTTTGTCATTTTAAACAGATTCCAGTCAAAATCGGCTTCTTCGATTCATATCGTATCTAAAACCGCATCAAAACTGCAAATATCAGTTTAATCAATCATTTTTTGATACAAACAGTTATATATTCATGTCAATATCTTTCAAATTCTAGTCAAAATCGGCGTCTTTGGGCATTTTAGTAACGAAAACCTTAATAAACTATTTGATTTCGACGTAAGGCAACCTTTCTGAGTCAAATAGCTGCCGATTTCGATAAAATCTTAGTCAGAATCTGCTTTTTCGCCTCTTATTGTACCCAAATCTACCTTAGAAATGCAGATATATACTTAAAACACCTTCTTTTGGGACAAATAATTGGTTTTCGCCCTTGATTTACGGAAGATTATAGCCAAAACATGCATTTTCATAACTTAGCGAACTGAAATCTACATTAAAACTGCAGATAACTACTTAAAAATTCACTTCCTAGAATTGATAATAAGTTTTTCTTTGTCATTTTAAACAGATTCCAGTCAAAATCGGCTTCTTCGACTCATATCGTACCTAAAACCGCATCAAAACTGCAAATATCATTTTAAACTATCATTTTTTGATACAAACAGTTATATATTCATTTCAATATCTTTCAAATTCTAGTCAAAATCGGCGTCTTTGGGCATTTTAGTAACGAAAACCTTAATAAACTATTAGATTTCGACGTAAGGCAACCTTTCTGAGTCAAATAGTTGCCGATTTCGATAAAATCTTAGTCAGAATCTGCTTTTTCGTCTCTTATTGTACCCAAATCTACCTTAGAAATGCAGATATATACTTAAAACACCTTCTTTTGGGACAAATAATTGGTTTTCGCCCTTGATTTCCGGAAGATTATAGCCAAAACATGCATTTTCATAACTTAGCGAACTGAAATCTACATTAAAACTGCAGATAACTACTTAAAAATTCACTTCCTTGAATTGATAATAGGTTTTTCTTTGTCATTTTAAACAGATTCCAGTCAAAATCGGCTTCTTCGATTCATATCGTATCTAAAACCGCATCAAAACTGCAAATATCAGTTTAAACTATCATCTTTTGATACAAACAGTTATATATTCATGTCAATATCTATCAAATTCTAGTCAAAATCGGCGTCTTTGGGAATTTTAGTAACGAAAACCTTAATAAACTATTAGATTTCGACGTAAGGCAACTTTTCTGAGTCAAATAGTTGCCGATTTCGATAAAATCTTAGTCAGAATCTGCTTTTTCGCCTCTTATTGTACCCAAATCTACCTTAGAAATGCAGATATATACTTAAAACACCTTCTTTTGGGACAAATAATTGGTTTTCGCCCTTGATTTACGGAAGATTATAGCCAAAACATGCATTTTCATAACTTAGCGAACTGAAATCTACATTAAAACTGCAGATAACTACTTAAAAATTCACTTCCTTGAATTGATAATAAGTTTTTCTTTGTCATTTTAAACAGATTCCACTCAAAATCGGCTTCTTCGACCCATATCTTACCTAAAACCGCATCAAAACTGCAAATATCAGTTTAAACTATCATTTTTTGATACAAACAGTTATATATTCATTTCAATATCTTTCAAATTCTAGTCAAAATCGGCGTCTTTGGGCATTTTAGTAACGAATACCATAATAAACTATTAGATTTCGACGTAAGGCAACCTTTCTGAGTCAAATAGTTGCCGATTTCGATAAAATCTTAGTCAGAATCTGCTTTTTCGCCTCTTATTGTACCCAAATCTACCTTAGAAATGCAGAAATATACTTAAAACACCTTTTTTCGGGACAAATAATTGGTTTTCGCCCTTGATTTATGGAAGATTATAGCCAAAACATGCATTTCAATAACTTAGCGAACTGAAATCTACATTAAAACTGCAGATAACTACTTAAAAATTCACTTCCTTGAATTGATAATAGGTTTTTCTTTGTCATTTTAAACAGATTCCAGTCAAAATCGGCTTCTTCGATTCATATCGTATCTAAAACCGCATCAAAACTGCAAATATCTGTTTAAACTATCATTTTTTGATACAAACAGTTATATATTCATGTCAATATCTTTCAAATTCTAGTCAAAATCGGCGTCTTTGGGCATTTTAGTAACGAAAACCTTAATAAACTATTAGATTTCGACGTAAGGCAACCTTTCTGAGTCAAATAGTTGCCGATTTCGATAAAATCTTAGTCAGAATCTGCTTTTTCGCCTCTTATTGTACCCAAATCTACCTTAGAAATGCGGATATATACTTAAAACACCTTCTTTTGGGACAAATAATTGGTTTTCGCCCTTGATTTACGGAAGATTATAACCAAAACATGCATTTTTATAACTTAGCGAACTGAAATCTACATTAAAACTGCAGATAACTACTTAAAAATTCACTTCCTTGAATTGATAATAGGTTTTTTTTGTCATTTTAAACTGATTCCAGTCAAAATCGGCTTCTTCGATCGACTAAAACCGCATCAAAACTGCAAATATCAGTTTAAACTATCATTTTTTGATACAAACAGTTATATATTCATGTCAATATCTTTCAAATTCTAGTCAAAATCGGCGTCTTTGGGCATTTTAGTAACGAAAACCTTAATAAACTATTAGATTTCGACGTAAGGCAACCTTTCTGAGTCAAATAGTTGCCGATTTCGATAAAATCTTAGTCAGAATCTGCTTTTTCGCCTCTTATTGTACCCAAATCTACCTTAGAAATGCAGATATATACTTAAAACACCTTCTTTTGGGACAAATAATTGGTTTTCGCCCTTGATTTAGGGAAGATTATAGCCAAAACATGCATTTTCATAACTTAGCGAACTGAAATCTACATTAAAACTGCAGATAACTACTTAAAAATTCACTTCCTTGAATTGATAATAGGTTTTTATTTGTCATTTTAAACAGATTTCAGTCAAAATCGGCTTCTTCGATTCATATCGTATCTAAAACCGCATCAAAACTGCAAATATCAGTTTAAACTATCATTTTTTGATACAAACAGTTATATATTCATGTCAATATCTATCAAATTCTAGTCAAAATCGGCGTCTTTGGGCATTTTAGTAACGAAAACCTTAATAAACTATTAGATTTCGACGTAAGGCAACCTTTCTGAGTCAAATGGCTGCCGATTTCGATAAAATCTTAGTCAGAATCTGCTTTTTCGCCTCTTATTGTACCCAAATCTACCTTAGAAATGCAGATATATACTTAAAACACCTTCTTTTGGGACAAATAATTGGTTTTCGCCCTTGATTTACGGAAGATTATAGCCAAAACATGCATTTTCATAACTTAGCGAACTGAAATCTACATTAAAACTGCAGATAACTACTTAAAAATTCACTTCCTTGAATTGATAATAGGTTTTTCTTTGTCATTTTAAACAGATTCCAGTCAAAATCGGCTTATTCGATTCATATCGTATCTAAAACCGCATCAAAACTGCAAATATCAGTTTAAACTATCATCTTTTGATACAAACAGTTATATATTCATGTCAATATCTATCAAATTCTAGTCAAAATCGGCGTCTTTGGGCATTTTAGTAACGAAAACCTTAATAAACTATTAGATTTCGACGTAAGGCAACTTTTCTGAGTCAAATAGTTGCCGATTTCGATAAAATCTTAGTCAGAATCTGCTTTTTCGCCTCTTATTGTACCCAAATCTACCTTAGAAATGCAGATATATACTTAAAACACCTTCTTTTGGGACAAATAATTGGTTTTCGCCCTTGATTTACGGAAGATTATAGCCAAAACATGCATTTTCATAACTTAGCGAACTGAAATCTACATTAAAACTGCAGATAACTACTTAAAAATTCACTTCCTTGAATTGATAATAAGTTTTTCTTTGTCATTTTAAACAGATTCCAGTCAAAATCGGCTTCTTCGACCCATATCTTACCTAAAACCGCATCAAAACTGCAAATATCAGTTTAAACTACCATTTTTTGATACAAACAGTTATATATTCATTTCAATATCTTTCAAATTCTAGTCAAAATCGGCGTCTTTGGGCATTTTAGTAACGAAAACCTTAATAAACTATTAGATTTCGACGTAAGGCAACCTTTCTTACCTAAAACCGCATCAAAACTGCAAATATCAGTTTAAACTATCATTTTTTGATACAAACAGTTATATATTCATTTCAATATCTTTCAAATTCTAGTCAAAATCGGCGTCTTTGGGCATTTTAGTAACGAAAACCTTAATAAACTATTAGATTTCGACGTAAGGCAACCTTTCTGAGTCAAATAGTTGCCGATTTCGATAAAATCTTAGTCAGAATCTGCTTTTTCGCCTCTTATTGTACCCAAATCTACCTTAGAAATGCAGATATATACTTAAAACACCTTCTTTTGGGACAAATAATTGGTTTTCGCCCTTGATTTACGGAAGATTATAGTCAAAACATGCATTTTCATAACTTAGCGAACTGAAATCTACATTAAAACTGCAGATAACTACTTAAAAATTCACTTCCTTGAATTGATAATAGGTTTTTCTTTGTCATTTTAAACAGATTCCAGTCAAAATCGGCTTCTTCGATTCATATCGTATCTAAAACCGCATCAGAACTGCAAATATCAGTTTAAACTATCATTTTTTGATACAAACAGATATATATTCATGTTAATATCTTTCAAATTCTAGTCAAAATCGGCGTCTTGGGGCATTTTAGTAACGAAAACCTTAATAAACTATGAGATTTCGACGTAAGGCAACCTTTCTGAGTCAAATAGTTGCCGATTTCGATAAAATCTTAGTCAGAATCTGCTTTTTCGCCTCTTATTGTACCCAAATCTACCTTAGAAATGCAGATATATACTTAAAACACCTTCTTTTGGGACAAATAATTGGTTTTCGCCCTTGATTTACGGAAGATTATAGCCAAAACATGCATTTTCATAACTTAGCGAACTGAAATCTACATTAAAACTGCAGATAACTACTTAAAAATTCACTTCCTTGAATTGATAATAGGTTTTTCTTTGTCATTCTAAACAGATTCCAGTCAAAATCGGCTTCTTCGATTCATATCGTATATAAAACCGCATCAAAACTGCAAATATCAGTTTAAACTATCATTTTTTGATACCAGCAGTTATATATTCATGTCAATATCTTTCAAATTCTAGTCAAAATCGGCGTCTTTGGCCATTTTAGTAACGAAAACCTTAATAAACTATTAGATTTCGACGTAAGGCAACCTTTCTGAGTCAAATAGTTGCCGATTTCAATAAAATCTTAGTCAGAATCTGCTTTTTCGCCTCTTATTGTACCCAAATCTACCTTAGAAATGCAGATATATACTTAAAACACCTTCTTTTGGGACAAATAATTGGTTTTCGCCCTTGATTTACGGAAGATTATAGCCAAAACATGCATTTTCATAACTTAGCGAACTGAAATCTACATTAAAACTGCAGATAACTACTTAAAAATTCACTTCCTTGAATTGATAATAGGTTTTTCTTTGTCATTTTAAACAGATTCCAGTCAAAATCGGCTTCTTCGATTCATATCGTATCTAAAACCGCATCAAAACTGCAAATATCAGTTTAAACTATCATCTTTTGATACAAACAGTTATATATTCATGTCAATATCTATCAAATTCTAGTCAAAATCGGCGTCTTTGGGCATTTTAGTATCGAAAACCTTAATAAACTATTAGATTTCGACGTAAGGCAACTTTTCTGAGTCAAATAGTTGCCGATTTCGATAAAATCTTAGTCAGAATCTGCTTTTTCGCCTCTTATTGTACCCAAATCTACCTTAGAAATGCAGATATATACTTAAAACACCTTCTTTTGGGACAAATAATTGGTTTTCGCCCTTGATTTACGGAAGATTATAGCCAAAACATGCATTTTCATAACTTAGCGAACTGAAATCTACATTAAAACTGCAGATAACTACTTAAAAATTCACTTCCTTGAATTGATAATAAGTTTTTCTTTGTCATTTTAAACAGATTCCACTCAAAATCGGCTTCTTCGACCCATATCTTACCTAAAACCGCATCAAAACTGCAAATATCAGTTTAAACTATCATTTTTTGATACAAACAGTTATATATTCATTTCAATATCTTTCAAATTCTAGTCAAAATCGGCGTCTTTGGGCATTTTAGTAACGAAAACCTTAATAAACTATTAGATTTCGACGTAAGGCAACCTTTCTGAGTCAAATAGTTGCCGATTTCGATAAAATCTTAGTCAGAATCTGCTTTTTCGCCTCTTATTGTACCCAAATCTACCTTAGAAATGCAGAAATATACTTAAAACACCTTCTTTCGAGACAAATAATTGGTTTTCGCCCTTGATTTACGGAAGATTATAGCCAAAACATGCATTTCAATAACTTAGCGAACTGAAATCTACATTAAAACTGCAGATAACTACTTAAAAATTCACTTCCTTGAATTGATAATAGGTTTTTCTTTGTCATTTTAAACAGATTCCAGTCAAAATCGGCTTCTTCGATTCATATCGTATCTAAAACCGCATCAAAACTGCAAATATCTGTTTAAACTATCATTTTTTGATACAAACAGTTATATATTCATGTCATTATCTTTCAAATTCTAGTCAAAATCGGCGTCTTTGGGCATTTTAGTAACGAAAACCTTAATAAACTATTAGATTTCGACGTAAGGCAACCTTTCTGAGTCAAATAGTTGCCGATTTCGATAAAATCTTAGTCAGAATCTGCTTTTTCGCCTCTTATTGTACCCAAATCTACCTTAGAAATGCGGATATATACTTAAAACACCTTCTTTTGGGACAAATAATTGGTTTTCGCCCTTGATTTACGGAAGATTATAACCAAAACATGCATTTTTATAACTTAGCGAACTGAAATCTACATTAAAACTGCAGATAACTACTTAAAAATTCACTTCCTTGAATTGATAATAGGTTTTTTTTGTCATTTTAAACTGATTCCAGTCAAAATCGGCTTCTTCGATCGACTAAAACCGCATCAAAACTGCAAATATCAGTTTAAACTATCATTTTTTGATACAAACAGTTATATATTCATGTCAATATCTTTCAAATTCTAGTCAAAATCGGCGTCTTTGGGCATTTTAGTAACGAAAACCTTAATAAACTATTAGATTTCGACGTAAGGCAACCTTTCTGAGTCAAATAGTTGCCGATTTCGATAAAATCTTAGTCAGAATCTGCTTTTTCGCCTCTTATTGTACCCAAATCTACCTTAGAAATGCAGATATATACTTAAAACACCTTCTTTTGGGACAAATAATTGGTTTTCGCCCTTGATTTACGGAAGATTATAGCCAAAACATGCATTTTCATAACTTAGCGAACTGAAATCTACATTAAAACTGCAGATAACTACTTAAAAATTCACTTCCTTGAATTGATAATAGGTTTTTATTTGTCATTTTAAACAGATTTCAGTCAAAATCGGCTTCTTCGATTCATATCGTATCTAAAACCGCATCAAAACTGCAAATATCAGTTTAAACTATCATTTTTTGATACAAACAGTTATATATTCATATCAATATCTATCAAATTCTAGTCAAAATCGGCGTCTTTGGGCATTTTAGTAACGAAAACCTTAATAAACTATTAGATTTCGACGTAAGGGAACCTTTCTGAGTCAAATAGCTGCCGATTTCGATAAAATCTTAGTCAGAATCTGCTTTTTCGCCTCTTATTGTACCCAAATCTACCTTAGAAATGCAGATATATACTTAAAACACCTTCTTTTGGGACAAATAATTGGTTTTCGCCCTTGATTTACGGAAGATTATAGCCAAAACATGCATTTTCATAACTTAGCGAACTGAAATCTACATTAAAACTGCAGATAACTACTTAAAAATTCACTTCCTTGAATTGATAATAGGTTTTTCTTTGTCATTTTAAACAGATTCCAGTCAAAATCGGCTTCTTCGATTCATATCGTATCTAAAACCGCATCAAAACTGCAAATATCAGTTTAAACTATCATCTTTTGATACAAACAGTTATATATTCATGTCAATATCTATCAAATTCTAGTCAAAATCGGCGTCTTTGGGCATTTTAGTAACGAAAACCTTAATAAACTATTAGATTTCGACGTAAGGCAACTTTTCTGAGTCAAATAGTTGCCGATTTCGATAAAATCTTAGTCAGAATCTGCTTTTTCGCCTCTTATTGTACCCAAATCTACCTTAGAAATACAGATATATACTTAAAACTCCTTCTTTTGGGACAAATAATTGGTTTTCGCCCTTGATTTACGGAAGATTATAGCCCAAACATGCATTTTCAGAACTTAGCGAACTGAAATCTACATTAAAACTGCAGATAACTACTTAAAAATTCACTTCCTTGAATTGATAATAAGTTTTTCTTTGTCATTTTAAACAGATTCCAGTCAAAATCGGCTTCTTCGACCCATATCTTACCTAAAACCGCATCAAAACTGCAAATATCAGTTTAAACTACCATTTTTTGATACAAACAGTTATATATTCATTTCAATATCTTTCAAATTCTAGTCAAAATCGGCGTCTTTGGGCATTTTAGTAACGAAAACCTTAATAAACTATTAGATTTCGACGTAAGGCAACCTTTCTTACCTAAAACCGCATCAAAACTGCAAATATCAGTTTAAACTATCATTTTTTGATACAAACAGTTATATATTCATTTCAATATCTTTCAAATTCTAGTCAAAATCGGCGTCTTTGGGCATTTTAGTAACGAAAACCTTAATAAACTATTAGATTTCGACGTAAGGCAACCTTTCTGAGTCAAATAGTTGCCGATTTCGATAAAATCTTAGTCAGAATCTGCTTTTTCGCCTCTTATTGTACCCAAATCTACCTTAGAAATGCAGAAATATACTTAAAACACCTACTTTCGGGACAAATAATTGGTTTTCGCCCTTGATTTACGGAAGATTATAGCCAAAACATGCATTTTCATAACTTAGCGAACTGAAATCTACATTAAAACTGCAGATAACTACTTAAAAATTCACTTCCTTGAATTGATAATAGGTTTTTCTTTGTCATTTTAAACAGATTCCAGTCAAAATCAGCTTCTTCGATTCATATCGTATCTAAAACCGCATCAAAACTGCAAATATCTGTTTAAACTATCATTTTTTGATACAAACAGTTATATATTCATGTCAATATCTATCAAATTCGAGTCAAAATCGGCGTCTTTGGGCATTTTAGTAACGAAAACCTTAATAAACTATTAGATTTCGACGTAAGGCAACCTTTCTGAGTCAAATAGCTGCCGATTTCGATAAAATCTTAGTCAGAATCTGCTTTTTCGCCTCTTATTGTACCCAAATCTACCTTAGAAATGCGGATATATACTTAAAACACCTTCTTTTGGGACAAATAATTGGTTTTCGCCCTTGATTTACGGAAGATTATAACCAAAACATGCATTTTTATAACTTAGCGAACTGAAATCTACATTAAAACTGCAGATAACTACTTAAAAATTCACTTCCTTGAATTGATAATAGGTTTTTTTTGTCATTTTAAACTGATTCCAGTCAAAATCGGCTTCTTCGATCGACTAAAACCGCATCAAAACTGCAAATATCAGTTTAAACTATCATTTTTTGATACAAACAGTTATATATTCATGTCAATATCTTTCAAATTCTACTCAAAATCGGCGACTTTGGGCATTTTAGTAACGAAAACCTTAATAAACTATTAGATTTCGACGTAAGGCAACCTTTCTGAGTCAAATAGTTGCCGATTTCGATAAAATCTTAGTCAGAATCTGCTTTTTCGCCTCTTATTGTACCCAAATCTACCTTAGAAATGCAGATATATACTTAAAACACCTTCTTTTGGGACAAATAATTGGTTTTCGCCCTTGATTTACGGAAGATTATAGCCAAAACATGCATTTTCATAACTTAGCGAACTGAAATCTACATTAAAACTGCAGATAACTATTTAAAAATTCACTTCCTTGAATTGATAATAGGTTTTTCTTTGTCATTTTAAACAGATTTCAGTCAAAATCGGCTTCTTCGATTCATATCGTATCTAAAACCGCATCAAAACTGCAAATATCAGTTTAAACTATCATTTTTTGATACAAACAGTTATATATTCATGTCAATATCTATCAAATTCTAGTCAAAATCGGCGTCTTTGGGCATTTTAGTAACGAAAACCTTAATAAACTATTAGATTTCGACGTAAGGCAACCTTTCTGAGTCAAATAGCTGCCGATTTCGATAAAATCTTAGTCAGAATCTGCTTTTTCGCCTCTTGTTGTACCCAAATCTACCTTAGAAATGCAGATATATACTTAAAACACCTTCTTTTGGGACAAATAATTGGTTTTCGCCCTTGATTTACGGAAGATTATAGCCAAAACATGCATTTTCATAACTTAGCGAACTGAAATCTACATTAAAACTGCAGATAACTACTTAAAAATTCACTTCCTTGAATTGATAATAGGTTTTTCTTTGTCATTTTAAACAGATTCCAGTCAAAATCGGCTTCTTCGATTCATATCGTATCTAAAACCGCATCAAAACTGCAAATATCAGTTTAAACTATCATTTTTTGATACAAACAGTTATATATTCATGTCAATATCAATCAAATTCTAGTCAAAATCGGCGTCTTTGGGCATTTTAGTAACGAAAACCTTAATAAACTATTAGATTTCGACGTAAGGCAACTTTTCTGAGTCAAATAGTTGCCGATTTCGATAAAATCTTAGTCAGAATCTGCTTTTTCGCCTCTTATTGTACCCAAATCTACCTTAGAAATGCAGATATATACTTAAAACACCTTCTTTTGGGACAAATAATTGGTTTTCGCCCTTGATTTACGGAAGATTATAGCCAAAACATGCATTTTCATAACTTAGCGAACTGAAATCTACATTAAAACTGCAGATAACTACTTAAAAATTCACTTCCTTGAATTGATAATAAGTTTTTCTTTGTCATTTTAAACAGACTCCAGTCAAAATCGGCTTCTTCGACCCATATCTTACCTAAAACCGCATCAAAACTGCAAATATCAGTTTAAACTATCATTTTTTGATACAAACAGTTATATATTCATTTCAATATCTTTCAAATTCTAGTCAAAATCGGCGTCTTTGGGCATTTTAGTAACGAAAACCTTAATAAACTATTAGATTTCGACGTAAGGCAACCTTTCTGAGTCAAATAGTTGCCGATTTCGATAAAATCTTAGTCAGAATCTGCTTTTTCGCCTCTTATTGTACCCAAATCTACCTTAGAAATGCAGATATATACTTAAAACACCTTCTTTCGGGACAAATAATTGGTTTTCGCCCTTGATTTACGGAAGATTATAGCCAAAACATGCATTTTCATAACTTAGCGAACTGAAATCTATATTAAAACTGCAGATAACTACTTAAAAATTCACTTCCTTGAATTGATAATAGGTTTTTCTTTGTCATTTTAAACAGATTCCAGTCAAAATCGGCTTCTTCGATTCATATCGTATCTAAAACCGCATCAAAACTGCAAATATCAGTTTAATCAATCATTTTTTGATACAAACAGTTATATATTCATGTCAATATCTTTCAAATTCTAGTCAAAATCGGCGTCTTTGGGCATTTTAGTAACGAAAACCTTAATAAACTATTAGATTTCGACGTAAGGCAACCTTTCTGAGTCAAATAGCTGCCGATTTCGATAAAATCTTGGTCAGAATCTGCTTTTTCGCCTCTTATTGTACCCAAATCTACCTTAGAAATGCAGATATATACTTAAAACACCTTCTTTTGGGACAAATAATTGGTTTTCGCCCTTGATTTACGGAAGATTATAGCCAAAACATGCATTTTCATAACTTAGCGAACTGAAATCTACATTAAAACTGCAGATAACTACTTAAAAATTCACTTCCTAGAATTGATAATAAGTTTTTCTTTGTCATTTTAAACAGATTCCAGTCAAAATCGGCTTCTTCGACTCATATCGTACCTAAAACCGCATCAAAACTGCAAATATCATTTTAAACTATCATTTTTTGATACAAACAGTTATATATTCATTTCAATATCTTTCAAATTCTAGTCAAAATCGGCGTCTTTGGGCATTTTAGTAACGAAAACCTTAATAAACTATTAGATTTCGACGTAAGGCAACCTTTCTGAGTCAAATAGTTGCCGATTTCGATAAAATCTTAGTCAGAATCTGCTTTTTCGCCTCTTATTGTACCCAAATCTACCTTAGAAATGCAGATATATACTTAAAACACCTTCTTTTGGGACAAATAATTGGTTTTCGCCCTTGATTTCCGGAAGATTATAGCCAAAACATGCATTTTCATAACTTAGCGAACTGAAATCTACATTAAAACTGCAGATAACTACTTAAAAATTCACTTCCTTGAATTGATAATAGGTTTTTCTTTGTCATTTTAAACAGATTCCAGTCAAAATCGGCTTCTTCGATTCATATCCTATCTAAAACCGCATCAAAACTGCAAATATCAGTTTAAACTATCATTTTTTGATACAAATAGTTATATATTCATGTCAATATCTTTCAAATTCTAGTCAAAATCGGGGTCTTTGGGCATTTTAGTAACGAAAACCTTAATAAACTATTAGATTTCGACGTAAGGCAACCTTTCTGAGTCAAATAATTGCCGATTTCGATAAAATCTTAGTCAGAATCTGCTTTTTCGCCTCTTATTGTACCCAAATCTACCTTAGAAATGCGGATATATACTTAAAACACCTTCTTTTGGGACAAATAATTGGTTTTCGCCCTTGATTTACGGAAGATTATAACCAAAACATGCATTTTTATAACTTAGCGAACTGAAATCTACATTAAAACTGCAGATAACTACTTAAAAATTCACTTCCTTGAATTGATAATAGGTTTTTTTTGTCATTTTAAACTGATTCCAGTCAAAATCGGCTTCTTCGATCGACTAAAACCGCATCAAAACTGCAAATATCAGTTTAAACTATCATTTTTTGATACAAACAGTTATATATTCATGTCAATATCTTTCAAATTCTAGTCAAAATCGGCGTCTTTGGGCATTTTAGTAACGAAAACCTTAATAAACTATTAGATTTCGACGTAAGGCAACCTTTCTGAGTCAAATAGTTGCCGATTTCGATAAAATCTTAGTGAGAATCTGCTTTTTCGCCTCTTATTGTACCCAAATCTACCTTAGAAATGCAGATATATACTTAGAACACCTTCTTTCGGGACAAATAATTGGTTTTCGCCCTTGATTTACGGAAGATTATAGCCAAAACATGCATTTTCATAACTTAGCGAACTGAAATCTACATTAAAACTGCAGATAACTACTTAAAAATTCACTTCCTTGAATTGATAATAGGTTTTTCTTTGTCATTTTAAACAGATTCCAGTCAAAATCGGCTTCTTCGATTCATATCGTATCTAAAACCGCATCAAAACTGCAAATATCAGTTTAAACTATCATTTTTTATACAAACAGTTATATATTCATGTCAATATCTATCAAATTCTAGTCAAAATCGGCGTCTTTGGGCATTTTAGTAACGAAAACCTCAATAAACTATTAGATTTCGACGTAAGGCAACCTTTCTGAGTCAAATAGCTGCCGATTTCGATAAAATCTTAGTCAGAATCTGCTTTTTCGCCTCTTATTGTACCCAAATCTACCTTAGAAATGCAGATATATACTTAAAACACCTTCTTTTGGGACAAATAATTGGTTTTCGCCCTTGATTTACGGAAGATTATAGCCAAAACATGCATTTTCATAACTTAGCGAACTGAAATCTACATTAAAACTGCAGATAACTACTTAAAAATTCACTTCCTTGAATTGATAATAAGTTTTTCTTTGTCATTTTAAACAGATTCTAGTCAAAATCGGCTTCTTCGACCCATATCTTACCTAAAACCGCATCAAAACTGCAAATATCAGTTTAAACTATCATTTTTTGATACAAACAGTTATATATTCATTTCAATATCTTTCAAATTCTAGTCAAAATCGGCGTCTTTGGGCATTTTAGTAACGAAAACCTTAATAAACTATTAGATTTCGACGTAAGGCAAGCTTTCTGAGTCAAATAGTTGCCGATTTCGATAAAATCTTAGTCAGAATCTGCTTTTTCGCCTCTTATTGTACCCAAATCTACCTTAGAAATGCAGATATATACTTAGAACACCTTCTTTCGGGACAAATAATTGGTTTTCGCCCTTGATTTACGGAAGATTATAGCCAAAACATGCATTTTCATAACTTAGCGAACTGAAATCTACATTAAAACTGCAGATAACTACTTAAAAATTCACTTCCTTGAATTGATAATAGGTTTTTCTTTGTCATTTTAAACAGATTCCAGTCAAAATCGGCTTCTTCGATTCATATCGTATCTAAAACCGCATCAAAACTGCAAATATCTGTTTAAACTATCATTTTTTGATACAAACAGTTATATATTCATGTCAATATCTTTCAAATTCTAGTCAAAATCGGCGTCTTTGGGCATTTTAGTAACGAAAACCTTAATAAACTATTAGATTTCGACGTAAGGCAACCTTTCTGAGTCAAATAGTTGCCGATTTCGATAAAATCTTAGTCAGAATCTGCTTTTTCGCCTCTTATTGTACCCAAATCTACCTTAGAAATGCGGATATATACTTAAAACACCTTCTTTTGGGACAAATAATTGGTTTTCGCCCTTGATTTACGGAAGATTATAACCAAAACATGCATTTTTATAACTTAGCGAACTGAAATCTACATTAAAACTGCAGACAACTACTTAAAAATTCACTTCCTTGAATTGATAATAGGTTTTTCTTTGTCATTTTAAACTGATTCCAGTCAAAATCGGCTTCTTCGATCGACTAAAACCGCATCAAAACTGCAAATATCAGTATAAACTATCATTTTTTGATACAAACAGTTATATATTCATGTCAATATCTTTCAAATTCTAGTCAAAATCGGCGTCTTTTTGCATTTTAGTAACGAAAACCTTAATAAACTATTAGATTTCGACGTAAGGCAACCTTTCTGAGACAAATAGTTGCCGATTTCGATAAAATCTTAGTGAGAATCTGCTTTTTCGCCTCTTATTGTACCCAAATCTACCTTAGAAATGCAGATATATACTTAAAACACCTTCTTTTGGGACAAATAATTGGTTTTCTCCCTTGATTTACGGAAGATTATAGCCAAAACATGCATTTTCATAACTTAGCGAACTGAAATCTACATTAAAACTGCAGATAACTACTTAAAAATTCACTTCCTTGAATTGATAATAAGTTTTTCTTTGTCATTTTAAACAGATTCCAGTCAAAATCGGCTTCTTCGACTCATATCGTACCTAAAACCGCATCAAAACTGCAAATATCATTTTAAACTATCATTTTTTGATACAAACAGTTATATATTCATTTCAATATCTTTCAAATTCTAGTCAAAATCGGCGTCTTTGGGCATTTTAGTAACGAAAACCTTAATAAACTATTAGATTTCGACGTAAGGCAACCTTTCTGAGTCAAATAGTTGCCGATTTCGATAAAATCTTAGTCAGAATCTGCTTTTTCGTCTCTTATTGTACCCAAATCTACCTTAGAAATGCAGATATATACTTAAAACACCTTCTTTTGGGACAAATAATTGGTTTTCGCCCTTGATTTCCGGAAGATTATAGCCAAAACATGCATTTTCATAACTTAGCGAACTGAAATCTACATTAAAACTGCAGATAACTACTTAAAAATTCCCTTCCTTGAATTGATAATAGGTTTTTCTTTGTCATTTTAAACAGATTCCAGTCAAAATCGGCTTCTTCGATTCATATCGTATCTAAAACCGCATCAAAACTGCAAATATCAGTTTAAACTATCATTTTTTGATACAAACAGTTATATATTCATGTCAATATCTTTCAAATTCTAGTCAAAATCGGGGTCTTTGGGCATTTTAGTAACGAAAACCTTAATAAACTATTAGATTTCGACGTAAGGCAACCTTTCTGAGTAAAATAGTTGCCGATTTCGATAAAATCTTAGTCAGAATCTGCTTTTTCGCCTCTTATTGTACCCAAATCTACCTTAGAAATGCGGATATATACTTAAAACACCTTCTTTTGGGACAAATAATTGGTTTTCGCCCTTGATTTACTGAAGATTATAACCAAAACATGCATTTTTATAACTTAGGGAACTGAAATCTACATTAAAACTGCAGATAACTACTTAAAAATTCACTTCCTTGAATTGATAATAGGTTTTTTTTGTCATTTTAAACTGATTCCAGCCAAAATCGGCTTCTTCGATCGACTAAAACCGCATCAAAACTGCAAATATCAGTTTAAACTATCATTTTTTGATACAAACAGTTATATATTCATGTCAATATCTTTCAAATTCTAGTCAAAATCGGCGTCTTTGGGCATTTTAGTAACGAAAACCTTAATAAACTATTAGATTTCGACGTAAGGCAACCTTTCTGAGTCAAATAGTTGCCGATTTCGATAAAATCTTAGTGAGAATCTGCTTTTTCGCCTCTTATTGTACCCAAATCTACCTTAGAAATGCAGATATATACTTAAAACACCTTCTTTTGGGACAAATAATTGGTTTTCGCCCTTGATTTACGGAAGATTATAGCCAAAACATGCATTTTCATAACTTAGCGAACTGAAATCTACATTAAAACTGCAGATAACTACTTAAAAATTCACTTCCTTGAATTGATAATAGGTTTTTCTTTGTCATTTTAAACAGATTCCAGTCAAAATCGGCTTCTTCGATTCATATCGTATCTAAAACCGCATCAAAACTGCAAATATCAGTTTAAACTATCATTTTTTGATACAAACAGTTATATATTCATGTCAATATCTATCAAATTCTAGTCAAAATCGGCGTCTTTGGGCATTTTAGTAACGAACACCTTAATAAACTATTAGATTTCGACGTAAGGCAACCTTTCTGAGTCAAATAGTTGCCGATTTCGATAAAATCTTAGTCAGAATCTGCTTTTTCGCCTCTTATTGTACCCAAATCTACCTTAGAAATGCAGATATATACTTAAAACACCTTCTTTCGGGACAAATAATTGGTTTTCGCCCTTGATTTACGGAAGATTATAGCCAAAACATGCATTTTCATAACTTAGCGAACTGAAATCTACATTAAAACTGCAGATAACTACTTAAAAATTCACTTCCTTGAATTGATAATAGGTTTTTCTTTGTCATTTTAAACAGATTCCAGTCAAAATCGGCTTCTTCGATTCATATCGTATCTAAAACCGCATCAAAACTGCAAATATCTGTTTAAACTATCATTTTTTGATACAAACAGTTATATATTCATGTCAATATCTTTCAAATTCTAGTCAAAATCGGCGTCTTTGGGCATTTGAGTAACGAAAACCTTAATAAACTATTAGATTTCGACGTAAGGCAACCTTTCTGAGTCAAATAGTTGCCGATTTCGATAAAATCTTAGTGAGAATCTGCTTTTTCGCCTCTTATTGTACCCAAATCTACCTTAGAAATGCAGATATATACTTAAAACACCTTCTTTTGAGACAAATAATTGGTTTTCGCCCTTGATTTACGGAAGATTATAGCCAAAACATGCATTTTTATAACTTAGCGAACTGAAATCTACATTAAAACTGCAGATAACTACTTAAAAATTCACTTCCTTGAATTGATAATAGGTTTTTTTTGTCATTTTAAACTGATTCCAGTCAAAATCGGCTTCTTCGATCGACTAAAACCGCATCAAAACTGCAAATATCAGTTTAAACTATCATTTTTTGATACAAACAGTTATATATTCATGTCAATATCTTTCAAATTCTAGTCAAAATCGGCGTCTTTGGGCATTTTAGTAACGAAAACCTTAATAAACTATTAGATTTCGACGTAAGGCAACCTTTCTGAGTCAAATAGCTGCCGATTTCGATAAAATCTTAGTCAGAATCTGCTTTTTCGCCTCTTATTGTACCCAAATCTACCTTAGAAATGCAGATATATACTTAAAACACCTTCTTTTGGGACAAATAATTGGTTTTCGCCCTTGATTTACGGAAGATTATAGCCAAAACATGCATTTTCATAACTTAGCGAACTGAAATCTACATTAAAACTGCAGATAACTACTAAAAAATTCACTTCCTTGAATTGATAATAAGTTTTTCTTTGTCATTTTAAACAGATTCCAGTCAAAATCGGCTTCTTCGACTCATATCGTACCTAAAACCGCATCAAAACTGCAAATATCAGTTTAAACTATCATTTTTTGATACAAACAGTTATATATTCATTTCAATATCTTTCAAATTCTAGTCAAAATCGGCGTCTTTGGGCATTTTAGTAACGAAAACCTTAATAAACTATTAGATTTCGACGTAAGGCAACCTTTCTGAGTCAAATAGTTGCCGATTTCGATAAAATCTTAGTCAGAATCTGCTTTTTCGCCACTTATTGTACCCAAATCTACCTTAGAAATGCAGATATATACTTAAAACACCTTCTTTTGGGACAAATAATTGGTTTTCGCCCTTGATTTCCGGAAGATTATAGCCAAAACATGCATTTTCATAACTTAGCGAACTGAAATCTACATTAAAACTGCAGATAACTACTTAAAAATTCACTTCCTTGAATTGATAATAAGTTTTTCTTTGTCATTTTAAACAGATTCCAGTCAAAATCGGCTTCTTCGACTCATATCGTACCTAAAACCGCATCAAAACTGCAAATATCATTTTAAACTATCAATTTTTGATACAAACAGTTATATATTCATTTCAATATCTTTCAAATTCTAGTCAAAATCGGCGTCTTTGGGCATTTTAGTAACGAAAACCTTAATAAACTATTAGATTTCGACGTAAGGCAACCTTTCTGAGTCAAATAGTTGCCGATTTCGATAAAATCTTAGTCAGAATCTGCTTTTTCGTCTCTTATTGTACCCAAATCTACCTTAGAAATGCAGATATATACTTAAAACACCTTCTTTTGGGACAAATAATTGGTTTTCGCCCTTGATTTCCGGAAGATTATAGCCAAAACATGCATTTTCATAACTTAGCGAACTGAAATCTACATTAAAACTGCAGATAACTACTTAAAAATTCACTTCCTTGAATTGATAATAGGTTTTTCTTTGTCATTTTAAACAGATTCCAGTCAAAATCGGCTTCTTCGATTCATATCGTATCTAAAACCGCATCAAAACTGCAAATATCAGTTTAAACTATCATTTTTTGATACAAACAGTTATATATTCATGTCAATATCTTTCAAATTCTAGTCAAAATCGGCGTCTTTGGGCATTTTAGTAACGAAAACCTTAATAAACTATTAGATTTCGACGTAAGGCAACCTTTCTGAGTCAAATAGTTGCCGATTTCGATAAAATCTTAGTCAGAATCTGCTTTTTCGCCTCTTATTGTACCCAAATCTACCTTAGAAATGCAGATATATACTTAAAACACCTTCTTTTGGGACAAATAATTGGTTTTCGCCCTTGATTTACGGAAGATTATAGCCAAAACATGCATTTTCATAACTTAGCGAACTGAAATCTACATTAAAACTGCAGATAACTACTTAAAAATTCACTTCCTTGAATTGATAATAGGTTTTTCTTTGTCATTTTAAACAGATTCCAGTCAAAATCGGCTTCTTCGATTCATATCGTATTTAAAACCGCATCAAAACTGCAAATATCAGTTTAAACTATCATTTTTTGATACAAATAGTTATATATTCATGTTAATATCTTTCAAATTCTAGTCAAAATCGGCGTCTTTGGGCATTTTAGTAACGAAAACCTTAATAAACTATTAGATTTCGACGTAAGGCAACCTTTCTGAGTCAAATAGTTGCCGATTTCGATAAAATCTTAGTGAGAATCTGCTTTTTCGCCTCTTATTGTACCCAAATCTACCATAGAAATGCAGATATATACTTAAAACACCTTCTTTTGGGACAAATAATTGGTTTTCGCCCTTGATTTACGGAAGATTATAGCCAACACATGCATTTTCATAACTTAGCGAACTGAAATCTACATTAAAACTGCAGATAACTACTTAAAAATTCACTTCCTTGAATTGATAATAGGTTTTTCTTTGTCATTTTAAACAGATTCCAGTCAAAATCGGCTTCTTCGATTCATATCGTATCTAAAACCGCATCAAAACTGCAAATATCAGTTTAAACTATCATTTTTTATACAAACAGTTATATATTCATGTCAATATCTATCAAATTCTAGTCAAAATCGGCGTCTTTGGGCATTTTAGTAACGAAAACCATAATAAACTATTAGATTTCGACGTAAGGCAACCTTTCTGAGTCAAATAGCTGCCGATTTCGATAAAATCTTAGTCAGAATCTGCTTTTTCGCCTCTTATTGTACCCAAATCTACCTTAGAAATGCAGATATATACTTAAAACACCTTCTTTTGGGACAAATAATTGGTTTTCGCCCTTGATTTACGGAAGATTATAGCCAAAACATGCATTTTCATGACTTAGCGAACTGAAATCTACATTAAAACTGCAGATAACTACTTAAAAATTCACTTCCTTGAATTGATAATAAGTTTTTCTTTGTCATTTTAAACAGATTCCAGTCAAAATCGGCTTCTTCGACCCATATCTTACCTAAAACCGCATCAAAACTGCAAATATCAGTTTAAACTATCATTTTTTGATACAAACAGTTATATATTCATGTCAATATCTTTCAAATTCTAGTCAAAATCGACGTCTTTGGGCATTTTAGTAACGAAAACCTTAATAAACTATTAGATTTCGACGTAAGGCAACCTTTCTGAGTCAAATAGTTGCCGATTTCGATAAAATCTTAGTCAGAATCTGCTTTTTCGCCTCTTATTGTACCCAAATCTACCTTAGAAATGCGGATATATACTTAAAACACCTTCTTTTGGGACAAATAATTGGTTTTCGCCCTTGATTTACGGAAGATTATAACCAAAACATGCATTTTTATAACTTAGCGAACTGAAATCTACATTAAAACTGCAGACAACTACTTAAAAATTCACTTCCTTGAATTGATAATAGGTTTTTCTTTGTCATTTGAAACTGATTCCAGTCAAAATCGGCTTCTTCGATTCATATCGTATCTAAAACCGCATCAAAACTTCAAATATCAGTTTAAACTATCATTTTTTGATACAAACAGTTATATATTCATGTCAATATCTTTCAAATTCTAGTCAAAATCGGCGTCTTTGGGCATTTTAGTAACGAAAACCTTAATAAACTATTAGATTTCGACGTAAGGCAACCTTTCTGAGTCAAATAGTTGCCGATTTCGATAAAATCTTAGTCAGAATCTGCTTTTTCGCCTCTTATTGAACCCAAATCTACCTTAGAAATGCAGATATATACTTAAAACACCTTCTTTTGGGACAAATAATTGGTTTTCGCCCTTGATTTATGGAAGATTATAGCCAAAACATGCATTTTCATAACTTAGCGAACTGAAATCTACATTAAAACTGCAGATAACTACTTAAAAATTCACTTCCTTGAATTGATAATAGGTTTTTCTTTGTCATTTTAAACAGATTCCAGTCAAAATCGGCTTCTTCGATTCATATCTTATCTAAAACCGCATCAAAACTGCAAATATCAGTTTAAACTATAATTTTTTGATACAAACAGTCATATATTCATGTCAATATCCTTCAAATTCTAGTCAAAATCGGCGTCTTTGGGCATTTTAGTAACGAAAACCTTAATAAACTATTAGATTTCGACGTAAGGCAACCTTTCTGAGTCAAATGGTTGCCGATTTCGATAAAATCTTAGTCAGAATCTGCTTTTTCGCCTCTTATTGTACCCAAATCTACCTTAGAAAAGCAGATATTTACTTAAAACACCTTCTTTTGGGACAAATAATTGGTTTTCGCCCTTGATTTACGGAAGATTATAGACAAAACATGCATTTTCATAACTTAGCGAACTGAAATCTACATTAAAACTGCAGATAACTACTTAAAAATTCACTTCCTTGAATTGATAATAGGTTTTTCTTTGTCATTTTAAACAGATTCCAGTCAAAATCGGCTTCTTCGATTCATATCGTATCTAAAACCGCATCAAAACTGCAAATATCAGTTTAAACTATCATTTTTTGATACAAACAGTTATATATTCATGTCAATATCTTTCAAATTCTAGTCAAAATCGGCGTCTTTGGGCATTTTAGTAACGAAAACCTTAATAAACTATTAGATTTCGACGTAAGGCAACCTTTCTGAGTCAAATAGCTGCCGATTTCGATAAAATCTTAGTCAGAATCTGCTTTTTCGCCTCTTATTGTACCCAAATCTACCTTAGAAATGCAGACATATACTTAAAACACCTTCTTTTGGGACAAATAATTGGTTTTCGCCCTTGATTTACGGAAGATTATAGCCAAAACATGCATTTTCATAACTTAGCGAACTGAAATCTACATTAAAACTGCAGATAACTACTTAAAAATTCACTTCCTTGAATTGATAATAGGTTTTTCTTTGTCATTTTAAACAGATTCCAGTCAAAATCGGCTTCTTCGATTCATATCGTATCTAAAACCGCATCAAAACTGCAAATATCTGTTTAAACTATCATTTTTTGATACAAACAGTTATATATTCATGTCAATATCTTTCAAATTCTAGTCAAAATCGGCGTCTTTGGGCATTTTAGTAACGAAAACCTTAATAAACTATTAGATTTCGACGTAAGGCAACCTTTCTGAGTCAAATAGTTGCCGATTTCGATAAAATCTTAGTCAGAATCTGCTTTTTCGCCTCTTATTGTACCCAAATCTACCTTAGAAATGCGGATATATACTTAAAACACCTTCTTTTGGGACAAATAATTGGTTTTCGCCCTTGATTTACGGAAGATTATAACCAAAACATGCATTTTTATAACTTAGCGAACTGAAATCTACATTAAAACTGCAGATAACTACTTAAAAATTCACTTCCTTGAATTGATAATAGGTTTTTCTTTGTCATTTTAAACAGATTCCAGTCAAAATCGGCTTCTTCGACCCATATCTTACCTAAAACCGCATCAAAACTGCAAATATCAGTTTAAACTATCATTTTTTGATACAAACAGTTATATATTCATTTCAATATCTTTCAAATTCTAGTCAAAATCGGCGTCTTTGGGCATTTTAGTAACGAAAACCTTAATAAACTATTAGATTTCGACGTAAGGCAACCTTTCTGAGTCAAATAGTTGCCGATTTCGATAAAATCTTAATCAGAATCTGCTTTTTCGCCTCTTATTGTACCCAAATCTACCTTAGAAATGCAGATATATACTTAGAACACCTTCTTTCGGGACAAATAATTGGTTTTCGCCCTTGATTTACGGAAGATTATAGCCAAAACATGCATTTTCATAACTTAGCGAACTGAAATCTACATTAAAACTGCAGATAACTACTTAAAAATTCACTTCCTTGAATTGATAATAGGTTTTTCTTTGTCATTTTAAACAGATTCCAGTCAAAATCGGCTTCTTCGATTCATATCGTATCTAAAACCGCATCAAAACTGCAAATATCTGTTTAAACTATCATTTTTTGATACAAACAGTTATATATTCATGTCAATATCTTTCAAATTCTAGTCAAAATCGGCGTCTTTGGGCATTTTAGTAACGAAAACCTTAATAAACTATTAGATTTCGACGTAAGGCAACCTTTCTGAGTCAAATAGTTGCCGATTTCGATAAAATCTTAGTCAGAATCTGCTTTTTCGCCTCTTATTGTACCCAAATCTACCTTAGAAATGCGGATATATACTTAAAACACCTTCTTTTGGGACAAATAATTGGTTTTCGCCCTTGATTTACGGAAGATTATAACCAAAACATGCATTTTTATAACTTAGCGAACTGAAATCTACATTAAAACTGCAGGCAACTACTTAAAAATTCACTTCCTTGAATTGATAATAGGTTTTTCTTTGTCATTTTAAACTGATTCCAGTCAAAATCGGCTTCTTCGATCGACTAAAACCGCATCAAAACTGCAAATATCAGTATAAACTATCATTTTTTGATACAAACAGTTATATATTCATGTCAATATCTTTCAAATTCTAGTCAAAATCGGCGTCTTTTTGCATTTTAGTAACGAAAACCTTAATAAACTATTAGATTTCGACGTAAGGCAACCTTTCTGAGACAAATAGTTGCCGATTTCGATAAAATCTTAGTGAGAATCTGCTTTTTCGCCTCTTATTGTACCCAAATCTACCTTAGAAATGCAGATATATACTTAAAACACCTTCTTTTGGGACAAATAATTGGTTTTCGCCCTTGATTTACGGAAGATTATAGCCAAAACATGCATTTTCATAACTTAGCGAACTGAAATCTACATTAAAACTGCAGATAACTACTTAAAAATTCACTTCCTTGAATTGATAATAAGTTTTTCTTTGTCATTTTAAACAGATTCCAGTCAAAATCGGCTTCTTCGACTCATATCGTACCTAAAACCGCATCAAAACTGCAAATATCATTTTAAACTATCATTTTTTGATACAAACAGTTATATATTCATTTCAATATCTTTCAAATTCTAGTCAAAATCGGCGTCTTTGGGCATTTTAGTAACGAAAACCTTAATAAACTATTAGATTTCGACGTAAGGCAACCTTTCTGAGTCAAATAGTTGCCGATTTCGATAAAATCTTAGTCAGAATCTGCTTTTTCGTCTCTTATTGTACCCAAATCTACCTTAGAAATGCAGATATATACTTAAAACACCTTCTTTTGGGACAAATAATTGGTTTTCGCCCTTGATTTCCGGAAGATTATAGCCAAAACATGCATTTTCATAACTTAGCGAACTGAAATCTACATTAAAACTGCAGATAACTACTTAAAAATTCCCTTCCTTGAATTGATAATAGGTTTTTCTTTGTCATTTTAAACAGATTCCAGTCAAAATCGGCTTCTTCGATTCATATCGTATCTAAAACCGCATCAAAACTGCAAATATCAGTTTAAACTATCATTTTTTGATACAAACAGTTATATATTCATGTCAATATCTTTCAAATTCTAGTCAAAATCGGGGTCTTTGGGCATTTTAGTAACGAAAACCTTAATAAACTATTAGATTTCGACGTAAGGCAACCTTTCTGAGTAAAATAGTTGCCGATTTCGATAAAATCTTAGTCAGAATCTGCTTTTTCGCCTCTTATTGTACCCAAATCTACCTTAGAAATGCGGATATATACTTAAAACACCTTCTTTTGGGACAAATAATTGGTTTTCGCCCTTGATTTACTGAAGATTATAACCAAAACATGCATTTTTATAACTTAGCGAACTGAAATCTACATTAAAACTGCAGATAACTACTTAAAAATTCACTTCCTTGAATTGATAATAGGTTTTTTTTGTCATTTTAAACTGATTCCAGTCAAAATCGGCTTCTTCGATCGACTAAAACCGCATCAAAACTGCAAATATCAGTTTAAACTATCATTTTTTGATACAAACAGTTATATATTCATGTCAATATCTTTCAAATTCTAGTCAAAATCGGCGTCTTTGGGCATTTTAGTAACGAAAACCTTAATAAACTATTAGATTTCGACGTAAGGCAACCTTTCTGAGTCAAATAGTTGCCGATTTCGATAAAATCTTAGTGAGAATCTGCTTTTTCGCCTCTTATTGTACCCAAATCTACCTTAGAAATGCAGATATATACTTAAAACACCTTCTTTTGGGACAAATAATTGGTTTTCGCCCTTGATTTACGGAAGATTATAGCCAAAACATGCATTTTCATAACTTAGCGAACTGAAATCTACATTAAAACTGCAGATAACTACTTAAAAATTCACTTCCTTGAATTGATAATAGGTTTTTCTTTGTCATTTTAAACAGATTCCAGTCAAAATCTTCTTCTTCGATTCATATCGTATCTAAAACCGCATCAAAACTGCAAATATCAGTTTAAACTATCATTTTTTGATACAAACAGTTATATATTCATGTCAATATCTATCAAATTCTAGTCAAAATCGGCGTCTTTGGGCATTTTAGTAACGAACACCTTAATAAACTATTAGATTTCGACGTAAGGCAACCTTTCTGAGTCAAATAGTTGCCGATTTCGATAAAATCTTAGTCAGAATCTGCTTTTTCGCCTCTTATTGTACCCAAATCTACCTTAGAAATGCAGATATATACTTAAAACACCTTCTTTCGGGACAAATAATTGGTTTTCGCCCTTGATTTACGGAAGATTATAGCCAAAACATGCATTTTCATAACTTAGCGAACTGAAATCTACATTAAAACTGCAGATAACTACTTAAAAATTCACTTCCTTGAATTGATAATAGGTTTTTCTTTGTCATTTTAAACAGATTCCAGTCAAAATCGGCTTCTTCGATTCATATCGTATCTAAAACCGCATCAAAACTGCAAATATCTGTTTAAACTATCATTTTTTGATACAAACAGTTATATATTCATGTCAATATCTTTCAAATTCTAGTCAAAATCGGCGTCTTTGGGCATTTGAGTAACGAAAACCTTAATAAACTATTAGATTTCGACGTAAGGCAACCTTTCTGAGTCAAATAGTTGCCGATTTCGATAAAATCTTAGTGAGAATCTGCTTTTTCGCCTCTTATTGTACCCAAATCTACCTTAGAAATGCAGATATATACTTAAAACACCTTCTTTTGAGACAAATAATTGGTTTTCGCCCTTGATTTACGGAAGATTATAGCCAAAACATGCATTTTTATAACTTAGCGAACTGAAATCTACATTAAAACTGCAGATAACTACTTAAAAATTCACTTCCTTGAATTGATAATAGGTTTTTTTTGTCATTTTAAACTGATTCCAGTCAAAATCGGCTTCTTCGATCGACTAAAACCGCATCAAAACTGCAAATATCAGTTTAAACTATCATTTTTTGATACAAACAGTTATATATTCATGTCAATATCTTTCAAATTCTAGTCAAAATCGGCGTCTTTGGGCATTTTAGTAACGAAAACCTTAATAAACTATTAGATTTCGACGTAAGGCAACCTTTCTGAGTCAAATAGCTGCCGATTTCGATAAAATCTTAGTCAGAATCTGCTTTTTCGCCTCTTATTGTACCCAAATCTACCTTAGAAATGCAGATATATACTTAAAACACCTTCTTTTGGGACAAATAATTGGTTTTCGCCCTTGATTTACGGAAGATTATAGCCAAAACATGCATTTTCATAACTTAGCGAACTGAAATCTACATTAAAACTGCAGATAACTACTAAAAAATTCACTTCCTTGAATTGATAATAAGTTTTTCTTTGTCATTTTAAACAGATTCCAGTCAAAATCGGCTTCTTCGACTCATATCGTACCTAAAACCGCATCAAAACTGCAAATATCAGTTTAAACTATCATTTTTTGATACAAACAGTTATATATTCATTTCAATATCTTTCAAATTCTAGTCAAAATCGGCGTCTTTGGGCATTTTAGTAACGAAAACCTTAATAAACTATTAGATTTCGACGTAAGGCAACCTTTCTGAGTCAAATAGTTGCCGATTTCGATAAAATCTTAGTCAGAATCTGCTTTTTCGCCACTTATTGTACCCAAATCTACTTTAGAAATGCAGATATATACTTAAAACACCTTTTTTGGGACAAATAATTGGTTTTCGCCCTTGATTTCCGGAAGATTATAGCCAAAACATGCATTTTCATAACTTAGCGAACTGAAATCTACATTAAAACTGCAGATAACTACTTAAAAATTCACTTCCTTGAATTGATAATAAGTTTTTCTTTGTCATTTTAAACAGATTCCAGTCAAAATCGGCTTCTTCGACTCATATCGTACCTAAAACCGCATCAAAACTGCAAATATCATTTTAAACTATCAATTTTTGATACAAACAGTTATATATTCATTTCAATATCTTTCAAATTCTAGTCAAAATCGGCGTCTTTGGGCATTTTAGTAACGAAAACCTTAATAAACTATTAGATTTCGACGTAAGGCAACCTTTCTGAGTCAAATAGTTGCCGATTTCGATAAAATCTTAGTCAGAATCTGCTTTTTCGTCTCTTATTGTACCCAAATCTACCTTAGAAATGCAGATATATACTTAAAACACCTTCTTTTGGGACAAATAATTGGTTTTCGCCCTTGATTTCCGGAAGATTATAGCCAAAACATGCATTTTCATAACTTAGCGAACTGAAATCTACATTAAAACTGCAGATAACTACTTAAAAATTCACTTCCTTGAATTGATAATAGGTTTTTCTTTGTCATTTTAAACAGATTCCAGTCAAAATCGGCTTCTTCGATTCATATCGTATCTAAAACCGCATCAAAACTGCAAATATCAGTTTAAACTATCATTTTTTGATACAAACAGTTATATATTCATGTCAATATCTTTCAAATTCTAGTCAAAATCGGCGTCTTTGGGCATTTTAGTAACGAAAACCTTAATAAACTATTAGATTTCGACGTAAGGCAACCTTTCTGAGTCAAATAGTTGCCGATTTCGATAAAATCTTAGTCAGAATCTGCTTTTTCGCCTCTTATTGTACCCAAATCTACCTTAGAAATGCAGATATATACTTAAAACACCTTCTTTTGGGACAAATAATTGGTTTTCGCCCTTGATTTACGGAAGATTATAGCCAAAACATGCATTTTCATAACTTAGCGAACTGAAATCTACATTAAAACTGCAGATAACTACTTAAAAATTCACTTCCTTGAATTGATAATAGGTTTTTCTTTGTCATTTTAAACAGATTCCAGTCAAAATCGGCTTCTTCGATTCATATCGTATTTAAAACCGCATCAAAACTGCAAATATCAGTTTAAACTATCATTTTTTGATACAAATAGTTATATATTCATGTTAATATCTTTCAAATTCTAGTCAAAATCGGCGTCTTTGGGCATTTTAGTAACGAAAACCTTAATAAACTATTAGATTTCGACGTAAGGCAACCTTTCTGAGTCAAATAGTTGCCGATTTCGATAAAATCTTAGTCAGAATCTGCTTTTTCGCCTCTTATTGTACCTAAATCTACCTTAGAAATGCAGATATATACTTAAAACACCTTCTTTTGGGACAAATAATTGGTTTTCGCCCTTGATTTACGGAAGATTATAGCCAAAACATGCATTTTCATAACTTAGCGAACTGAAATCTACATTAAAACTGCAGGTAACTATTTAAAAATTCACTTCCTTGAATTGATAATAGGTTTTTCTTTGTCATTTTAAACAGATTCCAGTCAAAATCGGCTTCTTCGATTCATATCGTATCTAAAACCGCATCAAAACTGCAAATATCAGTTTAAACTATCATTTTTTGATACAAACAGTTATATATTCATGTCAATATCTTTCAAATTCTAGTCAAAATCGGCGTCTTTGGGCATTTTAGTAACGAAAACCTTAATAAACTATTAGATTTCGACGTAAGGCAACCTTTCTGAGTCAAATAGTTGCCGATTTCGATAAAATCTTAGTGAGAATCTGCTTTTTCGCCTCTTATTGTACCCAAATCTACCATAGAAATGCAGATATATAGTTTTCGCCCTTGATTTACGGAAGATTATAGCCAACACATGCATTTTCATAACTTAGCGAACTGAAATCTACATTAAAACTGCAGATAACTACTTAAAAATTCACTTCCTTGAATTGATAATAGGTTTTTCTTTGTCATTTTAAACAGATTCCAGTCAAAATCGGCTTCTTCGATTCATATCGTATCTAAAACCGCATCAAAACTGCAAATATCAGTTTAAACTATCATTTTTTATACAAACAGTTATATATTCATGTCAATATCTATCAAATTCTAGTCAAAATCGGCGTCTTTGGGCATTTTAGTAACGAAAACCTTAATAAACTATTAGATTTCGACGTAAGGCAACCTTTCTGAGTCAAATAGCTGCCGATTTCGATAAAATCTTAGTCAGAATCTGCTTTTTCGCCTCTTATTGTACCCAAATCTACCTTAGAAATGCAGATATATACTTAAAACACCTTCTTTTGGGACAAATAATTGGTTTTCGCCCTTGATTTACGGAAGATTATAGCCAAAACATGCATTTTCATGACTTAGCGAACTGAAATCTACATTAAAACTGCAGATAACTACTTAAAAATTCACTTCCTTGAATTGATAATAAGTTTTTCTTTGTCATTTTAAACAGATTCCAGTCAAAATCAGCTTCTTCGACCCATATCTTACCTAAAACCGCATCAAAACTGCAAATATCAGTTTAAACTATCATTTTTTGATACAAACAGTTATATATTCATTTCAATATCTTTCAAATTCTAGTCAAAATCGGCGTCTTTGGGCATTTTAGTAACGAAAACCTTAATAAACTATTAGATTTCGACGTAAGGCAACCTTTCTGAGTCAAATAGTTGCCGATTTCGATAAAATCTTAGTCAGAGTCTGCTTTTTCGCCTGTTATTGTACCCAAATCTACCTTAGAAATGCAGATATATACTTAAAACACCTTCTTTCGGGACAAATAATTGGTTTTCGCCCTTGATTTACGGAAGATTATAGCCAAAACATGCATTTTCATAACTTAGCGAACTGAAATCTACATTAAAACTGCAGATAACTACTTAAAAATTCACTTCCTTGAATTGATAATAGGTTTTTCTTTGTCATTTTAAACAGATTCCAGTCAAAATCGGCTTCTTCGATTCATATCGTATCTAAAACCGCATCAAAACTGCAAATATCTGTTTAAACTATCATTTTTTGATACAAACAGTTATATATTCATGTCAATATCTTTCAAATTCTAGTCAAAATCGGCGTCTTTGGGCATTTTAGTAACGAAAACCTTAATAAACTATTAGATTTCGACGTAAGGCAACCTTTCTGAGTCAAATAGTTGCCGATTTCGATAAAATCTTAGTCAGAATCTGCTTTTTCGCCTCTTATTGTACCCAAATCTACCTTAGAAATGCGGATATATACTTAAAACACCTTCTTTTGGGACAAATAATTGGTTTTCGCCCTTGATTTACGGAAGATTATAACCAAAACATGCATTTTTATAACTTAGCGAAATGAAATCTACATTAAAGCTGCAGATAACTACTTAAAAATTCACTTCCTTGAATTGATAATAGGTTTTTCTTTGTTATTTTAAACAGATTCCAGTCAAAATCGGCTTCTTCGACCCATATCTTACCTAAAACCGCATCAAAACTGCAAATATCAGTTTAAACTATCATTTTTTGATACAAGCAGTTATATATTCATTTCAATATCTTTCAAATTCTAGTCAAAATCGGCGTCTTTGGGCATTTTAGTAACGAAAACCTTAATAAACTATTAGATTTCGACGTAAGGCAACCTTTCTGAGTCAAATAGTTGCCGATTTCGATAAAATCTTAGTCAGAATCTGCTTTTTCGCCTCTTATTGTACCCAAATCTACCTTAGAAATGCAGATATATACTTAAAACACCTTCTTTCGGGACAAATAATTGGTTTTCGCCCTTGATTTACGGAAGATTATAGCCAAAACATGCATTTTCATAACTTAGCGAACTGAAATCTACATTAAAACTGCAGATAACTACTTAAAAATTCACTTCCTTGAATTGATAATAGGTTTTTCTTTGTCATTTTAAACAGATTCCAGTCAAAATCGGCTTCTTCGATTCATATCGTATCTAAAACCGCATCAAAACTGCAAATATCTGTTTAAACTATCATTTTTTGATACAAACAGTTATATATTCATGTCAATATCTTTCAAATTCTAGTCAAAATCGGCGTCTTTGGGCATTTTAGTAACGAAAACCTTAATAAACTATTAGATTTCGACGTAAGGCAACCTTTCTGAGTCAAATAGTTGCCGATTTCGATAAAATCTTAGTCAGAATCTGCTTTTTCGCCTCTTATTGTACCCAAATCTACCTTAGAAATGCGGATATATACTTAAAACACCTTCTTTTGGGACAAATAATTGGTTTTCGCCCTTGATTTACGGAAGATTATAACCAAAACATGCATTTTTATAACTTAGCGAAATGAAATCTACATTAAAACTGCAGATAACTACTTAAAAATTCACTTCCTTGAATTGATAATAGGTTTTTCTTTGTCATTTTAAACAGATTCCAGTCAAAATCGGCTTCTTCGACCCATATCTTACCTAAAACCGCATCAAAACTGCAAATATCAGTTTAAACTATCATTTTTTGATACAAGCAGTTATATATTCATTTCAATATCTTTCAAATTCTAGTCAAAATCGGCGTCTTTGGGCATTTTAGTAACGAAAACCTTAATAAACTATTAGATTTCGACGTAAGGCAACCTTTCTGAGTCAAATAGTTGCCGATTTCGATAAAATCTTAGTCAGAATCTGCTTTTTCGCCTCTTATTGTACCCAAATCTACCTTAGAAATGCAGATATATACTTAAAACACCTTCTTTCGGGACAAATAATTGGTTTTCGCCCTTGATTTACGGAAGATTATAGCCAAAACATGCATTTTCATAACTTAGCGAACTGAAATCTACATTAAAACTGCAGATAACTACTTAAAAATTCACTTCCTTGAATTGATAATAGGTTTTTCTTTGTCATTTTAAACAGATTCCAGTCAAAATCGGCTTCTTCGATTCATATCGTATCTAAAACCGCATCAAAACTGCAAATATCTGTTTAAACTATCATTTTTTGATACAAACAGTTATATATTCATGTCAATATCTTTCAAATTCTAGTCAAAATCGGCGTCTTTGGGCATTTTAGTAACGAAAACCTTAATAAACTATTAGATTTCGACGTAAGGCAACCTTTCTGAGTCAAATAGTTGCCGATTTCGATAAAATCTTAGTCAGAATCTGCTTTTTCGCCTCTTATTGTACCCAAATCTACCTTAGAAATGCGGATATATACTTAAAACACCTTCTTTTGGGACAAATAATTGGTTTTCGCCCTTGATTTACGGAAGATTATAACCAAAACATGCATTTTTATAACTTAGCGAACTGAAATCTACATTAAAACTGCAGACAACTACTTAAAAATTCACTTCCTTGAATTGATAATAGGTTTTTCTTTGTCATTTTAAACTGATTCCAGTCAAAATCGGCTTCTTCGATCGACTAAAACCGCATCAAAACTGCAAATATCAGTATAAACTATCATTTTTTGATACAAACAGTTATACATTCATGTCAATATATTTCAAATTCTAGTCAAAATCGGCGTCTTTTTGCATTTTAGTAACGAAAACCTTAATAAACTATTAGATTTCGACGTAAGGCAACCTTTCTGAGTCAAATAGCTGATGATTTCGATAAAATCTTAGTCAGAATCTGCTTTTTCGCCTCTTATTGTACCCAAATCTACCTTAGAAATGCAGATATATACTTAAAACACCTTCTTTTGGGATAAATAATTGGTTTTCGCCCTTGATTTACTCAAGATTATAGCCAAAACATGCATTTTCATAACTTAGCGAACTGAAATCTACATTAAAACTGCAGACAACTACTTAAAAATTCACTTCCTTGAATTGATAATAAGTTTTTCTTTGTCATTTTAAACAGATTCCAGTCAAAATCGGCTTCTTCGACTCATATCGTACCTAAAACCGCATCAAAACTGCAAATATCATTTTAAACTATCATTTTTTGATACAAACAGTTATATATTCATTTCAATATCTTTCAAATTCTAGTCAAAATCGGCGTCTTTGGGCATTTTAGTAACGAAAACCTTAATAAACTATTAGATTTCGACGTAAGGCAACCTTTCAGAGTCAAATAGTTGCCGATTTCGATAAAATCTTAGTCAGAATCTGCTTTTTCGTCTCTTATTGTACCCAAATCTACCTTAGAAATGCAGATATATACTTAAAACACCTTCTTTTGGGACAAATAATTGGTTTTCGCCCTTGATTTCCGGAAGATTATAGCCAAAACATGCATTTTCATAACTTAGCGAACTGAAATCTACATTAAAACCGCAGATAACTACTTAAAAATTCAGTTCCTTGAATTGATAATAGGTTTTTCTTTGTCATTTTAAACAGATTCCAGTCAAAATCGGCTTCTTCGATTCATATCGTATCTAAAACCGCATCAAAACTGCAAATATCAGTTTAAACTATCATTTTTTGATACAAACAGTTATATATTCATGTCAATATCTTTCAAATTCTAGTCAAAATCGGCGTCTTTGGGCATTTGAGTAACGAAAACCTTAATAAACTATTAGATTTCGACGTAAGGCAACCTTTCTGAGTCAAATAGTTGCCGATTTCGATAAAATCTTAGTGAGAATCTGCTTTTTCGCCTCTTATTGTACCCAAATCTACCTTAGAAATGCAGATATATACTTAAAACACCTTCTTTTGGGACAAATAATTGGTTTTCGCCCTTGATTTACGGAAGATTATAGCCAAAACATGCATTTTCATAACTTAGCGAACTGAAATCTACATTAAAACTGCAGAAAACTACTTAAAAATTCACTTCCTTGAATTGATAATAGGTTTTTCTTTGTCAGTTTAAACAGATTCCAGTCAAAATCGGCTTCTTCGATTCATATCGTATCTAAAACCGCATCAAAACTGCAAATATCAGTTTAAACTATCATTTTTTGATACAAACAGTTATATATTCATGTCAATATCTATCAAATTCTAGTCAAAATCGGCGTCTTTGGGCATTTTAGTAACGAAAACCTTAATAAACTATTAGATTTCGACGTAAGGCAACCTTTCTGAGTCAAATAGCTGCCGATTTCGATAAAATCTTAGTCAGAATCTGCTTTTTCGCCTCTTATTGTACCCAAATCTACCTTAGAAATGCAGATATATACTTAAAACACCTTCTTTTGGGACAAATAATTGGTTTTCGCCCTTGATTTACGGAAGATTATAGCCAAAACATGCATTTTCATAACTTAGCGAACTGAAATCTACATTAAAACTGCAGATAACTACTAAAAAATTCACTTCCTTGAATTGATAATAAGTTTTTCTTTGTCATTTTAAACAGATTCCAGTCAAAATCGGCTTCTTCGACTCATATCGTACCTAAAACCGCATCAAAACTGCAAATATCATTTTAAACTATCATTTTTTGATACAAACAGTTATATATTCATTTCAATATCTTTCAAATTCTAGTCAAAATCGGCGTCTTTGGGCATTTTAGTAACGAAAACCTTAATAAACTATTAGATTTCCACGTAAGGCAACCTTTCTGAGTCAAATAGTTGCCGATTTCGATAAAATCTTAGTCAGAATCTGCTTTTTCGTCTCTTATTGTACCCAAATCTACCTTAGAAATGCAGATATATACTTAAAACACCTTCTTTTGGGACAAATAATTGGTTTTCGCCCTTGATTTCCGGAAGATTATAGCCAAAACATGCATTTTCATAACTTAGCGAACTGAAATCTACATTAAAACTGCAGATAACTACTTAAAAATTCACTTCCTTGAATTGATAATAGGTTTTTCTTTGTCATTTTAAACAGATTCCAGTCAAAATCGGCTTCTTCGATTCATATCGTATCTAAAACCGCATCAAAACTGCAAATATCAGTTTAAACTATCATTTTTTGATACAAACAGTTATATATTCATGTCAATATCTTTCAAATTCTAGTCAAAATCGGCACTTTGGGCATTTTAGTAACGAAAACCTTAATAAACTATTAGATTTCGACGTAAGGCAACCTTTCTGAGTCAAATAGCTGCCGATTTCGATAAAATCTTAGTCAGAATCTGCTTTTTCGCCTCTTATTGTACCCAAATCTACCTTAGAAATGCAGATATATACTTAAAACACCTCCTTTTGGGACAAATAATTGGTTTTCGCCCTTGATTTACGGAAGATTATAGCCAAAACATGCATTTTCATAATTTAGCGAACTGAAATCTACATTAAAACTGCAGATAACTACTTAAAAATTCACTTCCTTGAATTGATAATAAGTTTTTCTTTGTCATTTTAAACAGATTCCAGTCAAAATCGGCTTCTTCGACTCATATCGTACCTAAAACCGCATCAAAACTGCAAATATCATTTTAAACTATCAATTTTTGATACAAACAGTTATATATTCATTTCAATATCTTTAAAATTCTAGTCGAAATCGGCGTCTTTGGGCATTTTAGTAACGAAAACCTTAATAAACTATTAGATTTCGACGTAAGGCAACCTTTCTGAGTCAAATAGTTGCCGATTTCGATAAAATCTTAGTCAGAATCTACTTTTTCGTCTCTTATTGTACCCAAATCTACCTTAGAAATGCAGATATATACTTAAAACACCTTCTTTTGGGACAAATAATTGGTTTTCGCCCTTGATTTCCGGAAGATTATAGCCAAAACATGCATTTTCATAACTTAGCGAACTGAAATCTACATTAAAACTGCAGATAACTACTTAAAAATTCACTTCCTTGAATTGATAATAGGTTTTTCTTTGTCATTTTAAACAGATTCCAGTCAAAATCGGCTTCTTCGATTCATATCGTATCTAAAACCGCATCAAAACTGCAAATATCAGTTTAAACTATCATTTTTTGATACAAACAGTTATATATTCATGTCAATATCTTTCAAATTCTAGTCAAAATCGGCGTCTTTGGGCATTTTAGTAACGAAAACCTTAATAAACTATTAGATTTCGACGTAAGGCAACCTTTCTGAGTCAAATAGTTGCCGATTTCGATAAAATCTTAGTCAGAATCTGCTTTTTCGCCTCTTATTGTACCCAAATCTCCCTTAGAAATGCAGATATATACTTAAAACACCTTCTTTTGGGACAAATAATTGGTTTTCGCCCTTGATTTACGGAAGATTATAGCCAAAACATGCATTTTCATAACTTAGCGAACTGAAATCTACATTAAAACTGCAGATAACTACTTAAAAATTCACTTCCTTGAATTGATAATAGGTTTTTCTTTGTCATTTTAAACAGATTCCAGTCAAAATCGGCTTCTTCGATTCATATCGTATTTGAAACCGCATCAAAACTGCAAATATCAGTTTAAACTATCATTTTTTGATACAAACAGTTATATATTCATGTTAATATCTTTCAAATTCTAGTCAAAATCGGCGTCTTTGGGCATTTTAGTAACGAAAACCTTAATAAACTATTAGATTTCGACGTAAGGCAACCTTTCTGAGTCAAATAGTTGCCGATTTCGATAAAATCTTAGTCAGAATCTGCTTTTTCGCCTCTTATTGTACCCAAATCTACCTTAGAAATGCAGATATATACTTAAAACACCTTCTTTTGGGACAAATAATTGGTTTTCGCCCTTGATTTACGGAAGATTATAGCCAAAACATGCATTTTCATAACTTAGCGAACTGAAATCTACATTAAAACTGCAGGTAACTATTTAAAAATTCACTTCCTTGAATTGATAATAGGTTTTTCTTTGTCATTTTAAACAGATTCCAGTCAAAATCGGCTTCTTCGATTCATATCGTATCTAAAACCGCATCAAAACTGCAAATATCAGTTTAAACTATCATTTTTTGATACAAACAGTTATATATTCATGTCAATATCATTCAAATTCTAGTCAAAATCGGCGTCTTTGGCATTTTAGTAACGAAAACCTTAATAAACTATTAGATTTCGACGTAAGGCAACCTTTCTGAGTCAAATAGTTGCCGATTTCGATAAAATCTTAGTCAGAATCTGCTTTTTCGCCTCTTATTGTACCCAAATCTACCTTAGAAATGCAGATATATACTTAAAACTCCTTCTTTTGGGACAAATAATTGGTTTTCGCCCTTGATTTACGGAAGATTATAGCCAAAACATGCATTTTCATAATTTAGCGAACTGAAATCTACATTAAAACTGCAGATAACTACTTGAAAATTCACTTCCTTGAATTGATAATAGCTTTTTCTTTGTCATTTTAAACAGATTCCAGTCAAAATCGGCTTCTTCGACTCATATCGTACCTAAAACCGCATCAAAACTGCAAATATCAGTTTAAACTATCATTTTTTGATACAAACAGTTATATATTCATGTCAATATCTTTCAAATTCTAGTCAAAATCGGCGTCTTTGAGCATTTTAGTACCGAAAACCTTAATAAACTATTAGATTTCGACGTAAGGCAACCTTTCTGAGTCAAATAGTTGCCGATTTCGATAAAATCTTAGTCAGAATCTGCTTTTTCGCCTCTTATTGTACCCAAATCTACCTTAGAAATGCAGATATATACTTAAAACACCTTCTTTTGGGACAAATAATTGATTTTCGCCCTTGATTTAGGGAAGATTATAGCCAAAACATGCATTTTCATAACTTAGCGAACTGAAATCTACATTAAAACTGCAGATAACTACTTAAAAATTCACTTCCTTGAATTGATAATAGGTTTTTCTTTGTCATTTTAAACAGATTCCAGTCAAAATCGGCTTCTTCGATTCATATCGTATCTAAAACCGCATCAAAACTGCAAATATTAGTTTAAACTATCATTTTTTGATACAAACAGTTATATATTCATGTCAATATCTTTCAAATTCTAGTCAAAATCGGCGTCTTTGGGCATTTTAGTTACGAAAACCTTAATAAACTATTAGATTTCGACGTAAGGCAACCTTTCTGAGTCAAATAGTTGCCGATTTCGATAAAATCTTAGTCAGAATCTGCTTTTTCGCCTCTTATTGTACCCAAATCTACCTTAGAAATGCAGATATATACTTAAAACACCTTCTTTTGGGACAAATAATTGGTTTTCGCCCTTGATTTACGGAAGATTATAGCCACAACATGCATTTTCATAACTTAGCGAACTGAAATCTACATTAAAACTGCAGATAACTACTTAAAAATTCACTTCCTTGAATTGATAACAGGTTTTTCTTTGTCATTTTAAACAGATTCCAGTCAAAATCGGCTTCTTCGATTCATATCGTATCTAAAACCCCATCAAAACTGCAAATATCAGTTTAAACTATCATTTTTTGATACAAACAGTTATATATTCATGTCAATATCTTTCAAATTCTAGTCAAAATCGGCGTCTTTGGGCATTTTAGTAACGAAAACCTTAATAAACTATTAGATTTCGACGTAAGGCAACCTTTCTGAGTCAAATAGTTGCCGATTTCGATAAAATCTTAGTCAGAATCTGCTTTTTCGCCTCTTATTGTACCCAAATCTACCTTAGAAATGCAGATATATACTTAAAACACCTTCTTTTGGGACAAATAATTGGTTTTCGCCCTTGATTTACGGAAGATTACAGCCAAAACATGCATTTTCATAACTTAGCGAACTGAAATCTACATTAAAACTGCAGATAACTACTTAAAAATTCACTTCCTTGAATTGATAATAGGTTTTTCCTTGTCATTTTAAACAGATTCCAGTGAAAATCGGCTTCTTTGATTCATATCGTATCTAAAACCGCATCAGAACTGCAAATATCAGTTTAAACTATCATTTTTTGATACAAACAGTTATATATTCATGTCAATATCTTTCAAATTCTAGTCAAAATCTGAGTCAAATAGTTGCCGATTTCGATAAAATCTTAGTCAGAATCTGCTTTTTCGCCTCTTATTGTACCCAAATCTACCTTAGAAATGCAGATATATACTTAAAACACCTTCTTTTGGGACAAATAATTGGTTTTCGCCCTTGATTTAGGGAAGATTATAGCCAAAACATGCATTTTCATAACTTAGCGAACTGAAATCTACATTAAAACTGCAGATAACTACTTAAAAATTCACTTCCTTGAATTGATAATAGGTTTTTCTTTGTCATTTTAAACAGATTCCAGTCAAAATCGGCTTCTTCGATTCATATCGTATCTAAAACCGCATCAAAACTGCAAATATCAGTTTAAACTATCATTTTTTGATACAAACAGTTATATATTCATGTCAATACCTTTCAAATTCTAGTCAAAATCGGCGTCTTTGGGCATTTTAGTAACGAAAACCTTAATAAACTATTAGATTTCGACGTAAGGCAACCTTTCTGAGTCAAATAGTTGCCGATTTCGATAAAATCTTAGTCAGAATCTGCTTTTTCGCATCTTATTGTACCCAAATCTACCTTAGAAATGCAGATATATACTTAAAACACCTTCTTTTGGGACAAATAATTGGTTTTCGCCCTTGATTTACGGAAGATTATAGCCAAAACATGCATTTTCATAATTTAGCGAACTGAAATCTACATTAAAACTGCAGATAACTACTTAAAAATTCACTTCCTTGAATTGATAATAGGTTTTTCTTTGTCATTTTAAACAGATTCCAGTCAAAATCGGCTTCTTCGATTCATATCGTATTTAAAACCGCATCAAAACTGCAAATATCAGTTTAAACTATCATTTTTTGATACAAACAGTTATATATTCATGTCAACATCTTTCAAATTCTAGTCAAAATCGGCGTCTTTGGGCATTTTAGTAACGAAAACCTTAATAAACTATTAGATTTCGACGTAAGGCAACCTTTCTGAGTCAAATAGTTGCCGATTTCGAAAAAAATCTTAGTCAGAATCTGCTTTTTCGCCTCTTATTGTACCCAAATCTACCTTTGGAATGCAGATATATACTTAAAACACCTTCTTTTGGGACAAATAATTGGTTTTCGCCCTTGATTTACGGAAGATTATAGCCAAAACATGCATTTTCATAACTTAGCGAACTGAAATCTACATTAAAACTGCAGATAACTACTTAAAAATTCACTTTTTTTGATCGATAATAGGTTTTTCTTTGTCATTTTAAACAGATTCCAGTCAAAATCGGCTTCTTCGACTCATATCGTACCTAAAACCGCATCAAAACTGCAAATATCAGTTTAAACTATCATTTTTTGATACAAACAGTTATATATTCATGTCAATATCTTTCAAATTCTAGTCAAAATCGGCGTCTTTGGGCATTTTAGTAACGAAAACCTTAATAAACTATTAGATTTCGACGTAAGGCAACCTTTCTGAGCCAAATAGTTGCCGATTTCGATAAAATCTTAGTCAGAATCTGCTTTTTCGCCTCTTATTGTACCCAAATCTACCTTAGAAATGCAGATATATACTTAAAACACCTTCTTTTGGGACAAATAATTGGTTTTCGCCCTTGATTTACGGAAGATTATAGCCAAAACATGCATTTTTATAACTTAGCGAACTGAAATCTACATTAAAACTGCAGATAACTACTTAAAAATTCACTTCCTTGAATTGATAATAGGTTTTTCTTTGTCATTTTAAACAGATTCTAGTAAAAATCGGCTTCTTCGATTCATATCGTATCTAAAACCGCATCAAAACTGCAAATATCAGTTTAAACTATCATTTTTTGATACAAACAGTTATATATTCATGTCAATATCTTTCAAATTCTAGTCAAAATCGGCGTCTTTGGGCATTTTAGTAACGAAAACCTTAATAAACTATTAGATTTCGACGTAAGGCAACCTTTCTGAGTCAAATAGTTGCCGATTTCGATAAAATCTTAGTCAGAATCTGCTTTTTCGCCTCTTATTGTACCCAAATCTACCTTAGAAATGCAGATATATACTTAAAACACCTTCTTTTGGGACAAATAATTGGTTTTCGCCCTTGATTTACGGAAGATTATAGCCAAAACATGCATTTTCATAACTTAGCGAACTGAAATCTACATTAAAACTGCAGATAACTACTTAAAAATTCACTTCCTTGATTTGATAATAGGTTTTTCTTTGTCATTTTAAACAGATTCCAGTCAAAATCGGCTTCTTCGATTCATATCGTATCTAAAACCGCATCAAAACTGCAAATATCAGTTTAAACTATCATTTTTTGATACAAACAGATATATATTCATGTTAATATCTTTCAAATTCTAGTCAAAATCGGCGTCTTGGGGCATTTTAGTAACGAAAACCTTAATAAACTATTAGATTTCGACGTAAGGCAAGCTTTCTGAGTCAAATAGTTGCCGATTTCGATAAAATCTTAGTCAGAATGTGCTTTTTCGCCTCTTATTGTACCCAAATCTACCTTAGAAATGCAGATATATACTTAAAACACCTTCTTTTGGGACAAATAATTGGTTTTCGCCCTTGATTTACATAAGATTATAGCCAAAACATGCATTTTCATAACTTAGCGAACTGAAATCTACATTAAAACTGCAGATAACTACTTAAAAATTCACTTCCTTGAATTGATAATAGGTTTTTCTTTGTCATTCTAAACAGATTCCAGTCAAAATCGGCTTCTTCGATTCATATCGTATATAAAACCGCATCAAAACTGCAAATATCAGTTTAAACTATCATTTTTTGATACAAACAGTTATATATTCATGTCAATATCTTTCAAATTCTAGTCAAAATCGGCGTCTTTGGCCATTTTAGTAACGAAAACCTTAATAAACTATTAGGTTTCGACGTAAGGCAACCTTTCTGAGTCAAATAGTTGCCGATTTCAATAAAATCTTAGTCAGAATCTGCTTTTTCGCCTCTTATTGTACCCAAATCTACCTTAGAAATGCAGATATATACTTAAAACACCTTCTTTTGGGACAAATAATTGGTTTTCGCCCTTGATTAACGGAAGATTATAGCCAAAACATGCATTTTCATAATTTAGCGAACTGAAATCTACATTAAAACTGCAGATAACTACTTAAAAATTCACTTCCTTGAATTGATAATAGGTTTTTCTTTGTCATTTTAAACAGATTCCAGTCAAAATCGGCTTCTTCGACCCATATCTTACCTAAAACCGCATCAAAACTGCAAATATCAGTTTAAACTATCATTTTTTGATACAAACAGATATATATTCATGTTAATATCTTTCAAATTCTAGTCAAAATCGGCGTCTTGGGGCATTTTAGTAACGAAAACCTTAATAAACTATTAGATTTCGACGTAAAGCAACCTTTCTGAGTCAAATAGTTGCCGATTTCGATAAAATCTTAGTCAGAATCTGCTTTTTCGCCTCTTATTGTACCCAAATCTACCTTAGAAATGCAGATATATACTTAAAACACCTTCTTTTGGGACAAATAATTGGTTTTCGCCCTTGATTTACGGAAGATTATAGCCAAAACATGCATTTTCATAACTTAGCGAACTGAAATCTACATTAAAACTGCAGATAACTACTTAAAAATTCACTTCCTTGAATTGATAATAGGTTTTTCTTTGTCATTCTAAACAGATTCCAGTCAAAATCGGCTTCTTCGATTCATATCGTATATAAAACCGCAACAAAACTGCAAATATCAGTTTAAACTATCATTTTTTGATACAAACAGTTATATATTCATGTCAATATCTTTCAAATTCTAGTCAAAATCGGCGTCTTTGGCCATTTTAGTAACGAAAACCTTAATAAACTATTAGATTTCGACGTAAGGCAACCTTTCTGAGTCAAATAGTTGCCGATTTCAATTAAATCTTAGTCAGAATCTGCTTTTTCGCCTCTTATTGTACCCAAATCTACCTTAGAAATGCAGATATATACTTAAAACACCTTCTTTTGGGACAAATAATTGGTTTTCGCCCTTGATTTACGGAAGATTATAGCCAAAACATGCATTTTCATAACTTAGCGAACTGAAATCTACATTAAAACTGCAGATAACTACTTAAAAATTCACTTCCTTGAATTGATAATAGGTTTTTCTTTGTCATTTTAAACAGATTCCAGTCAAAATCGGCTTCTTCGATTCATATCGTATCTAAAACCGCATCAAAACTGCAAATATCAGTTTAAACTATCATCTTTTGATACAAACAGTTATATATTCATGTCAATATCTATCAAATTCTAGTCAAAATCGGCGTCTTTGGGCATTTTAGTAACGAAAACCTTATTAGATTTCGACGTAAGGCAACCTTTCTGAGTCAAATAGTTGCCGATTTCGATAAAATCTTAGTCAGAATCTGCTTTTTCGCCTCTTATTGTACCCAAATCTACCTTAGAAATGCAGAAATATACTTAAAACACCTTCTTTCGGGACAAATAATTGGTTTTCGCCCTTGATTTACGGAAGATTATAGCCAAAACATGCATTTTCATAACTTAGCGAACTGAAATCTACATTAAAACTGCAGATAACTACTTAAAAATTCACTTCCTTGAATTGATAATAGGTTTTTCTTTGTCATTTTAAACAGATTCCAGTCAAAATCGGCTTCTTCGATTCATATCGTATCTAAAACCGCATCAAAACTGCAAATATCTGTTTAAACTATCATTTTTTGATACAAACAGTTATATATTCATGTCAATATCTTTCAAATTCTAGTCAAAATCGGCGTCTTTGGGCATTTTAGTAACGAAAACCTTAATCAACTATTAGATTTCGACGTAAGGCAACCTTTCTGAGTCAAATAGTTGCCGATTTCGATAAAATCTTAGTCAGAATCTGCTTTTTCGCCTCTTATTGTACCCAAATCTACCTTAGAAATGCGGATATATACTTAAAACACCTTCTTTTGGGACAAATAATTGGTTTTCGCCCTTGATTTACGGAAGATTATAACCAAAACATGCATTTTTATAACTTAGCGAACTGAAATCTACATTAAAACTGCAGATAACTACTTAAAAATTCACTTCCTTGAATTGATAATAGGTTTTTTTTGTCATTTTAAACTGATTCCAGTCAAAATCGGCTTCTTCGATCGACTAAAACCGCATCAAAACTGCAAATATCAGTTTAAACTATCATTTTTTGATACAAACAGTTATATATTCATGTCAATATCTTTCAAATTCTAGTCAAAATCGGCGTCTTTGGGCATTTTAGTAACGAAAACCTTAATAAACTATTAGATTTCGACGTAAGGCAACCATTCTGAGTCAAATAGTTGCCGATTTCGATAAAATCTCAGTCAGAATCTGCTTTTTCGAATCTTATTGTACCCAAATCTACCTTAGAAATGCAGATATATACTTAAAACACCTTCTTTTGGGACAAATAATTGGTTTTCGCCCTTGATTTACGGAAGATTATAGCCAAAACATGCATTTTCATAACTTTGCGAACTGAAATCTACATTAAAACTGCAGATAACTACTTAAAAATTCAATTCCTTGAATTGATAATAGGTTTTTCTTGTTCATTTTAAACAGATTCCAGTCAAAATCGGCTTCTTCGATTCATATCGTATCTAAAACCGCATCAAAACTGCAAATATCAGTTTAAACTATAATTTTTTGATACAAACAGTTATATATTCATGTCAATATCTATCAAATTCTAGTCAAAATCGGCGTCTTTGGGCATTTTAGTAACGAAAACCTTAATAAACTATTAGATTTCGACGTAAGGCAACCTTTCTGAGTCAAATAGCTGCCGATTTCGATAAAATCTTAGTCAGAATCTGCTTTTTCGCCTCTTATTGTACCCAAATCTACCTTAGAAATGCAGATATATACTTAAAACACCTTCTTTTGGGACAAATAATTGGTTTTCGCCCTTGATTTACGGAAGATTATAGCCAAAACATGCATTTTCATAACTTAGCGAACTGAAATCTACATTAAAACTGCAGATAACTACTTAAAAATTCACTTCCTTGAATTGATAATAGGTTTTTCTTTGTCATTTTAAACAGATTCCAGTCAAAATCGGCTTCTTCGATTCATATCGTATCTAAAACCGCATCAAAACTGCAAATATCAGTTTAAACTATCATTTTTTGATACAAACAGTTATATATTCATGTCAATATCTATCAAATTCTAGTCAAAATCGGCGTCTTTGGGCATTTTAGTAACGAAAACCTTAATAAACTATTAGATTTCGACGTAAGGCAACTTTTCTGAGTCAAATAGTTGCCGATTTCGATAAAATCTTAGTCAGAATCTGCTTTTTCGCCTCTTATTGTACCCAAATCTACCTTAGAAATGCAGATATATACTTAAAACACCTTCTTTTGGGACAAATAATTGGTTTTCGCCCTTGATTTACGGAAGATTATAGCCAAAACATGCATTTTCATAACTTAGCGAACTGAAATCTACATTAAAACTGCAGATAACTACTTAAAAATTCACTTCCTTGAATTGATAATAAGTTTTTCTTTGTCATTTTAAACAGATTCCAGTCAAAATCGGCTTCTTCGACCCATATCTTACCTAAAACCGCATCAAAACTGCAAATATCAGTTTAAACTATCATTTTTTGATACAAACAGTTATATATTCATTACAATATCTTTCAAATTCTAGTCAAAATCGGCGTCTTTGGGCATTTTAGTAACGAAAACCTTAATAAACTATTAGATTTCGACGTAAGGCAACCTTTCTGAGTCAAATAGTTGCCGATTTCGATAAAATCTTAGTCAGAATCTGCTTTTTCGCCTCTTATTGTACCCAAATCTACCTTAGAAATGCAGATATATACTTAAAACACCTTCTTTCGGGACAAATAATTGGTTTTCGCCCTTGATTTACGGAAGATTATAGCCAAAACATGCATTTTCATAACTTAGCGAACTGAAATCTATATTAAAACTGCAGATAACTACTTAAAAATTCACTTCCTTGAATTGATAATAGGTTTTTCTTTGTCATTTTAAACAGATTCCAGTCAAAATCGGCTTCTTCGATTCATATCGTATCTAAAACCGCATCAAAACTGCAAATATCAGTTTAAACTATCATTTTTTGATACAAACAGTTATATATTCATGTCAATATCTTTCAAATTCTAGTCAAAATCGGCGTCTTTGGGCATTTTAGTGACGAAAACCTTAATAAACTATTAGATTTCGACGTAAGGCAACCTTTCTGAGTCAAATAGTTGCCGAATTCGATAAAATCTTAGTCAGAATCTGCTTTTTCGCCTCTTATTGTACCCAAATCTACCTTAGAAATGCAGATATATACTTAAAACACCTTCTTTTGGGACAAATAATTGGTTTTCGCCCTTGATTTCCGGAAGATTATAGCCAAAACATGCATTTTCATAACTTAGCGAACTGAAATCTACATTAAAACTGCAGATAACTACTTAAAAATTCACTTCCTTGAATTGATAATAGGTTTTTCTTTGTCATTTTAAACAGATTCCAGTCAAAATCGGCTTCTTCGATTCATATCGTATCTAAAACCGCATCAAAACTGCAAATATCAGTTTAAACTACTTTTTTTTGATACAAACAGTTATATATTCATGTCAATATCTTTCAAATTCTAGTCAAAATCGGGGTCTTTGGGCATTTTAGTAACGAAAACCTTAATAAACTATTAGATTTCGACGTAAGGCAACCTTTCTGAGTCAAATAGTTGCCGATTTCGATAAAATCTTAGTCAGAATCTGCTTTTTCGCCTCTTATTGTACCCAAATCTACCTTAGAAATGCAGATATATACTTAAAACACCTTCTTTTGGGACAAATAATTGGTTTTCGCCCTTGATTTACGGAAGATTATAGCCAAAACATGCATTTTCATAAATTTGCGAACTGAAATCTACATTGAAACTGCAGATAACTACTTAAAAATTCACTTCCTTGAATTGATAATAGGTTTTTCTTTGTCATTTTAAACAGATTCCAGTCAAAATCGGCTTCTTCGATTCATATCGTATCTAAAACCCCATCAAAACTGCAAATATCAGTTTAAACTATAATTTTTTGATACAAACAGTTATATATTCATGTCAATATCTATCAAATTCTAGTCAAAATCGGCGTCTTTGGGCATTTTAGTAACGAAAACCTTAATAAACTATTAGATTTCGACGTAAGGCAACCTTTCTGAGTCAAATAGCTGCCGATTTCGATAAAATCTTAGTCAGAATCTGCTTTTTCGCCTCTTATTGTACCCAAATCTACCTTAGAAATGCAGATATATACTTAAAACACCTTCTTTTGGGACAAATAATTGGTTTTCGCCCTTGATTTACGGAAGATTATAGCCAAAACATGCATTTTCATAACTTAGCGAACTGAAATCTACATTAAAACTGCAGATAACTACTTAAAAATTCGCTTCCTTGAATTGATAATAGGTTTTTCTTTGTCATTTTAAACAGATTCCAGTCAAAATCGGCTTCTTCGATTCATATCGTATCTAAAACCGCATCAAAACTGCAAATATCAGTTTAAACTATCATTTTTTGATACAAACAGTTATATATTCATTTCAATATCTTTCAAATTCTAGTCAAAATCGGCGTCTTTGGGCATTTTAGTAACGAAAACCTTAATAAACTATTAGATTTCGACGTAAGGCAACCTTTCTGAGTCAAATAGTTGCCGATTTCGATAAAATCTTAGTCAGAATCTGTTTTTCGCCTCTTATTGTACCCAAATCTACCTTAGAAATGCAGATATATACTTAAAACACCTTCTTTCGGGACAAATAATTGGTTTTCGCCCTTGATTTACGGAAGATTATAGCCAAAACATGCATTTTCATAACTTAGCGAACTGAAATCTATATTAAAACTGCAGATAACTACTTAAAAATTCACTTCCTTGAATTGATAATAGGTTTTTCTTTGTCATTTTAAACAGATTCCAGTCAAAATCGGCTTCTTCGATTCATATCGTATCTAAAACCGCATCAAAACTGCAAATATCAGTTTAAACTATCATTTTTTGATACAAACAGTTATATATTCATGTCAATATCTTTCAAATTCTAGTCAAAATCGGCGTCTTTGGGCATTTTAGTAACGAAAACCTTAATAAACTATTAGATTTCGACGTAAGGCAACCTTTCTGAGTCAAATAGTTGCCGATTTCGATAAAATCTTAGTCAGAATCTGCTTTTTCGCCTCTTATTGTACCTAAATCTACCTTAGAAATGCAGATATATACTTAAAACACCTTCTTTTGGGACAAATAATTGGTTTTCGTCCTTGATTTCCGGAAGATTATAGCCAAAACATGCATTTTCATAACTTAGCGAACTGAAATCTACATTAAAACTGCAGATAACTACTTAAAAATTCACTTCCTTGAATTGATAATAGGTTTTTCTTTGTCATTTTAAACAGATTCCAGTCAAAATCGGCTTCTTCGATTCATATCGTATATAAAACCGCATCAAAACTGCAAATATCAGTTTAAACTATCATTTTTTGATACAAACAGTTATATATTCATGTCAATATCTTTCAAATTCTAGTCAAAATCGGCGTCTTTGGCCATTTTAGTAACGAAAACCTTAATAAACTATTAGATTTCGACGTAAGGCAACCTTTCTGAGTCAAATAGTTGCCGATTTCAATAAAATCTTAGTCAGAATCTGCTTTTTCGCCTCTTATTGTACCCAAATCTACCTTAGAAATGCGGATATATACTTAAAACACCTTCTTTTGGGACAAATAATTGGTTTTCGCCCTTGATTTACGGAAGATTATAGCCAAAACATGCATTTTCATAACTTAGCGAACTGAAATCTACATTAAAACTGCAGATAACTACTTAAAAATTCACTTCCTTGAATTGATAATAGGTTTTTCTTTGTCATTTTAAACAGATTCCAGTCAAAATCGGCTTCTTCGATTCATATCGTATCTAAAACCGCATCAAAACTGCAAATATCAGTTTAAACTATCATCTTTTGATACAAACAGTTATATATTCATGTCAATATCTATCAAATTCTAGTCAAAATCGGCGTCTTTGGGCATTTTAGTAACGAAAACCTTAATAAACTATTAGATTTCGACGTAAGGCAACTTTTCTGAGTCAAATAGTTGCCGATTTCGATAAAATCTTAGTCAGAATCTGCTTTTTCGCCTCTTATTGTACCCAAATCTACCTTAGAAATGCAGATATATACTTAAAACACCTTCTTTTGGGACAAATAATTGGTTTTCGCCCTTGATTTACGGAAGATTATAGCCAAAACATGCATTTTCAAAACTTAGCGAACTGAAATCTACATTAAAACTGCAGATAACTACTTAAAAATTCACTTCCTTGAATTGATAATAAGTTTTTCTTTGTCATTTTAAACAGATTCCAGCCAAAATGGCCTTCTTCGACCCATATCTTAATTAAAACCGCATCAAAACTGCAAATATCAGTTTAAACTATCATTTTTTGATACAAACAGTTATATATTCATTTCAATATCTTTCAAATTCTAGTCAAAATCGGCGTCTTTGGCCATTTTAGTAACGAAAACCTTAATAAACTATTAGATTTCGACGTAAGGCAACCTTTCTGGGTCAAATAGTTGCCGATTTCAATAAAATCTTAGTCAGAATCTGCTTTTTCGCCTCTTATTGTACCCAAATCTACCTTAGAAATGCAGATATATACTTAAAACACCTTTTTTGGGACAAATAATTGGTTTTCGCCCTTGATTTACGGAAGATTATAGCCAAAACATGCATTTTCATAACTTAGCGAACTGAAATCTACATTAAAACTGCAGATAACTACTTAAAAATTCACTTCCTTGAATTGATAATAGGTTTTTCTTTGTCATTTTAAACAGATTCCAGTCAAAATCGGCTTCTTCGATTCATATCGTATCTAAAACCGCATCAAAACTGCAAATATCAGTTTAAACTATCATCTTTTGATACAAACAGTTATATATTCATGTCAATATCTATCAAATTCTAGTCAAAATCGGCGTCTTTGGGCATTTTAGTAACGAAAACCTTAATAAACTATTAGATTTCGACGTAAGGCAACTTTTCTGAGTCAAATAGTTGCCGATTTCGATAAAATCTTAGTCAGAATCTGCTTTTTCGCCTCTTATTGTACCCAAATCTACCTTAGAAATGCAGATATATACTTAAAACACCTTCTTTTGGGACAAATAATTGGTTTTCGCCCTTGATTTACGGAAGATTATAGCCAAAACATGCATTTTCATAACTTAGCGAACTGAAATCTACATTAAAACTGCAGATAACTACTTAAAAATTCACTTCCTTGAATTGATAATAAGTTTTTCTTTGTCATTTTAAACAGATTCCAGTCAAAATCGGCTTCTTCGACCCATATCTTACCTAAAACCGCATCAAAACTGCAAATATCAGTTTAAACTATCATTTTTTGATACAAACAGTTATATATTCATTTCAATATCTTTCAAATTCTAGTCAAAATCGGCGTCTTTGGGCATTTTAGTAACGAAAACCTCAATAAACTATTAGATTTCGACGTAAGGCAACCTTTCTGAGTCAAATAGTTGCCGATTTCGATAAAATCTTAGTCAGAATCTGCTTTTTCGCCTCTTATTGTACCCAAATCTACCTTAGAAATGCAGATATATACTTAAAACACCTTCTTTTGGGACAAATAATTGGTTTTCGCCCTTGATTTACGGAAGGTTATAGCCAAAACATGCATTTTCATAACTTAGCGAACTGAAATCTACATTAAAACTGCAGATAACAACTTAAAAATTCACTTCCTTGAATTGATAATAGGTTTTTCTTTGTCATTCTAAACAGATTCCAGTCAAAATCGGCTTCTTCGATTCATATCGTATATAAAACCGCATCAAAACTGCAAATATCAGTTTAAACTATCATTTTTTGATACAAACAGTTATATATTCATGTCAATATCTTTCAAATTCTAGTCAAAATCGGCGTCTTTGGCCATTTTAGTAACGAAAACCTTAATAAACTATTAGATTTCGACGTAAGGCAACCTTTCTGAGTCAAATAGTTGCCGATTTCAATAAAATCTTAGTCAGAATCTGCTTTTTCGCCTCTTATTGTACCCAAATCTACCTTAGAAATGCAGATATATACTTAAAACACCTTCTTTTGGGACAAATAATTGGTTTTCGCCCTTGATTTACGGAAGATTAAAGACAAAACATGCATTTTCATAACTTAGCGAACTGAAATCTACATTAAAACTGCAGATAACTACTTAAAAATTCACTTCCTTGAATTGATAATAGGTTTTTCTTTGTCATTTTAAACAGATTCCAGTCAAAATCGGCTTCTTCGATTCATATCGTATCTAAAACCGCATCAAAACTGCAAATATCAGTTTAAACTATCATTTTTTGATACAAACAGATATATATTCATGTTAATATCTTTCAAATTCTAGTCAAAATCGGCGTCTTGGGGCATTTTAGTAACGAAAACCTTAATAAACTATGAGATTTCGACGTAAGGCAACCTTTCTGAGTCAAATAGTTGTGGATTTCGATAAAATCTTAGTCAGAATCTGCTTTTTCGCCTCTTATTGTACCCAAATCTACCTTAGAAATGCAGATATATACTTAAAACACCTTCTTTTGGGACAAATAATTGGTTTTCGCCCTTGATTTACGGAAGATTATAGCCAAAACATGCATTTTCATAACTTAGCGAACTGAAATCTACATTAAAACTGCAGATAACTACTTAAAAATTCACTTCCTTGAATTGATAATAGGTTTTTCTTTGTCATTCTAAACAGATTCCAGTCAAAATCGGCTTCTTCGATTCATATCGTATATAAAACCGCATCAAAACTGCAAATATCAGTTTAAACTATCATTTTTTGATACCAGCAGTTATATATTCATGTCAATATCTTTCAAATTCTAGTCAAAATCGGCGTCTTTGGCCATTTTAGTAACGAAAACCTTAATAAACTATTAGATTTCGACGTAAGGCAACCTTTCTGAGTCAAATAGTTGCCGATTTCAATAAAATCTTAGTCAGAATCTGCTTTTTCGCCTCTTATTGGTTTTCGCCCTTGATTTACGGAAGATTATAGCCAAAACATGCATTTTCATAACTTAGCGAACTGAAATCTACATTAAAACTGCAGATAACTACTTAAAAATTCACTTCCTTGAATTGATAATAGGTTTTTCTTTGTCATTTTAAACAGATTCCTGTCAAAATCGGCTTCTTCGATTCATATCGTATCTAAAACCGCATCAAAACTGCAAATATCAGTTTAAACTATCATCTTTTGATACAAACAGTTATATATTCATGTCAATATCTATCAAATTCTAGTCAAAATCGGCGTCTTTGGGCATTTTAGTAACGAAAACCTTAATAAACTATTAGATTTCGACGTAAGGCAACTTTTCTGAGTCAAATAGTTGCCGATTTCGATAAAATCTTAGTCAGAATCTGCTTTTTCGCCTCTTATTGTACCCAAATCTACCTTAGAAATGCAGATATATACTTAAAACACCTTCTTTTGGGACAAATAATTGGTTTTCGCCCTTGATTTACGGAAGATTATAGCCAAAACATGCATTTTCATAACTTAGCGAACTGAAATCTACATTAAAACTGCAGATAACTACTTAAAAATTCACTTCCTTGAATTGATAATAGGTTTTTCTTTGTCATTTTAAACAGATTCCAGTCAAAATCGGCTTCTTCGATTCATATCGTATCTAAAACCGCATCAAAACTGCAAATATCAGTTTAAACTATCATCTTTTGATACAAACAGTTATATATTCATGTCAATATCTATCAAATTCTAGTCAAAATCGGCGTCTTTGGGCATTTTAGTAACGAAAACCTTATTAGATTTCGACGTAAGGCAACCTTTCTGAGTCAAATAGTTGCCGATTTCGATAAAATCTTAGTCAGAATCTGCTTTTTCGCCTCTTATTGTACCCAAATCTACCTTAGAAATGCAGAAATATACTTAAAACACCTTCTTTCGGGACAAATAATTGGTTTTCGCCCTTGATTTACGGAAGATTATAGCCAAAACATGCATTTTCATAACTTAGCGAACTGAAATCTACATTAAAACTGCAGATAACTACTTAAAAATTCACTTCCTTGAATTGATAATAGGTTTTTCTTTGTCATTTTAAACAGATTCCAGTCAAAATCGGCTTCTTCGATTCATATCGTATCTAAAACCGCATCAAAACTGCAAATATCTGTTTAAACTATCATTTTTTGATACAAACAGTTATATATTCATGTCAATATCTTTCAAATTCTAGTCAAAATCGGCGTCTTTGGGCATTTTAGTAACGAAAACCTTAATCAACTATTAGATTTCGACGTAAGGCAACCTTTCTGAGTCAAATAGTTGCCGATTTCGATAAAATCTTAGTCAGAATCTGCTTTTTCGCCTCTTATTGTACCCAAATCTACCTTAGAAATGCGGATATATACTTAAAACACCTTCTTTTGGGACAAATAATTGGTTTTCGCCCTTGATTTACGGAAGATTATAACCAAAACATGCATTTTTATAACTTAGCGAACTGAAATCTACATTAAAACTGCAGATAACTACTTAAAAATTCACTTCCTTGAATTGATAATAGGTTTTTTTTGTCATTTTAAACTGATTCCAGTCAAAATCGGCTTCTTCGATCGACTAAAACCGCATCAAAACTGCAAATATCAGTTTAAACTATCATTTTTTGATACAAACAGTTATATATTCATGTCAATATCTTTCAAATTCTAGTCAAAATCGGCGTCTTTGGGCATTTTAGTAACGAAAACCTTAATAAACTATTAGATTTCGACGTAAGGCAACCATTCTGAGTCAAATAGTTGCCGATTTCGATAAAATCTCAGTCAGAATCTGCTTTTTCGAATCTTATTGTACCCAAATCTACCTTAGAAATGCAGATATATACTTAAAACACCTTCTTTTGGGACAAATAATTGGTTTTCGCCCTTGATTTACGGAAGATTATAGCCAAAACATGCATTTTCATAACTTTGCGAACTGAAATCTACATTAAAACTGCAGATAACTACTTAAAAATTCAATTCCTTGAATTGATAATAGGTTTTTCTTGTTCATTTTAAACAGATTCCAGTCAAAATCGGCTTCTTCGATTCATATCGTATCTAAAACCGCATCAAAACTGCAAATATCAGTTTAAACTATAATTTTTTGATACAAACAGTTATATATTCATGTCAATATCTATCAAATTCTAGTCAAAATCGGCGTCTTTGGGCATTTTAGTAACGAAAACCTTAATAAACTATTAGATTTCGACGTAAGGCAACCTTTCTGAGTCAAATAGCTGCCGATTTCGATAAAATCTTAGTCAGAATCTGCTTTTTCGCCTCTTATTGTACCCAAATCTACCTTAGAAATGCAGATATATACTTAAAACACCTTCTTTTGGGACAAATAATTGGTTTTCGCCCTTGATTTACGGAAGATTATAGCCAAAACATGCATTTTCATAACTTAGCGAACTGAAATCTACATTAAAACTGCAGATAACTACTTAAAAATTCACTTCCTTGAATTGATAATAGGTTTTTCTTTGTCATTTTAAACAGATTCCAGTCAAAATCGGCTTCTTCGATTCATATCGTATCTAAAACCGCATCAAAACTGCAAATATCAGTTTAAACTATCATTTTTTGATACAAACAGTTATATATTCATGTCAATATCTATCAAATTCTAGTCAAAATCGGCGTCTTTGGGCATTTTAGTAACGAAAACCTTAATAAACTATTAGATTTCGACGTAAGGCAACTTTTCTGAGTCAAATAGTTGCCGATTTCGATAAAATCTTAGTCAGAATCTGCTTTTTCGCCTCTTATTGTACCCAAATCTACCTTAGAAATGCAGATATATACTTAAAACACCTTCTTTTGGGACAAATAATTGGTTTTCGCCCTTGATTTACGGAAGATTATAGCCAAAACATGCATTTTCATAACTTAGCGAACTGAAATCTACATTAAAACTGCAGATAACTACTTAAAAATTCACTTCCTTGAATTGATAATAAGTTTTTCTTTGTCATTTTAAACAGATTCCAGTCAAAATCGGCTTCTTCGACCCATATCTTACCTAAAACCGCATCAAAACTGCAAATATCAGTTTAAACTATCATTTTTTGATACAAACAGTTATATATTCATTACAATATCTTTCAAATTCTAGTCAAAATCGGCGTCTTTGGGCATTTTAGTAACGAAAACCTTAATAAACTATTAGATTTCGACGTAAGGCAACCTTTCTGAGTCAAATAGTTGCCGATTTCGATAAAATCTTAGTCAGAATCTGCTTTTTCGCCTCTTATTGTACCCAAATCTACCTTAGAAATGCAGATATATACTTAAAACACCTTCTTTCGGGACAAATAATTGGTTTTCGCCCTTGATTTACGGAAGATTATAGCCAAAACATGCATTTTCATAACTTAGCGAACTGAAATCTATATTAAAACTGCAGATAACTACTTAAAAATTCACTTCCTTGAATTGATAATAGGTTTTTCTTTGTCATTTTAAACAGATTCCAGTCAAAATCGGCTTCTTCGATTCATATCGTATCTAAAACCGCATCAAAACTGCAAATATCAGTTTAAACTATCATTTTTTGATACAAACAGTTATATATTCATGTCAATATCTTTCAAATTCTAGTCAAAATCGGCGTCTTTGGGCATTTTAGTGACGAAAACCTTAATAAACTATTAGATTTCGACGTAAGGCAACCTTTCTGAGTCAAATAGTTGCCGAATTCGATAAAATCTTAGTCAGAATCTGCTTTTTCGCCTCTTATTGTACCCAAATCTACCTTAGAAATGCAGATATATACTTAAAACACCTTCTTTTGGGACAAATAATTGGTTTTCGCCCTTGATTTCCGGAAGATTATAGCCAAAACATGCATTTTCATAACTTAGCGAACTGAAATCTACATTAAAACTGCAGATAACTACTTAAAAATTCACTTCCTTGAATTGATAATAGGTTTTTCTTTGTCATTTTAAACAGATTCCAGTCAAAATCGGCTTCTTCGATTCATATCGTATCTAAAACCGCATCAAAACTGCAAATATCAGTTTAAACTACTTTTTTTTGATACAAACAGTTATATATTCATGTCAATATCTTTCAAATTCTAGTCAAAATCGGGGTCTTTGGGCATTTTAGTAACGAAAACCTTAATAAACTATTAGATTTCGACGTAAGGCAACCTTTCTGAGTCAAATAGTTGCCGATTTCGATAAAATCTTAGTCAGAATCTGCTTTTTCGCCTCTTATTGTACCCAAATCTACCTTAGAAATGCAGATATATACTTAAAACACCTTCTTTTGGGACAAATAATTGGTTTTCGCCCTTGATTTACGGAAGATTATAGCCAAAACATGCATTTTCATAAATTTGCGAACTGAAATCTACATTGAAACTGCAGATAACTACTTAAAAATTCACTTCCTTGAATTGATAATAGGTTTTTCTTTGTCATTTTAAACAGATTCCAGTCAAAATCGGCTTCTTCGATTCATATCGTATCTAAAACCCCATCAAAACTGCAAATATCAGTTTAAACTATAATTTTTTGATACAAACAGTTATATATTCATGTCAATATCTATCAAATTCTAGTCAAAATCGGCGTCTTTGGGCATTTTAGTAACGAAAACCTTAATAAACTATTAGATTTCGACGTAAGGCAACCTTTCTGAGTCAAATAGCTGCCGATTTCGATAAAATCTTAGTCAGAATCTGCTTTTTCGCCTCTTATTGTACCCAAATCTACCTTAGAAATGCAGATATATACTTAAAACACCTTCTTTTGGGACAAATAATTGGTTTTCGCCCTTGATTTACGGAAGATTATAGCCAAAACATGCATTTTCATAACTTAGCGAACTGAAATCTACATTAAAACTGCAGATAACTACTTAAAAATTCGCTTCCTTGAATTGATAATAGGTTTTTCTTTGTCATTTTAAACAGATTCCAGTCAAAATCGGCTTCTTCGATTCATATCGTATCTAAAACCGCATCAAAACTGCAAATATCAGTTTAAACTATCATTTTTTGATACAAACAGTTATATATTCATTTCAATATCTTTCAAATTCTAGTCAAAATCGGCGTCTTTGGGCATTTTAGTAACGAAAACCTTAATAAACTATTAGATTTCGACGTAAGGCAACCTTTCTGAGTCAAATAGTTGCCGATTTCGATAAAATCTTAGTCAGAATCTGTTTTTCGCCTCTTATTGTACCCAAATCTACCTTAGAAATGCAGATATATACTTAAAACACCTTCTTTCGGGACAAATAATTGGTTTTCGCCCTTGATTTACGGAAGATTATAGCCAAAACATGCATTTTCATAACTTAGCGAACTGAAATCTATATTAAAACTGCAGATAACTACTTAAAAATTCACTTCCTTGAATTGATAATAGGTTTTTCTTTGTCATTTTAAACAGATTCCAGTCAAAATCGGCTTCTTCGATTCATATCGTATCTAAAACCGCATCAAAACTGCAAATATCAGTTTAAACTATCATTTTTTGATACAAACAGTTATATATTCATGTCAATATCTTTCAAATTCTAGTCAAAATCGGCGTCTTTGGGCATTTTAGTAACGAAAACCTTAATAAACTATTAGATTTCGACGTAAGGCAACCTTTCTGAGTCAAATAGTTGCCGATTTCGATAAAATCTTAGTCAGAATCTGCTTTTTCGCCTCTTATTGTACCTAAATCTACCTTAGAAATGCAGATATATACTTAAAACACCTTCTTTTGGGACAAATAATTGGTTTTCGTCCTTGATTTCCGGAAGATTATAGCCAAAACATGCATTTTCATAACTTAGCGAACTGAAATCTACATTAAAACTGCAGATAACTACTTAAAAATTCACTTCCTTGAATTGATAATAGGTTTTTCTTTGTCATTTTAAACAGATTCCAGTCAAAATCGGCTTCTTCGATTCATATCGTATATAAAACCGCATCAAAACTGCAAATATCAGTTTAAACTATCATTTTTTGATACAAACAGTTATATATTCATGTCAATATCTTTCAAATTCTAGTCAAAATCGGCGTCTTTGGCCATTTTAGTAACGAAAACCTTAATAAACTATTAGATTTCGACGTAAGGCAACCTTTCTGAGTCAAATAGTTGCCGATTTCAATAAAATCTTAGTCAGAATCTGCTTTTTCGCCTCTTATTGTACCCAAATCTACCTTAGAAATGCGGATATATACTTAAAACACCTTCTTTTGGGACAAATAATTGGTTTTCGCCCTTGATTTACGGAAGATTATAGCCAAAACATGCATTTTCATAACTTAGCGAACTGAAATCTACATTAAAACTGCAGATAACTACTTAAAAATTCACTTCCTTGAATTGATAATAGGTTTTTCTTTGTCATTTTAAACAGATTCCAGTCAAAATCGGCTTCTTCGATTCATATCGTATCTAAAACCGCATCAAAACTGCAAATATCAGTTTAAACTATCATCTTTTGATACAAACAGTTATATATTCATGTCAATATCTATCAAATTCTAGTCAAAATCGGCGTCTTTGGGCATTTTAGTAACGAAAACCTTAATAAACTATTAGATTTCGACGTAAGGCAACTTTTCTGAGTCAAATAGTTGCCGATTTCGATAAAATCTTAGTCAGAATCTGCTTTTTCGCCTCTTATTGTACCCAAATCTACCTTAGAAATGCAGATATATACTTAAAACACCTTCTTTTGGGACAAATAATTGGTTTTCGCCCTTGATTTACGGAAGATTATAGCCAAAACATGCATTTTCAAAACTTAGCGAACTGAAATCTACATTAAAACTGCAGATAACTACTTAAAAATTCACTTCCTTGAATTGATAATAAGTTTTTCTTTGTCATTTTAAACAGATTCCAGCCAAAATGGCCTTCTTCGACCCATATCTTAATTAAAACCGCATCAAAACTGCAAATATCAGTTTAAACTATCATTTTTTGATACAAACAGTTATATATTCATTTCAATATCTTTCAAATTCTAGTCAAAATCGGCGTCTTTGGCCATTTTAGTAACGAAAACCTTAATAAACTATTAGATTTCGACGTAAGGCAACCTTTCTGGGTCAAATAGTTGCCGATTTCAATAAAATCTTAGTCAGAATCTGCTTTTTCGCCTCTTATTGTACCCAAATCTACCTTAGAAATGCAGATATATACTTAAAACACCTTTTTTGGGACAAATAATTGGTTTTCGCCCTTGATTTACGGAAGATTATAGCCAAAACATGCATTTTCATAACTTAGCGAACTGAAATCTACATTAAAACTGCAGATAACTACTTAAAAATTCACTTCCTTGAATTGATAATAGGTTTTTCTTTGTCATTTTAAACAGATTCCAGTCAAAATCGGCTTCTTCGATTCATATCGTATCTAAAACCGCATCAAAACTGCAAATATCAGTTTAAACTATCATCTTTTGATACAAACAGTTATATATTCATGTCAATATCTATCAAATTCTAGTCAAAATCGGCGTCTTTGGGCATTTTAGTAACGAAAACCTTAATAAACTATTAGATTTCGACGTAAGGCAACTTTTCTGAGTCAAATAGTTGCCGATTTCGATAAAATCTTAGTCAGAATCTGCTTTTTCGCCTCTTATTGTACCCAAATCTACCTTAGAAATGCAGATATATACTTAAAACACCTTCTTTTGGGACAAATAATTGGTTTTCGCCCTTGATTTACGGAAGATTATAGCCAAAACATGCATTTTCATAACTTAGCGAACTGAAATCTACATTAAAACTGCAGATAACTACTTAAAAATTCACTTCCTTGAATTGATAATAAGTTTTTCTTTGTCATTTTAAACAGATTCCAGTCAAAATCGGCTTCTTCGACCCATATCTTACCTAAAACCGCATCAAAACTGCAAATATCAGTTTAAACTATCATTTTTTGATACAAACAGTTATATATTCATTTCAATATCTTTCAAATTCTAGTCAAAATCGGCGTCTTTGGGCATTTTAGTAACGAAAACCTCAATAAACTATTAGATTTCGACGTAAGGCAACCTTTCTGAGTCAAATAGTTGCCGATTTCGATAAAATCTTAGTCAGAATCTGCTTTTTCGCCTCTTATTGTACCCAAATCTACCTTAGAAATGCAGATATATACTTAAAACACCTTCTTTTGGGACAAATAATTGGTTTTCGCCCTTGATTTACGGAAGGTTATAGCCAAAACATGCATTTTCATAACTTAGCGAACTGAAATCTACATTAAAACTGCAGATAACTACTTAAAAATTCACTTCCTTGAATTGATAATAGGTTTTTCTTTGTCATTCTAAACAGATTCCAGTCAAAATCGGCTTCTTCGATTCATATCGTATATAAAACCGCATCAAAACTGCAAATATCAGTTTAAACTATCATTTTTTGATACAAACAGTTATATATTCATGTCAATATCTTTCAAATTCTAGTCAAAATCGGCGTCTTTGGCCATTTTAGTAACGAAAACCTTAATAAACTATTAGATTTCGACGTAAGGCAACCTTTCTGAGTCAAATAGTTGCCGATTTCAATAAAATCTTAGTCAGAATCTGCTTTTTCGCCTCTTATTGTACCCAAATCTACCTTAGAAATGCAGATATATACTTAAAACACCTTCTTTTGGGACAAATAATTGGTTTTCGCCCTTGATTTACGGAAGATTAAAGACAAAACATGCATTTTCATAACTTAGCGAACTGAAATCTACATTAAAACTGCAGATAACTACTTAAAAATTCACTTCCTTGAATTGATAATAGGTTTTTCTTTGTCATTTTAAACAGATTCCAGTCAAAATCGGCTTCTTCGATTCATATCGTATCTAAAACCGCATCAAAACTGCAAATATCAGTTTAAACTATCATTTTTTGATACAAACAGATATATATTCATGTTAATATCTTTCAAATTCTAGTCAAAATCGGCGTCTTGGGGCATTTTAGTAACGAAAACCTTAATAAACTATGAGATTTCGACGTAAGGCAACCTTTCTGAGTCAAATAGTTGTGGATTTCGATAAAATCTTAGTCAGAATCTGCTTTTTCGCCTCTTATTGTACCCAAATCTACCTTAGAAATGCAGATATATACTTAAAACACCTTCTTTTGGGACAAATAATTGGTTTTCGCCCTTGATTTACGGAAGATTATAGCCAAAACATGCATTTTCATAACTTAGCGAACTGAAATCTACATTAAAACTGCAGATAACTACTTAAAAATTCACTTCCTTGAATTGATAATAGGTTTTTCTTTGTCATTCTAAACAGATTCCAGTCAAAATCGGCTTCTTCGATTCATATCGTATATAAAACCGCATCAAAACTGCAAATATCAGTTTAAACTATCATTTTTTGATACCAGCAGTTATATATTCATGTCAATATCTTTCAAATTCTAGTCAAAATCGGCGTCTTTGGCCATTTTAGTAACGAAAACCTTAATAAACTATTAGATTTCGACGTAAGGCAACCTTTCTGAGTCAAATAGTTGCCGATTTCAATAAAATCTTAGTCAGAATCTGCTTTTTCGCCTCTTATTGGTTTTCGCCCTTGATTTACGGAAGATTATAGCCAAAACATGCATTTTCATAACTTAGCGAACTGAAATCTACATTAAAACTGCAGATAACTACTTAAAAATTCACTTCCTTGAATTGATAATAGGTTTTTCTTTGTCATTTTAAACAGATTCCTGTCAAAATCGGCTTCTTCGATTCATATCGTATCTAAAACCGCATCAAAACTGCAAATATCAGTTTAAACTATCATCTTTTGATACAAACAGTTATATATTCATGTCAATATCTATCAAATTCTAGTCAAAATCGGCGTCTTTGGGCATTTTAGTAACGAAAACCTTAATAAACTATTAGATTTCGACGTAAGGCAACTTTTCTGAGTCAAATAGTTGCCGATTTCGATAAAATCTTAGTCAGAATCTGCTTTTTCGCCTCTTATTGTACCCAAATCTACCTTAGAAATGCAGATATATACTTAAAACACCTTCTTTTGGGACAAATAATTGGTTTTCGCCCTTGATTTACGGAAGATTATAGCCAAAACATGCATTTTCATAACTTAACGAACTGAAATCTACATTAAAACTGCAGATAACTACTTAAAAATTCACTTCCTTGAATTGATAATAAGTTTTTCTTTGTCATTTTTAACAGATTCCAGTCAAAATCGGCTTCTTCGACCCATATCTTACCTAAAACCGCATCAAAACTGCAAATATCAGTTTAAACTATCATTTTTTGATACAAACAGTTATATATTCATTTCAATATCTTTCAAATTCTAGTCAAAATCGGCGTCTTTGGGCATTTTAGTAACGAAAACCTTAATAAACTATTAGATTTCGACGTAAGGCAACCTTTCTGAGTCAAATAGTTGCCGATTTCGATAAAATCTTAGTCAGAATCTGCTTTTTCGCCTCTTATTGTACCCAAATCTACCTTAGAAATGCAGAAATATACTTAAAACACCTTCTTTCGGGACAAATAATTGGTTTTCGCCCTTGATTTACGGAAGATTATAGCCAAAACATGCATTTTCATAACTTAGCGAACTGAAATCTACATTAAAACTGCAGATAACTACTTAAAAATTCACTTAATTGAATTGATAATAGGTTTTTCTTTGTCATTTTAAACAGATTCCAGTCAAAATCGGCTTCTTCGATTCATATCGTATCTAAAACCGCATCAAAACTGCAAATATCTGTTTAAACTATCATTTTTTGATACAAACAGTTATATATTCATGTCAATATCTTTCAAATTCTAGTCAAAATCGGCGTCTTTGGGCATTTTAGTAACGAAAACCTTAATAAACTATTAGATTTCGACGTAAGGCAACCTTTCTGAGTCAAATAGTTGCCGATTTCGATAAAATCTTAGTCAGAATCTGCTTTTTCGCCTCTTATTGTACCCAAATCTACCTTAGAAATGCGGATATATACTTAAAACACCTTCTTTTGGGACAAATAATTGGTTTTCGCCCTTGATTTACGGAAGATTATAACCAAAACATGCATTTTTATAACTTAGCGAACTGAAATCTACATTAAAACTGCAGATAACTACTTAAAAATTCACTTCCTTGAATTGATAATAGGTTTTTTTTGTCATTTTAAACTGATTCCAGTCAAAATCGGCTTCTTCGATCGACTAAAACCGCATCAAAACTGCAAATATCAGTTTAAACTATCATTTTTTGATACAAACAGTTATATATTCATGTCAACATCTTTCAAATTCTAGTCAAAATCGGCGTCTTTGGGCATTTTAGTAACGAAAACCTTAATAAACTATTAGATTTCGACGTAAGGCAACCTTTCTGAGTCAAATAGTTGCCGATTTCGATAAAATCTTAGTCAGAATCTGCTTTTTCGCCTCTTATTGTACCCAAATCTACCTTAGAAATGCAGATATATACTTAAAACACCTTCTTTTGGGACAAATAATTGGTTTTCGCCCTTGATTTACGGAAGATTATAGCCAAAACATGCATTTTCATAACTTAGCGAACTGAAATCTACATTAAAACTGCAGATAACTACTTAAAAATTCACTTCCTTGAATTGATAATAGGTTTTTCTTTGTCATTTTAAACAGATTTCAGTCAAAATCGGCTTCTTCGATTCATATCGTATCTAAAACCGCATCAAAACTGCAAATATCAGTTTAAACTATCATTTTTTGATACAAACAGTTATATATTCATGTCAATATCTATCAAATTCTAGTCAAAATCGGCGTCTTTGGGCATTTTAGTAACGAAAACCTCAATAAACTATTAGATTTCGACGTAAGGCAACCTTTCTGAGTCAAATAGTTGCCGATTTCGATAAAATCTTAGTCAGAATCTGCTTTTTCGCCTCTTATTGTACCCAAATCTACCTTAGAAATGCGGATATATACTTAAAACACCTTCTTTTGGGACAAATAATTGGTTTTCGCCCTTGATTTACGGAAGATTATAACCAAAACATGCATTTTTATAACTTAGCGAACTGAAATCTACATTAAAACTGCAGATAACTACTTAAAAATTCACTTCCTTGAATTGATAATAGGTTTTTTTTGTCATTTTAAACTGATTCCAGTCAAAATCGGCTTCTTCGATCGACTAAAACCGCATCAAAACTGCAAATATCAGTTTAAACTATCATTTTTTGATACAAACAGTTATATATTCATGTCAATATCTTTCAAATTCTAGTCAAAATCGGCGTCTTTGGGCATTTTAGTAACGAAAACCTTAATAAACTATTAGATTTCGACGTAAGGCAACCTTTCTGAGTCAAATAGTTGCCGATTTCGATAAAATCTTAGTCAGAATCTGCTTTTTCGCCTCTTATTGTACCCAAATCTACCTTAGAAATGCAGATATATACTTAAAACACCTTCTTTTGGGACAAACAATTGGTTTTCGCCCTTGATTTATGGAAGATTATAGCCAAAACATGCATTTTCATAACTTAGCGAACTGAAATCTACATTAAAACTGCAGATAACTACTTAAAAATTCACTTCCTTGAATTGATAATAGGTTTTTCTTTGTCATTTTAAACAGATTCCAGTCAAAATCGGCTTCTTCGATTCATATCGTATCTAAAACCGCATCAAAACTGCAAATATCAGTTTAAACTATCATCTTTTGATACAAACAGTTATATATTCATGTCAATATCTTTCAAATTCTAGTCAAAATCGGCGTCTTTGGGCATTTTAGTAACGAAAACCTTAATAAACTATTAGATTTCGACGTAAGGCAACCTTTCTGAGTCAAATAGTTGCCGATTTCAATAAAATCTTAGTCAGAATCTGCTTTTTCGCCTCTTATTGTACCCAAATCTACCTTAGAAATGCAGATATATACTTAAAACACCTTCTTTTGGGACAAATAATTGGTTTTCGCCCTTGATTTACGGAAGATTATAACCAAAACATGCATTTTTATAACTTAGCGAACTGAAATCTACATTAAAACTGCAGATAACTACTTAAAAATTCACTTCCTTGAATTGATAATAGGTTTTTTTTGTCATTTTAAACTGATTCCAGTCAAAATCGGCTTCTTCGATCGACTAAAACCGCATCAAAACTGCAAATATCAGTTTAAACTATCATTTTTTGATACAAACAGTTATATATTCATGTCAACATCTTTCAAATTCTAGTCAAAATCGGCGTCTTTGGGCATTTTAGTAACGAAAACCTTAATAAACTATTAGATTTCGACGTAAGGCAACCTTTCTGAGTCAAATAGTTGCCGATTTCGATAAAATCTTAGTCAGAATCTGCTTTTTCGCCTCTTATTGTACCCAAATCTACCTTAGAAATGCAGATATATACTTAAAACACCTTCTTTTGGGACAAATAATTGGTTTTCGCCCTTGATTTACGGAAGATTATAGCCAAAACATGCATTTTCATAACTTAGCGAACTGAAATCTACATTAAAACTGCAGATAACTACTTAAAAATTCACTTCCTTGAATTGATAATAGGTTTTTCTTTGTCATTTTAAACAGATTTCAGTCAAAATCGGCTTCTTCGATTCATATCGTATCTAAAACCGCATCAAAACTGCAAATATCAGTTTAAACTATCATTTTTTGATACAAACAGTTATATATTCATGTCAATATCTATCAAATTCTAGTCAAAATCGGCGTCTTTGGGCATTTTAGTAACGAAAACCTCAATAAACTATTAGATTTCGACGTAAGGCAACCTTTCTGAGTCAAATAGTTGCCGATTTCGATAAAATCTTAGTCAGAATCTGCTTTTTCGCCTCTTATTGTACCCAAATCTACCTTAGAAATGCGGATATATACTTAAAACACCTTCTTTTGGGACAAATAATTGGTTTTCGCCCTTGATTTACGGAAGATTATAACCAAAACATGCATTTTTATAACTTAGCGAACTGAAATCTACATTAAAACTGCAGATAACTACTTAAAAATTCACTTCCTTGAATTGATAATAGGTTTTTTTTTGTCATTTTAAACTGATTCCAGTCAAAATCGGCTTCTTCGATCGACTAAAACCGCATCAAAACTGCAAATATCAGTTTAAACTATCATTTTTTGATACAAACAGTTATATATTCATGTCAATATCTTTCAAATTCTAGTCAAAATCGGCGTCTTTGGGCATTTTAGTAACGAAAACCTTAATAAACTATTAGATTTCGACGTAAGGCAACCTTTCTGAGTCAAATAGTTGCCGATTTCGATAAAATCTTAGTCAGAATCTGCTTTTTCGCCTCTTATTGTACCCAAATCTACCTTAGAAATGCAGATATATACTTAAAACACCTTCTTTTGGGACAAACAATTGGTTTTCGCCCTTGATTTATGGAAGATTATAGCCAAAACATGCATTTTCATAACTTAGCGAACTGAAATCTACATTAAAACTGCAGATAACTACTTAAAAATTCACTTCCTTGAATTGATAATAGGTTTTTCTTTGTCATTTTAAACAGATTCCAGTCAAAATCGGCTTCTTCGATTCATATCGTATCTAAAACCGCATCAAAACTGCAAATATCAGTTTAAACTATCATCTTTTGATACAAACAGTTATATATTCATGTCAATATCTATCAAATTCTAGTCAAAATCGGCGTCTTTGGGCATTTTAGTAACGAAAACCTTAATAAACTATTAGATTTCGACGTAAGGCAACTTTTCTGAGTCAAATAGTTGCCGATTTCGATAAAATCTTAGTCAGAATCTGCTTTTTCGCCTCTTATTGTACCCAAATCTACCTTAGAAATGCAGATATATACTTAAAACACCTTCTTTTGGGACAAATAATTGGTTTTCGCCCTTGATTTACGGAAGATTATAGCCAAAACATGCATTTTCATAACTTAGCGAACTGAAATCTACATTAAAACTGCAGATAACTACTTAAAAATTCACTTCCTTGAATTGATAATAGGTTTTTCTTTGTCATTTTAAACAGATTTCAGTCAAAATCGGCTTCTTCGATTCATATCGTATCTAAAACCGCATCAAAACTGCAAATATCAGTTTAAACTATCATTTTTTGATACAAACAGTTATATATTCATGTCAATATCTATCAAATTCTAGTCAAAATCGGCGTCTTTGGGCATTTTAGTAACGAAAACCTTAATAAACTATTAGATTTCGACGTAAGGCAACTTTTCTGAGTCAAATAGCTGCCGATTTCGATAAAATCTTAGTCAGAATCTGCTTTTTCGCCTCTTATTGTACCCAAATCTACCTTAGAAATGCAGATATATACTTAAAACACCTTCTTTTGGGACAAATAATTGGTTTTCGCCCTTGATTTACGGAAGATTATAGCCAAAACATGCATTTTCATAACTTAGCGAACTGAAATCTACATTAAAACTGCAGATAACTACTTAAAAATTCACTTCCTTGAATTGATAATAGGTTTTTCTTTGTCATTTTAAACAGATTCCAGTCAAAATCGGCTTCTTCGATTCATATCGTATGTAAAACCGCATCAAAACTGCAAATATCAGTTTAAACTATCATCTTTTGATACAAACAGTTATATATTCATGTCAATATCTATCAAATTCTAGTCAAAATCGGCGTCTTTGGGCATTTTAGTAACGAAAACCTTAATAAACTATTAGATTTCGACGTAAGGCAACTTTTCTGAGTCAAATAGTTGCCGATTTCGATAAAATCTTAGTCAGAATCTGCTTTTTCGCCTCTTATTGTACCCAAATCTACCTTAGAAATGCAGATATATACTTAAAACACCTTCTTTTGGGACAAATAATTGGTTTTCGCCCTTGATTTACGGAAGATTATAGCCAAAACATGCATTTTCATAACTTAGCGAACTGAAATCTACATTAAAACTGCAGATAACTACTTAAAAATTCACTTCCTTGAATTGATAATAGGTTTTTCTTTGTCATTTTAAACAGATTCCAGTCAAAATCGGCTTCTTCGATTCATATCGTATCTAAAACCGCATCAAAACTGCAAATATCTGTTTAAACTATCATTTTTTGATACAAACAGTTATATATTCATGTCAATATCTATCAAATTCTAGTCAAAATCGGCGTCTTTGGGCATTTTAGTAACGAAAACCTTAATAAACTATTAGATTTCGACGTAAGGCAACTTTTCTGAGTCAAATAGTTGCCGATTTCGATAAAATCTTAGTCAGAATCTGCTTTTTCGCCTCTTATTGTACCCAAATCTACCTTAGAAATGCAGATATATACTTAAAACACCTTCTTTTGGGACAAATAATTGGTTTTCGCCCTTGATTTACGGAAGATTATAGCCAAAACATGCATTTTCATAACTTAGCGAACTGAAATCTACATTAAAACTGCAGATAACTACTTAAAAATTCACTTCCTTGAATTGATAATAGGTTTTTCTTTGTCATTTTAAACAGATTCCAGTCAAAATCGGCTTCTTCGATTCATATCGTATCTAAAACCGCATCAAAACTGCAAATATCTGTTTAAACTATCATTTTTTGATACAAACAGTTATATATTCATGTCAATATCTATCAAATTCTAGTCAAAATCGGCGTCTTTGGGCATTTTAGTAACGAAAACCTTAATAAACTATTAGATTTCGACGTAAGGCAACCTTTCTGAGTCAAATAGCTGCCGATTTCGATAAAATCTTAGTCAGAATCTGCTTTTTCGCCTCTTATTGTACCCAAATCTACCTTAGAAATGCGGATATATACTTAAAACACCTTCTTTTGGGACAAATAATTGGTTTTCGCCCTTGATTTACGGAAGATTATAACCAAAACATGCATTTTTATAACTTAGCGAACTGAAATCTACATTAAAACTGCAGATAACTACTTAAAAATTCACTTCCTTGAATTGATAATAGGTTTTTTTTTGTCATTTTAAACTGATTCCAGTCAAAATCGGCTTCTTCGATCGACTAAAACCGCATCAAAACTGCAAATATCAGTTTAAACTATCATTTTTTGATACAAACAGTTATATATTCATGTCAATATCTTTCAAATTCTAGTCAAAATCGGCGTCTTTGGGCATTTTAGTAACGAAAACCTTAATAAACTATTAGATTTCGACGTAAGGCAAACTTTCTGAGTCAAATAGTTGCCGATTTCGATAAAATCTTAGTCAGAATCTGCTTTTTCGCCTCTTATTGTACCCAAATCTACCTTAGAAATGCAGATATATACTTAAAACACCTTCTTTTGGGACAAATAATTGGTTTTCGCCCTTGATTTACGGAAGATTATAGCCAAAACATGCATTTTCATAACTTAGCGAACTGAAATCTACATTAAAACTGCAGATAACTACTTAAAAATTCACTTCCTTGAATTGATAATAGGTTTTTCTTTGTCATTTTAAACAGATTTCAGTCAAAATCGGCTTCTTCGATTCATATCGTATCTAAAACCGCATCAAAACTGCAAATATCAGTTGAAACTATCATTTTTTGATACAAACAGTTATATATTCATGTCAATATCTATCAAATTCTAGTCAAAATCGGCGTCTTTGGGCATTTTAGTAACGAAAACCTTAATAAACTATTAGATTTCGACGTAAGGCAACCTTTCTGAGTCAAATAGCTGCCGATTTCGATAAAATCTTAGTCAGAATCTGCTTTTTCGCCTCTTATTGTACCCAAATCTACCTTAGAAATGCAGATATATACTTAAAACACCTTCTTTTGGGACAAATAATTGGTTTTCGCCCTTGATTTACGGAAGATTATAGCCAAAACATGCATTTTCATAACTTAGCGAACTGAAATCTACATTAAAACTGCAGATAACTACTTAAAAATTCACTTCCTTGAATTGATAATAGGTTTTTCTTTGTCATTTTAAACAGATCCCAGTCAAAATCGGCTTCTTCGATTCATATCGTATCTAAAACCGCATCAAAACTGCAAATATCAGTTTAAACTATCATTTTTTGATACAAACAGTTATATATTCATGTCAATATCAATCAAATTCTAGTCAAAATCGGCGTCTTTGGGCATTTTAGTAACGAAAACCTTAATAAACTATTAGATTTCGACGTAAGGCAACTTTTCTGAGTCAAATAGTTGCCGATTTCGATAAAATCTTAGTCAGAATCTGCTTTTTCGCCTCTTATTGTACCCAAATCTACCTTAGAAATGCAGATATATACTTAAAACACCTTCTTTTGGGACAAATAATTGGTTTTCGCCCTTGATTTACGGAAGATTATAGCCAAAACATGCATTTTCATAACTTAGCGAACTGAAATCTACATTAAAACTGCAGATAACTACTTAAAAATTCACTTCCTTGAATTGATAATAGGTTTTTCTTTGTCATTTTAAACAGATTCCAGTCAAAATCGGCTTCTTCGATTCATATCGTATCTAAAACCGCATCAAAACTGCAAATATCTGTTTAAACTATCATTTTTTGATACAAACAGTTATATATTCATGTCAATATCTATCAAATTCTAGTCAAAATCGGCGTCTTTGGGCATTTTAGTAACGAAAACCTTAATAAACTATTAGATTTCGACGTAAGGCAACCTTTCTGAGTCAAATAGCTGCCGATTTCGATAAAATCTTAGTCAGAATCTGCTTTTTCGCCTCTTATTGTACCCAAATCTACCTTAGAAATGCGGATATATACTTAAAACACCTTCTTTTGGGACAAATAATTGGTTTTCGCCCTTGATTTACGGAAGATTATAACCAAAACATGCATTTTTATAACTTAGCGAACTGAAATCTACATTAAAACTGCAGATAACTACTTAAAAATTCACTTCCTTGAATTGATAATAGGTTTTTTTTGTCATTTTAAACTGATTCCAGTCAAAATCGGCTTCTTCGATCGACTAAAACCGCATCAAAACTGCAAATATCAGTTTAAACTATCATTTTTTGATACAAACAGTTATATATTCATGTCAATATCTTTCAAATTCTAGTCAAAATCGGCGTCTTTGGGCATTTTAGTAACGAAAACCTTAATAAACTATTAGATTTCGACGTAAGGCAAACTTTCTGAGTCAAATAGTTGCCGATTTCGATAAAATCTTAGTCAGAATCTGCTTTTTCGCCTCTTATTGTACCCAAATCTACCTTAGAAATGCAGATATATACTTAAAACACCTTCTTTTGGGACAAATAATTGGTTTTCGCCCTTGATTTACGGAAGATTATAGCCAAAACATGCATTTTCATAACTTAGCGAACTGAAATCTACATTAAAACTGCAGATAACTACTTAAAAATTCACTTCCTTGAATTGATAATAGGTTTTTCTTTGTCATTTTAAACAGATTTCAGTCAAAATCGGCTTCTTCGATTCATATCGTATCTAAAACCGCATCAAAACTGCAAATATCAGTTGAAACTATCATTTTTTGATACAAACAGTTATATATTCATGTCAATATCTATCAAATTCTAGTCAAAATCGGCGTCTTTGGGCATTTTAGTAACGAAAACCTTAATAAACTATTAGATTTCGACGTAAGGCAACCTTTCTGAGTCAAATAGCTGCCGATTTCGATAAAATCTTAGTCAGAATCTGCTTTTTCGCCTCTTATTGTACCCAAATCTACCTTAGAAATGCAGATATATACTTAAAACACCTTCTTTTGGGACAAATAATTGGTTTTCGCCCTTGATTTACGGAAGATTATAGCCAAAACATGCATTTTCATAACTTAGCGAACTGAAATCTACATTAAAACTGCAGATAACTACTTAAAAATTCACTTCCTTGAATTGATAATAGGTTTTTCTTTGTCATTTTAAACAGATCCCAGTCAAAATCGGCTTCTTCGATTCATATCGTATCTAAAACCGCATCAAAACTGCAAATATCAGTTTAAACTATCATTTTTTGATACAAACAGTTATATATTCATGTCAATATCAATCAAATTCTAGTCAAAATCGGCGTCTTTGGGCATTTTAGTAACGAAAACCTTAATAAACTATTAGATTTCGACGTAAGGCAACTTTTCTGAGTCAAATAGTTGCCGATTTCGATAAAATCTTAGTCAGAATCTGCTTTTTCGCCTCTTATTGTACCCAAATCTACCTTAGAAATGCAGATATATACTTAAAACACCTTCTTTTGGGACAAATAATTGGTTTTCGCCCTTGATTTACGGAAGATTATAGCCAAAACATGCATTTTCATAACTTAGCGAACTGAAATCTACATTAAAACTGCAGATAACTACTTAAAAATTCACTTCCTTGAATTGATAATAAGTTTTTCTTTGTCATTTTAAACAGACTCCAGTCAAAATCGGCTTCTTCGACCCATATCTTACCTAAAACCGCATCAAAACTGCAAATATCAGTTTAAACTATCATTTTTTGATACAAACAGTTATATATTCATTTCAATATCTTTCAAATTCTAGTCAAAATCGGCGTCTTTGGGCATTTTAGTAACGAAAACCTTAATAAACTATTAGATTTCGACGTAAGGCAACCTTTCTGAGTCAAATAGTTGCCGATTTCGATAAAATCTTAGTCAGAATCTGCTTTTTCGCCTCTTATTGTACCCAAATCTACCTTAGAAATGCAGATATATACTTAAAACACCTTCTTTCGGGACAAATAATTGGTTTTCGCCCTTGATTTACTGAAGATTATAGCCAAAACATGCATTTTCATAACTTAGCGAACTGAAATCTATATTAAAACTGCAGATAACTACTTAAAAATTCACTTCCTTGAATTGATAATAGGTTTTTCTTTGTCATTTTAAACAGATTCCAGTCAAAATCGGCTTCTTCGATTCATATCGTATCTAAAACCGCATCAAAACTGCAAATATCAGTTTAAACAATCATTTTTTGATACAAACAGTTATATATTCATGTCAATATCTTTCAAATTCTAGTCAAAATCGGCGTCTTTGGGCATTTTAGTAACGAAAACCTTAATAAACTATTAGATTTCGACGTAAGGCAACCTTTCTGAGTCAAATAGCTGCCGATTACGATAAAATCTTAGTCAGAATCTGCTTTTTCGCCTCTTATTGTACCCAAATCTACCTTAGAAATGCAGATATATACTAAAAACACCTTCTTTTGGGACAAATAATTGGTTTTCGCCCTTGATTTACGGAAGATTATAGCCAAAACATGCATTTTCATAACTTAGCGAACTGAAATCTACATTAAAACTGCAGATAACTACTTAAAAATTCACTTCCTAGAATTGATAATAAGTTTTTCTTTGTCATTTTAAACAGATTCCAGTCAAAATCGGCTTCTTCGACTCATATCGTACCTAAAACCGCATCAAAACTGCAAATATCATTTTAAACTATCATTTTTTGATACAAACAGTTATATATTCATTTCAATATCTTTCAAATTCTAGTCAAAATCGGCGTCTTTGGGCATTTTAGTAACGAAAACCTTAATAAACTATTAGATTTCGACGTAAGGCAACCTTTCTGAGTCAAATAGTTGCCGATTTCGATAAAATCTTAGTCAGAATCTGCTTTTTCGTCTCTTATTGTACCCAAATCTACCTTAGAAATGCAGATATATACTTAAAACACCTTCTTTTGGGACAAATAATTGGTTTTCGCCCTTGATTTCCGGAAGATTATAGCCAAAACATGCATTTTCATAACTTAGCGAACTGAAATCTACATTAAAACTGCAGATAACTACTTAAAAATTCACTTCCTTGAATTGATAATAGGTTTTTCTTTGTCATTTTAAACAGATTCCAGTCAAAATCGGCTTCTTCGATTCATATCGTATCTAAAACCGCATCAAAACTGCAAATATCACTTTAAACTATCATTTTTTGATACAAACAGTTATATATTCATGTCAATATCTTTCAAATTCTAGTCAAAATCGGGGTCTTTGGGCATTTTAGTAACGAAAACCTTAATAAACTATTAGATTTCGACGTAAGGCAACCTTTCTGAGTCAAATAGTTGCCGATTTCGATAAAATCTTAGTCAGAATCTGCTTTTTCGCCTCTTATTGTACCCAAATCTACCTTAGAAATGCGGATATATACTTAAAACACCTTCTTTTGGGACAAATAATTGGTTTTCGCCCTTGATTTACGGAAGATTATAACCAAAACATGCATTTTTATAACTTAGCGAACTGAAATCTACATTAAAACGGCAGATAACTACTTAAAAATTCACTTCCTTGAATTGATAATAGGTTTTTTTTTGTCATTTTAAACTGATTCCAGTCAAAATCGGCTTCTTCGATCGACTAAAACCGCATCAAAACTGCAAATATCAGTTTAAACTATCATTTTTTGATACAAACAGTTATATATTCATGTCAATATCTTTCAAATTCTAGTCAAAATTGGCGTCTTTGGGCATTTTAGTAACGAAAACCTTAATAAACTATTAGATTTCGACGTAAGGCAACCTTTCTGAGTCAAATAGTTGCCGATTTCGATAAAATCTTAGTGAGAATCTGCTTTTTCGCCTCTTATTGTACCCAAATCTACCATAGAAATGCAGATATATACTTAAAACACCTTCTTTTGGGACAAATAATTGGTTTTCGCCCTTGATTTACGGAAGATTATAGCCAACACATGCATTTTCATAACTTAGCGAACTGAAATCTACATTAAAACTGCAGATAACTACTTAAAAATTCACTTCCTTGAATTGATAATAAGTTTTTCTTTGTCATTTTAAACAGATTCCAGTCAAAATCGGCTTCTTCGACCCATATCTTACCTAAAACCGCATCAAAACTGCAAATATCAGTTTAAACTATCATTTTTTGATACAAACAGTTATATATTCATTTCAATATCTTTCAATTTCTAGTCAAAATCGGCGTCTTTGGGCATTTTAGTAACGAAAACCTTAATAAACTATTAGATTTCGACGTAAGGCAACCTTTCTGAGTCAAATAGTTGCCGATTTCGATAAAATCTTAGTCAGAATCTGCTTTTTCGCCTCTTATTGTACCCAAATCTACCTTAGAAATGCAGATATATACTTAAAACACCTTCTTTCGGGACAAATAATTGGTTTTCGCCCTTGATTTACCCAAGATTATAGCCAAAAAAACATGCATTTTCATAACTTAGCGAACTGAAATCTACATTAAAACTGCAGATAACTACTTAAAAATTCACTTCCTTGAATTGATAATAGGTTTTTCTTTGTCATTTTAAACAGATTCCAGTCAAAATCGGCTTCTTCGATTCATATCGTATCTAAAACCGCATCAAAACTGCAAATATCTGTTTAAACTATCATTTTTTGATACAAACAGTTATATATTCATGTCAATATCTTTCAAATTCTAGTCAAAATCGGCGTCTTTGGGCATTTTAGTAACGAAAACTTTAATAAACTATTAGATTTCGACGTAAGGCAACCTTTCTGAGTCAAATAGTTGCCGATTTCGATAAAATCTTTGTCAGAATCTGCTTTTTCGCCTCTTATTGTACCCAAATCAACCTTAGAAATGCGGATATATACTTAAAACACCTTCTTTTGGGACAAATAATTGGTTTTCGCCCTTGATTTACGGAAGATTATAACCAAAACATGCATTTTTATAACTTAGCGAACTGAAATCTACATTAAAACTGCAGATAACTACTTAAAAATTCACTTCCTTGAATTGATAATAGGTTTTTCTTTGTCATTTTAAACAGATTCCAGTCAAAATCGGCTTCTTCGACCCATATCTTACCTAAAACCGCATCAAAACTGCAAATATCAGTTTAAACTATCATTTTTTGATACAAACAGTTATATATTCATTTCAATATCTTTCAAATTCTAGTCAAAATCGGCGTTTTTGGGCATTTTAGTAACGAAAACCTTAATAAACTATTGGATTTCGACGTAAGGCAACCTTTCTGAGTCAAATAGTTGCCGATTTCGATAAAATCTTAGTCAGAATCTGCTTTTTCGCCTCTTATTGTACCCAAATCTACCTTAGAAATGCAGATATATACTTAAAACACCTTCTTTCGGGACAAATAATTGGTTTTCGCCCTTGATTTACGGAAGATTATAGCCAAAACATGCATTTTCATAACTTAGCGAACTGAAATCTACATTAAAACTGCAGATAACTACTTAAAAATTCACTTCCTTGAATTGATAATAGGTTTTTCTTTGTCATTTTAAACAGATTCCAGTCAAAATCGGCTTCTTCGATTCATATCGTATCTAAAACCGCATCAAAACTGCAAATATCTGTTTAAACTATCATTTTTTGATACAAACAGTTATATATTCATGTCAATATCTTTCAAATTCTAGTCAAAATCGGCGTCTTTGGGCATTTTAGTAACGAAAACCTTAATAAACTATTAGATTTCGACGTAAGGCAACCTTTCTGAGTCAAATAGTTGCCGATTTCGATAAAATCTTAGTCAGAATCTGCTTTTTCGCCTCTTATTGTACCCAAATCTACCTTAGAAATGCGGACATATACTTAAAACACCTTCTTTTGGGACAAATAATTGGTTTTCGCCCTTGATTTACGGAAGATTATAGCCAAAACATGCATTTTCATAACTTAGCGAACTGAAATCTACATTAAAACTGCAGACAACTACTTAAAAATTCACTTCCTTGAATTGATAATAGGTTTTTCTTTGTCATTTTAAACTGATTCCAGTCAAAATCGGCTTCTTCGATCGACTAAAACCGCATCAAAACTGCAAATATCAGTATAAACTATCATTTTTTGATACAAACAGTTATATATTCATGTCAATATCTTTCAAATTCTAGTCAAGATCGGCGTCTTTTTGCATTTTAGTAACGAAAACCTTAATAAACTATTAGATTTCGACGTAAGGCAACCATTCTGAGTCAAATAGTTGCCGATTTCGATAAAATCTTAGTGAGAATCTGCTTTTTCGCCTCTTATTGTACCCAAATCTACCTTAGAAATGCAGATATATACTTAAAACACCTTCTTTTGGGACAAATAATTGGTTTTCGCCCTTGATTTCCGGAAGATTATAGCCAAAACATGCATTTTCATAACTTAGCGAACTGAAATCTACATTAAAACTGCAGATAACTACTTAAAAATTCACTTCCTTGAATTGATAATAGGTTTTTCTTTGTCATTTTAAACAGATTCCAGTCAAAATCGGCTTCTTCGATTCATATCGTATCTAAAACCGCATCAAAACTGCAAATATCAGTTTAAACTATCATTTTTTGATACAAACAGTTATATATTCATGTCAATATCTTTCAAATTCTAGTCAAAATCGGGGTCTTTGGGCATTTTAGTAACGAAAACCTTAATAAACTATTAGATTTCGACGTAAGGCAACCTTTCTGAGTCAAATAGTTGCCGATTTCGATAAAATCTTAGTCAGAATCTGCTTTTTCGCCTCTTATTGTACCCAAATCTACCTTAGAAATGCGGATATATACTTAAAACACCTTCTTTTGGGACAAATAATTGGTTTTCGCCCTTGATTTACGGAAGATTATAACCAAAACATGCATTTTTATAACTTAGCGAACTGAAATCTACATTAAAACTGCAGAAAACTACTTAAAAATTCACTTCCTTGAATTGATAATAGGTTTTTTTTGTCATTTTAAACTGATTCCTGTCAAAATCGGCTTCTTCGATCGACTAAAACCGCATCAAAACTGCAAATATCAGTTTAAACTATCATTTTTTGATACAAACAGTTATATATTCATGTCAATATCTTTCAAATTCTAGTCAAAATTGGCGTCTTTGGGCATTTTAGTAACGAAAACCTTAATAAACTATTAGATTTCGACGTAAGGCAACCTTTCTGAGTCAAATAGTTGCCGATTTCGATAAAATCTTAGTGAGAATCTGCTTTTTCGCCTCTTATTGTACCCAAATCTACCATAGAAATGCAGATATATACTTAAAACACCTTCTTTTGGGACAAATAATTGGTTTTCGCCCTTGATTTACGGAAGATTATAGCCAACACATGCATTTTCATAACTTAGCGAACTGAAATCTACATTAAAACTGCAGATAACTACTTAAAAATTCACTTCCTTGAATTGATAATAAGTTTTTCTTTGTCATTTTAAACAGATTCCAGTCAAAATCGGCTTCTTCGACCCATATCTTACCTAAAACCGCATCAAAACTGCAAATATCAGTTTAAACTATCATTTTTTGATACAAGCAGTTATATATTCATTTCAATATCTTTCAATTTCTAGTCAAAATCGGCGTCTTTGGGCATTTTAGTAACGAAAACCTTAATAAACTATTAGATTTCGACGTAAGGCAACCTTTCTGAGTCAAATAGTTGCCGATTTCGATAAAATCTTAGTCAGAATCTGCTTTTTCGCCTCTTATTGTACCCAAATCTACCTTAGAAATGCAGATATATACTTAAAACACCTTCTTTCGGGACAAATAATTGGTTTTCGCCCTTGATTTACCCAAGATTATAGCCAAAACATGCATTTTCATAACTTAGCGAACTGAAATCTACATTAAAACTGCAGATAACTACTTAAAAATTCACTTCCTTGAATTGATAATAGGTTTTTCTTTGTCATTTTAAACAGATTCCAGTCAAAATCGGCTTCTTCGATTCATATCGTATCTAAAACCGCATCAAAACTGCAAATATCTGTTTAAACTATCATTTTTTGATACAAACAGTTATATATTCATGTCAATATCTTTCAAATTCTAGTCAAAATCGGCGTCTTTGGGCATTTTAGTAACGAAAACTTTAATAAACTATTAGATTTCGACGTAAGGCAACCTTTCTGAGTCAAATAGTTGCCGATTTCGATAAAATCTTTGTCAGAATCTGCTTTTTCGCCTCTTATTGTACCCAAATCAACCTTAGAAATGCGGATATATACTTAAAACACCTTCTTTTGGGACAAATAATTGGTTTTCGCCCTTGATTTACGGAAGATTATAACCAAAACATGCATTTTTATAACTTAGCGAACTGAAATCTACATTAAAACTGCAGATAACTACTTAAAAATTCACTTCCTTGAATTGATAATAGGTTTTTCTTTGTCATTTTAAACAGATTCCAGTCAAAATCGGCTTCTTCGACCCATATCTTACCTAAAACCGCATCAAAACTGCAAATATCAGTTTATACTATCATTTTTTGATACAAACAGTTATATATTCATTTCAATATCTTTCAAATTCTAGTCAAAATCGGCGTTTTTGGGCATTTTAGTAACGAAAACCTTAATAAACTATTAGATTTCGACGTAAGGCAACCTTTCTGAGTCAAATAGTTGCCGATTTCGATAAAATCTTAGTCAGAATCTGCTTTTTCGCCTCTTATTGTACCCAAATCTACCTTAGAAATGCAGATATATACTTAAAACACCTTCTTTCGGGACAAATAATTGGTTTTCGCCCTTGATTTACGGAAGATTATAGCCAAAACATGCATTTTCATAACTTAGCGAACTGAAATCTACATTAAAACTGCAGATAACTACTTAAAAATTCACTTCCTTGAATTGATAATAGGTTTTTCTTTGTCATTTTAAACAGATTCCAGTCAAAATCGGCTTCTTCGATTCATATCGTATCTAAAACCGCATCAAAACTGCAAATATCTGTTTAAACTATCATTTTTTGATACAAACAGTTATATATTCATGTCAATATCTTTCAAATTCTAGTCAAAATCGGCGTCTTTGGGCATTTTAGTAACGAAAACCTTAATAAACTATTAGATTTCGACGTAAGGCAACCTTTCTGAGTCAAATAGTTGCCGATTTCGATAAAATCTTAGTCAGAATCTGCTTTTTCGCCTCTTATTGTACCCAAATCTACCTTAGAAATGCGGACATATACTTAAAACACCTTCTTTTGGGACAAATAATTGGTTTTCGCCCTTGATTTACGGAAGATTATAGCCAAAACATGCATTTTCATAACTTAGCGAACTGAAATCTACATTAAAACTGCAGACAACTACTTAAAAATTCACTTCCTTGAATTGATAATAGGTTTTTCTTTGTCATTTTAAACTGATTCCAGTCAAAATCGGCTTCTTCGATCGACTAAAACCGCATCAAAACTGCAAATATCAGTATAAACTATCATTTTTTGATACAAACAGTTATATATTCATGTCAATATCTTTCAAATTCTAGTCAAGATCGGCGTCTTTTTGCATTTTAGTAACGAAAACCTTAATAAACTATTAGATTTCGACGTAAGGCAACCATTCTGAGTCAAATAGTTGCCGATTTCGATAAAATCTTAGTGAGAATCTGCTTTTTCGCCTCTTATTGTACCCAAATCTACCTTAGAAATGCAGATATATACTTAAAACACCTTCTTTTGGGACAAATAATTGGTTTTCGCCCTTGATTTACGGAAGATTATAGCCAAAACATGCATTTTCATAACTTAGCGAACTGAAATCTACATTAAAGCTGCAGATAACTACTTAAAAATTCACTTCCTTGAATTGATAATAGGTTTTTCTTTGTCATTTTAAACAGATTCCAGTCAAAATCGGCTTATTCGATTCATATCGTATCTAAAACCGCATCAAAACTGCAAATATCAGTTTAAACTATCATTTTTTGATACAAACAGTTATATATTCATGTCAATATCTATCAAATTCTAGTCAAAATCGGCGTCTTTGGGCATTTTAGTAACGAAAACCTTAATAAACTATTAGATTTCGACGTAAGACAACCTTTCTGAGTCAAATAGCTGCCGATTTCGATAAAATCTTAGTCAGAATCTGCTTTTCCGCCTCTTATTGTACCCAAATCTACCTTAGAAATGCAGATATATACTTAAAACACCTTCTTTTGGGACAAATAATTGGTTTTCGCCCTTGATTTACGGAAGATTATAGCCAAAACATGCATTTTCATAACTTAGCGAACTGAAATCTACATTAAAACTGCAGATAACTACATAAAAATTCGCTTCCTTGAATTGATAATAAGTTTTTCTTTGTCATTTTAAACAGATTCCAGTCAAAATCGGCTTCTTCGACTCATATCGTACCTAAAACCGCATCAAAACTGCAAATATCATTTTAAACTATCATTTTTTGATACAAACAGTTATATATTCATTTCAATATCTTTCAAATTCTAGTCAAAATCGGCGTCTTTGTGCATTTTAGTAACGAAAACCTTAATAAACTATTAGATTTCGACGTAAGGCAACCTTTCTGAGTCAAATAGTTGCCGATTTCGATAAAATCTTAGTCAGAATCTGCTTTTTCGTCTCTTATTGTACCCAAATCTACCTTAGAAATGCAGATATATACTTAAAACACCTTCTTTTGGGACAAATAATTGGTTTTCGCCCTTGATTTTCGGAAGATTATAGCCAAAACATGCATTTTCATAACTTAGCGAACTGAAATCTACATTAAAACTGCAGATAACTACTTAAAAATTCACTTCCTTGAATTGATAATAGGTTTTTCTTTGTCATTTTAAACAGATTCCAGTCAAAATCGGCTTCTTCGATTCAATTCGTATCTAAAACCGCATCAAAACTGCAAATATCAGTTTAAACTATCATTTTTTGATACAAACAGTTATATATTCATGTCAATATCTTTCAAATTCTAGTCAAAATCGGGGTCTTTGGGCATTTTAGTAACGAAAACCTTAATAAACTATTAGATTTCGACGTAAGGCAACCTTTCTGAGTAAAATAGTTGCCGATTTCGATAAAATCTTAGTCAGAATCTGCTTTTTCGCCTCTTATTGTACCCAAATCTACCTTAGAAATGCGGATATATACTTAAAACACCTTCTTTTGGGACAAATAATTGGTTTTCGCCCTTGATTTACTGAAGATTATAACCAAAACATGCATTTTTATAACTTAGCGAACTGAAATCTACATTAAAACTGCAGATAACTACTTAAAAATTCACTTCCTTGAATTGATAATAGGTTTTTTTTGTCATTTTAAACTGATTCCAGTCAAAATCGGCTTCTTCGATCGACTAAAACCGCATCAAAACTGCAAATATCAGTTTAAACTATCATTTTTTGATACAAACAGTTATATATTCATGTCAATATCTTTCAAATTCTAGTCAAAATCGGCGTCTTTGGGCATTTTAGTAACGAAAACCTTAATAAACTATTAGATTTCGACGTAAGGCAACCTTTCTGAGTCAAATAGTTGCCGATTTCGATAAAATCTTAGTCAGAATCTGCTGTTTCGCCTCTTATTGTACCCAAATCTACCTTAGAAATGCGGATATATACTTAAAACACCTTCTTTTGGGACAAATAATTGGTTTTCGCCCTTGATTTACGGAAGATTATAACCAAAACATGCATTTTTATAACTTAGCGAACTGAAATCTACATTAAAACTGCAGACAACTACTTAAAAATTCACTTCCTTGAATTGATAATAGGTTTTTCTTTGTCATTTTAAACTGATTCCAGTCAAAATCGGCTTCTTCGATCGACTAAAACCGCATCAAAACTGCAAATATCAGTATAAACTATCATTTTTTGATACAAACAGTTATATATTCATGTCAATATCTTTCAAATTCTAGTCAAAATCGGCGTCTTTTTGCATTTTAGTAACGAAAACCTTAATAAACTATTAGATTTCGACGTAAGGCAACCTTTCTGAGTCAAATAGTTGCCGATTTCGATAAAATCTTAGTGAGAATCTGCTTTTTCGCCTCTTATTGTACCCAAATCTACCTTAGAAATGCAGATATATACTTAAAACACCTTCTTTTGGGACAAATAATTGGTTTTCGCCCTTGATTTACGGAAGATTATAGCCAAAACATGCATTTTCATAACTTAGCGAACTGAAATCTACATTAAAACTGCAGATAACTACTTAAAAATTCACTTCCTTGAATTGATAATAGGTTTTTCTTTGTCATTTTAAACAGATTCCAGTCAAAATCGGCTTCTTCGATTCATATCGTATCTAAAACCGCATCAAAACTGCAAATATCAGTTTAAACTACCATTTTTTGATACAAACAGTTATATATTCATGTCAATATCTATCAAATTCTAGTCAAAATCGGCGTCTTTGAGCATTTTAGTAACGAAAACCTTAATAAACTATTAGATTTCGACGTAAGGCAACCTTTCTGAGTCAAATAGCTGCCGATTTCGATAAAATCTTAGTCAGAATCTGCTTTTTCGCCTCTTATTGTACCCAAATCTACCTTAGAAATGCAGATATATACTTAAAACACCTCCTTTTGGGACAAATAATTGGTTTTCGCCCTTGATTTACGGAAGATTATAGCCAAAACATGCATTTTCATAACTTAGCGAACTGAAATCTACATTAAAACTGCAGATAACTACTTAAAAATTCACTTCCTTGAATTGATAATAAGTTTTTCTTTGTCATTTTAAACAGATTCCAGTCAAAATCGGCTTCTTCGACTCATATCGTACCTAAAGCCGCAACAAAACTGCAAATATCATTTTAAACTATCATTTTTTGATACAAACAGTTATATATTCATTTCAATATCTTTGAAATTCTAGCCAAAATCGGCGTCTTTGGGCATTTTAGTAACGAAAACCTTAATAAACTATTAGATTTCGACGTAAGGCAACCTTTCTGAGTCAAATAGTTGCCGATTTCGATAAAATCTTAGTCAGAATCTGCTTTTTCGTCTCTTATTGTACCCAAATCTACCTTAGAAATGCAGATATATACTTAAAACACCTTCTTTTGGGACAAATAATTGGTTTTCGCCCTTGATTTCCGGAAGATTATAGCCAAAACATGCATTTTCATAACTTAGCGAACTGAAATCTACATTAAAACTGCAGATAACTACTTAAAAATTCACTTCCTTGAATTGATAATAGGTTTTTCTTTGTCATTTTAAACAGATTCCAGTCAAAATCGGCTTCTTCGATTCATATCGTATCTAAAACCGCATCAAAACTGCAAATATCAGTTTAAACTATCATTTTTTGATACAAACAGTTATATATTCATGTCAATATCTTTCAAATTCTAGTCAAAATCGGGGTCTTTGGGCATTTTAGTAACGAAAACCTTAATAAACTATTAGATTTCGACGTAAGGCAACCTTTCTGAGTAAAATAGTTGCCGATTTCGATAAAATCTTAGTCAGAATCTGCTTTTTCGCCTCTTATTGTACCCAAATCTACCTTAGAAATGCGGATATATACTTAAAACACCTTCTTTTGGGACAAATAATTGGTTTTCGCCCTTGATTTACTGAAGATTATAACCAAAACATGCATTTTTATAACTTAGCGAACTGAAATCTACATTAAAACTGCAGATAACTACTTAAAAATTCACTTCCTTGAATTGATAATAGGTTTTTTTTGTCATTTTAAACTGATTCCAGTCAAAATCGGCTTCTTCGATCGACTAAAACCGCATCAAAACTGCAAATATCAGTTTAAACTATCATTTTTTGATACAAACAGTTATATATTCATGTCAATATCTTTCAAATTCTAGTCAAAATCGGCGTCTTTGGGCATTTTAGTAACGAAAACCTTAATAAACTATTAGATTTCGACGTAAGGCAACCTTTCTGAGTCAAACAGTTGCCGATTTCGATAAAATCTTAGTGAGAATCTGCTTTTTCGCCTCTTATTGTACCCAAATCTACCTTAGAAATGCAGATATATACTTAAAACACCTTCTTTTGGGACAAATAATTGGTTTTCGCCCTTGATTTACGGAAGATTATAGCCAAAACATGCATTTTCATAACTTAGCGAACTGAAATCTACATTAAAACTGCAGATAACTACTTAAAAATTCACTTCCTTGAATTGATAATAGGTTTTTCTTTGTCATTTTAAACAGATTCCAGTCAAAATCGGCTTCTTCGATTCATATCGTATCTAAAACCGCATCAAAACTGCAAATATCAGTTTAAACTATCATTTTTTGATACAAACAGTTATATATTCATGTCAATATCTATCAAATTCTAGTCAAAATCGGCGTCTTTGGGCATTTTAGTAACGAAAACCTTAATAAACTATTAGATTTCGACGTAAGGCAACCTTCCTGAGTCAAATAGTTGCCGATTTCGATAAAATCTTAGTCAGAATCTGCTTTTTCGCCTCTTATTGTACCCAAATCTACCTTAGAAATGCAGATATATACTTAAAACACCTTCTTTCGGGACAAATAATTGGTTTTCGCCCTTGATTTACGGAAGATTATAGCCAAAACATGCATTTTCATAACTTAGCGAACTGAAATCTACATTAAAACTGCAGATAACTACTTAAAAATTCACTTCCTTGAATTGATAATAGGTTTTTCTTTGTCATTTTAAACAGATTCCAGTCAAAATCGGCTTCTTCGATTCATATCGTATCTAAAACCGCATCAAAACTGCAAATATCTGTTTAAACTATCATTTTTTGATACAAACAGTTATATATTCATGTCAATATCTTTCAAATTCTAGTCAAAATCGGCGTCTTTGGGCATTGGAGTAACGAAAACCTTAATAAACTATTAGATTTCGACGTAAGGCAACCTTTCTGAGTCAAATAGTTGCCGATTTCGATAAAATCTTAGTGAGAATCTGCTTTTTCGCCTCTTATTGTACCCAAATCTACCTTAGAAATGCAGATATATACTTAAAACACCTTCTTTTGGGACAAATAATTGGTTTTCGCCCTTGATTTACGGAAGATTATAGCCAAAACATGCATTTTCATAACTTAGCGAACTGAAATCTACATTAAAACTGCAGAAAACTACTTAAAAATTCACTTCCTTGAATTGATAATAGGTTTTTCTTTGTCATTTTAAACAGATTCCAGTCAAAATCGGCTTCTTCGATTCATATCGTATCTAAAACCGCATCAAAACTGCAAATATCAGTTTAAACTATCATTTTTTGATACAAACAGTTATATATTCATGTCAATATCTATCAAATTCTAGTCAAAATCGGCGTCTTTGGGCATTTTAGTAACGAAAACCTTAATAAACTATTAGATTTCGACGTAAAGCAACCTTTCTGAGTCAAATAGCTGCCGATTTCGATAAAATCTTAGTCAGAATCTGCTTTTTCGCCTCTTATTGTACCCAAATCTACCTTAGAAATGCAGATATATACTTAAAACACCTTCTTTTGGGACAAATAATTGGTTTTCGCCCTTGATTTACGGAAGATTATAGCCAAAACATGCATTTTCATAACTTAGCGAACTGAAATCTACATTAAAACTGCAGATAACTACTTAAAAATTCACTTCCTTGAATTGATAATAGGTTTTTCTTTGTCATTTTAAACAGATTCCAGTCAAAATCGGCTTCTTCGATTCATATCGTATCTAAAACCGCATCAAAACTGCAAATATCAGTTTAAACTATCATTTTTTGATACAAACAGTTATATATTCATGTCAATATCTTTCAAATTCTAGTCAAAATCGGCACTTTGGGCATTTTAGTAACGAAAACCTTAATAAACTATTAGATTTCGACGTAAGGCAACCTTTCTGAGTCAAATAGCTGCCGATTTCGATAAAATCTTAGTCAGAATCTGCTTTTTCGCCTCTTATTGTACCCAAATCTACCTTAGAAATGCAGATATATACTTAAAACACCTCCTTTTGGGACAAATAATTGGTTTTCGCCCTTGATTTACGGAAGATTATAGCCAAAACATGCATTTTCATAACTTAGCGAACTGAAATCTACATTAAAACTGCAGATAACTACTTAAAAATTCACTTCCTTGAATTGATAATAAGTTTTTCTTTGTCATTTTAAACAGATTCCAGTCAAAATCGGCTTCTTCGACTCATATCGCACCTAAAACCGCATCAAAACTGCAAATATCATTTTAAACTATCAATTTTTGATACAAACAGTTATATATTCATTTCAATATCTTTCAAATTCTAGTCAAAATCGGCGTCTTTGGGCATTTTAGTAACGAAAACCTTAATAAACTATTAGATTTCGACGTAAGGCAACCTTTCTGAGTCAAATAGTTGCCGATTTCGATAAAATCTTAGTCAGAATCTGCTTTTTCGTCTCTTATTGTACCCAAATCTACCTTAGAAATGCAGATATATACTTAAAACACCTTCTTTTGGGACAAATAATTGGTTTTCGCCCTTGATTTCCGGAAGATTATAGCCAAAACATGCATTTTCATAACTTAGCGAACTGAAATCTTCATTAAAACTGCAGATAACTACTTAAAAATTCACTTCCTTGAATTGATAATAGGTTTTTCTTTGTCATTTTAAACAGATTCCAGTCAAAATCGGCAACTTCGATTCATATCGTATCTAAAACCGCATCAAAACTGCAAATATCAGTTTAAACTATCATTTTTTGATACAAACAGTTATATATTCATGTCAATATCTTTCAAATTCTAGTCAAAATCGGCGTCTTTGGGCATTTTAGTAACGAAAACCTTAATAAACTATTAGATTTCGACGTAAGGCAACCTTTCTGAGTCAAATAGTTGCCGATTTCGATAAAATCTTAGTCAGAATCTGCTTTTTCGCCTCTTATTGTACCCAAATCTACCTTAGAAATGCAGATATATACTTAAAACACCTTCTTTTGGGACAAATAATTGGTTTTCGCCCTTGATTTACGGAAGATTATAGCCAAAACATGCATTTTCATAACTTAGCGAACTGAAATCTACATTAAAAATGCAGATAACTACTTAAAAATTCACTTCCTTGAATTGATAATAGGTTTTTCTTTGTCATTTTAAACAGATTCCAGTCAAAATCGGCTTCTTCGATTCATATCGTATTTAAAACCGCATCAAAACTGCAAATATCAGTTTAAACTATCATTTTTTGATACAAACAGTTATATATTCATGTTAATATCTTTCAAATTCTAGTCAAAATCGGCGTCTTTGGGCATTTTAGTAACGAAAACCTTAATAAACTATTAGATTTCGACGTAAGGCAACCTTTCTGAGTCAAATAGTTGCCGATTTCGATAAAATCTTAGTCAGAATCTGCTTTTTCGCCTCTTATTGTACCCAAATCTACCTTAGAAATGCAGATATATACTTAAAACACCTTCTTTTGGGACAAATAATTGGTTTTCGCCCTTGATTTACGGAAGATTATAGCCAAAACATGCATTTTCATAACTTAGCGAACTGAAATCTACATTAAAACTGCAGGTAACTCTTTAAAAATTCACTTCCTTGAATTGATAATAGGTTTTTCTATGTCATTTTAAACAGATTCCAGTCAAAATCGGCTTCTTCGATTCATATCGTATCTAAAACCGCATCAAAACTGCAAATATCAGTTTAAACTATCATTTTTTGATACAAACAGTTATATATTCATATCAATATCTTTCAAATTCTAGTCAAAATCGGCGTCTTTGGGCATTTTAGTAACGAAAACCTTAATAAACTATTAGATTTCGACGTAAGGCAACCTTTCTGAGACAAATAGTTGCCGATTTCGATAAAATCTTAGTCAGAATCTGCTTTTTCGCCTCTTATTGTACCCAAATCTACCTTAGAAATGCAGATATATACTTAAAACATCTTCTTTTGGGACAAATAATTGGTTTTCGCCCTTGATTTACGGAAGATTATAGCCAAAACATTCCAGTCAAAATCGGCTTCTTCGATTCATATCGTATCTAAAACCGCATCAAAACTGCAAATATCAGTTTAAACTATCATTTTTTGATACAAACAGTTATATATTCATGTCAATATCTTTCAAATTCTAGTCAAAATCGGCGTCTTTGGGCATTTTAGTAACGAAAACCTTAATAAACTATTAGATTTCGACGTAAGGCAACCTTTCTGAGTCAAATAGTTGCCGATTTCGATAAAATCTTAGTCAGAATCTGCTTTTTCGCCTCTTATTGTACCCAAATCTACCTTAGAAATGCAGATATATACTTAAAACACCTTCTTTTGGGACAAATAATTGGTTTTCGCCCTTGATTTACGGAAGATTATAGCCAAAACATGCATTTTCATAACTTAGCGAACTGAAATCTACATTAAAACTGCAGATAACTACTTAAAAATTCACTTCCTTGAATTGATAATAGGTTTATCTTTGTCATTTTAAACAGATTCCAGTCAAAATCGGCTTCTTCGATTCATATCGTATCTAAAACCGCATCAAAACTGCAAATATCAGTTTAAACTATCATTTTTTGATACAAACAGTTATATATTCATGTCAATATCTTTCAAATTCTAGTCAAAATCGGCGTCTTTGGGCATTTTAGTAACGAAAATTTTAATAAACTATTAGATTTCGACGTAAGGCAACCTCTCTGAGTCAAATAGTTGCCGATTTCGATAAAATCTTAGTCAGAATCTGCTTTTTTGCCTCTTATTGTACCCAAATCTACCTTAGAAATGCAGATATATACTTAAAACACCTTCTTTTGGGACAAATAATTGGTTTTCGCCCTTGATTTACGGAAGATTATAGCCAAAACATGCATTTTCATAACTTAGCAAACTGAAATCTACATTAAAACTGCAGATAACTACTTAAAAATTCACTTCCTTGAATTGATAATAGGTTTTTCTTTGTCATTTTAAACAGATTCCAGTCAAAATCGGCTTCTTCGATTCATATCGTATCTAAAACCGCATCAAAACTGCAAATATCACTTTAAAGTATCATTTTTTGATACAAACAGTTATATAATCATGTCAATAACTTTCAAATTCTAGTCAAAATCGGCGTCTTTGGGCATTTTAGTAACGAAAACCTTAACAAACTATTAGATTTCGACGTAAGGTAACCTTTCTGAGTCAAATAGTTGCCGATTTCGATAAAATCTTAGTCAGAATCTGCTTTTTCGCCTTTTATTGTACCCAAATCTACCTTAGAAATGCAGATATATACTTAAAACACCTTCTTTTGGGACAAATAATTGGTTTTCGCCCTTGATTTACGGAAGATTATAGCCAAAACATGCATTTTCATAACTTAGCGAACTGAAATCTACATTAAAACTGCAGATAACTACTTAAAAATTCACTTCCTTGAATTGATAATAGGTTTTTCTTTGTCATTTTAAACAGATTCCAGTCAAAATCGGCTTCTTCGATTCATATCGTATCTAAAACCGCATCAAAACTGCAAATATCAGTTTAAACTATCATTTTTTGATACAAACAGCTATATATTCATGTCAATATCTATCAAATTCTAGTCAAAATCGGCGTCTTTGGGCATTTTAGTAACGAAAACCTAAATAAACTATTAGATTTCGACGTAATTCAACCTTTCTGAGTCAAATAGTTGCCGATTTCGATAAAATCTTAGTCAGAATCTGCTTTTTCGCCTATTCTTGTACCCAAATCTACCTTAGAAATGCAGATATATACTTAAAACACCTTCTTTTGGGACAAATAATTGGTTTTCGCCCTTGATTTACGGAAGATTATAGCCAAAACATGCATTTTCATAACTTAGCGAACTGAAATCTACATTAAAACTGCAGATAACTACTTAAAAATTCACTTCCTTGAATTGATAACAGGTTTTTCTTTGTCATTTTAAACAGATTCCAGTCAAAATCGGCTTCTTCGATTCATATCGAATCTAAAACCGCATCAAAACTGCAAATATCAGTTTAAACTATCATTTTTTGATACAAGCAGTTATATATTCATGTCAATATCTTTCAAATTCTAGTCAAAATCGGCGTCTTTGGGCATTTTAGTAACGAAAACCTTAATAAACTATTAGATTTCGACGTAAGGCAACCTTTCTGAGTCAAATAGTTGCCGATTTCGATAAAATCTTAGTCAGAATCTGCTTTTTCGCCTCTTATTGTACCCAAATCTACCTTAGAAATGCAGATATATACTTAAAACACCTTCTTTTGGGACAAATAATTGGTTTTCGCCCTTGATTTACGGAAGATTATAGCCAAAACATGCATTTTCATAACTTAGCGAACTGAAATCTACATTAAAACTGCAGATAACTACTTAAAAATTCACTTCCTTGAATTGATAATAGGTTTTTCTTTGTCATTTTAAACAGATTCCAGTCAAAATCGGCTTCTTCGATTCATATCGTATCTAAAACCGCATCAAAACTGCAAATATCAGTTTAAACTATCATTTTTTGATACAAACAGTTATATATTCATGTCAATATCTTTCAAATTCTAGTCAAAATCGGCGTCTTTGGGCATTTTAGTAACGAAAACCTTAATAAACTATTAGATTTCGACGTAAGGCAACCTTTCTGAGTCAAATAGTTGCCGATTTCGATAAAATCTTAGTCAGAATCTGCTTTTTCGCCTCTTATTGTACCCAAATCTACCTTAGAAATGCAGATATATACTTAAAACACCTTCTTTTGGGACAAATAATTGGTTTTCGCCCTTGATTTACGGAAGATTATATCCAAAACATGCATTTTCATAACTTAGCGAACTGAAATCTACATTAAAACTGCAGATAACTACTTAAAAATTCACTTCCTTGGATTGATAATAGGTTTTTCTTTGTCATTTTAAACAGATTCCAGTCAAAATCGGCTTCTTCGATTCATATCGTATCTAAAACCGCATCAAAACTGCAAATATCAGTTTAAACTATCATTTTTTGATACAAACAGTTATATATTCATGTCAATATCTTTCAAATTCTAGTCAAAATCGGCGTCTTTGGGCATTTTAGTAACGAAAACCTTAATAAACTATTAGATTTCGACGTAAGGCAACCTTTCTGAGTCAAATAGTTGCCGATTTCGATAAAATCTTAGTCAGAATCTGCTTTTTCGCCTCTTATTGTACCCAAATCTACCTTAGAAATGCAGATATATACTTAAAACACCTTCTTTTGGGACAAATAATTGGTTTTCGCCCTTGATTTACGGAAGATTATATCCAAAACATGCATTTTCATAACTTAGCGAACTGAAATCTACATTAAAACTGCAGATAACTACTTAAAAATTCACTTCCTTGAATTGATAATAGGTTTTTCTTTGTCATTTTAAACAGATTCCAGTCAAAATCGGCTTCTTCGATTCATATCGTATCTAAAACCGCATCAAAACTGCAAATATCAGTTTAAACTATCATTTTTTGATACAAACAGTTATATATTCATGTCAATATCTTTCAAATTCTAGTCAAAATCGGCGTCTTTGGGCATTTTAGTAACGAAAACCTTAATAAACTATTAGATTTCGACGTAAGGCAACCTTTCTGAGTCAAATAGTTGCCGATTTCGATAAAATCTTTGTCAGAATCTGCTTTTTCGCCTCTTATTGTACCCAAATCTACCTTAGAAATGCAGATATATACTTAAAACACCTTCTTTTGGGACAAATAATTGGTTTTCGCCCTTGATTTACGGAAGATTATATCCAAAACATGCATTTTCATAACTTAGCGAACTGAAATCTACATTAAAACTGCAGATAACTACTTAAAAATTCACTTCCTTGAATTGATAATAGGTTTTTCTTTGTCATTTTAAACAGATTCCAGTCAAAATCGGCTTCTTCGATTCATATCGTATCTAAAACCGCATCAAAACTGCAAATATCAGTTTAAACTATCATTTTTTGATACAAACAGTTATATATTCATGTCAATATCTTTCAAATTCTAGTCAAAATCGGCGTCTTTGGGCATTTTAGTAACGAAAACCTTAATAAACTATTAGATTTCGACGTAAGGCAACCTTTCTGAGTCAAATAGTTGCCGATTTCGATAAAATCTTAGTCAGAATCTGCTTTTTCGCCTCTTATTGTACCCAAATCTACCTTAGAAATGCAGATATATACTTAAAACACCTTCTTTTGGGACAAATAATTGGTTTTCGCCCTTGATTTACGGAAGATTATAGCCAAAACATGCATTTTCATAACTTAGCGAACTGAAATCTACATTAAAACTGCAGATAACTACTTAAAAATTCACTTCCTTGAATTGATAATAGGTTTTTCTTTGTCATTTTAAACAGATTCCAGTCAAAATCGGCTTCTTCGACTCATATCGTACCTAAAACCGCATCAAAACTGCAAATATCAGTTTAAACTATCATTTTTTGATGCAAACAGTTAAATATTCATGTCAATATCTTTCAAATTCTAGTCAAAATCGGCGTCTTTGGCATTTTAGTAACGAAAACCTTAATAAACTATTAGATTTCGACGTAAGGCAACCTTTCTGAGTCAAATAGTTGCCGATTTTGATAAAATCTTTGTCAGAATCTGCTTTTTCGCCTCTTATTGTATCGTACCTAAAACCGCATCAAAACTGCAAATATCAGTTTAAACTATCATTTTTTGATACAAACAGTTATATATTCATGTCAATAACTTTCAAATTCTAGTCAAAATCGGCGTCTTTGGGCATTTTAGTAACGAAAACCTTAATAAACTATTAGATTTCGACGTAAGGTAACCTTTCTGAATCAAATAGTTGCCGATTTCGATAAAATCTTAGTCAGAATCTGCTTTTTCGCCTCTTATTGTACCCAAATCTACCTTAGAAATGCAGATATATACTTAAAACACCTTCTTTTGGGACAAATAATTGGTTTTCGCCCTTGATTTACGGAAGATTATAGCCAAAACATGCATTTTCATAACTTAGCGAACTGAAATCTACATTAAAACTGCAGATAACTACTTAAAAATTCACTTCCTTGAATTGATAATAGGTTTTTCTTTGTCATTTTAAACAGATTCCAGTCAAAATCGGCTTCTTCGATTCATATCGTATCTAAAACCGCCTCAAAACTGCAAATATCAGTTTAAACAATCATTTTTTGATACAAACAGTTATATATTCATGTCAATATCTTTCAAATTCTAGTCAAAATCGGCGTCTTTGGGCATTTTAGTAACGAAAACCTTAATAAACTATTAGATTTCGACGTAAGGCAACCTTTCTGAGTCAAATAGTTGCCGATTTCGATAAAATCTTAGTCAGAATCTGCTTTTCGCAACTTATTGTACCCAAATCTACCTTAGAAATGCAGATATATACTTAAAACACCTTCTTTTGGGACAAATAATTGGTTTTCGCCCTTGATTTACGGAAGATTATAGCCAAAACATGCATTTTCATAACTTAGCAAACTGAAATCTACATTAAAACTGCAGATAACTACTTAAAAATTCACTTCCTTGAATTGATAATAGGTTTTTCTTTGTCATTTTAAACAGATTCCAGTCAAAATCGGCTTCTTCGATTCATATCGTATCTAAAACCGCATCAAAACTGCAAATATCAGTTTAAACTATCATTTTTTGATACAAACAGTTATATATTCATGTCAATAACTTTCAAATTCTAGTCAAAATCGGCGTCTTTGGGCATTTTAGTAACGAAAACCTTAATAAACTATTAGATTTCGACGTAAGGCAACCTTTCTGAGTCAAATAGTTGCCGATTTCGATAAAATCTTAGTCAGAATCTGCTTTTTCGCCTCTTATTGTACCCAAATCTTCCTTAGAAATGCAGATATATACTTAAAACACCTTCTTTTGGGACAAATAATTGGTTTTCGCCCTTGATTTAGGGAAGATTATAGCCAAAACATGCATTTTCATAACTTAGCGAACTGAAATCTACATTAAAATTGCAGATAACTACTTAAAAATTCACTTCCTTGAATTGATAATAGGTTTTTCTTTGTCATTTTAAACAGATTCCAGTCAAAATCGGCTTCTTCGATTCATATCGTATCTAAAACCGCATCAAAACTGCAAATATCAGTTTAAACTATCATTTTTTGATATATTCATGTCAATATCTTTCAAATTCTAGTCAAAATCGGCGTCTTTGGGCATTTTAGTAAAGAAAACCTTAATAAACTATTAGATTTCGACGTAAGGCAACCTTTCTGAGTCAAATAGTTGCCGATTTCGATAAAATCTTAGTCAGAATCTGCTTTTTCGCCTCTTATTGTACCCAAATCTACCTTAGAAATGCAGATATATACTTAAAACACCTTCTTTTGGGACAAATAATTGGTTTTCGCCCTTGATTTACGGAAGATTATAGCCAAAACATGCATTTTCATTACTTAGCGAACTGAAATCTACATTAAAACTGCAGATAACTACTTAAAAATTCACTTCCTTGAATTGATAATAGGTTTTTCTTTGTCATTTTAAACAGATTCCAGTCAAAATCGGCTTCTTCGATTCATATCGTATCTAAAACCGCATCAAAACTGCAAATATCAGTTTAAACTATCATTTTTTGATACAAACAGTTATATATTCATGTCAATATCTTTCAAATTCTAGTCAAAATCGGCGTCTTTGGGCATTTTAGTAACGAAAACCTTAATAAACTATTAGATTTCGACGTAAGGCAACCTTTCTGAGTCAAATAGTTGCCGATTTCGATAAAATCTTAGTCAGAATCTGCTTTTTCGCCTCTTATTGTAACCAAATCTACCTTAGAAATGCAGATATATACTTAAAACACCTTCTTTTGGGACAAATAATTGGTTTTCGCCCTTGATTTACGGAAGATTATAGCCAAAACATGCATTTTCATAACTTAGCGAACTGAAATCTACATTAAAACTGCAGATAACTACTTAAAAATTCACTTCCTTGAATTGATAATAGGTTTTTCTTTGTCATTTTAAACAGATTCCAGTCAAAATCGGCTTTTTCGACTCATATCGTACCTAAAACCGCATCAAAACTGCAAATATCAGTTTAAACTATCATTTTTTGATACAAACAGTTATATATTCATGTCAATATCTTTGAAATTCTAGTCAAAATCGGCGTCTTTGGCATTTTAGTAACGAAAACCTTAATCAACTATTAGATTTCGACGTAAGGCAACCTTTCTGAGTCAAATAGTTGCCGATTTCGATAAAATCTTAGTCAGAATCTGCTTTTTCGCCTCTTATTGTATCGTACCTAAAACCGCATCAAAACTGCAAATATCAGTTTAAACTATCATTTTTTGATACAAACAGTTATATATTCATGTCAATAACTTTCAAATTCTAGTCAAAATCGGCGTCTTTGGGCATTTTAGTAACGAAAACCTTAATAAACTATTAGATTTCGACGTAAGGTAACCTTTCTGAGTCAAATAGTTGCCGATTTCGATAAAATCTTAGTCAGAATCTGCTTTTTCGCCTCTTATTGTACCCAAATCTACCTTAGAAATGCAGATATATACTTAAAACACCTTCTTTTGGGACAAATAATTGGTTTTCGCCCTTGATTTACGGAAGATTATAGCCAAAACATGCATTTTCATAACTTAGCGAACTGAAATCTACATTAAAACTGCAGATAACTACTTAAAAATTCACTTCCTTGAATTGATAATAGGTTTTTCTTTGTCATTTTAAACAGATTCCAGTCAAAATCGGCTTCTTCGATTCATATCGTATCTAAAACCGCCTCAAAACTGCAAATATCAGTTTAAACTATCATTTTTTGATACAAACAGTTATATATTCATGTCAATATCTTTCAAATTCTAGTCAAAATCGGCGTCTTTGGGCATTTTAGTAACGAAAACCTTAATAAACTATTAGATTTCGACGTATTTCAACCTTTCTGAGTCAAATAGTTGCCGATTTCGATAAAATCTTAGTCAGAATCTGCTTTTTCGCATATTATTGTACCCAAATCTACCTTAGAAATGCAGATATATACTTAAAACACCTTCTTTTGGGACAAATAATTGGTTTTCGCCCTTGATTTACGGAAGATTATAGCCAAAACATGCATTTTCATTACTTAGCGAACTGAAATCTACATTAAAACTGCAGATAACTACTTAAAAATTCACTTCCTTGAATTGATAATAGGTTTTTCTTTGTCATTTTAAACAGATTCCAGTCAAAATCGGCTTCTTCGATTCATATCGTATCTAAAACCGCATCAAAACTGCAAATATCAGTTTAAACTATCATTTTTTGATACAAACAGTTATATATTCATGTCAATATCTTTCAAATTCTAGTCAAAATCGGCGTCTTTGGGCATTTTAGTAACGAAAACCTTAATAAACTATTAGATTTCGACGTAAGGCAACCTTTCTGAGTCAAATAGTTGCCGATTTCGATAAAATCTTAGTCAGAATCTGCTTTTTCGCCTCTTATTGTAACCAAATCTACCTTAGAAATGCAGATATATACTTAAAACACCTTCTTTTGGGACAAATAATTGGTTTTCGCCCTTGATTTACGGAAGATTATAGCCAAAACATGCATTTTCATAACTTAGCGAACTGAAATCTACATTAAAACTGCAGATAACTACTTAAAAATTCACTTCCTTGAATTGATAATAGGTTTTTCTTTGTCATTTTAAACAGATTCCAGTCAAAATCGGCTTCTTCGACTCATATCGTACCTAAAACCGCATCAAAACTGCAAATATCAGTTTAAACTATCATTTTTTGATACAAACAGTTATATATTCATGTCAATATCTTTCAAATTCTAGTCAAAATCGGCGTCTTTGGCATTTTAGTAACGAAAACCTTAATCAACTATTAGATTTCGACGTAAGGCAACCTTTCTGAGTCAAATAGTTGCCGATTTCGATAAAATCTTAGTCAGAATCTGCTTTTTCGCCTCTTATTGTATCGTACCTAAAACCGCATCAAAACTGCAAATATCAGTTTAAACTATCATTTTTTGATACAAACAGTTATATATTCATGTCAATAACTTTCAAATTCTAGTCAAAATCGGCGTCTTTGGGCATTTTAGTAACGAAAACCTTAATAAACTATTAGATTTCGACGTAAGGTAACCTTTCTGAGTCAAATAGTTGCCGATTTCGATAAAATCTTAGTCAGAATCTGCTTTTTCGCCTCTTATTGTACCCAAATCTACCTTAGAAATGCAGATATATACTTAAAACACCTTCTTTTGGGACAAATAATTGGTTTTCGCCCTTGATTTACGGAAGATTATAGCCAAAACATGCATTTTCATAACTTAGCGAACTGAAATCTACATTAAAACTGCAGATAACTACTTAAAAATTCACTTCCTTGAATTGATAATAGGTTTTTCTTTGTCATTTTAAACAGATTCCAGTCAAAATCGGCTTCTTCGATTCATATCGTATCTAAAACCGCCTCAAAATTGCAAATATCAGTTTAAACTATCATTTTTTGATACAAACAGTTATATATTCATGTCAATATCTTTCAAATTCTAGTCAAAATCGGCGTCTTTGGGCATTTTAGTAACGAAAACCTTAATAAACTATTAGATTTCGACGTAATTCAACCTTTCTGAGTCAAATAGTTGCCGATTTCGATAAAATCTTAGTCAGAATCTGCTTTTTCGCATATTATTGTACCCAAATCTACCTTAGAAATGCAGATATATACTTAAAACACCTTCTTTTGGGACAAATAATTGGTTTTCGCCCTTGATTTACGGAAGATTATAGCCAAACCATGCATTTTCATAACTTAGCGAACTGAAATCTACATTAAAACTGCAGATAACTACTTAAAAATTCACTTCCTTGAATTGATAATAGGTTTATCTTTGTCATTTTAAACAGATTCCAGTCAAAATCGGCTTCTTCGATTCATATCGTATCTAAAACCGCATCAAAACTGCAAATATCAGTTTAAACTATCATTTTTTGATACAAACAGTTATATATTCATGTCAATATCTTTCAAATTCTAGTCAAAATCGGCGTCTTTGGGCATTTTAGTAACGAAAACCTTAATAAACTATTAGATTTCGACGTAAGGCAACCTTTCTGAGTCAAATAGTTGCCGATTTCGATAAAATCTTAGTCAGAATCTGCTTTTCGCCTCTTATTGTACCCAAATCTACCTTAGAAATGCAGATATATACTTAAAACACCTTCTTTTGGGACAAATAATTGGTTTTCGCATTTGATTTACGGAAGATTATAGCCAAAACATGCATTTTCATAACTTAGCAAACTGAAATCTACATTAAAACTGCAGATAACTACTTAAAAATTCACTTCCTTGAATTGATAATAGGTTTTTCTTTGTCATTTTAAACAGATTCCAGTCAAAATCGGCTTCTTCGATTCATATCGTATCTAAAACCGCATCAAAACTGCAAATATCAGTTTAAACTATCATTTTTTGATACAAACAGTTATATATTCATGTCAATATCTTTCAAATTCTAGTCAAAATCGGCGTCTTTGGGCATTTTAATAACGAAAACCTTAATAAACTATTAGATTTCGACGTAAGGCAACCTTTCTGAGTCAAATAGATGCCGATTTCGATAAAATCTTAGTCAGAATCTGCTTTTTCGCCTCTTATTGTACCCAAATCTACCTTAGAAATTCAGATATATACTTAAAACACCTTCTTTTGGGACAAATAATTGGTTTTCGCCCTTGATTTACGGAAGATTATAACCAAAACATGCATTTCCATAACTTAGCGAACTGAAATCTACATTAAAACTGCAGATAACTACTTAAAAATTCACTTCCTTGAATTGATAATAGGTTTTTCTCTGTCATTTTAAACAGATTCCAGTCAAAATCGGCTTCTTCGATTCATATCTTATCTAAAACCGCATCAAAACTGCAAACATCAGTTTAAACTATCATTTTTTGATACAAACAGTTATATATTCATGTCAATATCTTTCAAATTCTAGTCAAAATCGGGTCTTTGGGCATTTTAGTAACGAAAACCTTAATAAACTATTAGATTTCGACGTAAGGCAACCTTTCTGAGTCAAATAGTTGCCGATTTCGATAAAATCTTAGTCAGAATCTGCTTTTTCGCCTCTTATTGTACCCAAATCTACCTTAGAAATGCAGATATATACTTAAAACACCTTCTTTTGGGACAAATAATTGGTTTTCGCCCTTGATTTACGGAAGATTATAGCCAAAACATGCATTTTCATAACTTAGCGAACTGAAATCTAAATTAAAACTGCAGATAACTAGTTAAAAATTCACTTCCTTGAATTGATAATAGGTTTTTCTTTGTCATTTTAAACAGATTCCAGTCAAAATCGGCTTTTTCGATTCATATCGTATCTAAAACCGCATCAAAACTGCAAATATCAGTTTAAACTATCATTTTTTGATACAAACAGTTATATATTCATGTCAATATCTTTCAAATTCTAGTCAAAATCGGCGTCTTTGGGCATTTTAGTAACGAAAACCTTAATAAACTATTAGATTTCGACGTAAGGCAACCTTTCTGAGTCAAATAGTTGCCGATTTCGATAAAATCTTAGTCAGAATCTGCTTTTTCGCCTCTTACTGTACCCAAATCTACCTTAGAAATGCAGATATATACTTAAAACACCTTCTTTTGCGACAAATAATTGGTTTTCGCCCTTGATTTACGGAAGATTATAGCCAAAACATGCCTTTTCATAACTTAGCGAACTGAAATCTACATTAAAACTGCAGATAACTACTTAAAAATTCACTTCCTTGAATTGATAATAGGTTTTTTTTTGTCATTTTAAACAGATTCCAGTCAAAATCGGCTTCTTCGATTCATATCGTATCTAAAACCGCATCAAAACTGCAAATATCAGTTTAAACTATCATTTTTTGATACAAACAGTTATATATTCATGTCAATATCTTTCAAATTCTAGTCAAAATCGGCGTCTTTGGGCATTTTAGTAACGAAAACCTTAATAAACTATTAGATTTCGACGTAAGGCAACCTTTCTGAGTCAAATAGTTGCCGATTTCGATAAAACCTTAGTCAGAATCTGCTTTTTCGCCTCTCATTGTAACCAAATCTACCTTAGAAATGCAGATATATACTTAAAACACCTTCTTTTGGGACAAATAATTGGTTTTCGCCCTTGATTTACGGAAAATTATAGCCAAAACATGCATTTTCATAATTTAGCGAACTGAAATCTACATTAAAACTGCAGATAACTACTTAAAAATTCACTTCCTTGAATTGATACTAGGTTTCTCTTTGTCATTTTAAACAGATTCCAGTCAAAATCGGCTTCTTCGATTCATATCGTATCTAAAACCGCATCAAAACTGCAAATATCAGTTTAAACTATCATTTTTTGATACAAACAGTTATATATTCATGTCAATATCTTTCAAATTCTAGTCAAAATCGGCGTCTTTGGGCATTTTAGTAACGAAAACCTTAATAAACTATTAGATTTCGACGTAAGGCATCCTTTCTGAGTCAGATAGTTGCGATTTCGATAAAATTTTAGTCAGAATCTGCTTTTTCGCCTCTTATTGTACCCAAATCTACCTTAGAAATGCAGATATATACTTAAAACACCTTCTTTTGGGACAAATAATTGGTTTTCGCCCTTGATTTACGGAAGATTATAGCCAAAACATGCATTTTCATATATTAGCGAACTGAAATCTAAATTAAAACTGCAGATAACTACTTAAAAATTCACTTCCTTGAATTGATAATAGGTTTTTCTTTGTCATTTTAAACAGATTCCAGTCAAAATCGGCTTTTTCGATTCATATCGTATCTAAAACCGCATCAAAACTGCAAATATCAGTTTAAACTATCATTTTTTGATACAAACAGTTATATATTCATGTCAATATCTTTCAAATTCTAGTCAAAATCGGCGTCTTTGGGCATTTTAGTAACGAAAACCTTAATAAACTATTAGATTTCGACGTAAGGCAACCTTTCTGAGTCAAATAGCTGCCGATTTCGATAAAATCTTAGTCAGAATCTGCTTTTTCGCCTCTTACTGTACCCAAATCTACCTTAGAAATGCAGATATATACTTAAAACACCTTCTTTTGCGACAAATAATTGGTTTTCGCCCTTGATTTACGGAAGATTATAGCCAAAACATGCCTTTTCATAACTTAGCGAACTGAAATCTACATTAAAACTGCAGATAACTACTTAAAAATTCACTTCCTTGAATTGATAATAGGTTTCTCTTTGTCATTTTAAACAGATTCCAGTCAAAATCGGCTTCTTCGATTCATATCGTATCTAAAACCGCATCAAAACTGCAAATATCAGTTTAAACTATCATTTTTTGATACAAACAGTTATATATTCATGTCAATATCTTTCAAATTCTAGTCAAAATCGGCGTCTTTGGGCATTTTAGTAACGAAAACCTTAATAAACTATTAGATTTCGACGTAAGGCAACCTTTCTGAGTCAAATAGTTGCGATTTCGATAAAATTTTAGTCAGAATCTGCTTTTTCGCCTCTTATTGTACCCAAATCTACCTTAGAAATGCAGATATATACTTAAAACACCTTCTTTTGGGACAAATAATTGGTTTTCGCCCTTGATTTACGGAAGATTATAGCCAAAACATGCATTTTCATAACTTAGCGAACTGAAATCTACATTAAAACTGCAGATAACTACTTAAAAATTCACTTCCTTGAATTGATAATAGGCTTTTCTTTGTCATTTTAAACAGATTCCAGTCAAAATCGGCTTCTTCGATTCATATCGTATCTAAAACCGCATCAAAACTGCAAATATCAGTTTAAACTATCATTTTTTGATACAAACAGTTATATATTCATGTCAATATCTTTCAAATTCTAGTCAAAATCGGCGTCATTGGGCATTTTAGTAACGAAAACCTTAATAAACTATTAGATTTCGACGTAAGGCAACCTTTCTGAGTCAAATAGTTGCCGATTTCGATAAAATCTTAGTCAGAATCTGCTTTTTCGCCTCTTATTGTACCCAAATCTACCTTAGAAATGCAGATATATACTTAAAACACCTTGTTTTGGGACAAATAATTGGTTTTCGCCCTTGATTTAGGGAAGATTATAGCCAAAACATGCATTTTCATTACTTAGCGAACTGAAATCTACATTAAAACTGCAGATAACTACTTAAAAATTCACTTCCTTGAATTGATAATAGGTTTTTCTTTGTCATTTTAAACAGATTCCAGTCAAAATCGGCTTCTTCGATTCATAACGTATCTAAAACCGCATCAAAACTGCAAATATCAGTTTAAACTATCATTTTTTGATACAAACAGTTATATATTCATGTCAATATCTTTCAAATTCTAGTCAAAATGGGCGTCTTTGGGCATTTTAGTAACGAAAACCTTAATAAACTATTAGATTTCGACGTAAGGCAACCTTTCTGAGTCAAATAGTTGCCGATTTCGATAAAATCTTAGTCAGAATCTGCTTTTTCGCCTCTTATTGTACCCAAATCTACCTTAGAAATGCAGATATATACTTAAAACACCTTCTTTTGGGACAAATAATTGGTTTTCGCCCTTGATTTACGGAAGATTATAGCCAAAACATGTATTTTCATAACTTAGCGAACTGAAATCTACATTAAAACTGCAGATAACTACTTAAAAATTCACTTCCTTGAATTGATAATAGGTTTTTCTTTGTCATTTTAAACAGATTCCAGTCAAAATCGGCTTCTTCGATTCATATCGTATCTAAAACCGCATCAAAACTGCAAATATCAGGTTAAACTATCATTTTTTGATACAAACAGTTATATATTCATGTCAATATCTTTCAAATTCTAGTCAAAATCGGCGTCTTTGGGCATTTTAGTAACGAAAACCTTGATAAACTATTAGATTTCGACGTAAGGCAACCTTTCTGAGTCAAATAGTTGCCGATTTCGATAAAATCTTAGTCAGAATCTGTTTTTCGCCTCTCATTGTACCCAAGTCTACCTTAGAAATGCAGATATATACTTAAAACACCTTCTTTTGGGACAAATAATTGGTTTTCGCCCTTGATTTACGGAAGATTATAGCCAAAACATGCATTTTCATAACTTAGCGAACTGAAATCTACATTAAAACTGCAGATAACTACTTAAAAATTCACTTCCTTGAATTGATAATAGGTTTTTCTTTGTCATTTTAAACAGATTCCAGTCAAAATCGGCTTCTTCGATTCATATCGTATCTAAAACCGCATCAAAACTGCAAATATCAGTTTAAACTATCATTTTTTTGATACAAACAGTTATATATTCATCTCAATATCTTTCAAATTCTAGTCAAAATCGGCGTCTTTGGGCATTTTAGTAACGAAAACCTTAATAAACTATTAGATTTCGACGTAAGGCAACCTTTCTGAGTCAAATAGTTGCCGATTTCGATAAAATCTTAGTCTGAATCTGCTTTTTCGCCTCTTATTGTACCCAAATCTACCTTAGAAATGCAGATATATACTTAAAACACCTTCTTTTGGGACAAATAATTGGTTTTCGCCCTTGATTTACGGAAGATTATAGCCAAAACATGCATTTTCATAACTTAGCGAACTGAAATCTACATTAAAACTGCAGATAACTACTTAAAAATTCACTTCCTTGAATTGATAATAGGTTTTTCTTTGTCATTTTAAACAGATTCCAGTCAAAATCGGCTTCTTCGATTCATATCGCATCTAAAACCGCATCAAAACTGCAAATATCAGTTTAAACTATCATTTTTTGATACAAACAATTATATATTCATGTCAATATCTTTCAAATTCTAGTCAAAATCGGCGTCTTTGGGCATTTTAGTAACGAAAACTATTAGATTTCGACGTAAGGCAACCTTTCTGAGTCAAATAGTTGCCGATTTCGATAAAATCTTAGTCAGAATCTGCTTTTTCGCCTCTTATTGTACCCACATCTACCTTAGAAATGCAGATATATACTTAAAACACCTTCTTTTGGGACAAATAATTGGTTTTCGCCCTTGATTTACGGAAGATTATAGCCAAAACATGCATTTTCATAACTTAGCGAACTGAAATCTACATTAAAACTGCAGATAACTACTTAAAAATTCACTTCCTTGAATTGATAATAGGTTTTTCTTTGTCATTTTAAACAGATTCCAGTCAAAATCGGCTTCTTCGATTCATATCGTATCTAAAACCGCATCAAAACTGCAAATATCAGTTTAAACTATCATTTTTTGATACAAACAATTATATATTCATGTCAATATCTTTCAAATTCTAGTCAAAATCGGCGTCTTTGGGCATTTTAGTAACGAAAACTATTAGATTTCGACGTAAGGCAACCTTTCTGAGTCAAATAGTTGCCGATTTCGATAAAATCTTAGTCAGAATCTGCTTTTTCGCCTCTTATTGTACCCACATCTACCTTAGAAATGCAGATATATACTTAAAACACCTTCTTTTGGGACAAATAATTGGTTTTCGCCCTTGATTTACGGAAGATTATAGCCAAAACATGCATTTTCATAACTTAGCGAACTGAAATCTACATTAAAACTGCAGATAACTACTTAAAAATTCACTTCCTTGAATTGATAATAGGTTTTTCTTTGTCATTTTAAACAGATTCCAGTCAAAATCGGCTTCTTCGATTCATATCGTATCTAAAACCGCATCAAAACTGCAAATATCAGTTTAAACTATCATTTTTTGATACAAACAGTTATATATTCATGTCAATATCTTTCAAATTCTAGTCAAAATCGGCGTCTTTGGGCATTTTAGTAACGAAAACCTTAATAAACTATTAGATTTCGACGTAAGGCAACCTTTCTGAGTCAAATAGTTGCCGATTTCGATAAAATCTTAGTCAGAATCTGCTTTTTCGCCTCTTATTGTACCCACATCTTCCTTAGAAATGCAGATATATACTTAAAACACCTTCTTTTGGGACAAATAATTGGTTTTCGCCCTTGATTTACGGAAGATTATAGCCAAAACATGCATTTTCATAACTTAGCGAACTGAAATCTACATTAAAACTGCAGATAACTACTTAAAAATTCACTTCCTTGAATTGATAATAGGTTTTTCTTTGTCATTTTAAACAGATTCCAGTCAAAATCGGCTTCTTCGATTCATATCGTATCTAAAACCGCATCAAAACTGCAAATATCAGTTTAAACTATCATTTTTTGATACAAACAGTTATATATTCATGTCAATATCTTTCAAATTCTAGTCAAAATCGGCGTCTTTGGGCATTTTAGTAACGAAAACCTTAATAAACTATTAGATTTCGACGTAAGGCAACCTTTCTGAGTCAAATAGTTGCCGATTTCGATAAAATCTTAGTCAGAATCTGCTTTTTCGCCTCTTATTGTACCCAAATCTACCTTAGAAATGCAGATATATACTTAAAACACCTTCTTTTGGGACAAATAATTGTTTTTCGCCCTTGATTTACGGAAGATTATAGCCAAAACATGCATTTTCATAACTTAGCGAACTGAAATCTACATTAAAACAGCAGATAACTACTTAAAAATTCACTTCCTTGAATTGATAATAGGTTTTTCTTTGTCATTTTAAACAGATTCCAGTCAAAATCGGCTTCTTCGATTCATATCGTATCTAAAACCGCATCAAAACTGCAAATATCAGTTTAAACTATCATTTTTGATACAAACAGTTATATATTCATGTCAATATCTTTCAAATTTTAGTCAAAATCGGCGTTTTTGGGCATTTTAGTAACGAAAACCTTAATAAACTATTAGATTTCGACGTAAGGCAACCTTTCTGAGTCAAATAGTTGCCGATTTCGATAAAATCTTAGTCAGAATCTGCTTTTTCGCCTCTTATTGTACCCAAATCTACCTTAGAAATGCAGATATATACTTAAAACACCTTCTTTTGGGGAAAATAATTGGTTTTCGCCCTTGATTTACGGAAGATTATAGCCAAAACATGCATTTTCATAACTTAGCGAACTGAAATCTACATTAAAACTGCAGATAACTACTTAAAAATTCACTTCCTTGAATTGATAATAGGTTTTTCTTTGTCATTTTAAACAGATTCCAGTCAAAATCGGCTTCTTCGATTCATATCGTATCTAAAACCGCATCAAAACTGCAAATATCAGTTTAAACTATCATTTTTTGATACAAACAGTTATATAATCATATCAATATCTTTCAAATTCTAGTCAAAATCGGCGTCTTTGGGCATTTTAGTAACGAAAACCTTAATAAACTATTAGATTTCGACGTAAGGCAACCTTTCTGAGTCAAATAGTTGCCGATTTCGATAAAATCTTATTCAGAATCTGCTTTTTCGCCTCTTATTGTACCCAAATCTACCTTAGAAATGCAGATATATACTTAAAACACCTTCTTTTGGGACAAATAATTGGTTTTCGCCCTTGATTTACGGAAGATTATAGCCAAAACATGCATTTTCATAACTTAGCGAACTGAAATCTACATTAAAACTGCAGATAACTACTTAAAAATTCACTTCCTTGAATTGATAATAGGTTTTTCTTTGTCATTTTAAACAGATTCCAGTCAAAATCGGCTTCTTCGATTCATATCGTATCTAAAACCGCATCAAAACTGCAAATATCAGTTTAAACTATCATTTTTTGATACAAACAATTATATATTCATGTCAATATCTTTCAAATTCTAGTCAAAATCGTCGTCTTTGGGCATTTTAGTAACGAAAACCTTAATAAACTATTAGATTTCGACGTAAGGCAACCTTTCTGAGTCAAATAGTTGCCGATTTCGATAAAATCTTAGTCAGAATCTGCTTTTTCGCCTCTTATTGTACCCAAATCTACCTTAGAAATGCAGATATATACCTAAAACACCTTCTTTTGGGACAAATAATTGGTTTTCGCCCTTGATTTACGGAAGATTATAGCCAAAACATGCATTTTCATAATTTAGCGAACTGAAATCTACATTAAAACTGCAGATAACTACTTAAAAATTCACTTCCTTGAATTGATAATCGGTTTTTCTTTGTCATTTTAAACAGATTTCAGTCAAAATCGGCTTCTTCGATTCATATCGTATCTAAAACTGCAAATATCAGTTTAAACTATCATTTTTTGATACAAACAATTATAAATTCATGTCAATATCTTTCAAATTCTAGTCAAAATCGGCGTCTTTGGGCATTTTAGTAACGAACACTATTAGATTTCGACGTAAGGCAACCTTTCTGAGTCAAATAGTTGCCGATTTCGATAAAATCTTAGTCAGAATCTGCTTTTTCGCCTCTTATTGTACCCAAATCTACCTTAGAAATGCAGATATATACTTAAAACACCTTCTTTTAGGACAAATAATTGGTTTTCGCCCTTGATTTACGGAAGATTATAGCCAAAACATGAATTTTCATAACTTAGCGAACTGAAATCTACATTAAAACTGCAGATAACTACTTAAAAATTCACTTCCTTGAATTGATAATAGGTTTTTCTTTGTCATTTTAAACAGATTCCAGTGAAAATCGGCTTCTTCGATTCATATCGTATCTAAAACCGCATCAAAACTGCAAATATCAGTTTAAAATATCATTTTTTGATACAAACAGTTACATATTCATGTCAATATCTTTCAAATTCTAGTCAAAATCGGCGTCTTTGGGCATTTTAGTAACGAAAACCTTAATAAACTATTAGATTTCGACGTAAGGCAACCTTTCTGAGTCAAACAGTTGCCGATTTCGATAAAATCTTAGTCAGAATCTGCTTTTTCGCCTCTTATTGTACCCAAATCTACCTTAGAGATGCAGATATATACTTAAAACACCTTCTTTTGGGACAAATAATTGGTTTTCGCCCTTGATTTATGGAAGATTATAGCCAAAACATGCATTTTCATAACTTAGCCAACTGAAATCTACATTAAAACTGCAGATAACTACTTAAAAATTCACTTCTTTGAATTGATAATAGGTTTTTCTTTGTCATTTTAAACAGATTCCAGTCAAAATCGGCTTCTTCGATTCATATCGTATCTAAAACCGCATCAAAACTGCAAATATCAGTTTAAACTATCATTTTTTGATACAAACAGTTATATATTCATGTCAATATCTTTCAAATTCTAGTCAAAATCGGCGTCTTTGGGCATTTTCGTAACGAAAACCTTAATAAACTATTAGATTTCGACGTAAGGCAACCTTTCTGAGTCAAATAGTTGCCGATTTCGATAAAATCTTAGTCAGAATTTGCTTTTTCGCATCTTATTGTACCCAAATCTACCTTAGAAATGCAGATATATACTTAAGACACCTTCTTTTGGGACAAATAATTGGTTTTCGATCTTGATTTGCGGAAGAATATAGCCAAAACATGCATTTTCATAACTTAGCGAACTGAAATCTACATTAAAACTACAGATAACTACTTAAAAATTCATTTCCTTGAATTGATAATAGGTTTTTCTTTGTCATTTTAAACAGATTCCAGTCAAAATCGGTTTCTTCGACTCATATCGTACCTAAAACCGCATCAAAACTGCAAATATCAGTTTAAACTATCATTTTTTGATACAAACAGTTATATATTCATGTCAATATCTTTCAAATTCTAGTCAAAATCGGCGTCTTTGGGCATTTTAGTAACGAAAACCTTAATAAACTATTAGATTTCGACGAAAGGCAACCTTTCTGAGTCAAATAGTTGCCGATTTCGATAAAATCTTAGTCAGATTTTGCTTTTTCGCCTCATATTGTACCCAAATCTACTTTAGAAATGCAGATATATACTTAAAACACCTTCTTTTGGGACAAATAATTGGTTTTCGCCCTTGATTTAGGGAAGATTATAGCCAAAACATGCATTTTCATAACTTAGCGAACTGAAATCTACATTAAAACTGCAGATAACTACTTAAAAATTCACTTCCTTGAATTGATAATAGGTTTTTCTTTGTCATTTTAAACAGATTCCAGTCAAAATCGGCTTCTTCGATTCATATCGTATCTAAAACCGCATCAAAACTGCAAATATCAGTTTAAACTATCATTTTTTGATACAAGAAGTTATATATTCATGTCAATATCTTTCAAATTCTAGTCAAAATCGGCGTCTTTGGGCATTTTAGTAACGAAAACCTTAATAAACTATTAGATTTCGACGTAAAGCAACCTTTCTGAGTCAAATAGTTGCCGATTTCGATAAAATCTTAGTCAGAATCTGCTTTTTCGCCTCTTATTGTACCCAAATCTACCTTAGAAATGCAGATATATACTTAAAACACCTTCTTTTGGGACAAATAATTGGTTTTCGCCCTTGATTTACGGAAGATTATAGCCAAAACATGCATTTTCATAACTTAGCGAACTGAAATCTACATTAAAACTGCAGATAACTACTTAAAAATTCACTTCCTTGAATTGAAAATAGGTTTTTCTTTGTCATTTTAAACAGATTCCAGTCAAAATCGGCTTCTTCGATTCATATCGTATCTAAAACCGCATCAAAACTGCAAATATCAGGTTAAACTATCATTTTTTGATACAAACAGTTATATATTCATGTCAATATCTTTCAAATTCTAGTCAAAATCGGCGTCTTTGGGCATTTTAGTAACGAAAACCTTGATAAACTATTAGATTTCGACGTAAGGCAACCTTTCTGAGTCAAATAGTTGCCGATTTCGATAAAATCTTAGTCAGAATCTGTTTTTCGCCTCTCATTGTACCCAAGTCTACCTTAGAAATGCAGATATATACTTAAAACACCTTCTTTTGGGACAAATAATTGGTTTTCGCCCTTGATTTACGGAAGATTATAGCCAAAACATGCATTTTCATAACTTAGCGAACTGAAATCTACATTAAAACTGCAGATAACTACTTAAAAATTCACTTCCTTGAATTGATAATAGGTTTTTCTTTGTCATTTTAAACAGATTCCAGTCAAAATCGGCTTCTTCGATTCATATCGTATCTAAAACCGCATCAAAACTGCAAATATCAGTTTAAACTATCATTTTTTGATACAAACAGTTATATATTCATCTCAATATCTTTCAAATTCTAGTCAAAATCGGCGTCTTTGGGCATTTTAGTAACGAAAACCTTAATAAACTATTAGATTTCGACGTAAGGCAACCTTTCTGAGTCAAATAGTTGCCGATTTCGATAAAATCTTAGTCTGAATCTGCTTTTTCGCCTCTTATTGTACCCAAATCTACCTTAGAAATGCAGATATATACTTAAAACACCTTCTTTTGGGACAAATAATTGGTTTTCGCCCTTGATTTACGGAAGATTATAGCCAAAACATGCATTTTCATAACTTAGCGAACTGAAATCTACATTAAAACTGCAGATAACTACTTAAAAATTCACTTCCTTGAATTGATAATAGGTTTTTCTTTGTCATTTTAAACAGATTCCAGTCAAAATCGGCTTCTTCGATTCATATCGTATCTAAAACCGCATCAAAACTGCAAATATCAGTTTAAACTATCATTTTTTGATACAAACAATTATATATTCATGTCAATATCTTTCAAATTCTAGTCAAAATCGGCGTCTTTGGGCATTTTAGTAACGAAAACTATTAGATTTCGACGTAAGGCAACCTTTCTGAGTCAAATAGTTGCCGATTTCGATAAAATCTTAGTCAGAATCTGCTTTTTCGCCTCTTATTGTACCCACATCTGCCTTAGAAATGCAGATATATACTTAAAACACCTTCTTTTGGGACAAATAATTGGTTTTCGCCCTTGATTTACGGAAGATTATAGCCAAAACATGCATTTTCATAACTTAGCGAACTGAAATCTACATTAAAACTGCAGATAACTACTTAAAAATTCACTTCCTTGAATTGATAATAGGTTTTTCTTTGTCATTTTAAACAGATTCCAGTCAAAATCGGCTTCTTCGATTCATATCGTATCTAAAACCGCATCAAAACTGCAAATATCAGTTTAAACTATCATTTTTTGATACAAACAATTATATATTCATGTCAATATCTTTCAAATTCTAGTCAAAATCGGCGTCTTTGGGCATTTTAGTAACGAAAACTATTAGATTTCGACGTAAGGCAACCTTTCTGAGTCAAATAGTTGCCGATTTCGATAAAATCTTAGTCAGAATCTGCTTTTTCGCCTCTTATTGTACCCACATCTACCTTAGAAATGCAGATATATACTTAAAACACCTTCTTTTGGGACAAATAATTGGTTTTCGCCCTTGATTTACGGAAGATTATAGCCAAAACATGCATTTTTATAACTTAGCGAACTGAAATCTACATTAAAACTGCAGATAACTACTTAAAAATTCACTTCCTTGAATTGATAATAGGTTTTTCTTTGTCATTTTAAACAGATTCCAGTCAAAATCGGCTTCTTCGATTCATATCGTATCTAAAACCGCATCAAAACTGCAAATATCAGTTTAAACTATCATTTTTTGATACAAACAGTTATATATTCATGTCAATATCTTTCAAATTCTAGTCAAAATCGGCGTCTTTGGGCATTTTAGTAACGAAAACCTTAATAAACTATTAGATTTCGACGTAAGGCAACCTTTCTGAGTCAAATAGTTGCCGATTTCGATAAAATCTTAGTCAGAATCTGCTTTTTCGCCTCTTATTGTACCCACATCTACCTTAGAAATGCAGATATATACTTAAAACACCTTCTTTTGGGACAAATAATTGGTTTTCGCCCTTGATTTACGGAAGATTATAGCCAAAACATGCATTTTCATAACTTAGCGAACTGAAATCTACATTAAAACTGCAGATAACTACTTAAAAATTCACTTCCTTGAATTGATAATAGGTTTTTCTTTGTCATATTTAACAGATTCCAGTCAAAATCGGCTTCTTCGATTCATATCGTATCTAAAACCGCATCAAAACTGCAAATATCAGTTTAAACTATCATTTTTTGATACAAACAGTTATATATTCATGTCAATATCTTTCAAATTCTAGTCAAAATCGGCGTCTTTGGGCATTTTAGTAACGAAAACCTTAATAAACTATTAGATTTCGACGTAAGGCAACCTTTCTGAGTCAAATAGTTGCCGATTTCGATAAAATCTTAGTCAGAATCTGCTTTTTCGCCTCTTATTGTACCCAAATCTACCTTAGAAATGCAGATATATACTTAAAACACCTTCTTTTGGGACAAATAATTGTTTTTCGCCCTTGATTTACGGAAGATTATAGCCAAAACATGCATTTTCATAACTTAGCGAACTGAAATCTACATTAAAACAGCAGATAACTACTTAAAAATTCACTTCCTTGAATTGATAATAGGTTTTTCTTTGTCATTTTAAACAGATTCCAGTCAAAATCGGCTTCTTCGATTCATATCGTATCTAAAACCGCATCAAAACTGCAAATATCAGTTTAAACTATCATTTTTGATACAAACAGTTATATATTCATGTCAATATCTTTCAAATTTTAGTCAAAATCGGCGTTTTTGGGCATTTTAGTAACGAAAACCTTAATAAACTATTAGATTTCGACGCAAGGCAACCTTTCTGAGTCAAATAGTTGCCGATTTCGATAAAATCTTAGTCAGAATCTGCTTTTTCGCCTCTTATTGTACCCAAATCTACCTTAGAAATGCAGATATATACTTAAAACACCTTCTTTTGGGGAAAATAATTGGTTTTCGCCCTTGATTTACGGAAGATTATAGCCAAAACATGCATTTTCATAACTTAGCGAACTGAAATCTACATTAAAACTGCAGATAACTACTTAAAAATTCACTTCCTTGAATTGATAATAGGTTTTTCTTTGTCATTTTAAACAGATTCCAGTCAAAATCGGCTTCTTCGATTCATATCGTATCTAAAACCGCATCAAAACTGCAAATATCAGTTTAAACTATCATTTTTTGATACAAACAGTTATATAATCATATCAATATCTTTCAAATTATAGTCAAAATCGGCGTCTTTGGGCATTTTAGTAACGAAAACCTTAATAAACTATTAGATTTCGACGTAAGGCAACCTTTCTGAGTCAAATAGTTGCCGATTTCGATAAAATCTTATTCAGAATCTGCTTTTTCGCCTCTTATTGTACCCAAATCTACCTTAGAAATGCAGATATATACTTAAAACACCTTCTTTTGGGACAAATAATTGGTTTTCGCCCTTGATTTACGGAAGATTATAGCCAAAACATGCATTTTCATAACTTAGCGAACTGAAATCTACATTAAAACTGCAGATAACTACTTAAAAATTCACTTCCTTGAATTGATAATAGGTTTTTCTTTGTCATTTTAAACAGATTCCAGTCAAAATCGGCTTCTTCGATTCATATCGTATCTAAAACCGCATCAAAACTGCAAATATCAGTTTAAACTATCATTTTTTGATACAAACAATTATATATTCATGTCAATATCTTTCAAATTCTAGTCAAAATCGTCGTCTTTGGGCATTTTAGTAACGAAAACCTTAATAAACTATTAGATTTCGACGTAAGGCAACCTTTCTGAGTCAAATAGTTGCCGATTTCGATAAAATCTTAGTCAGAATCTGCTTTTTCGCCTCTTATTGTACCCAAATCTACCTTAGAAATGCAGATATATACCTTAAACACCTTCTTTTGGGACAAATAATTGGTTTTCGCCCTTGATTTACGGAAGATTATAGCCAAAACATGCATTTTCATAACTTAGCGAACTGAAATCTACATTAAAACTGCAGATAACTACTTAAAAATTCACTTCCTTGAATTGATAATCGGTTTTTCTTTGTCATTTTAAACAGATTTCAGTCAAAATCGGCTTCTTCGATTCATATCGTATCTAAAACCGCATCAAAACTGCAAATATCAGTTTAAACTATCATTTTTTGATACAAACAATTATATATTCATGTCAATATCTTTCAAATTCTAGTCAAAATCGGCGTCTTTGGGCATTTTAGTAACGAACACTATTAGATTTCGACGTAAGGCAACCTTTCTGAGTCAAATAGTTGCCGATTTCGATAAAATCTTAGTCAGAATCTGCTTTTTCGCCTCTTATTGTACCCAAATCTACCATAGAAATGCAGATATATACTTAAAACACCTTCTTTTAGGACAAATAATTGGTTTTCGCCCTTGATTTACGGAAGATTATAGCCAAAACATGAATTTTCATAACTTAGCGAACTGAAATCTACATTAAAACTGCAGATAACTACTTAAAAATTCACTTCCTTGAATTGATAATAGGTTTTTCTTTGTCATTTTAAACAGATTCCAGTGAAAATCGGCTTCTTCGATTCATATCGTATCTAAAACGGCATCAAAACTGCAAATATCAGTTTAAAATATCATTTTTTGATACAAACAGTTACATATTCATGTCAATATCTTTCAAATTCTAGTCAAAATCGGCGTCTTTGGGCATTTTAGTAACGAAAACCTTAATAAACTATTAGATTTCGACGTAAGGCAACCTTTCTGAGTCAAACAGTTGCCGATTTCGATAAAATCTTAGTCAGAATCTGCTTTTTCGCCTCTTATTGTACCCAAATCTACCTTAGAGATGCAGATATATACTTAAAACACCTTCTTTTGGGACAAATAATTGGTTTTCGCCCTTGATTTATGGAAGATTATAGCCAAAACATGCATTTTCATAACTTAGCCAACTGAAATCTACATTAAAACTGCAGATAACTACTTAAAAATTCACTTCTTTGAATTGATAATAGGTTTTTCTTTGTCATTTTAAACAGATTCCAGTCAAAATCGGCTTCTTCGATTCATATCGTATCTAAAACCGCATCAAAACTGCAAATATCAGTTTAAACTATCATTTTTTGATACAAACAGTTATATATTCATGTCAATATCTTTCAAATTCTAGTCAAAATCGGCGTCTTTGGGCATTTTCGTAACGAAAACCTTAATAAACTATTAGATTTCGACGTAAGGCAACCTTTCTGAGTCAAATAGTTGCCGATTTCGATAAAATCTTAGTCAGAATTTGCTTTTTCGCATCTTATTGTACCCAAATCTACCTTAGAAATGCAGATATATACTTAAAACACCTTCTTTTGGGACAAATAATTGGTTTTCGATCTTGATTTGCGGAAGAATATAGCCAAAACATGCATTTTCATAACTTAGCGAACTGAAATCTACATTAAAACTACAGATAACTACTTAAAAATTCATTTCCTTGAATTGATAATAGGTTTTTCTTTGTCATTTTAAACAGATTCCAGTCAAAATCGGTTTCTTCGACTCATATCGTACCTAAAACCGCATCAAAACTGCAAATATCAGTTTAAACTATCATTTTTTGATACAAACAGTTATATATTCATGTCAATATCTTTCAAATTCTAGTCAAAATCGGCGTCTTTGGGCATTTTAGTAACGAAAACCTTAATAAACTATTAGATTTCGACGAAAGGCAACCTTTCTGAGTCAAATAGTTGCCGATTTCGATAAAATCTTAGTCAGATTTTGCTTTTTCGCCTCATATTGTACCCAAATCTACTTTAGAAATGCAGATATATACTTAAAACACCTTCTTTTGGGACAAATAATTGGTTTTCGCCCTTGATTTAGGGAAGATTATAGCCAAAACATGCATTTTCATAACTTAGCGAACTGAAATCTACATTAAAACTGCAGATAACTACTTAAAAATTCACTTCCTTGAATTGATAATAGGTTTTTCTTTGTCATTTGAAACAGATTCCAGTCAAAATCGGCTTCTTCGATTCATATCGTATCTAAAACCGCATCAAAACTGCAAATATCAGTTTAAACTATCATTTTTTGATACAAGAAGTTATATATTCATGTCAATATCTTTCAAATTCTAGTCAAAATCGGCGTCTTTGGGCATTTTAGTAACGAAAACCTTAATAAACTATTAGATTTCGACGTAAAGCAACCTTTCTGAGTCAAATAGTTGCCGATTTCGATAAAATCTTAGTCAGAATCTGCTTTTTCGCCTCTTATTGTACCCAAATCTACCTTAGAAATGCAGATATATACTTAAAACACCTTCTTTTGGGACAAATAATTGGTTTTCGCCCTTGATTTAGGGAAGATTATAGCCAAAACATGCATTTTCATAACTTAGCGAACTGAAATCTACATTAAAACTGCAGATAACTACTTAAAAATTCACTTCCTTGAATTGATAATAGGTTTTTCTTTGTCATTTTAAACAGATTCCAGTCAAAATGGGCTTCTTCGATTCATATCGTATCTAAAACCGCATCAAAACTGCAAATATCAGTTTAAACTATCATTTTTTGATACAAATATTCATGTCAATATCTTTCAAATTCTAGTCAAAATTGGCGTCTTTGGGCATTTTAGTATCGAAAACCCTTATAAACTATTAGATTTCGACGTAAGGCAACCTTTCTGAGTCAAATAGTTGCCGATTTCGATAAAATCTTAGTCAGAATCTGCTTTTTCGAATCTTATTGTACCCAAATCTACCTTAGAAATGCAGATATATACTTAAAACACCTTCTTTTAGGACAAATAATTGGTTTTCGCCCTTGATTTACGGAAGATTATAGCCAAAACATGCATTTTCATAACTTAGCGAACTGAAATCTACATTAAAACTGCAGATAACTACCTAAAAATTCACTTCCTTGAATTGATAATAGGTTTTTCTTTGTCATTTTAAACAGATTCCAGTCAAAATCGGTTTCTAAAACCGCATCGAAACTGCAAATATCAGTTTAAACTATCATTTTTTGATACAAACAGTTACATATTCATGTCAATATCTTTCAAATTCTAGTCAAAATCGGCGTCTTTGGGCATTTTAGTAACGAAAACCTTAATAAACTATTAGATTTCGACGTAAGGCAACCTTTCTGAGTCAAATAGTTGCCGATTTCGATAAAATCTTAGTCAGAATCTGTTTTTCGCCTCTTATTGTACCCAAATCTACCTTAGAAATGCAGATATATACTTAAAACACCTTCTTTTGGGACAAATAATTGGTTTTCGCCCTTGATTTACGGAAGATTATAGCCAAAACATGCATTTTCATAACTTAGCGAAATGAAATCTACATTAAAACTGCAGATAACTACTTAAAAATTCACTTCCTTGAATTGATAATAGGTTTTTCTTTGTCATTTTAAACAGATTCCAATCAAAATCGGCTTCTTCGATTCATATCGTATCTAAAACCGCATCAAAACTGCAAATATCAGTTTAAACTATCATTTTTTGATACAAACAGTTATATATTCATATCAATATCTTTCAAATTCTAGTCAAAATCGGCGTCTTTGGGCATTTTAGTAACGAAAACATTAATAAACTATTAGATTTCGACGTAAGGCAACCTTTCTGAGTCAAATAGTTGCCGATTTCGATAAAATCTTTGTCCGAATCTGCTTTTTCGCCTCTTATTGTACCCAAATCTACTTTAGAAATGCAGATATATACTTAAAACACCTTCTTTTGGGACAAATAATTGGTTTTCGCCCTTGATTCAGGGAAGATTATAGCCAAAACATGCATTTTCATAACTTAGCGAACTGAAATCTACATTAAAACTGCAGATAACTACTTAAAAATTCACTTCCTTGAATTGATAATAGGTTTTTCTTTGTCATTTTAAACAGATTCCAGTCAAAATCGGCTTCTTCGATTCATATCGTATCTAAAACCGCATCAAAACTGCAAATATCAGTTTAAACTATCATTTTTTGATACAAACAGTTATATATTCATATCAATATCTTTCAAATTCTAGTCAAAATCGGCGTCTTTGGGCATTTTAGTAACGAAAACCTTAATAAACTATTAGATTTCGACGTAAGGCAACCTTTCTGAGTCAAATAGTTGCCGATTTCGATAAAATCTTAGTCAGAATCTGCTTTTTCGCCTCTTATTGTACCCAAATCTACCTTAGAAATGCAGATATATACTTAAAACACCTTCTTTTGGGACAAATAATTGGTTTTCGCCCTTGATTTACGGAAGATAATAGCCAAAACATGCATTTTCATAACTTAGCGAACTGAAATCTACATTAAAACTGCAGATAACTACTTAAAAATTCACTTCCTTTGTCATTTTAAACAGATTCCAGCCAAAATCGGCTTCTTCGATTCATATCGTATCTAAAACCGCAACAAAACTGCAAATATCAGTTTAAACTATCATTTTTTGATACAAACAGTTATATATTCATGTCAATATCTTTCAAATTCTAGTCAAAATCGGCGTCTTTGGGCATTTTAGTAACGAAAACCTTAATAAACTATTAGATTTCGACGTAAGGCAACCTTTCTGAGTCAAATAGTTGCCGATTTCGATAAAATCTTAGTCAGAATCTGCTTTTTCGCCTCTTATTGTACCCAAATCTACCTTAGAAATGCAGATATATACTTAAAACACCTTCTTTTGGGACAAATAATTGGTTTTCGAACTTGATTTACGGAAGATTATAGCCAAAACATGCATTTTCATAACTTAGCGAACTGAAATCTACATTAAAACTGCAGATGACTACTTAAAAATTCACTTCCTTGAATTGATAATAGGTTTTTCTTTGTCATTTTAAACAGATTCCAGTCAAAATCGGCTTCTTCGATTCATATCGTATCTAAAACCGCATCAAAACTGCAAATATCAGTTTAAACTATCATTTTTTGATACAAACAGTTATATATTCATGTCAATATCTTTCAAATTCTAGTCAAAATCGGCGTCTTTGGGCATTTTAGTAACGAAAACCTTAATAAACTATTAGATTTCGACGTAAGGCAACCATTCTGAGTCAAATAGTTGCCGATTTCGATAAAATCTTAGTCAGAATCCGCTTTTTCGCCTCTTATTGTACCCAAATCTACCTTAGAAATGCAGATATATACTTAAAACACCTTCTTTTGGGACAAATAATTGGTTTTCGCCCTTGATTTAGGGAAGATTATAGCCAAAACATGCATTTTCATAACTTAGCGAACTGAAATCTACATTAAAACTGCAGATAACTACTTAAAAATTCACTTCCTTGAATTGATAATAGGTTTTTCTTTGTCATTTTAAACAGATTCCAGTCAAAATCGGCTTCTTCGATTCATAACGTATCTAAAACCGCATCAAAACTGCAAATATCAGTTAAAACTATCATTTTTTGATACAAACAGTTATATATTCATGTCAATATCTTTCAAATTCTAGTCAAAATCGGCGTCTTTGGGCATTTTAGTAACGAAAACCTTAATAAACTATTAGATTTCGACGTAAGGCAACCTTTCTGAGTCAAATAGTTGCCGATTTCGATAAAATCTTAGTCAGAATCTGCTTTTTCGCCTCTTATTGTACCCAAATCTACCTTAGAAATGCAGATATATACTTAAAACACCTTCTTTTGGGACAAATAATTGGTTTTCGCCCTTGATTTACGGAAGATTATAGCCAAAACATGCATTTTCATAATTTAGCGAACTGGAATCTACATTAAAACTGCAGATAACTACTTCAAAATTCACTTCCTTGAATTGATAATAGGTTTTTCTTTGTCATTTTAAACAGATTCCAGTCAAAATCGGCTTCTTCGATTCATATCGTATCTAAAACCGCATCAAAACTGCAAATATCAGTTTAAACTATCATTTTTTGATACAAACAATTATATATTCATGTCAATATCTTTCAAATTCTAGTCAAAATCGGCGTCTTTGGTCATTTTAGTAACGAAAACCCTTATAAACTATTAGATTTCGACGTAAGGCAACCTTTCTGAGTCAAATAGTTGCCGATTTCGATAAAATCTTAGTCAGAATCTGCTTTTTCGCCTCTTATTGTACCCAAATCTACCTTAGAAATGCAGATATATACTTAAAACACCTTCTTTTAGGACAAATAATTGGTTTTCGCCCTTGATTTACGGAAGATTATAGCCAAAACATGCATTTTCATAACTTAGCGAACTGAAATCTACATTAAAACTGCAGATAACTACTTAAAAATTCACTTCCTTGAATTGATAATAGGTTTTTCTTTGTCATTTTAAACAGATTCCAGTCAAAATCGGCTTCTTCGATTCATATCGTATCTAAAACCGCATCAAAACTGCAAATATCACTTTAAACTATCATTTTTTGATACAAACAGTTATATATTCATGTCAATATCTTTCAAATTCTAGTCAAAATCGGCGTCTTTGGGCATTTTAGTAACGAAAACCTTAATAAACTATTAGATTTCGACATAACGCAACCTTTCTGAGTCAAATAGTTGCCGATTTCGATAAAATCTTAGTCCGAATCTGCTTTTTCGCCTCTTATTGTACCCAAATCTACCTTAGAAATGCAGATATATACTTAAAACACCTTCTTTTGGGACAAATAATTGGTTTTCGCCCTTGATTTACGGAAGATTATAGCCAAAACATGCATTTTCATAACTTAGCGAACTGAAATCTACATTAAAACTGCAGATAACTACTTAAAAATTCACTTCCTTGAATTGATAATAGGTTTTTCTTTGTCATTTTAAACAGATTCCAGTCAAAATTGGCTTCTTCGATTCATATCGTATCTAAAACCGCATCAAAACTGCAAATATCAGTTTAAACTATCATTTTTTGATACAAATATTCATGTCAATATCTTTCAAATTCTAGTCAAAATTGGCGTCTTTGGGCATTTTAGTATCGAAAACCCTTATAAACTATTAGATTTCGACGTAAGGCAACCTTTCTGAGTCAAATAGTTGCCGATTTCGATAAAATCTTAGTCAGAATCTGCTTTTTCGAATCTTATTGTACCCAAATCTACCTTAGAAATGCAGATATATACTTAAAACACCTTCTTTTAGGACAAATAATTGGTTTTCGCCCTTGATTTACTGAAGATTATAGCCAAAACATGCATTTTCATAACTTAGCGAACTGAAATCTACATTAAAACTGCAGATAACTACCTAAAAATTCACTTCCATGAATTGATAATAGGTTTTTCTTTGTCATTTTAAACAGATTCCAGTCAAAATCGGCTTCTTCGATTCATATCGTATCTAAAACCGCATCGAAACTGCAAATATCAGTTTAAACTATCATTTTTTGATACAAACAGTTACATATTCATGTCAATATCTTTCAAATTCTAGTCAAAATCGGCGTCTTTGGGCATTTTAGTAACGAAAACCTTAATAAACCATTAGATTTTGACGTAAGGCAACCTTTCTGAGTCAAACATTTGCCGATTTCGATAAAATCTTATTCAGAATCTGCTTTTTCGCCTCTTATTGTACCCAAATCTACCTTAGAAATGCAGATATATACTTAAAACATCTTCTTTTAGGACAAATAATTGGTTTTCGCCCTTGATTTACGGAAGATTATAGCCAAAACATGCATTTTCATAACTTAGCGAACTGAAATCTACATTAAAACTGCAGATAACTACTTAAAAATTCACTTCCTTGAATTGATAATAGGTTTTTCTTTGTCATTTTAAACAGATTCCAGTCAAAATCGGCTTCTTCGATTCATATCGTATCTAAAACCGCATCAAAACTACAAATATCAGTTTAAACTATCATTTTTTGATACAAACAGTTATATATTCATGTCAATATCTTTCAAATTCTAGTCAAAATCGGCGTCTTTGGGCATTTTAGTAACGAAAACCTTAATAAACTATTAGATTTCGACGTAAGGCAAACTTTCTGAGTCAAATAGTTGCCGATTTCGATAAAATCTTAGTCAGAATCTGCTTTTTCGCCTCTTATTGTACCCAAATCTACCTTAGAAATGCAGATATATACTTAAAACACCTTCTTTTGGGACAAATAATTGGTTTTCGCCCTTGATTTACGGAAGATTATAGCCAAAACATGCATTTTCATAACTTAGCGAACTGAAATCTACATTAAAACTGCAGATAACTACTTAAAAATTCACTTCCTTGAATTGATAATAGGTTTTTCTTTGTCATTTTAAACAGATTCCAGTCAAAATCGGCTTCTTTGATTCATATCGTATCTAAAACCGCATCAAAACTGCAAATATCAGTTTAAACTATCATTTTTTGATACAAACAGTTATATATTCATGTCAATATCTTTCAAATTCTAGTCAAAATCGGCGTCTTTGGGCATTTTAATAACGAAAACCTTAATAAACTATTAGATTTCGACGTAAGGCAACCTTTCTGAGTCAAATAGTTGCCGATTTCGATAAAATCTTAGTCAGAATCTGCTTTTTCGAATCTTATTGTACCCAAATCTACCTTAGAAATGCAGATATATACTTAAAACACCTTCTTTTAGGACAAATAATTGGTTTTCGCCCTTGATTTACGGAAGATTATAGCCAAAACATGCATTTTCATAACTTAGCGAACTGAAATCTACATTAAAACTGCAGATAACTACCTAAAAATTCACTTCCATGAATTGATAATAGGTTTTTCTTTGTCATTTTAAACAGATTCCAGTCAAAATCGGCTTCTTCGATTCATATCGTATCTAAAACCGCATCGAAACTGCAAATATCAGTCTAAACTATCATTTTTTGATACAAACAGTTACATATTCATGTCAATATCTTTCAAATTCTAGTCAAAATCGGCGTCTTTGGGCATTTTAGTTACGAAAACCTTAATAAACTATTAGATTTTGACGTAAGGCAACCTTTCTGAGTCAAACAGTTGCCGATTTCGATAAAATCTTAGTCAGAATCTGCTTTTTCGCCTCTTATTGTACCCAAATCTACCTTAGAAATGCAGATATATACTTAAAACATCTTCTTTTAGGACAAATAATTGGTTTTCGCCCTTGATTTACGGAAGATTATAGCCAAAACATGCATTTTCATAACTTAGCGAACTGAAATCTACATTAAAACTGCAGATAACTACTTAAAAATTCACTTCCTTGAATTGATAATAGGTTTTTCTTTGTCATTTTAAACAGATTCCAGTCAAAATCGGCTTCTTTGATTCATATCGTATCTAAAACCGCATCAAAACTGCAAATATCAGTTTAAACTATCATTTTTTGATACAAACAGTTATATATTCATGTCAATATCTTTCAAATTCTAGTCAAAATCGGCGTCTTTGGGCATTTTAATAACGAAAACCTTAATAAACTATTAGATTTCGACGTAAGGCAACCTTTCTGAGTCAAATAGTTGCCGATTTCGATAAAATCTTAGTCAGAATCTGCTTTTTCGCCTCTTATTGTACCCAAATCTACCTTAGAAATGCAGATATATACTTAAAACACCTTCTTTTGGGACAAATAATTGGTTTTCGCCCTTGATTTAGGGAAGATTATAGCCAAAACATGCATTTTCATAACTTAGCGAACTGAAATCTACATTAAAACTGCAGATAACTACTTAAAAATTCACTTCCTTGAATTGATAATAGGTTTTTCTTTGTCATTTTAAACAGATTCCAGTCAAAATTGGCTTCTTCGATTCATATCGATTCTAAAACCGCATCAAAACTGCAAATATCAGTTTAAACTATCATTTTTTGATACAAATATTCATGTCAATATCTTTCAAATTCTAGTCAAAATTGGCGTCTTTGGGCATTTTAGTATCGAAAACCCTTATAAACTATTAGATTTCGACGTAAGGCAACCTTTCTGAGTCAAATAGTTGCCGATTTCGATAAAATCTTAGTCAGAATCTGCTTTTTCGAATCTTATTGTACCCAAATCTACCTTAGAAATGCAGATATATACTTAAAACACCTTCTTTTAGGACAAATAATTGGTTTTCGCCCTTGATTTACGGAAGATTATAGCCAAAACATGCATTTTCATAACTTAGCGAACTGAAATCTACATTAAAACTGCAGATAACTACCTAAAAATTCACTTCCATGAATTGATAATAGGTTTTTCTTTGTCATTTTAAACAGATTCCAGTCAAAATCGGCTTCTTCGATTCGTATCGTATCTAAAACCGCATCGAAACTGCAAATATCAGTTTAAACTATCATTTTTTGATACAAACAGTTACATATTCATGTCAATATCTTTCAAATTCTAGTCAAAATCGGCGTCTTTGGGCATTTTAGTAACGAAAACCTTAATAAACTATTAGATTTTGACGTAAGGCAACCTTTCTGAGTCAAACAGTTGCCGATTTCGATAAAATCTTAGTCAGAATCTGCTTTTTCGCCTCTTATTGTACCCAAATCTACCTTAGAAATGCAGATATATACTTAAAACATCTTCTTTTAGGACAAATAATTGGTTTTCGCCCTTGATTTACGGAAGATTATAGCCAAAACATGCATTTTCATAACTTAGCGAACTGAAATCTACATTAAAACTGCAGATAACTACTTAAAAATTCACTTCCTTGAATTGATAATAGGTTTTTCTTTGTCATTTTAAACAGATTCCAGTCAAAATCGGCTTCTTCGATTCATATCGTATCTAAAACCGCATCAAAACTGCAAATATCAGTTTAAACTATCATTTTTTGATACAAACAGTTATATATTCATGTCAATATCTTTCAAATTCTAGTCAAAATCGGCGTCTTTGGGCATTTTAGTAACGAAAACCTTAATAAACTATTAGATTTCGACGTAAGGCAAACTTTCTGAGTCAAATAGTTGCCGATTTCGATAAAATCTTAGTCAGAATCTGCTTTTTCGCCTCTTATTGTACCCAAATCTACCTTAGAAATGCAGATATATACTTAAAACACCTTCTTTTGGGACAAATAATTGGTTTTCGCCCTTGATTTACGGAAGATTATAGCCAAAACATGCATTTTCATAACTTAGCGAACTGAAATCTACATTAAAACTGCAGATAACTACTTCAAAATTCACTTCCTTGAATTGATAATAGGTTTTTCTTTGTCATTTTAAACAGATTCCAGTCAAAATCGGCTTCTTCGATTCATATCGTATCTAAAACCGCATCAAAACTGCAAATATCAGTTTAAACTATCATTTTTTGATACAAACAATTATATATTCATGTCAATATCTTTCAAATTCTAGTCAAAATCGGCGTCTTTGGTCATTTTAGTAACGAAAACCCTTATAAACTATTAGATTTCGACGTAAGGCAACCTTTCTGAGTCAAATAGTTGCCGATTTCGATAAAATCTTAGTCAGAATCTGCTTTTTCGCCTCTTATTGTACCCAAATCTACCTTAGAAATGCAGATATATACTTAAAACACCTTCTTTTAGGACAAATAATTGGTTTTCGCCCTTGATTTACGGAAGATTATAGCCAAAACATGCATTTTCATAACTTAGCGAACTGAAATCTACATTAAAACTGCAGATAACTACTTAAAAATTCACTTCCTTGAATTGATAAAAGGTTTTTCTTTGTCATTTTAAACAGATTCCAGTCAAAATCGGCTTCTTCGATTCATATCGTATCTAAAACCGCATCAAAACTGCAAATATCAGTTTAAACTATCATTTTTTGATACAAACAGTTATATATTCATGTCAATATCTTTCAAATTCTAGTCAAAATCGGCGTCTTTGGGCATTTTAGTAACGAAAACCTTAATAAACTATTAGATTTCGACGTAAGGCAACCTTTCTGAGTCAAATAGTTGCCGATTTCGATAAAATCTTAGTCAGAATCTGTTTTTCGCCTCTTATTGTACCCAAATCTACCTTAGAAATGCAGATATATACTTAAAACACCTTCTTTTGGGACAAATAATTGGTTTTCGCCCTTGATTTACGGAAGATTATAGCCAAAACATGCATTTTCATAACTTAGCGAACTGAAATCTACATTAAAACTGCAGATAACTACTTAAAAATTCACTTCCTTGAATTGATAATAGGTTTTTCTTTGTCATTTTAAACAGATTCCAATCAAAATCGGCTTCTTCGATTCATATCGTATCTAAAACCGCATCAAAACTGCAAATATCAGTTTAAACTATCATTTTTTGATACAAACAGTTATATATTCATATCAATATCTTTCAAATTCTAGTCAAAATCGGCGTCTTTGGGCATTTTAGTAACGAAAACCTTAATAAACTATTAGATTTCGACGTAAGGCAACCTTTCTGAGTCAAATAGTTGCCGATTTCGATAAAATCTTTGTCCGAATCTGCTTTTTCGCCTCTTATTGTACCCAAATCTACTTTAGAAATGCAGATATATACTTAAAACACCTTCTTTTGGGACAAATAATTGGTTTTCGCCCTTGATTTAGGGAAGATTATAGCCAAAACATGCATTTTCATAACTTAGCGAACTGAAATCTACATTAAAACTGCAGATAACTACTTAAAAATTCACTTCCTTGAATTGATAATAGGTTTTTCTTTGTCATTTTAAACAGATTCCAGTCAAAATCGGCTTCTTCGATTCATATCGTATCTAAAACCGCATCAAAACTGCAAATATCAGTTTAAACTATCATTTTTTGATACAAACAGTTATATATTCATATCAATATCTTTCAAATTCTAGTCAAAATCGGCGTCTTTGGGCATTTTAGTAACGAAAACCTTAATAAACTATTAGATTTCGACGTAGGGCAACCTTTCTGAGTCAAATAGTTGCCGATTTCGATAAAATCTTAGTCAGAATCTGCTTTTTCGCCTCTTATTGTACCCAAATCTACCTTAGAAATGCAGATATATACTTAAAACACCTTCTTTTAGGACAAATAATTGGTTTTCGCCCTTGATTTACGGAAGATTATAGCCAAAACATGCATTTTCATAACTTAGCGAACTGAAATCTACATTAAAACTGCAGATAACTACTTAAAAATTCACTTCCTTGAATTGATAATAGGTTTTTCTTTGTCATTTTAAACAGATTCCAGTCAAAATCGGCTTCTTCGATTCATATCGTATCTAAAACCGCATCAAAACTGCAAATATCAGTTTAAACTATCATTTTTTGATACAAACAGTTATATATTCATGTCAATATCTTTCAAATTCTAGTCAAAATCGGCGTCTTTGGGCATTTTAGTAACGAAAACCTTAATAAACTATTAGATTTCGACGTAAGGCAACCTTTCTGAGTCAAATAGTTGCCGATTTCGATAAAATCTTAGTCAGAATCTGTTTTTCGCCTCTTATTGTACCCAAATCTACCTTAGAAATGCAGATATATACTTAAAACACCTTCTTTTGGGACAAATAATTGGTTTTCGCCCTTGATTTACGGAAGATTATAGCCAAAACATGCATTTTCATAACTTAGCGAACTGAAATCTACATTAAAACTGCAGATAACTACTTAAAAATTCACTTCCTTGAATTGATAATAGGTTTTTCTTTGTCATTTTAAACAGATTCCAATCAAAATCGGCTTCTTCGATTCATATCGTATCTAAAACCGCATCAAAACTGCAAATATCAGTTTAAACTATCATTTTTTGATACAAACAGTTATATATTCATATCAATATCTTTCAAATTCTAGTCAAAATCGGCGTCTTTGGGCATTTTAGTAACGAAAACCTTAATAAACTATTAGATTTCGACGTAAGGCAACCTTTCTGAGTCAAATAGTTGCCGATTTCGATAAAATCTTTGTCCGAATCTGCTTTTTCGCCTCTTATTGTACCCAAATCTACTTTAGAAATGCAGATATATACTTAAAACACCTTCTTTTGGGACAAATAATTGGTTTTCGCCCTTGATTTAGGGAAGATTATAGCCAAAACATGCATTTTCATAACTTAGCGAACTGAAATCTACATTAAAACTGCAGATAACTACTTAAAAATTCACTTCCTTGAATTGATAATAGGTTTTTCTTTGTCATTTTAAACAGATTCCAGTCAAAATCGGCTTCTTCGATTCATATCGTATCTAAAACCGCATCAAAACTGCAAATATCAGTTTAAACTATCATTTTTTGATACAAACAGTTATATATTCATATCAATATCTTTCAAATTCTAGTCAAAATCGGCGTCTTTGGGCATTTTAGTAACGAAAACCTTAATAAACTATTAGATTTCGACGTAGGGCAACCTTTCTGAGTCAAATAGTTGCCGATTTCGATAAAATCTTAGTCAGAATCTGCTTTTTCGCCTCTTATTGTACCCAAATCTACCTTAGAAATGCAGATATATACTTAAAACACCTTCTTTTAGGACAAATAATTGGTTTTCGCCCTTGATTTACGGAAGATTGTAGCCAAAACATGCATTTTCATAACTTAGCGAACTGAAATCTACATTAAAACTGCAGATAACTACTTAAAAATTCACTTCCTTGAATTGATAATAGGTTTTTCTTTGTCATTTTAAACAGATTCCAGTCAAAATCGGCTTCTTCGATTCATATCGTATCTAAAACCGCATCAAAACTGCAAATATCAGTTTAAACTATCATTTTTTGATACAAACAGTTATATATTCATGTCAATATCTTTCAAATTCTAGTCAAAATCGGCGTCTTTGGGCATTTTAGTAACGAAAACCTTAATAAACTATTAGATTTCGACGTAAGGCAACCTTTCTGAGTCAAATAGTTGCCGATTTTGATAAAATCTTAGTCAGAATCTGCTTTTTCGCCTCTTGTTGTACCCAAATCTACCTTAGAAATGCAGATATATACTTAAAACACCTTCTTTTGGGACAAATAATTGGTTTTCGAACTTGATTTACGGAAGATTATAGCCAACACATGCATTTTCATAACTTAGCGAACTGAAATCTACATTAAAACTGTAGATAACTACTTAAAAATTCACTTCCTTGAATTGATAATAGGTTTTTCTTTGTCATTTTAAACAGATTCCAGTCAAAATCGGCTTCTTCGATTCATATCGTATCTAAAACCGCATCAAAACTGCAAATATCAGTTTAAACTCTCATTTTTTGATACAAACAGTTATATATTCATGTCAATATCTTTCAAATTCTAGTCAAAATCGGCGTCTTTAGGCATTTTAGTAACGAAAACCTTAATAAACTATTAGATTTCGACGTAAGGCAACCTTTCTGAGTCAAATAGTTGCCGATTTCGATAAAATCTTAGTCAGAATCTGCTTTTTCGCTTCTTATTGTACCCAAATCTACCTTAGAAATGCAGATATATACTTAAAACACCTTCTTTTGGGACAAATAATTGGTTTTCGCCCTTGATTTAGGGAAGATTATAGCCAAAACATGCATTTTCATAACTTAGCGAACTGAAATCTACATTAAAACTGCAGATAACTAATTAAAAATTCACTTCCTTGAATTGATAATAGGTTTTTCTTTGTCATTTTAAACAGATTCCAGTCAAAATCGGCTTCTTCGATTCATAACGTATCTAAAACCGCATCAAAACTGCAAATATCAGTTAAAACTATCATTTTTTGATACAAACAGTTATATATTCATGTCAATATCTTTCAAATTCTAGTCAAAATCGGCGTCTTTGGGCATTTTAGTAACGAAAACCTTAATAAACTATTAGATTTCGACGTAAGGCAACCTTTCTGAGTCAAATAGTTGCCGATTTCGATAAAATCTTAGTCAGAATCTGCTTTTTCGCCTCTTATTGTACCCAAATCTACCTTAGAAATGCAGATATATACTTAAAACACCTTCTTTTGGCACAAATAATTGGTTTTCGCCCTTGATTTACGGAAGATTATAGCCAAAACATGCATTTTCATAACTTAGCGAACTGAAATCTACATTAAAACTGCAGATAACTACTTCAAAATTCACTTCCTTGAATTGATAATAGGTTTTTCTTTGTCATTTTAAACAGATTCCAGTCAAAATCGGCTTCTTCGATTCATATCGTATCTAAAACCGCATCAAAACTGCAAATATCAGTTTAAACTATCATTTTTTGATACAAACAATTATATATTCATGTCAATATCTTTCAAATTCTAGTCAAAATCGGCGTCTTTGGTCATTTTAGTAACGAAAACCCTTATAAACTATTAGATTTCGACGTAAGGCAACCTTTCTGAGTCAAATAGTTGCCGATTTCGATAAAATCTTAGTCAGAATCTGCTTTTTCGCCTCTTATTGTACCCAAATCTACCTTAGAAATGCAGATATATACTTAAAACACCTTCTTTTAGGACAAATAATTGGTTTTCGCCCTTGATTTACGGAAGATTATAGCCAAAACATGCATTTTCATAACTTAGCGAACTGAAATCTACATTAAAACTGCAGATAACTACTTAAAAATTCACTTCCTTGAATTGATAATAGGTTTTTCTTTGTCATTTTAAACAGATTCCAGTCAAAATCGGCTTCTTCGATTCATATCGTATCTAAAACCGCATCAAAACTGCAAATATCACTTTAAACTATCATTTTTTGATACAAACAGTTATATATTCATGTCAATATCTTTCAAATTCTAGTCAAAATCGGCGTCTTTGGGCATTTTAGTAACGAAAACCTTAATAAACTATTAGATTTCGACGTAAGGCAACCTTTCTGAGTCAAATAGTTGCCGATTTCGATAAAATCTTAGTCAGAATCTGTTTTTCGCCTCTTATTGTACCCAAATCTACCTTAGAAATGCAGATATATACTTAAAACACCTTCTTTTGGGACAAATAATTGGTTTTCGCCCTTGATTTACGGAAGATTATAGCCAAAACATGCATTTTCATAACTTAGCGAACTGAAATCTACATTAAAACTGCAGATAACTACTGAAAAATTCACTTCCTTGAATTGATAATAGGTTTTTCTTTGTCATTTTAAACAGATTCCAATCAAAATCGGCTTCTTCGATTCATATCGTATCTAAAACCGCATCAAAACTGCAAATATCAGTTTAAACTATCATTTTTTGATACAAACAGTTATATATTCATATCAATATCTTTCAAATTCTAGTCAAAATCGGCGTCTTTGGGCATTTTAGTAACGAAAACCTTAATAAACTATTAGATTTCGACATAACGCAACCTTTCTGAGTCAAATAGTTGCCGATTTCGATAAAATCTTAGTCCGAATCTGCTTTTTCGCCTCTTATTGTACCCAAATCTACCTTAGAAATGCAGATATATACTTAAAACACCTTCTTTTAGGACAAATAATTGGTTTTCGCCCTTGATTTACGGAAGATTATAGCCAAAACATGCATTTTCATAACTTAGCGAACTGAAATCTACATTAAAACTGCAGATAACTACCTAAAAATTCACTTCCTTGAATTGATAATAGGTTTTTCTTTGTCATTTTAAACAGATTCCAGTCAAAATCGGCTTCTTCGATTCATATCGTATCTAAAACCGCATCGAAACTGCAAATATCAGTTTAAACTATCATTTTTTGATACAAATATTCATGTCAATATCTTTCAAATTCTAGTCAAAATTGGCGTCTTTGGGCATTTTAGTAACGAAAACCCTTATAAACTATTAGATTTCGACGTAAGGCAACCTTTCTGAGTCAAATAGTTGCCGATTTCGATAAAATCTTAGTCAGAATCTGCTTTTTCGCCTCTTATTGTACCCAAATCTACCTTAGAAATGCAGATATATACTTAAAACACCTTCTTTTAGGACAAATAATTGGTTTTCGCAATTGATTTTCGGAAGATTATAGCCAAAACATGCATTTTCATAACTTAGCGAACTGAAATCTACATTAAAACTGCAGATAACTACCTAAAAATTCACTTCCTTGAATTGATAATAGGTTTTTCTTTGTCATTTTAAACAGATTCCAGTCAAAATCGGCTTCTTCGATTCATATCGTATCTAAAACCGCATCGAAACTGCAAATATCAGTTTAAACTATCATTTTTTGATACAAACAGTTACATATTCATGTCAATATATCTTTCAAATTCTAGTCAAAATCGGCGTCTTTGGGCATTTTAGTTACGAAAACCTTAATAAACTATTAGATTTTGACGTAAGGCAACCTTTCTGAGTCAAACAGTTGCCGATTTCGATAAAATCTTAGTCAGAATCTGCTTTTTCGCCTCTTATTGTACCCAAATCTACCTTAGAAATGCAGATATATACTTAAAACACCTTCTTTTGGCACAAATAATTGGTTTTCGCCCTTGATTTACGGAAGATTATAGCCAAAACATGCATTTTCATAACTTAGCGAACTGAAATCTACATTAAAACTGCAGATAACTACTTCAAAATTCACTTCCTTGAATTGATAATAGGTTTTTCTTTGTCATTTTAAACAGATTCCAGTCAAAATCGGCTTCTTCGATTCATATCGTATCTAAAACTGCATCAAATCTGCAAATATCAGTTTAAACTATCATTTTTTGATACAAACAATTATATATTCATGTCAATATCTTTCAAATTCTAGTCAAAATCGGCGTCTTTGGTCATTTTAGTAACGAAAACCCTTATAAACTATTAGATTTCGACGTAAGGCAACCTTTCTGAGTCAAATAGTTGCCGATTTCGATAAAATCTTAGTCAGAATCTGCTTTTTCGCCTCTTATTGTACCCAAATCTACCTTAGAAGTGCAGATATATACTTAAAACACCTTCTTTTAGGACAAATAATTGGTTTTCGCCCTTGATTTACGGAAGATTATAGCCAAAACATGCATTTTCATAACTTAGCGAACTGAAATCTAAATTAAAACTGCAGATAACTACTTAAAAATTCACTTCCTTGAATTGATAATAGGTTTTTCTTTGTCATTTTAAACAGATTCCAATCAAAATCGGCTTCTTCGATTCATATCGTATCTAAAACCGCATCAAAACTGCAAATATCAGTTTAAACTATCATTTTTTGATACAAACAGTTATATATTCATATCAATATCTTTCAAATTCTAGTCAAAATCGGCGTCTTTGGGCATTTTAGTAACGAAAACCTTAATAAACTATTAGATTTCGACATAAGGCAACCTTTCTGAGTCAAATAGTTGCCGATTTCGATAAAATCTTAGTCCGAATCTGCTTTTTCGCCTCTTATTGTACCCAAATCTACCTTAGAAATGCAGATATATACTTAAAACACCTTCTTTTGGGACAAATAATTGGTTTTCGCCCTTGATTTACGGAAGATTATAGCCAAAACATGCATTTTCATAACTTAGCGAACTGAAATCTACATTAAAACTGCAGATAACTACTTAAAAATTCACTTCCTTGAATTGATAATAGGTTTTTCTTTGTCATTTTAAACAGATTCCAGTCAAAATTGGCTTCTTCGATTCATATCGTATCTAAAACCGCATCAAAACTGCAAATATCAGTTTAAACTATCATTTTTTGATACAAATATTCATGTCAATATCTTTCAAATTCTAGTCAAAATTGGCGTGTTTGGGCATTTTAGTAACGAAAACCCTTATAAACTATTAGATTTCGACGTAAGGCAACCTTTCTGAGTCAAATAGTTGCCGATTTCGATAAAATCTTAGTCAGAATCTGCTTTTTCGCCTCTTATTGTACCCAAATCTACCTTAGAAATGCAGATATATACTTAAAACACCTTCTTTTAGGACAAATAATTGGTTTTCGCCCTTGATTTACGGAAGATTATAGCCAAAACATGCATTTTCATAACTTAGCGAACTGAAATCTACATTAAAACTGCAGATAACTACCTAAAAATTCACTTCCTTGAATTGATAATAGGTTTTTCTTTGTCATTTTAAACAGATTCCAGTCAAAATCGGCTTCTTCGATTCATATCGTATCTAAAACCGCATCGAAACTGCAAATATCAGTTTAAACTATCATTTTTTGATACAAACAGTTACATATTCATGTCAATATCTTTCAAATTCTAGTCAAAATCGGCGTCTTTGGGCATTTTAGTAACGAAAACCTTAATAAACTATTAGATTTCGACGTAAGGCAACCTTTCTGAGTCAAACAGTTGCCGATTTCGATAAAATCTTAGTCAGAATCTGCTTTTTCGCCTCTTATTGTAATCAAATCTACCTTAGAAATGCAGATATATATTTAAAACACCTTCTTTTAGGACAAATAATTGGTTTTCGCCCTTGATTTACGGAAGATTATAGCCAAAACATGCATTTTCATAACTTAGCGAACTGAAATCTACATTAAAACTGCAGATAACTACCTAAAAATTCACTTCCTTGAATTGATAATAGGTTTTTCTTTGTCATTTTAAACAGATTCCAGTCAAAATCGGCTTCTTCGATTCATATCGTATCTAAAACCGAATCAAAACTGCAAATATCAGTTTAAACAATCATTTTTTGATACAAACAGTTATATATTCATGTCAATATCTTTCAAATTCTAGTCAAAATTGGCGTCTTTGGGCATTTTAGTAACGAAAACCCTTATAAACTATTAGATTTCGACGTAAGGCAACCTTTCTGAGTCAAATAGTTGCCGATTTCGATAAAATCTTAGTCAGAATCTGCTTTTTCGCCTCTTATTGTACCCAAATCTACCTTAGAAATGCAGATATATACTTAAAACACCTTCTTTTATGACAAATAATTGGTTTTCGCCCTTGATTTACGGAAGATTATAGCCAAAACATGCATTTTCATAACTTAGCGAACTGAAATCTACATTAAAACTGCAGATAACTACCTAAAAATTCACTTCCTTGAATTGATAATAGGTTTTTCTTTGTCATTTTAAACAGATTCCAGTCAAAATCGGCTTCTTCGATTCATATCGTATCTAAAACCGAATCAAAACTGCAAATTACAGTTTAAACAATCATTTTTTGATACAAACAGTTATATATTCATGTCAATATCTTTCAAATTCTAGTCAAAATCGGCGTCTTTGGGCATTTTAGTAACGAAAACCTTAATAAACTATTAGATTTCGACGTAAGGCAAACTTTCTGAGTCAAATAGTTGCCGATTTCGATAAAATCTTAGTCAGAATCTGCTTTTTCGCCTCTTATTGTACCCAAATCTACCTCAGAAATGCAGATATATACTTGAAACACCTTCTTTTGGGACAAATAATTGGTTTTCGCCCTTGATTTACGGAAGATTATAGCCAAAATATGCATTTTCATAATTTAGCGAACTGAAATCTACATTAAAACTGCAGATAACTACTTAAAAATTCACTTCCTTGAATTGATAATAGGTTTTTCTTTGTCATCTTAAACAGATTCCAGTCAAAATCGGCTTCTTCGATTCATATCGTATCTAAAACCGTATCAAAACTGCAAATATCAGTTTAAACTATCATTTTTTGATACAAACAGTTATATATTCATGTCAATATCTTTCAAATTCTAGTCAAAATCGGCGTCTTTGGGCATTTTAGTAACGAAAACCTTAATAAACTATTAGATTTCGACGTAAGGCAAACTTTCTGAGTCAAATAGTTGCCGATTTCGATAAAATCTTAGTCAGAATCTGCTTTTTCGCCTCTTATTGTACCCAAATCTACCTTAGAAATGCAGATATATACTTAAAACACCTTCTTTTGGGACAAATAATTGGTTTTCGCCTTTGATTTACGGAAAATTATAGCCAAAACATATATTTTCATAACTAAGCGAACTGAAATCTACATTAAAACTGCAGATAACTACTTAAAAATTCACTTCCTTGAATTGATAATAGGTTTTTCTTTGTCATTTTAAACAGATTTCAGTCAAAATCTGCTTCTTTGATTCATATCGTATCTAAAACCGCATCAAAACTGCAAATATCAGTTCAAACTATCATTTTTTGATACAAACAGTTATATATTCATGTCAATATCTTTCAAATTCTAGTCAAAATCGGCGTCTTTGGGCATTTTAGTAACGAAAACCTTAATAAATTATTAGATTTCGACGTAAGGCAACCTTTCTGAGTCAAATAGTTGCCGATTTCGATAAAATCTTAGTCAGAATCTGCTTTTTCGCCTCTTATTGTACCCAAATCTACCTTAGAAATGCAGATATATACTTAAAACGCCTTCTTTTGGGACAAATAATTGGTTTTCGCTCTTGATTTACGGAAGATTATAGCCAAAATATGCATTTTCATAATTTAGCGAACTGAAATCTACATTAAAACTGCAGATAACTACTTAAAAATTCACTTCCTTGAATTGATAATAGGTTTTTCTTTGTCATCTTAAACAGATTCCAGTCAAAATCGGCTTCTTCGATTCATATCGTATCTAAAACCGAATCAAAACTGCAAATATCAGTTTAAACTATCATTTTTTGATACAAACAGTTATATATTCATGTCAATATCTTTCAAATTCTAGTCAAAATCGGCGTCTTTGGGCATTTTAGTAACGAAAACCTTAATAAACTATTAGATTTCGACGTAAGGCAACCTTTCTGAGTCAAATAGTTGCCGATTTCGATAAAATCTTAGTCAGAATCTGCTTTTTCGCCTCTTATTGTACCCAAATCTACCTTAGAAATGCAGATATATACTTAAAACACCTTCTTTTGGGACAAATAATTGGTTTTCGCCCTTGATTTACGGAAAATTATAGCCAAAACATCCATTTTCATAACTTAGCGAACTGAAATCTACATTAAAACTGCAGATAACTACTTAAAAATTCACTTCCTTGAATTGATAATAGGTTTTTCTTTGTCATTTTAAACAGATTTCAGTCAAAATCGGCTTCTTCGATTCATATCGTATATAAAACCGCATCAAAACTGCAAATATCAGTTTAAACTATCATTTTTTGATACAAACAGTTATATATTCATGTCAATATCTTTCAAATTCTAGTCAAAATCGGCGTCTTTGGGCATTTTAGTAACGAAAACCTTAATAAATTATTAGATTTCGACGTAAGGCAACCTTTCTGAGTCAAATAGTTGCCGATTTCGATAAAATCTTAGTCAGAATCTGCTTTTTCGCCTATTATTGTACCCAAATCTACCTTAGAAATGCAGATATATACTTAAATCGCCTTCTTTTGGGACAAATAATTGGTTTTCGCCCTTGATTTACGGAAGATTATAGCCAAAACATGCATTTTCATAACTTAGCGAACTGAAATCTACATTAAAACTGCAGATAACTACCTAAAAATTCACTTCCTTGAATTGATAATAGGTTTTTCTTTGTCATTTTAAACAGATTCCAGTCAAAATCGGCTTCTTCGATTCATATCGTATCTAAAACCGAATCAAAACTGCAAATATCAGTTTAAACAATCATTTTTTGATACAAACAGTTATATATTCATGTCAATATCTTTCAAATTCTAGTCAAAATCGGCGTCTTTGGGCATTTTAGTAACGAAAACCTTAATAAACTATTAGATTTCGACGTAAGGCAAACTTTCTGAGTCAAATAGTTGCCGATTTCGATAAAATCTTAGTCAGAATCTGCTTTTTCGCCTCTTATTGTACCCAAATCTACCTTAGAAATGCAGATATATACTTGAAACACCTTCTTTTGGGACAAATAATTGGTTTTCGCCCTTGATTTACGGAAGAATATAGCCAAAACATGCATTTTCATAACTTAGCGAACTGAAATCTACATTAAAACTGCAGATAACTACTTAAAAATTCACTTCCTTGAATTGATAATAGGTTTTTCTTTGTCATTTTAAACAGATTCCAATCAAAATCGGCTTCTTCGATTCATATCGTATCTAAAACCGCATCAAAACTGCAAATATCAGTTTAAACTATCATTTTTTGATACAAACAGTTATATATTCATGTCAATATCTTTCAAATTCTAGTCAAAATCGGCGTCTTTGGGCATTTTATTAACGAAAACCTTAATAAACTATTAGATTTCGACGTAAGGCAACCTTTCTGAGTCAAATAGTTGCCGATTTCGATAAAATCTTAGTCAGAATCTGTTTTTCTCCTCTTATTGTACCCAAATCTACATTAGAAATGCAGATATATACTTAAAACACCTTCTTTTGGGACAAATAATTGGTTTTCGCCCTTGATTTACGGAAGATTATAGCCAAAACATGCATTTTCATAACTTAGCGAACTGAAATCTACATTAAAACTGCAGATAACTACTTAAAAATTCACTTCCTTGAATTGATAATAGGTTTTTCTTTGTCATTTTAAACAGATTCCAGTCAAAATTGGCTTCTTCGATTCATATCGTATCTAAAACCGCAACAAAACTGCAAATATCAGTTTAAACTATCATTTTTTGATACAAATATTCATGTCAATATCTTTTAAATTCTAGTCAAAATTGGCGTCTTTGGGCATTTTAGTAACGAAAACCCTTATAAACTATTAGATTTCGACGTAAGGCAACCTTTCTGAGTCAAATAGTTGCCGATTTCGATAAAATCTTAGTCAGAATCTGCTTTTTCGCCTCTTATTGTACCCAAATCTACCTTAGAAATGCAGATATATACTTAAAACACCTTCTTTTATGACAAATAATTGGTTTTCGCCCTTGATTTACGGAAGATTATATCCAAAACATGCATTTTCATAACTTAGCGAACTGAAATCTACATTAAAACTGCAGATAACTACCTAAAAATTCACTTCCTTGAATTGATAATAGGTTTTTCTTTGTCATTTTAAACAGATTCCAGTCAAAATCGGCTTCTTCGATTCATATCGTATCTAAAACCGAATCAAAATTGCAAATATCAGTTTAAACAATCATTTTTTGATACAAACAGTTATATATTCATGTCTCGCCTCTTATTGTACCCAAATCTACCTTAGAAATGCAGATATATACTTAAAACGCCTTCTTTTGGGACAAATAATTGGTTTTCGCTCTTGATTTACGGAAGATTATAGCCAAAATATGCATTTTCATAATTTAGCGAACTGAAATCTACATTAAAACTGCAGATAACTACTTAAAAATTCACTTCCTTGAATTGATAATAGGTTTTTCTTTGTCATCTTAAACAGATTCCAGTCAAAATCGGCTTCTTCGATTCATATCGTATCTAAAACCGAATCAAAACTGCAAATATCAGTTTAAACTATCATTTTTTGATACAAACAGTTATATATTCATGTCAATATCTTTCAAATTCTAGTCAAAATCGGCGTCTTTGGGCATTTTAGTAACGAAAACCTTAATAAACTATTAGATTTCGACGTAAGGCAACCTTTCTGAGTCAAATAGTTGCCGATTTCGATAAAATCTTAGTCAGAATCTGCTTTTTCGCCTCTTATTGTACCCAAATCTACCTTAGAAATGCAGATATATACTTAAAACACCTTCTTTTGGGACAAATAATTGGTTTTCGCCCTTGATTTACGGAAAATTATAGCCAAAACATCCATTTTCATAACTTAGCGAACTGAAATCTACATTAAAACTGCAGATAACTACTTAAAAATTAACTTCCTTGAATTGATAATAGGTTTTTCTTTGTCATTTTAAACAGATTTCAGTCAAAATCGGCTTCTTCGATTCATATCGTATCTAAAACCGCATCAAAACTGCAAATATCAGTTTAAACTATCATTTTTTGATACAAACAGTTATATATTCATGTCAATATCTTTCAAATTCTAGTCAAAATCGGCGTCTTTGGGCATTTTAGTAACGAAAACCTTAATAAATTATTAGATTTCGACGTAAGGCAACCTTTCTGAGTCAAATAGTTGCCGATTTCGATAAAATCTTAGTCAGAATCTGCTTTTTCGCCTATTATTGTACCCAAATCTACCTTAGAAATGCAGATATATACTTAAATCGCCTTCTTTTGGGACAAATAATTGGTTTTCGCCCTTGATTTACGGAAGATTATAGCCAAAATATGCATTTTCATAATTTAGCGAACTGAAATCTACATTAAAACTGCAGATAACTACTTAAAAATTCACTTCCTTGAATTGATAATAGGTTTTTCTTTGTCATCTTAAACAGATTTCAGTCAAAATCGGCTTCTTCGATTCATATCGTATCTAAAACCGAATCAAAACTGCAAATATCAGTTTAAACTATCATTTTTTGATACAAACAGTTATATATTCATGTCAATATCTTTCAATTTCTAGTCAAAATCGGCGTCTTTGGGCATTTTAGTAACGAAAACCTTAATAAACTATTAGATTTCGACGTAAGGCAACCTTTCTGAGTCAAATAGTTGCCGATTTCGATAAAATCTTAGTCAGAATCTGCTTTTTCGCCTCTTATTGTACCCAAATCTACCTTGGAAATGCAGATATATACTTAAAACACCATCTTTTGGGACAAATAATTGGTTTTCGCCCTTGATTTACGGAAAATTATAGCCAAAACATGCATTTTCATAACTTAGCGAACTGAAATCTACATTAAAACTGCAGATAACTACTTAAAAATTCACTTCCTTGAATTGATAATAGGTTTTTCTTTGTCATTTTAAACAGATTCCAGTCAAAATCGGCTTCTTCGACCCATATCGTACCTAAAACCGCATCAAAACTGCAAATATCAGTTTAAACTATCATTTTTTGATACAAACAGTTATATATTCATGTCAATATCTTTCAAATTCTAGTCAAAATCGGCGTCTTTGGGCATTTTAGTAACGAAAACCTTAATAAACTATTAGATTTCGACGTAAGGCAACCTTTCTGAGTCAAATAGTTGCCGATTTCGATAAAATCTTAGTCAGAATCTGCTTTTTCGCCTCTTATTGTACCCAAATCTACCTTAGAAATGCAGATATATACTTAAAACACCTTCTTTTGGGACAAATAATTGGCTTTCGCCCTTGATTTTGGGAAGATTATAGCCAAAACATGCATTTTCATAACTTAGCGAACTGAAATCTACATTAAAACTGCTGATAACTACTTAAAAATTCACTTCCTTAAATTGATAATAGGTTTTTCTTTGTCATTTTAAACAGATTCCAGTCAAAATCGGCTTCTTCGATTCATAACGTATCTAAAACCGCATCAAAACTGCAAATATCAGTTTAAACTATCATTTTTTGATACAAACAGTTATATATTCATGTCAATATCTTTCAAATTCTAGTCAAAATCGGCGTCTTTGGGCATTTTAGTAACGAAAACCTTAATAAACTATTAGATTTCGACGTAAGGCAACCTTTCTGAGTCAAATAGTTGCCGATTTCGATAAAATCTTACTCAGAATCTGCTTTTTCGCCTCTTATTGTACCCAAATCTACCTTAGAAATGCAAATATATACTTAAAACAACTTCTTTTGGGACAAATAATTGGTTTTCGCCCTTGATTTACGGAAGATTATAGCCAAAACATGCATTTTCATAACTTAGCGAACTGAAATCTACATTCAAACTGCAGATAACTACTTAAAAATTCACTTCCTTGAATTGATAATAGGTTTTTCTTTGTCATTTTAAACAGATTCCAGTCAAAATCGGCTTCTTCGATTCATATCGTATCTAAAACCGCATCAAAACTGCAAATATCAGTTTAAACTATCATTTTTTGATACAAACAATTATATATTCATGTCAATATCTTTCAAATTCTACTCAAAATCGGCGTCTTTGGGCATTTTAGTAACGAAAACCCTTATAAACTATTAGATTTCGACGTAAGGCAACCTTTCTGAGTCAAATAGTTGCCGATTTCGATAAAATCTTAGTCAGAATCTGCTTTTTCGCCTCTTATTGTACCCAAATCTACCTTAGAAATGCAGATATATACTTGAAACACCTTCTTTTGGGACAAATAATTGGTTTTCGCCCTTGATTTACGGAAGAATATAGCCAAAACATGCATTTTCATAACTTAGCGAACTGAAATCTACATTAAAACTGCAGATAACTACTTAAAAATTCACTTCCTTGAATTGATAATAGGTTTTTCTTTGTCATTTTAAACAGATTCCAATCAAAATCGGCTTCTTCGATTCATATCGTATCTAAAACCGCATCAAAACTGCAAATATCAGTTTAAACTATCATTTTTTGATACAAACAGTTATATATTCATGTCAATATCTTTCAAATTCTAGTCAAAATCGGCGTCTTTGGGCATTTTATTAACGAAAACCTTAATAAACTATTAGATTTCGACGTAAGGCAACCTTTCTGAGTCAAATAGTTGCCGATTTCGATAAAATCTTAGTCAGAATCTGTTTTTCTCCTCTTATTGTACCCAAATCTACATTAGAAATGCAGATATATACTTAAAACACCTTCTTTTGGGACAAATAATTGGTTTTCGCCCTTGATTTACGGAAGATTATAGCCAAAACATGCATTTTCATAACTTAGCGAACTGAAATCTACATTAAAACTGCAGATAACTACTTAAAAATTCACTTCCTTGAATTGATAATAGGTTTTTCTTTGTCATTTTAAACAGATTCCAGTCAAAATTGGCTTCTTCGATTCATATCGTATCTAAAACCGCAACAAAACTGCAAATATCAGTTTAAACTATCATTTTTTGATACAAATATTCATGTCAATATCTTTTAAATTCTAGTCAAAATTGGCGTCTTTGGGCATTTTAGTAACGAAAACCCTTATAAACTATTAGATTTCGACGTAAGGCAACCTTTCTGAGTCAAATAGTTGCCGATTTCGATAAAATCTTAGTCAGAATCTGCTTTTTCGCCTCTTATTGTACCCAAATCTACCTTAGAAATGCAGATATATACTTAAAACACCTTCTTTTATGACAAATAATTGGTTTTCGCCCTTGATTTACGGAAGATTATAGCCAAAACATGCATTTTCATAACTTAGCGAACTGAAATCTACATTAAAACTGCAGATAACTACCTAAAAATTCACTTCCTTGAATTGATAATAGGTTTTTCTTTGTCATTTTAAACAGATTCCAGTCAAAATCGGCTTCTTCGATTCATATCGTATCTAAAACCGAATCAAAATTGCAAATATCAGTTTAAACAATCATTTTTTGATACAAACAGTTATATATTCATGTCTCGCCTCTTATTGTACCCAAATCTACCTTAGAAATGCAGATATATACTTAAAACGCCTTCTTTTGGGACAAATAATTGGTTTTCGCTCTTGATTTACGGAAGATTATAGCCAAAATATGCATTTTCATAATTTAGCGAACTGAAATCTACATTAAAACTGCAGATAACTACTTAAAAATTCACTTCCTTGAATTGATAATAGGTTTTTCTTTGTCATCTTAAACAGATTCCAGTCAAAATCGGCTTCTTCGATTCATATCGTATCTAAAACCGAATCAAAACTGCAAATATCAGTTTAAACTATCATTTTTTGATACAAACAGTTATATATTCATGTCAATATCTTTCAAATTCTAGTCAAAATCGGCGTCTTTGGGCATTTTAGTAACGAAAACCTTAATAAACTATTAGATTTCGACGTAAGGCAACCTTTCTGAGTCAAATAGTTGCCGATTTCGATAAAATCTTAGTCAGAATCTGCTTTTTCGCCTCTTATTGTACCCAAATCTACCTTAGAAATGCAGATATATACTTAAAACACCTTCTTTTGGGACAAATAATTGGTTTTCGCCCTTGATTTACGGAAAATTATAGCCAAAACATCCATTTTCATAACTTAGCGAACTGAAATCTACATTAAAACTGCAGATAACTACTTAAAAATTAACTTCCTTGAATTGATAATAGGTTTTTCTTTGTCATTTTAAACAGATTTCAGTCAAAATCGGCTTCTTCGATTCATATCGTATCTAAAACCGCATCAAAACTGCAAATATCAGTTTAAACTATCATTTTTTGATACAAACAGTTATATATTCATGTCAATATCTTTCAAATTCTAGTCAAAATCGGCGTCTTTGGGCATTTTAGTAACGAAAACCTTAATAAATTATTAGATTTCGACGTAAGGCAACCTTTCTGAGTCAAATAGTTGCCGATTTCGATAAAATCTTAGTCAGAATCTGCTTTTTCGCCTATTATTGTACCCAAATCTACCTTAGAAATGCAGATATATACTTAAATCGCCTTCTTTTGGGACAAATAATTGGTTTTCGCCCTTGATTTACGGAAGATTATAGCCAAAATATGCATTTTCATAATTTAGCGAACTGAAATCTACATTAAAACTGCAGATAACTACTTAAAAATTCACTTCCTTGAATTGATAATAGGTTTTTCTTTGTCATCTTAAACAGATTTCAGTCAAAATCGGCTTCTTCGATTCATATCGTATCTAAAACCGAATCAAAACTGCAAATATCAGTTTAAACTATCATTTTTTGATACAAACAGTTATATATTCATGTCAATATCTTTCAATTTCTAGTCAAAATCGGCGTCTTTGGGCATTTTAGTAACGAAAACCTTAATAAACTATTAGATTTCGACGTAAGGCAACCTTTCTGAGTCAAATAGTTGCCGATTTCGATAAAATCTTAGTCAGAATCTGCTTTTTCGCCTCTTATTGTACCCAAATCTACCTTGGAAATGCAGATATATACTTAAAACACCATCTTTTGGGACAAATAATTGGTTTTCGCCCTTGATTTACGGAAAATTATAGCCAAAACATGCATTTTCATAACTTAGCGAACTGAAATCTACATTAAAACTGCAGATAACTACTTAAAAATTCACTTCCTTGAATTGATAATAGGTTTTTCTTTGTCATTTTAAACAGATTCCAGTCAAAATCGGCTTCTTCGACCCATATCGTACCTAAAACCGCATCAAAACTGCAAATATCAGTTTAAACTATCATTTTTTGATACAAACAGTTATATATTCATGTCAATATCTTTCAAATTCTAGTCAAAATCGGCGTCTTTGGGCATTTTAGTAACGAAAACCTTAATAAACTATTAGATTTCGACGTAAGGCAACCTTTCTGAGTCAAATAGTTGCCGATTTCGATAAAATCTTAGTCAGAATCTGCTTTTTCGCCTCTTATTGTACCCAAATCTACCTTAGAAATGCAGATATATACTTAAAACACCTTCTTTTGGGACAAATAATTGGCTTTCGCCCTTGATTTTGGGAAGATTATAGCCAAAACATGCATTTTCATAACTTAGCGAACTGAAATCTACATTAAAACTGCTGATAACTACTTAAAAATTCACTTCCTTAAATTGATAATAGGTTTTTCTTTGTGATTTTAAACAGATTCCAGTCAAAATCGGCTTCTTCGATTCATAACGTATCTAAAACCGCATCAAAACTGCAAATATCAGTTTAAACTATCATTTTTTGATACAAACAGTTATATATTCATGTCAATATCTTTCAAATTCTAGTCAAAATCGGCGTCTTTGGGCATTTTAGTAACGAAAACCTTAATAAACTATTAGATTTCGACGTAAGGCAACCTTTCTGAGTCAAATAGTTGCCGATTTCGATAAAATCTTACTCAGAATCTGCTTTTTCGCCTCTTATTGTACCCAAATCTACCTTAGAAATGCAAATATATACTTAAAACAACTTCTTTTGGGACAAATAATTGGTTTTCGCCCTTGATTTACGGAAGATTATAGCCAAAACATGCATTTTCATAACTTAGCGAACTGAAATCTACATTCAAACTGCAGATAACTACTTAAAAATTCACTTCCTTGAATTGATAATAGGTTTTTCTTTGTCATTTTAAACAGATTCCAGTCAAAATCGGCTTCTTCGATTCATATCGTATCTAAAACCGCATCAAAACTGCAAATATCAGTTTAAACTATCATTTTTTGATACAAACAATTATATATTCATGTCAATATCTTTCAAATTCTACTCAAAATCGGCGTCTTTGGGCATTTTAGTAACGAAAACCCTTATAAACTATTAGATTTCGACGTAAGGCAACCTTTCTGAGTCAAATAGTTGCCGATTTCGATAAAATCTTAGTCAGAATCTGCTTTTTCGCCTCTTATTGTACCCAAATCTACCTTAGAAATGCAGATATATACTTAAAACACCTTCTTTTGGGACAAATAATTGGTTTTCGCCCTTGATTTAGGGAAGATTATAGCCAAAACATGCATTTTCATAACTTAGCGAACTGAAATCTACATTAAAACTGCAGATAACTACTTAAAAATTCACTTCCTTAAATTGATAATAGGTTTTTCTTTGTCATTTTAAACAGATTCCAGTCAAAATCGGCTTCTTCGATTCATAACGTATCTAAAACCGCATCAAAACTGCAAATATCAGTTTAAACTATCATTTTTTGATACAAACAGTTATATATTCATGTCAATATCTTTCAAATTCTAGTCAAAATCGGCGTCTTTGGGCATTTTAGTAACGAAAACCTTAATAAACTATTAGATTTCGACGTAAGGCAACCTTTCTGAGTCAAATAGTTGCCGATTTCGATAAAATCTTACTCAGAATCTGCTTTTTCGCCTCTTATTGTACCCAAATCTACCTTAGAAATGCAAATATATACTTAAAACAACTTCTTTTGGGACAAATAATTGGTTTTCGCCCTTGATTTACGGAAGATTATAGCCAAAACATGCATTTTCATAACTTAGCGAACTGAAATCTACATTAAAATTGCAGATAACTACTTAAAAATTCACTTCCTTGAATTGATAATAGGTTTTTCTTTGTCATTTTAAACAGATTCCAGTCAAAATCGGCTTCTTCGATTCATATCGTATCTAAAACCGCATCAAAACTGCAAATATCAGTTTAAACTATCATTTTTTGATACAAACAATTATATATTCATGTCAATATCTTTCAAATTCTAGTCAAAATCGGCGTCTTTGGGCATTTTAGTAACGAAAACCCTTATAAACTATTAGATTTCGACGTAAGGCAACCTTTCTGAGTCAAATAGTTGCCGATTTCGATAAAATCTTACTCAGAATCTGCTTTTTCGCCTCTTATTGTACCCAAATCTACCTTAGAAATGCAAATATATACTTAAAACAACTTCTTTTGGGACAAATAATTGGTTTTCGCCCTTGATTTACGGAAGATTATAGCCAAAACATGCATTTTCATAACTTAGCGAACTGAAATCTACATTAAAATTGCAGATAACTACTTAAAAATTCACTTCCTTGAATTGATAATAGGTTTTTCTTTGTCATTTTAAACAGATTCCAGTCAAAATCGGCTTCTTCGATTCATATCGTATCTAAAACCGCATCAAAACTGCAAATATCAGTTTAAACTATCATTTTTTGATACAAACAATTATATATTCATGTCAATATCTTTCAAATTCTAGTCAAAATCGGCGTCTTTGGGCATTTTAGTAACGAAAACCCTTATAAACTATTAGATTTCGACGTAAGGCAACCTTTCTGAGTCAAATAGTTGCCGATTTCGATAAAATCTTAGTCAGAATCTGCTTTTTCGCCTCTTATTGTACCCAAATCTACCTTAGAAATGCAGATATATACTTAAAACACCTTCTTTTAGGACAAATAATTGGTTTTCGCGCTTGATTTACGGAAGATTATAGCCAAAACATGCATTTTCATAACTTAGCGAACTGAAATCTACATTAAAACTGCAGATAACTACTTAAAAATTCACTTCCTTGAATTGATAATTGGTTTTTCTTTGTCATTTTAAACAAATTCCAGTCAAAATCGGCTTCTTCGATTCATATCGTACCTAAAACCGCATCAAAACTGCAAATATCAGTTTAAACTATCATTTTTTGATACAAACAGTTACATATTCATGTCAATATCTTTCAAATTCTATTCAAAATCGGCGTCTTTGGGCATTTTAGTAACGAAAACCTTAATAAACTATTAGATTTCGACGTAAGGCAACCTTTCTGAGTCAAACAGTTGCCGATTTCGATAAAATCTTAGTCAGAATCAGCTTTTTCGCCTCTTATTGTACCCAAATCTACCTTAGAAATGCAGATATATACTTAAAACACCTTCTTTTAGGACAAATAATTGGTTTTTGCCCTTGATTTACGGAAGATTATAGCCAAAACATGCATTTTCAAAACTTAGCGAACTGAAATCTACATTAAAACTGCAGATAACTACTTAAAAATTCACTTCCTTGAATTGATAATAGGTTTTTCTTTGTCATTTTAAACAAATTCCAGCCAAAATCGGCTTCTTCGATTCATATCGTATCTAAAACCGCATCAAAACTGCAAATATCAGTTTAAACTATCATTTTTTGATACAAACAGTTACATATTCATGTCAATATCTTTCAAATTCTATTCAAAATCGGCGTCTTTGGGCATTTTAGTAACGAAAACCTTAATAAACTATTAGATTTCGACGTAAGGCAACCTTTCTGAGTCAAATAGTTGCCGATTTCGATAAAATCTTTGTCAGAATCTGCTTTTTCGCCTCTTATTGTACCCAAATCTACCTTAGAAATGCAGATATATACTTAAAACACCTTCTTTTGGGACAAATAATTGGTTTTCTCACTTGATTTACGGAAGATTATAGCCAAAACATGCATTTTCATAACTTAGCGAACTGAAATCTACATTAAAACTGCAGATAACTACTTAAAAATTCACTTCTTTGAATTGATAATAGGTTTTTCTTTGTCATTTTAAACAGATTCCAGTCAAAATCGGTTTCTTCGATTCATATCGTATCAAAAACCGCATCAAAACTGCAAATATCAGTTTAAACTATCATTTTTTTTTACAAACAGTTATATATTCATGTCAATATCTTTCAAACTCTAGTCAAAATCGGCGTCTTTGGGCATTTTAGTAACGAAAACCTTAATAAACTATTAGATTTCGACGTAAGGCAACCTTTCTGAGTCAAATAGTTGCCGATTTCGATAAAATCTTAGTCAGAATCTGCTTTTTCGCCTCTTATTGTACCCAAATCTACCTTAGAAATGCAGATATATACTTAAAACACCTTCTTTTGGGACAAATAATTGGTTTTCGCCCTTGATTTAGGGAAGATTATAGCCAAAACATGCATTTTCATAACTTAGCGAACTGAAATCTACATTAAAACTGCAGATAACTACTTAAAAATTCACTTCCTTGAATTGATAATAGGTTTTTCTTTGTCATTTTAAACAGATTCCAGTCAAAATCGGCTTCTTCGATTCATAACGTATCTAAAACCGCATCAAAACTGCAAATATCAGTTTAAACTATCATTTTTTGATACAAACAGTTATATATTCATGTCAATATCTTTCAAATTCTAGTCAAAATCGGCGTCTTTGGGCATTTTAGTAACGAAAACCTTAATAAACTATTAGATTTCGACGTAAGGCAACCTTTCTGAGTCAAATAGTTGCCGATTTCGATAAAATCTTACTCAGAATCTGCTTTTTCGCCTCTTATTGTACCCAAATCTACCTTAGAAATGCAAATATATACTTAAAACAACTTCTTTTGGGACAAATAATTGGTTTTCGCCCTTGATTTACGGAAGATTATAGCCAAAACATGCATTTTCATAACTTAGCGAAGTGAAATCTACATTAAAACTGCAGATAACTACTTAAAAATTCACTTCCTTGATTTGATAATAGGTTTTTCTTTGTCATTTTAAACAGATTCCAGTCAAAATCGGCTTCTTCGATTCATATCGTATCTAAAACCGCATCAAAACTGCAAATATCAGTTTAAACTATCATTTTTTGATACAAACAATTATATATTCATGTCAATATCTTTCAAATTCTAGTCAAAATCGGCGCCTTTGGGCATTTTAGTAACGAAAACCCTTATAAACTATTAGATTTCGACGTAAGGCAACCTTTCTGAGTCAAATAGTTGCCGATTTCGATAAAATCTTAGTCAGAATCTGCTTTTTCGCCTCTTATTGTACCCAAATCTACCTTAGAAATGCAGATATATACTTAAAACACCTTCTTTTAGGACAAATAATTGGTTTTCGCGCTTGATTTACGGAAGATTATAGCCAAAACATGCATTTTCATAACTTAGCGAACTGAAATCTACATTAAAACTGCAGATAACTACTTAAAAATTCACTTCCTTGAATTGATAATTGGTTTTTCTTTGTCATTTTAAACAAATTCCAGTCAAAATCGGCTTCTTCGATTCATATCGTACCTAAAACCGCATCAAAACTGCAAATATCAGTTTAAACTATCATTTTTTGATACAAACAGTTACATATTCATGTCAATATCTTTCAAATTCTATTCAAAATCGGCGTCTTTGGGCATTTTAGTAACGAAAACCTTAATAAACTATTAGATTTCGACGTAAGGCAACCTTTCTGAGTCAAATAGTTGCCGATTTCGATAAAATCTTACTCAGAATCTGCTTTTTCGCCTCTTATTGTACCCAAATCTACCTTAGAAATGCAGATATATACTTAAAACACCTTCTTTTGGGACAAATAATTGGTTTTCTCACTTGATTTACGGAAGATTATAGCCAAAACATGCATTTTCATAACTTAGCGAACTGAAATCTACATTAAAACTGCAGATAACTACTTAAAAATTCACTTCTTTGAATTGATAATAGGTTTTTCTTTGTCATTTTAAACAGATTCCAGTCAAAATCGGTTTCTTCGATTCATATCGTATCAAAAACCGCATCAAAACTGCAAATATCAGTTTAAACTATCATTTTTTTTTACAAACAGTTATATATTCATGTCAATATCTTTCAAACTCTAGTCAAAATCGGCGTCTTTGGGCATTTTAGTAACGAAAACCTTAATAAACTATTAGATTTCGACGTAAGGCAACCTTTCTGAGTCAAATAGTTGCCGATTTCGATAAAATCTTAGTCAGAATCTGCTTTTTCGCCTCTTATTGTACCCAAATCTACCTTAGAAATGCAGATATATACTTAAAACACCTTCTTTTGGGACAAATAATTGGTTTTCGCCCTTGATTTAGGGAAGATTATAGCCAAAACATGCATTTTCATAACTTAGCGAACTGAAATCTACATTAAAACTGCAGATAACTACTTAAAAATTCACTTCCTTGAATTGATAATAGGTTTTTCTTTGTCATTTTAAACAGATTCCAGTCAAAATCGGCTTCTTCGATTCATAACGTATCTAAAACCGCATCAAAACTGCAAATATCAGTTTAAACTATCATTTTTTGATACAAACAGTTATATATTCATGTCAATATCTTTCAAATTCTAGTCAAAATCGGCGTCTTTGGGCATTTTAGTAACGAAAACCTTAATAAACTATTAGATTTCGACGTAAGGCAACCTTTCTGAGTCAAATAGTTGCCGATTTCGATAAAATCTTACTCAGAATCTGCTTTTTCGCCTCTTATTGTACCCAAATCTACCTTAGAAATGCAAATATATACTTAAAACAACTTCTTTTGGGACAAATAATTGGTTTTCGCCCTTGATTTACGGAAGATTATAGCCAAAACATGCATTTTCATAACTTAGCGAAGTGAAATCTACATTAAAACTGCAGATAACTACTTAAAAATTCACTTCCTTGATTTGATAATAGGTTTTTCTTTGTCATTTTAAACAGATTCCAGTCAAAATCGGCTTCTTCGATTCATATCGTATCTAAAACCGCATCAAAACTGCAAATATCAGTTTAAACTATCATTTTTTGATACAAACAATTATATATTCATGTCAATATCTTTCAAATTCTAGTCAAAATCGGCGCCTTTGGGCATTTTAGTAACGAAAACCCTTATAAACTATTAGATTTCGACGTAAGGCAACCTTTCTGAGTCAAATAGTTGCCGATTTCGATAAAATCTTAGTCAGAATCTGCTTTTTCGCCTCTTATTGTACCCAAATCTACCTTAGAAATGCAGATATATACTTAAAACACCTTCTTTTAGGACAAATAATTGGTTTTCGCGCTTGATTTACGGAAGATTATAGCCAAAACATGCATTTTCATAACTTAGCGAACTGAAATCTACATTAAAACTGCAGATAACTACTTAAAAATTCACTTCCTTGAATTGATAATTGGTTTTTCTTTGTCATTTTAAACAAATTCCAGTCAAAATCGGCTTCTTCGATTCATATCGTACCTAAAACCGCATCAAAACTGCAAATATCAGTTTAAACTATCATTTTTTGATACAAACAGTTACATATTCATGTCAATATCTTTCAAATTCTATTCAAAATCGGCGTCTTTGGGCATTTTAGTAACGAAAACCTTAATAAACTATTAGATTTCGACGTAAGGCAACCTTTCTGAGTCAAATAGTTGCCGATTTCGATAAAATCTTACTCAGAATCTGCTTTTTTGCCTCTTATTGTACCCAAATCTACCTTAGAAATGCAAATATATACTTAAAACAACTTCTTTTGGGACAAATAATTGGTTTTCGCCCTTGATTTACGGAAGATTATAGCCAAAACATGCATTTTCATAACTTAGCGAACTGAAATCTACATTAAAATTGCAGATAACTACTTAAAAATTCACTTCCTTGAATTGATAATAGGTTTTTCTTTGTCATTTTAAACAGATTCCAGTCAAAATCGGCTTCTTCGATTCATATCGTATCTAAAACCGCATCAAAACTGCAAATATCAGTTTAAACTATCATTTTTTGATACAAACAATTATATATTCATGTCAATATCTTTCAAATTCTAGTCAAAATCGGCGTCTTTGGGCATTTTAGTAACGAAAACCCTTATAAACTATTAGATTTCGACGTAAGGCAACCTTTCTGAGTCAAATAGTTGCCGATTTCGATAAAATCTTACTCAGAATCTGCTTTTTCGCCTCTTATTGTACCCAAATCTACCTTAGAAATGCAAATATATACTTAAAACAACTTCTTTTGGGACAAATAATTGGTTTTCGCCCTTGATTTACGGAAGATTATAGCCAAAACATGCATTTTCATAACTTAGCGAACTGAAATCTACATTAAAATTGCAGATAACTACTTAAAAATTCACTTCCTTGAATTGATAATAGGTTTTTCTTTGTCATTTTAAACAGATTCCAGTCAAAATCGGCTTCTTCGATTCATATCGTATCTAAAACCGCATCAAAACTGCAAATATCAGTTTAAACTATCATTTTTTGATACAAACAATTATATATTCATGTCAATATCTTTCAAATTCTAGTCAAAATCGGCGTCTTTGGGCATTTTAGTAACGAAAACCCTTATAAACTATTAGATTTCGACGTAAGGCAACCTTTCTGAGTCAAATAGTTGCCGATTTCGATAAAATCTTAGTCAGAATCTGCTTTTTCGCCTCTTATTGTACCCAAATCTACCTTAGAAATGCAGATATATACTTAAAACACCTTCTTTTAGGACAAATAATTGGTTTTCGCGCTTGATTTACGGAAGATTATAGCCAAAACATGCATTTTCATAACTTAGCGAACTGAAATCTACATTAAAACTGCAGATAACTACTTAAAAATTCACTTCCTTGAATTGATAATTGGTTTTTCTTTGTCATTTTAAACAAATTCCAGTCAAAATCGGCTTCTTCGATTCATATCGTACCTAAAACCGCATCAAAACTGCAAATATCAGTTTAAACTATCATTTTTTGATACAAACAGTTACATATTCATGTCAATATCTTTCAAATTCTATTCAAAATCGGCGTCTTTGGGCATTTTAGTAACGAAAACCTTAATAAACTATTAGATTTCGACGTAAGGCAACCTTTCTGAGTCAAACAGTTGCCGATTTCGATAAAATCTTAGTCAGAATCAGCTTTTTCGCCTCTTATTGTACCCAAATCTACCTTAGAAATGCAGATATATACTTAAAACACCTTCTTTTAGGACAAATAATTGGTTTTTGCCCTTGATTTACGGAAGATTATAGCCAAAACATGCATTTTCAAAACTTAGCGAACTGAAATCTACATTAAAACTGCAGATAACTACTTAAAAATTCACTTCCTTGAATTGATAATAGGTTTTTCTTTGTCATTTTAAACAAATTCCAGCCAAAATCGGCTTCTTCGATTCATATCGTATCTAAAACCGCATCAAAACTGCAAATATCAGTTTAAACTATCATTTTTTGATACAAACAGTTACATATTCATGTCAATATCTTTCAAATTCTATTCAAAATCGGCGTCTTTGGGCATTTTAGTAACGAAAACCTTAATAAACTATTAGATTTCGACGTAAGGCAACCTTTCTGAGTCAAATAGTTGCCGATTTCGATAAAATCTTTGTCAGAATCTGCTTTTTCGCCTCTTATTGTACCCAAATCTACCTTAGAAATGCAGATATATACTTAAAACACCTTCTTTTGGGACAAATAATTGGTTTTCTCACTTGATTTACGGAAGATTATAGCCAAAACATGCATTTTCATAACTTAGCGAACTGAAATCTACATTAAAACTGCAGATAACTACTTAAAAATTCACTTCTTTGAATTGATAATAGGTTTTTCTTTGTCATTTTAAACAGATTCCAGTCAAAATCGGTTTCTTCGATTCATATCGTATCAAAAACCGCATCAAAACTGCAAATATCAGTTTAAACTATCATTTTTTTTTACAAACAGTTATATATTCATGTCAATATCTTTCAAACTCTAGTCAAAATCGGCGTCTTTGGGCATTTTAGTAACGAAAACCTTAATAAACTATTAGATTTCGACGTAAGGCAACCTTTCTGAGTCAAATAGTTGCCGATTTCGATAAAATCTTAGTCAGAATCTGCTTTTTCGCCTCTTATTGTACCCAAATCTACCTTAGAAATGCAGATATATACTTAAAACACCTTCTTTTGGGACAAATAATTGGTTTTCGCCCTTGATTTAGGGAAGATTATAGCCAAAACATGCATTTTCATAACTTAGCGAACTGAAATCTACATTAAAACTGCAGATAACTACTTAAAAATTCACTTCCTTGAATTGATAATAGGTTTTTCTTTGTCATTTTAAACAGATTCCAGTCAAAATCGGCTTCTTCGATTCATAACGTATCTAAAACCGCATCAAAACTGCAAATATCAGTTTAAACTATCATTTTTTGATACAAACAGTTATATATTCATGTCAATATCTTTCAAATTCTAGTCAAAATCGGCGTCTTTGGGCATTTTAGTAACGAAAACCTTAATAAACTATTAGATTTCGACGTAAGGCAACCTTTCTGAGTCAAATAGTTGCCGATTTCGATAAAATCTTACTCAGAATCTGCTTTTTCGCCTCTTATTGTACCCAAATCTACCTTAGAAATGCAAATATATACTTAAAACAACTTCTTTTGGGACAAATAATTGGTTTTCGCCCTTGATTTACGGAAGATTATAGCCAAAACATGCATTTTCATAACTTAGCGAAGTGAAATCTACATTAAAACTGCAGATAACTACTTAAAAATTCACTTCCTTGATTTGATAATAGGTTTTTCTTTGTCATTTTAAACAGATTCCAGTCAAAATCGGCTTCTTCGATTCATATCGTATCTAAAACCGCATCAAAACTGCAAATATCAGTTTAAACTATCATTTTTTGATACAAACAATTATATATTCATGTCAATATCTTTCAAATTCTAGTCAAAATCGGCGCCTTTGGGCATTTTAGTAACGAAAACCCTTATAAACTATTAGATTTCGACGTAAGGCAACCTTTCTGAGTCAAATAGTTGCCGATTTCGATAAAATCTTAGTCAGAATCTGCTTTTTCGCCTCTTATTGTACCCAAATCTACCTTAGAAATGCAGATATATACTTAAAACACCTTCTTTTAGGACAAATAATTGGTTTTCGCGCTTGATTTACGGAAGATTATAGCCAAAACATGCATTTTCATAACTTAGCGAACTGAAATCTACATTAAAACTGCAGATAACTACTTAAAAATTCACTTCCTTGAATTGATAATTGGTTTTTCTTTGTCATTTTAAACAAATTCCAGTCAAAATCGGCTTCTTCGATTCATATCGTACCTAAAACCGCATCAAAACTGCAAATATCAGTTAAACTATCATTTTTTGATACAAACAGTTACATATTCATGTCAATATCTTTCAAATTCTATTCAAAATCGGCGTCTTTGGGCATTTTAGTAACGAAAACCTTAATAAACTATTAGATTTCGACGTAAGGCAACCTTTCTGAGTCAAACAGTTGCCGATTTCGATAAAATCTTAGTCAGAATCAGCTTTTTCGCCTCTTATTGTACCCAAATCTACCTTAGAAATGCAGATATATACTTAAAACACCTTCTTTTGGAACAAATAATTGGTTTTCGCCCTTGATTTACGGAAGATTATAGCCAAAACATGCATTTTCAAAACTTAGCGAACTGAAATCTACATTAAAACTGCAGATAACTACTTAAAAATTCACTTCCTTGAATTGATAATAGGTTTTTCTTTGTCATTTTAAACAAATTCCAGCCAAAACCGGCTTCTTCGATTCATATCGTATCTAAAACCGCATCAAAACTGCAAATATCAGTTTAAACTATCATTTTTTGATACAAACAGTTACATATTCATGTCAATATCTTTCAAATTCTATTCAAAATCGGCGTCTTTGGGCATTTTAGTAACGAAAACCTTAATAAACTATTAGATTTCGACGGAAGGCAACCTTTCTGAGTCAAACAGTTGCCGATTTCAATAAAATCTTAGTCAGAATCTGCTTTTTCGCCTCTTATTGTACCCAAATCTACCTTAGAAATGCAGATATATACTTAAAACACCTTCTTTTGGGACAAATAATTGGTTTTCTCACTTGATTTACGGAAGATTATAGCCAAAACATGCATTTTCATAACTTAGCGAACTGAAATCTACATTAAAACTGCAGATAACTACTTAAAAATTCACTTCTTTGAATTGATAATAGGTTTTTCTTTGTCATTTTAAACAGATTCCAGTCAAAATCGGCTTCTTCGATTCATATCGTATCTAAAACCGCATCAAAACTGCAAATATCAGTTTAAACTATCATTTTTTGATACAAACAGTTATGTATTCATGTCAATATCTTTCAAATTCTAGTCAAAATCGGCGTCTTTGGGCATTTTCGTAACGAAAACCTTAATAAACTATTAGATTTCGACGTAAGGCAACCTTTCTGAGTCAAATAGTTGCCGATTTCGATAAAATCTTAGTCAGAATCTGCTCTTTCGCCTCTTATTGTACCCAAATCTACCTTAGAAATGCAGATATATACTTAAAACACCTTCTTTTGGGACAAATAATTGGTTTTCGCCCTTGATTTACGGAAGATTATAGCCAAAACATGCATTTTCATAACTTAGCGAACTGAAATCTACATTAAAACTACAGATAACTACTTAAAAATTCACTTCCTTGAATTGATAATAGGTTTTTCTTTGTCATTTTAAACAGATTCCAGTCAAAATCGGCTTCTTCGACTCATATCGTACCTAAAACCGCATCAAAACTGCAAATATCAGTTTAAACTATCATTTTTTGATACAAACAGTTATATATTCATGTCAATATCTTTCAAATTCTAGTCAAAATCGGCGTCTTTGGGCATTTTAGTAACGAAAACCTTAATAAACTATTAGATTTCGACGTAAGGCAACCTTTCTGAGTCAAATAGTTGCCGATTTCGATAAAATCTTAGTCAGAATCTGCTTTTTCGCCTCTTAATGTACCCAAATCTACCTTAGAAATGCAGATATATACTTAAAACACCTTCTTTTGGGACAAATAATTGGTTTTCGCCCTTGATTTACGGAAGATTATAGCCAAAACATGCATTTTCATAACTTAGCGAACTGAAATCTACATTAAAACTGCAGATAACTAATTAAAAATTCACTTCCTTGAATTGATAATAGGTTTTTCTTTGTCATTTTAAACAGATTCCAGTCAAAATCGGCTTCTTCGATTCATATCGTATCTAAAACCGCATCAAAACTGCAAATATCAGTTTAAACTATCATTTTTTGATACAAACAGTTATATATTCATGTCAATATCTTACAAATTCTAGTCAAAATCGGCGTCTTTTGCATTTTAGTAACGAAAACCTTAATAAACTATTAGATTTCGACGTAAGGCAACCTTTCTGAGTCAAATAGTTGCCGATTTCGATAAAATCTTAGTCAGAATCTGCTTTTTCGCCTCTTATTGTACCCAAATCTACCTTAGAAATGCAGATATATACTTAAAACACCTTCTTTTGGGACAAATAATTGTTTTTCGCCCTTGATTTAGCCAAAACATGCATTTTCATAACTTAGCGAACTGAAATCTACATTAAAACTGCAGATAACTACTTAAAAATTCACTTCCTTGAATTGATAATAGGTTTTTCTGTGTCATTTTAAACAGATTCCAGTCAAAATCGGCTTCTTCGATTCATATCGTATCTAAAACCGCATCAAAACTGCAAATATCAGTTTAAACTATCATTTCTTGATACAAACAATTATATATTCATGTCAATATCTTTCAAATTCTAGTCAAAATCGGCGTCTTTGGGCATTTTAGTAACGAAAACCTTAATAAACTATTAGATTTCGACGTAAGGCAACCTTTCTGAGTCAAATAGTTGCCGATTCCGATAAAATCTTAGTCAGAATCTGCTTTTCGCCTCTTATTGTACCCAAATCTACCTTAGAAATGCAGATATATACTTAAAACACCTTCTTTTGGGACAAATAATTGGTTTTCGCCCTTGATTTACGGAAGATTATAGCCAAAACATGCATTTTCATAAATTGGCGAAATGAAATCTACATTAAAACTGCAGATAACTACTTAAAAATACACTTCCTTGAATTGATAATAGGTTTTTCTTTGTCATTTTAAACAGATTCCAGTCAAAATCGGCTTCTTCGATTCATATCGTATCTAAAACCGCATCAAAACTGCAAATATCAGTTTAAACTATCATTTTTTGATACAAACAGTTATATATTCATGTCAATATCTTTCAAATTCTAGTCAAAATCAGCGTCTTTGGGCATTTTAGTAACGAAAACCTTAATAAACTATTAGATTTCGACGTAAGGCAACCTTTCTGAGTCAAATAGTTGCCGATTTCGATAAAATCTTAGTCAGAATCTGCTTTTTCGCCTCTTATTGTACCCAAATCTACCTTAGAAATGCAGATATATACTTAAAACACCTTCTTTTGGGACAAATAATTGGTTTTCGCCCTTGATTTACGGAAGATTATAGCCAAAACATGCATTTTCATAACTTAGCGAACTGAAATCTACATTAAAACTGCAGATAACTACTTAAAAATTCACTTCCTTGAATTGATAATAGGTTTTTATCTGCAGTTTTAATGTAGATTTCAGTTCGCTAAGTTATGAAAATGCATGTTTTGGCTATAATCTTCCGTAAATCAAGGGCGAAAACCAATTATTTGTCCCAAAAGAAGGTGTTTTAAGTATATATCTGCATTTCTAAGGTAGATTTGGGTACAATAAGAGGCGAAAAAGCAGATTCTGACTAAGATTTTATCGAAATCGGCAACTATTTGACTCAGAAAGGTTGCCTTACGTCGAAATCTAATAGTTTATTAAGGTTTTCGTTACTAAAATGCCCAAAGACGCCGATTTTGACTAGAATTTGAAAGATATTGACATGAATATATAACTGTTTGTATCAAAAAATGATAGTTTAAACTGATATTTGCAGTTTTGATGCGGTTTTAGATACGATATGAATCGAAAAAGCCGATTTTGACTGGAATCTGTTTAAAATGACAAAGAAAAGCCTATTATCAATTCAAGGAAGTGAATTTTTAAGTAGTTATCTGCAGTTTTAATGTAGATTTCAGTTCGCTAAGTTATGAAAATGCATGTTTTGGCTATAATCTTCCGTAAATCAAGGGCGAAAACCAATTATTTGTCCCAAAAGAAGGTGTTTTAAGTATATATCTGCATTTCTAAGGTAGATTTGGGTACAATAAGAGGCGAAAAGCAGATTCTGACTAAGATTTTATCGAAATCGGCAATTATTTGACTCAGAAAGGTTGCCTTACGTCGAAATCTAATAGTTTATTAAGGTTTTCGTTACTAAAATGCCCAAAGACGCCTATTTTGACTAGAATTTGAAAGATATTGACATGAATATATAACTGTTTGTATCAAAAAATGATAGTTTAAACTGATATTTGCAGTTTTGATGCGGTTTTAGATACGATATGAATCGAAGAAGCCGATTTTGACTGGAATCTGTTTAAAATGACAAAGAAAAACCTATTATCAATTCAAGGAAGTGAATTTTTAAGTAGTTATCTGCAGTTTTAATGTAGATTTCAGTTCGCTAAGTTATGAAAATGCATGTTTTGGCTATAATCTTCCGTAAATCAAGGGCGAAAACCAATTATTTGTCCCAAAAGAAGGTGTTTTAAGTATATATCTGCATTTCTAAGGTAGATTTGGGTACAATAAGAGGCGAAAAAGCAGATTCTGGCTAAGATTTTATCGAAATCGGCAACTATTTGACTCAGAAAGGTTGCCTTACGTCGAAATCTAATTGTTTATTAAGGTTTTCGTTACTAAAATGCCCAAAGACGCCGATTTTGACTAGAATTTGAAAGATCTGACATGAATATATAACTGTTTGTATCAAAAAATGATAGTTTAAACAGATATTTGCAGTTTTGATGCGGTTTTAGATACGATGTAGAAGCCGATTTTGACTGGAATCTGTTTAAAATGAAAAAAAGAAAAACCTATTATCAATTCAAGGAAGTGAATTTTTAAGTAGTTATCTGCAGTTTTAATGAAGATTTCAGTTCGCTAAGTTATGAAAATGCATGTTTTGGCTATAATCTTCCGTAAATCAAGGGCGAAAACTAATTATTTGTCCCAAAAGAAGGTGTTTTAAGTATATATCTGCATTTCTAAGGTAGATTTGGGTACAATAAGAGGCGAAAAAGCAGATTCTGACTAAGATTTTATCGAAATCGGCAACTATTTGACTCAGAAAGGTTGCCTTACGTCGAAATCTAATAGTTTATTAAGGCTTTCGTTACTAAAATGCCCAAAGACGCCGATTTTGACTAGAATTTGAAAGATATTGACATGAATATGTAACTGTTTGTATCAAAAAATGATAGTTTAAACTGATATTTGCAGTTTTGATGCGGTTTTAGATACGATATGAATCGAAGAAGCCGATTTTGACTGGAATCTGTTTAAAATGACAAAGAAAAAACTATTATCAATTCAAGGAAGTGAATTTTTAAGTAGTTATCTGCAGTTTTAATGTAGATTTCAGTTCGCTAAGTTATGAAAATGCGTGTTTTGGCTATAATCTTCCGTAAATCAAGGGCGAAAACCAATTATTTGTCCCAAAAGAAGGTGTTTTAAGTATATATCTGCATTTCTAAGGTAGATTTGGGTACAATAAGAGGCGAAAAAGCAGATTCTGACTAAGATTTTATCGAAATCGGCAACTATTTGACTCAGAAAGGTTGCCTTACGTCGAAATCTAATAGTTTATTAAGGTTTTCGTTACTAAAATGCCCAAAGACGCCGATTTTGACTAGAATTTGAAAGATATTGACATGAATATATAACTGTTTGTATCAAAAAATGATAGTTTAAACTGATATTTGCAGTTTTGATGCGGTTTTAGATACGATATGAATCGAAGAAGCCGATTTTGACTGGAATCTGTTTAAAATGACAAAGAAAAACCTATTATCAATTCAAGGAAGTGAATTTTTAAGTAGTTATCTGCACTTTTAATGTAGATTTCAGTTCGCTAAGTTATGAAAATGCATGTTTTGGCTATAATCTTCCGTAAATCAAGGGCGAAAACCAATTATTTGTCCCAAAAGAAGGTGTTTTAAGTAGTTATCTGCATTTCTAAGGTAGATTTGGGTACAATAAGAGGCGAAAAAGCAGATTCTGACTAAGATTTTATCGAAATCGGCAACTATTTGACTCAGAAAGGTTGCCTTACGTCGAAATCTAATAGTTTATTAAGGTTTTCGTTACTAAAATGCACAAAGACGAAGATTTTGACTAGAATTTGAAAGATATTGACATGAATATATAACTGTTTGTATCAAAAAATGATAGTTTAAACAGATATTTGCAGTTTTGATGCGGTTTTAGATACGATATGAATCGAAGAAGCCGATTTTGACTGGAATCTGTTTAAAATGACAAAGAAAAACCTATTATCAGTTCAAGGAAGTGAGTTTTTAAGTAGTTATCTGCAGTTTTAATGTAGATTTCAGTTCGCTAAGTTATGAAAATGCATGTTTTGGCTATAATCTTCCGTAAATCAAGGGCGAAAACCAATTATTTGTCCCAAAAGAAGGTGTTTTAAGTATATATCTGCATTTCTAAGGTAGATTTGGGTACAATAAGAGGCGAAAAGCAGATTCTGACTAAGATTTTATCGAAATCGGCAATTATTTGACTCAGAAAGGTTGCCTTACGTCGAAATCTAATAGTTTATTAAGGTTTTCGTTACTAAAATGCCCAAAGACGCCTATTTTGACTAGAATTTGAAAGATATTGACATGAATATATAACTGTTTGTATCAAAAAATGATAGTTTAAACTGATATTTGCAGTTTTGATGCGGTTTTAGATACGATATGAATCGAAGAAGCCGATTTTGACTGGAATCTGTTTAAAATGACAAAGATAAACCTATTATCAATTCAAGGAAGTGAATTTATAAGTAGTTATCTGCAGTTTTAATGTAGATTTCAGTTCGCTAAGTTATGAAAATGCATGTTTTGGCTGTAATCTTCCGTAAATCAAGGGCGAAAACCAATTATTTGTCCCAAAAGAAGGTGTTTTAAGTATATATCTGCATTTCTAAGGTAGATTTGGGTACAATAAGAGGCGAAAAAGCAGATTCTGGCTAAGATTTTATCGAAATCGGCAACTATTTGACTCAGAAAGGTTGCCTTACGTCGAAATCTAATAGTTTATTAAGGTTTTCGTTACTAAAATGCCCAAAGACGCCGATTTTGACTAGAATTTGAAAGATCTGACATGAATATATAACTGTTTGTATCAAAAAATGATAGTTTAAACTGATATTTGCAGTTTTGATGCGGTTTTAGATACGATATAGAAGCCGATTTTGACTGGAATCTGTTTAAAATGAAAAAAAGAAAAACCTATTATCAATTCAAGGAAGTGAATTTTTAAGTAGTTATCTGCAGTTTTAATGTAGATTTCAGTTCGCTAAGTTATGAAAATGCATGTTTTGGCTATAATCTTCCGTAAATCAAGGGCGAAAACTAATTATTTGTCCCAAAAGAAGGTGTTTTAAGTATATATCTGCATTTCTAAGGTAGATTTGGGTACAATAAGAGGCGAAAAGCAGATTCTGACTAAGATTTTATCGAAATCGGCAATTATTTGACTCAGAAAGGTTGCCTTACGTCGAAATCTAATAGTTTATTAAGGTTTTCGTTACTAAAATGCCCAAAGACGCCTATTTTGACTAGAATTTGAAAGATATTGACATGAATATATAACTGTTTGTATCAAAAAATGTTAGTTTAAACTGATATTTGCAGTTTTGATGCGGTTTTAGGTACGATATGAGTCGAAGAAGCCGATTTTGACTGGAATCTGTTTAAAATGACAAAGAAAAACCTATTATCAATTCAAGGAAGTAAATTTTAAAGTAGTTATCTGCAGTTTTAATGTAGATTTCAGTTCGCTAAGTTATGAAAATGCATGTTTTGGCTATAATCTTCCGTAAATCAAGGGCGAAAACCAATTATTTGTCCCAAAAGAAGGTGTTTTAAGTATATATCTGCATTTCTAAGGTAGATTTGGGTACAATAAGAGGCGAAAAAGCAGATTCTGACTAAGATTTTATCGAAATCGGCAACTATTTGACTCAGAAAGGTTGCCTTACGTCGAAATCTAATAGTTTATTAAGGTTTTCGTTACTAAAATGCCCAAAGACGCCTATTTTGACTAGAATTTGAAAGATATTGACATGAATATATAACTGTTTGTATCAAAAAATGATAGTTTAAACTGATATTTGCAGTTTTGATGCGGTTTTAGATACGATATGAATCGAAGAAGCCGATTTTGACTGGAATCTGTTTAAAATGACAAAGAAAAACCTATTATCAATTCAAGGAAGTGAATTTTTAAGTAGGTATCTGCAGTTTTAATGTAGATTTCAGTTCGCTAAGTTATGAAAATGCATGTTTTGGCTGTAATCCGTAAATCAAGGGCGAAAACCAATTATTTGTCCCAAAAGAAGGTGTTTTAAGTATATATCTGCATTTCTAAGGTAGATTTGGGTACAATAAGAGGCGAAAAAGCAGATTCTGGCTAAGATTTTATCGAAATCGGCAACTATTTGACTCAGAAAGGTTGCCTTACGTCGAAATCTAATAGTTTATTTAGGTTTTCGTTACTAAAATGCCCAAAGACGCCGATTTTGACTAGAATTTGAAAGATCTGAAATGAATATATAACTGTTTGTATCAAAAAATGATAGTTTAAACAGATATTTGCAGTTTTGATGCGGTTTTAGATACGATATAGAAGCCGATTTTGACTGGAATCTGTTTAAAATGAAAAAAAGAAAAACCTATTATCAATTCAAGGAAGTGAATTTTTAAGTAGTTATCTGCAGTTTTAATGTAGATTTCAGTTCGCTAAGTTATGAAAATGCATGTTTTGGCTATAATCTTCCGTAAATCAAGGGCGAAAACTAATTATTTGTCCCAAAAGAAGGTGTTTTAAGTATATATCTGCATTTCTAAGGTAGATTTGGGTACAATAAGAGGCGAAAAAGCAGATTCTGACTAAGATTTTATCGAAATCGGCAACTATTTGACTCAGAAAGGTTGCCTTACGTCGAAATCTAATAGTTTATTAAGGCTTTCGTTACTAAAATGCCCAAAGACGCCGATTTTGACTAGAATTTGAAAGATATTGACATGAATATGTAACTGTTTGTATCAAAAAATGATAGTTTAAACTGATATTTGCAGTTTTGATGCGGTTTTAGATACGATATGAATCGAAGAAGCCGATTTTGACTGGAATCTGTTTAAAATGACAAAGAAAAAACTATTATCAATTCAAGGAAGTGAATTTTTAACTAGTTATCTGCAGTTTTAATGTAGATTTCAGTTCGCTAAGTTATGAAAATGCGTGTTTTGGCTATAATCTTCCGTAAATCAAGGGCGAAAACCAATTATTTGTCCCAAAAGAAGGTGTTTTAAGTATATATCTGCATTTCTAAGGTAGATTTGGGTACAATAAGAGGCGAAAAAGCAGATTCTGACTAAGATTTTATCGAAATCGGCAACTATTTGACTCAGAAAGGTTGCCTTACGTCGAAATCTAACAGTTTATTAAGGTTTTCGTTACTAAAATGCCCAAAGACGCCGATTTTGACTAGAATTTGAAAGATATTGACATGAATATATAACTGTTTGTATCAAAAAATGATAGTTTAAACTGATATTTGCAGTTTTGATGCGGTTTTAGATACGATATGAATCGAAGAAGCCGATTTTGACTGGAATCTGTTTAAAATGACAATGAAAAACCTATTATCAATTCAAGGAAGTGAATTTTTAAGTAGTTATCTGCACTTTTAATGTAGATTTCAGTTCGCTAAGTTATGAAAATGCATGTTTTGGCTATAATCTTCCGTAAATCAAGGGCGAAAACCAATTATTTGTCCCAAAAGAAGGTGTTTTAAGTAGTTATCTGCATTTCTAAGGTAGATTTGGGTACAATAAGAGGCGAAAAAGCAGATTCTGACTAAGATTTTATCGAAATCGGCAACTATTTGACTCAGAAAGGTTGCCTTACGTCGAAATCTAATAGTTTATTAAGGTTTTCGTTACTAAAATGCACAAAGACGAAGATTTTGACTAGAATTTGAAAGATATTGACATGAATATATAACTGTTTGTATCAAAAAATGATAGTTTAAACAGATATTTGCAGTTTTGATGCGGTTTTAGATACGATATGAATCGAAGAAGCCGATTTTGACTGGAATCTGTTTAAAATGACAAAGAAAAACCTATTATCAATTCAAGGAAGTGAGTTTTTAAGTAGTTATCTGCAGTTTTAATGTAGATTTCAGTTCGCTAAGTTATGAAAATGCATGTTTTGGCTATAATCTTCCGTAAATCAAGGGCGAAAACCAATTATTTGTCCCAAAAGAAGGTGTTTTAAGTATATATCTGCATTTCTAAGGTAGATTTGGGTACAATAAGAGGCGAAAAGCAGATTCTGACTAAGATTTTATCGAAATCGGCAATTATTTGACTCAGAAAGGTTGCCTTACGTCGAAATCTAATAGTTTATTAAGGTTTTCGTTACTAAAATGCCCAAAGACGCCTATTTTGACTAGAATTTGAAAGATATTGACATGAATATATAACTGTTTGTATCAAAAAATGATAGTTTAAACTGATATTTGCAGTTTTGATGCGGTTTTAGATACGATATAGAAGCCGATTTTGACTGGAATCTGTTTAAAATGAAAAAAAGAAAAACCTATTATCAATTCAAGGAAGTGAATTTTTAAGTAGTTATCTGCAGTTTTAATGTAGATTTCAGTTCGCTAAGTTATGAAAATGCATGTTTTGGCTATAATCTTCCATAAATCAAGGGCGAAAACCAATTATTTGTCCCAAAAGAAGGTGTTTTAAGTATATATCTGCATTTCTAAGGTAGATTTGGGTACAATAAGAGGCGAAAAAGCAGATTCTGACTAAGATTTTATCGAAATCGGCAACTATTTGACTCAGAAATGTTGCCTTACGTCGAAATCTAATAGTTTATTAAGGTTTTCGTTACTAAAATGCCCAAAGATGCCGATTTTGACTAGAATTTGAAAGATATTGACATGAATATATAACTGTTTGTATCAAAAAATGATAGTTAAAACTGATATTTGCAGTTTTGATGCGGTTTTAGATACGATATGAATCGAAGAAGCCGATTTTGACTGGAATCTGTTTAAAATGACAAAGAAAAACCTGTTATCAATTCAAGGAAGTGAATTTTTAAGTAGTTATCTGCAGTTTTAATGTAGATTTCAGTTCGCTAAGTTATGAAAATGCATGTTTTGGCTATAATCTTCCGTAAATCAAGGGCGAAAACCAATTATTTGTCCCAAAAGAAGGTGTTTTAAGTATATATCTGCATTTCTAAGGTAGATTTGGGTACAATAAGAGGCGAAAAAGCAGATTCTGACTAAGATTTTATCGAAATCGGCAACTATTTGACTCAGAAAGGTTGCCTTACGTCGAAATCTAATAGTTTATTAAGGTTTTCGTTACTAAAATGCCCAAAGACGCCGATTTTGACTAGAATTTGAAAGATATTGACATAAATATATAACTGTTTGTATCAAAAAATGATAGTTTAAACTGATATTTGCAGTTTTGATGCGGTTTTAGATGCGATATGAATCGAAGAAGCCGATTTTGACTGGAATCTGTTTAAAATGACAAAGAAAAACCTATTATCAATTCAAGGAAGTGAATTTTTAAGTAGTTATCTGCCGTTTTAATGTAGATTTCAGTTCGCTAAGTTATGAAAATGCATGTTTTGGCTATAATCTTCCCTAAATCAAGGGCGAAAATCAATTATTTGTCCCAAAAGAAGGTGTTTTAAGTATATATCTGCATTTCTAAGGTAGATTTGGGTACAATAAGAGGCGAAAAAGCAGATTCTGACTAAGATTTTATCGAAATCGGCAACTATTTGACTCAGAAAGGTTGCCTTACGTCGAAATCTAATAGTTTATTGTTTTCGTTATTAAAATGCCCAAAGACGCCGATTTTGACTAGAATTTGAAAGATATTGACATGAATATATAACTGTTTGTATCAAAAAATGATAGTTTAAACTGATATTTGCAGTTTTGATGCGGTTTTAGATACGATATGAATCGAAGAAGCCGATTTTGACTGGAATCTGTTTAAAATGACAAAGAAAAACCTATTATCAATTCAAGGAAGTGAATTTTTAAGTAGTTATCTGCAGTTTTAATGTAGATTTCAGTTCGCTAAGTTATGAAAATGCATGTTTTGGCTATAATCTTCCGTAAATCAAGGGCGAAAACCAATTATTTGTCCCAAAAGAAGGTGTTTTAAGTATATATCTGCATTTCTAAGGTAGATTTGGGTACAATAAGAGGCGAAAAAGCAGATTCTGACTAAGATTTTATCGAAATCGGCAACTATTTGACTCAGAAAGGTTGCCTTACGTCGAAATCTAATAGTTTATTAAGGTTTTCGTTACTAAAATGCCCAAAGACGCCGATTTTGACTAGAATTTGAAAGATATTGACATGAATATATAACTGTTTGTATCAAAAAATGATAGTTTAAACTGATATTTGCAGTTTTGATGCGGTTTTAGATACGATATGAATCGAAGAAGCCGATTTTGACTGGAATCTGTTTAAAATAACAAAGAAAAACCTATTATCAATTCAAGGAAGTGAATTTTTAAGTAGTTATCTGCAGTTTTAATGTAGATTTCAGTTCGCTAAGTTATGAAAATGCATGTTTTGGCTATAATCTTCCGTAAATCAAGGGCGAAAACCAATTATTTGTCCCAAAAGAAAGTGTTTTAAGTATATATCTGCATTTCTAAGGTAGATTTGGGTACAATATAAGGTGTTTTAAGTATATATCTGCATATCTAAGGTAGATTTGGGTACAATAAGAGGCGAAAAAGCAGATTCTGACTAAGATTTTATCGAAATCGGCAACTATTTGACTCAGAAAGGTTGCCTTACGTCGAAATCTAATAGTTTATTAAGGTTTTCGTTACTAAAATGCCAAAGACGCCGATTTTGACTAGAATTTGAAAGATATTGACATGAATATATAACTGTTTGTATCAAAAAATGATAGTTTAAACTGATATTTGCAGTTTTGATGCGGTTTTAGGTACGATATGAGTCGAAGAAGCCGATTTTGACTGGAATCTGTTTAAAATGACAAAGAAAAACCTATTATCAATTCAAGGAAGTGAATTTTTAAGTAGTTATCTGCAGTTTTAATGTAGATTTCAGTTCGCTAAGTTATGAAAATGCATGTTTTGGCTATAATCTTCCGTAAATCAAGGGCGAAAACCAATTATTTGTCCCAAAAGAAGATGTTTTAAGTATATATCTGCATTTCTAAGGTAGATTTGGGTACAATAAGAGGCGAAAAAGCAGATTCTGACTAAGATTTTATCGAAATCGGCAACTATTTGACTCAGAAAGGTTGCCTTACGTCGAAATCTAATAGTTTATTAAGGTTTTCGTTACTAAAATGCCCAAAGACGCCGATTTTGACTAGAATTTGAAAGATATTGACATGAATATATAACTGTTTGTATCAAAAAATGATAGTTTAAACTGATATTTGCAGTTTTGATGCGGTTTTAGATACGATATGAATCGAAGAAGCCGATTTTGACTGGAATCTGTTTAAAATGACAAAGAAAAACCTATTATCAATTCAAGAAAGTGAATTTTTAAGTAGTTATCTGCAGTTTTAATGTAGGTTTCAGTTCGCTAAGTTATGAAAATGCATGTTTTGGCTATAATCTTCCCTAAATCAAGGGCGAAAACCAATTATTGGTCCCAAAAGAAGGTGTTTTAAGTATATATCTGCATTTCTAAGGTAGATTTGGGTACAATAAGAGGCGAAAAAGCAGATTCTGACTAAGATTTTATCGAAATCGGCAACTATTTGACTCAGAAAGGTTGCCTTACGTCGAAATCTAATAGTTTATTAAGGTTTTCTTTACTAAAATGCCAAAGACGCCGATTTTGACTAGAATTTGAAAGATATTGACATGAATATATAACTGTTTGTATCAAAAAATGATAGTTTAAACTGATATTTGCAGTTTTGATGCGGTTTTAGATACGATATGAATCGAAGAAGCCGATTTTGACTGGAATCTGTTTAAAATAACATAGAAAAACCTATTATCAATTCAAGGAAGTGAATTTTTAAGTAGTTATCTGCAGTTTTAATGTAGATTTCAGGTCGCTAAGTTATGAAAATGCATGTTTTGGCTATAATCTTCCGTAAATCAAGGGCGAAAACCAATTATTTGTCCCAAAAGAAGGTGTTTTAAGTATATATCTGCATTTCTAAGGTAGATTTGGGTACAATATAAGGTGTTTTAAGTATATATCTGCATATCTAAGGTAGATTTGGGTACAATAAGAGGCGAAAAAGCAGATTCTGACTAAGATTTTATCGAAATCGGCAACTATTTGACTCAGAAAGGTTGCCTTACGTCGAAATCTAATAGTTTATTAAGGTTTTCGTTACTAAAATGCCAAAGACGCCGATTTTGACTAGAATTTGAAAGATATTGACATGAATATATAACTGTTTGTATCAAAAAATGATAGTTTAAACTGATATTTGCAGTTTTGATGCGGTTTAAGGTACGATATGAGTCGAAGAAGCCGATTTTGACTGGAATCTGTTTAAAATGACAAAGAAAAACCTATTATCAATTCAAGGAAGTGAATTTTTAAGTAGTTATCTGCAGTTTTAATGTAGATTTCAGTTCGCTAAGTTATGAAAATGCATGTTTTGGCTATAATCTTCCGTAAATCAAGGGCGAAAACCAATTATTTGTCCCAAAAGAAGATGTTTTAAGTATATATCTGCATTTCTAAGGTAGATTTGGGTACAATAAGAGGCGAAAAAGCAGATTCTGACTAGGATTTTATCGAAATCGGCAACTATTTGACTCAGAAAGGTTGCCTTACGTCGAAATCTAATAGTTTATTAAGGTTTTCGTTACTAAAATGCCCAAAGACGCCGATTTTGACTAGAATTTGAAAGATATTGACATGAATATATAACTGTTTGTATCAAAAAATGATAGTTTAAACTGATATTTGCAGTTTTGATGCGGTTTTAGATACGATATGAATCGAAGAAGCCGATTTTGACTGGAATCTGTTTAAAATGACAAAGAAAAACCTATTATCAATTCAAGGAAGTGAATTTTTAAGTAGTTATCTGCAGTTTTAATGTAGGTTTCAGTTCGCTAAGTTATGAAAATGCATGTTTTGGCTATAATCTTCCCTAAATCAAGGGCGAAAACCAATTATTGGTCCCAAAAGAAGGTGTTTTAAGTATATATCTGCATTTCTAAGGTAGATTTGGGTACAATAAGAGGCGAAAAAGCAGATTCTGACTAAGATTTTATCGAAATCGGCAACTATTTGACTCAGAAAGGTTGCCTTACGTCGAAATCTAATAGTTTATTAAGGTTTTCTTTACTAAAATGCCAAAGACGCCGATTTTGACTAGAATTTGAAAGATATTGACATGAATATATAACTGTTTGTATCAAAAAATGATAGTTTAAACTGATATTTGCAGTTTTGATGCGGTTTTAGATACGATATGAATCGAAGAAGCCGATTTTGACTGGAATCTGTTTAAAATGACAAAGAAAAACCTATTATCAATTCAAGGAAGTGAATTTTTAAGTAGTTATCTGCAGTTTTAATGTAGATTTCAGTTCGCTAAGTTATGAAAATGCATGTTTTGGCTATAATCTTCCGTAAATCAAGGGCGAAAACCAATTATTTGTCCCAAAAGAAGGTGTTTTAAGTATATATCTGCATTTCTAAGGTAGATTTGGGTACAATAAGAGGCGAAAAAGCAGATTCTGACTAAGATTTTATCGAAATCGGCAACTATTTGACTCAGAAAGGTTGCCTTACGTCGAAATCTAATAGTTTATTAAGGTTTTCGTTACTAAAATGCCCAAAGACGCCGATTTTGACTAGAATTTGAAAGATATTGACATGAATATATAACTGTTTGTATCAAAAAATGATAGTTTAAACTGATATTTGCAGTTTTGATGCGGTTTTAGATACGATATGAATCGAAGAAGCCGATTTTGACTGGAATCTGTTTAAAATAACAAAGAAAAACCTATTATCAATTCAAGGAAGTGAATTTTTAAGTAGTTATCTGCAGTTTTAATGTAGATTTCAGTTCGCTAAGTTATGAAAATGCATGTTTTGGCTATAATCTTCCGTAAATCAAGGGCGAAAACCAATTATTTGTCCCAAAAGAAAGTGTTTTAAGTATATATCTGCATTTCTAAGGTAGATTTGGGTACAATATAAGGTGTTTTAAGTATATATCTGCATATCTAAGGTAGATTTGGGTACAATAAGAGGCGAAAAAGCAGATTCTGACTAAGATTTTATCGAAATCGGCAACTATTTGACTCAGAAAGGTTGCCTTACGTCGAAATCTAATAGTTTATTAAGGTTTTCGTTACTAAAATGCCAAAGACGCCGATTTTGACTAGAATTTGAAAGATATTGACATGAATATATAACTGTTTGTATCAAAAAATGATAGTTTAAACTGATATTTGCAGTTTTGATGCGGTTTTAGGTACGATATGAGTCGAAGAAGCCGATTTTGACTGGAATCTGTTTAAAATGACAAAGAAAAACCTATTATCAATTCAAGGAAGTGAATTTTTAAGTAGTTATCTGCAGTTTTAATGTAGATTTCAGTTCGCTAAGTTATGAAAATGCATGTTTTGGCTATAATCTTCCGTAAATCAAGGGCGAAAACCAATTATTTGTCCCAAAAGAAGATGTTTTAAGTATATATCTGCATTTCTAAGGTAGATTTGGGTACAATAAGAGGCGAAAAAGCAGATTCTGACTAAGATTTTATCGAAATCGGCAACTATTTGACTCAGAAAGGTTGCCTTACGTCGAAATCTAATAGTTTATTAAGGTTTTCGTTACTAAAATGCCCAAAGACGCCGATTTTGACTAGAATTTGAAAGATATTGACATGAATATATAACTGTTTGTATCAAAAAATGATAGTTTAAACTGATATTTGCAGTTTTGATGCGGTTTTAGATACGATATGAATCGAAGAAGCCGATTTTGACTGGAATCTGTTTAAAATGACAAAGAAAAACCTATTATCAATTCAAGAAAGTGAATTTTTAAGTAGTTATCTGCAGTTTTAATGTAGGTTTCAGTTCGCTAAGTTATGAAAATGCATGTTTTGGCTATAATCTTCCCTAAATCAAGGGCGAAAACCAATTATTGGTCCCAAAAGAAGGTGTTTTAAGTATATATCTGCATTTCTAAGGTAGATTTGGGTACAATAAGAGGCGAAAAAGCAGATTCTGACTAAGATTTTATCGAAATCGGCAACTATTTGACTCAGAAAGGTTGCCTTACGTCGAAATCTAATAGTTTATTAAGGTTTTCTTTACTAAAATGCCAAAGACGCCGATTTTGACTAGAATTTGAAAGATATTGACATGAATATATAACTGTTTGTATCAAAAAATGATAGTTTAAACTGATATTTGCAGTTTTGATGCGGTTTTAGATACGATATGAATCGAAGAAGCCGATTTTGACTGGAATCTGTTTAAAATAACATAGAAAAACCTATTATCAATTCAAGGAAGTGAATTTTTAAGTAGTTATCTGCAGTTTTAATGTAGATTTCAGGTCGCTAAGTTATGAAAATGCATGTTTTGGCTATAATCTTCCGTAAATCAAGGGCGAAAACCAATTATTTGTCCCAAAAGAAGGTGTTTTAAGTATATATCTGCATTTCTAAGGTAGATTTGGGTACAATATAAGGTGTTTTAAGTATATATCTGCATATCTAAGGTAGATTTGGGTACAATAAGAGGCGAAAAAGCAGATTCTGACTAAGATTTTATCGAAATCGGCAACTATTTGACTCAGAAAGGTTGCCTTACGTCGAAATCTAATAGTTTATTAAGGTTTTCGTTACTAAAATGCCAAAGACGCCGATTTTGACTAGAATTTGAAAGATATTGACATGAATATATAACTGTTTGTATCAAAAAATGATAGTTTAAACTGATATTTGCAGTTTTGATGCGGTTTAAGGTACGATATGAGTCGAAGAAGCCGATTTTGACTGGAATCTGTTTAAAATGACAAAGAAAAACCTATTATCAATTCAAGGAAGTGAATTTTTAAGTAGTTATCTGCAGTTTTAATGTAGATTTCAGTTCGCTAAGTTATGAAAATGCATGTTTTGGCTATAATCTTCCGTAAATCAAGGGCGAAAACCAATTATTTGTCCCAAAAGAAGATGTTTTAAGTATATATCTGCATTTCTAAGGTAGATTTGGGTACAATAAGAGGCGAAAAAGCAGATTCTGACTAGGATTTTATCGAAATCGGCAACTATTTGACTCAGAAAGGTTGCCTTACGTCGAAATCTAATAGTTTATTAAGGTTTTCGTTACTAAAATGCCCAAAGACGCCGATTTTGACTAGAATTTGAAAGATATTGACATGAATATATAACTGTTTGTATCAAAAAATGATAGTTTAAACTGATATTTGCAGTTTTGATGCGGTTTTAGATACGATATGAATCGAAGAAGCCGATTTTGACTGGAATCTGTTTAAAATGACAAAGAAAAACCTATTATCAATTCAAGGAAGTGAATTTTTAAGTAGTTATCTGCAGTTTTAATGTAGGTTTCAGTTCGCTAAGTTATGAAAATGCATGTTTTGGCTATAATCTTCCCTAAATCAAGGGCGAAAACCAATTATTGGTCCCAAAAGAAGGTGTTTTAAGTATATATCTGCATTTCTAAGGTAGATTTGGGTACAATAAGAGGCGAAAAAGCAGATTCTGACTAAGATTTTATCGAAATCGGCAACTATTTGACTCAGAAAGGTTGCCTTACGTCGAAATCTAATAGTTTATTAAGGTTTTCTTTACTAAAATGCCAAAGACGCCGATTTTGACTAGAATTTGAAAGATATTGACATGAATATATAACTGTTTGTATCAAAAAATGATAGTTTAAACTGATATTTGCAGTTTTGATGCGGTTTTAGATACGATATGAATCGAAGAAGCCGATTTTGACTGGAATCTGTTTAAAATAACAAAGAAAAACCTATTATCAATTCAAGGAAGTGAATTATTAAGTAGTTATCTGCAGTTTTAATGTAGATTTCAGTTCGCTAAGTTATGAAAATGCATGTTTTGGCTATAATCTTCCGTAAATCAAGGGCGAAAACCAATTATTTGTCCCAAAAGAAGGTGTTTTAAGTATATATCTGCATTTCTAAGGTAGATTTGGGTACAATATAAGGTGTTTTAAGTATATATCTGCATATCTAAGGTAGATTTGGGTACAATAAGAGGCGAAAAAGCAGATTCTGACTAAGATTTTATCGAAATCGGCAACTATTTGACTCAGAAAGGTTGCCTTACGTCGAAATCTAATAGTTTATTAAGGTTTTCGTTACTAAAATGCCAAAGACGCCGATTTTGACTAGAATTTGAAAGATATTGACATGAATATATAACTGTTTGTATCAAAAAATGATAGTTTAAACTGATATTTGCAGTTTTGATGCGGTTTTAGGTACGATATGAGTCGAAGAAGCCGATTTTGACTGGAATCTGTTTAAAATGACAAAGAAAAACCTATTATCAATTCAAGGAAGTGAATTTTTAAGTAGTTATCTGCAGTTTTAATGTAGATTTCAGTTCGCTAAGTTATGAAAATGCATGTTTTGGCTATAATCTTCCGTAAATCAAGGGCGAAAACCAATTATTTGTCCCAAAAGAAGATGTTTTAAGTATATATCTGCATTTCTAAGGTAGATTTGGGTACAATAAGAGGCGAAAAAGCAGATTCTGACTAAGATTTTATCGAAATCGGCAACTATTTGACTCAGAAAGGTTGCCTTACGTCGAAATCTAATAGTTTATTAAGGTTTTCGTTACTAAAATGCCCAAAGACGCCGATTTTGACTAGAATTTGAAAGATATTGACATGAATATATAACTGTTTGTATCAAAAAATGATAGTTTAAACTGATATTTGCAGTTTTGATGCGGTTTTAGATACGATATGAATCGAAGAAGCCGATTTTGACTGGAATCTGTTTAAAATGACAAAGAAAAACCTATTATCAATTCAAGGAAGTGAATTTTTAAGTAGTTATCAGCAGTTTTAATGTAGGTTTCAGTTCGCTAAGTTATGAAAATGCATGTTTTGGCTATAATCTTCCCTAAATCAAGGGCGAAAACCAATTATTGGTCCCAAAAGAAGGTGTTTTAAGTATATATCTGCATTTCTAAGGTAGATTTGGGTACAATAAGAGGCGAAAAAGCAGATTCTGACTAAGATTTTATCGAAATCGGCAACTATTTGACTCAGAAAGGTTGCCTTACGTCGAAATCTAATAGTTTATTAAGGTTTTCTTTACTAAAATGCCAAAGACGCCGATTTTGACTAGAATTTGAAAGATATTGACATGAATATATAACTGTTTGTATCAAAAAATGATAGTTTAAACTGATATTTGCAGTTTTGATGCGGTTTAAGGTACGATATGAGTCGAAGAAGCCGATTTTGACTGGAATCTGTTTAAAATGACAAAGAAAAACCTATTATCAATTCAAGGAAGTGAATTTTTAAGTAGTTATCTGCAGTTTTAATGTAGATTTCAGTTCGCTAAGTTATGAAAATGCATGTTTTGGCTATAATCTTCCGTAAATCAAGGGCGAAAACCAATTATTTGTCCCAAAAGAAGGTGTTTTAAGTATATATCTGCATTTCTAATGTAGATTTGGGTACAATAAGAGGCGAAAAAGCAGATTCTGACTAAGATTTTATCGAAATCGGCAACAATTTGACTCAGAAAGGTTGCCTTACGTCGAAATCTAATAGTTTATTAAGGTTTTCGTTACTAAAATGCCCAAAGACGCCGATTTTGACTAGAATTTGAAAGATATTGACATGAATATATAACTGTTTGTATCAAAAAATGATAGTTTAAACTGATATTAGCAGTTTTGATGTGGTTTTAGATACGATATGAATCGAAGAAGCCGATTTTGACTGGAATCTGTTTAAAATGACAAAGAAAAACCTATTATCAATTCAAGGAAGTGAATTTTTAAGTAGTTATCTGCAGTTTTAATGTAGATTTCAGTTCGCTAAGTTATGAAAATGCATGTTTTGGCTATAATCTTCCCTAAATCAAGGGCGAAAACCAATTATTTGTCCCAAAAGAAGGTGTTTTAAGTATATATCTGCATTTCTAAGGTAGATTTGGGTACAATAAGAGGCGAAAAAGCAGATTCTGACTAAGATTTTATCGAAATCGGCAACTATTTGACTCAGAAAGGTTGCCTTACGTCGAAATCTAATAGTTTATTAAGGTTTTCGTTACTAAAATGCCCAAAGACGCCGATTTTGACTAGAATTTGAAAGATATTGACATGAATATATAACTGTTTGTATCAAAAAATGATAGTTTAAACTGATATTTGCAGTTTTGATGCGGTTTTAGATACGATATGAATCGAAGAAGCCGATTTTGACTGGAATCTGTTTAAAATGACAAAGAAAAACCTATTATCAATTCAAGGAAGTGAATTTTTAAGTAGTTATCTGCAGTTTTAATGTAGATTTCAGTTCGCTAAGTTATGAAAATGCATGTTTTGGCTATAATCTTCCGTAAATCAAGGGCAAAAACCAATTATTTGTCCCAAAAGAAGGTGTTTTAAGTATATATCTGCATTTCTAAGGTAGATTTGGGTACAATAAGAGGCGAAAAAGCAGATTCTGACTAAGATTTTATCGAAATCGGCAACTATTTGACTCAGAAAGGTTGCCTTACGTCGAAATCTAATAGTTTATTAAGGTTTTCGTTACTAAAATGCCCAAAGACGCCGATTTTGACTAGAATTTGAAAGATATTGACATGAATATATAACTGTTTGTATCAAAAAATGATAGTTTAAACTGATATTTGCAGTTTTGATGCGGTTTTAGGTACGATATGAGTCGAAGAAGCCGATTTTGACTGGAATCTGTTTAAAATGACAAAGAAAAACCTATTATCAATTCAAGGAAGTGAATTTTTAAGTAGTTATCTGCAGTTTTAATGTAGATTTCAGATCGCTAAGTTATGAAAATGCATGTTTTGGCTATAATCTTCCGTAAATCAAGGGCGAAAACCAATTATTTGTCCCAAAAGAAGGTGTTTTAAGAATATATCTGCATTTCCAAGGTAGATTTGGGTACAATAAGAGGCGAAAAAGCAGATTCTGACTAAGATTTTATCGAAATCGGCAACTATTTGACTCAGAAAGGTTGCCTTACGTCGAAATCTAATAGTTTATTAAGGTTTTCGTTACTAAAATGCCCAAAGACGCCGATTTTGACTAGAATTTGAAAGATATTGACATGAATATATAACTGTTTGTATCAAAAAATGATAGTTTAAACTGATATTTGCAGTTTTGATGCGGTTTTAGATACGACATGAATCGAAGAAGCCGATTTTGGCTGGAATCTGTTTAAAATGACAAAGAAAAACCTATTATCAATTCAAGGAAGTGAATTTTTAAGTAGTTATCTGCAGTTTTAATGTAGATTTCAGTTCGCTAAGTTATGAAAATGCATGTTTTGGCTATAATCTTCCCTAAATCAAGGGCGAAAACCAATTATTTGTCCCAAAAGAAGGTGTTTTAAGTATATATCTGCATTTCTAAGGTAGATTTGGGTACAATAAGTGGCGAAAAAGCAGATTCTGACTAAGATTTTATCGAAATCGGCAACTATTTGACTCAGAAAGGTTGCCTTTCGTCGAAATCTAATAGTTAATTAAGGTTTTCGTTACTAAAATGCCCAAAGACGCCGATTTTGACTAGAATTTGAAAGATATTGACATGAATATATAACTGTTCGTATCAAAAAATGATAGTTTAAACTGATATTTGCAGTTTTGATGCGGTTTTAGGTACGATATGAGTCGAAGAAGCCGATTTTGACTGGAATCTGTTTAAAATGACAAAGAAAAACCTATTATCAATTCAAGGAAGTGAATTTTAAAGTAGTTATCTGTAGTTTTAATGTAAATTTCAGTTCGCTAAGTTATGAAAATGCATGTTTTGGCTATAATCTTCCGTAAATCAAGGGCGAAAACCAATTATTTGTCCCAAAAGAAGGTGTTTTAAGTATATATCTGCATTTCTAAGGTAGATTTGGGTACAATAAGAGGCGAAAAAGCAGATTCTGACTAAGATTTTATCGAAATCGGCAACTATTTGACTCAGAAAGGTTGCCTTACGTCGAAATCTAATAGTTTATTAAGGTTTTCGTTACGAAAATGAACAAAGGCGCCGATTTTGACTAGAATTTGAAAGATATTGACATGAATATATAACTGTTTGTATCAAAAAATGATAGTTTAAACTGATATTTGCAGTTTTGATGCGGTTTTAGATCGAAGAAGCCGATTTTGACTGGAATCTGTTTAAAATGACAAAGAAAAACCTATTATCAATTCAAGGAAGTGAATTTTTAAGTAGTTATCTGCAGTTTTAATGTAGATTTCAGTTCGCTAAATTATGAAAATGCATGTTTTGGCTATAATCTTCCGTAAATCAAGGGCGAAAACCAATTATTTGTCCCAAAAGAAGGTGTTTTAAGTATATATCTGCATTTCTAAGGTAGATTTGGGTACAATAAGAGGCGAAAAAGCAGATTCTGACTAAGATTTTATCGAAATCGGCAACTATTTGACTCAGAAAGGTTGCCTTACGTCGAAATCTAATAGTTTATTAAGGTTTTCGTTACTAAAATGCCCAAAGACGCCGATTTTGACTAGAATTTGAAAGATATTGACATGAATATATAATTGTTTGTATCAAAAATTGATAGTTTAAACTGATATTTGCAGTTTTGATGCGGTTTTAGATACGATATGAATCGAAGAAGCCGATTTTGACTGGAATCTGTTTAAAATGACAAAGAAAAACCTATTATCAATACAAGGAAGTGAATTTTTAAGTAGTTATCTGCAGTTTTAATGTAGATTTCAGTTCGTTAAGTTATGAAAATGCATGTTTTGGCTATAATCTTCCGTAAATCAAGCTCGAAAACCAATTGTTTGTCCCAAAAGAAGGTGTTTTAAGCATATATCTGCAATTCCAAGGTAGATTTGGGTACAATAAGAGGCGAAAAAGCAGATTCTGACTAAGATTTTATCGAAATCGGCAACTATTTGACTCAGAAAGGTTGCCTTACGTCGAAATCTAATAGTTTATTAAGGTTTTCGTTACTAAAATGCCCAAAGACGCCGATTTTGACTAGAATTTGAAAGATATTGACATGAATATATAATTGTTTGTATCAAAAAATGATAGTTTAAACTGATATTTGCAGTTTTGATGCGGTTTTAGATACGATATGAATCGAAGAAGCCGATTTTGACTGGAATCTGTTTAAAATGACAAAGAAAAACCTATTATCAATACAAGGAAGTGAATTTTTAAGTAGTTATCTGCAGTTTTAATGTAGATTTCAGTTCGTTAAGTTATGAAAATGCATGTTTTGGCTATAATCTTCCGTAAATCAAGGGCGAAAACCAATTGTTTGTCCCAAAAGAAGGTGTTTTAAGCATATATCTGCAATTCTAAGGTAGATTTGGGTACAATAAGAGGCGAAAAAGCAGATTCTGACTAAGATTTTATCGAAATCGGCAACTATTTGACTCAGAAAGGTTGCCTTACGTCGAAATCTAATAGTTTATTAAGGTTTTCGTTACTAAAATGCCCAAAGACGCCGATATTGACTAGAATTTGAAAGATATTGACATGAATATATAACTGTTTGTATCAAAAAATGATAGTTTAAACTGATATTTGCAGTTTTGATGCGGTTTTTGATACGATATGAATCGAAGAAGCCGATTTTGACTGGAATCTGTTTAAAATGACAAAGAAAAACCTATTATCAATTCAAGGAAGTGAATTTTTAAGTAGTTATCTGCAGTTTTAATGTAGATTTCAGTTCGCTAAGTTATGAAAATGCATGTTTTGGCTATAATCTTCCGTAAATCAAGGGCGAAAACCAATTATTTGTCCCAAAAGAAGGTGTTTTAAATATATATCTGCATTTCTAAGGTAGATTTGGGTACAATAAGAGGCGAAAAAGCAGATTCTGACTAAGATTTTATCGAAATCGGCAACTATTCGACTCAGAAAGGTTGCCTCACGTCGAAATCTAATAGTTTATTAAGGTTTTTTGATACAAACAGTTATATATTCATGTCAATATCTTTCAAATTCTAGTCAAAATCGGCGTCTTTGGGCATTTTAGTAACGAAAACCTTAATAAATTATTAGATTTCGACGTAAGGCAACCTTTCTGAGTCAAATAGTTGCCGATTTCTATAAAATCTTAGTCAGAATCTGCTTTTTCGCCTCTTATTGTACCCAAATCTACCTTAGAAATGCAGATATATATTTAAAACACCTTCTTTTGCGACAAATAATTGGTTTTCGCCCTTGATTTACGGAAGATTATAGCCAAAACATGCATTTTCATAACTTAGCGAACTGAAATCTACATTAAAACTGCAGATAACTACTTAAAAATTCACTTCCTTGAATTGATAATAGGTTTTTCTTTGTCATTTTAAACAGATTCCAGTCAAAATCGGCTTCTTCGATTCATATCGTATCTAAAACCGCATCAAAACTGCAAATATCAGTTTAAACTATCATTTTTTGATACAAACAGTTATATATTCATGTCAATATCTTTCAAATTCTAGTCAAAATCGGCGTCTTTGGGCATTTTAGTAACGAAAACCTTAATAAACTATTAGATTTCGACGTAAGGCAACTTTTCTGAGTCAAATAGTTGCCGATTTCGACAAAATCTTAGTCAGAATCTGCTTTTTCGCCTCTTATTGTACCCAAATCTTCCTTAGAAATGCAGATATATACTTAAAACACCTTCTTTTGGGACAAATAATTGGTTTTCGCCCTTGATTTACGGAAGATTATAGCCAAAACATGCATTTTCATAATTTAGCTAACTGAAATCTACATTGAAACTGCAGATAACTACTTAAAAATTCAATTCCTTGAATTGATAATAGGTTTTTCTTTGTCATTTTAAACAGATTCCAGTCAAAATCGGCTTCTTCGATTCATATCGTATCTAAAACCGCATCAAAACTGCAAATATCAGTTTAAACTATCATTTTTTGATACAAACAGTTATATGTTCATGTCAATATCTATCAAATTCTAGTCAAAATCGGCGTCTTTGGGCATTTTAGTAACGAAAACCTTAATAAACTATTAGATTTCGACGTAAGGCAACCTTTCTGAGTCAAATAGTTGCCGATTTCGATAAAATCTTAGTCAGAATCTGCTTTTTCGCCTCTTATTGTACCCAAATCTACCTTAGAAATGCAGATATATACTTAAAACACCTTCTTTTGGGACAAATAATTGGTTTTCGCCCTTGATTTACGGAAGATTATAGCCAAAACATGCATTTTCATAACTTAGCGAACTGAAATCTACATTAAAACTGCAGATCTTAAAAATTCACTTCCTTGAATTGATAATAGGTTTTTCTTTGTCATTTTAAACAGATTCCAGTCAAAATCGACTTCTTCGATTCATATCGTATCTAAAACCGCATCAAAACTGCAAATATCAGTTTAAACTATCATTTTTTGATACAAACAGTTATATATTCATGTCAATATCTTTCAAATTCTAGTCAAAATCGGCGTCTTTGGGCATTTTAGTAACGAAAACCTTAATAAACTATTAGATTTCGACGTAAGGCAACCTTTCTGAGTCAAATAGTTGCCGATTTCGACAAAATCTTAGTCAGAATCTGCTTTTTCGCCTCTTATTGTACCCAAATCTACCTTAGAAATGCAGATATATACTTAAAACACCTTCTTTTGGGACAAATAATTGGTTTTCGCCCTTGATTTACGGAAGATTATAGCCAAAACATGCATTTTCATAACTTAGCGAACTGAAATCTACATTAAAACTGCAGATAACTGCTTAAAAATTCACTTCCTTGAATTGATAATAGGTTTTTCTTTGTCATTTTAAACAGATTCCAGTCAAAATCGGCTTCTTCGATACATATCGTATCTAAAACCGCTTCAAAACTACAAATATCAGTTTAAACTATCATTTTTTGATACAAACAGTTATATATTCATGTCAATATCTTCCAAATTCTAGTCAAAATCGGCGTCTTTGGGCATTTTAGTAACGAAAACCTTAATAAACTATTAGATTTCGACGTAAGGCAACCTTTCTGAGTCAAATAGTTGCCGATTTCGATAAAATCTTAGTCAGAATTTGCTTTTTCGCCTCTTATTGTATTATCAATTCAAGGAAGTGAATTTTTAAGTAGTTATCTGCAGTTTTAATGTAGATTTCAGTTCGCTAAGTTATGAAAATGCAAGTCTTGGCTATAATCTTCCGTAAATCAAGGGCGAAAACCAATTATTTGTCCCAAAAGAAGGTGTTTTAAGTATATATCTGCATTTCTAAGGTAGATTTGGGTACAATAAGAGGCGAAAAAGCAGATTCTGACTAAGATTTTATCGAAATCGGCAACTATTTGTCTCGGAAAGGCTGCCTTACGTCGAAATCTAATAGTTTATTAAGGTTTTCGTTACTAAAATGCCCAAAGACGCCGATTTTGACTAGAATTTGAAGGATATTGACATGAATATATAACTGTTTGTATCAAAAAATGATAGTTTAAACTGATATTTGCAGTTTTGATGCGGTTTTAGATAAGATATGAATCGAAGAAGCCGATTTTGACTTGAATCTGTTTAAAATGACAAAGAAAAACCTATTATCAATTCAAGGAAGTGAATTTTTAAGTAGTTATCTGCAGTTTTAATTTAGATTTCAGTTCGCTAAGTTATGAAAATGCATGTTTTGGCTATTATCTTCCGTAAATCAAGGGCGAAAACCAATTATTTGTCCCAAAAGAAGGTGTTTTAAGTATATATCTGCATTTCTAAGGTAGATTTGGGTACAATAAGAGGCGAAAAAGCAGATTCTGACTAAGTTTTTATCGAAATCGGCAACTATTTGACTCAGAAAGGTTGCCTTACGTCGAAATCTAATAGTTTATTAAGGTTTTCGTTACTAAAATGCCCAAAGACGCCGATTTTGACTAGAATTTGAAAGATATTGACATGCATATATAACTGTTTGTATCAAAAAATGATAGTTTAAACTGATATTTGCAGTTTTGATGCGGTTTTAGATAAGATATGAATCGAAAAAGCCGATTTTGACTGGAATCTGTTTAAAATGACAAAGAAAAACCTATTATCAATTCAAAGAAGTGAATTTTTAAGTAGTTATCTGCAGTTTTAATGTAGATTTCAGTTCGCTAAGTTATGAAAATGCATGTTTTGGTTATAATCTTCCGTAAATCAAGGGCGAAAACCAATTATTTGTCCCAAAAGAAGGTGTTTTAAGTATATATCTGCATTTCTAAGGTAGATTTGGGTACAATAAGAGGCGAAAAAGCAGATTCTGACTAAGATTTTATCGAAATCGGCAACTCTTTGACTCAGAAAGGTTGCCTTACGTCGAAATCTAAGAGTTTATTAAGGTTTTCGTTACTAAAATGCCCAAAGACGCCGATTTTGACTAGAATTTGAAAGATATTGACATGAATATATAACTGTTTGTATCAAAAAATGATAGTTTAAACTGATATTTGCAGTTTTGATGCGGTTTTAGATACGTTATGAATCGAAGAAGCCGATTTTGACTGGAATCTGTTTAAAATGACAAAGAAAAACCTATTATCAATTCAAGGAAGTGAATTTTTAAGTAGTTATCTGCAGTTTTAATGTAGATTTCAGTACGCTAAGTTATGAAAATGCATGTTTTGGCTATAATCTTCCCTAAATCAAGGGCGAAAACCAATTATTTGTCCCAAAAGAAGGTGTTTTATTTATATATCTGCATTTCTAAGGTAGATTTGGGTACAATAAGAGGCGAAAAAGCAGATTCTGAGTAAGATTTTATCGAAATCGGCAACTATTTGACTCAGAAAGGTTGCCTTACGTCGAAATCTAATAGTTTATTAAGGTTTTCGTTACTAAAATGCCCAAAGACGCCGATTTTGACTAGAATTTGAAAGATATTGACATGAATATATAACTGTTTGTATCAAAAAATGATAGTTTAAACTGATATTTGCAGTTTTGATGCGGTTTTAGATACGATATGAATCGAAGAAGCCGATTTTGACTGGAATCTGTTTAAAATGACAAAGAAAAACCTATTATCAATTCAAGGAAGTGAATTTTTAAGTAGTTATCTGCAGTTTTAATGTAGATTTCAGTTCGCTAAGTTATGAAAATGCATGTTTTGGCTATAATCTTCCGTAAATCAAGGGCGAAAACCAATTATTTGTCCCAAAAGAAGGTGTTTTAAGTATATATCTGCATTTCTAAGGTAGATTTGGGTACAATAAGAGGCGAAAAAGCAGATTCTGACTAAGATTTTATCGAAATCGGCAACTATTTGACTCAGAAAGGTTGCCTTACGTCGAAATCTAATAGTTTATTAAGGTTTTCGTTACTAAAATGCCCAAAGACGCCGATTTTGACTAGAATTTGAAAAATATTGACATGAATATATAACTGTTTGTATCAAAAAATGATAGTTTAAACTGATATTTGCAGTTTTGATGCGGTTTTAGATACGATATGAATCGGAGAAGCCGATTTTGACTGGAATCTGTTTAAAATGACAAAGAAAAACCTATTATCAATTCATGGAAGTGAATTTTTAAGTAGTTATCTGCAGTTTTAATGTAGATTTCAGTTCGCTAAGTTATGAAAATGCATGTTTTGGCTATAATCTTCCCTAAATCAAGGGCGAAAACCAATTATTTGTCCCAAAAGAAGGTGTTTTAAGTATATATCTGCATTTCTAAGGTAGATTTGGGTACAATAAGAGGCGAAAAAGCAGGTTCTGACTAAGATTTTATCGAAATCGGCAACTATTTGACTCAGAAAGGTTGCCTTTCGTCGAAATCTAATAGTTTATTAAGGTTTTCGTTACTAAAATGCCCAAAGACGCCGATTTTGACTAGAATTTGAAAGATATTGACATGAATATATAACTGTTTGTATCAAAAAATGATAGTTTAAACTGATATTTGCAGTTTTGATGCGGTTTTAGGTACGATATGAGTCGAAGAAGCCGATTTTGACTGGAATCTGTTTAAAATGACAAAGAAAAACCTATTATCAATTCAAGGAAGTGAATTTTTAAGTAGTTATCTGTAGTTTTAATGTAGATTTCAGTTCGCTAAGTTATGAAAATGCATGTTTTGGCTATAATCTTCCGCAAATCAAGGGCGAAAACCAATTATTTGTCCCAAAAGAAGGTGTTTTAAGTATATATCTGCATTTCTAAGGTAGATTTGGGTACAATAAGAGGCGAAAAAGCAGATTCTGACTAAGATTTTATCGAAATCGGCAACTATTTGACTCAGAAAGGTTGCTTACGTCGAAATCTAATAGTTTATTAAGGTTTTCGTTACTAAAATGCCCAAAGACGCCGATTTTGACTAGAATTTGAAAGATATTGACATGAATATATAACTGTTTGTATCAAAAAATGATAGTTTAAACTGATATTTGCAGTTTTGATGCGGTTTTAGATACGATATGAATCGAAGAAGCCGATTTTGACTGGAATCTGTTTAAAATGACAAAGAAAAACCTATTATCAATTCAAGGAAGTGAATTTTTAGGTAGTTATCTGCAGTTTTAATGTAGATTTCAGTTCGCTAAGTTATGAAAATGCATGTTTTGGCTATAATCTTCCTTAAATCAAGGGCGAAAACCAATTATTTGTCCTAAAAGAAGGTGTTTTAAGTATATATCTGCATTTCTAAGGTAGATTTGGGTACAATAAGAGGCGAAAAAGCAGATTCTGACTAAGATTTTATCGAAATCGGCAACTATTTGACTCAGAAAGGTTGCCTTACGTCGAAATCTAATAGTTTATAAGGGTTTTCGTTACTAAAATGCCCAAAGACGCCAATTTTGACTAGAATTTGAAAGATATTGACATGAATATTTGTATCAAAAAATGATAGTTTAAACTGATATTTGCAGTTTTGATGCGGTTTTAGTTACGATATGAATCGAAGAAGCCAATTTTGACTGGAATCTGTTTAAAATGACAAAGAAAAACCTATTATCAATTCAAGGAAGTGAATTTTTAAGTAGTTATCTGCAGTTTTAATGTAGATTTCAGTTCGCTAAGTTATGAAAATGCATGTTTTGGCTATAATCTTCCGTAAATCAAGGGCGAAAACCAATTATTTGTCCCAAAAGAAGGTGTTTTAAGTATATATCTGCATTTCTAAGGTTGATTTGGGTACAATAAGAGGCGAAAAAGCAGATTCGGACTAAGATTTTATCGAAATCGGAAACTATTTGACTCAGAAAGGTTGCCTTACGTCGAAATCTAATAGTTTATTAAGGTTTTCGTTACTAAAATGCCCAAAGACGCCGATTTTGACTAGAATTTGAAAGATATTGATATGAATATATAACTGTTTGTATCAAAAAATGATAGTTTAAACTGATATTTGCAGTTTTGATGCGGTTTTAGATACGATATGAATCGAAGAAGCCGATTTTGATTGGAATCTGTTTAAAATGACAAAGAAAAACCTATTATCAATTCAAGGAAGTGAATTTTTAAGTAGTTATCTGCAGTTTTAATGTAGATTTCAGTTCGCTAAGTTATGAAAATGCATGTTTTGGCTATAATCTTCCGTAAATCAAGGGCGAAAACCAATTATTTGTCCCAAAAAAAGGTGTTTTAAGTATATATCTGCATTTCTAAGGTAGATTTGGGTACAATAAGAGGCGAAAAACAGTTACTGACTAAGATTTTATCGAAATCGGCAACTCTTTGACTCAGAAAGGTTGCCTTACGTCGAAATCTAATAGTTAATTAAGGTTTTCGTTACTAAAATGCCCAAAGACGCCGATTTTGACTAGAATTTGAAAGATATTGACATGAATATATAACTGTTTGTATCAAAAAATGATAGTTTAAACTGATATTTGCAGTTTTGATGCGGTTTTAGATACGATATGAATCGAAGAAGCCGATTTTGACTGGAATCTGTTTAAAATGACAAAGAAAAACCTATTATCAATTCAAGGAAGTGAATTTTTAAGTAGTTATCTGCAGTTTTAATGTAGATTTCAGTTCGCTAAGTTATGAAAATGCATGTTTTGGCTATAATCTTCCGTAAATCAAGGGCGAAAACCAATTATTTGTCCCAAAAGAAGGTGTTTTAAGTATATATTTCGATAAAATCTTAGTCAGAATCTGCTTTTTCGCCTCTTATTGTACCCAAATCTACCTTTGAAATTCAGATATATTCTTAAAACAAATTCTTTTGGGACAAATAATTGGTTTTTGCTCTTGATTTACGGAAGATTATAGATAAAACATGCATTTTCATAACTTAGCGAACTGAAATCTACATTAAAACTGCAGATAACTACTTAAAAATTCACTTCCTTGAATTGATAATAGGTTTTTCTTTGTCATTTTAAACAGATTCCAGTCAAAATCGGCTTCTTCGACTCATATCGTACCTAAAACCGCATCAAAACTGCAAATATCAGTTTAAACTATCATTTTTTGATACAAACAGCTATATATATATGTCAATATCTTTCAAATTCTAGTCAAAATCGGCGTCTTTGGGCATTTTAGTAACGAACACCTTAATAAACTATTAGATTTCGACGTAAGGCAACCTTTCTGAGTCAAATAGTTGCCGATTTCGACAAAATCTTAGTCAGAATCTGCTTTTTCGCCTCTTATTGTACCCAAATCTAAATTAGAAATGCAGATATATACTTAAAACACCTTCTTTTGGGACAAATAATTGGTTTTCGCCCTTGATTTACGGAAGATTATAGCCAAAACATGCATTTTCATAACTTAGCGAACTGAAATCTACATTAAAACTGCAGATAACTACTTAAAAATTCACTTCCTTGAATTGATAATAGGTTTTTCTTTGTCATTTTAAACAGATTCCAGTCAAAATCGGCTTCTTCGATTCATATCGTATCTAAAACCGCATCAAAACTGCAAATATCAGTTTAAACTATCATTTTTTGATACAAACAGTTATATATTCATGTCAATATCTTTCAAATTCTAATCAAAATCGGCGTCTTTGGGCATTTTAGTAACGAAAACCTTAATAAACTATTAGATTTCGACGTAAGGCAACCTTTCTGAGTCAAATAGTTGCGATTTCGATAAAATCTTAGTCAGAATCTGCTTTTTTGCCTCTTATTGTACCCAAATCTACCTTAGAAATGCAGACATATACTTAAAACACCTTCTTTTGCGACAAATAATTGGTTTTCGCCCTTGATTTACGGAAGATTATAGCCAAAACATGCAATTTCATAACTTAGCGAACTGAAATCTACATTAAAACTGCAGATAACTACTTAAAAATTCACTTCCTTGAATTGATAATAGGTTTCTCTTTGTCATTTTAAACAGATTCCAGTCAAAATCGGCTTCTTCGATTCATATCGTATCTAAAACCGCAACAAAACTGGAAATATCAGTTTAAACTATCACTTTTTGATACAAACAGTTATATGTTCATGTCAATATCCTTCAAATTCTAGTCAAAATCGGCGTCTTTGGGCATTTTAGTAACGAAAACCTTAATAAACTATTAGATTTCGACGTAAGGCAACCTTTCTGAGTCAAATAGTTGCGATTTCGATAAAATCTTAGTCAGAATCTGCTTTTTTGCCTCTTATTGTACCCAAATCTACCTTAGAAATGCAGATATATACTTAAAACACCTTCTTTTGGGACAAAAAATTGGTTTTCGCCCTTGATTTACGGAAGATTATAGCCAAAACATGCATTTTCATAACTTAGCGAACTGAAATCTACATTAAAACTGCAGATAACTACTTAAAAATTCACTTCCTTGAATTGATAATAGGTTTTTCTTTGTCATTTTAAACAGATTCCAGTCAAAATCGGCTTCTTCGATTCATATCGTATCTAAAACCGCATCAAAACTGCAAATATCAGTTTAAACTATCATTTTTTGATACAAACAGTTATATATTCATGTCAATATCTTTCAAATTCTAGTCAAAATCGGCGTCTTTGGGCATTTTAGTAACGAAAACCTTAATAAACTATTAGATTTCGACGTAAGGCAACCTTTCTGAGTCAAATAGTTGCCGATTTCGATAAAATCTTAGTCAGAATCTGCTTTTTCGCCTCTTATTGTACCCAAATCTACCTTAGAAATGCAGGTATATACTTAAAACACCTTCTTTTGGGACAAATAATTGGTTTTCGCAATTGATTTACGGAAGATTATAGCCAAAACATGCATTTTCATAACTTAGCGAACTGAAATCTACATTAAAACTGCAGATAACTACTTAACAATTCACTTCCTTGAATTGATAATAGGTTTTTCTTTGTCATTTTAAACAGATTCCAGTCAAAATCGGCTTCTTCGATTCATATCGTATCTAAAACCAGATCAAAACTGCAAATATCAGTTTAAACTATCATTTTTTGATACAAACAGTTATATATTCATGTCAATATCTTTCAAATTCTAGTCAAAATCGGCGTCTTTGGGCATTTTAGTAACGAAAACCTTAATAAACTATTAGATTTCGACGTAAGGCAACCTTTCTGAGTCAAATAGTTGCCGATTTCGAAAAAATCTTAGTCAGAATCTGCTTTTTCGCCTCTTATTGTACCCCAATCTACCTTAGAAATGCAGATATATACTTAAAACACCTTCTTTTGGGACAAACAATTGGTTTTCGCCCTTGATTTACGGAAGATTATAGCCAAAACATGCATTTTCATAACTTAGCGAACTGAAATCTACATTAAAACTGCAGATAACTACTTAAAAATTCACTTCCTTGAATTGATAATAGGTTTTTCTTTGTCATTTTAAACAGATTCCAGTCAAAATCGGCTTCTTCGATTCATATCGTATCTAAAACCGCATCAAAACTGCAAATATCAGTTTAAACTATCATTTTTTGATACAAACAGTTATATATTCATGTCAATATCTTTCAAATTCTAGTCAAAATCGGCGTCTTTGGGCATTTTAGTAACGAAAACCTTAATAAACTATTAGATTTCGACGTAAGGCAACCTTTCTGAGTCAAATAGTTGCCGATTTCGATAAAATCTTAGTCAGAATCTGCTTTTTCGCCTCTTATTGTACCCCAATCTACCTTAGAAATGCAGATATATACTTAAAACACCTTCTTTTGGGACAAACAATTGGTTTTCGCCCTTGATTTACGGAAGATTATAGCCAAAACATGCATTTTCATAACTTAGCGAACTGAAATCTACATTAAAACTGCAGATAACTACTTAAAAATTCACTTCCTTGAATTGATAATAGGTTTTTCTTTGTCATTTTAAACAGATTTTAGTCAAAATCGGCTTCTTCGATTCATATCGTATCTAAAACCGCATCAAAACTGCAAATATCAGTTTAAACTATCATTTTTTGATACAAACAGTTATATATTCATGTCAATATCTTTCAAATTCTAGTCAAAATCGGCGTCTGTGGGCATTTTAGTAACGAAAACCCTAATAAACTATTAGATTTCGACGTAAGGCAACCTTTCTGAGTCAAATAGTTGCCGATTTCGATAAAATCTTAGTTAGAATCTGCTTTTTCGCCTCTTATTGTACCCAAATCTACCTTAGAAATGTAGATATATACTTAAAACACCTTCTTTTGGGACAAATAATTGGTTTTCGCCCTTGATTTACGGAAGATTATAGCCAAAACATGCATTTTCATAACTTAGCGAACTGAAATCTACATTAAAACTCCAGATAACTACTTAAAAATTCACTTCCTTGAATTGATAATAGGTTTTTCTTTGTCATTTTAAACAGATTCCAGTCAAAATCGGCTTCTTCGATTCATATCGTATCTAAAACCGCATCAAAACTGCAAATATCAGTTTAAACTATCATTTTTTGATACAAACAGTTATATATTCATGTCAATATCTTTCAAATTCTAGTCAAAATCGGCGTCTTTGGGCATTTTAGTAACGAAAACCTTAATAAACTATTAGATTTCGACGTAAGGCAACCTTTCTGAGTCAAATAGTTGCCGATTTCGATAAAATCTTAGTCAGAATCTGCTTTTTCGCCCCTTATTGTACCCAAATCTACCTTAGAAATGCAGATATATACTTAAAACACCATCTTTTGGGACAAATAATTGGTTTTCGCCCTTGATTTACGAAAGATTATAGCCAAAACATGCATTTTCATAACTTAGCGAACTGAAATCTACATTAAATTTGCAGATAACTACTTAAAAATTCACTTCCTTGAATTGATAATAGGTTTTTCTTTGTCATTTTAAACAGATTTCAGTCAAAATCGGCTTCTTCGATTCAAATCGTATCTAAAACCGCATCAAAACTGCAAATATCAGTTTAAACTATCATTTTTTGATATATTCATGTCAATATCTTTCAAATTCTAGTCAAAATCGGCGTCTTTGGGCATTTTAGTAACGAAAACCCTAATAAACTATTAGATTTCGACGTAAGGCAACTTTTCTGAGTCAAATAGTTGCCGATTTCGATAAAATCTTAGTTAGAATCTGCTTTTTCGCCTCTTATTGTACCCAAATCTACCTTAGAAATGTAGATATATACTTAAAACACCTTTTTTGGGACAAATAATTGGTTTTCGCCCTTGATTTACGGAAGATTATAGCCAAAACATGCATTTTCATAACTTAGCGAACTGAAATCTACATTAAAACTCCAGATAACTACTTAAAAATTCACTTCCTTGAATTGATAATAGGTTTTTCTTTGTCATTTTAAACAGATTCCAGTCAAAATCGGCTTCTTCGATTCATATCGTATCTAAAACCGCATCAAAACTGCAAATATCAGTTTAAACTATCATTTTTTGATACAAACAGTTATATATTCATGTCAATATCTTTCAAATTCTAGTCAAAATCGGCGTCTTTGGGCATTTTAGTAAGGAAAACCTTAATAAACTATTAGATTTCGACGTAAGGCAACCTTTCTGAGCCAAATAGTTGCCGATTTCGATAAAATCTTAGTCAGAATCTGCTTTTTCGCCTCTTATTGTACCCAAATCTACCTTAGAAATGCAGGTATATACTTAAAACACCTTCTTTTGGGACAAATAATTGGTTTTCGCCCTTGATTTACGGAAGATTATAGCCAAAACATGCATTTTCATAACTTAGCGAACTGAAATCTACATTAAAACTGCAGATAACTACTTAAAAATTCACTTCCTTGAATTGATAACAGGTTTTTCTTTGTCATTTTAAACAGATTCCAGTCAAAATCGGCTTCTTCGATTCATATCGTATCTAAAACCGCATCAAAACTGCAAATATCAGTTTAAACTATCATTTTTTGATACAAACAGTTATATATTCATGTCAATATCTTTCAAATTTTAGTCAAAATCGGCGTCTTTGGGCATTTTAGTAACGAAAACCTTAATAAACTATTAGATTTCGACGTAAGGCAACCTTTCTGAGTCAAATAGTTGCCGATTTCGATATAATCTTAGTCAGAATCTGCTTTTTCGCCTCTTATTGTACCCAAATCTACCTTAGAAATGCAGATATATACTTAAAACACCATCTTTTGGGACAAATAATTGGTTTTCGCCCTTGATTTACGGAAGATTATAGCCAAAACATGCATTTTCATAACTTAGCGAACTGAAATCTACATTAAAACTGCAGATAACTACTTAAAAATTCACTTCCTTGAATTGATAATAGGTTTTTCTTTGTCATTTTAAACAGATTCCAGTCAAAATCGGCTTCTTCGATTCATATCGTATCTAAAACCGCATCAAAACTGCAAATATCAGTTTAAACTATCATTTTTTGATACAAACAGTTATATATTCATGTCAATATCTTTCAAATTCTAGTCAAAATCGGCGGGTTTGGGCATTTTAGTAACGAAAACCTTAATAAACTATTAGATTTCGACGTAAGGCAACCTTTCTGAGTCAAATAGTTGCCGATTTCGATAAAATCTTAGTCAGAATCTGCTTTTTCGCCTCTTATTGTACCCAAATCTACCTTAGAAATGCAGATATATACTTAAAACACCTTTTTTGGGAAAAATAATTGGTTTTCGCCCTTGATTTACGGAAGATTATAGCCAAAACATGCATTTTCATAACTTAGCGAACTGAAATCTACATTAAAACTGCAGATAACTACTTAAAAATTCACTTCCTTGAATTGATAATAGGTTTTTCTTTGTCATTTTAAACAGATTCCAGTCAAAATCGGCTTCTTCGATTCATATCGTATCTAAAACCGCATCAAAACTGCAAATATCAGTTTAAACTATCATTTTTTGATACAAACAGTTATATATTCATGTCAATATCTTTCAAATTCTAGTCAAAATCGGCGTCTTTGGGCATTTTAATAACGAAAACCTTAATAAACTATTAGATTTCGACGTAAGGCAACCTTTCTGAGTCAAATAGTTGCCGATTTCGATAAAATCTTAGTCAGAATCTGCTTTTTCGCCTCTTATTGTACCCAAATCTACCTTAGAAATGCAGATATATACTTAAAACACCTTCTTTTGGGACAAATAATTGGTTTTCGGCCTTCATTTACGGAAGATTATAGCCAAAACATGCATTTTCATAACTTAGCGAACTGAAATCTACATTAAAACTGCAGAAAACTACTTAAAAATTCACTTCCTTTAATTGATAATAGGTTTTTCTTTGTCATTTTAAACAGATTCCAGTCAAAATCGGCTTCTTCGATTCATATCGTATCTAAAACCGCATCAAAACTGCAAATATCAGTTTACACTATCATTTTTTGATACAAACAGTTATATATTCATGTCAATATCTTACAAATTCTAGTCAAAATCGGCGTCTTTGGGCATTTTAGTAACGAAAACCTTAATAAACTATTAGATTTCGACGTAAGGCAACCTTTCTGAGTCAAATAGTTGCCGATTTCGATAAAATCTTAGTCAGAATCTGCTTTTTCGCGTCTTATTGTACCCAAATCTACCTTAGAAATGCAGATATATACTTAAAACACCTTCTTTTGGGACAAATAATTGGTTTTCGCCATTGATTTACGGAAGATTATAGCCAAAACATGCATTTTCATAACTTAGCGAACTGAAATCTACATTAAAACTGCAGATAGTTACTTAAAAATTCCCTTCCTTGAATTGATAATAGGTTTTTCTTTGTCATTTTAAACAGATTCCAGTCAAAATCGGCTTCTTCGATTCATATCGTATCTAAAACCGCATCAAAACTACAAATATCAGTTTAATCTATCATATTTTGATACAAACAGTTATATATTCATGTCAATATCTTTCAAATTCTAGTCAAAATCGGCGTCTTTGGGCATTTTAGTAACGAAAACCTTAACAAACTATTAGATTTCGACGTAAGGCAACCTTTCTGAGTCAAATAGTTGCCGATTTCGATTAAATTTTAGTCAGAATCTGCTTTTTCGCCTCTTATTGTACCCAAATCTACCTTAGAAATGCAGATATATACTTAAAACACCTTCTTTTGGGACAAATAATTGGTTTTCGCCCTTGATTTACGGAAGATTATAGCCAAAACATGCATTTTCATAACTTAGCGAACTGAAATCTACATTAAAACTGCAGATAACTACTTAAAAATTCACTTCCTTGAATTGATAATAGGTTTTTCTTTGTCATTTTAAAAAGATTCCAGTCAAAATCGGCTTCTTCGACTCATATCGTACCTAAAACCGCATCAAAACTGCAAATATCAGTTTAAACTATCATTTTTTGATACAAACAGTTATATATTCATGTCAATATCTTTCAAATTCTAGTCAAAATCGGCGTCTTTGGGCATTTTAGTAACGAAAACCTTAATAAACTATTAGATTTCGACGTAAGGCAACCTTTCTGAGTCAAATAGTTGCCGATTTCGATAAAATCTTAGTCAGAATCTGCTTTTTCGCCTCTTATTGTACCCAAATCTACCTTAGAAATGCAGATATATACTTAAAACACCTTCTTTTGGGACAAATAATTGGTTTTCGCCCTTGATTTACGGAAGATTATAGCCAAAACATGCATTTTCATAACTTAGCGAACTGAATTCTACATTAAAACTGCAGATAACTACTTAAAAATTCACTTCCTTGAATTGATAATAGGTTTTTCTTTGTCATTTTAAACAGATTCCAGTCAAAATCGGCTTCTTCGATACATATCGTATCTAAAACCGCATCAAAACTGCAAATATCAGTTTAAACTATCATTTTTTGATACAAACAGTTATATATTCATGTCAATATCTTTCAAATTCTAGTCAAAATCGGCGTCTTTGGGCATTTTAATAACGAAAACCTTAATAAACTATTAGATTTCGACGTAAGGCAACCTTTCTGAGTCAAATAGTTGCCGATTTCGATAAAATCTTAGTCAGAATCTGCTTTTTCGCCTCTTATTGTACCCAAATCTACCTTAGAAATGCAGATATATACTTAAAACACCTTCTTTTGGGAAAAATAATTGGTTTTCGCCCTTGATTTACGGAAGATTATAGCCAAAACATGCATTTTCATAACTTAGCGAACTGAAATCTACATTAAAACTGCAGATAACTACTTAAAAATTCACTTCCTTGAATTGATAATAGGTTTTTCTTTGTCATTTTAAACAGATTCCAGTCAAAATCGGCTTCTTCGATTCATATCGTATCTAAAACCGCATCAAAACTGCAAATATCAGTTTAAACTATCATTTTTTGATACAAACAGTTATATATTCATGTCAATATCTTTCAAATTCTAGTCAAAATCGGCGTCTTTGGGCATTTTAGTAACGAAAACCTTAATAAACTATTAGATTTCGACGTAAGGCAACTTTTCTGAGTCAAATAGTTGCCGATTTCGATAAAATCCTAGTCAGAATCTGCTTTTTCGCCTCTTATTGTACCCAAATCTACCTTAGAAATGCAGATTTATACTTAAAACACCTTCTTTTGGGACAAATAATTGGTTTTCGCCCTTGATTTACCGAAGATTATAGCCAAAACATGCATTTTCATAACTTAGCGAACTGAAATCTACATTAAAAATTCAGATAACTACTTAAAAATTCACTTCCTTGAATTGATAATAGGTTTTTCTTTGTCATTTTAAACAGATTCCAGTCAAAATCGGCTTCTTCGATTCATATCGTATCTAAAACCGCATCAAAACTGCAAATATCAGCTTAAACTATCATTTTTTGATATATTCATGTCAATATCTTTCAAATTCTAGTCAAAATCGGCGTCTTTTTTGATATATTCATGTCAATATCTTTCAAATTCTAGTCAAAATCGGCGTCTTTGGGCATTTTAGTAACGAAAACCCTAATAAACTATTAGATTTCGACGTAAGGCAACCTTTCTGAGTCAAATAGTTGCCGATTTCGATAAAATCTTAGTTAGAATCTGCTTTTTCGCCTCTTATTGTACCCAAATCTACCTTAGAAATGCAGATATATACTTAAAACACCTTCTTTTGGGACAAATAATTGGTTTTCGCCCTTGATTTACGGAAGATTATAGCCAAAACATGCATTTTCATAACTTAGCGAAATGAAATCTACATTAAAACTGCAGATAACTACTTAAAAATTCACTTCCTTGAATTGATAATAGGTTTTTCTTTGTTATTTTAAACAGATTCCTGCCAAAATCGGCCTCTTCGATTCATAACGTATCTAAAACCGCATCAAAACTGCAAATATCAGTTTAAAGTATCATTTTTTGATACAAACAGTTATATATTCATGTCAATATTTTTCAAATTCTAGTCAAAATCGGCGTCTTTGGGCATTTTAGTAACGAAAACCTTAATAAACTATTAGATTTCGACGTAAGGCAACCTTTGTGAGTCAAATAGTTGCCGATTTCGATAAAATCTTAGTCAGAATCTGCTTTTTCGCCTCTTATTGTACCCAAATCTTCCTTAGAAATGCAGATATATACTTAAAACACCTTCTTTTGGGACAAATAATTGGTTTTCGCCGTTGATTTACGGAAGATTATAGCCAAAACATGCATTTTCATAACTTAGCGAACTGAAATCTACATTAAAACTGCAGATAACTACTTAAAAATTCATTTCCTTGAATTGATAATAGGTTTTTCTTTGTCATTTTAAACAGATTCTAGTCAAAATCGGCTTCTTCGACTCATATCGTACCTAAAACCGCATCAAAACTGCAAATATCAGTTTAAACTATCATTTTTTGATACAAACAGTTATATATTCATGTCAATATCTTTCAAATTCTAGTCAAAATCGGCGTCTTTGGGCATTTTAATAACGAAAACCTTAATAAACTATTAGATTTCGACGTAAGGCAACCTTTCTGAGTCAAATAGTTGCCGATTTCGATAAAATCTTAGTCAGAATCTGCTTTTTCGCCTCTTATTGTACCCAAATCTACCTTAGAAATGCAGACATATACTTAAAACACCTTCTTTTGGGACAAATAATTGGTTTTCGCCCTTGATTTACTTAAGATTATAGCCAAAACATGCATTTTCATAACTTAGCGAACTGAAATCTACATTAAAACTGCAGATAACTACTTAAAAATTCACTTCCTTGAATTGATAATAGGTTTTTCTTTGTCATTTTAAACAGATTTTAGTCAAAATCGGCTTCTTCGATTCATATCGTATCTAAAACCGCATCAAAACTGCAAATATCAGTTTAAATTATCATTTTTTGATACAAACAGTTATATATTCATGTCAATATCTTTCAAATTCTAGTCAAAATCGGCGTCTTTGGGCATTTTAGTAACGAAAACCTTAATAAACTATTAGATTTCAACGTAAGGCAACCTTTCTGAGTCAAATAATTGCCGATAAAATCTTAGTCAGAATCTGCTTTTTCACCTCTTATTGTACCCAAATCTACCTTAGAAATGCAGATGTATACTTAAAACACCTTCTCTTGCGACAAATAATTGGTTTTCGCCCTTGATTTACGGAAGATTATAGCCAAAACATGCATTTTCATAACTTAGCGAACTGAAATCTACATTAAAACTGCAGATAACTACTTATAAATTTACTTCCTTGAATCGATAATAGGTTTTTCTTTGTCATTTTAAACAGATTTTAGTCAAAATCGGCTTCTTCGATTCATATCGTATCTAAAACCGCATCAAAACTGCAAATATCAGTTTAAACTATCATTTTTTGATATATTCATGTCAATATCTTTCAAATTCAAGTCAAAATCGGCGTCTTTGGGCATTTTAGTAACGAAAACCCAAATAAACTATTAGATTTCGACATAAGGCAACTTTTCTGAGTCAAATAGTTGCCGATTTCGATAAAATCTTAGTCAGAATCTGCTTTTTCGCCTCTTATTGTACCCAAATCTACCTTAGAAATGCAGATATATACTTAAAACACCTTCTTTTGGGACAAATAATTGGTTTTTGCCTTTGATTTACGGAAGATTATAGCCAAAACATGCATTTTCATAACTTAGCGAACTGAAATCTACATTAAAATTGCAGATAACTACTTAAAAATTCACTTCCTTGAATTGATAATAGGTTTTTCTTTGTCATTTTAAACAGATTCCAGTCAAAATTGGCTTCTTCGATTCATATCGTATCTAAAACCGCATCAAAACTGCAAATATCAGTTTAAAGTATCATTTTTTGATACAAACAGTTATATATTCATGTCAATATTTTTCAAATTCTAGTCAAAATCGGCGTCTTTGGGCATTTTAGTAACGAAAACCTTAATAAACTATTAGATTTCGACGTAAGGCAACCTTTGTGAGTCAAATAGTTGCCGATTTCGATAAAATCTTAGTCAGAATCTGCTTTTTCGCCTCTTATTGTACCCAAATCTACCTTAGAAATGCAGATATATACTTAAAACACCTTCTTTTGGGACAAATAATTGGTTTTCGCCGTTGATTTACGGAAGATTATAGCCAAAACATGCATTTTCATAACTTAGCGAACTGAAATCTACATTAAAACTGCAGATAACTACTTAAAAATTCATTTCCTTGAATTGATAATAGGTTTTTCTTTGTCATTTTAAACAGATTCTAGTCAAAATCGGCTTCTTCGACTCATATCGTACCTAAAACCGCATCAAAACTGCAAATATCAGTTTAAACTATCATTTTTTGATACAAACAGTTATATATTCATGTCAATATCTTTCAAATTCTAGTCAAAATCGGCGTCTTTGGGCATTTTAATAACGAAAACCTTAATAAACTATTAGATTTCGACGTAAGGCAACCTTTCTGAGTCAAATAGTTGCCGATTTCGATAAAATCTTAGTCAGAGTCTGCTTTTTCGCCTCTTATTGTACCCAAATCTACCTTAGAAATGCAGATATATACTTAAAACACCTTCTTTTGGGAAAAATAATTGGTTTTCGCCCTTGATTTACGGAAAATTATAGCCAAAACATGCATTTTCATAACTTAGCGAACTGAAATCTACATTAAAACTGCAGCTAACCACTTAAAAATTCACTTCCTTGAATTGATAATAGGTTTTTCTTTGTCATTTTAAACAGATTCCAGTCAAAATCGGCTTCTTCGATTCATATCGTATCTAAAACCGCATCAAAACTGCAAATATCAGTTTGAACTATCATCTTTTGATACAAACAGTTATATATTCATGTCAATATCTTTCAAATTCTAGTCAAAATCGGCGTCTTTGGGCATTTTAATAACGAAAACCTTAATAAACTGTTAGATTTCGACGTAAGGCAACCTTTCTGAGTCAAATAGTTGCCGATTTCGATAAAATCTTAGTCAGAATCTGCTTTTTCGCCTCTTATTGTACCCAAATCTACCTTAGAAATGCAGATATATACTTAAAACACCTTCTTTTGGGACAAATAATTGGTTTTTGCCTTTGATTTACGGAAGATTATAGCCAAAACATGCATTTTCATAACTTAGCGAACTGAAATCTACATTAAAACTGCAGATAACTACTTATAAATTTACTTCCTTGAATCGATAATAGGTTTTTCTTTGTCATTTTAAACAGATTTTAGTCAAAATCGGCTTCTTCGATTCATATCGTATCTAAAACCGCATCAAAACTGCAAATATCAGTTTAAACTATCATTTTTTGATATATTCATGTCAATATCTTTCAAATTCAAGTCAAAATCGGCGTCTTTGGGCATTTTAGTAACGAAAACCCAAATAAACTATTAGATTTCGACATAAGGCAACTTTTCTGAGTCAAATAGTTGCCGATTTCGATAAAATCTTAGTCAGAATCTGCTTTTTCGCCTCTTATTGTACCCAAATCTCCCTTAGAAATGCAGATATATACTTAAAACACCTTCTTTTGGGACAAATAATTGGTTTTTGCCTTTGATTTACGGAAGATTATAGCCAAAACATGCATTTTCATAACTTAGCGAACTGAAATCTACATTAAAATTGCAGATAACTACTTAAAAATTCACTTCCTTGAATTGATAATAGGTTTTTCTTTGTCATTTTAAACAGATTCCAGTCAAAATTGGCTTCTTCGATTCATATCGTATCTAAAACCGCATCAAAACTGCAAATATCAGTTTAAAGTATCATTTTTTGATACAAACAGTTATATATTCATGTCAATATTTTTCAAATTCTAGTCAAAATCGGCGTCTTTGGGCATTTTAGTAACGAAAACCTTAATAAACTATTAGATTTCGACGTAAGGCAACCTTTGTGAGTCAAATAGTTGCCGATTTCGATAAAATCTTAGTCAGAATCTGCTTTTTCGCCTCTTATTGTACCCAAATCTACCTTAGAAATGCAGATATATACTTAAAACACCTTCTTTTGGGACAAATAATTGGTTTTCGCCGTTGATTTACGGAAGATTATAGCCAAAACATGCATTTTCATAACTTAGCGAACTGAAATCTACATTAAAACTGCAGATAACTACTTAAAAATTCATTTCCTTGAATTGATAATAGGTTTTTCTTTGTCATTTTAAACAGATTCTAGTCAAAATCGGCTTCTTCGACTCATATCGTACCTAAAACCGCATCAAAACTGCAAATATCAGTTTAAACTATCATTTTTTGATACAAACAGTTATATATTCATGTCAATATCTTTCAAATTCTAGTCAAAATCGGCGTCTTTGGGCATTTTAATAACGAAAACCTTAATAAACTATTAGATTTCGACGTAAGGCAACCTTTCTGAGTCAAATAGTTGCCGATTTCGATAAAATCTTAGTCAGAGTCTGCTTTTTCGCCTCTTATTGTACCCAAATCTACCTTAGAAATGCAGATATATACTTAAAACACCTTCTTTTGGGAAAAATAATTGGTTTTCGCCCATGATTTACGGAAAATTATAGCCAAAACATGCATTTTCATAACTTAGCGAACTGAAATCTACATTAAAACTGCAGATAACCACTTAAAAATTCACTTCCTTGAATTGATAATAGGTTTTTCTTTGTCATTTTAAACAGATTCCAGTCAAAATCGGCTTCTTCGATTCATATCGTATCTAAAACCGCATCAAAACTGCAAATATCAGTTTGAACTATCATCTTTTGATACAAACAGTTATATATTCATGTCAATATCTTTCAAATTCTAGTCAAAATCGGCGTCTTTGGGCATTTTAATAACGAAAACCTTAATAAACTGTTAGATTTCGACGTAAGGCAACCTTTCTGAGTCAAATAGTTGCCGATTTCGATAAAATCTTAGTCAGAATCTGCTTTTTCGCCTCTTATTGTACCCAAATCTACCTTAGAAATGCAGACATATACTTAAAACACCTTCTTTTGGGACAAATAATTGGTTTTCGCCCTTGATTTACTTAAGATTATAGCCAAAACATGCATTTTCATAACTTAGCGAACTGAAATCTACATTAAAACTGCAGATAACTACTTAAAAATTCACTTCCTTGAATTGATAATAGGTTTTTCTTTGTCATTTTAAACAGATTTTAGTCAAAATCGGCTTCTTCGATTCATATCGTATCTAAAACCGCATCAAAACTGCAAATATCAGTTTAAATTATCATTTTTTGATACAAACAGTTATATATTCATGTCAACATCTTTCAAATTCTAGTCAAAATCGGCGTCTTTGGGCATTTTAGTAACGAAAACCTTAATAAACTATTAGATTTCGACGTAAGGCAACCTTTCTGAGTCAAATAGTTGCCGATTTCGATAAAATCTTAGTCAGAATCTGCTTTTTCGCCTCTTATTGTTCCCAAATCTACCTTAGAAATGCAGATATATACTTAAAACACCTTCTTTTGGGACAAATAATTGGTTTTTGCCTTTGATTTACGGAAGATTATAGCCAAAACATGCATTTTCATAACTTAGCGAACTGAAATCTACATTAAAATTGCAGATAACTACTTAAAATTCACTTCCTTGAATTGATAATAGGTTTTTCTTTGTCATTTTAAACAGATTCCAGTCAAAATTGGCTTCTTCGATTCATAACGTATCTAAAACCGCATCAAAACTGCAAATATCAGTTTAAACTATCATTTTTTGATATATTCATGTCAATATCTTTCAAATTCTAGTCAAAATCGGCGTCTTTGGGCATTTTAATAACGAAAACCTTAATAAACTATTAGATTTCGACGTAAGGCAACCTTTCTGAGTCAAATAGTTGCCGATTTCGATAAAATCTTAGTCAGAATCTGCTTTTTCGCCTCTTATTGTACCCAAATCTACCTTAGAAATGCAGACATATACTTAAAACACCTTCTTTTGGGACAAATAATTGGTTTTCGCCCTTGATTTACTTAAGATTATAGCCAAAACATGCATTTTCATAACTTAGCGAACTGAAATCTACATTAAAACTGCAGATAACTACTTAAAAATTCACTTCCTTGAATTGATAATAGGTTTTTCTTTGTCATTTTAAACAGATTTTAGTCAAAATCGGCTTCTTCGATTCATATCGTATCTAAAACCGCATCAAAACTGCAAATATCAGTTTAAACTATCATTTTTTGATACAAACAGTTATATATTCATGTCAATATCTTTCAAATTCTAGTCAAAATCGGCGTCTTTGGGCATTTTAGTAACGAAAACCTTAATAAACTATTAGATTTCGACGTAAGGCAACCTTTCTGAGTCAAATAGTTGCCGATTTCGATAAAATCTTAGTCAGAATCTGCTTTTTCGCCTCTTATTGTACCCAAATCTACCTTAGAAATGCAGATATATACTTAAAACACCTTCTTTTGGGACAAATAATTGGTTTTCGCCCTTGATTTACGGAAGATTATAGCCAAAACATGCATTTTCATAACTTAGCGAACTGAAATCTACATTAAAACTGCAGATAACTACTTAAAAATTCACTTCCTTGAATTGATAATAGGTTTTTCTTTGTCATTTTAAACAGATTCCAGTCAAAATCGGCTTCTTCGACTCATATCGTACCTAAAACCGCATCAAAACTGCAAATATCAGTTTAAACTATCATTTTTTGATACAAACAGTTATATATTCATGTCAATAACTTTCAAATTCTAGTCAAAATCGGCGTCTTTGGGCATTTTAGTAACGAAAACCTTAATAAGCTATTAGATTTCGACGTAAGGCAACCTTTCTGAGTCAAATAGTTGCCGATTTCGATAAAATCTTAGTCAGAATCTGCTTTTTCGCCTCTTATTGTACCCAAATCTACCTTAGAAATGCAGATATATACTTAAAACACCTTCTTTTGCTACAAATAATTGGTTTTCGCCCTTGATTTACGGATGATTATAGCCAAAACATGCATTTTCATAACTTAGCGAACTGAAATCTACATTAAAATTGCAGATAACTACTTAAAAATTCAATTCCTTGAATTGATAATAGGTTTTTCTTTGTCATTTTAAACAGATTCCAGTCAAAATCGGCTTCTTCGATTCATATCGTATCTAAAACCGCATCAAAACTGCAAATATCAGTTTAAACTATCATTTTTTGATATATTCATGTCAATATCTTTCAAATTTTAGTCAAAATCGGCGTCTTTGGGCATTTTAGTAACGAAAACCCTAATAAACTATTAGATTTCGACGTAAGGCAACCTTTCTGAGTCAAATAGTTGCCGATTTCGATAAAATCTTAGTTAGAATCTGCTTTTTCGCCTCTTATTGTACCCAAATCTACCTTAGAAATGCAGATATATACTTAAAACACCTTCTTTTGGGACAAATAATTGGTTTTCGCCCTTGATTTACGGAAGATTATAGCCAAAACATGCATTTTCATAACTTAGCGAACTGAAATCTACATTAAAACTGCAGATAACTACTTAAAAATTCACTTCCTTGAATTGATAATAGGTTTTTCTTTGTCATTTTAAACAGATTCCTGCCAAAATCGGCTTCTTCGATTCATATCGTATCTAAAATCGCATCAAAACTGCAAATATCAGTTTAAACTATCATTTTTTGATACAAACAGTTATATATTCATGTCAATATCTTTCAAATTCTAGTCAAAATCGGCGTCTTTGGGCATTTTAGTAACGAAAACCTTAATAAACTATTAGATTTCGACGTAAGGCAACCTTTCTGAGTCAAATAGTTGCCGATTTCGATAAAATCTTAGTCAGAATCTGCTTTTTCGCCTCTTATTGTACCCAAATCTACCTTAGAAATGCAGATATATACTTAAAACACCTTCTTTTGGGACAAATAATTGGTTTTCGCCCTTGATTTACGGAAGATTATAGCCAAAACATGCATTTTCATAACTTAGCGAACTGAAATCTACATTAAAACTGCAGATAACTACTTAAAAATTCACTTCCTTGAATTGATAATAGGTTTTTCTTTGTCATTTTAAACAGATTCCAGTCAAAATCGGCTTCTTCGATTCATATCGTATCTAAAACCGCATCAAAACTGCAAATATCAGTTTAAACTATCATTTTTTGATACAAACAGTTATATATTCATGTCAATATCTTTCAAATTCTAGTCAAAATCGGCGTCTTTGGGCATTTTAATAACGAAAACCTTAATAAACTATTAGATTTCGACGTAAGGCAACCTTTCTGAGTCAAATAGTTGCCGATTTCGATAAAATCTTAGTCAGAATCTGCTTTTTCGCCTCTTATTGTACCCAAATCTACCTTAGAAATGCAGATATATACTTAAAACACCTTCTTTTGGGAAAAATAATTGGTTTTCGCCCTTGATTTACGGAAGATTATAGCCAAAACATGCATTTTCATAACTTAGCGAACTGAAATCTACATTAAAACTGCAGATAACTACTTAAAAATTCACTTCCTTGAATTGATAATAGGTTTTTCTTTGTCATTTTAAACAGATTCCAGTCAAAATCGGCTTCTTCGATTCATATCGTATCTAAAACCGCATCAAAACTGCAAATATCAGTTTAAACTATCATTTTTTGATACAAACAGTTATATATTCATGTCAATATCTTTCAAATTCTACTCAAAATCGGCGTCTTTGGGCATTTTAATAACGAAAACCTTAATAAACTATTAGATTTCGACGTAAGGCAACCTTTCTGAGTCAAATAGTTGCCGATTTCGATAAAATCTTAGTCAGAATCTGCTTTTTCGCCTCTTATTGTACCCAAATCTACCTTAGAAATGCAGATAATATACTTAAAACACCTTCTTTTGGGACAAATAATTGGTTTTCGCCCTTGATTTACGGAAGATTATAGCCAAAACATGCATTTTCATAACTTAGCGAACTGAAATCTACATTGAAACTGCAGATAACTACTTAAAAATTCACTACCTTGAATTGATAATAGGTTTTTCTTTGTCATTTTCAACAGATTCCAGTCACAATCGGCTTCTTCGATTCATATCGTATCTAAAACCGCATCAAAACTGCAAATATCAGTTTAAACTATCATTTTTTGATACAAACAGTTTTATATTCATGTCAATATCTTTCAAATTCTAGTCAAAATCGGCGTCTTTGGGCATTTTAGTAACGAAAACCTTAACAAACTATTTGATTTCGACGTAAGGCAAACTTTCTGAGTCAAATAGTTGCCGATTTCGATAAAATCTTGGTCAGAATCTGCTTTTTCGCCTCTTATTGTACCCAAATCTACCTTAGAAATGCAGATATATACTTAAAACACCTTCTTTTGGGACAAATAATTGGTTTTCGCCCTTGATTTACGGAAGATTATAGCCAAAACATGCATTTTCATAACTTAGCGAACTGAAATCTACATTAAAACTGCAGATAACTACTTAAAAATTCACTTCCTTGAATTGATAATAGGTTTTTCTTTGTCATTTTAAACAGATTCCAGTCAAAATCGGCTTCTTCGATTCATATCGTATCTAAAACCGCATCAAAACTGCAAATATCAGTTTAAACTATCATTTTTTGATACAAACAGTTATATATTCATGTCAATATCTTTCAAATTCTAGTCAAAATCGGCGTCTTTGGGCATTTTAATAACGAAAACCTTAATAAACTATTAGATTTCGACGTAAGGCAACCTTTCTGAGTCAAATAGTTGCCGATTTCGATAAAATCTTAGTCAGAATCTGCTTTTTCGCCTCTTATTTTACCCAAATCTACCTTAGAAATGCAGATAATATACTTAAAACACCTTCTTTTGGGACAAATAATTGGTTTTCGCCCTTGATTTACGGAAGATTATAGCCAAAACATGCATTTTCATAACTTAGCGAACTGAAATCTACATTGAAACTGCAGATAACTACTTAAAAATTCACTACCTTGAATTGATAATAGGTTTTTCTTTGTCATTTTAAACAGATTCCAGTCACAATCGGCTTCTTCGATTCATATCGTATCTAAAACCGCATCAAAACTGCAAATATCAGTTTAAACTATCATTTTTTGATACAAACAGTTTTATATTCATGTCAATATCTTTCAAATTCTAGTCAAAATCGGCGTCTTTGGGCATTTTAGTAACGAAAACCTTAACAAACTATTTGATTTCGACGTAAGGCAAACTTTCTGAGTCAAATAGTTGCCGATTTCGATAAAATCTTGGTCAGAATCTGCTTTTTCGCCTCTTATTGTACCCAAATCTACCTTAGAAATGCAGATAATATACTTGAAACACCTTCTTTTGGGACAAATAATTGGTTTTCGCCCTTGATTTACGGAAGATTATAGCCAAAACATGCATTTTCATAACTTAGCGAACTGAAATCTACATTAAAACTGCAGATAACTCCTTAAAAATTCACTTCCTTGAATTGATAATAGGTTTTTCTTTGTCATTTTAAACAGATTCCAGTCAAAATCGGCTTCTTCGATAATAGGTTTTTCTTTGTCATTTTAAACAGATTCCAGTCAAAATCGGCTTCTTCGATTCATATCGTATCTAAAACCGCATCAAAACTGCAAATATCAGTTTAAACTATCATTTTTTGATATATTCATGTCAATATCTTTCAAATTTTAGTCAAAATCGGCGTCTTTGGGCATTTTAGTAACGAAAACCCTAATAAACTATTAGATTTCGACGTAAGGCAACCTTTCTGAGTCAAATAGTTGCCGATTTCGATAAAATCTTAGTTAGAATCTGCTTTTTCGCCTCTTATTGTACCCAAATCTACCTTAGAAATGCAGATATATACTTAAAACACCTTCTTTTGGGACAAATAATTGGTTTTCGCCCTTGATTTACGGAAGATTATAGCCAAAACATGCATTTTCATAACTTAGCGAACTGAAATCTACATTAAAACTGCAGATAACTACTTAAAAATTCACTTCCTTGAATTGATAATAGGTTTTTCTTTGTCATTTTAAACAGATTCCTGCCAAAATCGGCTTCTTCGATTCATATCGTATCTAAAATCGCATCAAAACTGCAAATATCAGTTTAAACTATCATTTTTTGATACAAACAGTTATATATTCATGTCAATATCTTTCAAATTCTAGTCAAAATCGGCGTCTTTGGGCATTTTAGTAACGAAAACCTTAATAAACTATTAGATTTCGACGTAAGGCAACCTTTCTGAGTCAAATAGTTGCCGATTTCGATAAAATCTTAGTCAGAATCTGCTTTTTCGCCTCTTATTGTACCCAAATCTACCTTAGAAATGCAGATATATACTTAAAACACCTTCTTTTGGGACAAATAATTGGTTTTCGCCCTTGATTTACGGAAGATTATAGCCAAAACATGCATTTTCATAACTTAGCGAACTGAAATCTACATTAAAACTGCAGATAACTACTTAAAAATTCACTTCCTTGAATTGATAATAGGTTTTTCTTTGTCATTTTAAACAGATTCCAGTCAAAATCGGCTTCTTCGATTCATATCGTATCTAAAACCGCATCAAAACTGCAAATATCAGTTTAAACTATCATTTTTTGATACAAACAGTTATATGTTCATGTCAATATCTTTCAAATTCTAGTCAAAATCGGCGTCTTTGGGCATTTTAATAACGAAAACCTTAATAAACTATTAGATTTCGACGTAAGGCAACCTTTCTGAGTCAAATAGTTGCCGATTTCGATAAAATCTTAGTTAGAATCTGCTTTTTCGCCTCTTATTGTACCCAAATCTACCTTAGAAATGCAGATATATACTTAAAACACCTTCTTTTGGGAAAAATAATTGGTTTTCGCCCTTGATTTACGGAAGATTATAGCCAAAACATGCATTTTCATAACTTAGCGAACTGAAATCTACATTAAAACTGCAGATAACTACTTAAAAATTCACTTCCTTGAATTGATAATAGGTTTTTCTTTGTCATTTTAAACAGATTCCAGTCAAAATCGGCTTCTTCGATTCATATCGTATCTAAAACCGCATCAAAACTGCAAATATCAGTTTAAACTATCATTTTTTGATACAAACAGTTATATATTCATGTCAATATCTTTCAAATTCTACTCAAAATCGGCGTCTTTGGGCATTTTAATAACGAAAACCTTAATAAACTATTAGATTTCGACGTAAGGCAACCTTTCTGAGTCAAATAGTTGCCGATTTCGATAAAATCTTAGTCAGAATCTGCTTTTTCGCCTCTTATTGTACCCAAATCTACCTTAGAAATGCAGATAATATACTTAAAACACCTTCTTTTGGGACAAATAATTGGTTTTCGCCCTTGATTTACGGAAGATTATAGCCAAAACATGCATTTTCATAACTTAGCGAACTGAAATCTACATTGAAACTGCAGATAACTACTTAAAAATTCACTACCTTGAATTGATAATAGGTTTTTCTTTGTCATTTTCAACAGATTCCAGTCACAATCGGCTTCTTCGATTCATATCGTATCTAAAACCGCATCAAAACTGCAAATATCAGTTTAAACTATCATTTTTTGATACAAACAGTTTTATATTCATGTCAATATCTTTCAAATTCTAGTCAAAATCGGCGTCTTTGGGCATTTTAGTAACGAAAACCTTAACAAACTATTTGATTTCGACGTAAGGCAAACTTTCTGAGTCAAATAGTTGCCGATTTCGATAAAATCTTGGTCAGAATCTGCTTTTTCGCCTCTTATTGTACCCAAATCTACCTTAGAAATGCAGATATATACTTAAAACACCTTCTTTTGGGACAAATAATTGGTTTTCGCCCTTGATTTACGGAAGATTATAGCCAAAACATGCATTTTCATAACTTAGCGAACTGAAATCTACATTAAAACTGCAGATAACTACTTAAAAATTCACTTCCTTGAATTGATAATAGGTTTTTCTTTGTCATTTTAAACAGATTCCAGTCAAAATCGGCTTCTTCGATTCATATCGTATCTAAAACCGCATCAAAACTGCAAATATCAGTTTAAACTATCATTTTTTGATACAAACAGTTATATATTCATGTCAATATCTTTCAAATTCTAGTCAAAATCGGCGTCTTTGGGCATTTTAATAACGAAAACCTTAATAAACTATTAGATTTCGACGTAAGGCAACCTTTCTGAGTCAAATAGTTGCCGATTTCGATAAAATCTTAGTCAGAATCTGCTTTTTCGCCTCTTATTTTACCCAAATCTACCTTAGAAATGCAGATAATATACTTAAAACACCTTCTTTTGGGACAAATAATTGGTTTTCGCCCTTGATTTACGGAAGATTATAGCCAAAACATGCATTTTCATAACTTAGCGAACTGAAATCTACATTGAAACTGCAGATAACTACTTAAAAATTCACTACCTTGAATTGATAATAGGTTTTTCTTTGTCATTTTAAACAGATTCCAGTCACAATTGGCTTCTTCGATTCATATCGTATCTAAAACCGCATCAAAACTGCAAATATCAGTTTAAACTATCATTTTTTGATACAAACAGTTTTATATTCATGTCAATATCTTTCAAATTCTAGTCAAAATCGGCGTCTTTGGGCATTTTAGTAACGAAAACCTTAACAAACTATTTGATTTCGACGTAAGGCAAACTTTCTGAGTCAAATAGTTGCCGATTTCGATAAAATCTTGGTCAGAATCTGCTTTTTCGCCTCTTATTGTACCCAAATCTACCTTAGAAATGCAGATAATATACTTGAAACACCTTCTTTTGGGACAAATAATTGGTTTTCGCCCTTGATTTACGGAAGATTATAGCCAAAACATGCATTTTCATAACTTAGCGAAATGAAATCTACATTAAAACTGCAGATAACTCCTTAAAAATTCACTTCCTTGAATTGATAATAGGTTTTTCTTTGTCATTTTAAACAGATTCCAGTCAAAATCGGCTTCTTCGATAATAGGTTTTTCTTTGTCATTTTAAACAGATTCCAGTCAAAATCGGCTTCTTCGATTCATATCGTATCTAAAACCGCATCAAAACTGCAAATAACAGTTTAAACTATCATTTTTTGATACAAACAGTTATATATTCATGTCAATATCTTTCAAATTCTAGTCAAAATCGGCGTCTTTGGGCATTTTAGTAACGAAAACCTTAATAAACTATTAGATTTCGACGTAAGGCAACCTTTCTGTGTCAAATAGTTGCCGATTTCGATAAAATCTTAGTCAGAATCTGCTTTTTCGCGTCTTATTGTACCCAAATCTACCTTAGAAATGCAGATATATACTTAAAACACCTTCTTTTGGGACAAATAATTGGTTTTCGCCCATGATTTACGGAAGATTATAGCCAAAACATGCATTTTCATAACTTAGCGAACTGAAATCTACATTAAAACTGCAGATAACTACTTAAAAATTCACTTCCTTGAATTGATAATAAGTTTTTCTTTGTTATTTTAAACAGATTCCAGTCAAAATCGGCTTCTTCGACTCATATCGTACCTAAAACCGCATCAAAACTGCAAATATCAGTTTAAACTATCATTTTTTGATACAAACAGTTATATATTCATGTCAATATCTTTCAAATTCTAGTCAAAATCGGCGTCTTTGGGCATTTTAGTAACGAAAACCTTAATAAACTATTAGATTTCGACGTAAGGCAACCTTTCTGAGTCAAATAGTTGCCGATTTCGATAAAATCTTAGTCAGAATCTGCTTTTTCGCCTCTTATTGTACCCAAATCTACCTTAGAAATGCAGATATATACTTAAAACACCTTCTTTTGGGAAAAATAATTGGTTTTCGCCCTTGATTTACAGAAGATTATAGAAAAAACATGCATTTTCATAACTTAGCGAACTGAAATCTACATTAAAACTGCAGAAAACTACTTAAAAATTCACTTCCTTGAATTGATAATAGGTTTTTCTTTGTCATTTTAAACAGATTCCTGCCAAAATCGGCTTCTTCGATTCATATCGTATCTAAAACCGCATCAAAACTGCAAATATCAGTTTAAACTATCATTTTTTGATACAAACAGTTATATATTCATGTCAATATCTTTCAAATTCTAGTCAAAATCGGCGTCTTTGGGCATTTTAGTAACGAAAACCTTAACAAACTATTAGATTTCGACGTAAGGCAACCTTTCTGAGTCAAATAGTTGCCGATTTCGATAAAATCTTAGTCAGAATCTGCTTTTTCGCCTCTTATTGTACCCAAATCTACCTTAGAAATGCAGATATATAGTTAAAACACCTTCTTTTGGGACAAATAATTGGTTTTCGCCCTTGATTTACGGAAGATTATAGCCAAAACATGCATTTTCATAACTTAGCGAACTGAAATCTACATTAAAACTGCAGATAACTACTTAAAAATTCACTTCCTTGAATTGATAATAGGTTTTTCTTTGTCATTTTAAACAGATTCCAGTCAAAATCGGCTTCTTCGATTCATATCGTATCTAAAACCGCATCAAAACTGCAAATATCAGTTTAAACTATCATTTTTTGATACAAACAGTTATATATTCATGTCAATATCTTTCAAATTCTAGTCAAAATCGGCGTCTTTGGGCATTTTAATAACGAAAACCTTAATAAACTATTAGATTTCGACGTAAGGCAACCTTTCTGAGTCAAATAGTTGCCGATTTCGATAAAATCTTAGTCAGAATCTGCTTTTTCGCCTCTTATTGTACCCAAATCTACCTTAGAAATGCAGATATATACTTAAAACACCTTCTCTTGGGAAAAATAATTGGTTTTCGCCCTTTATTTACGGAAGATTATAGCCAAAACATGCATTTTCATAACTTAGCGAACTGAAATCTACATTAAAACTGCAGATAACTACTTAAAAAATCACTTCCTTGAATTGATAATAGGTTTTTCTTTGTCATTTTAAACAGATTCCAGTCAAAATCGGCTTCTTCGATTCATATCGTATCTAAAAACGCATCAAAACTGCAAATATCAGTTTAAACTATCATTTTTTGATACAAACAGTTATATATTCATGTCAATATCTTTCAAATTCTAGTCAAAATCGGCGTCTTTGGGCATTTTAATAACGAAAACCTTAATAAACTATTAGATTTCGACGTAAGGCAAACTTTCAGAGTCAAATAGTTGCCGATTTCGATAAAATCTTAGTCAGAATCTGCTTTTTCGCCTCTTATTGTACCCAAATCTACCTTAGAAATGCAGATACATACTTAAAACACCTTCTTTTGGGACAAATAATTGGTTTTCGCCCTTGATTTACGGAAGATTATAGCCAAAACATGCATTTTCATAACTTAGCGAACTGAAATCTACATTAAAACTGCAGATAACTACTTAAAAATTCACTTCCTTGAATTGATAATAGGTTTTTCTTTGTCATTTTAAACAGATTCCAGTCAAAATCGGCTTCTTCGATTCATATCGTATCTAAAACCGCATCAAAACTGCAAATATCAGTTTAAACTATCATTTTTTGATACAAACAGTTATATATTCATGTCAATATCTTTCAAATTCTAGTCAAAATCGGCGTCTTTGGGCATTTTAGTAACGTAAACCTTAATAAACTACTAGATTTCGACGTAAGGCAACCTTTCTGAGTCAAATAGTTGCCGATTTCGATAAAATCTTAGTCAGAATCTGCTTTTTCGCCTCTTATTGTACCCAAATCTACCTTAGAAATGCAGATATATACTTAAAACACCTTCTTTTGCGACAAATAATTGGTTTTCGCCCTTGATTTACGGAAGATTATAGCCAAAACATGCATTTTCATAACTTAGCGAACTGAAATCTACATTAAAACTGCAGATAACTACTTAAAAATTTACTTCCTTGAATTGATAATAGGTTTTTCTTTGTCATTTTAAACAGATTCCAGTCAAAATCGGCTTCTTCGATTCATATCGTATCTAAAACCGCATCAAAACTGCAAATATCAGTTTAAACTTTCATTTTTTGATACAAACAGTTATATATTCATGTCAATATCTTTCAAATACTAGTCAAAATCGGCGTCTTTGGGCATTTTAGTAACGAAAACCTTAATAAACTATTAGATTTCGACGTAAGGCAACCTTTCTGAGTCAAATAGTTGCCGATTTCGATAAAATCTTAGTCAGAATCTGCTTTTTCGCCACTTATTGTACCCAAATCTACCTTAGAAATGCAGATATATACTTAAAACACCTTCTTTTGGGACAAATAATTGGTTTTCGCCCTTGATTTACGGAAGATTATAGCCAAAACATGCATTTTCATAACTTAGCGAACTGAAATCTACATTAAAATTGCAGATAACTACTTAAAAATTCACTTCCTTGAATTGATAATAGGTTTTTCTTTGTCATTTTAAACAGATTCCAGTCAAAATCGGCTTCTTCGATTCATATCGTATCTAAAACCGCATCAAAACTGCAAATATCAGTTTAAACTATCATTTTTTGATACAAACAGTTATATATTCATGTCCATATCTTTCAAATTCTAGTCAAAATCGGCGTCTTTGGGCATTTTAGTAACGAAAACCTTAATAAACTATTAGATTTCGACGTAAGGCAACCTTTCTGAGTCAAATAGTTGCCAATTTCGATAAAATCTTAGTCAGAATCTGCTTTTTCGCCTCTTATTGTACCCAAATCTACCTTAGAAATGCAGATATATATTTAAAACACCTTCTTTTGCGACAAATAATTGGTTTTCGCCCTTGATTTACGGAAGATTATAGCCAAAACATGCATTTTCATAACTTAGCGAACTGAAATCTACATTAAAACTGCAGATAACTACTTAAAAATTTACTTCCTTGAATTGATAATAGGTTTTTCTTTGTCATTTTATACAGATTCCAGTCAAAATCGGCTTCTTCGATTCATATCGTATCTAAAACCGCATCAAAACTGCAAATAACAGTTTAAACTATCATTTTTTGATACAATGTCAATATCTTTCAAATTCTAGTCAAAATCGGCGTCTTTGGGCATTTTAGTAACGAAAACCTTAATAAACTATTAGATTTCGACGTAAGGCAACCTTTCTGAGTCAAATAGTTGCCGATTTCGATAAAATCTTAGTCAGAATCTGCTTTTTCGCCTCTTATTGTACCCAAATCTACCTTAGAAATGCAGATATATACTTAAAACACCTTCTTTTGGGACAAATAATTGGTTTTCGCCCTTGATTTACGGAAGATTAGAGCCAAAACATGCATTTTCATAACTTAGCGAACTGAAATCTACATTAAAACTGCAGATAACTACTTAAAAATTCACTTCCTTGAATTGATAATAGGTTTTTCTTTGTCATTTTAAACAGATTCCAGTCAAAATCGGCTTCTTCGATTCATATCGTATCTAAAACCGCATCAAAACTGCAAATATCAGTTTAAACTATCATTTTTTGATACAAACAGTTATATATTCATGTCAATATCTTTCAAATTCTAGTCAAAATCGGCGTCTTTGGGCATTTTAGTAACGAAAACCTTAATAAACTATTAGATTTCGACGTAAGGCAAACTTTCTGAGTCAAATAGTTGCCGATTTCGATAAAATCTTAGGCAGAATCTGCTTTTTCGCCTCTTATTGTACCCAAATCTACCTTAGAAATGCAGATATATACTTAAACTACCTTCTTTTGGGACAAATAATTGGTTTTCGCCCTTGATTTACGGAAGATTATAGCCAAAACATGCATTTTCATAACTTAGCGAACTGAAATCTACATTAAAACTGCAGATAACTACTTAAAAATTCACTTCCTTGAATTGATAATAGGTTTTTCTTTGTCATTTTAAACAGATTCCAGTCAAAATCGGCTTCTTCGATTCATATCGTATCTAAAACCGCATCAAAACTGCAAATATCAGTTTAAGCTATCATTTTTTGATACAAACAGTTATATATTCATGTCAATATCTTTCAAATTCTAGTCAAAATCGGCGTCTTTGGGCATTTTAATAACGAAAACCTTAATAAACTATTAGATTTCGACGTAAGGCAACCTTTCTGAGTCAAATAGTTGCCGATTTCGATAAAATCTTAGTCAGAATCTGCTTTTTCGCCTCTTATTGTACAAAAATCTACCTTAGAAATGCAGATATATACTTAAAACACCTTCTTTTGGGACAAATAATTGGTTTTCGCCCTTGATTTACGGAAGATTAGAGCCAAAACATGCATTTTCATAACTTAGCGAACTGAAATCTACATTAAAACTGCAGATAACTACTTAAAAATTCACTTCCTTGAATTGATAATAGGTTTTTCTTTGTCATTTTAAACAGATTCCAGTCAAAATCGGCTTCTTCGATTCATATCGTATCTAAAACCGCATCAAAACTGCAAATATCAGTTTAAACTATCATTTTTTGATACAAACAGTTATATATTCATGTCAATATCTTTCAAATTCTAGTCAAAATCGGCGTCTTTGGGCATTTTAGTAACGAAAACCTTAATAAACTATTAGATTTCGACGTAAGGCAAACTTTCTGAGTCAAATAGTTGCCGATTTCGATAAAATCTTAGTCAGAATCTGCTTTTTCGCCTCTTATTGTACCCAAATCTACCTTAGAAATGCAGATATATACTTAAACTACCTTCTTTTGGGACAAATAATTGGTTTTCGCCCTTGATTTACGGAAGATTATAGCCAAAACATGCATTTTCATAACTTAGCGAACTGAAATCTACATTAAAACTGCAGATAACTACTTAAAAATTCACTTCCTTGAATTGATAATAGGTTTTTCTTTGTCATTTTAAACAGATTCCAGTCAAAATCGGCTTCTTCGATTCATATCGTATCTAAAACCGCATCAAAACTGCAAATATCAGTTTAAGCTATCATTTTTTGATACAAACAGTTATATATTCATGTCAATATCTTTCAAATTCTAGTCAAAATCGGCGTCTTTGGGCATTTTAATAACGAAAACCTTAATAAACTATTAGATTTCGACGTAAGGCAACCTTTCTGAGTCAAATAGTTGCCGATTTCGATAAAATCTTAGTCAGAATCTGCTTTTTCGCCTCTTATTGTACAAAAATCTACCTTAGAAATGCAGATATATACTTAAAACACCTTCTTTTGGGACAAATAATTGGTTTTCGCCCTTGATTTACGGAAGATTAGAGCCAAAACATGCATTTTCATAACTTAGCGAACTGAAATCTACATTAAAACTGCAGATAACTACTTAAAAATTCACTTCCTTGAATTGATAATAGGTTTTTCTTTGTCATTTTAAACAGATTCCAGTCAAAATCGGCTTCTTCGATTCATATCGTATCTAAAACCGCATCAAAACTGCAAATATCAGTTTAAACTATCATTTTTTGATACAAACAGTTATATATTCATGTCAATATCTTTCAAATTCTAGTCAAAATCGGCGTCTTTGGGCATTTTAGTAACGAAAACCTTAATAAACTATTAGATTTCGACGTAAGGCAAACTTTCTGAGTCAAATAGTTGCCGATTTCGATAAAATCTTAGTCAGAATCTGCTTTTTCGCCTCTTATTGTACCCAAATCTACCTTAGAAATGCAGATATATACTTAAACTACCTTCTTTTGGGACAAATAATTGGTTTTCGCCCTTGATTTACGGAAGATTATAGCCAAAACATGCATTTTCATAACTTAGCGAACTGAAATCTACATTAAAACTGCAGATAACTACTTAAAAATTCACTTCCTTGAATTGATAATAGGTTTTTCTTTGTCATTTTAAACAGATTCCAGTCAAAATCGGCTTCTTCGATTCATATCGTATCTAAAACCGCATCAAAACTGCAAATATCAGTTTAAGCTATCATTTTTTGATACAAACAGTTATATATTCATGTCAATATCTTTCAAATTCTAGTCAAAATCGGCGTCTTTGGGCATTTTAATAACGAAAACCTTAATAAACTATTAGATTTCGACGTAAGGCAACCTTTCTGAGTCAAATAGTTGCCGATTTCGATAAAATCTTAGTCAGAATCTGCTTTTTCGCCTCTTATTGTACAAAAATCTACCTTAGAAATGCAGATATATACTTAAAACACCTTCTTTTGGGACAAATAATTGGTTTTCGCCCTTGATTTACGGAAGATTATAGCCAAAACATGCATTTTCATAACTTAGCGAACTGAAATCTACATTAAAACTGCAGATAACTACTTAAAAATTCACTTCCTTGAATTGATAATAGGTTTTTCTTTGTCATTTTAAACAGATTCCAGTCAAAATCGGCTTCTTCGATTCACATCGTATCTAAAACCGCATCAAAACTGCAAATATCAGTTTAAACTATCATTTTTTGATACAAACAGTTATATATTTATGTCAATATCTTTCAAATTCTAGTCAAAATCGGCGTCTTTGGGCATTTTAGTAACGAAAACCTTAATAAACTACTAGATTTCGACGTAAGGCAACCTTTCTGAGTCAAATAGTTGCCGATTTCGATAAAATCTTAGTCAGAATCTGCTTTTTCGCCTCTTATTGTGCCCAAATCTACCTTAGAAATGCAGATATATACTTAAAACACCTCCTTTTGCGACAAATAATTGGTTTTCGCCATTGATTTAGGGAAGATTATAGCCAAAACATGCATTTTCATAACTTAGCGAACTGAAATCTACATTAAAACTGCAGATGACTACTTAAAAATTTACTTCCTTGAATTGATAATAGGTTTTTCTTTGTCATTTTAAACAGATTCCAGTCAAAATCGGCTTCTTCGATTCATATCGTATCTAAAATTGCATCAAAACTGCAAATATCAGTTTAAACTATCATTTTTTGATACAAACAGTTATATATTCATGTCAATATCTTTCAAATTCTAGTCAAAATCGGCGTCTTTGGGCATTTTAGTAACGAAAACCTTAATAAACTATTAGATTTCGACGTAAGGCAACCTTTCTGAGTCAAATAGTTGCCGATTTCGATAAAATCTTAGTCAGAATCTACTTTTTCGCCTCTTATTGTACCCAAATCTACCTTAGAAATGCAGATATATACTTAAAACACCTTCTTTTGGGACAAATAATTGGTTTTCGCCCTTGATTTACTTAAGATTATAGCCAAAACATGCATTTTCATAACTTAGCGAACTGAAATCTACATTAGAACTGCAGATAACTACTTAAAAATTCACTTCCTTGAATTGATAATAGGTTTTTCTTTGTCATTTTAAACAGATTCCAGTCAAAATCGGCTTCTTCGACTCATATCGTACCTAAAACCGCATCAAAACTGCAAATATCAGTTTAAACTATCATTTTTTGATACAAACAGTTATATATTCATGTCAATATCTTTCAAATTCTAGTCAAAATCGGCGTCTTTGGGCATTTTAGTAACGAAAACCTTAATAAACTATTAGATTTCGACGTAAGGCAACCTTTCTGAGTCAAATAGTTGCCGATTTCGATAAAATCTTAGTCAGAATCTGCTTTTTCGCCACTTATTGTACCCAAATCTACCTTAGAAATGCAGATATATACTTAAAACACCTACTTTTGGGACAAATAATTGCTTTTCGCCCTTGATTTACGGAAGATTATAGCCAAAACATGCATTTTCATAACTTAGCGAACTGAAATCTACATTAAAACTGCAGATAACTACTTAAAAATTCACTTCCTTGAATTGATAATAGGTTTTTCTTTGTCATTTTAAACAGATTCCAGTCAAAATCGGCTTCTTCGATTCATATCGTATCTAAAACCGCATCAAAACTGCAAATATCAGTTTAAACTATCATTTTTTGATACAAACAGTTATATATTCATGTCAATATCTTTCAAATTCTAGTCAAAATCGGCGTCTTTGGGCATTTTAGTAACGAAAACCTTAATAAACTATTAGATTTCGACGTAAGGCAACCTTTCTGAGTCAAATAGTTGCCGATTTCGATAAAATGTTAGTCAGAATCTGCTTTTTCGCCTCTTATTGTACCCAAATCTACCTTAGAAATGCAGATATATACTTAAAACACCTTCTTTTTTGACAAATAATTGGTTTTCGCCCTTGATTTACGGAAGATTATAGCCAAAACATGCATTTTCATAACTTAGCGAACTGAAATCTACATTAAAACTGCAGATAACTACTTAAAAATTCACTTCCTTGAATTGATAATAGGTTTTTCTTTGTCATTTTAAACAGATTCCTGCCAAAATAGGCTTCTTCGATTCATATCGTATCTAAAACCGCATCAAAACTGAAAATATCAGTTTAAACTATCATTTTTTGATATATTCATGTCAATATCTTTCAAATTCTAGTCAAAATCGGCGTCTTTGGGCATTTTAGTAACGAAAACCCTAATAAACTATTAGATTTCGACGTAAGGCAACCTTTCTGAGTCAAATAGTTGCCGATTTCGATAAAATCTTAGTTAGAATCTGCTTTTTCGCCTCTTATTGTACCCAAATCTACCTTAGAAATGCAGATATATACTTAAAACACCTTCTTTTGGGACAAATAATTGGTTTTCGCCCTTGATTTACTTAAGATTATAGCCAAAACATGCATTTTCATAACTTAGCGAACTGAAATCTACATTAGAACTGCAGATAACTACTTAAAAATTCACTTCCTTGAATTGATAATAGGTTTTTCTTTGTCATTTTAAACAGATTCCAGTCAAAATCGGCTTCTTCGACTCATATCGTACCTAAAACCGCATCAAAACTGCAAATATCAGTTTAAACTATCATTTTTTGATACAAACAGTTATATATTCATGTCAATATCTTTCAAATTCTAGTCAAAATCGGCGTCTTTGGGCATTTTAGTAACGAAAACCTTAATAAACTATTAGATTTCGACGTAAGGCAACCTTTCTGAGTCAAATAGTTGCCGATTTCGATAAAATCTTAGTCAGAATCTGCTTTTTCGCCACTTATTGTACCCAAATCTACCTTAGAAATGCAGATATATACTTAAAACACCTTCTTTTGGGACAAATAATTGGTTTTCGCCCTTGATTTACGGAAGATTATAGCCAAAACATGCATTTTCATAACTTAGCGAACTGAAATCTACATTAAAATTGCAGATAACTACTTAAAAATTCACTTCCTTGAATTGATAATAGGTTTTTCTTTGTCATTTTAAACAGATTCCAGTCAAAATCGGCTTCTTCGATTCATATCGTATCTAAAACCGCATCAAAACTGCAAATATCAGTTTAAACTATCATTTTTTGATACAAACAGTTATATATTCATGTCAATATCTTTCAAATTCTAGTCAAAATCGGCGTCTTTGGGCATTTTAGTAACGAAAACCTTAACAAACTATTAGATTTCGACGTAAGGCAACCTTTCTGAGTCAAATAGTTGCCGATTTCGATAAAATCTTAGTCAGAATCTGCTTTTTCGCCTCTTATTGTACCCAAATCTACCTTAGAAATGCAGATATATACTTAAAACACCTTCTTTTGGGACAAATAATTGGTTTTCGCCCTTGATTTACGGAAGATTATAGCCAAAACATGCATTTTCATAACTTAGCGAACTGAAATCTACATTAAAACTGCAGATAACTACTTAAAAATTCACTTCCTTGAATTGATAATAGGTTTTTCTTTGTCATTTTAAACAGATTCCTGCCAAAATAGGCTTCTTCGATTCATATCGTATCTAAAACCGCATCAAAACTGAAAATATCAGTTTAAACTATCATTTTTTGATACAAACAGTTATATATTCATGTCAATATCTTTCAAATTCTAGTCAAAATCGGCGTCTTTGGGCATTTGAATAATGAAAACCTTAATAAACTATTAGATTTCGACGTATGGCAACCTTTCTGAGTCAAATAGTTGCCGATTTCGATAAAATCTTAGTCAGAATCTGCTTTTTCGCCTCTTATTGTACCCAAATCTACCTTAGAAATGCAGATATATACTTAAAACACCTTCTTTTGGGAAAAATAATTGGTTTTCGCCCTTGATTTACGGAAGATTATAGCCAAAACATGCATTTTCATAACTTAGCGAACTGAAATCTACATTAAAACTGCAGATAACTACTTAAAAATTCACTTCCTTGAATTGATAACAGGTTTTTCTTTGTCATTTATACAGATTCCAGTCAAAATCGGCTTCTTCGATTCATATCGTATCTAAAACCGCATCAAAACTGAAAATATCAGTTTAAACTATCATTTTTTGATACAAACAGTTATATATTCATGTCAATATCTTTCAAATTCTAGTCAAAATCGGCGTCTTTGGGCATTTGAATAATGAAAACCTTAATAAACTATTAGATTTCGACGTATGGCAACCTTTCTGAGTCAAATAGTTGCCGATTTCGATAAAATCTTAGTCAGAATCTGCTTTTTCGCCTCTTATTGTACCCAAATCTACCTTAGAAATGCAGATATATACTTAAAACACCTTCTTTTGGGAAAAATAATTGGTTTTCGCCCTTGATTTACGGAAGATTATAGCCAAAACATGCATTTTCATAACTTAGCGAACTGAAATCTACATTAAAACTGCAGATAACTACTTAAAAATTCACTTCCTTGAATTGATAACAGGTTTTTCTTTGTCATTTTAAACAGATTCCAGTCAAAATCGGCTTCTTCGATTCATATCGTATCTAAAACCGCATCAAAACTGCAAATATCAGTTTAAACTATCATTTTTTGATATATTCATGTCAATATCTTTCAAATTCTAGTCAAAATCGGCGTCTTTGGGCATTTTAGTAACGAAAACCCTAATAAACTATTAGATTTCGACGTAAGGCAACCTTTCTGAGTCAAATAGTTGCCGATTTCGATAAAATCTTAGTTAGAATCTGCTTTTTCGCCTCTTATTGTACGCAAATCTACCTTAGAAATGCAGATATATACTTAAAACACCTTCTTTTGGGACAAATAATTGGTTTTCGCCCTTGATTTACGGAAGATTATAGCCAAAACATGCATTTTTATAACTTAGCGAACTGAAATCTACATTAAAACTGCAGATCACTACTTAAAAATTTACTTCCTTGAATTGATAATAGGTTTTTCTTTGTCATTTTAAACAGATTCCTGCCAAAATCGGCTTCTTCGATTCATATCGTATCTAAAACCGCATCAAAACTGCAAATATCAGTTTAAACTATCATTTTTTGATACAAACAGTTATATATTCATGTCAATATCTTTCAAATTCTAGTCAAAATCGGCGTCTTTGGGCATTTTAGTAACGAAAACCTTAATAAGCTATTAGATTTCGACGTAAGGCAACCTTTCTGAGTCAAATAGTTGCCGATTTCGATAAAATCTTAGTCAGAATCTGCTTTTTCGCCTCTTATTGTACCCAAATCTACCTTAGAAATGCAGATATATACTTAAAACACCTTCTTTTGGGACAAATAATTGGTTTTCGCCCTTGATTTACGGAAGATTATAGCCAAAACATGCATTTTCATAACCTAGCGAACTGAAATCTACATTAAAACTGCAGATAACTACTTAAAAATTCACTTCCTTGAATTGATAATAGGTTTTTCTTTGTCATTTTAAACAGATTCCAGTCAAAATCGGCTTCTTCGATTCATATCGTATCTAAAACCGCATCAAAACTGCAAATATCAGTTTAAACTATCATTTTTTGATACAAACAGTTATATATTCATGTCAATATCTTTCAAATTCTAGTCAAAATCGGCGTCTTTGGGCATTTTAATAACGAAAACCTTAATAAACTATTAGATTTCGACGTAAGGCAACCTTTCTGAGTCAAATAGTTGCCGATTTCGATAAAATCTTAGTCAGCATCTGCTTTTTCGCCGCTTATGTACCCAAATCTACCTTAGAAATGCAGATATATACTTAAAACACCTTCTTTTGGGAAAAATAATTGGTTTTCGCCCTTGATTTACGGAAGATTATAGCCAAAACATGCATTTTCATAACTTAGCGAACTGAAATCTACATTAAAACTGCAGATAACTACTTAAAAATTCACTTCCTTGAATTGATAATAGGTTTTTCTTTGTCATTTTAAACAGATTCCAGTCAAAATCGGCTTCTTCGATTCATATTGTATCTAAAACCGCATCAAAACTGCAAATATCAGTTTAAACTATCATTTTTTGATATATTCATGTCAATATCTTTCAAATTCTAGTCAAAATCGGCGTCTTTGGGCATTTTAGTAACGAAAACCCTAATAAACTATTAGATTTCGACGTAAGGCAACCTTTCTGAGTCAAATAGTTGCCGATTTCGATAAAATCTTAGTTAGAATCTGCTTTTTCGCCTCTTATTGTACCCAAATCTACCTTAGAAATGCAGATATATACTTAAAACACCTTCTTTTGGGACAAATAATTGGTTTTCGCCCTTGATTTACGGAAGATTATAGCCAAAACATGCATTTTCATAACTTAGCGAACTGAAATCTACATTAAAACTGCAGATAACTACTTAAAAATTTACTTCCTTGAATTGATAATAGGTTTTTCTTTGTCATTTTAAACAGATTCCTGCCAAAATCGGCTTCTTCGATTCATTTCGTATCTAAAACCGCATCAAAACTGCAAATATCAGTTTAAACTATCATTTTTTGATACAAACAGTTATATATTCATGTCAATATCTTTCAAATTCTAGTCAAAATCGGCGTCTTTGGGCATTTTAGTAACGAAAACCTTAATAAACTATTAGATTTCGACGTAAGGCAACCTTTCTGAGTCAAATAGTTGCCGATTTCGATAAAATCTAAGTCAGAATCTGCTTTTTCGCCTCTTATTGTACCAAAATCTACCTTAGAAATGCAGATATATACTTAAAACACCTTCTTTTGGGACAAATAATTGGTTTTCGCCCTTGATTTACGGAAGATTATAGCCAAAACATGCAATTTCATAACTTAGCGAACTGAAATCTACATTAAAACTGCAGATAACTACTTAAAAATTCACTTCCTTGAATTGATAATAGGTTTTTCTTTGTCATTTTAAACAGATTCCAGTCAAAATCGGCTTCTTCGATTCATATCGTATCTAAAACCGCATCAAAACTGCAAATATCAGTTTAAACTATCATTTTTTGATACAAACAGTTATATATTCATGTCAATATCTTACAAATTCTAGTCAAAATCGGCGTCTTTGGGCATTTTAATAACGAAAACCTTAATAAACTATTAGATTTCGACGTAAGGCAACCTTTCTGAGTCAAATAGTTGCCGATTTCGATAAAATCTTAGTCAGAATCTGCTTTTTCGCCGCTTATTGTACCCAAATCTACCTTAGAAATGCAGATATAATCTTAAAAAACCTTCTTTTGGGAAAAATAATTGGTTTTCGCCCTTGATTTACGGAAGATTATAGCCAAAACATGCATTTTCATAACTTAGCGAACTGAAATCTACATTAAAACTGCAGATAACTACTTAAAAATTCACTTCCTTGAATTGATAATAGGTTTTTCTTTGTCATTTTAAACAGATTTTGGTCAAAATCGGCTTCTTCGATTCATATCGTATCTAAAACCGCATCAAAACTGCAAATATCAGTTTAAACTATCATTTTTTGATACAAACAGTTATATATTCATGTCAATATCTTTCAAATTCTAGTCAAAATGGGCGTCTTTGGGCATTTTAGTAACGAAAACCTTAATAAAGTATTAGATTTCGACGTAAGGCAACCTTTCTGAGTCAAATAGTTGCCGATTTCGATAAAATCTTAGTCAGAATCTGCTTTTTCGCCGCTTATTGTACCCAAATCTACCTTAGAAATGCAGATATAATCTTAAAAAACCTTCTTTTGGGAAAAATAATTGGTTTTCGCCCTTGATTTACGGAAGATTATAGCCAAAACATGCATTTTCATAACTTAGCGAACTGAAATCTACATTAAAACTGCAGATAACTACTTAAAAATTCACTTCCTTGAATTGATAATAGGTTTTTCTTTGTCATTTTAAACAGATTCCAGTCAAAATCGGCTTCTTCGATTCATATCGTATCTAAAACCGCATCAAAACTGCAAATATCAGTTTAAACTATCATTTTTTGATACAAACAGTTATATATTCATGTCAATATCTTTCAAATTCTAGTCAAAATGGGCGTCTTTGGGCATTTTAGTAACGAAAACCTTAATAAAGTATTAGATTTCGACGTAAGGCAACCTTTCTGAGTCAAATAGTTGCCGATTTCGATAAAATCTTAGTCAGAATCTGCTTTTTCGCCTCTTATTGTACCCAAATCTACCTTAGAAATGCAGATATATACTTAAAACACCTTCTTTTGGGACAAATAATTGGTTTTCGCCCTTGATTTACGGAAGATTATAGCCAAAACATGCATTTTCATAACTTAGCGAACTGAAATCTACATTAAAACTGCAGATAACTACTTAAAAATTCACTTCCTTGAATTGATAATAAGTTTTTTTTGTCATTTTAAACAGATTCCAGTCAAAATCGGCTTCTTCGACTCATATCGTACCTAAAACCGCATCAAAACTGCAAATATCAGTTTAAACTATCATTTTTTGATACAAACAGTTATATATTCATGTCAATATCTTTCAAATTCTAGTCAAAATCGGCGTCTTTGGGCATTTTAGTAACGAAAACCTTAATAAAGTATTAGATTTCGACGTAAGGCAACCTTTCTGAGTCAAATAGTTGCCGATTTCGATAAAATCTTAGTCAGAATCTGCTTTTTCGCCTCTTATTGTACCCAAATCTACCTTAGAAATGCAGATATATACTTAAAACACCTTCTTTTGGGACAAATAATTGGTTTTCGCCCTTGATTTACGGAAGATTATAGCCAAAACATGCATTTTCATAACTTAGCGAACTGAAATCTACATTAAAACTGCAGATAACTACTTAAAAATTCACTTCCTTGAATTGATAATAGGTTTTTCTTTGTCATTTTAAACAGATTCCAGTCAAAATCGGCTTCTTCGATTCATATCGTATCTAAAACCGCATCAAAACTGCAAATATCAGTTTAAACTATCATTTTTTGATACAAACAGTTATATGTTCATGTCAATATCTATCAAATTCTAGTCAAAATCGGCGTCTTTGGGCATTTTGGTAACGAAAACCTTAATAAACTATTAGATTTCGACGTAAGGCAACCTTTCTGAGCCAAATAGTTGCCGATTTCGATAAAATCTTAGTCAGAATCTGCTTTTTCGCCTCTTATTGTACCCAAATCTACCTTAGAAATGCAGATATATACTTAAAACACCTTCTTTTGGGACAAATAATTGGTTTTCGCCCTTGATTTACGGAAGATTATAGCCAAAACATGCATTTTCATAACTTAGCGAACTGAAATCTACATTAAAACTGCAGATAACTACTTAAAAATTCACTTCCTTGAATTGATAATAAGTTTTTCTTTGTCATTTTAAACAGATTCCAGTCAAAATCCGCTTCTTCGACTCATATCGTACCTAAAACCGCATCAAAACTGCAAATATCAGTTTAAACTATCATTTTTTGATACAAACAGTTATACATTCATTTCAATATCTTTCAAATTCTAGTCAAAATCGGCGTCTTTGGGCATTTTAGTAACGAAAACCTTAATAAACTATTAGATTTCGACGTAAGGCAACCTTTCTGAGTCAAATAGTTGCCGATTTCGATAAAATCTTAGTCAGAATCTGCTTTTTCGCCTCTTATTGTACCCAAATCTACCTTCGAAATGCAGATATATACTTAAAACACCTTCTTTTGGGACAAATGATTTTTTTTCGCCCTTGATTTACGGAAGATTATAGCCAAAACATGCATTTTCATAACTTAGCGAACTGAAATCTACATTTAAACTGCAGATAACTATTTAAAAATTCACTTCCTTGAATTGATAATAGGTTTTTCTTTGTCATTTTAAACAGATTCCAGTCAAAATCGGCTTCTTCGATTCATATCGTATCTAAAACCGCATCAAAACTGCAAATATCAGTTTAAACTATCATTTTTTGATACAAACAGTTATATATTCATGTCAATATCTTTCAAATTCTAGTCAAAATGGGCGCCTTTGGGCATTTTAGTAACGAAAACCTTAATAAACTATTAGATTTCGACGTAAGGCAACCTTTCTGAGTCAAATAGTGGCCGATTTCGATAAAATCTTAGTCAGAATCTGCTTTTTCGCCTCTTATTGTACCCAAATCTACCTTAGAAATGCAGATATATACTTAAAACACCTTCTTTTGGGACAAATAGTTTTTTTCGCCCTTGATTTACGGAAGATTATAGCCAAAACATGCATTTTCATAACTTAGCGAACTGAAATCTACATTAAAACTGCAGATAACTACTTAAAAATTCACTTCCTTGAATTGATAATAAGTTTTTTTTGTCATTTTAAACAGATTCCAGTCAAAATCGGCTTCTTCGACTCATATCGTACCTAAAACCGCATCAAAACTGCAAATATCAGTTTAAACTATCATTTTTTGATACAAACAGTTATATATTCATTTCAATATCTTTCAAATTCTAGTCAAAATCGGCGTCTTTGGGCATTTTAGTAACGAAAACCTTAATAAACTATTAGATTTCGACGTAAGGCAACCTTTCTGAGTCAAATAGTTGCCGATTTCGATAAAATCTTAGTCAGAATCTGCTTTTTCGCCTCTAATTGTACCCAAATCTACCTTAGAAATGCAGATATATACTTAAAACACCTTCTTTTGGGACAAATAATTGGTTTTCGCTCTTGATTTACGGAAGATTATAGCCAAAACATGCATTTTCATAACTTAGCTAACTGAAATCTACATTAAAACTGCAGATAACTACTTAAAAATTCACTTCCTTGAATTGATAATAAGTTTTTTTTGTCATTTTAAACAGATTCCAGTCAAAATCGGCTTCTTCGACTCATATCGTACCTAAAACCGCATCAAAACTGCAAATATCAGTTTAAACTATCATTTTTTGATACAAACAGTTATATTTTCATGTCAATATCTTTCAAATTCTAGTCAAAATCGGCGTCTTTGGGCATTTTAGTAACGAAAACCTTAATAAACTATTAGATTTCGACGTAAGGCAACCTTTCTGAGTCAAATAGTTGCCGATTTCGATAAAATCTTAGTCAGAATCTGCTTTTTCGCCTCTTATTGTACCCAAATCTACCTTAGAAATGCAGATATATACTTAAAACACCTTCTTTTGGGACAAATAATTGGTTTTCGCCCTTGATTTACGGAAGATTATAGCCAAAACATGCATTTTCATAACTTAGCGAACTGAAATCTACATTAAAACTGCAGATAACTACTTAAAAATTCACTTCCTTGAATTGATAATAGGTTTTTCTTTGTCATTATAAACAGATTCCAGTCAAAATCGGCTTCTTCGATTCATATCGTATCTAAAACCGCATCAAAACTGCAAATATCAGTTTAAACTATCATTTTTTGATACAAAAAGTTATATATTCATGTCAATATCTATCAAATTCTAGTCAAAATCGGCGTCTTTGGGCATTTTAGTAACGAAAACCTTAATAAACTATTAGATTTCGACGTAAGGCAACCTTTCTGAGCCAAATAGTTGCCGATTTCGATAAAATCTTAGTCAGAATCTGCTTTTTCGCCTCTTATTGTACCCAAATCTACCTTAGAAATGCAGATATATACTTAAAACACCTTCTTTTGGGACAAATAATTGGTTTTCGCCCTTGATTTACGGAAGATTATAGCCAAAACATGCATTTTCATAACTTAGCGAACTGAAATCTACATTAAAACTGCAGATAACTACTTAAAAATTCACTTCCTTGAATTGATAATAAGTTTTTCTTTGTCAGTTTAAACAGATTCCAGTCAAAACCGGCTTCTTCGACTCATATCGTACCTAAAACCGCATCAAAACTGCAAATATCAGTTTAAACTATCATTTTTTGATACAAACAGTTATATATTCATGTCAATATCTTTAAAATTCTAGTCAAAATCGGCGTCTTTGGGCATTTTAGTAACGAAAACCTTAATAAACTATTAGATTTCGACGTAAGGCAACCTTTCTGAGTCAAATAGTTGCCGATTTCGATAAAATCTTAGTCAGAATCTGCTTTTTCGCCTCTAATTGTACCCAAATCTACCTTAGAAATGCAGATATATACTTAAAACACCTTCTTTTGGGACAAATAATTGGTTTTCGCCCTTGATTTACGGAAGATTATAGCCAAAACATGCATTTTCATAACTTAGCTAACTGAAATCTACATTAAAACTGCAGATAACTACTTAAAAATTCACTTCCTTGAATTGATAATAAGTTTTTTTTGTCATTTTAAACAGATTCCAGTCAAAATCGGCTTCTTCGACTCATATCGTACCTAAAACCGCATCAAAACTGCAAATATCAGTTTAAACTATCATTTTTTGATACAAACAGTTATATTTTCATGTCAATATCTTTCAAATTCTAGTCAAAATCGGCGTCTTTGGGCATTTTAGTAACGAAAACCTTAATAAACTATTAGATTTCGACGTAAGGCAACCTTTCTGAGTCAAATAGTTGCCGATTTCGATAAAATCTTAGTCAGAATCTGCTTTTTCGCCTCTTATTGTACCCAAATCTACCTTAGAAATGCAGATATATACTTAAAACACCTTCTTTTGGGACAAATAATTGGTTTTCGCCCTTGATTTACGGAAGATTATAGCCAAAACATGCATTTTCATAACTTAGCGAACTGAAATCTACATTAAAACTGCAGATAACTACTTAAAAATTCACTTCCTTGAATTGATAATAGGTTTTTCTTTGTCATTTTAAACAGATTCCAGTCAAAATCGGCTTCTTCGATTCATATCGTATCTAAAACCGCATCAAAACTGCAAATATGAGTTTAAACTATCATTTTTTGATACAAAAAGTTATATATTCATGTCAATATCTATCAAATTCTAGTCAAAATCGGCGGCTTTGGGCATTTTAGTAACGAAAACCTTAATAAACTATTAGATTTCGACGTAAGGCAACCTTTCTGAGCCAAATAGTTGCCGATTTCGATAAAATCTTAGTCAGAATCTGCTTTTTCGCCTCTTATTGTACCCAAATCTACCTTAGAAATGCAGATATATACTTAAAACACCTTCTTTTGGGACAAATAATTGGTTTTCGCCCTTGATTTACGGAAGATTATAGCCAAAACATGCATTTTCATAACTTAGCGAACTGAAATCTACAATAAAACTGCAGATAACTACTTAAAAATTCACTTCCTTGAATTGATAATAAGTTTTTCTTTGTCATTTTAAACAGATTCCAGTCAAAACCGGCTTCTTCGACTCATATCGTACCTAAAACCGCATCAAAACTGCAAATATCAGTTTAAACTATCATTTTTTGATACAAACAGTTATATATTCATGTCAATATCTTTAAAATTCTAGTCAAAATCGGCGTCTTTGGGCATTTTAGTAACGAAAACCTTAATAAACTATTAGATTTCGACGTAAGGCAACCTTTCTGAGTCAAATAGTTGCCGATTTCGATAAAATCTTGAAATATATAACTGTTTGTATCAAAAAATGATAGTTTAAACTGATATTTGCAGTTTTGATGCGGTTTTAGGTACGATATGAGTCGAAGAAGCCGATTTTGACTGGAATCTGTTTAAAATGACAAAGAAAAACTTATTATCAATTCAAGGAAGTGAATTTTTAAGTAGTTATCTGCAGTTTTAATGTAGATTTCAGTTCGCTAAGTTATGAAAATGCATGTTTTGGCTATAATCTTCCGTAAATCAAGGGCGAAAACCAATTATTTGTCCCAAAAGAAGGTGTTTTAAGTATATATCTGCATTTCTAAGGTAGATTTGGGTACAATAAGAGGCGAAAAAGCAGATTCTGACTAAGGTTTTATCGAAATCGGCAACTATTTGGCTCAGAAAGGTTGCCTTACGTCGAAATCTAATAGTTTATTAAGGTTTTCGTTACTAAAATGCCCAAAGACGCCGATTTTGACTAGAATTTGATAGATATTGACATGAATATATAACTTTTTGTATCAAAAAATGATAGTTTAAACTGATATTTGCAGTTTTGATGCGGTTTTAGATACGATATGAATCGAAGAAGCCGATTTTGACTGGAATCTGTTTAAAATGACAAAGAAAAACCTATTATCAATTCAAGGAAGTGAATTTTTAAGTAGTTATCTGCAGTTTTAATGTAGATTTCAGTTCGCTAAGTTATGAAAATGCATGTTTTGGCTATAATCTTCCGTAAATCAAGGGCGAAAGCCAATTATTTGTCCAAAAGAAGGTGTTTTAAGTATATATCTGCATTTCTAAGGTAGATTTGGGTACAATAAGAGGCGAGAAAGCAGATTCTGACTAAGATTTTATCGAAATCGGCAACTATTTGACTCAGAAAGGTTGCCTTACGTCGAAATCTAATAGTTTATTAAGGTTTTCGTTACTAAAATGCCCAAAGACGCCGATTTTGACTAGAATTTGAAAGATATTGACATGAATATATAACTGTTTGTATCAAAAAATGATAGTTTAAACTGATATTTGCAGTTTTGATGCGGTTTTAGGTACGATATGAGTCGAAGAAGCCGATTTTGACTGGAATCTGTTTAAAATGACAAAAAAAACTTATTATCAATTCAAGGAAGTGAATTTTTAAGTAGTTATCTGCAGTTTTAATGAAGATTTCAGTTAGCTAAGTTATGAAAATGCATGTTTTGGCTATAATCTTCCGTAAATCAAGGGCGAAAACCAATTATTTGTCCCAAAAGAAGGTGTTTTAAGTATATATCTGCATTTCTAAGGTAGATTTGGGTACAATAAGAGGCGAAAAAGCAGATTCTGACTAAGATTTTATCGAAATCGGCAACTATTTGACTCAGAAAGGTTGCCTTACGTCGAAATCTAATAGTTTGTTAAGGTTTTCGTTACTAAAATGCCCAAAGACGCCGATTTTGACTAGAATTTGATAGATATTGACATGAATATATAACTGTTTGTATCAAAAAATGATAGTTTAAACTGATATTTGCAGTTTTGATGCGGTTTTAGATACGATATGAATCGAAGAAGCCGATTTTGACTGGAATCTGTTTAAAATGACAAAGGAAAACCTATTATCAATTCAAGGAAGTGAATTTTTAAGTAGTTATCTGCAGTTTTAATGTAGATTTCAGTTCGCTAAATTATGAAAATGCATGTTTTGGCTATAATCTTCCGTAAATCAAGTGCGAAAACCAATTATTTGTCCCAAAAGAAGGTGTTTTAAGTATATATCTGCATTTCTAAGGTAGATTTGGGTACAATAAGAGGCGAAAAAGCAGATTCTGACTAAGATTTTATCGAAATCGGCAACTATTTGACTCAGAAAGGTTGCCTTACGTCGAAATCTAATAGTTTATTAAGGTTTTCGTTACTAAAATGCCCAAAGACGAAGATTTTGACTAGAATTTGAAAGATATTGACATGAATATATAACTGTTTGTATCAAAAAATGATAGTTTAAACTGATATTTGCAGTTTTGATGCGGTTTTAGATACGATATGAATCGAAGAAGCCGATTTTGACTGGAATCTGTTTAAAATGACAAAGAAAAACCTATTATCAATTCAAGGAAGTGAATTTTTAAGTAGTTATCTGCAGTTTTAATGTAGATTTCAGTTCGCTAAGTTATGAAAATGCATGTTTTGGCTATAATCTTCCGTAAATCAAGTTCCAAAACCAATTATTTGTCCCAAAAGAAGGTGTTTTAAGTATATATCTGCATTTCTAGGGTAGATTTGGGAACAATAAGAGGCGAAAAAGCAGATTCTGACTAAGATTTTATCGAAATCGGCAACTATTTGACTCAGAAAGGTTGCCTTACGTCGAAATCTAATAGTTTATTAAGGTTTTCGTTACTAAAATGCCCAAAGACGCCGATTTTGACTAGAATTTGAAAGATATTGACATGAATATATAACTGTTTGTATCAAAAAATGATAGTTTAAACTGATATTTGCAGTTTTGATGCGGTTTTAGATACGATATGAATCGAAGAAGCCGATTTTGACTGGAATCTGTTTAAAATGACAAAGAAAAACCTATTATCAATTCAAGGAAGTGAATTTTTAAGTAGTTATCTGCAGTTTTAATGTAGATTTCAGTTCGCTAAGTTATGAAAATGCATGTTTTGGCTATAATCTTCCGTAAATCAAGGGCGAAAACCAATTATTTGTCCCAAAAGAAGTTGTTTTAAGTATATATCTGCATTTCTAAGGTAGATTTGGGTACAATAAGAGGCGAAAAAGCAGATTCTGACTAAGATTTTATCGAAATCGGCAACTATTTGACTCAGAAAGGTTGCCTTACGTCGAAATCTAATAGTTTATTAAGGTTTTCGTTACTAAAATGCCCAAAGACGCCGATTTTGACTAGAATTTGAAAGATATTGACATGAATATATAACTGTTTGTATCAAAAAATGATAGTTTAAACTGATATTTGCAGTTTTGATGCGGTTTTAGATACGATATGAATCGAAGAAGCCGATTTTGACTGGAATCTGTTTAAAATGACAAAAAAAACTTATTATCAATTCAAGGAAGTGAATTTTTAAGTAGTTATCTGCAGTTTAAATGTAGATTTCAGTTCGCTAAGTTATGAAAATGCATGTTTTGGCTATAATCTTCCGTAAATCAAGGGCGAAAAAAAATTATTTGTCCCAAAAGAAGGTGTTTTAAGTATATATCTGCATTTCGAAGGTAGATTTGGGTACAATAAGAGGCGAAAAAGCAGATTCTGACTAAGATTTTATCGAAATCGGCAACTATTTGACTCAGAAAGGTTGCCTTACGTCGAAATCTAATAGTTTGTTAAGGTTTTCGTTACTAAAATGCCCAAAGACGCCGATTTTGACTAGAATTTGATAGATATTGACATGAATATATAACTGTTTGTATCAAAAAATGATAGTTTAAACTGATATTTGCAGTTTTGATGCGGTTTTAGATACGATATGAATCGAAGAAGCCGATTTTGACTGGAATCTGTTTAAAATGACAAAGGAAAACCTATTATCAATTCAAGGAAGTGAATTTTTAAGTAGTTATCTGCAGTTTTAATGTAGATTTCAGTTCGCTAAATTATGAAAATGCATGTTTTGGCTATAATCTTCCGTAAATCAAGTTCGAAAACCAATTATTTGTCCCAAAAGAAGGCGTTTTAAGTATATATCTGCAATTCTAGGGTAGATTTGGGAACAATAAGAGGCGAAAAAGCAGATTCTGACTAAGATTTTATCGAAATCGGCAACTATTTGACTCAGAAAGGTTGCCTTACGTCGAAATCTAATAGTTTATTAAGGTTTTCGTTACTAAAATGCCCAAAGACGCCGATTTTGACTAGAATTTGAAAGATATTGACATGAATATATAACTGTTTGTATCAAAAAATGATAGTTTAAACTGATATTTGCAGTTTTGATGCGGTTTTAGATACGATATGAATCGAAGAAGCCGATTTTGACTGGAATCTGTTTAAAATGACAAAGAAAAACCTATTATTAATTCAAGGAAGTGAATTTTTAAGTAGTTATCTGCAGTTTTAATGTAGATTTCAGTTCGCTAAGTTATGAAAATGCATGTTTTGGCTATAATCTTCCGTAAATCAAGGGCGAAAACCAATTATTTGTCCCAAAAGAAGTTGTTTTAAGTATATATCTGCATTTCTAAGGTAGATTTGGGTACAATAAGAGGCGAAAAAGCAGATTCTGACTAAGATTTTATCGAAATCGGCAACTATTTGACTCAGAAAGGTTGCCTTACGTCGAAATCTAATAGTTTATTAAGGTTTTCGTTACTAAAATGCCCAAAGACGCCGATTTTGACTAGAATTTGAAAGATATTGACATGAATATATAACTGTTTGTATCAAAAAATGATAGTTTAAACTGATATTTGCAGTTTTGATGCGGTTTTAGATACGATATGAATCGAAGAAGCCGATTTTGACTGGAATCTGTTTAAAATGACAAAGAAAAACCTATTATCAATTCAAGGAAGTGAATTTTTAAATAGTTATCTGCAGTTTAAATGTAGATTTCAGTTCGCTAAGTTATGAAAATGCATGTTTTGGCTATAATCTTCCGTAAATCAAGGGCGAAAAAAAATTATTTGTCCCAAAAGAAGGTGTTTTAAGTATATATCTGCATTTCGAAGGTAGATTTGGGTACAATAAGAGGCGAAAAAGCAGATTCTGACTAAGATTTTATCGAAATCGGCAACTATTTGACTCAGAAAGGTTGCCTTACGTCGAAATCTAATAGTTTATTAAGGTTTTCGTTACTAAAATGCCCAATCACGCCGATTTTGACTAGAATTTGAAAGATATTGAAATGAATATATAACTGTTTGTATCAAAAAATGATAGTTTAAACTGATATTTGCAGTTTTGATGCGGTTTTAGGTACGATATGAGTCGAAGAAGCCGATTTTGACTGGAATCTGTTTAAAATGACAAAGAAAAACTTATTATCAATTCAAGGAAGTGAATTTTTAAGTAGTTATCTGCAGTTTTAATGTAGATTTCAGTTCGCTAAGTTATGAAAATGCATGTTTTGGCTATAATCTTCCGTAAATCAAGGGCGAAAACCAATTATTTGTCAAAAAAGAAGGTGTTTTAAGTATATATCTGCATTTCTAAGGTAGATTTGGGTACAAGAAGAGGCGAAAAAGCAGATTCTGACTAAGATTTTATCGAAATCGGCAACTATTTGACTCAGAAAGGTTGCCTTACGTCGAAATTTAATAGTTTATTAAGGTTTTCGTTACTAAAATGCCCAAAGACGCCGATTTTGACTAGAATTTGAAAGATATTGACATGAATATATAACTGTTTGTATCAAAAAATGATAGTTTAAACTGATATTTGCAGTTTTGATGCGGTTTTAGGTACGATATGAGTCGAAGAAGCCGATTTTGACTGGAATCTGTTTAAAATGACAAAAAAAACTTATTATCAATTCAAGGAAGTGAATTTTTAAGTAGTTATCTGCAGTTTTAATGTAGATTTCAGTTAGCTAAGTTATGAAAATGCATGTTTTGGCTATAATCTTCCGTAAATCAAGGGCGAAAACCAATTATTTGTCCCAAAAGAAGGTGTTTTAAGTATATATCTGCATTTCTAATTTAGATTTGGGTACAATAAGAGGCGAAAAAGCAGATTCTGACTAAGATTTTATCGAAATCGGCAACTATTTGACTCAGAAAGGTTGCCTTACGTCGAAATCTAATAGTTTATTAAGGTTTTCGTTACTGAAATGCCCAAAGACGCCGATTTTGACTAGAATTTGAAAGATATTGAAATGAATATATAACTGTTTGTATCAAAAAATGATAGTTTAAACTGATATTTGCAGTTTTGATGCGGTTTTAGGTACGATATGAGTCGAAGAAGCCGATTTTGACTGGAATCTGATTAAAATGACAAAAAAAACTTATTATCAATTCAAGGAAGTGAATTTTTAAGTAGTTATCTGCAGTTTTAATGTAGATTTCAGTTCGCTAAGTTATGAAAATGCATGTTTTGGCTATAATCTTCCGTAAATCAAGGGCGAAAACCAATTATTTGTCCCAAAAGAAGGTGTTTTAAGTATATGTCTGCATTTCTAAGGTAGATTTGGGTACAATAAGAGGCGAAAAAGCAGATTCTGACTAAGATTTTATCGAAATCGGCAACTATTTGGCTCAGAAATGTTGCTTTACGTCGAAATCTAATAGTTTATTAAGGTTTTCGTTACTAAAATGCCCAAAGACGCCGATTTTGACTAGAATTTGATAGATATTGACATGAATATATAACTGTTTGTATCAAAAAATGATAGTTTAAACTGATATTTGCAGTTTTGATGCGGTTTTAGATACGATATGAATCGAAGAAGCCGATTTTGACTGGAATCTGTTTAAAATGACAAAGAAAAACCTATTATCAATTCAAGGAAGTGAATTTTTAAGTAGTTATCTGCAGTTTTAATGTAGATTTCAGTTCGCTAAGTTATGAAAATGCATGTTTTGGCTATAATCTTCCGTAAATCAAGGGCGAAAACCAATTATTTGTCCCAAAAGAAGGTGTTTTAAGTATATATCTGCATTTCTAAGGTAGATTTGGGTACAATAAGAGGCGAAAAAGCAGATTCTGACTAAGATTTTATCGAAATCGGCAACTATTTGACTCAGAAAGGTTGCCTTACGTCGAAATCTAATAGTTTATTAAGGTTTTCGTTACTAAAATGCCCAAAGACGCCCATTTTGACTAGAATTTGAAAGATATTGACATGAATATATAACTGTTTGTATCAAAAATTGATAGTTTAAACTGATATTTGCAGTTTTGATGCGGTTTTAGATACGATATGAATCGAAGAAGCCGATTTTGACTGGAATCTGTTTATAATGACAAAGAAAAACCTATTATCAATTCAAGGAAGTGAATTTTTAAGTAGTTATCTGCAGTTTTAATGTAGATTTCAGTTCGCTAAGTTATGAAAATGCATGTTTTGGCTATAATCTTCCGTAAATCAAGGGCGAAAACCAATTATTTTTCCCAAAAGAAGGTTTTTTAAGATTATATCTGCATTTCTAAGGTAGATTTGGGTACAATAAGCGGCGAAAAAGCAGATTCTGACTAAGATTTTATCGAAATCGGCAACTATTTGACTCAGAAAGGTTGCCTTACGTCGAAATCTAATAGTTTATTAAGGTTTTCGTTATTAAAATGCCCAAAGACGCCGATTTTGACTAGAATTTGAAAGATATTGACATGAATATATAACTGTTTGTATCAAAAAATGATAGTTTAAACTGATATTTGCAGTTTTGATGCGGTTTTAGATACGATATGAATCGAAGAAGCCGATTTTGACTGGAATCTGTTTAAAATGACAAAGAAAAACCTATTATCAATTCAAGGAAGTGAATTTTTAAGTAGTTATCTGCAGTTTTAATGTAGATTTCAGTTCGCTAAGTTATGAAAATGCATGTTTTGGCTATAATCTTCCGTAAATCAAGGGCGAAAACCAATTATTTGTCCCAAAAGAAGGTGTTTTAAGTATATATCTGCATTTCTAAGGTAGATTTTGGTACAATAAGAGGCGAAAAAGCAGATTCTGACTAACATTTTATCGAAATCGGCAACTATTTGACTCAGAAAGGTTGCCTTACGTCGAAATCTAATAGTTTATTAAGGTTTTCGTTACTAAAATGCCCAAAGACGCCGATTTTGACTAGAATTTGAAAGATATTGACATGAATATATAACTGTTTGTATCAAAAAATGATAGTTTAAAATGATATTTGCAGTTTTGATGCGGTTTTAGATACGAAATGAATCGAAGAAGCCGATTTTGGCAGGAATCTGTTTAAAATGACAAAGAAAAACCTATTATCAATTCAAGGAAGTAAATTTTTAAGTTGTTATCTGCAGTTTTAATGTAGATTTCAGTTCGCTAAGTTATGAAAATGCATGTTTTGGCTATAATCTTCCGTAAATCAAGGGCGAAAACCAATTATTTGTCCCAAAAGAAGGTGTTTTAAGTATATATCTGCATTTCTAAGGTAGATTTGGGTACAATAAGAGGCGAAAAAGCAGATTCTAACTAAGATTTTATCGAAATCGGCAACTATTTGACTCAGAAAGGTTGCCTTACGTCGAAATCTAATAGTTTATTAGGGTTTTCGTTACTAAAATGCCCAAAGACGCCGATTTTGACTAGAATTTGAAAGATATTGACATGAATATATCAAAAAATGATAGTTTAAACTGATATTTGCAGTTTTGATGCGGTTTTAGATACAATATGAATCGAAGAAGCCGATTTTGACTAAGATTTTATCGAAATCGGCAACTATTTGACTCAGAAAGGTTGCCTTACGTCGAAATCTAATAGTTTATTAAGGTTTTCGTTACTAAAATGCCCAAAGACGCCCATTTTGACTAGAATTTGAAAGATATTGACATGAATATATAACTGTTTGTATCAAAAAATGATAGTTTAAACTGATATTTGCTGTTTTGATGCCGTTTTAGATACGATATGAATCGAAGAAGCCGATTTTGACTGGAATCTGTTTAAAATGACAAAGAAAAACCTATTATCAATTCAAGGAAGTGAATTTTTAAGTAGTTATCTGCAGTTTTAATGTAGATTTCAGTTCGCTAAGTTATACAATAAGAGGCGAAAAAGCAGATTCTGACTAAGATTTTATCGAAATCGGCAACTATTTGACTCAGAAAGGTTGCCTTACGTCGAAATCTAATAGTTTATTAAGGTTTTCGTTACTAAAATGCCCAAAGACGCCGATTTTGACTAGAATTTGAAAGATACTGACATGAATATATAACTGTTTGTATCAAAAAATGATAGTTTAAACTGATATTTGCAGTTTTGATGCGGTTTTAGATACGAAATGAATCGAAGAAGCCGATTTTGGCAGGAATCTGTTTAAAATGACAAGGAAAAACCTATTATCAATTCAAGGAAGTAAATTTTTAAGTAGTTATCTGCAGTTTTAATGTAGATTTCAGTTCGCTAAGTTATGAAAATGCATGTTTTGGCTATAATCTTCCGTAAATCAAGGGCGAAAACCAATTATTTGTCCCAAAAGAAGGTGTTTTAAGTATATATCTGCATTTCTAAGGTAGATTTGGGTACAATAAGAGGCGAAAAAGCAGATTCTAACTAAGATTTTATCGAAATCGGCAACTATTTGACTCAGAAAGGTTGCCTTACGTCGAAATCTAATAGTTTATTAGGGTTTTCGTTACTAAAATGCCCAAAGACGCCGATTTTGACTAGAATTTGAAAGATATTGACATGAATATATCAAAAAATGATAGTTTAAACTGATATTTGCAGTTTTGATGCGGTTTTAGATACAATATGAATCGAAGAAGCCGATTTTGACTGGAATCTGTTTAAAATGACAAAGAAAAACCTATTATCAATTCAAGGAAGTGAATTTTTAAGTAGTTATCTGCAGTTTTAATGTAGATTTCAGTTCGCTAAGTTATGAAAATGCATGTTTTGGCTATAATCTTCCGTAAATCAAGGGCGAAAACCAATTATTTTTCCCAAAAGAAGGTGTTTTAAGAATATATCTGCATTTCTAAGGTAGATTTGGGTACAATAAGCGGCGAAAAAGCAGATGCTGACTAAGATTTTATCGAAATCGGCAACTATTTGACTCAGAAAGGTTGCCTTACGTCGAAATCTAATAGTTTATTAAGGTTTTCGTTATTAAAATGCCCAAAGACGCCGATTTTGACTAGAATTTGAAAGATATTGACATGAATATATAACTGTTTGTATCAAAAAATGATAGTTTAAACTGATATTTGCAGTTTTGATGCGGTTTTAGATACGATATGAATCGAAGAAGCCGATTTTGACTGGAATCTGTTTAAAATGACAAAGAAAAACCTATTATCAATTCAAGGAAGTGAATTTTTAAGTAGTTATCTGCAGTTTCAATGTAGATTTCAGTTCGCTAAGTTATGAAAATGCATGTTTTGGCTATAATCTTCCGTAAATCAAGGGCGAAAACCAATTATTTGTCCCAAAAGAAGGTGTTTTAAGTATATATCTGCATTTCTAAGGTAGATTTGGGTACAATAAGAGGCGAAAAAGCAGATTCTGACTAAGATTTTATCGAAATCGGCAACTATTTGACTCAGAAAGGTTGCCTTACGTCAAAATCTATTAGCTTATTAAGGTTTTCGTTATTAAAATGCCCAAAGACGCCGATTTTGACTAGAATTTGAAAGATATTGACATGAATATATAACTGTTTGTATCAAAAAATGATAGTTTAAACTGATATTTGCAGTTTTGATGCGGTTTTAGATACGATATGAATCGAAGAAGCCGATTTTGGCAGGAATCTGTTTAAAATGACAAAGAAAAACCTATTATCAATTCAAGGAAGTAAATTTTTAAGTAGTTATCTGCAGTTTTAATGTAGATTTCAGTTCGCTAAGTTATGAAAATGCATGTTTTGGCTATAATCTTCCGTAAATCAAGGGCGAAAACCAATTATTTGTCCCAAAAGAAGGTGTTTTAAGTATATATCTGCATTTCCAAGGTAGATTTTGGTACAATAAGAGGCGAAAAAGCAGATTCTGACTAACATTTTATCGAAATCGGCAACTATTTGACTCAGAAAGGTTGCCTTACGTCGAAATCTAATAGTTTATTAAGGTTTTCGTTACTAAAATGCCCAAAGACGCCGATTTTGACTAGAATTTGAAAGATATTGACATGAATATATAACTGTTTGTATCAAAAAATGATAGTTTAAAATCATATTTGCAGTTTTGATGCGGTTTTAGATACGAAATGAATCGAAGAAGCCGATTTTGGCAGGAATCTGTTTAAAATGACAAAGAAAAACCTATTATCAATTCAAGGAAGTAAATTTTTAAGTTGTTATCTGCAGTTTTAATGTAGATTTCAGTTTGCTAAGTTATGAAAATGCATGTTTTGGCTATAATCTTCCGTAAATCTAGGGCGAAAAAAAATTATTTGTCCCAAAAGAAGGTGTTTTAAGTATATATCTGCATTTCTAAGGTAGATTTGGGTACAATAAGAGGCGAAAAAGCAGATTCTAACTAAGATTTTATCGAAATCGGCAACTATTTGACTCAGAAAGGTTGCCTTACGTCGAAATCTAATAGTTTATTAGGGTTTTCGTTACTAAAATGCCCAAAGACGCCGATTTTGACTAGAATTTGAAAGATATTGACATGAATATATAACTGTTTGTATCAAAAAATGACAGTTTAAACTGATATTTGCTGTTTTGATGCGGTTTTAGATACGATATGAATCGAAGAAGCCGATTTTGACTGGAATCTGTTTAAAATGACAAAGAAAAACCTATTATCAATTCAAGGAAGTGAATTTTTAAGTAGTTATCTGCAGTTTTAATGTAGATTTCAGTTCGCTAAGTTATACAATAAGAGGCGAAAAAGCAGATTCTGACTAAGATTTTATCGAAATCGGCAACTATTTGACTCAGAAAGGTTGCCTTACGTCGAAATCTAATAGTTTATTAAGGTTTTCGTTACTAAAATGCCCAAAGACGCCGATTTTGACTAGAATTTGAAAGATATTGACATGAATATATAACTGTTTGTATCAAAAAATGATAGTTTAAACTGATATTTGCAGTTTTGATGCGGTTTTAGATACGATATGAATCGAAGAAGCCGATTTTGACTGGAATCTGTTTAAAATGACAAAGAAAAACCTATTATCAATTCAAGGAAGTAAATTTTTAAGTAGTTATCTGCAGTTTTAATGTAGATTTCAGTTCGCTAAGTTATGAAAATGCATGTTTTGGCTATAATCTTCCGTAAATCAAGGGCGAAAACCAATTATTTGTCCCAAAAGAAGGTGTTTTAAGTATATATCTGCATTTCTAAGGTAGATTTGGGTACAATAAGAGGCGAAAAAGCAGATTCTAACTAAGATTTTATCGAAATCGGCAACTATTTGACTCAGAAAGGTTGCCTTACGTCGAAATCTAATAGTTTATTAGGGTTTTCGTTACTAAAATGCCCAAAGACGCCGATTTTGACTAGAATTTGAAAGATATTGACATGAATATATCAAAAAATGATAGTTTAAACTGATATTTGCAGTTTTGATGCGGTTTTAGATACAATATGAATCGAAGAAGCCGATTTTGACTGGAATCTGTTTAAAATGACAAAGAAAAACCTATTATCAATTCAAGGAAGTGAATTTTTAAGTAGTTATCTGCAGTTTTAATGTAGATTTCAGTTCGCTAAGTTATGAAAATGCATGTTTTGGCTATAATCTTCCGTAAATCAAGGGCGAAAACCAATTATTTTTCCCAAAAGAAGGTGTTTTAAGTATATATCTGCATTTCTAAGGTAGATTTGGGTACAATAAGCGGCGAAAAAGCAGATGCTGACTAAGATTTTATCGAAATCGGCAACTATTTGAATCAGAAAGGTTGCCTTACGTCGAAATCTAATAGTTTATTAAGGTTTTCGTTATTAAAATGCCCAAAGACGCCGATTTTGACTAGAATTTGAAAGATATTGACATGAATATATAACTGTTTGTATCAAAAAATGATAGTTTAAACTGATATTTGCAGTTTTGATGCGGTTTTAGATACGATATGAATCGAAGAAGCCGATTTTGACTGGAATCTGTTTAAAATGACAAAGAAAAACCTATTATCAATTCAAGGAAGTGAATTTTTAAGTAGTTATCTGCAGTTTCAATGTAGATTTCAGTTCGCTAAGTTATGAAAATGCATGTTTTGGCTATAATCTTCCGTAAATCAAGGGCGAAAACCAATTATTTGTCCCAAAAGAAGGTGTTTTAAGTATATATCTGCATTTCTAAGGTAGATTTGGGTACAATAAGAGGCGAAAAAGCAGATTCTGACTAAGATTTTATCGAAATCGGCAACTATTTGACTCAGAAAGGTTGCCTTACGTCGAAATCTAATAGCTTATTAAGGTTTTCGTTACTAAAATGCCCAAAGACGCCGATTTTGACTAGAATTTGAAAGATATTGACATGAATATATAACTGTTTGTATCAAAAAATGATAGTTTAAACTGATATTTGCAGTTTTGATGCGGTTTTAGATACGATATGAATCGAAGAAGCCGATTTTGGCAGGAATCTGTTTAAAATGACAAAGAAAAACCTATTATCAATTCAAGGAAGTAAATTTTTAAGTAGTTATCTGCAGTTTTAATGTAGATTTCAGTTCGCTAAGTTATAAAAATGCATGTTTTGGCTATAATCTTCCATAAATCAAGGGCGAAAACCAATTATTTGTCCCAAAAGAAGGTGTTTTAAGTATATATCTGCATTTCTAAGGTAGATTTGCGTACAATAAGAGGCGAAAAAGCAGATTCTAACTAAGATTTTATCGAAATCGGCAACTATCTGACTCAGAAAGGTTGCCTTACGTCGAAATCTAATAGTTTATTAGGGTTTTCGTTACTAAAATGCCCAAAGACGCCGATTTTGACTAGAATTTGAAAGATATTGACATGAATATATCAAAAAATGATAGTTTAAACTGATATTTGCAGTTTTGATGCGGTTTTAGATACGATATGAATCGAAGAAGCCGATTTTGACTGGAATCTGTTTAAAATGACAAAGAAAAACCTATTATCAATTCAAGGATGTGAATTTTTAAGTAGTTATCTGCAGTTTTAATGTAGATTTCAGTTCGCTAAGTTATGAAAATGCATGTTTTGGCTATAATCTTCCGTAAATCAAGGGCGAAAACCAATTATTTTTCCCAAAAGAAGGTGTTTTAAGTATATATCTGCATTTCTAAGGTAGATTTGGGTACAATAAGAGGCGAAAAAGCAGATTCTGACTAAGATTTTTTCGAAATCGGCAACTATTTGACTCAGAAAGGTTGCCTTACGTCGAAATCTAATAGTTTATTAAGGTTTTCATTATTCAAATGCCCAAAGACGCCGATTTTGACTAGAATTTGAAAGATATTGACATGAATATATAACTGTTTGTATCAAAAAATGATAGTTTAAACTGATATTTTCAGTTTTGATGCGGTTTTAGATACGATATGAATCGAAGAAGCCTATTTTGGCAGGAATCTGTTTAAAATGACAAAGAAAAACCTATTATCAATTCAAGGAAGTGAATTTTTAAGTAGTTACTTGCAGTTTTAATGTAGATTTCCGTTCGCTAAGTTATGAAAATGCATGTTTTGGCTATAATCTTCCGTAAATCAAGGGCGAAAACCAATTATTTGTCCCAAAAGAAGGTGTTTTAAGTATATATCTGCATTTCTAAGGTAGATTTGGGTACAATAAGAGGCGAAAAAGCAGATTCTGACTAAGATTTTATCGAAATCGCCAACTATTTGACTCAGAAAGGTTGCCTTACGTCGAAATCTAATAGTTTATTAAGGCTTTCGTTACTAAAATGCCCAAAGACGACGATTTTGACTAGAATTTGAAAGATATTGACATGAATATATAACTGTTTGTATCAAAAAATGATAGTTTAAACTGATATTTGCAGTTTTGATGCGGTTTTAGATACGATATGAATCGAAGAAGCCGATTTTGACTGGAATCTGTTTAAAATGACAAAGAAAAACCTATTATCAATTCAAGGAAGTGAATTTTTAAGTAGTTATCTGCAATTTTAATGTAGATTTCAGTTCGCTAAGTTATGAAAATGCATGTTTTGGCTATAATCTTCCGTAAATCAAGGGCGAAAACCAATTATTTGACCCAAAAGAAGGTGTTTTAAGTATATATCTGCATTTCTAAGGTAGATTTGGGTACAATAAGTGGCGAAAAAGTAGATTCTGACTAAGATTTTATCGAAATCGGCAACTATTTGATTCAGAAAGGTTGCCTTACGTCGAAATCTAATAGTTTATTAAGGTTTTCGTTACTAAAATGCCCAAAGACCCCGATTTTGACTAGAATTTGAAAGATATTGACATGAATATATAACTGTTTGTATCAAAAAATGATAGTTTAAACTGATATTTGCAGTTTTGATGCGGTTTTAGGTACGATATGAGTCGAAGAAGCCGATTTTGACTGGAATCTGTTTAAAATGACAAAGAAAAACCTATTATCAATTCAAGGAAGTGAATTTTTAAGTAGTTATCTGCAGTTCTAATTTAGATTTCAGTTCGCTAAGTTATGAAAATGCATGTTTTGGCTATAATCTTCCGTAAATCAAGGGCGAAAACCAATTATTTGTCCCAAAAGAAGGTGTTTTAAGTATATATCTGCATTTCTAAGGTAGATTTGGGTACAATAAGAGGCGAAAAAGCAGATTCTGACTAAGATTTTATCGAAATCGGCAACTATTTGACTCAGAAAGGTTGCCTTACGTCGAAATCTAATAGTTTATTAAGGTTTTCGTTACTAAAATGCCCAAAGACGCCGATTTTGACTAGAATTTGAAAGATATTGACATGAATATATAACTGTTTGTATCAAAAAATGATAGTTTAAACTGATATTTGCAGTTTTGATGCGGTTTTAGATACGATATGAATCGAAGAAGCCGATTTTGACTGGAATCTGTTTAAAATGACAAAGAAAAACCTATTATCAATTCAAGGAAGTAAATTTTTAAGTAGTCATCTGCAGTTTTAATGTAGATTTCAGTTCGCTAAGTTATGAAAATGCATGTTTTGGCTATAATCTTCCCTAAATCAATGGCGAAAACCAATTATTTGTCGCAAAAGAAGGTGTTATAAGTATATATCTGCATTTCTAAGGTATATTTGGGTACAATAAGAGGCGAAAAAGCAGATTCTGACTAAGATTTTATCGAAATCGGCAACTATTTGACTCAGAAAGGTTGCCTTACGTCGAAATCTAGTAGTTTATTAAGGTTTTCGTTACTAAAATGCCCAAAGACGCCGATTTTGACTAGAATTTGAAAGATATTGACATGAATATATAACTGTTTGTATCAAAAAATGATAGTTTAAACTGATATTTGCAGTTTTGATGCGGTTTTAGATACGATGTGAATCGAAGAAGCCGATTTTGACTGGAATCTGTTTAAAATGACAAAGAAAAACCTATTATCAATTCAAGGAAGTGAATTTTTAAGTAGTTATCTGCAGTTTTAATGTAGATTTCAGTTCGCTAAGTTATGAAAATGCATGTTTTGGCTATAATCTTCCGTAAATCAAGGGCGAAAACCAATTATTTGTCCCAAAAGAAGGTGTTTTAAGTATATTATCTGCATTTCTAAGGTAGATTTGGGTACAATAAGAGGCGAAAAAGCAGATTCTGACCAAGATTTTATCGAAATCGGCAACTATTTGACTCAGAAAGTTTGCCTTACGTCGAAATCTAATAGTTTATTAAGGTTTTCGTTACTAAAATGCCCAAAGACGCCGATTTTGACTAGAATTTGAAAGATATTGACATGAATATAAAACTGTTTGTATCAAAAAATGATAGTTTAAACTGATATTTGCAGTTTTGATGCGGTTTTAGATACGATATGAATCGAAGAAGCCGATTTTGACTGGAATCTGTTTAAAATGACAAAGAAAAACCTATTATCAATTCAAGGAAGTGAATTTTTAAGTAGTTATCTGCAGTTTTAATGTAGATTTCAGTTCGCTAAGTTATGAAAATGCATGTTTTGGCTATAATCTTCCGTAAATCAAGGGCGAAAACCAATTATTTTTCCCAAAAGAAGGTGTTTTAAGTATATATCTGCATTTCTAAGGTAGATTTGGGTACAATAAGAGGCTAAAAAGCAGATTCTGACTAAGATTTTATCGAAATCGGCAACTATTTGACTCAGAAAGGTTGCCTTACGTCGAAATCTAGTAGTTTATTAAGGTTTTCGTTACTAAAATGCCCAAAGACGCCGATTTTGACTAGAATTTGAAAGATATTGACATGAATATATAACTGTTTGTATCAAAAAATGATAGTTTAAACTGATATTTGCAGTTTTGATGCGGTTTTAGATACGATGTGAATCGAAGAAGCCGATTTTGACTGGAATCTGTTTAAAATGACAAAGAAAAACCTATTATCAATTCAAGGAAGTGAATTTTTAAGTAGTTATCTGCAGTTTTAATGTAGATTTCAGTTCGCTAAGTTATGAAAATGCATGTTTTGGCTATAATCTTCCGTAAATCAAGGGCGAAAACCAATTATTGGTCCCAAAAGAAGGTGTTTTAAGTATATTATCTGCATTTCTAAGGTAGATTTGGGTACAATAAGAGGCGAAAAAGCAGATTCTGACCAAGATTTTATCGAAATCGGCAACTATTTGACTCAGAAAGTTTGCCTTACGTCGAAATCTAATAGTTTATTAAGGTTTTCGTTACTAAAATGCCCAAAGACGCCGATTTTGACTAGAATTTGAAAGATATTGACATGAATATAAAACTGTTTGTATCAAAAAATGATAGTTTAAACTGATATTTGCAGTTTTGATGCGGTTTTAGATACGATATGAATCGAAGAAGCCGATTTTGACTGGAATCTGTTTAAAATGACAAAGAAAAACCTATTATCAATTCAAGGAAGTGAATTTTTAAGTAGTTATCTGCAGTTTCAATGTAGATTTCAGTTCGCTAAGTTATGAAAATGCATGTTTTGGCTATAATCTTCCGTAAATCAAGGGCGAAAACCAATTATTTGTCCCAAAAGAAGGTGTTTTAAGTATATATCTGCATTTCTAAGGTAGATTTGGGTACAATAAGAGGCGAAAAAGCAGATTCTGACTAAGATTTTATCGAAATCGGCAACTATTTGACTCAGAAAGGTTGCCTTACGTCGAAATCTAATAGTTTATAAAGGAATTCGTTATTAAAATGCCCAAAGACGCCGATTTTGACTAGAATTTTAAAGATATTGACATGAATATATAACTGTTTGTATCAAAAAATGATAGTTTAAACTGATATTTGCAGTTTTGATGCGGTTTTAGATACGATATGAATCGAAGAAGCCGATTTTGACTGGAATCTGTTTAAAATGACAAAGAAAATCCTATTATCAATTCAAGGAAGTGAATTTTTAAGTAGTTATCTGCAGTTTTAATGTAGATTTCAGTTCGCTAAGTTATGAAAATGCATGTTTTGGCTATAATCTTCCGTAAATCAAGGGCGAAAACCAATTATTTGTCGCAAAAGAAGGTGTTTTAAGTATATATCTGCATTTCTAAGGTAGATTTGGGTACAATAAGAGGCGAAAAAGCAGATTCTGACTAAGATTTTATCGAAATCGGCAACTATTTGACTCAGAAAGGTTGCCTTACGTCGAAATCTAATAGTTTATTAAGGTTTTCGTTACTAAAATGCCCAAAGACGCCGATTTTGACTAGAATTTGAAAGATATTGACATGAATATATAACTGTTTGTATCAAAAAATGATAGTTTAAACTGATATTTGCAGTTTTGATGCGGTTTTAGATACGATATGAATCGAAGAAGCCGATTTTGGCAGGAATCTGTTTAAAATGACAAAGAAAAACCTATTATCAATTCAAGGAAGTGAATTTTTAAGTAGTTATCTGCAGTTTTAATGTAGATTTCAGTTCGCTAAGTTATGAAAATGCATGTTTTGGCTATAATCTTCCGTAAATCAAGGGCGAAAACCAATTATTTTTCCCAAAAGAAGGTGTTTTAAGTATATATCTGCATTTCTAAGGTAGATTTGGGTACAATAAGAGGCGAAAAAGCAGATTCTGACTAAGATTTTATCGAAATCGGCAACTATTTGACTCAGAAAGGTTGCCTTACGTCGAAATCTAATAGTTTATTAAGGTTTTCGTTATTAAAATGCCCAAAGACGCCGATTTTGACTAGAATTTGAAAGATATTGACATGAATATATAACTGTTTGTATCAAAAAATGATAGTTTAAACTGATATTTGCAGTTTTGATGCGGTTTTAGATACGATATGAATCGAAGAAGCCGATTTTGACTGGAATCTGTTTAAAATGACAAAGAAAATCCTATTATCAATTCAAGGAAGTGAATTTTTAAGTAGTTATCTGCAGTTTTAATGTAGATTTCAGTTCGCTAAGTTATGAAAATGCATGTTTTGGCTATAATCTTCCGTAAATCAAGGGCGAAAACCAATTATTTGTCGCAAAAGAAGGTGTTTTAAGTATATATCTGCATTTCTAAGGTAGATTTGGGTACAATAAGAGGCGAAAAAGCAGATTCTGACTAAGATTTTATCGAAATCGGCAACTATTTGACTCAGAAAGGTTGCCTTACGTCGAAATCTAATAGTTTATTAAGGTTTTCGTTACTAAAATGCCCAAAGACGCCGATTTTGACTAGAATTTGAAAGATATTGACATGAATATATAACTGTTTGTATCAAAAAATGATAGTTTAAACTGATATTTGCAGTTTTGATGCGGTTTTAGATACGATATGAATCGAAGAAGCCGATTTTGGCAGGAATCTGTTTAAAATGACAAAGAAAAACCTATTATCAATTCAAGGAAGTGAATTTTTAAGTAGTTATCTGCAGTTTTAATGTAGATTTCAGTTCGCTAAGTTATGAAAATGCATGTTTTGGCTATAATCTTCCGTAAATCAAGGGCGAAAACCAATTATTTGTCCCAAAAGAAATTGTTTTAAGTATATATCTGCATTTCTAAGGTAGATTTGGGTACAATAAGAGGCGAAAAAGCAGATTCTAACTAAGATTTTATCGAAATCGGCAACTATTTGACTCAGAAAGGTTGCCTTACGTCGAAATCTAATAGTTTATTAGGGTTTTCGTTACTAAAATGCCCAAAGACGCCGATTTTGACTAGAATTTGAAAGATATTGACATGAATATATCAAAAAATGATAGTTTAAACTGATATTTGCAGTTTTGATGCGGTTTTAGATACGATATGAATCGAAGAAGCCGATTTTGACTGGAATCTGTTTAAAATGACAAAGAAAAACCTATTATCAATTCAAGGAAATGAATTTTTAAGTAGTTATCTGCAATTTTAATGTGGATTTCAGTTCGCTAAGTTATGAAAATGCATGTTTTGGCTATAATCTTCCGTAAATCAAGGGCGAAAACCAATTATTTGTCGCAAAAGAAGGTGTTTTAAGTATATATCTGCATTTCTAAGGTAGATTTGGGTACAATAAGAGGTGAAAAAGCAGATTCTGACTAAGATTTTATCGGCAATTATTTGACTCAGAAAGGTTGCCTTACGTTGAAATCTAATAGTTTATTAAAGTTTTCGTTACTAAAATGCCCAAAGACGCCGATTTTGACTAGAATTTGAAAGATATTGACATGAATATATAACTGTTTGTATCAAAAAATGATAGTTTAAACTGATATTCGCAGTTTTGATGCGGTTTTAGATACGATATGAATCGAAGAAGCCGATTTTGACTGGAATCTGTTTAAAATGACAAAGAAAAATCTATTATCAATTCAAGGAAGTGAATTTTTAAGTGGTTATCTGCAGTTTTAATGTAGATTTCAGTTCGCTAAGTTATGAAAATGCATGTTTTGGCTATAATTTTCCGTAAATCAAGGGCGAAAACCAATTATTTTTCCCAAAAGAAGGTGTTTTAAGTATATATCTGCATTTCTAAGGTAGATTTGGGTACAATAAGAGGCGAAAAAGCAGACTCTGACTAAGATTTTATCGAAATCGGCAACTATTTGACTCAGAAAGGTTGCCTTACGTCGAAATCTAATAGTTTATTAAGGTTTTCGTTATTAAAATGCCCAAAGACGCCGATTTTGACTAGAATTTGAAAGATATTGACATGAATATATAACTGTTTGTATCAAAAAATGATAGTTTAAACTGATATTTGCAGTTTTGATGCGGTTTTAGGTTCGATATGAGTCGAAGAAGCCGATTTTGACTAGAATCTGTTTAAAATGACAAAGAAAAACCTATTATCAATTCAAGGAAGTGAATTTTTAAGTAGTTATCTGCAGTTTTAATGTAGATTTCAGTTCGCTAAGTTATGAAAATGCATGTTTTGGCTATAATCTTCCGTAAATCAAGGGCGAAAACCAATTATTTTTCCCAAAAGAAGGTGTTTTAAGTATATATCTGCATTTCTAAGGTAGATTTGGGTACAATAAGAGGCGAAAAAGCAGATTCTGACTAAGATTTTATCGAAATCGGCAACTATTTGACTCAGAAAGGTTGCCTTACGTCGAAATCTAATAGTTTATTAAGGTTTTCGTTATTAAAATGCCCAAAGACGCCGATTTTGACTAGAATTTGAAAGATATTGACATGAATATATAACTGTTTGTATCAAAAAATGATAGTTTAAACTGATATTTGCAGTTTTGATGCGGTTTTAGATACGATATGAATCGAAGAAGCCGATTTTGACTGGAATCTGTTTAAAATGACAAAGAAAAACCTATTATCAATTCAAGGAAGTGAATTTTTAAGTAGTTATCTACAGTTTTAATGTAGATTTCAGTTCGCTAACTTATGAAAATGCATGTTTTGGCTATAATCTTCCGTAAATCAAGGGCGAAAACCAATTATTTGTCGCAAAAGAAGGTGTTTTAAGTATATATCTGCATTTCTAAGGTATATTTGGGTACAATAAGAGGCGAAAAAGCAGATTCTGACTAAGATTTTATCGAAATCGGCAACTATTTGACTCAGAAAGGTTGCCTTACGTCGAAATCTAGTAGTTTATTAAGGTTTTCGTTACTAAAATGCCCAAAGACGCCGATTTTGACTAGAATTTGAAAGATATTGACATGAATATATAACTGTTTGTATCAAAAAATGATAGTTTAAACTGATATTTGCAGTTTTGATGCGGTTTTAGATACGATGTGAATCGAAGAAGCCGATTTTGACTGGAATCTGTTTAAAATGACAAAGAAAAACCTATTATCAATTCAAGGAAGTGAATTTTTAAGTAGTTATCTGCAGTTTTAATGTAGATTTCAGTTCGCTAAGTTATGAAAATGCATGTTTTGGCTATAATCTTCCGTAAAGCAAGGGCGAAAACCAATTATTTGTCCCAAAAGAAGGTGTTTTAAGTATATTATCTGCATTTCTAAGGTAGATTTGGGTACAATAAGAGGCGAAAAAGCAGATTCTGACTAAGATTTTATCGAAATCGGCAACTATTTGACTCAGAAAGGTTGCCTTACGTCGAAATCTAATAGTTTATTAAGGTTTTCGTTATTAAAATGCCCAAAGACGCCGATTTTGACTAGAATTTGAAAGATATTGACATGAATATATAACTGTTTGTATCAAAAAATGATAGTTTAAACTGATATTTGCAGTTTTGATGCGGTTTTAGATACGATATGAATCGAAGAAGCCGATTTTGACTGGAATCTGTTTAAAATGACAAAGAAAAACCTATTATCAATTCAAGGAAGTGAATTTTTAAGTAGTTATCTACAGTTTTAATGTAGATTTCAGTTCGCTAACTTATGAAAATGCATGTTTTGGCTATAATCTTCCGTAAATCAAGGGCGAAAACCAATTATTTGTCGCAAAAGAAGGTGTTTTAAGTATATATCTGCATTTCTAAGGTAGATTTGGGTACAATAAGAGGCGAAAAAGCAGATTCTGACTAAGATTTTATCGAAATCGGCAACTATTTGACTCAGAAAGGTTGCCTTACGTCGAAATCTAGTAGTTTATTAAGGTTTTCGTTACTAAAATGCCCAAAGACGCCGATTTTGACTAGAATTTGAAAGATATTGACATGAATATATAACTGTTTGTATCAAAAAATGATAGTTTAAACTGATATTTGCAGTTTTGATGCGGTTTTAGATACGATGTGAATCGAAGAAGCCGATTTTGACTGGAATCTGTTTAAAATGACAAAGAAAAACCTATTATCAATTCAAGGAAGTGAATTTTTAAGTAGTTATCTGCAGTTTTAATGTAGATTTCAGTTCGCTAAGTTATGAAAATGCATGTTTTGGCTATAATCTTCCGTAAAGCAAGGGCGAAAACCAATTATTTGTCCCAAAAGAAGGTGTTTTAAGTATATTATCTGCATTTCTAAGGTAGATTTGGGTACAATAAGAGGCGAAAAAGCAGATTCTGACCAAGATTTTATCGAAATCGGCAACTATTTGACTCAGAAAGTTTGCCTTACGTCGAAATCTAATAGTTTATTAAGGTTTTCGTTACTAAAATGCCCAAAGACGCCGATTTTGACTAGAATTTGAAAGATATTGACATGAATATAAAACTGTTTGTATCAAAAAATGATAGTTTAAACTGATATTTGCAGTTTTGATGCGGTTTTAGATACGATATGAATCGAAGAAGCCGATTTTGACTGGAATCTGTTTAAAATGACAAAGAAAAACCTATTATCAATTCAAGGAAGTGAATTTTTAAGTAGTTATCTGCAGTTTCAATGTAGATTTCAGTTCGCTAAGTTATGAAAATGCATGTTTTGGCTATAATCTTCCGTAAATCAAGGGCGAAAACCAATTATTTGTCCCAAAAGAAGGTGTTTTAAGTATATATCTGCATTTCTAAGGTAGATTTGGGTACAATAAGAGGCGAAAAAGCAGATTCTGACTAAGATTTTATCGAAATCGGCAACTATTTGACTCAGAAAGGTTGCCTTACGTCGAAATCTAATAGTTTATAAAGGTATTCGTTATTAAAATGCCCAAAGACGCCGATTTTGACTAGAATTTGAAAGATATTGACATGAATATATAACTGTTTGTATCAAAAAATGATAGTTTAAACTGATATTTGCAGTTTTGATGCGGTTTTAGATACGATATGAATCGAAGAAGCCGATTTTGACTGGAATCTGTTTAAAATGACAAAGAAAAACCTATTATCAATTCAAGGAAGTGAATTTTTAAGTAGTTATCTACAGTTTTAATGTAGATTTCAGTTCGCTAACTTATGAAAATGCATGTTTTGGCTATAATCTTCCGTAAATCAAGGGCGAAAACCAATTATTTGTCGCAAAAGAAGGTGTTTTAAGTATATATCTGCATTTCTAAGGTAGATTTGGGTACAATAAGAGGCGAAAAAGCAGATTCTGACTAAGATTTTATCGAAATCGGCAACTATTTGACTCAGAAAGGTTGCCTTACGTCGAAATCTAGTAGTTTATTAAGGTTTTCGTTACTAAAATGCCCAAAGACGCCGATTTTGACTAGAATTTGAAAGATATTGACATGAATATATAACTGTTTGTATCAAAAAATGATAGTTTAAACTGATATTTGCAGTTTTGATGCGGTTTTAGATACGATGTGAATCGAAGAAGCCGATTTTGACTGGAATCTGTTTAAAATGACAAAGAAAAACCTATTATCAATTCAAGGAAGTGAATTTTTAAGTAGTTATCTGCAGTTTTAATGTAGATTTCAGTTCGCTAAGTTATGAAAATGCATGTTTTGGCTATAATCTTCCGTAAAGCAAGGGCGAAAACCAATTATTTGTCCCAAAAGAAGGTGTTTTAAGTATATTATCTGCATTTCTAAGGTAGATTTGGGTACAATAAGAGGCGAAAAAGCAGATTCTGACCAAGATTTTATCGAAATCGGCAACTATTTGACTCAGAAAGTTTGCCTTACGTCGAAATCTAATAGTTTATTAAGGTTTTCGTTACTAAAATGCCCAAAGACGCCGATTTTGACTAGAATTTGAAAGATATTGACATGAATATAAAACTGTTTGTATCAAAAAATGATAGTTTAAACTGATATTTGCAGTTTTGATGCGGTTTTAGATACGATATGAATCGAAGAAGCCGATTTTGACTGGAATCTGTTTAAAATGACAAAGAAAAACCTATTATCAATTCAAGGAAGTGAATTTTTAAGTAGTTATCTGCAGTTTCAATGTAGATTTCAGTTCGCTAAGTTATGAAAATGCATGTTTTGGCTATAATCTTCCGTAAATCAAGGGCGAAAACCAATTATTTGTCCCAAAAGAAGGTGTTTTAAGTATATATCTGCATTTCTAAGGTAGATTTGGGTACAATAAGAGGCGAAAAAGCAGATTCTGACTAAGATTTTATCGAAATCGGCAACTATTTGACTCAGAAAGGTTGCCTTACGTCGAAATCTAATAGTTTATAAAGGTATTCGTTATTAAAATGCCCAAAGACGCCGATTTTGACTAGAATTTGAAAGATATTGACATGAATATATAACTGTTTGTATCAAAAAATGATAGTTTAAACTGATATTTGCAGTTTTGATGCGGTTTTAGATACGATATGAATCGAAGAAGCCGATTTTGACTGGAATCTGTTTAAAATGACAAAGAAAAACCTATTATCAATTCAAGGAAGTGAATTTTTAAGTAGTTATCTGCAGTTTTAATGTAGATTTCAGTTCGCTAAGTTATGAAAATGCATGTTTTGGCTATAATCTTCCGTAAATCAAGGGCGAAAACCAATTATTTTTCCCAAAAGAAGGTGTTTTAAGTATATATCTGCATTTCTAAGGTAGATTTGGGTACAATAAGAGGCGAAAAAGCAGATTCTGACCAAGATTTTATCGAAATCGGCAACTATTTGACTCAGAAAGGTTGCCTTACGTCGAAATCTAATAGTTTATTAAGGTTTTCGTTATTAAAATGCCCAAAGACGCCGATTTTGACTAGAATTTGAAAGATATTGACATGAATATATAACTGTTTGTATCAAAAAATGATAGTTTAAACTGATATTTGCAGTTTTGATGCGGTTTTAGATACGATATGAATCGAAGAAGCCGATTTTGACTGGAATCTGTTTAAAATGACAAAGAAAAACCTATTATCAATTCAAGGAAGTGAATTTTTAAGTAGTTATCTGCAGTTTTAATGTAGATTTCAGTTCGCTAAGTTATGAAAATGCATGTTTTGGCTATAATCTTCCGTAAATCAAGGGCGAAAACCAATTATTTGTCGCAAAAGAAGGTGTTTTAAGTATATATCTGCATTTCTAAGGTAGATTTGGGTACAATAAGAGGCGAAAAAGCAGATTCTGACTAAGATTTTATCGAAATCGGCAACTATTTGACTCAGAAAGGTTGCCTTACGTCGAAATCTAATAGTTTATTAAGGTTTTCGTTACTAAAAGCCCAAAGACGCCGATTTTGACTAGAATTTGAAAGATATTGACATGAATATATAACTGTTTGTATCAAAAAATGATAGTTTAAACTGATATTTGCAGTTTTGATGCGGTTTTAGATACGATATGAATCGAAGAAGCCGATTTTGGCAGGAATCTGTTTAAAATGACAAAGAAAAACCTATTATCAATTCAAGGAAGCGAATTTTTAAGTAGTTATCTGCAGTTTTAATGTAGATTTCAGTTCGCTAAGTTATGAAAATGCATGTTTTGGCTATAATCTTCCGTAAATCAAGGGCGAAAACCAATTATTTGTCCCAAAAGAAGGTGTTTTAAGAATATATCTGCATTTCTAAGGTAGATTTGGGTACAATAAGAGGCGAAAAAGCAGATTCTAACTAAGATTTTATCGAAATGGGCAACTATTTGACACAGAAAGGTTGCCTTACGTCGAAATCTAATAGTTTATTAGGGTTTTCGTTACTAAAATGCCCAAAGACGCCGATTTTGACTAGAATTTGAAAGATATTGACATGAATATATCAAAAAATGATAGTTTAAACTGATATTTGCAGTTTTGATGCGGTTTTAGATACGATATGAATCGAAGAAGCCAATTTTGACTGGAATCTGTTTAAAATGACAAAGAAAAACCTATTATCAATTCAAGGAAATGAATTTTTAAGTAGTTATCTGCAATTTTAATGTGGATTTCAGTTCGCTAAGTTATGAAAATGCATGTTTTGGCTATAATCTTCCGTAAATCAAGGGCGAAAACCAATTATTTGTCGCAAAAGAAGGTGTTTTAAGTATATATCTGCATTTCTAAGGTAGATTTGGGTACAATAAGAGGTGAAAAAGCAGATTCTGACTAAGATTTTATCGGCAATTATTTGACTCAGAAAGGTTGCCTTACGTTGAAATCTAATAGTTTATTAAGGTTTTCGTTACTAAAATGCCCAAAGACGCCGATTTTGACTAGAATTTGAAAGATATTGACATGAATATATAACTGTTTGTATCAAAAAATGATAGTTTAAACTGATATTTGCAGTTTTGATGCGGTTTTAGATACGATATGAATCGAAGAAGCCGATTTTGACTGGAATCTGTTTAAAATGACAAAGAAAAACCTATTATCAATTCAAGGAAGTGAATTTTTAAGTGGTTATCTGCAGTTTTAATGTAGATTTCAGTTCGCTAAGTTATGAAAATGCATGTTTTGGCTATAATTTTCCGTAAATCAAGGGCGAAAACCAATTATTTTTCCCAAAAGAAGGTGTTTTAAGTATATATCTGCATTTCTAAGGTAGATTTGGGTACAATAAGAGGCGAAAAAGCAGACTCTGACTAAGATTTTATCGAAATCGGCAACTATTTGACTCAGAAAGGTTGCCTTACGTCGAAATCTAATAGTTTATTAAGGTTTTCGTTATTAAAATGCCCAAAGACGCCGATTTTGACTAGAATTTGAAAGATATTGACATGAATATATAACTGTTTGTATCAAAAAATGATAGTTTAAACTGATATTTGCAGTTTTGATGCGGTTTTAGGTACGATATGAGCCGAAGAAGCCGATTTTGACTAGAATCTGTTTAAAATGACAAAGAAAAACCTATTATCAATTCAAGGAAGTGAATTTTTAAGTAGTTATCTGCAGTTTTAATGTAGATTTCAGTTCGCTAAGCTATGAAAATGCATGTTTTGGCTATAATCTTCCGTAAATCAAGGGCGAAAACCAATTATTTGTCCCAAAAGAAGGTGTTTTAAGTATATATCTGCATTTCTAAGGTAGATTTGGGTACAATAAGAGGCGAAAAAGCAGATTCTGACTAAGATTTTATCGAAATCGGCAACTATTTGACTCAGAAAGGTTGCCTTACGTCGAAATCTAATAGTTTATTAAGGTTTTCGTTACTAAAATGCCCAAAGACGCCGATTTTGACTAGAATTTGAAAAATATTGACATGAATATATAACTGTTTGTATCAAAAAATGATAGTTTAAACTGATATTTGCAGTTTTGATGCGGTTTTAGATACGATATGAATCGAAGAAGCCGATTTTGGCAGGAATCTGTTTAAAATGACAAAGAAAAACCTATTATCAATTCAAGGAAGTGAATTTTTTAGTAGTTATCTGCAGTTTTAATGTAGATTTCAGTTCGCTAAGTTATGAAAATGCATGTTTTGGCTATAATCTTCCGTAAATCAAGGGCGAAAACCAATTATTTGTCCCAAAAGAAGGTGTTTTAAGTATATATCTGCATTTCTAAGGTAGATTTGGGTACAATAAGAGGCGAAAAAGCAGATTCTAACTAAGATTTTATCGAAATCGGCAACTATTTGACTCAGAAAGGTTGCCTTACGTCGAAATCTAATAGTTTATTAGGGTTTTCGTTACTAAAATGCCCAAAGACGCCGATTTTGACTAGAATTTGAAAGATATTGACATGAATATATCAAAAAAGACGCCGATTTTGACTAGAATTTGAAAGATATTGACATGAATATATCAAAAAATGATAGTTTAAGCTGATATTTGCAGTTTTGATGCGGTTTTAGATACGATATGAATCGAAGAAGCCGATTTTGAATGGAATCTGTTTAAAATGACAAAGAAAAACCTATTATCAATTCAAGGAAGTGAATTTTTAAGTAGTTATCTGCAATTTTAATGTAGATTTCAGTTCGCTAAGTTATGAAAATGCATGTTTTGGCTATAATCTTCCGTAAATCAAGGGCGAAAACCAATTATTTGTCCCAAAAGAAGGTGTTTTAAGTATATATCTGCATTTCTAAGGTAGATTTGGGTACAATAAGAGGCGAAAAAGCAGATTCTGACTAGGATTTTATCGAAATCGGCAACTATTTGACTCAGAAAAGTTGCCTTACGTCGAAATCTAATAGTTTATATTAAGGTTTTCGTTACTAAAATGCCCAAAGACGCCGATTTTGACTAGAATTTGAAAGATATTGACATGAATATATAACTGTTTGTATCAAAAAATGATAGTTTAAACTGATATTTGCAGTTTTGATGCGGTTTTAGGTACGATATGAGTCGAAGAAGCCGATTTTGACTGGAATCTGTTTAAAATGACAAAGAAAAACCTATTATCAATTCAAGGAAGTGAATTTTTAAGTAGTTATCTGCAGTTTTAATGTAGATTTCAGTTCGCTAAGTTATGAAAATGCATGTTTTGGCTATAATCTTCCGTAAATCAAGGGCGAAAACCAATTATTTGTCGCAAAAGAAGGTGTTTTAAGTATATATCTGCATTTCTAAGGTAGATTTGGGTACAATAAGAGGCGAAAAAGCAGATTCTGACTAAGATTTTATCGAAATCGGCAACTATTTGACTCAGAAAGGTTGCCTTACGTCGAAATCTAATAGTTTATTAAGGTTTTCGTTATTAAAATGCCCAAAGACGCCGATTTTGACTAGAATTTGAAAGATATTGACATGAATATATTACTGTTTGTATCAAAAAATGATAGTTTAAACTGATATTTGCAGTTTTTATGCGGTTTTAGATACGATATGTATCGAAGAAGCCGATTTTGACTGGAATCTGTTTAAAATGACAAAGAAAAACCTATTATCAATTCAAGGAAGTGAATTTTTAAGTAGTTATCTGCAGTTTTAATGTAGAATTCAGTTCGCTAAATTATGAAAATGCATGTTTTGGCTATAATCTTCCGTAAATCAAGGGCGAAAACCAATTATTTGTCCCAAAAGAAGGTGTTTTAAGTATATATCTGCATTTCTAAGGTAGATTTGGGTACAATAAGAGGCGAAAAAGCAGATTCTGACTAAGATTTTATCGAAATCGGCAACTATTTGACTCAGAAAGGTTGCCTTACGTCGAAATCTAATAGTTTATTAAGGTTTTCGTTACTAAAATGCCCAAAGACGCCGATTTTGACTAGAATTTGAAAGATATTGACATGAATATATAACTGTTTGTATCAAAAAATGATAGTTTAAACTGATATTTGCAGTTTTTATGCGGTTTTAGATACGATATGTATCGAAGAAGCCGATTTTGACTGGAATCTGTTTAAAATGACAAAGAAAAACCTATTATCAATTCAAGGAAGTGAATTTTTAAGTAGTTATCTGCAGTTTTAATGTAGAATTCAGTTCGCTAAATTATGAAAATGCATGTTTTGGCTATAATCTTCCGTAAATCAAGGGCGAAAACCAATTATTTGTCCCAAAAGAAGGTGTTTTAAGTATATATCTGCATTTCTAAGGTAGATTTGGGTACAATAAGAGGCGAAAAAGCAGATTCTGACTAAGATTTTATCGAAATCGGCAACTATTTGACTCAGAAAGGTTGCCTTACGTCGAAATCTAATAGTTTATTAGGGTTTTCGTTACTAAAATGCCCAAAGACGCCGATTTTGACTAGAATTTGAAAGATATTGACATGAATATATCAAAAAGTGATAGTTTAAACTGATATTTGCAGTTTTGATGCGGTTTTAGATACGATATGAATCGAAGAAGCCGATTTTGACTGGAATCTGTTTAAAATGACAAAGAAAAACCTATTATCAATTCAAGGAAGTGAATTTTTAAGTAGTTATCTGCAATTTTAATGTAGATTTCAGTTCGCTAAGTTATGAAAATGCATGTTTTGGCTATAATCTTCCGTAAATCAAGGGCGAAAACCAATTATTTGTCCCAAAAGAAGGTGTTTTAAGTATATATCTGCATTTCTAAGGTAGATTTGGGTACAATAAGAGGCGAAAAAGCAGATTCTGACTAAAATTTTATCGAAATCGGCAACTATTTGACTCAGAAAGGTTGCCTTACGTCGAAATCTAATAGTTTATTAAGGTTTTCGTTACTAAAATGCCCAAAGACGCCGATTTTGACTAGAATTTGAAAGATATTGACATGAATATATAACTGTTTGTATCAAAAAATGATAGTTTAAACTGATATTTGCAGTTTTTATGCGGTTTTAGATACGATATGTATCGAAGAAGCCGATTTTGACTGGAATCTGTTTAAAATGACAAAGAAAAACCTATTATCAATTCAAGGAAGTGAATTTTTAAGTAGTTATCTGCAGTTTTAATGTAGAATTCAGTTCGCTAAGTTATGAAAATGCATGTTTTGGCTATAATCTTCCGTAAATCAATTGCGAAAACCAATTACTTGTCCCAAAAGAAGGTGTTTTAAGTATATATCTGCATTTCTAAGGTAGATTTGGGTACAATAAGAGGCGAAGAAGCAGATTCTAACTAAGATTTTATCGAAATCGGCAACTATTTGACTCAGAAAGGTTGCCTTACGTCGAAATCTAATAGTTTATTAGGGTTTTCGTTACTAAAATGCCCAAAGACGCCGATTTTGACTAGAATTTGAAAGATATTGACATGAATATATCAAAAAGTGATAGTTTAAACTGATATTTGCAGTTTTGATGCGGTTTTAGATACGATATGAATCGAAGAAGCCGATTTTGACTGGAATCTGTTTAAAATGACAAAGAAAAACCTATTATCAATTCAAGGAAGTGAATTTTTAAGTAGTTATCTGCAATTTTAATGTAGATTTCAGTTCGCTAAGTTATGAAAATGCATGTTTTGGCTATAATCTTCCGTAAATCAAGGGCAAAAACCAATTATTTGTCCCAAAAGAAGGGGTTTTAAGTATATATCTGCATTTCTAAGGTAGGTTTGGGTACAATAAGAGGCGAAAAAGCAGATTCTGACTAAGATTTTATCGAAATCGGCAACTATTTGACTCAGAAAGGTTGCCTTACGTCGAAATCTAATAGTTTATTAAGGTTTTCGTTACTAAAATGCCCAAAGACGCCGATTTTGAGTAGAATTTGAAAGATATTGACATGAATATATAACTGTTTGTATCAAAAAATGATAGTTTAAACTGATATTTGCAGTTTTGATGCGGTTTTAGGTACGATATGAGTCGAAGAAGCCGATTTTGACTGGAATCTGTTTAAAATGACAAAGAAAAACCTATTATCAATTCAAGGACGTGAATTTTTAAGTAGTTATCTGCAGTTTTAATGTAGATTTCAGTTCGCTAATTTATGAAAATGCATGTTTTGGCTATAATCTTCCGTAAATCAAGGGCGAAAACCAATTATTTGTCCCAAAAGAAGGTGTTTTAAGTATATATCTGCATTTCTAAGGTAGATTTGGGTACAATAAGAGGCGAAGAAGCAGATTCTAACTAAGATTTTATCGAAATCGGCAACTATTTGACTCAGAAAGGTTGCCTTACGTCAAAATCTAATAGTTTATTAGGGTTTTCGTTACTAAAATGCCCAAAGACGCCGATTTTGACTAGAATTTGAAAGATATTGACATGAATATATCAAAAAATGATAGTTTAAACTGATATTTGCAGTTTTGATGCGGTTTTAGATACGATATGAATCGAAGAAGCCGATTTTGACTGGAATCTGTTTAAAATGACAAAGAAAAACCTATTATCCATTCAAGGAAGTGAATTTTTAAGTAGTTATCAGCAATTTTAATGTAGATTTCAGTTCGCTAAGTTATGAAAATGCATGTTTTGGCTATAATCTTCCGTAAATCAAGGGCAAAAACCAATTATTTGTCCCAAAAGAAGGTGTTTTAAGTATATATCTGCATTTCTAAGGTAGATTTGGGTACAATAAGAGGCGAAAAAGCAGATTCTGACTAAGATTTTATCGAAATCGGCAACTATTTGACTCAGAAAGGTTGCCTTACGTCGAAATCTAATAGTTTATTAAGGTTTTCGTTACTAAAATGCCCAAAGACGCCGATTTTGACTAGAATTTGAAAGATATTGACATGAATATATAACTGTTTGTATCAAAAAATGATAGTTTAAACTGATATTTGCAGTTTTGATGCGGTTTTAGGTACGATATGAGTCGAAGAAGCCGATTTTGACTGGAATCTGTTTAAAATGACAAAGAAAAACCTATTATCAATTCAAGGAAGTGAATTTTTAAGTAGTTATCTGCAGTTTTAATGTAGATTTCAGTTCGCTAAGTTATGAAAATGCATGTTTTGACTATAATCTTCCGTAAATCAAGGGCGAAAACCAATTATTTGTCCCAAAAGAATTTGTTTTAAGTATATATCTGCATTTCTAAGGTAGATTTGGGTACAATAAGAGGCGAAAAAGCAGATTCTGACTAAAATTTTATCGAAATCGGCAACTATTTGACTCAGAAAGGTTGCCTTACGTCGAAATCTAATAGTTTGTTAAGGTTTTCGTTACTAAAATGCCCAAAGACGCCGATTTTGACTAGAATTTGAAAGATATTGACATGAATATATAACTGTTTGTATCAAAAAATGATAGATTAAACTGATATTTGTAGTTTTGATGCGGTTTTAGATACGATATGAATCGAAGAAGCCGATTTTGACTGGAATCTGTTTAAAATGCCAAAGAAAAACCTATTATCAATTCAAGGAAGTGAATTTTTAAGTAACTATCTGCAGTTTTAATGTAGATTTCAGTTCGCTAAGTTATGAAAATGCATGTTTTGGCTATAATCTTCCGTAAATCAATGGCGAAAACCAATTATTTGTCCCAAAAGAAGGTGTTTTAAGTATATATCTGCATTTCTAAGGTAGATTTGGGTACAATAAGAGGCGAAAAAGCAGATTCTGACTAAGATTTTATCGAAATCGGCAACTATTTGACTCAGAAAGGTTGCCTTACGTCGAAATCTAATAGTTTATTAAGGTTTTCGTTACTAAAATGCCCAAAGACGCCGATTTTGACTAGAATTTGTAAGATATTGACATGAATATATAATTGTTTGTATCAAAAAATGATAGTTTAAACTGATATTTGCAGTTTTGATGCGGTTTTAGATACGATATGAATCGAAGAAGCCGATTTTGACTGGAATCTGTTTAAAATGACAAAGAAAAACCTATTATCAATTCAAGGAAGTGAATTTTTAAGTAGTTTTCTGCAGTTTTAATGTAGATTTCAGTTCTCTAAGTTTTGAAAATGCATGCTTTGGCTATAATCTTCCGTAAATCAAGGGCGAAAACCAATTATTTGTCCCAAAAGAAGGTGTTTTAAATATATATCTGCATTTCAAAGGTAGATTTGGGTACAATAAGAGGCGAAAAAGCAGATTCTGGCTAAGATTTTATCGAAATCGGCAACTATTTGACTCAGAAAGTTTGCCTTACGTCGAAATCTAATAGTTTAATAAGGTTTTCGTTACTAAAATGCCCAAAGACGCCGATTTTGACTAGAATTTGAAAGATATTGACATGAATATATAACTGTTTGTATCAAAAAATTATAGTTTAAACTGATATTTGCAGTTTTGATGCGGTTTTAGATACGATATGAATCGAAGAAGCCGATTTTGACTGGAATCTGTTTAAAATGACAAAGAAAAACTTATTATCAATTCAAGGAAGTGAATTTTTAAGTAGTTATCTGCAGTTTTAATGTAGATTTCAGTTCGCTAAGTTATGAAAATGCATGTTTTGGCTATAATCTTCCGTAAATCAAGGGCGAAAACCAATTATTTGTCCCAAAAGAAGGTGTTTTAAGTATATATCTGTATTTCTAAGGTAGATTTGGGTACAATAAGAGGCGAAAAAGCAGATTCTGACTATGATTTTATCGAAATCGGCAACTATTTGACTCAGAAAGGTTGCCTTACGTCGAAATCTAATAGTTTATTAAGGTTTTCGTTATTAAAATGCCCAAAGACGCCGATTTTGACTAGAATTTGAAAGATATTGACATGAATATATAACTGTTTGTATCAAAAAATGATAGTTTAAACTGATATTTGCAGTTTTGATGCGGTTTTAGATACGATATGAATCGAAGAAGCCGATTTTGACTGGAATCTGTTTAAATTGACAAAGAAAAACCTATTATCAATTCAAGGAAGTGAATTTTTAAGTAGTTATCTGCAGTTCTAATGTAGATTTCAGTTCGCTAAGTTATGAAAATGCATGTTTTGGCTATAGTCTTCCGTAAATCAAGGGCGAAAACCAATTATTTTTCCCAAAAAAGGTGTTTTAAGTATATATCTGCATTTCTAAGGTAGATTTGGGTACAATAAGAGGCGAAAAAGCAGATTCTGACTAAGATTTTATCGAAATCGGCAACCATTTGACTCAGAAAGGTTGCCTTACGTCGAAATCTAATAGTTTATTAAGGTTTTCGTTACTAAAATGCCCAAAGACGCCGATTTTGACTAGAATTTGAAAGATATTGACATGAATATATAACTGTTTGTATCAAAAAATGATAGTTTAAACTGATATTTGCAATTTTGATGCGGTTTTAGATACGATATGAATCGAAGAAGCCGATTTTGACTGGAATCTGTTTAAAATGACAAAGAAAAACCTATTATCAATTCAAGGAAGTGAATTTTTAAGTAGTTATCTGCAGTTTTAATGTAGATCTCAGTTCGCTAAGTTATGAAAATGCATGTTTTGGCTATAATCTTCCGTAAATCAAGGGCGAAAACCAATTATTTGTCCCAAAAGAAGGTGTTTTAAGTATATATCTGCATTTCTAAGGTAGATTTGGGTACAATAAGAGGCGAAAAAGCAGATTCTGACTAAGATTTTATCGAAATCGGCAACTATCTGACTCAGAATGGTTGCCTTACGTCGAAATCTAATAGTTTATTAAGGTTTTCGTTACTAAAATGCCCAAAGACGCCGATTTTGACTAGAATTTGAAAGATATTGACATGAATATATAAATGTTTGTATCAAAAAATGATAGTTTAAACTGATATTTGCAGTTTTGATGCGGTTTTAGATACGATATGAATCGAAGAAGCCGATTTTGACTGGAATCTGTTTAAATTGACAAAGAAAAACCTATTATCAATTCAAGGAAGTGAATTTTTAAGTAGTTATCTGCAGTTCTAATGTAGATTTCAGTTCGCTAAGTTATGAAAATGCATGTTTTGGCTATAATCTTCCGTAAATCAATTGCGAAAACCAATTATTTTTCCCAAAAAAGGTGTTTTAAGTATATATCTGCATTTCTAAGGTAGATTTGGGTACAATAAGAGGCGAAAAAGCAGATTCTGACTAAGATTTTATCGAAATCGGCAACCATTTGACTCAGAAAGGTTGCCTTACGTCGAAATCTAATAGTTTATTAAGGTTTTCGTTACTAAAATGCCCAAAGACGCCGATTTTGACTAGAATTTGAAAGATATTGACATGAATATATAACTGTTTGTATCAAAAAATGATAGTTTAAACTGATATTTGCAATTTTGATGCGGTTTTAGATACGATATGAATCGAAGAAGCCGATTTTGACTGGAATCTGTTTAAAATGACAAAGAAAAACCTATTATCAATTCAAGGAAGTGAATTTTTAAGTAGTTATCTGCAGTTTTAATGTAGATCTCAGTTCGCTAAGTTATGAAAATGCATGTTTTGGCTATAATCTTCCGTAAATCAAGGGCGAAAACCAATTATTTGTCCCAAAAGAAGGTGTTTTAAGTATATATCTGCATTTCTAAGGTAGATTTGGGTACAATAAGAGGCGAAAAAGCAGATTCTGACTAAGATTTTATCGAAATCGGCAACTATCTGACTCAGAATGGTTGCCTTACGTCGAAATCTAATAGTTTATTAAGGTTTTCGTTACTAAAATGCCCAAAGACGCCGATTTTGACTAGAATTTGAAAGATATTGACATGAATATATAAATGTTTGTATCAAAAAATGATAGTTTAAACTGATATTTGCAGTTTTGATGCGGTTTTAGATACGATATGAATCGAAGAAGCCGATTTTGACTGGAATCTGTTTAAAATGACAAAGAAAAACCTATTATCAATTCAAGGAAGTGAATTTTTAAGTAGTTATCTGCAGTTTTAATGTAGATTTCAGTTCGCTAAGTTATGAAAATGCATGTTTTGGCTATAATCTTCCGTAAATCAAGGGCGAAAACCAATTATTTTTCCCAAAAGAAGGTGTTTTAAGTATATATCTGCATTTCTAAGGTAGATTTGGGTACAATAAGAGGCGAAAAAGCAGATTCTGACTAAGATTTTATCGAAATCGGCAACTATTTGACTCAGAAAAGTTGCCTTACGTCGAAATCTAATAGTTTATTAAGGTTTTCGTTATTAAAATGCCCAAAGACGCCGATTTTGACTAGAATTTGAAAGATATTGACATGAATATATAACTGTTTGTATCAAAAAATGATAGTTTAAACTGATATTTGCAGTTTTGATGCGGTTTTAGATACGATATGAATCGAAGAATCCGATTTTGACAGGAATCTGTTTAAAATCACAAAGAAAAACCTATTATCAATTCAAGGAAGTGAATTTTTAAGTAGTTATCTGCAGTTTTAATGTAGATTTCAGTTCGCTAATTTATGAAAATGCATGTTTTGGCTATAATCTTCCGTAAATCAAGGGCGAAAACCAATTATTTGTCCCAAAAGAAGGTGTTTTAAGTATATATCTGCATTTCTAAGGTAGATTTGGGTACAATAAGAGGCGAAGAAGCAGATTCTAACTAAGATTTTATCGAAATCATCAACTATTTGTCTCAGAAAGGTTGCCTTACGTCGAAATCTAATAGTTTATTAGGGTTTTCGTTACTAAAATGCCCAAAGACGCCGATTTTGACTAGAATTTGAAAGATATTGACATGAATATATCAAAAAATGATAGTTTAAACTGATATTTGCAGTTTTGATGCGGTTTTAGATACGATATGAATCGAAGAAGCCGATTTTGACTGGAATCTGTTTAAAATGACAAAGAAAAACCTATTATCAATTCAAGGAAGTGAATTTTTAAGTAGTTATCTGCAATTTTAATGTAGATTTCAGTTCGCTAAGTTATGAAAATGCATGTTTTGGCTATAATCTTCCGTAAATCAAGGGCGAAAACCAATTATTTGTCCCAAAAGAAGGTGTTTTAAGTATATATCTGCATTTCTAAGGTAGATTTGGGTACAATAAGAGGCGAAAAAGCAGATTCTGACTAAGATTTTATCGAAATCGGCAACTATTTGACTCAGAAAGGTTGCCTTACGTCGAAATCTAATAGTTTATTAAGGTTTTCGTTACTAAAATGCCCAAAGACGCCGATTTTGACTAGAAATTGAAAGATATTGACATGAATATATAACTGTTTGTATCAAAAAATGATAGTTTAAACTGATATTTGCAGTTTTGATGCGGTTTTAGGTACGATATGAGTCGAAGAAGCCGATTTTGACTGGAATCTGTTTAAAATGACAAAGAAAAACCTATTATCAATTCAAGGAAGTGAATTTTTAAGTAGTTATCTGCAGTTTTAATGTAGATTTCAGTTCGCTAAGTTATGAAAATGCATGTTTTGGCTATAATCTTCCGTAAATCAAGGGCGAAAACCAATTATTTGTCCCAAAAGAAGGTGTTTTAAGTATATATCTGCATTTCTAAGGTAGATTTGGGTACAATAAGAGGCGAAAAAGCAGATTCTGACTAAGATTTTATCGAAATCGGCAACTATTTGACTCAGAAAGGTTGCCTTACGTCGAAATCTAATAGTTTATTAAGGTTTTCGTTACTAAAATGCCCAAAGACGCCGATTTTGACTAGAAATTGAAAGATATTGACATGAATATATAACTGTTTGTATCAAAAAATGATAGTTTAAACTGATATTTGCAGTTTTGATGCGGTTTTAGGTACGATATGAGTCGAAGAAGCCGATTTTGACTGGAATCTGTTTAAAATGACAAAGAAAAACCTATTATCAATTCAAGGAAGTGAATTTTTAAGTAGTTATCTGCAGTTTTAATGTAGATTTCAGTTCGCTAAGTTATGAAAATGCATGTTTTGGCTATAATCTTCCGTAAATCAATGGCGAAAACCAATTATTTGTCCCAAAAGAAGGTGTTTTAAGTATATATCTGCATTTCTAAGGTAGATTTGGGTACAATAAGAGGCGAAAAAGCAGATTCTGACTAAGATTTTATCGAAATCGGCAACTATTTGACTCAGAAAGGTTGCCTTACGTCGAAATCTAATAGTTTATTAAGGTTTTCGTTACTAAAATGCCCAAAGACGCCGATTTTGACTAGAATTTGAAAGATATTGACATGAATATATAACTGTTTGTATCAAAAAATGATAGTTTAAACTGATATTTGCAGTTTTGATGCGGTTTTAGATACGATATGAATCGAAGAAGCCGATTTTGACTGGAATCTGTTTAAAATGACAAAAAAAACTTATTATCAATTCAAGGAAGTGAATTTTTAAGTAGTTATCTGCAGTTTAAATGTAGATTTCAGTTCGCTAAGTTATGAAAATGCATGTTTTGGCCATAATCTTCCGTAAATCAAGCGCGAATCCAATTATTTGTCCCAAAAGAAGGTGTTTTAAGTATATATCTGCATTTCTAAGGTAGATTTGGGTACAATAAGAGGCGAAAAAGCAGATTCTGACAAAGATTTTATCGAAATCGGCAACTATCTGACTCAGAATGGTTGCCTTACGTCGAAATCTAATAGTTTATTAAGGTTTTCGTTACTAAAATGCCCAAAGACGCCGATTTTGACTAGAATTTGAAAGATATTGACATGAATATATAAATGTTTGTATCAAAAAATGATAGTTTAAACTGATATTTGCAGTTTTGATGCGGTTTTAGATACGATATGAATCGAAGAAGCCGATTTTGACTGGAATCTGTTTAAAATGACAAAGAAAAACCTATTATCAATTCAAGGAAGTGAATTTTTAAGTAGTTATCTGCAGTTTTAATGTAGATTTCAGTTCGCTAAGTTATGAAAATGCATGTTTTGGCTATAATCTTCCGTAAATCAAGGGCGAAAACCAATTATTTTTCCCAAAAGAAGGTGTTTTAAGTATATATCTGCATTTCTAAGGTAGATTTGGGTACAATAAGAGGCGAAAAAGCAGATTCTGACTAAGATTTTATCGAAATCGGCAACTATTTGACTCAGAAAGGTTGCCTTACGTCGAAATCTAATAGTTTATTGAGGTTTTCGTTACTAAAATGCCCAAAGACGCCGATTTTGACTAGAATTTGAAAGATATTGACATGAATATATGACTGTTTGTATCAAAAAATGATAGTTTAAACTGATATTTGCAGTTTTGATGCGGTTTTAGATACGATATGAATCGAAGAATCCGATTTTGGCAGGAATCTGTTTAAAATGACAAAGAAAAACCTATTATCAATTCAAGGAAGTGAATTTTTAAGTAGTTATCTGCAGTTTTAATGTAGATTTCAGTTCGCTAATTTATGAAAATGCATGTTTTGGCTATAATCTTCCGTAAATCAAGGGCGAAAACCAATTATTTGTCCCAAAAGAAGGTGTTTTAAGTATATATCTGCATTTCTAAGGTAGATTTGGGTACAATAAGAGGCGAAGAAGCAGATTCTAACTAAGATTTTATCGAAATCGGCAACTATTTGTCTCAGAAAGGTTGCCTTACGTCGAAATCTAATAGTTTATTAGGGTTTTCGTTACTAAAATGCCCAAAGACGCCGATTTTGACTAGAATTTGAAAGATATTGACATGAATATATCAAAAAATGATAGTTTAAACTGATATTTGCAGTTTTGATGCGGTTTTAGATACGATATGAATCGAAGAAGCCGATTTTGACTGGAATCTGTTTAAAATGACAAAGAAAAACCTATTATCAATTCAAGGAAGTGAATTTTTAAGTAGTTATCTGCAATTTTAATGTAGATTTCAGTTCGCTAAGTTATGAAAATGCATGTTTTGGCTATAATCTTCCGTAAATCAAGGGCGAAAACCAATTATTTGTCCCAAAAGGTGTTTTAAGTATATATCTGCATTTCTAAGGTAGATTTGGGTACAATAAGAGGCGAAAAAGCAGATTCTGACTAAAATTTTATCGAAATCGGCAACTATTTGACTCAGAAAGTTTGCCTTACGTCGAAATCTAATAGTTTGTTAAGGTTTTCGTTACTAAAATGCCCGAAGACGCCGATTTTGACTAGAATTTGAAAGATATTGACATGAATATATAACTGTTTGTATCAAAAAATGATAGATTAAACTGATATTTGCAGTTTTGATGCGGTTTTAGTTACGATATGAATCGAAGGAGCCGATTTTGACTGGAATCTGTTTAAAATGACAAAGAAAAACCTATTATCAATTCAAGGAAGTGAATTTTTAAGTAACTATCTGCAGTTTTAATGTAGATTTCAGTTCGCTAAGTTATGAAAATGCATGTTTTGGCTATAATCTTCCGTAAATCAATGGCGAAAACCAATTATTTGTCCCAAAAGAAGGTGTTTTAAGTATATATCTGCATTTCTAAGGTAGATTTGGGTACAATAAGAGGCGAAAAAGCAGATTCTGACTAAGATTTTATCGAAATCGGCAACTATTTGACTCAGAAAGGTTGCCTTACGTCGAAATCTAATAGTTTATTAAGGTGTTCGTTACTAAAATGCCCAAAGACGCCGATTTTGACTAGAATTTGTAAGATATTGACATGAATATATAACTGTTTGTATCAAAAAATGATAGTTTAAACTGATATTTGCAGTTTTGATGCGGTTTTAGGTAAGATATGAGTCGAAGAAGCCGATTTTGACTGGAATCTGTTTAAAATGACAAAGAAAAACCTATTATCAATTCAAGAAAGTGAATTTTTAAGTAGTTATCTGCAGTTTTAATGTAGATTTCAGTTCGCTAAGTTATGAAAATGCATGTTTTGGCCATAATCTTCCGTAAATCAAGCGCGAATCCAATTATTTGTCCCAAAAGAAGGTGTTTTAAGTATATATCTGCATTTCTAAGGTAGATTTGGGTACAATAAGAGGCGAAAAAGCAGATTCTGACAAAGATTTTATCGAAATCGGCAACTATCTGACTCAGAATGGTTGCATTACGTCGAAATCTAATAGTTTATTAAGGTTTTCGTTACTAAAATGCCCAAAGACGCCGATTTTGACTAGAATTTGAAAGATATTGACATGAATATATAAATGTTTGTATCAAAAAATGATAGTTTAAACTGATATTTGCAGTTTTGATGCGGTTTTAGATACGATATGAATCGAAGAAGCCGATTTTGACTGGAATCTGTTTAAAATGACAAAGAAAAACCTATTATCAATTCAAGGAAGTGAATTTTTAAGTAGTTATCTGCAGTTTTAATGTAGATTTCAGTTCGCTAAGTTATGAAAATGCATGTTTTGGCTATAATCTTCCGTAAATCAAGGGCGAAAACCAATTATTTTTCCCAAAAGAAGGTGTTTTAAGTATATATCTGCATTTCTAAGGTAGATTTGGGTACAATAAGAGGCGAAAAAGCAGATTCTGACTAAGATTTTATCGAAATCGGCAACTATTTGACTCAGAAAGGTTGCCTTACGTCGAAATCTAATAGTTTATTGAGGTTTTCGTTACTAAAATGCCCAAAGACGCCGATTTTGACTAGAATTTGAAAGATATTGACATGAATATATGACTGTTTGTATCAAAAAATGATAGTTTAAACTGATATTTGCAGTTTTGATGCGGTTTTAGATACGATATGAATCGAAGAATCCGATTTTGGCAGGAATCTGTTTAAAATGACAAAGAAAAACCTATTATCAATTCAAGGAAGTGAATTTTTAAGTAGTTATCTGCAGTTTTAATGTAGATTTCAGTTCGCTAATTTATGAAAATGCATGTTTTGGCTATAATCTTCCGTAAATCAAGGGCGAAAACCAATTATTTGTCCCAAAAGAAGGTGTTTTAAGTATATATCTGCATTTCTAAGGTAGATTTGGGTACAATAAGAGGCGAAGAAGCAGATTCTAACTAAGATTTTATCGAAATCGGCAACTATTTGTCTCAGAAAGGTTGCCTTACGTCGAAATCTAATAGTTTATTAGGGTTTTCGTTACTAAAATGCCCAAAGACGCCGATTTTGACTAGAATTTGAAAGATATTGACATGAATATATCAAAAAATGATAGTTTAAACTGATATTTGCAGTTTTGATGCGGTTTTAGATACGATATGAATCGAAGAAGCCGATTTTGACTGGAATCTGTTTAAAATGACAAAGAAAAACCTATTATCAATTCAAGGAAGTGAATTTTTAAGTAGTTATCTGCAATTTTAATGTAGATTTCAGTTCGCTAAGTTATGAAAATGCATGTTTTGGCTATAATCTTCCGTAAATCAAGGGCGAAAACCAATTATTTGTCCCAAAAGGTGTTTTAAGTATATATCTGCATTTCTAACTTAGATTTGGGCACAATAAGAGGCGAAAAAGCAGATTCTGACTAAGATTTTATCGAAATCGGCAACTATTTGACTCAGAAAGGTTGCCTTACGTCGAAATCTAATAGTTTATTAAGGTTTTCGTTACTAAAATGCCCAAAGACGCCGATTTTGACTAGAATTTGAAAGATATTGACATGAATATATAACTGTTTGTATCAAAAGATGATAGTTTAAACTGATATTTGCAGTTTTGATGCGGTTTTAGGTACGATATGAGTCGAAGAAGCCGATTTTGACTGGAATCTGTTTAAAATGACAAAGAAAAACCTATTATCAATTCAAGGAAGTGAATTTTTAAGTAGTTATCTGCAGTTTTAATGTAGATTTCAGTTCGCTAAGTTATGAAAATGCATGTTTTGGCTATAATCTTCCGTAAATCAAGGGCGAAAACCAATTATTTGTCCCAAAAGAAGGTGTTTTAAGTATATATCTGCATTTCTAAGATAGATTTGGGTACAATAAGAGGCGAAAAAGCAGATTCTGACTAAAATTTTATCGAAATCGGCAACTATTTGACTCAGAAAGGTTGCCTTACGTCGAAATCTAATAGTTTGTTAAGGTTTTCGTTACTAAAATGCCCAAAGACGCCGATTTTGACTAGAATTTGAAAGATATTGACATGAATATATAACTGTTTGTATCAAAAAATGATAGATTAAACTGATATTTGCAGTTTTGATGCGGTTTTAGATACGATATGAATCGAAGGAGCCGATTTTGACTGGAATCTGTTTAAAATGACAAAGAAAAACCTATTATCAATTCAAGGAAGTGAATTTTTAAGTAACTATCTGCAGTTTTAATGTAGATTTCAGTTCGCTAAGTTATGAAAATGCATGTTATGGCTATAATCTTCCGTAAATCAATGGCGAAAACCAATTATTTGTCCCAAAAGAAGGTGTTTTAAGTATATATCTGCATTTCTAAGGTAGATTTGGGTACAATAAGAGGCGAAAAAGCAGATTCTGACTAAGATTTTATCGAAATCGGCAACTATTTGACTCAGAAAGGTTGCCTTACGTCGAAATCTAATAGTTTATTAAGGTTTTCGTTACTAAAATGCCCAAAGACGCCGATTTTGACTAGAATTTGAAAGATATTGACATGAATATATAACTGTTTGTATCAAAAAATGATAGTTTAAACTGATATTTGCAGTTTTGATGCGGTTTTAGATACGATATGAATCGAAGAAGCCGATTTTGGCAGGAATCTGTTTAAAATGACAAAGAAAAACCTATTATCAATTAAAGGAAGTGAATTTTTAAGTAGTTATCTGCAGTTTTAATGTAGATTTCAGTTCGCTAAGTTATGAAAATGCATGTTTTGGCTATAATCTTCCGTAAATCAAGGGCGAAAACCAATTATTTGTCCCAAAAGAAGGTGTTTTAAGTATATATCTGCATTTCTAAGGTAGATTTGGGTACAATAAGAGGCGAAAAAGCAGATTCTGACTAAGATTTTATCGAAATCGGCAACTATTTGACTAAGAAAGGTTGCCTTACGTCGAAATCTAATAGTTTATTAAGGTTTTCGTTATTAAAATGCCCAAAGACGCCGATTTTGACTAGAATTTGAAAGATATTGACATGAATATATAACTGTTTGTATCAAAAAATGATAGTTTAAACTGATATTTGCAGTTTTGATGCGGTTTTAGATACGATATGAATCGAAGAAGCCGATTTTGACTGGAATCTGTTTAAAATGACAAAGAAAAACCTATTATCAATTCAAGGAAGTGAATTTTTAAGTAGTTTTCTGCAGTTTTAATGTAGATTTCAGTTCGCTAAGTTATGAAAATGCATGTTTTGGCTATAATCTTCCGTAAATCAATGGCGAAAACCAATTATTTGTCCCAAAAGAAGATGTTTTAAGTATATATCTGCATTTCTAAGGTAGATTTGGGTACAATAAGAGGCGAAAAAGCAGATTCTGACTAAGATTTTATCGAAATCGGCAACTATTTGACTCAGAAAGGTTGCCTTACGTCGAAATCTAATAGTTTATTAAGGTTTTCGTTACTAAAATGCCCAAAGACGCCGATTTTGACTAGAATTTGTAAGATATTGACATGAATATATAACTGTTTGTATCAAAAAATGATAGTTTAAACTGATATTTGCAGTTTTGATGCGGTTTTAGGTAAGATATGAGTCGAAGAAGCCGATTTTGACTGGAATCTGTTTAAAATGACAAAGAAAAACCTATTATCAATTCAAGGAAGTGAATTTTTAAGTAGTTATCTGCAATTTTAATGTAGATTTCAGTTCGCTAAGTTATGAAAATGCATGTTTTGGCTATAATCTTCCGTAAATCAAGGGCGAAAACCAATTATTTGTCCCAAAAGGTGTTTTAAGTATATATCTGCATTTCTAAGGTAGATTTGGGCACAATAAGAGGCGAAAAAGCAGATTCTGACTAAGATTTTATCGAAATCGGCAACTATTTGACTCAGAAAGGTTGCCTTACGTCGAAATCTAATAGTTTATTAAGGTTTTCGTTACTAAAATGCCCAAAGACGCCGATTTTGACTAGAATTTGAAAGATATTGACATGAATATATAACTGTTTGTATCAAAAGATGATAGTTTAAACTGATATTTGCAGTTTTGATGCGGTTTTAGGTACGATATGAGTCGAAGAAGCCGATTTTGACTGGAATCTGTTTAAAATGACAAAGAAAAACCTATTATCAATTCAAGGAAGTGAATTTTTAAGTAGTTATCTGCAATTTTAATGTAGATTTCAGTTCGCTAAGTTATGAAAATGCATGTTTTGGCTATAATCTTCCGTAAATCAAGGGCGAAAACCAATTATTTGTCCCAAAAGGTGTTTTAAGTATATATCTGCATTTCTAAGGTAGATTTGGGCACAATAAGAGGCGAAAAAGCAGATTCTGACTAAGATTTTATCGAAATCGGCAACTATTTGACTCAGAAAGGTTGCCTTACGTCGAAATCTAATAGTTTATTAAGGTTTTCGTTACTAAAATGCCCAAAGACGCCGATTTTGACTAGAATTTGAAAGATATTGACATGAATATATAACTGTTTGTATCAAAAGATGATAGTTTAAACTGATATTTGCAGTTTTGATGCGGTTTTAGATACGATATGAATCGAAGAAGCCGATTTTGACTAAAATCTGTTTAAAATGACAAAGAAAAACCTATTATCAATTCAAGGAAGTGAATTTTTAAGTAGTTATCTGCAATTTTAATGTAGATTTCAGTTCGCTAAGTTATGAAAATGCATGTTTTGGCTATAATCTTCCGTAAATCAAGGGCGAAAACCAATTATTTGTCCCAAAAGGTGTTTTAAGTATATATCTGCATTTCTAAGGTAGATTTGGGCACAATAAGAGGCGAAAAAGCAGATTCTGACTAAGATTTTATCGAAATCGGCAACTATTTGACTCAGAAAGGTTGCCTTACGTCGAAATCTAATAGTTTATTAAGGTTTTCGTTACTAAAATGCCCAAAGACGCCGATTTTGACTAGAATTTGAAAGATATTGACATGAATATATAACTGTTTGTATCAAAAGATGATAGTTTAAACTGATATTTGCAGTTTTGATGCGGTTTTAGGTACGATATGAGTCGAAGAAGCCGATTTTGACTGGAATCTGTTTAAAATGACAAAGAAAAACCTATTATCAATTCAAGGAAGTGAATTTTTAAGTAGTTATCTGCAGTTTTAATGTAGATTTCAGTTCGCTAAGTTATGAAAATGCATGTTTTGGCTATAATCTTCCGTAAATCAAGGGCGAAAACCAATTATTTGTCCCAAAAGAAGGTGTTTTAAGTATATATCTGCATTTCTAAGATAGATTTGGGTACAATAAGAGGCGAAAAAGCAGATTCTGACTAAAATTTTATCGAAATCGGCAACTATTTGACTCAGAAAGGTTGCCTTACGTCGAAATCTAATAGTTTGTTAAGGTTTTCGTTACTAAAATGCCCAAAGACGCCGATTTTGACTAGAATTTGAAAGATATTGACATGAATATATAACTGTTTGTATCAAAAAATGATAGATTAAACTGATATTTGCAGTTTTGATGCGGTTTTAGATACGATATGAATCGAAGGAGCCGATTTTGACTGGAATCTGTTTAAAATGACAAAGAAAAACCTATTATCAATTCAAGGAAGTGAATTTTTAAGTAACTATCTGCAGTTTTAATGTAGATTTCAGTTCGCTAAGTTATGAAAATGCATGTTTTGGCTATAATCTTCCGTAAATCAATGGCGAAAACCAATTATTTGTCCCAAAAGAAGGTGTTTTAAGTATATATCTGCATTTCTAAGGTAGATTTGGGTACAATAAGAGGCGAAAAAGCAGATTCTGACTAAGATTTTATCGAAATCGGCAACTATTTGACTCAGAAAGGTTGCCTTACGTCGAAATCTAATAGTTTATTAAGGTTTTCGTTACTAAAATGCCCAAAGACGCCGATTTTGACTAGAATTTGAAAGATATTGACATGAATATATAACTGTTTGTATCAAAAGATGATAGTTTAAACTGATATTTGCAGTTTTGATGCGGTTTTAGGTACGATATGAGTCGAAGAAGCCGATTTTGACTGGAATCTGTTTAAAATGACAAAGAAAAACCTATTATCAATTCAAGGAAGTGAATTTTTAAGTAGTTATCTGCAGTTTTAATGTAGATTTCAGTTCGCTAAGTTATGAAAATGCATGTTTTGGCTATAATCTTCCGTAAATCAAGGGCGAAAACCAATTATTTGTCCCAAAAGAAGGTGTTTTAAGTATATATCTGCATTTCTAAGATAGATTTGGGTACAATAAGAGGCGAAAAAGCAGATTCTGACTAAAATTTTATCGAAATCGGCAACTATTTGACTCAGAAAGGTTGCCTTACGTCGAAATCTAATAGTTTGTTAAGGTTTTCGTTACTAAAATGCCCAAAGACGCCGATTTTGACTAGAATTTGAAAGATATTGACATGAATATATAACTGTTTGTATCAAAAAATGATAGATTAAACTGATATTTGCAGTTTTGATGCGGTTTTAGATACGATATGAATCGAAGGAGCCGATTTTGACTGGAATCTGTTTAAAATGACAAAGAAAAACCTATTATCAATTCAAGGAAGTGAATTTTTAAGTAACTATCTGCAGTTTTAATGTAGATTTCAGTTCGCTAAGTTATGAAAATGCATGTTATGGCTATAATCTTCCGTAAATCAATGGCGAAAACCAATTATTTGTCCCAAAAGAAGGTGTTTTAAGTATATATCTGCATTTCTAAGGTAGATTTGGGTACAATAAGAGGCGAAAAAGCAGATTCTGACTAAGATTTTATCGAAATCGGCAACTATTTGACTCAGAAAGGTTGCCTTACGTCGAAATCTAATAGTTTATTAAGGTTTTCGTTACTAAAATGCCCAAAGACGCCGATTTTGACTAGAATTTGAAAGATATTGACATGAATATATAACTGTTTGTATCAAAAAATGATAGTTTAAACTGATATTTGCAGTTTTGATGCGGTTTTAGATACGATATGAATCGAAGAAGCCGATTTTGGCAGGAATCTGTTTAAAATGACAAAGAAAAACCTATTATCAATTAAAGGAAGTGAATTTTTAAGTAGTTATCTGCAGTTTTAATGTAGATTTCAGTTCGCTAAGTTATGAAAATGCATGTTTTGGCTATAATCTTCCGTAAATCAAGGGCGAAAACCAATTATTTGTCCCAAAAGAAGGTGTTTTAAGTATATATCTGCATTTCTAAGGTAGATTTGGGTACAATAAGAGGCGAAAAAGCAGATTCTGACTAAGATTTTATCGAAATCGGCAACTATTTGACTAAGAAAGGTTGCCTTACGTCGAAATCTAATAGTTTATTAAGGTTTTCGTTATTAAAATGCCCAAAGACGCCGATTTTGACTAGAATTTGAAAGATATTGACATGAATATATAACTGTTTGTATCAAAAAATGATAGTTTAAACTGATATTTGCAGTTTTGATGCGGTTTTAGATACGATATGAATCGAAGAAGCCGATTTTGACTGGAATCTGTTTAAAATGACAAAGAAAAACCTATTATCAATTCAAGGAAGTGAATTTTTAAGTAGTTTTCTGCAGTTTTAATGTAGATTTCAGTTCGCTAAGTTATGAAAATGCATGTTTTGGCTATAATCTTCCGTAAATCAATGGCGAAAACCAATTATTTGTCCCAAAAGAAGATGTTTTAAGTATATATCTGCATTTCTAAGGTAGATTTGGGTACAATAAGAGGCGAAAAAGCAGATTCTGACTAAGATTTTATCGAAATCGGCAACTATTTGACTCAGAAAGGTTGCCTTACGTCGAAATCTAATAGTTTATTAAGGTTTTCGTTACTAAAATGCCCAAAGACGCCGATTTTGACTAGAATTTGTAAGATATTGACATGAATATATAACTGTTTGTATCAAAAAATGATAGTTTAAACTGATATTTGCAGTTTTGATGCGGTTTTAGGTAAGATATGAGTCGAAGAAGCCGATTTTGACTGGAATCTGTTTAAAATGACAAAGAAAAACCTATTATCAATTCAAGGAAGTGAATTTTTAAGTAGTTATCTGCAATTTTAATGTAGATTTCAGTTCGCTAAGTTATGAAAATGCATGTTTTGGCTATAATCTTCCGTAAATCAAGGGCGAAAACCAATTATTTGTCCCAAAAGGTGTTTTAAGTATATATCTGCATTTCTAAGGTAGATTTGGGCACAATAAGAGGCGAAAAAGCAGATTCTGACTAAGATTTTATCGAAATCGGCAACTATTTGACTCAGAAAGGTTGCCTTACGTCGAAATCTAATAGTTTATTAAGGTTTTCGTTACTAAAATGCCCAAAGACGCCGATTTTGACTAGAATTTGAAAGATATTGACATGAATATATAACTGTTTGTATCAAAAGATGATAGTTTAAACTGATATTTGCAGTTTTGATGCGGTTTTAGGTACGATATGAGTCGAAGAAGCCGATTTTGACTGGAATCTGTTTAAAATGACAAAGAAAAACCTATTATCAATTCAAGGAAGTGAATTTTTAAGTAGTTATCTGCAATTTTAATGTAGATTTCAGTTCGCTAAGTTATGAAAATGCATGTTTTGGCTATAATCTTCCGTAAATCAAGGGCGAAAACCAATTATTTGTCCCAAAAGGTGTTTTAAGTATATATCTGCATTTCTAAGGTAGATTTGGGCACAATAAGAGGCGAAAAAGCAGATTCTGACTAAGATTTTATCGAAATCGGCAACTATTTGACTCAGAAAGGTTGCCTTACGTCGAAATCTAATAGTTTATTAAGGTTTTCGTTACTAAAATGCCCAAAGACGCCGATTTTGACTAGAATTTGAAAGATATTGACATGAATATATAACTGTTTGTATCAAAAGATGATAGTTTAAACTGATATTTGCAGTTTTGATGCGGTTTTAGATACGATATGAATCGAAGAAGCCGATTTTGACTAAAATCTGTTTAAAATGACAAAGAAAAACCTATTATCAATTCAAGGAAGTGAATTTTTAAGTAGTTATCTGCAATTTTAATGTAGATTTCAGTTCGCTAAGTTATGAAAATGCATGTTTTGGCTATAATCTTCCGTAAATCAAGGGCGAAAACCAATTATTTGTCCCAAAAGGTGTTTTAAGTATATATCTGCATTTCTAAGGTAGATTTCGGCACAATAAGAGGCGAAAAAGCAGATTCTGACTAAGATTTTATCGAAATCGGCAACTATTTGACTCAGAAAGGTTGCCTTACGTCGAAATCTAATAGTTTATTAAGGTTTTCGTTACTAAAATGCCCAAAGACGCCGATTTTGACTAGAATTTGAAAGATATTGACATGAATATATAACTGTTTGTATCAAAAGATGATAGTTTAAACTGATATTTGCAGTTTTGATGCGGTTTTAGGTACGATATGAGTCGAAGAAGCCGATTTTGACTGGAATCTGTTTAAAATGACAAAGAAAAACCTATTATCAATTCAAGGAAGTGAATTTTTAAGTAGTTATCTGCAGTTTTAATGTAGATTTCAGTTCGCTAAGTTATGAAAATGCATGTTTTGGCTATAATCTTCCGTAAATCAAGGGCGAAAACCAATTATTTGTCCCAAAAGAAGGTGTTTTAAGTATATATCTGCATTTCTAAGATAGATTTGGGTACAATAAGAGGCGAAAAAGCAGATTCTGACTAAAATTTTATCGAAATCGGCAACTATTTGACTCAGAAAGGTTGCCTTACGTCGAAATCTAATAGTTTGTTAAGGTTTTCGTTACTAAAATGCCCAAAGACGCCGATTTTGACTAGAATTTGAAAGATATTGACATGAATATATAACTGTTTGTATCAAAAAATGATAGATTAAACTGATATTTGCAGTTTTGATGCGGTTTTAGATACGATATGAATCGAAGGAGCCGATTTTGACTGGAATCTGTTTAAAATGACAAAGAAAAACCTATTATCAATTCAAGGAAGTGAATTTTTAAGTAACTATCTGCAGTTTTAATGTAGATTTCAGTTCGCTAAGTTATGAAAATGCATGTTTTGGCTATAATCTTCCGTAAATCAATGGCGAAAACCAATTATTTGTCCCAAAAGAAGGTGTTTTAAGTATATATCTGCATTTCTAAGGTAGATTTGGGTACAATAAGAGGCGAAAAAGCAGATTCTGACTAAGATTTTATCGAAATCGGCAACTATTTGACTCAGAAAGGTTGCCTTACGTCGAAATCTAATAGTTTATTAAGGTTTTCGTTACTAAAATGCCCAAAGACGCCGATTTTGACTAGAATTTGTAAGATATTGACATGAATATATAACTGTTTGTATCAAAAAATGATAGTTTAAACTGATATTTGCAGTTTTGATGCGGTTTTAGGTAAGATATGAGTCGAAGAAGCCGATTTTGACTGGAATCTGTTTAAAATGACAAAGAAAAACCTATTATCAATTCAAGGAAGTGAATTTTTAAGTAGTTTTCTGCAGTTTTAATGTAGATTTCAGTTCGCTAAGTTATGAAAATGCATGTTTTGGCTATAATCTTCCGTAAATCAAGGGCGAAAACCCATTATTTGTCCCAAAAGAAGGTGTTTTAAATATATATCTGCATTTCTAAGGTAGATTTGGGTTCAATAAGAGGCGAAAAAGCAGATTCTGACTAAGATTTTATCGAAATCGGCAACTATTTGACTCAGAAAGTTTGCCTTACGTCGAAATCTAATAGTTTATTAAGGTTTTCGTTACTAAAATGCCCAAAGACGCCGATTTTGACTAGAATTTGAAAGATATTGACATGAATATATAACTGTTTGTATCAAAAAATGATAGATTAAACTGATATTTGCAGTTTTGATGCGGTTTTAGATACGATATGAATCGAAGAAGCCGATTTTGACTGGAATCTGTTTAAAATGACAAAGAAAAACCTATTATCAATTCAAGGAAGTGAATTTTTAAGTAACTATCTGCAGTTTTAATGTAGATTTCAGTTCGCTAAGTTATGAAAATGCATGTTTTGGCTATAATCTTCCGTAAATCAATGGCGAAAACCAATTATTTGTCCCAAAAGAAGGGGTTTTAAGTATATATCTGCATTTCTAAGGTAGATTTGGGTACAATAAGAGGCGAAAAAGCAGATTCTGACTAAGATTTTATCGAAATCGGCAACTATTTGACTCAGAAAGGTTGCCTTACGTCGAAATCTAATAGTTTATTAAGGTTTTCGTTACTAAAATGCCCAAAGACGCCGATTTTGACTAGAATTTGTAAGATATTGACATGAATATATAACTGTTTGTATCAAAAAATGATAGTTTAAACTGATATTTGCAGTTTTGATGCGGTTTTAGGTAAGATATGAGTCGAAGAAGCCGATTTTGACTGGAATCTGTTTAAAATGACAAAGAAAAACCTATTATCAATTCAAGGAAGTGAATTTTTAAGTAGTTATCTGCAGTTTTAATGTAGATTTCAGTTCGCTAAGTTATGAAAATGCATGTTTTGGCTATAATCTTGTGTAAATCAAGGGCGAAAACCAATTATTTGTCCCAAAAGAAGGTGTTTTAAGTATATATCTTCATTTCTAAGGTAGATTTGGGTACAATAAGAGGCGAAAAAGCAGATTCTGACTAAGATTTTATCGAAATCGGCAACTATTTGACTAAGAAAGGTTGCCTTACGTCGAAATCTAATAGTTTATTAAGGTTTTCGTTATTTTAATGCCCAAAGACGCCGATTTTGACTAGAATTTGAAAGATATTGACATGAATATATAACTGTTTGTATCAAAAAATGATAGTTTAAACTGATATTTGCAGTTTTGATGCGGTTTTAGATACGATATGAATCGAAGAAGCCGATTTTGACTGGAGTCTGTTTACAATGACAAAGAAAAACCTATTATCAATTCAAGGAAGTGAATTTTTAAGTAGTTATCTGCAGTTTTAATGTAGATTTCAGTTCGCTAAGTTATGAAAATGCATGTTTTGGCTATAATCTTCCGTAAATCAAGGGCGAAAACCAATTATTTGTCAAAAAGGAAGGTGTTTTAAGTATATATCTGCATTTCTAAGGTAGATTTGGGTACAATAAGAGGCGAAAAAGCAGATTCTGAATAAGATTTTATCGAAATCGGCAACTATTTGACTCAGAAAGTTTGCCTTACGTCGAAATCTAATAGTTTATTAAGGTTTTCGTTACTAAAATGCCCAAATACGCCGATTTTGACTAGAATTTGAAAGATATTGACATGAATATATAACTATTTGTATCAAAAAATGATAGTTTAAACTGATATTTGCAGTTTTGATGCGGTTTTAGGTAGATATGAGTCGAAGAAGCCGATTTTGACTGGAATCTGTTTAAAATGACAAAGAAAAACCTATTATCAATTTAAGGAAGTGAATTTTTAAGTAGTTATCTGCTGTTTTAATGTAGATTTCAGTTCGCTAAGTTATGAAAATGCATGTTTTGGCTATATTCTTCCGTAAATCAAGGGCGAAAACCAATTATTTGTCCCAAAAGAAGGTGTTTTAACTGTTTGTATCAAAAAATGATAGTTTAAACTGATATTTGCAGTTTTGATGCGGTTTTAGGTACGATATGAGTCGAAGAAGCCGATTTTGACTGGAATCTGTTTAAAATGACAAAGAAAAACCTATTATCAATTCAAGGAAGTGAATTTTTAAGTAGTTATCTGCAGTTTTAATGTAGATTTCATTTCGCTAAGTTATGAAAATGCATGTTTTGGCTATAATCTTCCGTAAATCAAGGGCGAAAACCAATTATTTGTCCCAAAAGAAGGTGTTTTAAGTATATATCTGCATTTCTAAGGTAGATTTGGGTACAATAAGAGGCGAAAAAGCAGATTCTGACTAAGATTTTATCGAAATCGGCAACCATTTGACTCAGAAAGGTTGCCTTACGTCGAAATCTAATAGTTTATTAAGGTTTTCGTTACTAAAATGCCCAAAGATGCCGATTTTGACTAGAATTTGGAAGATATTGACATGAATATATAACTGTTTGTATCAAAAAATGATAGTTTAAAGTGATATTTGCAGTTTTGATGCGGTTTTAGGTACGATATGAGTAGAAGAAGCCGATTTTGATTGGAATCTGTTTAAAATGACAAAGAAAAACCTATTATCAATTCAAGGAAGTGAATTTTTAAGTAGTTATCTGCAGTTTTAATGTAGATTTCAGTTCGCTAAGTTATGAAAATGCATGTTTTGGCTATAATCTTCCGTAAATCAAGGGCGAAAACCAATTATTTGTCAAAAAGGAAGGTGTTTTAAGTATATATCTGCATTTCTAAGGTAGATTTGGGTACAATAAGAGGCGAAAAAGCAGATTCTGAATAAGATTTTATCGAAATCGGCAACTATTTGACTCAGAAAGTTTGCCTTACGTCGAAATCTAATAGTTTATTAAGGTTTTCGTTACTAAAATGCCCAAAGACGCCGATTTTGACTAGAATTTGAAAGATATTGACATGAATATATAACTATTTGTATCAAAAAATGATAGTTTAAACTGATATTTGCAGTTTTGATGCGGTTTTAGGTAGATATGAGTCGAAGAAGCCGATTTTGACTGGAATCTGTTTAAAATGACAAGGAAAAACCTATTATCAATTTTAGGAAGTGAATTTTTAAGTAGTTATCTGCAGTTTTAATGTAGATTTCAGTTCGCTAAGTTATGAAAATGCATGTTTTGGCTATAATCTTCCGTAAATCAAGGGCGAAAACCAATTATTTGTCCCAAAAGAAGGTGTTTTAAGTATATATCTGCATTTCTAAGGTAGATTTGGGTACAATAAGAGGCGAAAAAGCAGATTCTGACTAAGATTTTATCGAAATCGGCAACTATTTGACTCAGAAAGGTTGCCTTACGTCGAAATCTAATAGTTTATTAAGGTTTTCGTTACTAAAATGCCCAAAGATGCAGATTTTGATTTGAATTTGGAAGATATTGACATGAATATATAACTGTTTGTATCAAAAAATGATAGTTTAAAGTGATATTTGCAGTTTTGATGCGGTTTTAGGTACGACATGAGTAGAAGAAGCCGATTTTGACTGGAATCTGTTTAAAATGACAAAGAAAAACCTATTATCAATTCAAGGAAGTGAATTTTTAAGTAGTTATCTGCAGTTTTAATGTAGATTTCAGTTCGCTAAGTTATGAAAATGCATGTTTTGGCTATAATCTTCCGTAAATCAAGTGCCAAAACCAATTATTTGTCCCAAAAGAAGGTGTTTTAAGTATATATCTGCATTTCTAAGGTAGATTTGGGTACAATAAGAGGCGAAAAAGCAGATTCTGACTAAGATTTTATCGAAATCGGCAACTATTTGACTCAGAAAGGTTGCCTTACGTCGAAATCTAATAGTTTATTAAGGTTTTCGTTACTAAAATGCCCAAAGATGCAGATTTTGATTTGAATTTGGAAGATATTGACATGAATATATAACTGTTTGTATCAAAAAATGATAGTTTAAAGTGATATTTGCAGTTTTGATGCGGTTTTAGGTACGATATGAGTAGAAGAAGCCGATTTTGATTGGAATCTGTTTAAAATGACAAAGAAAAACCTATTATCAATTCAAGGAAGTGAATTTTTAAGTAGTTATCTGCAGTTTTAATGTAGATTTCAGTTCGCTAAGTTATGAAAATGCATGTTTTGGCTATAATCTTCCGTAAATCAAGGGCGAAAACCAATTATTTGTCAAAAAGGAAGGTGTTTTAAGTATATATCTGCATTTCTAAGGTAGATTTGGGTACAATAAGAGGCGAAAAAGCAGATTCTGAATAAGATTTTATCGAAATCGGCAACTATTTGACTCAGAAAGTTTGCCTTACGTCGAAATCTAATAGTTTATTAAGGTTTTCGTTACTAAAATGCCCAAAGACGCCGATTTTGACTAGAATTTGAAAGATATTGACATGAATATATAACTATTTGTATCAAAAAATGATAGTTTAAACTGATATTTGCAGTTTTGATGCGGTTTTAGGTAGATATGAGTCGAAGAAGCCGATTTTGACTGGAATCTGTTTAAAATGACAAGGAAAAACCTATTATCAATTTTAGGAAGTGAATTTTTAAGTAGTTATCTGCAGTTTTAATGTAGATTTCAGTTCGCTAAGTTATGAAAATGCATGTTTTGGCTATAATCTTCCGTAAATCAAGGGCGAAAACCAATTATTTGTCCCAAAAGAAGGTGTTTTAAGTATATATCTGCATTTCTAAGGTAGATTTGGGTACAATAAGAGGCGAAAAAGCAGATTCTGACTAAGATTTTATCGAAATCGGCAACTATTTGACTCAGAAAGGTTGCCTTACGTCGAAATCTAATAGTTTATTAAGGTTTTCGTTACTAAAATGCCCAAAGATGCAGATTTTGATTTGAATTTGGAAGATATTGACATGAATATATAACTGTTTGTATCAAAAAATGATAGTTTAAAGTGATATTTGCAGTTTTGATGCGGTTTTAGGTACGACATGAGTAGAAGAAGCCGATTTTGACTGGAATCTGTTTAAAATGACAAAGAAAAACCTATTATCAATTCAAGGAAGTGAATTTTTAAGTAGTTATCTGCAGTTTTAATGTAGATTTCAGTTCGCTAAGTTATGAAAATGCATGTTTTGGCTATAATCTTCCGTAAATCAAGTGCGAAAACCAATTATTTGTCCCAAAAGAAGGTGTTTTAAGTATATATCTGCATTTCTAAGGTAGATTTGGGTACAATAAGAGGCGAAAAAGCAGATTCTGACTAAGATTTTATCGAAATCGGCAACTATTTCACTCAGAAAGGTTGCCTTACGTCGAAATCTAATAGTTTATTAAGGTTTTCGTTACTAAAATGCCCAAAGACGCCGATTTTGACTAGAATTTGAAAGATATTGACATGAATATATAACTGTTTGTATCAAAAAATGATAGTTTAAACTGATATTTGCAGCTTTGATGCGGTTTTAGATACGATATGAATCGAAGAAGCCGATTTTGACTGGAATCTGTTTAAAATGACAAAGAAAAACCTATTATCAATTCAAGGAAGTGAATTTTTAAGTAGTTATCTGCAGTTTTAATGTAGATTTCAGTTCGCTAAGTTATGAAAATGCATGTTTTGGCTATAATCTTCCGTAAATCAAGGGCGAAAACCAATTATTTGTCCCAAAAGAAGGTGTTTTAAGTATATATCTGCATTTCTAAGGTAGATTTGGGTACAATAAGAGGCGAAAAAGCAGATTCTGACTAAGATTTTATCGAAATCGGCAACTATTTGACTCAGAAAGGTTGCCTTACGTCGAAATCTAATAGTTTATTAAGGTTTTCGTTACTAAAATGCCCAAAGACGCCGATTTTGACTAGAATTTGAAAGATATTGACATGAATATATAACTGTTTGTATCAAAAAATGATAGTTTAAACTGATATTTGCAGTTTTGATGCGGTTTTAGATACGATATGAATCGAAGAAGCCGATTTTGACTGGAATCTGTTTAAAATGACAAAGAAAAACCTATTATCAATTCAAGGAAGTGAATTTTTAAGTAGTTATCTGCAGTTTTAATGTAGATTTCAGCTCGCTAAGTTATGAAAATGCATGTTTTGGCTATAATCTTCCGTAAATCAAGGGCGAAAACCAATTATTTGTCCCAAAAGAAGGTGTTTTAACTGTTTGTATCAAAAAATGATAGTTTAAACTGATATTTGCAGTTTTGATGCGGTTTTAGGTACGATATGAGTCGAAGAAGCCGATTTTGACTGGAATCTGTTTAAAATGACAAAGAAAAACCTATTATCAATTCAAGGAAGTGAATTTTTAAGTAGTTATCTGCAGTTTTAATGTAGATTTCAGTTCGCTAAGTTATGAAAATGCATGTTTTGGCTATAATCTTCCGTAAATCAAGGGCGAAAACCAATTATTTGTCCCAAAAGAAGGTGTTTTAAGTATATATCTGCATTTCTAAGGTAGATTTGGGTACAATAAGAGGCGAAAAAGCAGATTCTGACTAAGATTTTATCGAAATCGGCAACTATTTGACTCAGAAAGGTTGCCTTACGTCGAAATCTAATAGTTTATTAAGGTTTTCGTTACTAAAATGCCCAAAGATGCCGATTTTGACTAGAATTTGGAAGATATTGACATGAATATATAACTGTTTGTATCAAAAAATGATAGTTTAAAGTGATATTTGCAGTTTTGATGCGGTTTTAGGTACGATATGAGTAGAAGAAGCCGATTTTGATTGGAATCTGTTTAAAATGACAAAGAAAAACCTATTATCAATTCAAGGAAGTGAATTTTTAAGTAGTTATCTGCAGTTTTAATGTAGATTTCAGTTCGCTAAGTTATGAAAATGCATGTTTTGGCTATAATCTTCCCTAAATCAAGGGCGAAAACCAATTATTTGTCAAAAAGGAAGGTGTTTTAAGTATATATCTGCATTTCTAAGGTAGATTTGGGTACAATAAGAGGCGAAAAAGCAGATTCTGAATAAGATTTTATCGAAATCGGCAACTATTTGACTCAGAAAGTTTGCCTTACGTCGAAATCTAATAGTTTATTAAGGTTTTCGTTACTAAAATGCCCAAAGACGCCGATTTTGACTAGAATTTGAAAGATATTGACATGAATATATAACTATTTGTATCAAAAAATGATAGTTTAAACTGATATTTGCAGTTTTGATGCGGTTTTAGGTAGATATGAGTCGAAGAAGCCGATTTTGACTGGAATCTGTTTAAAATGACAAAGAAAAACCTATTATCAATTTAAGGAAGTGAATTTTTAAGTAGTTATCTGCAGTTTTAATGTAGATTTCAGTTCGCTAAGTTATGAAAATGCATGTTTTGGCTATAATCTTCCGTAAATCAAGGGCGAAAACCAATTATTTGTCCCAAAAGAAGGTGTTTTAAGTATATATCTGCATTTCTAAGGTAGATTTGGGTACAATAAGAGGCGAAAAAGCAGATTCTGACTAAGATTTTATCGAAATCGGCAACTATTTGACTCAGAAAGGTTGCCTTACGTCGAAATCTAATAGTTTATTAAGGTTTTCGTTACTAAAATGCCCAAAGACGCCGATTTTGACTAGAATTTGAAAGATATTGACATGAATATATAACTGTTTGTATCAAAAAATGATAGTTTAAACTGATATTTGCAGTTTTGATGCGGTTTTAGGTGCGATATGAGTCGAAGAAGCCGATTTTGACTGGAATCTGTTTAAAATGACAAAGAAAAACCTATTATCAATTCAAGGAAGTGAATTTTTAAGTAGTTATCTGCAGTTTTAATGTAGATTTCAGTTCGCTAAGTTATGAAAATGCATGTTTTGGCTATAATCTTCCGTAAATCAAGGGCGAAAACCAATTATTTGTCCCAAAAGAAGGTGTTTTAAGTATATATCTGCATTTCTAAGGTAGATTTGGGTACAATAAGAGGCGAAAAAGCAGATTCTGACTAAGATTTTATCGAAATCGGCAACTATTTGACTCAGAAAGGTTGCCTTACGTCGAAATCTAATAGTTTATTAAGGTTTTCGTTACTAAAATGCCCAAAGATGCCGATTTTGACTAGAATTTGGAAGATATTGACATGAATATATAACTGTTTGTATCAAAAAATGATAGTTTAAAGTGATATTTGCAGTTTTGATGCGGTTTTAGGTACGATATGAGTAGAAGAAGCCGATTTTGACTGGAATCTGTTTAAAATGACAAAGAAAAACCTATTATCAATTCAAGGAAGTGAATTTTTAAGTAGTTATCTGCAGTTTTAATGTAGATTTCAGTTAGCTAAGTTATGAAAATGCATGTTTTGGCTATAATCTTCCGTAAATCAAGTGCGAAAACCAATTATTTGTCCCAAAAGAAGGTGTTTTAAGTATATATCTGCATTTCTAAGGTAGATTTGGGTACAATAAGAGGCGAAAAAGCAGATTCTGACTAAGATTTTATCGAAATCGGCAACTATTTCACTCAGAAAGGTTGCCTTACGTCGAAATCTAATAGTTTATTAAGGTTTTCGTTACTAAAATGCCCAAAGACGCCGATTTTGACTAGAATTTGAAAGATATTGACATGAATATATAACTGTTTGTATCAAAAAATGATAGTTTAAACTGATATTTGCAGTTTTGATGCGGTTTTAGATACGATATGAATCGAAGAAGCCGATTTTGACTGGAATCTGTTTAAAATGACAAAGAAAAACCTATTATCAATTCAAGGAAGTGAATTTTTAAGTAGTTATCTGCAGTTTTAATGTAGATTTCAATTCGCTAAGTTATGAAAATGCATGTTTTGGCTATAATCTTCCGTAAATCAAGGGCGAAAACCAATTATTTGTCCCAAAAGAAGGTGTTTTAAGTATATATCTGCATTTCTAAGGTAGATTTGGGTACAATAAGAGGCGAAAAAGCAGATTCTGACTAAGATTTTATCGAAATCGGCAACTATTTGACTCAGAAAGGTTGCCTTACGTCGAAATCTAATAGTTTATTAAGGTTTTCGTTACTAAAATGCCCAAAGACGCCGATTTTGACTAGAATTTGAAAGATATTGACATGAATATATAACTGTTTGTATCAAAAAATGATAGTTTAAACTGATATTTGCAGTTTTGATGCGGTTTTAGATACGATATGAATCGAAGAAGCCGATTTTGACTGGAATCTGTTTAAAATGACAAAGAAAAACCTATTATCAATTCAAGGAAGTGAATTTTTAAGTAGTTATCTGCAGTTTTAATGTAGATTTCAGTTCGCTAATTTATGAAAATGCATGTTTTGGCCATAATCTTCCGTAAATCAAGGGCGAAAACCAATTATTTGTCCCAAAAGAAGGTGTTTTAAGTATATATCTGCATTTCTAAGGTAGATTTGGGTACAATAAGAGGCGAAAAAGCAGATTCTGACTAAGATTTTATCGAAATCGGCAACTATTTGACTCAGAAAGGTTGCCCTACGTCGAAATGTAATAGTTTATTAAGGTTTTCGTTACTAAAATGCCCAAAGACGCCGATTTTGACTAGAATTTGAAAGATATTGACATGAATATATAACTGTTTGTATCAAAAAATGATAGTTTAAACTGATATTTGCAGTTTTGATGCGGTTTTAGATACGATATGAATCGAAGAAGCCGATTATGACTGGAATCTGTTTAAAATGACAAAGAAAAACCTATTATCAATTCATGGAAGTGAATTTTTAAGTAGTTATCTGCAGTTTTAATGTAGATTTCAGTTCGCTAAGTTATGAAAATGCATGTTTTGGCTATAATCTTCCGTAAATCAAGGGCGAAAACCAATTATTTGTTCCAAGAGAAGGTGTTTTAAGTATATATCTGCATTTCTAAGGTAGATTTGGGTACAATAAGAGGCGAAAAAGCAGATTCTGACTAAGATTTTATCGAAATCGGCAACTATTTGACTCAGAAAGGTTGCCTTACGTCGAAATCTAATAGTTTATTAAGGTTTTCGTTACTAAAATGCCCAAAGACGCCGATTTTGACTAGAATTTGAAAGATATTGACATGAATATATAACTGTTTGTATCAAAAAATGATAGTTTAAACTGATATTTGCAGTTTTGATGCGGTTTTAGATACGATATGAATCGAAGAAGCCGATTTTGACTGGAATCTGTTTAAAATGACAAAGAAAAACCTATTATCAATTCAAGGAAGTGAATTTTTAAGTAGTTATCTGCAGTTTTAATGTAGATTTCAGTTCGCTAGGTTATGAAAATGCATGTTTTGGCTATAATCTTCCGTAAATCAAGGGCGAAAACCAATTATTTGTTCCAAAAGAAGGTGTTTTAAGTATATATCTGCATTTCTAAGGTAGATTTGGGTACAATAAGAGGCGAAAAAGCAGATTCTGACCAAGATTTTATCGAAATCGGCAACTATTTGACTTAGAAAGTCTGCCTTACGTCGAAATTTAATAGTTTATTAAGGTTTTCGTTACTAAAATGCCCAAAGACGCCGATTTCGACTAGAATTTGAAAGATATTGGCATGAATATATAACTGTTTGTATCAAAAAATGATAGATTAAACTGATATTTGCAGTTTTGATGCGGTTTTAGGTACGATATGAGTCGAAGAAGCCGATTTTGACTGGAATCTGTTTAAAATGACAAGAAAAACCTATTATCAATTCATGTTTTGGCTATAATCTTCCGTAAATCAAGGGCGAAAACCAGTTATTTGTCCCAATATAAGGTGTTTTAAGTATATATCTGCATTTCTAAGGTAGGTTTGGGTACAATAAGAATCGAAAAAGCAGATTCTGACTAAGATTTTATCGAAATCGGCAACTATTTGACTCAGAAAAATTGCCTTACGTCGAAATCTAATAGTTTATTAAGGTTTTCGTTACTAAAATGCCCAAAGACGCCGATTTTGACTAGAATTTGAAAGATATTGACATGAATATATAACTGTTTGTATCAAAAAATGATAGTTTAAACTGATATTTGCAGTTTTGATGCGGTTTTAGATACGATATGAATCGAAGAAGCCGATTTTGACTGGAATCTGTTTAAAATGACAAAGAAAAACCTATTATCAATTCAAGGAAGTGAATTTTTAAGTAGTTATCTGCAGTTTTAATGTAGATTTCAGTTCGCTAAGTTATGAAAATGCATGTTTTGGCTATAATCTTCCGTAAATCAAGGGCGAAAACCAATTATTTGTACCAAAAGAAGGTGTTTTAAGTATATATCTGCATTTCTAAGGTAGATTTGGGTACAATAAGAGGCGAAAAAGCAGATTCTGATTAAGATTTTATCGAAATCGGCAACTATTTGACTCAGAAAGGTTGCCTTACGTCGAAATCTAATAGTTTATTAAGGTTTTCGTTACTGAAATGCCCAAAGATGCCGATTTTGACTAGAATTTGGAAGATATTGACATGAATATATAACTGTTTGTATCAAAAAATGATAGTTTAAACTGATATTTGCAGTTTTGATGCGGTTTTAGATACGATATGAATCGAAGAAGCCGATTTTGACTGGAATCTGTTTAAAATGACAAAGAAAAACCTATTATCAATTCAAGGAAGTGAATTTTTAAGTAGTTATCTGCAGTTTTAATGTAGATTTCAGTTCGCTAAGTTATGAAAATGCATGTTTTGGCTATAATCTTCCGTAAATCAAGGGCGAAAACCAATTATTTGTCCCAAAAGAAGGTGTTTTAAGTATATATCTGCATTTCTAAGGTAGATTTGGGTACAATAAGAGGCGAAAAAGCAGATTCTGACTAAGATTTTATCGAAATCGGCAACTATTTGACTCAGAAAGGTTGCCTTACGTCGAAATCTAATAGTTTATTAAGGTTTTCGTTACTAAAATGCCCAAAGACGCCGATTTTGACTAGAATTTGAAAGATATTGACATGAATATATAACTGTTTGTATCAAAAAATGATAGTTTAAACTGATATTTGCAGTTTTGATGCGGTTTTAGGTACGATGAGTCGAAGAAGCCGATTTTGACTGGAATCTGTTTAAAATGACAAAGAAAAACCTATTATCAATTCAAGGAAGTGAATTTTTAAGTAGTTATCTGCAGTTTTAATGTAGATTTCAGTTCGCTATGTTATGAAAATGCATGTTTTGGCTATAATCTTCCGTAAATCAAGGGCGAAAACCAATTATTTGTCCCAAAAGAAGGTGTTTTAAGTATATATCTGCATTTCTAAGGTAGATTTGGGTACAATAAGAGGCGAAAAAGCAGATTCTGACTAAGATTTTTTCGAAATCGGCAACTATTTGACTCAGAAAGGTTGCCTTACGTCGAAATCTAATAGTTTATTAAGGTTTTCGTTACTAAAATGCCCAAAGATGCCGATTTTGACTAGAATTTGGAAGATATTGACATGAATATATAACTGTTTGTATCAAAAAATGATAGTTTAAAGTGATATTTGCAGTTTTGATGCGGTTTTAGATACGATATGAATCGAAGAAGCCGATTTTGACTGGAATCTGTTTAAAATGACAAAGAAAAACCTATTATCAATTCAAGGAAGTGAATTTTTAAGTAGTTATCTGCAGTTTTAATGTAGATTTCAGTTCGCTAAGTTATGAAAATGCATGTTTTGGCTATAATCTTCCGTAAATCAAGGGCGAAAACCAATTATTTGTCCCAAAAGAAGGTGTTTTAAGTATGTATCTGCATTTCTAAGGTAGATTTGGGTACAATAAGAGGCGAAAAAGCAGATTCTGACTAAGATTTTATCGAAATCGGCAACTATTTGACTCAGAAAGGTTGCCTTACGTCGAAATCTAATAGTTTATTAAGGTTTTCGTTACTGAAATGCCCAAAGATGCCGATTTTGACTAGAATTTGGAAGATATTGACATGAATATATAACTGTTTGTATCAAAAAATGATAGTTTAAACTGATATTTGCAGTTTTGATGCGGTTTTAGATTCGATATGAATCGAAGAAGCCGATTTTGACTGGAATCTGTTTAAAATGACAAAGAAAAACCTATTATCAATTCAAGGAAGTGAATTTTTAAGTAGTTATCTGCAGTTTTAATGTAGATTTCAGTTCGCTAAGTTATGAAAATGCATGTTTTGGCTATAATCTTCCGTAAATCAAGGGCGAAAACCAATTATTTGTCCCAAAAGAAGGTGTTTTAAGTATATATCTGCATTTCTAAGGTAGATTTGGGTACAATAAGAGGCGAAAAAACAGATTCTGACTAAGATTTTATCGAAATCGGCAACTATTTGACTCAGAAAGGTTGCCTTACGTCGAAATCTAATAGTTTATTAAGGTTTTCGTTACTAAAATGCCCAAAGACGCCGATTTTGACTAGAATTTGAAAGATATTGACATGAATACATAACTGTTTGTATCAAAAAATGATAGTTTAAACTGATATTTGCAGTTTTGATGCGGTTTTAGGTACGATGAGTCGAAGAAGCCGATTTTGACTGGAATCTGTTTAAAATGACAAAGAAAAACCTATTATCAATTCAAGGAAGTGAATTTTTAAGTAGTTATCTGCAGTTTTAATGTAGATTTCAGTTCGCTAAGTTATGAAAATGCATGTTTTGGCTATAATCTTCCGTAAATCAAGGGCGAAAACCAATTATTTGTCCCAAAAGAAGGTGTTTTAAGTATATATCTGCATTTCTAAGGTAGATTTGGGTACAATAAGAGGCGAAAAAGCAGATTCTGACTAAGATTTTATCGAAATCGGCAACTATTTGACTCAGAAAGGTTGCCTTACGTCGAAATCTAATAGTTTATTAAGGTTTTCGTTACTAAAATGCCCAAAGATGCCGATTTTGACTAGAATTTGGAAGATATTGACATGAATATATAACTGTTTGTATCAAAAAATGATAGTTTAAAGTGATATTTGCAGTTTTGATGCGGTTTTAGGTACGATATGAGTAGAAGAAGCCGATTTTGACTGGAATCTGTTTAAAATGACAAAGAAAAACCTATTATCAATTCAAGGAAGTGAATTTTTAAGTAGTTATCTGCAGTTTTAATGTAGATTTCAGTTCGCTAAGTTATGAAAATGCATGTTTTGGCTATAATCTTCCGTAAATCAAGTGCGAAAACCAATTATTTGTCCCAAAAGAAGGTGTTTTAAGTATATATCTGCATTTCTAAGGTAGATTTGGGTACAATAAGAGGCGAAAAAGCAGATTCTGACTAAGATTTTATCGAAATCGGCAACTATTTCACTCAGAAAGGTTGCCTTACGTCGAAATCTAATAGTTTATTAAGGTTTTCGTTACTAAAATGCCCAAAGACGCCGATTTTGACTAGAATTTGAAAGATATTGACATGAATATATAACTGTTTGTATCAAAAAATGATAGTTTAAACTGATATTTGCAGTTTTGATGCGGTTTTAGATACGATATGAATCGAAGAAGCCGATTTTGACTGGAATCTGTTTAAAATGACAAAGAAAAACCTATTATCAATTCAAGGAAGTGAATTTTTAAGTAGTTATCTGCAGTTTTAATGTAGATTTCAGTTCGCTAAGTTATGAAAATGTCTGTTTTGGCCATAATCTTCCGTAAATCAAGGGCGAAAACCAATTATTTGTCCCAAAAGAAGGTGTTTTAAGTATATATCTGCATTTCTAAGGTAGATTTGGGTACAATATGAGGCGAAAAAGCAGATTCTGACTAAGATTTTATCGAAATCGGCAACTATTTGACTCAGAAAGGTTGCCTTACGTCGAAATCTAATAGTTTATTAAGGTTTTCGTTACTAAAATGCCCAAAGACGCCGATTTTGACTAGAATTTGAAAGATATTGACATGAATATATAACTGTTTGTATCAAAAAATGATAGTTTAAACTGATATTTGCAGTTTTGATGCGGTTTTAGATACGATATGAATCGAAGAAGCCGATTATGACTGGAATCTGTTTAAAATGACAAAGAAAAACCTATTATCAATTCATGGAAATGAATTTTTAAGTAGTTATCTGCAGTTTTAATGTAGATTTCAGTTCGCTAAGTTATGAAAATGCATGTTTTGGCTATAATCTTCCGTAAATCAAGGGCGAAAACCAATTATTTGTTCCAAAAGAAGGTGTTTTAAGTATATATCTGCATTTCTAAGGTAGATTTGGGTACAATAAGAGGCGAAAAAGCAGATTCTGACTAAGATTTTATCGAAATCGGCAATTATTTGACTCAGAAAGGTTGCCTTACGTCGAAATCTAATAGTTTATTAAGGTTTTCGTTACTAAAATGCCCAAAGACGCCGATTTTGACTAGAATTTGAAAGATATTGACATGAATATATAACTGTTTGTATCAAAAAATGATAGTTTAAACTGATATTTGCAGTTTTGATGCGGTTTTAGATACGATATGAATCGAAGAAGCCGATTTTGACTGGAATCTGTTTAAAATGACAAAGAAAAACCTATTATCAATTCAAGGAAGTGAATTTTTAAGTAGTTATCTGCAGTTTTAATGTAGATTTCAGTTCGCTAAGTTATGAAAATGCATGTTTTGGCTATAATCTTCCGTAAATCAAGGGCGAAAACCAATTATTTGTTCCAAAAGAAGGTGTTTTAAGTATATATCTGCATTTCTAAGGTAGATTTGGGTACAATAAGAGGCGAAAAAGCAGATTCTGACCAAGATTTTATCGAAATCGGCAACTATTTGACTTAGAAAGGTTGCCTTACGTCGAAATCTAATAGTTTATTAAGGTTTTCGTTACTAAAATGCCAAAAGACGCCGATTTCGACTAGAATTTGAAAGATATTGGCATGAATATATAACTGTTTGTATCAAAAAATGATAGATTAAACTGATATTTGCAGTTTTGATGCGGTTTTAGGTACGATATGAGTCGAAGAAGCCGATTTTGACTGGAATCTGTTTAAAATGACAAGAAAAACCTATTATCAATTCATGTTTTGGCTATAATCTTCCGTAAATCAAGGGCGAAAACCAGTTATTTGTCCCAAAATAAGGTGTTTTAAGTATATATCTGCATTTCTAAGGTAGGTTTGGGTACAATAAGAATCGAAAAAGCAGATTCTGACTAAGATTTTATCGAAATCGGCAACTATTTGACTCAGAAAGGTTGCCTTACGTCGAAATCTAATAGTTTATTAAGGTTTTCGTTACTAAAATGCCCAAAGACGCCGATTTTGACTAGAATTTGAAAGATATTGACCTGAATATATAACTGTTTGTATCAAAAAATGATAGTTTAAACTGATATTTGCAGTTTTGATGCGGTTTTAGATACGATATGAATCGAAGAAGCCGATTTTGACTGGAATCTGTATAAAATGACAAAGAAAAACCTATTATCAATTCAAGGAAGTGAATTTTTAAGTAGTTATCTGCAGTTTTAATGTAGATTTCAGTTCGCTAAGTTATGAAAATGCATGTTTTGGCTATAATCTTCCGTAAATCAAGGGCGAAAACCAATTATTTGTCCCAAAAGAAGGTGATTTAAGTATATATCTGCATTTCTAAGGTAGATCTGGGTACAATAAGAGGCGAAAAAGCAGATTCTGACTAAGATTTTATCGAAATCGGCAACTATTTGACTCAGAAAGGTTGCCTTACGTCGAAATCTAATAGTTTATTAGGGTTTTCGTTACTAAAATGCCCAAAGACACCGATTTTGACTAGAATTTGAAAGATATTGACATGAATATATAACTGTTTGTATCAAAAAATGATAGTTTAAACTGATATTTGCAGTTTTGATGCGGTTTTAGATACGATATGAATCGAAGAAGCCGATTTTGACTGGAATCTGTTTAAAATGACAAAGAAAAACCTATTATCAATTCAAGGAAGTGAATTTTTAAGTAGTTATCTGCACTTTTAATGTAGATTTCAGTTCGCTAAGTTATGAAAATGCATGTTTTGGCTATAATCTTCCGTAAATCAAAGGCGAAAAAAGAATTATTTGTCCCAAAAGAAGGTGTTTTAAGTATATATCTGCATTTCTAAGGTAGATTTGGGTACAATAAGAGGCGAAAAAGCAGATTCTGACTAAGATTTTATCGAAATCGGCAACTATTTGACTCAGAAAGGTTGCCTTACGTCGAAATCTAATAGTTTATTAAGGTTTTCGTTACTAAAATGCCCAAAGACGCCGATTTTGACTAGAATTTGAAAGATATTGTCATAAATATATAACTGTTTGTATCAAAAAATGATAGTTTAAACTGATATTTTCAGTTTTGATGCGGTTTTAGGTACGATATGAGTCGAAGAAGCCGATTTTGACTGGAATCTGTTTAAAATGACAAAGGAAAACCTATTATCAATTCAAGGAAGTGAATTTTTAAGTAGTTATCTGCAGTTTTAATGTAGATTTCAGTTCGCTAAGTTATGAAAATGCATGTTTTGGCTATAATCTTCCGTAAATCAAGGGCGAAAACCAATTATTTGTCCCAAAAGAAGGTGTTTTAAGTATATATCTGCATTTCTAAGGTAGGTTTGGGTACAATAAGAATCGAAAAAGCAGATTCTGACTAAGATTTTATCGAAATCGGCAACTATTTGACTCAGAAAGGTTGACTTACGTCGAAATCTAATAGTTTCTTAAGGTTTTCGTTACTAAAATGCCCAAAGACGCCGATTTTGACTAGAATTTGAAAGATATTGACATGAATATATAACTGTTTGTATCAAAAAATGATAGTTTAAACTGATATTTGCAGTTTTGATGCGGTTTTAGGTACGATATGAGTCGAAGAAGCCGATTTTGACTAAAATCTGTTTAAAATGACAAAGAAAAACCTATTATCAATTCATGGAAGTGAATTTTTAAGTAGTTATCTGCAGTTTTAATGTAGATTTCAGTTCGCTAAGTTATGAAAATGCATGTTTTGGCTATAATCTTCCGTAAATCAAGGGCGAAAACCAATTATTTGTCCCAAAAGAAGGTGTTTTAAGTATATATCTGCATTTCTAAGGTAGGTTTGGGTACAATAAGAATCGAAAAAGCAGATTCTGACTAAGATTTTATCGAAATCGGCAACTATTTGACTCAGAAAGGTTGCCTTACGTCGAAATCTAATAGTTTATTAAGGTTTTCGTTACTAAAATGCCCAAAGACGCCGATTTTGACTAGAATTTGAAAGATATTGACATGAATATATAACTGTTTGTATCAAAAAATGATAGTTTAAACTGATATTTGCAGTTTTGATGCGGTTTTAGATACGATATGAATCGAAGAAGCCGATTTTGACTGGAATCTGTTTAAAATGACAAAGAAAAACCTATTATCAATTCAAGGAAGTGAATTTTTAAGTAGTTATCTGCACTTTTAATGTAGATTTCAGTTCGCTAAGTTATGAAAATGCATGTTTTGGCTATAATCTTCCGTAAATCAAGGGCGAAAACCAATTATTTGTCCTAAAAGAAGGTGTTTTAAGTATATATCTGCATTTCTAAGGTAGATTTGGGTACAATAAGAGGCGAAAAAGCAGATTCTGACTAAGATTTTATCGAAATCGGCAACTATTTGACTCAGAAAGGTTGAAATCTAATAGTTTATTAAGGTTTTCGTTACTAAAATGCCCAAAGACGCCGATTTTGACTAGAATTTGAAAGATGTTGTCATAAATATATAACTGTTTGTATCAAAAAATGATAGTTTAAACTGATATTTGCAGTTTTGATGCGGTTTTAGGTACGATATGAGTCGAAGAAGCCGATTTTGACTGGAATCTGTTTAAAATGACAAAGAAAAACCTATTATCAATTCAAGGAAGTGAATTTTTAAGTAGTTATCTGCAGTTTTAATGTAGATTTCAGTTCGCTAAGTTATGAAAATGCATGTTTTGGCTATAATCTTCCGTAAATCAAGGGCGAAAACCAATTATTTGTCCCAAAAGAAGGTGTTTTAAGTATATATCTGCATTTCTAAGGTAGGTTTGGGTACAATAAGAATCGAAAAAGCAGATTCTGACTAAGATTTTATCGAAATCGGCAACTATTTGACTCAGAAAGGTTGACTTACGTCGAAATCTAATAGTTTCTTAAGGTTTTCGTTACTAAAATGCCCAAAGACGCCGATTTTGACTAGAATTTGAAAGATATTGACATGAATATATAACTGTTTGTATCAAAAAATGATAGTTTAAACTGATATTTGCAGTTTTGATGCGGTTTTAGGTACCATATGAGTCGAAGAAGCCGATTTTGACTAAAATCTGTTTAAAATGACAAAGAAAAACCTATTATCAATTCAAGGAAGTGAATTTTTAAGTAGTTATCTGCAGTTTTAATGTAGATTTCAGTTCGCTAAGTTATGAAAATGCATGTTTTGGCTATAATCTTCCGTAAATCAAGAGCGAAAACCAATTATTTGTCCCAAAAGAAGGTGTTTTAAGTATATATATGCATTTCTAAGGTAGGTTTGGGTACAATAAGAATCGAAAAAGCAGATTCTGACTAAGATTTTATCGAAATCGGCAACTATTTGACTCAGAAAGGTTGCCTTACGTCGAAATCTAATAGTTTATTAAGGTTTTCGTTACTAAAATGCCCAAAGACGCCGATTTTGACTAGAATTTGAAAGATATTGACATGAATATATAACTGTTTGTATCAAAAAATGATAGTTTAAACTGATATTTGCAGTTTTGATGCGGTTTTAGATACGATATGAATCGAAGAAGCCGATTTTGACTGGAATCTGTTTAAAATGACAAAGAAAAACCTATTATCAATTCAAGGAAGTGAATTTTTAAGTAGTTATCTGCAGTTTTAATGTAGATTTCAGTTCGCTAAGTTATGAAAATGCATGTTTTGGCTATAATCTTCCGTAAATCAAGGGCGAAAACCAATTATTTGTCCCAAAAGAAGGTGTTTTAAGTATATATCTGCATTTCTAAGGTAGATTTGGGTACAATAAGAGGCGAAAAAGCAGATTCTGACTAAGATTTTATCGAAATCGGCAACTATTTGACTCAGAAAGGTTGCCTTACGTCGAAATCTAATAGTTTATTAAGGTTTTCGTTACTAAAATGCCCAAAGATGCCGATTTTGACTAGAATTTGGAAGATATTGACTTGAATATATAACTGTTTGTATCAAAAAATGATAGTTTAAACTGGTATTTGCAGTTTTGATGCGGTTTTAGGTACGATATGAGTAGAAGAAGCCGATTTTGACTGGAATCTGTTTAAAATGACAAAGAAAAACCTATTATCAATTCAAGGAAGTGAATTTTTAAGTAGTTATCTGCAGTTTTAATGTAGATTTCAGTTCGCTAAGTTATGAAAATGCATGTTTTGGCTATAATCTTCCGTAAATCAAGTGCGAAAACCAATTATTTGTCCCAAAAGAAGGTGTTTTAAGTATATATCTGCATTTCTAAGGTAGATTTGGGTACAATAAGAGGCGAAAAAGCAGATTCTGACTAAGATTTTATCGAAATCGGCAACTATTTCACTCAGAAAGGTTGCCTTACGTCGAAATCTAATAGTTTATTAAGGTTTTCGTTACTAAAATCCCCAAAGACGCCGATTTTGACTAGAATTTGAAAGATATTGACATGAATATATAACTCTTTGTATCAAAAAATGATAGTTTAAACTGATATTTGCAGTTTTGATGCGGTTTTAGATACGATATGAATCGAAGAAGCCGATTTTGACTGGAATCTGTTTAAAATGACAAAGAAAAACCTATTATCAATTCAAGGAAGTGAATTTTTAAGTAGTTATCTGCAGTTTTAATGTAGATTTCAGTTCGCTAAGTTATGAAAATGCATGTTTTGGCTATAATCTTCCGTAAATCAAGGGCGAAAACCAATTATTTGTCCCAAAAGAAGGTGTTTTAAGTATATATCTGCATTTCTAAGGTAGATTTGGGTACAATAAGAGGCGAAAAAGCAGATTCTGACTAAGATTTTATCGAAATCGGCAACTATTTGACTCAGAAAGGTTGCCTTACGTTGAAATCTAATAGTTTATTTAGGTTTTCGTTACTAAGATGCCCAAAGACGCCGATTTTGACTAGAATTTGAAAGATATTGACATGAATATATAACTGTTTGTATCAAAAAATGATAGTTTAAACTGATATTTGCAGTTTTGATGCGGTTTTAGATACGATATGAATCGAAGAAGCCGATTTTGACTGGAATCTGTTTAAAATGACAAAGAAAAACCTATTATCAATTCAAGGAAGTGAATTTTTAAGTAGTTATCTGCAGTTTTAATGTAGATTTCAGTTCGCTAAGTTATGAAAATGCATGTTTTGGCCATAATCTTCCGTAAATCAAGGGCGAAAACCAATTATTTGTCCCAAAAGAAGGTGTTTTAAGTATATATCTGCATTTCTAAGGTAGATTTGGGTACAATAAGAGGCGAAAAAGCAGATTCTGACTAAGATTTTATCGAAATCGGCAACTATTTGACTCAGAAAGGTTGCCTTACGTCGAAATCTAATAGTTTATTAAGGTTTTCGTTACTAAAATGCCCAAAGACGCCGATTTTGACTAGAATTTGAAAGATATTGACATGAATATATAACTGTTTGTATCAAGAAATGATAGTTTAAACTGATATTTGCAGTTTTGATGCGGTTTTAGATACGATATGAATCGAAGAAGCCGATTATGACTGGAATCTGTTTAAAATGACAAAGAAAAACCTATTATCAATTCATGGAAGTGAATTTTTAAGTAGTTATCTGCAGTTTTAATGTAGATTTCAGTTCGCTAAGTTATGAAAATGCATGTTTTGGCTATAATCTTCCGTAAATCAAGGGCGAAAACCAATTATTTGTTCCAAAAGAAGGTGTTTTAAGTATATATCTGCATTTCTAAGGTAGATTTGGGTACAATAAGAGGCGAAAAAGCAGATTCTGACTAAGATTTTATCGAAATCGGCAACTATTTGACTCAGAAAGGTTGCCTTACGTCGAAATCTAATAGTTTATTAAGGTTTTCGTTACTAAAATGCCCAAAGACGCCGATTTTGACTAGAATTTGAAAGATATTGACATGAATATATAACTGTTTGTATCAAAAAATGATAGTTTAAACTGATATTTGCAGTTTTGATGCGGTTTTAGATACGATATGAATCGAAGAAGCCGATTTTGACTGGAATCTGTTTAAAATGACAAAGAAAAACCTATTATCAATTCAAGGAAGTGAATTTTTAAGTAGTTATCTGCAGTTTTAATGTAGATTTCAGTTCGCTAAGTTATGAAAATGCATGTTTTGGCTATAATCTTCCGTAAATCAAGGGCGAAAACCAATTATTTGTTCCAAAAGAAGGTGTTTTAAGTATATATCTGCATTTCTAAGGTAGATTTGGGTACAATAAGAGGCGAAAAAGCAGATTCTGACCAAGATTTTATCGAAATCGGCAACTATTTGACTTAGAAAGTCTGCCTTACGTCGAAATCTAATAGTTTATTAAGGTTTTCGTTACTAAAATGCCCAAAGACGCCGATTTCGACTAGAATTTGAAAGATATTGGCATGAATATATAACTGTTTGTATCAAAAAATGATAGATTAAACTGATATTTGCAGTTTTGATGCGGTTTTAGTTACGACATGAGTCGAAGAAGCCGATTTTGACTGGAATCTGTTTAAAATGACAAGAAAAACCTATTATCAATTCATGTTTTGGCTATAATCTTCCGTAAATCAAGGGCGAAAACCAGTTATTTGTCCCAAAATAAGGTGTTTTAAGTATATATCTGCATTTCTAAGGTAGGTTTGGGTACAATAAGAATCGAAAAAGCAGATTCTGACTAAGATTTTATCGAAATCGGCAACTATTTGACTCAGAAAGGTTGCCTTACGTCGAAATCTAATAGTTAATTAAGGTTTTCGTTACTAAAATGCCCAAAGACGCCGATTTTGACTAGAATTTGAAAGATATTGACATGAATATATAACTGTTTGTATCAAAAAATGATAGTTAAAACTGATATTTGCAGTTTTGATGCGGTTTTAGATACGATATGAATCGAAGAAGCCGATTTTGACTGGAATCTGTTTAAAATGACAAAGAAAAACCTATTATCAATTCAAGGAAGTGAATTTTTAAGTAGTTATCTGCAGTTTTAATGTAGATTTCAGTTCGCTAAGTTATGAAAATGCATGTTTTGGCTATAATCTTCCGTAAATCAAGGGCGAAAACCAATTATTTGTCCCAAAAGAAGGTGTTTTAAGTATATATCTGCATTTCTAAGGTAGATTTGGGTACAATAAGAGGCGAAAAAGCAGATTCTGACTAAGATTTTATCGAAATCGGCAACTATTTGACTCAGAAAGGTTGCCTTACGTCGAAATCTAATAGCTTATTAAGGTTTTCGTTACTAAAATGCCCAAAGACGCCGATTTTGACTAGAATTTGAAAGATATTGACATGAATATATAACTGTTTGTATCAAAAAATGATAGTTTAAACTGATATTTGCAGTTTTGATGCGGTTTTAGGTACGATGAGTCGAAGAAGCCGATTTTGACTGGAATCTGTTTAAAATGACAAAGAAAAACCTATTATCAATTCAAGGAAGTGAATTTTTAAGTAGTTATCTGCAGTTTTAATGTAGATTTCAGTTCGCTAAGTTATGAAAATGCATGTTTTGGCTATAATCTTCCTTAAATCAAGGGCGAAAACCAATTATTTGTCCCAAAAGAAGGTGTTTTAAGAATATATCTGCATTTCTAAGGTAGATTTGGGTACAATAAGAGGCGAAAAAGCAGATTCTGACTAAGATTTTATCGAAATCGGCAACTATTTGACTCAGAAAGGTTGCCTTACGTCGAAATCTAATAGTTTATTAAGGTTTTCGTTACTAAAATGCCCAAAGATGCCGATTTTGACTAGAATTTGGAAGATATTGACATGAATATATAACTGTTTGTATCAAAAAATGATAGTTTAAAGTGATATTTGCAGTTTTGATGCGGTTTTAGATACGATATGAATCGAAGAATCCGATTTTGACTGGAATCTGTTTTTAAATGACAAAGAAAAACCTATTATCAATTCAAGGAAGTGAATTTTTAAGTAGTTATCTGCAGTTTTAATGTAGATTTCAGTTCGCTAAGTTATGAAAATGCATGTTTTGGCTATAATCTTCCGTAAATCAAGGGCGAAAACCAATTATTTGTCCCAAAAGAAGGTGTTTTAAGTATATATCTGCATTTCTAAGGTAGATTTGGGTACAATAAGAGGCGAAAAAGCAGATTCTGACTAAGATTTTATCGAAATCGGCAACTATTTGACTCAGAAAGGTTGCCTTACGTCGAAATCTAATAGTTTATTAAGGTTTTAGTTACTGAAATGCCCAAAGATGCCGATTTTGACTAGAATTTGGAAGATATTGACATGAATATATAACTGTTTGTATCAAAAAATGATAGTTTAAACTGATATTTGCAGTTTTGATGCGGTTTTAGATACGATATGAATCGAAGAAGCCGATTTTGACTGGAATCTGTTTAAAATGACAAAGAAAAACCTATTATCAATTCAAGGAAGTGAATTTTTAAGTAGTTATCTGCAGTTTTAATGTAGATTTCAGTTCGCTAAGTTATGAAAATGCATGTTTTGGCTATAATCTTCCGTAAATCAAGTGCGAAAACCAATTATTTGTCCCAAAAGAAGGTGTTTTAAGTATATATCTGCATTTCTAAGGTAGATTTGGGTACAATAAGAGGCGAAAAAGCAGATTCTGACTAAGATTTTATCGAAATCGGCAACTATTTCACTCAGAAAGGTTGCCTTACGTCGAAATCTAATAGTTTATTAAGGTTTTCGTTACTAAAATGCCCAAAGACGCCGATTTTGACTAGAATTTGAAAGATATTGACATGAATATATAACTCTTTGTATCAAAAAATGATAGTTTAAACTGATATTTGCAGTTTTGATGCGGTTTTAGATACGATATGAATCGAAGAAGCCGATTTTGACTGGAATCTGTTTAAAATGACAAAGAAAAACCTATTATCAATTCAAGGAAGTGAATTTTTAAGTAGTTATCTGCAGTTTTAATGTAGATTTCAGTTCGCTAAGTTATGAAAATGCATGTTTTGGCTATAATCTTCCGTAAATCAAGGGCGAAAACCAATTATTTGTCCCAAAAGAAGGTGTTTTAAGTATATATCTGCATTTCTAAGGTAGATTTGGGTACAATAAGAGGCGAAAAAGCAGATTCTGACTAAGATTTTATCGAAATCGGCAACTATTTGACTCAGAAAGGTTGCCTTACGTTGAAATCTAATAGTTTATTTAGGTTTTCGTTACTAAGATGCCCAAAGACGCCGATTTTGACTAGAATTTGAAAGATATTGACATGAATATATAACTGTTTGTATCAAAAAATGATAGTTTAAACTGATATTTGCAGTTTTGATGCGGTTTTAGATACGATATGAATCGAAGAAGCCGATTTTGACTGGAATCTGTTTAAAATGACAAAGAAAAACCTATTATCAATTCAAGGAAGTGAATTTTTAAGTAGTTATCTGCAGTTTTAATGTAGATTTCAGTTCGCTAAGTTATGAAAATGCATGTTTTGGCCATAATCTTCCGTAAATCAAGGGCGAAAACCAATTATTTGTCCCAAAAGAAGGTGTTTTAAGTATATATCTGCATTTCTAAGGTAGATTTGGGTACAATAAGAGGCGAAAAAGCAGATTCTGACTAAGATTTTATCGAAATCGGCAACTATTTGACTCAGAAAGGTTGCCTTACGTCGAAATCTAATAGTTTATTAAGGTTTTCGTTACTAAAATGCCCAAAGACGCCGATTTTGACTAGAATTTGAAAGATATTGACATGAATATATAACTGTTTGTATCAAGAAATGATAGTTTAAACTGATATTTGCAGTTTTGATGCGGTTTTAGATACGATATGAATCGAAGAAGCCGATTATGACTGGAATCTGTTTAAAATGACAAAGAAAAACCTATTATCAATTCATGGAAGTGAATTTTTAAGTAGTTATCTGCAGTTTTAATGTAGATTTCAGTTCGCTAAGTTATGAAAATGCATGTTTTGGCTATAATCTTCCGTAAATCAAGGGCGAAAACCAATTATTTGTTCCAAAAGAAGGTGTTTTAAGTATATATCTGCATTTCTAAGGTAGATTTGGGTACAATAAGAGGCGAAAAAGCAGATTCTGACTAAGATTTTATCGAAATCGGCAACTATTTGACTCAGAAAGGTTGCCTTACGTCGAAATCTAATAGTTTATTAAGGTTTTCGTTACTAAAATGCCCAAAGACGCCGATTTTGACTAGAATTTGAAAGATATTGACATGAATATATAACTGTTTGTATCAAAAAATGATAGTTTAAACTGATATTTGCAGTTTTGATGCGGTTTTAGATACGATATGAATCGAAGAAGCCGATTTTGACTGGAATCTGTTTAAAATGACAAAGAAAAACCTATTATCAATTCAAGGAAGTGAATTTTTAAGTAGTTATCTGCAGTTTTAATGTAGATTTCAGTTCGCTAAGTTATGAAAATGCATGTTTTGGCTATAATCTTCCGTAAATCAAGGGCGAAAACCAATTATTTGTTCCAAAAGAAGGTGTTTTAAGTATATATCTGCATTTCTAAGGTAGATTTGGGTACAATAAGAGGCGAAAAAGCAGATTCTGACCAAGATTTTATCGAAATCGGCAACTATTTGACTTAGAAAGTCTGCCTTACGTCGAAATCTAATAGTTTATTAAGGTTTTCGTTACTAAAATGCCCAAAGACGCCGATTTCGACTAGAATTTGAAAGATATTGGCATGAATATATAACTGTTTGTATCAAAAAATGATAGATTAAACTGATATTTGCAGTTTTGATGCGGTTTTAGTTACGACATGAGTCGAAGAAGCCGATTTTGACTGGAATCTGTTTAAAATGACAAGAAAAACCTATTATCAATTCATGTTTTGGCTATAATCTTCCGTAAATCAAGGGCGAAAACCAGTTATTTGTCCCAAAATAAGGTGTTTTAAGTATATATCTGCATTTCTAAGGTAGGTTTGGGTACAATAAGAATCGAAAAAGCAGATTCTGACTAAGATTTTATCGAAATCGGCAACTATTTGACTCAGAAAGGTTGCCTTACGTCGAAATCTAATAGTTAATTAAGGTTTTCGTTACTAAAATGCCCAAAGACGCCGATTTTGACTAGAATTTGAAAGATATTGACATGAATATATAACTGTTTGTATCAAAAAATGATAGTTTAAACTGATATTTGCAGTTTTGATGCGGTTTTAGATACGATATGAATCGAAGAAGCCGATTTTGACTGGAATCTGTTTAAAATGACAAAGAAAAACCTATTATCAATTCAAGGAAGTGAATTTTTAAGTAGTTATCTGCAGTTTTAATGTAGATTTCAGTTCGCTAAGTTATGAAAATGCATGTTTTGGCTATAATCTTCCGTAAATCAAGGGCGAAAACCAATTATTTGTCCCAAAAGAAGGTGTTTTAAGTATATATCTGCATTTCTAAGGTAGATTTGGGTACAATAAGAGGCGAAAAAGCAGATTCTGACTAAGATTTTATCGAAATCGGCAACTATTTGACTCAGAAAGGTTGCCTTACGTCGAAATCTAATAGCTTATTAAGGTTTTCGTTACTAAAATGCCCAAAGACGCCGATTTTGACTAGAATTTGAAAGATATTGACATGAATATATAACTGTTTGTATCAAAAAATGATAGTTTAAACTGATATTTGCAGTTTTGATGCGGTTTTAGGTACGATGAGTCGAAGAAGCCGATTTTGACTGGAATCTGTTTAAAATGACAAAGAAAAACCTATTATCAATTCAAGGAAGTGAATTTTTAAGTAGTTATCTGCAGTTTTAATGTAGATTTCAGTTCGCTAAGTTATGAAAATGCATGTTTTGGCTATAATCTTCCTTAAATCAAGGGCGAAAACCAATTATTTGTCCCAAAAGAAGGTGTTTTAAGAATATATCTGCATTTCTAAGGTAGATTTGGGTACAATAAGAGGCGAAAAAGCAGATTCTGACTAAGATTTTATCGAAATCGGCAACTATTTGACTCAGAAAGGTTGCCTTACGTCGAAATCTAATAGTTTATTAAGGTTTTCGTTACTAAAATGCCCAAAGATGCCGATTTTGACTAGAATTTGGAAGATATTGACATGAATATATAACTGTTTGTATCAAAAAATGATAGTTTAAAGTGATATTTGCAGTTTTGATGCGGTTTTAGATACGATATGAATCGAAGAATCCGATTTTGACTGGAATCTGTTTTTAAATGACAAAGAAAAACCTATTATCAATTCAAGGAAGTGAATTTTTAAGTAGTTATCTGCAGTTTTAATGTAGATTTCAGTTCGCTAAGTTATGAAAATGCATGTTTTGGCTATAATCTTCCGTAAATCAAGGGCGAAAACCAATTATTTGTCCCAAAAGAAGGTGTTTTAAGTATATATCTGCATTTCTAAGGTAGATTTGGGTACAATAAGAGGCGAAAAAGCAGATTCTGACTAAGATTTTATCGAAATCGGCAACTATTTGACTCAGAAAGGTTGCCTTACGTCGAAATCTAATAGTTTATTAAGGTTTTAGTTACTGAAATGCCCAAAGATGCCGATTTTGACTAGAATTTGGAAGATATTGACATGAATATATAACTGTTTGTATCAAAAAATGATAGTTTAAACTGATATTTGCAGTTTTGATGCGGTTTTAGATACGATATGAATCGAAGAAGCCGATTTTGACTGGAATCTGTTTAAAATGACAAAGAAAAACCTATTATCAATTCAAGGAAGTGAATTTTTAAGTAGTTATCTGCAGTTTTAATGTAGATTTCAGTTCGCTAAGTTATGAAAATGCATGTTTTGGCTATAATCTTCCGTAAATCAAGGGCGAAAACCAATTATTTGTCCCAAAAGAAGGTGTTTTAAGTATATATCTGCATTTCTAAGGTAGATTTGGGTACAATAAGAGGCGAAAAAGCAGATTCTGACTAAGATTTTATCGAAATCGGCAACTATTTGACTCAGAAAGGTTGCCTTACGTCGAAATCTAATAGTTTATTAAGGTTTTCGTTACTAAAATGCCCAAAGACGCCGATTTTGACTAGAATTTGAAAGATATTGACATGAATACATAACTGCTTGTATCAAAAAATGATAGTTTAAACTGATATTTGCAGTTTTGATGCGGTTTTAGGTACGATGAGTCGAAGAAGCCGATTTTGACTGGAATCTGTTTAAAATGACAAAGAAAAACCTATTATCAATTCAAGGAAGTGAATTTTTAAGTAGTTATCTGCAGTTTTAATGTAGATTTCAGTTCGCTAAGTTATGAAAATGCATGTTTTGGCTATAATCTTCCGTAAATCAAGGGCGAAAACCAATTATTTGTCCCAAAAGAAGGTGTTTTAAGTATATATCTGCATTTCTAAGGTAGATTTGGGTACAATAAGAGGCGAAAAAGCAGATTCTGACTAAGATTTTATCGAAATCGGCAACTATTTGACTCAGAAAGGTTGCCTTACGTCGAAATCTAATAGTTTATTAAGGTTTTCGTTACTAAAATGCCCAAAGATGCCGATTTTGACTAGAATTTGGAAGATATTGACATGAATATATAACTGTTTGTATCAAAAAATGATAGTTTAAACTGATATTTGCAGTTTTGATGCGGTTTTAGATACGATATGAATCGAAGAAGCCGATTTTGACTGGAATCTGTTTAAAATGACAAAGAAAAACCTATTATCAATTCAAGGAAGTGAATTTTTAAGTAGTTATCTGCAGTTTTAATGTAGATTTCAGTTCGCTAAGTTATGAAAATGCATGTTTTGGCTATAATCTTCCGTAAATCAAGGGCGAAAACCAATTATTTGTTCCAAAAGAAGGTGTTTTAAGTATATATCTGCATTTCTAAGGTAGATTTGGGTACAATAAGAGGCGAAAAAGCAGATTCTGACCAAGATTTTATCGAAATCGGCAACTATTTGACTTAGAAAGTCTGCCTTACGTCGAAATCTAATAGTTTATTAAGGTTTTCGTTACTAAAATGCCCAAAGACGCCGATTTCGACTAGAATTTGAAAGATATTGGCATGAATATATAACTGTTTGTATCAAAAAATGATAGATTAAACTGATATTTGCAGTTTTGATGCGGTTTTAGTTACGACATGAGTCGAAGAAGCCGATTTTGACTGGAATCTGTTTAAAATGACAAGAAAAACCTATTATCAATTCATGTTTTGGCTATAATCTTCCGTAAATCAAGGGCGAAAACCAGTTATTTGTCCCAAAATAAGGTGTTTTAAGTATATATCTGCATTTCTAAGGTAGGTTTGGGTACAATAAGAATCGAAAAAGCAGATTCTGACTAAGATTTTATCGAAATCGGCAACTATTTGACTCAGAAAGGTTGCCTTACGTCGAAATCTAATAGTTAATTAAGGTTTTCGTTACTAAAATGCCCAAAGACGCCGATTTTGACTAGAATTTGAAAGATATTGACATGAATATATAACTGTTTGTATCAAAAAATGATAGTTTAAACTGATATTTGCAGTTTTGATGCGGTTTTAGATACGATATGAATCGAAGAAGCCGATTTTGACTGGAATCTGTTTAAAATGACAAAGAAAAACCTATTATCAATTCAAGGAAGTGAATTTTTAAGTAGTTATCTGCAGTTTTAATGTAGATTTCAGTTCGCTAAGTTATGAAAATGCATGTTTTGGCTATAATCTTCCGTAAATCAAGGGCGAAAACCAATTATTTGTCCCAAAAGAAGGTGTTTTAAGTATATATCTGCATTTCTAAGGTAGATTTGGGTACAATAAGAGGCGAAAAAGCAGATTCTGACTAAGATTTTATCGAAATCGGCAACTATTTGACTCAGAAAGGTTGCCTTACGTCGAAATCTAATAGCTTATTAAGGTTTTCGTTACTAAAATGCCCAAAGACGCCGATTTTGACTAGAATTTGAAAGATATTGACATGAATATATAACTGTTTGTATCAAAAAATGATAGTTTAAACTGATATTTGCAGTTTTGATGCGGTTTTAGGTACGATGAGTCGAAGAAGCCGATTTTGACTGGAATCTGTTTAAAATGACAAAGAAAAACCTATTATCAATTCAAGGAAGTGAATTTTTAAGTAGTTATCTGCAGTTTTAATGTAGATTTCAGTTCGCTAAGTTATGAAAATGCATGTTTTGGCTATAATCTTCCTTAAATCAAGGGCGAAAACCAACTATTTGTCCCAAAAGAAGGTGTTTTAAGAATATATCTGCATTTCTAAGGTAGATTTGGGTACAATAAGAGGCGAAAAAGCAGATTCTGACTAAGATTTTATCGAAATCGGCAACTATTTGACTCAGAAAGGTTGCCTTACGTCGAAATCTAATAGTTTATTAAGGTTTTCGTTACTAAAATGCCCAAAGATGCCGATTTTGACTAGAATTTGGAAGATATTGACATGAATATATAACTGTTTGTATCAAAAAATCATAGTTTAAAGTGATATTTGCAGTTTTGATGCGGTTTTAGATACGATATGAATCGAAGAATCCGATTTTGACTGGAATCTGTTTTTAAATGACAAAGAAAAACCTATTATCAATTCAAGGAAGTGAATTTTTAAGTAGTTATCTGCAGTTTTAATGTAGATTTCAGTTCGCTAAGTTATGAAAATGCATGTTTTGGCTATAATCTTCCGTAAATCAAGGGCGAAAACCAATTATTTGTCCCAAAAGAAGGTGTTTTAAGTATATATCTGCATTTCTAAGGTAGATTTGGGTACAATAAGAGGCGAAAAAGCAGATTCTGACTAAGATTTTATCGAAATCGGCAACTATTTGACTCAGAAAGGTTGCCTTACGTCGAAATCTAATAGTTTATTAAGGTTTTAGTTACTGAAATGCCCAAAGATGCCGATTTTGACTAGAATTTGGAAGATATTGACATGAATATATAACTGTTTGTATCAAAAAATGATAGTTTAAACTGATATTTGCAGTTTTGATGCGGTTTTAGATACGATATGAATCGAAGAAGCCGATTTTGACTGGAATCTGTTTAAAATGACAAAGAAAAACCTATTATCAATTCAAGGAAGTGAATTTTTAAGTAGTTATCTGCAGTTTTAATGTAGATTTCAGTTCGCTAAGTTATGAAAATGCATGTTTTGGCTATAATCTTCCGTAAATCAAGGGCGAAAACCAATTATTTGTCCCAAAAGAAGGTGTTTTAAGTATATATCTGCATTTCTAAGGTAGATTTGGGTACAATAAGAGGCGAAAAAGCAGATTCTGACTAAGATTTTATCGAAATCGGCAACTATTTGACTCAGAAAGGTTGCCTTACGTCGAAATCTAATAGTTTATTAAGGTTTTCGTTACTAAAATGCCCAAAGACGCCGATTTTGACTAGAATTTGAAAGATATTGACATGAATACATAACTGCTTGTATCAAAAAATGATAGTTTAAACTGATATTTGCAGTTTTGATGCGGTTTTAGGTACGATGAGTCGAAGAAGCCGATTTTGACTGGAATCTGTTTAAAATGACAAAGAAAAACCTATTATCAATTCAAGGAAGTGAATTTTTAAGTAGTTATCTGCAGTTTTAATGTAGATTTCAGTTCGCTAAGTTATGAAAATGCATGTTTTGGCTATAATCTTCCTTAAATCAAGGGCGAAAACCAATTATTTGTCCCAAAAGAAGGTGTTTTAAGAATATATCTGCATTTCTAAGGTAGATTTGGGTACAATAAGAGGCGAAAAAGCAGATTCTGACTAAGATTTTATCGAAATCGGCAACTATTTGACTCAGAAAGGTTGCCTTACGTCGAAATCTAATAGTTTATTAAGGTTTTCGTTACTAAAATGCCCAAAGATGCCGATTTTGACTAGAATTTGGAAGATATTGACATGAATATATAACTGTTTGTATCAAAAAATGATAGTTTAAAGTGATATTTGCAGTTTTGATGCGGTTTTAGATACGATATGAATCGAAGAATCCGATTTTGACTGGAATCTGTTTTTAAATGACAAAGAAAAACCTATTATCAATTCAAGGAAGTGAATTTTTAAGTAGTTATCTGCAGTTTTAATGTAGATTTCAGTTCGCTAAGTTATGAAAATGCATGTTTTGGCTATAATCTTCCGTAAATCAAGGGCGAAAACCAATTATTTGTCCCAAAAGAAGGTGTTTTAAGTATATATCTGCATTTCTAAGGTAGATTTGGGTACAATAAGAGGCGAAAAAGCAGATTCTGACTAAGATTTTATCGAAATCGGCAACTATTTGACTCAGAAAGGTTGCCTTACGTCGAAATCTAATAGTTTATTAAGGTTTTAGTTACTGAAATGCCCAAAGATGCCGATTTTGACTAGAATTTGGAAGATATTGACATGAATATATAACTGTTTGTATCAAAAAATGATAGTTTAAACTGATATTTGCAGTTTTGATGCGGTTTTAGATACGATATGAATCGAAGAAGCCGATTTTGACTGGAATCTGTTTAAAATGACAAAGAAAAACCTATTATCAATTCAAGGAAGTGAATTTTTAAGTAGTTATCTGCAGTTTTAATGTAGATTTCAGTTCGCTAAGTTATGAAAATGCATGTTTTGGCTATAATCTTCCGTAAATCAAGGGCGAAAACCAATTATTTGTCCCAAAAGAAGGTGTTTTAAGTATATATCTGCATTTCTAAGGTAGATTTGGGTACAATAAGAGGCGAAAAAGCAGATTCTGACTAAGATTTTATCGAAATCGGCAACTATTTGACTCAGAAAGGTTGCCTTACGTCGAAATCTAATAGTTTATTAAGGTTTTCGTTACTAAAATGCCCAAAGACGCCGATTTTGACTAGAATTTGAAAGATATTGACATGAATACATAACTGCTTGTATCAAAAAATGATAGTTTAAACTGATATTTGCAGTTTTGATGCGGTTTTAGGTACGATGAGTCGAAGAAGCCGATTTTGACTGGAATCTGTTTAAAATGACAAAGAAAAACCTATTATCAATTCAAGGAAGTGAATTTTTAAGTAGTTATCTGCAGTTTTAATGTAGATTTCAGTTCGCTAAGTTATGAAAATGCATGTTTTGGCTATAATCTTCCGTAAATCAAGGGCGAAAACCAATTATTTGTCCCAAAAGAAGGTGTTTTAAGTATATATCTGCATTTCTAAGGTAGATTTGGGTACAATAAGAGGCGAAAAAGCAGATTCTGACTAAGATTTTATCGAAATCGGCAACTATTTGACTCAGAAAGGTTGCCTTACGTCGAAATCTAATAGTTTATTAAGGTTTTCGTTACTAAAATGCCCAAAGATGCCGATTTTGACTAGAATTTGGAAGATATTGACATGAATATATAACTGTTTGTATCAAAAAATGATAGTTTAAAGTGATATTTGCAGTTTTGATGCGGTTTTAGGTACGATATGAGTAGAAGAAGCCGATTTTGACTGGAATCTGTTTAAAATGACAAAGAAAAACCTATTATCAATTCAAGGAAGTGAATTTTTAAGTAGTTATCTGCAGTTATAATGTAGATTTCAGTTCGCTAAGTTATGAAAATGCATGTTTTGGCTATAATCTTCCGTAAATCAAGTGCGAAAACCAATTATTTGTCCCAAAAGAAGGTGTTTTAAGTATATATCTGCATTTCTAAGGTAGATTTGCGTACAATAAGAGGCGAAAAAGCAGATTCTGACTAAGATTTTATCGAATTCGGCAACTATTTCACTCAGAAAGGTTGCCTTACGTCGAAATCTAATAGTTTATTAAGGTTTTCGTTACTAAAATGCCCAAAGACGCCGATTTTGACTAGAATTTGAAAGATATTGACATGAATATATAACTGTTTGTATCAAAAAATGATAGTTTAAACTGATATTTGCAGTTTTGATGCGGTTTTAGATACGATATGAATCGAAGAAGCCGATTTTGACTGGAATCTGTTTAAAATGACAAAGAAAAACCTATTATCAATTCAAGGAAGTGAATTTTTAAGTAGTTATCTGCAGTTTTAATGTAGATTTCAGTTCGCTAAGTTATGAAAATGTCTGTTTTGGCCATAATCTTCCGTAAATCAAGGGCGAAAACCAATTATTTGTCCCAAAAGAAGGTGTTTTAAGTATATATCTGCATTTCTAAGGTAGATTTGGGTACAATAAGAGGCGAAAAAGCAGATTCTGACTAAGATTTTATCGAAATCGGCAACTATTTGACTCAGAAAGGTTGCCTTACGTCGAAATCTAATAGTTTATTAAGGTTTTCGTTACTAAAATGCCCAAAGACGCCGATTTTGACTAGAATTTGAAAGATATTGACATGAATATATAACTGTTTGTATCAAAAAATGATAGTTTAAGCTGATATTTGCAGTTTTGATGCGGTTTTAGATACGATATGAATCGAAGAAGCCGATTTTGACTGGAATCTGTTTAAAATGACAAAGAAAAACCTATTATCAATTCAAGGAAGTGAATTTTTAAGTAGTTATCTGCAGTTTTAATGTAGATTTCAGTTCGCTAAGTTATGAAAATGCATGTTTTGGCTATAATCTTCCGTAAATCAAGGGCGAAAACCAATTATTTGTTCCAAAAGAAGGTGTTTTAAGTATATATCTGCATTTCTAAGGTAGATTTGGGTACAATAAGAGGCGAAAAAGCAGATTCTGACCAAGATTTTATCGAAATCGGCAACTATTTGACTTAGAAAGGTTGCCTTACGTCGAAATCTAATAGTTTATTAAGGTTTTCGTTACTAAAATGCCCAAAGACGCCGATTTCGACTAGAATTTGAAAGATATTGGCATGAATATATAACTGTTTGTATCAAAAAATGATAGATTAAACTGATATTTGCAGTTTTGATGCGGTTTTAGGTACGATATGAGTCGAAGAAGCCGATTTTGACTGGAATCTGTTTAAAATGACAAGAAAAACCTATTATCAATTCATGTTTTGGCTATAATCTTCCGTAAATCAAGGGCGAAAACCAGTTATTTGTCCGAAAATAAGGTGTTTTAAGTATATATCTGCATTTCTAAGGTAGGTTTGGGTACAATAAGAATCGAAAAAGCAGATTCTGACTAAGATTTTATCGAAATCGGCAACTATTTGACTCAGAAAGGTTGCCTTACGTCGAAATCTAATAGTTTATTAGGGTTTTCGTTACTAAAATGCCCAAAGACACCGATTTTGACTAGAATTTGAAAGATATTGACATGAATATATAACTGTTTGTATCAAAAAATGATAGTTTAAACTGATATTTGCAGTTTTGATGCGGTTTTAGATACGATATGAATCGAAGAAGCCGATTTTGACTGGAATCTGTTTAAAATGACAAAGAAAAACCTATTATCAATTCAAGGAAGTGAATTTTTAAGTAGTTATCTGCACTTTTAATGTAGATTTCAGTTCGCTAAGTTATGAAAATGCATGTTTTGGCTATAATCTTCCGTAAATCAAGGGCGAAAACCAAATATTTGTCCCAAAAGAAGGTGTTTTAAGTATATATCTGCATTTCTAAGGTAGATTTGGATACAATAAGAAGCGAAAAAGCAGATTCTGACTAAGATTTTATCGAAATCGGCAACTATTTGACTCAGAAAGGTTGCCTTACGTCGAAATCTAATAGTTTATTAAGGTTTTCGTTACTAAAATGCCCAAAGATGCCGATTTTGACTAGAATTTGGAAGATATTGATATGAATATATAACTGTTTGTATCAAAAAATGATAGTTTAAAGTGATATTTGCAGTTTTGATGCGGTTTTAGGTACGATATGAGTAGAAGAAGCCGATTTTGACTGGAATCTGTTTAAAATGACAAAGAAAAACCTATTATCAATTCAAGGAAGTGAATTTTTAAGTAGTTATCTGCAGTTTTAATGTAGATTTCATTTCGCTAAGTTATGAAAATGCATGTTTTGGCTATAATCTTATGTAAATCAAGGGCGAAAACCAATTATTTGTCCCAAAAGAAGGTGTTTTAAGTATATATCTGCATTTCTAAGGTAGATTTGGGTACAATAAGAGGCGAAAAAGCAGATTCTGACTAAGATTTTATCGAAATCGGCAACTATTTGACTCAGAAAGGTTGCCTTACGTCGAAATCTAATTGTTTATTAAGGTTTTCGTTACTGAAATGCCCAAAGATGCCGATTTTGACTAGAATTTGGAAGATATTGACATGAATATATAACTGTTTGTATCAAAAAATGATAGTTTAAACTGATATTTGCAGTTTTGATGCGGTTTTAGATACGATATGAATCGAAGAAGCCGATTTTGACTGGAATCTGTTTAAAATGACAAAGAAAAACCTATTATCAATTCAAGGAAGTGAATTTTTAAGTAGTTATCTGCAGTTTTAATGTAGATTTCAGTTCGCTTAGTTATGAAAATGCATGTTTTGGCTATAATCTTCCGTAAATCAAGGGCGAAAACCAATTATTTGTCCCAAAAGAAGGTGTTTTAAGTATATATCTGCATTTCTAAGGTAGATTTGGGTACAATAAGAGGCGAAAAAGCAGATTCTGACTAAGATTTTATCGAAATCGGCAACTATTTGACTCAGAAAGGTTGCCTTACGTCGAAATCTAATAGTTTATTAAGGTTTTCGTTACTAAAATGCCCAAAGACGCCGATTTTGACTAGAATTTGAAAGATATTGACATGAATACATAACTGTTTGTATCAAAAAATGATAGTTTAAACTGATATTTGCAGTTTTGATGCGGTTTTAGGTACGATGAGTCGAAGAAGCCGATTTTGACTGGAATCTGTTTAAAATGACAAAGAAAAACCTATTATCAATTCAAGGAAGTGAATTTTTAAGTAGTTATCTGCAGTTTTAATGTAGATTTCAGTTCGCTAAGTTATGAAAATGCATGTTTTGGCTATAATCTTCCGTAAATCAAGGGCGAAAACCAATTATTTGTCCCAAAAGAAGGTGTTTTAAGTATATATCTGCATTTCTAAGGTAGATTTGGGTACAATAAGAGGCGAAAAAGCAGATTCTGACTAAGATTTTATCGAAATCGGCAACTATTTGACTCAGAAAGGTTGCCTTACGTCGAAATCTAATAGTTTATTAAGGTTTTCGTTACTAAAATGCCCAAAGATGCCGATTTTGACTAGAATTTGGAAGATATTGACATGAATATATAACTGTTTGTATCAAAAAATGATAGTTTAAAGTGATATTTGCAGTTTTGATGCGGTTTTAGGTACGATATGAGTAGAAGAAGCCGATTTTGACTGGAATCTGTTTAAAATGACAAAGAAAAACCTATTACCAATTCAAGGAAGTGAATTTTTAAGTAGTTATCTGCAGTTTTAATGTAGATTTCAGTTCGCTAAGTTATGAAAATGCATGTTTTGGCTATAATCTTCCGTAAATCAAGTGCGAAAACCAATTATTTGTCCCAAAAGAAGGTGTTTTAAGTATATATCTGCATTTCTAAGGTAGATTTGGGTACAATAAGAGGCGAAAAAGCAGATTCTGACTAAGATTTTATCGAAATCGGCAACTATTTCACTCAGAAAGGTTGCCTTACGTCGAAATCTAATAGTTTATTAAGGTTTTCGTTACTAAAATGCCCAAAGACGCCGATTTTGACTAGAATTTGAAAGATATTGACATGAATATGTAACTGTTTGTATCAAAAAATGATAGTTTAAACTGATATTTGCAGTTTTGATGCGGTTTTAGATACGATATGAATCGAAGAAGCCGATTTTGACTGGAATCTGTTTAAAATGACAAAGAAAAACCTATTATCAATTCAAGGAAGTGAATTTTTAAGTAGTTATCTGCAGTTTTAATGTAGATTTCAGTTCGCTAAGTTATGAAAATGTCTGTTTTGGCCATAATCTTCCGTAAATCAAGGGCGAAAACCAATTATTTGTCCCAAAAGAAGGTGTTTTAAGTATATATCTGCATTTCTAAGGTAGATTTGGGTACAATAAGAGGCGAAAAAGCAGATTCTGACTAAGATTTTATCGAAATCGGCAACTATTTGACTCAGAAAGGTTGCCTTACGTCGAAATCTAATAGTTTATTAAGGTTTTCGTTACTAAAATGCCCAAAGACGCCGATTTTGACTAGAATTTGAAAGATATTGACATGAATATATAACTGTTTGTATCAAAAAATGATAGTTTAAACTGATATTTGCAGTTTTGATGCGGTTTTAGATACGATATGAATCGAAGAAGCCGATTTTGACTGGAATCTGTTTAAAATGACAAAGAAAAACCTATTATCAATTCAAGGAAGTGAATTTTTAAGTAGTTATCTGCAGTTTTAATGTAGATTTCAGTTCGCTAAGTTATGAAAATGCATGTTTTGGCTATAATCTTCCGTAAATCAAGGGCGAAAACCAATTATTTGTTCCAAAAGAAGGTGTTTTAAGTATATATCTGCATTTCTAAGGTAGATTTGGGTACAATAAGAGGCGAAAAAGCAGATTCTGACCAAGATTTTATCGAAATCGGCAACTATTTGACTTAGAAAGGTTGCCTTACGTCGAAATCTAATAGTTTATTAAGGTTTTCGTTACTAAAATGCCCAAAGATGCCGATTTCGACTAGAATTTGAAAGATATTGGCATGAATATATAACTGTTTGTATCAAAAAATGATAGATTAAACTGATATTTGCAGTTTTGATGCGGTTTTAGGTACGATATGAGTCGAAGAAGCCGATTTTGACTGGAATCTGTTTAAAATGACAAGAAAAACCTATTATCAATTCATGTTTTGGCTATAATCTTCCGTAAATCAAGGGCGAAAACCAGTTATTTGTCCCAAAATAAGGTGTTTTAAGTATATATCTGCATTTCTAAGGTAGGTTTGGGTACAATAAGAATCGAAAAAGCAGATTCTGACTAAGATTTTATCGAAATCGGCAACTATTTGACTCAGAAAGGTTGCCTTACGTCGAAATCTAATAGTTTATTAAGGTTTTCGTTACTAAAATGCCCAAAGACGCCGATTTTGACTAGAATTTGAAAGATATTGACATGAATATATAACTGTTTGTATCAAAAAATGATAGTTTAAACTGATATTTGCAGTTTTGATGCGGTTTTAGATACGATATGAATCGAAGAAGCCGATTTTGACTGGAATCTGTTTAAAATGACAAAGAAAAACCTATTATCAATTCAAGGAAGTGAATTTTTAAGTAGTTATCTGCAGTTTTAATGTAGATTTCAGTTCGCTAAGTTATGAAAATGCATGTTTTGGCTATAATCTTCCGTAAATCAAGGGCGAAAACCAATTATTTGTCCCAAAAGAAGGTGTTTTAAGTATATATCTGCATTTCTAAGGTAGATCTGGGTACAATAAGAGGCGAAAAAGCAGATTCTGACTAAGATTTTATCGAAATCGGCAACTATTTGACTCAGAAAGGTTGCCTTACGTCGAAATCTAATAGTTTATTAGGGTTTTCGTTACTAAAATGCCCAAAGACACCGATTTTGACTAGAATTTGAAAGATATTGACATGAATATATAACTGTTTGCATCAAAAAATGATAGTTTAAACTGATATTTGCAGTTTTGATGCGGTTTTAGATACGATATGAATCGAAGAAGCCGATTTTGACTGGAATCTGTTTAAAATGACAAAGAAAAACCTATTATCAATTCAAGGAAGTGAATTTTTAAGTATTTATCTGCACTTTTAATGTAGATTTCAGTTCGCTAAGTTATGAAAATGCATGTTTTGGCTATAATCTTCCGTAAATCAAGGGCGAAAACCAATTATTTGTCCCAAAAGAAGGTGTTTTAAGTATATACCTGCATTTCTAAGGTAGATTTGGGTACAATAAGAGGCGAAAAAGCAGATTCTGACTAAGATTTTATCGAAATCGGCAACTATTTGACTCAGAAAGGTTGCCTTACGTCGAAATCTAATAGTTTATTAAGGTTTTCGTTACTAAAATGCCCAAAGACGCCGATTTTGACTAGAATTTGAAAGATATTGACATAAATATATAACTGTTTGTATCAAAAAATGATAGTTTAAACTGATATTTGCAGTTTTGATGCGGTTTTAGGTACGATATGAGTCGAAGAAGCCGATTTTGACTAAAATCTGTTTAAAATGACAAAGAAAAACCTATTATCAATTCAAGGAAGTGAATTTTTAAGTAGTTATCTGCAGTTTTAATGTTGATTTCAGTTCGCTAAGTTATGAAAATGCATGTTTTGGCTATAATCTTCCGTAAATCAAGGGCGAAAACCAATTATTTGTCCCAGAAGAAGGTGTTTTAAGTATATATCTGCATTTCTAAGGTAGGTTTGCGTACAATAAGAATCGAAAAAGCAGATTCTGACTAAGATTTTATCGAAATCGGCAACTATTTGACTCAGAAAGGTTGCCTTACGTCGAAATCTAATAGTTTATTAAGGTTTTCGTTACTAAAATGCCCAAAGACGCCGATTTTGACTAGAATTTGAAAGATATTGACATGAATATATAACTGTTTGTATCAAAAAATGATAGTTTAAACTGATATTTGCAGTTTTGATGCGGTTTTAGATACGATATGAATCGAAGAAGCCGATTTTGACTGGAATCTGTTTAAAATGACAAAGAAAAACCTATTATCAATTCAAGGAAGTGAATTTTTAAGTAGTTATCTGCAGTTTTAATGTAGATTTCAGTTCGCTAAGTTATGAAAATGCATGTTTTGGCTATAATCTTCCGTAAATCAAGGGCGAAAACCAATTATTTGTCCCAAAAGAAGGTGTTTTAAGTATATATCTGCATTTCTAAGGTAGATTTGGGTACAATAAGAGGCGAAAAAGCAGATTCTGACTAAGATTTTATCGAAATCGGCAACTATTTGACTCAGAAAGGTTGCCTTACGTCGAAATCTAATAGTTTATTAAGGTTTTCGTTACTAAAATGCCCAAATATGCCGATTTTGACTAGAATTTGGAAGATATTGACATGAATATATAACTGTTTGTATCAAAAAATGATAGTTTAAACTGGTGTTTGCAGTTTTGATGCGGTTTTAGGTACGATATGAGTAGAAGAAGCCGATTTTGACTGGAATCTGTTTAAAATGACAAAGAAAAACCTATTATCAATTCAAGGAAGTGAATTTTTAAGTAGTTATCTGCAGTTTTAATGTAGATTTCAGTTCGCTAAGTTATGAAAATGCATGTTTTGGCTATAATCTTCCGTAAATCAAGGGCGAAAACCAATTATTTGTCCCAAAAGAAGGTGTTTTAAGTATATATCTGCATTTCTAAGGTAGATTTGGGTACAATAAGAGGCGAAAAAGCAGATTCTGACTAAGATTTTATCGAAATCGGCAACTATTTGACTCAGAAAGGTTGCCTTAAGTCGAAATCTAATAGTTTATTAAGGTTTTCGTTACTAAAATGCCCAAAGACGCCGATTATGACTAGAATTTGAAAGATATTGACATGAATATATAACTGTTTGTATCAAAAAATGATAGTTTAAACTGATATTTGCAGTTTTGATGCGGTTTTAGATACGATATGAATCGAAGAAGCCGATTTTGACTGGAGTCTGTTTAAAATGACAAAGAAAAACCTATTATCAATTCAAAGAAGTGAATTTTTAAGTAGTTATCTGCAGTTTTAATGTAGATTTCAGTTCGCTAAGTTATGAAAATGCATGTTTTGGCTATAATCTTCCGTAAATCAAGGGCGAAAACCAATTATTTGTCCCAAAAGAAGGTGTTTTAAGTATATATCTGCATTTCTAAGGTAGATTTGGGTACAATAAGAGGCGAAAAAGCAGATTCTGACTAAGATTTTATCGAAATCGGCAACTATTTGACTCAGAAAGGTTGCCTTACGTCGAAATCTAATAGTTTATTAAGGTTTTCGTTACTAAAATGCCCAAAGACGCCGATTTTGACTAGAATTTGAAAGATATTGACATGAATATATAACTGTTTGTATCAAAAAATTATAGTTTAAACTTATATTTGCAGTTTTGATGCGGTTTTAGATACGATATGAATCGAAGAAGCCGATTTTGACTGGAATCTGTTTAAAATGACAAAGAAAAACCTATTATCAATTCAAGGAAGTGAATTTTTAAGTAGTTATCTGCAGTTTTAATGTAGATTTCAGTTCGCTAAGTTATGAAAATGCATGTTTTGGCTATAATCTTCCGTAAATCAAGGGCGAAAACCAATTATTTGTCCCAAAGGAAGGTGTTTTAAGTATATATCTGCATTTCTAAGGTAGATTTGGGTACAATAAGAGGCGAAAAAGCAGATTCTGACTAAGATTTTATCGAAATCGGCAACTATTTGACTCAGAAAGTTTGCCTTACGTCGAAATCTAATAGTTTATTAAGGTTTTCGTTACTAAAATGCCCAAAGACGCCGATTTTGACTAGAATTTGAAAGATATTGACATGAATATATAACTGTTTGTATCAAAAAATGATAGTTTAAACTGATATTTGCAGTTTTGATGCGGTTTTAGATACGATATGAATCGAAGAAGCCGATTTTGACTGGAATCTGTTTAAAATGACAAAGAAAAACCTATTATCAATTCCAGGAAGTGAATTTTTAAGTAGTTATCTGCAGTTTTAATGTAGATTTCAGTTCGCTAAGTTATGAAAATGCATGTTTTGGCTATAATCTTCCGTAAATCAAGGGCGAAAACCAATTATTTGTCCCAAAAGAAGGTGTTTTAAGTATATATCTGCATTTCTAAGGTAGATTTGGGTACAATAAGAGGCGAAAAAGCAGATTCTGACTAAGATTTTATCGAAATCGGCAACTATTTGACTCAGAAAGGTTGCCTTACGTCGAAATCTAATAGTTTATTAAGGTTTTCGTTACTAAAATTCCCAAAGACGCCGATTTTGACTGGAATTTGAAAGATATTGACATGAATATATAACTGTTTGTATCAAAAAATGATAGTTTAAACTGATATTTGCAGTTTTGATGCGGTTTTAGGTACGATATGAGTCGAAGAAGCCGATTTTGACTGGAATCTGTTTAAAATGACAAGAAAAACCTATTATCAATTCATGTTTTGGCTATAATCTTCCGTAAATCAAGGGCGAAAACCAGTTATTTGTCCCAAAAGAAGGTGTTTTAAGTATATATCTGCATTTCTAAGGTAGGTTTGGGTACAATAAGAATCGAAAAAGCAGATTCTGACTAAGATTTTATCGAAATCGGCAACTATTTGACTCAGAAAGGTTGCCTTACGTCGAAATCTAATAGTTTATTAAGGTTTTCGTTACTAAAATGCCCAAAGACGCCGATTTTGACTAGAATTTGAAAGATATTGACATGAATATATAACTGTTTGTATCAAAAAATGATAGTTTAAACTGATATTTGCAGTTTTGATGCGGTTTTAGATACGATATGAATCGAAGAAGCCGATTTTGACTGGAATCTGTTTAAAATGACAAAGAAAAACCTATCATCAATTCAAGGAAGTGAATTTTTAAGTAGTTATCTGCAGTTTTAATGTAGATTTCAGTTCGCTAAGTTATGAAAATGCATGTTTTGGCTATAATCTTCCGTAAATCAAGGGCGAAAACCAATTATTTGTCCCAAAAGAAGGTGTTTTAAGCATATATCTGCATTTCTAAGGTAGATCTGGGTACAATAAGAGGCGAAAAAGCAGATTCTGACTAAGATTTTATCGAAATCGGCAACTATTTGACTCAGAAAGGTTGCCTTACGTCGAAATCTAATAGTTTATTAGGGTTTTCGTTACTAAAATGCCCAAAGACGCCGATTTTGACTAGAATTTGAAAGATATTGACATGAATATATAACTGTTTGTATCAAAAAATGATAGTTTAAACTGATATTTGCAGTTTTGATGCGGTTTTAGATACGATATGAATCGAAGAAGGCGATTTTGACTGGAATCTGTTTAAAATGACAAAGAAAAACCTATCATCAATTCAAGGAAGTGAATTTTTAAGTAGTTATCTGCAGTTTTAATGTAGATTTCAGTTCGCTAAGTTATGAAAATGCATGTTTTGGCTATAATCTTCCGTAAATCAAGGGCGAAAACCAATTATTTGTCCCAAAAGAAGGTGTTTTAAGTATATATCTGCATTTCTAAGGTAGATCTGGGTACAATAAGAGGCGAAAAAGCAGATTCTGACTAAGATTTTATCGAAATCGGCAACTATTTCACTCAGAAAGGTTGCCTTACGTCGAAATCTAATAGTTTATTAGGGTTTTCGTTACTAAAATGCCCAAAGACGCCGATTTTGACTAGAATTTGAAAGATATTGACATGAATATATAACTGTTTGTATCAAAAAATGATAGTTTAAACTGATATTTGCAGTTTTGATGCGGTTTAAGATACGATATGAATCGAAGAAGCCGATTTTGACTGGAATCTGTTTAAAATGACAAAGAAAAACCTATTATCAATTCAAGGAAGTGAATTTTTAAGTAGTTATCTGCAGTTTTAATGTAGATTTCAGTTCGCTAAGTTATTAAAATGCATGTTTTGACTATAATCTTCCGTAAATCAAGGGCGAAAACCAATTATTTGTCCCAAAAGAAGGTGTTTTAGGTATATATCTGCATTTCTAAGGTAGATCTGGGTACAATAAGAGGCGAAAAAGCAGATTCTGACTAAGATTTTATCGAAATCGGCAACTATTTGACTCAGAAAGGTTGCCTTACGTCGAAATCTAATAGTTTATTAGAGTTTTCGTTACTGAAATGCCCAAAGACGCCGATTTTGACTAGAATTTGAAAGATATTGACATGAATATATAACTGTTTGTACCAAAAAATGATAGTTTAAACTGATATTTGCAGTTTTGATGCGGTTTTAGATACGATATGAATCGAAGAAGCCGATTTTGACTGGAATCTGTTTAAAATGACAAAGAAAAACCTATTATCAATTCAAGGAAGTGAATTTTTAAGTAGTTATCTGCAGTTTTAATGTAGATTTCAGTTCGCTAAGTTATGAAAATGCATGTTTTGGCTATAATCTTCCGTAAATCAAGGGCGAAAACCAATTATTTGTCCCAAAAGAAAGTGTTTTAAGTATATATCTGCATTTCTAAGGTAGATTTGGGTACAATAAGAGGCGAAAAAGCAGATTCTGACTAAGATTTTATCGAAATCGTCAACTATTTGACTCAGAAAGGTTGCCTTACGTCGAAATCTAATAGTTTATTAAGGTTTTCGTTACTAAAATGCCCAAAGACGCCGATTTCGACTAGAATTTGAAAGATATTGACATGAACATATAACTGTTTGTATCAAAAAATGATAATTTAAACTGATATTTGCAGTTTTGATGCGGTTTTAGATACGATATGAATCGAAGAAGCCGATTTTGACTGGAATCTGTTTAAAATGACAAAGAAAATCCTATTATCAATTCCAGGAAGTGAATTTTTAAGTAGTTATCTGCAGTTTTAATGTAGATTTCAGTTCGCTAAGTTATGAAAATGCATGTTTTGGCTATAATCTTCCGTAAATCAAGGGCGAAAACCAATTATTTGTCCCAAAAGAAGGTGTTTTAAGTATATATCTGCATTTCTAAGGTAGATTTGGGTACAATAAGAGGCGAAAAAGCAGATTCTGACTAAGATTTTATCGAAATCATCAACTATTTGACTCAGAAAGGTTGCCTTACGTCGAAATCTAATAGTTTATTAAGGTTTTCGTTACTAAAATGCCCAAAGACGCCGATTTTGACTAGAATTTGGAAGATATTGACATGAATATATAACTGTTTGTATCAAAAAATGATAGTTTAAACTGGTATTTGCAGTTTTGATGCGGTTTTAGGTACGATATGAGTAGAAGAAGCCGATTTTGACTGGAATCTGTTTAAAATGACAAAGAAAAACCTATTATCAATTCAAGGAAGTGAATTTTTAAGTAGTTATCTGCAGTTTTAATGTAGATTTCAGTTCGCTAAGTTATGAAAATGCATGTTTTGGCTATAATCTTCCGTAAATCAAGGGCGAAAACCAATTATTTGTCCCAAAAGAAGGTGTTTTAAGTATATATCTGCATTTCTAAGGTAGATTTGGGTACAATAAGAGGCGAAAAAGCAGATTCTGACTAAGATTTTATCGAAATCGGCAACTATTTGACTCAGAAAGGTTGCCTTACGTCGAAATCTAATAGTTTATTAAGGTTTTAGTTACTGAAATGCCCAAAGATGCCGATTTTGACTAGAATTTGGAAGATATTGACATGAATATATAACTGTTTGTATCAAAAAATGATAGTTTAAACTGATATTTGCAGTTTTGATGCGGTTTTAGATACGATATGAATCGAAGAAGCCGATTTTGACTGGAATCTGTTTAAAATGACAAAGAAAAACCTATTATCAATTCAAGGAAGTGAATTTTTAAGTAGTTATCTGCAGTTTTAATGTAGATTTCAGTTCGCTAAGTTATGAAAATGCATGTTTTGGCTATAATCTTCCGTAAATCAAGGGCGAAAACCAATTATTTGTCCCAAAAGAAGGTGTTTTAAGTATATATCTGCATTTCTAAGGTAGATTTGGGTACAATAAGAGGCGAAAAAGCAGATTCTGACTAAGATTTTATCGAAATCGGCAACTATTTGACTCAGAAAGGTTGCCTTACGTCGAAATCTAATAGTTTATTAAGGTTTTCGTTACTAAAATGCCCAAAGACGCCGATTTTGACTAGAATTTGAAAGATATTGACATGAATACATAACTGCTTGTATCAAAAAATTATAGTTTAAACTGATATTTGCAGTTTTGATGCGGTTTTAGGTACGATGAGTCGAAGAAGCCGATTTTGACTGGAATCTGTTTAAAATGACAAAGAAAAACCTATTATCAATTCAAGGAAGTGAATTTTTAAGTAGTTATCTGCAGTTTTAATGTAGATTTCAGTTCGCTAAGTTATGAAAATGCATGTTTTGGCTATAATCTTCCGTAAATCAAGGGCGAAAACCAATTATTTGTCCCAAAAGAAGGTGTTTTAAGTATATATCTGCATTTCTAAGGTAGATTTGGGTACAATAAGAGGCGAAAAAGCAGATTCTGACTAAGATTTTATCGAAATCGGCAACTATTTGACTCAGAAAGGTTGCCTTACGTCGAAATCTAATAGTTTATTAAGGTTTTCGTTACTAAAATGCCCAAAGATGCCGATTTTGACTAGAATTTGGAAGATATTGACATGAATATATAACTGTTTGTATCAAAAAATGATAGTTTAAAGTGATATTTGCAGTTTTGATGCGGTTTTAGGTACGATATGAGTAGAAGAAGCCGATTTTGACTGGAATCTGTTTAAAATGACAAAGAAAAACCTATTATCAATTCAAGGAAGTGAATTTTTAAGTAGTTATCTGCAGTTATAATGTAGATTTCAGTTCGCTAAGTTATGAAAATGCATGTTTTGGCTATAATCTTCCGTAAATCAAGTGCGAAAACCAATTATTTGTCCCAAAAGAAGGTGTTTTAAGTATATATCTGCATTTCTAAGGTAGATTTGCGTACAATAAGAGGCGAAAAAGCAGATTCTGACTAAGATTTTATCGAATTCGGCAACTATTTCACTCAGAAAGGTTGCCTTACGTCGAAATCTAATAGTTTATTAAGGTTTTCGTTACTAAAATGCCCAAAGACGCCGATTTTGACTAGAATTTGAAAGATATTGACATGAATATATAACTGTTTGTATCAAAAAATGATAGTTTAAACTGATATTTGCAGTTTTGATGCGGTTTTAGATACGATATGAATCGAAGAAGCCGATTTTGACTGGAATCTGTTTAAAATGACAAAGAAAAACCTATTATCAATTCAAGGAAGTGAATTTTTAAGTAGTTATCTGCAGTTTTAATGTAGATTTCAGTTCGCTAAGTTATGAAAATGTCTGTTTTGGCCATAATCTTCCGTAAATCAAGGGCGAAAACCAATTATTTGTCCCAAAAGAAGGTGTTTTAAGTATATATCTGCATTTCTAAGGTAGATTTGGGTACAATAAGAGGCGAAAAAGCAGATTCTGACTAAGATTTTATCGAAATCGGCAACTATTTGACTCAGAAAGGTTGCCTTACGTCGAAATCTAATAGTTTATTAAGGTTTTCGTTACTAAAATGCCCAAAGACGCCGATTTTGACTAGAATTTGAAAGATATTGACATGAATATATAACTGTTTGTATCAAAAAATGATAGTTTAAGCTGATATTTGCAGTTTTGATGCGGTTTTAGATACGATATGAATCGAAGAAGCCGATTTTGACTGGAATCTGTTTAAAATGACAAAGAAAAACCTATTATCAATTCAAGGAAGTGAATTTTTAAGTAGTTATCTGCAGTTTTAATGTAGATTTCAGTTCGCTAAGTTATGAAAATGCATGTTTTGGCTATAATCTTCCGTAAATCAAGGGCGAAAACCAATTATTTGTTCCAAAAGAAGGTGTTTTAAGTATATATCTGCATTTCTAAGGTAGATTTGGGTACAATAAGAGGCGAAAAAGCAGATTCTGACCAAGATTTTATCGAAATCGGCAACTATTTGACTTAGAAAGGTTGCCTTACGTCGAAATCTAATAGTTTATTAAGGTTTTCGTTACTAAAATGCCCAAAGACGCCGATTTCGACTAGAATTTGAAAGATATTGGCATGAATATATAACTGTTTGTATCAAAAAATGATAGATTAAACTGATATTTGCAGTTTTGATGCGGTTTTAGGTACGATATGAGTCGAAGAAGCCGATTTTGACTGGAATCTGTTTAAAATGACAAGAAAAACCTATTATCAATTCATGTTTTGGCTATAATCTTCCGTAAATCAAGGGCGAAAACCAGTTATTTGTCCGAAAATAAGGTGTTTTAAGTATATATCTGCATTTCTAAGGTAGGTTTGGGTACAATAAGAATCGAAAAAGCAGATTCTGACTAAGATTTTATCGAAATCGGCAACTATTTGACTCAGAAAGGTTGCCTTACGTCGAAATCTAATAGTTAATTAAGGTTTTCGTTACTAAAATGCCCAAAGACGCCGATTTTGACTAGAATTTGAAAGATATTGACATGAATATATAACTGTTTGTATCAAAAAATGATAGTTTAAACTGATATTTGCAGTTTTGATGCGGTTTTAGATACGATATGAATCGAAGAAGCCGATTTTGAATGGAATCTGTTTAAAATGACAAAGAAAAACCTATTATCAATTCAAGGAAGTGAATTTTTAAGTAGTTATCTGCAGTTTTAATGTAGATTTCAGTTCGCTAAGTTATGAAAATGCATGTTTTGGCTATAATCTTCCGTAAATCAAGGGCGAAAACCAATTATTTGTCCCAAAAGAAGGTGTTTTAAGTATATATCTGCATTTCTAAGGTAGATCTGGGTACAATAAGAGGCGAAAAAGCAGATTCTGACTAAGATTTTATCGAAATCGGCAACTATTTGACTCAGAAAGGTTGCCTTACGTCGAAATCTAATAGTTTATTAGGGTTTTCGTTACTAAAATGCCCAAAGACACCGATTTTGACTAGAATTTGAAAGATATTGACATGAATATATAACTGTTTGTATCAAAAAATGATAGTTTAAACTGATATTTGCAGTTTTGATGCGGTTTTAGATACGATATGAATCGAAGAAGCCGATTTTGACTGGAATCTGTTTAAAATGACAAAGAAAAACCTATTATCAATTCAAGGAAGTGAATTTTTAAGTAGTTATCTGCACTTTTAATGTAGATTTCAGTTCGCTAAGTTATGAAAATGCATGTTTTGGCTATAATCTTCCGTAAATCAAGGGCGAAAACCAAATATTTGTCCCAAAAGAAGGTGTTTTAAGTATATATCTGCATTTCTAAGGTAGATTTGGATACAATAAGAAGCGAAAAAGCAGATTCTGACTAAGATTTTATCGAAATCGGCAACTATTTGACTCAGAAAGGTTGCCTTACGTCGAAATCTAATTGTTTATTAAGGTTTTCGTTACTGAAATGCCCAAAGATGCCGATTTTGACTAGAATTTGGAAGATATTGACATGAATATATAACTGTTTGTATCAAAAAATGATAGTTTAAACTGATATTTGCAGTTTTGATGCGGTTTTAGATACGATATGAATCGAAGAAGCCGATTTTGACAGGAATCTGTTTAAAATGACAAAGAAAAACCTATTATCAATTCAAGGAAGTGAATTTTTAAGTAGTTATCTGCAGTTTTAATGTAGATTTCAGTTCGCTTAGTTATGAAAATGCATGTTTTGGCTATAATCTTCCGTAAATCAAGGGCGAAAACCAATTATTTGTCCCAAAAGAAGGTGTTTTAAGTATATATCTGCATTTCTAACGTAGATTTGGGTACAATAAGAGGCGAAAAAGCAGATTCTGACTAAGATTTTATCGAAATCGGCAACTATTTGACTCAGAAAGGTTGCCTTACGTCGAAATCTAATAGTTTATTAAGGTTTTCGTTACTAAAATGCCCAAAGATGCCGATTTTGACTAGAATTTGGAAGATATTGACATGAATATATAACTGTTTGTATCAAAAAATGATAGTTTAAAGTGATATTTGCAGTTTTGATGCGGTTTTAGGTACGATATGAGTAGAAGAAGCCGATTTTGACTGGAATCTGTTTAAAATGACAAAGAAAAACCTATTACCAATTCAAGGAAGTGAATTTTTAAGTAGTTATCTGCAGTTTTAATGTAGATTTCAGTTCGCTAAGTTATGAAAATGCATGTTTTGGCTATAATCTTCCGTAAATCAAGGGCGAAAACCAATTATTTGTCCCAAAAGAAGGTGTTTTAAGTATATATCTGCATTTCTAAGGTAGATTTGGATACAATAAGAAGCGAAAAAGCAGATTCTGACTAAGATTTTATCGAAATCGGCAACTATTTGACTCAGAAAGGTTGCCTTACGTCGAAATCTAATTGTTTATTAAGGTTTTCGTTACTGAAATGCCCAAAGATGCCGATTTTGACTAGAATTTGGAAGATATTGACATGAATATATAACTGTTTGTATCAAAAAATGATAGTTTAAACTGATATTTGCAGTTTTGATGCGGTTTTAGATACGATATGAATCGAAGAAGCCGATTTTGACAGGAATCTGTTTAAAATGACAAAGAAAAACCTATTATCAATTCAAGGAAGTGAATTTTTAAGTAGTTATCTGCAGTTTTAATGTAGATTTCAGTTCGCTTAGTTATGAAAATGCATGTTTTGGCTATAATCTTCCGTAAATCAAGGGCGAAAACCAATTATTTGTCCCAAAAGAAGGTGTTTTAAGTATATATCTGCATTTCTAAGGTAGATCTGGGTACAATAAGAGGCGAAAAAGCAGATTCTGACTAAGATTTTATCGAAATCGGCAACTATTTGACTCAGAAAGGTTGCCTTACGTCGAAATCTAATAGTTTATTAGGGTTTTCGTTACTAAAATGCCCAAAGACGCCGATTTTGACTAGAATTTGAAAGATATTGACATGAATACATAACTGTTTGTATCAAAAAATGATAGTTTAAACTGATATTTGCAGTTTTGATGCGGTTTTAGGTACGATGAGTCGAAGAAGCCGATTTTGACTGGAATCTGTTTAAAATGACAAAGAAAAACCTATTATCAATTCAAGGAAGTGAATTTTTAAGTAGTTATCTGCAGTTTTAATGTAGATTTCAGTTCGCTAAGTTATGAAAATGCATGTTTTGGCTATAATCTTCCGTAAATCAAGGGCGAAAACCAATTATTTGTCCCAAAAGAAGGTGTTTTAAGTATATATCTGCATTTCTAAGGTAGATTTGGGTACAATAAGAGGCGAAAAAGCAGATTCTGACTAAGATTTTATCGAAATCGGCAACTATTTGACTCAGAAAGGTTGCCTTACGTCGAAATCTAATAGTTTATTAAGGTTTTCGTTACTAAAATGCCCAAAGATGCCGATTTTGACTAGAATTTGGAAGATATTGACATGAATATATAACTGTTTGTATCAAAAAATGATAGTTTAAAGTGATATTTGCAGTTTTGATGCGGTTTTAGGTACGATATGAGTAGAAGAAGCCGATTTTGACTGGAATCTGTTTAAAATGACAAAGAAAAACCTATTACCAATTCAAGGAAGTGAATTTTTAAGTAGTTATCTGCAGTTTTAATGTAGATTTCAGTTCGCTAAGTTATGAAAATGCATGTTTTGGCTATAATCTTCCGTAAATCAAGTGCGAAAACCAATTATTTGTCCCAAAAGAAGGTGTTTTAAGTATATATCTGCATTTCTAAGGTAGATTTGGGTACAATAAGAGGCGAAAAAGCAGATTCTGACTAAGATTTTATCGAAATCGGCAACTATTTCACTCAGAAAGGTTGCCTTACGTCGAAATCTAATAGTTTATTAAGGTTTTCGTTACTAAAATGCCCAAAGACGCCGATTTTGACTAGAATTTGAAAGATATTGACATGAATATGTAACTGTTTGTATCAAAAAATGATAGTTTAAACTGATATTTGCAGTTTTGATGCGGTTTTAGATACGATATGAATCGAAGAAGCCGATTTTGAATGGAATCTGTTTAAAATGACAAAGAAAAACCTATTATCAATTCAAGGAAGTGAATTTTTAAGTAGTTATCTGCAGTTTTAATGTAGATTTCAGTTCGCTAAGTTATGAAAATGCATGTTTTGGCTATAATCTTCCGTAAATCAAGGGCGAAAACCAATTATTTGTCCCAAAAGAAGGTGTTTTAAGTATATATCTGCATTTCTAAGGTAGATCTGGGTACAATAAGAGGCGAAAAAGCAGATTCTGACTAAGATTTTATCGAAATCGGCAACTATTTGACTCAGAAAGGTTGCCTTACGTCGAAATCTAATAGTTTATTAGGGTTTTCGTTACTAAAATGCCCAAAGACACCGATTTTGACTAGAATTTGAAAGATATTGACATGAATATATAACTGTTTGTATCAAAAAATGATAGTTTAAACTGATATTTGCAGTTTTGATGCGGTTTTAGATACGATATGAATCGAAGAAGCCGATTTTGACTGGAATCTGTTTAAAATGACAAAGAAAAACCTATTATCAATTCAAGGAAGTGAATTTTTAAGTAGTTATCTGCACTTTTAATGTAGATTTCAGTTCGCTAAGTTATGAAAATGCATGTTTTGGCTATAATCTTCCGTAAATCAAGGGCGAAAACCAAATATTTGTCCCAAAAGAAGGTGTTTTAAGTATATATCTGCATTTCTAAGGTAGATTTGGATACAATAAGAAGCGAAAAAGCAGATTCTGACTAAGATTTTATCGAAATCGGCAACTATTTGACTCAGAAAGGTTGCCTTACGTCGAAATCTAATTGTTTATTAAGGTTTTCGTTACTGAAATGCCCAAAGATGCCGATTTTGACTAGAATTTGGAAGATATTGACATGAATATATAACTGTTTGTATCAAAAAATGATAGTTTAAACTGATATTTGCAGTTTTGATGCGGTTTTAGATACGATATGAATCGAAGAAGCCGATTTTGACAGGAATCTGTTTAAAATGACAAAGAAAAACCTATTATCAATTCAAGGAAGTGAATTTTTAAGTAGTTATCTGCAGTTTTAATGTAGATTTCAGTTCGCTTAGTTATGAAAATGCATGTTTTGGCTATAATCTTCCGTAAATCAAGGGCGAAAACCAATTATTTGTCCCAAAAGAAGGTGTTTTAAGTATATATCTGCATTTCTAACGTAGATTTGGGTACAATAAGAGGCGAAAAAGCAGATTCTGACTAAGATTTTATCGAAATCGGCAACTATTTGACTCAGAAAGGTTGCCTTACGTCGAAATCTAATAGTTTATTAAGGTTTTCGTTACTAAAATGCCCAAAGATGCCGATTTTGACTAGAATTTGGAAGATATTGACATGAATATATAACTGTTTGTATCAAAAAATGATAGTTTAAAGTGATATTTGCAGATTTGATGCGGTTTTAGGTACGATATGAGTAGAAGAAGCCGATTTTGACTGGAATCTGTTTAAAATGACAAAGAAAAACCTATTACCAATTCAAGGAAGTGAATTTTTAAGTAGTTATCTGCAGTTTTAATGTAGATTTCAGTTCGCTAAGTTATGAAAATGCATGTTTTGGCTATAATCTTCCGTAAATCAAGGGCGAAAACCAATTATTTGTCCCAAAAGAAGGTGTTTTAAGTATATATCTGCATTTCTAAGGTAGATTTGGATACAATAAGAAGCGAAAAAGCAGATTCTGACTAAGATTTTATCGAAATCGGCAACTATTTGACTCAGAAAGGTTGCCTTACGTCGAAATCTAATTGTTTATTAAGGTTTTCGTTACTGAAATGCCCAAAGATGCCGATTTTGACTAGAATTTGGAAGATATTGACATGAATATATAACTGTTTGTATCAAAAAATGATAGTTTAAACTGATATTTGCAGTTTTGATGCGGTTTTAGATACGATATGAATCGAAGAAGCCGATTTTGACAGGAATCTGTTTAAAATGACAAAGAAAAACCTATTATCAATTCAAGGAAGTGAATTTTTAAGTAGTTATCTGCAGTTTTAATGTAGATTTCAGTTCGCTTAGTTATGAAAATGCATGTTTTGGCTATAATCTTCCGTAAATCAAGGGCGAAAACCAATTATTTGTCCCAAAAGAAGGTGTTTTAAGTATATATCTGCATTTCTAAGGTAGATCTGGGTACAATAAGAGGCGAAAAAGCAGATTCTGACTAAGATTTTATCGAAATCGGCAACTATTTGACTCAGAAAGGTTGCCTTACGTCGAAATCTAATAGTTTATTAGGGTTTTCGTTACTAAAATGCCCAAAGACGCCGATTTTGACTAGAATTTGAAAGATATTGACATGAATACATAACTGTTTGTATCAAAAAATGATAGTTTAAACTGATATTTGCAGTTTTGATGCGGTTTTAGGTACGATGAGTCGAAGAAGCCGATTTTGACTGGAATCTGTTTAAAATGACAAAGAAAAACCTATTATCAATTCAAGGAAGTGAATTTTTAAGTAGTTATCTGCAGTTTTAATGTAGATTTCAGTTCGCTAAGTTATGAAAATGCATGTTTTGGCTATAATCTTCCGTAAATCAAGGGCGAAAACCAATTATTTGTCCCAAAAGAAGGTGTTTTAAGTATATATCTGCATTTCTAAGGTAGATTTGGGTACAATAAGAGGCGAAAAAGCAGATTCTGACTAAGATTTTATCGAAATCGGCAACTATTTGACTCAGAAAGGTTGCCTTACGTCGAAATCTAATAGTTTATTAAGGTTTTCGTTACTAAAATGCCCAAAGATGCCGATTTTGACTAGAATTTGGAAGATATTGACATGAATATATAACTGTTTGTATCAAAAAATGATAGTTTAAAGTGATATTTGCAGTTTTGATGCGGTTTTAGGTACGATATGAGTAGAAGAAGCCGATTTTGACTGGAATCTGTTTAAAATGACAAAGAAAAACCTATTACCAATTCAAGGAAGTGAATTTTTAAGTAGTTATCTGCAGTTTTAATGTAGATTTCAGTTCGCTAAGTTATGAAAATGCATGTTTTGGCTATAATCTTCCGTAAATCAAGTGCGAAAACCAATTATTTGTCCCAAAAGAAGGTGTTTTAAGTATATATCTGCATTTCTAAGGTAGATTTGGGTACAATAAGAGGCGAAAAAGCAGATTCTGACTAAGATTTTATCGAAATCGGCAACTATTTCACTCAGAAAGGTTGCCTTACGTCGAAATCTAATAGTTTATTAAGGTTTTCGTTACTAAAATGCCCAAAGACGCCGATTTTGACTAGAATTTGAAAGATATTGACATGAATATGTAACTGTTTGTATCAAAAAATGATAGTTTAAACTGATATTTGCAGTTTTGATGCGGTTTTAGATACGATATGAATCGAAGAAGCCGATTTTGACTGGAATCTGTTTAAAATGACAAAGAAAAACCTATTATCAATTCAAGGAAGTGAATTTTTAAGTAGTTATCTGCAGTTTTAATGTAGATTTCAGTTCGCTAAGTTATGAAAATGTCTGTTTTGGCCATAATCTTCCGTAAATCAAGGGCGAAAACCAATTATTTGTCCCAAAAGAAGGTGTTTTAAGTATATATCTGCATTTCTAAGGTAGATTTGGGTACAATAAGAGGCGAAAAAGCAGATTCTGACTAAGATTTTATCGAAATCGGCAACTATTTGACTCAGAAAGGTTGCCTTACGTCGAAATCTAATAGTTTATTAAGGTTTTCGTTACTAAAATGCCCAAAGACGCCGATTTTGACTAGAATTTGAAAGATATTGACATGAATATATAACTGTTTGTATCAAAAAATGATAGTTTAAACTGATATTTGCAGTTTTGATGCGGTTTTAGATACGATATGAATCGAAGAAGCCGATTTTGACTGGAATCTGTTTAAAATGACAAAGAAAAACCTATTATCAATTCAAGGAAGTGAATTTTTAAGTAGTTATCTGCAGTTTTAATGTAGATTTCAGTTCGCTAAGTTATGAAAATGCATGTTTTGGCTATAATCTTCCGTAAATCAAGGGCGAAAACCAATTATTTGTTCCAAAAGAAGGTGTTTTAAGTATATATCTGCATTTCTAAGGTAGATTTGGGTACAATAAGAGGCGAAAAAGCAGATTCTGACCAAGATTTTATCGAAATCGGCAACTATTTGACTTAGAAAGGTTGCCTTACGTCGAAATCTAATAGTTTATTAAGGTTTTCGTTACTAAAATGCCCAAAGATGCCGATTTCGACTAGAATTTGAAAGATATTGGCATGAATATATAACTGTTTGTATCAAAAAATGATAGATTAAACTGATATTTGCAGTTTTGATGCGGTTTTAGGTACGATATGAGTCGAAGAAGCCGATTTTGACTGGAATCTGTTTAAAATGACAAGAAAAACCTATTATCAATTCATGTTTTGGCTATAATCTTCCGTAAATCAAGGGCGAAAACCAGTTATTTGTCCCAAAATAAGGTGTTTTAAGTATATATCTGCATTTCTAAGGTAGGTTTGGGTACAATAAGAATCGAAAAAGCAGATTCTGACTAAGATTTTATCGAAATCGGCAACTATTTGACTCAGAAAGGTTGCCTTACGTCGAAATCTAATAGTTTATTAAGGTTTTCGTTACTAAAATGCCCAAAGACGCCGATTTTGACTAGAATTTGAAAGATATTGACATGAATATATAACTGTTTGTATCAAAAAATGATAGTTTAAACTGATATTTGCAGTTTTGATGCGGTTTTAGATACGATATGAATCGAAGAAGCCGATTTTGACTGGAATCTGTTTAAAATGACAAAGAAAAACCTATTATCAATTCAAGGAAGTGAATTTTTAAGTAGTTATCTGCAGTTTTAATGTAGATTTCAGTTCGCTAAGTTATGAAAATGCATGTTTTGGCTATAATCTTCCGTAAATCAAGGGCGAAAACCAATTATTTGTCCCAAAAGAAGGTGTTTTAAGTATATATCTGCATTTCTAAGGTAGATCTGGGTACAATAAGAGGCGAAAAAGCAGATTCTGACTAAGATTTTATCGAAATCGGCAACTATTTGACTCAGAAAGGTTGCCTTACGTCGAAATCTAATAGTTTATTAGGGTTTTCGTTACTAAAATGCCCAAAGACACCGATTTTGACTAGAATTTGAAAGATATTGACATGAATATATAACTGTTTGTATCAAAAAATGATAGTTTAAACTGATATTTGCAGTTTTGATGCGGTTTTAGATACGATATGAATCGAAGAAGCCGATTTTGACTGGAATCTGTTTAAAATGACAAAGAAAAACCTATTATCAATTCAAGGAAGTGAATTTTTAAGTATTTATCTGCACTTTTAATGTAGATTTCAGTTCGCTAAGTTATGAAAATGCATGTTTTGGCTATAATCTTCCGTAAATCAAGGGCGAAAACCAATTATTTGTCCCAAAAGAAGGTGTTTTAAGTATATACCTGCATTTCTAAGGTAGATTTGGGTACAATAAGAGGCGAAAAAGCAGATTCTGACTAAGATTTTATCGAAATCGGCAACTATTTGACTCAGAAAGGTTGCCTTACGTCGAAATCTAATAGTTTATTAAGGTTTTCGTTACTAAAATGCCCAAAGACGCCGATTTTGACTAGAATTTGAAAGATATTGACATAAATATATAACTGTTTGTATCAAAAAATGATAGTTTAAACTGATATTTGCAGTTTTGATGCGGTTTTAGGTACGATATGAGTCGAAGAAGCCGATTTTGACTAAAATCTGTTTAAAATGACAAAGAAAAACCTATTATCAATTCAAGGAAGTGAATTTTTAAGTAGTTATCTGCAGTTTTAATGTTGATTTCAGTTCGCTAAGTTATGAAAATGCATGTTTTGGCTATAATCTTCCGTAAATCAAGGGCGAAAACCAATTATTTGTCCCAGAAGAAGGTGTTTTAAGTATATATCTGCATTTCTAAGGTAGGTTTGCGTACAATAAGAATCGAAAAAGCAGATTCTGACTAAGATTTTATCGAAATCGGCAACTATTTGACTCAGAAAGGTTGCCTTACGTCGAAATCTAATAGTTTATTAAGGTTTTCGTTACTAAAATGCCCAAAGACGCCGATTTTGACTAGAATTTGAAAGATATTGACATAAATATATAACTGTTTGTATCAAAAAATGATAGTTTAAACTGATATTTGCAGTTTTGATGCGGTTTTAGATACGATATGAATCGAAGAAGCCGATTTTGACTGGAATCTGTTTAAAATGACAAAGAAAAACCTATTATCAATTCAAGGAAGTGAATTTTTAAGTAGTTATCTGCAGTTTTAATGTAGATTTCAGTTCGCTAAGTTATGAAAATGCATGTTTTGGCTATAATCTTCCGTAAATCAAGGGCGAAAACCAATTATTTGTCCCAAAAGAAGGTGTTTTAAGTATATATCTGCATTTCTAAGGTAGATTTGGGTACAATAAGAGGCGAAAAAGCAGATTCTGACTAAGATTTTATCGAAATCGGCAACTATTTGACTCAGAAAGGTTGCCTTACGTCGAAATCTAATAGTTTATTAAGGTTTTCGTTACTAAAATGCCCAAATATGCCGATTTTGACTAGAATTTGGAAGATATTGACATGAATATATAACTGTTTGTATCAAAAAATGATAGTTTAAACTGGTGTTTGCAGTTTTGATGCGGTTTTAGGTACGATATGAGTAGAAGAAGCCGATTTTGACTGGAATCTGTTTAAAATGACAAAGAAAAACCTATTATCAATTCAAGGAAGTGAATTTTTAAGTAGTTATCTGCAGTTTTAATGTAGATTTCAGTTCGCTAAGTTATGAAAATGCATGTTTTGGCTATAATCTTCCGTAAATCAAGGGCGAAAACCAATTATTTGTCCCAAAAGAAGGTGTTTTAAGTATATATCTGCATTTCTAAGGTAGATTTGGGTACAATAAGAGGCGAAAAAGCAGATTCTGACTAAGATTTTATCGAAATCGGCAACTGTTTGACTCAGAAAGGTTGCCTTAAGTCGAAATCTAATAGTTTATTAAGGTTTTCGTTACTAAAATGCCCAAAGACGCCGATTATGACTAGAATTTGAAAGATATTGACATGAATATATAACTGTTTGTATCAAAAAATGATAGTTTAAACTGATATTTGCAGTTTTGATGCGGTTTTAGATACGATATGAATCGAAGAAGCCGATTTTGACTGGAGTCTGTTTAAAATGACAAAGAAAAACCTATTATCAATTCAAAGAAGTGAATTTTTAAGTAGTTATCTGCAGTTTTAATGTAGATTTCAGTTCGCTAAGTTATGAAAATGCATGTTTTGGCTATAATCTTCCGTAAATCAAGGGCGAAAACCAATTATTTGTCCCAAAAGAAGGTGTTTTAAGTATATATCTGCATTTCTAAGGTAGATTTGGGTACAATAAGAGGCGAAAAAGCAGATTCTGACTAAGATTTTATCGAAATCGGCAACTATTTGACTCAGAAAGGTTGCCTTACGTCGAAATCTAATAGTTTATTAAGGTTTTCGTTACTAAAATGCCCAAAGACGCCGATTTTGACTAGAATTTGAAAGATATTGACATGAATATATAACTGTTTGTATCAAAAAATTATAGTTTAAACTTATATTTGCAGTTTTGATGCGGTTTTAGATACGATATGAATCGAAGAAGCCGATTTTGACTGGAATCTGTTTAAAATGACAAAGAAAAACCTATTATCAATTCAAGGAAGTGAATTTTTAAGTAGTTATCTGCAGTTTTAATGTAGATTTCAGTTCGCTAAGTTATGAAAATGCATGTTTTGGCTATAATCTTCCGTAAATCAAGGGCGAAAACCAATTATTTGTCCCAAAGGAAGGTGTTTTAAGTATATATCTGCATTTCTAAGGTAGATTTGGGTACAATAAGAGGCGAAAAAGCAGATTCTGACTAAGATTTTATCGAAATCGGCAACTATTTGACTCAGAAAGTTTGCCTTACGTCGAAATCTAATAGTTTATTAAGGTTTTCGTTACTAAAATGCCCAAAGACGCCGATTTTGACTAGAATTTGAAAGATATTGACATGAATATATAACTGTTTGTATCAAAAAATGATAGTTTAAACTGATATTTGCAGTTTTGATGCGGTTTTAGATACGATATGAATCGAAGAAGCCGATTTTGACTGGAATCTGTTTAAAATGACAAAGAAAAACCTATTATCAATTCCAGGAAGTGAATTTTTAAGTGGTTATCTGCAGTTTTAATGTAGATTTCAGTTCGCTAAGTTATGAAAATGCATGTTTTGGCTATAATCTTCCGTAAATCAAGGGCGAAAACCAATTATTTGTCCCAAAAGAAGGTGTTTTAAGTATATATCTGCATTTCTAAGGTAGATTTGGGTACAATAAGAGGCGAAAAAGCAGATTCTGACTAAGATTTTATCGAAATCGGCAACTATTTGACTCAGAAAGGTTGCCTTACGTCGAAATCTAATAGTTTATTAAGGTTTTCGTTACTAAAATGCCCAAAGACGCCGATTTTGACTAGAATTTGAAAGATATTGACATGAATATATAACTGTTTGTATCAAAAAATTATAGTTTAAACTTATATTTGCAGTTTTGATGCGGTTTTAGATACGATATGAATCGAAGAAGCCGATTTTGACTGGAATCTGTTTAAAATGACAAAGAAAAACCTATTATCAATTCAAGGAAGTGAATTTTTAAGTAGTTATCTGCAGTTTTAATGTAGATTTCAGTTCGCTAAGTTATGAAAATGCATGTTTTGGCTATAATCTTCCGTAAATCAAGGGCGAAAACCAATTATTTGTCCCAAAGGAAGGTGTTTTAAGTATATATCTGCATTTCTAAGGTAGATTTGGGTACAATAAGAGGCGAAAAAGCAGATTCTGACTAAGATTTTATCGAAATCGGCAACTATTTGACTCAGAAAGTTTGCCTTACGTCGAAATCTAATAGTTTATTAAGGTTTTCGTTACTAAAATGCCCAAAGACGCCGATTTTGACTAGAATTTGAAAGATATTGACATGAATATATAACTGTTTGTATCAAAAAATGATAGTTTAAACTGATATTTGCAGTTTTGATGCGGTTTTAGATACGATATGAATCGAAGAAGCCGATTTTGACTGGAATCTGTTTAAAATGACAAAGAAAAACCTATTATCAATTCCAGGAAGTGAATTTTTAAGTAGTTATCTGCAGTTTTAATGTAGATTTCAGTTCGCTAAGTTATGAAAATGCATGTTTTGGCTATAATCTTCCGTAAATCAAGGGCGAAAACCAATTATTTGTCCCAAAAGAAGGTGTTTTAAGTATATATCTGCATTTCTAAGGTAGATTTGGGTACAATAAGAGGCGAAAAAGCAGATTCTGACTAAGATTTTATCGAAATCGGCAACTATTTGACTCAGAAAGGTTGCCTTACGTCGAAATCTAATAGTTTATTAAGGTTTTCGTTACTAAAATGCCCAAAGACGCCGATTTTGACTAGAATTTGAAAGATATTGACATGAATATATAACTGTTTGTATCAAAAAATGATAGTTTAAACTGATATTTGCAGTTTTGATGCGGTTTTAGATACGATATGAATCGAAGAAGCCGATTTTGACTGGAATCTGTTTAAAATGACAAGGAAAAACCTATTATCAATTCAAGGAAGTGAATTTTTAAGTAGTTATCTGCAGTTTTAATGTAGATTTCAGTTCGCTAAGTTATGAAAATGCATGTTTTGGCTATAATCTTCCGTAAATCAAGGGCGAAAACCAATTATTTGTCCCAAAAGAAGGTGTTTTAAGTATATATCTGCATTTCTAAGGTAGATTTGGGTACAATAAGAGGCGAAAAAGCAGATTCTGACTAAGATTTTATCGAAATCGGCAACTATTTGACTCAGAAAGGTTGCCTTACGTCGAAATCTAATAGTTTATTAAGGTTTTCGTTACTAAAATGCCCAAATATGCCGATTTTGACTAGAATTTGGAAGATATTGACATGAATATATAACTGTTTGTATCAAAAAATGATAGTTTAAACTGGTATTTGCAGTTTTGATGCGGTTTTAGGTACGATATGAGTAGAAGAAGCCGATTTTGACTGGAATCTGTTTAAAATGACAAAGAAAAACCTATTATCAATTCAAGGAAGTGAATTTTTAAGTAGTTATCTGCAGTTTTAATGTAGATTTCAGTTCGCTAAGTTATGAAAATGCATGTTTTGGCTATAATCTTCCGTAAATCAAGGGCGAAAACCAATTATTTGTCCCAAAAGAAGGTGTTTTAAGTATATATCTGCATTTCTAAGGTAGATTTGGGTACAATAAGAGGCGAAAAAGCAGATTCTGACTAAGATTTTATCGAAATCGGCAACTATTTGACTCAGAAAGGTTGCCTTAAGTCGAAATCTAATAGTTTATTAAGGTTTTCGTTACTAAAATGCCCAAAGACGCCGATTATGACTAGAATTTGAAAGATATTGACATGAATATATAACTGTTTGTATCAAAAAATGATAGTTTAAACTGATATTTGCAGTTTTGATGCGGTTTTAGATACGATATGAATCGAAGAAGCCGATTTTGACTGGAGTCTGTTTAAAATGACAAAGAAAAACCTATTATCAATTCAAAGAAGTGAATTTTTAAGTAGTTATCTGCAGTTTTAATGTAGATTTCAGTTCGCTAAGTTATGAAAATGCATGTTTTGGCTATAATCTTCCGTAAATCAAGGGCGAAAACCAATTATTTGTCCCAAAAGAAGGTGTTTTAAGTATATATCTGCATTTCTAAGGTAGATTTGGGTACAATAAGAGGCGAAAAAGCAGATTCTGACTAAGATTTTATCGAAATCGGCAACTATTTGACTCAGAAAGGTTGCCTTACGTCGAAATCTAATAGTTTATTAAGGTTTTCGTTACTAAAATGCCCAAAGACGCCGATTTTGACTAGAATTTGAAAGATATTGACATGAATATATAACTGTTTGTATCAAAAAATTATAGTTTAAACTTATATTTGCAGTTTTGATGCGGTTTTAGATACGATATGAATCGAAGAAGCCGATTTTGACTGGAATCTGTTTAAAATGACAAAGAAAAACCTATTATCAATTCAAGGAAGTGAATTTTTAAGTAGTTATCTGCAGTTTTAATGTAGATTTCAGTTCGCTAAGTTATGAAAATGCATGTTTTGGCTATAATCTTCCGTAAATCAAGGGCGAAAACCAATTATTTGTCCCAAAGGAAGGTGTTTTAAGTATATATCTGCATTTCTAAGGTAGATTTGGGTACAATAAGAGGCGAAAAAGCAGATTCTGACTAAGATTTTATCGAAATCGGCAACTATTTGACTCAGAAAGTTTGCCTTACGTCGAAATCTAATAGTTTATTAAGGTTTTCGTTACTAAAATGCCCAAAGACGCCGATTTTGACTAGAATTTGAAAGATATTGACATGAATATATAACTGTTTGTATCAAAAAATGATAGTTTAAACTGATATTTGCAGTTTTGATGCGGTTTTAGATACGATATGAATCGAAGAAGCCGATTTTGACTGGAATCTGTTTAAAATGACAAAGAAAAACCTATTATCAATTCCAGGAAGTGAATTTTTAAGTAGTTATCTGCAGTTTTAATGTAGATTTCAGTTCGCTAAGTTATGAAAATGCATGTTTTGGCTATAATCTTCCGTAAATCAAGGGCGAAAACCAATTATTTGTCCCAAAAGAAGGTGTTTTAAGTATATATCTGCATTTCTAAGGTAGATTTGGGTACAATAAGAGGCGAAAAAGCAGATTCTGACTAAGATTTTATCGAAATCGGCAACTATTTGACTCAGAAAGGTTGCCTTACGTCGAAATCTAATAGTTTATTAAGGTTTTCGTTACTAAAATTCCCAAAGACGCCGATTTTGACTAGAATTTGAAAGATATTGACATGAATATATAACTGTTTGTATCAAAAAATGATAGTTTAAACTGATATTTGCAGTTTTGATGCGGTTTTAGGTACGATATGAGTCGAAGAAGCCGATTTTGACTGGAATCTGTTTAAAATGACAAGAAAAACCTATTATCAATTCATGTTTTGGCTATAATCTTCCGTAAATCAAGGGCGAAAACCAGTTATTTGTCCCAAAAGAAGGTGTTTTAAGTATATATCTGCATTTCTAAGGTAGGTTTGGGTACAATAAGAATCGAAAAAGCAGATTCTGACTAAGATTTTATCGAAATCGGCAACTATTTGACTCAGAAAGGTTGCCTTACGTCGAAATCTAATAGTTTATTAAGGTTTTCGTTACTAAAATGCCCAAAGACGCCGATTTTGACTAGAATTTGAAAGATATTGACATGAATATATAACTGTTTGTATCAAAAAATGATAGTTTAAACTGATATTTGCAGTTTTGATGCGGTTTTAGATACGATATGAATCGAAGAAGCCGATTTTGACTGGAATCTGTTTAAAATGACAAAGAAAAACCTATCATCAATTCAAGGAAGTGAATTTTTAAGTAGTTATCTGCAGTTTTAATGTAGATTTCAGTTCGCTAAGTTATGAAAATGCATGTTTTGGCTATAATCTTCCGTAAATCAAGGGCGAAAACCAATTATTTGTCCCAAAAGAAGGTGTTTTAAGTATATATCTGCATTTCTAAGGTAGATCTGGGTACAATAAGAGGCGAAAAAGCAGATTCTGACTAAGATTTTATCGAAATCGGCAACTATTTGACTCAGAAAGGTTGCCTTACGTCGAAATCTAATAGTTTATTAGGGTTTTCGTTACTAAAATGCCCAAAGACGCCGATTTTGACTAGAATTTGAAAGATATTGACATGAATATATAACTGTTTGTATCAAAAAATGATAGTTTAAACTGATATTTGCAGTTTTGATGCGGTTTTAGATACGATATGAATCGAAGAAGCCGATTTTGACTGGAATCTGTTTAAAATGACAAAGAAAAACCTATCATCAATTCAAGGAAGTGAATTTTTAAGTAGTTATCTGCAGTTTTAATGTAGATTTCAGTTCGCTAAGTTATGAAAATGCATGTTTTGGCTATAATCTTCCGTAAATCAAGGGCGAAAACCAATTATTTGTCCCAAAAGAAGGTGTTTTAAGTATATATCTGCATTTCTAAGGTAGATCTGGGTACAATAAGAGGCGAAAAAGCAGATTCTGACTAAGATTTTATCGAAATCGGCAACTATTTGACTCAGAAAGGTTGCCTTACGTCTAAATCTAATAGTTTATTAGGGTTTTCGTTACTAAAATGCCCAAAGACGCCGATTTTGACTAGAATTTGAAAGATATTGACATGAATATATAACTGTTTGTATCAAAAAATGATAGTTTAAACTGATATTTGCAGTTTTGATGCGGTTTAAGATACGATATGAATCGAAGAAGCCGATTTTGACTGGAATCTGTTTAAAATGACAAAGAAAAACCTATTATCAATTCAAGGAAGTGAATTTTTAAGTAGTTATCTGCAGTTTTAATGTAGATTTCAGTTCGCTAAGTTATTAAAATGCATGTTTTGACTATAATCTTCCGTAAATCAAGGGCGAAAACCAATTATTTGTCCCAAAAGAAGGTGTTTTAGGTATATATCTGCATTTCTAAGGTAGATCTGGGTACAATAAGAGGCGAAAAAGCAGATTCTGACTAAGATTTTATCGAAATCGGCAACTATTTGACTCAGAAAGGTTGCCTTACGTCGAAATCTAATAGTTTATTAGAGTTTTCGTTACTGAAATGCCCAAAGACGCCGATTTTGACTAGAATTTGAAAGATATTGACATGAATATATAACTGTTTGTACCAAAAAATGATAGTTTAAACTGATATTTGCAGTTTTGATGCGGTTTTAGATACGATATGAATCGAAGAAGCCGATTTTGACTGGAATCTGTTTAAAATGACAAAGAAAAACCTATTATCAATTCAAGGAAGTGAATTTTTAAGTAGTTATCTGCAGTTTTAATGTAGATTTCAGTTCGCTAAGTTATGAAAATGCATGTTTTGGCTATAATCTTCCGTAAATCAAGGGCGAAAACCAATTATTTGTCCCAAAAGAAGGTGTTTTAAGTATATATCTGCATTTCTAAGGTAGATTTGGGTACAATAAGAGGCGAAAAAGCAGATTCTGACTAAGATTTTATCGAAATCGTCAACTATTTGACTCAGAAAGGTTGCCTTACGTCGAAATCTAATAGTTTATTAAGGTTTTCGTTACTAAAATGCCCAAAGACGCCGATTTCGACTAGAATTTGAAAGATATTGACATGAACATATAACTGTTTGTATCAAAAAATGATAATTTAAACTGATATTTGCAGTTTTGATGCGGTTTTAGATACGATATGAATCGAAGAAGCCGATTTTGACTGGAATCTGTTTAAAATGACAAAGAAAAACCTATTATCAATTCCAGGAAGTGAATTTTTAAGTAGTTATCTGCAGTTTTAATGTAGATTTCAGTTCGCTAAGTTATGAAAATGCATGTTTTGGCTATAATCTTCCGTAAATCAAGGGCGAAAACCAATTATTTGTCCCAAAAGAAGGTGTTTTAAGTATATATCTGCATTTCTAAGGTAGATTTGGGTACAATAAGAGGCGAAAAAGCAGATTCTGACTAAGATTTTATCGAAATCGGCAACTATTTGACTCAGAAAGGTTGCCTTACGTCGAAATCTAATAGTTTATTAAGGTTTTCGTTACTAAAATTCCCAAAGACGCCGATTTTGACTAGAATTTGAAAGATATTGACATGAATATATAACTGTTTGTATCAAAAAATGATAGTTTAAACTGATATTTGCAGTTTTGATGCGGTTTTAGGTACGATATGAGTCGAAGAAGCCGATTTTGACTGGAATCTGTTTAAAATGACAAGAAAAACCTATTATCAATTCATGTTTTGGCTATAATCTTCCGTAAATCAAGGGCGAAAACCAGTTATTTGTCCCAAAAGAAGGTGTTTTAAGTATATATCTGCATTTCTAAGGTAGGTTTGGGTACAATAAGAATCGAAAAAGCAGATTCTGACTAAGATTTTATCGAAATCGGCAACTATTTGACTCAGAAAGGTTGCCTTACGTCGAAATCTAATAGTTTATTAAGGTTTTCGTTACTAAAATGCCCAAAGACGCCGATTTTGACTAGAATTTGAAAGATATTGACATGAATATATAACTGTTTGTATCAAAAAATGATAGTTTAAACTGATATTTGCAGTTTTGATGCGGTTTTAGATACGATATGAATCGAAGAAGCCGATTTTGACTGGAATCTGTTTAAAATGACAAAGAAAAACCTATCATCAATTCAAGGAAGTGAATTTTTAAGTAGTTATCTGCAGTTTTAATGTAGATTTCAGTTCGCTAAGTTATGAAAATGCATGTTTTGGCTATAATCTTCCGTAAATCAAGGGCGAAAACCAATTATTTGTCCCAAAAGAAGGTGTTTTAAGTATATATCTGCATTTCTAAGGTAGATCTGGGTACAATAAGAAGCGAAAAAGCAGATTCTGACTAAGATTTTATCGAAATCGGCAACTATTTGACTCAGAAAGGTTGCCTTACGTCGAAATCTAATAGTTAATTAGGGTTTTCGTTACTAAAATGCCCAAAGACGCCGATTTTGACTAGAATTTGAAAGATATTGACATGAATATATAACTGTTTGTATCAAAAAATGATAGTTTAAACTGATATTTGCAGTTTTGATGCGGTTTTAGATACGATATGAATCGAAGAAGCCGATTTTGACTGGAATCTGTTTAAAATGACAAAGAAAAACCTATTATCAATTCAAGGAAGTGAATTTTTAAGTAGTTATCTGCAGTTTTAATGTAGATTTCAGTTCGCTAAGTTATTAAAATGCATGTTTTGACTATAATCTTCCGTAAATCAAGGGCGTAAACCAATTATTTGTCCCAAAAGAAGGTGTTTAAGGTATATATCTGCATTTCTAAGGTAGATCTGGGTACAATAAGAGGCGAAAAAGCAGATTCTGACTAAGATTTTATCGAAATCGGCAACTATTTGACTCAGAAAGGTTGCCTTACGTCGAAATCTAATGGTTTATTAGAGTTTTCGTTACTAAAATGCCCAAAGACGCCGATTTTGACTAGAATTTGAAAGATATTGACATGAATATATAACTGTTTGTACCAAAAAATGATAGTTTAAACTGATATTTGCAGTTTTGATGCGGTTTTAGATACGATATGAATCGAAGAAGCCGATTTTGACTGGAATCTGTTTAAAATGACAAAGAAAAACCTATTATCAATTCAAGGAAGTGAATTTTTAAGTAGTTATCTGCAGTTTTAATGTAGATTTCAGTTCGCTAAGTTATGAAAATGCATGTTTTGGCTATAATCTTCCGTAAATCAAGGGCGAAAACCAATTATTTGTCCCAAAAGAAGGTGTTTTAAGTATATATCTGCATTTCTAAGGTAGATTTGGGTACAATAAGAGGCGAAAAAGCAGATTCTGACTAAGATTTTATCGAAATCGTCAACTATTTGACTCAGAAAGGTTGCCTTACGTCGAAATCTAATAGTTTATTAAGGTTTTCGTTACTAAAATGCCCAAAGACGCCGATTTCGACTAGAATTTGAAAGATATTGACATGAACATATAACTGTTTGTATCAAAAAATGATAATTTAAACTGATATTTGCAGTTTTGATGCGGTTTTAGGTACGATATGAGCCGAAGAAGCCGATTTTGACTGGAATCTGTTTAAAATGACAAAGAAAAACCTATTATCAATTCAAGGAAGTGAATTTTTAAGTAGTTATCTGCAGTTTTAATGTAGATTTCAGTTCGCTAAGTTATGAAAATGCATGTTTTGGCTATAATCTTCCGTAAATCAAGGGCGAAAACCAATTATTTGTCCCAAAAGAAGGTGTTTTAAGAATATATCTCTATTTCTAAGGTAGATTTGGGTACAATAAGAGGCGAAAAAGCAGATTCTGACTAAGATTTTATCGAAATCGGCAACTATTTGACTCAGAAAGGTTGCCTTACGTCGAAATCTAATAGTATATTAAGGTTTTCGTTACTAAAATGCCCAAAGACGCCGATTTTGACTAGAATTTGAAAGATATTGACATGAATATATAACTGTTTGTATCAAAAAATGATAGTTTAAACTGATATTTGCAGTTTTGATGCGGTTTTAGATACGATATGAATCGAAGAAGCCGATTTTGACTGGAATCTGTTTAAAATGACAAAGAAAAACCTATTATCAATTCAAGGAAGTGAATTTTTAAGTAGCTATCTGCAGTTTTAATGTAGATTTCAGTTCGCTAAGTTATGAAATTGCATGTTTTGGCTATAATCTTCCGTAAATCAAGGGCGAAAACCAATTATTTGTCCCAAATAAGGTGTTTTAAGTATATATCTGCATTTCTAAGGTAGATTTGGGTACAATAAGAGGTGAAAAAGCAGATTCTGACTAAGATTTTGTCGAAATCGGCAACTATTTGACTCAGAAAGGTTGCCTTACGTCGAAATCTAATAGTTTATTAAGGTTTTCGTTACTAAAATGCCCAAAGACGCCGATTTTGACTAGAATTTGAAAGATATTGACATGAATATATAACTGTTTGTATCAAAAAATGATAGTTTAAACTGATATTTGCAGTTTTGATGCGGTTTTAGGTACGATATGAGTCGAAGGAGCCGATTTTGACTGGAATCTGTTTAAAATGACAAAGAAAAACCTACTATCAATTCAAGGAAGTGAATTTTTAAGTAGTTATCGGCAGTTTTAATGTAGATTTCAGTTCGCTAAGTTATGAAAATGCATGTTTTGGCTATAATCTTCCGTAAATCAAGGGCGAAAACCAATTATTTGTCCCAAAAGATGGTGTTTTAAGTATATATCTGCATTTCTAAGGTAGATTTGGGTACAATAAGAGGCGAAAAAGCAGATTCTGACTAAGAATTTATCGAAATCGGCAACTATTTGACTCACAAAAAGGTTGCCTTACGTCGAAATCTAATAGTTTATTAAGGTTTTCGTTACTAAAATGCCCAAAGACGCCGATTTTGACTAGAATTTGAAAGATATTTTCATGAATATATAACTGTTTGTATCAAAAAATGATAGTTTAAACTGATATTTGCAGTTTTGATGCGGTTTTAGGTACGATATGAGTCGAAGAAGCCGATTTTGACTGGAATCTGTTTAAAATGACAAAGAAAAACCTATTATCATTTCAAGGAAGTGAATTTTTAAGTAGTTATCTGCAGTTTTAATGTAGATTTCAGTTCGCTAAGTTATGAAAATGCATGTTTTGGCTATAATCTTCCGTAAATCAAGGGCGAAAACTAATTATTTGTCCCAAAAGAAGGTGTTTTAAGTATATATCTGCATTTCTAAGGTAGATTTGGGTACAATAAGAGGCGAAAAAGCAGATTCTGACTAAGATTTTATCGAAATCGGCAACTATTTGACTCAGAAAGGTTGCCTTACGTCGAAATCTAATAGTTTATTAAGGTTTTCGTTACTAAAATGCCCAAAGACGCCGATTTTGACTAGAATTTGAAAGATATTGACATGAATATATAACTGTTTGTATCAAAAAATGATAGTTTAAACTGATATTTGCAGTTTTGATGCGGTTTTAGATACGATATGAATCGAAGAAGCCGATTTTGACTGGAATCTGTTTAAAATGACAAAGGAAAACCTATTATCAATTCAAGGAAGTGAATTTTTAAGTAGTTATCTGCAGTTTTAATGTAGATTTCAGTTCGCTAAGTTATGAAAATGCATGTTTTGGCTATAATCTTCCGTAAGTCAAGGGCGAAAACCAATTATTTGTCCCAAAAGAAGGTGTTTTAAGTATATATCTGCATTTCTAAGGTAGATTTGGGTACAATAAGAGGCGAAAAAGCAGATTCTGACTAAGATTTTATCGAAATCGGCAGCTATTTGATTCAGAAAGGTTGCCTTACGTCGAAATCTAATAGTTTATTAAGGTTTTCGTTACTAAAATGCCCAAAGACGCCGATTTTGACTAGAATTTGAAAGATATTGACATGAATATATAACTGTTTGTATCAAAAAATGATAGTTTAAACTGATATTTGCAGTTTTGATGCGGTTTTAGATACGATATGAATCGAAGAAGCCGATTTTGACTGGAATCTGTTTAAAATGACAAAGAAAAACCTATTATCAATTCAAGGAAGTGAATTTTTAAGTAGCTATCTGCAGTTTTAATGTAGATTTCAGTTCGCTAAGTTATGAAAATGCATGTTTTGGCTATAATCTTCCGTAAATCAAGGGCGAAAACCAATTATTTGTCCCAAAAGATGGTGTTTTAAGTATATATCTGCATTTCTAAGGTAGATTTGGGTACAATAAGAGGCGAAAAAGCAGATTCTGACTAAGATTTTATCGGAATCGGCAACTATTTGACTCAGAAAGGTTGCCTTACGTCGAAATTTAATAGTTTATTAAGGTTTTCGTTACTAAAATGCCCAAAGACGCCGATTTTGACTAGAATTTGAAAGATATTGACATGAATATATAACTGTTTGTATCAAAAAATGATAGTTTAAACTGATATTTGCAGTTTTGATGCGGCTTTAGATACGATATGAATCGAAGAAGCCGATTTTGACTGGAATCTGTTTAAAATGTCAAAGAAAAACCTATTATCAATTCAAGGAAGTGAATTTTTAAGTATTTATCTGCAGTTTTAATGTAGATTTCAGTTCGCTAAGTTATGAAAATGCATGTTTTATTTATAATCTTTCGTAAATCAAGGGCGAAAACCAATTATTTGTCCCAAAAGAAGGTGTTTTAAGTATATATCCGCATTTCTAAGGTAGATTTGGGTATCATAAGAGGCGAAAAAGCAGATTCTGACTAATATTTTATCGAAATCAACAACTATTTGACTCAGAAAGGTTGCCTTACGTCGAAATCTAATAGTTTATTAAGGTTTTCGTTACTAAAATGCCCAAAGACGCCGATTTTGACTAGAATTTGAAAGATATTGACATGAATATATAACTGTTTGTATCAAAAAATGATAGTTTAAACTGATATTTGCAGTTTTGATGCGGTTTTAGATACGATATGAATCGAAGAAGCCGATTTTGACTGGAATCTGTTTAAAATGACAAAGAAAAACCTATTATCAATTCAAGGAAGTGAATTTTTAAGTAGTTATCTGCAGTTTTAATGTAGATTTCAGTTCGCTAAGTTATGAAAATGCATGTTTTGGCTATAATCTTCCGTAAATCAAGAGCGAAAACCAATTATTTGTCCCAAAAGAAGGTGTTTTAAGTATATATCTGCATTTCTAAGGTAGATTTGGGTACAATAAGAGGCGAAAAAGCAGATTCTGACTAAGATTTTATCGAAATCGGCAACTCTTTGACTCACAAAAAGGTTGCCTTACGTCGAAATCTAATAGTTTATTAAGGTTTTCGTTACTAAAATGCCCAAAGACGCCGATTTTGACTTGAATTTGAAAGATATTGACATGAATATATAACTGTTTGTATCAAAAAATGATAGTTTAAACTGATATTTGCAGTTTTGATGCGGTTTTAGGTACGATATGAGTCGAAGAAGCCGATTTTGACTGGAATCTGTTTAAAATGACAAAGAAAAACCTATTATCATTTCAAGGAAGTGAATTTTTAAGTAGTTATCTGCAGTTTTAATGTAGATTTCAGTTCGCTAAGTTATGAAAATGCATGTTTTGGCTATAATCTTCCGTAAATCAAGGGCGAAAACTAATTATTTGTCCCAAAAGAAGGTGTTTTAAGTATATATCTGCATTTCTAAGGTAGATTTGGGTACAATAAGAGGCGAAAAAGCAGATTCTGACTAAGATTTTATCGAAATCGGCAACTATTTGACTCAGAAAGGTTGCCTTACGTCGAAATCTAATAGTTTATTAAGGTTTTCGTTACTAAAATGCCCAAAGACGCCGATTTTGACTAGAATTTGAAAGATATTGACAGGAATATATAACTGTTTGTAACAAAAAATGATAGTTTAAACTGATATTTGCAGTTTTGATGCGGTTTTTGATACGATATGAGTCGAAGGAGCCGATTTTGACTGGAATCTGTTTAAAATGACAAAGAAAAACCTATTATCAATTCAAGGATGTGAATTTTTAAGTAGTTATCTGCAGTTTTAATGTAGATTTCAGTTCGCTAAGTTATGAAAATGCATGTTTTGGCTATAATCTTCCGTAAATCAAGGGCGAAAACCAATTATTTGTCCCAAAAGATGGTGTTTTAAGTATATATCTGCATTTCTAAGGTAGATTTGGGTACAATAAGAGGCGAAAAAGCAGATTCTGACTAAGATTTTATCGAAATCGGCAACTATTTGACCCAGAAAGGTTGCCTTACGTCGAAATCTAATAGTTTATTAAGGTTTTCGTTACTAAAATGCCCAAAGACGCCGATTTTGACTAGAATTTGAAAGATATTGACATGAATATATAACTGTTTGTATCAAAAAATGATAGTTTAAACTGATATTTGCAGTTTTGATGCGGTTTTAGATACGATATGAATCGAAGAAGCCGATTTTGACTGGAATCTGTTTAAAATGACAAAGAAAAACCTATTATCAATTCAAGGAAGTGAATTTTTAAGTAGTTATCTGCAGTTTTAATGTTGATTTCAGTTCGCAAAGTTATGAAAATGCATGTTTTGGCTATAATCTTCCGTAAATCAAGGGCGAATACCAATTATTTGTCCCAAAAGAAGGTGTTTTAAGTATATATCTGCATTTCTAAGGTAGATCTGGGTACAATAAGAGGCGAAAAAGCAGATTCTGACTAAGATTTTATCGAAATCGGCAACTATTTGACTCAGAAAGGTTGCTTTACGTCAAAATCTAATAGTTTATTAGGGTTTTCGTTACTAAAATGCCCAAAGACGCCGAATTTGACTAGAATTTGAAAGATATTGACATGAATATATAACTGTTTTTATCAAAAAATGATAGTTTAAACTGATATTTGCAGTTTTGATGCGGTTTTAGATACGATATGAATCGAAGAAGCCGATTTTGACTGGAATCTGTTTAAAATGACAAAGAAAAACCTATTATCAATTCAAGGAAGTGAATTTTTAAGTAGTTATCTGCAGTTTTAATGTAGATTTCAGTTCGCTAAGTTATGGAAATGCATGTTTTGGCTATAATCTTCCGTAAATCAAGGGCGAAAACCAATTATTTGTCCCAAAAGAAGGTGTTTTAAGTATATATCTGCATTTCTAAGGTAGATTTGGGTACAATAATAGGCGAAAAAGCAGATTCTGACTAAGATTTTATCGAAATCGGCAACTATTTGACTCAGAAAGGTTGCCTTACGTCGAAATCTAATAGTTTATTAAGGTTTTCGTTACTAAAATGCCCAAAGACGCCGATTTTGACTAGAATTTGAAAGATATTGACATGAATATATAACTGTTTGTATCAATAAATGATAGTTAAAACTGATATTTGCAGTTTTGATGCGGTTTTAGATACGATATGAATCGAAGAAGCCGATTTTGACTGGAATCTGTTTAAAATGACAAAGGAAAACCTATTATCAATTCAAGGAAGTGAATTTTTAAGTAGTTATCTGCAGTTTTAATGTAGATTTCAGTTCGCTAAGTTATGAAAATGCATGTTTTGGCTATAATCTTCCGTAAATCAAGGGCGAAAACCAATTATTTGTCCCAAAAGAAATTGTTTTAGGTATATATCTGCATTTCTAAGGTAGATTTGGGTACAATAAGAGGTGAAAAAGCAGATTCTGACTAAGATTTTATCGAAATCGGCAACTCTTTGACTCAGAAAGTTTGCCTTACGTCGAAATCTAATAGTTTATTAAGGTTTTCGTTACTAAAATGCCCAAAGACGCCGATTTTGACTAGAATTTGAAAGATATTGAGATGAATATATAACTGTTTGTATCAAAAAATGATAGTTTAAACTGATATTTGCAGTTTTGATGCGGTTTTAGATACGATATGAGTCGAAGGAGCCGATTTTGACTGGAATCTGTTTAAAATGACAAAGAAAAACCTATTATCAATTCAAGGAAGTGAATTTTTAAGTAGTTATCTGCAGTTTTAATGTAGATTTCAGTTCGCTAAGTTATGAAAATGCATGTTTTGGCTATAATCTTCCGTAAATCAAGGGCGAAAACCAATTATTTGTCCCAAAAGATGGTGTTTTAAGTATATATCTGCATTTCTAAGGTAGATTTGGGTACAATAAGAGGCGAAAAAGCAGATTCTGACTAAGATTTTATCGAAATCGGCAACTATTTGACTCAGAAAGGTTGCCTTACGTCGAAATCTAATAGTTTATTAAGGTTTTCGTTACTAAAATGCCCAAAGACGCCGATTTTGACTAGAATTTGAAAGATATTGACATGAATATATAACTGTTTGTATCAAAAAATGATAGTTTTAACTGATATTTGCAGTTTTGATGCGGTTTTAGATACGATATGAATCGAAGAAGCCGATTTTGACTGGAATCTGTTTAAAATGACAAAGAAAAACCTATTATCAATTCAAGGAAGTGAATTTTTAAGTAGTTATCTGCAGTTATAATGTAGATTTCAGTTCGCTAAGTTATGAAAATGCATGTTTTGGCTATAATCTTCCGTAAATCAAGGGCGAAAACCAATTATTTGTCCCAAAAGAAGGTGTTTTAAGTATATATCTGCATTTCTAAGGTAGATTTGGGTACAATAAGAGGCGAAAAAGCAGATTCTGACTAAGATTTTATCGAAATCGGCAACTATTTGACTCAGAAAGGTTGCCTTACGTCGAAATCTAATAGTTTATTAAGGTTTTCGTTACTAAAATGCACAAAGACGCCGATTTTGACTAGAATTTGAAAGATATTGACATGAATATATAACTGTTTGTATCAAAAAATGATAGTTTAAACTGATATTTGCAGTTTTGATGCGGTTTTAGGTACGATATGAGTCGAAGGAGCCGATTTTGACTGGAATCTGTTTAAAATGACAAAGAAAAACCGATTATCAATTCAAGGAAGTGAATTTTTAAGTAGTTATCCGCAGTTTTAATGTAGATTTCAGTTCGCTAAGTTATGAAAATGCATGTTTTGGCTATAATCTTCCGTAAATCAAGGGCGAAAACCAATTATTTGTCCCAAAAGATGGTGTTTTAAGTATATATCTGCATTTCTAAGGTAGATTTGGGTACAATAAGAGGCGAAAAAGCAGATTCTGACTAAGATTTTATCGAAATCGGCAACTATTTGACTCAGAAAGGTTGCCTTACGTCGAAATCTAATAGTTTATTAAGGTTTTCGTTACTAAAATGCCCAAAGACGCCGATTTTGACTAGAATTTGAAAGATATTGACATGAATATATAACTGTTTGTATCAAAAAATGATAGTTTAAACTGATATTTGCAGTTTTGATGCGGTTTTAGATACGATATGAATCGAAGAAGCCGATTTTGACTGGAATCTGTTTAAAATGACAAAGAAAAACCTATTATCAATTCAAGGAAGTGAAATTTTAAGTAGTTATCTGCAGTTTTAATGTAGATTTCAGTTCGCTAAGTTATGAAAATGCAAGTTTTGGCTATAATCTTCCGTAAATCAAGGGCGAAAACCAATTGTTTGTCCCAAAAGAAGGTGTTTTAAGTATATATCTGCATTTCTAAGGTAGATTTGGGTACAATAAGAGGCGAAAAAGCAGATTCTGACTAAGATTTTATCGAAATCGGCAACTATTTGACTCAGAAAGGTTGCCTTACGTCGAAATCTAATAGTTTATTAAGGTTTTCGTTACTAAAATGCCCAAAGACGCCGATTTTGACTAGAATTTGAAAGATATTGACATGAATATATAACTGTTTGTATCAAAAAATGATAGTTTAAACTGATATTTGCAGTTTTGATGCGGTTTTAGGTACGATATGAGTCGAAGGAGCCGATTTTGACTGGAATCTGTTTAAAATGACAAAGAAAAACCTATTATCAATTCAAGGAAGTGAATTTTTAAGTAGTTATCTGCAGTTTTAATGTAGATTTCAGTTCGCTAAGTTATGAAAATGCATGTTTTGGCTATAATCTTCCGTAAATCAAGGGCGAAAACCAATTATTTGTCCCAAAAGATGGTGTTTTAAGTATATATCTGCATTTCTAAGGTAGATTTGGGTACAATAAGAGGCGAAAAAGCAGATTCTGACTAAGATTTTATCGAAATCGGCAACTATTTGACTCAGAAAGGTTGCCTTACGTCGAAATCTAATAGTTTATTAAGGTTTTCGTTACTAAAATGCCCAAAGACGCCGATTTTGACTAGAATTTGAAAGATATTGACATGAATATATAACTGTTTGTATCAAAAAATGATAGTTTAAACTGATATTTGCAGTTTTGATGCGGTTTTAGATACGATATGAATCGAAGAAGCCGATTTTGACTGGAATCTGTTTAAAATGACAAAGAAAAACCTATTATCAATTCAAGGAAGTGAAATTTTAAGTAGTTATCTGCAGTTTTAATGTAGATTTCAGTTCGCTAAGTTATGAAAATGCATGTTTTGGTTATAATCTTCCGTAAATCAAGGGCGAAAACCAATTATTTGTCCCAAAAGAAGGTGTTTTAAGTATATATCTGCATTTCTACGGTAGATTTGGGTACAATAAGAGGCGAAAAAGCAGATTCTGACTAAGATTTTATCGAAATAAACAACTATTTGACTCAGAAAGGTTGCCTTACGTCGAAATCTAATAGTTTATTAAGGTTTTCGTTACTAAAATGCCCAAAGACGCCGATTTTGACTAGAATTTGAAAGATATTGACATGAATATATAACTGTTTGTATCAAAAAATGATAGTTTAAACTGATATTTGCAGTTTTGATGCGGTTTTAAATACGATATGAATCGAAGAAGCCGATTTTGACTGGAATCTGTTTAAAATGACAAAGAAAAACCTATTATCAATTCAAGGAAGTGAATTTTTAAGTAGTTATCTGCAGTTTTAATGTAGATTTCAGTTCGCTAAGTTATGAAAATGCATGTTTTGGCTATAATCTTCCGTAAATCAAGGGCGAAAACCAATTATTTGTCCCAAAAGAAGGTGTTTCAAGTATATATCTGCATTTCTAAGGTAGATTTGGGTACAATAAGAGGCGAAAAAGCAGATTCTGACTAAGATTTTATCGAAATCGGCAACCATTTGACTCAGAAAGGTTGCCTTACGTCGAAATCTAATAGTTTATTAAGGTTTTCGTTACTAAAATGCACAAAGACGCCGATTTTGACTAGAATTTGAAAGATATTGACATGAATATATAACTGTTTGTATCAAAAAATGATAGTTTAAACAGATATTTGCAGTTTTGATGCGGTTTTAGGTACGATATGAGTCGAAGAAGCCGATTTTGACTGGAATCTGTTTAAAATGACAAAGAAAAACCTATTATCAATTCAAGGAAGTGAATTTTTAAGTAGTTATCTGCAGTTTTAATGTAGATTTCAGTTCGCTAAGTTATGAAAATGCAAGTTTTGGCTATAATCTTCCGTAAATCAAGGGCGAAAACCAATTGTTTGTCCCAAAAGAAGGTGTTTTAAGTATATATCTGCATTTCTAAGGTAGATTTGGGTACAATAAGAGGCGAAAAAGCAGATTCTGACTAAGATTTTATCGAAATCGGCAACTATTTGACTCAGAAAGGTTGCCTTACGTCGAAATCTAATAGTTTATTAAGGTTTTCGTTACTAAAATGCCCAAAGACGCCGATTTTGACTAGAATTTGAAAGATATTGACATGAATATATAACTGTTTGTATCAAAAAATGATAGTTTAAACTGACATTTGCAGTTTTGATGCGGTTTTAGGTACGATATGAGTCGAAGAAGCCGATTTTGACTGGAATCTGTTTAAAATGACAAAGGAAAACCTATTATCAATTCAAGGAAGTGAATTTTTCAGTAGTTATCTGCAGTTTTAATGTAGATTTCAGTTCGCTAAGTTATGAAAATGCATGTTTTGGCTATAATCTTCCGTAAATCAAGGGCGAAAACCAATTATTTGTCCCAAAAGAAATTGTTTTAGGTATATATCTGCATTTCTAAGGTAGATTTGGGTACAATAAGAGGTGAAAAAGCAGATTCTGACTAAGATTTTATCGAAATCGGCAACTCTTTGACTCAGAAAGTTTGCCTTACGTCGAAATCTAATAGTTTATTAAGGTTTTCGTTACTAAAATGCCCAAAGACGCCGATTTTGACTAGAATTTGAAAGATATTGAGATGAATATATAACTGTTTGTATCAAAAAATGATAGTTTAAACTGATATTTGCAGTTTTGATGCGGTTTTAGATACGATATGAGTCGAAGGAGCCGATTTTGACTGGAATCTGTTTAAAATGACAAAGAAAAACCTATTATCAATTCAAGGAAGTGAATTTTTAAGTAGTTATCTGCAGTTTTAATGTAGATTTCAGTTCGCTAAGTTATGAAAATGCATGTTTTGGCTATAATCTTCCGTAAATCAAGGGCGAAAACCAATTATTTGTCCCAAAAGATGGTGTTTTAAGTATATATCTGCATTTCTAAGGTAGATTTGGGTACAATAAGAGGCGAAAAAGCAGATTCTGACTAAGATTTTATCGAAATCGGCAACTATTTGACTCAGAAAGGTTGCCTTACGTCGAAATCTAATAGTTTATTAAGGTTTTCGTTACTAAAATGCCCAAAGACGCCGATTTTGACTAGAATTTGAAAGATATTGACATGAATATATAACTGTTTGTATCAAAAAATGATAGTTTTAACTGATATTTGCAGTTTTGATGCGGTTTTAGATACGATATGAATCGAAGAAGCCGATTTTGACTGGAATCTGTTTAAAATGACAAAGAAAAACCTATTATCAATTCAAGGAAGTGAATTTTTAAGTAGTTATCTGCAGTTATAATGTAGATTTCAGTTCGCTAAGTTATGAAAATGCATGTTTTGGCTATAATCTTCCGTAAATCAAGGGCGAAAACCAATTATTTGTCCCAAAAGAAGGTGTTTTAAGTATATATCTGCATTTCTAAGGTAGATTTGGGTACAATAAGAGGCGAAAAAGCAGATTCTGACTAAGATTTTATCGAAATCGGCAACTATTTGACTCAGAAAGGTTGCCTTACGTCGAAATCTAATAGTTTATTAAGGTTTTCGTTACTAAAATGCACAAAGACGCCGATTTTGACTAGAATTTGAAAGATATTGACATGAATATATAACTGTTTGTATCAAAAAATGATAGTTTAAACTGATATTTGCAGTTTTGATGCGGTTTTAGGTACGATATGAGTCGAAGGAGCCGATTTTGACTGGAATCTGTTTAAAATGACAAAGAAAAACCGATTATCAATTCAAGGAAGTGAATTTTTAAGTAGTTATCTGCAGTTTTAATGTAGATTTCAGTTCGCTAAGTTATGAAAATGCATGTTTTGGCTATAATCTTCCGTAAATCAAGGGCGAAAACCAATTATTTGTCCCAAAAGATGGTGTTTTAAGTATATATCTGCATTTCTAAGGTAGATTTGGGTACAATAAGAGGCGAAAAAGCAGATTCTGACTAAGATTTTATCGAAATCGGCAACTATTTGACTCAGAAAGGTTGCCTTACGTCGAAATCTAATAGTTTATTAAGGTTTTCGTTACTAAAATGCCCAAAGACGCCGATTTTGACTAGAATTTGAAAGATATTGACATGAATATATAACTGTTTGTATCAAAAAATGATAGTTTAAACTGATATTTGCAGTTTTGATGCGGTTTTAGATACGATATGAATCGAAGAAGCCGATTTTGACTGGAATCTGTTTAAAATGACAAAGAAAAACCTATTATCAATTCAAGGAAGTGAAATTTTAAGTAGTTATCTGCAGTTTTAATGTAGATTTCAGTTCGCTAAGTTATGAAAATGCATGTTTTGGTTATAATCTTCCGTAAATCAAGGGCGAAAACCAATTATTTGTCCCAAAAGAAGGTGTTTTAAGTATATATCTGCATTTCTACGGTAGATTTGGGTACAATAAGAGGCGAAAAAGCAGATTCTGACTAAGATTTTATCGAAATAAACAACTATTTGACTCAGAAAGGTTGCCTTACGTCGAAATCTAATAGTTTATTAAGGTTTTCGTTACTAAAATGCCCAAAGACGCCGATTTTGACTAGAATTTGAAAGATATTGACATGAATATATAACTGTTTGTATCAAAAAATGATAGTTTAAACTGATATTTGCAGTTTTGATGCGGTTTTAGATACGATATGAATCGAAGAAGCCGATTTTGACTGGAATCTGTTTAAAATGACAAAGAAAAACCTATTATCAATTCAAGGAAGTGAATTTTTAAGTAGTTATCTGCAGTTTTAATGTAGATTTCAGTTCGCTAAGTTATGAAAATGCATGTTTTGGCTATAATCTTCCGTAAATCAAGGGCGAAAACCAATTATTTGTCCCAAAAGAAGGTGTTTCAAGTATATATCTGCATTTCTAAGGTAGATTTGGGTACAATAAGAGGCGAAAAAGCAGATTCTGACTAAGATTTTATCGAAATCGGCAACCATTTGACTCAGAAAGGTTGCCTTACGTCGAAATCTAATAGTTTATTAAGGTTTTCGTTACTAAAATGCACAAAGACGCCGATTTTGACTAGAATTTGAAAGATATTGACATGAATATATAACTGTTTGCATCAAAAAATGATAGTTTAAACAGATATTTGCAGTTTTGATGCGGTTTTAGGTACGATATGAGTCGAAGAAGCCGATTTTGACTGGAATCTGTTTAAAATGACAAAGAAAAACCTATTATCAATTCAAGGAAGTGAATTTTTAAGTAGTTATCTGCAGTTTTAATGTAGATTTCAGTTCGCTAAGTTATGAAAATGCAAGTTTTGGCTATAATCTTCCGTAAATCAAGGGCGAAAACCAATTGTTTGTCCCAAAAGAAGGTGTTTTAAGTATATATCTGCATTTCTAAGGTAGATTTGGGTACAATAAGAGGCGAAAAAGCAGATTCTGACTAAGATTTTATCGAAATCGGCAACTATTTGACTCAGAAAGGTTGCCTTACGTCGAAATCTAATAGTTTATTAAGGTTTTCGTTACTAAAATGCCCAAAGACGCCGATTTTGACTAGAATTTGAAAGATATTGACATGAATATATAACTGTTTGTATCAAAAAATGATAGTTTAAACTGATATTTGCAGTTTTGATGCGGTTTTAGGTACGATATGAGTCGAAGGAGCCGATTTTGACTGGAATCTGTTTAAAATGACAAAGAAAAACCTATTATCAATTCAAGGAAGTGAATTTTTAAGTAGTTATCTGCAGTTTTAATGTAGATTTCAGTTCGCTAAGTTATGAAAATGCATGTTTTGGCTATAATCTTCCGTAAATCAAGGGCGAAAACCAATTATTTGTCCCAAAAGATGGTGTTTTAAGTATATATCTGCATTTCTAAGGTAGATTTGGGTACAATAAGAGGCGAAAAAGCAGATTCTGACTAAGATTTTATCGAAATCGGCAACTATTTGACTCAGAAAGGTTGCCTTACGTCGAAATCTAATAGTTTATTAAGGTTTTCGTTACTAAAATGCCCAAAGACGCCGATTTTGACTAGAATTTGAAAGATATTGACATGAATATATAACTGTTTGTATCAAAAAATGATAGTTTAAACTGATATTTGCAGTTTTGATGCGGTTTTAGATACGATATGAATCGAAGAAGCCGATTTTGACTGGAATCTGTTTAAAATGACAAAGAAAAACCTATTATCAATTCAAGGAAGTGAAATTTTAAGTAGTTATCTGCAGTTTTAATGTAGATTTCAGTTCGCTAAGTTATGAAAATGCATGTTTTGGTTATAATCTTCCGTAAATCAAGGGCGAAAACCAATTATTTGTCCCAAAAGAAGGTGTTTTAAGTATATATCTGCATTTCTACGGTAGATTTGGGTACAATAAGAGGCGAAAAAGCAGATTCTGACTAAGATTTTATCGAAATAAACAACTATTTGACTCAGAAAGGTTGCCTTACGTCGAAATCTAATAGTTTATTAAGGTTTTCGTTACTAAAATGCCCAAAGACGCCGATTTTGACTAGAATTTGAAAGATATTGACATGAATATATAACTGTTTGTATCAAAAAATGATAGTTTAAACTGATATTTGCAGTTTTGATGCGGTTTTAAATACGATATGAATCGAAGAAGCCGATTTTGACTGGAATCTGTTTAAAATGACAAAGAAAAACCTATTATCAATTCAAGGAAGTGAATTTTTAAGTAGTTATCTGCAGTTTTAATGTAGATTTCAGTTCGCTAAGTTATGAAAATGCATGTTTTGGCTATAATCTTCCGTAAATCAAGGGCGAAAACCAATTATTTGTCCCAAAAGAAGGTGTTTCAAGTATATATCTGCATTTCTAAGGTAGATTTGGGTACAATAAGAGGCGAAAAAGCAGATTCTGACTAAGATTTTATCGAAATCGGCAACCATTTGAATCAGAAAGGTTGCCTTACGTCGAAATCTAATAGTTTATTAAGGTTTTCGTTACTAAAATGCACAAAGACGCCGATTTTGACTAGAATTTGAAAGATATTGACATGAATATATAACTGTTTGTATCAAAAAATGATAGTTTAAACAGATATTTGCAGTTTTGATGCGGTTTTAGGTACGATATGAGTCGAAGAAGCCGATTTTGACTGGAATCTGTTTAAAATGACAAAGAAAAACCTATTATCAATTCAAGGAAGTGAATTTTTAAGTAGTTATCTGCAGTTTTAATGTAGATTTCAGTTCGCTAAGTTATGAAAATGCAAGTTTTGGCTATAATCTTCCGTAAATCAAGGGCGAAAACCAATTGTTTGTCCCAAAAGAAGGTGTTTTAAGTATATATCTGCATTTCTAAGGTAGATTTGGGTACAATAAGAGGCGAAAAAGCAGATTCTGACTAAGATTTTATCGAAATCGGCAACTATTTGACTCAGAAAGGTTGCCTTACGTCGAAATCTAATAGTTTATTAAGGTTTTCGTTACTAAAATGCCCAAAGACGCCGATTTTGACTAGAATTTGAAAGATATTGACATGAATATATAACTGTTTGTATCAAAAAATGATAGTTTAAACTGACATTTGCAGTTTTGATGCGGTTTTAGGTACGATATGAGTCGAAGAAGCCGATTTTGACTGGAATCTGTTTAAAATGACAAAGAAAAACCTATTATCAATTCCAGGAAGTGAATTTTTCAGTAGTTATCTGCAGTTTTAATGTAGATTTCAGTTCGCTAAGTTATGAAAATGCATGTTTTGGCTATAATCTTCCGTAAATCAAGGGCGAAAACCAATTATTTGTCCCAAAAGAAGGTGTTTTAAGTATATATCTGCATTTCTAAGGTAGATTTGGGTACAATAAGAGGCGAAAAAGCAGATTCTGACTAAGATTTTATCGAAATCGGCAACTATTTGACTCAGAATGGTTGCCTTAGGTCGAAACCTAATAGTTTATTAAGGTTTTAGTTACTAAAATGCCCAAAGACGCCGATTTTGACTAGAATTTGAAAGATATTGACATGAATATATAACTGTTTGTATCCAAAAATGATAGTTTAAACTGATATTTGCAGTTTTGATGCGGTTTTAGGTACGATATGAGTCGAAGAAGCCGATTTTGACTGGAATCTGTTTAAAATGACAAAGAAAAACCTATTATCAATTCAAGGAAGTGAATTTTTAAGTAGTTATCTGCAGTTTTAATGTAGATTTCAGTTCGCTAAGTTATGAAAATGCATGTTTTGGCTAAAATCTTCCGTAAATCAAGGGCGAAACCAATTATTTGTCCCAAAAGAAGGTGTTTTAAGTATATATCTGCATTTCTAAGGTAGATTTGGGTACAATAAGAGGCGAAAAAGCAGATTCTGACTAAGATTTTATCGAAATCGGCAACTATTTGACTCAGAAAGGTTGCCTTACGTCGAAATCTAATAGTTTATTAAGGTTTTCGTTACTAAAATGCCCAAAGACGCCGATTTTGACTAGAATTTGAAAGATATTGACATGAATATATAACTGTTTGTATCAAAAAATGATAGTTTAAACAGATATTTGCAGTTTTGATGCGGTTTTAGGTACGATATGAGTCGAAGAAGCCGATTTTGACTGGAATCTGTTTAAAATGACAAAGAAAAACCTATTATCAATTCAAGGAAGTGAATTTTTAAGTAGTTATCTGCAGTTTTAATGTAGATTTCAGTTCGCTAAGTTATGAAAATGCAAGTTTTGGCTATAATCTTCCGTAAATCAAGGGCGAAAACCAATTGTTTGTCCCAAAAGAAGGTGTTTTAAGTATATATCTGCATTTCTAAGGTAGATTTGGGTACAATAAGAGGCGAAAAAGCAGATTCTGACTAAGATTTTATCGAAATCGGCAACTATTTGACTCAGAAAGGTTGCCCTACGTCGAAATCTAATAGTTTATTAAGGTTTTCGTTACTAAAATGCCCAAAGACGCCGATTTTGACTAGAATTTGAAAGATATTGACATGAATATATAACTGTTTGTATCAAAAAATGATAGTTTAAACTGATATTTGCAGTTTTGATGCGGTTTTAGGTACGATATGAGTCGAAGAAGCCGATTTTGACTGGAATCTGTTTAAAATGACAAAGAAAAACCTATTATCAATTCCAGGAAGAGAATTTTTCAGTAGTTATCTGCAGTTTTAATGTAGATTTCAGTTCGCTAAGTTATGAAAATGCATGTTTTGGCTATAATCTTCCGTAAATCAAGGGCGAAAACCAATTATTTGTCCCAAAAGAAGGTGTTTTAAGTATATATCTGCATTTCTAAGGTAGATTTGGGTACAATAAGAGGCGAAAAAGCAGATTCTGACTAAGATTTTATCGAAATCGGCAACTATTTGACTCAGAATGGTTGCCTTAGGTCGAAACCTAATAGTTTATTAAGGTTTTAGTTACTAAAATGCCCAAAGACGCCGATTTTGACTAGAATTTGAAAGATATTGACATGAATATATAACTGTTTGTATCAAAAAATGATAGTTTAAACTGATATTTGCAGTTTTGATGCGGTTTTAGGTACGATATGAGTCGAAGAAGCCGATTTTGACTGGAATCTGTTTAAAATGACAAAGAAAAACCTATTATCAATTCAAGGAAGTGAATTTTTAAGTAGTTATCTGCAGTTTTAATGTAGATTTCAGTTCGCTAAGTTATGAAAATGCAGGTTTTGGCTAAAATCTTCCGTAAATCAAGGGCGAAAACCAATTATTTGTCCCAAAAGAAGGTGTTTTAAGTATATATCTGCATTTCTAAGGTAGATTTGGGTACAATAAGAGGCGAAAAAGCAGATTCTGACTAAGATTTTATCGAAATCGGCAACTATTTGACTCAGAAAGGTTGCCTTACGTCGAAATCTAATAGTTTATTAAGGTTTTCGTTACTAAAATGCCCAAAGACGCCGATTTTGACTAGAATTTGAAAGATATTGACATGAATATATAACTGTTTGTATCAAAAAATGATAGTTTAAACTGATATTTGCAGTTTTGATGCGGTTTTAGATACGATATGAATCGAAGAAGCCGATTTTGACTGGAATCTGTTTAAAATGACAAAGAAAAACCTATTATCAATTCAAGGAAGTGAATTTTTAAGTAGTTATCTGCAGTTTTAATGTAGATTTCAGTTCGCTAAGTTATGAAAATGCATGTTTTGGTTATAATCTTCCGTAAATCAAGGGCGAAAACCAATTATTTGTCCCAAAAGAAGGTGTTTTAAGTATATATCTGCATTTCTAAGGTAGATTTGGGTACAATAAGAGGCGAAAAAGCAGATTCTGACTAAGATTTTATCGAAATCAACAACTATTTGGCTCAGAAAGGTTGCCTTACGTCGAAATCTAATAGTTTATTAAGGTTTTCGTTACTAAAATGCCCAAAGACGCCGATTTTGACTAGAATTTGAAAGATATTGACATGAATATATAACTGTGTGTATCAAAAAATGATAGTTTAAACTGATATTTGCAGTTTTGATGCGGTTTTAGATACGATATGAATCGAAGAAGCCGATTTTGACTGGAATCTGTTTAAAATGACAAAGAAAAACCTATTATCAATTCAAGGAAGTAAATTTTTAAGTGGTTATCTGCAGTTTTAATGTAGATTTCAGTTCGCTAAGTTATGAAAATGCATGTTTTGGCTATAATCTTCCGTAAATCAAGGGCGAAAACCAATTATTTGTCCCAAAAGAAGGTGTTTTAAGTATATATCTGCATTTCTAAGGTAGATTTGGGTACAATAAGAGGCGAAAAAGCAGATTCTGACTAATATTTTATCGAAATCAACAACTATTTGACTCAGAAAGGTTGCCTTACGTCGAAATCTAATAGTTTATTAAGGTTTTCGTTACTAAAATGCCCAAAGACGCCGATTTTGACTAGAATTTGAAAGATATTGACATGAATATATAACTGGTTGTATCAAAAATTGATAGTTTATAGTGATATTTGCAGTTTTGATGCGGTTTTAGATACGATATGAATCGAAGAAGCCGATTTTGACTGGACTCTGTTTAAAATGACAAAGAAAAACCTATTATCAATTCCAGGAAGTGAATTTTTCAGTAGTTATCTGCAGTTTTAATGTAGATTTCAGTTCGCTAAGTTATGAAAATGCATGTTTTGGCTATAATCTTCCGTAAATCAAGGGCGAAAACCAATTATTTGTCCCAAAAGAAGGTGTTTTAAGTATATATCTGCATTTCTAAGGTAGATTTGGGTACAATAAGAGGCGAAAAAGCAGATTCTGACTAAGATTTTATCGAAATCGGCAACTATTTGACTCAGAATGGTTGCCTTAGGTCGAAACCTAATAGTTTATTAAGGTTTTAGTTACTAAAATGCCCAAAGACGCCGATTTTGACTAGAATTTGAAAGATATTGACATGAATATATAACTGTTTGTATCCAAAAATGATAGTTTAAACTGATATTTGCAGTTTTGATGCGGTTTTAGGTACGATATGAGTCGAAGAAGCCGATTTTGACTGGAATCTGTTTAAAATGACAAAGAAAGACCTATTATCAATTCAAGGAAGTGAATTTTTAAGTAGTTATCTGCAGTTTTAATGTAGATTTCAGTTCGCTAAGTTATGAAAATGCATGTTTTGGCTAAAATCTTCCGTAAATCAAGGGCGAAACCAATTATTTGTCCCAAAAGAAGGTGTTTTAAGTATATATCTGCATTTCTAAGGTAGATTTGGGTACAATAAGAGGCGAAAAAGCAGATTCTGACTAAGATTTTATCGAAATCGGCAACTATTTGACTCAGAAAGGTTGCCTTACGTCGAAATCTAATAGTTTATTAAGGTTTTCGTTACTAAAATGCCCAAAGACGCCGATTTTGACTAGAATTTGAAAGATATTGACATGAATATATAACTGTTTGTATCAAAAAATGATAGTTTAAACAGATATTTGCAGTTTTGATGCGGTTTTAGGTACGATATGAGTCGAAGAAGCCGATTTTGACTGGAATCTGTTTAAAATGACAAAGAAAAACCTATTATCAATTCAAGGAAGTGAATTTTTAAGTAGTTATCTGCAGTTTTAATGTAGATTTCAGTTCGCTAAGTTATGAAAATGCAAGTTTTGGCTATAATCTTCCGTAAATCAAGGGCGAAAACCAATTGTTTGTCCCAAAAGAAGGTGTTTTAAGTATATATCTGCATTTCTAAGGTAGATTTGGGTACAATAAGAGGCGAAAAAGCAGATTCTGACTAAGATTTTATCGAAATCGGCAACTATTTGACTCAGAAAGGTTGCCCTACGTCGAAATCTAATAGTTTATTAAGGTTTTCGTTACTAAAATGCCCAAAGACGCCGATTTTGACTAGAATTTGAAAGATATTGACATGAATATATAACTGTTTGTATCAAAAAATGATAGTTTAAACTGATATTTGCAGTTTTGATGCGGTTTTAGGTACGATATGAGTCGAAGAAGCCGATTTTGACTGGAATCTGTTTAAAATGACAAAGAAAAACCTATTATCAATTCCAGGAAGAGAATTTTTCAGTAGTTATCTGCAGTTTTAATGTAGATTTCAGTTCGCTAAGTTATGAAAATGCATGTTTTGGCTATAATCTTCCGTAAATCAAGGGCGAAAACCAATTATTTGTCCCAAAAGAAGGTGTTTTAAGTATATATCTGCATTTCTAAGGTAGATTTGGGTACAATAAGAGGCGAAAAAGCAGATTCTGACTAAGATTTTATCGAAATCGGCAACTATTTGACTCAGAATGGTTGCCTTAGGTCGAAACCTAATAGTTTATTAAGGTTTTAGTTACTAAAATGCCCAAAGACGCCGATTTTGACTAGAATTTGAAAGATATTGACATGAATATATAACTGTTTGTATCAAAAAATGATAGTTTAAACTGATATTTGCAGTTTTGATGCGGTTTTAGGTACGATATGAGTCGAAGAAGCCGATTTTGACTGGAATCTGTTTAAAATGACAAAGAAAAACCTATTATCAATTCAAGGAAGTGAATTTTTAAGTAGTTATCTGCAGTTTTAATGTAGATTTCAGTTCGCTAAGTTATGAAAATGCAGGTTTTGGCTAAAATCTTCCGTAAATCAAGGGCGAAAACCAATTATTTGTCCCAAAAGAAGGTGTTTTAAGTATATATCTGCATTTCTAAGGTAGATTTGGGTACAATAAGAGGCGAAAAAGCAGATTCTGACTAAGATTTTATCGAAATCGGCAACTATTTGACTCAGAAAGGTTGCCTTACGTCGAAATCTAATAGTTTATTAAGGTTTTCGTTACTAAAATGCCCAAAGACGCCGATTTTGACTAGAATTTGAAAGATATTGACATGAATATATAACTGTTTGTATCAAAAAATGATAGTTTAAACTGATATTTGCAGTTTTGATGCGGTTTTAGATACGATATGAATCGAAGAAGCCGATTTTGACTGGAATCTGTTTAAAATGACAAAGAAAAACCTATTATCAATTCAAGGAAGTGAATTTTTAAGTAGTTATCTGCAGTTTTAATGTAGATTTCAGTTCGCTAAGTTATGAAAATGCATGTTTTGGTTATAATCTTCCGTAAATCAAGGGCGAAAACCAATTATTTGTCCCAAAAGAAGGTGTTTTAAGTATATATCTGCATTTCTAAGGTAGATTTGGGTACAATAAGAGGCGAAAAAGCAGATTCTGACTAAGATTTTATCGAAATCAACAACTATTTGGCTCAGAAAGGTTGCCTTACGTCGAAATCTAATAGTTTATTAAGGTTTTCGTTACTAAAATGCCCAAAGACGCCGATTTTGACTAGAATTTGAAAGATATTGACATGAATATATAACTGTGTGTATCAAAAAATGATAGTTTAAACTGATATTTGCAGTTTTGATGCGGTTTTAGATACGATATGAATCGAAGAAGCCGATTTTGACTGGAATCTGTTTAAAATGACAAAGAAAAACCTATTATCAATTCAAGGAAGTAAATTTTTAAGTGGTTATCTGCAGTTTTAATGTAGATTTCAGTTCGCTAAGTTATGAAAATGCATGTTTTGGCTATAATCTTCCGTAAATCAAGGGCGAAAACCAATTATTTGTCCCAAAAGAAGGTGTTTTAAGTATATATCTGCATTTCTAAGGTAGATTTGGGTACAATAAGAGGCGAAAAAGCAGATTCTGACTAATATTTTATCGAAATCAACAACTATTTGACTCAGAAAGGTTGCCTTACGTCGAAATCTAATAGTTTATTAAGGTTTTCGTTACTAAAATGCCCAAAGACGCCGATTTTGACTAGAATTTGAAAGATATTGACATGAATATATAACTGGTTGTATCAAAAATTGATAGTTTATAGTGATATTTGCAGTTTTGATGCGGTTTTAGATACGATATGAATCGAAGAAGCCGATTTTGACTGGACTCTGTTTAAAATGACAAAGAAAAACCTATTATCAATTCAAGGAAGTGAATTTTTAAGTAGTTATCTGCAGTTTTAATGTAGATTTCAGTTCGCTAAGTTATGAAAATGCATGTTTTGGCTATAATCTTCCGTAAATCAAGGGCGAAAACCAATTATTTGTCCCAAAAGAAGGTGTTTTAAGTATATATCTGCATTTCTAAGGTAGATTTGGGTACAATAAGAGGCGAAAAAGCAGATTCTGACTAAGATTTTATCGAAATCGGCAACTATTTGACTCAGAATGGTTGCCTTACGTCGAAACCTAATAGTTTATTAAGGTTTTCGTTACTAAAATGCCCAAAGACGCCGATTTTGACTAGAATTTGAAAGATATTGACATGAATATATAACTGTTTGTATCAAAAAATGATAGTTTACACTGATATTTGCAGTTTTGATGCGGTTTTAGGTACGATATGAGTCGAAGAAGCCGATTTTGACTGGAATCTGTTTAAAATGACAAAGAAAAACCTATTATCAATTCAAGGAAGTGAATTTTTAAGTAGTTATCTGCAGTTTTAATGTAGATTTCAGTTCGCTAAGTTATGAAAATGCATGTTTTGGCTATAATCTTCCGTAAATCAAGGGAGAAAACCAATTATTTGTCCCAAAAGAAGGTGTTTTAAGTATATATCTGCATTTCTAAGGTAGATTTGGGTACAATAAGAGGCGAAAAAGCAGATTCTGACTAAGATTTTATCGAAATCGGCAACTATTTGACTCAGAAAGGTTGCCTTAATGCATGAATATATAACTGTTTGTATCAAAAATTGATAGTTTAAACTGATATTTGCAGTTTTGATGCGGTTTTAGATACGATATGAATCGAAGAAGCCGATTTTGACTGGAATCTGTTTAAAATGACAAAGAAAAACCTATTATCAATTCAAGGAAGTGAATTTTTAAGTAGTTATCTGCAGTTTTAATGTAGATTTCAGTTCGCTAAGTTATGAAAATGCAAGTTTTGGCTATAATCTTCCGTAAATCAAGGGCGAAAACCAATTATTTGTCCCAAAAGAAGGTGTTTTAAGTATATATCTGCATTTCTAAGGTAGATTTGGGTACAATAAGAGGCGAAAAAGCAGATTCTGACTAAGATTTTATCGAAATCGGCAACTATTTGACTCAGAATGGTTGCCTTAGGTCGAAACCTAATAGTCTATTAAGGTTTTCGTTACTAAAATGCCCTAAGACGCCGATTTTGACTAGAATTTGAAAGATATTGACATGAATATATAACTGTTTGTATCAAAAAATGATAGTTTAAACTGATATTTGCAGATTTGATGCGGTTTTAGGTACGATATGAGTCGAAGAAGCCGATTTTGACTGGAATCTGTTTAAAATGACAAAGAAAAACCTATTATCAATTCAAGGAAGTGAATTTTTAAGTAGTTATCTGCAGTTTTAATGTAGATTTCAGTTCGCTAAGTTATGAAAATGCATGTTTTGGTTATAATCTTCCGTAAATCAAGGGCGAAAACCAATTATTTGTCCCAAAAGAAGGTGTTTTAAGTATATATCTGCATTTCTAAGGTAGATTTGGGTACAATAAGAGGCGAAAAAGCAGATTCTGACTAAGATTTTATCGAAATCAACAACTATTTGACTCAGAAAGGTTGCCTTACGTCGAAATCTAATAGTTTATTAAGGTTTTCGTTACTAAAATGCCCAAAGACGCCGATTTTGACTAGAATTTGAAAGATATTGACATGAATATATAACTGTTTGTATCAAAAAATGATAGTTTAAACTGATATTTGCAGTTTTGATGCGGTTTTAGATACGATATGAATCGAAGAAGCCGATTTTGACTGGAATCTGTTTAAAATGACAAAGAAAAACCTATTATCAATTCAAGGAAGTAAATTTTTAAGTAGTTATCTGCAGTTTTAATGTAGATTTCAGTTCGCTAAGTTATGAAAATGCATGTTTTGGCTATAATCTTCCGTAAATCAAGGGCGAAAACCAATTATTTGTCCCAAAAGAAGGTTTTTTAAGTATATATCTGCATTTCTAAGGTAGATTTGGGTACAATAAGAGGCGAAAAAGCAGATTCTGACTAAGATTTTATCGAAATCGGCAACTATTTGACTCAGAAAGGTTGCCTTACGTCGAAATCTAATAGTTTATTAGGGTTTTCGTTACTGAAATGCCCAAAGACGCCGATTTTGACTAGAATTTGAAAGATATTGACATGAATATATAACTGGCTGTATCAAAAATTGATAGTTTAAACTGATATTTGCAGTTTTGATGCGGTTTTAGATACGATATGAATCGAAGAAGCCGATTTTGACTGGACTCTGTTTAAAATGACAAAGAAAAACCTATTATCAATTCAAGGAAGTGAATTTTTAAGTAGTTATCTGCAGTCTTAATGTAGATTTCAGTTCGCTAAGTTATGAAAATGCATGTTTTGGCTATAATCTTCCGTAAATCAAGGGCGAAAACCAATTATTTGTCCCAAAAGAAGGTGTTTTAAGTATATATCTGCATTTCTAGGGTAGATTTGGGTACAATAAGAGGCGAAAAAGCAGATTCTGACTAAGATTTTATCGAAATCGGCAACTATTTGACTCAGAATGGTTGCCTTACGTCGAAACCTAATAGTTTATTAAGGTTTTCGTTACTAAAATGCCCAAAGACGCCGATTTTGACTAGAATTTGAAAGATATTGACATGAATATATAACTGTTTGTATCAAAAAATGATAGTTTAAACTGATATTTGCAGTTTTGATGCGGTTTTAGGTACGATATGAGTCGAAGAAGCCGATTTTGACTGGAATCTGTTTAAAATGACAAAGAAAAACCTATTATCAATTCAAGGAAGTGAATTTTTAAGTAGTTATCTGCAGTTTTAATGTAGATTTCAGTTCGCTAAGTTATGAAAATGCATGTTTTGGCTATAATCTTCCGTAAATCAAGGGAGAAAACCAATTATTTGTCCCAAAAGAAGGTGTTTTAAGTATATATCTGCATTTCTAAGGTAGATTTGGGTACAATAAGAGGCGAAAAAGCAGATTCTGACTAAGATTTTATCGAAATCGGCAACTATTTGACTCAGAAAGGTTGCCTTAATGCATGAATATATAACTGTTTGTATCAAAAATTGATAGTTTAAACTGATATTTGCAGTTTTGATGCGGTTTTAGATACGATATGAATCGAAGAAGCCGATTTTGACTGGAATCTGTTTAAAATGACAAAGAAAAACCTATTATCAATTCAAGGAAGTGAATTTTTAAGTAGTTATCTGCAGTTTTAATGTAGATTTCAGTTCTCTAAGTTATGAAAATGCATGTTTTGGCTGTAATCTTCCGTAAATCAAGGGCGAAAACCAATTATTTGTCCCAAAAGAAGGTGTTTTAAGCATATATCTGCATTTCTAAGGTAGATTTGGGTACAATAAGAGGCGAAAAAGCAGATTCTGACTAAGATTTTATCGAAATCGGCAACTATTTAACTCAGAATGGTTGCCTTACGTCGAAACCTTATAGTTTATTAAGGTTTTCGTTACTAAAATGCCCAAAGACGCCGATTTTGACTAGAATTTGAAAGATATTGACATGAATATATAACTGTTTGTATCAAAATATGATAGTTTGAACTGATATTTGCAGTTTTGATGCGGTTTTAGATACGATATGAATCGAAGAAGCCGATTTTGACTGGAATCTGTTTAAAATGACAAAGAAAAACCTATTATCAATTCAAGGATGTGAATTTTTAAGTAGTTATCTGCAGTTTTAATGTAGATTTCAGTTCGCTAAGTTATGAAAATGCATGTTTTGGCTATAATCTTCCGTAAATCAAGGGCGAAAACCAATTATTTGTCCCAAAAGAAGGTGTTTTAAGTATATATCTGCATTTCTAAGGTAGATTTGGGTACAATAAGAGGCGAAAAAGCAGATTCTGACTAAGATTTTATCGAAATCGGCAACTATTTGACTCAGAAAGGTTGCCTTACGTCGAAATCTAATAGTTTATTAAGGTTTTCGTTACTAAAATGCCCAAAGACGCCGATTTTGAATAGAATTTGAAAGATATTGACATGAATATATAACTGTTTGTATCAAAAAATGATAGTTTAAACTGATATTTGCAGTTTTGATGCGGTTTTAGATACGATATGAATCGAAGAAGCCCATTTCGACTGGAATCTGTTTAAAATGACAAAGAAAAACCTATTATCAATTCAAGGAAGTGAATTTTTAAGTAGTTATCTGCAGTTTTAATGTAGATTTCAGTTCGCTAAGTTATGAAAATGCATGTTTTGGCTATAATCTTCCGTAAATCAAGGGCGAAAACCAATTATTTGTCCCAAAAGAAGGTGTTTTGAGTATATATCTGCATTTCTAAGGTAGAATTGGGTACAATAAGAGGCGAAAAAGCAGATTCTGACTAAGATTTTATCGAAATCGGCAACTATTTGACTCAGAAAGGTTGCCTTACGTCGAAATCTAATAGTTTATTAAGGTTTTCGTTACTAAAATGCCCAAAGACGCCGATTTTGACTAGAATTTGAAAGATATTGACATGAATATATAACTGTTTGTATCAAAAATTGATGGTTTAAACTGATATTTGCAGTTTTGATGCGGTTTTAGATACGATATGAATCGAAGAAGCCGATTTTGACTGGAATCTGTTTAAAATGACAAAGAAAAACCTATTATCAATTCAAGGAAGTGAATTTTTAAGTAGTTATCTGCAGTTTTAATGTAGATTTCAGTTCGCTAAGTTATGAAAATGCATGTTTTGGCTATAATCTTCCGTAAATCAAGGGCGAAAACCAATTATTTGTCCCAAAAGAAGGTGTTTTAAGTATATATCTGCATTTCTAAAGTAGATTTGGGTACAATAAGAGGCGAAAAAGCAGATTCTGACTAAGATTTTATCGAAATCGGCAACTATTTGACTCAGAAAGGTTGCCTTACGTCGAAATGTAATAGTTTATTGAGGTTTTCGTTACTAAAATGCCCAAAGACGCCGATTTTGAATAGAATTTGAAAGATATTGACATGAATATATAACTGTTTGTATCAAAAAATGATAGTTTAAACTGATATTTGCAGTTTTGATGCGGTTTTAGATACGATATGAATCGAAGAAGCCGATTTCGACTGGAATCTGTTTAAAATGACAAAGAAAAACCTATTATCAATTCAAGGAAGTGAATTATTAAGTAGTTATCTGCAGTTTTAATGTAGATTTCAGTTCGCTAAGTTATGAAAATGCATGTTTTGGCTATAATCTTCCGTAAATCAAGGGCGAAAACCAATTATTTGTCCCAAAAGAAGGTGTTTTGAGTATATATCTGCATTTCTAAGGTAGAATTGGGTACAATAAGAGGCGAAAAAGCAGATTCTGACTAAGATTTTATCGAAATCGGCAACTATTTGACTCAGAAAGGTTGCCTTACGTCGAAATCTAATAGTTTATTAAGGTTTTCGTTACTAAAATGCCCAAAGACGCCGAATTTGACTAGAATTTGAAAGATATTGACATGAATATATAACTGTTTGTATCAAAAATTGATAGTTTAAACTGATATTTGCAGTTTTGATGCGGTTTTAGATACGATATGAATCGAAGAAGCCGATTTTGACTGGAATCTGTTTAAAATGACAAAGAAAAACCTGTTATCAATTCAAGGAAGTGAATTTTTAAGTAGTTATCTGCAGTTTTAATGTAGATTTCAGTTCGCTAAGTTATGAAAATGCATGTTTTGGCTATAATCTTCCGTAAATCAAGGGCGAAAACCAATTATTTGTCCCAAAAGAAGGTGTTTTAAGTATATATCTGCATTTCTAAGGTAGATTTGGGTACAATAAGAGGCGAAAAAGCAGATTCTGACTAAGATTTTATCGAAATCGGCAACTATTTGACTCAGAATGGTTGCCTTACGTCGAAAGCTAATAGTTTATTAAGGTTTTCGTTACTAAAATGCCCAAAGACGCCGATTTTGACTAGAATTTGAAAGATATTGACATGAATATATAACTGTTTGTATCAAAAATTGATGGTTTAAACTGATATTTGCAGTTTTGATGCGGTTTTAGATACGATATGAATCGAAGAAGCCGATTTTGACTGGAATCTGTTTAAAATGACAAAGAAAAACCTATTATCAATTCAAGGAAGTGAATTTTTAAGTAGTTATCTGCAGTTTTAATGTAGATTTCAGTTCGCTAAGTTATGAAAATGCATGTTTTGGCTATAATCTTCCGTAAATCAAGGGCGAAAACCAATTATTTGTCCCAAAAGAAGGTGTTTTAAGTATATATCTGCATTTCTAAGGTAGATTTGGGTACAATAAGAGGCGAAAAAGCAGATTCTGACTAAGATTTTATCGAAATCGGCAACTATTTGACTCAGAATGGTTGCCCTACGTCGAAAGCTAATAGTTTATTAAGGTTTTCGTTACTAAAATGCCCAAAGACGCCGATTTTGACTAGAATTTGAAAGATATTGACATGAATATATAACTGTTTGTATCAAAATATGATAGTTTGAACTGATATTTGCAGTTTTGATGCGGTTTTAGATACGATATGAATCGAAGAAGCCGATTTTGACTGGAATCTGTTTAAAATGACAAAGAAAAACCTATTATCAATTCAAGGATGTGAATTTTTAAGTAGTTATCTGCAGTTTTAATGTAGATTTCAGTTCGCTAAGTTATGAAAATGCATGTTTTGGCTATAATCTTCCGTAAATCAAGGGCGAAAACCAATTATTTGTCCCAAAAGAAGGTGTTTTAAGTATATATCTGCATTTCTAAGGAAGATTTGGGTACAATAAGAGGCGAAAAAGCAGATTCTGACTAAGATTTTATCGAAATCGGCAACTATTTGACTCAGAAAGGTTGCCTTACGTCGAAATCTAATAGTTTATTAAGGTTTTCGTTACTAAAATGCCCAAAGACGCCGATTTTGAATAGAATTTGAAAGATATTGACATGAATATATAACTGTTTGTATCAAAAAATGATAGTTTAAACTGATATTTGCAGTTTTGATGCGGTTTTAGATACGATATGAATCGAAGAAGCCGATTTCGACTGGAATCTGTTTAAAATGACAAAGAAAAACCTATTATCAATTCAAGGAAGTGAATTATTAAGTAGTTATCTGCAGTTTTAATGTAGATTTCAGTTCGCTAAGTTATGAAAATGCATGTTTTGGCTATAATCTTCCGTAAATCAAGGGCGAAAACCAATTATTTGTCCCAAAAGAAGGTGTTTTGAGTATATATCTGCATTTCTAAGGTAGAATTGGGTACAATAAGAGGCGAAAAAGCAGATTCTGACTAAGATTTTATCGAAATCGGCAACTATTTGACTCAGAAAGGTTGCCTTACGTCGAAATCTAATAGTTTATTAAGGTTTTCGTTACTAAAATGCCCAAAGACGCCGAATTTGACTAGAATTTGAAAGATATTGACATGAATATATAACTGTTTGTATCAAAAATTGATAGTTTAAACTGATATTTGCAGTTTTGATGCGGTTTTAGATACGATATGAATCGAAGAAGCCGATTTTGACTGGAATCTGTTTAAAATGACAAAGAAAAACCTGTTATCAATTCAAGGAAGTGAATTTTTAAGTAGTTATCTGCAGTTTTAATGTAGATTTCAGTTCGCTAAGTTATGAAAATGCATGTTTTGGCTATAATCTTCCGTAAATCAAGGGCGAAAACCAATTATTTGTCCCAAAAGATGGTGTTTTAAGTATATATCTGCATTTCTAAGGTAGATTTGGGTACAATAAGAGGCGAAAAAGCAGATTCTGACTAAGATTTTATCGAAATCGGCAACTATTTGACTCAGAATGGTTGCCTTACGTCGAAAGCTAATAGTTTATTAAGGTTTTCGTTACTAAAATGCCCAAAGACGCCGATTTTGACTAGAATTTGAAAGATATTGACATGAATATATAACTGTTTGTATCAAAATATGATAGTTTGAACTGATATTTGCAGTTTTGATGCGGTTTTAGATACGATATGAATCGAAGAAGCCGATTTTGACTGGAATCTGTTTAAAATGACAAAGAAAAACCTATTATCAATTCAAGGATGTGAATTTTTAAGTAGTTATCTGCAGTTTTAATGTAGATTTCAGTTCGCTAAGTTATGAAAATGCATGTTTTGGCTATAATCTTCCGTAAATCAAGGGCGAAAACCAATTATTTGTCCCAAAAGAAGGTGTTTCAAGTATATATCTGCATTTCTAAGGTAGATTTGGGTACAATAAGAGGCGAAAAAGCAGATTCTGACTAAGATTTTATCGAAATCGGCAACTATTTGACTCAGAAAGGTTGCCTTACGTCGAAATCTAATAGTTTATTAAGGTTTTCGTTACTAAAATGCCCAAAGACGCCGATTTTGACTAGAATTTGAAAGATATTGACATGAATATATAACTGTTTGTATCAAAAAATGATAGTTTAAACTGATATTTGCAGTTTTGATGCGGTTTTAGATACGATATGAATCGAAGAAGCCGATTTTGACTGGAATCTGTTTAAAATGACAAAGAAAAACCTATTATCAATTCAAGGAAGTGAATTTTTAAGTAGTTATCTGCAGTTTTAATGTAGATTTCAGTTCGCAAAGTTATGAAAATGCATGTTTTGGCTATAATCTTCCGCAAATCAAGGGCGAAAACCAATTATTTGTCCCAAAAGAAGGTGTTTTAAGTATATATCTGCATTTCTTAGGTAGATTTGGGTACAATAAGAGGCGAAAAAGCAGATTCTGACTAAGATTTTATCGAAATCTTCAACTATTTGACTCAGTAAGGTTGCCTTACGTCGAAATCTAATAGTTTATTAAGGTTTTCGTTACTAAAATGCCCAAAGACGCCGATTTTGACTAGAATTTGAAAGATATTGACATGAATATATAACTGTTTGTATCACAAAATGATAGTTTAAACTGATAGTTGCAGTTTTGATGCGGTGTTAGATACGATATGAATCGAAGAAGCCGATTTTGACTGGAATCTGTTTAAAATGACAATAAAAAACCTATTATCAATTCAAGGAAGTGAATTTTTAAGTAGTTATCTGCAGTTTTAATGTAGATTTCAGTTCGCTAAGTTATGAAAATGCATGTTTTGGCTATAATCTTCCGTAAATCAAGGGCGAAAACCAATTATTTGTCCCAAAAGAAGGTGTTTTAAATATATATCTGCATTTCTAAGGTAGATTTGGGTACAATAAGAGGCGAAAAAGCAGATTCTGACTAAGATTTTATCGAAATCGGCAACTATTTGACTCAGAAAGGTTGCCTTACGTCGAAATCTAATAGTTTATTAAGGTTTTCGTTACTAAAATGCCCAAAGACGCCGATTTTGACTAGAATTTGAAAGATATTGACATGAATATATAACTGTTTGTATCAAAAAATGATAGTTTAAACTGATATTTGCAGTTTTGATGCGGTTTTAGATACGATATGAATCGAAGAAGCCGATTTTGACTGGAATCTGTTTAAAATGACAAAGAAAAACCTATTATCAATTCAAGGAAGTGAATTTTTAAGTAGTTATCTGCAGTTTTAATGTAGATTTCAGTTCGCAAAGTTATGAAAATGCATGTTTTGGCTATAATCTTCCGTAAATCAAGGGCGAAAACCAATTATTTGTCCCAAAAGAAGGTGTTTTAAGTATATATCTGCATTTCTAAGGTAGATTTGGGTACAATAAGAGGCGAAAAAGCAGATTCTGACTAAGATTTTATCGAAATCGGCAACTATTTGACTCAGAAAGGTTGCCTTACGTCGAAATCTAATAGTTTATTAAGGTTTTCGTTACTAAAATGCCCAAAGACGCCGATTTTGAATAGAATTTGAAAGATATTGACATGAATATATAACTTTTTGTATCAAAAAATGATAGTTTAAACTGATATTTGCAGTTTTGATGCGGTTTTAGATACGATATGAATCGAAGAAGCCGATTTCGACTGGAATCTGTTTAAAATGACAAAGAAAAACCTATTATCAATTCAAGGAAGTGAATTTTTAAGTAGTTATCTGCAGTTTTAATGTAGATTTCAGTTCGCTAAGTTATGAAAATGCATGTTTTGGCTATAATCTTCCGTAAATCAAGGGCGAAAACCAATTATTTGTCCCAAAAGAAGGTGTTTTGAGTATATATCTGCATTTCTAAGGTAGAATTGGGTACAATAAGAGGCGAAAAAGCAGATTCTGACTAAGATTTTATCGAAATCGGCAACTATTTGACTCAGAAAGGTTGCCTTACGTCGAAATCTAATAGTTTATTAAGGTTTTCGTTACTAAAATGCCCAAAGACGCCGATTTTGACTAGAATTTGAAAGATATTGACATGAATATATAACTGTTTGTATCAAAAATTGATAGTTTAAACTGATATTTGCAGTTTTGATGCGGTTTTAGATACGATATGAATCGAAGAAGCCGATTTTGACTGGAATCTGTTTAAAATGACAAAGAAAAACCTATTATCAATTCAAGGAAGTGAATTTTTAAGTAGTTATCTGCAGTTTTAATGTAGATTTCATTTCGCTAAGTTATGAAAATGCATGTTTTGGCTATAATCTTCCGTAAATCAAGGGCGAAAACCAATTATTTGTCCCAAAAGAAGGTGTTTTAAGTATATATCTGCATTTCTTAGGTAGATTTGGGTACAATAAGAGGCGAAAAAGCAGATTCTGACTAAGATTTTATCGAAATCTTCAACTATTTGACTCAGTAAGGTTGCCTTACGTCGAAATCTAATAGTTTATTAAGGTTTTCGTTACTAAAATGCCCAAAGACGCCGATTTTGACTAGAATTTGAAAGATATTGACATGAATATATAACTCTTTGTATCACAAAATGATAGTTTAAACTGATATTTGCAGTTTTGATGCGGTGTTAGATACGATATGAATCGAAGAAGCCGATTTTGACTGGAATCTGTTTAAAATGACAAAGAAAAACCTATTATCAATTCAAGGAAGTGAATTTTTAAGTAGTTATCTGCAGTTTTAATGTAGATTTCAGTTCGCTAAGTTATGAAAATGCATGTTTTGGCTATAATCTTCCGTAAATCAAGGGCGAAAACCAATTATTTGTCCCAAAAGAAGGTGTTTTAAATATATATCTGCATTTCTAAGGTAGATTTGGGTACAATAAGAGGCGAAAAAGCAGATTCTGACTAAGATTTTATCGAAATCGGCAACTATTTGACTCAGAAAGGTTGCCTTACGTCGAAATCTAATAGTTTATTAAGGTTTTCGTTACTAAAATGCCCAAAGACGCCGATTTTGACTAGAATTTGAAAGATATTGACATGAATATATAACTGTTTGTATCAAAAAATGATAGTTTAAACTGATATTTGCAGTTTTGATGCGGTTTTAGATACGATATGAATCGAAGAAGCCGATTTTGACTGGAATCTGTTTAATATGACAAAGAAAAACCTATTATCAATTCAAGGAAGTGAATTTTTAAGTAGTTATCTGCAGTTTTAATGTAGATTTCAGTTCGCAAAGTTATGAAAATGCATGTTTTGGCTATAATCTTCCGTAAATCAAGGGCGAAAACCAATTATTTGTCCCAAAAGAAGGTGTTTTAAGTATATATCTGCATTTCTAAGGTAGATTTGGGTACAATAAGAGGCGAAAAAGCAGATTCTGACTAAGATTTTATCGAAATCGGCAACTATTTGACTCAGAAAGGTTGCCTTACGTCGAAATCTAATAGTTTATTAAGGTTTTCGTTACTAAAATGCCCAAAGACGCCGATTTTGACTAGAATTTGAAAGATATTGACATGAATATATAACTGTTTGTATTAAAAAATGATAGTTTAAACTGATATTTGCAGTTTTGATGCGGTTTTAGATACGATATGAATCGAAGAAGCCGATTTTGACTGGAATCTGTTTAAAATGATAAGGAAAAACCTACTATCAATCCAAGAAAGTAAATTTTGTGTGAAGTTGGTGAAGTTACCTGTAGTTTTAATGTAAATTTCATTCCGCTAAGTTATGGCCACGTGGAGACGTCGGGCCAGTTCGTACCTATATCCGCAGCAGGTCTCCAAGGTGAAGAGCCTCTAGTCGATAGAATAATGTAGGTAAGGGAAGTCGGCAGGGGAAATCCCCTGGGAAGCAATACGACGCGCACGAAGTTGTTTGGCGGTTAACCCCTGTGCTGTTGCGACATTCTACTGCAATAGTGAAGGGCTGGGGCGCATATTAGGTTTAGAAATGCTCCAAGATAGTGTAGATGAGGGGGTTGTCACTGTCTCCACAATCTGTCCCGAAATGCCCGAAACGCCCATCGGGAAAGCTACAGAACGCACACAACACGTTAAGACGACACACGCGACTATCCCGGATTCGATGGCGCAAGGGCGATGGCGAAAAGCGCCGATTTACGAGCAGCCGCGAAACGCATGTCCACACTCGATGACCTCTCTCAAGAGAGGCATAGTTAAGTTACTCCCACCGTTTACCCGCGCTGGATTGAATTTTTTCACTTTGACCTTCAGAGCACTGGGCACAAATCACATTGCGTCAACATCACGTTAAGACCATCGCAATGCTTTGTTTTAATTAGACAGTCGGATTCCCCCGGTTCGTGCCAGTTCTGAGCTGAATGTTAAATAGCGGGCGAAGAGAACACCGGAAAACCGGAGTTTTTAAGGTCTCGTAGCGAGGCGGTTCCGCGGGAGGCCAAAGCTCGGGACCGGGTTCGGATCGGCTCGTTAACCGGAACTCGCTTCCTCGCCAAGCCCGACATGCCCCGATCCTTAGAGCCAATCCTTATCCCGAAGTTACGGATCCAATTTGCCGACTTCAATTACCGACATTATTCTATCGACTAGAGGCTCTTCACTTTGGAGACATGCTGCGGATATAGGTACGAAGTAGCCCGACGTCTCCACGTGGCCATAACTTAGCGGAATGAAATTTACATTAAAACTACAGGTAACTTCACCAACTTCACACAAAATTCACTTTCTTGGATTGATAGTAGGTTTTTCCTTATCATTTTAAACAGATTCCAGTCAAAATCGGCTTCTTCGATTCATATCGTATCTAAAACCGCATCAGAACTGCAAATATCAGTTTAAACTATCATTTTTTGATACGAACAGTTATATATTCATGTCAATATCTTTCAAATTCTAGTCAAAATCGGCGTCTTTGGGCATTTTAGTAACGAAAACCTTAATAAACTATTAGATTTCGACGTAGGGCAACCTTTCTGAGTCAAATAGTTGCCGATTTCGATAAAATCTTAGTCAGAATCTGCTTTTTCGCCTCTTATTGTACCCAAATCTACCTTAGAAATGCAGATATATACTTAAAACACCTTCTTTTGGGACAGATAATTGGTTTTCGCCCTTGATTTACGGAAGATTATAGCCAAAACATGCATTTTCATAACTTAGCGAACCGAAATCTACATTAAAAATGCAGATAACTACTTAAAAATTCACTTCCTTGAATTGATAATAGGTTTTTCTTTGTCTTTTTAAACAGATTCCAGTCAAAATCGGCTTCTTCGATTCATATCGTATCTAAAACCGCATCAAAACTGCAAATATCAGTTTAAACTATCATTTTTTGATACAAACAGTTATATATTCATGTCAATATCTTTCAAATTCCTGTCAAAATCGGCGTCTTTGGGCATTTTAGTAACGAAAACTTTAATAAACTATTAGATTTCGACGTAAGGCAACCTTCCTGAGTCAAATAGTTGCCGATTTCGATAAATTCTTAGTCAGAATCTGCTTTTTCGCCTCTTATTGTACCCAAATCTACCTTAGAAATGCAGATATATGCTTAAAACATCTTCTTTTGGGACAAATAATTGGTTTTCGCCCTTGATTTACGGAAGATTATAGCCAAAACATGCATTTTCATAACTTAGCGAACTGAAATCTACATTAAAACTTCAGATAACTACTTAAAAATTCACTTCCTTGAATTGATAATAGGTTTTTCTTTGTCATTTTAAACAGATTCCAGTCAAAATCGGCTTCTTCGATTCATATCGTATCTAAATCCGCATCAAAACTGCAAATATCAGTTTAAACTATCATTTTTTGATACAAACAGTTATATATTCATGTCAATATCTTTCAAATTCTAGTCAAAATCGGCGTCTTTGGGCATTTTAGTAACGAAAACCTTAATAAACTATTAGATTTCGACGTAAGGCAACCTTTCTGAGTCAAATAGTTGCCGATTTCGATAAAATCTTAGTCAGAATCTGCTTTTTCGCCTCTTATTGTACCCAAATCTACCTTAGAAATGCAGATATGTACTTAAAACACCTTCTTTTGGGACAAATAATTGGTTTTCGCCCTTGATTTACGGAAGATTATAGCCAAAACATGCATTTTCATAACTTAGCGAACTGAAATCTACATTAAAACTGCAGATAACTACTTAAAAATTCACTTCCTTGAATTGATAATAGGTTTTTCTTTGTCATTTTAAACAGATTCCAGTCAAAATCGGCTTCTTCGATTCATATCGTATCTAAAACCGCATCAAAACTGCAAATATCAGTTTAAACTATCATTTTTTGATACAAACAGTTATATATTCATGTCAATATCTTTAAAATTCTAGTCAAAATCGGCGTCTTTGGGCATTTTAGTATCGAAAACCTTAATAAACTATTAGATTTCGACGTAAGGCAACATTTCTGAGTCAAAATCGGCGTCTTTGGGCATTTTAGTAACGAAAACCTTAATAAACTATTAGATTTCGACGAAAGACAACCTTTCTGAGTCAAATAGTTGCCGATTTCGATAAAATCTTAGTCAGAATCTGCTTTTTCGCCTCTTATTGTACCCAAATCTACCTTAGAAATGCAGATATATACTTAAAACACCTTCTTTTGTTACAAATAATTGGTTTTCGCCCTTGATTCAGGGAAGATTATAGCCAAAACATGCATTTTCATAACTTAGCGAACTGAAATCTAAATTAAAACTGCAGATAACTACTTAAAAATTCACTTCCTTGAATTGATAATAGGTTTTTCTTTGTCATTTTAAACAGATTTCAGTCAAAATCGGCTTCTTCGATTCATATCGTATCTAAAACCGCATCAAAACTGCAAATATCAGTTTAAACTATCATTTTTTGATACAAACAGTTATATATTCATGTCAATATCTTTCAAATTCCTGTCAAAATCGGCGTCTTTGGGCATTTTAGTAACGAAAACTTTAATAAACTATTAGATTTCGACGTAAGGCAACCTTCCTGAGTCAAATAGTTGCCGATTTCGATAAATTCTTAGTCAGAATCTGCTTTTTCGCCTCTTATTGTACCCAAATCTACCTTAGAAATGCAGATATATTCTTAAAACACCTTCTTTTGGGACAAATAATTGGTTTTCGCCCTTGATTTACGGAAGATTATAGCCAAAACATGCATTTTCATAACTTAGCGAACTCAAATCTACATTAAAACTGCAGATAACTACTTAAAAATTCACTTCCTTGAATTGATAATAGGTTTTTCTTTGTCATTTTAAACAGATTCCAGTCAAAATCGGCTTCTTCGATTCATATCGTATCTAAAACCGCATCAAAACTGCAAATATCAGTTTAAACTATCATTTTTTGATACAAACAGTTATATATTCATGTCAATATCTTTCAAATTCTAGTCAAAATCGGCGTCTTTGGGCATTTTAGTATCGAAAACCTTAATAAACTATTAGATTTCGACGTAAGGCAACCTTTCTGGATTTCTGCATTTCTAAGGTAGATTTGGGTACAATAAGAGGCGAAAAAGCAGATTCTGACTAAGATTTTATCGAAATCGGCAACTATTTGACTCAGAAAGGTTGCCTTACGTCGAAATCTAATAGTTTATTAAGGTTTTCGTTACTAAAATGCCCAAAGACGCCGATTTTGACTAGAATTTGAAAGATATTGACATGAATATATAACTGTTTGTATCAAAAAATGATAGTTTAAACTGATATTTGCAGTTTTGATGCGGTTTTAGATACGATATGAATCGAAGAAGCCGATTTTGACTGGAATCTGTTTAAAATGACAAAGAAAAACCTATTATCAATTCAAGGAAGTGAATTTTTAAGTAATTATCTGCAGTTTTAATGTAGATTTCAGTTCGCTAAGTTATGAAAATGCATGTTTTGGCTATAATCTTCCGTAAATCAAGGGCGAAAACCAATTATTTGTCCCAAAAGAAGGTGCTTTAAGTATATATCTGCATTTCTAAGGTAGATTTGGGTACAATAAGAGGCGAAAAAGCAGATTCTGACTAAGATTTTATCGAAATCGGCAACTATTTGACTCAGAAAGGTTGCCTTACGTCGAAATCTAATAGTTTGTTAAGGTTTTCGTTACTAAAATGACCAAAGACGCCGATTTTAACTAGAATTTGAAAGATATTGACATGAATATATAACTGTTCGTATCAAAAAATGATAGTTTAAACTGATATTTGCAGTTTTGATGCGGTTTTAGGTACGATATGAGTCGAAGAAGCCGATTTTGACTGGAATCTGTTTAAAATGACAAAGAAAAACCTATTATCAATTCAAGGAAGTGAATTTTTAAGTAGTTATCTGCAGTTTTAATGTAGATTTCAGTTCGCTAAGTTATGAAAATGCATGTTTTGGCTATAATCTTCCGTAAATCAAGGGCGAAAACCAATTATTTGTCCCAAAAGAAGGTATTTTAAGTATATATCTGCATTTCTAAGGTAGATTTGGGTACAATAAGAGGCGAAAAAGCAGATTCTGACTAAGATTTTATCGAAATCGGCGACTATTTGGCTCAGAAAGGTTGCCTTACGTCGAAATCTAATAGTTTATTAAGGTTTTCGTTACTAAAATGCCCAAAGACGCCGATTTTGACTAGAATTTTAAAGATATTGACATGAATATATAACTGTATCAAAAAATGATAGTTTAAACTGATATTTGCAGTTTTGATGCGGTTTTAGATACGATATGAATCGAAGAAGCCGATTTTGACTGGAATCTGTTTACAATGACAAAAAAAACCAATTATCAATTCAAGGAAGTGAATTTTTAAGTAGTTATCTGCAGTTTTAATGTAGATTTCAGTTCGCTAAGTTATGAAAATGCATGTTTTGGCTATAATCTTCCGTAAATCAAGGGCGAAAACCAATTATTTGTCCCAAAAGAAGGTGTTTTAAGTATATATCTGCATTTCTAAGGTAGATTTGGGTACAATAAGAGGCGAAAAAGCAGATTCTGACTAAGATTTTATCGAAATCGGCAACTATTTGACTCAGAAAGGTTGCCTTACGTCGAAATCTAATAGTTTATTAAGGTTTTCGTTACTAAAATGCCCAAAGACGCCGATTTTGACTAGAATTTGAAAGATATTGACATGAATATATAACTGTTTATATCAAAAAATGATAGTTTAAACTGATATTTGCAGTTTTGATGCGGTTTTAGATACGATATGAATCGAAGAAGCCGATTTTGACTGGAATCTGTTTAAAATGACAAAGAAAAACCTATTATCAATTCAAGGAAGTGAATTTTTAAGTAGTTATCTGCAGTTTTAATGTAGATTTCAGTTCGCTAAGTTATTAAAATGCATGTTTTGGCTATAATCTTCCGTAAATCAAGGGCGAAAACCAATTATTTGTCCCAAAAGAAGGTGTTTTAAGTATATATCTGCATTTCTAAGGTTGATTTGGGTACAATAAGAGGCGAAAAAGCAGATTCTGACTAAGATTTTATCGAAATCGGCAACTATTTGACTCGGAAAGGTTGCCTTACGTCGAAATCTAATAGTTTATTAAGGTTTTCGTTACTAAAATGCCCAAAGACGCCGATTTTGACTAGAATTTGAAAGATATTGACATGAATATATAACTGTTTGTATCAAAAAATGATAGTTTAAACTGATATTTGCAGTTTTGATGCGGTTTTAGATACGATATGAATCGAAGAAGCCGATTTTGACTGGAATCTGTTTAAAATTACAAAGAAAAACCTATTATCAATTCAAGGAAGTGAATTTTTAAGTAGTTATCTGCAGTTTTAATGTAGATTTCAGTTCGCTAAGTTATGAAAATGCATGTTTTGGCTACAATCTTCCGTAAATCAAGGGCGAAAACCAATTATTTGTCCCAAAAGAAGGTGTTTTAAGTATATATCTGCATTTCTAAGGTAGATTTGGGTACAATAAGAGGCGAAAAAGCAGATTCTGACTAAGATTATATCGAAATCGGCAACTATTTGACTCAGAAAGGTTGCCTTACGTCGAAATCTAATAGTTTATTAAGGTTTTCGTTACTAAAATGCCCAAAGACGCCGATTTTGACTAAAATTTGAAAGATATTGACATGAATATATAACTGTTTGTATCAAAAAATGATAGTTTAAACTGATATTTGCAGTTTTGATGCGGTTTTAGATACGATATGAATCGAAGAAGCCGATTTTGACTGGAATCTGTTTAAAATGACAAAGAAAAACCTGTTATCAATTCAAGGAAGTGAATTTTTAAGTAGTTATCTGCAGTTTTAATGTAGATTTCAGTTCGCTAAGTTATGAAAATGCATGTTTTGGCTATAATCTTCCGTAAATCAAGGGCGAAAACCAATTATTTGTCCCAAAAGAAGGTGTTTTAAGTATATACCTGCATTTCTAAGGTAGATTTGGGTACAATAAGAGGCGAAAAAGCAGATTCTGACTAAGATTTTATCGAAATCGGCAACTATTTGACTCAGAAAGGTTGCCTTACGTCGAAATCTAATAGTTCATTAAGGTTTTCCTTACTAAAATGCCCAAAGACGCCGATTTTGACTAGAATTTGAAAGATATTGACATGAATATATAACTGTTTGTATCAAAAAATGATAGTTTAAACTGATATTTGCAGTTTTGATGCGGTTTTAGATACGATATGAATCGAAGAAGCCGATTTTGACTTCAATCTGTTTAAAATGACAAAGAAAAACCTATTATCAATTCAAGGAAGTGAATTTTTAAGTAGTTATCTGCAGTTTTAATGTAGATTTCAGTTCGCTAAGTTATGAAAATGCATGTTTTGGCTATAATCTTCCGTAAATCAAGGGCGAAAACCAATTATTTGTCCCAAAATAAGGTGTTTTAAGTATATATCTGCATTTCTAAGGTAGATTTGGGTACAATAAGAGGCGAAAAAGCAGATTCTGACTAAGATTTTATCGAAATCGGCAACTATTTGACTCAGAAAGGTTGCCTTACGTCGAAATCTAATAGTTTATTAGGGTTTTCGTTACTAAAATGCCCAAAGACGCCGATTTTGACTAGAATTTGAAAGATATTGACATGAATATATCAAAAAATGATAGTTTAAACTGATATTTGCAGTTTTGATGCGGTTTTAGATACGATTTGAATCGAAGAAGCCGATTTTGACTGGAATCTGTTTAGAATGACAAAGAAAAACCTATTATCAATTCAAGGAAGTGAATTTTTAAGTAGTTATCTGCAATTTTAATGTAGATTTCAGTTCGCTAAGTTATGAAAATGCATGTTTTGGCTATAATCTTTCGTAAATCAAGGGCGAAAACCAATTATTTGTCCCAAAAGAAGGTGTTTTAAGTATATATCTGCATTTCTAAGGTAGATTTGGGTACAATAAGAGGCGAAAAAGCAGATTCTGACTAAGATTTTATCGAAATCGGCAACTATTTGACTCAGAAAGGTTGCCTTACGTCGAAATCTAATAGTTTATTAGGGTTTTCGTTACTAAAATGCCCAAAGACGCCGATTTTGACTAGAATTTGAAAGATATTGACATCAATATATAACTGTTTGTATCAAAAAATGATAGTTTAAACTGATATTTGCAGTTTTGATGCGGTTTTAGGTACGATATGAGTCGAAGAAGCCGATTTTGACTGGAATCTGTTTAAAATGACAAAGAAAAACCTATTATCAATTCAAGGAAGTGAATTTTTAAGTAGTTATCTGCAGTTTTAATGTAGATTTCAGTTCGCTAAGTTATGAAAATGCATGTTTTGGCTACAATCTTCCGTAAATCAAGGGCGAAAACCAATTATTTGTCCCAAAAGAAGGTGTTTTAAGTATATATCTGCATTTCTAAGGTAGATTTGGGTACAATAAGAGGCGAAAAAGCAGATTCTGACTAAGATTATATCGAAATCGGCAACTATTTGACTCAGAAGGGTTGCCTTACGTCGAAATCTAATAGTTTATTAAGCTTTTCGTTACTAAAATGCCCAAAGACGCCGATTTTGACTAAAATTTGAAAGATATTGACATGAATATATAACTGTTTGTATCAAAAAATGATAGTTTAAACTGATATTTGCAGTTTTGATGCGGTTTTAGATACGATATGAATCGAAGAAGCCGATTTTGACTGGAATCTGTTTAAAATGACAAAGAAAAACCTGTTATCAATTCAAGGAAGTGAATTTTTAAGTAGTTATCTGCAGTTTTAATGTAGATTTCAGTTCGCTAAGTTATGAAAATGCATGTTTTGGCTATAATCTTCCGTAAATCAAGGGCGAAAACCAATTATTTGTCCCAAAAGAAGGTGTTTTAAGTATATACCTGCATTTCTAAGGTAGATTTGGGTACAATAAGAGGCGAAAAAGCAGATTCTGACTAAGATTTTATCGAAATCGGCAACTATTTGACTCAGAAAGGTTGCCTTACGTCGAAATCTAATAGTTCATTAAGGTTTTCCTTACTAAAATGCCCAAAGACGCCGATTTTGACTAGAATTTGAAAGATATTGACATGAATATATAACTGTTTGTATCAAAAAATGATAGTTTAAACTGATATTTGCAGTTTTGATGCGGTTTTAGATACGATATGAATCGAAGAAGCCGATTTTGACTTCAATCTGTTTAAAATGACAAAGAAAAACCTATTATCAATTCAAGGAAGTGAATTTTTAAGTAGTTATCTGCAGTTTTAATGTAGATTTCAGTTCGCTAAGTTATGAAAATGCATGTTTTGGCTATAATCTTCCGTAAATCAAGGGCGAAAACCAATTATTTGTCCCAAAATAAGGTGTTTTAAGTATATATCTGCATTTCTAAGGTAGATTTGGGTACAATAAGAGGCGAAAAAGCAGATTCTGTCTAAGATTTTATCGAAATCGGCAACTATTTGACTCAGAAAGGTTGCCTTACATCGAAATCTAATAGTTTATTAGGGTTTTCGTTACTAAAATGCCCAAAGACGCCGATTTTGACTAGAATTTGAAAGATATTGACATGAATATATCAAAAAATGATAGTTTAAACTGATATTTGCAGTTTTGATGCGGTTTTAGATACGATTTGAATCGAAGAAGCCGATTTTGACTGGAATCTGTTTAGAATGACAAAGAAAAACCTATTATCAATTCAAGGAAGTGAATTTTTAAGTAGTTATCTGCAATTTTAATGTAGATTTCAGTTCGCTAAGTTATGAAAATGCATGTTTTGGCTATAATCTTTCGTAAATCAAGGGCGAAAACCAATTATTTGTCCCAAAAGAAGGTGTTTTAAGTATATATCTGCATTTCTAAGGTAGATTTGGGTACAATAAGAGGCGAAAAAGCAGATTCTGACTAAGATTTTATCGAAATCGGCAACTATTTGACTCAGAAAGGTTGCCTTACGTCGAAATCTAATAGTTTATTAGGGTTTTCGTTACTAAAATGCCCAAAGACGCAGATTTTGACTAGAATTTGAAAGATATTGACATCAATATATAACTGTTTGTATCAAAAAATGATAGTTTAAACTGATATTTGCAGTTTTGATGCGGTTTTAGGTACGATATGAGTCGAAGAAGCCGATTTTGACTGGAATCTGTTTAAAATGACAAAGAAAAACCTATTATCAATTCAAGGAAGTGAATTTTTAAGTAGTTATCTGCAGTTTTAATGTAGATTTCAGTTCGCTAAGTTATGAAAATGCATGTTTTGGCTATAATCTTCCGTAAATCAAGGGCGAAAACCAATTATTTGTCCAAAATAAGGTGTTTTAAGTATATATCTGCATTTCTAAGGTAGATTTGGGTACAATAAGAGGCGAAAAAGCAGATTCTATCAAAGATTTTATCGAAATCGGCAACTATTTGACTCAGAAAGGTTGCCTTACGTCGAAATCTAATAGTTTATTAAGGTTTTCGTTACTAAAATGTCCAAAGACGCCGATTTTGACTAGAATTTGAAAGATATTGACATGAATATATAACTGTTTGTATCAAAAAATGATAGTTTAAACTGATATTTGCAGTTTTGATGCGGTTTTAGATACGATATGAATCGAAGAAGCCGATTTTGACTGGAATCTGTTTAAAATGACAAAGAAAAACCTATTATCAATTCAAGGAAGTGAATTTTTAAGTAGTTATCTGGAGTTTTAATGTAGATTTCAGTTCGCTAAGTTATGAAAATGCATGTTTTGGCTATAATCTTCCGTAAATCAAGAGCGAAAACCAATTATTTGTCCCAAAAGAAGGTGTTTTAAGTATATATCTACATTTCTAAGGTAGATTTGGGTACAATAAGAGGCGAAAAAGCAGATTCTAACTAAGATTTTATCGAAATCGGCAACTATTTGACTCAGAAAGGTTGCCTTACGTCGAAATCTAATAGTTTATTAGGGTTTTCGTTACTAAAATGCCCAAAGACGCCGATTTTGACTAGAATTTGAAAGATATTGACATGAATATATCAAAAAATGATAGTTTAAACTGATATTTGCAGTTTTGATGCGGTTTTAGATACGATTTGAATCGAAGAAGCCGATTTTGACTGGAATCTGTTTAAAATGACAAAGAAAAACCTATTATCAATTCAAGGAAGTGAATTTTTAAGTAGTTATCTGCAATTTTAATGTAGATTTCAGTTCGCTAAGTTATGAAAATGCATGTTTTGGCTATAATCTTTCGTAAATCAAGGGCGAAAACCAATTATTTGTCCCAAAAGAAGGTGTTTTAAGTATATATCTGCATTTCTAAGGTAGATTTGGGTACAATAAGAGGCGAAAAAGCAGATTCTGACTAAGATTTTATCGAAATCGGCAACTATTTGACTCAGAAGGGTTGCCTTACGTCGAAATCTAATAGTTTATTAAGGTTTTCGTTACTAAAATGCCCAAAGACGCCGATTTTGACTAGAATTTGAAAGATATTGACATCAATATGTAACTGTTTGTATCAAAAAATGATAGTTTAAACTGATATTTGCAGTTTTGATGCGGTTTTAGATACGATATGAATCGAAGAAGCCGATTTTGACTGGAATCTGTTTAAAATGACAAAGAAAAACCTATTATCAATTCAAGGAACTGAATTTTTAAGTAGTTATCTGCAGTTTTAATGTAGATTTCAGTTCGCTAAGTTATGAAAATGCATGTTTTGGCTATAATCTTCCGTAAATCAAGGGCGAAAACCAATTATTTGTCCCAAAATAAGGTGTTTTAAGTATATATCTGCATTTCTAAGGTAGATTTGGGTACAATAAGAGGCGAAAAAGCAGATTCTGTCTAAGATTTTATCGAAATCGGCAACTATTTGACTCAGAAAGGTTGCCTTACGTCGAAATCTAATAGTTTATTAGGGTTTTCGTTACTAAAATGCCCAAAGACGCCGATTTTGACTAGAATTTGAAAGATATTGACATGAATATATCAAAAAATGATAGTTTAAACTGATATTTGCAGTTTTGATGCGGTTTTAGATACGATTTGAATCGAAGAAGCCGATTTTGACTGGAATCTGTTTAAAATGACAAAGAAAAACCTATTATCAATTCAAGGAAGTGAATTTTTAAGTAGTTATCTGCAATTTTAATGTAGATTTCAGTTCGCTAAGTTATGAAAATGCATGTTTTGCCTATAATCTTTCGTAAATCAAGGGCGAAAACCAATTATTTGTCCCAAAAGAAGGTGTTTTAAGTATATATCTGCATTTCTAAGGTAGATTTGGGTACAATAAGAGGCGAAAAAGCAGATTCTGACTAAGATTTTATCGAAATCGGCAACTATTTGACTCAGAAAGGTTGCCTTACGTCGAAATCTAATAGTTTATTAGGGTTTTCGTTACTAAAATGCCCAAAGACGCCGATTTTGACTAGAATTTGAAAGATATTGACATCAATATATAACTGTTTGTATCAAAAAATGATAGTTTAAACTGATATTTGCAGTTTTGATGCGGTTTTAGGTACGATATGAGTCGAAGAAGCCGATTTTGACTGGAATCTGTTTAAAATGACAAAGAAAAACCTATTATCAATTCAAGGAAGTGAATTTTTAAGTAGTTATCTGGAATTTTAATGTAGATTTCAGTTCGCTAAGTTATGAAAATGCATGTTTTGGCTATAATCTTCCGTAAATCAAGAGCGAAAACCAATTATTTGTCCCAAAAGAAGGTGTTTTAAGTATATATCTACATTTCTAAGGTAGATTTGGGTACAATAAGAGGCGAAAAAGCAGATTCTAACTAAGATTTTATCGAAATCGGCAACTATTTGACTCAGAAAGGTTGCCTTACGTCGAAATCTAATAGTTTATTAGGGTTTTCGTTACTAAAATGCCCAAAGACGCCGATTTTGACTAGAATTTGAAAGATATTGACATGAATATATCAAAAAATGATAGTTTAAACTGATATTTGCAGTTTTGATGCGGTTTTAGATACGATTTGAATCGAAGAAGCCGATTTTGACTGGAATCTGTTTAAAATGACAAAGAAAAACCTATTATCAATTCAAGGAAGTGAATTTTTAAGTAGTTATCTGCAATTTTAATGTAGATTTCAGTTCGCTAAGTTATGAAAATGCATGTTTTGGCTATAATCTTTCGTAAATCAAGGGCGAAAACCAATTATTTGTCCCAAAAGAAGGTGTTTTAAGTATATATCTGCATTTCTAAGGTAGATTTGGGTACAATAAGAGGCGAAAAAGCAGATTCTGACTAAGATTTTATCGAAATCGGCAACTATTTGACTCAGAAGGGTTGCCTTACGTCGAAATCTAATAGTTTATTAAGGTTTTCGTTACTAAAATGCCCAAAGACGCCGATTTTGACTAGAATTTGAAAGATATTGACATCAATATGTAACTGTTTGTATCAAAAAATGATAGTTTAAACTGATATTTGCAGTTTTGATGCGGTTTTAGATACGATATGAATCGAAGAAGCCGATTTTGACTGGAATCTGTTTAAAATGACAAAGAAAAACCTATTATCAATTCAAGGAACTGAATTTTTAAGTAGTTATCTGCAGTTTTAATGTAGATTTCAGTTCGCTAAGTTATGAAAATGCATGTTTTGGCTATAATCTTCCGTAAATCAAGGGCGAAAACCAATTATTTGTCCCAAAATAAGGTGTTTTAAGTATATATCTGCATTTCTAAGGTAGATTTGGGTACAATAAGAGGCGAAAAAGCAGATTCTGTCTAAGATTTTATCGAAATCGGCAACTATTTGACTCAGAAAGGTTGCCTTACGTCGAAATCTAATAGTTTATTAGGGTTTTCGTTACTAAAATGCCCAAAGACGCCGATTTTGACTAGAATTTGAAAGATATTGACATGAATATATCAAAAAATGATAGTTTAAACTGATATTTGCAGTTTTGATGCGGTTTTAGATACGATTTGAATCGAAGAAGCCGATTTTGACTGGAATCTGTTTAAAATGACAAAGAAAAACCTATTATCAATTCAAGGAAGTGAATTTTTAAGTAGTTATCTGCAATTTTAATGTAGATTTCAGTTCGCTAAGTTATGAAAATGCATGTTTTGCCTATAATCTTTCGTAAATCAAGGGCGAAAACCAATTATTTGTCCCAAAAGAAGGTGTTTTAAGTATATATCTGCATTTCTAAGGTAGATTTGGGTACAATAAGAGGCGAAAAAGCAGATTCTGACTAAGATTTTATCGAAATCGGCAACTATTTGACTCAGAAAGGTTGCCTTACGTCGAAATCTAATAGTTTATTAGGGTTTTCGTTACTAAAATGCCCAAAGACGCCGATTTTGACTAGAATTTGAAAGATATTGACATCAATATATAACTGTTTGTATCAAAAAATGATAGTTTAAACTGATATTTGCAGTTTTGATGCGGTTTTAGGTACGATATGAGTCGAAGAAGCCGATTTTGACTGGAATCTGTTTAAAATGACAAAGAAAAACCTATTATCAATTCAAGGAAGTGAATTTTTAAGTAGTTATCTGGAATTTTAATGTAGATTTCAGTTCGCTAAGTTATGAAAATGCATGTTTTGGCTATAATCTTCCGTAAATCAAGAGCGAAAACCAATTATTTGTCCCAAAAGAAGGTGTTTTAAGTATATATCTACATTTCTAAGGTAGATTTGGGTACAATAAGAGGCGAAAAAGCAGATTCTAACTAAGATTTTATCGAAATCGGCAACTATTTGACTCAGAAAGGTTGCCTTACGTCGAAATCTAATAGTTTATTAGGGTTTTCGTTACTAAAATGCCCAAAGACGCCGATTTTGACTAGAATTTGAAAGATATTGACATGAATATATCAAAAAATGATAGTTTAAACTGATATTTGCAGTTTTGATGCGGTTTTAGATACGATTTGAATCGAAGAAGCCGATTTTGACTGGAATCTGTTTAAAATGACAAAGAAAAACCTATTATCAATTCAAGGAAGTGAATTTTTAAGTAGTTATCTGCAATTTTAATGTAGATTTCAGTTCGCTAAGTTATGAAAATGCATGTTTTGGCTATAATCTTTCGTAAATCAAGGGCGAAAACCAATTATTTGTCCCAAAAGAAGGTGTTTTAAGTATATATCTGCATTTCTAAGGTAGATTTGGGTACAATAAGAGGCGAAAAAGCAGATTCTGACTAAGATTTTATCGAAATCGGCAACTATTTGACTCAGAAGGGTTGCCTTACGTCGAAATCTAATAGTTTATTAAGGTTTTCGTTACTAAAATGCCCAAAGACGCCGATTTTGACTAGAATTTGAAAGATATTGACATCAATATATAACTGTTTGTATCAAAAAATGATAGTTTAAACTGATATTTGCAGTTTTGATGCGGTTTTAGGTACGATATGAGTCGAAGAAGCCGATTTTGACTGGAATCTGTTTAAAATGACAAAGAAAAACCTATTATCAATTCAAGGAAGTGAATTTTTAAGTAGTTATCTGCAGTTTTAATGTAGATTTCAGTTCGCTAAGTTATGAAAATGCATGTTTTGGCTATAATCTTCCGTAAATCAAGGGCGAAAACCAATTATTTGTCCCAAAAGAAGGTGTTTTAAGTATATATCTGCATTTCTAAGGTAGATTTGGGTACAATAAGAGGCAAAAAAGCAGATTCTGACTAAGATTTTATCGAAATCGGCAACTATTTGACTCAGAAAGGTTGCCTTACGTCGAAATCTAATAGTTTATTAAGGTTTTCGTTACTAAAATGCCCAAAGACGCCGATTTTGCCTAGAATTTGAAAGATATTAACATGAATATATAACTGTTTGTATCAAAAAATGATAGTTTAAACTGATATTTGCAGTTTTGATGCGGTTTTAGATACGACATGAATCGAAGAAGCCGATTTTGACTGGAATCTGTTTAAAATGACAAAGAAAAACCTATTATCAATTCAAGGAAGTGAATTTTTAAGTAGTTATCTGCAGTTTTAATGTAGATTTCAGTTCGCTAAGTTATGAAAATGCATGTTTTGGCTATAATCTTCCGTAAATCAAGGGCGAAAACCAATTGTTTGTCCCAAAAGAAGGTGTTTTAAGTATATATCTGCATTTCTAAGGTAGATTGGGGTACAATAAGAGGCGAAAAATTAGATTCTGACTAAGATTTTATCGAAATCGGCAACTATTTGACTCAGAAAGGTTGCCTTACGTCGAAATCTAATAGTTTATTAAGGTTTTCGTTACTAAAATGCCCAAAGACGCCGATTTTGACTAGAATTTGAAAGATATTGACATGAATATATAACTGTTTGTATCAAAAAATGATAGTTTAAACTGATATTTGCAGTTTTGATGCGGTTTTAGATACGATATGAATCGAAGAAGCCGATTTTGACTGGAATCTGTTTAAAATGACAAAGAAAAACCTATTATCAATTCAAGGAAGTGAATTGTTAAGTAGTTATCTGCAGTTTTAATGTAGATTTCAGTTCGCTAAGTTATGAAAATGCATGTTTTGGCTATAATCTTCCGTAAATCAAGGGCGAAAACCAATTATTTGTCCCAAAAGAAGGTGTTTTAAATATATATCTGCATTTCTAAGGTAGATTTGGGTACAATAAGAGGCGAAAAAGCAGATTCTGACTAAGATTTTATCGAAATCGGCAACTATTTGACTCAGAAAGGTTGCCTTACGTCGAAATCTAATAGTTTATTAAGGTTTTCGTTACTAAAATGCCCAAAGACGCCGATTTTGCCTAGAATTTGAAAGATATTGAGATGAATATATAACTGTTTGTATCAAAAAATGATAGTTTAAACTGATATTTGCAGTTTTGATGCGGTTTTAGATACGATATGAATCGAAGAAGCCGATTTTGACTGGAATCTGATTTAAATGACAAAGAAAAACCTATTATCAATTCAAGGAAGTGAATTTTTAAGTAGTTATCTGCAGTTTTAATGTAGATTTCAGTTCGCTAAGTTATGAAAATGCATGTTTTGGCTATAATCTTAAGTAAATCAAGGGCGAAAACCAATTATTTGTCCCAAAAGAAGGTGTTTTAAGTATATATCTGCATTTCTAAGGTAGATTTGGGTACAATAAGAGGCGAAAAAGCAGATTCTGACTAAGATTTTATCGAAATCGGCAACTATTTGACTCAGAAAGGTTGCCTTACGTCGAAATCTAATAGTCTATTAAGGTTTTCGTTACTAAAATGCCCAAAGACGCCGATTTTGACTAGAATTTGAAAGATATTAACATGAATATATAACTGTTTGTATCAAAAAATGATAGTTTAAACTGATATTTGCAGTTTTGATGCGGTTTTAGATACGATATGAATCGAAGAAGCCGATTTTGACTGGAATCTGTTTAAAATGACAAAGAAAAACCTATTATCAATTCAAGGAAGTGAATTTTTAAGTAGTTATCTGCAGTTTTAATGTAGATTTCAGTTCGCTAAGTTATGAAAATGCATGTTTTGGCTATAATCTTCCGTAAATCAAGGGCGAAAACCAATTGTTTGTCCCAAAAGAAGGTGTTTTAAGTATATATCTGCATTTCTAAGGTAGATTGGGGTACAATAAGAGGCGAAAAAGTAGATTCTGACTAAGATTTTATCGAAATCGGCAACTATTTGACTCAGAAAGGTTGCCTTACGTCGAAATCTAATAGTTTATTAAGGTTTTCGTTACTAAAATGCCCAAAGACGCCGATTTTGACTAGAATTTGAAAGATATTGACATGAATATATAACTGTTTGTATCAAAAAATGATAGTTTAAACTGATATTTGCAGTTTTGATGCGGTTTTAGATACGATATGAATCGAAGAAGCCGATTTTGACTGGAATCTGTTTAAAATGACAAAGAAAAACCTATTATCAATTCAAGGAAGTGAATTGTTAAGTAGTTATCTGCAGTTTTAATGTAGATTTCAGTTCGCTAAGTTATGAAAATGCATGTTTTGGCTATAATCTTCCGTAAATCAAGGGCGAAAACCAATTATTTGTCCCAAAAGAAGGTGTTTTAAGTATATACCTGCATTTCTAAGGTAGATTTGGGTACAATAAGAGGCGAAAAAGCAGATTCTGACTAAGATTTTATCGAAATCGGCAACTATTTGACTCAGAAAGGTTGCCTTACGTCGAAATCTAATAGTTTATTAAGGTTTTCGTTACTAAAATGCCCAAAGACGCCGATTTTGACTAGAATTTGAAAGATATTGACATGAATATATAACTGTTTGTATCAAAAAATGATAGTTTAAACTGATATTTGCAGTTTTGATGCGGTTTTAGATACGATATGAATCGAAGAAGCCGATTTTGACTGGAATCTGTTTAAAATGACAAAGAAAAACCTATTATCAATTCAAGGAAGTGAATTTTTAAGTAGTTATCTGCAGTTTTAATGTAGATTTCAGTTCGCTAAGTTATGAAAATGCATGTTTTGGCTATAATCTTCCGTAAATCAAGGGCGAAAACCAATTATTTGTCCCAAAAGAAGGTGTTTTAAGTATATATCTGCATTTCTAAGGTAGATTTGGGTACAATAAGAGGCAAAAAAGCAGATTCTGACTAAGATTTTATCGAAATCGCAACTATTTGACTCAGAAAGGTTGCCTTACGTCGAAATCTAATTGTTTATTAAGGTTTTCGTTACTAAAATGCCCAAAGACGCCGATTTTGACTAGAATTTGAAGGATATTGACATGAACATATAACTGTTTGTATCAAAAAATGATAGTTTAAACTGATATTTGCAGTTTTGATGCGGTTTTAGATACGATATGAATCGAAGAAGCCGATTTTGACTGGAATCTGTTTAAAATGACAAAGAGAAACCTATTATCAATTCAAGGAAGTGAATTTTTAAGTAGTTATCTGCAGTTTTAATGTAGATTTCAGTTCGCTAAGTTATGAAATTGCATGTTTTGGCTATAATCTTCCGTAAATCAAGGGCGAAAACCAATTATTTGTCGCAAAAGAAGGTGTTTTAAGTATATATCTGCATTTCTAAGGTAGATTTGGGTACAATAAGAGGCAAAAAAGCAGATTCTGACTAAGATTTTATCGAAATCGCAACTATTTGACTCAGAAAGGTTGCCTTACGTCGAAATCTAATAGTTTATTAAGGTTTTCGTTACTAAAATGCCCAAAGACGCCGATTTTGATTAGAATTTGAAAGATATTGACATGAATATATAACTGTTTGTATCAAAAAATGATAGTTTAAACTGATATTTGCAGTTTTGATGCGGTTTTAGGTACGATATGAGTCGAAGAAGCCGATTTTGACTGGAATCTGTTTAAAATGACAAAGAAAAACCTATTATCAATTCAAGGAAGTGAATTTTTAAGTAGTTATCTGCAGTTTTAATGTAGATTTCAGTTCGCTAAGTTATGAAAATGCATGTTTTGGCTATAATCTTAAGTAAATCAAGGGCGAAAACCAATTATTTGTCCCAAAAGAAGGTGTTTTAAGTATATACCTGCATTTCTAAGGTAGATTTGGGTACAATAAGAGGCGAAAAAGCAGATTCTGACTAAGATTTTATCGAAATATATACTTAAAACACCTTCTTTTGGGACAAATAATTGGTTTTCGCCCTTGATTTACGGAAGATTATAGCCAAAACATGCATTTTCATAACTTAGCGAACTGAAATCTACATTAAAACTGCAGATAACTACTTCAAAATTCACTTCCTTGAATTGATAATAGGTTTTTCTTTGTCATTTTAAACAGATTTTAGTCAAAATCGGCTTCTTCGATTCATATCGTATCTAAAACCGCATCAAAACTGCAAATATCAGTTTAAACTATCATTTTTTGAAACAAACAGTTATATATTCATGTCAATATCTTTCAAATTCCTGTCAAAATCGGCGTCTTTGGGCATTTTAGTAACGAAAACTTTAATAAACTATTAGATTTCGACGTAAGGCAACCTTCCTGAGTCAAATAGTTGCCGATTTCGATAAATTCTTAGTCAGAATCTGCTTTTTCGCCTCTTATTGTACCCAAATCTACCTTAGAAATGCAGATATATACTTAAAACACCTTCTTTTGGGACAAATAATTGGTTTTCGCCTTTGATTTACGGAAGATTATAGCCAAAACATGCATTTTCATAACTTAGCGAACTGAAATCTACATTAAAACTGCAGATAACTACTTCAAAATTCACTTCCTTGAATTGATAATAGGTTTTTCTTTGTCATTTTAAACAGATTCCAGTCAAAATCGGCTTCTTCGATTCATATCGTATCTAAAACCGCATCAAAACTGCAAATATCAGTTTAAACTATCATTTTTTGATACAAACAATTATATATTCATGTCAATATCTTTCAAATTCTAGTCAAAATCGGCGTCTTTGGTCATTTTAATAACGAAAACCCTTATAAACTATTAGATTTCGACGTAAGGCAACCTTTCTGAGTCAAATAGTTGCCGATTTCGATAAAATCTTAGTCAGAATCTGCTTTTTCGCCTCTAATTGTACCCAAATCTACCTTAGAAATGCAGATATATACTTAAAACACCTTCTTTTAGGACAAATAATTGCTTTTCGCCCTTGATTTACGGAAGATTATAGCCAAAACATGCATTTTCATAACTTAGCGAACTGAAATCTACATTAAAACTGCAGATAACTACTTCAAAATTCACTTCCTTGAATTGATAATAGGTTTTTCTTTGTCATTTTAAACAGATTTTAGTCAAAATCGGCTTCTTCGATTCATATCGTATCTAAAACCGCATCAAAACTGCAAATATCAGTTTAAACTATCATTTTTTGATACAAACAGTTATATATTCATGTCAATATCTTTCAAATTCCTGTCAAAATCGGCGTCTTTGGGCATTTTAGTAACGAAAACTTTAATAAACTATTAGATTTCGACGTAAGGCAACCTTCCTGAGTCAAATAGTTGCCGATTTCGATAAATTCTTAGTCAGAATCTGCTTTTTCGCCTCTTATTGTACCCAAATCTACCTTAGAAATGCAGATATATTCTTAAAACACCTTCTTTTGGGACAAATAATTGGTTTTCGCACTTGATTTACGGAAGATTATAGCCAAAACATGCATTTTCATAACTTAGCGAACTGAAATCTACATTAAAACTGCAGATAACTACTTATAAATTCACTTCCTTGATTTGATAATAGGTTTTTCTTTGTCATTTTAAACAGATTCCAGTCAAAATCGGCTTCTTCGATTCATATCGTATCTAAAACCGCATCAAAACTGCAAATATCAGTTTAAACTATCATTTTTTGATACAAACAGTTATATATTCATGTCAATATCTTTCAAATTCTAGTCAAAATCGGCGTCTTTGGGCATTTTAGTAACGAAAACCTTAATAAACTATTAGATTTCGACGTAAGGCAACCTTTCTGAGCCAAAAAGTTGCCGATTTCGATAAAATCTTAGTCAGAATCTGCTTTTTCGCCTCTTATTGTACCCAAATCTACCTTAGAAATGCAGATATATACTTAAAACACCTTATTTTGGGACAAATAATTGGTTTTCGCCCTTGATTTACGGAAGACTATAGCCAAAACATGCATTTTCATAACTTAGCGAACTGAAATCTACATTAAAACTGCAGATAACTACTTAAAAATTCACTTCCTTGAATTGATAATAGGTTTTTCTTTGTCATTTTAAACAGATTCCAGTCAAAATCGGCTTCTTCGATTCATATCGTATCTAAAACCGCATCAAAACTGCAAATATCAGTTTAAACTATCATTTTTTGATACATACAGTTATATATTCATGTCAATATCTTTCAAATTCTAGTCAAAATCGGCGTCTTTGGGCATTTTAGTATCGAAAACCTTAATAAACTATTAGATTTCGACGTAAGGCAACCTTTCTGGATTTCTGCATTTCTAAGGTAGATTTGGGTACAATAAGAGGCGAAAAAGCAGATTCTGACTAAGATTTTATCGAAATCGGCAACTATTTGACTCAGAAAGGTTGCCTTACGTCGAAATCTAATAGTTTATTAAGGTTTTCGTTATTAAAATGCCCAAAGACGCCGATTTTGACTAGAATTTGAAAGATATTGACATGAATATATAACTGTTTGTATCAAAAAATGATAGTTTAAACTGATATTTGCAGTTTTGATGCGGTTTTAGATACGATATGAATCGGAGAAGCCGATTTTGACTGGAATCTGTTTAAAATGACAAAGAAAAACCTATTATCAATTCAAGGAAGTGAATTTTTAAGTAGTTATCTGCAGTTTTAATGTAGATTTCAGTTCGCTAAGTTATGAAAATGCATGTTTTGGCTATAATCTTCCGTAAATCAAGGGCGAAAACCAATTATTTTTCCCAAAAAAGGTGTTTTAAGTATATATCTGCATTTCTAAGGTAGATTTGGGTACAATAAGAGGCGAAAAAGCAGATTCTGACTAAGATTTTATCGAAATCGGCAACTATTTGACTCAGAAAGGTTGCCTTACGTCGAAATCTAATAGTTTATTAAGGTTTTCGTTACTAAAATGCCCAAAGACGCCGATTTTGACTAGAATTTGAAAGATATTGACATGAATATATAACTGTTTGTATCAAAAAATGATAGTTTAAACTGATATTTGCAGTTTTGATGCGGTTTTAGATACGATATGGATCGAAGAAGCCGATTTTGACTGGAATCTGTTTAAAATGACAAAGAAAAACCTGTTATCAATTCAAGGAAGTGAATTTTTAAATAGTTATTTGCAGTTTTAATGTAGATTTCAGTTCGCTAAGTTATGAAAATGCATGTTTTGGCTATAATCTTCCGTAAATCAAGGGCGAAAACCAATTATTTTTCCCAAAAGAAGGTGTTTTAAGTATATATCTGCATTTCTAAGGTAGATTTGGGTACAATAAGAGGCGAAAAAGCAGATTCTGACTAAGATTTTATCGAAATCGGCAACTATCTGACTCAGAATGGTTGCCTTACGTCGAAATCTAATAGTTTATTAAGGTTTTCGTTACTAAAATGCCCAAAGACGCCGATTTTGACTAGAATTTGAAAGATATTGACATGAATATATAAATGTTTGTATCAAAAAATGATAGTTTAAACTGATATTTGCAGTTTTGATGCGGTTTTAGATACGATATGAATCGAAGAAGCCGATTTTGACTGGAATCTGTTTAAAATGACAAAGAAAAACCTATTATCAATTCAAGGAAGTGAATTTTTAAGTAGTTATCTGCAGTTTTAATGTATATTTCAGTTCGCTAAGTTATGAAAATGCATGTTTTGGCTATAATCTTCCGTAAATCAAGGGCGAAAACCAATTATTTTTCCCAAAAGAAGGTGTTTTAAGTATATATCTGCATTTCTAAGGTAGATTTGGGTACAATAAGAGGCGAAAAAGCAGATTCTGACTAAGATTTTATCGAAATCGGCAACTATTTGACTCAGAAAGGTTGCCTTACGTCGAAATCTAATAGTTTATTAAGGTTTTCGTTATTAAAATGCCCAAAGACGCCGATTTTGACTAGAATTTGAAAGATATTGACATGAATATATAACTGTTTGTATCAAAATATGATAGTTTAAACTGATATTTGCAGTTTTGATGCGGTTTTAGATACGATATGTATCGAAGAAGCCGATTTTGACTGGAATCTGTTTAAAATGACTAAGAAAAACCTATTATCAATTCAAGGAAGTGAATTTTTAAGTAGTTATCTGCAGTTTTAATGTAGATTTCAGTTCGCTAAGTTATGAAAATGCATGTTTTGGCTATAATCTTCCGTAAATCAAGGGCGAAAACCAATTATTTGTCCCAAAAGAAGGTGTTTTAAGTATATATCTGCATTTCTAAGGTAGATTTGGGTACAATAAGAGGCGAAAAAGCAGATTCTGACTAAGATTTTATCGAAATCGGCAACTATTTGACTCAGAAAGGTTGCCTTACGTCGAAATCTAATAGTTTATTAAGGTTTTCGTTACTAAAATGCCCAAAGACGCCGATTTTCACTAGAATTTGAAAGATATTGACATGAATATATAACTGTTTGTATCAAAAAATGATAGTTTAAACTGATATTTGCAGTTTTGATGCGGTTTTAGATACGATATGAATCGAAGAATCCGATTTTGGCAGGAATCTGTTTAAAATGACAAAGAAAAACCTATTATCAATTCAAGGAAGTGAATTTTTAAGTAGTTATCTGCAGTTTTAATGTAGATTTCAGTTCGCTAATTTATGAAAATGCATGTTTTGTCTATAATCTTCCGTAAATCAAAGGCGAAAACCAATTATTTGTCCCAAAAGAAGGTGTTTTAAGTATATATCTGCATTTCTAAGGTAGATTTGGGTACAATAAGAGGCGAAGAAGCAGATTCTAACTAAGATTTTATCGAAATCGGCAACTATTTGTCTCAGAAAGGTTGCCTTACGTCGAAATCTAATAGTTTATTAGGGTTTTCGTTACTAAAATGCCCAAAGACGCCGATTTTGACTAGAATTTGAAAGATATTGACATGAATATATCAAAAAATGATAGTTTAAACTGATATTTGCAGTTTTGATGCGGTTTTAGATACGATATGAATCGAAGAAGCCGATTTTGACTGGAATCTGTTTAAAATGACAAAGAAAAACCTATTATCAATTCAAGGAAGTGAATTTTTAAGTAGTTATCTGCAATTTTAATGTAGATTTCAGTTCGCTAAGTTATGAAAATGCATGTTTTGGCTATAATCTTCCGTAAATCAAGGGCGAAAACCAATTATTTGTCCCAAAAGAAGGTGTTTTAAGTATATATCTGCATTTCTAAGGTAGATTTGGGTACAACAAGAGGCGAAAAAGCAGATTCTGACTAAGATTTTATCGAAATCGGCAACTATTTGACTCAGAAAGGTTGCCTTACGTCGAAATCTAATAGTTTATTAAGGTTTTCGTTACTAAAATGCCCAAAGACGCCGATTTTGACTAGAATTTGAAAGATATTGACATGAATATATAACTGCTTGTATCAAAAAATGATAGTTTAAACTGATATTTGCAGTTTTGATGCGGTTTTAGGTACGATATGAGTCGAAGAAGCCGATTTTGACTGGAATCTGTTTAAAATGACAAAGAAAAACCTATTATCAATTCAAGGAAGTGAATTTTTAAGTAGTTATCTGCAGTTTTAATGTAGATTTCAGTTCGCTAAGTTATGAAAATGCATGTTTTGGCTATAATCTTCCGTAAATCAAGTTCGAAAACCAATTATATGTCCCAAAAGAAGGTGTTTTAAGTATATTTCTGCATTTCTAAGGTAGATTTGGGTACAATAAGAGGCGAAAAAGCAGATTCTGACTAAAATTTTATCGAAATCGGCAACTATTTGACTCAGAAAGGTTGCCTTACGTCGAAATCTAATAGTTTGTTAAGGTTTTCGTTACTAAAATGCCCAAAGACGCCGATTTTGACTAGAATTTGAAAGATATTGACATGAATATATAACTGTTTGTATCAAAAAATGATAGATTAAACTGATATTTGCAGTTTTGATGCGGTTTTAGATACGATATGAATCGAAGGAGCCGATTTTGACTGGAATCTGTTTAAAATGACAAAGAAAAACCTATTATCAATTCAAGGAAGTGATTTTTTAAGTAACTATCTGCAGTTTTAATGTAGATTTCAGTTCGCTAAGTTATGAAAATGCATGTTTTGGCTATAATCTTCCGTAAATCAATGGCGAAAACCAATTATTTGTCCCAAAAGATGGTGTTTTAAGTATATATCTGCATTTCTAAGGTAGATTTGGGTACAATAAGAGGCGAAAAAGCAGATTCTGACTAAGATTTTATCGAAATCGGCAACTATTTGACTCAGAAAGGTTGCCTTACGTCGAAATCTAATAGTTTATTAAGGTTTTCGTTACTAAAATGCCCAAAGACGCCGATTTTGACTAGAATTTGTAAGATATTGACATGAATATATAACTGTTTGTATCAAAAAATGATAGTTTAAACTGATATTTGCAGTTTTGATGCGGTTTTAGGTAAGATATGAGTCGAAGAGGCCGATTTTGACTGGAATCTGTTTAAAATGACAAAGAAAAACCTATTATCAATTCAAGGAATTGAATTTTTAAGTAGTTATCTGCAGTTTTAATGTAGATTTCAGTTCGCTAAGTTATGAAAATGCATGTTTTGGCTATAATCTTCCGTAAATCAAGGGCGAAAACCAATTATTTGTCCCAAAAGAACGTGTTTTTAGTATATATCTGCATTTCTAAGGTAGATCTGGGTACAATAAGAGGCGAAAAAGCAGATTCTGACTAAGATTTTATCGAAATCGGCAACTATTTGACTCAGAAAGGTTGCCTTACGTCGAAATCTAATAGTTTATTAGGGTTTTCGTTACTAAAATGCCCAAAGACGCCGATTTTGACTAGAATTTGAAAGATATTGACATGAATATATAACTGTTTTTATCAAAAAATGATAGTTTAAACTGATATTTGCAGTTTTGATGCGGTTTTAGATACGATATGAATCGAAGAAGCCGATTTTGACTGGAATCTGTTTAAAATGACAAAGAAAAACCTATTATCAATTCAAGGAAGTGAATTTTTAAGTAGTTATCTGCAGTTTTAATGTAGATTTCAGTTCGCTAAGTTATGAAAATGCATGTTTTGGCTATAATCTTCCGTAAATCAAGGGCGAAAACCAATTATTTGTCCCAAAAGAAGGTGTTTTAAGTATATATCTGCATTTCTAAGGTAGATTTGGGTACAATAAGAGGCGAAAAAGCAGATTCTGACTATGATTTTATCGAAATCGGCAACTATCTGACTCAGAATGGTTGCCTTACGTCGAAATCTAATAGTTTATTAAGGTTTTCGTTACTAAAATGCCCAAAGACGCCGATTTTGACTAGAATTTGAAAGATATTGACATGAATATATAAATGTTTGTATCAAAAAATGATAGTTTAAACTGATATTTGCAGTTTTGATGCGGTTTTAGATACGATATGAATCGAAGAAGCCGATTTTGACTGGAATCTGTTTAAAATGACAAAGAAAAACCTATTATCAATTCAAGGAAGTGAATTTTTAAGTAGTTATCTGCAGTTTTAATGTAGATTTCAGTTCGCTAAGTTATGAAAATGCATGTTTTGGCTATAATCTTCCGTAAATCAAGGGCGAAAACCAATTATTTTTCCCAAAAGAAGGTGTTTTAAGTATATATCTGCATTTCTAAGGTAGATTTGGGTACAATAAGAGGCGAAAAAGCAGATTCTGACTAAGATTTTATCGAAATCGGCAACTATTTGACTCAGAAAGGTTGCCTTACGTCAAAATCTAATAGTTTATTAAGGTTTTCGTTATTAAAATGCCCAAAGACGCCGATTTTGACTAGAATTTGAAAGATATTGACATGAATATATAACTGTTTGTATCAAAAAATGATAGTTTAAACTGATATTTGCAGTTTTGATGCGGTTTTAGATACGATATGTATCGAAGAAGCCGATTTTGACTGGAATCTATTTAAAATGACTAAGAAAAACCTATTATCAATTCAAGGAATTGAATTTTTAAGTAGTTATCTGCAGTTTTAATGTAGATGCATGTTTTGGCTATAATCTTCCGTAAATCAAGGGCGAAAACCAATTATTTGTCCCAAAAGAACGTGTTTTTAGTATATATCTGCATTTCTAAGGTAGATCTGGGTACAATAAGAGGCGAAAAAGCAGATTCTGACTAAGATTTTATCGAAATCGGCAACTATTTGACTCAGAAAGGTTGCCTTACGTCGAAATCTAATAGTTTATTAGGGTTTTCGTTACTAAAATGCCCAAAGACGCCGATTTTGACTAGAATTTGAAAGATATTGACATGAATATATAACTGTTTTTATCAAAAAATGATAGTTTAAACTGATATTTGCAGTTTTGATGCGGTTTTAGATACGATATGAATCGAAGAAGCCGATTTTGACTGGAATCTGTTTAAAATGACAAAGAAAAACCTATTATCAATTCAAGGAAGTGAATTTTTAAGTAGTTATCTGCAGTTTTAATGTAGATTTCAGTTCGCTAAGTTATGAAAATGCATGTTTTGGCTATAATCTTCCGTAAATCAAGGGCGAAAACCAATTATTTTTCCCAAAAGAAGGTGTTTTAAGTATATATCTGCATTTCTAAGGTAGATTTGGGTACAATAAGAGGCGAAAAAGCAGATTCTGACTAAGATTTTATCGAAATCGGCAACTATTTGACTCAGAAAGGTTGCCTTACGTCGAAATCTAATAGTTTATTAAGGTTTTCGTTATTAAAATGCCCAAAGACGCCGATTTTGACTAGAATTTGAAAGATATTGACATGAATATATAACTGTTTGTATCAAAATATGATAGTTTAAACTGATATTTGCAGTTTTGATGCGGTTTTAGATACGATATGTATCGAAGAAGCCGATTTTGACTGGAATCTGTTTAAAATGACTAAGAAAAACCTATTATCAATTCAAGGAAGTGAATTTTTAAGTAGTTATCTGCAGTTTTAATGTAGATTTCAGTTCGCTAAGTTATGAAAATGCATGTTTTGGCTATAATCTTCCGTAAATCAAGGGCGAAAACCAATTATTTGTCCCAAAAGAAGGTGTTTTAAGTATATATCTGCATTTCTAAGGTAGATTTGGGTACAATAAGAGGCGAAAAAGCAGATTCTGACTAAGATTTTATCGAAATCGGCAACTATTTGACTCAGAAAGGTTGCCTTACGTCGAAATCTAATAGTTTATTAAGGTTTTCGTTACTAAAATGCCCAAAGACGCCGATTTTCACTAGAATTTGAAAGATATTGACATGAATATATAACTGTTTGTATCAAAAAATGATAGTTTAAACTGATATTTGCAGTTTTGATGCGGTTTTAGATACGATATGAATCGAAGAATCCGATTTTGGCAGGAATCTGTTTAAAATGACAAAGAAAAACCTATTATCAATTCAAGGAAGTGAATTTTTAAGTAGTTATCTGCAGTTTTAATGTAGATTTCAGTTCGCTAATTTATGAAAATGCATGTTTTGTCTATAATCTTCCGTAAATCAAAGGCGAAAACCAATTATTTGTCCCAAAAGAAGGTGTTTTAAGTATATATCTGCATTTCTAAGGTAGATTTGGGTACAATAAGAGGCGAAGAAGCAGATTCTAACTAAGATTTTATCGAAATCGGCAACTATTTGTCTCAGAAAGGTTGCCTTACGTCGAAATCTAATAGTTTATTAGGGTTTTCGTTACTAAAATGCCCAAAGACGCCGATTTTGACTAGAATTTGAAAGATATTGACATGAATATATCAAAAAATGATAGTTTAAACTGATATTTGCAGTTTTGATGCGGTTTTAGATACGATATGAATCGAAGAAGCCGATTTTGACTGGAATCTGTTTAAAATGACAAAGAAAAACCTATTATCAATTCAAGGAAGTGAATTTTTAAGTAGTTATCTGCAATTTTAATGTAGATTTCAGTTCGCTAAGTTATGAAAATGCATGTTTTGGCTATAATCTTCCGTAAATCAAGGGCGAAAACCAATTATTTGTCCCAAAAGAAGGTGTTTTAAGTATATATCTGCATTTCTAAGGTAGATTTGGGTACAACAAGAGGCGAAAAAGCAGATTCTGACTAAGATTTTATCGAAATCGGCAACTATTTGACTCAGAAAGGTTGCCTTACGTCGAAATCTAATAGTTTATTAAGGTTTTCGTTACTAAAATGCCCAAAGACGCCGATTTTGACTAGAATTTGAAAGATATTGACATGAATATATAACTGCTTGTATCAAAAAATGATAGTTTAAACTGATATTTGCAGTTTTGATGCGGTTTTAGGTACGATATGAGTCGAAGAAGCCGATTTTGACTGGAATCTGTTTAAAATGACAAAGAAAAACCTATTATCAATTCAAGGAAGTGAATTTTTAAGTAGTTATCTGCAGTTTTAATGTAGATTTCAGTTCGCTAAGTTATGAAAATGCATGTTTTGGCTATAATCTTCCGTAAATCAAGTTCGAAAACCAATTATATGTCCCAAAAGAAGGTGTTTTAAGTATATTTCTGCATTTCTAAGGTAGATTTGGGTACAATAAGAGGCGAAAAAGCAGATTCTGACTAAAATTTTATCGAAATCGGCAACTATTTGACTCAGAAAGGTTGCCTTACGTCGAAATCTAATAGTTTGTTAAGGTTTTCGTTACTAAAATGCCCAAAGACGCCGATTTTGACTAGAATTTGAAAGATATTGACATGAATATATAACTGTTTGTATCAAAAAATGATAGATTAAACTGATATTTGCAGTTTTGATGCGGTTTTAGATACGATATGAATCGAAGGAGCCGATTTTGACTGGAATCTGTTTAAAATGACAAAGAAAAACCTATTATCAATTCAAGGAAGTGATTTTTTAAGTAACTATCTGCAGTTTTAATGTAGATTTCAGTTCGCTAAGTTATGAAAATGCATGTTTTGGCTATAATCTTCCGTAAATCAATGGCGAAAACCAATTATTTGTCCCAAAAGATGGTGTTTTAAGTATATATCTGCATTTCTAAGGTAGATTTGGGTACAATAAGAGGCGAAAAAGCAGATTCTGACTAAGATTTTATCGAAATCGGCAACTATTTGACTCAGAAAGGTTGCCTTACGTCGAAATCTAATAGTTTATTAAGGTTTTCGTTACTAAAATGCCCAAAGACGCCGATTTTGACTAGAATTTGAAAGATATTGACATGAATATATAACTGTTTTTATCAAAAAATGATAGTTTAAACTGATATTTGCAGTTTTGATGCGGTTTTAGATACGATATGAATCGAAGAAGCCGATTTTGACTGGAATCTGTTTAAAATGACAAAGAAAAACCTATTATCAATTCAAGGAAGTGAATTTTTAAGTAGTTATCTGCAGTTTTAATGTAGATTTCAGTTCGCTAAGTTATGAAAATGCATGTTTTGGCTATAATCTTCCGTAAATCAAGGGCGAAAACCAATTATTTGTCCCAAAAGAAGGTGTTTTAAGTATATATCTGCATTTCTAAGGTAGATTTGGGTACAATAAGAGGCGAAAAAGCAGATTCTGACTATGATTTTATCGAAATCGGCAACTATCTGACTCAGAATGGTTGCCTTACGTCGAAATCTAATAGTTTATTAAGGTTTTCGCTACTAAAATGCCCAAAGACGCCGATTTTGACTAGAATTTGAAAGATATTGACATGAATATATAAATGTTTGTATCAAAAAATGATAGTTTAAACTGATATTTGCAGTTTTGATGCGGTTTTAGATACGATATGAATCGAAGAAGCCGATTTTGACTGGAATCTGTTTAAAATGACAAAGAAAAACCTATTATCAATTCAAGGAAGTGAATTTTTAAGTAGTTATCTGCAGTTTTAATGTAGATTTCAGTTCGCTAAGTTATGAAAATGCATGTTTTGGCTATAATCTTCCGTAAATCAAGGGCGAAAACCAATTATTTTTCCCAAAAGAAGGTGTTTTAAGTATATATCTGCATTTCTAAGGTAGATTTGGGTACAATAAGAGGGGAAAAAGCAGATTCTGACTAAGATTTTATCGAAATCGGCAACTATTTGACTCAGAAAGGTTGCCTTAGGTCAAAATCTAATAGTTAATTAAGGTTTTCGTTATTAAAATGCCCAAAGACGCCGATTTTGACTAGAATTTGAAAGATATTGACATGAATATATAACTGTTTGTATCAAAAAATGATAGTTTAAACTGATATTTGCAGTTTTGATGCGGTTTTAGTTACGATATGTATCGAAGAAGCCGATTTTGACTGGAATCTATTTAAAATGACTAAGAAAAACCTATTATCAATTCAAGGAATTGAATTTTTAAGTAGTTATCTGCAGTTTTAATGTAGATTTCAGTTCGCTAAGTTATGAAAATGCATGTTTTGGCTATAATCTTCCGTAAATCAAGGGCGAAAACCAATTATTTGTCCCAAAAGAACGTGTTTTTAGTATATATCTGCATTTCTAAGGTAGATCTGGGTACAATAAGAGGCGAAAAAGCAGATTCTGACTAAGATTTTATCGAAATCGGCAACTATTTGACTCAGAAAGGTTGCCTTACGTCGAAATCTAATAGTTTATTAGGGTTTTCGTTACTAAAATGCCCAAAGACGCCGATTTTGACTAGAATTTGAAAGATATTGACATGAATATATAACTGTTTTTATCAAAAAATGATAGTTTAAACTGATATTTGCAGTTTTGATGCGGTTTTAGATACGATATGAATCGAAGAAGCCGATTTTGACTGGAATCTGTTTAAAATGACAAAGAAAAACCTATTATCAATTCAAGGAAGTGAATTTTTAAGTAGTTATCTGCAGTTTTAATGTAGATTTCAGTTCGCTAAGTTATGAAAATGCATGTTTTGGCTATAATCTTCGGTAAATCAAGGGCGAAAACCAATTATTTGTCCCAAAAGAAATTGTTTTAGGTATATATCTGCAATTCTAAGGTAGATTTGGGTACAATAAGAGGTGAAAAAGCAGATTCTGACTAAGATTTTATCGAAATCGGCAACTCTTTGACTCAGAAAGGTAGCCTTACGTCGAAATCTAATAGTTTATTAAGGTTTTCGTTACTAAAATGCCCAAAGACGCCGATTTTGACTAGAATTTGAAAGATATTGACATGAATATATAACTGTTTGTATCAAAAAATGATAGTTTAAACTGATATTTGCAGTTTTGATGCGGTTTTAGATACGATATGAGTCGAAGGAGCCGATTTTGACTGGAATCTGTTTAAAATGACAAAGAAAAACCTATTATCAATTCAAGGAAGTGAATTTTTAAGTAGTTATCTGCAGTTTTAATGTAGATTTCAGTTCGCTAAGTTATGAAAATGCATGTTTTGGCTATAATCTTCCGTAAATCAAGGGCGAAAACCAATTATTTGTCCCAAAAGATGGTGTTTTAAGTATATATCTGCATTTCTAAGGTAGATTTGGGTACAATAAGAGGCGAAAAAGCAGATTCTGACTAAGATTTTATCGAAATCGGCAACTATTTGACTCAGAAATGTTGCCTTACGTCGAAATCTAATAGTTTATTAAGGTTTTCGTTACTAAAATGCCCAAAGACGCCGATTTTGACTAGAATTTGAAAGATATTGACATGAATATATAACTGTTTGTATCAAAAAATGATAGTTTTAACTTATATTTGCAGTTTTGATGCGGTTTTAGATACGATATGAATCGAAGAAGCCGATTTTGACTGGAATCTGTTTAAAATGACAAAGAAAAACCTATTATCAATTCAAGGAAGTGAATTAAGTAGTTATCTGCAGTTTTAATGTAGATTTAAGTTCGCTAAGTTATGAAAATGCATGTTTTGGTTATAATCTTCCGTAAATCAAGGGCGAAAATCAATTATTTGTCCCAAAAGAAGGTGTTTTAAGTATATATCTGCATTTCTAAGGTAGATTTGGGTACAATAAGAGGCGAAAAAGCAGATTCTGACTAAGATTTTATCGAAATCAACAACTATTTGACTCAGAAAGGTTGCCTTACGTCGAAATCTAATAGTTTATTAAGGTTTTCGTTACTAAAATGCCCAAAGACGCCGATTTTGACTAGAATTTGAAAGATATTGACATGAATATATAACTGTTTGTATCAAAAAATGATAGATTAAACTGATATTTGCAGTTTTGATGCGGTTTTAGATACGATATGAATCGAAGAAGCCGATTTTGACTGGAATCTGTTTAAAATGACAAAGAAAAACCTATTATCAATTCAAGGAAGTGAAGTGAACGAAAACCTTAATAAACTATTAGATTTCGACGTAAGGCAACCTTTCTGAGTCAAATAGTTGCCGATTTCGATAAAATCTTAGTCAGAATCCGCTTTTTCGCCTCTTATTGTACCCAAATCTACCTTAGAAATGCAGATATATACTTAAAACACCTTCTTTTGGGACAAATAATTGGTTTTCTCCCTTGATTTACGGAAGATTATAGCCAAAACATGCATTTTCATAACTTAGCGAACTGAAATCTACATTAAAATTGCAGATAACTACTTAAAAATTCACTTCCTTGAATTGATAATAGGTTTTTCTTTGTCATTTTAAACAGATTCCAGTCAAAATAAAATCTTAGTCAGAATCTGCTTTTTCGCCTCTTATTGTACCCAAATCTACCTTAGAAATGCAGATATATACTTAAAACACCTTCTTTTGGGACAAATAATTGGTTTTCGCCCTTGATTTACGGAAGATTATAGTTAAAACATGCATTTTCATAACTTAGCGAACTGAAATCTACATTAAAACTGCAGATAACTACTTAAAAATTCACTTCCTTGAATTGATAATACGTTTTTCTTTGTCATTTTAAGCAGATTCCAGTCAAAATCGGCTTCTTCGATTCATATCGTATCTAAAACCGCATCAAAACTGCAAATATCAGTTTAAACTATCATTTTTTGATACAAACAGTTATATATTCATGTCAATATCTTTCAAATTCTAGTCAAAATCGGCGTCTTTGGGCATTTTAGTAACGAAAACCTTAATAAACTATTAGATTTCGACGTAAGGCAACCTTTCTGAGTCAAATAGTTGTTGATTTCGATAAAATATTAGTCAGAATCTGCTGTTTCGCCTCTTATGGTACCCAAATCTACCTTAGAAATGCGGATATATACTTAAAACACCTTCTTTTGGGACAAATAATTGGTTTTCGCCCTTGATTTACGGAAGATTATAACCAAAACATGCATTTTCATAACTTAGCGAACTGAAATCTACATTAAAACTGCAGATAACTACTTAAAAATTCACTTCCTTGAATTGATAATAGGTTTTTCTTTGTCATTTTAAACAGATTCCAGTCAAAATCGGCTTCTTCGAATCATATCGTATCTAAAACCGCATCAAAACTGCAAATATCAGTTTAAACTATCATTTTTTGATACAAACAGTTATATATTCATGTCAATATCTTTCAAATTCTAGTCAAAATCGGCGTCTTTGGGCATTTTAGTAACGAAAACCTTAATAAACTATTAGATTTCGACGTAAGGCAACCTTTCTGAGTCAAATAGTTGCCGATTCCGATAAAATCTTAGTCAGAATCTGCTTTTTCGCCTCTTATTGTACCCAAATCTACCTTAGAAATGCAGATATATACTTAAAACACCATCTTTTGGGACAAATAATTGGTTTTCGCCCTTGATTTACGGAAGATTATAGCCAAAACATGCATTTTCATAACTTAGCGAACTGAAATCTACATTAATACTGCAGATAACTACTTAAAAATTCACTTCCTTGAATTGATAATAGGTTTTTCTTTGTCATTTTAAACAGATTCCAGTCAAAATCGGCTCCTTCGACTCAAATCGTACCTAAAACCGCATCAAAACTGCAAATATCAGTTTAAACTATCATTTTTTGATACAAACAGTTATATATTCATGTCAATATCTTTCAAATTCTAGTCAAAATCGGCGTCTTTGGGCATTTTAGTAACGAAAACCTTAATAAACTATTAGATTTCGACGTAAGGCAACCTTTCTGAGTCAAATAGTTGCCGATTTCGATAAAATCTTAGTCAGAATCTGCTTTTTCACCTCTTATTGTACCCAAATCTACCTTAGAAATGCAGATATATACTTAAAACACCTTCTTTTGGGACAAATAATTGGTTTTCGCCCTTGATTTACGGAAGATTATAGCCAAAACATGCATTTTCATAACTTAGCGAACTGAAATCTACATTAAAACTGCAGATTGCTACTTAAAAATTCACTTCCTTGAATTGATAATAGGTTTTTCTTTGTCATTTTAAACAGATTCCAGTCAAAATCGGCTTCTTCGATTCATATCGTATCTAAAACCGCATCAAAACTGCAAATATCAGTTTAAACTATCATTTTTTGATACAAACAGTTATATATTTATGTCAATATCTTTCAAATTCTAGTCAAAATCGGCGTCTTTGGGCATTTTAGTAACGAAAACCTTAATAAACTATTAGATTTCGACGTAAGGCAACCTTTCTGAATCAAATAGCTGCCGATTTCGATAAAATCTTAGTCAGAATCTGCTTTTTCGCCTCTTATTGTACCCAAATCTACCTTAGAAATGCAGATATATACTTAAAACACCTTCTTTTGGTACAAATAATTGGTTTTCGCCCTTGACTTACGGAAGATTATAGCCAAAACATGCATTTTCATAACTTAGCGAACTGAAATCTACATTAAAACTGCAGATAACTACTTAAAAATTCACTTCCTTGAATTGATAATAGGTTTTCCTTTGTCATTTTAAACAGATTCCAGTCAAAATCGGCTTCTTCGATTCATATCGTATCTAAAACCGCATCAAAACTGCAAATATCAGTTTAATCTATCATTTTTTGATACAAACAGTTATATATTCATGTCAATATCTTTCAAATTCTAGTCAAAATCGGCGTCTTTGGGCATTTTAGTAACGAAAACCTTAATAAACTATTAGATTTCGACGTAAGGCAACCTTTCTGAGTCAAATAGTTGCCGATTTCGATAAAATCTTAGTCAGAATCTGCTTTTTCGCCTCTTATTGTACCCAAATCTACCTTAGAAATGCAGATATATACTTAAAACACCTTCTTTTGGGACAAATAATTAGTTTTCGCCCTTGATTTACGGAAGATTATAGCCAAAACATGCATTTTCATAACTTAGCGAACTGAAATCAACATTAAAACTGCAGATAACTACTTCAAAATTCACTTCCTTGAAATGATAATAGGTTTTTCTTTGTCATTTTAAACAGATTCCGGTCAAAATCGGCTTCTTCGACTCATATCGTACCTAAAACCGCATCAAAACTGCAAATATCAGTTTAAACTATCATTTTTTGATACAAACAGTTATATATTCATGTCAATATCTTTCAAATTCTAGTCAAAATCGGCGTCTTTGGGCATTTTAGTAACGAAAACCTTAATAAACTATTAGATTTCGACGTAAGGCAACCTTTCTGAGTCAAATAGTTGTTGATTTCGATAAAATATTAGTCAGAATCTGCTTTTTCGCCTCTTATGGTACCCAAATCTACCTTAGAAATGCGGATATATACTTAAAACACCTTCTTTTGGGACAAATAATTGGTTTTCGCCCTTGATTTACGGAAGATTATAACCAAAACATGCATTTTCATAACTTAGCGAACTGAAATCTACATTAAAACTGCAGATAACTACTTAAAAATTCACTTCCTTGAATTGATAATAGGTTTTTCTTTGTCATTTTAAACAGATTCCAGTCAAAATCGGCTTCTTCGATTCATATCGTATCTAAAACCGCATCAAAACTGCAAATATCAGTTTAATCTATCATTTTTTGATACAAACAGTTATATATTCATGTCAATATCTTTCAAATTCTAGTCAAAATCGGCGTCTTTGGGCATTTTAGTAACGAAAACCTTAATAAACTATTAGATTTCGACGTAAGGCAACCTTTCTGAGTCAAATAGTTGCCGATTTCGATAAAATCTTAGTCAGAATCTGCTTTTTCGCCTCTTATTGTACCCAAATCTACCTTAGAAATGCAGATATATACTTAAAACACCATCTTTTGGGACAAATAATTGGTTTTCGCCCTTGATTTACGGAAGATTATAGCCAAAACATGCATTTTCATAACTTAGCGAACTGAAATCTACATTAAAACTGCAGATAACTACTTAAAAATTCACTTCCTTGAATTGATAATAGGTTTTTCTTTGTCATTTTAAACAGATTCCAGTCAAAATCGGCTCCTTCGACTCATATCGTACCTAAAACCGCATCAAAACTGCAAATATCAGTTTAAACTATCATTTTTTGATACAAACAGTTATATATTCATGTCAATATCTTTCAAATTCTAGTCAAAATCGGCGTCTTTGGGCATTTTAGTAACGAAAACCTTAATAAACTATTAGATTTCGACGTAAGGCAACCTTTCTGAGTCAAATAGTTGCCGATTTCTACAAAATCTTAGTCAGAATCTGCTTTTTCACCTCTTATTGTACCCAAATCTACCTTAGAAATGCAGATATATACTTAAAACACCTTATTTGGGACAAATAATTGGTTTTCGCCCTTGATTTACGGAAGATTATAGCCAAAACATGAATTGATAATAGGTTTTTCTTGTCATTTTAAACAGATTCCAGTCAAAATCGGCTTCTTCGACTCATATCGTACCTAAAACCGCATCAAAACTGCAAATATCAGTTTAAATTATCATTTTTTGATACAAACAGTTATATATTCATGTCAATATCTTTCAAATTCTAGTCAAAATCGGCGTCTTTGGGAATTTTAGTAACGAAAACCTTAATAAACTATTAGATTTCGACGTAAGGCAACCTTTCTGAGTCAAATAGTTGCCGATTTCGATAAAATCTTAGTCAGAATCTGCTTTTTCGCCTCTTATTGTACCCAAATCTACCTTAGAAATGCAGATATATACTTAAAACACCTTCTTTTGGGACAAATAATTGGTTTTCGCCCTTGATTTACGGAAGATTATAGCCAAAACATGCATTTTCATAACTTAGCGAACTGAAATCTACATTAAAACTGCAGATAACTACTTAAAAATTCACTTCCTGGAATTGATAATAGGTTTTTCTTTGTCATTTTAAACAGATTCCAGCCAAAATCGGCTTCTTCGATTCATATCGTATCTAAAACCGCATCAAAACTGCAAATATCAGTTTAAATTATCATTTTTTGATACAAACAGTTATATATTCATGTCAATATCTTTCAAATTCTAGTCAAAATCGGCGTCTTTGGGAATTTTAGTAACGAAAACCTTAATAAACTATTAGATTTCGACGTAAGGCAACCTTTCTGAGTCAAATAGTTGCCGATTTCGATAAAATCTTAGTCAGAATCTGCTTTTTCGCCTCTTATTGTACCCAAATCTACCTTAGAAATGCAGATATATACTTAAAACACCTTCTTTTGGGACAAATAATTGGTTTTCGCCCTTGATTTACGGAAGATTATAGCCAAAACATGCATTTTCATAACTTAGCGAACTGAAATCTACATTAAAACTGCAGATAACTACTTAAAAATTCACTTCCTGGAATTGATAATAGGTTTTTCTTTGTCATTTTAAACAGATTCCAGTCAAAATCGGCTTCTTCGATTCATATCGTATCTAAAACCGCATCAAAACTGCAAATATCAGTTTAAACTATCATTTTTTGATACAAACAGTTATATATTCATGTCAATATCTTTCAAATTCTAGTCAAAATCGGCGTCTTTGGGCATTTTAGTAACGAAAACCTTAATAAACTATTAGATTTCGACGTAAGGCAAACTTTCTGAGTCAAATAGTTGCCGATTTCGATAAAATCTTAGTCAGAATCTGCTTTTTCGCCTCTTATTGTACCCAAATCTACCTTAGAAATGCAGATATATACTTAAAACACCTTCCTTTGGGACAAATAATTGGTTTTCGCCCTTGATTTACGGAAGATTATAGCCAAAACATGCATTTTCATAACTTAGCGAACTGAAATCTACATTAAAACTGCAGATAACTACTTAAAAATTCACTTCCTTGAATTGATAATAGGTTTTTCTTTGTCATTTTAAACAGATTCCAGTCAAAATCGGCTTCTTCGATTCATATCGTATCTAAAACCGCATCAAAACTGCAAATATCAGTTTAAACTATAATTTTTTGATACAAACAGTTATATATTCATGTCAATATCTTTCAAATTCTAGTCAAAATCGGCGTCTTTGGGCATTTTAGTAACGAAAACCTTAATAAACTATTAGATTTCGACGTAAGGCAACCTTTCTGAGTCAAATAGTTGCCGATTTCGATAAAATCTTAGTCAGAATCTGCTTTTTCGCCTCTTATTGTACCCAAATCTACCTTAGAAATGCAGATATATACTTAAAACACCTTCTTTTGGGACAAATAATTGGTTTTCGCCCTTGATTTACGGAAGATTATAGCCAAAACATGCATTTTCATAACTTAGCGAACTGAAATCTACATTAAAACTGCAGATAACTACTTAAAAATTCACTTCTTTGAATTGATAATAGGTTTTTCTTTGTCATTTTAAACAGACTCCAGTCAAAATCGGCTTCTTCGATTCATATCGTATCTAAAACCGCATCAAAACTGCAAATATCAGTTTAAACTATCATTTTTTGATACAAACAGTTATATATTCATGTCAATATCTTTCAAATTCTAGTCATAATCGGCGTCTTTGGGCATTTTAGTAACGAAAACCTTAATAAACTATTAGATTTCGACGTAAGGCAACCTTTCTGAGTCAAATAGTTGCCGATTTCGATAAAATCTTAGTCAGAATCTGCTTTTTCGCCTCTTATTGTACCCAAATCTACCTTAGAAATGCAGATATATACTTAAAACACCTTCTTTTGGGACAAATAATTGGTTTTCGCCCTTGATTTACGGAAGAATATAGCCAAAACATGCATTTTCATAACTTAGCGAACTGAAATCTACATTAAAACTGCAGATAACTACTTAAAAATTCACTTCCTTGAATTGATAATAGGTTTTTCTTTGTCATTTTAAACAGATTCCAGTCAAAATCGGCTTCTTCTACTCATATCGTACCTAAAACCGCATCAAAACTGCAAATACCAGTTTAAACTATCATTTTTTGATACAAACAGTTATATATTCATGTCAATATCTTCCAAATTCTAGTCAAAATCGGCATCTTTGGGCATTTTAGTAACGAAAACCTTAATAAACTATTAGATTTCGACGTAAGGCAACCTTTCTGAGTCAAATAGTTGCCGATTTCGATAAAATCTTAGTCAGAATCTGCTTTTTCGCCTCTTATTGTACCCAAATCTACCTTAGAAATGCAGATATATACTTAAAACACCTTCTTTTGGGACAAATAATTGGTTTTCGCCCTTGATTTACGGAAGATTATAGCCAAAACATGCATTTTCATAACTTAGCGAACTGAAATCTACATTAAAACTGCAGATAACTACTTAAAAATTCACTTCCTTGAATTGATAATAGGTTTTTCTTTGTCATTTTAAACAGATTCCAGTCAAAATCGGCTTCTTCGATTCATATCGTATCTAAAACCGCATCAAAACTGCAAATATCAGTTTAAACTATCATTTTTTGATACAAACAGTTATATATTCATGTCAATATCTTTCAAATTCTAGTCAAAATCGGCGTCTTTGGGCATTTTAGTAACGAAAACCTTAATAAACTATTAGATTTCGACGTAAGGCAACCTTTCTGAGTCAAATAGTTGCCGATTTCGATAAAATCTTAGTCAGAATCTGCTTTTTCGATTCTTATTGTACCCAAACCTACCTTAGAAATGCAGATATATACTTAAAACACCTTCTTTTGGGACAAATAATTGGTTTTCGCCCTTGATTTACGGAAGATTATAGCCAAAACATGCATTTTCATAACTTAGCGAACTGAAATCTACATTAAAACTGCAGATAACTACTTAAAAATTCACTTCCTTGAATTGATAATAGGTTTTTCTTTGTCATTTTAAACAGATTTTAGTCAAAATCGGCTTCTTCGACTCATATCGTACCTAAAACCGCATCAAAACTGCAAATATCAGTTTAAACTATCATTTTTTGATACAAACAGTTATATATTCATGTCAATATCTTTCAAATTCTAGTCAAAATCGGCGTCTTTGGGCATTTTAGTAACGAAAACCTTAAGAAACTATTAGATTTCGACGTAAGTCAACCTTTCTGAGTCAAATAGTTGCCGATTTCGATAAAATCTTAGTCAGAATCTGCTTTTTCGATTCTTATTGTACCCAAACCTACCTTAGAAATGCAGATATATACTTAAAACACCTTCTTTTGGGACAAATAATTGGTTTTCGCCCTTGATTTACGGAAGATTATAGCCAAAACATGCATTTTCATAACTTAGCGAACTGAAATCTACATTAAAACTGCAGATAACTACTTAAAAATTCACTTCCTTGAATTGATAATAGGTTTTTCTTTGTCATTTTAAACAGATTCCAGTCAAAATCGGCTTCTTCGACTCATATCGTATCTAAAACCGCATCAAAACTGCAAATATCAGTTTAAACTATCATTTTTTGATACAAACAGTTATATATTCATGTCAATATCTTTCAAATTCTAGTCAAAATCGGCGTCTTTGGGCATTTTAGTAACGAAAACCCTAATAAACTATTAGATTTCGACGTAAGGCAACCTTTCTGAGTAAAATAGTTGCCGATTTCGATAAAATCGTAGTCAGAATCTGCTTTTTCGCCTCTTATTGTACCCAGATCTACCCTAGAAATGCAGATATATACTTAAAACACCTTCTTTTGGGACAAATAATTGGTTTTCGCCCTTGATTTACGGAAGATTATAGCCAAAACATGCATTTTCATAACTTAGCGAACTGAAATCTACATTAAAACTGCAGATAACTACTTAAAAATTCACTTCCTTGAATTGATAATAGGTTTTTCTTTGTCATTTTAAACAGATTCCAGTCAAAATCGGCTTCTTCGATTCATATCGTATCTAAAACCGCATCAAAACTGCAAATATCAGTTTAAACTATCATTTTTTGATACAAACAGTTATATATTCATGTCAATATCTTTCAAATTCTAGTCAAAATCGGCGTCTTTGGGCATTTTAGTAACGAAAACCTTAATAAACTATTAGATTTCGACGTAAGGCAACCTTTCTGAGTCAAATAGTTGCCGATTCCGATAAAATCTTAGTCAGAATCTGCTTTTTCGCCTCTTATTGTACCCAAATCTACCTTAGAAATGCAGATATATACTTAAAACACCATCTTTTGGGACAAATAATTGGTTTTCGCCCTTGATTTACGGAAGATTATAGCCAAAACATGCATTTTCATAACTTAGCGAACTGAAATCTACATTAATACTGCAGATAACTACTTAAAAATTCACTTCCTTGAATTGATAATAGGTTTTTCTTTGTCATTTTAAACAGATTCCAGTCAAAATCGGCTTCTTCGATTCATATCGTATCTAAAACCGCATCAAAACTGCAAATATCAGTTTAAACTATCATTTTTTGATACAAACAGTTATATATTCATGTCAATATCTTTCAAATTCTAGTCAAAATCGGCGTCTTTGGGCATTTTAGTAACGAAAACCTTAATAAACTATTAGATTTCGACGTAAGGCAAACTTTCTGAGTCAAATAGTTGCCGATTTCGATAAAATCTTAGTCAGAATCTGCTTTTTCGATTCTTATTGTACCCAAACCTACCTTAGAAATGCAGATATATACTTAAAACACCTTCTTTTGGGACAAATAATTGGTTTTCGCCCTTGATTTACGGAAGATTATAGCCAAAACATGCATTTTCATAACTTAGCGAACTGAAATCTACATTAAAACTGCAGATAACTACTTAAAAATTCACTTCCTTGAATTGATAATAGGTTTTTCTTTGTCATTTTAAACAGATTCCAGTCAAAATCGGCTTCTTCGATTCATATCGTATCTAAAACCGCATCAAAACTGCAAATATCAGTTTAAACTATCATTTTTTGATACAAACAGTTATATATTCATGTCAATATCTTTCAAATTCTAGTCAAAATCGGCGTCTTTGGGCATTTTAGTAACGAAAACCTTAATAAACTATTAGATTTCGACGTAAGGCAAACTTTCTGAGTCAAATAGTTGCCGATTTCGATAAAATCTTAGTCAGAATCTGCTTTTTCGCCTCTTATTGTACCCAAATCTACCTTAGAAATGCAGATATATACTTAAAACACCTTCCTTTGGGACAAATAATTGGTTTTCGCCCTTGATTTACGGAAGATTATAGCCAAAACATGCATTTTCATAACTTAGCGAACTGAAATCTACATTAAAACTGCAGATAACTACTTAAAAATTCACTTCCTTGAATTGATAATAGGTTTTTCTTTGTCATTTTAAACAGATTCCAGTCAAAATCGGCTTCTTCGATTCATATCGTATCTAAAACCGCATCAAAACTGCAAATATCAGTTTAAACTATCATTTTTTGATACAAACAGTTATATATTCATGTCAATATCTTTCAAATTCTAGTCAAAATCGGCGTCTTTGGGCATTTTAGTAACGAAAACCTTAATAAACTATTAGATTTCGACGTAAGGCAACCTTTCTGAGTCAAATAGTTGCCGATTCCGATAAAATCTTAGTCAGAATCTGCTTTTTCGCCTCTTATTGTACCCAAATCTACCTTAGAAATGCAGATATATACTTAAAACACCATCTTTTGGGACAAATAATTGGTTTTCGCCCTTGATTTACGGAAGATTATAGCCAAAACATGCATTTTCATAACTTAGCGAACTGAAATCTACATTAATACTGCAGATAACTACTTAAAAATTCACTTCCTTGAATTGATAATAGGTTTTTCTTTGTCATTTTAAACAGATTCCAGTCAAAATCGGCTCCTTCGACTCAAATCGTACCTAAAACCGCATCAAAACTGCAAATATCAGTTTAAACTATCATTTTTTGATACAAACAGTTATACATTCATGTCAATATCTTTCAAATTCTAGTCAAAATCGGCGTCTTTGGGCATTTTAGTAACGAAAACCTTAATAAACTATTAGATTTCGACGTAAGGCAACCTTTCTGAGTCAAATAGTTGCCGATTTCGATAAAATCTTAGTCAGAATCTGCTTTTTCACCTCTTATTGTACCCAAATCTACCTTAGAAATGCAGATATATACTTAAAACACCTTCTTTTGGGACAAATAATTGGTTTTCGCCCTTGATTTACGGAAGATTATAGCCAAAACATGCATTTTCATAACTTAGCGAACTGAAATCTACATTAAAACTGCAGATTGCTACTTAAAAATTCACTTCCTTGAATTGATAATAGGTTTTTCTTTGTCATTTTAAACAGATTCCAGTCAAAATCGGCTTCTTCGATTCATATCGTATCTAAAACCGCATCAAAACTGCAAATATCAGTTTAAACTATCATTTTTTGATACAAACAGTTATATATTTATGTCAATATCTTTCAAATTCTAGTCAAAATCGGCGTCTTTGGGCATTTTAGTAACGAAAACCTTAATAAACTATTAGATTTCGACGTAAGGCAACCTTTCTGAATCAAATAGCTGCCGATTTCGATAAAATCTTAGTCAGAATCTGCTTTTTCGCCTCTTATTGTACCCAAATCTACCTTAGAAATGCAGATATATACTTAAAACACCTTCTTTTGGTACAAATAATTGGTTTTCGCCCTTGACTTACGGAAGATTATAGCCAAAACATGCATTTTCATAACTTAGCGAACTGAAATCTACATTAAAACTGCAGATAACTACTTAAAAATTCACTTCCTTGAATTGATAATAGGTTTTCCTTTGTCATTTTAAACAGATTCCAGTCAAAATCGGCTTCTTCGATTCATATCGTATCTAAAACCGCATCAAAACTGCAAATATCAGTTTAATCTATCATTTTTTGATACAAACAGTTATATATTCATGTCAATATCTTTCAAATTCTAGTCAAAATCGGCGTCTTTGGGCATTTTAGTAACGAAAACCTTAATAAACTATTAGATTTCGACGTAAGGCAACCTTTCTGAGTCAAATAGTTGCCGATTTCGATAAAATCTTAGTCAGAATCTGCTTTTTCGCCTCTTATTGTACCCAAATCTACCTTAGAAATGCAGATATATACTTAAAACACCTTCTTTTGGGACAAATAATTAGTTTTCGCCCTTGATTTACGGAAGATTATAGCCAAAACATGCATTTTCATAACTTAGCGAACTGAAATCAACATTAAAACTGCAGATAACTACTTCAAAATTCACTTCCTTGAAATGATAATAGGTTTTTCTTTGTCATTTTAAACAGATTCCGGTCAAAATCGGCTTCTTCGACTCATATCGTACCTAAAACCGCATCAAAACTGCAAATATCAGTTTAAACTATCATTTTTTGATACAAACAGTTATATATTCATGTCAATATCTTTCAAATTCTAGTCAAAATCGGCGTCTTTGGGCATTTTAGTAACGAAAACCTTAATAAACTATTAGATTTCGACGTAAGGCAACCTTTCTGAGTCAAATAGTTGTTGATTTCGATAAAATATTAGTCAGAATCTGCTTTTTCGCCTCTTATGGTACCCAAATCTACCTTAGAAATGCGGATATATACTTAAAACACCTTCTTTTGGGACAAATAATTGGTTTTCGCCCTTGATTTACGGAAGATTATAACCAAAACATGCATTTTCATAACTTAGCGAACTGAAATCTACATTAAAACTGCAGATAACTACTTAAAAATTCACTTCCTTGAATTGATAATAGGTTTTTCTTTGTCATTTTAAACAGATTCCAGTCAAAATCGGCTTCTTCGATTCATATCGTATCTAAAACCGCATCAAAACTGCAAATATCAGTTTAATCTATCATTTTTTGATACAAACAGTTATATATTCATGTCAATATCTTTCAAATTCTAGTCAAAATCGGCGTCTTTGGGCATTTTAGTAACGAAAACCTTAATAAACTATTAGATTTCGACGTAAGGCAACCTTTCTGAGTCAAATAGTTGCCGATTTCGATAAAATCTTAGTCAGAATCTGCTTTTTCGCCTCTTATTGTACCCAAATCTACCTTAGAAATGCAGATATATACTTAAAACACCATCTTTTGGGACAAATAATTGGTTTTCGCCCTTGATTTACGGAAGATTATAGCCAAAACATGCATTTTCATAACTTAGCGAACTGAAATCTACATTAAAACTGCAGATAACTACTTAAAAATTCACTTCCTTGAATTGATAATAGGTTTTTCTTTGTCATTTTAAACAGATTCCAGTCAAAATCGGCTCCTTCGACTCATATCGTACCTAAAACCGCATCAAAACTGCAAATATCAGTTTAAACTATCATTTTTTGATACAAACAGTTATATATTCATGTCAATATCTTTCAAATTCTAGTCAAAATCGGCGTCTTTGGGCATTTTAGTAACGAAAACCTTAATAAACTATTAGATTTCGACGTAAGGCAACCTTTCTGAGTCAAATAGTTGCCGATTTCTACAAAATCTTAGTCAGAATCTGCTTTTTCACCTCTTATTGTACCCAAATCTACCTTAGAAATGCAGATATATACTTAAAACACCTTATTTGGGACAAATAATTGGTTTTCGCCCTTGATTTACGGAAGATTATAGCCAAAACATGAATTGATAATAGGTTTTTCTTGTCATTTTAAACAGATTCCAGTCAAAATCGGCTTCTTCGACTCATATCGTACCTAAAACCGCATCAAAACTGCAAATATCAGTTTAAATTATCATTTTTTGATACAAACAGTTATATATTCATGTCAATATCTTTCAAATTCTAGTCAAAATCGGCGTCTTTGGGAATTTTAGTAACGAAAACCTTAATAAACTATTAGATTTCGACGTAAGGCAACCTTTCTGAGTCAAATAGTTGCCGATTTCGATAAAATCTTAGTCAGAATCTGCTTTTTCGCCTCTTATTGTACCCAAATCTACCTTAGAAATGCAGATATATACTTAAAACACCTTCTTTTGGGACAAATAATTGGTTTTCGCCCTTGATTTACGGAAGATTATAGCCAAAACATGCATTTTCATAACTTAGCGAACTGAAATCTACATTAAAACTGCAGATAACTACTTAAAAATTCACTTCCTGGAATTGATAATAGGTTTTTCTTTGTCATTTTAAACAGATTCCAGCCAAAATCGGCTTCTTCGATTCATATCGTATCTAAAACCGCATCAAAACTGCAAATATCAGTTTAAATTATCATTTTTTGATACAAACAGTTATATATTCATGTCAATATCTTTCAAATTCTAGTCAAAATCGGCGTCTTTGGGAATTTTAGTAACGAAAACCTTAATAAACTATTAGATTTCGACGTAAGGCAACCTTTCTGAGTCAAATAGTTGCCGATTTCGATAAAATCTTAGTCAGAATCTGCTTTTTCGCCTCTTATTGTACCCAAATCTACCTTAGAAATGCAGATATATACTTAAAACACCTTCTTTTGGGACAAATAATTGGTTTTCGCCCTTGATTTACGGAAGATTATAGCCAAAACATGCATTTTCATAACTTAGCGAACTGAAATCTACATTAAAACTGCAGATAACTACTTAAAAATTCACTTCCTGGAATTGATAATAGGTTTTTCTTTGTCATTTTAAACAGATTCCAGTCAAAATCGGCTTCTTCGATTCATATCGTATCTAAAACCGCATCAAAACTGCAAATATCAGTTTAAACTATCATTTTTTGATACAAACAGTTATATATTCATGTCAATATCTTTCAAATTCTAGTCAAAATCGGCGTCTTTGGGCATTTTAGTAACGAAAACCTTAATAAACTATTAGATTTCGACGTAAGGCAAACTTTCTGAGTCAAATAGTTGCCGATTTCGATAAAATCTTAGTCAGAATCTGCTTTTTCGCCTCTTATTGTACCCAAATCTACCTTAGAAATGCAGATATATACTTAAAACACCTTCCTTTGGGACAAATAATTGGTTTTCGCCCTTGATTTACGGAAGATTATAGCCAAAACATGCATTTTCATAACTTAGCGAACTGAAATCTACTTTAAAACTGCAGATAACTACTTAAAAATTCACTTCCTTGAATTGATAATAGGTTTTTCTTTGTCATTTTAAACAGATTCCAGTCAAAATCGGCTTCTTCGATTCATATCGTATCTAAAACCGCATCAAAACTGCAAATATCAGTTTAAACTATAATTTTTTGATACAAACAGTTATATATTCATGTCAATATCTTTCAAATTCTAGTCAAAATCGGCGTCTTTGGGCATTTTAGTAACGAAAACCTTAATAAACTATTAGATTTCGACGTAAGGCAACCTTTCTGAGTCAAATAGTTGCCGATTTCGATAAAATCTTAGTCAGAATCTGCTTTTTCGCCTCTTATTGTACCCAAATCTACCTTAGAAATGCAGATATATACTTAAAACACCTTCTTTTGGGACAAATAATTGGTTTTCGCCCTTGATTTACGGAAGATTATAGCCAAAACATGCATTTTCATAACTTAGCGAACTGAAATCTACATTAAAACTGCAGATAACTACTTAAAAATTCACTTCTTTGAATTGATAATAGGTTTTTCTTTGTCATTTTAAACAGACTCCAGTCAAAATCGGCTTCTTCGATTCATATCGTATCTAAAACCGCATCAAAACTGCAAATATCAGTTTAAACTATCATTTTTTGATACAAACAGTTATATATTCATGTCAATATCTTTCAAATTCTAGTCATAATCGGCGTCTTTGGGCATTTTAGTAACGAAAACCTTAATAAACTATTAGATTTCGACGTAAGGCAACCTTTCTGAGTCAAATAGTTGCCGATTTCGATAAAATCTTAGTCAGAATCTGCTTTTTCGCCTCTTATTGTACCCAAATCTACCTTAGAAATGCAGATATATACTTAAAACACCTTCTTTTGGGACAAATAATTGGTTTTCGCCCTTGATTTACGGAAGAATATAGCCAAAACATGCATTTTCATAACTTAGCGAACTGAAATCTACATTAAAACTGCAGATAACTACTTAAAAATTCACTTCCTTGAATTGATAATAGGTTTTTCTTTGTCATTTTAAACAGATTCCAGTCAAAATCGGCTTCTTCTACTCATATCGTACCTAAAACCGCATCAAAACTGCAAATACCAGTTTAAACTATCATTTTTTGATACAAACAGTTATATATTCATGTCAATATCTTCCAAATTCTAGTCAAAATCGGCATCTTTGGGCATTTTAGTAACGAAAACCTTAATAAACTATTAGATTTCGACGTAAGGCAACCTTTCTGAGTCAAATAGTTGCCGATTTCGATAAAATCTTAGTCAGAATCTGCTTTTTCGCCTCTTATTGTACCCAAATCTACCTTAGAAATGCAGATATATACTTAAAACACCTTCTTTTGGGACAAATAATTGGTTTTCGCCCTTGATTTACGGAAGATTATAGCCAAAACATGCATTTTCATAACTTAGCGAACTGAAATCTACATTAAAACTGCAGATAACTACTTAAAAATTCACTTCCTTGAATTGATAATAGGTTTTTCTTTGTCATTTTAAACAGATTCCAGTCAAAATCGGCTTCTTCGATTCATATCGTATCTAAAACCGCATCAAAACTGCAAATATCAGTTTAAACTATCATTTTTTGATACAAACAGTTATATATTCATGTCAATATCTTTCAAATTCTAGTCAAAATCGGCGTCTTTGGGCATTTTAGTAACGAAAACCTTAATAAACTATTAGATTTCGACGTAAGGCAACCTTTCTGAGTCAAATAGTTGCCGATTTCGATAAAATCTTAGTCAGAATCTGCTTTTTCGATTCTTATTGTACCCAAACCTACCTTAGAAATGCAGATATATACTTAAAACACCTTCTTTTGGGACAAATAATTGGTTTTCGCCCTTGATTTACGGAAGATTATAGCCAAAACATGCATTTTCATAACTTAGCGAACTGAAATCTACATTAAAACTGCAGATAACTACTTAAAAATTCACTTCCTTGAATTGATAATAGGTTTTTCTTTGTCATTTTAAACAGATTTTAGTCAAAATCGGCTTCTTCGACTCATATCGTACCTAAAACCGCATCAAAACTGCAAATATCAGTTTAAACTATCATTTTTTGATACAAACAGTTATATATTCATGTCAATATCTTTCAAATTCTAGTCAAAATCGGCGTCTTTGGGCATTTTAGTAACGAAAACCTTAAGAAACTATTAGATTTCGACGTAAGTCAACCTTTCTGAGTCAAATAGTTGCCGATTTCGATAAAATCTTAGTCAGAATCTGCTTTTTCGATTCTTATTGTACCCAAACCTACCTTAGAAATGCAGATATATACTTAAAACACCTTCTTTTGGGACAAATAATTGGTTTTCGCCCTTGATTTACGGAAGATTATAGCCAAAACATGCATTTTCATAACTTAGCGAACTGAAATCTACATTAAAACTGCAGATAACTACTTAAAAATTCACTTCCTTGAATTGATAATAGGTTTTTCTTTGTCATTTTAAACAGATTCCAGTCAAAATCGGCTTCTTCGACTCATATCGTATCTAAAACCGCATCAAAACTGCAAATATCAGTTTAAACTATCATTTTTTGATACAAACAGTTATATATTCATGTCAATATCTTTCAAATTCTAGTCAAAATCGGCGTCTTTGGGCATTTTAGTAACGAAAACCCTAATAAACTATTAGATTTCGACGTAAGGCAACCTTTCTGAGTAAAATAGTTGCCGATTTCGATAAAATCGTAGTCAGAATCTGCTTTTTCGCCTCTTATTGTACCCAGATCTACCCTAGAAATGCAGATATATACTTAAAACACCTTCTTTTGGGACAAATAATTGGTTTTCGCCCTTGATTTACGGAAGATTATAGCCAAAACATGCATTTTCATAACTTAGCGAACTGAAATCTACATTAAAACTGCAGATAACTACTTAAAAATTCACTTCCTTGAATTGATAATAGGTTTTTCTTTGTCATTTTAAACAGATTCCAGTCAAAATCGGCTTCTTCGATTCATATCGTATCTAAAACCGCATCAAAACTGCAAATATCAGTTTAAACTATCATTTTTTGATACAAACAGTTATATATTCATGTCAATATCTTTCAAATTCTAGTCAAAATCGGCGTCTTTGGGCATTTTAGTAACGAAAACCTTAATAAACTATTAGATTTCGACGTAAGGCAACCTTTCTGAGTCAAATAGTTGCCGATTTCGATAAAATCTTAGTCAGAATCTGCTTTTTCGATTCTTATTGTACCCAAACCTACCTTAGAAATGCAGATATATACTTAAAACACCTTATTTTGGGACAAATAACTGGTTTTCGCCCTTGATTTACGGAAGATTATAGCCAAAACATGAATTGATAATAGGTTTTTCTTGTCATTTTAAACAGATTCCAGTCAAAATCGGCTTCTTCGACTCATATCGTACCTAAAACCGCATCAAAACTGCAAATATCAGTTTAATCTATCATTTTTTGATACAAACAGTTATATATTCATGCCAATATCTTTCAAATTCTAGTCGAAATCGGCGTCTTTGGGCATTTTAGTAACGAAAACCTTAATAAACTATTAGATTTCGACGTAAGGCAACCTTTCTAAGTCAAATAGTTGCCGATTTCGATAAAATCTTGGTCAGAATCTGCTTTTTCGCCTCTTATTGTACCCAAATCTACCTTAGAAATGCAGATATATACTTAAAACACCTTCTTTTGGAACAAATAATTGGTTTTCGCCCTTGATTTACGGAAGATTATAGCCAAAACATGCATTTTCATAACTTAGCGAACTGAAATCTACATTAAAACTGCAGATAACTACTTAAAAATTCACTTCCTTGAATTGATAATAGGTTTTTCTTTGTCATTTTAAACAGATTCCAGTCAAAATCGGTTTCTTCGATTCATATCGTATCTAAAACCGCATCAAAACTGCAAATATCAGTTTAAACTATCATTTTTTGATACAAACAGTTATATATTCATGTCAATATCTTTCAAATTCTAGTCAAAATCGGCGTCTTTGGGCATTTTAGTAATGAAAACCTTAATAAACTATTAGATTTCGACGTAAGGCAACCTTTCTGAGTCAAATAGTTGCCGATTTCGATAAAATCTTAGTCAGAATCTGCTTTTTCGCCTCTTATTGTACCCAAATCTACCTTAGAAATGCAGATATATACTTAAAACACCTTCTTTTGGAACAAATAATTGGTTTTCGCCCTTGATTTACGGAAGATTATAGCCAAAACATGCATTTTCATAACTTAGCGAACTGAAATCTACATTAAAACTGCAGATAACTACTTAAAAATTCACTTCCTTGAATTGATAATAGGTTTTTCTTTGTCATTTTAAACAGATTCCAGTCATAATCGGCTTCTTCGATTCATATCGTATCTAAAACCGCATCAAAACTGCAAATATCAGTTTAAACTATCATTTTTTGATACAAACAGTTATATATTCATGTCAATATCTTTCAAATTCTAGTCAAAATCGGCGTCTTTGGGCATTTTAGTAACGAAAACCTTAATAAACTATTAGATTTCGACGTGAGGCAACCTTTCTGAGTCAAATAGTTTCCGATTTCGATAAAATCTTAGTCAGAATCTGCATTTTCGCCTCTTATTGTACCCAAATCTACCTTAGAAATGCAGATATATACTTAAAACACCTTCTTTTGGGACAAATAATTGGTTTTCGCCCTTGATTTACGGAAGATTATGGCCAAAACATGCATTTTCATAACTTAGCGAACTGAAATCTACATTAAAACTGCAGATAACTACTTAAAAATTCACTTCCTTGAATTGATAATAGGTTTTTCTTTGTCATTTTAAACAGATTCCAGTCAAAATCGGCTTCTTCGATTCATATCGTATCTAAAACCGCATCAAAACTGCAAATATCAGTTTAAACTATCATTTTTTGATACAAACAGTTATATATTCATGTCAATATCTTTCAAATTCTAGTCAAAATCGGCGTCTTTGGGCATTTTAGTAACGAAAACCTTAATAAACTATTAGATTTCGACGTAAGGCAACCTTTCTGAGTCAAATAGTTGCCGATTTCGATAAAATCTTAGTCAGAATCTGCTTTTTCGCCTCTTATTGTACCCAAATCTACCTTAGAAATGCAGATATATACTTAAAACACCTTCTTTTGGGACAAATAATTGGTTTTCGCCCTTGATTTACGGAAGATTATAGCCAAAACATGCATTTTCATAACTTAGCGAACTGAAATCTACATTAGAACTGCAGATAACTACTTAAAAATTCACTTCCTTGAATTGATAATAGGTTTTTCTTTGTCATTTTAAACAGATTCCAGTCAAAATCGGCTTCTTCGATTCATATCGTATCTAAAACCGCATCAAAACTGCAAATATCAGTTTAAACTCTCATTCTTTGATACAAACAGTTATATATTCATGTCAATATCTTTCAAATTCTAGTCAAAATCGGCGTCTTTGGGCATTTTAGTAACGAAAACCTTAATAAACTATTAGATTTCGACGTAAGGCAACCTTTCTGAGTCAAATAGTTGCCGATTTCGATAAAATCTTGGTCAGAATCTGCTTTTTCGCCTCTTATTGTACCCAAATCTACCTTAGAAATGCAGATATATACTTAAAACACCTTCTTTTGGGACAAAAAATTGGTTTTCGCCCTTGATTTACGGAAGATTATAGCCAAAACATGCATTTTCATAACTTAGCGAACTGAAATCTACATTAAAACTGCAGATAACTACTTAAAAATTCACTTCCTTGAATTGATAATAGGTTTTTCTTTGTCATTTTAAACAGATTCCAGTCAAAATCGGCTTCTTCGATTCATATCGTATCTAAAACCGCATCAAAACTGCAAATATCAGTTTAAACTATCATTTTTTGATACAAACAATTATATATTCATGTCAATATCTTTCAAATTCTAGTCAAAATCGGCGTCTTTGGGCATTTTAGTAACGAAAACCTTAATAAACTATTAGATTTCGACGTAAGGCAACCTTTCTGAGTCAAATAGTTGCCGATTTCGATAAAATCTTAGTCAGAATCTGCTTTTTCGCCTCTTATTGTACCCAAATCTACCTTAGAAATGCAGATATATACTTAAAACACCTTCTTTTGGGACAAATAATTGGTTTTCGCACTTGATTTACGGAAGATTATAACCAAAACATGCATTTTCATAACTTAGCGAACTGAAATCTACATTAAAACTGCAGATAACTACTTAAAAATTCACTTCCTTGAATTGATAATAGGTTTTTCTTTGTCATTTTAAACAGATTTTAGTCAAAATCGGCTTCTTCGACTCATATCGTACCTAAAACCGCATCAAAACTGCAAATATCAGTTTAAACTATCATTTTTTGATACAAACAGTTATTTATTCATGTCAATATCTTTCAAATTCTAGTCAAAATCGGCGTCTTTGGGCATTTTAGTAACGAAAACCTTAAGAAACTATTAGATTTCGACGTAAGTCAACCTTTCTGAGTCAAATAGTTGCCGATTTCGATAAAATCTTAGTCAGAATCTGCTTTTTCGATTCTTATTGTACCCAAACCTACCTTAGAAATGCAGATATATACTTAAAACACCTTCTTTTGGGACAAATAATTGGTTTTCGCCCTTGATTTACGGAAGATTATTGCCCAAACATGCATTTTCATAACTTAGCGAACTGAAATCTACATTAAAACTGCAGATAACTACTTAAAAATTCACTTCCTTGAATTGATAATAGGTTTTTCTTTGTCATTTTAAACAGATTCCAGTCAAAATCGGCTTCTTCGACTCATATCGTATCTAAAACCGCATCAAAACTGCAAATATCAGTTTAAACTATCATTTTTTGATACAAACAGTTATATATTCATGTCAATATCTTTCAAATTCTAGTCAAAATCGGCGTCTTTGGGCATTTTAGTAACGAAAACCTTAATAAACTATTAGATTTCGACGTAAGGCAAACTTTCTGAGTCAAATAGTTGCCGATTTCGATAAAATCTTAGTCAGAATCTGCTTTTTCGCCTCTTATTGTACCCAAATCTACCTTAGAAATGCAGATATATACTTAAAACACCTTCTTTTGGGACAAATAATTGGTTTTCGCCCTTGATTTACGGAAGATTATAGCCAAAACATGCATTTTCATAACTTAGCGAACTGAAATCTACATTAAAACTGCAGATAACTACTTAAAAATTCACTTCCTTGAATTGATAATAGGTTTTTCTTTGTCATTTTAAACAGATTCCAGTCAAAATCGGCTTCTTCGATTCATATCGTATCTAAAACCGCATCAAAACTGCAAATATCAGTTTAAACTATCATTTTTTGATACAAACAGTTATATATTCATGTCAATATCTTTCAAATTCTAGTCAAAATCGGCGTCTTTGGGCATTTTAGTAACGAAAACCCTAATAAACTATTAGATTTCGACGTAAGGCAACCTTTCTGAGTAAAATAGTTGCCGATTTCGATAAAATCTTAGTCAGAATCTGCTTTTTCGCCTCTTATTGTACCCAGATCTACCTTAGAAATGCAGATATATACTTAAAACACCTTCTTTTGGGACAAATAATTGGTTTTCGCCCTTGATTTACGGAAGATTATAGCCAAAACATGCATTTTCATAACTTAGCGAACTGAAATCTACATTAAAACTGCAGATAACTACTTAAAAATTCACTTCCTTGAATTGATAATAGGTTTTTCTTTGTCATTTTAAACAGATTCCAGTCAAAATCGGCTTCTTCGATTCATATCGTATCTAAAACCGCATCAAAACTGCAAATATCAGTTTAAACTATCATTTTTTGATACAAACAGTTATATATTCATGTCAATATCTTTCAAATTCTAGTCAAAATCGGCGTCTTTGGGCATTTTAGTAACGAAAACCTTAATAAACTATTAGATTTCGACGTAAGGCAACCTTTCTGAGTCAAATAGTTGTTTATTTCGATAAAATCTTAGTCAGAATCTGCTTTTTCGCCTCTTATTGTACCCAAATCTACCTTAGAAATGCAGATATATACTTAAAACACCTTCTTTTGGGACAAATAATTGGTTTTCGCCCTTGATTTACGGAAGATTATAACCAAAACATGAATTTTCATAACTTAGCGAACTGAAATCTACATTAAAACTGCAGATAACTACTTAAAATTTCACTTCCTTCAATTGATAATAGGTTTTTCTTTGTCATTTTAAACAGATTCCAGTCAAAATCGGCTTCTTCGATTCATATCGTATCTAAAACCGCATCAAAACTGCAAATATCAGTTTAAACTATCATTTTTTGATACAAACAGTTATATATTCATGTCAATATCTTTCAAATTCTAGTCAAAATCGGCGTCTTTGGGCATTTTAGGAACGAAAACGTTAATAAAGGATTAGATTTCGACGTAAGGCAACCTTTCTGAGTCAAATAGTTGTTGATTTCGATAAAATATTAGTCAGAATCTGCTTTTTCGCCTCTTATTGTACCCAAATCTACCTTAGAAATGCAGATATATACTTAGAACACCTTCTTTTGGGACAAATAATTGGTTTTCGCCCTTGATTTACGGAAGATTATAGCCAAAACATGCATTTTCATAACTTAGCGAACTGAAATCTACATTAAAACTGCAGATAACTACTTAAAAATTTACTTCCTTGAATTGATAATAGGTTTTTCTTTGTCATTTTAAACAGATTCCAGTCAAAATCGGCTTCTTCGATTCATATCGTATCTAAAACCGCATCAAAACTGCAAATATCAGTTTAAACTATCATTTTTTGATACAAACAGTTATATATTCATGTCAATATCTTTCAAATTCTAGTCAAAATCGGCGTCTTTGGGCATTTTAGTAACGAAAACCTTAATAAACTATTAGATTTCGACGTAAGGCAACCTTTCTGAGTCAAATAGTTGTTGATTTCGATAAAATCTTAGTCAGAATCTGCTTTTTCGCCTCTTATTGTAACCAAATCTACCTTAGAAATGCAGATATATACTTATAACACCTTCTTTTGGGACAAATAATTGATTTTCGCCCTTGATTTACGGAAGATTATAGCCAAAACATGCATTTTCATAACTTAGCGAACTGAAATCTACATTAAAACTGCAGATAACTACTTAAAAATTCACTTCCTTGAATTGATAATAGGTTTTTCTTTGTCATTTTAAACAGATTCCAGTCAAAATCGGCTTCTTCGATTCATATCGTATCTAAAACCGCATCAAAACTGCAAATATCAGTTTAAACTATCATTTTTTGATACAAACAGTTATATATTCATGTCAATATCTTTCAAATTCTAGTCAAAATCGGCGTCTTTGGGCATTTTAGTAACGAAAACCTTAATAAACTATTAGATTTCGACGTAAGGCAACCTTTCTGAGTCAAATAGTTGTTTATTTCGATAAAATCTTAGTCAGAATCTGCTTTTTCGCCTCTTATTGTACCCAAATCTACCTTAGAAATGCAGATATATACTTAAAACACCTTCTTTTGGGACAAATAATTGGTTTTCGCCCTTGATTTACGGAAGATTATAACCAAAACATGCATTTTCATAACTTAGCGAACTGAAATCTACATTAAAACTGCAGATAACTACTTAAAATTTCACTTCCTTCAATTGATAATAGGTTTTTCTTTGTCATTTTAAACAGATTCCAGTCAAAATCGGCTTCTTCGATTCATATCGTATCTAAAACCGCAACAAAACTGCAAATATCAGTTTAAACTATCATTTTTTGATACAAACAGTTATATATTCATGTCAATATCTTTCAAATTCTAGTCAAAATCGGCGTCTTTGGGCATTTTAGGAACGAAAACCTTAATAAACTATTAGATTTCGACGTAAGGCAACCTTTCTGAGTCAAATAGTTGTTGATTTCGATAAAATATTAGTCAGAATCTGCTTTTTCGCCTCTTAATGTACCCAAATCTACCTTAGAAATGCAGATATATACTTAAAACACCTTCTTTTGGGACAAATAATTGGTTTTCGCCCTTGATTTACGGAAGATTATAGCCAAAACATGCATTTTCATAACTTAGCGAACTGAAATCTACATTAAAACTGCAGATAACTACTTAAAAATTTACTTCCTTGAATTGATAATAGGTTTTTCTTTGTCATTTTAAACAGATTCCAGTCAAAATCGGCTTCTTCGATTCATATCGTATCTAAAACCGCATCAAAACTGCAAATATCAGTTTAAACTATCATTTTTTGATACAAACAGTTATATATTCATGTCAATATCTTTCAAATTCTAGTCAAAATCGGCGTCTTTGGGCATTTTAGTAACGAAAACCTTAATAAACTATTAGATTTCGACGTAAGGCAACCTTTCTGAGTCAAATAGTTGTTGATTTCGATAAAATCTTAGTCAGAATCTGCTTTTTCGCCTCTTATTGTACCCAAATCTACCTTAGAAATGCAGATATATACTTAAAACACCTTCTTTTGGGACAAATAATTGGTTTTCGCCCTTGATTTACGGAAGATTATAGCCAAAACATGCATTTTCATAACTTAGCGAACTGAAATCTACATTAAAACTGCAGATAACTACTTAAAAATTCACTTCCTTGAATTGATAATAGGTTTTTCTTTGTCATTTTAAACAGATTGCAGTCAAAATCGGCTTCTTCGACTCACATCGTACCTAAAACCGCATCAAAACTGCAAATATCAGTTTAAACTATCATTTTTTGATACAAACAGTTATATATTCATGTCAATATCTTTCAAATTCTAGTCAAAATCGGCGTCTTTGGGCATTTTAGTAACGAAAACCTTAATAAACTATTAGATTTCGACGTAAGGCAACCTTTCTGACTCAAATGGTTGCCGATTTCGATAAAATCTTAGTCAGAATCTGCTTTTTTGCCTCTTATTGTACCCAAATCTACCTTAGAAATGCAGATATATACTTGAAACACCTTCTTTTGGGACAAATAATTGGTTTTCGCGCTTGATTTACGGAAGATTATAGCCAAAACATGCATTTTCATAACTTAGCGAACTGAAATCTACATTAAAACTGCAGATAACTACTTAAAAATTCACTTCCTTGAAATGATAATAGGTTTTTCTTTGTCATTTTAAACAGATTCCAGTCAAAATCGGCTTCTTCGACTCATATCGTACCTAAAACCGCATCAAAACTGCAAATATCAGTTCAAACTATCATTTTTTGATACAAACAGTTATATATTCATGTCAATATCTTTCAAATTCTAGTCAAAATCTGCGTCTTTGGGCATTTTAGTAACGAAAACCTTAATAAACTATTAGATTTCGACGTAAGGCAACCTTTCTGAGTCAAATAGTTGCCGATTTCGATAAAATCTTAGTCAGAATCTGCTTTTTCGCCTCTTATTGTACCCAAATCTACCTTAGAAATGCAGATATATACTTAAAACACCTTCTTTTGGGACAAACAATTGGTTTTCGCCCTTGATTTACGGAAGATTATAGCCAAAACTTGCATTTTCATAACTTAGCGAACTGAAATCTACATTAAAACTGCAGATAACTACTTCAAAATTCACTTCCTTGAATTGATAATAGGTTTTTCTTTGTCATTTCAAACAGATTCCAGTCAAAATCGGCTTCTTCGACTCATATCGTACCTAAAACCGCATCAAAACTGCAAATATCTGTTTAAACTATCATTTTTTGATACAAACAGTTATATATTCATGTCAATATCTTTCAAATTCTAGTCAAAATCGGCGTCTTTGTGCATTTTAGTAACGAAAACCTTAATAAACTATTAGATTTCGACGTAAGGCAACCTTTCTGACTCAAATGGTTGCCGATTTCGATAAAATCTTAGTCAGAATCTGCTTTTTTGCCTCTTATTGTACCCAAATCTACCTTAGAAATGCAGATATATACTTGAAACACCTTCTTTTGGGACAAATAATTGGTTTTCGCGCTTGATTTACGGAAGATTATAGCCAAAACATGCATTTTCATAACTTAGCGAACTGAAATCTACATTAAAACTGCAGATAACTACTTAAAAATTCACTTCCTTGAAATGATAATAGGTTTTTCTTTGTCATTTTAAACAGATTCCAGTCAAAATCGGCTTCTTCGACTCATATCGTACCTAAAACCGCATCAAAACTGCAAATATCAGTTTAAACTATCATTTTTTGATACAAACAGTTATATATTCATGTCAATATCTTTCAAATTCTAGTCAAAATCGGCGTCTTTGGGCATTTTAGTAACGAAATCCTTAATAAACTATTAGATTTCGACGTAAGGCAACCTTTCTGAGTCAAATAGTTGCCGATTTCGATAAAATCTTAGTCAGAATCTGCTTTTTCGCCTCTTATTGTACCCAAATCTACCTTAGAAATGCAGATATATTCTTAAAACACCTTCTTTTGGGACAAATAATTGGTTTTCGCCCTTGATTTACGGAAGATTATAGCCAAAACATGCATTTTCATAACTTAGCGAACTGAAATCTACATTAAAACTGCAGATAACTACTTAAAAATTCACTTCCTTGAATTGATAATAGGTTTTTCTTTGTCATTTTAAACAGATTCCAGTCAAAATCGGCTTCTTCGACTCATATCGTACCTAAAACCGCATCAAAACTGCAAATATTAGTTTAAACTATCATTTTTTAATACAAACAGTTATATATTCATGTCAATATCTTTCAAATTCTAGTCAAAATCGGCGTCTTTGGGCATTTTAGTAACGAAAACCTTAATAAACTATTAGATTTCGACGTAAGGCAACCTTTCTGAGTCAAATAGTTGCCGATTTCGATAAAATCTTAGTCAGAATCTGCTTTTTCGCATCTTATTGTACCCAAATCTACCTTAGAAATGCAGATATATACTTAAAACACCTTCTTTTGGGACAAATAATTGGTTTTCGCCCTTGATTTACGGAAGATTATAGCCAAAACATGCATTTTCATAATTTTGCGAACTGAAATCAACATTAAAACTGCAGATAACTACTTAAAAATTCACTTCCTTGAATTGATAATAGGTTTTTCTTTGTCATTTTAAACAGATTCCAGTCAAAATCGGCTTCTTCGATTCATATCGTATCTAAAACCGCATCAAAACTGCAAATATCAGTTTAAACTATCATTTTTTGATACAAACAGTTATATATTCATGTCAATATCTTTCAAATTCTAGTCAAAATCGGCGTCTTTGGGCATTTTAGTAACGAAAACCTTAATAAACTATTAGATTTCGACGTAAGGCAACCTTTCTGAGTCAAATAGTTGCCGATTTCGATAAAATCTTAGTCAGAATCTGCTTTTTCGCCTCTTATTGTACCCAAATCTACCTTAGAAATGCAGATATATACTTAAAACACCTTCTTTTGGGACAAATAATTAGTTTTCGCCCTTGATTTTCCGAAGATTATAGCCAAAACATGCATTTTCATAACTTAGCGAACTGAAATCTACATTAAAACTGCAGATAACTACTTAAAAATTCACTTCCTTGAAATGATAATAGGTTTTTCTTTGTCATTTTAAACAGATTCCAGTCAAAATCGGCTTCTTCGACTCATATCGTACCTAAAACCGCATCAAAACTGCAAATATCAGTTTAAACTATCATTTTTTGATACAAACAGTTATATATTCATGTCAATATCTTTCAAATTCTAGTCAAAATCGGCGTCTTTGGGCATTTTAGTAACGAAAACCTTAATAAACTATTAGATTTCGACGTAAGGCAACCTTTTTGTGAGTCAAAGAGTTGCCGATTTCGATAAAATCTTAGTCAGAATCTGCTTTTTCGCCTCTTATTGTACCCAAATCTACCTTAGAAATGCAGATATACACTTAAAACACCTTCTTTTGGGACAAATAATTGGTTTTCGCCCTTGATTTACGGAAGATTATAGCCAAAACATGCATTTTCATAACTTAGCGAACTGAAATCTACATTAAAACTGCAGATAACTACTTAAAAATTCACTTCCTTGAATTGATAATAGGCTTTTCATTGTCATTTTAAACAGATTCCAGTCAAAATCGGCTTCTTCGATTCATATCGTATCTAAATCCGCATCAAAACTGCAAATATCAGTTTAAACTATCATTTTTTGATACAAACAGTTATATATTCATGTCAATATCTTTCAAATTCTAGTCAAAATCGGCGTCTTTGGGCATTTTAGTAACGAAAACCTTAATAAACTATTAGATTTCGACATAAGGCAACCTTTCTGAGTCAAATAGTTGTTGATTTCGATAAAATATTAGTCAGAATCTGCTTTTTCGCCTCTTATGGTACCCAAATCTACCTTAGAAATGCGGATATATACTTAAAACACCTTCTTTTTTGACAAATAATTGGTTTTCGCCCTTGATTTACGGAAGATTATAAATAAAACATGCATTTTCATAACTTAGCGAACTGAAATCTACATTAAAACTGCAGATAACTACTTAAAAATTCACTTCCTTGAATTGATAATAGGTTTTTCTTTGTCATTTTAAACAGATTCCAGTCAAAATCAGCTTCTTCGATTCATATCGTATCTAAAACCGCATCAAAACTGCAAATATCAGTTTAAACTATCATTTTTTGATACAAACAGTTATATATTCATGTCAATATCTTTCAAATTCTAGTCAAAATCGGCGTCTTTGGGCATTTTAGTAACGAAAACCTAAATAAACTATTAGATTTCGACGTAAGGCAACCTTTCTGAGTCAAATAGTTGCCGATTCCGATAAAATCTTAGTCAGAATCTGCTTTTTCGCCTCTTATTGTACCCAAATCTACCTTAGAAATGCAGATATATACTTAAAACACCATCTTTTGGGACAAATAATTGGTTTTCGCCCTTGATTTACGGAAGATTATAGCCAAAACATGCATTTTCATAACTTAGCGAACTGAAATCTACATTAAAACTGCAGATAACTACTTAAAAATTCACTTCCTTGAATTGATAATAGGTTTTTCTTTGTCATTTTAAACAGATTCCAGTCATAATCGGCTTCTTCGATTCATATCGTATCTAAAACCGCATCAAAACTGCAAATATCAGTTTAAACTATCATTTTTTGATACAAACAGTTATATATTCATGTCAATATCTTTCAAATTCTAGTCAAAATCGGCGTCTTTGGGCATTTTAGTAACGAAAACCTTAATAAACTATTAGATTTCGACGTAAGGCAACCTTTCTGAGTCAAATAGTTTCCGATTTCGATAAAATCTTAGTCAGAATCTGCATTTTCGCCTCTTATTGTACCCAAATCTACCTTAGAAATACAGATATATACTTAAAACACCTTCTTTTGGGACAAATAATTGGTTTTCGCCCTTGATTTACGGAAGATTATGGCCAAAACATGCATTTTCATAACTTAGCGAACTGAAATCTACATTAAAACTGCAGATAACTACTTAAAAATTCACTTCCTTGAATTGATAATAGGTTTTTCTTTGTCATTTTAAACAGATTCCAGTCAAAATCGGCTTCTTCGATTCATATCGTATCTAAAACCGCATCAAAACTGCAAATATCAGTTTAAACTATCATTTTTTGATACAAACAGTTATATATTCATGTCAATATCTTTCAAATTCTAGTCAAAATCGGCGTCTTTGGGCATTTTAGTAACGAAAACCTTAATAAACTATTAGATTTCGACGTAAGGCAACCTTTCTGAGTCAAATAGTTGCCGATTTCGATAAAATCTTAGTCAGAATCTGCTTTTTCGCCTCTTATTGTACCCAAATCTACCTTAGAAATGCAGATATATACTTAAAACACCTTCTTTTGGGACAAATAATTGGTTTTCGCCCTTGATTTACGGAAGATTATAGCCAAAACATGCATTTTCATAACTTAGCGAACTGAAATCTACATTAGAACTGCAGATAACTACTTAAAAATTCACTTCCTTGAATTGATAATAGGTTTTTATTTGTCATTTTAAACAGATTCCAGTCAAAATCGGCTTCTTCGATTCATATCGTATCTAAAACCGCATCAAAACTGCAAATATCAGTTTAAACTCTCATTTTTTGATACAAACAGTTATATATTCATGTCAATATCTTTCAAATTCTAGTCAAAATCGGCGTCTTTGGGCATTTTAGTAACGAAAACCTTAATAAACTATTAGATTTCGACGTAAGGCAACCTTTCTGAGTCAAATAGTTGCCGATTTCGATAAAATCTTGGTCAGAATCTGCTTTTTCGCCTCTTATTGTACCCAAATCTACCTTAGAAATGCAGATATATACTTAAAACACCTTCTTTTGGGACAAAAAATTGGTTTTCGCCCTTGATTTACGGAAGATTATAGCCAAAACATGCATTTTCATAACTTAGCGAACTGAAATCTACATTAAAACTGCAGATAACTACTTAAAAATTCACTTCCTTGAATTGATAATAGGTTTTTCTTTGTCATTTTAAACAGATTCCAGTCAAAATCGGCTTCTTCGATTCATATCGTACCTAAAACCGCATCAAAACTGCAAATATCTGTTTAAACTATCATTTTTTGATACAAACAGTTATATATTCATGTCAATATCTTTCAAATTCTAGTCAAAATCGGCGTCTTTGTGCATTTTAGTAACGAAAACCTTAATAAACTATTAGATTTCGACGTAAGGCAACCTTTCTGACTCAAATGGTTGCCGATTTCGATAAAATCTTAGTCAGAATCTGCTTTTTTGCCTCTTATTGTACCCAAATCTACCTTAGAAATGCAGATATATACTTGAAACACCTTCTTTTGGGACAAATAATTGGTTTTCGCGCTTGATTTACGGAAGATTATAGCCAAAACATGCATTTTCATAACTTAGCGAACTGAAATCTACATTAAAACTGCAGATAACTACTTAAAAATTCACTTCCTTGAAATGATAATAGGTTTTTCTTTGTCATTTTAAACAGATTCCAGTCAAAATCGGCTTCTTCGACTCATATCGTACCTAAAACCGCATCAAAACTGCAAATATCAGTTTAAACTATCATTTTTTGATACAAACAGTTATATATTCATGTCAATATCTTTCAAATTCTAGTCAAAATCGGCGTCTTTGGGCATTTTAGTAACGAAATCCTTAATAAACTATTAGATTTCGACGTAAGGCAACCTTTCTGAGTCAAATAGTTGCCGATTTCGATAAAATCTTAGTCAGAATCTGCTTTTTCGCCTCTTATTGTACCCAAATCTACCTTAGAAATGCAGATATATTCTTAAAACACCTTCTTTTGGGACAAATAATTGGTTTTCGCCCTTGATTTACGGAAGATTATAGCCAAAACATGCATTTTCATAACTTAGCGAACTGAAATCTACATTAAAACTGCAGATAACTACTTAAAAATTCACTTCCTTGAATTGATAATAGGTTTTTCTTTGTCATTTTAAACAGATTCCAGTCAAAATCGGCTTCTTCGATTCATATCGTACCTAAAACCGCATCAAAACTGCAAATATCTGTTTAAACTATCATTTTTTGATACAAACAGTTATATATTCATGTCAATATCTTTCAAATTCTAGTCAAAATCGGCGTCTTTGTGCATTTTAGTAACGAAAACCTTAATAAACTATTAGATTTCGACGTAAGGCAACCTTTCTGACTCAAATGGTTGCCGATTTCGATAAAATCTTAGTCAGAATCTGCTTTTTTGCCTCTTATTGTACCCAAATCTACCTTAGAAATGCAGATATATACTTGAAACACCTTCTTTTGGGACAAATAATTGGTTTTCGCGCTTGATTTACGGAAGATTATAGCCAAAACATGCATTTTCATAACTTAGCGAACTGAAATCTACATTAAAACTGCAGATAACTACTTAAAAATTCACTTCCTTGAAATGATAATAGGTTTTTCTTTGTCATTTTAAACAGATTCCAGTCAAAATCGGCTTCTTCGACTCATATCGTACCTAAAACCGCATCAAAACTGCAAATATCAGTTTAAACTATCATTTTTTGATACAAACAGTTATATATTCATGTCAATATCTTTCAAATTCTAGTCAAAATCGGCGTCTTTGGGCATTTTAGTAACGAAATCCTTAATAAACTATTAGATTTCGACGTAAGGCAACCTTTCTGAGTCAAATAGTTGCCGATTTCGATAAAATCTTAGTCAGAATCTGCTTTTTCGCCTCTTATTGTACCCAAATCTACCTTAGAAATGCAGATATATTCTTAAAACACCTTCTTTTGGGACAAATAATTGGTTTTCGCCCTTGATTTACGGAAGATTATAGCCAAAACATGCATTTTCATAACTTAGCGAACTGAAATCTACATTAAAACTGCAGATAACTACTTAAAAATTCACTTCCTTGAATTGATAATAGGTTTTTCTTTGTCATTTTAAACAGATTCCAGTCAAAATCGGCTTCTTCGACTCATATCGTACCTAAAACCGCATCAAAACTGCAAATATTAGTTTAAACTATCATTTTTTAATACAAACAGTTATATATTCATGTCAATATCTTTCAAATTCTAGTCAAAATCGGCGTCTTTGGGCATTTTAGTAACGAAAACCTTAATAAACTATTAGATTTCGACGTAAGGCAACCTTTCTGAGTCAAATAGTTGCCGATTTCGATAAAATCTTAGTCAGAATCTGCTTTTTCGCATCTTATTGTACAAATAATTGGTTTTCGCCCTTGATTTACCGAAAATTATAGCCAAAACATGCATTTTCATAACTTAGCGAACTGAAATCTACATTAAAACTGCAGATAATTACTTAAAAATTCACTTCCTTGAATTGATAATAGGTTTTTCTTTGTCATTTTAAACAGATTCCAGTCAAAATCGGCTTCTTCGATTCATATCGTATCTAAAACCGCATCAAAACTGCAAATATCAGTTTAAACTATCATTTTTTGATACAAACAGTTATATATTCATGTCAATATCTTTCAAATTCTAGTCAAAATCGTCGTCTTTGGGCATTTTAGTAACGAAAACCTTAATAAACTATTAGATTTCGACGTAAGGCAACCTTACTGAGTCAAATAGTTGCCGATTTCGATAAAATCTTAGTCAGAATCTGCTTTTTCGCCTCTTATTGTACCCAAATCTACCTTAGAAATGCAGATATATACTTAAAACACCATCTTTTGGGACAAATAATTGGTTTTCGCCCTTGATTTACGGAAGATTATAGCCAAAACATGCATTTTCATAACTTAGCGAACTGAAATCTACATTAAAACTGCAGATAACTACTTAAAAATTCACATCCTTGAATTGATAATAGGTTTTTCTTTGTCATTTTAAACAGATTCCAGTCAAAATCGGCTCCTTCGACTCATATCGTATCTAAAACCGCATCAAAACTGCAAATATCAGTTTAAACTATCATTTTTTGATACAAACAGTTATATATTCCTGTCAATATCTTTCAAATTCTAGTCAAAATCGGCGTCTTTGGGCATTTTAGTAACGAAAACCTTAATAAACTATTAGATTTCGACGTAAGGCAACCTTTCTGAGTCAAATAATTGCCGATTTCGATAAAATCTTAGTCAGAATCTGCTTTTTCGCCTCTTATTGTACCCAAATCTACCTTAGAAATGCAGATATATACTTAAAACACCTTCTTTTGGGACAAATAATTAGTTTTCGCCCTTGATTTTCGGAAGATTATAGCCAAAACATGCATTTTCATAACTTAGCGAACTGAAATCTACATTAAAACTGCAGATAACTACTTAAAAATTCACTTCCTTGAAATGATAATAGGTTTTTCTTTGTCATTTTAAACAGATTCCAGTCAAAATCGGCTTCTTCGACTCATATCGTACCTAAAACCGCATCAAAACTGCAAATATCAGTTTAAACTATCATTTTTTGATACAAACAGTTATATATTCATGTCAATATCTTTCAAATTCTAGTCAAAATCGGCGTCTTTGGGCATTTTAGTAACGAAAACCTTAATAAACTATTAGATTTCGACGTAAGGCAACCTTTTTGTGAGTCAAAGAGTTGCCGATTTCGATAAAATCTTAGTCAGAATCTGCTTTTTCGCCTCTTATTGTACCCAAATCTACCTTAGAAATGCAGATATACACTTAAAACACCTTCTTTTGGGACAAATAATTGGTTTTCGCCCTTGATTTACGGAAGATTATAGCCAAAACATGCATTTTCATAACTTAGCGAACTGAAATCTACATTAAAACTGCAGATAACTACTTAAAAATTCACTTCCTTGAATTGATAATAGGCTTTTCATTGTCATTTTAAACAGATTCCAGTCAAAATCGGCTTCTTCGATTCATATCGTATCTAAATCCGCATCAAAACTGCAAATATCAGTTTAAACTATCATTTTTTGATACAAACAGTTATATATTCATGTCAATATCTTTCAAATTCTAGTCAAAATCGGCGTCTTTGGGCATTTTAGTAACGAAAACCTTAATAAACTATTAGATTTCGACGTAAGGCAACCTTTCTGAGTCAAATAGTTGCCGATTTCGATAAAATCTTAGTCAGAATCTGCTTTTTCGCCTCTTATTGTACCCAAATCTACCTTAGAAATGCAGATATATACTTAAAACACCTTCTTTTGGGACAAATAATTGGTTTTCGCCCTTGATTTACGGAAGATTATAGCCAAAACATGCATTTTCATAACTTAGCGAACTGAAATCTACATTAGAACTGCAGATAACTACTTAAAAATTCACTTCCTTGAATTGATAATAGGTTTTTATTTGTCATTTTAAACAGATGCCAGTCAAAATCGGCTTCTTCGATTCATATCGTATCTAAAACCGCATCAAAACTGCAAATATCAGTTTAAACTCTCATTTTTTGATACAAACAGTTATATATTCATGTCAATATCTTTCAAATTCTAGTCAAAATCGGCGTCTTTGGGCATTTTAGTAACGAAAACCTTAATAAACTATTAGATTTCCACGTAAGGCAACCTTTCTGAGTCAAATAGTTGCCGATTTCGATAAAATCTTGGTCAGAATCTGCTTTTTCGCCTCTTATTGTACCCAAATCTACCTTAGAAATGCAGATATATACTTAAAACACCTTCTTTTGGGACAAAAAATTGGTTTTCGCCCTTGATTTACGGAAGATTATAGCCAAAACATGCATTTTCATAACTTAGCGAACTGAAATCTACATTAAAACTGCAGATAACTACTTAAAAATTCACTTCCTTGAATTGATAATAGGTTTTTCTTTGTCATTTTAAACAGATTCCAGTCAAAATCGGCTTCTTCGATTCATATCGTATCTAAAACCGCATCAAAACTGCAAATATCAGTTTAAACTATCATTTTTTGATACAAACAATTATATATTCATGTCAATATCTTTCAAATTCTAGTCAAAATCGGCGTCTTTGGGCATTTTAGTAACGAAAACCTTAATAAACTATTAGATTTCGACGTAAGGCAACCTTTCTGAGTCAAATAGTTGCCGTTTTCGATAAAATCTTAGTCAGAATCTGCTTTTTCGCCTCTTATTGTACCCAAATCTACCTTAGAAATGCAGATATATACTTAAAACACCTTCTTTTGGGACAAATAATTGGTTTTCGCACTTGATTTACGGAAGATTATAGCCAAAACATGCATTTTCATAACTTAGCGAACTGAAATCTACATTAAAACTGCAGATAACTACTTAAAAATTCACTTCCTTGAATTGATAATAGGTTTTTCTTTGTCATTTTAAACAGATTCCAGTCAAAATCGGCTTCTTCTACTCATATCGTACCTAAAACCGCATCAAAACTGCAAATATCACTTTAAACTATCATTTTTTGATACAAACAGTTATATATTCATGTCAATATCTTCCAAATTCTAGTCAAAATCGGCATCTTTTGGCATTTTAGTAACGAAAACCTTAATAAAATATTAGATTTCGACGTAAGGCAACCTTTCTGAGTCAAATAGTTGCCGATTTCGATAAAATCTTAGTCAGAATCTGCTTTTTCGCCTCTTATTGTACCCAAATCTACCTTAGAAATGCAGATATATACTTAAAACACCTTCTTTTGGGACAAATAATTGGTTTTCGCCCTTGATTTACGGAAGATTATAGCCAAAACATGCATTTTCATAACTTAGCGAACTGAAATCCACATTAAAACTGCAGATAACTACTTAAAAATTCACTTCCTTGAATTGATAATAGGTTTTTCTTTGTCATTTTAAACAGATTCCAGTCAAAATCGGCTTCTTCGACTCATATCGTACCTAAAACCGCATCAAAACTGCAAATATCAGTTTAAACTATCATTTTTTGATACAAACAGTTATATATTCATGTCAATATCTTTCAAATTCTAGTCAAAATCGGCGTCTTTGGGCATTTTAGTAACGAAAACCTTAATAAACTATTAGATTTCGACGTAAGGCAACCTTTCTGAGTCAAATAGTTGCCGATTTCGATAAAATCTTAGTCAGAATCTGCTTTTTCGCCTCTTATTGTACCCAAATCTACCTTAGAAATGCAGATATATACTTAAAACACCTTCTTTTGGGACAAATAATTGGTTTTCGCCCTTGATTTACGGAAGATTATAGCCAAAACATGCATTTTCATAACTTAGCGAACTGAAATCTACATTAAAACTGCAGATAACTACTTAAAAATTCACTTCCTTGAATTGATAATAGGTTTTTCTTTGTCATTTTAAACAGATTCCAGTCAAAATCGGCTTCTTCGACTCATATCGTACCTAAAACCGCATCAAAACTGCAAATATCAGTTTAAACTATCATTTTTTGATACAAACAGTTATATATTCATGTCAATATCTTTCAAATTCTAGTCAAAATCGGCGTCTTTGGGCATTTTAGTAACGAAAACCTTAAGAAACTATTAGATTTCGACGTAAGTCAACCTTTCTGAGTCAAATAGTTGCCGATTTCGATAAAATCTTAGTCAGAATCTGCTTTTTCGATTCTTATTGTACCCAAACCTACCTTAGAAATGCAGATATATACTTAAAACACCTTCTTTTGGGACAAATAATTGGTTTTCGCCCTTGATTTACGGAAGATTATAGCCAAAACATGCATTTTCATAACTTAGCGAACTGAAATCTAGATTAAAACTGCAGATAACTACTTAAAAATTCACTTCCTTGAATTGATAATAGGTTTTTCTTTGTCATTTTAAACAGATTCCAGTCAAAATCGGCTTCTTCGACTCATATCGTACCTAAAACCGCATCAAAACTGCAAATATCAGTTTAAACTATCATTTTTTGATACAAACAGTTATATATTCATGTCAATATCTTTCAAATTCTAGTCAAAATCGGCGTCTTTGGGCATTTTAGTAACGAAAACCTTAATAAACTATTAGATTTCGACGTAAGGCAACCTTTCTGAGTCAAATAGTTGCCGATTTCGATAAAATCTTAGTCAGAATCTGCTTTTTCGCCTCTTATTGTACCCAAATCTACCTTAGAAATGCAGATATATACTTAAAACACCTTCGTTTGGGACAAATAATTGGTTTTCGCCCTTGATTTACGGAAGATTATAGCCAAAACATGCATTTTCATAACTTAGCGAACTGAAATCTACATTAAAACTGCAGATAACTACTTAAAAATTCACTTCCTTGAATTGATAATAGGTTTTTCTTTGTCATTTTAAACAGATTCCAGTCAAAATCGGCTTCTTCGATTCATATCGTATCTAAAACCGCATCAAAACTGCAAATATCAGTTTAAACTATCATTTTTTGATACAAACAGTTATATATTCATGTCAATATCTTTCAAATTCTAGTCAAAATCGGCGTCTTTGGGCATTTTAGTAACGAAAACCTTAATAAACTATTAGATTTCGACGTAAGGCAAACTTTCTGAGTCAAATAGTTGCCGATTTCAATAAAATCTTAGTCAGAATCTGCTTTTTCGCCTCTTATTGTACCCAAATCTACCTTAGAAATGCAGATATATACTTAAAACACCTTCTTTTGGGACAAATAATTGGTTTTCGCCCTTGATTTATGGAAGATTATAGCCAAAACATGCATTTTCATAACTTAGCGAACTGAAATCTACATTAAAACTGCAGATAACTACTTAAAAATTCACTTCCTTGAATTGATAATAGGTTTTTCTTTGTCATTTTAAACAGATTCCAGTCAAAATCGGCTTCTTCGATTCATATCGTATCTAAAACCGCATCAAAACTGCAAATATCAGTTTAAACTATAATTTTTTGATACAAACAGTTATATATTCATGTCAATATCTTTCAAATTCTAGTCAAAATCGGCGTCTTTGGGCATTTTAGTAACGAAAACCTTAATAAACTATTAGATTTCGACGTAAGGCAACCTTTCTGAGTCAAATAGTTGCCGATTTCGATTAAATCTTAGTCAGAATCTGCTTTTTCGCCTCTTATTGTACCCAAATCTACCTTAGAAATGCAGATCTATACTTAAAACACCTTCTTTTGGGACAAATAATTGGTTTTCGCCCTTGATTTACGGAAGATTATAGCCAAAACATGCATTTTCATAACTTAGCGAACTGAAATCTACATTAAAACTGCAGATAACTACTTAAAAATTCACTTCCTTGAATTGATAATAGGTTTTTCTTTGTCATTTTAAACAGACTCCAGTCAAAATCGGCTTCTTCGATTCATATTGTATCTAAAACCGCATCAAAACTGCAAATATCAGTTTAAACTAAAATTTTTTGATACAAACAGTTATATATTCATGTCAATATCTTTCAAATTCTAGTCAAAATCGGCGTCTTTGGGCATTTTAGTAACGAAAACCTTAATAAACTATTAGATTTCGACGTAAGGCAACCTTTCTGAGTCAAATAGTTGCCGATTTCGATAAAATCTTAGTCAGAATCTGCTTTTTCGCCTCTTATTGTACCCAAATCTACCTTAGAAATGCAGATATATACTTTAAACACCTTCTTTTGGGACAAATAATTGGTTTTGCCCTTGATTTACGGAAGATTATAGCCAAAACATGCATTTTCATAACTTAGCGAACTGAAATCTACATTAAAACTGCAGATAACTACTTAAAAATTCACTTCCTTGAATTGATAATAGGTTTTTCTTTGTCATTTTAAACAGATTCCAGTCAAAATCGGCTTCTTCTACTCATATCGTACCTAAAACCGCATCAAAACTGCAAATATCAGTTTAAACTATCATTTTTTGATACAAACAGTTATATATTCATGTCAATATCTTCCAAATTCTAGTCAAAATCGGCATCTTTGGGCATTTCAGTAACGAAAACCTTAATAAACTATTAGATTTCGTCGTAAGGCAACCTTTCTGAGTCAAATAGTTGCCGATTTCGATAAAATCTTAGTCAGAATCTGCTTTTTAGCCTCTTATTGTACCCAAATCTACCTTAGAAATGCAGATATATACTTAAAACACCTTCTTTTGGGAAAAATAATTGGTTTTCGCCCTTGATTTACGGAAGATTATAGCCAAAACATGCATTTTCATAACTTAGCGAACTGAAATCTACATTAAAACTGCAGGTAACTACTTAAAAATTCACTTCCTTGAATTGATAATAGGTTTTTCTTTGTCATTTTAAACAGATTCCAGTCAAAATCGGCTTCTTCGATTCATATCGTATCTAAAACCGCATCAAAACTGCAAATATCAGTTTAAACTATCATTTTTTGATACAAACAGTTATATATTCATGTCAATATCTTTCAAATTCTAGTCAAAATCGGCGTCTTTGGGCATTTTAGTAACGAAAACCTTAAGAAACTATTAGATTTCGACGTAAGTCAACCTTTCTGAGTCAAATAGTTGCCGATTTCGATAAAATCTTAGTCAGAATCTGCTTTTTCGCCTCTTATTGTACCCAAATCTACCTTAGAAATGCAGATATATACTTAAAACACCTTCTTTTGGGACAAATAATTGGTTTTCGCCCTTGATTTACGGAAGATTATAGCCAAAACATGCATTTTCATAACTTAGCGAACTGAAATCTACATTAAAACTGCAGATAACTACTTAAAAATTCACTTCCTTGAATTGATAATAGGTTTTTCTTTGACATTTTAAACAGACTCCAGTCAAAATCGGCTTCTTCGATTCATATCGTATCTAAAACCGCATCAAAACTGCAAATATCAGTTTAAACTATCATTTTTTGATACAAACGGTTATATATACATGTCAATATCTTTGAAATTCTAGTCAAAATCGGCGTCTTTGGGCATTTTAGTAACGAAAACCCTAATAAACTATTAGATTTCGACGTAAGGCAACTTTTCTGAGTCAAATAGTTGCCGATTTCGATAAAATCTTAGTCAGAATCTGCCTTTTCGCCTCTTATTGTACCCAGATCTACCTTAGAAATGCAGATATATACTTAAAACACCTTCTTTTGGGACAAATAATTGGTTTTCGCCCTTGATTTACGGAAGATTATAGCCAAAACATGCATTTTCATAACTTAGCGAACTGAAATCTACATTAAAACTGCAGATAACTACTTAAAAATTCACTTCCTTGAATTGATAATAGGTTTTTCTTTGTCATTTTAAACAGATTCCAGTCAAAATCGGCTTCTTCGACTCATATCGTACCTAAAACCGCATCAAAACTGCAAATATCAGTTTAAACTATAATTTTTTGATACAAACAGTTATATATTCATGTCAATATCTTTCAAATTCTAGTCAAAATCGGCGTCTTTGGGCATTTTAGTAACGAAAACCTTAATAAACTATTAGATTTCGACGTAAGGCAACCTTTCTGAGTCAAATAGTTGCCGATTTCGATAAAATCTTAGTCAGAATCTGCTTTTTCGCCTCTTATTGTACCCAAATCTACCTTAGAAATGCAGATATATACTTAAAACACCTTCTTTTGGGAAAAATAATTGGTTTTCGCCCTTGATTTACGGAAGATTATAGCCAAAACATGCATTTTCATAACTTAGCGAACTGAAATCTACATTAAAACTGCAGATAACTACTTAAAAATTCACTTCCTTGAATTGATAATAGGTTTTTCTTTGACATTTTAAACAGACTCCAGTCAAAATCGGCTTCTTCGATTCATATCGTATCTAAAACCGCATCAAAACTGCAAATATCAGTTTAAACTATCATTTTTTGATACAAACGGTTATATATACATGTCAATATCTTTGAAATTCTAGTCAAAATCGGCGTCTTTGGGCATTTTAGTAACGAAAACCCTAATAAACTATTAGATTTCGACGTAAGGCAACTTTTCTGAGTCAAATAGTTGCCGATTTCGATAAAATCTTAGTCAGAATCTGCCTTTTCGCCTCTTATTGTACCCAGATCTACCTTAGAAATGCAGATATATACTTAAAACACCTTCTTTTGGGACAAATAATTGGTTTTCGCCCTTGATTTACGGAAGATTATAGCCAAAACATGCATTTTCATAACTTAGCGAACTGAAATCTACATTAAAACTGCAGATAACTACTTAAAAATTCACTTCCTTGAATTGATAATAGGTTTTTCTTTGTCATTTTAAACAGATTCCAGTCAAAATCGGCTTCTTCGACTCATATCGTATCTAAAACCGCATCAAAACTGCAAATATCAGTTTAAACTATAATTTTTTGATACAAACAGTTATATATTCATGTCAATGTCTTTCAAATTCTAGTCAAAATCGGCGTCTTTGGGCATTTTAGTAACGAAAACCTTAATAAACTATTAGATTTCGACGTAAGGCAACCTTTCTGAGTCAAATAGTTGCCGATTTCGATAAAATCTTAGTCAGAATCTGCTTTTTCGCCTCTTATTGTACCCAAATCTACCTTAGAAATGCAGATATATACTTAAAACACCTTCTTTTGGGACAAATAATTGGTTTTCGCCCTTGATTTACGGAAGATTATAGCCAAAACATGCATTTTCATAACTTAGCGAACTGAAATCTACATTAAAACTGCAGATAACTACTTAAAAATTCACTTCCTTGAATTGATAATAGGTTTTTCTTTGTCATTTTAAACAGACTCCAGTCAAAATCGGCTTCTTCGATTCATATCGTATCTAAAACCGCATCAAAACTGCAAATATCAGTTTAAACTATCATTTTTTGATACAAACAGTTATATATTCATGTCAATATCTTTGAAATTCTAGTCAAAATCGGCGTCTTTGGGCATTTTAGTAACGAAAACCCTAATAAACTATTAGATTTCGACGTAAGGCAACTTTTCTGAGTCAAATAGTTGCCGATTTCGATAAAATCTTAGTCAGAATCTGCCTTTTCGATTCTTATTGTACCCAGATCTACCTTAGAAATGCAGATCTATACTTAAAACACCTTCTTTTGGGACAAATAATTGGTTTTCGCCCTTGATTTACGGAAGATTATAGCCAAAACATGCATTTTCATAACTTAGCGAACTGAATTCTACATTAAAACTGCAGATAACTACTTAAAAATTCACTTCCTTGAATTGATAATAGGTTTTTCTTTGTCATTTTAAACAGATTCCAGTCAAAATCGGCTTCTTCGATTCATATCGTATCTAAAACCGCATCAAAACTGCAAATATCAGTTTAAACTATCATTTTTTGATACAAACAGTCATATATTCATGTCAATATCTTTCAAATTCTAGTCAAAATCGGCGTCTTTGGGCATTTTAGTAACGAAAACCTTAATAAACTATTAGATTTCGACGTAAGGCAACCTTTCTGAGTCAAATAGTTGCCGATTTCGATAAAATCTTAGTCAGAATCTGCTTTTTCGCCTCTTATTGTACCCAAATCTACCTTAGAAATGCAGATATATACTTAAAACACCTTCTTTTGGGACAAATAATTGGTTTTCGAATTTGATTTACGGAAGATTATAGCCAAAACATGCATTTTCATAACTTAGCGAACTGAAATCTACATTAAAACTGCAGATAACTACTTAAAAATTCACTTCCTTGAATTGATAATAGGTTTTTTTTTGTCATTTTAAACAGATTCCAGTCAAAATAGGCTTCTTCGATTCATATCGTATCTAAAACTGCATCAAAACTGCAAATATCAGTTTAAACTATAATTTTTTGATACAAACAGTTATATATTCATGTCAATATCTTTCAAATTCTAGTCAAAATCGGCGTCTTTGGGCATTTTAGTAACGAAAACCTTAATAAACTATTAGATTTCGACGTAAGGCAACCTTTCTGAGTCAAATAGTTGCCGATTTCGATAAAATCTTAGTCAGAATCTGCTTTTTCGCCTCTTATTGTACCCAAATCTACCTTAGAAATGCAGATATATACTTAAAACACCTTCTTTTGGGACAAATAATTGGTTTTCGCCCTTGATTTACGGAAGATTATAGCCAAAACATGCATTTTCATAACTTAGCGAACTGAAATCTACATTAAAACTGCAGATAACTACTTAAAAATTCACTTCCTTGAATTGATAATAGGTTTTTCTTTGTCATTTTAAACAGACTCCAGTCAAAATCGGCTTCTTCGATTCATATCGTATCTAAAACCGCATCAAAACTGCAAATATCAGTTTAAACTATCATTTTTTGATACAAACAGTTATATATTCATGTCAATATCTTTGAAATTCTAGTCAAAATCGGCGTCTTTGCGCATTTTAGTAACGAAAACCCTAATAAACTATTAGATTTCGACGTAAGGCAACTTTTCTGAGTCAAATAGTTGCCGATTTCGATAAAATCTTAGTCAGAATCTGCCTTTTCGATTCTTATTGTACCCAGATCTACCTTAGAAATGCAGATCTATACTTAAAACACCTTCTTTTGGGACAAATAATTGGTTTTCGCCCTTGATTTACGGAAGATTATAGCCAAAAAATGCATTTTCATAACTTAGCGAACTGAATTCTACATTAAAACTGCAGATAACTACTTAAAAATTCACTTCCTTGAATTGATAATAGGTTTTTCTTTGTCATTTTAAACAGATTCCAGTCAAAATCGGCTTCTTCGATTCATATCGTATCTAAAACCGCATCAAAACTGCAAATATCAGTTTAAACTATCATTTTTTGATACAAACAGTCATATATTCATGTCAATATCTTTCAAATTCTAGTCAAAATCGGCGTCTTTGGGCATTTTAGTAACGAAAACCTTAATAAACTATTAGATTTCGACGTAAGGCAACCTTTCTGAGTCAAATAGTTGCCGATTTCGATAAAATCTTAGTCAGAATCTGCTTTTTCGCCTCTTATTGTACCCAAATCTACCTTAGAAATGCAGATATATACTTAAAACACCTTCTTTTGGGACAAATAATTGGTTTTCGAATTTGATTTACGGAAGATTATAGCCAAAACATGCATTTTCATAACTTAGCGAACTGAAATCTACATTAAAACTGCAGATAACTACTTAAAAATTCACTTCCTTGAATTGATAATAGGTTTTTTTTTTGTCATTTTAAACAGATTCCAGTCAAAATAGGCTTCTTCGATTCATATCGTATCTAAAACTGCATCAAAACTGCAAATATCAGTTTAAACTATCATTTTTTGATACAAACAGTTATATATTCATGTCAATATCTTTCAAATTCTAGTCAAAATCGGCGTCTTTGGGCATTTTAGTAACGAAAACCTTAATAAACTATTAGATTTCGACGTAGGGCAACCTTTCTGAGTCAAATAGTTGCCGATTTCGATAAAATCTTAGTCAGAATCTGCTTTTTCGCATCTTATTGTACCCAAATCTACCTTAGAAATGCAGATATATACTTAAAACACCTTCTTTTGGGACAAATAATTGGTTTTCGCCCTTGATTTACGGAAGATATTAGCCAAAACATGCATTTTCATAACTTAGCGAACTGAAATCTACATTAAAACTGCAGATAACTACTTAAAAATTCACTTCCTTGAATTGATAATAGGTTTTTCTTTGTCATTTTAAACAGATTCCAGTCAAAATCGGCTTCTTCGATTCATATCGTATCTAAAACCGCATCAAAACTGCAAATATCAGTTTAAACTATCATTTTTTGATACAAACAGTTATATATTCATGTCAATATCTTTCAAATTCTAGTCAAAATCGGCGTCTTTGGGCATTTTAGTAACGGAAACCTTAATAAACTATTAGATTTCGACGTAAGGCAACCTTTCTGAGTCAAATAGTTGCCGATTTCGATAAAATCTTAGTCAGAATCTGCTTTTTCGCCTCTTATTGTACCCAAATCTACCTTAGAAATGCAGATATATACTTAAAACACCTTCTTTTGGGACAAATAATTGGTTTTCGCCCTTGATTTATGGAAGATTATAGCCAAAACATGCATTTTCATAACTTAGCGAACTGAAATCTACATTAAAACTGCAGATAACTACTTAAAAATTCACTTCCTTGAATTGATAATAGGTTTTTCTTTGTCATTTTAAACAGATTCCAGTCAAAATCGGCTTCTTCGATTCATATCGTATCTAAAACCGCATCAAAACTGCAAATATCAGTTTAAACTATCATTTTTTGATACAAACAGTTATATATTCATGTCAATATCTTTCAAATTCTAGTCAAAATCGGCGTCTTTGGGCATTTTAGTAACGAAAACCCTAATAAACTATTAGATTTCAACGTAAGGCAACCTTTCTGAGTCAAATAGTTGCCGATTTCGATAAAATCTTAGTCAGAATCTGCCTTTTCGATTCTTATTGTACCCAGATCTACCTTAGAAATGCAGATCTATACTTAAAACACCTTCTTTTGGGACAAATAATTGGTTTTCGCCCTTGATTTACGGAAGATTATAGCCAAAACATGCATTTTCATAACTTAGCGAACTGAATTCTACATTAAAACTGCAGATAACTACTTAAAAATTCACTTCCTTGAATTGATAATAGGTTTTTCTTTGTCATTTTAAACAGATTCCAGTCAAAATCGGCTTCTTCGATTCATATCGTATCTAAAACCGCATCAAAACTGCAAATATCAGTTTAAACTATCATTTTTTGATACAAACAGTCATATATTCATGTCAATATCTTTCAAATTCTAGTCAAAATCGGCGTCTTTGGGCATTTTAGTAACGAAAACCTTAATAAACTATTAGATTTCGACGTAAGGCAACCTTTCTGAGTCAAATAGTTGCCGATTTCGATAAAATCTTAGTCAGAATCTGCTTTTTCGCCTCTTATTGTACCCAAATCTACCTTAGAAATGCAGATATATACTTAAAACACCTTCTTTTGGGACAAATAATTGGTTTTCGAATTTGATTTACGGAAGATTATAGCCAAAACATGCATTTTCATAACTTAGCGAACTGAAATCTACATTAAAACTGCAGATAACTACTTAAAAATTCACTTCCTTGAATTGATAATAGGTTTTTTTTTTGTCATTTTAAACAGATTCCAGTCAAAATAGGCTTCTTCGATTCATATCGTATCTAAAACTGCATCAAAACTGCAAATATCAGTTTAAACTATCATTTTTTGATACAAACAGTTATATATTCATGTCAATATCTTTCAAATTCTAGTCAAAATCGGCGTCTTTGGGCATTTTAGTAACGAAAACCTTAATAAACTATTAGATTTCGACGTAGGGCAACCTTTCTGAGTCAAATAGTTGCCGATTTCGATAAAATCTTAGTCAGAATCTGCTTTTTCGCATCTTATTGTACCCAGATCTACCTTAGAAATGCAGATATATACTTAAAACACCTTCTTTTGGGACAAATAATTGGTTTTCGCCCTTGATTTACGGAAGATTATAGCCAAAACATGCATTTTCATAACTTAGCGAACTGAAATCTACATTAAAACTGCAGATAACTACTTAAAAATTCACTTCCTTGAATTGATAATAGGTTTTTCTTTGTCATTTTAAACAGATTCCAGTCAAAATCGGCTTCTTCGATTCATATCGTATCTAAAACCGCATCAAAACTGCAAATATCAGTTTAAACTATCATTTTTTGATACAAACAGTTATATATTCATGTCAATATCTTTCAAATTCTAGTCAAAATCGGCGTCTTTGGGCATTTTAGTAACGGAAACCTTAATAAACTATTAGATTTCGACGTAAGGCAACCTTTCTGAGTCAAATAGTTGCCGATTTCGATAAAATCTTAGTCAGAATCTGCTTTTTCGCCTCTTATTGTACCCAAATCTACCTTAGAAATGCAGATATATACTTAAAACACCTTCTTTTGGGACAAATAATTGGTTTTCGCCCTTGATTTACGGAAGATTATAGCCAAAACATGCATTTTCATAACTTAGCGAACTGAAATCTACATTAAAACTGCAGATAACTACTTAAAAATTCACTTCCTTGAATTGATAATAGGTTTTTCTTTGTCATTTTAAACAGATTCCAGTCAAAATCGGCTTCTTCGATTCATATCGTATCTAAAACCGCATCAAAACTGCAAATATCAGTTTAAACTATCATTTTTTGATACAAACAGTTATATATTCATGTCAATATCTTTCAAATTCTAGTCAAAATCGGCGTCTTTGGGCATTTTAGTAACGAAAACCCTAATAAACTATTAGATTTCAACGTAAGGCAACCTTTCTGAGTCAAATAGTTGCCGATTTCGATAAAATCTTAGTCAGAATCTGCCTTTTCGATTCTTATTGTACCCAGATCTACCTTAGAAATGCAGATCTATACTTAAAACACCTTCTTTTGGGACAAATAATTGGTTTTCGCCCTTGATTTACGGAAGATTATAGCCAAAACATGCATTTTCATAACTTAGCGAACTGAATTCTACATTAAAACTGCAGATAACTACTTAAAAATTCACTTCCTTGAATTGATAATAGGTTTTTCTTTGTCATTTTAAACAGATTCCAGTCAAAATCGGCTTCTTCGATTCATATCGTATCTAAAACCGCATCAAAACTGCAAATATCAGTTTAAACTATCATTTTTTGATACAAACAGTCATATATTCATGTCAATATCTTTCAAATTCTAGTCAAAATCGGCGTCTTTGGGCATTTTAGTAACGAAAACCTTAATAAACTATTAGATTTCGACGTAAGGCAACCTTTCTGAGTCAAATAGTTGCCGATTTCGATAAAATCTTAGTCAGAATCTGCTTTTTCGCCTCTTATTGTACCCAAATCTACCTTAGAAATGCAGATATATACTTAAAACACCTTCTTTTGGGACAAATAATTGGTTTTCGAATTTGATTTACGGAAGATTATAGCCAAAACATGCATTTTCATAACTTAGCGAACTGAAATCTACATTAAAACTGCAGATAACTACTTAAAAATTCACTTCCTTGAATTGATAATAGGTTTTTTTTGTCATTTTAAACAGATTCCAGTCAAAATAGGCTTCTTCGATTCATATCGTATCTAAAACTGCATCAAAACTGCAAATATCAGTTTAAACTATCATTTTTTGATACAAACAGTTATATATTCATGTCAATATCTTTCAAATTCTAGTCAAAATCGGCGTCTTTGGGCATTTTAGTAACGAAAACCTTAATAAACTATTAGATTTCGACGTAGGGCAACCTTTCTGAGTCAAATAGTTGCCGATTTCGATAAAATCTTAGTCAGAATCTGCTTTTTCGCATCTTATTGTACCCAAATCTACCTTAGAAATGCAGATATATACTTAAAACACCTTCTTTTGGGACAAATAATTGGTTTTCGCCCTTGATTTACGGAAGATATTAGCCAAAACATGCATTTTCATAACTTAGCGAACTGAAATCTACATTAAAACTGCAGATAACTACTTAAAAATTCACTTCCTTGAATTGATAATAGGTTTTTCTTTGTCATTTTAAACAGATTCCAGTCAAAATCGGCTTCTTCGATTCATATCGTATCTAAAACCGCATCAAAACTGCAAATATCAGTTTAAACTATCATTTTTTGATACAAACAGTTATATATTCATGTCAATATCTTTCAAATTCTAGTCAAAATCGGCGTCTTTGGGCATTTTAGTAACGGAAACCTTAATAAACTATTAGATTTCGACGTAAGGCAACCTTTCTGAGTCAAATAGTTGCCGATTTCGATAAAATCTTAGTCAGAATCTGCTTTTTCGCCTCTTATTGTACCCAAATCTACCTTAGAAATGCAGATATATACTTAAAACACCTTCTTTTGGGACAAATAATTGGTTTTCGCCCTTGATTTACGGAAGATTATAGCCAAAACATGCATTTTCATAACTTAGCGAACTGAAATCTACATTAAAACTGCAGATAACTACTTAAAAATTCACTTCCTTGAATTGATAATAGGTTTTTCTTTGTCATTTTAAACAGATTCCAGTCAAAATCGGCTTCTTCGATTCATATCGTATCTAAAACCGCATCAAAACTGCAAATATCAGTTTAAACTATCATTTTTTGATACAAACAGTTATATATTCATGTCAATATCTTTCAAATTCTAGTCAAAATCGGCGTCTTTGGGCATTTTAGTAACGAAAACCCTAATAAACTATTAGATTTCAACGTAAGGCAACCTTTCTGAGTCAAATAGTTGCCGATTTCGATAAAATCTTAGTCAGAATCTGCTTTTTCGCCTCTTATTGTACCCAGATCTACCTTAGAAATGCAGATATATACTTAAAACACCTTCTTTTGGGACAAATAATTGGTTTTCGCCCTTGATTTACGGAAGATTATAGCCAAAACATGCATTTTCATAACTTAGCGAACTGAAATCTACATTAAAACTGCAGATAACTACTTAAAAATTCACTTCCTTGAATTGATAATAGGTTTTTCATTGTCATTTTAAACAGATTCCAGTCAAAATCGGCTTCTTCGACTCATATCGTACCTAAAACCGCATCAAAACTGCAAATATCAGTTTAAACTATCATTTTTTGATACAAACAGTTATATATTTATGTCAAAATCTTTTAAATTCTAGTCAAAATCGGCGTCTTTGGGCATTTTAGTAACGAAAACCTTAATAAACTATTAGATTTCGACATAAGGCAACCTTTCTGAGTCAAATAGTTGCCGATTTCGATAAAATCTTAGTCAGAATCTGCTTTTTCGCCTCTTATTGTACCCAAATCTACCTTAGAAATGCAGATATATACTTAAAACACCTTCTTTTGGGACAAATAATTGGTTTTCGCCCTTGATTTACGGAAGATTATAGCCAAAACATGCATTTTCATAACTTAGCGAACTGAAATCTACATTAAAACTGCAGATAACTACTTAAAAATTCACTTCCTTGAATTGATAATAGGTTTTTCTTTGTCATTTTAAACAGATTCCAGTCAAAATCGGCTTCTTCGATTCATATCGTATCTAAAACCGCATCAAAACTGCAAATATCAGTTTAAACTATCATTTTTTGATACAAACAGTTATATATTCATGTCAATATCTTTCAAATTCTAGTCAAAATCGGCGTCTTTGGGCATTTTAGTAACGAAAACCCTAATAAACTATTAGATTTCAACGTAAGGCAACCTTTCTGAGTCAAATAGTTGCCGATTTCGATAAAATCTTAGTCAGAATCTGCTTTTTCGCCTCTTATTGTACCCAGATCTACCTTAGAAATGCAGATATATACTTAAAACACCTTCTTTTGGGACAAATAATTGGTTTTCGCCCTTGATTTACGGAAGATTATAGCCAAAACATGCATTTTCATAACTTAGCGAACTGAAATCTACATTAAAACTGCAGATAACTACTTAAAAATTCACTTCCTTGAATTGATAATAGGTTTTTCATTGTCATTTTAAACAGATTCCAGTCAAAATCGGCTTCTTCGACTCATATCGTACCTAAAACCGCATCAAAACTGCAAATATCAGTTTAAACTATCATTTTTTGATACAAACAGTTATATATTTATGTCAAAATCTTTTAAATTCTAGTCAAAATCGGCGTCTTTGGGCATTTTAGTAACGAAAACCTTAATAAACTATTAGATTTCGACGTAAGGCAACCTTTCTGAGTCAAATAGTTGACTATTTCGATAAAATCTTAGTCAGAATCTGCTTTTTCGCCTCTTATTGTACCCAAATCTACCTAAGAAATGCAGATATATCCTTAAAACACCTTCTTTTGGGACAAATAATTGGTTTTCGCCCTTGATTTACGGAAGATTATAGCCAAACATGCATTTTCATAACTTAGCGAACTGAAATCTACATTAAAACTGCAGATAACTACTTCAAAATTCACTTCCTTGAATTGATAATAGGTTTTTCTTTGTCATTTTAAACAGATTCCAGTCAAAATCGGCTTCTTCGACTCATATCGTAACTAAAACCGCATCAAAACTGCAAATATCAGTCTAAACTATCATTTTTTGATACAAACAGTTGTATATTTATGTCAATATCTTTCAAATTCTAGTCAAAATCGGCGTCTTTGGGCATTTTAGTAACGAAAACCTTAATAAACTATTAGATTTCGACGTAAGGCAACCTTTCTGAGTCAAATAGTTGCCGATTTCGATAAAATCTTAGTCAGAATCTGCTTTTTCGCCTCTTATTGTACCCAAATCTACCTTAGAAATGCAGATATATACTTAAAACACCTTCTTTTGGACAAATAATTGGTTTTCGCCCTTGATTTACGGAAGATTATAGCCAAAACATGCATTTTCATAACTTAGCGAAATGAAACCTACATTAAAACTGCAGATAACTACTTAAAAATTCACTTCCTTGAATTGATAATAGGTTTTTCTTTGTTATTTTAAACAGATTAGAGTCAAAATCGGCTTCTTCGATTCATATCGTATCTAAAACCGCATCAAAACTGCAAATATCAGTTTAAACTATAATTTTTTGATACAAACAGTTATATATTCATGTCAATATCTTTCAAATTCTAGTCAAAATCGGCGTCTTTGGGCATTTTAGTAACGAAAAGCTTAATAAACTATTAGATTTCGACGTAAGGCAACCTTTCTGAGTCAAATAGTTGCCGATTTCGATAAAATCTTAGTCAGAATCTGCTTTTTCGCCTCTTATTGTACCCAAATCTACCTTAGAAATGCAGATATATACTTAAAACACCTTCTTTTGGGACAAATAATTGGTTTTCGCCCTTGATTTACGGAAGATTATAGCCAAAACATGCATTTTCATAACTTAGCGAACTGAAATCTACATTAAAACTGCAGATAACTACTTAAAAATTCACTTCCTTGAATTGATAATAGGTTTTTCTTTGTCATTTTAAACAGACTCCAGTCAAAATCGGCTTCTTCGATTCATATCGTATCTAAAACCGCATCAAAACTGCAAATATCAGTTTAAACTAAAATTTTTTGATACAAACAGTTATATATTCATGTCAATATCTTTCAAATTCTAGTCAAAATCGGCGTCTTTGGGCATTTTAGTAACGAAAACCTTAATAAACTATTAGATTTCGACGTAAGGCAACCTTTCTGAGTCAAATAGTTGCCGATTTCGATAAAATCTTAGTCAGAATCTGCTTTTTCGCCTCTTATTGTACCCAAATCTACCTTAGAAATGCAGATATATACTTTAAACACCTTCTTTTGGGACAAATAATTGGTTTTGCCCTTGATTTACGGAAGATTATAGCCAAAACATGCATTTTCATAACTTAGCGAACTGAAATCTACATTAAAACTGCAGATAACTACTTAAAAATTCACTTCCTTGAATTGATAATAGGTTCTTCTTTGTCATTTTAAACAGATTCCAGTCAAAATCGGCTTCTTCTACTCATATCGTACCTAAAACCGCATCAAAACTGCAAATATCAGTTTAAACTATCATTTTTTGATACAAACAGTTATATATTCATGTCAATATCTTCCAAATTCTAGTCAAAATCGGCATCTTTGGGCATTTCAGTAACGAAAACCTTAATAAACTATTAGATTTCGACGTAAGGCAACCTTTCTGAGTCAAATAGTTGCCGATTTCGATAAAATCTTAGTCAGAATCTGCTTTTTCGCCTCTTATTGTACCCAAATCTACCTTAGAAATGCAGATATATACTTAAAACACCTTCTTTTGGGAAAAATATTTGGTTTTCGCCCTTGATTTACGGAAGATTATAGCCAAAACATGCATTTTCATAACTTAGCGAACTGAAATCTACATTAAAACTGCAGGTAACTACTTAAAAATTCACTTCCTTGAATTGATAATAGGTTTTTCTTTGTCATTTTAAACAGATTCCAGTCAAAATCGGCATCTTCGATTCATATCGTATCTAAAACCGCATCAAAACTGCAAATATCAGTTTAAACTATCATTTTTTGATACAAACAGTTATATATTCATGTCAATATCTTTCAAATTCTAGTCAAAATCGGCGTCTTTGGGCATTTTAGTAACGAAAACCCTAATAAACTATTAGATTTCGACGTAAGGCAACTTTTCTGAGTCAAATAGTTGCCGATTTCGATAAAATCTTAGTCAGAATCTGCCTTTTCGCCTCTTATTGTACCCAGATCTACCTTAGAAATGCAGATATATACTTAAAACACCTTCTTTTGGGACAAATAATTGGTTTTCGCCCTTGATTTACGGAAGATTACAGCCAAAACATGCATTTTCATAACTTAGCGAACTGAAATCTACATTAAAACTGCAGATAACTACTTAAAAATTCACTTCCTTGAATTGATAATAGGTTTTTCTTTGTCATTTTAAACAGACTCCAGTCAAAATCGGCTTCTTCGATTCATATCGTATCTAAAACCGCATCAAAACTGCAAATATCAGTTTAAACTATCATTTTTTGATACAAACAGTTATATATTCATGTCAATATCTTTGAAATTCTAGTCAAAATCGGCGTCTTTGGGCATTTTAGTAACGAAAACCTTAATAAACTATTAGATTTCGACGTAAGGCAACCTTTCTGAGTCAAATAGTTGCCGATTTCGATAAAATCTTAGTCAGAATCTGCTTTTTCGCCTCTTATTGTACCCAAATCTACCTTAGAAATGCAGATATATACTTAAAACACCTTCTTTTGGGACAAATAATTGGTTTTCGCCCTTGATTTACGGAAGATTATAGCCAAAACATGCATTTTCATAACTTAGCGAACTGAAATCTACATTAAAACTGCAGATAACTACTTAAAAATTCACTTCCTTGAATTGATAATAGGTTTTTCTTTGTCATTTTAAACAGACTCCAGTCAAAATCGGCTTCTTCGATTCATATCGTATCTAAAACCGCATCAAAACTGCAAATATCAGTTTAAACTATCATTTTTTGATACAAACAGTTATATATTCATGTCAATATCTTTGAAATTCTAGTCAAAATCGGCGTCTTTGGGCATTTTAGTAACGAAAACCCTAATAAACTATTAGATTTCGACGTAAGGCAACTTTTCTGAGTCAAATAGTTGCCGATTTCGATAAAATCTTAGTCAGAATCTGCCTTTTCGCCTCTTATTGTACCCAGATCTACCTTAGAAATGCAGATCTATACTTAAAACACCTTCTTTTGGGACAAATAATTGGTTTTCGCCCTTGATTTACGGAAGATTATAGCCAAAACATGCATTTTCATAACTTAGCGAACTGAAATCTACATTAAAACTGCAGATAACTACTTAAAAATTCACTTCCTTGAATTGATAATAGGTTTTTCTTTGTCATTTTAAACAGATTCCAGTCAAAATCGGCTTCTTCGACTCATATCGTACCTAAAACCGCATCAAAACTGCAAATATCAGTTTAAACTATCATTTTTTGATACAAACAGTTATATATTCATGTCAATATCTTTCAAATTCTAGTCAAAATCGGCGTCTTTGGGCATTTTGGTAACGAAAACCTTAATAAACTATTAGATTTCGACGTAAGGCAACCTTTCTGAGTCAAATAGTTGCCGATTTCGATAAAATCTTAGTCAGAATCTGCTTTTTCGCGTCTTATTGTACCCAAATCTACCTTAGAAATGCAGATATACACTTAAAACACCTTCTTTTGGGACAAATAATTGGTTTTCGCCCTTGATTTACGGAAGATTATAGCCAAAACATGCATTTTCTGCAGATAACTACTTAAAAATTCACTTCCTTGAATTGATAATAGGTTTTTCTTTGTCATTTTAAACAGACTCCAGTCAAAATCGGCTTCTTCGATTCATATCGTATCTAAAACCGCATCAAAACTGCAAATATCAGTTTAAACTATCATTTTTTGATACAAACCGTTATATATTCAAGTCAATATCTTCCAAATTCTAGTCAAAATCGGCGTCTTTGGGCATTTTAGTAACGAAAACCTTAATAAACTATTAGATTTCGACGTAAGGCAACCTTTCTGAGTCAAATAGTTGCCGATTTCGATAAAATCTTAGTCAGAATCTGCTTTTTCGCCTCTTATTGTACCCAAATCTACCTTAGAAATGCAGATATATACTTAAAACACCTTCTTTTGGGACAAATAATTGGTTTTCGCCCTTGATTTACTGAAGATTATAGCCAAAACATGCATTTTCATAACTTAGCGAACTGAAATCTACATTAAAACTGCAGATAACTACTTAAAAATTCACTTCCTTGAATTGATAATAAATTTTTCTTTGTCATTTTAAACAGATTCCAGTCAAAATAGGCTTCTTCGATTCATATCGTATCTAAAACTGCATCAAAACTGCAAATATCAGTTTAAACTATCATTTTTTGATACAAACAGTTATATATTCATGTCAATATCTTTCAAATTCTAGTCAAAATCGGCGTCTTTGGGCATTTTAGTAACGAAAACCTTAATAAACTATTAGATTTCGACGTAGGGCAACCTTTCTGAGTCAAATAGTTGCCGATTTCGATAAAATCTTAGTCAGAATCTGCTTTTTCGCAACTTATTGTACCCAAATCTACCTTAGAAATGCAGATATATACTTAAAACACCTTCTTTTGGGACAAATAATTGGTTTTCGCCCTTGATTTACGGAAGATATTAGCCAAAACATGCATTTTCATAACTTAGCGAACTGAAATCTACATTAAAACTGCAGATAACTACTTAAAAATTCACTTCCTTGAATTGATAATAGGTTTTTCTTTGTCATTTTAAACAGATTCCAGTCAAAATCGGCTTCTTCGATTCATATCGTATCTAAAACCGCATCAAAACTGCAAATATCACTTTAAACTTTCATTTTTTGATACAAGCAGTTATATATTCATGTCAATATCTTTCAAATTCTAGTCAAAATCGGCGTCTTTGGGCATTCTAGTAACGAAAACCTTAATAAACTATTAGATTTCGACGTAAGGCAACCTTTCTGAGTCAAATAGTTGCCGATTTCGATAAAATCTTAGTCAGAATCTGCTTTTTCGCCTCTTATTGTACCCAAATCTACCTTAGAAATGCAGATATATACTTAAAACACCTTCTTTTGGGACAAATAATTGGTTTTCGCCCTTGATTTACGGAAGATTATAGCCAAAACATGCATTTTCATAACTTAGCGAACTGAAATCTACATTAAAACTGCAGATAACTACTTAAAAATTCACTTCCTTGAATTGATAATAGGTTTTTCTTTGTCATTTTAAACAGATTCCAGTCAAAATCGGCTTCTTCGATTCATATCGTATCTAAAACCGCATCAAAACTGCAAATATCAGTTTAAACTATCATTTTTTGATACAAACAGTTATATATTCATGTCAATATCTTTCAAATTCTAGTCAAAATCGGCGTCTTTGGGCATTTTAGTAACGAAAACCTTAATAAACTATTAGATTTCGACGTAAGGCAACCTTTCTGAGTCAAATAGTGGCCGATTTCGATAAAATCTTAGTCAGAATCTGCTTTTTCGCCTCTTATTGTACCCAAAACTACCTTAGAGATGCAGATATATACTTAAAACACCTTCTTTTGGGACAAATAATTGGTTTTCGCCCTTGATTTACGGAAGATTATAGCCAAAACATGCATTTTCATAACTTAGCGAACTGAAATCTACATTAAAACTGCAGATAACTACTTAAAAATTCACTTCCTTGAATTGATAATAGGTTTTTCATTGTCATTTTAAACAGATTCCAGTCAAAATCGGCTTCTTCGACTCATATCGTACCTAAAACCGCATCAAAACTGCAAATATCAGTTTAAACTATCATTTTTTGATACAAACAGTTATATATTCATGTCAATATCCTTTAAATTCTAGTCAAAATCGGCGTCTTTGGGCATTTTAGTAACGAAAACCTTAATAAACTATTAGATTTCGACGTAAGGCAACCTTTCTGAGTCAAATAGTTGACGACTTCGATAAAATCTTAGTCAGAATCTGCTTTTTCGCCTCTTATTGTACCCAAATCTACCTTAGAAATGCAGATATATCCTTAAAACACCTTCTTTTGGGACAAATAATTGGTTTTCGCCCTTGATTTACGGAAGATTATAGCCAAACATGCATTTTCATAACTTAGCGAACTGAAATCTACATTAAAACTGCAGATAATTACTTCAAAATTCACTTCCTTGAATTGATAATAGGTTTTTCTTTGTCATTTTAAACAGATTCCAGTCAAAATCGGCTTCTTCGACTCATATCGTACCTAAAACCGCATCAAAACTGCAAATATCAGTTTAAACTATCATTTTTTGATACAAACAGTTATATATTCATGTCAATATCTTTCAAATTCTAGTCAAAATCGGCGTCTTTGGGCATTTTAGTAACGAAAACCTTAATAATTTATTAGATTTCGACGTAAGGCAACCCTTCTGAGTCAAATAGTTGCCGATTTCGATAAAATCTTAGTCAGAATCTGCTTTTTCGCCTCTTATTGTACCCAAATCTACCTTAGAAATGCAGATATATACTTAAAACACCTTCTTTTGGGACAAATAATTGGTTTTCGCCCTTGATTTACGGAAGATTATAGCCAAAACATGCATTTTCATAACTTAGCGAACTGAAATCTACATTAAAACTGCAGATAACTACTTAAAAATTCACTTCCTTGAATTGATAATAGGTTTTTCTTTGTCATTTTAAACAGATTCCAGTCAAAATCGGCTTCTTCGATTCATATCGTATCTAAAACCGCATCAAAACTGCAAATATCAGTTTAAACTATCATTTTTTGATACAAACAGTTATATATTCATGTCAATATCTTTCAAATTCTAGTCAAAATCGGCGTCTTTGGGCATTTTAGTAACGAAAACCTTAATAATTTATTAGATTTCGACGTAAGGCAACCCTTCTGAGTCAAATAGTTGCCGATTTCGATAAAATCTTAGTCAGAATCTGCTTTTTCGCCTCTTATTGTACCCAAATCTACCTTAGAAATGCAGATATATACTTAAAACACCTTCTTTTGGGACAAATAATTGGTTTTCGCCCTTGATTTACGGAAGATTATAGCCAAAACATGCATTTTCATAACTTAGCGTACCTAAAACCGCATCAAAACTGCAAATATCAGTTTAAACTATAATTTTTTGATACAAACAGTTATATATTCATGTCAATATCTTTCAAATTCTAGTCAAAATCGGCGTCTTTGGGCATTTTAGTAACGAAAACCTTAATAAACTATTAGATTTCGACGTAAGGCAACCTTTCTGAGTCAAATAGTTGCCGATTTCGATAAAATCTTAGTCAGAATCTGCTTTTTCGCCTCTTATTGTACCCAAATCTACCTTAGAAATGCAGATATATACTTAAAACACCTTCTTTTGGGACAAATAATTGGTTTTCGCCGTTGATTTACGGAAGATTATAGCCAAAACATGCATTTTCATAACTTAGCGAACTGAAATCTACATTAAAACTGCAGATAACTACTTAAAAATTCACTTCCTTGTATTGATAATAGGTTTTTCTTTGTCATTTTAAACAGATTCCAGTCAAAATCGGCTTCTTCGATTCATATCGTATCTAAAACCGCATCAAAACTGCAAATATCACTTTAAACTATCATTTTTTGATACAAACAGTTATATATTCATGTCAATATCTTTCAAATTCTAGTCAAAATCGGCGTCTTTGGGCATTTTAGTAACGAAAACCTTAATAAACTATTAGATTTCGACGTAAGGCAACCTTTCTGAGTCAAATAGTTGCCGATTTCGATAAAATCTTAGTCAGAATCTGCTTTTTCGCCTCTTATTGTACCCAAATCTACCTTAGAAATGCAGATATATACTTAAAACACCTTCTTTTGGGACAAATAATTGGTTTTCGCCCTTGATTTACGGAAGATTATAGCCAAAACATGCATTTTCATAACTTAGCGAAGTGAAATCTACATTAAAACTGCAGATAACTACTTAAAAATTCACTTCCTTGAATTGATAATAGGTTTTTCTTTGTCATTTTAAACAGATTCCAATCAAAATCGGCTTCTTCGATTCATATCGTATCTAAAACCGCATCAAAACTGCAAATATCAGTTTAAACTATCATTTTTTGATACAAACAGTTCTATATTCATGTCAATATCTTTCAAATTCTAGTCAAAATCGGCGTCTTTGGGCATTTTAGTAACGAAAACCTTAATAAACTATTAGATTTCGACGTAAGGCAAACTTTCTGAGTCAAATAGTTGCCGATTTCGATTAAATCTTAGTCAGAATCTGCTTTTTCGCCTCTTATTGTACCCAAATCTACCTTAGAAATGCAGATATATACTTAAAACACCTTCTTTTGGGACAAATAATTGGTTTTCGCCCTTGATTTACGGAAGATTATAGCCAAAACATGCATTTTCATAACTTAGCGAACTGAAATCTACATTACAACTGCAGATAACTACTTAAAAATTCACTTCCTTGAATTGATAATAGGTTTTTCTTTGTCATTTTAAACAGATTCCAATCAAAATCGGCTTCTTCGATTCATATCGTATCTAAAACCGCATCAAAACTGCAAATATCAGTTTAAACTATCATTTTTGATACAAACAGTTCTATATTCATGTCAATATCTTTCAAATTCTAGTCAAAATCGGCGTCTTTGGGCATTTTAGAAACGAAAACCTTAATAAACTATTAGATTTCGACGTAAGGCAACCTTTCTGAGTCAAATAGTTGCCGATTTCGATAAAATCTTAGTCAGAATCTGCTTTTTCGCCTCTTATTGTAACCAAATCTACCTTAGAAATGCAGATATATAATTAAAACACCTTCTTTTGGGACAAATAATTGGTTTTCGCCCTTGATTTACGGAAGATTATAGCCAAAACATGCATTTTCATAACTTAGCGAACTGAAATCTACATTAAAACTGCAGATAACTACTTAAAAATTCACTTCCTTGAATTGATAATAGGTTTTTCTTTGTCATTTTAAACAGATCCCAGTCAAAATCGGCTTCTTCGATTCATATCGTATTTAAAACCGCATCAAAACTGCAAATATCAGTTTAAACTATCATTTTTTGATACAAACAGTTATATATTCATGTCAATATCTTTCAAATTCTAGTCAAAATTGGCGTCTTTGGGCATTTTAGTAACGAAAACCTTAATAAACTATTAGATTTCGACGTAAGGCAACCTTTCTGAGTCAAATAGTTGCCGATTTCGAAAAAATCTTAGTCAGAATCTTCTTTTTCGCCTCTTATTGTACCCAAATCTACCTTAGAAATGCAGATATATACTTAAAACACCTTCTTTTGGGACAAATAATTCGTTTTCGCCCTTGATTTACGGAAGATTATAGCCAAAACATGCATTTTCATAACTTAGCGAACTGAAATCTACATTAAAACTGCAGATAACTACTTAAAAATTCACTTCCTTGAATTGATAATAGGTTTTTCTTTGTCATTTTAAACAGATTCCAGTCAAAATCGGCTTCTTCGATTCATATCGTATCTAAAACCGCATCAAAACTGCAAATATCAGTTTAAACTATCATTTTTTGATACAAACAGTTATATATTCATGTCAATATCTTTCAAATTCTAGTCAAAATCGGCGTCTTTGGGCATTTTAGTAACAAAAACCTTAATAAACTATTAGATTTCGACGTAAGGCAACCTTTCTGAGTCAAATAGTTGCCGATTTCGATAAAATCTTAGTCAGAATCTGCTTTTTCGCCTCTTATTGTACCCAAATCTACCTTATAAATGCAGATATATACTTAAAACACCTTCTTTTGGGACAAATAATTGGTTTTCGCCCTTGATTTACGGAAGATTATAGCCAAAACATGCATTTTCATAACTTAGCGAAGTGAAATCTACATTAAAACTGCAGATAACTACTTGAAAATTCACTTCCTTGAATTGATAATAGGTTTTTCTTTGTCATTTTAAACAGATTCCATTTAAAATCGGCTTCTTCGATTCATATCGTATCTAAAACCGCATCAAAACTGCAAATATCAGTTTAAACTATCATTTTTTGATACAAACAGTTCTATATTCATGTCAATATCTTTCAAATTCTAGTCAAAATCGGCGTCTTTGGGCATTTTAGTAACGAAAACCTTAATAAACTATTAGATTTCGACGTAAGGCAAACTTTCTGAGTCAAATAGTTGCCGATTTCGATTAAATCTTAGTCAGAATCTGCTTTTTCGCCTCTTATTGTACCCAAATCTACCTTAGAAATGCAGATATATACTTAAAACACCTTCTTTTGGGACAAATAACTGGTTTTCGCCCTTGATTTACGGAAGATTATAGCCAAAACATGCATTTTCATAACTTAGCGAACTGAAATCTACATTAAAACTGCAGATAACTACTTAAAAATTCACTTCCTTGAATTGATAATAGGTTTTTCTTTGTCATTTTAAACAGATTCCAATCAAAATCGGCTTCTTCGATTCATATCGTATCTAAAACCGCATCAAAACTGCAAATATCAGTTTAAACTATCATTTTTGATACAAACAGTTATATATTCATGTCAATATCTTTCAAATTCTAGTCAAAATCGGCGTCTTTGGGCATTTTAGTAACGAAAACCTTAATAAACTATTAGATTTCGACGTAAGGCAACCTTTCTGAGTCAAATAGTTGCCGATTTCGATAAAATCTTAGTCAGAATCTGCTTTTTCGCCTCTTATTGTACCCAAATCTGCCTTAGAAATGCAGATATATACTTAAAACACCTTCTTTTGGGACAAATAATTCGTTTTCGCCCTTGATTTACGGAAAATTATAGCCAAAACATGCATTTTCATAACTTAGCGAACTGAAATCTACATTAAAACTGCAGATAACTACTTAAAAATTCGCTTCCTTGAATTGATAATAGGTTTTTCTTTGTCATTTTAAACAGATTCCAGTCAAAATCGGCTTCTTCGATTCATATCGTATCTAAAACCGCATTAAAACTGCAAATATCAGTTTAAACTATCATTTTTTGATACAAACAGTTATATATTCATGTCAATATCTTTCAAATTCTAGTCAAAATCGGCGTCTTTGGGCATTTTAGTAACAAAAACCTTAATAAACTATTAGATTTCGACGTAAGGCAACCTTTCTGAGTCAAATAGTTGCCGATTTCGATAAAATCTTAGTCAGAATCTGCTTTTTCGCCTCTTATTGTACCCAAATCTACCTTATAAATGCAGATATATACTTAAAACACCTTCTTTTGGGACAAATAATTGGTTTTCGCCCTTGATTTACGGAAGATTATAGCCAAAACATGCATTTTCATAACTTAGCGAACTGAAATCTACATTAAAACTGCAGATAACTACTTAAAAATTCACTTCCTTGAATTGATAATAGGTTTTTCTTTGTCATTTTAAACAGATTCCAATCAAAATCGGCTTCTTCGATTCATATCGTATCTAAAACCGCATCAAAACTGCAAATATCAGTTTAAACTATCATTTTTTGATACAAACAGTTCTATATTCATGTCAATATCTTTCAAATTCTAGTCAAAATCGGCGTCTTTGCACATTTTAGTAACGAAAACCTTAATAAACTATTAGATTTCGACGTAAGGCAACCTTTCTGAGTCAAATAGTTGCCGATTTCGATAAAATCTTAGTCAGAATCTGCTTTTTCGCCTCTTATTGTACCCAAATCTACCTTAGAAATGCAGATATATACTTAAAACACCTTCTTTTGGGACAAATAATTGGTTTTCGCCCTTGATTTACGGAAGATTATAGCCAAAACATGCATTTTCATAACTTAGCGAACTGAAATCTACATTAAAACTGCAGATAACTACTTAAAAATTCACTTCCTTGAATTGATAATAGGTTTTTCTTTGTCATTTTAAACAGATTCCAGTCAAAATCGGCTTCTTCGATTCATATAGTATCTAAAACCGCATCAAAACTGCAAATATCAGTTTAAACTATCATTTTTGATACAAACAGTTCTATATTCATGTCAATATCTTTCAAATTCTAGTCAAAATCGGCGTCTTTGGGCATTTTAGAAACGAAAACCTTAATAAACTATTAGATTTCGACGTAAGGCAACCTTTCTGAGTCAAATAGTTGCCGATTTCGATAAAATCTTAGTCAGAATCTGCTTTTTCGCCTCTTATTGTAACCAAATCTACCTTAGAAATGCAGATATATAATTAAAACACCTTCTTTTGGGACAAATAATTGGTTTTCGCCCTTGATTTACGGAAGATTATAGCCAAAACATGCATTTTCATAACTTAGCGAACTGAAATCTACATTAAAACTGCAGATAACTACTTAAAAATTCACTTCCTTGAATTGATAATAGGTTTTTCTTTGTCATTTTAAACAGATCCCAGTCAAAATCGGCTTCTTCGATTCATATCGTATTTAAAACCGCATCAAAACTGCAAATATCAGTTTAAACTATCATTTTTTGATACAAACAGTTATATATTCATGTCAATATCTTTCAAATTCTAGTCAAAATTGGCGTCTTTGGGCATTTTAGTAACGAAAACCTTAATAAACTATTAGATTTCGACGTAAGGCAACCTTTCTGAGTCAAATAGTTGCCGATTTCGAAAAAATCTTAGTCAGAATCTTCTTTTTCGCCTCTTATTGTACCCAAATCTACCTTAGAAATGCAGATATATACTTAAAACACCTTCTTTTGGGACAAATAATTCGTTTTCGCCCTTGATTTACGGAAGATTATAGCCAAAACATGCATTTTCATAACTTAGCGAACTGAAATCTACATTAAAACTGCAGATAACTACTTAAAAATTCACTTCCTTGAATTGATAATAGGTTTTTCTTTGTCATTTTAAACAGATTCCAGTCAAAATCGGCTTCTTCGATTCATATCGTATCTAAAACCGCATCAAAACTGCAAATATCAGTTTAAACTATCATTTTTTGATACAAACAGTTATATATTCATGTCAATATCTTTCAAATTCTAGTCAAAATCGGCGTCTTTGGGCATTTTAGTAACGAAAACCTTAATAAACTATTAGATTTCGACGTAAGGCAACCTTTCTGAGTCAAATAGTTGCCGATTTCGATAAAATCTTAGTCAGAATCTGCTTTTTCGCCTCTTATTGTACCCAAATCTACCTTAGAAATGCAGATATATACTTAAAACACCTTCTTTTGGGACAAATAATTGGTTTTCGCCCTTGATTTACGGAAGATTATAGCCAAAACATGCATTTTCATAACTTAGCGAAGTGAAATCTACATTAAAACTGCAGATAACTACTTGAAAATTCACTTCCTTGAATTGATAATAGGTTTTTCTTTGTCATTTTAAACAGATTCCATTTAAAATCGGCTTCTTCGATTCATATCGTATCTAAAACCGCATCAAAACTGCAAATATCAGTTTAAACTATCATTTTTTGATACAAACAGTTCTATATTCATGTCAATATCTTTCAAATTCTAGTCAAAATCGGCGTCTTTGGGCATTTTAGTAACGAAAACCTTAATAAACTATTAGATTTCGACGTAAGGCAAACTTTCTGAGTCAAATAGTTGCCGATTTCGATTAAATCTTAGTCAGAATCTGCTTTTTCGCCTCTTATTGTACCCAAATCTACCTTAGAAATGCAGATATATACTTAAAACACCTTCTTTTGGGACAAATAATTGGTTTTCGCCCTTGATTTACGGAAGATTATAGCCAAAACATGCATTTTCATAACTTAGCGAACTGAAATCTACATTAAAACTGCAGATAACTACTTAAAAATTCACTTCCTTGAATTGATAATAGGTTTTTCTTTGTCATTTTAAACAGATTCCAATCAAAATCGGCTTCTTCGATTCATATCGTATCTAAAACCGCATCAAAACTGCAAATATCAGTTTAAACTATCATTTTTAATACAAACAGTTATATATTCATGTCAATATCTTTCAAATTCTAGTCAAAATCGGCGTCTTTGGGCATTTTAGTAACGAAAACCTTAATAAACTATTAGATTTCGACGTAAGGCAACCTTTCTGAGTCAAATAGTTGCCGATTTCGATAAAATCTTAGTCAGAATCTGCTTTTTCGCCTCTTATTGTACCCAAATCTGCCTTAGAAATGCAGATATATACTTAAAACACCTTCTTTTGGGACAAATAATTCGTTTTCGCCCTTGATTTACGGAAAATTATAGCCAAAACATGCATTTTCATAACTTAGCGAACTGAAATCTACATTAAAACTGCAGATAACTACTTAAAAATTCGCTTCCTTGAATTGATAATAGGTTTTTCTTTGTCATTTTAAACAGATTCCAGTCAAAATCGGCTTCTTCGATTCATATCGTATCTAAAACCGCATTAAAACTGCAAATATCAGTTTAAACTATCATTTTTTGATACAAACAGTTATATATTCATGTCAATATCTTTCAAATTCTAGTCAAAATCGGCGTCTTTGGGCATTTTAGTAACAAAAACCTTAATAAACTATTAGATTTCGACGTAAGGCAACCTTTCTGAGTCAAATAGTTGCCGATTTCGATAAAATCTTAGTCAGAATCTGCTTTTTCGCCTCTTATTGTACCCAAATCTACCTTATAAATGCAGATATATACTTAAAACACCTTCTTTTGGGACAAATAATTGGTTTTCGCCCTTGATTTACGGAAGATTATAGCCAAAACATGCATTTTCATAACTTAGCGAACTGAAATCTACATTAAAACTGCAGATAACTACTTAAAAATTCACTTCCTTGAATTGATAATAGGTTTTTCTTTGTCATTTTAAACAGATTCCAATCAAAATCGGCTTCTTCGATTCATATCGTATCTAAAACCGCATCAAAACTGCAAATATCAGTTTAAACTATCATTTTTTGATACAAACAGTTCTATATTCATGTCAATATCTTTCAAATTCTAGTCAAAATCGGCGTCTTTGCACATTTTAGTAACGAAAACCTTAATAAACTATTAGATTTCGACGTAAGGCAACCTTTCTGAGTCAAATAGTTGCCGATTTCGATAAAATCTTAGTCAGAATCTGCTTTTTCGCCTCTTATTGTACCCAAATCTACCTTAGAAATGCAGATATATACTTAAAACACCTTCTTTTGGGACAAATAATTGGTTTTCGCCCTTGATTTACGGAAGATTATAGCCAAAACATGCATTTTCATAACTTAGCGAACTGAAATCTACATTAAAACTGCAGATAACTACTTAAAAATTCACTTCCTTGAATTGATAATAGGTTTTTCTTTGTCATTTTAAACAGATTCCAGTCAAAATCGGCTTCTTCGATTCATATAGTATCTAAAACCGCATCAAAACTGCAAATATCAGTTTAAACTATCATTTTTTGATACAAACAGTTATATATTCATGTCAATATCTTTCAAATTCTAGTCAAAATTGGCGTCTTTGGGCATTTTAGTAACGAAAACCTTAATAAACTATTAGATTTCGACGTAAGGCAACCTTTCTGAGTCAAATAGTTGCCGATTTCGATAAAATCTTAGTCAGAATCTGCATTTTCGCCTCTTATTGTACCCAAATCTACCTTAGAAATGCAGATATATTCTTAAAACACCTTCTTATGGGACAAATAATTGGTTTTCGCCCTTGATTTACTGAAGATTATAGCCAAAACATGCATTTTCATAACTTAGCGAACTGAAATCTACATTAAAACTGCAGATAACTACTTAAAAATTCACTTCCTTGAATTGATAATAGGTTTTTCTTTGTCATTTTAAACAGATTCCAATCAAAATCGGCTTCTTCGATTCATATCGTATCTAAAACCGCATCAAAACTGCAAATATCAGTTTAAACTATCATTTTTTGATACAAACAGTTATATATTCATGTCAATATCTTTCAAATTCTAGTCAAAATCGGCGTCTTTGTTCATTTTATTAACGAAAACCTTAATAAACTATTAGATTTCGACGTAAGGCAACCTTTCTGAGTCAAATAGTTGCCGATTTCGATAAAATCTTAGTCAGAATCTGCTTTTTCGCCTCTTATTGTACCCAAATCTACCTTAGAAATGCAGATATATACTTAAAACACCTTCTTATGGGACAAATAATTGGTTTTCGCCCTTGATTTACGGAAGATTATAGCCAAAACATGCATTTTCATAACTTAGCGAACTGAAATCTACATTAAAACTGCAGATAACTACTTAAAAATTCACTTCCTTGAATTGATAATAGGTTTTTCTTTGTCATTTTAAACAGATTCCAATCAAAATCGGCTTCTTCGATTCATATCGTATCTAAAACCGCATCAAAACTGCAAATATCAGTTTAAACTATCATTTTTTGATACAAACAGTTATATATTCATGTCAATATCTTTCAAATTCTAGTCAAAATCGGCGTCTTTGGGCATTTTAGTAACGAAAACCTTAATAAATTATTAGATTTCGACGTAAGGCAACCTTTCTGAGTCAAATAGTTGCCGATTTCGATAAAATCTTAGTCAGAATCTGCTTTTTCGCCTCTTATTGTACCCAAATCTACCTTAGAAATGCAGATATATACTTAAAACACCTTCTTTTGGGACAAATAATTCGTTTTCGCTCTTGATTTACGGAAGATTATAGCCAAAACATGCATTTTCATAACTTAGCGAACTGAAATCTACATTAAAACTGCAGATAACTACTTAGAAATTCACTTCCTTGAATTGATAATAGGTTTTTCTTTGTCATTTTAAACAGATTCCAGTCAATATCGGCTTCTTCGACTCATATCGTACCTAAAACCGCATCAAAACTGCAAATATCAGTTTAAACTATCATTTTTTGATACAAACAGTTATATATTCATGTCAATATCTTTCAAATTCTAGTCAAAATCGGCGTCTTTGTGCATTTTAGTAACGAAAACCTTAATAAACCATTAGATTTCGACGTAAGGCAACCTTTCTGAGTCAAATAGTTGCCGATTTCGATAAAATCTTAGTCAGAATCTGCTTTTTCGCCTCTTATTGTACCCAAATCTACCTTAGAAATGCAGATATATACTTAAAACACCTTCTTTTGGGACAAATAATTGGTTTTCGCCCTTGATTTACGGAAGATTATAGCCAAAACATGCATTTTCATAACTTAGCGAACTGAAATCTACATTAAAACTGCAGATAACTACTTAAAAATTCACTTCCTTGAATTGATAATAGGTTTTTCTTTGTCATTTTAAACAGATTCCAGTCAAAATCGGCTTCTTCGATTCATATCGTATCTAAAACCGCATCAAAACTGCAAATATCAGTTTAAACTATCATTTTTTGATACAAACAGTTATATATTCATGTCAATATCTTTCAAATTCTAGTCAAAATCGGCGTCTTTGGGCATTTTAGTAACGAAAACCTTAATAAACTATTAGATTTCGACGTAAGGCAACCTTTCTGAGTCAAATAGTTGCCGATTTCGATAAAATCTTAGTCAGAATCTGCTTTTTCGCCTCTTATTGTACCCAAATCTACCTTAGAAATGCAGATATATTCTTAAAACACCTTCTTTTGGGACAAATAATTGGTTTTCGCTCTTGATTTACGGAAGATAATAGCCAAAACATGCATTTTCATAACTTAGCGAACTGAAATCTACATTAAAACTGCAGATAACTACTTAAAAATTCACTTCCTTGAATTGATAATAGGTTTTTCTTTGTCATTTTAAACAGATTCCAGTCAAAATCGGCTTCTTCGATTCATATCGTATCTAAAACCGCATCAAAACTGCAAATATCAGTTTAAACTATCATTTTTTGATACAAACAGTTATATATTCATGTCAATATCTTTCAAATTCTAGTCAAAATCGGCGTCTTTGGGCATTTTAGTAACGAAAACCTTAATAAACCATTAGATTTCGACGTAAGGCAACCTTTCTGAGTCAAATAGTTGCCGATTTCGATAAAATCTTAGTCAGAATCTGCTTTTTCGCCACTTATTGTACCCAAATCTACCTTAGAAATGCAGATATATACTTAAAACACCTTCTTTTGGGACAAATAATTGGTTTTCGCCCTTGATTTACGGAAGATTATAGCCAAAACATGCATTTTCATAACTTAGCGAACTGAAATCTACATTAAAACTGCAGATAACTACTTAAAAATTCACTTCCTTGAATTGATAATAGGTTTTTCTTTGTCATTTTAAACAGATTCCAGTCAAAATCGGCTTCTTCGATTCATATCGTATCTAAAACCGCATCAAAACTGCAAATATCAGTTTAAACTATCATTTTTTGATACAAACAGTTATATATTCATGTCAATATCTTTCAAATTCTAGTCAAAATCGGCGTCTTGGGCATTTTAATAACGAAAACCTTAATAAACTATTAGATTTCGACGTAAGGCAACCTTTCTGAGTCAAATAGTTGCCGATTTCGATAAAATCTTAGTCAGAATCTGCTTTTTCGCCTCTTATTGTACCCAAATCTACCTTAGAAATGCAGATATATTCTTAAAACACCTTTTGGGACAAATAATTGGTTTTCGCTCTTGATTTACGGAAGATAATAGCCAATACATGCATTTTCATAACTTAGCGAACTGAAATCTACATTAAAACTGCAGATAACTACTTAAAAATTCACTTCCTTGAATTGATAATAGGTTTTTCTTTGTCATTTTAAACAGATTCCAGTCGAAATCGGCTTCTTCGACTCATATCGTACCTAAAACCGCATCAAAACTGCAAATATCAGTTTAAACTATCATTTTTTGATACAAACAGTTATATATTCATGTCAATATCTTTCAAATTCTAGTCAAAATCGGCGTCTCTGGGCATTTTAGTAACGAAAACCTTAATAAACTATTAGATTTCGACGTAAGGCAACCTTTCTGAGTCAAATAGTTGCCGATTTCGATAAAATCTTAGTCAGAATCTGCTTTTTCGCCTCTTATTGTACCCAAATCTACCTTAGAAATGCAGATATATACTTAAAACACCTTCTTTTGGGACAAATAATTCGTTTTCGCTCTTGATTTACGGAAGATTATAGCCAAAACATGCATTTTCATAACTTAGCGAACTGAAATCTACATTAAAACTGCAGATAACTACTTAGAAATTCACTTCCTTGAATTGATAATAGGTTTTTCTTTGTCATTTTAAACAGATTCCAGTCAATATCGGCTTCTTCGACTCATATCGTACCTAAAACCGCATCAAAACTGCAAATATCAGTTTAAACTATCATTTTTTGATACAAACAGTTATATATTCATGTCAATATCTTTCAAATTCTAGTCAAAATCGGCGTCTTTGTGCATTTTAGTAACGAAAACCTTAATAAACCATTAGATTTCGACGTAAGGCAACCTTTCTGAGTCAAATAGTTGCCGATTTCGATAAAATCTTAGTCAGAATCTGCTTTTTCGCCTCTTATTGTACCCAAATCTACCTTAGAAATGCAGATATATACTTAAAACACCTTCTTTTGGGACAAATAATTGGTTTTCGCCCTTGATTTACGGAAGATTATAGCCAAAACATGCATTTTCATAACTTAGCGAACTGAAATCTACATTAAAACTGCAGATAACTACTTAAAAATTCACTTCCTTGAATTGATAATAGGTTTTTCTTTGTCATTTTAAACAGATTCCAGTCAAAATCGGCTTCTTCGATTCATATCGTATCTAAAACCGCATCAAAACTGCAGATATCAGTTTAAACTATCATTTTTTGATACAAACAGTTATATATTCATGTCAATATCTTTCAAATTCTAGTCAAAATCGGCGTCTTTGGGCATTTTAGTAACGAAAACCTTAATAAACTATTAGATTTCGACGTAAGGCAACCTTTCTGAGTCAAATAGTTGCCGATTTCGATAAAATCTTAGTCAGAATCTGCTTTTTCGCCTCTTATTGTACCCAAATCTACCTTAGAAATGCAGATATATTCTTAAAACACCTTCTTTTGGGACAAATAATTGGTTTTCGCTCTTGATTTACGGAAGATAATAGCCAAAACATGCATTTTCATAACTTAGCGAACTGAAATCTACATTAAAACTGCAGATAACTACTTAAAAATTCACTTCCTTGAATTGATAATAGGTTTTTCTTTGTCATTTTAAACAGATTCCAGTCAAAATCGGCTTCTTCGATTCATATCGTATCTAAAACCGCATCAAAACTGCAAATATCAGTTTAAACTATCATTTTTTGATACAAACAGTTATATATTCATGTCAATATCTTTCAAATTCTAGTCAAAATCGGCGTCTTTGGGCATTTTAGTAACGAAAACCTTAATAAACCATTAGATTTCGACGTAAGGCAACCTTTCTGAGTCAAATAGTTGCCGATTTCGATAAAATCTTAGTCAGAATCTGCTTTTTCGCCACTTATTGTACCCAAATCTACCTTAGAAATGCAGATATATACTTAAAACACCTTCTTTTGGGACAAATAATTGGTTTTCGCCCTTGATTTACGGAAGATTATAGCCAAAACATGCATTTTCATAACTTAGCGAACTGAAATCTACATTAGAAATGCAGATATATACTTAAAACACCTTCTTTTGGGACAAATAATTCGTTTTCGCTCTTGATTTACGGAAGATTATAGCCAAAACATGCATTTTCATAACTTAGCGAACTGAAATCTACATTAAAACTGCAGATAACTACTTAGAAATTCACTTCCTTGAATTGATAATAGGTTTTTCTTTGTCATTTTAAACAGATTCCAGTCAATATCGGCTTCTTCGACTCATATCGTACCTAAAACCGCATCAAAACTGCAAATATCAGTTTAAACTATCATTTTTTGATACAAACAGTTATATATTCATGTCAATATCTTTCAAATTCTAGTCAAAATCGGCGTCTTTGTGCATTTTAGTAACGAAAACCTTAATAAACCATTAGATTTCGACGTAAGGCAACCTTTCTGAGTCAAATAGTTGCCGATTTCGATAAAATCTTAGTCAGAATCTGCTTTTTCGCCTCTTATTGTACCCAAATCTACCTTAGAAATGCAGATATATACTTAAAACACCTTCTTTTGGGACAAATAATTGGTTTTCGCCCTTGATTTACGGAAGATTATAGCCAAAACATGCATTTTCATAACTTAGCGAACTGAAATCTACATTAAAACTGCAGATAACTACTTAAAAATTCACTTCCTTGAATTGATAATAGGTTTTTCTTTGTCATTTTAAACAGATTCCAGTCAAAATCGGCTTCTTCGATTCATATCGTATCTAAAACCGCATCAAAACTGCAAATATCAGTTTAAACTATCATTTTTTGATACAAACAGTTATATATTCATGTCAATATCTTTCAAATTCTAGTCAAAATCGGCGTCTTTGGGCATTTTAGTAACGAAAACCTTAATAAACTATTAGATTTCGACGTAAGGCAACCTTTCTGAGTCAAATAGTTGCCGATTTCGATAAAATCTTAGTCAGAATCTGCTTTTTCGCCTCTTATTGTACCCAAATCTACCTTAGAAATGCAGATATATTCTTAAAACACCTTCTTTTGGGACAAATAATTGGTTTTCGCTCTTGATTTACGGAAGATAATAGCCAAAACATGCATTTTCATAACTTAGCGAACTGAAATCTACATTAAAACTGCAGATAACTACTTAAAAATTCACTTCCTTGAATTGATAATAGGTTTTTCTTTGTCATTTTAAACAGATTCCAGTCAAAATCGGCTTCTTCGATTCATATCGTATCTAAAACCGCATCAAAACTGCAAATATCAGTTTAAACTATCATTTTTTGATACAAACAGTTATATATTCATGTCAATATCTTTCAAATTCTAGTCAAAATCGGCGTCTTTGGGCATTTTAGTAACGAAAACCTTAATAAACCATTAGATTTCGACGTAAGGCAACCTTTCTGAGTCAAATAGTTGCCGATTTCGATAAAATCTTAGTCAGAATCTGCTTTTTCGCCACTTATTGTACCCAAATCTACCTTAGAAATGCAGATATATACTTAAAACACCTTCTTTTGGGACAAATAATTGGTTTTCGCCCTTGATTTACGGAAGATTATAGCCAAAACATGCATTTTCATAACTTAGCGAACTGAAATCTACATTAAAACTGCAGATAACTACTTAAAAATTCACTTCCTTGAATTGATAATAGGTTTTTCTTTGTCATTTTAAACAGATTCCAGTCAAAATCGGCTTCTTCGATTCATATCGTATCTAAAACCGCATCAAAACTGCAAATATCAGTTTAAACTATCATTTTTTGATACAAACAGTTATATATTCATGTCAATATCTTTCAAATTCTAGTCAAAATCGGCGTCTTGGGCATTTTAATAACGAAAACCTTAATAAACTATTAGATTTCGACGTAAGGCAACCTTTCTGAGTCAAATAGTTGCCGATTTCGATAAAATCTTAGTCAGAATCTGCTTTTTCGCCTCTTATTGTACCCAAATCTACCTTAGAAATGCAGATATATTCTTAAAACACCTTTTGGGACAAATAATTGGTTTTCGCTCTTGATTTACGGAAGATAATAGCCAATACATGCATTTTCATAACTTAGCGAACTGAAATCTACATTAAAACTGCAGATAACTACTTAAAAATTCACTTCCTTGAATTGATAATAGGTTTTTCTTTGTCATTTTAAACAGATTCCAGTCGAAATCGGCTTCTTCGACTCATATCGTACCTAAAACCGCATCAAAACTGCAAATATCAGTTTAAACTATCATTTTTTGATACAAACAGTTATATATTCATGTCAATATCTTTCAAATTCTAGTCAAAATCGGCGTCTTTGGGCATTTTAGTAACGAAAACCTTAATAAACTATTAGATTTCGACGTAAGGCAACCTTTCTGAGTCAAATAGTTGCCGATTTCGATAAAATCTTAGTCAGAATCTGCTTTTTCGCCTCTTATTGTACCCAAATTTACCTTAGAAATGCAGATATATACGTAAAACACCTTCTCTTGGGACAAATAATTGGTTTTCGCTCTTGATTTACGGAAGATTATAGCCAAAACATGCATTTTCATAACTTAGCGAACTGAAATCTACATATCGTACCTAAAACCGCATCAAAACTGCAAATATCAGTTTAAACTATCATTTTTTGATACAAACAGTTATATATTCATGTCAATATCTTTCAAATTCTAGTCAAAATCGGCGTCTTTGGGCATTTTAGTAACGAAAACCTTAATAAACTATTAGATTTCGACGTAAGGCAACCTTTCTGAGTCAAATAGTTGCCGATTTCGATAAAATCTTAGTCAGAATCTGCTTTTTCGCCTCTTATTGTACCCAAATCTACCTTAGAAATGCAGATATATTCTTAAAACACCTTCTTTTGGGACAAATAATTGGTTTTCGCCCTTGATTTACGGAAGATTATAGCCAAAACATGCATTTTCATAACTCAGCGAACTGAAATCTACATTAAAACTGCAGATAACTACTTAAAAATTCACTTCCTTGAATTGAAAATAGGTTTTTCTTTGTCATTTTAAACAGATTCCAGTCAAAATCGGCTTCTTCGATTCATATCGTATCTAAAACCGCATCAAAACTGCAAATATCAGTTTAAACTATCATTTTTTGATACAAACAGTTATATATTCATGTCAATATCTTTCAAATTCTAGTCAAAATCGGCGTCTTTGGGCATTTTAGTAACGAAAACCTTAATAAACTATTAGATTTCGACGTAAGGCAACCTTTCTGAGTCAAATAGTTGCCGATTTCGATAAAATCTTAGAATCTGCTTTTTCGCCTCTTATTGTACCCAAATCTACCTTAGAAATGCAGATATATACTTAAAACACCTTCTTTTGGGACAAATAATTGGTTTTCGCTCTTGATTTACGGAAGATTATAGCCAAAACATGCATTTTCATAACTTAGCGAACTGAAATCTACATTAAAACTGCAGATAACTACTTAAAAATTCACTTCCTTGAATTGATAATAGGTTTTTCTTTGTCATTTTAAACAGATTCCAGTCATAATCGGCTTCTTCGATCCATATCGTATCTAAAACCGCATCAAAACTGCAAATATCAGTTTAAACTATCATTTTTTGATACAAACAGTTATATATTCATGTCAATATGTTTCAAATTCTAGTCAAAATCGGCGTCTTTGGGCATTTTAGTAACGAAAACCTTAATAAACTATTAGATTTCGACGTAAGGCAACCTTTCTGAGTCAAATAGTTGCCGATTTCGTTAAAATCTTAGTCAGAATCTGCTTTTTCGCCTCTTATTGTACCCAAATCTACCTTAGAAATGCAGATATATAATTAAAACACCTTCTTTTGGGACAAATAATTGGTTTTCGCCCTTGATTTACGGAAGATTATAGCCAAAACATGCATTTTCATAACTTAGCGAACTGAAATCTACATTAAAACTGCAGATAACTACTTAAAAATTCACTTCCTTGAATTGATAATAGGTTTTTCTTTGTGATTTTAAACAGATTCCAGTCAAAATCGGCTTCTTCGATTCATATCGTATCTAAAACCGCATCAAAACTGCAAATATCAGTTTATACTATCATTTTTTGATACAAACAGTTATATATTCATGTCAATATCTTTCAAATTCTAGCCAAAATCGGCGTCTTTGGGCATTTTAGTAACGAAAACCTTAATAAACTATTAGATTTCGACGTAAGGCAACCTTTCTGAGTCAAATAGTTGCCGATTTCGATAAAATCTTATTCAGAATCTGCTTTTTCGCCTCTTATTGTACCCAAATCTACCTTAGAAATGCAGATATATACTTAAAACACCTTCTTTTGGGACAAATAATTGGTTTTCGCCCTTGATTTACGGAAGATTATAGCCAAAACATGCATTATCATAACTTAGCGAACTGAAATCTACATTAAAACTGCAGATAACTACTTAAAAATTCACTTCCTTGAATTGATAATAGGTTTTTCTTTGTCATTTTAAACAGATTCCAGTCAAAATCGGCTTCTTCGACCCATATCGTATCTAAAACCGCATCAAAACTGCAAAAATCAGTTTAAATTATCATTTTTTGATACAAACAGTTATATATTCATGTCAATATGTTTCAAATTCTAGTCAAAATCGGCGTCTTTGGGCATTTTAGTAACGAAAACCTTAATAAACTATTAGATTTCGACGTAAGGCAACCTTTCTGAGTCAAATAGTTGCCGATTTCGATAAAATCTTAGTCAGAATCTGCTTTTTCGCCTCTTATTGTACCCAAATTTACCTTAGAAATGCAGATATATACGTAAAACACCTTCTCTTGGGACAAATAATTGGTTTTCGCCCTTGATTTACGGAAGATTATAGCCAAAACATGCATTTTCATAACTTAGCGAACTGAAATCTACATTAAAACTGCAGATAACTACTTAAAAATTCACTTCTTGAATTGATAATAGGTTTTTCTTTGTCATTTTAAACAGATTCCAGTCAAAATCGGCTTCTTCGACTCATATCGTACCTAAAACCGCATCAAAACTGCAAATATATTTTTAAACTATCATTTTTTGATACAAACAGTTATATATTCATGTCAATATCTTTATATTCTAGTCAAAATCGGCGTCTTTGGGCATTTTAGTAACGAAAACCTTAATAAACTATTAGATTTCGACGTAAGGCAACCTTTCTGAGTCAAATAGTTGCCGATTTCGATAAAATCTTAGTCAGAATCTGCTTTTTCGCCTCTTATTGTACCCAAATCTACCTTAGAAATGCAGATATATACTTAAAACACCTTCGTTTGGGACAAATAATTGGTTTTCGCCCTTGATTTACGGAAGATTATAGCCAAAACATGCATTTTCATAACTTAGCGAACTGAAATCTACATTAAAACTGAAGATAACTACTTAAAAATTCACTTCCTTTAATTGATAATAGGTTTTTCTTTGTCATTTTAAACAGATTTCAGTCAAAATCGGCTTCTTCGATTCATATCGTATCTAAAACCGCATCAAAACTGCAAATATCAGTTTAATCTATCATTTTTTGATACAAACAGTTATATATTCATGTCAATATCTTTCAAATTCTAGTCAAAATCGGCGTCTTTGGGCATTTTAGTAACGAAAACCTTAATAAACTATTAGATTTCGACGTAAGGCAACCTTTCTGAGTCAAATAGTTGCCGATTTCGATAAAATCTTAGACAGAATCTGCTTTTTCGCCTCTTATTGTACCCAAATCTACCTTAGAAATGCAGATATATACTTAAAACACCTTCTTTTGGGACAAATAATTGGTTTTCGCCCTTGATTTACCGAAGATTATAGCCAAAACATGCATTTTCATAACTTAGCGAACTGAAATCTACATTAAAACTGCAGATAACTACTTAAAAATTCACTTCCTTGAATTGATAATAGGTTTTTCTTTGTCATTTTAAACAGATTCCAGTCAAAATCGGCTTCTTCGATTCATATCGTATCTAAAACCGCATCAAAACTGCAAATATCAGTTTAAACTATCATTTTTTGATACAAACAGTTATATATTCATGTCAATATCTTTCAAATTCTAGTCAAAATCGGCGTCTTTGGGCATTTTAGTAACGAAAACCTTAATAAACTATTAGATTTCGACGTAAGGCAACCTTTCTGAGTCAAATAGTTGCCGATTTCGATAAAATCTTAGTCAGAATCTGCTTTTTCGCCTCTTATTGTACCCAAATCTACCTTAGAAATGCAGATATATACCTAAAACACCTTCTTTTGGGACAAATAATTGGTTTTCGCCCTTGATTTACGAAAGATTATAGCCAAAACATGCATTTTCATAACTTAGCGAACTGAAATCTACATTAAAACTGCAGATAACTACTTAAAAATTCACTTCCTTGAATTAATAATAGGTTTTTCTTTGTCATTTTAAACAGATTCCAGTCAAAATCGGCTTCTTCGATTCATATCGTATCTAAAACCGCATCAAAACTGCAAATATCAGTTTAAACTATCATTTTTTGATACAAATAGTTATATATTCATGTTAATATCTTTCAAATTCTAGTCAAAATCGGCGTCTTTGGGCATTTTAGTAACGAAAACCTTAATAAACTATTAGATTTCGACGTAAGGCAACCTTTCTGAGTCAAATAGTTGCCGATTTCGATAAAATCTTAGTCAGAATCTGATTTTTCGCCTCTTATTGTACCCAAATCTACCTTAGAAATGCAGATATATACTTAAAACACCTTCTTTTGGGACAAATAATTGGTTTTCGCCCTTGATTTACGGAGGATTATAGCCAAAACATGCATTTTCATAACTTAGCGAACTGAAATCTACATTAAAACTGCAGATAACTACTTAAAAATTCACTTCCTTGAATTGATAATAGGTTTTTCTTTGTCATTTTAAACAGATTCCAGTCAAAATCGGCTTCTTCGATTCATATCGTATCTAAAACCGCATCAAAACTGCAAATATCAGTTTAAACTATCATTTTTTGATACAAACAGTTATATATTCATGCCAATATCTTTCAAATTTTAGTCAAAATCGGCGTCTTTGGGCATTTTAGTAACGAAAACCTTAATAAACTATTAGATTTCGACGTAAGGCAACCTTTCTGAGTCAAATAGTTGCCGATTTCGTTAAAATCTTAGTCAGAATCTGCTTTTTCGCCTCTTATTGTACCCAAATCTTCCTTAGAAATGCAGATATATACTTAAAACACCTTCTTTTGGGACAAATAATTGGTTTTCGCCCTTGATTTACGGAAGATTATAGCCAAAACATGCATTTTCATAACTTAGCGAACTGAAATCTACATTAAAACTGCAGATAACTACTTAAAAATTCACTTCCTTGAATTGATAGTAGGTTTTTCTTTGTCATTTTAAACAAATTCCAGTCGAAATCGGCTTCTTCGATTCATATCGTATCTAAAACCGCATCAAAACTGCAAATATCAGTTTTAACCATCATTTTTTGATACAAACAGTTATATATTCATGTCAATATCTATCAAATTCTAGTCAAAATCGGCGTCTTTGGGCATTTTAGTAACGAAAACCTTAATAAACTATTAGATTTCGAAGTAACGCAACCTTTCTGAGTCAAATAGTTGCCGATTTCGATAAAATCTTAGTCAGAATCTGCTTTTTCGCCTCTTATTGTACCCAAATCTACCTTAGAAATGCAGATATATACTTAAAACACCTTCTTTTGGGACAAATAATTGGTTTTCGCCCTTGATTTACCGAAGATTATAGCCAAAACATGCATTTTCATAACTTAGCGAACTGAAATCTACATTAAAACTGCAGATAACTACTTAAAAATTCACTTCCTTGAATTGATAATAGGTTTTTCTTTGTCATTTTAAACATATTCCAGTCAAAATCGGCTTCTTCGATTCATATCGTATCTAAAACCGCATCAAAACTGCAAATATCAGTTTAAACTATCATTTTTTGATACAAACAGTTATATATTCATGTCAATATCTTTCAAATTCTAGTCAAAATCGGCGTCTTTGGGCATTTTAGTAACGAAAACCTTAATAAACTATTAGATTTCGACGTAAGGCAACCTTTCTGAGTCAAATAGTTGCCGATTTCGATAAAATCTTAGTCAGAATCTGCTTTTTCGCCTCTTATTGTACCCAAATCTACCTTAGAAATGCAGATATATACCTAAAACACCTTCTTTTGGGACAAATAATTGGTTTTTGCCCTTGATTTACGAAATATTATAGCCAAAACATGCATTTTCATAACTTAGCGAACTGAAATCTACATTAAAACTGCAGATAACTACTTAAAAATTCACTTCCTTGAATTGATAATAGGTTTTTCTTTGTCATTTTAAACAGATTCCAGTCAAAATCGGCTTCTTCGATTCATATCGTATCTAAAACCGCATCAAAACTGCAAATATCAGTTTAAACTATCATTTTTTGATACAAACAGTTATATATTCATGTTAATATCTTTCAAATTCTAGTCAAAATCGGCGTCTTTGGGCATTTTAGTAACGAAAACCTTAATAAACTATTAGATTTCGACGTAAGGCAACCTTTCTGAGTCAAATAGTTGCCGATTTCGATAAAATCTTAGTCAGAATCTGATTTTTCGCCTCTTATTGTACCCAAATCTACCTTAGAAATGCAGATATATACTTAAAACACCTTCTTTTGGGACAAATAATTGGTTTTCGCCCTTGATTTACGGAGGATTATAGCCAAAACATGCATTTTCATAACTTAGCGAACTGAAATCTACATTAAAACTGCAGATAACTACTTAAAAATTCACTTCCTTGAATTGATAATAGGTTTTTCTTTGTCATTTTAAACAGATTCCAGTCAAAATCGGCTTCTTCGATTCATATCGTATCTAAAACCGCATCAAAACTGCAAATATCAGTTTAAACTATCATTTTTTGATACAAACAGTTATATATTCATGCCAATATCTTTCAAATTTTAGTCAAAATCGGCGTCTTTGGGCATTTTAGTAACGAAAACCTTAATAAACTATTAGATTTCGACGTAAGGCAACCTTTCTGAGTCAAATAGTTGCCGATTTCGTTAAAATCTTAGTCAGAATCTGCTTTTTCGCCTCTTATTGTACCCAAATCTACCTTAGAAATGCAGATATATACTTAAAACACCTTCTTTTGGGACAAATAATTGGTTTTCGCCCTTGATTTACGGAAGATTATAGCCAAAACATGCATTTTCATAACTTAGCGAACTGAAATCTACATTAAAACTGCAGATAACTACTTAAAAATTCACTTCCTTGAATTGATAATAGGTTTTTCTTTGTCATTTTAAACAGATTCCAGTCAAAATCGGCTTCTTCGACTCATCGTACCTAAAACCGCATCAAAACTGCAAATATCAGTTTAAACTATCATTTTTTGATACAAACAGTTATATATTCATGTCAATATCTTTCAAATTCTAGTCAAAATCGGCGTCTTTGGGCATTTTAGTAACGAAAACCTTAATAAACTATTATATTTCGACGTAAGGCAACCTTTCTGAGTCAAATAGTTGCCGATTTCGATAAAATCTTAGTCAGAATCTGCTTTTTCGCCTCTTATTGTACCCAAATCTACCTTAGAAATGCAGATATATACTTAAAACACCTTCTTTTGGGACAAATAATTGGTTTTCGCCCTTGATTTACGGAAGATTATAGCCAAAACATGCATTTTCATAACTTAGCGAACTGAAATCTACATTAAAACTGCAGATAACTACTTAAAAATTCACTTCCTTGAATTGATAGTAGGTTTTTCTTTGTCATTTTAAACAAATTCCAGTCAAAATCGGCTTCTTCGATTCATATCGTATCTAAAACCGCATCAAAACTGCAAATATCAGTTTAAACCATCATTTTTTGATACAAACAGTTATATATTCATGTCAATATCTATCAAATTCTAGTCAAAATCGGCGTCTTTGGGCATTTTAGTAACGAAAACCTTAATAAACTATTAGATTTCGACGTAAGGCAACCTTTCTGAGTCCGATTTCGATAAAATCTTAGTCAGAATCTGCTTTTTCGCCTCTTATTGTAGCCAAATCTACCTTAGAAATGCAGATATATACTTAAAACACCTTCTTTTGGGACAAATAATTGGTTTTCGTTCTTGATTTACGGAAGATTATAGCCAAAACATGCATTTTCATGACTTAGCGAACTGAAATCTACATTAAAACTGCAGATAACTACTTAAAAATTCACTTCCTTGAATTGATAATAGGTTTTTCTTTGTCATTTTAAACAGATTCCAGTCAAAATCGGCTTTTTCGACTCATATCGTACCTAAAACCGCATCAAAACTGCAAATATCAGTTTAAACTATCATTTTTTGATAGAAACAGTTATATATTCATGTCAATATCTTTCAAATTCTAGTCAAAATCGGCGTCTTTGGGCATTTTAGTAACGAAAACCTTAATAAACTATTAGATTTCGACGTAAGGCAACCTTTCTGAGTCAAATAGTTGCCGATTTCGATAAAATCTTAGTCAGAATCTGCTTTTTCGCCTCTTATTGTACCCAAATCTACCTTAGAAATGCAGATATATACTTAAAACACCTTCTTTTGGGACAAATAATTGGTTTTCGCCCTTGATTTACGGAAGATTATAGCCAAAACATGCATTTTCATAAATTAGCGAACTGAAATCTACATTAAAACTGCAGATAACTACTTAAAAATTCACTTCCTTGAATTGATAATAGGTTTTTCTTTGTCATTTTAAACAGATTCCAGTCAAAATCGGCTTCTTCGACTCATATCGTATCTAAAACCGCATCAAAACTGCAAACATCAGTTTAAACTATCATTTTTTGATACAAAGAGTTATATATTCATGTCAATATCTTTCAAATTCTAGTCAAAATCGGCGTCTTTGGGCATTTTAGTAACGAAAACCTTAATAAACTATTAGATTTCGACGTAAGGCAACCTTTCTGAGTCAAATAGTTGCCGATTTCGATAAAATCTTAGTCAGAATCTGCTTTTTCGCCTCTTATTGTACCCAAATCTACCTTAGAAATGCAGATATATACTTAAAACACCTTCTTTTGGGACAAATAATTGGTTTTCGCCCTTGATTTATTTAAGATTATAGCCAAAACATGCATTTTCATAACTTAGCGAACTGAATTCTACATTAAAACTGCAGATAACTACTTAAAAATTCACTTCCTTGAATTGATAATAGTTTTTTCTTTGTCATTTTAAACAGATTCCAGTCAAAATCGGCTTCTTCGATTCATATCGTATCTAAAACCGCATCAAAACTGCAAATATCAGTTTAAACTATCATTTTTTGATACAAACAATTATATATTCATGTCAATATCTTTCAAATTCTAGTCAAAATCGGCGTCTTTGGGCATTTTAGTAACGAAAACCTTAATAAACTATTAGATTTCGACGTAAGGCAACCTTTCTGAGTCAAATAGTTGCCGATTTCGATAAAATCTTAGTCAGAATCTGCTTTTTCGCCTCTTATTGTACCCAAATCTACCTTAGAAATGCAGATATATACTTAAAACACCTTCTTTTGGGACAAATAATTGGTTTTCGCCCTTGATTTACGGAAGATTATAGCCAAAACATGCATTTTCATAACTTAGCGAAATGAAATTAACATTAAAACTGCAGATAACTACTTAAAAATTCACTTCCTTGAATTGATAATAGGTTTTTCTTTGTCATTTTAAACAGATTCCATTCAAAATCGGCTTCTTCGATTCATATCGTATCTAAAAGCGCATCAAAACTGCAAATATCAGTTTAAACTATCATTTTTTGATACAAACAGTTGTATATTCATGTTAATATCTTTCAAATTCTAGTCAAAATCGGCGTCTTTGGGCATTTTAGTAACGAAAACCTTAATTAACTATTTGATTTCGACGTAAGGCAACCTTTCTGAGTCAAATAGTTGCCGATTTCGTTAAAATCTTAGTCAGAATCTGCTTTTTCGCCTCTTATTGTACCCAAATCTACCTTAGAAATGCAGATATATACTTAAAACACCTTCTTTTGGGACAAATAATTGGTTTTCGCCCTTGATTTACGGAAGATTATAGCCAAAACATGCATTTTCATAACTTAGCGAACTGAAATCTACATTAAAACTGCAGATGACCACTTAAAAATTCACTTCCTTGAATTGATAATAGGTTTTTCTTTGTCATTTTAAACAGATTCCAGTCAAAATCGGCTTCTTCGATTCATATCGCATCTAAAACCGCATCAAAACTACAAATATCAGTTTAAACTATCATTTTTTGATACAAACAGTTATATATTCATGCCAATATCTTTCAAATTCTAGTCAAAATCGGCGTCTTTGGGCATTTTAGTAAGGAAAACCTTAATAAACTATTAGATTTCGACGTAAGGCAACCTTTCTGAGTCAAATAGTTGCCGATTTCGATAAAATCTTAGTCAGAATCTGCTTTTTCGCCTCTTATTGTAACCAAATCTACCTTAGAAATGCAGATATATACTTAAAACACCTTCTTTTGGGACAAATAATTGGTTTTCGCCCTTGATTTACGGAAGATTATAGCCAAAACATGCATTTTCATAACTTAGCGAACTGAAATCTACATTAAAACTGCAGATAACTACTTAAAAATTCACTTCCTTTAATTGATAATAGGTTTTTCTTTGTCATTTTAAACAGATTCCAGTCAAAATCGGCTTCTTCGATTCATATCGTATCTAAAACCGCATCAAAACTGCAAATATCAGTTTAAACTATCATTTTTTGATACAAACAGTTATATATTCATGACAATATCTTTCAAATTCTAGGCAAAATCGGCGTCTTTGGGCATTTTAGTAACGAAACCTTAATAAACTATTAGATTTCGACGTAAGGCAACCTTTCTGAGTCAAATAGTTGCCGATTTCGATAAAATCTTAGTCAGAATCTGCTTTTTCGCCTCTTATTGTACCCAAATCTACCTTAGAAATGCAGATATATACTTATTACACCTTCTTTTGGGACAAATAATTGGTTTTCGCCGTTGATTTACGGAAGATTATGGCCAAAACATGCATTTTCATAACTTAGCGAACTGAAATCTACATTAAAACTGCAGATAACTACTTAAAAATTCACTTCCTTGAATTGATAATAGGATTTTTCTTTGTCATTTTAAACAGATTCCAGTCAAAATCGGCTTCTTCGATTCATATCGTATCTAAAACCGCATCAAAACTGCAAATATCAGTTTAAAGTATCATTTTTTGATACAAACAGTTATATATTCATGTCAATATCTTTCAAATTCTAGTCAAAATCGGCGTCTTTGGGCATTTTAGTAACGAAAACCTTAATAAACTATTAGATTTCGACGTAAGGCAAACTTTCTGAGTCAAATAGTTGCCGATTTCGATAAAATCTTAGTCAGAATCTGCTTTTTCGCCTCTTATTGTACCCAAATCTACCTTAGAAATGCAGATATATATACTTAAAACACCTTCTTTTGGGACAAATAATTGGTTTTCGCCCTTGATTTACGGAAGATTATAGCCAAAACATGCATTTTCATAACTTAGCGAACTGAAATCTACATTAAAACTGCAGATAACTACTTAAAAATTCACTTCCTTGAATTGATAATAGGTTTTTCATTGTCATTTTAAACAGATTCCAGTCAAAATCGGATTCTTTGATTCATATCGTATCTAAAACCGCATCAAAACTGCAAATATCAGTTTAAACTATCATTTTTTGATACAAACAGTTATATCTTCATGTCAATATTTTTCAAATTCTAGTCAAAATCGGCGTCTTTGGGCATTTTAGTAACGAAAACCTTAATATACTATTAGATTTCGACGTAAGGCAACCTTTCTGAGTCAAATAGTTGCCGATTTCGATAAAATCTTAGTCAGAATCTGCTTTTTCGCCTCTTATTGTACCCAAATCTACCTTAGAAATGCAGATAACTAACCAAAACATGCATTTTCATAACTTAGCGAACTGAAATCTACATTAAAACTGCAGATAACTACTTAAAAATTTACTTCCGTGAATTGATAATAGGTTTTTCTTTATCATTTTAAACAGATTCCAGTCAAAATCGGCTTCTTCGATTCATATCGTATCTAAAACCGCATCAAAACTGCAAATATCAGTTTAAACTATCATTTTTTGATACAAACAGTTATATATTCATGTCAATATCTTTCAAATTCTAGTCAAAATCGGCGTCTTTGGGCATTTTAGTAACGAAAACCTTAATAAACTATTAGATTTCGACGTAAGGCAACCTTTCTGAGTCAAATAGTTGCCGATTTCGATAAAATCTTAGTCAGAATCTGCTTTTTCGCCTCTTATTGTACCCAAATCTACCTTAGAAATGCAGATATATACTTAAAACACCTTCTTTTGGGACAAATAATTGGTTTTCGCCCTTGATTTACGGAAGATTATAGCCAAAACATGCATTTTCATAACTTAGCGAACTGAAATCTACATTAAAACTGCAGATAACTACTTAAAAATTCACTTCCTTGAATTGATAATAGGTTTTTCTTTGTCATTTTAAACAGATTCCAGTCAAAATCGGCTTCTTCGATTCATATCGTATCTAAAACCGCATCAAAACTGCAAATATCAGTTTAAACTATCATTTTTTGATACAAACAGTTATATATTCATGTCAATATCTATCAAATTCTAGTCAAAATCGGCGTCTTTGGGCATTTTAGTAACGAAAACCTTAATAAACTATTAGATTTCGACGTAAGGCAACCTTTCTGAGTCAAATAGTTGCCGATTTCGTTAAAATCTTAGTCAGAATCTGCTTTTTCGCCTCTTATTGTACCCAAATCTACCTTAGAAATGCAGATATATACTTAAAACACCTTCTTTTGGGACAAATAATAGGTTTTCGCCCTTGATTTACGGAAGATTATAGCCAAAACATGCATTTTCATAACTTAGCGAACTGAAATCTACATTAAAACTGCCGATAACTACTTAAAAATTCACTTCCTTGAATTGAAAATAGGTTTTTCTTTGTCATTTTAAACAGATTCCAGTCAAAATCGGCTTCTTCGATTCATATCGTATCTAAAACCGCATCAAAACTGCAAATATCAGTTTAAACTATCATTTTTTGATACAAACAGTTATATATTCATGTCAATATCTTTCAAATTCTAGGCAAAATCGGCGTCTTTGGGCATTTTAGTAACGAAAACCTTAATAAACTATTAGATTTCGACGTAAGGCAACCTTTCTGAGTCAAATAGTTGCCGATTTCGATAAAATCTTAGTCAGAATCTGCTTTTTCGCCTCTTATTGTACCCAAATCTACCTTAGAAATGCAGATATATACTTAAAACATTTTCTTTTGGGACAAATAATTGGTTTTCGCCCTTGATTTACGGAAAACATGCATTTTCATAACTTAGCGAAATGAAATCTACATTAAAACTGCAGATAACTACTTAAAAATTCACTTCCTTGAATTGATAATAGGTTTTTCTTTGTCATTTCAAACAGATTCCATTCAAAATCGGCTTCTTCGATTCATATCGTATCTAAAACCGCATCAAAACTGCAAATATCAGTTTAAACTATCATTTTTTGATACAAACAGTTATATATTCATGTTAATATCTTTCAAATTCTAGTCAAAATCGGCGTCTTTGGGCATTTTAGTAACGAAAACCTTAATAAACTATTAGATTTCGACGTATGGCAACCTTTCTGAGTCAAATAGTTGCCGATTTCGTTTAAATCTTAGTCAGAATCTGCTTTTTCGCCTCTTATTGTACCCAAATCTACCTTAGAAATGCAGATATATACTTAAAACACCTTCTTTTGGGACAAATAATTGGTTTTCGCCCTTGATTTACGGTAGATTATAGCCAAAACATGCATTTTCATAACTTAGCGAACTGAAATCTACATTAAAACTGCAGATAACTACTTAAAAATTCACTTCCTTGAATTGATAATAGGTTTTTCTTTGTCATTTTAAACAGATTCCAGTCAAAATCGGCTTCTTCGATTCATATCGTATCTAAAACCGCATCAAAACTACAAATATCAGTTTAAACTATCATTTTTTGATACAAACAGTTATATATTCATGCCAATATCTTTCAAATTCTAGTCAAAATCGGCGTCTTTGGGCATTTTAGTAACGAAAACCTTAATAAACTATTAGATTTCGACGTAAGGCAACCTTTCTGAGTCAAATATGTGCCGATTTCGATAAAATCTTAGTCAGAATCTGCTTTTTCGCCTCTTATTGTACCCAAATCTACCTTAGAAATGCAGATATATACTTAAAACACCTTCTTTTGGGACAAATAATTGGTTTTCGCCCTTGATTTACGGAAGATTATAGCCAAAACATGCATTTTCATAACTTAGCAAACTGAAATCTACATTAAAACTGCAGATAACTACTTAAAAATTCACTTCCTTTAATTGATAATAGGTTTTTCTTTGTCATTTTAAACAGATTCCAGTCAAAATCGGCTTCTTCGATTCATATCGTATCTAAAACCGCATCAAAACTGCAAATATCAGTTTAAACTATCATTTTTTGATACAAACAGATATATATTCATGTCAATATCTTTCAAATTCTAGGCAAAATCGGCGTCTTTGGGCATTTTAGTAACGAAAACCTTAATAAACTATTAGATTTCGACGTAAGGCAACCTTTCTGAGTCAAATATGTGCCGATTTCGATAAAATCTTAGTCAGAATCTGCTTTTTCGCCTCTTATTTTACCCAAATCTACCTTAGAAATGCAGATATATACTTAAAACACCTTCTTTTGAGACAAATAATTGGTTTTCGCCCTTGATTTACGGAAGATTATAGCCAAAACATGCATTTTCATAACTTAGCGAACTGAAATCTACATTAAAACTGCAGATAACTACTTAAAAATTCACTTCCTTTAATTGATAATAGGTTTTTCTTTGTCATTTTAAACAGATTCCAGTCAAAATCGGCTTCTTCGATTCATATCGTATCTAAAACCGCATCAAAACTGCAAATATCAGTTTAAACTATCATTTTTTGATACAAACAGTTATATATTCATGTCAATATCTTTCAAATTCTAGCCAAAATCGGCGTCTTTGGGCATTTTAGTAACGAAAACCTTAATAAACTATTAGATTTCGACGTAAGGCAACCTTTCTGAGTCAAATAGTTGCCGATTTCGATAAAATCTTAGTCAGAATCTGCTTTTTCGCCTCTTATTGAACCCAAATCTACCTTAGAAATGCAGATATATACTTAAAACACCTTCTTTTGGGACAAATAATTGGTTTTCGCCCTTGATTTACGGAAGATTATAGCCAAAACATGCATTTTCATAACTTAGCGAACTGAAATCTACATTAAAACTGCAGATAACTACTTAAAAATTCACTTCCTTTAATTGATAATAGGTTTTTCTTTGTCATTTTAAACAGATTCCAGTCAAAATCGGCTTCTTCGATTCATATCGTATCTAAAACCGCATCAAAACTGCAAATATCAGTTTAAACTATCATTTTTTGATACAAACAGTTATATCTTCATGTCAATATTTTTCAAATTCTAGTCAAAATCGGCGTCTTTGGGCATTTTAGTAACGAAAACCTTAATATACTATTAGATTTCGACGTAAGGCAACCTTTCTGAGTCAAATAGTTGCCGATTTCGATAAAATCTTAGTCAGAATCTGCTTTTTCGCCTCTTATTGAACCCAAATCTACCTTAGAAATGCAGATATATACTTAAAACACCTTCTTTTGGGACAAATAATTGGTTTTCGCCCTTGATTTACGGAAGATTATAGCCAAAACATGCATTATCATAACTTAGCGAACTGAAATCTACATTAAAACTGCAGATAACTACTTAAAAATTCACTTCCTTGAATTGATAATAGGTTTTTCTTTGTCATTTTAAACAGATTCCAGTCAAAATCGGCTTCTTCGATTCATATCGTATCTAAAACCGCATCAAAACTGCAAATATCAGTTTAAACTATCATTTTTTGATACAAACAGTTATATATTCATGTCAATATCTTTCAAATTCTAGTCAAAATCGGCGTCTTTGGGCATTTTAGTAACGAAAACCTTAATAAACTATTAGATTTCGACGTAAGGCAACCTTTCTGAGTCAAATAGTTGCCGATTTCGATAAAATCTTAGTCAGAATCTGCTTTTTCGCCTCTTATTGTACCCAAATCTACCTTAGAAATGCAGATATATACTTAAAACACCTTCTTTTGGGACAAATAATTGGTTTTCGCCCTTGATTTACGGAAGATTATAGCCAAAACATGCATTTTCATAACTTAGCGAACTGAAATCTACATTAAAACTGCAGATAACTACTTAAAAATTCACTTCCTTGAATTGATAATAGGTTTTTCTTTGTTATTTTAAACAGATTCCAGTCAAAATCGGCTTCTTCGATTCATATCGTATCTAAAACCGCATCAAAACTGCAAATATCAGTTTAAAGTATCATTTTTTGATACAAACAGTTATATATTCATGTCAATATCTTTCAAATTCTAGTCAAAATCGGCGTCTTTGGGCATTTTAGTAACGAAAACCTTAATAAACTATTAGATTTCGACGTAAGGCAAACTTTCTGAGTCAAATAGTTGCCGATTTCGATAAAATCTTAGTCAGAATCTGCTTTTTCGCCTCTTATTGTACCCAAATCTACCTTAGAAATGCAGATATATACTTAAAACACCTTCTTTTGGGACAAATAATTGGTTTTCGCCCTTGATTTACGGAAGATTATAGCCAAAACATGCATTTTCATAACTTAGCGAACTGAAATCTACATTAAAACTGCAGATAACAACTTAAAAATTCACTTCCTTGAATTGATAATAGGTTTTTCATTGTCATTTTAAACAGATTCCAGTCAAAATCGGATTCTTCCATTCATATCGTATCTAAAACCGCATCAAAACTGCAAATATCAGTTTAAACTATCATTTTTTGATACAAACAGTTATATATTCATGTCAATATCTTTCAAATTCTAGTCAAAATCGGCGTCTTTGGGCATTTTAGTAACGAAAACCTTAATAAACTATTAGATTTCGACGTAAGGCAACCTTTCTGAGTCAAATAGTTGCCGATTTCGATAAAATCTTAGTCAGAATCTGCTTTTTCGCTTCTTAATGTACCCAAATCTACCTTAGAAATGCAGATATTTACTTAAAACACCTTCTTTTGCGATAAATAATTGGTTTTCGCCCTTGATTTACGGAAGATTATAGCCAAAACATGCATTTTCATAACTTAGCGAACTGAAATCTACATTAAAACTGCAGATAACTACTTAAAAATTTACTTCCGTGAATTGATAATAGGTTTTTCTTTGTCATTTTAAACAGATTCCAGTCAAAATCGGCTTCTTCGATTCATATCGTATCTAAAACCGCATCAAAACTGCAAATATCAGTTTAAACTATCATTTTTTGATACAAACAGTTATATATTCATGTCAATATCTTTCAAATTCTAGTCAAAATCGGCGTCTTTGGGCATTTTAGTAACGAAAACCTTAATAAACTATTAGATTTCGACGTAAGGCAACCTTTCTGAGTCAAATAGTTGCCGATTTCGATAAAATCTTAGTCAGAATCTGCTTTTTCGCCTCTTATTGTACCCAAATCTACCTTAGAAATGCAGATATATACTTAAAACACCTTCTTTTGGGACAAATAATTGGTTTTCGCCCTTGATTTACGGAAGATTATAGCCAAAACATGCATTTTCATTACTTAGCGAACTGAAATCTACATTAAAACTGCAGATAACTACTTAAAAATTCGCTTCCTTGAATTGATAATAGGTTTTTCTTTGTCATTTTAAACAGATTCCAGTCAAAATCGGCTTCTTCGATTCATATCGTATCTAAAACCGCATCAAAACTGCAAATATCAGTTTAAACTATCATTTTTTGATATATTCATGTCAATATCTTTCAAATTCTAGTCAAAATCGGCGTCTTTGGGCATTTTACTAACGAAAACCCTAATAAACTATTAGATTTCGACGTAAGGCAACCTTTCTGAGTCAAATAGTTGCCGATTTCGATAAAATCTTATTCAGAATCTGTTTTTTCGCCTCTTATTGTACCCAAATCTACCTTAGAAATGCAGATATATAATTAAAACACCTTCTTTTGGGACAAATAATTGGTTTTCGCAATTGATTTACGGAAGATTATAGCCAAAACATGCATTTTCATAACTTAGCGAACTGAAATCTACATTAAAACTGCAGATAACTACTTAAAAATTTACTTCCTTGAATTGATAATAGGTTTTTCTTTGTCATTTTAAACAGATTCCAGTCAAAATCGGCTTCTTCGATTCATATCGTATCTAAAACCGCATCAAAACTGCAAATATCAGTTTAAACTATCATTTTTTGATACAAACAGTTATATATTCATGTCAATATCTTTCAAATTCTAGTCAAAATCGGCGTCTTTGGGCATTTTAGTAACGAAAACCTTAATAAACTATTAGATTTCGACGTAAGGCAACCTTTCTGAGTCAAATAGTTGCCGATTTCGATAAAATCTTAGTCAGAATCTGCTTTTTCGCCTCTTATTGTACCCAAATCTACCTTAGAAATGCAGATATATACTTAAAACACCTTCTTTTGGGACAAATAATTGGTTTTCGCCCTTGATTTACGGAAGATTATAGCCAAAACAGGCATTTTCATAACTTAGCGAACTGAAATCTACATTAAAACTGCAGATAACTACTTAAAAACTCACTTCCTTGAATTGATAATAGGTTTTTCTTTGTCCTTTTAAACAGATTCCTGCCAAAATCGGCTTCTTCGATTCATATCGTATCTAAAACCGCATCAAAACTGCAAATATCAGTTTAAACTATCATTTTTTGATACAAACAGTTATATATTCATGTCAATATCTTTCAAATTGTAGTCAAAATCGGCGTCTTTGGGCATTTTAGTAACGAAAACCTTAATAAACTATTAGATTTCGACGTAAGGCAACCTTTCTGAGTCAAATAGTTGCCGATTTCGATAAAATCTTAGTCAGAATCTGCTTTTTCGCCTCTTATTGTACCCATATCTACCTTAGAAATGCAGATATATACTTAAAACACCTTCTTTTGGGACAAATTATTGGTTTTCGCCCTTGATTTACGGAAGATTATAGCCAAAACATGCATTTTCATAACTTAGCGAACTGAAATCTACATTAAAACTGCAGATAACTACTTAAAAATTCACTTCCTTGAATTGATAATAGGTTTTTCTTTGTCATTTTAAACAGATTCCAGTCAAAATCGGCTTCTTCGATTCATATCGTATCTAAAACCGCATCAAAACTGCAAATATCAGTTTAAACTATCATTTTTCGATACAAACAGTTATATATTCATGTCAATATCTTTCAAATTCTAGTCAAAATCGGCGTCTTTGGGCATTTTAATAACGAAAACCTTAATAAACTATTAGATTTCGACGTAAGGCAACCTTTCTGAGTCAAATAGTTGCCGATTTCGATAAAATCTTAGTCAGAGTCTGCTTTTTCGCCTCTTATTGTACCCAAATCTACCTTAGAAATGCAGATATATACTTAAAACACCTTCTTTTGGGAAAAATAATTGGTTTTCGCCCTTGATTTACGGAAGATTATAGCCAAAACATGCATTTTCATAACTTAGCGAACTGAAATCTACATTAAAACTGCAGATAACTACTTAAAAATTCACTTCCTTGAATTGATAATAGGTTTTTCTTTGTCATTTTAAACAGATTCCAGTCAAAATCGGCTTCTTCGATTCATATCGTATCTAAAACCGCATCAAAACTGCAAATATCAGTTTAAACTATCATTTTTTGATACAAACAATTATATATTCATGTCAATATCTTTCAAATTCTAGTCAAAATCAGCGTCTTTGGGCATTTTAGTAACGAAAACCTTAATAAACTATTAGATTTCGACGTAAGGCAACCTTTCTGAGTCAAATAGTTGCCGATTTCGATAAAATCTTAGTCAGAATCTGCTTTTTCGCCTCTTATTGTACCCAAATCTACCTTAGAAATGCAGATATATACTTAAAACACCTTCTTTTGGGACAAATAATTGGTTTTCGCCCTTGGTTTACGGAAGATTATAGCCAAAACATGCATTTTCATAACTTAGCGAACTGAAATCTACATTAAAACTGCAGATAACTACTTAAAAATTCACTTCCTTGTATTGATAATAGGTTTTTCTTTGTCATTTTAAACAGATTCCAGTCAAAATCGGCTTCTTCGATTCATATCGTATCTAAAACCGCATCAAAACTGCAAATATCAGTTTAAACTATCATTTTTTGATACAAACAGTTATATATTCATGTCAATATCTTTCAAATTCTAGTCAAAATCGGCGTCTTTGGGCATTTTAGTAACGAAAACCTTAATAAACTATTAGATTTCGACGTAAGGCAACCTTTCTGAGTCAAATAGTTGCCGATTTCGATAAAATCTTAGTCAGAATCTGCTTTTTCGCCTCTTATTGTACCCAAATCTTCCTTAGAAATGCAGATATATTCTTAAAACACCTTCTTTTGGGACAAATAATTGGTTTTCGCCCTTGATTTACGGAAGATTATAGCCAAAACATGCATTTTCATAACTCAGCGAACTGAAATCTACATTAAAACTGCAGATAACTACTTAAAAATTCACTTCCTTGAATTGATAATAGGTTTTTCTTTGTCATTTTAAACAGATTCCAGTCAAAATCGGCTTCTTCGATTCATATCGTATCTAAAACCGCATCAAAACTGCAAATATCAGTTTAAACTATCATTTTTTGATACAAACAGTTATATATTCATGTCAATATCTTTCAAATTCTAGTCAAAATCGGCGTCTTTGTTCATTTTAGTAACGAAAACCTTAATAAACTATTAGATTTCGACGTAAGGCAACCTTTCTGAGTCAAATAGTTGCCGATTTCGATAAAATCTTAGAATCTGCTTTTTCGCCTCTTATTGTACCCAAATCTACCTTAGAAATGCAGATATATACTTAAAACACCTTCTTTTGGGACAAATAATTGGTTTTCGCCCTTGATTTACGGAAGATTATAGCCAAAACATGCATTTTCATAACTTAGCGAACTGAAATCTACATTAAAACTGCAGATAACTACTTAAAAATTCACTTCCTTGAATTGATAATAGGTTTTTCTTTGTCATTTTAAACAGATTCCAGTCAAAATCGGCTTCTTCGACTCATATCGTACCTAAAACCGCATCAAAACTGCAAATATCATTTTAAACTATCATTTTTTGATACAAACAGTTATATATTCATGTCAATATCTTTCAAATTCTAGTCAAAATCGGCGTCTTTGGGCATTTTAGTAACGAAAACCTTAATAAACTATTAGATTTCGACGTAAGGCAACCTTTCTGAGTCAAATAGTTGCCGATTTCGATAAAATCTTACTCAGAATCTGCTTTTTCGCCTCTTATTGTACCCAAATCTACCTTAGAAATGCAGATATATACTTAAAACACCTTCTTTTGGGACAAATAATTGGTTTTCGCCCTTGATTTACGGAAGATTATAGCCAAAACATGCATTTTCATAACTTAGCGAACTGAAATCTACATTAAAACTGCAGATAACTACTTAAAAATTCACTTCCTTGAATTGATAACAGGTTTTTCTTTGTCATTTTAAACAGATTCCAGTCAAAATCGGCATCTTCGATTCATATCGTATCTAAAACCGCATCAAAACTGCAAATATCAGTATAAACTATCATTTTTTGATACAAACAGTTATATATTCATGTCAATATCTTTCAAATTCTAGTCAAAATCGGCGTCTTTGGGCATTTTAGTAACGAAAACCTTAATAAACTATTAGATTTCGACGTAAGGCAACCTTTCTGAGTCAAATAGTTGCCGATTTCGATAAAATCTTTGTCAGAATCTGCTTTTTCGCCTCTTATTGTACCCAAATCTACCTTAGAAATGCAGATATATACTTAAAACACCTTCTTTTGGGACAAATAATTGGTTTTCGCCCTTGATTTACCGAAGATTATAGCCAAAACATGCATTTTCATAACTTAGCGAACTGAAATCTACATTAAAACTGCAGATAACTACTTAAAAATTCACTTCCTTGAATTGATAATAGGTTTTTCTTTGTCATTTTAAACAGATTCCAGTCAAAATCGGCTTCTTCGACTCATATCGTACCTAAAACCGCATCAAAACTGCAAATATCAGTTTAATCTATCATTTTTTGATACAAACAGTTATATATTCATGCCAATATCTTTCAAATTCTAGTCGAAATCGGCGTCTTTGGGCATTTTAGTAACGAAAACCTTAATAAACTATTAGATTTCGACGTAAGGCAACCTTTCTGAGTCAAATAGTTGCCGATTTCGATAAAATCTTAGTCAGAATCTGCTTTTTCGCCTCTTATTGTACCCAAATCTACCTTAGAAATGCAGATATATTCTTAAAACACCTTCTTTTGGGACAAATAATTGCTTTTCGCCCTTGATTTACGGAAGATTATAGCCAAAACATGCATTTTCATAACTCAGCGAACTGAAATCTACATTAAAACTGCAGATAACTACTTAAAAATTCACTTCCTTGAATTGATAATAGGTTTTTCTTTGTCTTTTTAAACAGATTCCAGTCAAAATCGGCTTCTTCGATTCATATCGTATCTAAAACCGCATCAAAACTGCAAATATCAGTTTAAACTATCATTTTTTGATACAAACAGTTATATATTCATGTCAATATCTTTCAAATTCTAGTCAAAATCGGCGTTTTTGTTCATTTTAGTAACGAAAACCTTAATAAACTATTAGATTTCGACGTAAGGCAATCTTTCTGAGTCAAATAGTTGCCGATTTCGATAAAATCTTAGAATCTGCTTTTTCGCCTCTTATTGTACCCAAATCTACCTTAGAAATGCATATATATACTTAAAACACCTTCTTTTGGGACAAATAATTGGTTTTCGCCCTTGATTTACGGAAGATTATAGCCAAAACATGCATTTTCATAACTTAGCGAACTGAAATCTACATTAAAACTGCAGATAACTACTTAAAAATTCACTTCCTTGAATTGATAATAGGTTTTTCTTTGTCATTTTAAACAGATTCCAGTCAAAATCGGCTTCTTCGACTCATATCGTACCTAAAACCGCATCAAAACTGCAAATATCATTTTAAACTATCATTTTTTGATACAAACAGTTATATATTCATGTCAATATCTTTCAAATTTTAGTCAAAATCGGCGTCTTTGGGCATTTTAGTAACGAAAACCTTAATAAACTAATAGATTTCGACGTAAGGCAACCTTTCTGAGTCAAATAGTTGCCGATTTCGATAAAATCTTAGTCAGAATCTGCTTTTTCGCCTCTTATTGTACCCAAATCTACCTTAGAAATGCAGATATATTCTTAAAACACCTTCTTTTGGGACAAATAATTGGTTTTCGCCCTTGATTTACGGAAGATTATAGCCAAAACATGCATTTTCATAACTCAGCGAACTGAAATCTACATTAAAACTGCAGATAACTACTTAAAAATTCACTTCCTTTAATTGATAATAGGTTTTTCTTTGTCATTTTAAACAGATTCCAGTCAAAATCGGCTTCTTCGGCTCATATCGTACCTAAAACCGCATCAAAACTGCAAATATCAGTTTAATCTATCATTTTTTGATACAAACAGTTATATATTCATGTCAATATCTTTCAAATTCTAGTCAAAATCGGCGTCTTTGGGCATTTTAGTAACGAAAACCTTATAAACTATTGATTTACCGAAGATTATAGCCAAAACATGCATTTTCATAACTTAGCGAACTGAAATCTACATTAAAACTGCAGATAACTACTTAAAAATTCACTTCCTTGAAATGATAATAGGTTTTTCTTTGTCATTTTATACAGATTCCAGTCAGAATCGGCTTCTTCGATTCATATCGTATCTAAAACCGCATCAAAACTGCAAATATCATTTTAAACTATCATTTCTTGATACAAACAGTTATATATTCATGTCAATATCTTTCAAATTCTAGTCAAAATCGGCGTCTTTGGGCATTTTAGTAACGAAAACCTTAATAAACTATTAGATTTCGACGTAAGGCAACCTTTCTGAGTCAAATAGTTGCCGATTTCGATAAAATCTTAGTCAGAATCTGCTTTTTCGCCTCTTATTGTACCCAAATCTACCTTAGAAATGCAGATATATACTTAAAACACCTTCTTTTGGGACAAATAATTGGTTTTCGCCCTTGATTTACGGAAGATTATGGCCAAAACATGCATTTTCATAACTTAGCGAACTGAAATCTACATTAAAACTGCAGATAACTACTTAAAAATTCACTTCCTTGAATTGATAATAGGTTTTTCTTTGTCATTTTAAAAAGATTCCAGTCAAAATCGGCTTCTTCGACTCATATCGTACCTAAAACCGCATCAAAACTGCAAATATCATTTTAAACTATCATTTTTTGATACAAACAGTTATATATTCATGTCAATATCTTTCAAATTTTAGTCAAAATCGGCGTCTTTGGGCATTTTAGTAACGAAAACCTTAATAAACTAATAGATTTCGACGTAAGGCAACCTTTCTGAGTCAAATAGTTGCCGATTTCGATAAAATCCTAGTCAGAATCTGCTTTTTCGCCTCTTATTGTACCCAAATCTACCTTAGAAATGCAGATATATTCTTAAAACACCTTCTTTTGGGACAAATAATTGGTTTTCGCCCTTGATTTACGGAAGATTATAGCCAAAACATGCATTTTCATAACTCAGCGAACTGAAATCTACATTAAAACTGCAGATAACTACTTAAAAATTCACTTCCTTTAATTGATAATAGGTTTTTCTTTGTCATTTTAAACAGATTCCAGTCAAAATCGGCTTCTTCGGCTCATATCGTACCTAAAACCGCATCAAAACTGCAAATATCAGTTTAATCTATCATTTTTTGATACAAACAGTTATATATTCATGTCAATATCTTTCAAATTCTAGTCAAAATCGGCGTCTTTGGGCATTTTAGTAACGAAAACCTTATAAACTATTGATTTACCGAAGATTATAGCCAAAACATGCATTTTCATAACTTAGCGAACTGAAATCTACATTAAAACTGCAGATAACTACTTAAAAATTCGCTTCCTTGAAATGATAATAGGTTTTTCTTTGTCATTTTATACAGATTCCAGTCAGAATCGGCTTCTTCGATTCATATCGTATCTAAAACCGCATCAAAACTGCAAATATCATTTTAAACTATCATTTCTTGATACAAACAGTTATATATTCATGTCAATATCTTTCAAATTCTAGTCAAAATCGGCGTCTTTGGGCATTTTAGTAACGAAAACCTTAATAAACTATTAGATTTCGACGTAAGGCAACCTTTCTGAGTCAAATAGTTGCCGATTTCGATAAAATCTTAGTCAGAATCTGCTTTTTCGCCTCTTATTGTACCCAAATCTACCTTAGAAATGCAGATATATACTTAAAACACCTTCTTTTGGGACAAATAATTGGTTTTCGCCCTTGATTTACGGAAGATTATGGCCAAAACATGCATTTTCATAACTTAGCGAACTGAAATCTACATTAAAACTGCAGATAACTACTTAAAAATTCACTTCCTTGAATTGATAATAGGTTTTTCTTTGTCATTTTAAACAGATTCCTGCCAAAATCGGCTTCTTCGATTCATATCGTATCTAATACCGCATCAAAACTGCAAATATCAGTTTAAACTATCATTTTTTGATACAAACAGTTATATATTCATGTCAATATCTTTCAAATTCTAGTCAAAATCGGCGTCTTTGGGCATTTTAGTAACGAAAACCTTAATAAACTATTAGATTTCGACGTAAGGCAACCTTTCTGAGTCAAATAGTTGCCGATTTCGATAAAATCTTAGTCAGATTCTGCTTTTTCGCCTCTTATTGTACCCAAATCTACCTTAGAAATGCAGATATATACTTAAAACACCTTCTTTGGGGAGAAATAATTGGTTTTCGCCCTTGATTTACGGAAGATTATAGCCAAAACATGCATTTTCATAACTTAGCGAACTGAAATCTACATTAAAACTGCAGATAACTACTTAAAAATTCACTTCCTTGAATTGATAATAGGTTTTTCTTTGTCATTTTAAACAGATTCCAGTCAAAATCGGCTTCTTCGATTCATATCGTATCTAAAACCGCATCAAAACTGCAAATATCAGTTTAAACTATCATTTTTTGATACAAACAGTTATATATTCATGTCAATATCTTTCAAATTCTAGTCAAAATCGGCGTCTTTGGGCATTTTAATAACGAAAACCTTAATAAACTATTAGATTTCGACGTAAGGCAACCTTTCTGAGTCAAATAGTTGCCGATTTCGATAAAATCTTAGTCAGAATCTGCTTTTTCGCCTCTTATTGTACCCAAATCTACCTTAGAAATGCAGATATATACTTAAAACACCTTCTTTTGGGAAAAATAATTGGTTTTCGCCCTTGATTTACGGAAGATTATAGCCAAAACATGCATTTTCATAACTTAGCGAACTGAAATCTACATTAAAACTGCAGATAACTACTTAAAAATTCACTTCCTTGAATTGATAATAGGTTTTTCTTTGTCATTTTAAACAGATTCCAGTCAAAATCGGCTTCTTCGATTCATATCGTATCTAAAACCGCATCAAAACTGCAAATATCAGCTTAAACTATCATTTTTTGATACATATATTCATGTCAATATCTTTCAAATTCTAGTCAAAATCAACGTCTTTGGGCATTTTAGTAACGAAAACCTTAATAAACTATTAGATTTCGACGTAAGGCAACCTTTCTGAGTCAAATAGTTGCCGATTTCGATAAAATCTTAGTCAGAATCTGCTTTTTCGCCTCTTATTGTACCCAAATCTACCTTAGAAATGCAGATATATACTTAAAACACCTTCTTTTGGGACAAATAATTGGTTTTCGCCCTTGATTTACGGAAGATTATAGCCAAAACATGCATTTTCATAACTTAGCGAACTGAAATCTACATTAAAACTGCAGATAACTACTTAAAAATTCACTTCCTTGAATTGATAATAGGTTTTTCTTTGTCATTTTAAACAGATTCCAGTCAAAATCGGCTTCTTCGATTCATATCGTATCTAAAACCGCATCAAAACTGCAAATATCAGTTTAAACTATCATTTTTTGATACAAACAGTTATATATTCATGTCAATATCTTTCAAATTCTAGTCAAAATCGGCGTCTTTGGGCATTTTAGTAACGAAAACCTTAATAAACTATTAGATTTCGACGTAAGGCAACTTTTCTGAGTCAAATAGTTGCCGATTTCGATAAAATCCTAGTCAGAATCTGCTTTTTCGCCTCTTATTGTACCCAAATCTACCTTAGAAATGCAGATATATACTTAAAACACCTTCTTTTGGGACAAATAATTGGTTTTCGCCCTTGATTTACGGAAGATTATAGCCAAAACATGCATTTTCATAACTTAGCGAACTGAAATCTACATTAAAATTGCAGATAACTACTTAAAAATTCACTTCCTTGAATTGATAATAGGTTTTTCTTTGTCATTTTAAACAGATTCCAGTCAAAATCGGCTTCTTCGATTCATATCGTATCTAAAACCGCATCAAAACTGCAAATATCAGCTTAAACTATCATTTTTTGATATATTCATGTCAATATCTTTCAAATTCTAGTCAAAATCGGCGTCTTTTTTGATATATTCATGTCAATATCTTTCAAATTCTAGTCAAAATCGGCGTCTTTGGGCATTTTAGTAACGAAAACCCTAATAAACTATTAGATTTCGACGTAAGGCAACCTTTCTGAGTCAAATAGTTGCCGATTTCGATAAAATCTTAGTTAGAATCTGCTTTTTCGCCTCTTATTGTACCCAAATCTACCTTAGAAATGCAGATATATACTTAAAACAGCTTCTTTTGGGACAAATAATTGGTTGTTGCCCTTGATTTACGGAAGATTATAGCCAAAACATGCATTTTCATAACTTAGCGAACTGAAATCTACATTAAAACTGCAGATAACTACTTAAAAATTCACTTCCTTGAATTGATAATAGGTTTTTCTTTGTCATTTTAAACAGATTCCTGCCAAAATCGGCTTCTTCGATTCATATCGTATCTAAAACCGCATCAAAACTGCAAATATCAGTTTAAACTATCATTTTTTGATACAAACAGTTATATATTCATGTCAATATTTTTCAAATTCTAGTCAAAATCGGCGTCTTTGGGCATTTTAGTAACGAAAACCTTAATAAACTATTAGATTTCGACGTAAGGCAACCTTTCTGAGTCAAATAGTTGCCGATTTCGATAAAATCTTAGTCAGAATCTGCTTTTTCGCCTCTTATTGTACCCAAATCTACCTTAGAAATGCAGATATATACTTAAAACACCTTCTTTTGGGACAAATAATTGGTTTTCGCCCTTGATTTACGGAAGATTATAGCCAAAACATGCATTTTCATAACTTAGCGAACTGAAATCTACATTAAAACTGCAGATAACTACTTAAAAATTCACTTCCTTGAATTGATAATAGGTTTTTCTTTGTCATTTTAAACAGATTCTAGTCAAAATCGGCTTCTTCGACTCATATCGTACCTAAAACCGCATCAAAACTGCAAATATCAGTTTAAACTATCATTTTTTGATACAAACAGTTATATATTCATGTCAATATCTTTCAAATTCTAGTCAAAATCGGCGTCTTTGGGCATTTTAATAACGAAAACCTTAATAAACTATTAGATTTCGACGTAAGGCAACCTTTCTGAGTCAAATAGTTGCCGATTTCGATAAAATCTTAGTCAGAGTCTGCTTTTTCGCCTCTTATTGTACCCAAATCTACCTTAGAAATGCAGATATATACTTAAAACACCTTCTTTTGGGAAAAATAATTGGTTTTCGCCCTTGATTTACGGAAAATTATAGCCAAAACATGCATTTTCATAACTTAGCGAACTGAAATCTACATTAAAACTGCAGATAACCACTTAAAAATTCACTTCCTTGAATTGATAATAGGTTTTTCTTTGTCATTTTAAACAGATTCCAGTCAAAATCGGCTTCTTCGACTCATATCGTACCTAAAACCGCATCAAAACTGCAAATATCATTTTAAACTATCATTTTTTGATACAAACAGTTATATATTCATGTCAATATCTTTCAAATTCTAGTCAAAATCGGCGTCTTTGGGCATTTTAGTAACGAAAACCTTAATAAACTATTAGATTTCGACGTAAGGCAACCTTTCTGAGTCAAATAGTTGCCGATTTCGATAAAATCTTAGTCAGAATCTGCTTTTTCGCCTCTTATTGTACCCAAATCTACCTTAGAAATGCAGATATATACTTAAAACACCTTCTTTTGGGACAAATAATTGGTTTTCGCCCTTGATTTACGGAAGATTATAGCCAAATCATGCATTTTCATAACTTAGCGAACTGAAATCTACATTAAAACTGCAGATAACTACTTAAAAATTCACTTCCTTGAATTGATAATAGGTTTTTCTTTGTCATTTTAAACAGATTCCAGTCAAAATCGGCTTCTTCGATTCATATCGTATCTAAAACCGCATCAAAACTGCAAATATCAGTTTAAACTATCATTTTTTGATACAAACAGTTATATATTCATGTCAATATCTTTCAAATTCTAGTCAAAATCGGCGTCTTTGTTCATTTTAGTAACGAAAACCTTAATAAACTATTAGATTTTGACGTAAGGCAACCTTTCTGAGTCAAATAGTTGCCGATTTCGATAAAATCTTAGAATCTGCTTTTTCGCCTCTTATTGTACCCAAATCTACCTTAGAAATGCAGATATATACTTAAAACACCTTCTTTTGGGACAAATAATTGGTTTTCGCCCTTGATTTACGGAAGATTATAGCCAAAACATGCATTTTCATAACTTAGCGAACTGAAATCTACATTAAAACTGCAGATAACTACTTAAAAATTCACTTCCTTGAATTGATAATAGGTTTTTCTTTGTCATTTTAAACAGATTCCAGTCAAAATCGGCTTCTTCGACTCATATCGTACCTAAAACCGCATCAAAACTGCAAATATCATTTTAAACTATCATTTTTTGATACAAACAGTTATATATTCATGTCAATATCTTTCAAATTCTAGTCAAAATCGGCGTCTTTGGGCATTTTAGTAACGAAAACCTTAATAAACTATTAGATTTCGACGTAAGGCAACCTTTCTGAGTCAAATAGTTGCCGATTTCGATAAAATCTTAGTCAGAATCTGCTTTTTCGCCTCTTATTGTACCCAAATCTACCTTAGAAATGCAGATATATACTTAAAACACCTTCTTTTGAGACAAATAATTGGTTTTCGCCCTTGATTTATGGAAGATTATAGCCAAAACATGCATTTTCATAACTTAGCGAACTGAAATCTACATTAAAACTGCAGATAACTACTTAAAAATTCACTTCCTTGAATTGATAATAGGTTTTTCTTTGTCATTTTAAACAGATTCCAGTCAAAATCGGCATCTTCGATTCATATCGTATCTAAAACCGCATCAAAACTGCAAATATCAGTATAAACTATCATTTTTTGATACAAACAGTTATATATTCATGTCAATATCTTTCAAATTCTAGTCAAAATCGGCGTCTTTGGGCATTTTAGTAACGAAAACCTTAATTAACTATTAGATTTCGACGTAAGGCAACCTTTCTGAGTCAAATAGTTGCCGATTTCGATAAAATCTTTGTCAGAATCTGCTTTTTCGCCTCTTATTGTACCCAAATCTACCTTAGAAATGCAGATATATACTTAAAACACCTTCTTTTGGGACAAATAATTGGTTTTCGCCCTTAATTTACGGAAGATTATAGCCAAAACATGCATTTTCATAACTCAGCGAACTGAAATCTACATTAAAACTGCAGATAACTACTTAAAAATTCACTTCCTTTAATTGATAATAGGTTTTTCTTTGTCATTTTAAACAGATTCCAGTCAAAATCGGCTTCTTCGGCTCATATCGTACCTAAAACCGCATCAAAACTGCAAATATCAGTTTAATCTATCATTTTTTGATACAAACAGTTATATATTCATGTCAATATCTTTCAAATTCTAGTCAAAATCGGCGTCTTTGGGCATTTTAGTAACGAAAACCTTATAAACTATTGATTTACCGAAGATTATAGCCAAAACATGCATTTTCATAACTTAGCGAACTGAAATCTACATTAAAACTGCAGATAACTACTTAAAAATTCACTTCCTTGAAATGATAATAGGTTTTTCTTTGTCATTTTATACAGATTCCAGTCAGAATCGGCTTCTTCGATTCATATCGTATCTAAAACCGCATCAAAACTGCAAATATCATTTTAAACTATCATTTCTTGATACAAACAGTTATATATTCATGTCAATATCTTTCAAATTCTAGTCAAAATCGGCGTCTTTGGGCATTTTAGTAACGAAAACCTTAATAAACTATTAGATTTCGACGTAAGGCAACCTTTCTGAGTCAAATAGTTGCCGATTTCGATAAAATCTTAGTCAGAATCTGCTTTTTCGCCTCTTATTGTACCCAAATCTACCTTAGAAATGCAGATATATACTTAAAACACCTTCTTTTGGGACAAATAATTGGTTTTCGCCCTTGATTTACGGAAGATTATGGCCAAAACATGCATTTTCATAACTTAGCGAACTGAAATCTACATTAAAACTGCAGATAACTACTTAAAAATTCACTTCCTTGAATTGATAATAGGTTTTTCTTTGTCATTTTAAACAGATTCCAGTCAAAATCGGCTTCTTCGACTCATATCGTACCTAAAACCGCATCAAAACTGCAAATATCATTTTAAACTATCATTTTTTGATACAAACAGTTATATATTCATGTCAATATCTTTCAAATTTTAGTCAAAATCGGCGTCTTTGGGCATTTTAGTAACGAAAACCTTAATAAACTAATAGATTTCGACGTAAGGCAACCTTTCTGAGTCAAATAGTTGCCGATTTCGATAAAATCCTAGTCAGAATCTGCTTTTTCGCCTCTTATTGTACCCAAATCTACCTTAGAAATGCAGATATATTCTTAAAACACCTTCTTTTGGGACAAATAATTGGTTTTCGCCCTTGATTTACGGAAGATTATAGCCAAAACATGCATTTTCATAACTCAGCGAACTGAAATCTACATTAAAACTGCAGATAACTACTTAAAAATTCACTTCCTTTAATTGATAATAGGTTTTTCTTTGTCATTTTAAACAGATTCCAGTCAAAATCGGCTTCTTCGGCTCATATCGTACCTAAAACCGCATCAAAACTGCAAATATCAGTTTAATCTATCATTTTTTGATACAAACAGTTATATATTCATGTCAATATCTTTCAAATTCTAGTCAAAATCGGCGTCTTTGGGCATTTTAGTAACGAAAACCTTATAAACTATTGATTTACCGAAGATTATAGCCAAAACATGCATTTTCATAACTTAGCGAACTGAAATCTACATTAAAACTGCAAACTGAAATGATAATAGGTTTTTCTTTGTCATTTTATACAGATTCCAGTCAGAATCGGCTTCTTCGATTCATATCGTATCTAAAACCGCATCAAAACTGCAAATATCATTTTAAACTATCATTTCTTGATACAAACAGTTATATATTCATGTCAATATCTTTCAAATTCTAGTCAAAATCGGCGTCTTTGGGCATTTTAGTAACGAAAACCTTAATAAACTATTAGATTTCGACGTAAGGCAACCTTTCTGAGTCAAATAGTTGCCGATTTCGATAAAATCTTTGTCAGAATCTGCTTTTTCGCCTCTTATTGTACCCAAATCTACCTTAGAAATGCAGATATATACTTAAAACACCTTCTTTTGGGACAAATAATTGGTTTTCGCCCTTAATTTACGGAAGATTATAGCCAAAACATGCATTTTCATAACTCAGCGAACTGAAATCTACATTAAAACTGCAGATAACTACTTAAAAATTCACTTCCTTGAATTGATAATAGGTTTTTCTTTGTCATTTTAAACAGATTCCAGTCAAAATCGGCTTCTTCGACTCATATCGTACCTAAAACCGCATCAAAACTGCAAATATCATTTTAAACTATCATTTTTTGATACAAACAGTTATATATTCATGTCAATATCTTTCAAATTTTAGTCAAAATCGGCGTCTTTGGGCATTTTAGTAACGAAAACCTTAATAAACTAATAGATTTCGACGTAAGGCAACCTTTCTGAGTCAAATAGTTGCCGATTTCGATAAAATCCTAGTCAGAATCTGCTTTTTCGCCTCTTATTGTACCCAAATCTACCTTAGAAATGCAGATATATTCTTAAAACACCTTCTTTTGGGACAAATAATTGGTTTTCGCCCTTGATTTACGGAAGATTATAGCCAAAACATGCATTTTCATAACTCAGCGAACTGAAATCTACATTAAAACTGCAGATAACTACTTAAAAATTCACTTCCTTTAATTGATAATAGGTTTTTCTTTGTCATTTTAAACAGATTCCAGTCAAAATCGGCTTCTTCGGCTCATATCGTACCTAAAACCGCATCAAAACTGCAAATATCAGTTTAATCTATCATTTTTTGATACAAACAGTTATATATTCATGTCAATATCTTTCAAATTCTAGTCAAAATCGGCGTCTTTGGGCATTTTAGTAACGAAAACCTTATAAACTATTGATTTACCGAAGATTATAGCCAAAACATGCATTTTCATAACTTAGCGAACTGAAATCTACATTAAAACTGCAGATAACTACTTAAAAATTCGCTTCCTTGAAATGATAATAGGTTTTTCTTTGTCATTTTATACAGATTCCAGTCAGAATCGGCTTCTTCGATTCATATCGTATCTAAAACCGCATCAAAACTGCAAATATCATTTTAAACTATCATTTCTTGATACAAACAGTTATATATTCATGTCAATATCTTTCAAATTCTAGTCAAAATCGGCGTCTTTGGGCATTTTAGTAACGAAAACCTTAATAAACTATTAGATTTCGACGTAAGGCAACCTTTCTGAGTCAAATAGTTGCCGATTTCGATAAAATCTTAGTCAGATTCTGCTTTTTCGCCTCTTATTGTACCCAAATCTACCTTAGAAATGCAGATATATACTTAAAACACCTTCTTTGGGGAGAAATAATTGGTTTTCGCCCTTGATTTACGGAAGATTATAGCCAAAACATGCATTTTCATAACTTAGCGAACTGAAATCTACATTAAAACTGCAGATAACTACTTAAAAATTCACTTCCTTGAATTGATAATAGGTTTTTCTTTGTCATTTTAAACAGATTCCAGTCAAAATCGGCTTCTTCGATTCATATCGTATCTAAAACCGCATCAAAACTGCAAATATCAGTTTAAACTATCATTTTTTGATACAAACAGTTATATATTCATGTCAATATCTTTCAAATTCTAGTCAAAATCGGCGTCTTTGGGCATTTTAATAACGAAAACCTTAATAAACTATTAGATTTCGACGTAAGGCAACCTTTCTGAGTAAAATAGTTGCCGATTTCGATAAAATCTTAGTCAGAATCTGCTTTTTCGCCTCTTATTGTACCCAAATCTACCTTAGAAATGCAGATATATACTTAAAACACCTTCTTTTGGGAAAAATAATTGGTTTTCGCCCTTGATTTACGGAAGATTATAGCCAAAACATGCATTTTCATAACTTAGCGAACTGAAATCTACATTAAAACTGCAGATAACTACTTAAAAATTCACTTCCTTGAATTGATAATAGGTTTTTCTTTGTCATTTTAAACAGATTCCAGTCAAAATCGGCTTCTTCGATTCATATCGTATCTAAAACCGCATCAAAACTGCAAATATCAGCTTAAACTATCATTTTTTGATACATATATTCATGTCAATATCTTTCAAATTCTAGTCAAAATCAACGTCTTTGGGCATTTTAGTAACGAAAACCTTAATAAACTATTAGATTTCGACGTAAGGCAACCTTTCTGAGTCAAATAGTTGCCGATTTCGATAAAATCTTAGTCAGAATCTGCTTTTTCGCCTCTTATTGTACCCAAATCTACCTTAGAAATGCAGATATATACTTAAAACACCTTCTTTTGGGACAAATAATTGGTTTTCGCCCTTGATTTACGGAAGATTATAGCCAAAACATGCATTTTCATAACTTAGCGAACTGAAATCTACATTAAAACTGCAGATAACTACTTAAAAATTCACTTCCTTGAATTGATAATAGGTTTTTCTTTGTCATTTTAAACAGATTCCAGTCAAAATCGGCTTCTTCGATTCATATCGTATCTAAAACCGCATCAAAACTGCAAATATCAGTTTAAACTATCATTTTTTGATACAAACAGTTATATATTCATGTCAATATCTTTCAAATTCTAGTCAAAATCGGCGTCTTTGGGCATTTTAGTAACGAAAACCTTAATAAACTATTAGATTTCGACGTAAGGCAACTTTTCTGAGTCAAATAGTTGCCGATTTCGATAAAATCCTAGTCAGAATCTGCTTTTTCGCCTCTTATTGTACTCAAATCTACCTTAGAAATGCAGATATATACTTAAAACACCTTCTTTTGGGACAAATAATTGGTTTTCGCCCTTGATTTACGGAAGATTATAGCCAAAACATGCATTTTCATAACTTAGCGAACTGAAATCTACATTAAAATTGCAGATAACTACTTAAAAATTCACTTCCTTGAATTGATAATAGGTTTTTCTTTGTCATTTTAAACAGATTCCAGTCAAAATCGGCTTCTTCGATTCATATCGTATCTAAAACCGCATCAAAACTGCAAATATCAGCTTAAACTATCATTTTTTGATATATTCATGTCAATATCTTTCAAATTCTAGTCAAAATCGGCGTCTTTTTTGATATATTCATGTCAATATCTTTCAAATTCTAGTCAAAATCGGCGTCTTTGGGCATTTTAGTAACGAAAACCCTAATAAACTATTAGATTTCGACGTAAGGCAACCTTTCTGAGTCAAATAGTTGCCGATTTCGATAAAATCTTAGTTAGAATCTGCTTTTTCGCCTCTTATTGTACCCAAATCTACCTTAGAAATGCAGATATATACTTAAAACAGCTTCTTTTGGGACAAATAATTGGTTGTTGCCCTTGATTTACGGAAGATTATAGCCAAAACATGCATTTTCATAACTTAGCGAACTGAAATCTACATTAAAACTGCAGATAACTACTTAAAAATTCACTTCCTTGAATTGATAATAGGTTTTTCTTTGTCATTTTAAACAGATTCCTGCCAAAATCGGCTTCTTCGATTCATATCGTATCTAAAACCGCATCAAAACTGCAAATATCAGTTTAAACTATCATTTTTTGATACAAACAGTTATATATTCATGTCAATATTTTTCAAATTCTAGTCAAAATCGGCGTCTTTGGGCATTTTAGTAACGAAAACCTTAATAAACTATTAGATTTCGACGTAAGGCAACCTTTCTGAGTCAAATAGTTGCCGATTTCGATAAAATCTTAGTCAGAATCTGCTTTTTCGCCTCTTATTGTACCCAAATCTACCTTAGAAATGCAGATATATACTTAAAACACCTTCTTTTGGGACAAATAATTGGTTTTCGCCCTTGATTTACGGAAGATTATAGCCAAAACATGCATTTTCATAACTTAGCGAACTGAAATCTACATTAAAACTGCAGATAACTACTTAAAAATTCACTTCCTTGAATTGATAATAGGTTTTTCTTTGTCATTTTAAACAGATTCTAGTCAAAATCGGCTTCTTCGACTCATATCGTACCTAAAACCGCATCAAAACTGCAAATATCAGTTTAAACTATCATTTTTTGATACAAACAGTTATATATTCATGTCAATATCTTTCAAATTCTAGTCAAAATCGGCGTCTTTGGGCATTTTAATAACGAAAACCTTAATAAACTATTAGATTTCGACGTAAGGCAACCTTTCTGAGTCAAATAGTTGCCGATTTCGATAAAATCTTAGTCAGAGTCTGCTTTTTCGCCTCTTATTGTACCCAAATCTACCTTAGAAATGCAGATATATACTTAAAACACCTTCTTTTGGGAAAAATAATTGGTTTTCGCCCTTGATTTACGGAAAATTATAGCCAAAACATGCATTTTCATAACTTAGCGAACTGAAATCTACATTAAAACTGCAGATAACCACTTAAAAATTCACTTCCTTGAATTGATAATAGGTTTTTCTTTGTCATTTTAAACAGATTCCAGTCAAAATCGGCTTCTTCGACTCATATCGTACCTAAAACCGCATCAAAACTGCAAATATCATTTTAAACTATCATTTTTTGATACAAACAGTTATATATTCATGTCAATATCTTTCAAATTCTAGTCAAAATCGGCGTCTTTGGGCATTTTAGTAACGAAAACCTTAATAAACTATTAGATTTCGACGTAAGGCAACCTTTCTGAGTCAAATAGTTGCCGATTTCGATAAAATCTTAGTCAGAATCTGCTTTTTCGCCTCTTATTGTACCCAAATCTACCTTAGAAATGCAGATATATACTTAAAACACCTTCTTTTGGGACAAATAATTGGTTTTCGCCCTTGATTTACGGAAGATTATAGCCAAATCATGCATTTTCATAACTTAGCGAACTGAAATCTACATTAAAACTGCAGATAACTACTTAAAAATTCACTTCCTTGAATTGATAATAGGTTTTTCTTTGTCATTTTAAACAGATTCCAGTCAAAATCGGCTTCTTCGATTCATATCGTATCTAAAACCGCATCAAAACTGCAAATATCAGTTTAAACTATCATTTTTTGATACAAACAGTTATATATTCATGTCAATATCTTTCAAATTCTAGTCAAAATCGGCGTCTTTGTTCATTTTAGTAACGAAAACCTTAATAAACTATTAGATTTTGACGTAAGGCAACCTTTCTGAGTCAAATAGTTGCCGATTTCGATAAAATCTTAGAATCTGCTTTTTCGCCTCTTATTGTACCCAAATCTACCTTAGAAATGCAGATATATACTTAAAACACCTTCTTTTGGGACAAATAATTGGTTTTCGCCCTTGATTTACGGAAGATTATAGCCAAAACATGCATTTTCATAACTTAGCGAACTGAAATCTACATTAAAACTGCAGATAACTACTTAAAAATTCACTTCCTTGAATTGATAATAGGTTTTTCTTTGTCATTTTAAACAGATTCCAGTCAAAATCGGCTTCTTCGACTCATATCGTACCTAAAACCGCATCAAAACTGCAAATATCATTTTAAACTATCATTTTTTGATACAAACAGTTATATATTCATGTCAATATCTTTCAAATTCTAGTCAAAATCGGCGTCTTTGGGCATTTTAGTAACGAAAACCTTAATAAACTATTAGATTTCGACGTAAGGCAACCTTTCTGAGTCAAATAGTTGCCGATTTCGATAAAATCTTAGTCAGAATCTGCTTTTTCGCCTCTTATTGTACCCAAATCTACCTTAGAAATGCAGATATATACTTAAAACACCTTCTTTTGAGACAAATAATTGGTTTTCGCCCTTGATTTATGGAAGATTATAGCCAAAACATGCATTTTCATAACTTAGCGAACTGAAATCTACATTAAAACTGCAGATAACTACTTAAAAATTCACTTCCTTGAATTGATAATAGGTTTTTCTTTGTCATTTTAAACAGATTCCAGTCAAAATCGGCATCTTCGATTCATATCGTATCTAAAACCGCATCAAAACTGCAAATATCAGTATAAACTATCATTTTTTGATACAAACAGTTATATATTCATGTCAATATCTTTCAAATTCTAGTCAAAATCGGCGTCTTTGGGCATTTTAGTAACGAAAACCTTAATTAACTATTAGATTTCGACGTAAGGCAACCTTTCTGAGTCAAATAGTTGCCGATTTCGATAAAATCTTTGTCAGAATCTGCTTTTTCGCCTCTTATTGTACCCAAATCTACCTTAGAAATGCAGATATATACTTAAAACACCTTCTTTTGGGACAAATAATTGGTTTTCGCCCTTAATTTACGGAAGATTATAGCCAAAACATGCATTTTCATAACTTAGCGAACTGAAATCTACATTAAAACTGCAGATAACTACTTAAAAATTCACTTCCTTGAATTGATAATAGGTTTTTCTTTGTCATTTTAAACAGATTCCAGTCAAAATCGGCTTCTTCGACTCATATCGTACCTAAAACCGCATCAAAACTGCAAATATCAGTTTAATCTATCATTTTTTGATACAAACAGTTATATATTCATGCCAATATCTTTCAAATTCTAGTCGAAATCGGCGTCTTTGGGCATTTTAGTAACGAAAACCTTAATAAACTATTAGATTTCGACGTAAGGCAACCTTTCTGAGTCAAATAGTTGCCGATTTCGATAAAATCTTAGTCAGAATCTGCTTTTTCGCCTCTTATTGTACCCAAATCTACCTTAGAAATGCAGATATATTCTTAAAACACCTTCTTTTGGGACAAATAATTGCTTTTCGCCCTTGATTTACGGAAGATTATAGCCAAAACATGCATTTTCATAACTCAGCGAACTGAAATCTACATTAAAACTGCAGATAACTACTTAAAAATTCACTTCCTTGAATTGATAATAGGTTTTTCTTTGTCATTTTAAACAGATTCCAGTCAAAATCGGCTTCTTCGATTCATATCGTATCTAAAACCGCATCAAAACTGCAAATATCAGTTTAAACTATCATTTTTTGATACAAGCAGTTATATATTCATGTCAATATCTTTCAAATTCTAGTCAAAATCGGCGTCTTTGTTCATTTTAGTAACGAAAACCTTAATAAACTATTAGATTTCGACGTAAGGCAACCTTTCTGAGTCAAATAGTTGCCGATTTCGATAAAATCTTAGAATCTGCTTTTTCGCCTCTTATTGTACCCAAATCTACCTTAGAAATGCAGATATATACTTAAAACACCTTCTTTTGGGACAAATAATTGGTTTTCGCCCTTGATTTACGGAAGATTATAGCCAAAACATGCATTTTCATAACTTAGCGAACTGAAATCTATATTAAAACTGCAGATAACTACTTAAAAATTCACTTCCTTGAATTGATAATAGGTTTTTCTTTGTCATTTTAAACAGATTCCATTCAAAATCGGCTTCTTCGACTCATATCGTACCTAAAAGCGCATCAAAACTGCAAATATCATTTTAAACTATCATTTTTTGATACAAACAGTTATATATTCATGTCAATATCTTTCAAATTCTAGTCAAAATCGGCGTCTTTGGGCATTTTAGTAACGAAAACCTTAATAAACTATTAGATTTTGACGTAAGGCAACCTTTCTGAGTCAAATAGTTGCCGATTTCGATAAAATCTTAGTCAGAATCTGCTTTTTCGCCTCTTATTGTACCCAAATCTACCTTAGAAATGCAGATATATACTTAAAACACCTTCTTTTGGGACAAATAATTGGTTTTCGCCCTTGATTTACGGAAGATTATAGCCAAAACATGCATTTTCATAACTTAGCGAACTGAAATCTACATTAAAACTGCAGATAACTACTTAAAAATTCACTTCCTTGAATTGATAATAGGTTTTTCTTTGTCATTTTAAACAGATTCCAGTCAAAATCGGCATCTTCGATTCATATCGTATCTAAAACCGCATCAAAACTGCAAATATCAGTATAAACTATCATTTTTGATACAAACAGTTATATATTCATGTCAATATCTTCCAAATTCTAGTCAAAATCGGCGTCTTTGGGCATTTTAGTAACGAAAACCTTAATTAACTATTAGATTTCGACGTAAGGCAACCTTTCTGAGTCAAATAGTTGCCGATTTCGATAAAATCTTTGTCAGAATCTGCTTTTTCGCCTCTTATTGTACCCAAATCTACCTTAGAAATGCAGATATATACTTAAAACACCTTCTTTTGGGACAAATAATTGGTTTTCGCCCTTAATTTACGGAAGATTATAGCCAAAACATGCATTTTCATAACTTAGCGAACTGAAATCTACATTAAAACTGCAGATAACTACTTAAAAATTCACTTCCTTGAATTGATAATAGGTTTTTCTTTGTCATTTTAAACAGATTCCAGTCAAAATCGGCTTCTTCGACTCATATCGTACCTAAAACCGCATCAAAACTGCAAATATCAGTTTAATCTATCATTTTTTGATACAAACAGTTATATATTCATGCCAATATCTTTCAAATTCTAGTCGAAATCGGCGTCTTTGGGCATTTTAGTAACGAAAACCTTAATAAACAATTAGATTTCGACGTAAGGCAACCTTTCTGAGTCAAATAGTTGCCGATTTCGATAAAATCTTAGTCAGAATCTGCTTTTTCGCCTCTTATTGTACCCAAATCTACCTTAGAAATGCAGATATATTCTTAAAACACCTTCTTTTGGGACAAATAATTGCTTTTCGCCCTTGATTTACGGAAGATTATAGCCAAAACATGCATTTTCATAACTCAGCGAACTGAAATCTACATTAAAACTGCAGATAACTACTTAAAAATTCACTTCCTTGAATTGATAATAGGTTTTTCTTTGTCATTTTAAACAGATTCCAGTCAAAATCGGCTTCTTCGATTCATATCGTATCTAAAACCGCATCAAAACTGCAAATATCAGTTTAAACTATCATTTTTTGATACAAACAGTTATATATTCATGTCAATATCTTTCAAATTCTAGTCAAAATCGGCGTCTTTGTTCATTTTAGTAACGAAAACCTTAATAAACTATTAGATTTCGACGTAAGGCAACCTTTCTGAGTCAAATAGTTGCCGATTTCGATAAAATCTTAGAATCTGCTTTTTCGCCTCTTATTGTACCCAAATCTACCTTAGAAATGCAGATATATACTTAAAACACCTTCTTTTGGGACAAATAATTGGTTTTCGCCCTTGATTTACGGAAGATTATAGCCAAAACATGCATTTTCATAACTTAGCGAACTGAAATCTATATTAAAACTGCAGATAACTACTTAAAAATTCACTTCCTTTAATTGATAATAGGTTTTTCTTTGTCATTTTAAACAGATTCCAGTCAAAATCGGCTTCTTCGGCTCATATCGTACCTAAAACCGCATCAAAACTGCAAATATCAGTTTAATCTATCATTTTTTGATACAAACAGTTATATATTCATGTCAATATCTTTCAAATTCTAGTCAAAATCGGAGTCTTTGGGCATTTTAGTAACGAAAACCTTAATAAATTATTAGATTTCGACGTAAGGCTACCTTTCTGAGTCAAATAGTTGCCGATTTCGATAAAATCTTAGTCAGAAACTGCTTTTTCGCCTCTTATTGTACCCAAATCTACCTTAGAAATGCAGATATATACTTAAAACACCTTCGTTTGGGACAAATAATTGGTTTTCGCCCTTGATTTACGGAAGATTATAGTCAAAACATGCATTTTCATAACTTAGCGAACTGAAATCTACATTAAAACTGCAGATAACTACTTAAAAATTCACTTCCTTGAATTGATAATAGGTTTTTCTTTGTCATTTTAATCAGATTCCAGTCAAAATCGGCTTCTTCGATTCATATCGTATCTAAAACCGCATCAAAACTGCAAATATCAGTTTAAACTATCATTTTTTGATACAAACAGTTATATATTCATGTCAATATCTTTCAAATTCTAGTCAAAATCGGCGTCTTTGGGCATTTTAGTAACGAAAACCTTAATAAACTATTAGATTTCGACGTAAGGCAACCTTTCTGAGTCAAATAGTTGCCGATTTCGATAAAATCTTAGTCAGAATCTGCTTTTTCGCCTCTTATTGTACAAAATCTACCTTAGAAATGCAGATGTATACTTAAAACACCTTCTTTTGGGACAAATAATTGGTTTTCGCCCTTGATTTACGGAAGATTATAGCCAAAACATGCATTTTCATAACTTAGCGAATTGAAATCTACATTAAAACTGCAGATAACTACTTAAAAATTCACTTCCTTGAATTGATAATAGGTTTTTCTTTGTCATTTTAAACAGATTCCAGTCAAAATCGGCTTCTTCGATTCATATCGTATCTAAAACCGCATCAAAACTGCAAATATCAGTTTAAACTATCATTTTTTGATACCAACAGTTATATATTCATGTCAATATCTTTCAAATTCTAGTCAAAATCGGCGTCTTTGGGCATTTTAGTAACGAAAACCTTAATAAACTATTAGATTTCGACGTAAGGCAACCTTTCTGAGTCAAATAGTTGCCGATTTCGATAAAATCTTAGTCAGAATCTGCTTTTTCGCCTCTTATTGTACCCAAATCTACCTTAGAAATGCAGATATATACTTAAAACACCTTCTTTTGGGACAAATAATTGGTTTTCGCCCTTGATTTACGGAAGATTATAGCCAAAACATGCATTTTCATAATTTAGCGAACTGAAATCTACATTAAAACTGCAGATAACTACTTAAAAATTCACTTCCTTGAATTGATAATAGGTTTTTCTTTGTCATTTTAAACAGATTCCAGTCAAAATCGGCTTCTTCGACTCATATCGTACCTTAAACCGCATCAAAACTGCAAATATCAGTTTAATCTATCATTTTTTGATACAAACAGTTATATATTCATGCCAATATCTTTCAAATTCTAGTCGAAATCGGCGTCTTTGGGCATTTTAGTAACGAAAACCTTAATAAACTATTAGATTTCGACATAAGGCAACCTTTCTGAGTCAAATAGTTGCCGATTTCGATAAAATCTTAGTCAGAATCTGCTTTTTCGCCTCTTATTGTACCCAAATCTACCTTAGAAATGCAGATATATACTTAAAACACCTTCTTTTGGAACAAATAATTGGTTTTCGCCCTTGATTTACGGAAGATTATAGCCAAAACATGCATTTTCATAACTCAGCGAACTGAAATCTACATTAAAACTGCAGATAACTACTTAAAAATTCACTTCCTTGAATTGATAAGAGGTTTTTCTTTGTCATTTTAAACAGATTCCAGTCAAAATCGGCTTCTTCGATTCATATCGTATCTAAAACCGCATCAAAACTGCAAATATCAGTTTAAACTATCATTTTTTGATACAAACAGTTATATATTCATGTCAATATCTTTCAAATTCTAGTCAAAATCGGCGTCTTTGGGCATTTTAGTAACGAAAACCTTAATAAACTATTAGTTTTCGACGTAAGGCAACCTTTCTGAGTCAAATAGTTGCCGATTTCGATAAAATCTTAGTCAGAATCTGCTTTTTCGCCTCTTATTGTACCCAAATCTACCTTAGAAATGCAGATATATACTTAAAACACCTTCTTTTGGGACAAATAATTGGTTTTCGCCCTTGATTTACGGAAGATTATAGCCAAAACATGCATTTTCATAACTTAGCGAACTGAAATCTACATTAAAACTGCAGATAACTACTTAAAAATTCACTTCCTTGAATTGATAATAGGTTTTTCTTTGTCATTTTAAACGATTCCAGTCAAAATCGGCTTCTTCGACTCATATCGTACCTAAAACCGCATCAAAACTGCAAATATCATTTTAAACTATCATTTTTTGATACAAACAGTTATATATTCATGTCAATATCTTTCAAATTCTAGTCAAAATCGGCGTCTTTGGGCATTTTAGTAACGAAAACCTTAATAAACTATTAGATTTCGACGTAAGGCAACCTTTCTGAGTCAAACAGTTGCCGATTTCGATAAAATCTTAGTCAGAATCTGCTTTTTCGCCTCTTATTGTACCCAAATCTACCTTAGAAATGCAGATATTTACTTAAAACACCTTCTTTTGGGACACATAATTGGTTTTCGCCCTTGATTTACGGAAGATTATAGTCAAAACATGCATTTTCATAACTTAGCGAACTGAAATCTACATTAAAACTGCAGATAACTACTTAAAAATTCACTTCCATGAATTGATAATAGGTTTTTCTTTGTCATTTTAAACAGATTCCAGTCAAAAATCTTCTTCTTCGACTCATATCGTACCTAAAGCCGCATCAAAACTGCAAATATCAGTTTAAACTATCATTTTTTGATACAAACAGTTATATATTCATGTCAATATCTTTCAAATTCTAGTCAAAATCGGCGTCTTTGGGCATTTTAGTAACGAAAACCTTAATAAACTAATAGATTTCGACGTAAGGCAACCTTTCTGAGTCAAATAGTTGCCGATTTCGATAAAATCTTAGTCAGAATCTGCTTTTTCGCCTCTTATTGTACCCAAATCTACCTTAGAAATGCAGATATATACTTAAAACACCTTCTTTTGGGACAAATAATTGGTTTTCGCCCTTGGTTTACGGAAGATTATAGCCAAAACATGCATTTTCATAACTCAGCGAACTGAAATCTACATTAAAACTGCAGATAACTACTTAAAAATTCACTTCCTTTAATTGATAATAGGTTTTTCTTTGTCATTTTAAACAGATTCCAGTCAAAATCGGCTTCTTCGGCTCATATCGCACCTAAAACCGCATCAAAACTGCAAATATCAGTTTAATCTATCATTTTTTGATACAAACAGTTATATATTCATGTCAATATCTTTCAAATTCTAGTCAAAATCGGAGTCTTTGGGCATTTTAGTAACGAAAACCTTAATAAACGAATAGATTTCGACGTAAGGCAACCTTTCTGAGTCAAATAGTTGCCGATTTCGATAAAATCTTAGTCAGAATCTGCTTTTTCGCCTCTTATTGTACCCAAATCTACCTTAGAAATGCAGATATATTCTTAAAACACCTTCTTTTGGGACAAATAATTGGTTTTCGCCCTTGATTTACGGAAGATTATAGCCAAAACATGCATTTTCATAACTCAGCGAACTGAAATCTCCATTAAAACTGCAGATAACTACTTAAAAATTCACTTCTTTTAATTGATAATAGGTTTTTCTTTGTCATTTTAAACAGATTCCAGTCAAAATCGGCTTCTTCGGCTCATATCGTACCTAAAACCGCATCAAAACTGCAAATATCAGTTTAATCTATCATTTTTTGATACAAACAGTTATATATTCATGTCAATATCTTTCAAATTCTAGTCAAAATCGGAGTCTTTGGGCATTTTAGTAACGAAAACCTTAATAAATTATTAGATTTCGACGTAAGGCTACCTTTCTGAGTCAAATAGTTGCCGATTTCGATAAAATCTTAGTCAGAAACTGCTTTTTCGCCTCTTATTGTACCCAAATCTACCTTAGAAATGCAGATATATACTTAAAACACCTTCTTTTGGGACAAATAATTGGTTTTCGCCCTTGATTTACGGAAGATTATAGTCAAAACATGCATTTTCATAACTTAGCGAACTGAAATCTACATTAAAACTGCAGATAACTACTTAAAAATTCACTTCCTTGAATTGATAATAGGGTTTTCTTTGTCATTTTAAACAGATTCCAGTCAAAATCGGCTTCTTCGATTCATATCGTATCTAAAACCGCATCAAAACTGCAAATATCAGTTTAAACTATCATTTTTTGATACAAACAGTTATATATTCATGTCAATATCTTTCAAATTCTAGTCAAAATCGGCGTCTTTGGGCATTTTAGTAACGAAAACCTTAATAAACTATTAGATTTCGACGTAAGGCAACCTTTCTGAGTCAAATAGTTGCCGATTTCGATAAAATCTTAGTCAGAATCTGCTTTTTCGCCTCTTATTGTACCCAAATCTACCTTAGAAATGCAGATATATACTTAAAACACCTTCTTTTGGGACAAATAATTGGTTTTCGCCCTTGATTTACGGAAGATTATAGCCAAAACATGCATTTTCATAACTTAGCGAACTGAAATCTACATTAAAACTGCAGATAACTACTTAAAAATTCACTTCCTTGAATTGATAATAGGTTTTTCTTTGTCATTTTAAACAGATTCCAGTCAAAATCGGCTTCTTCGATTCATATCGTATCTAAAACCGCATCAAAACTGCAAATATCAGTTTAAACTATCATTTTTTGATACAAACAGTTATATATTCATGTCAATATCTTTCAAATTCTAGTCAAAATCGGCGTCTTTGGGCATTTTAGTAACGAAAACCTTAATAAACTATTAGATTTCGACGTAAGGCAACCTTTCTGAGTCAAATAGTTGCCGATTTTGATAAAATCTTATTCAGAATCTGCTTTTTCGCCTCTTATTGTACCCAAATCTACCTTAGAAATGCAGATATATACTTAAAACACCTTCTTTTGGGACAAATAATTGGTTTTCGCCCTTGATTTACGGAAGATTATAGCCAAAACATGCATTTTCATAACTTAGCGAACTGAAATCTACATTAAAACTGCAAATAACTACTTAAAAATTCACTTCCTTGAATTGATAATAGGTTTTTCTTTGTCATTTTAAACAGATTCCAGTCAAAATTGGCTTCTTCGACTCATATCGTACCTAAAACCGCATCAAAACTGCAAATATCAGTTTAATCTATCATTTTTTGATACAAACAGTTATATATTCATGCCAATATCTTTCAAATTCTAGTCGAAATCGGCGTCTTTGGGCATTTTAGTAACGAAAACCTTAATAAACTATTAGATTTCGACGTAAGGCAACCTTTCTGAGTCAAATAGTTGCCGATTTCGATAAAATCTTAGTCAGAATCTGCTTTTTCGCCTCTTATTGTACCCAAATCTACCTTAGAAATGCAGATATATACTTAAAACACCTTCTTTTGGGACAAATAATTGGTTTTCGCCCTTGATTTACGGAAGATTATGGCCAAAACATGCATTTTCATAACTTAGCGAACTGAAATCTACATTAAAACTGCAGATAACTACTTAAAAATTCACTTCCTTGAATTGATAATAGGTTTTTCTTTGTCATTTTAAACAGATTCCAGTCAAAATCGGCTTCTTCGACTCATATCGTACCTAAAACCGCATCAAAACTGCAAATATCAGTTTAATCTATCATTTTTTGATACAAACAGTTATATATTCATGTCAATATCTTTCAAATTCTAGTCAAAATCGGCGTCTTTCGGCATTTTAGTAACGAAAACCTTAATAAACTATTAGATTTCGACGTAAGGCAACCTTTCTGAGTCAAATAGTTGCCGATTTCGATAAAATCTTAGTCAGAATCTGCTTTTTCGCCTCTTATTGTACCCAAATCTACCTTAGAAATGCAGATATATACTTAAAACACCTTCTTTTGGGACAAATAATTGGTTTTCGCCCTTGATTTACCGAAGATTATAGCCAAAACATGCATTTTCATAACTTAGCGAACTGAAATCTACATTAAAACTGCAGATAACTACTTAAAAATTCACTTCTTTGAATTGATAATAGGTTTTTCTTTGTCATTTTAAACAGATTCCAGTCAAAATCGGCTTCTTCGATTCATATCGTATCTAAAACCGCATCAAAACTGCAAATATCAGTTTAAACTATCATTTTTTGATACAAACAGTTATATATTCATGTCAATATCTTTCAAATTCTAGTCAAAATCGGCGTCTTTGGGCATTTTAGTAACGAAAACCTTAATAAACTATTAGATTTCGACGTAAGGCAACCTTTCTGAGTCAAATAGTTGCCGATTTCGATAAAATCTTAGTCAGAATCTGCTTTTTCGCCTCTTAGTGTACCCAAATCTACCTTAGAAATGCAGATATATACTTAAAACACCTTCTTTTGGGACAAATAATTGGTTTTCGCCCTTGATTTACCGAAGATTATAGCCAAAACATGCATTTTCATAACTTAGCGAACTGAAATCTACATTAAAACTGCAGATAACTACTTAAAAATTCACTTCCTTGAATTGATAATAGGTTTTTCTTTGTCATTTTATACAGATTCCAGTCAGAATCGGCTTCTTCGATTCATATCGTATCTAAAACCGCATCAAAACTGCAAATATCATTTTAAACTATCATTTCTTGATACAAACAGTTATATATTCATGTCAATATCCTTCAAATTCTAGTCAAAATCGGCGTCTTTGGGCATTTTAGTAACGAAAACCTTAATAAACTATTAGATTTCGACGTAAGGCAACCTTTCTGAGTCAAATAGTTGCCGATTTCGATAAAATCTTAGTCAGAATCTGCTTTTTCGCCTCTTATTGTACCCAAATCTACCTTAGAAATGCAGATATATACTTAAAACACCTTCTTTTGGGACAAATAATTGGTTTTCGCCCTTGATTTACCGAAGATTATAGCCAAAACATGCATTTTCATAACTTAGCGAACTGAAATCTACATTAAAACTGCAGATAACTACTTAAAAATTCACTTCCTTGAATTGATAATAGGTTTTTCTTTGTCATTTTAAACAGATTCCAGTCAGAATCGGCTTCTTCGATTCATATCGTATCTAAAACCGCATCAAAACTGCAAATATCAGTTTAAACTATCATTTTTTGATACAAACAGTTATATATTCATGTCAATATCTTTCAAATTCTAGTCAAAATCGGCGTCTTTGGGCATTTTAGTAACGAAAGCCTTAATAAACTATTAGATTTCGACGTAAGGCAACCTTTCTGAGTCAAATAGTTGCCGATTTCGATAAAATCTTAGTCAGAATCTGCTTTTTCGCCTCTTATTGTACCCAAATCTACCTTAGAAATGCAGATATATACTTAAAACACCTTCTTTTGGGACAAATAATTGGTTTTCGCCCTTGATTTACGGAAGATTATAGCCAAAACATGCATTTTCATAACTTAGCGAACTGAAATCTACATTAAAAGTGCAGATAACTACTTAAAAATTCACTTCCTTGAATTGATAATAGGTTTTTCTTTGTCATTTTAAACAGATTCCAGTCAAAATCGGCTTCTTCGATTCATATCGTATCTAAAACCGCATCAAAACTGCAAATATCAGTTTAAACTATCATTTTTTGATACAAACAGTTATATATTCATGTCAATATCTTTCAAATTCTAGGCAAAATCGGCGTCTTTGGGCATTTTAGTAACGAAAACCTTAATAAACTATTAGATTTCGACGTAAGGCAACCTTTCTGAGTCAAATAGTTGCCGATTTCGATAAAATCTTAGTCAGAATCTGCTTTTTCGCCTCTTATTGTACCCAAATCTACCTTAGAAATGCAGATATATACTTAAAACACCTTCTTTTGGGACAAATAATTGGTTTTCGCCCTTGATTTACGGAAGATGATAGCCAAAACATGCATTTTCATAACTTAGCGAACTGAAATCTACATTAAAACTGCAGATAACTACTTAAAAATTCACTTCCTTGAATTGATAATAGGTTTTTCTTTGTCATTTTAAACAGATTCCAGTCAAAATCGGCTTCTTCGATTCATATCGTATCTAAAACCGCATCAAAACTGCAAATATCAGTTTAAAGTATCATTGTTTGATACAAACAGTTATATATTCATGTCAATATCTTTCAAATTCTAGTCAAAATCGGCGTCTTTGGGCATTTTAGTAACGAAAACCTTAATAAACTATTAGATTTCGACGTAAGGCAACCTTTCTGAGTCAAATAGTTGCCGATTTCGATAAAATCTTTGTCAGAATCTGCTTTTTCGCCTCTTATTGTACCCAAATCAACCTTAGAAATGCAGATATATACTTAAAACACCTTCTTTTGGGACAAATAATTGGTTTTCGCCCTTGATTTACGGAAGATGATAGCCAAAACATGCATTTTCATAACTTAGCGAACTGAAATCTACATTAAAACTGCAGATAACTACTTAAAAATTCACTTCCTTGAATTGATAATAGGTTTTTCTTTGTCATTTTAAACAGATTCCAGTCAAAATCGGCTTCTTCGATTCATATCGTATCTAAAACCGCATCAAAACTGCAAATATCAGTTTAAAGTATCATTGTTTGATACAAACAGTTATATATTCATGTCAATATCTTTCAAATTCTAGTCAAAATCGGCGTCTTTGTTCATTTTAGTAACGAAAACCTTAATAAACTATTAGATTTCGACGTAAGGCAACCTTTCTGAGTCAAATAGTTGCCGATTTCGATAAAATCTTAGAATCTGCTTTTTCGCCTCTTATTGTACCCAAATCTACCTTAGAAATGCAGATATATACTTAAAACACCTTCTTTTGGGACAAATAATTGGTTTTCGCCCTTGATTTACGGAAGATTATAGCCAAAACATGCATTTTCATAACTTAGCGAACTGAAATCTACATTAAAACTGCAGATAACTACTTAAAAATTCACTTCCTTGAATTGATAATAGGTTTTTCTTTGTCATTTTAAACAGATTCCATTCAAAATCGGCTTCTTCGACTCATATCGTACCTAAAACCGCATCAAAACTGCAAATATCATTTTAAACTATCATTTTTTGATACAAACAGTTATATATTCATGTCAATATCTTTCAAATTCTAGTCAAAATCGGCGTCTTTGGGCATTTTAGTAACGAAAACCTTAATAAACTATTAGATTTTGACGTAAGGCAACCTTTCTGAGTCAAATAGTTGCCGATTTCGATAAAATCTTAGTCAGAATCTGCTTTTTCGCCTCTTATTGTACCCAAATCTACCTTAGAAATGCAGATATATACTTAAAACACCTTCTTTTGGGACAAATAATTGGTTTTCGCCCTTGATTTACGGAAGATTATAGCCAAAACATGCATTTTCATAACTTAGCGAACTGAAATCTACATTAAAACTGCAGATAACTACTTAAAAATTCACTTCCTTTAATTGATAATAGGTTTTTCTTTGTCATTTTAAACAGATTCCAGTCAAAATCGGCTTCTTCGGCACATATCGTACCTAAAACCGCATCAAAACTGCAAATATCAGTTTAATCTATCATTTTTTGATACAAACAGTTATATATTCATGTCAATATCTTTCAAATTCTAGTCAAAATCGGAGTCTTTGGGCATTTTAGTAACGAAAACCTTAATAAATTATTAGATTTCGACGTAAGGCTACCTTTCTGAGTCAAATAGTTGCCGATTTCGATAAAATCTTAGTCAGAAACTGCTTTTTCGCCTCTTATTGTACCCAAATCTACCTTAGAAATGCAGATATATACTTAAAACACCTTCTTTTGGGACAAATAATTGGTTTTCGCCCTTGATTTACGGAAGATTATAGTCAAAACATGCATTTTCATAACTTAGCGAACTGAAATCTACATTAAAACTGCAGATAACTACTTAAAAATTCACTTCCTTGAATTGATAATAGGTTTTTCTTTGTCATTTTAAACAGATTCCAGTCAAAATCGGCTTCTTCGATTCATATCGTATCTAAAACCGCATCAAAACTGCAAATATCAGTTTAAACTATCATTTTTTGATACAAACAGTTATATATTCATGTCAATATCTTTCAAATTCTAGTCAAAATCGGCGTCTTTGGGCATTTTAGTAAGGAAAACCTTAATAAACTATTAGATTTCGACGTAAGGCAACCTTTCTGAGTCAAATAGTTGCCGATTTCGATAAAATCTTAGTCAGAATCTGCTTTTTCGCCTCTTATTGTACCCAAATCTACCTTAGAAATGCAGATGTATACTTAAAACACCTTCTTTTGGGACAAATAATTGGTTTTCGCCCTTGATTTACGGAAGATTATAGCCAAAACATGCATTTTCATAACTTAGCGAATTGAAATCTACATTAAAACTGCAGATAACTACTTAAAAATTCACTTCCTTGAATTGATAATAGGTTTTTCTTTGTCATTTTAAACAGATTCCAGTCAAAATCGGCTTCTTCGATTCATATCGTATCTAAAACCGCATCAAAACTGCAAATATCAGTTTAAACTATCATTTTTTGATACCAACAGTTATATATTCATGTCAATATCTTTCAAATTCTAGTCAAAATCGGCGTCTTTGGGCATTTTAGTAACGAAAACCTTAATAAACTATTAGATTTCGACGTAAGGCAACCTTTCTGAGTCAAATAGTTGCCGATTTCGATAAAATCTTAGTCAGAATCTGCTTTTTCGCCTCTTATTGTACCCAAATCTACCTTAGAAATGCAGATATATACTTAAAACACCTTCTTTTGGAACAAATAATTGGTTTTCGCCCTTGATTTACGGAAGATTATAGCCAAAACATGCATTTTCATAACTCAGCGAACTGAAATCTACATTAAAACTGCAGATAACTACTTAAAAATTCACTTCCTTGAATTGATAAGAGGTTTTTCTTTGTCATTTTAAACAGATTCCAGTCAAAATCGGCTTCTTCGATTCATATCGTATCTAAAACCGCATCAAAACTGCAAATATCAGTTTAAACTATCATTTTTTGATACAAACAGTTATATATTCATGTCAATATCTTTCAAATTCTAGTCAAAATCGGCGTCTTTGGGCATTTTAGTAACGAAAACCTTAATAAACTATTAGTTTTCGACGTAAGGCAACCTTTCTGAGTCAAATAGTTGCCGATTTCGATAAAATCTTAGTCAGAATCTGCTTTTTCGCCTCTTATTGTACCCAAATCTACCTTAGAAATGCAGATATATACTTAAAACACCTTCTTTTGGGACAAATAATTGGTTTTCGCCCTTGATTTACGGAAGATTATAGCCAAAACATGCATTTTCATAACTTAGCGAACTGAAATCTACATTAAAACTGCAGATAACTACTTAAAAATTCACTTCCTTGAATTGATAATAGGTTTTTCTTTGTCATTTTAAACGATTCCAGTCAAAATCGGCTTCTTCGACTCATATCGTACCTAAAACCGCATCAAAACTGCAAATATCATTTTAAACTATCATTTTTTGATACAAACAGTTATATATTCATGTCAATATCTTTCAAATTCTAGTCAAAATCGGCGTCTTTGGGCATTTTAGTAACGAAAACCTTAATAAACTATTAGATTTCGACGTAAGGCAACCTTTCTGAGTCAAACAGTTGCCGATTTCGATAAAATCTTAGTCAGAATCTGCTTTTTCGCCTCTTATTGTACCCAAATCTACCTTAGAAATGCAGATATTTACTTAAAACACCTTCTTTTGGGACAAATAATTGGTTTTCGCCCTTGATTTACGGAAGATTATAGCCAAAACATGCATTTTCATAACTTAGCGAACTGAAATCTACATTAAAACTGCAGATAACTACTTAAAAATTCACTTCCATGAATTGATAATAGGTTTTTCTTTGTCATTTTAAACAGATTCCAGTCAAAATCGGCTTATTCGACTCATATCGTACCTAAAACCGCATCAAAACTGCAAATATCAGTTTAATCTATCATTTTTTGATACAAACAGTTATATATTCATGTCAATATCTTTCAAATTCTAGTCAAAATCGGAGTCTTTGGGCATTTTAGTAACGAAAACCTTAATAAACTATTAGATTTCGACGTAAGGCTACCTTTCTGAGTCAAATAGTTGCCGATTTCGATAAAATCTTAGCCAGAAACTGCTTTTTCGCCTCTTATTGCACCCAAATCTACCTTAGAAATGCAGATATATACTTAAAACACCTTCTTTTGGGACAAATAATTGGTTTTCGCCCTTGATTTACGGAAGATTATAGTCAAAACATGCATTTTCATAACTTAGCGAACTGAAATCTACATTAAAACTGCAGATAACTACTTAAAAATTCACTTCCTTGAATTGATAATAGGTTTTTCTTTGTCATTTTAAACAGATTCCAGTCAAAAATCTTCTTCTTCGACTCATATCGTACCTAAAACCGCATCAAAACTGCAAATATCAGTTTAAACTATCATTTTTTGATACAAACAGTTATATATTCATGTCAATATCTTTCAAATTCTAGTCAAAATCGGCGTCTTTGGGCATTTTAGTAACGAAAACCTTAATAAACTAATAGATTTCGACGTAAGGCAACCTTTCTGAGTCAAATAGTTGCCGATTTCGATAAAATCTTAGTCAGAATCTGCTTTTTCGCCTCTTATTGTACCCAAATCTACCTTAGAAATGCAGATATATACTTAAAACACCTTCTTTTGGGACAAATAATTGGTTTTCGCCCTTGGTTTACGGAAGATTATAGCCAAAACATGCATTTTCATAACTCAGCGAACTGAAATCTACATTAAAACTGCAGATAACTACTTAAAAATTCACTTCCTTTAATTGATAATAGGTTTTTCTTTGTCATTTTAAACAGATTCCAGTCAAAATCGGCTTCTTCGGCTCATATCGCACCTAAAACCGCATCAAAACTGCAAATATCAGTTTAATCTATCATTTTTTGATACAAACAGTTATATATTCATGTCAATATCTTTCAAATTCTAGTCAAAATCGGAGTCTTTGGGCATTTTAGTAACGAAAACCTTAATAAACGAATAGATTTCGACGTAAGGCAACCTTTCTGAGTCAAATAGTTGCCGATTTCGATAAAATCTTAGTCAGAATCTGCTTTTTCGCCTCTTATTGTACCCAAATCTACCTTAGAAATGCAGATATATTCTTAAAACACCTTCTTTTGGGACAAATAATTGGTTTTCGCCCTTGATTTACGGAAGATTATAGCCAAAACATGCATTTTCATAACTCAGCGAACTGAAATCTACATTAAAACTGCAGATAACTACTTAAAAATTCACTTCCTTTAATTGATAATAGGTTTTTCTTTGTCATTTTAAACAGATTCCAGTCAAAATCGGCTTCTTCGGCTCATATCGTACCTAAAACCGCATCAAAACTGCAAATATCAGTTTAATCTATCATTTTTTGATACAAACAGTTATATATTCATGTCAATATCTTTCAAATTCTAGTCAAAATCGGAGCCTTTGGGCATTTTAGTAACGAAAACCTTAATAAATTATTAGATTTCGACGTAAGGCTACCTTTCTGAGTCAAATAGTTGCCGATTTCGATAAAATCTTAGTCAGAAACTGCTTTTTCGCCTCTTATTGTACCCAAATCTACCTTAGAAATGCAGATATATACTTAAAACACCTTCTTTTGGGACAAATAATTGGTTTTCGCCCTTGATTTACGGAAGATTATAGTCAAAACATGCATTTTCATAACTTAGCGAACTGAAATCTACATTAAAACTGCAGATAACTACTTAAAAATTCACTTCCTTGAATTGATAATAGGTTTTTCTTTGTCATTTTAAACAGATTCCAGTCAAAATCGGCTTCTTCGATTCATATCTTATCTAAAACCGCATCAAAACTGCAAATATCAGTTTAAACTATCATTTTTTGATACAAACAGTTATATATTCATGTCAATATCTTTCAAATTCTAGTCAAAATCGGCGTCTTTGGGCATTTTAGTAACGAAAACCTTAATAAACTATTAGATTTCGACGTAAGGCAACCTTTCTGAGTCAAACAGTTGCCGATTTCGATAAAATCTTAGTCAGAATCTGCTTTTTCGCCTCTTATTGTACCCAAATCTACCTTAGAAATGCAGATATATACTTAAAACACCTTCTTTTGGGACAAATAATTGGTTTTCGCCCTTGATTTACGGAAGATTATAGCCAAAACATGCATTTTCATAACTTAGCGAACTGAAATCTACATTAAAACTGCAGATAACTACTTAAAAATTCACTTCCTTGAATTGATAATAGGTTTTTCTTTGTCATTTTAAACAGATTCCAGTCAAAATCGGCTTCTTCGATTCATATCGTATCTAAAACCGCATCAAAACTGCAAATATCAGTTTAAACTATCATTTTTTGATACAAACAGTTATATATTCATGTCAATATCTTTCAAATTCTAGTCAAAATCGGCGTCTTTGGGCATTTTAGTAAGGAAAACCTTAATAAACTATTAGATTTCGACGTAAGGCAACCTTTCTGAGTCAAATAGTTGCCGATTTCGATAAAATCTTAGTCAGAATCTGCTTTTTCGCCTCTTATTGTACCCAAATCTACCTTAGAAATGCAGATGTATACTTAAAACACCTACTTTTGGGACAAATAATTGGTTTTCGCCCTTGATTTACGGAAGATTATAGCCAAAACATGCATTTTCATAACTTAGCGAATTGAAATCTACATTAAAACTGCAGATAACTACTTAAAAATTCACTTCCTTGAATTGATAATAGGTTTTTCTTTGTCATTTTAAACAGATTCCAGTCAAAATCGGCTTCTTCGATTCATATCGTATCTAAAACCGCATCAAAACTGCAAATATCAGTTTAAACTATCATTTTTTGATACCAACAGTTATATATTCATGTCAATATCTTTCAAATTCTAGTCAAAATCGGCGTCTTTGGGCATTTTAGTAACGAAAACCTTAATAAACTATTAGATTTCGACGTAAGGCAACCTTTCTGAGTCAAATAGTTGCCGATTTCGATAAAATCTTAGTCAGAATCTGCTTTTTCGCCTCTTATTGTACCCAAATCTACCTTAGAAATGCAGATATATACTTAAAACACCTTCTTTTGGAACAAATAATTGGTTTTCGCCCTTGATTTACGGAAGATTATAGCCAAAACATGCATTTTCATAACTCAGCGAACTGAAATCTACATTAAAACTGCAGATAACTACTTAAAAATTCACTTCCTTGAATTGATAAGAGGTTTTTCTTTGTCATTTTAAACAGATTCCAGTCAAAATCGGCTTCTTCGATTCATATCGTATCTAAAACCGCATCAAAACTGCAAATATCAGTTTAAACTATCATTTTTTGATACAAACAGTTATATATTCATGTCAATATCTTTCAAATTCTAGTCAAAATCGGCGTCTTTGGGCATTTTAGTAACGAAAACCTTAATAAACTATTAGTTTTCGACGTAAGGCAACCTTTCTGAGTCAAATAGTTGCCGATTTCGATAAAATCTTAGTCAGAATCTGCTTTTTCGCCTCTTATTGTACCCAAATCTACCTTAGAAATGCAGATATATACTTAAAACACCTTCTTTTGGGACAAATAATTGGTTTTCGCCCTTGATTTACGGAAGATTATAGCCAAAACATGCATTTTCATAACTTAGCGAACTGAAATCTACATTAAAACTGCAGATAACTACTTAAAAATTCACTTCCTTGAATTGATAATAGGTTTTTCTTTGTCATTTTAAACGATTCCAGTCAAAATCGGCTTCTTCGACTCATATCGTACCTAAAACCGCATCAAAACTGCAAATATCATTTTAAACTATCATTTTTTGATACAAACAGTTATATATTCATGTCAATATCTTTCAAATTCTAGTCAAAATCGGCGTCTTTGGGCATTTTAGTAACGAAAACCTTAATAAACTATTAGATTTCGACGTAAGGCAACCTTTCTGAGTCAAACAGTTGCCGATTTCGATAAAATCTTAGTCAGAATCTGCTTTTTCGCCTCTTATTGTACCCAAATCTACCTTAGAAATGCAGATATTTACTTAAAACACCTTCTTTTGGGACAAATAATTGGTTTTCGCCCTTGATTTACGGAAGATTATAGCCAAAACATGCATTTTCATAACTTAGCGAACTGAAATCTACATTAAAACTGCAGATAACTACTTAAAAATTCACTTCCATGAATTGATAATAGGTTTTTCTTTGTCATTTTAAACAGATTCCAGTCAAAATCGGCTTATTCGACTCATATCGTACCTAAAACCGCATCAAAACTGCAAATATCAGTTTAATCTATCATTTTTTGATACAAACAGTTATATATTCATGTCAATATCTTTCAAATTCTAGTCAAAATCGGAGTCTTTGGGCATTTTAGTAACGAAAACCTTAATAAACTATTAGATTTCGACGTAAGGCTACCTTTCTGAGTCAAATAGTTGCCGATTTCGATAAAATCTTAGCCAGAAACTGCTTTTTCGCCTCTTATTGCACCCAAATCTACCTTAGAAATGCAGATATATACTTAAAACACCTTCTTTTGGGACAAATAATTGGTTTTCGCCCTTGATTTACGGAAGATTATAGTCAAAACATGCATTTTCATAACTTAGCGAACTGAAATCTACATTAAAACTGCAGATAACTACTTAAAAATTCACTTCCTTGAATTGATAATAGGTTTTTCTTTGTCATTTTAAACAGATTCCAGTCAAAAATCTTCTTCTTCGACTCATATCGTACCTAAAACCGCATCAAAACTGCAAATATCAGTTTAAACTATCATTTTTTGATACAAACAGTTATATATTCATGTCAATATCTTTCAAATTCTAGTCAAAATCGGCGTCTTTGGGCATTTTAGTAACGAAAACCTTAATAAACTAATAGATTTCGACGTAAGGCAACCTTTCTGAGTCAAATAGTTGCCGATTTCGATAAAATCTTAGTCAGAATCTGCTTTTTCGCCTCTTATTGTACCCAAATCTACCTTAGAAATGCAGATATATACTTAAAACACCTTCTTTTGGGACAAATAATTGGTTTTCGCCCTTGGTTTACGGAAGATTATAGCCAAAACATGCATTTTCATAACTCAGCGAACTGAAATCTACATTAAAACTGCAGATAACTACTTAAAAATTCACTTCCTTTAATTGATAATAGGTTTTTCTTTGTCATTTTAAACAGATTCCAGTCAAAATCGGCTTCTTCGGCTCATATCGCACCTAAAACCGCATCAAAACTGCAAATATCAGTTTAATCTATCATTTTTTGATACAAACAGTTATATATTCATGTCAATATCTTTCAAATTCTAGTCAAAATCGGAGTCTTTGGGCATTTTAGTAACGAAAACCTTAATAAACGAATAGATTTCGACGTAAGGCAACCTTTCTGAGTCAAATAGTTGCCGATTTCGATAAAATCTTAGTCAGAATCTGCTTTTTCGCCTCTTATTGTACCCAAATCTACCTTAGAAATGCAGATATATTCTTAAAACACCTTCTTTTGGGACAAATAATTGGTTTTCGCCCTTGATTTACGGAAGATTATAGCCAAAACATGCATTTTCATAACTCAGCGAACTGAAATCTACATTAAAACTGCAGATAACTACTTAAAAATTCACTTCCTTTAATTGATAATAGGTTTTTCTTTGTCATTTTAAACAGATTCCAGTCAAAATCGGCTTCTTCGGCTCATATCGTACCTAAAACCGCATCAAAACTGCAAATATCAGTTTAATCTATCATTTTTTGATACAAACAGTTATATATTCATGTCAATATCTTTCAAATTCTAGTCAAAATCGGAGCCTTTGGGCATTTTAGTAACGAAAACCTTAATAAATTATTAGATTTCGACGTAAGGCTACCTTTCTGAGTCAAATAGTTGCCGATTTCGATAAAATCTTAGTCAGAAACTGCTTTTTCGCCTCTTATTGTACCCAAATCTACCTTAGAAATGCAGATATATACTTAAAACACCTTCTTTTGGGACAAATAATTGGTTTTCGCCCTTGATTTACGGAAGATTATAGTCAAAACATGCATTTTCATAACTTAGCGAACTGAAATCTACATTAAAACTGCAGATAACTACTTAAAAATTCACTTCCTTGAATTGATAATAGGTTTTTCTTTGTCATTTTAAACAGATTCCAGTCAAAATCGGCTTCTTCGATTCATATCTTATCTAAAACCGCATCAAAACTGCAAATATCAGTTTAAACTATCATTTTTTGATACAAACAGTTATATATTCATGTCAATATCTTTCAAATTCTAGTCAAAATCGGCGTCTTTGGGCATTTTAGTAACGAAAACCTTAATAAACTATTAGATTTCGACGTAAGGCAACCTTTCTGAGTCAAACAGTTGCCGATTTCGATAAAATCTTAGTCAGAATCTGCTTTTTCGCCTCTTATTGTACCCAAATCTACCTTAGAAATGCAGATATATACTTAAAACACCTTCTTTTGGGACAAATAATTGGTTTTCGCCCTTGATTTACGGAAGATTATAGCCAAAACATGCATTTTCATAACTTAGCGAACTGAAATCTACATTAAAACTGCAGATAACTACTTAAAAATTCACTTCCTTGAATTGATAATAGGTTTTTCTTTGTCATTTTAAACAGATTCCAGTCAAAATCGGCTTCTTCGATTCATATCGTATCTAAAACCGCATCAAAACTGCAAATATCAGTTTAAACTATCATTTTTTGATACAAACAGTTATATATTCATGTCAATATCTTTCAAATTCTAGTCAAAATCGGCGTCTTTGGGCATTTTAGTAACGAAAACCTTAATAAACTATTAGATTTCGACGTAAGGCAACCTTTCTGAGTCAAATAGTTGCCGATTTTGATAAAATCTTATTCAGAATCTGCTTTTTCGCCTCTTATTGTACCCAAATCTACCTTAGAAATGCAGATATATACTTAAAACACCTTCTTTTGGGACAAATAATTGGTTTTCGCCCTTGATTTACGGAAGATTATAGCCAAAACATGCATTTTCATAACTTAGCGAACTGAAATCTACATTAAAACTGCAGATAACTACTTAAAAATTCACTTCCTTGAATTGATAATAGGTTTTTCTTTGTCATTTTAAACAGATTCCAGTCAAAATTGGCTTCTTCGACTCATATCGTACCTAAAACCGCATCAAAACTGCAAATATAGTTTAATCTATCATTTTTTGATACAAACAGTTATATATTCATGCCAATATCTTTCAAATTCTAGTCGAAATCGGCGTCTTTGGGCATTTTAGTAACGAAAACCTTAATAAACTATTAGATTTCGACGTAAGGCAACCTTTCTGAGTCAAATAGTTGCCGATTTCGATAAAATCTTAGTCAGAATCTGCTTTTTCGCCTCTTATTGTACCCAAATCTACCTTAGAAATGCAGATATATACTTAAAACACCTTCTTTTGGGACAAATAACTGGTTTTCGCCCTTGATTTACGGAAGATTATGGCCAAAACATGCATTTTCATAACTTAGCGAACTGAAATCTACATTAAAACTGCAGATAACTACTTAAAAATTCACTTCCTTGAATTGATAATAGGTTTTTCTTTGTCATTTTAAACAGATTCCAGTCAAAATCGGCTTCTTCGACTCATATCGTACCTAAAACCGCATCAAAACTGCAAATATCAGTTTAATCTATCATTTTTTGATACAAACAGTTATATATTCATGTCAATATCTTTCAAATTCTAGTCAAAATCGGCGTCTTTCGGCATTTTAGTAACGAAAACCTTAATAAACTATTAGATTTCGACGTAAGGCAACCTTTCTGAGTCAAATAGTTGCCGATTTCGATAAAATCTTAGTCAGAATCTGCTTTTTCGCCTCTTATTGTACCCAAATCTACCTTAGAAATGCAGATATATACTTAAAACACCTTCTTTTGGGACAAATAATTGGTTTTCGCCCTTGATTTACCGAAGATTATAGCCAAAACATGCATTTTCATAACTTAGCGAACTGAAATCTACATTAAAACTGCAGATAACTACTTAAAAATTCACTTCTTTGAATTGATAATAGGTTTTTCTTTGTCATTTTAAACAGATTCCAGTCAAAATCGGCTTCTTCGATTCATATCGTATCTAAAACCGCATCAAAACTGCAAATATCAGTTTAAACTATCATTTTTTGATACAAACAGTTATATATTCATGTCAATATCTTTCAAATTCTAGTCAAAATCGGCGTCTTTGGGCATTTTAGTAACGAAAACCTTAATAAACTATTAGATTTCGACGTAAGGCAACCTTTCTGAGTCAAATAGTTGCCGATTTCGATAAAATCTTAGTCAGAATCTGCTTTTTCGCCTCTTATTGTACCCAAATCTACCTTAGAAATGCAGATATATACTTAAAACACCTTCTTTTGGGACAAATAATTGGTTTTCGCCCTTGATTTACCGAAGATTATAGCCAAAACATGCATTTTCATAACTTAGCGAACTGAAATCTACATTAAAACTGCAGATAACTACTTAAAAATTCACTTCCTTGAATTGATAATAGGTTTTTCTTTGTCATTTTAAACAGATTCCAGTCAGAATCGGCTTCTTCGATTCATATCGTATCTAAAACCGCATCAAAACTGCAAATATCAGTTTAAACTATCATTTTTTGATACAAACAGTTATATATTCATGTCAATATCTTTCAAATTCTAGTCAAAATCGGCGTCTTTGGGCATTTTAGTAACGAAAACCTTAATAAACTATTAGATTTCGACGTAAGGCAACCTTTCTGAGTCAAATAGTTGCCGATTTCGATAAAATCTTAGTCAGAATCTGCTTTTTCGCCTCTTATTGTACCCAAATCTACCTTAGAAATGCAGATATATACTTAAAACACCTTCTTTTGGGACAAATAATTGGTTTTCGCCCTTGATTTACGGAAGATTATAGCCAAAACATGCATTTTCATAACTTAGCGAACTGAAATCTACATTAAAAGTGCAGATAACTACTTAAAAATTCACTTCCTTGAATTGATAATAGGTTTTTCTTTGTCATTTTAAACAGATTCCAGTCAAAATCGGCTTCTTCGATTCATATCGTATCTAAAACCGCATCAAAACTGCAAATATCAGTTTAAACTATCATTTTTTGATACAAACAGTTATATATTCATGTCAATATCTTTCAAATTCTAGGCAAAATCGGCGTCTTTGGGCATTTTAGTAACGAAAACCTTAATAAACTATTAGATTTCGACGTAAGGCAACCTTTCTGAGTCAAATAGTTGCCGATTTCGATAAAATCTTAGTCAGAATCTGCTTTTTCGCCTCTTATTGTACCCAAATCTACCTTAGAAATGCAGATATATACTTAAAACACCTTCTTTTGGGACAAATAATTGGTTTTCGCCCTTGATTTACGGAAGATGATAGCCAAAACATGCATTTTCATAACTTAGCGAACTGAAATCTACATTAAAACTGCAGATAACTACTTAAAAATTCACTTCCTTGAATTGATAATAGGTTTTTCTTTGTCATTTTAAACAGATTCCAGTCAAAATCGGCTTCTTCGATTCATATCGTATCTAAAACCGCATCAAAACTGCAAATATCAGTTTAAAGTATCATTGTTTGATACAAACAGTTATATATTCATGTCAATATCTTTCAAATTCTAGTCAAAATCGGCGTCTTTGGGCATTTTAGTATTGGTATTGGTATTGGTATTGGTATTAAAGGGGGGCGCCCTCGCGGGCGTCCAAGCACTTAGGCCACCAGATGGGCCCGTTGTGCCCCCAGGCCGCTCTAGAGGGCGTCCAGAATGCCGCCCCTCCTGTAGAAGGTCAGCAAATCCTTTAGCCCAATACCGTGCACTGAGTCCGGATCGATCAGTGCCGTTCCGAAGACTCCCAATCTTGCCCATGTCAAGGCAGGGCACTCGGTGAGCAGATGATACGGGGTTTCCTCCCCTTCCATGCACCACCTACACTCCGGGTCGTCTCCAATGCCTAGCAAGCAGAGATGCCTCCTAAGCCTGCAATGTCCTGTGTAGGCCCCTGTTAGTGCTCTACACTCCCTCCTGGTCAGTCTAAGCAGCTCCCTGGTCCGAGGAAGGGCGGGCCCATCCATCATAAGCCTCGCCTGCCTCATTCCCGGAGCAACTCTCCAGCCCCCCGCGGCCCGGTCTTTCGCCCAATCTTCGAGAGCTCCCCGCCTCACACACGGGGCGATCCCCAAGCGGGGCTCTGGCCCTATATGCCTATGCGAGGAGCCCTCCCTGGCTAAGGCGTCCGCTGCCTCATTGCCCCGGACACCGGTGTGAGCCGGAACCCAGACCAACGTGACCTTTCTCTCCTCAGCCACCCTCCTCAGTACCCCTTTGCACTCCTTTATCAACAAGGAGCGCGTACGCACTGACTTCAGCGCCATGAGTGCAGCCCTACTATCTGAGCAGAAGAAGACTCTCCTGCTTCCGTAGTTGAGCCGAAGCACCTCTCTGGCCGCCATCAATAAAGCGAAAATTTCCGCCTGAAACACAGTGCAGTACTGGCCCAGAGGGACCGACAAGCTTGATCCCGTTGTCTCGCAGTACGCTCCAGCTCCGGCCAGATCTCCCATTCTGGACCCGTCCGTGTACCAGACAAGTCCATCCCAGGAGCCGACTCTGCCCTCTCTCCAATCTTCCCTTGATGGAAAGAGAAAGGTCAATTTATCAAAGAAGGTCATCTCGGGGATCATGACGTCTCTCGGCATGCCCATGACCCCGCGATCCCCGCGACAGCCCTCTAAAATGTCGTACGGACCGCGATTGAGGGTTCCCTCCCTCCAGAGCCCGCAGCTCGCCAGCCTCACAGCTGTCCTGGCCGCCTCCATCTGCACCCGATCCGCCAGAGAGGGCAGCCCCACCAGAGCCTCCAGGGCCCTCGTGGGCGCCGTTCTCATGGCGCCCGTTATGCAGAGGCAAGCCAATCTCTGCAGTCTGTCAAGAACTAGCCTTGCTCCCGCTCTTTTGGTCCAAGGCCACCATGCCACTGCCCCATGCGTGAGCATAGGCACCACCATGGTACCGTAGATCCACTGCATGATCTTCGGCCCCAGGCCCCAAGTGCCCCCTACCGCTCTCCGGCACGCCCACAGAGCTCCAAAGGCCGACCTGGTCCTTGATCTTATATGTTCCTGGAAGGTCAACTTAGAGTCCAACCATACGCCCAAGTACTTGACACTTCCGCTTGCAGAAAGAGGCACCCCATCCATCGAAATGTTGAGGTTGCACTCCATCTTCCTTTTCCTAGTGAAGATTACCATCTCCACCTTGCTAGGATTGACAGCCAACTTGCTGTCCAGGCACCATTGTGAGAATCTTGCCAATGCCCCGTTCAGGAGCTCCTGCATCCTCCTCACGTCCGTCGCCTGCGTCATTATCACAAGGTCGTCTGCATATGCCTGAGCATAGACCCCGTGTTCTTCCCTCAGAATATGCAATATCTCGTTCACCACCAGGCACCACAGGAACGGGGACAAGACCCCGCCCTGTGGACAACCCCGTGATGAACCGATGGAGACCTGCTCCCCACCCAGTCTTGCCTCGACCCTCCTGTCGGTTAGCATGGAGCGGATCCACCTTACAATGGCCGTCCCCACTCCAGTACTCTCCACCGCCCTGCAGATCGAGTACAGGGCCGTGTTATTGAAAGCCTCTTCGATGTCAGCGAACACGCACACCGACAGCCGTCCCGAGCCCATACCCTCCTCCAACCTGGAAGTCAGATGGTGAAGAGCTGAGCCCACAGACCCGCCACTTCGGTACGCATGCTGAGCTGGCTCTAAAGGGGCCTCCAGCTCCACCCAGTCCCTCAGATACCGGTCCACCAGCCTCTCCAGAGTCTTCATAATGAAGCTGGTGAGGCAAACAGGCCGGTACGACTTCGGGTCTGTGTAGTCACTCTTCCCTACCTTGGGAATGAACACTACCCTGCTGTGTCTCCACAGCTCGGGCACGTACCCCCTCGCAATGGAGGCCCTGAACAGGTCCATCAGCGGGCTGGTCAGGAGACCTCCGTCCCTTTGCAGCCGAGCCGGAAAAACTCTATCCCCGCCCGCCGACTTGAAGGGGCCAAAGCTGTCAATAGCCCACCTCAGCCTACTATGGGTAACCACCCTCCTTGCCGTGGCGTAGTCGCCTCCAAGACGACCCCCGGCTTCAATATTCTCCCCTGTGTCCGGATCAGCGGACCCTGGGAAGTGCGTGTTCAGCAGCTGTTGTAGTGTGTCCGCTGGTCCCGCTGTGTAGCCACCGCCGGTCCTGCGGACCACCCCCAGTCTTCCCGCAGGGTCACTTCTGAGTACCCTAAGGAGCCTAGCCGCGTCCGGGGTATTCATTACTCCGTCGCAGTAGCCCCTCCATTCCCTCCTCTGTGATGCCCGTAGTTCTTTTTTGTACTGTCTGCGGACCTCCCTATAGAGATCCCAGTCCGCACCTTGGCTGCTGCTCCTCGCTGTATTGAACAGCCTCCGCACTTTCCTCCTGAGACGCTCCAGGGAAGAGCTCCACCAAGGAGTCCTTCCCGCCCTATGCTCCTCTGTCTCAGGGCAACTATTCTCGAACGCCCGCATCATAGCGGAGCTGACTCGGTCGGCGGCCTCGTCAATCTCCTCCACTGTGCGGTGTTTCCTTGGTAAGCCCCCTAGGCGCCAAGCAAGTTCCTCTCTATAGAGTTCCCAGTTTGTTGCCCGGGGGTTCCTAAATCTAATGGGTTCCCGAACACCCATCTCCAACCCAAAGGTGATGTATCCATGGTCCGACATAGAGTCTTCCCCACAGACACACCACCCAGTTATTTCCGGGAGCAGAGCCCTGCTACAAAGTGTTAAATCTATGACCGAGCTCCGACCCGTCGTGAAAAACGTGGGTTCTACCCCTCTGTTGGCCACCTGCAGCCCTGCAGAGGCCATGAACTCCACGAGGTCTCCCCCCCTTCTATTCGTTGCCGCGCTGCCCCACAAAACGTGGTGAGCATTGCTGTCGCAGCCAATCAAAAGAGGAAGATTCGCCTCCTCGCAGTAGGAGACCAAGTCACTGATCTCCTGCGGAGGACAGCTGCGGTCGCCTGGAAAGTACGCAGAGGCGACCACTACCTCCCTCACGCTGTCCCGAGTGGGGGATCTGACCAGAATTGGAACCAGGTCCCTGGACGCCTTATCCCTTAGGAAAAAGGCCTCCAGCCCCATGGTTAGAATACAGGCCCTGGGACCGTCCTCTAAGGAGTCAACACTATGCAGCATCGATCCTCCCAGGGATAAGCTCCTAACCCTTGATTTTACAATCCAGGGCTCTTGGATCAGTACAATAGATGTACCGCCCTCCGAAATTTTCCTGCATAAGTGGGCCGTTGCAGCCCTGCTGTGTTGCAGGTTAATCTGTAATATCCCCGTGAAGATGTTATTGCGGGAATACCACCTGCGGGTCACGATGCTAGCCTCAGCCCGAATCCGAGCCCGAGGTAGCACCTCCCACCGCTTCCGCATCCTGACTGGTGTACCCTGATGGGATTCCCCGGTCAACTTCCATCTGAGATACCTCCTCGGTTCTCGCTTCCTCGGAGGGCCCTCCGGAGGTCTCCTCCACAGAAGCCGTGGGCGCCGCCTCTCCGACAGGCCCGCCAACCTCCATGGACGAGCCCTCCTCGCGTGAGCCCCCCGCGGCCACCTCATCCCCCTGCGGCTTCGGCGCCGCCAGGTTCACTTTTACCTGTGTCGCCAGGCAGAAGAGAAGTGAGCCCTTAGCCGTGATGGCGCTTGCCGATTTCTCGTCCACGCCCACCACCAACCTTGTGCCCCTCACATCCTCCGTCCTCTGCCAGACCCTCCAGGCACGGCAATCTAGGCCATTCTGAGCTGCCAGGCAGCGGACTAGTGCCTCATTCGAGACACCCGCTCCCAGGCCCGGAATCCATATCGCCGCCCTTCTCAGTCTCAATCCTTCCGGATCGACCTCCACCAGGTTTGCGAGCCCCCAGGGCCTGACGTTAATCAGCTCCCTGCGAACCCACTCCCTGGTTTCTTCATCCATCATCTCGATCAGGATGTGGCTCCTCCACAGCCTAACCGAGCGTATCCGGGGAGGGGTGTATTGCCCCCCCTGCATGATATACATGCTTATGCGGAGGTTAAGAGACCCTATGAACCGCAGCAGGTCCTCGGAAGACAGGTCAGTTTCCTGTCCTCTGAGGCCCACCACCAGTTCAGGCCCCCCCGCCGCCGCTTGTGCATAGGACCGAGCCCCCCTCTCAGAGCCCCCCCGGGACGGCCCGCCTTTCCCGGGCCTAGCTTTCGCCGGGCCACGTGTCGCCCGCCGACCCCCGGCAGGTGCCCCAACCTGGGTGGTCTCTCCCATTTTTCTTTTCCGCTTCCCGCCTGCCGTTTCCGGTGTGCCCCCTATGGAGCCCTCCGTTGACGGCGTGGCAGGATTCCTGGGCGCCGGAAGAGAGCCCGTCTGCGGTTCCGAAACCGTCACCGCGAGTCTCTTCTTCTTCGGCCCCCTTTTTTCCGCCCCACTCCTATGTCTGGGGCGGTGTGTCATCGAGGTGGTGTTCCCGGTTTGTACCGAGCCCTCCACCCCGCTGGCGACCTGGGGATCCTGTTCGGATCGCCCTTGGAGGGGGCCTTCCTGAGGACGCCCCTGCTTGCTGGAGCCCCCCTGGGTCCCCTCCTCCTTCTTCATTACTTCGCATTTCATTTTTGGTTCCATAAAGGTCCCACGAGTAGCTAAGGAAACTAGGTCCACCTCTGCAGAGCCCCGCATGCAAAGGTAAGGCTTCCTTCCCCGAGGTGCGCCCGGTGCCTCGGGGTTGGGATCGGTAGAGACTGACCTTCTATTCAGCCATGCATCCCCTAGGCCCGACCCCCCACCGTAGGATTTAGGATTTTTATTGTGGTTTACTCCTCTTGGTCCAAGTGGTGAAGCTCAGACCCCCCGCGTCGCGTGCCCACTCGTCGAGCCGGCCCCGACGCCTGGTTTATCAACCGACTACAAGCCAGTTGGCACCGTTATACCCTGTGCAGGCCCTTAGCCACGACACGACAGCTGGGCAGGGTAAGCTGGTCCACAACTGGTTATTTGTCAGCCCTATTGGATTTTTACCTCCTCAAGCCTCCTTATTCCCAGCCACCAAGGCCCGTGAGGGCCTGGGCTCCCCCATCCGCCACCCGGGGGACGCGCCTCATGGATTGCTCAACCACAGAGGGGGCATTTTAGTAACGAAAACCTTAATAAACTATTAGATTTCGACGTAAGGCAAACTTTCTGAGTCAAATAGTTGCCGATTTCGATAAAATCTTAGTCAGAATCTGCTTTTTCGCCTCTTATTGTACCCAAATCTACCTTAGAAATGCAGATATATACTTAAAACACCTTCTTTTGGGACAAATAATTGGTTTTCGCCCTTGATTTACGGAAGATTATAGCCAAAACATGCATTTTCATAACTTAGCGAACTGAAATCTACATTAAAACTGCAGATAACTACTTAAAAATTGGCTTCCTTGAATTGATAATAGGTTTTTCTTTGTCATTTTAAACAGATTCCAGTCAAAATCGGCTTCTTCGATTCATATCGTATCTAAAACCGCATCAAAACTGCAAATATCAGTTTAAACTATCATTTTTTGATACAAACAGTTATATATTCATGTCAATATCTTTCAAATTCTAGTCAAAATCTCCGTCTTTGGGCATTTTAGTAACGAAAACCTTAATAAACTATTAGATTTCGACGTAAGGCAACCTTTCTGAGTCAAATAGTTGCCGATTTCGATAAAATCTTAGTCAGAATCTGCTTTTTCGCCTCTTATTGTACCCAAATCTACCTTAGAAATGCAGATATATACTTAAAACACCTTCTTTTGCGACAAATAATTGGTTTTCGCCCTTGATTTACGGAAGATTATAGCCAAAACATGCATTTTCATAACCTAGCGATCTGAAATCTACATATAAAACTGCAGATAACTACTTAAAAATTTACTTCCTTGAATTGATAATAGGTTTTTCTTTGTCATTTTAAACAGATTCCAGTCAAAATCGGCTTCTTCGATTCATATCGTATCTAAAACCGCATCAAAACTGCAAATATCAGTTTAAACTATCATTTTTTGATACAAACAGTTATATATTCATGTCAATATCTTTCAAATTCTAGTCAAAATCGGCGTCTTTGGGCATTTTAGTAACGAAAACCTTAATAAGCTATTAGATTTCGACGTAAGGCAACCTTTCTGAGTCAAATAGTTGCCGATTTCGATAAAATCTTAGTCAGAATCTGCTTTTTTGCCTCTTATTGTACCCAAATCTACCTTAGAAATGCAGATATATACTTAAAACACCTTCTTTTGGGACAAATAATTGGTTTTCGCCCTTGATTTACGGAAGATTATAGCCAAAACATGCATTTTCATAACTTAGCGAACTGAAATCTACATTAAAGCTGCAGATAACTACTTAAAAATTCACTTCCTTGAATTGATAATAGGTTTTTCTTTGTCATTTTAAACAGATTTCAGTCAAAATCGGCTTCTTCGACTCATATCGTACCTAAAACCGAATCAAAACTGCAAATATCAGTTTAAACTATCATTTTTTGATACAAACAGTTATATATTCATGTCAATATCTTTCAAATTCTAGTCAAAATCGGCGTCTTTGGGCATTTTAGTAACGAAAACCTTAATAAACTATTAGATTTCGACGTAAGGCAAACTTTCTGAGTCAAATAGTTGCCGATTTCGATAAAATCTTAGTCAGAATCTGCTTTTTCGCCTCTTATTGTACCCAAATCTACCTTAGAAATGCAGATATATACTTAAAACACCTTCTTTTGGGAAAAATAATTGGTTTTCGCCCTTGATTTACGGAAGATTATAGCCAAAACATGCATTTTCATAACTTAGCGAACTGAAATCTACATTAAAACTGCAGATAACTACTTAAAAATTCACTTCCTTGAATTGACAATAGGTTTTTCTTTGTCATTTTAAACAGATTCCAGTCAAAATCGGCTTCTTCGATTCATATCGTATCTAAAACCGCATCAAAACTGCAAATATCAGTTAAAACTATCATTTTTTGATACAAACAGTTATATATTCATGTCAATATCTTTCAAATTCTAGTCAAAATGGGCGTCTTTGGGCATTTTAGTAACGAAAACCTTAATAAACTATTAGATTTCGACGTAAGGCAACCTTTTTGAGTCAAATAGTTGCCGATTTCGATAAAATCTTAGTCAGAATCTGCTTTTTCGCCTCTTATTGTACCCAAATCTACCTTAGAAATGCAGATATATACTTAAAACACCTTCTTTTGGGACAAATAATTGGTTTTTGCCCTTGATTTACGGAAGATTATAGCCAAAACATGCATTTTCATAACTTAGCGAACTGAAATCTACATTAAAATTGCAGATAACTACTTAAAAATTCACTTCCTTGAATTGATAATAGGTTTTTCTTTGTCATTTTAAACAGATTCCAGTCAAAATCGGCTTCTTCGATTCATATCGTATCTAAAACCGCATCAAAACTGCAAATATCAGTTTAAACTATCATTTTTTGATACAAACAGTTATATATTCATGTCAATATCTTTCAAATTCTAGTCAAAATCGGCGTCTTTGGGCATTTTAGTAACGAAAACCTTAATAAACTATTAGATTTCGACGTAAGGCAACCTTTCTGAGTCAAATAGTTGCCGATTTCGATAAAATCTTAGTCAGAATCTGCTTTTTCGCCTCTTATTGTACCCAAATCTACCTTAGAAATGCAGATATATACTTAAAACACCTTCTTTTGGGACAAATAATTGGTTTTCTCCCTTGATTTACGGAAGATTATAGCCAAAACATGCATTTTCATAACTTAGCGAACTGAAATCTACATTAAAACTGCAGAAAACTACTTAAAAATTCACTTCCTTGAATTGATAATAGGTTTTTCTTTGTCATTTTAAACAGATTCCAGTCAAAATCGGCTTCTTCGATTCATATCGTATCTAAAACCGCATCAAAACTGCAAATATCAGTTTAAACTATCATTTTTTGATACAAACAGTTATATATTCATGTCAATATCTTTCAAATTCTAGTCAAAATCGGCGTCTTTGGGCATTTTAATAACGAAAACCTTAATAAACTATTAGATTTCGACGTAAGGCAACCTTTCTTAGTCAAATAGTTGCCGATTTCGATAAAATCTTAGTCAGAATCTGCTTTTTCGCCTCTTATTGTACCCAAATCTACCTTAGAAATGCAGATATATACTTAAAACACCTTCTTTTGGGACTAAAACTAACCAAAACATGCATTTTCATAACTTAGCGAACTGAAATCTACATTAAAACTGCAGATAACTACTTAAAAATTCACTTCCTTGAATTGATAATAGGTTTTTCTTTGTCATTTTAAACAGATTCCAGTCAAAATCGGCTTCTTCGACTCATATCTTACCTAAAACCGCATCAAAACTGCAAATATCAGTTTAAACTATCATTTTTTGATACAAACAGTTATATATTCATGTCAATATCTTACAAATTCTAGTCAAAATCGGCGTCTTTGGGCATTTTAGTAACGAAAACCTTAATAAACTATTAGATTTCGACGTAAGGCAACCTTTCTGAGTCAAATAGTTGCCGATTTCGATAAAATCTTAGTCAGAATCTGCTTTTTCGCCTCTTATTGTACCCAAATCTACCTTAGAAATGCAGATATATACTTAAAACACCTTCTTTTGGGACAAATAATTGGTTTTCGCCATTGATTTACGGAAGATTATAGCCAAAACATGCATTTTCATAACTTAGCGAACTGAAATCTACATTAAAACTGCAGATAGTTACTTAAAAATTCACTTCCTTGAATTGATAATAGGTTTTTCTTTGTCATTTTAAACAGATTCCAGTCAAAATCGGCTCCTTCGATTCATATCGTATCTAAAACCGCATCAAAACTGCAAATATCAGTTTAATCTATCATTTTTTGATACAAACAGTTATATATTCATGTCAATATCTTTCAAATTCTAGTCAAAATCGGCGTCATTGGGCATTTTAGTAACGAAAACCTTAATAAGCTATTAGATTTCAACGTAAGGCAACCTTTCTGAGTCAAATAGTTGCCGATTTCGATAAAATTTTAGTCAGAATCTGCTTTTTCGCCTCTTATTGTACCCAAATCTACCTTAGAAATGCAGATATATACTTAAAACACCTTCTTTTGGGACAAATAATTGGTTTTCGCCCTTGATTTACGGAAGATTATAGCCAAAACATGCATTTTCATAACTTAGCGAACTGAAATCTACATTAAAACTGCAGATAACTACTTAAAAATTCACTTCCTTGAATTGATAATAGGTTTTTCTTTGTCATTTTAAACAGATTCCAGTCAGAATCGGCTTCTTCGACTCATATCGTACCTAAAACCGCATCAAAACTGCAAATATCAGTTTAAACTATCATTTTATGATACAAACAGTTATATATTCATGTCAATATCGTTCAAATTCTAGTCAAAATCGGCGTCTTTGGGCATTTTAGTAACGAAAACCTTAATAAACTATTAGATTTCGACGTAAGGCAACCTTTCTGAGTCAAATAGTTGCCGATTTCGATAAAATCTTAGTTAGAATCTGCTTTTTCGCCTCTTATTGTACCCAAATCTACCTTAGAAATGCAGATATATACTTAAAACACCTTCTTTTGGGACAAATAATTGGTTTTCGCCCTTGATTTACGGAAGATTATAGCCAAAACATGCATTTTCATAACTTAGCGAACTGAAATCTACATTAAAATTGCAGATAACTACTTAAAAATTCACTTCCTTGAATTGATAATAGGTTTTTCTTTGTCATTTTAAACAGATTCCAGTCAAAATCGGCTTCTTCGATTCATATCGTATCTAAAACCGCATCAAAACTGCAAATATCAGTTTAAACTATCATTTTTTGATATATTCATGTCAATATCTTTCAAATTCTAGTCAAAATCGGCGTCTTTCGATTTCGATTTCGATAAAATCTTAGTCAGAATCTGCTTTTTCGCCTCTTATTGTACCCAAATCTACCTTAGAAATGCAGATATATACTTAAAACACCTTCTTTTGGGACAAATAATTGGTTTTCGCCCTTGATTTACGGAAGATTATAGCCAAAACATGCATTTTCATAACTTAGCGAACTGAAATCTACATTAAAATTGCAGATAACTACTTAAAAATTCACTTCCTTGAATTGATAATAGGTTTTTCTTTGTCATTTTAAACAGATTCCAGTCAAAATCGGCTTCTTCGATTCATATCGTATCTAAAACCGCATCAAAACTGCAAATATCAGTTTAAACTATCATTTTTTGATATATTCATGTCAATATCTTTCAAATTCTAGTCAAAATCGGCGTCTTTGGGCATTTTAGTAACGAAAACCCTAATAAACTATTAGATTTCGACGTAAGGCAACCTTTCTGAGACAAATAGTTGCCGATTTCGATAAAATCTTAGTTAGAATCTGCTTCTTCGCCTCTTATTGTACCCAAATCTACCTTAGAAATGCAGATATATACTTAAAACACCTTCTTTTGGGACAAATAATTGGTTTTCGCCCTTGATTTACGGAAGATTATTGCCAAAACATGCATTTTCATAAATTAGCGAACTGAAATCTACATTAAAACTGCAGATAACTACTTAAAAATTCACTTCCTTGAATTGATAATAGGTTTTTCTTTGTCATTTTAAACAGATTCTTGCCAAAATCGGATTCTTCGATTCATATCGTATCTAAAACCGCATCAAAACTTCAAATATCAGTTTAAACTATCATTTTTTGATACAAACAGTTATATATTCATGTCAATATCTTTCAAATTCTAGTCAAAATCGGCGTCTTTGGGCATTTTAGTAACGAAAACCTTAATAAACTATTAGATTTCGACGTAAGGCAACCTTTCTGAGTCAAATAGTTGCCGATTTCGATAAAATCTTAGTGAGAATCTGCTTTTTCGCCTCTTATTGTACCCAAATCTACCTTAGAAATGCAGATATATACTAAAAACACCTTCTTTTGGGACAAATAATTGGTTTTCGCCCTTGATTTACGGAAGATTATAGCCAAAACATGCATTTTCATAACTTAGCGAACTGAAATCTACATTAAAACTGCAGATAACTACTTAAAAATTCACTTCCTTGAATTGATAATAGGTTTTTATTTGTCATTTTAAACAGATTCCAGTCAAAATCGGCTTCTTCGATTCATATCGTATCTAAAACCGCATCAAAACTGCAAATATCAGTTTAAACTATCATTTTTTGATACAAACATTTATATATTCATGTCAATATCTTTCAAATTCTTGTCAAAATCGGCGTCTTTGGGCATTTTAGTAACGAAAACCTTAATAAACTATTAGATTTCGACGTAAGGCAACCATTCTGAGTCAGATAGTTGCCGATTTCGATAAAATCTTAGTCAGAATCTGCTTTTTCGCCTCTTATTGTACCCAAATCTACCTTAGAAATGCAGATATATACTTAAAACACCTTCTTTTGGGACAAATAATTGGTTTTCGCCCTTGATTTACGGAAGATTATAGCCAAAACATGCATTTTCATAACTTAGCGAACTGAAATCTACATTAAAACTGCAGATAACTACTTAAAAATTCACTTCCTTGAATTGATAATAGGTTTTTCTTTGTCATTTTAAACAGATTCCAGTCAAAATCGGCTTCTTCGACTCATATCTTACCTAAAACCGCATCAAAACTGCAAATATCAGTTTAAACTATCATTTTTTGATACAAACAGTTATATATTCATGTCAATATCTTACAAATTCTAGTCAAAATCGGCGTCTTTGGGCATTTTAGTAAAGAAAACCTTAATAAACTATTAGATTTCGACGTAAGGCAACCTTTCTGAGTCAAATAGTTGCCGATTTCGATAAAATCTTAGTCAGAATCTGCTTTTTCGCCGCTTATTGTACCCAAATCTACCTTAGAAATGCAGATATATACTTAAAACACCTTCTTTTGGGACAAATAATTGGTTTTCGCCATTGATTTACGGAAGATTATAGCCAAAACATGCATTTTCATAACTTAGCGAACTGAAATCTACATTAAAACTGCAGATAGTTACTTAAAAATTCACTTCCTTGAATTGATAATAGGTTTTTCTTTGTCATTTTAAACAGATTCCAGTCAAAATCGGTTCCTTCGATTCATATCGTATCTAAAACCGCATCAAAACTGCAAATATCAGTTTAATCTATCATTTTTTGATACAAACAGTTATATATTCATGTCAATATCTTTCAAATTCTAGTCAAAATCGGCGTCTTTGGGCATTTTAGTAACGAAAACCTTAACAAACTATTAGATTTCGACGTAAGGCAACCTTTCTGAGTCAAATAGTTGCCGATTTCGATAAAATTTTAGTCAGAATCTGCTTTTTCGCCTCTTATTGTACCCAAATCTACCTTAGAAATGCAGATATATACTTAAAACACCTTCTTTTGGGACAAATAATTGGTTTTCGCCCTTGATTTACGGAAGATTATAGCCAAAACATGCATTTTCGTAACTTAGCGAACTGAAATCTACATTAAAACTGCAGATAACTACTTAAAAATTCACTTCCTTGAATTGATAATAGGTTTTTCTTTGTCATTTTAAACAGATTCCAGTCAAAATCGGCTTCTTCGACTCATATCTTACCTAAAACCGCATCAAAACTGCAAATATCAGTTTAAACTATCATTTTTTGATACAAACAGTTATATATTCATGTCAATATCTTACAAATTCTAGTCAAAATCGGCGTCTTTGGGCATTTTAGTAAAGAAAACCTTAATAAACTATTAGATTTCGACGTAAGGCAACCTTTCTGAGTCAAATAGTTGCCGATTTCGATAAAATCTTAGTCAGAATCTGCTTTTTCGCCGCTTATTGTACCCAAATCTACCTTAGAAATGCAGATATATACTTAAAACACCTTCTTTTGGGACAAATAATTGGTTTTCGCCATTGATTTACGGAAGATTATAGCCAAAACATGCATTTTCATAACTTAGCGAACTGAAATCTACATTAAAACTGCAGATAGTTACTTAAAAATTCACTTCCTTGAATTGATAATAGGTTTTTCTTTGTCATTTTAAACAGATTCCAGTCAAAATCGGTTCCTTCGATTCATATCGTATCTAAAACCGCATCAAAACTGCAAATATCAGTTTAATCTATCATTTTTTGATACAAACAGTTATATATTCATGTCAATATCTTTCAAATTCTAGTCAAAATCGGCGTCTTTGGGCATTTTAGTAACGAAAACCTTAACAAACTATTAGATTTCGACGTAAGGCAACCTTTCTGAGTCAAATAGTTGCCGATTTCGATAAAATTTTAGTCAGAATCTGCTTTTTCGCCTCTTATTGTACCCAAATCTACCTTAGAAATGCAGATATATACTTAAAACACCTTCTTTTGGGACAAATAATTGGTTTTCGCCCTTGATTTACGGAAGATTATAGCCAAAACATGCATTTTCGTAACTTAGCGAACTGAAATCTACATTAAAACTGCAGATAACTACTTAAAAATTCACTTCCTTGAATTGATAATAGGTTTTTCTTTGTCATTTTAAACAGATTCCAGTCAAAATCGGCTTCTTCGACTCATATCGTATCTAAAACCGCATCAAAACTGCAAATATCAGATTAAACTATCATTTTTTGATACAAACAGTTATATATTCATGTCAATATCTTTCAAATTCTAGTCAAAATCGGCGTCTTTGGGCATTTTAGTAACGAAAACCTTAATAAACTATTAGATTTCGACGTAAGGCAACCTTTCTGAGTCAAATAGTTGCCGATTTCGATAAAATCTTAGTCAGAATCTGCTTTTTCGCCTCTTATTGTACCCAAATCTACCTTAGAAATGCAGATATATACTTGAAACACCTTTTTTGGGACAAATAATTGGTTTTCGCCCTTGATTTACGGAAGATTATAGCCAAAACATGCATTTTCATAACTTAGCGAACTGAAATCTACATTAAAATTGCAGATAACTACTTAAAAATTCACTTCCTTGAATTGATAATAGGTTTTTCTTTGTCATTTTAAACAGATTCCAGTCAAAATCGGCTTCTTCGATTCATATCCTATCTAAAACCGCATCAAAACTGCAAATATCAGTTTAAACTATCATTTTTTGATATATTCATGTCAATATCTTTCAAATTCTAGTCAAAATCGGCGTCTTTGGGCATTTTAGTAACGAAAACCCTAATAAACTATTAGATTTCGACGTAAGGCAACCTTTCTGAGACAAATAGTTGCCGATTTCGATAAAATCTTAGTTAGAATCTGCTTCTTCGGCTCTTATTGTACCCAAATCTACCTTAGAAATGCAGATATATACTTAAAACACCTTCTTTTGGGACAAATAATTGGTTTTCGCCCTTGATTTACGGAAGATTATAACCAAAACATGCATTTTCATAAATTAGCGAACTGAAATCTACATTAAAACTGCAGATAACTACTTAAAAATTCTCTTCCTTGAATTGATAATAGGTTTCTCTTTGTCATTTTAAACAGATTCCTGCCAAAATCGGATTCTTCGATTCATATCGTATCTAAAACCGCATCAAAACTGCAAATATCAGTTTAAACTATCATTTTTTGATACAAACAGTTATATATTCATGTCAATATCTTTCAAATTCTAGTCAAAATCGGCGTCTTTGGGCATTTTAGTAACGAAAACCTTAATAAACTATTAGATTTCGACGTAAGGCAACCTTTCTGAGTCAAATAGTTGCCGATTTCGATAAAATCTTAGTCAGAATCTGCTTTTTCGCCTCTTATTGTACCCAAATCTACCTTAGAAATGCAGATATATACTTAAAACACCTTCTTTTGGGACAAATAATTGGTTTTCGCCCTTGATTTACGGAAGATTATAGCCAAAACATGCATTTTCATAACTTAGCGAACTGAAATCTACATTAAAACTGCAGATAACTACTTAAAAATTCACTTCCTTGAATTGATAATAGGTTTTTCTTAGTCATTTTAAACAGATTCCAGTCAAAATCGGCTTCTTCGATACATATCGTATCTAAAACCGCATCAAAACTGCAAATATCAGTTTAAACTATCATTTTTTGATACAAACAGTTATATATTCATGTCAATATCTTTCAAATTATAGTCAAAATCGGCGTCTTTGGGCATTTTAGTAACGAAAACCTTAATAAACTATTAGATTTCGACGTAAGGCAACCTTTCTGAGTCAAATAGTTGCCGATTTCGATAAAATCTTAGTCAGAATCTGCTTTTTCGCCTCTTATTGTACCCAAATCTACCTTAGAAATGCAGATATATACTTAAAACACCTTCTTTTGGGACAAATAATTGGTTTTCGCCCTTGATTTACGGAAGATTATAGCCAAAACATGCATTTTCATAACTTAGCGAACTGAAATCTACATTAAAACTGCAGATAACTACTTAAAAATTCACTTCCTTGAATTGATAATAGGTTTTTCTTTGTCATTTTAAACAGATTCCATTCAAAATCGGCTTCTTCGACTCATATCGTACCTAAAACCGCATCAAAACTGCAAATATCAGTTTAAACTATCATTTTTTGATACAAACAGTTATATATTCATGTCAATATCTTTCAAATTCTAGTCAAAATCGGCGTCTTTCGATTTCGATTTCGATAAAATCTTAGTCAGAATCTGCTTTTTCGCCTCTTATTGTACCCAAATCTACCTTAGAAATGCAGATATATACTTAAAACACCTTCTTTTGGGACAAATAATTGGTTTTCGCCCTTGATTTACGGAAGATTATAGCCAAAACATGCATTTTCATAACTTAGCGAACTGAAATCTACATTAAAATTGCAGATAACTACTTAAAAATTCACTTCCTTGAATTGATAATAGGTTTTTCTTTGTCATTTTAAACAGATTCCAGTCAAAATCGGCTTCTTCGATTCATATCGTATCTAAAACCGCATCAAAACTGCAAATATCAGTTTAAACTATCATTTTTTGATATATTCATGTCAATATCTTTCAAATTCTAGTCAAAATCGGCGTCTTTGGGCATTTTAGTAACGAAAACCCTAATAAACTATTAGATTTCGACGTAAGGCAACCTTTCTGAGACAAATAGTTGCCGATTTCGATAAAATCTTAGTTAGAATCTGCTTCTTCGCCTCTTATTGTACCCAAATCTACCTTAGAAATGCAGATATATACTTAAAACACCTTCTTTTGGGACAAATAATTGGTTTTCGCCCTTGATTTACGGAAGATTATTGCCAAAACATGCATTTTCATAAATTAGCGAACTGAAATCTACATTAAAACTGCAGATAACTACTTAAAAATTCACTTCCTTGAATTGATAATAGGTTTTTCTTTGTCATTTTAAACAGATTCTTGCCAAAATCGGATTCTTCGATTCATATCGTATCTAAAACCGCATCAAAACTTCAAATATCAGTTTAAACTATCATTTTTTGATACAAACAGTTATATATTCATGTCAATATCTTTCAAATTCTAGTCAAAATCGGCGTCTTTGGGCATTTTAGTAACGAAAACCTTAATAAACTATTAGATTTCGACGTAAGGCAACCTTTCTGAGTCAAATAGTTGCCGATTTCGATAAAATCTTAGTGAGAATCTGCTTTTTCGCCTCTTATTGTACCCAAATCTACCTTAGAAATGCAGATATATACTAAAAACACCTTCTTTTGGGACAAATAATTGGTTTTCGCCCTTGATTTACGGAAGATTATAGCCAAAACATGCATTTTCATAACTTAGCGAACTGAAATCTACATTAAAACTGCAGATAACTACTTAAAAATTCACTTCCTTGAATTGATAATAGGTTTTTATTTGTCATTTTAAACAGATTCCAGTCAAAATCGGCTTCTTCGATTCATATCGTATCTAAAACCGCATCAAAACTGCAAATATCAGTTTAAACTATCATTTTTTGATACAAACATTTATATATTCATGTCAATATCTTTCAAATTCTTGTCAAAATCGGCGTCTTTGGGCATTTTAGTAACGAAAACCTTAATAAACTATTAGATTTCGACGTAAGGCAACCATTCTGAGTCAGATAGTTGCCGATTTCGATAAAATCTTAGTCAGAATCTGCTTTTTCGCCTCTTATTGTACCCAAATCTACCTTAGAAATGCAGATATATACTTAAAACACCTTCTTTTGGGACAAATAATTGGTTTTCGCCCTTGATTTACGGAAGATTATAGCCAAAACATGCATTTTCATAACTTAGCGAACTGAAATCTACATTAAAACTGCAGATAACTACTTAAAAATTCACTTCCTTGAATTGATAATAGGTTTTTCTTTGTCATTTTAAACAGATTCCAGTCAAAATCGGCTTCTTCGACTCATATCTTACCTAAAACCGCATCAAAACTGCAAATATCAGTTTAAACTATCATTTTTTGATACAAACAGTTATATATTCATGTCAATATCTTACAAATTCTAGTCAAAATCGGCGTCTTTGGGCATTTTAGTAAAGAAAACCTTAATAAACTATTAGATTTCGACGTAAGGCAACCTTTCTGAGTCAAATAGTTGCCGATTTCGATAAAATCTTAGTCAGAATCTGCTTTTTCGCCGCTTATTGTACCCAAATCTACCTTAGAAATGCAGATATATACTTAAAACACCTTCTTTTGGGACAAATAATTGGTTTTCGCCATTGATTTACGGAAGATTATAGCCAAAACATGCATTTTCATAACTTAGCGAACTGAAATCTACATTAAAACTGCAGATAGTTACTTAAAAATTCACTTCCTTGAATTGATAATAGGTTTTTCTTTGTCATTTTAAACAGATTCCAGTCAAAATCGGTTCCTTCGATTCATATCGTATCTAAAACCGCATCAAAACTGCAAATATCAGTTTAATCTATCATTTTTTGATACAAACAGTTATATATTCATGTCAATATCTTTCAAATTCTAGTCAAAATCGGCGTCTTTGGGCATTTTAGTAACGAAAACCTTAACAAACTATTAGATTTCGACGTAAGGCAACCTTTCTGAGTCAAATAGTTGCCGATTTCGATAAAATTTTAGTCAGAATCTGCTTTTTCGCCTCTTATTGTACCCAAATCTACCTTAGAAATGCAGATATATACTTAAAACACCTTCTTTTGGGACAAATAATTGGTTTTCGCCCTTGATTTACGGAAGATTATAGCCAAAACATGCATTTTCGTAACTTAGCGAACTGAAATCTACATTAAAACTGCAGATAACTACTTAAAAATTCACTTCCTTGAATTGATAATAGGTTTTTCTTTGTCATTTTAAACAGATTCCAGTCAAAATCGGCTTCTTCGACTCATATCGTATCTAAAACCGCATCAAAACTGCAAATATCAGATTAAACTATCATTTTTTGATACAAACAGTTATATATTCATGTCAATATCTTTCAAATTCTAGTCAAAATCGGCGTCTTTGGGCATTTTAGTAACGAAAACCTTAATAAACTATTAGATTTCGACGTAAGGCAACCTTTCTGAGTCAAATAGTTGCCGATTTCGATAAAATCTTAGTCAGAATCTGCTTTTTCGCCTCTTATTGTACCCAAATCTACCTTAGAAATGCAGATATATACTTGAAACACCTTTTTTGGGACAAATAATTGGTTTTCGCCCTTGATTTACGGAAGATTATAGCCAAAACATGCATTTTCATAACTTAGCGAACTGAAATCTACATTAAAATTGCAGATAACTACTTAAAAATTCACTTCCTTGAATTGATAATAGGTTTTTCTTTGTCATTTTAAACAGATTCCAGTCAAAATCGGCTTCTTCGATTCATATCCTATCTAAAACCGCATCAAAACTGCAAATATCAGTTTAAACTATCATTTTTTGATATATTCATGTCAATATCTTTCAAATTCTAGTCAAAATCGGCGTCTTTGGGCATTTTAGTAACGAAAACCCTAATAAACTATTAGATTTCGACGTAAGGCAACCTTTCTGAGACAAATAGTTGCCGATTTCGATAAAATCTTAGTTAGAATCTGCTTCTTCGGCTCTTATTGTACCCAAATCTACCTTAGAAATGCAGATATATACTTAAAACACCTTCTTTTGGGACAAATAATTGGTTTTCGCCCTTGATTTACGGAAGATTATAACCAAAACATGCATTTTCATAAATTAGCGAACTGAAATCTACATTAAAACTGCAGATAACTACTTAAAAATTCTCTTCCTTGAATTGATAATAGGTTTCTCTTTGTCATTTTAAACAGATTCCTGCCAAAATCGGATTCTTCGATTCATATCGTATCTAAAACCGCATCAAAACTGCAAATATCAGTTTAAACTATCATTTTTTGATACAAACAGTTATATATTCATGTCAATATCTTTCAAATTCTAGTCAAAATCGGCGTCTTTGGGCATTTTAGTAACGAAAACCTTAATAAACTATTAGATTTCGACGTAAGGCAACCTTTCTGAGTCAAATAGTTGCCGATTTCGATAAAATCTTAGTCAGAATCTGCTTTTTCGCCTCTTATTGTACCCAAATCTACCTTAGAAATGCAGATATATACTTAAAACACCTTCTTTTGGGACAAATAATTGGTTTTCGCCCTTGATTTACGGAAGATTATAGCCAAAACATGCATTTTCATAACTTAGCGAACTGAAATCTACATTAAAACTGCAGATAACTACTTAAAAATTCACTTCCTTGAATTGATAATAGGTTTTTCTTAGTCATTTTAAACAGATTCCAGTCAAAATCGGCTTCTTCGATACATATCGTATCTAAAACCGCATCAAAACTGCAAATATCAGTTTAAACTATCATTTTTTGATACAAACAGTTATATATTCATGTCAATATCTTTCAAATTATAGTCAAAATCGGCGTCTTTGGGCATTTTAATAACGAAAACCTTAATAAACTATTAGATTTCGACGTAAGGCAACCTTTCTGAGTCAAATAGTTGCCGATTTCGATAAAATCTTAGTCAGAATCTGCTTTTTCGCCTCTTATTGTACCCAAATCAACCTTAGAAATGCAGATATATACTTAAAATACCTTCTTTTGGGAAAAATAATTGGTTTTCGCCCTTGATTTACGGAAGATTATAGCCAAAACATGCATTTTCATAACTTAGCGAACTGAAATCTACATTAAAACTGCAAATAACTACTTAAAAATTCACTTCCTTGAATTGATAATAGGTTTTTCTTTGTCATTTTAAACAGATTCCAGTCAAAATCGGCTCCTTCGATTCATATCGTATCTAAAACCGCATCAAAACTGCAAATATCAGTTTAATCTATCATTTTTTGATACAAACTGTTATATATTCATGTCAATATCTTTCAAATTCTAGTCAAAATCGGCGTCTTTGGGCATTTTAGTAACGAAAACCTTAATAAACTATTAGATTTCGACGTAAGGCAACCTTTCTGAGTCAAATAGTTGCCGATTTCGATAAAATCTTAGTCAGAATCTGCTTTTTCGCCTCTTATTGTACCCAAATCTACCTTAGAAATGCAGATATATACTTAAAACACCTTCTTTTGGGAAAAATAATTGGTTTTCGCCCTTGATTTACGGAAGATTATAGCCAAAACATGCATTTTCATAACTTAGCGAACTGAAATCTACATTAAAACTGCAGATAACTACTTAAAAATTCACTTCCTTGAATTGATAATAGGTTTTTCTTTGTCATTTTAAACAGATTCCTGCCAAAATCGGATTCTTCGATTCATATCGTATCTAAAACCGCATCAAAACTGCAAATATCAGTTTAAACTATCATTTTTTGATACAAACAGTTAGATATTCATGTCAATATCTTTCAAATTCTAGTCAAAATCGGCGTCTTTGGGCATTTTAGTAACGAAAACCTTAATAAACTATTAGATTTCGACGTAAGGCAACCTTTCTGAGTCAAATAGTTGCCGATTTCGATAAAATCTTAGTCAGAATCTGCTTTTTCGCCTCTTATTGTACCCAAATCTACCTTAGAAATGCAGATATATACTTAAAACACCTTCTTTTGGGACAAATAATTGGTTTTCGCCCTTGATTTACGGAAGATTATAGCCAAAACATGCATTTTCATAACTTAGCGAACTGAAATCTACATTAAAACTGCAGATAACTACTTAAAAATTCACTTCCTTGAATTGATAATAGGTTTTTCTTAGTCATTTTAAACAGATTCCAGTCAAAATCGGCTTCTTCGATACATATCGTATCTAAAACCGCATCAAAACTGCAAATATCAGTTTAAACTATCATTTTTTGATACAAACAGTTATATATTCATGTCAATATCTTTCAAATTATAGTCAAAATCGGCGTCTTTGGGCATTTTAATAACGAAAACCTTAATAAACTATTAGATTTCGACGTAAGGCAACCTTTCTGAGTCAAATAGTTGCCGATTTCGATAAAATCTTAGTCAGAATCTGCTTTTTCGCCTCTTATTGTACCCAAATCAACCTTAGAAATGCAGATATATACTTAAAATACCTTCTTTTGGGAAAAATAATTGGTTTTCGCCCTTGATTTACGGAAGATTATAGCCAAAACATGCATTTTCATAACTTAGCGAACTGAAATCTACATTAAAACTGCAAATAACTACTTAAAAATTCACTTCCTTGAATTGATAATAGGTTTTTCTTTGTCATTTTAAACAGATTCCAGTCAAAATCGGCTCCTTCGATTCATATCGTATCTAAAACCGCATCAAAACTGCAAATATCAGTTTAATCTATCATTTTTTGATACAAACTGTTATATATTCATGTCAATATCTTTCAAATTCTAGTCAAAATCGGCGTCTTTGGGCATTTTAGTAACGAAAACCTTAATAAACTATTAGATTTCGACGTAAGGCAACCTTTCTGAGTCAAATAGTTGCCGATTTCGATAAAATCTTAGTCAGAATCTGCTTTTTCGCCTCTTATTGTACCCAAATCTACCTTAGAAATGCAGATATATACTTAAAACACCTTCTTTTGGGAAAAATAATTGGTTTTCGCCCTTGATTTACGGAAGATTATAGCCAAAACATGCATTTTCATAACTTAGCGAACTGAAATCTACATTAAAACTGCAGATAACTACTTAAAAATTCACTTCCTTGAATTGATAATAGGTTTTTCTTTGTCATTTTAAACAGATTCCTGCCAAAATCGGATTCTTCGATTCATATCGTATCTAAAACCGCATCAAAACTGCAAATATCAGTTTAAACTATCATTTTTTGATACAAACAGTTAGATATTCATGTCAATATCTTTCAAATTCTAGTCAAAATCGGCGTCTTTGGGCATTTTAGTAACGAAAACCTTAATAAACTATTAGATTTCGACGTAAGGCAACCTTTCTGAGTCAAATAGTTGCCGATTTCGATAAAATCTTAGTCAGAATCTGCTTTTTCGCCTCTTATTGTACCCAAATCTACCTTAGAAATGCAGATATATACTTAAAACACCTTCTTTTGGGACAAATAATTGGTTTTCGCCCTTGATTTACGGAAGATTATAGCCAAAACATGCATTTTCATAACTTAGCGAACTGAAATCTACATTAAAACTGCAGATAACTACTTAAAAATTCACTTCCTTGAATTGATAATATGTTTTTCTTAGTCATTTTAAACAGATTCCAGTCAAAATCGGCTTCTTCGATACATATCGTATCTAAAACCGCATCAAAACTGCAAATATCAGTTTAAACTATCATTTTTTGATACAAACAGTTATATATTCATGTCAATATCTTTCAAATTCTGGTCAAAATCGGCGTCTTTGGGCATTTTAATAACGAAAACCTTAATAAACTATTAGATTTCGACGTAAGGCAACCTTTCTGAGTCAAATAGTTGCCGATTTCGATAAAATCTTAGTCAGAATCTGCTTTTTCGCCTCTTATTGTACCCAAATCTACCTTAGAAATGCAGATATATACTTAAAACACCTCCTTTTGGGAAAAATAATTGGTTTTCGCCCTTGATTTACGGAAGATTATAGCCAAAACATGCATTTTCATAACTTAGCGAACTGAAATCTACATTAAAACTGCAGATAACTACTTAAAAATTCACTTCCTTGAATTGATAATAGGTTTTTCTTTGTCATTTTAAACAGATTCCAGTCAAAATCGGCTCCTTCGATTCATATCGTATCTAAAACTGCATCAAAACTGCAAATATCAGTTTAATCTATCATTTTTTGATACAAACAGTTATATATTCATGTCAATATCTTTCAAATTCTAGTCAAAATCGGCGTCTTTGGGCATTTTAGTAACGAAAACCTTAATAAACTATTAGATTTCGACGTAAGGCAACCATTCTGAGTCAGATAGTTGCCGATTTCGATAAAATCTTAGTCAGAATCTGCTTTTTCGCCTCTTATTGTACCCAAATCTACCTTAGAAATGCAGATATATACTTAAAACACCTTCTTTTGGGACAAATAATTGGTTTTCGCCCTTGATTTACGGAAGATTATAGCCAAAACATGCATTTTCATAACTTAGCGAACTGAAATCTACATTAAAACTGCAGATAACTACTTAAAAATTCACTTCCTTGAATTGATAATAGGTTTTTCTTTGTCATTTTTAACAGATTCCAGTCAAAATCGGCTTCTTCGATTCATATCGTATCTAAAACCGCATCAAAACTGCAAATATCAGTTTAAACTATCATTTTTTGATACAAACAGTTATATATTCCTGTCAATATCTTTCAAATTCTAGTCAAAATCGGCGTCTTTGGGCATTTTAGTAACGAAAACCTTAATAAACTATTAGATTTCGACGTAAGGCAACCTTTCTGAGTCAAATAGTTGCCGATTTCGATAAAATCTTAGTCAGAATCTGCTTTTTCGCCTCTTATTGTACCCAAATCTAGCTTAGAAATGCAGATATATACTTAAAACACCTTTTTTGGGAAAAATAATTGGTTTTCGCCCTTGATTTACGGAAGATTATAGCCAAAACATGCATTTTCATAACTTAGCGAACTGAAATCTACATTAAAACTGCAGATAACTACTTAAAAATTCACTTCCTTGAATTGATAATAGGTTTTTCTTTGTCATTTTAAACAGATTCCAGTCAAAATCGGCTTCTTCGATTCATATCGTATCTAAAACCGCATCAAAACTGCAAATATCAGTTTAAACTATCATTTTTTGATACAAACAGTTATATATTCATGTCAATATCTTTCAAATTCTAGTCAAAATCGGCGTCTTTGGGCATTTTAATAACGAAAACCTTAATAAACTATTAGATTTCGACGTAAGGCAACCTTTCTGAGTCAAATAGTTGCCGATTTCGATAAAATCTTAGTCAGAATCTGCTTTTTCGCCTCTTATTGTACCCAAATCTACCTTAGAAATGCAGATATATACTTAAAACACCTTCTTTTGGGACAAATAATTGGTTTTCGCCCATGATTTACGGAAGACTATAGCCAAAACATGCATTTTCATAACTTAGCGAACTGAAATCTACATTAAAACTGCAGATAACTACTTAAAAATTCACTTCCTTGAATTGATAATAGGTTTTTCTTTGTCATTTTAAACAGATTCCAGTCAAAATCGGCTCCTTCGATTCATATCGTATCTAAAACCGCATCAAAACTGCAAATATCAGTTTAATCTATCATTTTTTGATACAAACAGTTATATATTCATGTCAATATCTTTCAAATTCTAGTCAAAATCGGCGTCTTTGGGCATTTTAGTAACGAAAACCTTAATAAACTATTAGATTTCGACGTAAGGCAACCATTCTGAGTCAGATAGTTGCCGATTTCGATAAAATCTTAGTCAGAATCTGCTTTTTCGCCTCTTATTGTACCCAAATCTACCTTAGAAATGCAGATATATACTTAAAACACCTTCTTTTGGGACAAATAATTGGTTTTCGCCCTTGATTTACGGAAGATTATAGCCAAAACATGCATTTTCATAACTTAGCGAACTGAAATCTACATTAAAACTGCAGATAACTACTTAAAAATTCACTTCCTTGAATTGATAATAGGTTTTTCTTTGTCATTTTAAACAGATTCCAGTCAAAATCGGCTTCTTCGATTCATATCGTATCTAAAACCGCATCAAAACTGCAAATATCAGTTTAAACTATCATTTTTTGATACAAGCAGTTATATATTCATGTCAATATCTTTCAAATTCTAGTCAAAATCGGCGTCTTTGGGCATTTTAATAACGAAAACCTTAATAAACTATTAGATTTCGACGTAAGGCAACCTTTCTGAGTCAAATAGTTGCCGATTTCGATAAAATCTTAGTCAGAATCTGCTTTTTCGCCTCTTATTGTACCCAAATCTACCTTAGAAATGCAGATATATACTTAAAACACCTTCTTTTGGGACAAATAATTGGTTTTCGCCCTTGATTTACGGAAGATTATAGCCAAAACATGCATTTTCATAACTTAGCGAACTGAAATCTACATTAAAACTGCAGATAACTACTTAAAAATTCACTTCCTTGAATTGATAATAGGTTTTTCTTTGTCATTTTAAACAGATTCCAGTCAAAATCGGCTTTTTCGATTCATATCGTATCTAAAACCGCATCAAAACTGCAAATATCAGTTTAAACTATCATTTTTTGATACAAACAGTTATATATTCATGTCAATATCTTACAAATTCTAGTCAAAATCGGCGTCTTTGGGCATTTCAGTAACGAAAACCTTAATAAACTATTAGATTTCGACGTAAGGCAACCTTTCTGAGTCAAATAGTTGCCGATTTCGATAAAATCTTAGTCAGAATCTGCTTTTTCGCCTCTTATTGTACCCAAATCTACCTTAGAAATGCAGATATATACTTAAAACACCTTCTTTTGGGACAAATAATTGGTTTTCGCCATTGATTTATAGCCAAAACATGCATTTTCATAACTTAGCGAACTGAAATCTACATTAAAACTGCAGATAGTTACTTAAAAATTCACTTCCTTGAATTGATAATAGGTTTTTCTTTGTCATTTTAAACAGATTCCAGTCAAAATCGGCTTCTTCGATTCATATCGTATCTAAAACCGCATCAAAACTACAAATATCAGTTTAATCTATCATTTTTTGATACAAACAGTTATATATTCATGTCAATATCTTTCAAATTCTAGCCAAATTGGCGTCTTTGGGCATTTTAGTAACGAAAACCTTAACAAACTATTAGATTTCGACGTAAGGCAACCTTTCTGAGTCAAATAGTTGCCGATTTCGATAAAATCTTAGTCAGAATCTGCTTTTTCGCCTCTTATTGTACCCAAATCTACCTTAGAAATGCAGATATATACTTAAAACACGTTCTTTTGGGACAAATAATTGGTTTTCGCCCTTGATTTACGGAAGATTATAGCCAAAACATGCATTTTCATAACTTAGCGAACTGAAATCAACATTAAAACTGCAGAAAACTACTTAAAAATTCACTTCCTTGAATTGATAATAGGTTTTTCTTTGTCATTTTAAACAGATTCCAGTCAAAATCGGCTTCTTCGATTCATATCGTATCTAAAACCGCATCAAAACTGCAAATATCAGTTTAAACTATCATTTTTTGATACAAACAGTTATATATTCATGTCAATATCTTACAAATTCTAGTCAAAATCGGCGTCTTTGGGCATTTTAGTAACGAAAACCTTAATAAACTATTAGATTTCGACGTAAGGCAACCTTTCTGAGTCAAATAGTTGCCGATTTCGATAAAATCTTAGTCAGAATCTGCTTTTTCGCCTCTTATTGTACCCAAATCTACCTTAGAAATGCAGATATATACTTAAAACACGTTCTTTTGGGACAAATAATTGGTTTTCGCCCTTGATTTACGGAAGATTATAGCCAAAACATGCATTTTCATAACTTAGCGAACTGAAATCTACATTAATATTGCAGATAACTACTTAAAAATTCACTTCCTTGAATTGATAATAGGTTTTTCTTTGTCATTTTAAACAGATTCCAGTCAAAATCGGCTTCTTCGATTCATATCGTATCTAAAACCGCATCAAAACTGCAAATATCAGTTTAAACTATCATTTTTTGATATATTCATGTCAATATCTTTCAAATTCTAGTCAAAATCGGCGTCTTTGGGCATTTTAGTAACGAAAACCCTAATAAACTATTAGATTTCGACGTAAGGCAACCTTTCTGAGTCAAATAGTTGCCGATTTCGATAAAATCTTAGTTAGAATCTGCTTCTTCGCCTCTTATTGTACCCAAATCTACCTTAGAAATGCAGATATATACTTAAAACACCTTCTTTTGGGACAAATAATTGGTTTTCGCCCTTGATTTACGGAAGATTATAGCCAAAACATGCATTTTCATAAATTAGCGAACTGAAATCTACATTAAAACTGCAGATAACTACTTAAAAATTCACTTCCTTGAATTGATAATAGGTTTTTCTTTGTCATTTTAAACAGATTCCTGCCAAAATCGGATTCTTCGATTCATATCGTATCTAATCCGCATCAAAACTGCAAATATCAGTTTAAACTATCATTTTTTGATACAAACAGTTATATATTCATGTCAATATCTTTCAAATTCTAGTCAAAATCGGCGTCTTTGGGCATTTTAATAACGAAAACCTTAATAAACTATTAGATTTCGACGTAAGGCAACCTTTCTGAGTCAAATAGTTGCCGATTTCGATAAAATCTTAGTCAGAGTCTGCTTTTTCGCCTCTTATTGTACCCAAATCTACCTTAGAAATGCAGATACATACTTAAAACACCTTCTTTTGGGACAAATAATTGGTTTTCGCCATTGATTTATAGCCAAAACATGCATTTTCATAACTTAGCGAACTGAAATCTACATTAAAACTGCAGATAGTTACTTAAAAATTCACTTCCTTGAATTGATAATAGGTTTTTCTTTGTCATTTTAAACAGATTCCAGTCAAAATCGGCTTCTTCGATTCATATCGTATCTAAAACCGCATCAAAACTACAAATATCAGTTTAATCTATCATTTTTTGATACAAACAGTTATATATTCATGTCAATATCTTTCAAATTCTAGCCAAATTGGCGTCTTTGGGCATTTTAGTAACGAAAACCTTAACAAACTATTAGATTTCGACGTAAGGCAACTTTTCTGAGTCAAATAGTTGCCGATTTCGATAAAATCTTAGTCAGAATCTGCTTTTTCGCCTCTTATTGTACCCAAATCTACCTTAGAAATGCAGATATATACTTAAAACACGTTCTTTTGGGACAAATAATTGGTTTTCGCCCTTGATTTACGGAAGATTATAGCCAAAACATGCATTTTCATAACTTAGCGAACTGAAATCTACATTAAAACTGCAGAAAACTACTTAAAAATTCACTTCCTTGAATTGATAATAGGTTTTTCTTTGTCATTTTAAACAGATTCCAGTCAAAATCGGCTTCTTCGATTCATATCGTATCTAAAACCGCATCAAAACTGCAAATATCAGTTTAAACTATCATTTTTTGATACAAACAGTTATATATTCATGTCAATATCTTACAAATTCTAGTCAAAATCGGCGTCTTTGGGCATTTTAGTAACGAAAACCTTAATAAACTATTAGATTTCGACGTAAGGCAACCTTTCTGAGTCAAATAGTTGCCGATTTCGATAAAATCTTAGTCAGAATCTGCTTTTTCGCCTCTTATTGTACCCAAATCTACCTTAGAAATGCAGATATATACTTAAAACACGTTCTTTTGGGACAAATAATTGGTTTTCGCCCTTGATTTACGGAAGATTATAGCCAAAACATGCATTTTCATAACTTAGCGAACTGAAATCTACATTAATATTGCAGATAACTACTTAAAAATTCACTTCCTTGAATTGATAATAGGTTTTTCTTTGTCATTTTAAACAGATTCCAGTCAAAATCGGCTTCTTCGATTCATATCGTATCTAAAACCGCATCAAAACTGCAAATATCAGTTTAAACTATCATTTTTTGATACAAACAGTTATATATTCCTGTCAATATCTTTCAAATTCTAGTCAAAATCGGCGTCTTTGGGCATTTTAGTAACGAAAACCTTAATAAACTATTAGATTTCGACGTAAGGCAACCTTTCTGAGTCAAATAGTTGCCGATTTCGATAAAATCTTAGTCAGAATCTGCTTTTTCGCCTCTTATTGTACCCAAATCTACCTTAGAAATGCAGATATATACTTAAAACACCTTTTTTGGGAAAAATAATTGGTTTTCGCCCTTGATTTACGGAAGATTATAGCCAAAACATGCATTTTCATAACTTAGCGAACTGAAATCTACATTAAAACTGCAGATAACTACTTAAAAATTCACTTCCTTGAATTGATAATAGGTTTTTCTTTGTCATTTTAAACAGATTCCAGTCAAAATCGGCTTCTTCGATTCATATCGTATCTAAAACCGCATCAAAACTGCAAATATCAGTTTAAACTATCATTTTTTGATACAAGCAGTTATATATTCATGTCAATATCTTTCAAATTCTAGTCAAAATCGGCGTCTTTGGGCATTTTAATAACGAAAACCTTAATAAACTATTAGATTTCGACGTAAGGCAACCTTTCTGAGTCAAATAGTTGCCAATTTCGATAAAATCTTAGTCAGAATCTGCTTTTTCGCCTCTTATTGTACCCAAATCTACCTTAGAAATGCAGATATATACTTAAAACACGTTCTTTTGGGACAAATAATTGGTTTTCGCCCTTGATTTACGGAAGATTATAGCCAAAACATGCATTTTCATAACTTAGCGAACTGAAATCTACATTAATATTGCAGATAACTACTTAAAAATTCACTTCCTTGAATTGATAATAGGTTTTTCTTTGTCATTTTAAACAGATTCCAGTCAAAATCGGCTTCTTCGATTCATATCGTATCTAAAACCGCATCAAAACTGCAAATATCAGTTTAAACTATCATTTTTTGATACAAACAGTTATATATTCCTGTCAATATCTTTCAAATTCTAGTCAAAATCGGCGTCTTTGGGCATTTTAGTAACGAAAACCTTAATAAACTATTAGATTTCGACGTAAGGCAACCTTTCTGAGTCAAATAGTTGCCGATTTCGATAAAATCTTAGTCAGAATCTGCTTTTTCGCCTCTTATTGTACCCAAATCTACCTTAGAAATGCAGATATATATTTAAAACACCTTCTTTTGGGACAAATAATTGGTTTTCGCCCTTGATTTACGGAAGATTATAGCCAAAACATGCATTTTCATAACTTAGCGAACTGAAATCTACATTAAAACTGCAGAAAACTACTTAAAAATTCACTTCCTTGAATTGATAATAGGTTTTTCTTTGTCATTTTAAACAGATTCCAGTCAAAATCGGCTTCTTCGATTCATATCGTATCTAAAACCGCATCAAAACTGCAAATATCAGTTTAAACTATCATTTTTTGATACAAACAGTTATATATTCATGTCAATATCTTACAAATTCTAGTCAAAATCGGCGTCTTTGGGCATTTCAGTAACGAAAACCTTAATAAACTATTAGATTTCGACGTAAGGCAACCTTTCTGAGTCAAATAGTTGCCGATTTCGATAAAATCTTAGTCAGAATCTGCTTTTTCGCCTCTTATTGTACCCAAATCTACCTTAGAAATGCAGATATATACTTAAAACACCTTCTTTTGGGACAAATAATTGGTTTTCGCCATTGATTTACGGAAGATTATAGCCAAAACATGCATTTTCATAACTTAGCGAACTGAAATCTACATTAAAACTGCAGAAAACTACTTAAAAATTCACTTCCTTGAATTGATAATAGGTTTTTCTTTGTCATTTTAAACAGATTCCAGTCAAAATCGGCTTCTTCGATTCATATCGTATCTAAAACCGCATCAAAACTGCAAATATCAGTTTAAATTATCATTTTTTGATACAAACAGTTATATATTCATGTCAATATCTTACAAATTCTAGTCAAAATCGGCGTCTTTGGGCATTTTAGTAACGAAAACCTTAATAAACTATTAGATTTCGACGTAAGGCAACCTTTCTGAGTCAAATAGTTGCCGATTTCGATAAAATCTTAGTCAGAATCTGCTTTTTCGCCTCTTATTGTACCCAAATCTACCTTAGAAATGCAGATATATACTTAAAACACGTTCTTTTGGGACAAATAATTGGTTTTCGCCCTTGATTTACGGAAGATTATAGCCAAAACATGCATTTTCATAACTTAGCGAACTGAAATCTACATTAATATTGCAGATAACTACTTAAAAATTCACTTCCTTGAATTGATAATAGGTTTTTCTTTGTCATTTTAAACAGATTCCAGTCAAAATCGGCTTCTTCGATTCATATCGTATCTAAAACCGCATCAAAACTGCAAATATCAGTTTAAACTATCATTTTTTGATATGTTCATGTCAATATCTTTCAAATTCTAGTCAAAATCGGCGTCTTTGGGCATTTTAGTAACGAAAACCCTAATAAACTATTAGATTTCGACGTAAGGCAACCTTTCTGAGTCAAATAGTTGCCGATTTCGATAAAATCTTAGTTAGAATCTGCTTCTTCGCCTCTTATTGTACCCAAATCTACCTTAGAAATGCAGATATATACTTAAAACACCTTCTTTTGGGACAAATAATTGGTTTTCGCCCTTGATTTACGGAAGATTATAGCCAAAACATGCATTTTCATAAATTAGCGAACTGAAATCTACATTAAAACTGCAGATAACTACTTAAAAATTCACTTCCTTGAATTGATAATAGGTTTTTCTTTGTCATTTTAAACAGATTCCTGCCAAAATCGGATTCTTCGATTCATATCGTATCTAAAACCGCATCAAAACTGCAAATATCAGTTTAAACTATCATTTTTTGATACAAACAGTTATATATTCATGTCAATATCTTTCAAATTCTAGTCAAAATCGGCGTCTTTGGGCATTTTAATAACGAAAACCTTAATAAACTATTAGATTTCGACGTAAGGCAACCTTTCTGAGTCAAATAGTTGCCGATTTCGATAAAATCTTAGTCAGAGTCTGCTTTTTCGCCTCTTATTGTACCCAAATCTACCTTAGAAATGCAGATATATACTTAAAACACCTTCTTTTGGGACAAATAATTGGTTTTCGCCATTGATTTATAGCCAAAACATGCATTTTCATAACTTAGCGAACTGAAATCTACATTAAAACTGCAGATAGTTACTTAAAAATTCACTTCCTTGAATTGATAATAGGTTTTTCTTTGTCATTTTAAACAGATTCCAGTCAAAATCGGCTTCTTCGATTCATATCGTATCTAAAACCGCATCAAAACTACAAATATCAGTTTAATCTATCATTTTTTGATACAAACAGTTATATATTCATGTCAATATCTTTCAAATTCTAGCCAAATTGGCGTCTTTGGGCATTTTAGTAACGAAAACCTTAACAAACTATTAGATTTCGACGTAAGGCAACCTTTCTGAGTCAAATAGTTGCCGATTTCGATAAAATCTTAGTCAGAATCTGCTTTTTCGCCTCTTATTGTACCCAAATCTACCTTAGAAATGCAGATATATACTTAAAACACCTTCTTTTGATACAAATAATTGGTTTTCGCCCTTGATTTGCGGAAGATTATAGCCAAAACATGCATTTTCATAACTTAGCGAACTGAAATCTACATTAAAATTGCAGATAACTACTTAAAAATTCATTTCCTTGAATTGATAATAGGTTTTTCTTTGTCATTTTAAACAGATTCCAGTCAAAATCGGCTTCTTCGACTCATATCGTACCTAAAACCGCATCAAAACTGCAAATATCAGTTTAAACTATCATTTTTTGATACAAACAGTTATATATTCATGTCAATAACTTTCAAATTCTAGTCAAAATCGGCGTCTTTGGGCATTTTAGTAACGAAAACCTTAATAAGCTATTAGATTTCGACGTAAGGCAACCTTTCTGAGTCAAATAGTTGCCGATTTCGATAAAATCTTAGTCAGAATCTGCTTTTTCGCCTCTTATTGTACCCAAATCTACCTTAGAAATGCAGATATATACTTAAAACACCTTCTTTTGATACAAATAATTGGTTTTCGCCCTTGATTTGCGGAAGATTATAGCCAAAACATGCATTTTCATAACTTAGCGAACTGAAATCTACATTAAAATTGCAGATAACTACTTAAAAATTCATTTCCTTGAATTGATAATAGGTTTTTCTTTGTCATTTTAAACAGATTCCAGTCAAAATCGGCTTCTTCGACTCATATCGTACCTAAAACCGCATCAAAACTGCAAATATCAGTTTAAACTATCATTTTTTGATACAAACAGTTATATATTCATGTCAATAACTTTCAAATTCTAGTCAAAATCGGCGTCTTTGGGCATTTTAGTAACGAAAACCTTAATAAGCTATTAGATTTCGACGTAAGGCAACCTTTCTGAGTCAAATAGTTGCCGATTTCGATAAAATCTTAGTCAGAATCTGCTTTTTCGCCTCTTATTGTACCCAAATCTACCTTAGAAATGCAGATATATACTTAAAACACCTTCTTTTGATACAAATAATTGGTTTTCGCCCTTGATTTGCGGAAGATTATAGCCAAAACATGCATTTTCATAACTTAGCGAACTGAAATCTACATTAAAACTGCAGATAACTACTTAAAAATTCACTTCCTTGAATTGATAATAGGTTTTTCTTTGTCATTTTAAACACATTCCTGCCAAAATCGGCTTCTTCGATTCATATCGTATCTAAAACCGCATCAAAACTGCAAATATCAGTTTAAACTATCATTTTTTGATACAAACAGTTATATATTCATGTCAATATCTTTCAAATTCTAGTCAAAATCGGCGTTTTGGGCATTTTAGTAACGAAAACCTTAATAAACTATTAGATTTCGACGTAAGGCAACCTTTCTGAGTCAAATAGTTGCCGATTTCGATAAAATCTTAGTCAGAATCTGCTTTTTCGCCTCTTATTGTACCCAAATCTACCTTAGAAATGCAGATATATACTTAAAACACCTTCTTTTGGGAGAAATAATTGGTTTTCGCCCTTGATTTACGGAAGATTATAGCCAAAACATGCATTTTCATAACTTAGCGAACTGAAATCTACATTAAAACTGCAGATAACTACTTAAAAATTCACTTCCTTGAATTGATAATAGGTTTTTCTTTGTCATTTTAAACAGATTCCAGTCAAAATCGGCTTCTTCGATTCATATCGTATCTAAAACCGCATCAAAACTGCAAATATCAGTTTAAACTATCATTTTTTGATACAAACAGTTATATATTCATGTCAATATCTTTCAAATTCTAGTCAAAATCGGCGTCTTTGGGCATTTTAATAACGAAAACCTTAATAAACTATTAGATTTCGACGTAAGGCAACCTTTCTGAGTCAAATAGTTGCCGATTTCGATAAAATCTTAGTCAGAATCTGCTTTTTCGCCTCTTATTGTACCCAAATCTACCTTAGAAATGCAGATATATACTTAAAACACCTTCTTTTGGGAAAAATAATTGGTTTTCGCCCTTGATTTACGGAAGATTATAGCCAAAACATGCATTTTCATAACTTAGCGAACTGAAATCTACATTAAAACTGCAGATAACTACTTAAAAATTCACTTCCTTGAATTGATAATAGGTTTTTCTTTGTCATTTTAAACAGATTCCAGTCAAAATCGGCTTCTTCGATTCATATCGTATCTGAAACCGCATCAAAACTGCAAATATCAGTTTAAACTATCATTTTTTGATACAAACAGTTATATATTCATGTCAATATCTTTCAAATTCTAGTCAAAATCGGCGTCTTTGGGCATTTTAGTAACGAAAACCTTAATAAACTATTAGATTTCGACGTAAGGCAACCTTTCTGAGTCAAATAGTTGCCGATTTCGATAAAATCTTAGTCAGAATCTGCTTTTTCGCCTCTTATTGTACCCAAATCTACCTTAGAAATGCAGATATATACTTAAAACACCTTCTTTTGCGACAAATAATTGGTTTTCGCCCTTGATTTACGGAAGATTATAGCCAAAACATGCATTTTCATAACTTAGCGAACTGAAATCTACATTAAAACTGCAGATAACTACTTAAAAATTCACTTCCTTGAATTGATAATAGGTTTTTCTTTGTCATTTTAAACAGATTCCAGTCAAAATCGGCTTCTTCGACTCATATCGTACCTAAAACCGCATCAAAACTGCAAATATCAGTTTAAACTATCATTTTTTGATACAAACAGTTATATATTCATGTCAATATCTTTCAAATTCTAGTCAAAATCGGCGTCTTTGGGCATTTTAGTAACGAAAACCTTAATAAACTATTAGATTTGGACGTAAGGCAACTTTTCTGAGTCAAATAGTTGCCGATTTCGATAAAATCCTAGTCAGAATCTGCTTTTTCGCCTCTTATTGTACCCAAATCTACCTTAGAAATGCAGATATATACTTAAAACACCTTCTTTTGGGACAAATAATTGGTTTTCGCCTTTGATTTACGGAAGATTATAGCCAAAACATGCATTTTCATAACTTAGCGAACTGAAATCTACATTAAAATTGCAGATAACTACTTAAAAATTCACTTCCTTGAATTGATAATAGGTTTTTCTTTGTCATTTTAAACAGATTCCAGTCAAAATCGGCTTCTTCGATTCATATCGTATCTAAAACCGCATCAAAACTGCAAATATCAGCTTAAACTATCATTTTTTGATATATTCATGTCAATATCTTTCAAATTCTAGTCAAAATCGGCGTCTTTTTTGATATATTCATGTCAATATCTTTCAAATTCTAGTCAAAATCGGCGTCTTTGGGCATTTTAGTAACGAAAACCCTAATAAACTATTAGATTTCGACGTAAGGCAACCTTTCTGAGTCAAATAGTTGCCGATTTCGATAAAATCTTAGTTAGAATCTGCTTTTTCGCCTCTTATTGTACCCAAATCTACCTTAGAAATGCAGATATATACTTAAAACACCTTCTTTTGGGACAAATAATTGGTTTTCGCCCTTGATTTACGGAAGATTATAGCCAAAACATGCATTTTCATAACTTAGCGAACTGAAATCTACATTAAAACTGCAGATAACTACTTAAAAATTCACTTCCTTGAATTGATAATAGGTTTTTCTTTGTCATTTTAAACAGATTCTAGTCAAAATCGGCTTCTTCGACTCATATCGTACCTAAAACCGCATCAAAACTGCAAATATCAGTTTAAACTATCATTTTTTGATACAAACAGTTATATATTCATGTCAATATCTTTCAAATTCTAGTCAAAATCGGCGTCTTTGGGCATTTTAATAACGAAAACCTTAATAAACTATTAGATTTCGACGTAAGGCAACCTTTCTGAGTCAAATAGTTGCCGATTTCGATAAAATCTTAGTCAGAGTCTGCTTTTTCGCCTCTTATTGTACCCAAATCTACCTTAGAAATGCAGATATATACTTAAAACACCTTCTTTTGGGAAAAATAATTGGTTTTCGCCCTTGATTTACGGAAAATTATAGCCAAAACATGCATTTTCATAACTTAGCGAACTGAAATCTACATTAAAACTGCAGATAACTACTTAAAAATTCACTTCCTTGAATTGATAATAGGTTTTTCTTTGTCATTTTAAACAGATTCCTGCCAAAATCGGCTTTTTCGATTCATATCGTATCTAAAACCGCATCAAAACTGCAAATATCAGTTTAAACTATCATTTTTTGATACAAACAGTTATATATTCATGTCAATATTTTTCAAATTCTAGTCAAAATCGGCGTCTTTGGGCATTTTAGTAACGAAAACCTTAATAAACTATTAGATTTCGACGTAAGGCAACCTTTCTGAGTCAAATAGTTGCCGATTTCGATAAAATCTTAGTCAGAATCTGCTTTTTCGCCTCTTATTGTACCCAAATCTACCTTAGAAATGCAGATATATACTTAAAACACCTTCTTTTGGGACAAATAATTGGTTTTCGCCCTTGATTTACGGAAGATTATAGCCAAAACATGCATTTTCATAACTTAGCGAACTGAAATCTACATTAAAACTGCAGATAACTACTTAAAAATTCACTTCCTTGAATTGATAATAGGTTTTTCTTTGTCATTTTAAACAGATTCTAGTCAAAATCGGCTTCTTCGACTCATATCGTACCTAAAACCGCATCAAAACTGCAAATATCAGTTTAAACTATCATTTTTTGATACAAACAGTTATATATTCATGTCAATATCTTTCAAATTCTAGTCAAAATCGGCGTCTTTGGGCATTTTAATAACGAAAACCTTAATAAACTATTAGATTTCGACGTAAGGCAACCTTTCTGAGTCAAATAGTTGCCGATTTCGATAAAATCTTAGTCAGAGTCTGCTTTTTCGCCTCTTATTGTACCCAAATCTACCTTAGAAATGCAGATATATACTTAAAACACCTTCTTTTGGGAAAAATAATTGGTTTTCGCCCTTGATTTACGGAAAATTATAGCCAAAACATGCATTTTCATAACTTAGCGAACTGAAATCTACATTAAAACTGCAGATAACCACTTAAAAATTCACTTCCTTGAATTGATAATAGGTTTTTCTTTGTCATTTTAAACAGATTCCAGTCAAAATCGGCTTCTTCGATTCATATCGTATCTAAAACCGCATCAAAACTGCAAATATCAGTTTAAACTATCATTTTTTGATACAAACAGTTATATATTCATGTCAATATCTTTCAAATTCTAGTCAAAATCGGCGTCTTTGGGCATTTAAATAACGAAAACCTTAATAAACTATTAGATTTCGACGTAAGGCAACCTTTCTGAGTCAAATAGTTGCCGATTTCGATAAAATCTTAGTCAGTATCTGCTTTTTCGCCTCTTATTGTACCCAAATCAACCTTAGAAATGCAGACATATACTTAAAACACCTTCTTTTGGGACAAATAATTGGTTTTCGCCCTTGATTTACTTAAGGTTATAGCCAAAACATGCATTTTCATAACTTAGCGAACTGAAATCTACATTAAAACTGCAGATAACTACTTAAAAATTCACTTCCTTGAATTGATAATAGGTTTTTCTTTGTCATTTTAAACAGATTTTAGTCAAAATCGGCTTCTTCGATTCATATCGTATCTAAAACCGCATCAAAACTGCAAATATCAGTTTAAACTATCATTTTTTGATACAAACAGTTATATATTCATGTCAATATCTTTCAAATTCTAGTCAAAATCGGCGTCTTTGGGCATTTTAGTAACGAAAACCTTAATAAACTATTAGATTTCAACGTAAGGCAACCTTTCTGAGTCAAATAATTGCCGATAAAATCTTAGTCAGAATCTGCTTTTTCACCTCTTATTGTACCCAAATCTACCTTAGAAATGCAGATATATACTTAAAACACCTTCTTTTGCGACAAATAATTGGTTTTCGCCCTTGATTTACGGAAGATTATAGCCAAAACATGCATTTTCATAACTTAGCGAACTGAAATCTACATTAAAATTGCAGATAACTACTTAAAAATTTACTTCCTTGAATCGATAATATTTTTTTCTTTGTCATTTTAAACAGATTTTAGTCAAAATCGGCTTCTTCGATTCATATCGTATCTAAAACCGCATCAAAACTGCAAATATCAGTTTAAACTATCATTTTTTGATACAAACAGTTATATATTCATGTCAATATCTTTCAAATTCTAGTCAAAATCGGCGTCTTTGGGCATTTTAGTAACGAAAACCTTAATAAACTATTAGATTTCGACGTAAGGCAACCTTTCTGAGTCAAATAGTTGCCGATTTCGATAAAATCTTAGTCAGAATCTGCTTTTTCGCCTCTTATTGTACCCAAATCTACCTTAGAAATGCAGATATATACTTAAAACACCTTCTTTTGGGACAAATAATTGGTTTTCGCCCTTGATTTACGGAAGATTATAGCCAAAACATGCATTTTCATAACTTAGCGAACTGAAATCTACATTAAAACTGCAGATAACTACTTAAAAATTCACTTCCTTGAATTGATAATAGGTTTTTCTTTGTCATTTTAAACAGATTCCAGTCAAAATCGGCTTCTTCGACTAATATCGTACCTAAAACCGCATCAAAACTGCAAATATCAGTTTAAACTATCATTTTTTGATACAAACAGTTATATATTCATGTCAATAACTTTCAAATTCTAGTCAAAATCGGCGTCTTTGGGCATTTTAGTAACGAAAACCTTAATAAGCTATTAGATTTCGACGTAAGGCAACCTTTCTGAGTCAAATAGTTGCCGATTTCGATAAAATCTTAGTCAGAATCTGCTTTTTCGCCTCTTATTGTACCCAAATCTACCTTAGAAATGCAGATATATACTTAAAACACCTTCTTTTGGGACAAATAATTGGTTTTCGCCCTTGATTTGCGGAAGATTATAGCCAAAACATGCATTTTCATAACTTAGCGAACTGAAATCTACATTAAAATTGCAGATAACTACTTAAAAATTCATTTCCTTGAATTGATAATAGGTTTTTCTTTGTCATTTTAAACAGATTCCAGTCAAAATCGGCTTCTTCGATTCATATCGTATCTAAAACCGCATCAAAACTGCAAATATCAGTTTAAACTATCATTTTTTGATATATTCATGTCAATATCTTTCAAATTCTAGTCAAAATCGGCGTCTTTGGGCATTTTAGTAACGAAAACCCTAATAAACTATTAGATTTCGACGTAAGGCAACCTTTCTGAGTCAAATAGTTGCCGATTTCGATAAAATCTTAGTCAGAATCTGCTTTTTCGCCTCTTATTGTACCCAAATCTACCTTAGAAATGCAGATATATACTTAAAACACCTTCTTTTGGGAGAAATAATTGGTTTTCGCCCTTGATTTGCGGAAGATTATAGCCAAAACATGCATTTTCATAACTTAGCGAACTGAAATCTACATTAAAACTGCAGATAACTACTTAAAAATTCACTTCCTTGAATTGATAATAGGTTTTTCTTTGTCATTTTAAACAGATTCCAGTCAAAATCGGCTTCTTCGATTCATTTCGTATCTAAAACCGCATCAAAACTGCAAATATCAGTTTAAACTATCATTTTTTGATACAAACAGTTATATATTCATGTCAATATCTTTCAAATTCTAGTCAAAATCGGCGTCTTTGGGCATTTTAATAACGAAAACCTTAATAAACTATTAGATTTCGACGTAAGGCAACCTTTCTGAGTCAAATAGTTGCCGATTTCGATAAAATCTTAGTCAGAATCTGCTTTTTCGCCTCTTATTGTACTCAAATCTACCTTAGAAATGCAGATATATACTTAAAACACCTTCTTTTGCGACAAATAATTGGTTTTCGCCCTTGATTTACGGAAGATTATAGCCAAAACATGCATTTTCATAACTTAGCGAACTGAAATCTACATTAAAACTGCAGATAACTACTTAAAAATTCACTTCCTTGAATTGATAATAGGTTTTTCTTTGTCATTTTAAACAGATTCCAGTCAAAATCGGCTTCTTCGACTCATATCGTACCTAAAACCGCATCAAAACTGCAAATATCAGTTTAAACTATCATTTTTTGATACAAACAGTTATATATTCATGTCAATATCTTTCAAATTCTAGTCAAAATCGGCGTCTTTGGGCATTTTAGTAACGAAAACCTTAATAAACTATTAGATTTCGACGTAAGGCAACTTTTCTGAGTCAAATAGTTGCCGATTTCGATAAAATCCTAGTCAGAATCTGCTTTTTCGCCTCTTATTGTACCCAAATCTACCTTAGAAATGCAGATATATACTTAAAACACCTTCTTTTGGGACAAATAATTGGTTTTCGCCCTTGATTTTCGGAAGATTATAGCCAAAACATGCATTTTCATAACTTAGCGAACTGAAATCTACATTAAAATTGCAGATAACTACTTAAAAATTCACTTCCTTGAATTGATAATAGGTTTTTCTTTGTCATTTTAAACAGATTCCAGTCAAAATCGGCTTCTTCGATTCATATCGTATCTAAAACCGCATCAAAACTGCAAATATCAGCTTAAACTATCATTTTTTGATATATTCATGTCAATATCTTTCAAATTCTAGTCAAAATCGGCGTCTTTTTTGATATATTCATGTCAATATCTTTCAAATTCTAGTCAAAATCGGCGTCTTTGGGCATTTTAGTAACGAAAACCCTAATAAACTATTAGATTTCGACGTAAGGCAACCTTTCTGAGTCAAATAGTTGCCGAATTCGATAAAATCTTAGTTAGAATCTGCTTTTTCGCCTCTTATTGTACCCAAATCTACCTTAGAAATGCAGATATATACTTAAAACACCTTCTTTTGGGACAAATAATTGGTTTTTGCCCTTGATTTACGGAAGATTATAGCCAAAACATGCATTTTCATAACTTAGCGAACTGAAATCTACATTAAAACTGCAGATAACTACTTAAAAATTCACTTCCTTGAATTGATAATAGGTTTTTCTTTGTCATTTTAAACAGATTCCTGCCAAAATCGGCTTCTTCGATTCATATCGTATCTAAAACCGCATCAAAACTGCAAATATCAGTTTAAACTATCATTTTTTGATACAAACAGTTATATATTCATGTCAATATTTTTCAAATTCTAGTCAAAATCGGCGTCTTTGGGCATTTTAGTAACGAAAACCTTAATAAACTATTAGATTTCGACGTAAGGCAACCTTTCTGAGTCAAATAGTTGCCGATTTCGATAAAATCTTAGTCAGAATCTGCTTTTTCGCCTCTTATTGTACCCAAATCTACCTTAGAAATGCAGATATATACTTAAAACACCTTCTTTTGGGACAAATAATTGGTTTTCGCCCTTGATTTACGGAAGATTATAGCCAAAACATGCATTTTCATAACTTAGCGAACTGAAATCTACATTAAAACAGCAGATAACTACTTAAAAATTCACTTCCTTGAATTGATAATAGGTTTTTCTTTGTCATTTTAAACAGATTCTAGTCAAAATCGGCTTCTTCGACTCATATCGTACCTAAAACCGCATCAAAACTGCAAATATCAGTTTAAACTATCATTTTTTGATACAAACAGTTATATATTCATGTCAATATCTTTCAAATTCTAGTCAAAATCGGCGTCTTTGGGCATTTTAATAACGAAAACCTTAATAAACTATTAGATTTCGACGTAAGGCAACCTTTCTGAGTCAAATAGTTGCCGATTTCGATAAAATCTTAGTCAGAGTCTGCTTTTTCGCCTCTTATTGTACCCAAATCTACCTTAGAAATGCAGATATATACTTAAAACACCTTCTTTTGGGAAAAATAATTGGTTTTCGCCCTTGATTTACGGAAAATTATAGCCAAAACATGCATTTTCATAACTTAGCGAACTGAAATCTACATTAAAACTGCAGATAACCACTTAAAAATTCACTTCCTTGAATTGATAATAGGTTTTTCTTTGTCATTTTAAACAGATTCCAGTCAAAATCGGCTTCTTCGATTCATATCGTATCTAAAACCGCATCAAAACTGCAAATATCAGTTTAAACTATCATTTTTTGATACAAACAGTTATATATTCATGTCAATATCTTTCAAATTCTAGTCAAAATCGGCGTCTTTGGGCATTTTAGTAACGAAAACCTTAATAAACTATTATATTTCGACGTAAGGCAACTTTTCTGAGTCAAATAGTTGCCGATTTCGATAAAATCCTAGTCAGAATCTGCTTTTTCGCCTCTTATTGTACCCAAATCTACCTTAGAAATGCAGATATATACTTAAAACACCTTCTTTTGGGACAAATAATTGGTTTTCGCCCTTGATTTACGGAAGATTATAGCCAAAACATGCATTTTCATAACTTAGCGAACTGAAATCTACATTAAAATTGCAGATAACTACTTAAAAATTCACTTCCTTGAATTGATAATAGGTTTTTCTTTGTCATTTTAAACAGATTCCAGTCAAAATCGGCTTCTTCGATTCATATCGTATCTAAAACCGCATCAAAACTGCAAATATCAGCTTAAACTATCATTTTTTGATATATTCATGTCAATATCTTTCAAATTCTAGTCAAAATCGGCGTCTTTTTTGATATATTCAATACAATATCTTTCAAATTCTAGTCAAAATCGGCGTCTTTGGGCATTTTAGTAACGAAAACCCTAATAAACTATTAGATTTCGACGTAAGGCAACCTTTCTGAGTCAAATAGTTGCCGATTTCGATAAAATCTTAGTTAGAATCTGCTTTTTCGCCTCTTATTGTACCCAAATCTACCTTAGAAATGCAGATATATACTTAAAACACCTTCTTTTGGGACAAATAATTGGTTTTTTGCCCTTGATTTACGGAAGATTATAGCCAAAACATGCATTTTCATAACTTAGCGAACTGAAATCTACATTAAAACTGCAGATAATTACTTAAAAATTCACTTCCTTGAATTGATAATAGGTTTTTCTTTGTCATTTTAAACAGATTCCTGCCAAAATCGGCTTCTTCGATTCATATCGTATCTAAAACCGCATCAAAACTGCAAATATCAGTTTAAACTATCATTTTTTGATACAAACGGTTATATATTCATGTCAATATTTTTCAAATTCTAGTCAAAATCGGCGTCTTTGGGCATTTTAGTAACGAAAACCTTAATAAACTATTAGATTTCGACGTAAGGCAACCTTTCTGAGTCAAATAGTTGCCGATTTCGATAAAATCTTAGTCAGAATCTGCTTTTTCGCCTCTTATTGTACCCAAATCTACCTTAGAAATGCAGATATATACTTAAAACACCTTCTTTTGGGACAAATAATTGGTTTTCGCCCTTGATTTACGGAAGATTATAGCCAAAACATGCATTTTCATAACTTAGCGAACTGAAATCTACATTAAAACAGCAGATAACTACTTAAAAATTCACTTCCTTGAATTGATAATAGGTTTTTCTTTGTCATTTTAAACAGATTCTAGTCAAAATCGGCTTCTTCGACTCATATCGTACCTAAAACCGCATCAAAACTGCAAATATCAGTTTAAACTATCATTTTTTGATACAAACAGTTATATATTCATGTCAATATCTTTCAAATTCTAGTCAAAATCGGCGTCTTTGGGCATTTTAATAACGAAAACCTTAATAAACTATTAGATTTCGACGTAAGGCAACCTTTCTGAGTCAAATAGTTGCCGATTTCGATAAAATCTTAGTCAGAGTCTGCTTTTTCGCCTCTTATTGTACCCAAATCTACCTTAGAAATGCAGATATATACTTAAAACACCTTCTTTTGGGAAAAATAATTGGTTTTCGCCCTTGATTTACGGAAAATTATAGCCAAAACATGCATTTTCATAACTTAGCGAACTGAAATCTACATTAAAACTGCAGATAACCACTTAAAAATTCACTTCCTTGAATTGATAATAGGTTTTTCTTTGTCATTTTAAACAGATTCCAGTCAAAATCGGCTTCTTCGATTCATATCGTATCTAAAACCGCATCAAAACTGCAAATATCAGTTTAAACTATCATTTTTTGATACAAACAGTTATATATTCATGTCAATATCTTTCAAATTCTAGTCAAAATCGGCGTCTTTGGGCATTTTAGTAACGAAAACCTTAATAAGCTATTAGATTTCGACGTAAGGCAACCTTTCTGAGTCAAATAGTTGCCGATTTCGATAAAATCTTAGTCAGAATCTGCTTTTTCGCCTCTTATTGTACCCAAATCTACCTTAGAAATGCAGATATATACTTAAAACACCTTCTTTTGGGACAAATAATTGGTTTTCGCCCTTGATTTGCGGAAGATTATAGCCAAAACATGCATTTTCATAACTTAGCGAACTGAAATCTACATTAAAATTGCAGATAACTACTTAAAAATTCATTTCCTTGAATTGATAATAGGTTTTTCTTTGTCATTTTAAACAGATTCCAGTCAAAATCGGCTTCTTCGATTCATATCGTATCTAAAACCGCATCAAAACTGCAAATATCAGTTTAAACTATCATTTTTTGATATATTCATGTCAATATCTTTCAAATTCTAGTCAAAATCGGCGTCTTTGGGCATTTTAGTAACGAAAACCCTAATAAACTATTAGATTTCGACGTAAGGCAACCTTTCTGAGTCAAATAGTTGCCGATTTCGATAAAATCTTAGTCAGAATCTGCTTTTTCGCCTCTTATTGTACCCAAATCTACCTTAGAAATGCAGATATATACTTAAAACACCTTCTTTTGGGAGAAATAATTGGTTTTCGCCCTTGATTTGCGGAAGATTATAGCCAAAACATGCATTTTCATAACTTAGCGAACTGAAATCTACATTAAAACTGCAGATAACTACTTAAAAATTCACTTCCTTGAATTGATAATAGGTTTTTCTTTGTCATTTTAAACAGATTCCAGTCAAAATCGGCTTCTTCGATTCATTTCGTATCTAAAACCGCATCAAAACTGCAAATATCAGTTTAAACTATCATTTTTTGATACAAACAGTTATATATTCATGTCAATATCTTTCAAATTCTAGTCAAAATCGGCGTCTTTGGGCATTTTAATAACGAAAACCTTAATAAACTATTAGATTTCGACGTAAGGCAACCTTTCTGAGTCAAATAGTTGCCGATTTCGATAAAATCTTAGTCAGAATCTGCTTTTTCGCCTCTTATTGTACTCAAATCTACCTTAGAAATGCAGATATATACTTAAAACACCTTCTTTTGCGACAAATAATTGGTTTTCGCCCTTGATTTACGGAAGATTATAGCCAAAACATGCATTTTCATAACTTAGCGAACTGAAATCTACATTAAAACTGCAGATAACTACTTAAAAATTCACTTCCTTGAATTGATAATAGGTTTTTCTTTGTCATTTTAAACAGATTCCAGTCAAAATCGGCTTCTTCGACTCATATCGTACCTAAAACCGCATCAAAACTGCAAATATCAGTTTAAACTATCATTTTTTGATACAAACAGTTATATATTCATGTCAATATCTTTCAAATTCTAGTCAAAATCGGCGTCTTTGGGCATTTTAGTAACGAAAACCTTAATAAACTATTAGATTTCGACGTAAGGCAACTTTTCTGAGTCAAATAGTTGCCGATTTCGATAAAATCCTAGTCAGAATCTGCTTTTTCGCCTCTTATTGTACCCAAATCTACCTTAGAAATGCAGATATATACTTAAAACACCTTCTTTTGGGACAAATAATTGGTTTTCGCCCTTGATTTTCGGAAGATTATAGCCAAAACATGCATTTTCATAACTTAGCGAACTGAAATCTACATTAAAATTGCAGATAACTACTTAAAAATTCACTTCCTTGAATTGATAATAGGTTTTTCTTTGTCATTTTAAACAGATTCCAGTCAAAATCGGCTTCTTCGATTCATATCGTATCTAAAACCGCATCAAAACTGCAAATATCAGCTTAAACTATCATTTTTTGATATATTCATGTCAATATCTTTCAAATTCTAGTCAAAATCGGCGTCTTTTTTGATATATTCATGTCAATATCTTTCAAATTCTAGTCAAAATCGGCGTCTTTGGGCATTTTAGTAACGAAAACCCTAATAAACTATTAGATTTCGACGTAAGGCAACCTTTCTGAGTCAAATAGTTGCCGAATTCGATAAAATCTTAGTTAGAATCTGCTTTTTCGCCTCTTATTGTACCCAAATCTACCTTAGAAATGCAGATATATACTTAAAACACCTTCTTTTGGGACAAATAATTGGTTTTTGCCCTTGATTTACGGAAGATTATAGCCAAAACATGCATTTTCATAACTTAGCGAACTGAAATCTACATTAAAACTGCAGATAACTACTTAAAAATTCACTTCCTTGAATTGATAATAGGTTTTTCTTTGTCATTTTAAACAGATTCCTGCCAAAATCGGCTTCTTCGATTCATATCGTATCTAAAACCGCATCAAAACTGCAAATATCAGTTTAAACTATCATTTTTTGATACAAACAGTTATATATTCATGTCAATATTTTTCAAATTCTAGTCAAAATCGGCGTCTTTGGGCATTTTAGTAACGAAAACCTTAATAAACTATTAGATTTCGACGTAAGGCAACCTTTCTGAGTCAAATAGTTGCCGATTTCGATAAAATCTTAGTCAGAATCTGCTTTTTCGCCTCTTATTGTACCCAAATCTACCTTAGAAATGCAGATATATACTTAAAACACCTTCTTTTGGGACAAATAATTGGTTTTCGCCCTTGATTTACGGAAGATTATAGCCAAAACATGCATTTTCATAACTTAGCGAACTGAAATCTACATTAAAACAGCAGATAACTACTTAAAAATTCACTTCCTTGAATTGATAATAGGTTTTTCTTTGTCATTTTAAACAGATTCTAGTCAAAATCGGCTTCTTCGACTCATATCGTACCTAAAACCGCATCAAAACTGCAAATATCAGTTTAAACTATCATTTTTTGATACAAACAGTTATATATTCATGTCAATATCTTTCAAATTCTAGTCAAAATCGGCGTCTTTGGGCATTTTAATAACGAAAACCTTAATAAACTATTAGATTTCGACGTAAGGCAACCTTTCTGAGTCAAATAGTTGCCGATTTCGATAAAATCTTAGTCAGAGTCTGCTTTTTCGCCTCTTATTGTACCCAAATCTACCTTAGAAATGCAGATATATACTTAAAACACCTTCTTTTGGGAAAAATAATTGGTTTTCGCCCTTGATTTACGGAAAATTATAGCCAAAACATGCATTTTCATAACTTAGCGAACTGAAATCTACATTAAAACTGCAGATAACCACTTAAAAATTCACTTCCTTGAATTGATAATAGGTTTTTCTTTGTCATTTTAAACAGATTCCAGTCAAAATCGGCTTCTTCGATTCATATCGTATCTAAAACCGCATCAAAACTGCAAATATCAGTTTAAACTATCATTTTTTGATACAAACAGTTATATATTCATGTCAATATCTTTCAAATTCTAGTCAAAATCGGCGTCTTTGGGCATTTTAGTAACGAAAACCTTAATAAACTATTAGATTTCGACGTAAGGCAACTTTTCTGAGTCAAATAGTTGCCGATTTCGATAAAATCCTAGTCAGAATCTGCTTTTTCGCCTCTTATTGTACCCAAATCTACCTTAGAAATGCAGATATATACTTAAAACACCTTCTTTTGGGACAAATAATTGGTTTTCGCCCTTGATTTACGGAAGATTATAGCCAAAACATGCATTTTCATAACTTAGCGAACTGAAATCTACATTAAAATTGCAGATAACTACTTAAAAATTCACTTCCTTGAATTGATAATAGGTTTTTCTTTGTCATTTTAAACAGATTCCAGTCAAAATCGGCTTCTTCGATTCATATCGTATCTAAAACCGCATCAAAACTGCAAATATCAGCTTAAACTATCATTTTTTGATATATTCATGTCAATATCTTTCAAATTCTAGTCAAAATCGGCGTCTTTTTTGATATATTCAATACAATATCTTTCAAATTCTAGTCAAAATCGGCGTCTTTGGGCATTTTAGTAACGAAAACCCTAATAAACTATTAGATTTCGACGTAAGGCAACCTTTCTGAGTCAAATAGTTGCCGATTTCGATAAAATCTTAGTTAGAATCTGCTTTTTCGCCTCTTATTGTACCCAAATCTACCTTAGAAATGCAGATATATACTTAAAACACCTTCTTTTGGGACAAATAATTGGTTTTTTGCCCTTGATTTACGGAAGATTATAGCCAAAACATGCATTTTCATAACTTAGCGAACTGAAATCTACATTAAAACTGCAGATAATTACTTAAAAATTCACTTCCTTGAATTGATAATAGGTTTTTCTTTGTCATTTTAAACAGATTCCTGCCAAAATCGGCTTCTTCGATTCATATCGTATCTAAAACCGCATCAAAACTGCAAATATCAGTTTAAACTATCATTTTTTGATACAAACGGTTATATATTCATGTCAATATTTTTCAAATTCTAGTCAAAATCGGCGTCTTTGGGCATTTTAGTAACGAAAACCTTAATAAACTATTAGATTTCGACGTAAGGCAACCTTTCTGAGTCAAATAGTTGCCGATTTCGATAAAATCTTAGTCAGAATCTGCTTTTTCGCCTCTTATTGTACCCAAATCTACCTTAGAAATGCAGATATATACTTAAAACACCTTCTTTTGGGACAAATAATTGGTTTTCGCCCTTGATTTACGGAAGATTATAGCCAAAACATGCATTTTCATAACTTAGCGAACTGAAATCTACATTAAAACAGCAGATAACTACTTAAAAATTCACTTCCTTGAATTGATAATAGGTTTTTCTTTGTCATTTTAAACAGATTCTAGTCAAAATCGGCTTCTTCGACTCATATCGTACCTAAAACCGCATCAAAACTGCAAATATCAGTTTAAACTATCATTTTTTGATACAAACAGTTATATATTCATGTCAATATCTTTCAAATTCTAGTCAAAATCGGCGTCTTTGGGCATTTTAATAACGAAAACCTTAATAAACTATTAGATTTCGACGTAAGGCAACCTTTCTGAGTCAAATAGTTGCCGATTTCGATAAAATCTTAGTCAGAGTCTGCTTTTTCGCCTCTTATTGTACCCAAATCTACCTTAGAAATGCAGATATATACTTAAAACACCTTCTTTTGGGAAAAATAATTGGTTTTCGCCCTTGATTTACGGAAAATTATAGCCAAAACATGCATTTTCATAACTTAGCGAACTGAAATCTACATTAAAACTGCAGATAACCACTTAAAAATTCACTTCCTTGAATTGATAATAGGTTTTTCTTTGTCATTTTAAACAGATTCCAGTCAAAATCGGCTTCTTCGATTCATATCGTATCTAAAACCGCATCAAAACTGCAAATATCAGTTTAAACTATCATTTTTTGATACAAACAGTTATATATTCATGTCAATATCTTTCAAATTCTAGTCAAAATCGGCGTCTTTGGGCATTTTATAAACGAAAACCTTAATAAACTATTAGATTTCGACGTAAGGCAACCTTTCTGAGTCAAATAGTTGCCGATTTCGATAAAATCTTAGTCAGAGTCTGCTTTTTCGCCTCTTATTGTACCCAAATCTACCTTAGAAATGCAGATATATACTTAAAACACCTTCTTTTGGGAAAAATAATTGGTTTTCGCCCTTGATTTACGGAAAATTATAGCCAAAACATGCATTTTCATAACTTAGCGAATTGAAATCTACATTAAAACTGCAGATAACCACTTAAAAATTCACTTCCTTGAATTGATAATAGGTTTTTCTTTGTCATTTTAAACAGATTCCAGTCAAAATCGGCTTCTTCGATTCATATCGTATCTAAAATCGCATCAAAACTGCAAATATCAGTTTAAACTATCATTTTTTGATACAAACAGTTATATATTCATGTCAATATCTTTCAAATTCTAGTCAAAATCGGCGTCTTTGGGCATTTTATAAACGAAAACCTTAATAAACTATTAGATTTCGACGTAAGGCAACCTTTCTGAGTCAAATAGTTGCCGATTTCGATAAAATCTTAGTCAGAATCTGCTTTTTCGCCTCTTATTGTACCCAAATCTACCTTAGAAATGCAGACATATACTTAAAACACCTTCTTTTGGGACAAATAATTGGTTTTCGCCCTTGATTTACTTAAGATTATAGCCAAAACATGCATTTTCATAACTTAGCGAACTGAAATCTACATTAAAACTGCAGATAACTACTTAAAAATTCACTTCCTTGAATTGATAATAGGTTTTTCTTTGTCATTTTAAACAGATTTTAGTCAAAATCGGCTTCTTCGATTCATATCGTATCTAAAACCGCATCAAAACTGCAAATATCAGTTTAAACTATCATTTTTTGATACAAACAGTTATATATTCATGTCAATATCTTTCAAATTCTAGTCAAGATCGGCGTCTTTGGGCATTTTAGTAACGAAAACCTTAATAAACTATTAGATTTCAACGTAAGGCAACCTTTCTGAGTCAAATAATTGCCGATAAAATCTTAGTCAGAATCTGCTTTTTCACCTCTTATTGTACCCAAATCTACCTTAGAAATGCAGATATATACTTAAAACACCTTCTTTTGCGACAAATAATTGGTTTTCGCCCTTGATTTACGGAAGATTATAGCCAAAACATGCATTTTCATAACTTAGCGAACTGAAATCTACATTAAAACTGCAGATAACTACTTAAAAATTTACTTCCTTGAATCGATAATAGGTTTTTCTTTGTCATTTTAAACAGATTTTAGTCAAAATCGGCTTCTTCGATTCATATCGTATCTAAAACCGCATCAAAACTGCAAATATCAGTTTAAACTATCATTTTTTGATACAAACAGTTATATATTCATGTCAATATCTTTCAAATTCTAGTCAAAATCGGCGTCTTTGGGCATTTTAGTAACGAAAACCTTAATAAACTATTAGATTTCGACGTAAGGCAACCTTTCTGAGTCAAATAGTTGCCGATTTCGATAAAATCTTAGTCAGAATCTGCTTTTTCGCCTCTTATTGTACCCAAATCTACCTTAGAAATGCAGATATATACTTAAAACACCTTCTTTTGGGACAAATAATTGGTTTTCGCAATTGATTTACGGAAGATTATAGCCAAAACATGCATTTTCATAACTTAGCGAACTGAAATCTACATTAAAACTGCAGATAACTACTTAAAAATTCACTTCCTTGAATTGATAATAGGTTTTTCTTTGTCATTTTAAACAGATTCCAGTCAAAATCGGCTTCTTCGACTCATATCGTACCTAAAACCGCATCAAAACTGCAAATATCAGTTTAAACTATCATTTTTTGATACAAACAGTTATATATTCATGTCAATAACTTTCAAATTCCAGTCAAAATCGGCGTCTTTGGGCATTTTAGTAACGAAAACCTTAATAAGCTATTAGATTTCGACGTAAGGCAACCTTTCTGAGTCAAATAGTTGCCGATTTCGATAAAATCTTAGTCAGAATCTGCTTTTTCGCCTCTTATTGTACCCAAATCTACCTTAGAAATGCAGATATATACTTAAAACACCTTCTTTTGGGACAAATAATTGGTTTTCGCCCTTGATTTGCGGAAGATTATAGCCAAAACATGCATTTTCATAACTTAGCGAACTGAAATCTACATTAAAATTGCAGATAACTACTTAAAAATTCATTTCCTTGAATTGATAATAGGTTTTTCTTTGTCATTTTAAACAGATTCCAGTCAAAATCGGCTTCTTCGATTCATATCGTATCTAAAACCGCATCAAAACTGCAAATATCAGTTTAAACTATCATTTTTTGATATATTCATGTCAATATCTTTCAAATTCTAGTCAAAATCGGCGTCTTTGGGCATTTTAGTAACGAAAACCCTAATAAACTATTAGATTTCGACGTAAGGCAACCTTTCTGAGTCAAATAGTTGCCGATTTCGATAAAATCTTAGTTAGAATCTGCTTTTTCGCCTCTTATTGTACCCAAATCTACCTTAGAAATGCAGATATATACTTAAAACACCTTCTTTTGGGACAAATAATTGGTTTTCGCCCTTGATTTACGGAAGATTATAGCCAAAACATGCATTTTCATAACTTAGCGAACTGAAATCTACATTAAAACTGCAGATAACTACTTAAAAATTCACTTCCTTGAATTGATAATAGGTTTTTCTTTGTCATTTTAAACAGATTCCTGCCAAAATCGGCTTCTTCGATTCATATCGTATCTAAAACCGCATCAAAACTGCAAATATCAGTTTAAACTATCATTTTTTGATACAAACAGTTATATATTCATGTCAATATCTTTCAAATTCTAGTCAAAATCCTCGTCTTTGGGCATTTTAGTAACGAAAACCTTAATAAACTATTAGATTTCGACGTAAGGCAACCTTTCTGAGTCAAATAGTTGCCGATTTCGATAAAATCTTAGTCAGAATCTGCTTTTTCGCCTCTTATTGTACCCAAATCTACCTTAGAAATGCAGATATATACTTAAAACACCTTCTTTTGGGAGAAATAATTGGTTTTCGCCCTTGATTTACGGAAGATTATAGCCAAAACATGCATTTTCATAACTTAGCGAACTGAAATCTACATTAAAACTGCAGATAACTACTTAAAAATTCACTTCCTTGAATTGATAATAGGTTTTTCTTTGTCATTTTAAACAGATTCCAGTCAAAATCGGCTTCTTCGATTCATATCGTATCTAAAACCGCATCAAAACTGCAAATATCAGTTTAAGCTATCATTTTTTGATACAAACAGTTATATATTCATGTCAATATCTTTCAAATTCTAGTCAAAATCGGCGTCTTTGGGCATTTTAATAACGAAAACCTTAATAAACTATTAGATTTCGACGTAAGGCAACCTTTCTGAGTCAAATAGTTGCCGATTTCGATAAAATCTTAGTCAGAATCTGCTTTTTCGCCTCTTATTGTACCCAAATCTACCTTAGAAATGCAGATATATACTTAAAACACCTTCTTTTGGGACAAATAATTGGTTTTCGCCCTTGATTTACGGAAGATTATAGCCAAAACATGCATTTTCATAACTTAGCGAACTGAAATCTACATTGAAACTGCAGATAACTACTTAAAAATTCACTTCCTTGAATTGATGATAGGTTTTTCTTTGTCATTTTAAACCGATTCCAGTCAAAATCGGCTTCTTCGATTCATATCGTATCTAAAACCGCATCAAAACTGCAAATATCAGTTTAAACTATCATTTTTTGATACAAACAGTTTTATATTCATGTCAATATCTTTCAAATTCTAGTCAAAATCGGCGTCTTTGCGCATTTTAGTAACGAAAACCTTAATAAACTATTAGATTTCGACGTAAGGCAAACTTTCTGAGTCAAATAGTTGCCGATTTCGATAAAATCTTGGTCAGAATCTGCTTTTTCGCCTCTTATTGTACCCAAATCTACCTTAAAAATGCAGATAATATACTTAAAACACCTTCTTTTGGGACAAATAATTGGTTTTCGCCCTTGATTTACGGAAGATTATAGCCAAAACATGCATTTTCATAACTTAGCGAACTGAAATCTACATTAAAACTGCAGATAACTACTTAAAAATTCACTTCCTTGAATTGATAATAGGTTTTTCTTTGTCATTTTAAACAGATTCCAGTCAAAATCGGCTTCTTCGATAATAGGTTTTTCTTTGTCATTTTAAACAGATTCCAGACAAAATCGGCTTCTTCGATTCATATCGTATCTAAAACCGCATCAAAACTGCAAATAACAGTTTAAACTATCATTTTTTGATACAAACAGTTTTATATTCATGTCAATATCTTTCAAATTCTAGTCAAAATCGGCGTCTTTGCGCATTTTAGTAACGAAAACCTTAATAAACTATTAGATTTCGACGTAAGGCAAACTTTCTGAGTCAAATAGTTGCCGATTTCGATAAAATCTTGGTCAGAATCTGCTTTTTCGCCTCTTATTGTACCCAAATCTACCTTAAAAATGCAGATAATATACTTAAAACACCTTTTTTGGGACAAATAATTGGTTTTCGCCCTTGATTTACGGAAGATTATAGCCAAAACATGCATTTTCATAACTTAGCGAACTGAAATCTACATTAAAACTGCAGATAACTACTTAAAAATTCACTTCCTTGAATTGATAATAGGTTTTTCTTTGTCATTTTAAACCGATTCCAGTCAAAATCGGCTTCTTCGATTCATATCGTATCTAAAACCGCATCAAAACTGCAAATATCAGTTTAAACTATCATTTTTTGATACAAACAGTTATATATTCATGTCAATAACTTTCAAATTCCAGTCAAAATCGGCGTCTTTGGGCATTTTAGTAACGAAAACCTTAATAAGCTATTAGATTTCGACGTAAGGCAACCTTTCTGAGTCAAATAGTTGCCGATTTCGATAAAATCTTAGTCAGAATCTGCTTTTTCGCCTCTTATTGTACCCAAATCTACCTTAGAAATGCAGATATATACTTAAAACACCTTCTTTTGGGACAAATAATTGGTTTTCGCCCTTGATTTGCGGAAGATTATAGCCAAAACATGCATTTTCATAACTTAGCGAACTGAAATCTACATTAAAATTGCAGATAACTACTTAAAAATTCATTTCCTTGAATTGATAATAGGTTTTTCTTTGTCATTTTAAACAGATTCCAGTCAAAATCGGCTTCTTCGATTCATATCGTATCTAAAACCGCATCAAAACTGCAAATATCAGTTTAAACTATCATTTTTTGATATATTCATGTCAATATCTTTCAAATTCTAGTCAAAATCGGCGTCTTTGGGCATTTTAGTAACGAAAACCCTAATAAACTATTAGATTTCGACGTAAGGCAACCTTTCTGAGTCAAATAGTTGCCGATTTCGATAAAATCTTAGTCAGAATCTGCTTTTTCGCCTCTTATTGTACCCAAATCTACCTTAGAAATGCAGATATATACTTAAAACACCTTCTTTTGGGACAAATAATTGGTTTTCGCCCTTGATTTACGGAAGATTATAGCCAAAACATGCATTTTCATAACTTAGCGAACTGAAATCTACATTAAAACTGCAGATAACTACTTAAAAATTCACTTCCTTGAATTGATAATAGGTTTTTCTTTGTCATTTTAAACAGATTCCTGCCAAAATCGGCTTCTTCGATTCATATCGTATCTAAAACCGCATCAAAACTGCAAATATCAGTTTAAACTATCATTTTTTGATACAAACAGTTATATATTCATGTCAATATCTTTCAAATTCTAGTCAAAATCGGCGTCTTTGGGCATTTTAGTAACGAAAACCTTAATAAACTATTAGATTTCGACGTAAGGCAACCTTTCTGAGTCAAATAGTTGCCGATTTCGATAAAATCTTAGTCAGAATCTGCTTTTTCGCCTCTTATTGTACCCAAATCTACCTTAGAAATGCAGATATATACTTAAAACACCTTCTTTTGGGAGAAATAATTGGTTTTCGCCCTTGATTTACGGAAGATTATAGCCAAAACATGCATTTTCATAACTTAGCGAACTGAAATCTACATTAAAACTGCAGATAACTACTTAAAAATTCACTTCCTTGAATTGATAATAGGTTTTTCTTTGTCATTTTAAACAGATTCCAGTCAAAATCGGCTTCTTCGATTCATATCGTATCTAAAACCGCATCAAAACTGCAAATATCAGTTTAAACTATCATTTTTTGATACAAACAGTTATATATTCATGTCAATATCTTTCAAATTCTAGTCAAAATCGGCGTCTTTGGGCATTTTAATAACGAAAACCTTAATAAACTATTAGATTTCGACGTAAGGCAACCTTTCTGAGTCAAATAGTTGCCGATTTCGATAAAATCTTAGTCAGAATCTGCTTTTTCGCCTCTTATTGTACCCAAATCTACCTTAGAAATGCAGATATATACTTAAAACACCTTCTTTTGGGACAAATAATTGGTTTTCGCCCTTGATTTACGGAAGATTATAGCCAAAACATGCATTTTCATAACTTAGCGAACTGAAATCTACATTGAAACTGCAGATAACTACTTAAAAATTCACTTCCTTGAATTGATGATAGGTTTTTCTTTGTCATTTTAAACCGATTCCAGTCAAAATCGGCTTCTTCGATTCATATCGTATCTAAAACCGCATCAAAACTGCAAATATCAGTTTAAACTATCATTTTTTGATACAAACAGTTTTATATTCATGTCAATATCTTTCAAATTCTAGTCAAAATCGGCGTCTTTGCGCATTTTAGTAACGAAAACCTTAATAAACTATTAGATTTCGACGTAAGGCAAACTTTCTGAGTCAAATAGTTGCCGATTTCGATAAAATCTTGGTCAGAATCTGCTTTTTCGCCTCTTATTGTACCCAAATCTACCTTAAAAATGCAGATAATATACTTAAAACACCTTCTTTTGGGACAAATAATTGGTTTCCGCCCTTGATTTACGGAAGATTATAGCCAAAACATGCATTTTCATAACTTAGCGAACTGAAATCTACATTAAAACTGCAGATAACTACTTAAAAATTCACTTCCTTGAATTGATAATAGGTTTTTCTTTGTCATTTTAAACAGATTCCAGTCAAAATCGGCTTCTTCGATAATAGGTTTTTCTTTGTCATTTTAAACAGATTCCAGACAAAATCGGCTTCTTCGATTCATATCGTATCTAAAACCGCATCAAAACTGCAAATAACAGTTTAAACTATCATTTTTTGATACAAACAGTTTTATATTCATGTCAATATCTTTCAAATTCTAGTCAAAATCGGCGTCTTTGCGCATTTTAGTAACGAAAACCTTAATAAACTATTAGATTTCGACGTAAGGCAAACTTTCTGAGTCAAATAGTTGCCGATTTCGATAAAATCTTGGTCAGAATCTGCTTTTTCGCCTCTTATTGTACCCAAATCTACCTTAAAAATGCAGATAATATACTTAAAACACCTTTTTTGGGACAAATAATTGGTTTTCGCCCTTGATTTACGGAAGATTATAGCCAAAACATGCATTTTCATAACTTAGCGAACTGAAATCTACATTAAAACTGCAGATAACTACTTAAAAATTCACTTCCTTGAATTGATAATAGGTTTTTCTTTGTCATTTTAAACCGATTCCAGTCAAAATCGGCTTCTTCGATTCATATCGTATCTAAAACCGCATCAAAACTGCAAATATCAGTTTAAACTATCATTTTTTGATACAAACAGTTATATATTCATGTCAATAACTTTCAAATTCCAGTCAAAATCGGCGTCTTTGGGCATTTTAGTAACGAAAACCTTAATAAGCTATTAGATTTCGACGTAAGGCAACCTTTCTGAGTCAAATAGTTGCCGATTTCGATAAAATCTTAGTCAGAATCTGCTTTTTCGCCTCTTATTGTACCCAAATCTACCTTAGAAATGCAGATATATACTTAAAACACCTTCTTTTGGGACAAATAATTGGTTTTCGCCCTTGATTTGCGGAAGATTATAGCCAAAACATGCATTTTCATAACTTAGCGAACTGAAATCTACATTAAAATTGCAGATAACTACTTAAAAATTCATTTCCTTGAATTGATAATAGGTTTTTCTTTGTCATTTTAAACAGATTCCAGTCAAAATCGGCTTCTTCGATTCATATCGTATCTAAAACCGCATCAAAACTGCAAATATCAGTTTAAACTATCATTTTTTGATATATTCATGTCAATATCTTTCAAATTCTAGTCAAAATCGGCGTCTTTGGGCATTTTAGTAACGAAAACCCTAATAAACTATTAGATTTCGACGTAAGGCAACCTTTCTGAGTCAAATAGTTGCCGATTTCGATAAAATCTTAGTCAGAATCTGCTTTTTCGCCTCTTATTGTACCCAAATCTACCTTAGAAATGCAGATATATACTTAAAACACCTTCTTTTGGGACAAATAATTGGTTTTCGCCCTTGATTTACGGAAGATTATAGCCAAAACATGCATTTTCATAACTTAGCGAACTGAAATCTACATTAAAACTGCAGATAACTACTTAAAAATTCACTTCCTTGAATTGATAATAGGTTTTTCTTTGTCATTTTAAACAGATTCCTGCCAAAATCGGCTTCTTCGATTCATATCGTATCTAAAACCGCATCAAAACTGCAAATATCAGTTTAAACTATCATTTTTTGATACAAACAGTTATATATTCATGTCAATATCTTTCAAATTCTAGTCAAAATCGGCGTCTTTGGGCATTTTAGTAACGAAAACCTTAATAAACTATTAGATTTCGACGTAAGGCAACCTTTCTGAGTCAAATAGTTGCCGATTTCGATAAAATCTTAGTCAGAATCTGCTTTTTCGCCTCTTATTGTACCCAAATCTACCTTAGAAATGCAGATATATACTTAAAACACCTTCTTTTGGGAGAAATAATTGGTTTTCGCCCTTGATTTACGGAAGATTATAGCCAAAACATGCATTTTCATAACTTAGCGAACTGAAATCTACATTAAAACTGCAGATAACTACTTAAAAATTCACTTCCTTGAATTGATAATAGGTTTTTCTTTGTCATTTTAAACAGATTCCAGTCAAAATCGGCTTCTTCGATTCATATCGTATCTAAAACCGCATCAAAACTGCAAATATCAGTTTAAACTATCATTTTTTGATACAAACAGTTATATATTCATGTCAATATCTTTCAAATTCTAGTCAAAATCGGCGTCTTTGGGCATTTTAATAACGAAAACCTTAATAAACTATTAGATTTCGACGTAAGGCAACCTTTCTGAGTCAAATAGTTGCCGATTTCGATAAAATCTTAGTCAGAATCTGCTTTTTCGCCTCTTATTGTACCCAAATCTACCTTAGAAATGCAGATATATACTTAAAACACCTTCTTTTGGGACAAATAATTGGTTTTCGCCCTTGATTTACGGAAGATTATAGCCAAAACATGCATTTTCATAACTTAGCGAACTGAAATCTACATTGAAACTGCAGATAACTACTTAAAAATTCACTTCCTTGAATTGATGATAGGTTTTTCTTTGTCATTTTAAACCGATTCCAGTCAAAATCGGCTTCTTCGATTCATATCGTATCTAAAACCGCATCAAAACTGCAAATATCAGTTTAAACTATCATTTTTTGATACAAACAGTTTTATATTCATGTCAATATCTTTCAAATTCTAGTCAAAATCGGCGTCTTTGCGCATTTTAGTAACGAAAACCTTAATAAACTATTAGATTTCGACGTAAGGCAAACTTTCTGAGTCAAATAGTTGCCGATTTCGATAAAATCTTGGTCAGAATCTGCTTTTTCGCCTCTTATTGTACCCAAATCTACCTTAAAAATGCAGATAATATACTTAAAACACCTTCTTTTGGGACAAATAATTGGTTTCCGCCCTTGATTTACGGAAGATTATAGCCAAAACATGCATTTTCATAACTTAGCGAACTGAAATCTACATTAAAACTGCAGATAACTACTTAAAAATTCACTTCCTTGAATTGATAATAGGTTTTTCTTTGTCATTTTAAACAGATTCCAGTCAAAATCGGCTTCTTCGATAATAGGTTTTTCTTTGTCATTTTAAACAGATTCCAGACAAAATCGGCTTCTTCGATTCATATCGTATCTAAAACCGCATCAAAACTGCAAATAACAGTTTAAACTATCATTTTTTGATACAAACTTTTATATATTCATGTCAATATCTTTCAAATTCTAGTCAAAATCGGCGTCTTTGGGCATTTTAGTAACGAAAACCTTAATAAACTATTAGATTTCGACGTAAGGCATCCTTTCTGTGTCAAATAGTTGCCGATTTCGATAAAATCTTAGTCAGAATCTGCTTTTTCGCCTCTTATTGTACCCAAATCTACCTTAGAAATGCAGATATATACTTAAAACACCTTCTTTTGGGACAAATAATTGGTTTTCGCCCTTGATTTGCGGAAGATTATAGCCAAAACATGCATTTTCATAACTTAGCGAACTGAAATCTACATTAAAACTGCAGATAACTACTTAAAAATTCACTTCCTTGAATTGATAATAGGTTTTTTTTTGTCATTTTAAACAGATTCCAGTCAAAATCGGCTTCTTCGACTCATATCGTACCTAAAACCGCTTCAAAACTGCTAATATCAGTTTGAACTATCATTTTTTGATACAAACAGTTATATATTCATGTCAATATCTTTCAAATTCTAGTCAAAATCGGCGTCTTTGGGCATTTTAGTAACGAAAACCTTAATAAACTATTAGATTTCGACGTAAGGCAACCTTTCTGAGTCAAATAGTTGCCGATTTCGATAAAATCTTAGTCAGAATCTGCTTTTTCGCCTCTTATTGTACCCAAATCTACCTTAGAAATGCAGATATATACTTAAAACACCTTCTTTTGGGAAAAATAATTGGTTTTCGCCCTTGATTTACGGAAGATTATAGCCAAAACATGCATTTTCATAACTTAGCGAACTGAAATCTACATTAAAACTGCAGATAACTACTTAAAAATTCACTTCCTTGAATTGATAATAGGTTTTTCTTTGTCATTTTAAACAGATTCCTGCCAAAATCGGCTTCTTCGATTCATATCGTATCTAAAACCGCATCAAAACTGCAAATATCAGTTTAAACTATCATTTTTTGATACAAACAGTTATATATTCATGTCAATATCTTTCAAATTCTAGTCAAAATCGGCGTCTTTGGGCATTTTAGTAACGAAAACCTTAATAAACTATTAGATTTCGACGTAAGGCAACCTTTCTGAGTCAAATAGTTGCCGATTTCGATAAAATCTTAGTCAGAATCTGCTTTTTCGCCTCTTATTGTACCCAAATCTACCTTAGAAATGCAGATATATACTTAAAACACCTTCTTTTGGGAGAAATAATTGGTTTTCGCCCTTGATTTACGGAAGATTATAGCCAAAACATGCATTTTCATAACTTAGCGAACTGAAATCTACATTAAAACTGCAGATAACTACTTAAAAATTCACTTCCTTGAATTGATAATAGGTTTTTCTTTGTCATTTTAAACAGATTCCAGTCAAAATCGGCTTCTTCGATTCATATCGTATCTAAAACCGCATCAAAACTGCAAATATCAGTTTAAACTATCATTTTTTGATACAAACAGTTATATATTCATGTCAATATCTTTCAAATTCTAGTCAAAATCGGCGTCTTTGGGCATTTTAATAACGAAAACCTTAATAAACTATTAGATTTCGACGTAAGGCAACCTTTCTGAGTCAAATAGTTGCCGATTTCGATAAAATCTTAGTCAGAATCTGCTTTTTCGCCTCTTATTGTACCCAAATCTACCTTAGAAATGCAGATATATACTTAAAACACCTTCTTTTGGGACAAATAATTGGTTTTCGCCCTTGATTTACGGAAGATTATAGCCAAAACATGCATTTTCATAACTTAGCGAACTGAAATCTACATTGAAACTGCAGATAACTACTTAAAAATTCACTTCCTTGAATTGATGATAGGTTTTTCTTTGTCATTTTAAACCGATTCCAGTCAAAATCGGCTTCTTCGATTCATATCGTATCTAAAACCGCATCAAAACTGCAAATATCAGTTTAAACTATCATTTTTTGATACAAACAGTTTTATATTCATGTCAATATCTTTCAAATTCTAGTCAAAATCGGCGTCTTTGCGCATTTTAGTAACGAAAACCTTAATAAACTATTAGATTTCGACGTAAGGCAAACTTTCTGAGTCAAATAGTTGCCGATTTCGATAAAATCTTGGTCAGAATCTGCTTTTTCGCCTCTTATTGTACCCAAATCTACCTTAAAAATGCAGATAATATACTTAAAACACCTTCTTTTGGGACAAATAATTGGTTTCCGCCCTTGATTTACGGAAGATTATAGCCAAAACATGCATTTTCATAACTTAGCGAACTGAAATCTACATTAAAACTGCAGATAACTACTTAAAAATTCACTTCCTTGAATTGATAATAGGTTTTTCTTTGTCATTTTAAACAGATTCCAGTCAAAATCGGCTTCTTCGATAATAGGTTTTTCTTTGTCATTTTAAACAGATTCCAGACAAAATCGGCTTCTTCGATTCATATCGTATCTAAAACCGCATCAAAACTGCAAATAACAGTTTAAACTATCATTTTTTGATACAAACTTTTATATATTCATGTCAATATCTTTCAAATTCTAGTCAAAATCGGCGTCTTTGGGCATTTTAGTAACGAAAACCTTAATAAACTATTAGATTTCGACGTAAGGCATCCTTTCTGTGTCAAATAGTTGCCGATTTCGATAAAATCTTAGTCAGAATCTGCTTTTTCGCCTCTTATTGTACCCAAATCTACCTTAGAAATGCAGATATATACTTAAAACACCTTCTTTTGGGACAAATAATTGGTTTTCGCCCTTGATTTGCGGAAGATTATAGCCAAAACATGCATTTTCATAACTTAGCGAACTGAAATCTACATTAAAACTGCAGATAACTACTTAAAAATTCACTTCCTTGAATTGATAATAGGTTTTTTTTTGTCATTTTAAACAGATTCCAGTCAAAATCGGCTTCTTCGACTCATATCGTACCTAAAACCGCTTCAAAACTGCTAATATCAGTTTGAACTATCATTTTTTGATACAAACAGTTATATATTCATGTCAATATCTTTCAAATTCTAGTCAAAATCGGCGTCTTTGGGCATTTTAGTAACGAAAACCTTAATAAACTATTAGATTTCGACGTAAGGCAACCTTTCTGAGTCAAATAGTTGCCGATTTCGATAAAATCTTAGTCAGAATCTGCTTTTTCGCCTCTTATTGTACCCAAATCTACCTTAGAAATGCAGATATATACTTAAAACACCTTCTTTTGGGAAAAATAATTGGTTTTCGCCCTTGATTTACGGAAGATTATAGCCAAAACATGCATTTTCATAACTTAGCGAACTGAAATCTACATTAAAACTGCAGATAACTACTTAAAAATTCACTTCCTTGAATTGATAATAGGTTTTTCTTTGTCATTTTAAACAGATTCCTGCCAAAATCGGCTTCTTCGATTCATATCGTATCTAAAACCGCATCAAAACTGCAAATATCAGTTTAAACTATCATTTTTTGATACAAACAGTTATATATTCATGTCAATATCTTTCAAATTCTAGTCAAAATCGGCGTCTTTGGGCATTTTAGTAACGAAAACCTTAACAAACTATTAGATTTCGACGTAAGGCAACCTATCTGAGTCAAATAGTTGCCGATTTCGATAAAATCTTAGTCAGAATCTGCTTTTTCGCCTCTTATTGTACCCAAATCTACCTTAGAAATGCAGATATATAGTTAAAACACCTTCTTTTGGGACAAATAATTGATTTTCGCCCTTGATTTACGGAAGATTATAGCCAAAACATGCATTTTCATAACTTAGCGAACTGAAATCTACATTAAAACTGCAGATAACTACTTAAAAATTCACTTCCTTGAATTGATAATAGGTTTTTCTTTTTCATTTTAAACAGATTCCAGTCAAAATCGGCTTCTTCGATTCATATCGTATCTAAAAACGCATCAAAACTGCAAATATCAGTTTAAACTATCATTTTTTGATACAAACAGTTATATATTCATGTCAATATCTTTCAAATTCTAGTCAAAATCGGCGTCTTTGGGCATTTTAATAACGAAAACCTTAATAAACTATTAGATTTCGACGTAAGGCAAACTTTCAGAGTCAAATAGTTGCCGATTTCGATAAAATCTTAGTCAGAATCTGCTTTTTCGCCTCTTATTGTACCCAAATCTACCTTAGAAATGCAGATATATACTTAAAACACCTTCTTTTGGGACAAATAATTGGTTTTCGCCCTTGATTTACGGAAGATTATAGCCAAAACATGCATTTTCATAACTTAGCGAACTGAAATCTACATTAAAACTGCAGATAACTACTTAAAAATTCACTTCCTTGAATTGATAATAGGTTTTTCTTTGTCATTTTAAACAGATTCCAGTCAAAATCGGCTTCTTCGATTCATATCGTATCTAAAACCGCATCAAAACTGCAAATATCAGTTTAAACTATCATTTTTTGATACAAACAGTTATATATTCATGTCAATATCTTTCAAATTCTAGTCAAAATCGGCGTCTTTGGGCATTTTAGTAACGAAAACCTTAATAAACTACTAGATTTCGACGTAAGGCAACCTTTCTGAGTCAAATAGTTGCCGATTTCGATAAAATCTTAGTCAGAATCTGCTTTTTCGCCTCTTATTGTACCCAAATCTACCTTAGAAATGCAGATATATACTTAAAACACCTTCTTTTGCGACAAATAATTGGTTTTCGCCCTTGATTTACGGAAGATTAAAGCCAAAACATGCATTTTCATAACTTAGCGAACTGAAATCTACATTAAAACTGCAGATAACTACTTAAAAATTTACTTCCTTGAATTGATAATAGGTTTTTCTTTGTCATTTTAAACAGATTCCAGTCAAAATCGGCTTCTTCGATTCATATCGTATCTAAAACCGCATCAAAACTGCAAATATCAGTTTAAACTATCATTTCTTGATACAAACAGTTATATATTCATGTCAATATCTTTCAAATTCTAGTCAAAATCGGCGTCTTTGGGCATTTTAGTAACGAAAACCTTAATAAACTATTAGATTTCGACGTAAGGCAACCTTTCTGAGTCAAATAGTTGCCGATTTCGATAAAATCTTAGTCAGAATCTGCTTTTTCGCCACTTATTGTACCCAAATCTACCTTAGAAATGCAGATATATACTTAAAACACCTTCTTTTGGGACAAATAATTGGTTTTCGCCCTTGATTTACGGAAGATTATAGCCAAAACATGCATTTTCATAACTTAGCGAACTGAAATCTACATTAAAATTGCAGATAACTACTTAAAAATTCACTTCCTTGAATTGATAATAGGTTTTTCTTTGTCATTTTAAACAGATTCCAGTCAAAATCGGCTTCTTCGATTCATATCGTATCTAAAACCGCATCAAAACTGCAAATATCAGTTTAAACTATCATTTTTTGATATATTCATGTCAATATCTTTCAAATTCTAGTCAAAATCGGCGTCTTTGGGCATTTTAGTAACGAAAACCCTAATAAACTATTAGATTTCGACGTAAGGCAACCTTTCTGAGTCAAATAGTTGCCGATTTCGATAAAATCTTAGTTAGAATCTGCTTTTTCGCCTCTTATTGTACCCAAATCTACCTTAGAAATGCAGATATATACTTAAAACACCTTCTTTTGGGACAAATAATTGGTTTTCGCCCTTGATTTACGGAAGATTATAGCCAAAACATGCATTTTCATAACTTAGCGAACTGAAATCTACATTAAAACTGCAGATAACTACTTAAAAATTCACTTCCTTGAATTGATAATAGGTTTTTCTTTGTCATTTTAAACAGATTCCTGCCAAAATAGGCTTCTTCGATTCATATCGTATCTAAAACCGCATCAAAACTGCAAATATCAGTTTAAACTATCATTTTTTGATAGAAACAGTTATATATTCATGTCAATATCTTTCAAATTCTAGTCAAAATCGGCGTCTTTGGGCATTTTAGTAACGAAAACCTTAATAAACTATTAGATTTCGACGTAAGGCAACCTTTCTGAGTCAAATAGTTGCCGATTTCGATAAAATCTTAGTCAGAATCTGCTTTTTCGCCTCTTATTGTACCCAAATCTACCTTAGAAATGCAGATATATACTTAAAACACCTTCTTTTGTGACAAATAATTGGTTTTCGCCCTTGATTTACGGAAGATTATAGCCAAAACATGCATTTTCATAACTAAGCGAACTGAAATCTACATTAAAACTGCAGATAACTACTTAAAAATTCACTTCCTTGAATTGATAATAGGTTTTTCTTTGTAATTTTAAACAGATTCCAGTCAAAATCGGCTTCTTCGATTCATATCGTATCTAAAACCGCATCAAAACTGCAAATATCAGTTTAAACTATCATTTTTTGATACAAACAGTTATATATTCATGTCAATATCATTCAAATTCTAGTCAAAATCGGCGTCTTTGGGCATTTTAATAATGAAAACCTTAATAAACTATTAGATTTCGACGTAAGGCAACCTTTCTGAGTCAAATAGTTGCCGATTTCGATAAAATCTTAGTCAGAATCTGCTTTTTCGCCTCTTATTATACCCAAATCTACCTTAGAAATGCAGATATATACTTAAAACACCATCTTTTGGGAAAAATAATTGGTTTTCGCAGTTGATTTACGGAAGATTATAGCCAAAACATGCATTTTCATAACTTAGCGAACTGAAATCTACATTAAAACTGCAGATAACTACTTAGAAAATTCACTTCCTTGAATTGATAATAGGTTTTTCTTTGTCATTTTAAACAGATTCCAGTCAAAATCGGCTTCTTCGCTTCATATCGTATCTAAAACCGCATCAAAACTGCAAATATCAGTTTAAACTATCATTTTTTGATACAAACAGTTATATATTCATGTCAATATCTTTCAAGTTCTAGTCAAAATCGGCGTCTTTGGGCATTTTAATAACGAAAACCTTAATAAACTATTAGATTTCGACGTAAGGCAACCTTTCTGAGTCAAATAGTTGCCGATTTCGATAAAATTTTAGTCAGAATCTGCTTTTTCGCCTCTTATTGTACCCAAATCTACCTTAGAAATGCAGATATATACTTAAAACACCTTCTTTTGGGACAAATAATTGGTTTTCGCCCTTGATTTACGGAAGATTATAGCCAAAACATGCATTTTCATAACTTAGCGAACTGAAATCTACATTAAAACTGCAGATAACTACTTAGAAAATTCACTTCCTTGAATTGATAATAGGTTTTTCTTTGTCATTTTAAACAGATTCCAGTCAAAATCGGCTTCTTCGATTCATATCGTATCTAAAACCGCATCAAGACTGCAAATATCAGCTTAAACTATCATTTTTTGATACAAACAGTTATATATTCATGTCAATATCTTTCAAATTCTAGTCAAAATCGGCGTCTTTGGGCATTTTAGTAACGAAAACCTTAATAAACTATTAGATTTCGACGTAAGGCAAACTTTCTGAGTCAAATAGTTGCCGATTTCGATAAAATCTTAGTCAGAATCTGCTTTTTCGCCTCTTATTGTGCCCAAATCTACCTTAGAAATATATACTTAAAACACCTTCTTTTGGGACAAATAATTGGTTTTCGCCCTTGATTTACGGAAGATTATAGCCAAAACATGCATTTTCATAACTTAGCGAACTGAAATTTACATTAAAACTGCAGATAACTACTTAAAAATTCACTTCCTTGAATTGATAATAGGTTTTTCTTTGTCATTTTAAACAGATTCCAGTCAAAATCGGCTTCTTCGATTCATATCGTATCTAAAACCGCATCAAAACTGCAAATATCAGTTTAAACTATCATTTTTTGATACAAACAGTTATATATTCATGTCCATATCTTTCAAATTCTAGTCAAAATCGGCGTCTTTGGGCATTTTAGTAACGAAAACCTTAATAAACTATTAGATTTCGACGTAAGGCAACCTTTCTGAGTCAAATAGTTGCCGATTTCGATAAAATCTTAGTCAGAATCTGCTTTTTCGCCTCTTATTGTACCCAAATCTACCTTAGAAATGCAGATATATATTTAAAACACCTTCTTTTGCGACAAATAATTGGTTTTCGCCCTTGATTTACGGAAGATTATAGCCAAAACATGCATTTTCATAACTTAGCGAACTGAAATCTACATTAAAACTGCAGATAACTACTTAAAAATTTACTTCCTTGAATTGATAATAGGTTTTTCTTTGTCATTTTAAACAGATTCCAGTCAAAATCGGCTTCTTCGATTCATATCGTATCTAAAACCGCATCAAAACTGCAAATAACAGTTTAAACTATCATTTTTTGATACAAACAGTTATATATTCATGTCAATATATTTCAAATTCTAGTCAAAATCGGCGTCTTTGGGCATTTTAGTAACGAAAACCTTAATAAACTATTAGATTTCGACGTAAGGCAACCTTTCTGAGCCAAATAGTTGCCGATTTCGATAAAATCTTAGTCAGAATCTGCTTTTTCGCCTCTTATTGTACCCAAATCTACCTTAAAAATGCAGATATATACTTAAAACACCTTCTTTTGGGACAAATAATTGGTTTTCGCCCTTGATTTACGGAAGATTAGAGCCAAAACGTGCATTTTCATAACTTAGCGAACTGAAATCTACATTAAAACTGCAGATAACTACTTAAAAATTCACTTCCTTGAATTGATAATAGGTTTTTCTTTGTCATTTTAAACAGATTCCAGTCAAAATCGGCTTCTTCGATCCATATCGTATCTAAAACCGCATCAAAACTGCAAATATCAGTTTAAACTATCATTTTTTGATACAAACAGTTATATATTCATGTCAATATCTTTCAAATCCTAGTCAAAATCGGCGTCTTTGGGCATTTTAATAACGAAAACCTTAATAAACTATTAGATTTCGACGTAAGGCAACCTTTCTGAGTCAAATAGTTGCCGATTTCGATAAAATCTTAGTCAGAATCTGCTTTTTCGCTACTTATTGTACCCAAATCTACCTTAGAAATGCAGATATATACTTAAAACACCTTCTTTTGGGACAAATAATTGGTTTTCGCCCTTGATTTACGGAAGATTATAGCCAAAACATGCATTTTCATAACTTAGCGAACTGAAATCTACATTAAAATTGCAGATAACTACTTAAAAATTCACTTCCTTGAATTGATAATAGGTTTTTCTTTGTCATTTTAAACAGATTCCAGTCAAAATCGGCTTCTTCGATTCATATCGTATCTAAAACCGCATCAAAACTGCAAATATCAGTTTAAACTATCATTTTTTGATACAAACAGTTATATATTCATGTCAATATCTTTCAAATTCTAGTCAAAATCGGCGTCTTTGGGCATTTTAGTAACGAAAACCTTAATAAACTATTAGATTTCGACGTAAGGCAACCTTTCTGAGTCAAATAGTTGCCGATTTCGATAAAATCTTAGTCAGAATCTGCTTTTTCGCCTCTTATTGTACCCAAATCTACCTTAGAAATGCAGATATATACTTAAAACACCTTCTTTTGGGACAAATAATTGGTTTTCGCCCTTGATTTACGGAAGATTATAGCCAAAACATGCATTTTCATAACTTAGCGAACTGAAATCTACATTAAAACTGCAGATAACTACTTAAAAATTCACTTCCTTGAATTGATAATAGGTTTTTCTTTGTCATTTTAAACAGATTCCTGCCAAAATAGGCTTCTTCGATTCATATCGTATCTAAAACCGCATCAAAACTGAAAATATCAGTTTAAACTATCATTTTTTGATACAAACAGTTATATATTCATGTCAATATCTTTCAAATTCTAGTCAAAATCGGCGTCTTTGGGCATTTGAATAATGAAAACCTTAATAAACTATTAGATTTCGACGTAAGGCAACCTTTCTGAGTCAAATAGTTGCCGATTTCGATAAAATCTTAGTCAGAATCTGCTTTTTCGCCTCTTATTGTACCCAAATCTACCTTAGAAATGCAGATATATACTTAAAACACCTTCTTTTGGGAAAAATAATTGGTTTTCGCCCTTGATTTACGGAAGATTATAGCCAAAACATGCATTTTCATAACTTAGCGAACTGAAATCTACATTGAAACTGCAGATAACTACTTAAAAATTCACTTCCTTGAATTGATAATAGGTTTTTCTTTGTCATTTTAAACAGATTCCAGTCAAAATCGGCTTCTTCGATTCATATCGTATCTAAAACCGCATCAAAACTGCAAATATCAGTTTAAACTATCATTTTTTGATATATTCATGTCAATATCTTTCAAATTCTAGTCAAAATCGGCGTCTTTGGGCATTTTAGTAACGAAAACCCTAATAAACTATTAGATTTCGACGTAAGGCAACCTTTCTGAGTCAAATAGTTGCCGATTTCGATAAAATCTTAGTTAGAATCTGCTTTTTCGCCTCTTATTGTACGCAAATCTACCTTAGAAATGCAGATATATACTTAAAACACCTTCTTTTGGGACAAATAATTGGTTTTCGCCCTTGATTTACGGAAGATTATAGCCAAAACATGCATTTTTATAACTTAGCGAACTGAAATCTACATTAAAACTGCAGATAACTACTTAAAAATTTACTTCCTTGAATTGATAATAGGTTTTTCTTTGTCATTTTAAACAGATTCCTGCCAAAATCGGCTTCTTCGATTCATATCGTATCTAAAACCGCATCAAAACTGCAAATATCAGTTTAAACTATCATTTTTTGATACAAACAGTTATATATTCATCTCAATATCTTTCAAATTCTAGTCAAAATCGGCGTCTTTGGGCATTTTAGTAACGAAAACCTTAATAAGCTATTAGATTTCGACGTAAGGCAACCTTTCTGAGTCAAATAGTTGCCGATTTCGATAAAATCTTAGTCAGAATCTGCTTTTTCGCCTCTTATTGTACCCAAATCTACCTTAGAAATGCAGATATATACTTAAAACACCTTCTTTTGGGACAAATAATTGGTTTTCGCCCTTGATTTACGGAAGATTATAGCCAAAACATGCATTTTCATAACTTAGCGAACTGAAATCTACATTAAAACTGCAGATAACTACTTAAAAATTCACTTCCTTGAATTGATAATAGGTTTTTCTTTGTCATTTTAAACAGATTCCAGTCAAAATCGGCTTCTTCGATTCATATCGTATCTAAAACCGCATCAAAACTGCAAATATCAGTTTAAACTATCATTTTTTGATACAAACAGTTATATATTCATGTCAATATCTTTCAAATTCTAGTCAAAATCGGCGTCTTTGGGCATTTTAATAACGAAAACCTTAATAAACTATTAGATTTCAACGTAAGGCAACCTTTCTGAGTCAAATAGTTGCCGATTTCGATAAAATCTTAGTCAGCATCTGCTTTTTCGCCGCTTATTGTACCCAAATCTACCTTAGAAATGCAGATATATAGTTAAAACACCTTCTTTTGGGAAAAATAATTGGTTTTCGCCCTTGATTTACGGAAGATTATAGCCAAAACATGCATTTTCATAACTTAGCGAACTGAAATCTACATTAAAACTGCAGATAACTACTTAAAAATTCACTTCCTTGAATTGATAATAGGTTTTTCTTTGTCATTTTAAACAGATTCCAGTCAAAATCGGCTTCTTCGATTCATATTGTATCTAAAACCGCATCAAAACTGCAAATATCAGTTTAAACTATCATTTTTTGATATATTCATGTCAATATCTTTCAAATTCTAGTCAAAATCGGCGTCTTTGGGCATTTTAGTAACGAAAACCTTAATAAACTATTAGATTTCGACGTAAGGCAACCTTTCTGAGTCAAATAGTTGCCGATTTCGATAAAATCTTAGTCAGAATCTGCTTTTTCGCCTCTTATTGTATAACTTAGCGAACTGAAATCTACATTAAAACTGCAGATAACTACTTAAAAATTCACTTCCTTGAATTGATAATAGGTTTTTCTTTGTCATTTTAAACAGATTCCAGTCAAAATCGGCTTCTTCGATTCATATCGTATCTAAAACCGCATCAAAACAGCAAATATCAGTTTAAACTATCATTTTTTGATACAAACAGTTATATATTCATGTCAATATCTTTCAAATTCTAGTCAAAATGGGCGTCTTTGGGCATTTTAGTAACGAAAACCTTAATAAACTATTAGATTTCGACGTAAGGCAACCTTTCTGAGTCAAATAGTTGCCGATTTCGATAAAATCTTAGTCAAAATCGGCTTCTTCGATTCATATTGTATCTAAAACCGCATCAAAACTGCAAATATCAGTTTAAACTATCATTTTTTGATATATTCATGTCAATATCTTTCAAATTCTAGTCAAAATCGGCGTCTTTGGGCATTTTAGTAACGAAAACCCTAATAAACTATTAGATTTCGACGTAAGGCAACCTTTCTGAGTCAAATAGTTGCCGATTTCGATAAAATCTTAGTTAGAATCTGCTTTTTCGCCTCTTATTGTACCCAAATCTACCTTAGAAATGCAGATATATACTTAAAACACCTTCTTTTGGGACAAATAATTGGTTTTCGCCCTTGATTTACGGAAGATTATAGCCAAAACATGCATTTTCATAACTTAGCGAACTGAAATCTACATTAAAACTGCAGATAACTACTTAAAAATTCACTTCCTTGAATTGATAATAGGTTTTTCTTTGTCATTTTAAACAGATTCCTGCCAAAATAGGCTTCTTCGATTCATATCGTATCTAAAACCGCATCAAAACTGAAAATATCAGTTTAAACTATCATTTTTTGATACAAACAGTTATATATTCATGTCAATATCTTTCAAATTCTAGTCAAAATCGGCGTCTTTGGGCATTTGAATAATGAAAACCTTAATAAACTATTAGATTTCGACGTAAGGCAACCTTTCTGAGTCAAATAGTTGCCGATTTCGATAAAATCTTAGTCAGAATCTGCTTTTTCGCCTCTTATTGTACCCAAATCTACCTTAGAAATGCAGATATATACTTAAAACACCTTCTTTTGGGAAAAATAATTGGTTTTCGCCCTTGATTTACGGAAGATTATAGCCAAAACATGCATTTTCATAACTTAGCGAACTGAAATCTACATTGAAACTGCAGATAACTACTTAAAAATTCACTTCCTTGAATTGATAATAGGTTTTTCTTTGTCATTTTAAACAGATTCCAGTCAAAATCGGCTTCTTCGATTCATATCGTATCTAAAACCGCATCAAAACTGCAAATATCAGTTTAAACTATCATTTTTTGATATATTCATGTCAATATCTTTCAAATTCTAGTCAAAATCGGCGTCTTTGGGCATTTTAGTAACGAAAACCCTAATAAACTATTAGATTTCGACGTAAGGCAACCTTTCTGAGTCAAATAGTTGCCGATTTCGATAAAATCTTAGTTAGAATCTGCTTTTTCGCCTCTTATTGTACGCAAATCTACCTTAGAAATGCAGATATATACTTAAAACACCTTCTTTTGGGACAAATAATTGGTTTTCGCCCTTGATTTACGGAAGATTATAGCCAAAACATGCATTTTTATAACTTAGCGAACTGAAATCTACATTAAAACTGCAGATAACTACTTAAAAATTTACTTCCTTGAATTGATAATAGGTTTTTCTTTGTCATTTTAAACAGATTCCTGCCAAAATCGGCTTCTTCGATTCATATCGTATCTAAAACCGCATCAAAACTGCAAATATCAGTTTAAACTATCATTTTTTGATACAAACAGTTATATATTCATCTCAATATCTTTCAAATTCTAGTCAAAATCGGCGTCTTTGGGCATTTTAGTAACGAAAACCTTAATAAGCTATTAGATTTCGACGTAAGGCAACCTTTCTGAGTCAAATAGTTGCCGATTTCGATAAAATCTTAGTCAGAATCTGCTTTTTCGCCTCTTATTGTACCCAAATCTACCTTAGAAATGCAGATATATACTTAAAACACCTTCTTTTGGGACAAATAATTGGTTTTCGCCCTTGATTTACGGAAGATTATAGCCAAAACATGCATTTTCATAACTTAGCGAACTGAAATCTACATTAAAACTGCAGATAACTACTTAAAAATTCACTTCCTTGAATTGATAATAGGTTTTTCTTTGTCATTTTAAACAGATTCCAGTCAAAATCGGCTTCTTCGATTCATATCGTATCTAAAACCGCATCAAAACTGCAAATATCAGTTTAAACTATCATTTTTTGATACAAACAGTTATATATTCATGTCAATATCTTTCAAATTCTAGTCAAAATCGGCGTCTTTGGGCATTTTAATAACGAAAACCTTAATAAACTATTAGATTTCAACGTAAGGCAACCTTTCTGAGTCAAATAGTTGCCGATTTCGATAAAATCTTAGTCAGCATCTGCTTTTTCGCCGCTTATTGTACCCAAATCTACCTTAGAAATGCAGATATATAGTTAAAACACCTTCTTTTGGGAAAAATAATTGGTTTTCGCCCTTGATTTACGGAAGATTATAGCCAAAACATGCATTTTCATAACTTAGCGAACTGAAATCTACATTAAAACTGCAGATAACTACTTAAAAATTCACTTCCTTGAATTGATAATAGGTTTTTCTTTGTCATTTTAAACAGATTCCAGTCAAAATCGGCTTCTTCGATTCATATTGTATCTAAAACCGCATCAAAACTGCAAATATCAGTTTAAACTATCATTTTTTGATATATTCATGTCAATATCTTTCAAATTCTAGTCAAAATCGGCGTCTTTGGGCATTTTAGTAACGAAAACCTTAATAAACTATTAGATTTCGACGTAAGGCAACCTTTCTGAGTCAAATAGTTGCCGATTTCGATAAAATCTTAGTCAGAATCTGCTTTTTCGCCTCTTATTGTATAACTTAGCGAACTGAAATCTACATTAAAACTGCAGATAACTACTTAAAAATTCACTTCCTTGAATTGATAATAGGTTTTTCTTTGTCATTTTAAACAGATTCCAGTCAAAATCGGCTTCTTCGATTCATATCGTATCTAAAACCGCATCAAAACAGCAAATATCAGTTTAAACTATCATTTTTTGATACAAACAGTTATATATTCATGTCAATATCTTTCAAATTCTAGTCAAAATGGGCGTCTTTGGGCATTTTAGTAACGAAAACCTTAATAAACTATTAGATTTCGACGTAAGGCAACCTTTCTGAGTCAAATAGTTGCCGATTTCGATAAAATCTTAGTCAAAATCGGCTTCTTCGATTCATATTGTATCTAAAACCGCATCAAAACTGCAAATATCAGTTTAAACTATCATTTTTTGATATATTCATGTCAATATCTTTCAAATTCTAGTCAAAATCGGCGTCTTTGGGCATTTTAGTAACGAAAACCCTAATAAACTATTAGATTTCGACGTAAGGCAACCTTTCTGAGTCAAATAGTTGCCGATTTCGATAAAATCTTAGTTAGAATCTGCTTTTTCGCCTCTTATTGTACCCAAATCTACCTTAGAAATGCAGATATATACTTAAAACACCTTCTTTTGGGACAAATAATTGGTTTTCGCCCTTGATTTACGGAAGATTATAGCCAAAACATGCATTTCCATAACTTAGCGAACTGAAATCTACATTAAAACTGCAGATAACTACTTATAAATTCACTTCCTTGAATTGATAATAGGTTTTTCTTTGTCATTTTAAACAGATTCCAGTCAAAATCGGCTTCTTCGATTCATATCGTATCTAAAACCGCATCAAAACAGCAAATATCAGTTTTAACTATCATTTTTTGATACAAACAGTTATATATTCATGTCAATATCTTTCAAATTCTAGTCAAAATGGGCGTCTTTGGGCATTTTAGTAACGAAAACCTTAATAAACTATTAGATTTCGACGTAAGGCAACCTTTCTGAGTCAAATAGTTGCCGATTTCGATAAAATCTTAGTCAAAATCGGCTTCTTCGATTCATATTGTATCTAAAACCGCATCAAAACTGCAAATATCAGTTTAAAATATCATTTTTTGATATATTCATGTCAATATCTTTCAAATTCTAGTCAAAATCGGCGTCTTTGGGCATTTTAGTAACGAAAACCCTAATAAACTATTAGATTTCGACGTAAGGCAACCTTTCTAGGTCAAATAGTTGCCGATTTCGATAAAATCTTAGTTAGAATCTGCTTTTTCGCCTCTTATTGTACCCAAATCTACCTTAGAAATGCAGATATATACTTAAAACACCTTCTTTTGGGACAAATAATTGGTTTTCGCCCTTGATTTACGGAAGATTATAGCCAAAACATGCATTTTCATAACTTAGCGAACTGAAATCTACATTAAAACTGCAGATAACTACTTAAAAATTCACTTCCTTGAATTGATAATAGGTTTTTCTTTGTCATTTTAAACAGATTCCAGTCAAAATCGGCTTCTTCGATTCATATCGTATCTAAAACCGCATCAAAACTGCAAATATCAGTTTAAACTATCATTTTTTGATACAAACAGTTATATATTCATGTCAATATCTTTCAAATTCTAGTCAAAATCGGCGTCTTTGGGCATTTTAATAACGAAAACCTTAATAAACTATTAGATTTCGACGTAAGGCAACCTTTCTGAGTCAAATAGTTGCCGATTTCGATAAAATCTTAGTCAGAATCTGCTTTTTCGCCGCTTATTGTACCCAAATCTACCTTAGAAATGCAGATATAATCTTAAAAAACCTTCTTTTGGGAAAAATAATTGGTTTTCGCCCTTGATTTACGGAAGATTATAGCCAAAACATGCATTTTCATAACTTAGCGAACTGAAATCTACATTAAAACTGCAGATAACTACTTAAAAATTCATTTCCTTCAATTGATAATAGGTTTTTCTTTGTCATTTTAAACAGATTCCAGTCAAAATCGGCTTCTTCGATTCATATCGTATCTAAAACCGCATCAAAACTGCAAATATCAGTTTAAACTATCATTTTTTGATACAAACAGTTATATATTCATGTCAATATCTTTCAAATTCTAGTCAAAATGGGCGTCTTTGGTCATTTTAGTAACGAAAACCTTAATAAACTATTAGATTTCGACGTAAGGCAACCTTTCTGAGTCAAATAGTTGCCGATTTCGATAAAATCTTAGTCAGAATCTGCTTTTTCGCCTCTTATTGTACCCAAATCTACCTTAGAAATGCAGATATATACTTAAAACACCTTCTTTTGGAACAAATAATTGGTTTTCGCCCTTGATTTACGGAAGATTATAGCCAAAACATGCATTTTCATAACTTAGCGAACTGAAATCTACATTAAAACTGCAGATAACTACTTAAAAATTCACTTCCTTGAATTGATAATAGGTTTTTCTTTGTCATTTTAAACAGATTCCAGTCAAAATCGGCTTCTTCGACTCATATCGTACCTAAAACCGCATCAAAACTGCAAATATCAGTTTAAACTATCATTTTTTGATACAAACAGTTATATATTCATTTCAATATCTTTCAAATTCTAGTCAAAGTCGGCGTCTTTGGGCATTTTAGTAACGAAAACCTTAATAAACTATTAGATTTCGACGTAAGGCAACCTTTCTGAGTCAAATAGTTGCCGATTTCGATAAAATCTTAGTCAGAATCTGCTTTTTCGCCTCTTATTGTACCCAAATCTACCTTAGAAATGCAGATATATACTTAAAACATCTTCTTTTGGGACAAATAATTGGTTTTCGCCTTTGATTTACGGAAGATTATAGCCAAAACATGCATTTTCATAACTTAGCGAACTGAAATCTACATTAAAACTGCAGATAACTACTTAAAAATTCACTTCCTTGAATTGATAATAGGTTTTTCTTTGTCATTTTAAACAGATTCCAGTCAAAATCGGCTTCTTCGATTCATATCGTATCTAAAACCGCATCAAAACTGCAAATATCAGTTTAAACTATCATTTTTTGATACAAAAAGTGATATATTCATGTCAATATCTATCAAATTCTAGTCAAAATCGGCGTCTTTGGGCATTTTAGTAACGAAAACCTTAATAAACTATTAGATTTCGGCGTAAGGCAACCTTTCTGAGCCAAATAGTTGCCGATTTCGATAAAATCTTAGTCAGAATCTGCTTTTTCGCCTCTTATTGTACCCAAATCTACCTTAGAAATGCAGATATATACTTAAAACACCTTCTTTTGGGACAAATAATTGGTTTTCGCCCTTGATTTACGGAAGATTATAGCCAAAACATGCATTTTCATAACTTAGCGAACTGAAATCTACACTAAAACTGCAGATAACTACTTAAAAATTCACTTCCTTGAATTGATAATAAGTTTTTCTTTGTCATTTTAAACAGATTCCAGTCAAAATCGGCTTCTTCGACTCATATCGTACCTAAAACCGCATCAAAACTGCAAATATCAGTTTAAACTATCATTTTTTGATACAAACAGTTATATATTCATTTCAATATCTTTCAAATTCTAGTCAAAATCGGCGTCTTTGGGCATTTTAGTAACGAAAACCTTAACAAACTATTAGATTTCGACGTAAGGCAACCTTTCTGAGTCAAATAGTTGCCGATTTCGATAAAATCTTAGTCAGAATCTGCTTTTTCGCCTCTTATTGTACCCAAATCTACCTTAGAAATGCAGATATATACTTAAAACAACTTCTTTTGGGACAAATAATTGGTTTTCGCCCTTGATTTACGGAAGATTATAGCCAAAACATGCATTTTCATAACTTAGCGAACTGAAATCTACATTAAAACTGCAGATAACTACTTAAAAATTCACTTCCTTGAATTGATAATAGGTTTTTCTTTGTCATTTTAAACAGATTCCAGTCAAAATCGGCTTCTTCGATTCATATCGTACCTAAAACCGCATCAAAACTGCAAATATCAGTTTAAACTATCATTTTTTGATACAAACAGTTATATATTCATTTCAATATCTTTCAAATTCTAGTCAAAATCGGCGTCTTTGGGCATTTTAGTAACGAAAACCTTAATAAACTATTAGATTTCGACGTAAGGCAACCTTTCTGAGTCAAATAGTTGCCGATTTCGATAAAATCTTAGTCAGAATCTGCTTTTTCGCCTCTTATTGTACCCAAATCTACCTTAGAAATGCAGATATATACTTAAAACAACTTCTTTTGGGACAAATAATTGGTTTTCGCCCTTGATTTACGGAAGATTATAGCCAAAACATGCATTTTCATAACTTAGCGAACTGAAATCTACATTAAAACTGCAGATAACTACTTAAAAATTCACTTCCTTGAATTGATAATAGGTTTTTCTTTGTCATTTTAAACAGATTCCAGTCAAAATCGGCTTCTTCGATTCATATCGTATCTAAAACCGCATCAAAACTGCAAATATCAGTTTAAACTATCATTTTTTGATACAAACAGTTATATATTCATGTCAATATCTTTCAAATTCTAGTCAAAATCGGCGTCTTTGGGCATTTTAGTAACGAAAACCTTAATAAACTATTAGATTTCGACGTAAGGCAACCTTTCTGAGTCAAATAGTTGCCGATTTCGATAAAATCTTAGTCAGAATCTGCTTTTTCGCCTCTTATTGTACCCAAATCTACCTTAGAAATGCAGATATATACTTAAAACACCTTCTTTTGGGACAAATAATTGGTTTTCGCCCTTGATTTACGGAAGATTATAGCCAAAACATGCATTTTCATAACTTAGCGAACTGAAATCTACATTAAAACTGCAGATAACTACTTAAAAATTCACTTCCTTGAATTGATAATAGGTTTTCCTTTGTCATTTTAAACAGATTCCAGTCAAAATCGGCTTCTTCGATTCATATCGTATCTAAAACCGCATCAAAACTGCAAATATCAGTTTAAACTATCATTTTTTGATACAAACAGTTATATATTCATGTCAATATCTATCAAATTCTAGTCAAAATCGGCGTCTTCGGGCATTTTAGTAACGAAAACCTTAATAAACTATTAGATTTCGACGTAAGGCAAACTTTCAGAGTCAAATAGTTGCCGATTTCGATAAAATCTTAGTCAGAATCTGCTTTTTCGCCTCTTATTGTACCCAAATCTACCTTAGAAATGCAGATATATACTTAAAACACCTTCTTTTGGGACAAATAATTGGTTTTCGCATTTGATTTACGGAAGATTATAGCCAAAACATGCATTTTCATAACTTAGCGAACTGAAATCTACATTAAAACTGCAGATAACTACTTAAAAATTCACTTCCTTGAATTGATAATAGGTTTTTCTTTGTCATTTTAAACAGATTCCAGTCAAAATCGGCTTCTTCGATTCATATCGTATCTAAAACCGCATCAAAACTGCAAATATCAGTTTAAACTATCATTTTTTGATACAAACAGTTATATATTCATGTCAATATCTTTCAAATTCTAGTCAAAATCGGCGTCTTTGGGCATTTTAGTAACGAAAACCTTAATAAACTATTAGATTTCGACGTAAGGCAACCTTTCTGAGTCAAATAGTTGCCGATTTCGATAAAATCTTAGTCAGAATCTGCTTTTTCGCCTCTTATTGTACCCAAATCTACCTTAGAAATGCAGATATATACTTAAAACACCTTCTTTTGGGACAAATAATTGGTTTTCGCCCTTGATTTACGGAAGATTATAGCCAAAACATGCATTTTCATAACTTAGCGAACTGAAATCTACATTAAAACTGCAGATAACTACTTAAAAATTCACTTCCTTTAATTGATAATGGGTTTTTCTTTGTCATTTTAAACAGATTCCAGTCAAAATCGGCTTCTTCGATTCATATCGTATCTAAAACCGCATCAAAACTGCAAATATCAGTTTAAACTATCATTTTTTGATACAAACAGTTATATATTCATGTCAATATCTTTCAAATTCTAGTCAAAATCGGCGTCTTTGGGCATTTTAGTAACGAAAACCTTAATAAACTATTAGATTTCGACGTAAGGCAACCTTTCTGAGTCAAATAGTTGCCGATTTCGATGAAATCTTAGTCAGAATCTGCTTTTTCGCCTCTTATTGTACCCAAATCTACCTTAGAAATGCAGATATATACTTAAAACACCTTCTTTTGGGACAAATAATTGGTTTTCGCATTTGATTTACGGAAGATTATAGCCAAAACATGCATTTTCATAACTTAGCGAACTGAAATCTACATTAAAACTGCAGATAACTACTTAAAAATTCACTTCCTTGAATTGATAATAGGTTTTTCTTTGTCATTTTAAACAGATTCCAGTCAAAATCGGCTTCTTCGATTCATATCGTATCTAAAACCGCATCAAAACTGCAAATATCAGTTTAAACTATCATTTTTTGATACAAACAGTTATATATTCATGTCAATATCTTTCAAATTCTAGTCAAAATCGGCGTCTTTGGGCATTTTAGTAACGAAAACCTTAATAAACTATTAGATTTCGACGTAAGGCAACCTTTCTGAGTCAAATAGTTGCCGATTTCGATAAAATCTTACTCAGAATCTGCTTTTTCGCCTCTTATTGTACCCAAATCTACCTTAGAAATGCAGATATATACTTAAAACACCTTCTTTTGGGACAAATAATTGGTTTTCGCCCTTGATTTACGGAAGATTATAGCCAAAACATGCATTTTCATAACTTAGCGAACTGAAATCTACATTAAAACTGCAGATAACTACTTAAAAATTCACTTCCTTTAATTGATAATAGGTTTTTCTTTGTCATTTTAAACAGATTCCAGTCAAAATCGGCTTCTTCGATTCATATCGTATCTAAAACCGCATCAAAACTGCAAATATCAGTTTAAACTATCATTTTTTGATACAAACAGTTATATATTCATGTCAATATCTTTCAAATTCTAGTCAAAATCGGCGTCTTTGGGCATTTTAGTAACGAAAACCTTAATAAACTATTAGATTTCGACGTAAGGCAACCTTTCTGAGTCAAATAGTTGCCGATTTCGATAAAATCTTAGTCAGAATCTGCTTTTTCGCCTCTTATTGTACCCAAATCTACCTTAGAAATGCAGATATATACTTAAAACACCTTCTTTTGGGACAAATAATTGGTTTTCGCCCTTGATTTACGGAAGATTATAGCCAAAACATGCATTTTCATAACTTAGCGAACTGAAATCTACATTAAAACTGCAGATAACTACTTAAAAATTCACTTCCTTGAATTGATAATAGATAATTGATAACATGCATTTTCATAACTTAGCGAACTGAAATCTACATTAAAACTGCAGATAACTACTTAAAAATTCACTTCCTTGAATTGATAATAGGTTTTTCTTTGTCATTTTAAACAGATTCCAGTCAAAATCGGCTTCTTCGATTCATATCGTATCTAAAACCGAATCAAAACTGCAAATATCAGTTTAAACTATCATTTTTTGATAGAAACAATTATATATTCATGTCAATATCTTTCAAATTCTAGTCAAAATCGGCGTCTTTGGGCATTTTAGTATCGAAAACCTTAATAAACTATTAGATTTCGACGTAAGGCAACCTTTCTGAGTCAAATAGTTGCCGATTTCGATAAAATCTTAGTCAGAATCTGCTTTTTCGCCTCTTATTGTACCCAAATCTACCTTAGAAAGGCAGATATATACTTAAAACGCCTTCTTTTGGGACAAATAATTGGTTTTCGCCCTTGATTTACGGAAGATTATAGCCAAAATATGCATTTTCATAATTTAGCGAAATGAAATCTACATTAAAACTGCAGATAACTACTTAAAAATTCACTTCCTTGAATTGATAATAGGTTTTTCTTTGTCATCTTAAACAGATTTCAGTCAAAATCGGCTTCTTCGATTCATATCGTATCTAAAACCGCATCAAAACTGCAAATATCAGTTTAAACTATCATTTTTTGATACAAACAGTTATATATTCATGTCAATATCTTTCAAATTCTAGTCAAAATCGGCGTCTTTGGGCATTTTAGTAACGAAAACCTTAATAAATTATTAGATTTCGACGTAAGGCCACCTTTCTGAGTCAAATAGTTGCCGATTTCGATAAAATCTTAGTCAGAATCTGCTTTTTCGCCTCTTATTGTACCCAAATCTACCTTAGAAATGCAGATATATACTTAAAACACCTTCTTTTGGGACAAATAATTGGTTTTCGCATTTGATTTACGGAAGATTATAGCCAAAACATGCATTTTCATAACTTAGCGAACTGAAATCTACATTAAAACTGCAGATAACTACTTAAAAATTCACTTCCTTGAATTGATAATAGGTTTTTCTTTGTCATTTTAAACAGATTCCAGTCAAAATCGGCTTCTTCGATTCATATCGTATCTAAAACCGCATCAAAACTGCAAATATCAGTTTAAACTATCATTTTTTGATACAAACAGTTATATATTCATGTCAATATCTTTCAAATTCTAGTCAAAATCGGCGTCTTTGGGCATTTTAGTAACGAAAACCTTAATAAACTATTAGATTTCGACGTAAGGCAACCTTTCTGAGTCAAATAGTTGCCGATTTCGATAAAATCTTAGTCAGAATCTGCTTTTTCGCCTCTTATTGTACCCAAATCTACCTTAGAAATGCAGATATATACTTAAAACACCTTCTTTTGGGACAAATAATTGGTTTTCGCCCTTGATTTACGGAAGATTATAGCCAAAACATGCATTTTCATAACTTAGCGAACTGAAATCTACATTAAAACTGCAGAAAACTACTTAAAAATTCACTTCCTTGAATTGATAATAGGTTTTTCTTTGTCATTTTAAACAGATTCCAGTCAAAATCGGCTTCTTCGATTCATATCGTATCTAAAACCGCATCAAAACTGCAAATATCAGTTTAAACTATCATTTTTTGATACAAACAGTTATATATTCATGTCAATATCTTTCAAATTCTAGTCAAAATCGGCGTCTTTGGGCATTTTAATAACGAAAACCTTAATAAACTATTAGATTTCGACGTAAGGCAACCTTTCTTAGTCAAATAGTTGCCGATTTCGATAAAATCTTAGTCAGAATCTGCTTTTCGCCTCTTATTGTACCCAAATCCAGCTTCGAAATGCAGATATATACTTAAAACACCTTCTTTTGGGACAAATAATTGGTTTTCGCACTTGATTTACGGAAGATTATAGCCAAAACATGCATTTTCATAACTTAGCGAACTGAAATCTACATTAAAACTGCAGATAACTACTTAAAAATTCACTTCCTTGAATTGATAATAGGTTTTTCTTTGTCATTTTAAACAGATTCCAGTCAAAATCGGCTTCTTCGATTCATATCGTATCTAAAACCGCATCAAAACTGCAAATATCAGTTTAAACTATCATTTTTTGATACAAACAGTTATATATTCATGTCAATATCTTTCAAATTCTAGTCAAAATCGGCGTCTTTGGGCATTTTAGTAACGAAAACCTTAATAAACTATTAGATTTCGACGTAAGGCAACCTTTCTGAGTCAAATAGTTGCCGATTTCGATAAAATCTTAGTCAGAATCTGCTTTTTCGCCTCTTATTGTACCCAAATCTACCTTAGAAATGCAGATATATACTTAAAACACCTTCTTTTGGGACAAATAATTGGTTTTCGCATTTGATTTACGGAAGATTATAGCCAAAACATGCATTTTCATAATTTAGCGAACTGAAATCTACATTAAAACTGCAGATAACTACTTAAAAATTCACTTCCTTGAATTGATAATAGGTTTTTCTTTGTCATTTTAAACAGATTCCAGTCAAAATCGGCTTCTTCGATTCATATCGTATCTAAAACCGCATCAAAACTGCAAATATCAGTTTAAACTATCATTTTTTGATACAAACAGTTATATATTCATGTCAATATCTTTCAAATTCTAGTCAAAATCGGCGTCTTTGGGCATTTTAGTAACGAAAACCTTAATAAACTATTAGATTTCGACGTAAGGCAACCTTTCTGAGTCAAATAGTTGCCGATTTCGATAAAATCTTAGTCAGAATCTGCTTTTTCGCCTCTTATTGTACCCAAATCTACCTTAGAAATGCAGATATATACTTAAAACACCTTCTTTTGGGACAAATAATTGGTTTTCGCCATTGATTTACGGAAGATTATAGCCAAAACATGCATTTTCATAACTTAGCGAACTGAAATCTACATTAAAACTGCAGATAACTACTTAAAAATTCACTTCCTTGAATTGATAATAGGTTTTTCTTTGTCATTTTAAACAGATTCCAGTCAAAATCGGCTTCTTCGATTCATATCGTATCTAAAACCGCATCAAAACTGCAAATAACACTTTAAACTATCATTTTTTGATACAAACAGTTATATATTCATGTCAATATCTTTCAAATTCTAGTCAAAATCGGCGTCTTTGGGCATTTTAGTAACGAAAACCTTAATAAACTATTAGATTTCGACGTAAGGCAACCTTTCTGAGTCAAATAGTTGCCGATTTCGATAAAATCTTAGTCAGAATCTGCTTTTTCGCCTCTTATTGTACCCAAATCTACCTTAGAAATGCAGATATATACTTAAAACACCTTCTTTTGGGACAAATAATTGGTTTTCGCCATTGATTTACGGAAGATTATAGCCAAAACATGCATTTTCATAACTTAGCGAACTGAAATCTACATTAAAACTGCAGATAACTACTTAAAAATTCACTTCCTTGAATTGATAATAGGTTTTTCTTTGTCATTTTAAACAGATTCCAGTCAAAATCGGCTTCTTCGATTCATATCGTATCTAAAACCGCATCAAAACTGCAAATAACAGTTTAAACTATCATTTTTTGATACAAACAGTTATATATTCATGTCAATATCTTTCAAATTCTAGTCAAAATCGGCGTCTTTGGGCATTTTAGTAACGAAAACCTTAATAAACTATTAGATTTCGACGTAAGGCAACCTTTCTGAGTCAAATAGTTGCCGATTTCGATAAAATCTTAGTCAGAATCTGCTTTTTCGCCTCTTATTGTACCCAAATCTACCTTAGAAATGCAGATATATACTTAAAACACCTTCTTTTGGGACAAATAATTGGTTTTCGCCCTTGATTTACGGAAGATTATAGCCAAAACATGCATTTTCATAACTTAGCGAACTGAAATCTACATTAAAATTGCAGATAACTACTTAAAAATTCACTTCCTTGAATTGATAATAGGTTTTTCTTTGTCATTTTAAACAGATTCCAGTCAAAATCGGCTTCTTCGATTCATATCGTATCTAAAACCGCATCAAAACTGCTAATATCAGTTTAAACTATTATTTTTTGATACAAACAGTTATATATTCATGTCAATATCTTTCAAATTCTAGTCAAAATCGGCGTCTTTGGGCATTTTAGTAACGAAAACCTTAATAAACTATTAGATTTCGACGTAAGGCAACCTTTCTGAGTCAAATAGTTGCCGATTTCGATAAAATCTTAGTCAGAATCTGCTTTTTCGCCTCTTATTGTACCCAAATCTACCTTAGAAATGCAGATATATACTTAAAACACCTTCTTTTGGGACAAATAATTGGTTTTCGCCCTTGATTTACGGAAGAGTTATAGCCAAAACATGCATTTTCATAACTTAGCGAACTGAAATCTACATTAAAACTGCAGATAACTACTTAAAAATTCACTTCCTTGAATTGATAATAAGTTTTTCTTTGTCATTTTAAACAGATTCCAGTCAAAATCGGCTTCTTCGACTCATATCGTACCTAAAACCGCATCAAATCTGCAAATATCAGTTTAAACTATCATTTTTTGATACAAACAGTTATATATTCATTTCAATATCTTTCAAATTCTAGTCAAAATCGGCGTCTTTGGGCATTTTAGTAACGAAAACCTTAATAAACTATTAGATTTCGACGTAAGGCAACCTTTCTGAGTCAAATAGTTGCCGATTTCGATAAAATCTTAGTCAGAATCTGCTTTTTCGCCTCTTATTGTACCCAAATCTACCTTAGAAATGCAGATATATACTTAAAACACCTTCTTTTGGGACAAATAATTGGTTTTCGCCCTTGATTTACGGAAGATTATAGCCAAAACATGCATTTTCATAACTTAGCGAACTGAAATCTACATTAAAACTGCAGATAACTACTTAAAAATTCACTTCCTTGAATTGATAATAGGTTTTTCTTTGTCATTTTAATCAGATTCCAGTCAAAATCGGCTTCTTCGATTCATATCGTATCTAAAACCGCATCAAAACTGCAAATATCAGTTTAAACTATCATTTTTTGATACAAACAGTTATATATTCATGTCAATATCTTTCAAATTCTAGTCAAAATCGGCGTCTTTGGGCATTTTAGTAACGAAAACCTTAATAAACTATTAGATTTCGACGTAAGGCAACCTTTCTGAGTTAAATAGTTGCCGATTTCGATAAAATCTTAGTCAGAATCTGCTTTTTCGCCTCTTATTGTACCCAAATCTACCTTAGAAATGCAGATATATACTTAAAACACCTTCTTTTGGGACAAATAATTGGTTTTCGCCCTTGATTTACGGAAGATTATAGCCAAAACATGCATTTTCATAACTTAGCGAACTGAAATCTACATTAAAACTGCAGATATCTACTTAAAAATTCACTTCCTTGAATTGATAATAGGTTTTTCTTTGTCATTTTAATCAGATTCCAGTCAAAATCGGCTTCTTCGATTCATATCGTATCTAAAACCGCATCAAAACTGTAAATATCAGTTTAAACTATCATTTTTTGATACAAACAGTTATATATTCATGTCAATATCTTTCAAATTCTAGTCAAAATCGGCGTCTTTGGGCATTTTAGTAACGAAAACCTTAATAAACTATTAGATTTCGACGTAAGGCAACCTTTCTGAGTCAAATAGTTGCCGATTTCGATAAAATCTTAGTCAGAATCTGCTTTTTCGCCTCTTATTGTATTATCAATTCAAGGAAGTGAATTTTTAAGTAGTTATCTGCAGTTTTAATGTAGATTTCAGTTCGCTAAGTTATGAAAATGCATGTTTTGGCTATAATCTTCCGTAAATCAAGGGCGAAAACCAATTTTTTGTCCCAAAAGAATGTGTTTTAAGTATATATCTGCATTTCTAAGGTAGATTTGGGCACAATAAGAGGCGAAAAGCAGATTCTGACTAAGATTTTATCGAAATCGGCAACTATTTGACTCGGAAAGGTTGCCTTACGTCGAAATCTAATAGTTTATTAAGGTTTTCGTTACTAAAATGCCCAAAGACGCCGATTTTGACTAGAATTTGAAGGATATTGACATATCAATTCAAGGAAGTGAATTTTTAAGTAGTTATCTGCAGTTTTAATGTAGATTTCAGTTCGCTAAGTTATGAAAATGCATGTTTTGGCTATAATCTTCCGTAAATCAAGGGCGAAAACCAATTATTTGTCCCAAAAGAAGGTGTTTTAAGTATATATCTGCATTTCTAAGGTAGATTTGGGTACAATAAGAGGCGAAAAAGCAGATTCTGACTAAGATTTTATCGAAATCGGCAACTTTTTGATTCAGAAAGGTTGCCTTACGTCGAAATCTAATAGTTTATTAAGGTTTTCGTTACTAAAATGCCCAAAGACGCCGATTTTGACTAGAATTTGATAGATATTGACATGAATATATAACTGTTTGTATCAAAAAATGATAGTTTAAACTGATATTTGCAGTTTTGATGCGGTTTTAGATACGATATGAATCGAAGAAGCCGATTTTGACTGGAATCTGTTTAAAATGACAAAGAAAAACCTATTATCAATTCAAGGAAGTGAATTTTTAAGTAGTTATCTGCAGTTTTAATGTAACTGCAAATATCAGTTTAAACTATCATTTTTTGATACAAACAGTTATATATTCATGTCAATATCTTTCAAATTCTAGTCAAAATCGGCGTCTTTGGGCATTTTAGTAACGAAAACCTTAATAAACTATTAGATTTCGACGTAAGGCAACCTTTCTGAGTCAAATAGTTGCCGATTTCGATAAAATCTTAGTGAGAATCTGCTTTTTCGCCTCTTATTGTACCCAAATCTACCTTAGAAATGCAGATATATACTTAAAACACCTTCTTTTGGGACAAATAATTGGTTTTCGCCCTTGATTTACGGAAGATTATAGCCAAAACATGCATTTTCATAACTTAGCGAACTGAAATCTACATTAAAACTGCAGATAACTACTTAAAAATTCACTTCCTTGAATTGATAATAGGTTTTTCTTTGTCATTTTAAACAGATTCCAGTCAAAATCGGCTTCTTCGATTCATATCGTATCTAAAACCGCATCAAAACTGCAAATATCAGTTTAAACTATCATTTTTTGATACAAACAGTTATATATTCATGTCAATATCTTTCAAATTCTAGTCAAAATCGGCGTCTTTGGGCATTTTCGTAACGAAAACCTTAATAAACTATTAGATTTCGACGTAAGGCAACCTTTCTGAGTCAAATAGTTGCCGATTTCGATAAAATCTTAGTCAGAATCTGCTTTTTCGCCTCTTATTGTACCCAAATCTACCTTAGAAATGCAGATATATACTTAAAACACCTTCTTTTGGGACAAATAATTGGTTTTCGCCCTTGATTTACGGAAGATTATAGCCAAAACATGCATTTTCATAACTTAGCGAACTGAAATCTACATTAAAACTACAGATAACTACTTAAAAATTCATTTCCTTGAATTGATAATAGGTTTTTCTTTGTCATTTTAAACAGATTCCAGTCAAAATCGGCTTCTTCGACTCATATCGTACCTAAAACCGCATCAAAACCGCAAATATCAGTTTAAACTATCATTTTTTGATACAAACAGTTATATATTCATGTCAATATCTTTCAAATTCTAGTCAAAATCGACGTCTTTGGGCATTTTAGTAACGAAAACCTTAATAAACTATTAGATTTCGACGTAAGGCAACCTTTCTGAGTCAAATAGTTGCCGATTTCGATAAAATCTTAGTGAGAATCTGCTTTTTCGCCTCTTATTGTACCCAAATCTACCTTAGAAATGCAGATATATACTTAAAACACCTTCTTTTGGGACAAATAATTGGTTTTCGCCCTTGATTTACGGAAGATTATAGCCAAAACATGCATTTTCATAATTTAGCGAACTGAAATCTACATTAAAACTGCAGATAACTACTTAAAAATTCACTTCCTTGAATTGATAATAGGTTTTTCTTTGTCATTTTAAACAGATTCCAGTCAAAATCGGCTTCTTCGATTCATATCGTATCTAAAACCGCATCAAAACTGCAAATATCAGTTTAAACTATCATTTTTTGATACAAACAGTTATATATTCATGTCAATATCTTTCAAATTCTAGTCAAAATCGGCGTCTTTGGGCATTTTCGTAACGAAAACCTTAATAAACTATTAGATTTCGACGTAAGGCAACCTTTCTGAGTCAAATAGTTGCCGATTTCGATAAAATCTTAGTCAGAATCTGCTTTTTCGCCTCTTATTGTACCCAAATCTACCTTAGAAATGCAGATATATACTTAAAACACCTTCTTTTGGGACAAATAATTGGTTTTCGCCCTTGATTTACGGAAGATTATAGCCAAACATGCATTTTCATAACTTAGCGAACTGAAATCTACATTAAAACTACAGATAACTACTTAAAAATTCACTTCCTTGAATTGATAATAGGTTTTTCTTTGTCATTTTAAACAGATTCCAGTCAAAATCGGCTTCTTCGACTCATATCGTACCTAAAACCGCATCAAAACTGCAAATATCAGTTTAAACTATCATTTTTTGATACAAACAGTTATATATTCATGTCAATATCTTTCAAATTCTAGTCAAAATCGGCGTCTTTATGCATTTTAGTAACGAAAACCTTAATAAACTATTAGATTTCGACGTTAGGCAATCATTCTGAGTCAAATAGTTGCCGATTTCGATAAAATCTTAGTCAGAATCTGCTTTTTCGCCTCTTATTGTACCCAAATCTACCTTAGAATTGCAGATATATACTTAAAACACCTTCTTTTGGGACAAATAATTGGTTTTCGCCCTTGATTTACGGAAGATTATAGCCAAAACATGCATTTTCATAACTTAGCGAACTGAAATCTACATTAAAACTGCAGATAACTACTTAAAAATTTACTTCCTTGAATTGATAATAGGTTTTTCTTTGTCATTTTAAACAGATTCCAGTCAAAATCGGCTTCTTCGATTCATATCGTATCTAAAACCGCATCAAAACTGCAAATATCAGTTTAAACTATCAATTTTTGATAAAAACAGTTATATATTCATGTCAATATCTTTCAAATTCTAGTCAAAATCGGCGTCTTTGGGCATTTTAGTAACGAAAACCTTAATAAACTATTAGATTTCGACGTAAGGCAACCTTTCTGAGTCAAATAGTTGCCGATTTCGATAAAATCCTAGTCAGAATCTGCTTTTTTCGCCTCTTATTGTACCCAATTCTACCTTAGAAATGCAGATATATACTCAAAACACCTTCTTTTGGGACAAATAATTGGTTTTCGCCCTTGATTTACGGAAGATTATAGCCAAAACATGCATTTTCATAACTTAGCGAACTGAAATCTACATTAAAACTGCAGATAACTACTTAAAAATTCACTTCCTGGAATTGATAATAGGTTTTTCTTTGTCATTTTAAACAGATTCCAGTCAAAATCGGCTTCTTCGACTCATATCGTACCTAAAACCACATCAAAACTGCAAATATCAGTTTAAACTATCATTTTTTGATACAAACAGTTATATATTCATGTCAATATCTTTCAAATTCAAGTCAAAACCGACGTCTTTGGGCATTTTAGTAACGAAAACCTTAATAAACTATTAGATTTCGACGTAAGGCAACCTTTCTGAGTCAAATAGTTGCCGATTTCGATAAAATCTTAGTCAGAATCTACTTTTTCGCCTCTTATTGTACCCAAATCTACCTTAGAAATGCAGATATATACTTAAAACACCTTCTTTTGGGACAAATAATTGGTTTTCGCCCTTGATTTACGGAAGATAATAGCCAAAACATGCATTTTCATAACTTAGCGAACTGAAATCTACATTAAAACTGCAGATAACTACTTAAAAATTCACTTCCTTGAATTGATAATAGGTTTTCCTTTGTCATTTTAAACAGATTCCAGTCAAAATCGGCTTCTTCGATTCATATCGTATCTAAAACCGCATCAAAACTGCAAATATCAGTTTAAACTATCATTTTTTGATACAAACAGTTATATATTCATTTCAATATCTTTCAAATTCTAGTCAAAATCGGCGTCTTTGGGCATTTTAGCAACGAAAACCTTAATAAACTATTAGATTTCGACGTAAGGCAACCTTTCTGAGTCAAATAGTTGCCGATTTCGATAAAATCTTAGTCAGAATCTGCTTTTTCGCCTCTTATTGTATTATCAATTCAAGGAAGTGAATTTTTAAGTAGTTATCTGCAGTTTTAATGTAGATTTCAGTTCGCTAAGTTATGAAAATGCATGTTTTGGCTATAATCTTCTGTAAATCAAGGGCGAAAACCAATTATTTGTCCCAAAAGAAGGTGTTTTAAGTATATATCTGCATTTCTAAGGTAGATTTGGGTACAATAAGAGGCGAAAAAGCAGATTGCTTTACGTCGAAATCTAATAGTTTATTAAGGTTTTCGTTACTAAAGTGCCCAAAGACGCCGATTTTGACTAGAATTTGAAGGATATTGACATGAACATATAACTGTTTGTATCAAAAAATGATAGTTTAAACTGATATTTGCAGTTTTGATGCGGTTTTAGATACGATATGAATCGAAGAAGCCGATTTTGACTGGAATCTGTTTAAAATGACAAAGAGAAACCTATTATCAATTCAAGGAAGTGAATTTTTAAGTAGTTATCTGCAGTTTTAATGTAGATTTTAGTTCGCTAAGTTATGAAAATGCATGTTTTGGCTATAATCTTCCGTAAATCAAATGCCCAAACACGCCGGTTTTGACTAGAATTTGAAAGATATTGAAATGAATATATAACTGTTTGTATCAAAAAATGATAGTTTAAACTGATATTTGCAGTTTTGATGCGGTTTTAGGTACGATATGAGTCGAAGAAGCCGATTTTGACTGAAATCTGTTTAAAATGACAAAGAAAAACCTATTATCAATTCAAGGAAGTGAATTTTTAAGTAGTTATCTGCAGTTTTAATGTAGATTTCAGTTCGCTAAGTTATGAAAATGCATGTTTTGGCTATAATCTTCCGTAAATCAAGGGCGAAAACCAATTATTTGTCACAAAAGAAGGTGTTTTAAGTATATATCTGCATTTCTAAGGTAGATTTGGGTACAATAAGAGGCGAAAAAGCAGATTCTGACTAAGATTTTATCGAAATCGGCAACTATTTGGCTCAGAAAGGTTGCCTTACGTCGAAATCTAATAGTTTATTAAGGTTTTCGTTACTAAAATGCCCAAAGACGCCGATTTTGACTAGAATTTGATAGATATTGACATGAATATATAACTGTTTGTATCAAAAAATGATAGTTTAAACTGATATTTGCAGTTTTGATGCGGTTTTAGGTACGATATGAATCGAAGAAGCCGATTTTGACAGGAATCTGTTTAAAATGACAAAGAAAAACCTATTATCAATTCAAGGAAGTGAATTTTTAAGTAGTTATCTGCAGTTTTAATGTAGATTTCAGTTCGCTAAGTTATGAAAATGCATGTTTTGGCTATAATCTTCCGTAAATCAAGGGCGAAAACCAATTATTTGTCCCAAAAGAAGGTGTTTTAAGTATATATCTGCATTTCTAAGGTAGATTTGGGTACAATAAGAGGCGAAAAAGCAGATTCTGACTAAGATTTTATCGAAATCGGCAACTATTTGACTCAGAAAGGTTGCCTTACGTCGAAATCTAATAGTTTATTGAGGTTTTCGTTACTAAAATGCCCAAAGACGCCGATTTTGACTAGAATTTGAAAGATATTGACATGAATATATAACTGTTTGTATCAAAAAATGATAGTTTAAACTGATATTTGCAGTTTTGATGCGGTTTTGGGTACGATATGAGTCGAAGAAGCCGATTTTGACTGGAATCTGTTTAAAATGACAAAAAAAACTTATTATCAATTCAAGGAAGTGAATTTTTAAGTAGTTATCTGCAGTTTTAATGTAGATTTCAGTTCGCTAAGTTATGAAAATGCATGTTTTGGCTATAATCTTCCGTAAATCAAGGGCGAAAACCAATTATTTGTCCCAAAAGAAGGTGTTTTAAGTATATATCTGCATTTCTAAGGTAGATTTGGGTACAATAAGACGCGAAAAAGCAGATTCTGACTAAGATTTTATCGAAATCGGCAACTATTTGACTCAGAAAGGTTGCCTTACGTCGAAATCTAATAGTTTATTAAGGTTTTCGTTACTAAAATGCCCAAAGACGCCGATTTTGACTAGAATTTGAAAGATATTGAAATTAATATATAACTGTTTGTATCAAAAAATGATAGTTTAAACTGATATTTGCAGTTTTGATGCGGTTTTAGGTACGATATGAGTCGAAGAAGCCGATTTTGACTGGAATCTGTTTAAAATGACAAAAAAAACTTATTATCAATTCAAGGAAGTGAATTTTTAAGTAGTTATCTGCAGTTTTAATGTAGATTTCAGTTCGCTAAGTTATGAAAATGCATGTTTTGGCTATAATCTTCCGTAAATCAAGGGCGAAAACCAATTATTTGTCCCAAAAGAAGGTGTTTTAAGTATATATCTGCATTTCTAAGGTAGATTTGGGTACAATAAGAGGCGAAAAAGCAGATTCTGACTAAGATTTTATCGAAATCGGCAACTATTTGACTCAGAAAGGTTGCCTTACGTCGAAATCTAATAGTTTATTAAGGTTTTCGTTACTAATATGCCCAAAGACGCCCATTTTGACTAGAATTTGAAAGATATTGACATGAATATATAACTGTTTGTATCAAAAAATGATAGTTTAAACTGATATTTGCAGTTTTGATGCGGTTTTAGATACGATATGAATCGAAGAAGCCGATTTTGACTGGAATCTGTTTAAAATGACAAAGAAAAACCTACTATCAATTCAAGGAAGTGAATTTTTAAGTAGTTATCTGCAGTTTTAATGTAGATTTCAGTTCGCTAAGTTATGAAAATGCATGTTTTGGCTATAATCTTCCGTAAATCAAGGGCGAAAACCAATTATTTTTCCCAAAAGAAGGTTTTTTAAGTATATATCTGCATTTCTAAGGTAGATTTGGGTACAATAAGCGGCGAAAAAGCAGATTCTGACTAAGATTTTATCGAAATCGGCAACTATTTGACTCAGAAAGGTTGCCTTACGTCGAAATCTAATAGTTTATTAAGGTTTTCGTTATTAAAATGCCCAAAGACGCCGATTTTGACTAGAATTTGAAAGATATTGACATGAATATATAACTGTTTGTATCAAAAAATGATAGTTTAAACTGATATTTGCAGTTTTGATGCGGTTTTAGATACGATATGAATCGAAGAAGCCGATTTTGACTGGAATCTGTTTAAAATGACAAAGAAAAACCTATTATCAATTCAAGGAAGTGAATTTTTAAGTAGTTATCTGCAATTTTAATGTAGATTTCAGTTCGCTAAGTTATGAAAATGCATGTTTTGGCTATAATCTTCCGTAAATCAAGGGCGAAAACCAATTATTTGTCCCAAAAGAAGGTGTTTTAAGTATATATCTGCATTTCTAAGGTAGATTTTGGTACAATAAGAGGCGAAAAAGCAGATTCTGACTAAGATTTTATCGAAATCGGCAACTATTTGACTCAGAAAGGTTGCCTTACGTCGAAATCTAATAGTTTATTAAGGTTTTCGTTACTAAAATGCCCAAAGACGCCGATTTTGACTAGAATTTGAAAGATATTGACATGAATATATAACTGTTTGTATCAAAAAATGATAGTTTAAACTGATATTTGCAGTTTTGATGCGGTTTTAGATACGAAATGAATCGAAGAAGCCGATTTTGGCAGGAATCTGTTTAAAATGACAAAGAAGAACCTATTATCAATTCAAGGAAGTAAATTTTTAAGTAGTTATCTGCAGTTTTAATGTAGATTTCAGTTCGCTAAGTTATGAAAATGCATGTTTTGGCTATAATCTTCCGTAAATCAAGGGCGAAAACCAATTATTTGTCCCAAAAGAAGGTGTTTTAAGTATATATCTGCATTTCTAAGGTAGATTTGGGTACAATAAGAGGCGAAAAAGCAGATTCTAACTAAGATTTTATCGAAATCGGCAACTATTTGACTCAGAAAGGTTGCCTTACGTCGAAATCTAATAGTTTATTAGGGTTTTCGTTACTAAAATGCCCAAAGACGCCGATTTTGACTAGAATTTGAAAGATATTGACATGAATATATCAAAAAATGATAGTTTAAACTGATATTTGCAGTTTTGATGCGGTTTTAGATACAATATGAATCGAAGAAGCCGATTTTGACTGGAATCTGTTTAAAATGACAAAGAAAAACCTATTATCAATTCAAGGAAGTGAATTTTTAAGTAGTTATCTGCAGTTTTAATGTAGATTTCAGTTCGCTAAGTTATGAAAATGCATGTTTTGGCTATAATCTTCCGTAAATCAAGGGCGAAAACCAATTATTTTTCCCAAAAGAAGGTGTTTTAAGTATATATCTGCATTTCTAAGGTAGATTTGGGTACAATAAGCGGCGAAAAAGCAGATTCTGACTAAGATTTTATCGAAATCGGCAACTATTTGACTCAGAAAGGTTGCCTTACGTCGAAATCTAATAGTTTATTAAGGTTTTCGTTATTAAAATGCCCAAAGACGCCGATTTTGACTAGAATTTGAAAGATATTGACATGAATATATAACTGTTTGTATCAAAAAATGATAGTTTAAACTGATATTTGCAGTTTTGATGCGGTTTTAGATACGATATGAATCGAAGAAGCCGATTTTGACTGGAATCTGTTTAAAATGACAAAGAAAAACCTATTATCAATTCAAGGAAGTTAATTTTTAAGTAGTTATCTGCAGTTTTAATGTAGATTTCAGTTCGCTAAGTTATGAAAATGCATGTTTTGGCTATAATCTTCCGTAAATCAAGGGCGAAAACCAATTATTTGTCCCAAAAGAAGGTGTTTTAAGTATATATCTGCATTTCTAAGGTAGATTTGGGTACAATAAGAGGCGAAAAAGCAGATTCTGACTAAGATTTTATCGAAATCGGCAACTATTTGACTCAGAAAGGTTGCCTTACGTCGAAATCTAATAGCTTATTAAGGTTTTCGTTACTAAAATGCCCAAAGACGCCGATTTTGACTAGAATTTGAAAGATATTGACATGAATATATAACTGTTTGTATCAAAAAATGATAGTTTAAACTGATATTTGCAGTTTTGATGCGGTTTTAGATACGATATGAATCGAAGAAGCCGATTTTGGCAGGAATCTGTTTAAAATGACAAAGAAAAACCTATTATCAATTCAAGGAAGTAAATTTTTAAGTAGTTATCTGCAGTTTTAATGTAGATTTCAGTTCGCTAAGTTATAAAAATGCATGTTTTGGCTATAATCTTCCGTAAATCAAGGGCGAAAACCAATTATTTGTCCCAAAAGAAGGTGTTTTAAGTATATATCTGCATTTCTAAGGTAGATTTGCGTACAATAAGAGGCGAAAAAGCAGATTCTAACTAAGATTTTATCGAAATCGGCAACTATTTGACTCAGAAAGGTTGCCTTACGTCGAAATCTAATAGTTTATTAGGGTTTTCGTTACTAAAATGCCCAAAGACGCCGATTTTGACTAGAATTTGAAAGATATTGACATGAATATATCAAAAAATGATAGCTAAACTGATATTTGCAGTTTTGATGCGGTTTTAGATACGATATGATTCGAAGAAGCCGATTTTGACTGGAATCTGTTTAAAATGACAAAGAAAAACCTATTATCAATTCAAGGAAGTGAATTTTTAAGTAGTTATCTGCAGTTTTAATGTAGATTTCAGTTCGCTTAGTTATGAAAATGCATGTTTTGGCTATAATCTTCCGTAAATCAAGGGCGAAAACCAATTATTTGTCCCAAAAGAAGGTGTTTTAAGTATATATCTGCATTTCTAAGGTAGATTTGGGTACAATAAGAGGCGAAAAAGCAGATTCTGACTAAGATTTTATCGAAATCGGCAACTATTTGACTCAGAAAGGTTGCCTTACGTCGAAATCTAATAGTTTATTAAGGTTTTCGTTACTAAAATGCCCAAAGACGCCGATTTTGACTAGAATTTGAAAGATATTGACATGAATATATAACTGTTTGTATCAAAAAATGATAGTTTAAACTGATATTTGCAGTTTTGATGCGGTTTTAGGTACGATATGAATCGAAGAAGCCTATTTTGGCAGGAATCTGTTTAAAATGACAAAGAAAAACCTATTATCAATTCAAGGAAGTGAATTTTTAAGTAGTTATCTGCAGTTTTAATGTAGATTTCAGTTCGCTAAGTTATGAAAATGCATGTTTTGGCTATAATCTTCCGTAAATCAAGGGCGAAAACCAATTATTTGTCCCAAAAGAAGGTGTTTTAAGTATATATCTGCATTTCTAAGGTAGATTTGGGTACAATAAGAGGCGAAAAAGCAGATTCTAACTAAGATTTTATCGAAATCGGCAACTATTTGACTCAGAAAGGTTGCCTTACGTCGAAATCTAATAGTTTATTAGGGTTTTCGTTACTAAAATGCCCAAAGACGCCGATTTTGACTAGAATTTGAAAGATATTGACATGAATATATCAAAAAATGATAGTTTAAACTGATATTTGCAGTTTTGATGCGGTTTTAGATACGATATGAATCGAAGAAGCCGATTTTGACTGGAATCTGTTTAAAATGACAAAGAAAAACCTATTATCAATTCAAGGAAGTGAATTTTTAAGTAGTTATCTGCAATTTTAATGTAGATTTCAGTTCGCTAAGTTATGAAAATGCATGTTTTGGCTATAATCTTCCGTAAATCAAGGGCGAAAATCAATTATTTGTCCCAAAAGAAGGTGTTTTAAGTATATATCTGCATTTCTAAGGTAGATTTGGGTACAATAAGTGGCGAAAAAGCAGATTCTGACTAAGATTTTATCGAAATCGGCAACTATTTGACTCAGAAAGGTTGCCTTACGTCGAAATCTAATAGTTTATTAAGGTTTTCGTTACTAAAATGCCCAAAGACGCCGATTTTGACTAGAATTTGAAAGATATTGACATGAATATATAACTGTTTGTATCAAAAAATGATAGTTTAAACTGATATTTGCAGTTTTGATGCGGTTTTAGGTACGATATGAGTCGAAGAAGCCGATTTTGACTGGAATCTGTTTAAAATGACAAAGAAAAACCTATTATCAATTCAAGGAAGTGAATTTTTAAGTAGTTATCTGCAGTTTTAATGTAGATTTCAGTTCGCTAAGTTATGAAAATGCATGTTTTGGCTATAATCTTCCGTAAATCAAGGGCGAAAACCAATTATTTGTCCCAAAAGAAGGGGTTTTAAGTATATATCTGCATTTCTAAGGTAGATTTGGGTACAATAAGAGGCGAAAAAGCAGATTCTGACTAAGATTTTAACGAAATCGGCAACTATTTGACTCAGAAAGATTGCCTTACGTCGAAATCTAATAGTTTATTAAGGTTTTCGTTACTAAAATGCCCAAAGACGCCGATTTTGACTAGAATTTGAAAGATATTGACATGAATATATAACTGTTTGTATCAAAAAATGATAGTTTAAACTGATATTTGCAGTTTTGATGCGGTTTTAGATACGATATGAATCGAAGAAGCCGATTTTGACTGGAATCTGTTTAAAACGACAAAGAAAAACCTATTATCAATTCAAGGAAGTAAATTTTTAAGTAGTCATCTGCAGTTTTAATGTAGATTTCAGTTCGCTAAGTTATGAAAATGCATGTTTTGGCTATAATCTTCCGTAAATCAAGGGCGAAAACCAATTATTTGTCGCAAAAGAAGGTGTTTTAAGTATATATCTGCATTTCTAAGGTAGATTTGGGTACAATAAGAGGCGAAAAAGCAGATTCTGACTAAGATTTTATCGAAATCGGCAACTATTTGACTCAGAAAGGTTGCCTTACGTCGAAATCTAGTAGTTTATTAAGGTTTTCGTTACTAAAATGCCCAAAGACGCCGATTTTAAATAGAATTTGAAAGATATTGACATGAATATATAACTGTTTGTATCAAAAAATGATAGTTTAAACTGATATTTGCAGTTTTGATGAGGTTTTAGATACGATATGAATCGAAGAAGCCGATTTTGACTGGAATCTGTTTAAAATGACAAAGAAAAACCTATTATCAATTCAAGGAAGTGAATTTTTAAGTAGTTTTCTGCAGTTTTAATGTAGATTTCAGTTCGCTAAGTTATGAAAATGCATGTTTTGGCTATAATCGTCCGTAAATCAAGGGCGAAAACCAATTATTTGTCCCAAAAGAAGGTGTTTTAAGTATATATCTGCATTTCTAAGGTAGATTTGGGTACAATAAGAGGCGAAAAAGCAGATTCTGACTAAGATTTTATCGAAATCGGCAACTATTTGACTCAGAAAGGTTGCCTTACGTCGAAATCTAATAGTTTATTAAGGTTTTCGTTATTAAAATGCCCAAAGACGCCGATTTTGACTAGAATTTGAAAGATATTGACATGAATATATAACTGTTTGTATCAAAAAATGATAGTTTAAACTGATATTTGCAGTTTTGATGTGGTTTTAGATACGATATGAATCGAAGAAGCCGATTTTGTCTGGAATCTGTTTAAAATGACAAAGAAAAACCTATTATCAATTCAAGGAAGTGAATTTTTAAGTAGTTATCTGCAGTTTTAATGTAGATTTCAGTTCGCTAAGATATGAAAATGCATGTTTTGGCTATAATCTTCCGTAAATCAAGGGCGAAAACTAATTATTTGTCCCAAAAGAAGGTGTTTTAAGTATATATCTGCATTTCTAAGGTAGATTTGGGTACAATAAGAGGCGAAAAAGCAGATTCTGACTAAGATTTTATCGAAATCGGCAACTATTTGACTCAGAAAGGTTGCCTTACGTCGAAATCTAATAGTTTATTAAGGTTTTCGTTACTAAAATGCCCAAAGACGCCGATTTTGACTAGAATTTGAAAGATATTGACATGAATATATAACTGTTTGTATCAAAAAATGATAGTTTAAACTGATATTTGCAGTTTGGATGCGGTTTTAGGTACGATATGAGTCGAAGAAGCCGATTTTGACTGGAATCTGTTTAAAATGACAAAGAAAAACCTATTATCAATTCAAGGAAGTGAATTTTTAAGTAGTTATCTGCAGTTTTAATGTAGATTTCAGTTCGCTAAGTTATGAAAATGCATGTTTTGGCTCTAATCTTCCGTAAATCAAGGGCGAAAACCAATTATTTGTCCCAAAAGAAGGTGTTTTAAGTATATATCTGCATTTCTAAGGTAGATTTGGGTACAATAAGATTGGAAAAAGCAGATTCTGACTAAGATTTTATCGAAATCGGCAACTATTTGACTCAGAAAGGTTGCCTTACGTCGAAATCTAATAGTTTATTAAGGTTTTCGTTACTAAAATGCCCAAAGACGCCGATTTTGACTAGAATTTGAAAGATATTGACATGAATATATAACTGTTTGTATCAAAAAATGATAGTTTAAACTGTTATTTGCAGTTTTGATGCGGTTTTAGATACGATATGAATCGAAGAAGCCGATTTTGACTGGAATCTGTTAAAAATGACAAAGAAAAACATATTATCAATTCAAGGAAGTAAATTTTTAAATAGTTATCTGCAGTTTTAATGTAGATTTCAGTTCGCTAAGTTATGAAAATGCATGTTTTGGCTATAATCTTCCGTAAATCAAGGGCAAAAACCAATTATTTGTCGCAAAAGAAGGTGTTTTAAATATATATCTGCATTTCTAAGGTAGATTTGGGTACAATAAGAGGCGAAAAAGCAGATTTTGACTAAGATTTTATCGAAATCGGCAACTATTTGACTCAGAAAGGTTGCCTTACGTCGAAATCAAATAGTTTATTAAGGTTTTCGTTACTAAAATGCCCAAAGACGCCGATTTTGACTAGAATTTGAAAGATATTGACATGAATATATAACTGTTTGTATCAAAAAATGATAGTTTAAGCTGATATTTGCAGTCTTGATGCGATTTTAGATACGATATGAATCGAAGAAGCCGATTTTGACTGGAATCTGTTTAAAATGACAAAGAAAAACCTATTATCAATTCAAGGAAGTGAATTTTTAAGTAGTTATCTGCAGTTTTAATGTAGATTTCAGTTCGCTAAGTTATGAAAATGCATGTTTTGGCTATAATCTTCCGTAAATCAAGGGCGAAAACCAATTATTTGTCCCAAAAGAAGGTGTTTTAAGTATATATCTGCATTTCTAAGGTAGATTTGGGTACAATAAGAGGCGAAAAAGCAGATTCTGACTAAGATATTATCGAAATCGGCAACTATTTGACTCAGAAAGGTTGCCTTACGTCGAAATCTAATAGTTTATTAAGGTTTTCATTATTAAAATGCCCAAAGACGCCGATTTTGACTAGAATTTCAAAGATATTGACATGAATATATAACTGTTTGTATCAAAAAATGATAGTTTAAACTGATATTTGCAGTTTTGATGCGGTTTTAGATACGATATGAATCGAAGAAGCCGATTTTGACTGGAATCTGTTTAAAATGACAAAGAAAAACCTATTATCAATTCAAGGAAGTGAATTTTTAAGTAGTTATCTGCAGTTTTAATGTAGATTTCAGTTCGCTTAGTTATGAAAATGCATGTTTTGGCTATAATCTTCCGTAAATCAATTGCGAAAACCAATTATTTGTCCCAAAAGAAGGTGTTTTAAGTATATATCTGCATTTCTAAGGTAGATTTGGGTACAATAAGAGGCGAAAAAGCAGATTCTGACTAAGATTTTATCGAAATCGGCAACTATTTGACTCAGAAAGGTTGCCTTACGTCGAAATCTAATAGTTTATTAAGGTTTTCGTTACTAAAATGCCCAAAGACGCCGATTTTGACTAGAATTTGAAAGATATTGACATGAATATATAACTGTTTGTATCAAAAAATGATAGTTTAAACTGATATTTGCAGTTTTGATGCGGTTTTAGATACGATATGAATCGAAGAAGCCTATTTTGGCAGGAATCTGTTTAAAATGACAAAGAAAAACCTATTATCAATTCAAGGAAGTGAATTTTTAAGTAGTTATCTGCAGTTTTAATGTAGATTTCAGTTCGCTAAGTTATGAAAATGCATGTTTTGGCTATAATCTTCCGTAAATCAAGGGCGAAAACCAATTATTTGTCCCAAAAGAAGGTGTTTTAAGTATATATCTGCATTTCTAAGGTAGATTTGGGTACAATAAGAGGCGAAAAAGCAGATTCTAACTAAGATTTTATCGAAATCGGCAACTATTTGACTCAGAAAGGTTGCCTTACGTCGAAATCTAATAGTTTATTAGGGTTTTCGTTACTAAAATGCCCAAAGACGCCGATTTTGACTAGAATTTGAAAGATATTGACATGAATATATCAAAAAATGATAGTTTAAACTGATATTTGCAGTTTTGATGCGGTTTTAGATACGATATGAATCGAAGAAGCCGATTTTGACTGGAATCTGTTTAAAATGACAAAGAAAAACCTATTATCAATTCAAGGAAGTGAATTTTTAAGTAGTTATCTGCAATTTTAATGTAGATTTCAGTTCGCTAAGTTATGAAAATGCATGTTTTGGCTATAATCTTCCGTAAATCAAGGGCGAAAACCAATTATTTTTCCCAAAAGAAGGTGTTTTAAGTATATATCTGCATTTCTAAGGTAGATTTGGGTACAATAAGCGGCGAAAAAGCAGATTCTGACTAAGATTTTATCGAAATCGGCAACTATTTGACTCAGAAAGGTTGCCTTACGTCGAAATCTAATAGTTTATTAAGGTTTTCGTTATTAAAATGCCCAAAGACGCCGATTTTGACTAGAATTTGAAAGATATTGACATGAATATATAACTGTTTGTATCAAAAAATGATAGTTTAAACTGATATTTGCAGTTTTGATGCGGTTTTAGATACGATATGAATCGAAGAAGCCGATTTTGACTGGAATCTGTTTAAAATGACAAAGAAAAACCTATTATCAATTCAAGGAAGTTAATTTTTAAGTAGTTATCTGCAGTTTTAATGTAGATTTCAGTTCGCTAAGTTATGAAAATGCATGTTTTGGCTATAATCTTCCGTAAATCAAGGGCGAAAACCAATTATTTGTCCCAAAAGAAGGTGTTTTAAGTATATATCTGCATTTCTAAGGTAGATTTGGGTACAATAAGAGGCGAAAAAGCAGATTCTGACTAAGATTTTATCGAAATCGGCAACTATTTGACTCAGAAAGGTTGCCTTACGTCGAAATCTAATAGCTTATTAAGGTTTTCGTTACTAAAATGCCCAAAGACGCCGATTTTGACTAGAATTTGAAAGATATTGACATGAATATGTAACTGTTTGTATCAAAAAATGATAGTTTAAACTGATATTTGCAGTTTTGATGCGGTTTTAGATACGATATGAATCGAAGAAGCCGATTTTGGCAGGAATCTGTTTAAAATGACAAAGAAAAACCTATTATCAATTCAAGGAAGTAAATTTTTAAGTAGTTATCTGCAGTTTTAATGTAGATTTCAGTTCGCTAAGTTATAAAAATGCATGTTTTGGCTATAATCTTCCGTAAATCAAGGGCGAAAACCAATTATTTGTCCCAAAAGAAGGTGTTTTAAGTATATATCTGCATTTCTAAGGTAGATTTGCGTACAATAAGAGGCGAAAAAGCAGATTCTAACTAAGATTTTATCGAAATCGGCAACTATTTGACTCAGAAAGGTTGCCTTACGTCGAAATCTAATAGTTTATTAGGGTTTTCGTTACTAAAATGCCCAAAGACGCCGATTTTGACTAGAATTTGAAAGATATTGACATGAATATATCAAAAAATGATAGCTAAACTGATATTTGCAGTTTTGATGCGGTTTTAGATACGATATGAATCGAAGAAGCCGATTTTGACTGGAATCTGTTTAAAATGACAAAGAAAAACCTATTATCAATTCAAGGAAGTGAATTTTTAAGTAGTTATCTGCAGTTTTAATGTAGATTTCAGTTCGCTTAGTTATGAAAATGCATGTTTTGGCTATAATCTTCCGTAAATCAAGGGCGAAAACCAATTATTTGTCCCAAAAGAAGGTGTTTTAAGTATATATCTGCATTTCTAAGGTAGATTTGGGTACAATAAGAGGCGAAAAAGCAGATTCTGACTAAGATTTTATCGAAATCGGCAACTATTTGACTCAGAAAGGTTGCCTTACGTCGAAATCTAATAGTTTATTAAGGTTTTCGTTACTAAAATGCCCAAAGACGCCGATTTTGACTAGAATTTGAAAGATATTGACATGAATATATAACTGTTTGTATCAAAAAATGATAGTTTAAACTGATATTTGCATTTTTGATGCGGTTTTAGATACGATATGAACCGAAGAAGCCTATTTTGGCAGGAATCTGTTTAAAATGACAAAGAAAAACCTATTATCAATTCAAGGAAGTGAATTTTTAAGTAGTTATCTGCAGTTTTAATGTAGATTTCAGTTCGCTAAGTTATGAAAATGCATGTTTTGGCTATAATCTTCCGTAAATCAAGGGCGAAAACCAATTATTTGTCCCAAAAGAAGGTGTTTTAAGTATATATCTGCATTTCTAAGGTAGATTTGGGTACAATAAGAGGCGAAAAAGCAGATTCTAACTAAGATTTTATCGAAATCGGCAACTATTTGACTCAGAAAGGTTGCCTTACGTCGAAATCTAATAGTTTATTAGGGTTTTCGTTACTAAAATGCCCAAAGACGCCGATTTTGACTAGAATTTGAAAGATATTGACATGAATATATCAAAAAATGATAGTTTAAACTGATATTTGCAGTTTTGATGCGGTTTTAGATACGATATGAATCGAAGAAGCCGATTTTGACTGGAATCTGTTTAAAATGACAAAGAAAAACCTATTATCAATTCAAGGAAGTGAATTTTTAAGTAGTTATCTGCAATTTTAATGTAGATTTCAGTTCGCTAAGTTATGAAAATGCATGTTTTGGCTATAATCTTCCGTAAATCAAGGGCGAAAATCAATTATTTGTCCCAAAAGAAGGTGTTTTAAGTATATATCTGCATTTCTAAGGTAGATTTGGGTACAATAAGTGGCGAAAAAGCAGATTCTGACTAAGATTTTATCGAAATCGGCAACTATTTGACTCAGAAAGGTTGCCTTACGTCGAAATCTAATAGTTTATTAAGGTTTTCGTTACTAAAATGCCCAAAGACGCCGATTTTGACTAGAATTTGAAAGATATTGACATGAATATATAACTGTTTGTATCAAAAAATGATAGTTTAAACTGATATTTGCAGTTTTGATGCGGTTTTAGGTACGATATGAGTCGAAGAAGCCGATTTTGACTGGAATCTGTTTAAAATGACAAAGAAAAACCTATTATCAATTCAAGGAAGTGAATTTTTAAGTAGTTATCTGCAGTTTTAATGTAGATTTCAGTTCGCTAAGTTATGAAAATGCATGTTTTGGCTATAATCTTCCGTAAATCAAGGGCGAAAACCAATTATTTGTCCCAAAAGAAGGGGTTTTAAGTATATATCTGCATTTCTAAGGTAGATTTGGGTACAATAAGAGGCGAAAAAGCAGATTCTGACTAAGATTTTAACGAAATCGGCAACTATTTGACTCAGAAAGGTTGCCTTACGTCGAAATCTAATAGTTTATTAAGGTTTTCGTTACTAAAATGCCCAAAGACGCCGATTTTGACTAGAATTTGAAAGATATTGACATGAATATATAACTGTTTGTATCAAAAAATGATAGTTTAAACTGATATTTGCAGTTTTGATGCGGTTTTAGATACGATATGAATCGAAGAAGCCGATTTTGACTGGAATCTGTTTAAAACGACAAAGAAAAACCTATTATCAATTCAAGGAAGTAAATTTTTAAGTAGTCATCTGCAGTTTTAATGTAGATTTCAGTTCGCTAAGTTATGAAAATGCATGTTTTGGCTATAATCTTCCGTAAATCAAGGGCGAAAACCAATTATTTGTCGCAAAAGAAGGTGTTTTAAGTATATATCTGCATTTCTAAGGTAGATTTGGGTACAATAAGAGGCGAAAAAGCAGATTCTGACTAAGATTTTATCGAAATCGGCAACTATTTGACTCAGAAAGGTTGCCTTACGTCGAAATCTAGTAGTTTATTAAGGTTTTCGTTACTAAAATGCCCAAAGACGCCGATTTTAAATAGAATTTGAAAGATATTGACATGAATATATAACTGTTTGTATCAAAAAATGATAGTTTAAACTGATATTTGCAGTTTTGATGAGGTTTTAGATACGATATGAATCGAAGAAGCCGATTTTGACTGGAATCTGTTTAAAATGACAAAGAAAAACCTATTATCAATTCAAGGAAGTGAATTTTTAAGTAGTTTTCTGCAGTTTTAATGTAGATTTCAGTTCGCTAAGTTATGAAAATGCATGTTTTGGCTATAATCGTCCGTAAATCAAGGGCGAAAACCAATTATTTGTCCCAAAAGAAGGTGTTTTAAGTATATATCTGCATTTCTAAGGTAGATTTGGGTACAATAAGAGGCGAAAAAGCAGATTCTGACTAAGATTTTATCGAAATCGGCAACTATTTGACTCAGAAAGGTTGCCTTACGTCGAAATCTAATAGTTTATTAAGGTTTTCGTTATTAAAATGCCCAAAGACGCCGATTTTGACTAGAATTTGAAAGATATTGACATGAATATATAACTGTTTGTATCAAAAAATGATAGTTTAAACTGATATTTGCAGTTTTGATGCGGTTTTAGATACGATATGAATCGAAGAAGCCGATTTTGACTGGAATCTGTTTAAAATGACAAAGAAAAACCTATTATCAATTCAAGGAAGTGAATTTTTAAGTAGTTATCTGCAGTTTTAATGTAGATTTCAGTTCGCTAAGATATGAAAATGCATGTTTTGGCTATAATCTTCCGTAAATCAAGGGCGAAAACCAATTATTTGTCCCAAAAGAAGGTGTTTTAAGTATATATCTGCATTTCTAAGGTAGATTTGGGTACAATAAGAGGCGAAAAAGCAGATTCTGACTAAGATTTTATCGAAATCGGCAACTATTTGACTCAGAAAGGTTGCCTTACGTCGAAATCTAATAGTTTATTAAGGTTTTCGTTACTAAAATGCCCAAAGACGCCGATTTTGACTAGAATTTGAAAGATATTGACATGAATATATAACTGTTTGTATCAAAAAATGATAGTTTAAACTGATATTTGCAGTTTGGATGCGGTTTTAGGTACGATATGAGTCGAAGAAGCCGATTTTGACTGGAATCTGTTTAAAATGACAAAGAAAAACCTATTATCAATTCAAGGAAGTGAATTTTTAAGTAGTTATCTGCAGTTTTAATGTAGATTTCAGTTCGCTAAGTTATGAAAATGCATGTTTTGGCTCTAATCTTCCGTAAATCAAGGGCGAAAACCAATTATTTGTCCCAAAAGAAGGTGTTTTAAGTATATATCTGCATTTCTAAGGTAGATTTGGGTACAATAAGATTCGAAAAAGCAGATTCTGACTAAGATTTTATCGAAATCGGCAACTATTTGACTCAGAAAGGTTGCCTTACGTCGAAATCTAATAGTTTATTAAGGTTTTCGTTACTAAAATGCCCAAAGACGCCGATTTTGACTAGAATTTGAAAGATATTGACATGAATATATAACTGTTTGTATCAAAAAATGATAGTTTAAACTGTTATTTGCAGTTTTGATGCGGTTTTAGATACGATATGAATCGAAGAAGCCGATTTTGACTGGAATCTGTTTAAAATGACAAAGAAAAACATATTATCAATTCAAGGAAGTAAATTTTTAAATAGTTATCTGCAGTTTTAATGTAGATTTCAGTTCGCTAAGTTATGAAAATGCATGTTTTGGCTATAATCTTCCGTAAATCAAGGGCAAAAACCAATTATTTGTCGCAAAAGAAGGTGTTTTAAATATATATCTGCATTTCTAAGGTAGATTTGGGTACAATAAGAGGCGAAAAAGCAGATTTTGACTAAGATTTTATCGAAATCGGCAACTATTTGACTCAGAAAGGTTGCCTTACGTCGAAATCAAATAGTTTATTAAGGTTTTCGTTACTAAAATGCCCAAAGACGCCGATTTTGACTAGAATTTGAAAGATATTGACATGAATATATAACTGTTTGTATCAAAAAATGATAGTTTAAGCTGATATTTGCAGTCTTGATGCGATTTTAGATACGATATGAATCGAAGAAGCCGATTTTGACTGGAATCTGTTTAAAATGACAAAGAAAAACCTATTATCAATTCAAGGAAGTTAATTTTTAAGTAGTTATCTGCAGTTTTAATGTAGATTTCAGTTCGCTAAGTTATGAAAATGCATGTTTTGGCTATAATCTTCCGTAAATCAAGGGCGAAAACCAATTATTTGTCCCAAAAGAAGGTGTTTTAAGTATATATCTGCATTTCTAAGGTAGATTTGGGTACAATAAGAGGCGAAAAAGCAGATTCTGACTAAGATTTTATCGAAATCGGCAACTATTTGACTCAGAAAGGTTGCCTTACGTCGAAATCTAATAGCTTATTAAGGTTTTCGTTACTAAAATGCCCAAAGACGCCGATTTTGACTAGAATTTGAAAGATATTGACATGAATATGTAACTGTTTGTATCAAAAAATGATAGTTTAAACTGATATTTGCAGTTTTGATGCGGTTTTAGATACGATATGAATCGAAGAAGCCGATTTTGGCAGGAATCTGTTTAAAATGACAAAGAAAAACCTATTATCAATTCAAGGAAGTAAATTTTTAAGTAGTTATCTGCAGTTTTAATGTAGATTTCAGTTCGCTAAGTTATAAAAATGCATGTTTTGGCTATAATCTTCCGTAAATCAAGGGCGAAAACCAATTATTTGTCCCAAAAGAAGGTGTTTTAAGTATATATCTGCATTTCTAAGGTAGATTTGCGTACAATAAGAGGCGAAAAAGCAGATTCTAACTAAGATTTTATCGAAATCGGCAACTATTTGACTCAGAAAGGTTGCCTTACGTCGAAATCTAATAGTTTATTAGGGTTTTCGTTACTAAAATGCCCAAAGACGCCGATTTTGACTAGAATTTGAAAGATATTGACATGAATATATCAAAAAATGATAGCTAAACTGATATTTGCAGTTTTGATGCGGTTTTAGATACGATATGAATCGAAGAAGCCGATTTTGACTGGAATCTGTTTAAAATGACAAAGAAAAACCTATTATCAATTCAAGGAAGTGAATTTTTAAGTAGTTATCTGCAGTTTTAATGTAGATTTCAGTTCGCTTAGTTATGAAAATGCATGTTTTGGCTATAATCTTCCGTAAATCAAGGGCGAAAACCAATTATTTGTCCCAAAAGAAGGTGTTTTAAGTATATATCTGCATTTCTAAGGTAGATTTGGGTACAATAAGAGGCGAAAAAGCAGATTCTGACTAAGATTTTATCGAAATCGGCAACTATTTGACTCAGAAAGGTTGCCTTACGTCGAAATCTAATAGTTTATTAAGGTTTTCGTTACTAAAATGCCCAAAGACGCCGATTTTGACTAGAATTTGAAAGATATTGACATGAATATATAACTGTTTGTATCAAAAAATGATAGTTTAAACTGATATTTGCATTTTTGATGCGGTTTTAGATACGATATGAACCGAAGAAGCCTATTTTGGCAGGAATCTGTTTAAAATGACAAAGAAAAACCTATTATCAATTCAAGGAAGTGAATTTTTAAGTAGTTATCTGCAGTTTTAATGTAGATTTCAGTTCGCTAAGTTATGAAAATGCATGTTTTGGCTATAATCTTCCGTAAATCAAGGGCGAAAACCAATTATTTGTCCCAAAAGAAGGTGTTTTAAGTATATATCTGCATTTCTAAGGTAGATTTGGGTACAATAAGAGGCGAAAAAGCAGATTCTAACTAAGATTTTATCGAAATCGGCAACTATTTGACTCAGAAAGGTTGCCTTACGTCGAAATCTAATAGTTTATTAGGGTTTTCGTTACTAAAATGCCCAAAGACGCCGATTTTGACTAGAATTTGAAAGATATTGACATGAATATATCAAAAAATGATAGTTTAAACTGATATTTGCAGTTTTGATGCGGTTTTAGATACGATATGAATCGAAGAAGCCGATTTTGACTGGAATCTGTTTAAAATGACAAAGAAAAACCTATTATCAATTCAAGGAAGTGAATTTTTAAGTAGTTATCTGCAGTTTTAATGTAGATTTCAGTTCGCTAAGATATGAAAATGCATGTTTTGGCTATAATCTTCCGTAAATCAAGGGCGAAAACCAATTATTTGTCCCAAAAGAAGGTGTTTTAAGTATATATCTGCATTTCTAAGGTAGATTTGGGTACAATAAGAGGCGAAAAAGCAGATTCTGACTAAGATTTTATCGAAATCGGCAACTATTTGACTCAGAAAGGTTGCCTTACGTCGAAATCTAATAGTTTATTAAGGTTTTCGTTACTAAAATGCCCAAAGACGCCGATTTTGACTAGAATTTGAAAGATATTGACATGAATATATAACTGTTTGTATCAAAAAATGATAGTTTAAACTGATATTTGCAGTTTGGATGCGGTTTTAGGTACGATATGAGTCGAAGAAGCCGATTTTGACTGGAATCTGTTTAAAATGACAAAGAAAAACCTATTATCAATTCAAGGAAGTGAATTTTTAAGTAGTTATCTGCAGTTTTAATGTAGATTTCAGTTCGCTAAGTTATGAAAATGCATGTTTTGGCTCTAATCTTCCGTAAATCAAGGGCGAAAACCAATTATTTGTCCCAAAAGAAGGTGTTTTAAGTATATATCTGCATTTCTAAGGTAGATTTGGGTACAATAAGATTCGAAAAAGCAGATTCTGACTAAGATTTTATCGAAATCGGCAACTATTTGACTCAGAAAGGTTGCCTTACGTCGAAATCTAATAGTTTATTAAGGTTTTCGTTACTAAAATGCCCAAAGACGCCGATTTTGACTAGAATTTGAAAGATATTGACATGAATATATAACTGTTTGTATCAAAAAATGATAGTTTAAACTGTTATTTGCAGTTTTGATGCGGTTTTAGATACGATATGAATCGAAGAAGCCGATTTTGACTGGAATCTGTTTAAAATGACAAAGAAAAACATATTATCAATTCAAGGAAGTAAATTTTTAAATAGTTATCTGCAGTTTTAATGTAGATTTCAGTTCGCTAAGTTATGAAAATGCATGTTTTGGCTATAATCTTCCGTAAATCAAGGGCAAAAACCAATTATTTGTCGCAAAAGAAGGTGTTTTAAATATATATCTGCATTTCTAAGGTAGATTTGGGTACAATAAGAGGCGAAAAAGCAGATTTTGACTAAGATTTTATCGAAATCGGCAACTATTTGACTCAGAAAGGTTGCCTTACGTCGAAATCAAATAGTTTATTAAGGTTTTCGTTACTAAAATGCCCAAAGACGCCGATTTTGACTAGAATTTGAAAGATATTGACATGAATATATAACTGTTTGTATCAAAAAATGATAGTTTAAGCTGATATTTGCAGTCTTGATGCGATTTTAGATACGATATGAATCGAAGAAGCCGATTTTGACTGGAATCTGTTTAAAATGACAAAGAAAAACCTATTATCAATTCAAGGAAGTGAATTTTTAAGTAGTTATCTGCAGTTTTAATGTAGATTTCAGTTCGCTAAGTTATGAAAATGCATGTTTTGGCTATAATCTTCCGTAAATCAAGGGCGAAAACCAATTATTTGTCCCAAAAGAAGGTGTTTTAAGTATATATCTGCATTTCTAAGGTAGATTTGGGTACAATAAGAGGCGAAAAAGCAGATTCTGACTAAGATATTATCGAAATCGGCAACTATTTGACTCAGAAAGGTTGCCTTACGTCGAAATCTAATAGTTTATTAAGGTTTTCATTATTAAAATGCCCAAAGACGCCGATTTTGACTAGAATTTCAAAGATATTGACATGAATATATAACTGTTTGTATCAAAAAATGATAGTTTAAACTGATATTTGCAGTTTTGATGCGGTTTTAGATACGATATGAATCGAAGAAGCCGATTTTGACTGGAATCTGTTTAAAATGACAAAGAAAAACCTATTATCAATTCAAGGAAGTGAATTTTTAAGTAGTTATCTGCAGTTTTAATGTAGATTTCAGTTCGCTTAGTTATGAAAATGCATGTTTTGGCTATAATCTTCCGTAAATCAATTGCGAAAACCAATTATTTGTCCCAAAAGAAGGTGTTTTAAGTATATATCTGCATTTCTAAGGTAGATTTGGGTACAATAAGAGGCGAAAAAGCAGATTCTGACTAAGATTTTATCGAAATCGGCAACTATTTGACTCAGAAAGGTTGCCTTACGTCGAAATCTAATAGTTTATTAAGGTTTTCGTTACTAAAATGCCCAAAGACGCCGATTTTGACTAGAATTTGAAAGATATTGACATGAATATATAACTGTTTGTATCAAAAAATGATAGTTTAAACTGATATTTGCATTTTTGATGCGGTTTTAGATACGATATGAACCGAAGAAGCCTATTTTGGCAGGAATCTGTTTAAAATGACAAAGAAAAACCTATTATCAATTCAAGGAAGTGAATTTTTAAGTAGTTATCTGCAGTTTTAATGTAGATTTCAGTTCGCTAAGTTATGAAAATGCATGTTTTGGCTATAATCTTCCGTAAATCAAGGGCGAAAACCAATTATTTGTCCCAAAAGAAGGTGTTTTAAGTATATATCTGCATTTCTAAGGTAGATTTGGGTACAATAAGAGGCGAAAAAGCAGATTCTAACTAAGATTTTATCGAAATCGGCAACTATTTGACTCAGAAAGGTTGCCTTACGTCGAAATCTAATAGTTTATTAGGGTTTTCGTTACTAAAATGCCCAAAGACGCCGATTTTGACTAGAATTTGAAAGATATTGACATGAATATATCAAAAAATGATAGTTTAAACTGATATTTGCAGTTTTGATGCGGTTTTAGATACGATATGAATCGAAGAAGCCGATTTTGACTGGAATCTGTTTAAAATGACAAAGAAAAACCTATTATCAATTCAAGGAAGTGAATTTTTAAGTAGTTATCTGCAGTTTTAATGTAGATTTCAGTTCGCTAAGATATGAAAATGCATGTTTTGGCTATAATCTTCCGTAAATCAAGGGCGAAAACCAATTATTTGTCCCAAAAGAAGGTGTTTTAAGTATATATCTGCATTTCTAAGGTAGATTTGGGTACAATAAGAGGCGAAAAAGCAGATTCTGACTAAGATTTTATCGAAATCGGCAACTATTTGACTCAGAAAGGTTGCCTTACGTCGAAATCTAATAGTTTATTAAGGTTTTCGTTACTAAAATGCCCAAAGACGCCGATTTTGACTAGAATTTGAAAGATATTGACATGAATATATAACTGTTTGTATCAAAAAATGATAGTTTAAACTGATATTTGCAGTTTGGATGCGGTTTTAGGTACGATATGAGTCGAAGAAGCCGATTTTGACTGGAATCTGTTTAAAATGACAAAGAAAAACCTATTATCAATTCAAGGAAGTGAATTTTTAAGTAGTTATCTGCAGTTTTAATGTAGATTTCAGTTCGCTAAGTTATGAAAATGCATGTTTTGGCTCTAATCTTCCGTAAATCAAGGGCGAAAACCAATTATTTGTCCCAAAAGAAGGTGTTTTAAGTATATATCTGCATTTCTAAGGTAGATTTGGGTACAATAAGATTCGAAAAAGCAGATTCTGACTAAGATTTTATCGAAATCGGCAACTATTTGACTCAGAAAGGTTGCCTTACGTCGAAATCTAATAGTTTATTAAGGTTTTCGTTACTAAAATGCCCAAAGACGCCGATTTTGACTAGAATTTGAAAGATATTGACATGAATATATAACTGTTTGTATCAAAAAATGATAGTTTAAACTGTTATTTGCAGTTTTGATGCGGTTTTAGATACGATATGAATCGAAGAAGCCGATTTTGACTGGAATCTGTTTAAAATGACAAAGAAAAACATATTATCAATTCAAGGAAGTAAATTTTTAAATAGTTATCTGCAGTTTTAATGTAGATTTCAGTTCGCTAAGTTATGAAAATGCATGTTTTGGCTATAATCTTCCGTAAATCAAGGGCAAAAACCAATTATTTGTCGCAAAAGAAGGTGTTTTAAATATATATCTGCATTTCTAAGGTAGATTTGGGTACAATAAGAGGCGAAAAAGCAGATTTTGACTAAGATTTTATCGAAATCGGCAACTATTTGACTCAGAAAGGTTGCCTTACGTCGAAATCAAATAGTTTATTAAGGTTTTCGTTACTAAAATGCCCAAAGACGCCGATTTTGACTAGAATTTGAAAGATATTGACATGAATATATAACTGTTTGTATCAAAAAATGATAGTTTAAGCTGATATTTGCAGTCTTGATGCGATTTTAGATACGATATGAATCGAAGAAGCCGATTTTGACTGGAATCTGTTTAAAATGACAAAGAAAAACCTATTATCAATTCAAGGAAGTGAATTTTTAAGTAGTTATCTGCAGTTTTAATGTAGATTTCAGTTCGCTAAGTTATGAAAATGCATGTTTTGGCTATAATCTTCCGTAAATCAAGGGCGAAAACCAATTATTTGTCCCAAAAGAAGGTGTTTTAAGTATATATCTGCATTTCTAAGGTAGATTTGGGTACAATAAGAGGCGAAAAAGCAGATTCTGACTAAGATATTATCGAAATCGGCAACTATTTGACTCAGAAAGGTTGCCTTACGTCGAAATCTAATAGTTTATTAAGGTTTTCATTATTAAAATGCCCAAAGACGCCGATTTTGACTAGAATTTCAAAGATATTGACATGAATATATAACTGTTTGTATCAAAAAATGATAGTTTAAACTGATATTTGCAGTTTTGATGCGGTTTTAGATACGATATGAATCGAAGAAGCCGATTTTGACTGGAATCTGTTTAAAATGACAAAGAAAAACCTATTATCAATTCAAGGAAGTGAATTTTTAAGTAGTTATCTGCAGTTTTAATGTAGATTTCAGTTCGCTTAGTTATGAAAATGCATGTTTTGGCTATAATCTTCCGTAAATCAATTGCGAAAACCAATTATTTGTCCCAAAAGAAGGTGTTTTAAGTATATATCTGCATTTCTAAGGTAGATTTGGGTACAATAAGAGGCGAAAAAGCAGATTCTGACTAAGATTTTATCGAAATCGGCAACTATTTGACTCAGAAAGGTTGCCTTACGTCGAAATCTAATAGTTTATTAAGGTTTTCGTTACTAAAATGCCCAAAGACGCCGATTTTGACTAGAATTTGAAAGATATTGACATGAATATATAACTGTTTGTATCAAAAAATGATAGTTTAAACTGATATTTGCAGTTTTGATGCGGTTTTAGATACGATATGAATCGAAGAAGCCTATTTTGGCAGGAATCTGTTTAAAATGACAAAGAAAAACCTATTATCAATTCAAGGAAGTGAATTTTTAAGTAGTTATCTGCAGTTTTAATGTAGATTTCAGTTCGCTAAGTTATGAAAATGCATGTTTTGGCTATAATCTTCCGTAAATCAAGGGCGAAAACCAATTATTTGTCCCAAAAGAAGGTGTTTTAAGTATATATCTGCATTTCTAAGGTAGATTTGGGTACAATAAGAGGCGAAAAAGCAGATTCTAACTAAGATTTTATCGAAATCGGCAACTATTTGACTCAGAAAGGTTGCCTTACGTCGAAATCTAATAGTTTATTAGGGTTTTCGTTACTAAAATGCCCAAAGACGCCGATTTTGACTAGAATTTGAAAGATATTGACATGAATATATCAAAAAATGATAGTTTAAACTGATATTTGCAGTTTTGATGCGGTTTTAGATACGATATGAATCGAAGAAGCCGATTTTGACTGGAATCTGTTTAAAATGACAAAGAAAAACCTATTATCAATTCAAGGAAGTGAATTTTTAAGTAGTTATCTGCAATTTTAATGTAGATTTCAGTTCGCTAAGTTATGAAAATGCATGTTTTGGCTATAATCTTCCGTAAATCAAGGGCGAAAACCAATTATTTGTCCCAAAAGAAGGTGTTTTAAGTATATATCTGCATTTCTAAGGTAGATTTGGATACAATAAGAGGCGAAAAAGCAGATTCTGACTAAGATTTTATCGAAATCGGCAACTATTTGACTCAGAAAGGTTGCCTTAGGTCGAAATCTAATAGTTTATTAAGGTTTTCGTTACTAAAATGCCCAAAGACGCCGATTTTGACAAGAATTTGAAAGATATTGACATGAATGTATAACTGTTTGTATCAAAAAATGATAGTTTAAACTGATATTTGCAGTTTTGATGCGGTTTTAGATACGATATGAATCGAAGAAGCCGATTTTGACTGGAATCTGTTTAAAATGACAAAGAAAAACCTATTATCAATTCAAGAAAGTAAATTTTTAAGTAGTTATCTGCAGTTTTAATGTAGATTTCAGTTCGCTAAGTTATGAAAATGCATGTTTTGGCTATAATCTTCCGTAAATCAAGGGCGAAAACCAATTATTTGTCGCAAAAGAAGGTGTTTTAAGTATATATCTGCATTTCTAAGGTAGATTTGGGTACAATAAGAGGCGAAAAAGCAGATTCTGACTAAGATTTTATCGAAATCAGCAACTATTTGACTCAGAAAGGTTGCCTTAGGTCGAAATCTAATAGTTCATTAAGGTTTTCGTTACTAAAATGCCCAAAGACGCCGATTTTGACAAGAATTTGAAAGATATTGACATGAATGTATAACTGTTTGTATCAAAAAATGATAGTTTAAACTGATATTTGCAGTTTTGCTGCGGTTTTAGATACGATATGAATCGAAGAAGCCGATTTTGACTGGAATCTGTTTGAAATGACAAAGAAAAACCTATTATCAATTCAAGGAAGTAAATTTTTAAGTAGTTATCTGCAGTTTTAATGTAGATTTCAGTTCGCTAAGTTATGAAAATGCATGTTTTGGCTATAATCTTCCGTAAATCAAGGGCGAAAACCAATTATTTGTCGCAAAAGAAGGTGTTTTAAGTATATATCTGCATTTCTAAGGTAGATTTGGGTACAATAAGAGGCGAAAAAGCAGATTCTGACTAAGATTTTATCGAAATCGGCAACTATTTGACTCAGAAAGGTTGCCTTACGTCGAAATCTAGTAGTTTATTAAGGTTTTCGTTACTAAAATGCCCAAAGACGCCGATTTTGACTTGAATTTGAAAGATATTGACATGAATATATAACTGTTTGTATCAAAAAATGATAGTTTAAACTGATATTTGCAGTTTTGATGCGTTTTTAGATACGATATGAATCGAAGAAGCCGATTTTGACTGGAATCTGTTTAAAATGACAAAGAAAAACCTATTATCAATTCAAGGAATTGAATTTTTAAGTAGTTATCTGCAGTTTTAATGTAGATTTCAGTTCGCTAAGTTATGAAAATGCATGTTTTGGCTATAATCTTCCGTAAATCAAGGGCGAAAACCAATTATTTGTCCCAAAAGAAGGTGTTTTAAGTATATATCTGCATTTCTAAGGTAGATTTGGGTACAATAAGAGGCGAAAAAGCAGATTCTGACTAAGATTTTATCGAAATCGGCAACTATTTGACTCTGAAAGTTTGCCTTACGTCGAAATCTAATAGTTTATTAAGGTTTTCGTTATTAAAATGCCCAAAGACGCCGATTTTGACTAGAATTTGAAAGATATTGACATGAATATATAACTGTTTGTATCAAAAAATGATAGTTTAAACTGATATTTGCAGTTTTGATGCGTTTTTAGATACGATATGAATCGAAGAAGCCGATTTTGACTGGAATCTGTTTAAAATGACAAAGAAAAACCTATTATCAATTCAAGGAAGTGAATTTTTAAGTAGTTATCTGCAGTTTTAATGTAGATTTCAGTTCGCTAAGTTATGAAAATGCATGTTTTGGCTATAATCTTCCGTAAATCAAGGGCGAAAACCAATTATTTTTCCCAAAAGAAGGTGTTTTAAGTATATATCTGCATTTCTAAGGTAGATTTGGGTACAATAAGAGGCGAAAAAGCAGATTCTGACTAAGATTTTATCGAAATCGGCAACTATTTGACTCAGAAAGTTTGCCTTACGTCGAAATCTAATAGTTTATTAAGGTTTTCGTTATTAAAATGCCCAAAGACGCCGATTTTGACTAGAATTTGAAAGATATTGACATGAATATATAACTGTTTGTATCAAAAAATGATAGTTTAAACTGATATTTGCAGTTTTGATGCGGTTTTAGATACGATATGAATCGAAGAAGCCGATTTTGACTGGAATCTGTTTAAAATGACAAAGAAAAATGTATTATCAATTCAAGGAAGTGAATTTTTAAGTAGTTATCTGCAGTTTTAATGTAGATTTCAGTTCGCTAAGTTATGAAAATGCATGTTTTGGCTATAATCTTCCGTAAATCAAGGGCGAAAACCAATTATTTGTCCCAAAAGAAGGTGTTTTAAGTATATATCTGCATTTCTAAGGTAGATTTGGGTACAATAAGAGGCGAAAAAGCAGATTCTGACTAAGATTTTATCGAAATCGGCAACTATTTGACTCAGAAAGGTTGCCTTACGTCGAAATCTAATAGTTTGTTAAGGTTTTCGTTACTAAAATGCCCAAAGACGCCGATTTTGACTAGAATTTGAAAGATATTGACATGAATATATAACTGTTTGTATCAAAAAATGATAGTTTAAACTGATATTTGCAGTTTTGATGCGGTTTTAGATACGATATGAATCGAAGAAGCCGATTTTGGCAGGAATCTGTTTAAAATGACAAAGAAAAACCTATTATCAATTCAAGGAAGTGAATTTTTAAGTAGTTATCTGCAGTTTTAATGTAGATTTCAGTTCGCTAAGTTATGAAAATGCATGTTTTGGCTATAATCTTCCGTAAATCAAGGGCGAAAACCAATTATTTTTCCCAAAAGAAGGTGTTTTAAGTATATGTCTGCATTTCTAAGGTAGATTTGGGTACAATAAGAGGCGAAAAAGCAGATTCTGACTAAGATTTTATCGAAATCGGCAACTATTTGACTCAGAAAGGTTGCCTTACGTCGAAATCTAATAGTTTATTAAGGTTTTCGTTACTAAAATGCCCAAAGACGCCGATTTTGACTAGAATTTGAAAGACATTGACATGAATATATAACTGTTTGTATCAAAAAATGATAGTTTAAACTGATATTTGCAGTTTTGATGCGGTTTTAGATACGATATGAATCGAAGAAGCCGATTTTGACTGGAATCTGTTTAAAATAACAAAGAAAAACCTATTATCAATTCAAGGAAGTGAATTTTTAAGTAGTTATCTGCAGTTTTAATGTAAATTTCAGTTCGCTAAGTTATGAAAATGCATGTTTTGGCTATAATCTTCCGTAAATCAAGGGCGAAAACCAATTATTTGTCGCAAAAGAAGGTGTTTTAAGTATATATCTGCATTTCTAAGGTAGATTTGGGTACAATAAGAGGCGAAAAAGCAGATTCTGACTAAGATTTTATCGAAATCAGCAACTATTTGACTCAGAAAGGTTGCCTTACGTCGAAATCTAGTAGTTTATTAAGGTTTTCGTTACTAAAATGCCCAAAGACGCCGATTTTGACTTGAATTTGAAAGATATTGACATGAATATATAACTGTTTGTATCAAAAAATGATAGTTTAAACTAATATTTGCAGTTTTGATGCGGTTTTAGGTACGATATGAGTCGAAGAAGCCGATTTTGACTGGAATCTGTTTAAAATGACAAAGAAAAACCTATTATCAATTCAAGGAAGTGAATTTTTAAGTAGTTATCTGCAGTTTTAATGTAGATTTCAGTTCGCTAAGTTATGATAATGCATGTTTTGGCTATAATCTTCCGTAAATCAAGGGCGAAAACCAATTATTTGTCCCAAAAGAAGGTGTTTTGAGTATATATCTGCATTTCTAAGGTAGATTTGGGTACAATAAGAGGCGAAAAAGCAGATTCTGACTAAGATTTTATCGAAATCGGCAACTATTTGACTCAGAAAGGTTGCCTTAGGTCGAAATCTAATAGTTCATTAAGGTTTTCGTTACTAAAATGCCCAAAGACGCCGATTTTGACAAGAATTTGAAAGATATTGACATGAATGTATAACTGTTTGTATCAAAAAATGATAGTTTAAACTGATATTTGCAGTTTTGATGCGGTTTTAGATACGATATGAATCGAAGAAGCCGATTTTGACTGGAATCTGTTTGAAATGACAAAGAAAAACCTATTATCAATTCAAGGAAGTAAATTTTTAAGTAGTTATCTGCAGTTTTAATGTAGATTTCAGTTCGCTAAGTTATGAAAATGCATGTTTTGGCTATAATCTTCCGTAAATCAAGGGCGAAAACCAATTATTTGTCGCAAAAGAAGGTGTTTTAAGTATATATCTGCATTTCTAAGGTAGATTTGGGTACAATAAGAGGCGAAAAAGCAGATTCTGACTAAGATTTTATCGAAATCGGCAACTATTTGACTCAGAAAGGTTGCCTTACGTCGAAATCTAGTAGTTTATTAAGGTTTTCGTTACTAAAATGCCCAAAGACGCCGATTTTGACTTGAATTTGAAAGATATTGACATGAATATATAACTGTTTGTATCAAAAAATGATAGTTTAAACTGATATGTGCAGTTTTGATGCGGTTTTATATACGATATGAATCGAAGAAGCCGATTTTGACTGGAATCTGTTTAAAATGACAAAGAAAAACCTATTATCAATTCAAGGAATTGAATTTTTAAGTAGTTATCTGCAGTTTTAATGTAGATTTCAGTTCGCTAAGTTATGAAAATGCATGTTTTGGCTATAATCTTCCGTAAATCAAGGGCGAAAACCAATTATTTGTCCCAAAAGAAGGTGTTTTAAGTATATATCTGCATTTCTAAGGTAGATTTGGGTACAATAAGAGGCGAAAAAGGAGATTCTGACTAAGATTTTATCGAAATCGGCAACTATTTGACTCTGAAAGTTTGCCTTACGTCGAAATCTAATAGTTTATTAAGGTTTTCGTTATTAAAATGCCCAAAGACGCCGATTTTGACTAGAATTTGAAAGATATTGACATGAATATATAACTGTTTGTATCAAAAAATGATAGTTTAAACTGATATTTGCAGTTTTGATGCGTTTTTAGATACGATATGAATCGAAGAAGCCGATTTTGACTGGAATCTGTTTAAAATGACAAAGAAAAACCTATTATCAATTCAAGGAAGTGAATTTTTAAGTAGTTATCTGCAGTTTTAATGTAGATTTCAGTTCGCTAAGTTATGAAAATGCATGTTTTGGCTATAATCTTCCGTAAATCAAGGGCGAAAACCAATTATTTTTCCCAAAAGAAGGTGTTTTAAGTATATATCTGCATTTCTAAGGTAGATTTGGGTACAATAAGAGGCGAAAAAGCAGATTCTGACTAAGATTTTATCGAAATCGGCAACTATTTGACTCAGAAAGTTTGCCTTACGTCGAAATCTAATAGTTTATTAAGGTTTTCGTTATTAAAATGCCCAAAGACGCCGATTTTGACTAGAATTTGAAAGATATTGACATGAATATATAACTGTTTGTATCAAAAAATGATAGTTTAAACTGATATTTGCAGTTTTGATGCGGTTTTAGATACGATATGAATCGAAGAAGCCGATTTTGACTGGAATCTGTTTAAAATGACAAAGAAAAATGTATTATCAATTCAAGGAAGTGAATTTTTAAGTAGTTATCTGCAGTTTTAATGTAGATTTCAGTTCGCTAAGTTATGAAAATGCATGTTTTGGCTATAATCTTCCGTAAATCAAGGGCGAAAACCAATTATTTGTCCCAAAAGAAGGTGTTTTAAGTATATATCTGCATTTCTAAGGTAGATTTGGGTACAATAAGAGGCGAAAAAGCAGATTCTGACTAAGATTTTATCGAAATCGGCAACTATTTGACTCAGAAAGGTTGCCTTACGTCGAAATCTAATAGTTTGTTAAGGTTTTCGTTACTAAAATGCCCAAAGACGCCGATTTTGACTAGAATTTGAAAGATATTGACATGAATATATAACTGTTTGTATCAAAAAATGATAGTTTAAACTGATATTTGCAGTTTTGATGCGGTTTTAGATACGATATGAATCGAAGAAGCCGATTTTGGCAGGAATCTGTTTAAAATGACAAAGAAAAACCTATTATCAATTCAAGGAAGTGAATTTTTAAGTAGTTATCTGCAGTTTTAATGTAGATTTCAGTTCGCTAAGTTATGAAAATGCATGTTTTGGCTATAATCTTCCGTAAATCAAGGGCGAAAACCAATTATTTTTCCCAAAAGAAGGTGTTTTAAGTATATGTCTGCATTTCTAAGGTAGATTTGGGTACAATAAGAGGCGAAAAAGCAGATTCTGACTAAGATTTTATCGAAATCGGCAACTATTTGACTCAGAAAGGTTGCCTTACGTCGAAATCTAATAGTTTATTAAGGTTTTCGTTACTAAAATGCCCAAAGACGCCGATTTTGACTAGAATTTGAAAGACATTGACATGAATATATAACTGTTTGTATCAAAAAATGATAGTTTAAACTGATATTTGCAGTTTTGATGCGGTTTTAGATACGATATGAATCGAAGAAGCCGATTTTGACTGGAATCTGTTTAAAATGACAAAGAAAAACCTATTATCAATTCAAGGAAGTGAATTTTTAAGTAGTTATCTGCAGTTTTAATGTAAATTTCAGTTCGCTAAGTTATGAAAATGCATGTTTTGGCTATAATCTTCCGTAAATCAAGGGCGAAAACCAATTATTTGTCCCAAAAGAAGGTGTTTTAAGTATATTATCTGCATTTCTATGGTAGATTTGGGTACAATAAGAGGCGAAAAAGCAGATTCTGACTAAGATTTTATCGAAATCGGCAACTATTTGACTCAGAAAGTTTGCCTTACGTCGAAATCTAATAGTTTATTAAGGTTTTCGTTACTAAAATGCCCAAAGACGCCGATTTTGACTAGAATTTGAAAGATATGGACATGAATATAAAACTGTTTGTATCAAAAAATGATAGTTTAAACTGATATTTGCAGTTTTGATGCGGTTTTAGATACGATATGAATCGAAGAAGCCGATTTTGACTGGAATCTGTTTAAAATGACAAAGAAAAACCTATTATCAATTCAAGGAAGTAAATTTTTAAATAGTTATCTGCAGTTTTAATGTAGATTTCAGTTCGCTAAGTTATGAAAATGCATGTTTTGGCTATAATCTTCCGTAAATCAAGGGCGAAAACCAATTATTTGTCGCAAAAGAAGGTGTTTTAAGTATATATCTGCATTTCTAAGGTAGATTTGGGTACAATAAGAGGTGAAAAAGCAGATTCTGACTAAGATTTCATCGGCAATTATTTGACTCAAAAAGGTTGCCTTACGTTGAAATCTAATAGTTTATTAAGGTTTTCGTTACTAAAATGCCCAAAGACGCCGATTTTGACTAGAATTTGAAAGATATTGACATGAATATATAACTGTTTGTATCAAAAAATCATAGTTTAAACTGATATTTGCAGTTTTGATGCGGTTTTAGGTACGATATGAGTCGAAGAAGCCGATTTTGACTAGAATCTGTTTAAAATGACAAAGAAAAACCTATTATCAATTCAAGGAAGTGAATTTTTAAGTAGTTATCTGCAGTTTTAATGTAGATTTCAGTTCGCTAAGTTATGAAAATGCATGTTTTGGCTATAATCTTCCGTAAATCAAGGGCGAAAACCAATTATTTGTCGCAAAAGAAGGTGTTTTAAGTATATATCTGCATTTCTAAGGTAGATTTGGGTACAATAAGAGGTGAAAAAGCAGATTCTGACTAAGATTTCATCGGCAATTATTTGACTCAAAAAGGTTGCCTTACGTTGAAATCTAATAGTTTATTAAGGTTTTCGTTACTAAAATGCCCAAAGACGCCGATTTTGACTAGAATTTGAAAGATATTGACATGAATATATAACTGTTTGTATCAAAAAATGATAGTTTAAACTGATATTTGAAGTTTTGATGCGGTTTTAGGTACGATATGAGTCGAAGAAGCCGATTTTGACTAGAATCTGTTTAAAATGACAAAGAAAAACCTATTATCAATTCAAGGAAGTGAATTTTTAAGTAGTTATCTGCAGTTTTAATGTAGATTTCAGTTCGCTAAGTTATGAAAATGCATGTTTTGGCTATAATCTTCCGTAAATCAAGGGCGAAAACCAATTATTTGTCCCAAAAGAAGGTGTTTTAAGTATATATCTGCATTTCTAAGGTAGATTTGGGTACAATAAGAGGCGAAAAAGCAGATTCTGACTAATATTTTATCGAAATCGGCAACTATTTGACTCAGAAAGGTTGCCTTACGTCGAAATCTAATAGTTTATTAAGGTTTTCGTTATTAAAATGCCCAAAGACGCCGATTTTGACTAGAATTTGAAAGATATTGACATGAATATATAACTGTTTGTATCAAAAAATGATAGTTTAAACTGATATTTGCAGTTTTGATGCGGTTTTAGATACGATATGAATCGAAGAAGCCGATTTTGACTGGAATCTGTTTAAAATGACAAAGAAAAACCTATTATCAATTCAAGGAAGTGAATTTTTAAGTAGTTATCTGCAGTTTAAATGTAGATTTCAGTTCGCTAAGTTATGAAAATGCATGTTTTGGCTATAATTTTCCGTAAATCAAGGGCGAAAACCAATTATTTTTCCCAAAAGAAGGTGTTTTAAGTATATATCTGCATTTCTAAGGTAGATTTGGGTACAATAAGAGGCGAAAAAGCAGACTCTGACTAAGATTTTATCGAAATCGGCAACTATTTGACTCAGAAAGGTTGCCTTACGTCGAAATCTAATAGTTTATTAAGGTTTTCGTTATTAAAATACCCAAAGACGCCGATTTTGACTAGAATTTGAAAGATATTGACATGAATATATAACTGTTTGTATCAAAAAATGATAGTTTAAACTGATATTTGCAGTTTTGATGCGGTTTTAGGTACGATATGAGTCGAAGAAGCCGATTTTGACTAGAATCTGTTTAAAATGACAAAGAAAAACCTATTATCAATTCAAGGAAGTGAATTTTTAAGTAGTTATCTGCAGTTTTAATGTAGATTTCAGTTCGCTAAGTTATGAAAATGCATGTTTTGGCTATAATCTTCCGTAAATCAAGGGCGAAAACCAATTATTTGTCCCAAAAGAAGGTGTTTTAAGTATATATCTGCATTTCTAAGGTAGATTTGGGTACAATAAGAGGCGAAAAAGCAGATTCTGACTAAGATTTTATCGAAATCGGCAACTATTTGACTCATAAAGGTTGCCTTACGTCGAAATCTAATAGTTTATTAAGGTTTTCGTTACTAAAATGCCCAAAGACGCCGATTTTGACTAGAATTTGAAAGATATTGACATGAATATATAACTGTTTGTATCAAAAAATGATAGTTTAAACTGATATTTGCAGTTTTGATGCGGTTTTAGATACGATATGAATCGAAGAAGCCGATTTTGGCAGGAATCTGTTTAAAATGACAAAGAAAAACCTATTATCAATTCAAGGAAGTGAATTTTTAAGTAGTTATCTGCAGTTTTAATGTAGATTTCAGTTCGCTAAGTTATGAAAATGCATGTTTTGGCTATAATCTTCCGTAAATCAAGGGCGAAAACCAATTATTTGTCCCAAAAGAAGGTGTTTTAAGTATATATCTGCATTTCTAAGGTAGATTTGGGTACAATAAGAGGCGAAAAAGCAGATTCTAACTAAGATTTTATCGAAATCGGCAACTATTTGACTCAGAAAGGTTGCCTTACGTCGAAATCTAATAGTTTATTAGGGTTTTCGTTACTAAAATGCCCAAAGACGCCGATTTTAACTAGAATTTGAAAGATATTGACATGAATATATCAAAAAAGACGCCGATTTTGACTAGAATTTGAAAGATATTGACATGAATATATCAAAAAATGATAGTTTAAGCTGATATTTGCAGTTTTGATGCGGTTTTAGATACGATATGAATCGAAGAAGCCGATTTTGACTGGAATCTGTTTAAAATGACAAAGAAAAACCTATTATCAATTCAAGGAAGTGAATTTTTAAGTAGTTATCTGCAATTTTAATGTAGATTTCAGTTCGCTAAGTTATGAAAATGCATGTTTTGGCTATAATCTTCCGTAAATCAAGGGCGAAAACCAATTATTTGTCCCAAAAGAAGGTGTTTTAAGTATATATCTGCATTTCTAAGGTAGATTTGGGTACAATAAGAGGCGAAAAAGCAGATTCTGACTAAGATTTTATCGAAATCGGCAACTATTTGACTCAGAAAGGTTGCCTTACGTCGAAATCTAATAGTTTATTAAGGTTTTCGTTACTAAAATGCCCAAAGACGCCGATTTTGACTAGAATTTGAAAGATATTGACATGAATATATAACTGTTTGTATCAAAAAATGATAGTTTAAACTGATATTTGCAGTTTTGATGCGGTTTTAGGTACGATATGAGTCGAAGAAGCCGATTTTGACTAGAATCTGTTTAAAATGACAAAGAAAAACCTATTATCAATTCAAGGAAGTGAATTTTTAAGTAGTTATCTGCAGTTTTAATGTAGATTTCAGTTTGCTAAGTTATGAAAATGCATGTTTTGGCTATAATCTTCCGTAAATCAAGGGCGAAAACCAATTATTTGTCCCAAAAGAAGGTGTTTTAAGTATATATCTGCATTTCTAAGGTAGATTTGGGTACAATAAGAGGCGAAAAAGCAGATTCTGACTAATATTTTATCGAAATCGGCAACTATTTGACTCAGAAAGGTTGCCTTACGTCGAAATCTAATAGTTTATTAAGGTTTTCGTTATTAAAATGCCCAAAGACGCCGATTTTGACTAGAATTTGAAAGATATTGACATGAATATATAACTGTTTGTATCAAAAAATGATAGTTTAAACTGATATTTGCAGTTTTGATGCGGTTTTAGATACGATATGAATCGAAGAAGCCGATTTTGACTGGAATCTGTTTAAAATGACAAAGAAAAACCTATTATCAATTCAAGGAAGTGAATTTTTAAGTAGTTATCTGCAGTTTAAATGTAGATTTCAGTTCGCTAAGTTATGAAAATGCATGTTTTGGCTATAATTTTCCGTAAATCAAGGGCGAAAACCAATTATTTTTCCCAAAAGAAGGTGTTTTAAGTATATATCTGCATTTCTAAGGTAGATTTGGGTACAATAAGAGGCGAAAAAGCAGACTCTGACTAAGATTTTATCGAAATCGGCAACTATTTGACTCAGAAAGGTTGCCTTACGTCGAAATCTAATAGTTTATTAAGGTTTTCGTTATTAAAATACCCAAAGACGCCGATTTTGACTAGAATTTGAAAGATATTGACATGAATATATAACTGTTTGTATCAAAAAATGATAGTTTAAGCTGATATTTGCAGTTTTGATGCGGTTTTAGATACGATATGAATCGAAGAAGCCGATTTTGACTGGAATCTGTTTAAAATGACAAAGAAAAACCTATTATCAATTCAAGGAAGTGAATTTTTAAGTAGTTATCTGCAATTTTAATGTAGATTTCAGTTCGCTAAGTTATGAAAATGCATGTTTTGGCTATAATCTTCCGTAAATCAAGGGCGAAAACCAATTATTTGTCCAAAAGAAGGTGTTTTAAGTATATATCTGCATTTCTAAGGTAGATTTGGGTACAATAAGAGGCGAAAAAGCAGATTCTGACTAAGATTTTATCGAAATCGGCAACTATTTGACTCAGAAAGGTTGCCTTACGTCGAAATCTAATAGTTTATTAAGGTTTTCGTTACTAAAATGCCCAAAGACGCCGATTTTGACTAGAATTTGAAAGATATTGACATGAATATATAACTGTTTGTATCAAAAAATGATAGTTTAAACTGATATTTGCAGTTTTGATGCGGTTTTAGGTACGATATGAGTCGAAGAAGCCGATTTTGACTGGAATCTGTTTAAAATGACAAAGAAAAACCTATTATCAATTCAAGGAAGTGAATTTTTAAGTAGTTATCTGCAGTTTTAATGTAGATTTCAGTTCGCTAAGTTATGAAAATGCATGTTTTGGCTATAATCTTCCGTAAATCAAGGGCGAAAACCAATTATTTGTCGCAAAAGAAGGTGTTTTAAGTATATATCTGCATTTCTAAGGTAGATTTGGGTACAATAAGAGGCGAAAAAGCAGATTCTGACTAAGATTTTATCGAAATCGGCAACTATTTGACTCAGAAAGGTTGCCTTACGTCGAAATCTAATAGTTTATTAAGGTTTTCGTTATTAAAATGCCCAAAGACGCCGATTTTGACTAGAATTTGAAAGATATTGACATGAATATATAACTGTTTGTATCAAAAAATGATAGTTTAAACTGATATTTGCAGTTTTGATGCGGTTTTAGATACGATATGAATCGAAGAAGCCGATTTTGACTGGAATCTGTTTAAAATGACAAAGAAAAACCTATTATCAATTCAAGGAAGTGAATTTTTAAGTAGTTATCTGCACTTTAAATGTAGATTTCAGTTCGCTAAGTTATGAAAATGCATGTTTTGGCTATAATTTTCCGTAAATCAAGGGCGAAAACCAATTATTATTCCCAAAAGAAGGTGTTTCAAGTATATATCTGCATTTCTAAGGTAGATTTGGGTACAATAAGAGGCGAAAAAGCAGACTCTGACTAAGATTTTATCGAAATCGGCAACTATTTGACTCAGAAAGGTTGCCTTACGTCGAAATCTAATAGTTTATTAAGGTTTTCGTTATTAAAATACCCAAAGACGCCGATTTTGACTCGAATTTGAAAGATATTGACATGAATATATAACTGTTTGTATCAAAAAATGATAGTTTAAACTGATATTTGCAGTTTTGATGCGGTTTTAGGTACGATATGAATCGAAGAAGCCGATTTTGACTGGAATCTGTTTAAAATGACAAAGAAAAACCTATTATCAATTCAAGGAAGTGAATTTTTAAGTAGTTATCTGCAATTTTAATGTAGATTTCAGTTCGCTAAGTTATGAAAATGCATGTTTTGGCTATAATCTTCCGTAAATCAAGGGCGAAAACCAATTATTTGTCCAAAAGAAGGTGTTTTAAGTATATATCTGCATTTCTAAGGTAGATTTGGGTACAATAAGAGGCGAAAAAGCAGATTCTGACTAAGATTTTATCGAAATCGGCAACTATTTGACTCAGAAAGGTTGCCTTACGTCGAAATCTAATAGTTTATTAAGGTTTTCGTTACTAAAATGCCCAAAGACGCCGATTTTGACTAGAATTTGAAAGATATTGACATGAATATATAACTGTTTGTATCAAAAAATGATAGTTTAAACTGATATTTGCAGTTTTGATGCGGTTTTAGGTACGATATGAGTCGAAGAAGCCGATTTTGACTGGAATCTGTTTAAAATGACAAAGAAAAACCTATTATCAATTCAAGGAAGTGAATTTTTAAGTAGTTATCTGCAGTTTTAATGTAGATTTCAGTTCGCTAAGTTATGAAAATGCATGTTTTGGCTATAATCTTCCGTAAATCAAGGGCGAAAACCAATTATTTGTCGCAAAAGAAGGTGTTTTAAGTATATATCTGCATTTCTAAGGTAGATTTGGGTACAATAAGAGGCGAAAAAGCAGATTCTGACTAAGATTTTATCGAAATCGGCAACTATTTGACTCAGAAAGGTTGCCTTACGTCGAAATCTAATAGTTTATTAAGGTTTTCGTTATTAAAATGCCCAAAGACGCCGATTTTGACTAGAATTTGAAAGATATTGACATGAATATATAACTGTTTGTATCAAAAAATGATAGTTTAAACTGATATTTGCAGTTTTGATGCGGTTTTAGATACGATATGAATCGAAGAAGCCGATTTTGACTGGAATCTGTTTAAAATGACAAAGAAAAACCTATTATCAATTCAAGGAAGTGAATTTTTAAGTAGTTATCTGCACTTTAAATGTAGATTTCAGTTCGCTAAGTTATGAAAATGCATGTTTTGGCTATAATTTTCCGTAAATCAAGGGCGAAAACCAATTATTATTCCCAAAAGAAGGTGTTTTAAGTATATATCTGCATTTCTAAGGTAGATTTGGGTACAATAAGAGGCGAAAAAGCAGACTCTGACTAAGATTTTATCGAAATCGGCAACTATTTGACTCAGAATGGTTGCCTTACGTCGAAATCTAATAGTTTATTAAGGTTTTCGTTACTAAAATGCCCAAAGACGCCGATTTTGACTAGAATATGAAAGATATTGACATGAATATATAACTGTTTGTATCAAAAAATGATAGTTTAAACTGATATTTGCAGTTTTGATGCGGTTTTAGATACGATATGAATCGAAGAAGCCGATTTTGACTGGAATCTGTTTAAAATGACAAAGAAAAACCTATTATCAATTCAAGGAAGTAAATTTTTAAGTAGTTATCTGCAGTTTTAATGTAGATTTCAGTTCGCTAAGTTATGAAAATGCATGTTTTGGCTATAATCTTCCGTAAATCAAGGGCGAAAACCAATTATTTGTCGCAAAAGAAGGTGTTTTAAGTATATATCTGCATTTCTAAGGTAGATTTGGGTACAATAAGAGGTGAAAAAGCAGATTTTGACTAAGATTTTATCGGCAATTATTTGACTCAAAAAGGTTGCCTTACGTTGAAATCTAATAGTTTATTAAGGTTTTCGTTACTAAAATGCCCAAAGACGCCGATTTTGACTAGAATTTAAAAGATATTGACATGAATATATAACTGTTTGTATCAAAAAATGATAGTTTAAACTGATATTTGCAGTTTTGATGCGGTTTTAGATACGATATGAATCGAAGAAGCCGATTTTGACTGGAATCTGTTTAAAATGACAAAGAAAAACCTATTATCAATTCAAGGAAGTGAATTTTTAAGTAGTTATCTGCAGTTTTAATGTAGATTTCAGTTCGCTAAGTTATGAAAATGCATGTTTTGGCTATAATCTTAAGTAAATCAAGGGCGAAAACCAATTATTTGTCCCAAAAGAAGGTGTTTTAAGTATATATCTGCATTTCTAAGGTAGATTTGGGTACAATAAGAGGCGAAAAAGCAGATTCTGACTAAGATTTTATCGAAATCGGCAACTATTTGACTCAGAAAGGTTGCCTTACGTCGAAATCTAATAGTTTATTAAGGTTTTCGTTATTAAAATGCCCAAAGACGCCGATTTTGACTAGAATTTGAAAGATATTGACATGAATATATAACTGTTTGTATCAAAAAATGATAGTTTAAACTGATATTTGCAGTTTTGATGCGGTTTTAGATACGATATGAATCGAAGAAGCCGATTTTGACTGGAATCTGTTTAAAATGACAAAGAAAAACCTATTATCAATTCAAGGAAGTGAATTTTTAAGTAGTTATCTGCAGTTTAAATGTAGATTTCAGTTCGCTAAGTTATGAAAATGCATGTTTTGGCTATAATTTTCCGTAAATCAAGGGCGAAAACCAATTATTTTTCCCAAAAGAAGGTGTTTTAAGTATATATCTGCATTTCTAAGGTAGATTTGGGTACAACAAGAGGCGAAAAAGCAGACTCTGACTAAGATTTTATCGAAATCGGCAACTATTTGACTCAGAAAGGTTGCCTTACGTCGAAATCTAATAGTTTATTAAGGTTTTCGTTATTAAAATACCCAAAGACGCCGATTTTGACTCGAATTTGAAAGATATTGACATGAATATATAACTGTTTGTATCAAAAAATGATAGTTTAAACTGATATTTGCAGTTTTGATGCGGTTTTAGGTACGATATGAGTCGAAGAAGCCGATTTTGACTAGAATCTGTTTAAAATGACAAAGAAAAACCTATTATCAATTCAAGGAAGTGAATTTTTAAGAAGTTATCTGCAGTTTTAATGTAGATTTCAGTTCGCTAAGTTATGAAAATGCATGTTTTGGCTATAATCTTAAGTAAATCAAGGGCGAAAACCAATTGTTTGTCCCAAAAGAAGGTGTTTTAAGTATATATCTGCATTTCTAAGGTAGATTTGGGTGCAATAAGAGGCGAAAAAGCAGATTCTGACTAAGATTTTATCGAAATCGGCAACTATTTGACTCAGAAAGGTTGCCTTACGTCGAAATCTAATAGTTTATTAAGGTTTTCGTTATTAAAATGCCCAAAGACGCCGATTTTGACTAGAATTTGAAAGATATTGACATGAATATATAACTGTTTGTATCAAAAAATGATAGTTTAAACTGATATTTGCAGTTTTGATGCGGTTTTAGATACGATATGAATCGAAGAAGCCGATTTTGACTGGAATCTGTTTAAAATGACAAAGAAAAACCTATTATCAATTCAAGGAAGTGAATTTTTAAGTAGTTATCTGCAGTTTAAATGTAGATTTCAGTTCGCTAAGTTATGAAAATGCATGTTTTGGCTATAATTTTCCGTAAATCAAGGGCGAAAACCAATTATTTTTCCCAAAAGAAGGTGTTTTAAGTATATATCTGCATTTCTAAGGTAGATTTGGGTACAATAAGAGGCGAAAAAGCAGACTCTGACTAAGATTTTATCGAAATCGGCAACTATTTGACTCAGAAAGGTTGCCTTACGTCGAAATCTAATAGTTTATTAAGGTTTTCGTTATTAAAATACCCAAAGACGCCGATTTTGACTCGAATTTGAAAGATATTGACATGAATATATAACTGTGTGTATCAAAAAATGATAGTTTAAACTGATATTTGCAGCTTTGATGCGGTTTTAGGTACGATATGAGTCGAAAAAGCCGATTTTGACTAGAATCTGTTTAAAATGACAAAGAAAAACCTATTATCAATTCAAGGAAGTGAATTTTTAAGAAGTTATCTGCAGTTTTAATGTAGATTTCAGTTCGCTAAGTTATGAAAATGCATGTTTTGGCTATAATCTTCCGTAAATCAAGGGCGAAAACCAATTATTTGTCCCAAAAGAAGGTGTTTTAAGTATATATCTGCATTTCTAAGGTAGATTTGGGTACAATAAGAGGCGAAAAAGCAGATTCTGACTAAGATTTTATCGAAATCGGCAACTATTTGACTCAGAATGGTTGCCTTACGTCGAAATCTAATAGTTTATTAAGGTTTTCGTTACTAAAATGCCCAAAGACGCCGATTTTGACTAGAATTTGAAAGATATTGACATGAATATATAACTGTTTGTATCAAAAAATGATAGTTTAAACTGATATTTGCAGTTTTGATGCGGTTTTAGATACGATATGAATCGAAGAAGCCGATTTTGACTGGAATCTGTTTAAAATGACAAAGAAAAACCTATTTTCAATTCAAGGAAGTGAATTTTTAAGTAGTTATCTGCAGTTTTAATGTAGATTTCAGTTCGCTAAGCTATGAAAATGCATGTTTTGGCTATAATTTTCCGTAAATCAAGGGCGAAAACCAATTATTTTTCCCAAAAGAAGGTGTTTTAAGTATATATCTGCATTTCTAAGGTAGATTTGGGTACAATAAGAGGCGAAAAAGCAGACTCTGACTAAGATTTTATCGAAATCGGCAACTATTTGACTCAGAAAGGTTGCCTTACGTCGAAATCTAATAGTTTATTAAGGTTTTCGTTATTAAAATTCCCAAAGACGCCGATTTTGACTAGAATTTGAAAGATATTGACATGAATATATAACTGTTTGTATCAAAAAATGATAGTTTAAACTGATATTTGCAGTTTTGATGCGGTTTTAGATACGATATGAATCGAAGAAGCCGATTTTGGCAGGAATCTGTTTAAAATGACAAAGAAAAACCTATTATCAATTCAAGGAAGTGAATTTTTAAGTAGTTATCTGCAGTTTTAATGTAGATTTCAGTTCGCTAAGTTATGAAAATGCATGTTTTGGCTATAATCTTCCGTAAATCAAGGGCGAAAACCAATTATTTGTCCCAAAAGAAGGTGTTTTAAGTATATATCTGCATTTCTAAGGTAGATTTGGGTTCAATAAGAGGCGAAAAAGCAGATTCTAACTAAGATTTTATCGAAATCGGCAACTATTTGACTCAGAAAGGTTGCCTTACGTCGAAATCTAATAGTTTATTAGGGTTTTCGTTACTAAAATGCCCAAAAACGCCGATTTTGACTAGAATTTGAAAGATATTGACATGAATATATCAAAAAAGACGCCGATTTTGACTAGAATTTGAAAGATATAGACATGAATATATCAAAAAATGATAGTTTAAGCTGATATTTGCAGTTTTGATGCGGTTTTAGATACGATATGAATCGAAGAAGCCGATTTTGACTGGAATCTGTTTAAAATGACAAAGAAAAACCTATTATCAATTCAAGGAAGTGAATTTTTAAGTAGTTATCTGCAATTTTAATGTAGATTTCAGTTCGCTAAGTTATGAAAATGCATGTTGTGGCTATAATCTTCCGTAAATCAAGGGCGAAAACCAATTATTTGTCCCAAAAGAAGGTGTTTTAAGTATATATCTGCATTTCTAAGGTAGATTTGGGTACAATAAGAGGCGAAAAAGCAGATTCTGACTAAGATTTTATCGAAATCGGCAACTATTTGACTCAGAAAGGTTGCCTTACGTCGAAATCTAATAGTTTATTAAGGTTTTCGTTACTAAAATGCCCAAAGACGCCGATTTTGACTAAAATTTGAAAGATATTGACATGAATATATAACTGTTTGTATCAAAAAATGATAGTTTAAACTGATATTTGCAGTTTTGATGCGGTTTTAGATACGATATGAATCGAAGAAGCCGATTTTGACTGGAATCTGTTTAAAATGACAAAGAAAAACCTATTATCAATTCAAGGAAGTGAATTTTTAAGTAGTTATCTGCAGTTTTAATGTAGATTTCAGTCCGCTAAGTTATGAAAATGCATGTTTTGGCTATAATCTTCCGTAAATCAAGGGCGAAAACCAATTATTTGTCCCAAAAGAAGGTGTTTTAAGTATATATCTGCATTTCTAAGGTAGATTTGGGTACAATAAGAGGCGAAAAAGCAGATTCTGACTAAGATTTTATCGAAATCGGCAACTATTTGACTCAGAAGCCTTACGTCGAAATCTAATAGTTTATTAAGGTTTTCGTTACTAAAATGCCCAAAGATGCCGATTTTGACTAGAATTTGAAAGATATTGACATGAATATATAACTGTTTGTATCAAAAAATGATAATTTAAACTGATATTTGCAGTTTTGATGCGGTTTTAGATACGATATGAATCGAAGAAGCCGATTTTGACTGGAATCTGTTTAAAATGACAAAGAAAAACCTATTATCAATTCAAGGAAGTGAATTTTTAAGTAGTTATCTGCAGTTTTAATGTAGATTTCAGTTCGCTAAGTTATGAAAATGCATGTTTTGGCTATAATCTTCCGTAAATCAAGGGCGAAAACCAATTATTTTTCCCAAAAGAAGGTGTTTTAAGTATATATCTGCATTTCTAAGGTAGATTTGGGTACAATAAGAGGCGAAAAAGCAGATTCTGACTAAGATTTTATCGAAATCGGCAACTATTTGACTCAGAAAGGTTGCCTTACGTCGAAATCTAATAGTTTATTAAGGTTTTCGTTATTAAAATGCCCAAAGACGCCGATTTTAACTAGAATTTGAAAGATATTGACATGAATATATAACTGTTTGTATCAAAAAATGATAGTTTAAACTGATATTTGCAGTTTTGATGCGGTTTTAGATACGATATGTATCGAAGAAGCCGATTGTGACTGGAATCTGTTTAAAATGACAAAGAAAAACCTATTATCAATTCAAGGAAGTGAATTTTTAAGTAGTTATCTGCAGTTTTAATGTAGATTTCAGTTCGCTAAGTTATGAAAATGCATGTTTTGGCTATAATCTTCCGTAAATCAAGGGCGAAAACCAATTATTTGTCGCAAAAGAAGGTGTTTTAAGTATATATCTGCATTTCTAAGGTAGATTTGGGTACAATAAGAGGCGAAAAAGCAGATTCTGACTAAGATTTTATCGAAATCGGCAACTATTTGACTCAGAAAGGTTGCCTTACGTCGAAATCTAATAGTTTATTAAGGTTTTCGTTACTAAAATGCCCAAAGACGCCGATTTTGACTAGAATTTGAAAGATATTGACATGAATATATAACTGTTTGTATCAAAAAATGATAGTTTAAACTGATATTTGCAGTTTTGATGCGGTTTTAGATACGATATGAATCGAAGAAGCCGATTTTGACTGGATTCTGTTTAAAATGACAAAGAAAAACCTATTATCAATTCAAGGAAGTGAATTTTTAAGTAGTTATCTGCAGTTTTAATGTAGATTTCAGTTCGCTAAGTTATGAAAATGCATGTTTTGGCTATAATCTTCCGTAAATCAAGGGCGAAAACCAATTATTTGTCCCAAAAGAAGGTGTTTTAAGTATATATCTGCATTTCTAAGGTAGATTTGGGTACAATAAGAGGCGAAAAAGCAGATTCTGACTAAGATTTTATCGAAATCGGCAACTATTTGACTCAGAATGGTTGCCTTACGTCGAAATCTAATAGTTTATTAAGGTTTTCGTTACTAAAATGCCCAAAGACGCCGATTTTGACTAGAATTTAAAAGATATTGACATGAATATATAACTGTTTGTATCAAAAAATGATAGTTTAAACTGATATTTGCAGTTTTGATGCGGTTTTAGATACGATATGAATCGAAGAAGCCGATTTTGACTGGAATCTGTTTAAAATGACAAAGAAAAACCTATTATCAATTCAAGGAAGTGAATTTTTAAGTAGTTATCTGCAGTTTTAATGTAGATTTCAGTTCGCTAAGTTATGAAAATGCATGTTTTGGCTATAATCTTCCGTAAATCAAGGGCGAAAACCAATTATTTGTCCCAAAAGAAGGTGTTTTAAGTATATATCTGCATTTCTGAGGTAGATTTGGGTACAATAAGAGGCGAAAAAGCAGATTCTGACTAAGATTTTAACGAAATCGGCAACTATTTGACTCAGAAAGGTTGCCTTACGTCGAAATCTAATAGTTTATTAAGGTTTTCGTTACTAAAATGCCCAAAGACGCCGATTTTGACTAGGATTTGAAAGATATTGGCATGAATATATAACTGTTTGTATCAAAAAATGATAGTTTAAACTGATATTTGCAGTTTTGATGCGGTTTTAGATACGATATGAATCGAAGAAGCCGATTTTGACTGGAATCTGTTTAAAATGACAAAGAAAAACCTATTATCGAAGAAGCCGATTTTGACTGGAATCTGTTTAAAATGACAAAGAAAAACCTATTATCAATTCAAGGAAGTGAATTTTTAAGTAGTTATCTGCAGTTTTAATGTAGATTTCAGTTCGCTAATTTATGAAAATGCATGTTTTGGCTATAATCTTCCGTAAATCAAGGGCGAAAACCAATTATTTGTCCCAAAAGAAGGTGTTTTAAGTATATTATCTGCATATCTAAGGTAGATTTGGGTACAATAAGAGGCGAAAAAGCAGATTCTGACTAAGATTTTATCGAAATCGGCAACTATTTGACTCAGAAAGTTTGCCTTACGTCGAAATCTAATAGTTTATTAAGGTTTTCGTTACTAAAATGCCCAAAGACGCCGATTTTGACTAGAATTTGAAAGATATTGACATGAATATAAAACTGTTTGTATCAAAAAATGATAGTTTAAACTGATATTTGCAGTTTTGATGCGGTTTTAGATACGATATGAATCGAAGAAGCCGATTTTGACTGGAATCTGTTTAAAATGACAAAGAAAAACCTATTATCAATTCAAGGAAGTGAATTTTTAAGTAGTTATCTGCAGTTTTAATGTAGATTTCAGTTCGCTAAGTTATGAAAATGCATGTTTTGGCTATAATCTTCCGTAAATCAAATGCGAAAACCAATTATTTGTCCCAAAAGAAGGTGTTTTAAGTATATATCTGCATTTCTAAGGTAGATTTGGGTACAATAAGAGGCGAAAAAGCAGATTCTGACTAAGATTTTATCGAAATCGGCAATTATTTGTCCCAAAAGAAGGTGTTTTAAGTATATATCTGCATTTCTAAGGTAGATTTGGGTACAATAAGAGGCGAAAAAGCAGATTCTGACTAAGATTTTATCGAAATCGGCAACTATTTGACTCAGAAAGGTTGCCTTACGTCGAAATCTAATAGTTTATTAAGGTTTTCGTTACTAAAATGCCCAAAGACGCCGATTTTGACTAGAATTTGAAAGATATTGACATGAATATATAACTGATAAGCCGATTTTGACTGGAATCTGTTTAAAATGACAAAGAAAAACCTATTATCAATTCAAGGAAGTGAATTTTTAAGTAGTTATCTGCAGTTTTAATGTAGATTTCAGTTCGCTAAGTTATGAAAATGCATGTTTTGGCTATAATCTTCCGTAAATCAAGGGCGAAAACCAATTATTTTTCCCAAAAGAAGGTGTTTTAAGTATATATCTGCATTTCTAAGGTAGATTTGGGTACAATAAGAGGCGAAAAAGCAGATTCTGACTAAGATTTTATCGAAATCGGCAACTATTTGACTCAGAAATGTTGCCTTACGTCGAAATCTAATAGTTTATTAAGGTTTTCGTTATTAAAATGCCCAAAGACGCCGATTTTAACTAGAATTTGAAAGATATTGACATGAATATATAACTGTTTGTATCAAAAAATGATAGTTTAAACTGATATTTGCAGTTTTGATGCGGTTTTAGATACGATATGTATCGAAGAAGCCGATTTTGACTGGAATCTGTTTAAAATGACAAAGAAAAACCTATTATCAATTCAAGGAAGTGAATTTTTAAGTAGTTATCTGCAGTTTTAATGTAGATTTCAGTTCGCTAAGTTATGAAAATGCATGTTTTGGCTATAATCTTCCGTAAATCAAGGGCGAAAACCAATTATTTGTCGCAAAAGAAGGTGTTTTAAGTATATATCTGCATTTCTAAGGTAGATTTGGGTACAATAAGAGGCGAAAAAGCAGATTCTGACTAAGATTTTATCGAAATCGGCAACTATTTGACTCAGAAAGGTTGCCTTACGTCGAAATCTAATAGTTTATTAAGGTTTTCGTTACTAAAATGCCCAAAGACGCCGATTTTGACTAGAATTTGAAAGATATTGACATGAATATATAACTGTTTGTATCAAAAAATGATAGTTTAAACTGATATTTGCAGTTTTGATGCGGTTTTAGATACGATATGAATCGAAGAAGCCGATTTTGACTGGATTCTGTTTAAAATGACAAAGAAAAACCTATTATCAATTCAAGGAAGTGAATTTTTAAGTAGTTATCTGCAGTTTTAATGTAGATTTCAGTTCGCTAAGTTATGAAAATGCATGTTTTGGCTATAATCTTCCGTAAATCAAGGGCGAAAACCAATTATTTGTCCCAAAAGAAGGTGTTTTAAGTATATATCTGCATTTCTAAGGTAGATTTGGGTACAATAAGAGGCGAAAAAGCAGATTCTGACTAAGATTTTATCGAAATCGGCAACTATTTGACTCAGAATGGTTGCCTTACGTCGAAATCTAATAGTTTATTAAGGTTTTCGTTACTAAAATGCCCAAAGACGCCGATTTTGACTAGAATTTAAAAGATATTGACATGAATATATAACTGTTTGTATCAAAAAATGATAGTTTAAACTGATATTTGCAGTTTTGATGCGGTTTTAGATACGATATGAATCGAAGAAGCCGATTTTGACTGGAATCTGTTTAAAATGACAAAGAAAAACCTATTATCAATTCAAGGAAGTGAATTTTTAAGTAGTTATCTGCAGTTTTAATGTAGATTTCAGTTCGCTAAGTTATGAAAATGCATGTTTTGGCTATAATCTTCCGTAAATCAAGGGCGAAAACCAATTATTTGTCCCAAAAGAAGGTGTTTTAAGTATATATCTGCATTTCTGAGGTAGATTTGGGTACAATAAGAGGCGAAAAAGCAGATTCTGACTAAGATTTTAACGAAATCGGCAACTATTTGACTCAGAAAGGTTGCCTTACGTCGAAATCTAATAGTTTATTAAGGTTTTCGTTACTAAAATGCCCAAAGACGCCGATTTTGACTAGGATTTGAAAGATATTGGCATGAATATATAACTGTTTGTATCAAAAAATGATAGTTTAAACTGATATTTGCAGTTTTGATGCGGTTTTAGATACGATATGAATCGAAGAAGCCGATTTTGACTGGAATCTGTTTAAAATGACAAAGAAAAACCTATTATCGAAGAAGCCGATTTTGACTGGAATCTGTTTAAAATGACAAAGAAAAACCTATTATCAATTCAAGGAAGTGAATTTTTAAGTAGTTATCTGCAGTTTTAATGTAGATTTCAGTTCGCTAAGTTATGAAAATGCATGTTTTGGCTATAATCTTCCGTAAATCAAGGGCGAAAACCAATTATTTGTCCCAAAAGAAGGTGTTTTAAGTATATTATCTGCATATCTAAGGTAGATTTGGGTACAATAAGAGGCGAAAAAGCAGATTCTGACTAAGATTTTATCGAAATCGGCAACTATTTGACTCAGAAAGTTTGCCTTACGTCGAAATCTAATAGTTTATTAAGGTTTTCGTTACTAAAATGCCCAAAGACGCCGATTTTGACTAGAATTTGAAAGATATTGACATGAATATAAAACTGTTTGTATCAAAAAATGATAGTTTAAACTGATATTTGCAGTTTTGATGCGGTTTTTTGATACGATATGAATCGAAGAAGCCGATTTTGACTGGAATCTGTTTAAAATGACAAAGAAAAACCTATTATCAATTCAAGGAAGTGAATTTTTAAGTAGTTATCTGCAGTTTTAATGTAGATTTCAGTTCGCTAAGTTATGAAAATGCATGTTTTGGCTATAATCTTCCGTAAATCAAATGCGAAAACCAATTATTTGTCCCAAAAGAAGGTGTTTTAAGTATATATCTGCATTTCTAAGGTAGATTTGGGTACAATAAGAGGCGAAAAAGCAGATTCTGACTAAGATTTTATCGAAATCGGCAATTATTTGTCCCAAAAGAAGGTGATTTAAGTATATATCTGCATTTCTAAGGTAGATTTGGGTACAATAAGAGGCGAAAAAGCAGATTCTGACTAAGATTTTATCGAAATCGGCAACTATTTGACTCAGAAAGGTTGCCTTACGTCGAAATCTAATAGTTTATTAAGGTTTTCGTTACTAAAATGCCCAAAGACGCCGATTTTGACTAGAATTTGAAAGATATTGACATCAATATATAACTGATAAGCCGATTTTGACTGGAATCTGTTTAAAATGACAAAGAAAAACCTATTATCAATTCAAGGAAGTGAATTTTTAAGTAGTTATCTGCAGTTTTAATGTAGATTTCAGTTCGCTAAGTTATGAAAATGCATGTTTTTGCTATAATCTTCCGTAAATCAAGGGCGAAAACCAATTATTTGTCACAAAAGAAGGTGTTTTAAGTATATATCTGCATTTCTAAGGTAGATTTGGGTACAATAAGAGGCGAAAAAGCAGATACTGACTAAGATTTTATCGAAATCGGCAACTATTTGACTCAGAATGGTTGCCTTACGTCGAAATCTAATAGTTTATTAAGGTTTTCGTTACTAAAATGCCCAAAGACGCCGATTTTGACTAGAATTTGAAAGATATTGACATGAATATATAACTGTTTGTATCAAAAAATGATAATTTAAACTGATATTTGCAGTTTTGATGCGGTTTTAGATACGATATGAATCGAAGAAGCCCATTTTGACTGGAATCTGTTTAAAATGACAAAGAAAAACCTATTATCAATTCAAGGAAGTGAATTTTTAAGTAGTTATCTGCAGTTTTAATGTAGATTTCAGTTCGCTAAGTTATGAAAATGCATGTTTTGGCTATAATCTTCCGTAAATCAAGGGCGAAAACCAATTATTTTTCCCAAAAGAAGGTGTTTTAAGTATATATCTGCATTTCTAAGGTAGATTTGGGTACAATAAGAGGCGAAAAAGCAGATTCTGACTAAGATTTTATCGAAATCGGCAACTATTTGACTCAGAAAGGTTGCCTTACGTCGAAATCTAATAGTTTATTAAGGTTTTCGTTATTAAAATGCCCAAAGACGCCGATTTTGACTAGAATTTGAAAGATATTGACATGAATATATAACTGTTTGTATCAAAAAATGATAGTTTAAACTGATATTTACAGTTTTGATGCGGTTTTAGATACGATATGTATCGAAGAAGCCGATTTTGACTGGAATCTGTTTAAAATGACAAAGAAAAACCTATTATCAATTCAAGGAAGTGAATTTTTAAGTAGTTATCTGCAGTTTTAATGTAGATTTCAGTTCGCTAAGTTATGAAAATGCATGTTTTGGCTATAATCTTCCGTAAATCAAGGGCGAAAACCAATTATTTGTCGCAAAAGAAGGTGTTTTAAGTATATATCTGCATTTCTAAGGTAGATTTGGGTACAATAAGAGGCGAAAAAGCAGATTCTGACTAAGATTTTATCGAAATCGGCAACTATTTGACTCAGAAAGGTTGCCTTACGTCGAAATCTAATAGATTATTAAGGTTTTCGTTACTAAAATGCCCAAAGACGCCGATTTTGACTAGAATTTGAAAGATATTGACATGAATATATAACTGTTTGTACCAAAAAATGATAGTTTAAACTGATATTTGCAGTTTTGATGCGGTTTTAGATACGATATGAATCGAAGAAGCCGATTTTGACTGGAATCTGTTTAAAATGACAAAGAAAAACCTATTATCAATTCAAGGAAGTGAATTTTTAAGTAGTTATCTGCAGTTTTAATGTAGATTTCAGTTCGCTAAGTTATGAAAATGCATGTTTTGGCTATAATCTTCCGTAAATCAAGGGCGAAAACCAATTATTTTTCCCAAAAGAAGGTGTTTTAAGTATATATCTGCATTTCTAAGGTAGATTTGGGTACAATAAGAGGCGAAAAAGCAGATTCTGACTAAGATTTTATCGAAATCGGCAACTATTTGACTCAGAAAGGTTGCCTTACGTCGAAATCTAATAGTTTATTAAGGTTTTCGTTATTAAAATGCCCAAAGACGCCGATTTTGCCTAGAATTTGAAAGATATTGACATGAATATATAACTGTTTGTATCAAAAAATGATAGTTTAAACTGATATTTGCAGTTTTGATTCGGTTTTAGATACGATATGAATCGAAGAAGCCGATTTTGACTGGAATCTGTTTAAAATGACAAAGAAAAACCTATTATCAATTCAAGGAAGTGAATTTTTAAGTAGTTATCTGCAGTTTTAATGTAGAATTCAGTTCGCTAAGTTATGAAAATGCATGTTTTGGCTATAATCTTCCGTAAAGCAAGGGCGAAAACCAATTATTTGTCCCAAAAGAAGGTGTTTTAAGTATATATCTGCATTTCTAAGGTAGATTTGGGTACAATAAGAGGCGAAAAAGCAGATTCTGACTAAGATTTTATCGAAATCGGCAACTATTTGACTCAGAAAGGTTGCCTTACGTCGAAATCTAATAGTTTATTAAGGTTTTCGTTACTAAAATGCCCAACGACGCCGATTTTGACTAGAATTTGAAAGATATTGACATGAATATATAACTGTTTGTATCAAAAAATGATAGTTTAAACTGATATTTGCAGTTTTGATGCGGTTTTAGATACGATATGAATCGAAGAATCCGATTTTGGCAGGAATCTGTTTAAAATGACAAAGAAAAACCTATTATCAATTCAAGGAAGTGAATTTTTAAGTAGTTATCTGCAGTTTTAATGTAGATTTCAGTTCGCTAATTTATGAAAATGCATGTTTTGGCTATAATCTTCCGTAAATCAAGGGCGAAAACCAATTATTTGTAACAAAAGAAGGTGTTTTAAGTATATATCTGCATTTCTAAGGTAGATTTGGGTACAATAAGAGGCGAAGAAGCAGATTCTAACTAAGATTTTATCGAAATCGGCAACTATTTGACTCAGAAAGGTTGCCTTACGTCGAAATCTAATAGTTTATTAGGGTTTTCATTACTAAAATGCCCAAAGACGCCGATTTTGACTAGAATTTGAAAGATATTGACATGAATATATAACTGTTTGTATCAAAAAATGATAGTTTAAACTGATATTTGCAGTTTTGATGCGGTTTTAGGTACGATATGAGTCGAAGAAGCCTATTTTGACTGGAATCTGTTTAAAATGACAAAGAAAAACCTATTATCAATTCAAGGAAGTGAATTTTTAAGTAGTTATCTGCAGTTTTAATGTAGATTTCAGTTCGCTAAGTTATGAAAATGCATGTTTTGGCTATAATCTTCCGTAAATCAAGGGCGAAAACCAATTATTTGTCCCAAGAGAAGGTGTTTTAAGTATATATCTGCATTTCTAAGGTAGATTTGGGTACAATAAGAGGCGAAAAAGCAGATTCTGACTAAAATTTTATCGAAATCGGCAACTATTTGACTCAGAAAGGTTGCCTTACGTCGAAATCTAATAGTTTGTTAAGGTTTTCGTTACTAAAATGCCCAAAGACGCCGATTTTGACTAGAATTTGAAAGATATTGACATGAATATATAACTGTTTGTATCAAAAAATGATAGATTAAACTGATATTTGCAGTTTTGATGCGGTTTTAGATACGATATGAATCGAAGAAGCCGATTTTGACTGGAATCTGTTTAAAATGACAAAGAAAAACCTATTATCAATTCAAGGAAGTGAATTTTTAAGTAGTTATCTGCAGTTTTAATGTAGATTTCAGTTCGCTAAGTTATGAAAATGCATGTTTTGGCTATAATCTTCCGTAAATCAAGGGCGAAAACCAATTATTTGTCCCAAAAGAAGGTGTTTTAAGTATATATCTGCATTTCTAAGGTAGATTTGGGTACAATAGGAGGCGAAAAAGCAGATTCTGACTAAGATTTTTTCGAAATCGGCAACTATTTGACTCAGAAAGGTTGCCTTACGTCGAAATCTAATAGTTTATTAAGGTTTTCGTTACTAAAATGCCCAAAGACGCCGATTTTGACTAGAATTTGAAAGATATTGACATGAATATATAACTGTTTGTATCAAAAAATGATAGTTTAAACTGATATTTGCAGTTTTGATGCGGTTTTAGATGCGATATGTATCGAAGAAGCCGATTTTGACTGGAATCTGTTTAAAATGACAAAGAAAAACCTATTATCAATTCAAGGAAGTGAATTTTTAAGTAGTTATCTGCAGTTTTAATGTAGATTTCAGTTCGCTAAGTTATGAAAATGCATGTTTTGGCTATAATCTTCCGTAAATCAAGGGCGAAAACCAATTATTTTTCCCAAAAGAAGGTGTTTTAAGTATATATCTGCATTTCTAAGGTAGATTTGGGTACAATAAGAGGCGAAAAAGCAGATTCTGACTAAGATTTTATCGAAATCGGCAACTATTTGACTCAGAAAGGTTGCCTTACGTCGAAATCTAATAGTTTATTAAGGTTTTCGTTATTAAAATGCCCAAAGACGCCGATTTTGCCTAGAATTTGAAAGATATTGACATGAATATATAACTGTTTGTATCAAAAAATGATAGTTTAAACTGATATTTGCAGTTTTGATTCGGTTTTAGATACGATATGAATCGAAGAATCCGATTTTGGCAGGAATCTGTTTAAAATGACAAAGAAAAACCTATTATCAATTCAAGGAAGTGAATTTTTAAGTAGTTATCTGCAGTTTTAATGTAGATTTCAGTTCGCTAATTTATGAAAATGCATGTTTTGGCTATAATCTTCCGTAAATCAAGGGCGAAAACCAATTATTTGTCCCAAAAGAAGGTGTTTTAAGTATATATCTGCATTTCTAAGGTAGATTTGGGTACAATAAGAGGCGAAAAAGCAGATTCTGACTAAGATTTTATCGAAATCGGCAACTATTTGACTCAGAAAGGTTGCCTTACGTCGAAATCTAATAGTTTATTAAGGTTTTCGTTACTAAAATGCCCAACGACGCCGATTTTGACTAGAATTTGAAAGATATTGACATGAATATATAACTGTTTGTATCAAAAAATGATAGTTTAAACTGATATTTGCAGTTTTGATGCGGTTTTAGATACGATATGAATCGAAGAATCCGATTTTGGCAGGAATCTGTTTAAAATGACAAAGAAAAACCTATTATCAATTCAAGGAAGTGAATTTTTAAGTAGTTATCTGCAGTTTTAATGTAGATTTCAGTTCGCTAATTTATGAAAATGCATGTTTTGGCTATAATCTTCCGTAAATCAAGGGCGAAAACCAATTATTTGTAACAAAAGAAGGTGTTTTAAGTATATATCTGCATTTCTAAGGTAGATTTGGGTACAATAAGAGGCGAAGAAGCAGATTCTAACTAAGATTTTATCGAAATCGGCAACTATTTGACTCAGAAAGGTTGCCTTACGTCGAAATCTAATAGTTTATTAGGGTTTTCATTACTAAAATGCCCAAAGACGCCGATTTTGACTAGAATTTGAAAGATATTGACATGAATATATAACTGTTTGTATCAAAAAATGATAGTTTAAACTGATATTTGCAGTTTTGATGCGGTTTTAGGTACGATATGAGTCGAAGAAGCCTATTTTGACTGGAATCTGTTTAAAATGACAAAGAAAAACCTATTATCAATTCAAGGAAGTGAATTTTTAAGTAGTTATCTGCAGTTTTAATGTAGATTTCAGTTCGCTAAGTTATGAAAATGCATGTTTTGGCTATAATCTTCCGTAAATCAAGGGCGAAAACCAATTATTTGTCCCAAGAGAAGGTGTTTTAAGTATATATCTGCATTTCTAAGGTAGATTTGGGTACAATAAGAGGCGAAAAAGCAGATTCTGACTAAAATTTTATCGAAATCGGCAACTATTTGACTCAGAAAGGTTGCCTTACGTCGAAATCTAATAGTTTGTTAAGGTTTTCGTTACTAAAATGCCCAAAGACGCCGATTTTGACTAGAATTTGAAAGATATTGACATGAATATATAACTGTTTGTATCAAAAAATGATAGATTAAACTGATATTTGCAGTTTTGATGCGGTTTTAGATACGATATGAATCGAAGAAGCCGATTTTGACTGGAATCTGTTTAAAATGACAAAGAAAAACCTATTATCAATTCAAGGAAGTGAATTTTTAAGTAGTTATCTGCAGTTTTAATGTAGATTTCAGTTCGCTAAGTTATGAAAATGCATGTTTTGGCTATAATCTTCCGTAAATCAAGGGCGAAAACCAATTATTTGTCCCAAAAGAAGGTGTTTTAAGTATATATCTGCATTTCTAAGGTAGATTTGGGTACAATAGGAGGCGAAAAAGCAGATTCTGACTAAGATTTTTTCGAAATCGACAACTATTTGACTCAGAAAGGTTGCCTTACGTCGAAATCTAATAGTTTATTAAGGTTTTCGTTACTAAAATGCCCAAAGACGCCGATTTTGACTAGAATTTGAAAGATATTGACATGAATATATAACTGTTTGTATCAAAAAATGATAGTTTAAACTGATATTTGCAGTTTTGATGCGGTTTTAGATGCGATATGTATCGAAGAAGCCGATTTTGACTGGAATCTGTTTAAAATGACAAAGAAAAACCTATTATCAATTCAAGGAAGTGAATTTTTAAGTAGTTATCTGCAGTTTTAATGTAGATTTCAGTTCGCTAAGTTATGAAAATGCATGTTTTGGCTATAATCTTCCGTAAATCAAGGGCGAAAACCAATTATTTGTCCCAAGAGAAGGTGTTTTAAGTATATATCTGCATTTCTAAGGTAGATTTGGGTACAATAAGAGGCGAAAAAGCAGATTCTGACTAAAATTTTATCGAAATCGGCAACTATTTGACTCAGAAAGGTTGCCTTACGTCGAAATCTAATAGTTTGTTAAGGTTTTCGTTACTAAAATGCCCAAAGACGCCGATTTTGACTAGAATTTGAAAGATATTGACATGAATATATAACTGTTTGTATCAAAAAATGATAGATTAAACTGATATTTGCAGTTTTGATGCGGTTTTAGATACGATATGAATCGAAGAAGCCGATTTTGACTGGAATCTGTTTAAAATGACAAAGAAAAACCTATTATCAATTCAAGGAAGTGAATTTTTAAGTAGTTATCTGCAGTTTTAATGTAGATTTCAGTTCGCTAAGTTATGAAAATGCATGTTTTGGCTATAATCTTCCGTAAATCAAGGGCGAAAACCAATTATTTGTCCCAAAAGAAGGTGTTTTAAGTATATATCTGCATTTCTAAGGTAGATTTGGGTACAATAGGAGGCGAAAAAGCAGATTCTGACTAAGATTTTTTCGAAATCGGCAACTATTTGACTCAGAAAGGTTGCCTTACGTCGAAATCTAATAGTTTATTAAGGTTTTCGTTACTAAAATGCCCAAAGACGCCGATTTTGACTAGAATTTGAAAGATATTGACATGAATATATAACTGTTTGTATCAAAAAATGATAGTTTAAACTGATATTTGCAGTTTTGATGCGGTTTTAGATGCGATATGTATCGAAGAAGCCGATTTTGACTGGAATCTGTTTAAAATGACAAAGAAAAACCTATTATCAATTCAAGGAAGTGAATTTTTAAGTAGTTATCTGCAGTTTTAATGTAGATTTCAGTTCGCTAAGTTATGAAAATGCATGTTTTGGCTATAATCTTCCGTAAATCAAGGGCGAAAACCAATTATTTTTCCCAAAAGAAGGTGTTTTAAGTATATATCTGCATTTCTAAGGTAGATTTGGGTACAATAAGAGGCGAAAAAGCAGATTCTGACTAAGATTTTATCGAAATCGGCAACTATTTGACTCAGAAAGGTTGCCTTACGTCGAAATCTAATAGTTTATTAAGGTTTTCGTTATTAAAATGCCCAAAGACGCCGATTTTGCCTAGAATTTGAAAGATATTGACATGAATATATAACTGTTTGTATCAAAAAATGATAGTTTAAACTGATATTTGCAGTTTTGATTCGGTTTTAGATACGATATGAATCGAAGAATCCGATTTTGGCAGGAATCTGTTTAAAATGACAAAGAAAAACCTATTATCAATTCAAGGAAGTGAATTTTTAAGTAGTTATCTGCAGTTTTAATGTAGATTTCAGTTCGCTAATTTATGAAAATGCATGTTTTGGCTATAATCTTCCGTAAATCAAGGGCGAAAACCAATTATTTGTCCCAAAAGAAGGTGTTTTAAGTATATATCTGCATTTCTAAGGTAGATTTGGGTACAATAAGAGGCGAAAAAGCAGATTCTGACTAAGATTTTATCGAAATCGGCAACTATTTGACTCAGAAAGGTTGCCTTACGTCGAAATCTAATAGTTTATTAAGGTTTTCGTTATTAAAATGCCCAAAGACGCCGATTTTGCCTAGAATTTGAAAGATATTGACATGAATATATAACTGTTTGTATCAAAAAATGATAGTTTAAACTGATATTTGCAGTTTTGATTCGGTTTTAGATACGATATGAATCGAAGAAGCCGATTTTGACTGGAATCTGTTTAAAATGACAAAGAAAAACCTATTATCAATTCAAGGAAGTGAATTTTAAGTAGTTATCTGCAGTTTTAATGTAGAATTCAGTTCGCTAAGTTATGAAAATGCATGTTTTGGCTATAATCTTCCGTAAATCAAGGGCGAAAACCAATTATTTGTCCCAAAAGAAGGTGTTTTAAGCATATATCTGCATTTCTAAGGTAGATTTGGGTACAATAAGAGGCGAAAAAGCAGATTCTGACTAAGATTTTATCGAAATCGGCAACTATTTGACTCAGAAAGGTTGCCTTACGTCGAAATCTAATAGTTTATTAAGGTTTTCGTTACTAAAATGCCCAACGACGCCGATTTTGACTAGAATTTGAAAGATATTGACATGAATATATAACTGTTTGTATCAAAAAATGATAGTTTAAACTGATATTTGCAGTTTTGATGCGGTTTTAGATACGATATGAATCGAAGAATCCGATTTTGGCAGGAATCTGTTTAAAATGACAAAGAAAAACCTATTATCAATTCAAGGAAGTGAATTTTTAAGTAGTTATCTGCAGTTTTAATGTAGATTTCAGTTCGCTAATTTATGAAAATGCATGTTTTGGCTATAATCTTAAGTAAATCAAGGGCGAAAACCAATTATTTGTCCCAAAAGAAGGTGTTTTAAGTATATATCTGCATTTCTAAGGTAGATTTGGGTACAATAAGAGGCGAAGAAGCAGATTCTAACTAAGATTTTATCGAAATCGGCAACTATTTGACTCAGAAAGGTTGCCTTACGTCGAAATCTAATAGTTTATTAGGGTTTTCGTTACTAAAATGCCCAAAGACGAAGATTTTGACTAGAATTTGAAAGATATTGACATGAATATATCAAAAAATGATAGTTTAAACTGATATTTGCAGTTTTGATGCGGTTTTAGATACGATATGAATCGAAGAAGCCGATTTTGACTGGAATCTGTTTGAAATGACAAAGAAAAACCTATTATCAATTCAAGGAAGTGAATTTTTAAGTAGTTGTCTGCAATTTTAATGTAGATTTCAGTTCGCTAAGTTATGAAAATGCATGTTTTGGCTATAATCTTCCGTAAATCAAGGGCGAAAACCAATTATTTGTCCCAAAAGAAGGTGTTTTAAGTATATATCTGCATTTCTAAGGTAGATTTGGGTACAATAGGAGGCGAAAAAGCAGATTCTGACTAAGATTTTATCGAAATCGGCAACTATTTGACTCAGAAAGGTTGCCTTACGTCGAAATCTAATAGTTTATTAAGGTTTTCGTTACTAAAATGCCCAAAGACGCCGATTTTGACTAGAATTTGAAAGATATTGACATGAATATATAACTGTTTGTATCAAAAAATGATAGTTTAAACTGATATTTGCAGTTTTGATGCGGTTTTAGGTGCGATATGAGTCGAAGAAGCCGATTTTGACTGGAATCTGTTTAAAATGACAAAGAAAAACCTATTATCAATTCAAGGAAGTGAATTTTTAAGTAGTTATCTGCAGTTTTAATGTAGATTTCAGTTCGCTAAGTTATGAAAATGCATGTTTTGGCTATAATCTTCCGTAAATCAAGGGCGAAAACCAATTATTTGTCCCAAGAGAAGGTGTTTTAAGTATATATCTGCATTTCTAAGGTAGATTTGGGTACAATAAGAGGCGAAAAAGCAGATTCTGACTAAAATTTTATCGAAATCGGCAACTATTTGACTCAGAAAGGTTGCCTTACGTCGAAATCTAATAGTTTGTTAAGGTTTTCGTTACTAAAATGCCCAAAGACGCCGATTTTGACTAGAATTTGAAAGATATTGACATGAATATATAACTGTTTGTATCAAAAAATGATAGATTAAACTGATATTTGCAGTTTTGATGCGGTTTTAGATACGATATGAATCGAAGAAGCCGATTTTGACTGGAATCTGTTTAAAATGACAAAGAAAAACCTATTATCAATTCAAGGAAGTGAATTTTTAAGTAGTTATCTGCAGTTTTAATGTAGATTTCAGTTCGCTAAGTTATGAAAATGCATGTTTTGGCTATAATCTTCCGTAAATCAAGGGCGAAAACCAATTATTTGTCCCAAAAGAAGGTGTTTTAAGTATATATCTGCATTTCTAAGGTAGATTTGGGTACAATAAGAGGCGAAAAAGCAGAGTCTGACTAAGATTTTATCGAAATCGGCAACTATTTGACTCAGAAAGGTTGCCTTACGTCGAAATCTAATAGTTTATTAAGGTTTTCGTTATTAAAATGCCCAAAGACGCCGATTTTGACTAGAATTTGAAAGATATTGACATGAATATATAACTGTTTGTATCAAAAAATGATAGTTTAAACTGATATTTGCAGTTTTGATGCGGTTTTAGATACGATATGAATCGAAGAAGCCGATTTTGACTGGAATCTGTTTAAAATGACAAAGAAAAACCTATTATCAATTCAAGGAAGTGAATTTTTAAGTAGTTATCTGCAGTTTAAATGTAGATTTCAGTTCGCTAAGTTATGAAAATGCATGTTTTGGCTATAATCTTCCGTAAATCAAGGGCGAAAACCAATTATTTTTCCCAAAAGAAGGTGTTTTAAGTATATATCTGCATTTCTAAGGTAGATTTGGGTACAATAAGAGGCGAAAAAGCAGATTCTGACTAAGATTTTATCGAAATCGGCAACTATTTGACTCAGAAAGGTTGCCTTACGTCGAAATCTAATAGTTTATTAAGGTTTTCGTTATTAAAATGCCCAAAGACGCCGATTTTGACTAGAATTTGAAAGATATTGACATGAATATATAACTGTTTGTATCAAAAAATGATAGTTTAAACTGATATTTGCAGTTTTGATGCGGTTTTAGATACGATATGTATCGAAGAAGCCGATTTTGACTGGAATCTGTTTAAAATGACAAAGAAAAACCTATTATCAATTCAAGGAAGTGAATTTTTAAGTAGTTATCTGCAGTTTTAATGTAGATTTCAGTTCGCTAAGTTATGAAAATGCATGTTTTGGCTATAATCTTCCGTTAATCAAGGGCGAAAACCAATTATTTGTCGCAAAAGAAGGTGTTTTAAGTATATATCTGCATTTCTAAGGTAGATTTGGGTACAATAAGAGGCGAAAAAGCAGATTCTGACTAAGATTTTATCGAAATCGGCAACTATTTGACTCAGAAAGGTTGCCTTACGTCGAAATCTAATAGATTATTAAGGTTTTCGTTACTAAAATGCCCAAAGACGCCGATTTTGACTAGAATTTGAAAGATATTGACATGAATATATAACTGTTTGTATCAAAAAATGATAGTTTAAACTGATATTTGCAGTTTTGATGCGGTTTTAGATACGATATGAATCGAAGAAGCCGATTTTGACTGGAATCTGTTTAAAATGACAAAGAAAAACCTATTATCAATTCAAGGAAGTGAATTTTTAAGTAGTTATCTGCAGTTTTAATGTAGAATTCAGTTCGCTAAGTTATGAAAATGCATGTTTTGGCTATAATCTTCCGTAAATCAAGGGCGAAAACCAATTATTTGTCCCAAAAGAAGGTGTTTTAAGTATATATCTGCATTTCTAAGGTAGATTTGGGTACAATAAGAGGCGAAAAAGCAGATTCTGACTAAGATTTTATCGAAATCGGCAACTATTTGACTCAGAAAGGTTGCCTTACGTCGAAATCTAATAGTTTATTAAGGTTTTCGTTACTAAAATGCCCAACGACGCCGATTTTGACTAGAATTTGAAAGATATTGACATGAATATATAACTGTTTGTATCAAAAAATGATAGTTTAAACTGATATTTGCAGTTTTAATGCGGTTTTAGATACGATATGAATCGAAGAATCCGATTTTGGCAGGAATCTGTTTAAAATGACAAAGAAAAACCTATTATCAATTCAAGGAAGTGAATTTTTAAGTAGTTATCTGCAGTTTTAATGTAGATTTCAGTTCGCTAATTTATGAAAATGCATGTTTTGGCTATAATCTTGCGTAAATCAAGGGCGAAAACCAATTATTTGTCCCAAAAGAAGGTGTTTTAAGTATATATCTGCATTTCTAAGGTAGATTTGGGTACAATAAGAGGCGAAGAAGCAGATTCTAACTAAGATTTTATCGAAATCGGCAACTATTTGACTCAGAAAGGTTGCCTTACGTCGAAATCTAATAGTTTATTAGGGTTTTCGTTACTAAAATGCCCAAAGACGCCGATTTTGACTAGAATTTGAAAGATATTGACATGAATATATCAAAAAATGATAGTTTAAACTGATATTTGCAGTTTTGATGCGGTTTTAGATACGATATGAATCGAAGAAGCCGATTTTGACTGGAATCTGTTTGAAATGACAAAGAAAAACCTATTATCAATTCAAGGAAGTGAATTTTTAAGTAGTTATCTGCAATTTTAATGTAGATTTCAGTTCGCTAAGTTATGAAAATGCATGTTTTGGCTATAATCTTCCGTAAATCAAGGGCGAAAACCAATTATTTGTCCCAAAAGAAGGTGTTTTAAGTATATATCTGCATTTCTAAGGTAGATTTGGGTACAATAGGAGGCGAAAAAGCAGATTCTGACTAAGATTTTATCGAAATCGGCAACTATTTGACTCAGAAAGGTTGCCTTACGTCGAAATCTAATAGTTTATTAAGGTTTTCGTTACTAAAATGCCCAAAGACGCCGATTTTGACTAGAATTTGAAAGATATTGACATGAATATATAACTGTTTGTATCAAAAAATGATAGTTTAAACTGATATTTGCAGTTTTGATGCGGTTTTAGGTACGATATGAGTCGAAGAAGCCGATTTTGACTGGAATCTGTTTAAAATGACAAAGAAAAACCTATTATCAATTCAAGGAAGTGAATTTTTAAGCAGTTATCTGCAGTTTTAATGTAGATTTCAGTTCGCTAAGTTATGAAAATGCATGTTTTGGCTATAATCTTCCGTAAATCAAGGGCGAAAACCAATTATTTGTCCCAAGAGAAGGTGTTTTAAGTATATATCTGCATTTCTAAGGTAGATTTGGGTACAATAAGAGGCGAAAAAGCAGATTCTGACTAAAATTTTATCGAAATCGGCAACTATTTGACTCAGAAAGGTTGCCTTACGTCGAAATCTAATAGTTTGTAAAGGTTTTCGTTACTAAAATGCCCAAAGACGCCGATTTTGACTAGAATTTGAAAGATATTGACATGAATATATAACTGTTTGTATCAAAAAATGATAGATTAAACTGATATTTGCAGTTTTGATGCGGTTTTAGATACGATATGAATCGAAGAAGCCGATTTTGACTGGAATCTGTTTAAAATGACAAAGAAAAACCTATTATCAATTCAAGGAAGTGAATTTTTAAGTAGTTATCTTCAGTTTTAATGTAGATTTCAGTTCGCTAAGTTATGAAAATGCATGTTTTGGCTATAATCTTCCGTAAATCAAGGGCGAAAACCAATTATTTGTCCCAAAAGAAGGTGTTTTAAGTATATATCTGCATTTCTAAGGTAGATTTGGGTACAATAAGAGGCGAAAAAGCAGATTCTGACTAAGATTTTATCGAAATCGGCAACTATTTGACTCAGAAAGGTTGCCTTACGTCGAAATCTAATAATTTATTAAGGTTTTCGTTATTAAAATGCCCAAAGACGCCGATTTTGACTAGAATTTGAAAGATATTGACATGAATATATAACTGTTTGTATCAAAAAATGATAGTTTAAACTGATATTTGCAGTTTTGATGCGGTTTTAGATACGATATGAATCGAAGAAGCCGATTTTGACTGGAATCTGTTTAAAATGACAAAGAAAAACCTATTATCAATTCAAGGAAGTGAATTTTTAAGTAGTTATCTGCAGTTTAAATGTAGATTTCAGTTCGCTAAGTTATTAAAATGCATGTTTTGGCTATAATCTTCCGTAAATCAAGGGCGAAAACCAATTATTTTTCCCAAAAGAAGGTGTTTTAAGTATATATCTGCATTTCTAAGGTAGATTTGGGTACAATAAGAGGCGAAAAAGCAGATTCTGACTAAGATTTTATCGAAATCGGCAACTATTTGACTCAGAAAGGTTGCCTTACGTCGAAATCTAATAGTTTATTAAGGTTTTCGTTACTAAAATGCCCAAAGACGCCGATTTTGACTAGAATTTGAAAGATATTGACAAGAATATATAACTGTTTGTATCAAAAAATGATAGTTTAAACTGATATTTGCAGTTTTGATGCGGTTTTAGATACGATATGAATCGACGAAGCCGATTTTGACTGGAATCTGTTTAAAATGACAAAGAAAAACCTATTATCAATTCAAGGAAGTGAATTTTTAAGTAGTTATCTGCAGTTTTAATGTAGATTTCAGTTCGCTAAGTTATGAAAATGCATGTTTTGGCTATAATCTTCCGTAAATCAAGGGCGAAAACCAATTATTTGTCCCAAAAGAAGGTGTTTTAAGTATATATCTGCATTTCTAAGGTAGATTTGGGTACAATAAGAGGCGAAAAAGCAGATTCTGACTAAGATTTTATCGAAATCGGCAACTATTTGACTCAGAAAGGTTGCCTTACGTCGAAATCTAATAGTTTATTAAGGTTTTCGTTATTAAAATGCCCAAAGACGCCGATTTTGACTAGAATTTGAAAGATATTGACATGAATATATAACTGTTTGTATCAAAAAATGATAGTTTAAACTGATATTTGCAGTTTTGATGCGGTTTTAGATACGATATGTATCGAAGAAGCCGATTTTGACTGGAATCTGTTTAAAATGACAAAGAAAAACCTGTTTTCAATTCAAGGAAGTGAATTTTTAAGTAGTTATCTGCAGTTTTAATGTAGATTTCAGTTCGCTAAGTTATGAAAATGCATGTTTTGGCTATAATCTTCCGTAAATCAAGGGCGAAAACCAATTATTTGTCCCAAAAGAAGGTGTTTTAAGTATATATCTGCATTTCTAAGGTAGATTTGGGTACAATAAGAGGCGAAGAAGCAGATTCTAACTAAGATTTTATCGAAATCGGCAACTATTTGACTCAGAAAGGTTGCCTTACGTCGAAATCTAATAGTTTATTAGGGTTTTCGTTACTAAAATGCCCAAAGACGCCGATTTTGACTAGAATTTGAAAGATATTGACATGAATATATCAAAAAATGATAGTTTAAACTGATATTTGCAGTTTTGATGCGGTTTTAGATACGATATGAATCGAAGAAGCCGATTTTGACTGGAATCTGTTTAAAATGACAAAGAAAAACCTATTATCAATTCAAGGAAGTGAATTTTTAAGTAGTTATCTGCAATTTTAATGTAGATTTCAGTTCGCTAAGTTATGAAAATGCATGTTTTGGCTATAATCTTCCGTAAATCAAGGGCGAAAACCAATTATTTGTCCCAAAAGAAGGTGTTTTAAGTATATATCTGCATTTCTAAGGTAGATTTGGGTACAATAAGAGGCGAAAAAGCAGATTCTGACTAAGATTTTATCGAAATCGGCAACTATTTGACTCAGAAAGGTTGCCTTACGTCGAAATCTAATAGTTTATTAAGGTTTTCGTTACGAAAATGCCCAAAGACGCCGATTTTGACTAGAATTTGTATCAAAAAATGATAGTTTAAACTGATATTTGCAGTTTTGATGCGGTTTTAGATACGATATGAATCGAAGAAGCCGATTTTGACTGGAATCTGTTTAAAATGACAAAGAAAAACCTATTATCAATTCAAGGAAGTGAATTTTTAAGTAGTTATCTGCAGTTTTAATGTAGATTTCAGTTCGCTAAGTTATGAAAATGCATGTTTTGGCTATAATCTTCCGTAAATCAAGGGCGAAAACCAATTATTTGTCCCAAAAGAAGGTGTTTTAAGTATATATCTGCATTTCTAAGATTTGGGTACAATAAGAGGCGAAAAAGCAGATTCTGACTAAGATTTTATCTAAATCGGCAACTATTTGACTCAGAAAGGTTGCCTTACGTCGAAATCTAATAGTTTATTAAGGTTTTCGTTACGAAAATGCCCAAAGACGCCGATTTTGACTAGAATTTGAAAGATATTGACATGAATATATAACTGTTTGTATCAAAAAATGATAGTTTAAACTGATATTTGCAGCTTTGATGCGGTTTTAGATACGATATGAATCGAAGAAGCCGATTTTGACTGGAATCTGTTTAAAATGACAAAGAAAAAGCTATTATCAATTCAAGGAAGTGAATTTTTAAGTAGTTATCTGCAGTTTTAATGTAGATTTCAGTTCGCTAAGTTATGAAAATGCATGTTTTGGCTATAATCTTCCGTAAATCAAGGGCGAAAACCAATTATTTGTCCCAAAAGAAGGTGTTTTAAGTATATATCTGCATTTCTAAGGTAGATTTGGGTACAATAAGAGGCGAAAAAGCAGATTCTGACTAAGGTTTTATCGAAATCGGCAACTATTTGACTCAGAAAGGTTGCCTTACGTCGAAATCTAATAGTTTATTAAGGTTTTCGTTACTAAAATGCCCAAAGACGCCGATTTTGACTAGAATTTGAAAGATATTGACATGAATATATAACTGTTTGTATCAAATAATGATAGTTTAAACTGATATTTGCAGCTTTGATGCGGTTTTAGATACGATATGAATCGAAGAAGCCGATTTTGACTGGAATCTGTTTAAAATGACAAAGAAAAAGCTATTATCAATTCAAGGAAGTGAATTTTTAAGTAGTTATCTGCAGTTTTAATGTAGATTTCAGTTCGCTAAGTTATGAAAATGCATGTTTTGGCTATAATCTTCCGTAAATCAAGGGCGAAAACCAATTATTTGTCCCAAAAGAAGGTGTTTTAAGTATATATCTGCATTTCTAAGGTAGATTTGGGTACAATAAGAGGCGAAAAAGCAGATTCTGAGTAAGATTTTATCGAAATCGGCAACTATTTGACTCAGAAAGGTTGCCTTACGTCGAAATCTAATAATTTATTAAGGTTTTCGTTACTAAAATGCCCAAAGACGCCGATTTTGACTAGAATTTGAAAGATATTGACATGAATATATAACTGTTTGTATCAAAAAATGATAGTTTAAACTGATATTTGCAGTTTTGATTCGGTTTTAGATACGATATGAATCGAAGAAGCCGATTTTGACTGGAATCTGTTTAAGATGACAAAGAAAAACCTATTATCAATTCACGGAAGTGAATTTTTAAGTAGTTATCTGCAGTTTTAATGTAGATTTCAGTTCGCTAAATTATGAAAATGCATATTTTGGCTATAATCTTCCGTAAATCAAGGGCAAAAACCAATTATTTGTCCCAAAAGAAGGCGTTTTAAGTATATATCTGCATTTCTAAGGTAGATTTGGGTACAATAAGAGGCGAAAAAGCAGATTCTGACTAAGATTTTATCGAAATCGGCAACTATTTGACTCAGAAAGGTTGCCTTACGTCGAAATCTAATAGTTTATTAAGGTTTTCGTTGCTAAAATGCCCAAAGACGCCGATTTTGACTAGAATTTGAAAGATATTGACATGAATATATAACTGTTTGTATCAAAAAATGATAGTTTAAACTGATATTTGCAGTTTTGATTCGGTTTTAGATACGATATGAATCGAAGAAGCCGATTTTGACTGGAATCTGTTTAAGATGACAAAGAAAAACCTATTATCAATTCACGGAAGTGAATTTTTAAGTAGTTATCTGCAGTTTTAATGTAGATTTCAGTTCGCTAAATTATGAAAATGCATATTTTGGCTATAATCTTCCGTAAATCAAGGGCAAAAACCAATTATTTGTCCCAAAAGAAGGCGTTTTAAGTATATATCTGCATTTCTAAGGTAGATTTGGGTACAATAAGAGGCGAAAAAGCAGATTCTGAGTAAGATTTTATCGAAATCGGCAACTATTTGACTCAGAAAGGTTGCCTTACGTCGAAATCTAATAATTTATTAAGGTTTTCGTTACTAAAATGCCCAAAGACGCCGATTTTGACTAGAATTTGAAAGATATTGACATGAATATATAACTGTTTGTATCAAAAATTGATAGTTTAAACTGATATTTGCAGTTTTGATTCGGTTTTAGATACGATATGAATCGAAGAAGCCGATTTTGACTGGAATCTGTTTAAGATGACAAAGAAAAACCTATTATCAATTCAAGGAAGTGAATTTTTAAGTAGTTATCTGCAGTTTTAATGTAGATTTCAGTTCGCTAAATTATGAAAATGCATATTTTGGCTATAATCTTCCGTAAATCAAGGGCGAAAAGCAATTATTTGTCCCAAAAGAAGGTGTTTTAAGTATATATCTGCATTTCTAAGGTAGATTTGGGTACAATAAGAGGCGAAAAAGCAGATTCTGACTAAGATTTTATCGAAATCGGCAACTATTTGACTCAGAAAGGTTGCCTTACGTCGAAATCTAATAGTTTATTAAGGTTTTCGTTACTAAAATGCCCAAAGACGCCGATTTTGACTAGAATTTGAAAGATATTGACATGAATATATAACTGTTTGTATCAAAAAATGATAGTTTAAACTGATATTTGCAGTTTTGATTCGGTTTTAGATACGATATGAATCGAAGAAGCCGATTTTGACTGGAATCTGTTTAAAATGACAAAGAAAAACCTATTATCAATTCAAGGAAGTGAATTTTTAAGTAGTTATCTGCAGTTTTAATTTCAGTTTTCATTTCGCTAAGTTATGAAAATGGATGTTTTGGCTATAATCTTCCTTAAATCAAGGGCGAAAACCAATTATTTGTCCCAAAAGAAGGTGTTTTAAGTATATATCTGCATTTCTAAGGTAGATTTGGGTACAATAAGAGGCGAAAAAGCAGATTCTGACTAAGATTTTATCGAAATCGGCAACTATTTGACTCAGAAAGGTTGCCTTACGTCGAAATCTAATAGTTGATTAAGGTTTTCGTTACTAAAATGCCCAAAGACGCCGATTTTGACTAGAATTTAAAAGATATTGACATGAATATATAACTGTTTGTATCAAAAAATGATAGTTTAAACTGATATTTGCAGTTTTGATTCGGTTTTAGATACGATATGAATCGAAGAAGCCGATTTTGACTGGAATCTGTTTAAAATGACAAAGAAAAACCTATTATCAATTCAAGGAAGTGAATTTTTAAGTAGTTATCTGCAGTTTTAATTTCAGTTTTCATTTCGCTAAGTTATGAAAATGGATGTTTTGGCTATAATCTTCCTTAAATCAAGGGCGAAAACCAATTATTTGTCCCAAAAGAAGGTGTTTTAAGTATATATCTGCATTTCTAAGGTAGATTTGGGTACAATAAGAGGCGAAAAAGCAGATTCTGACTAAGATTTTATCGAAATCGGCAACTATTTGACTCAGAAAGGTTGCCTTACGTCGAAATCTAATAGTTTATTAAGGTTTTCGTTACTAAAATGCCCAAAGACGCCGATTTTGACTAGAATTTGAAAGATATTGACATGAATATATAACTCTTTGCATCAAATAATGATAGTTTAAACTGATATTTGCAGTTTTGATGCGGTTTTAGGTACGATATGAGTCGAAGAAGCCAATTTTGACTAAAATCTGTTTAAGATGACAAAGAAAAACCTATTATCAATTCAAGGAAGTGAATTTTTAAGTAGTTATCTGCAGTTTTAATGTAGATTTCAGTTCGCTAAATTATGAAAATGCATATTTTGGCTATAATCTTCCGAAAATCAAGGGCGAAAACCAATTATTTGTCGCAAAAGAAGGCGTTTTAAGTATATATCTGCATTTCTAAGGTAGATTTGGGTACAATAAGAGGCGAAAAAGCAGATTCTGACTAAGATTTTATCGAAATCGGCAACTATTTGACTCAGAAAGGTTGCCTTACGTCGAAATCTAATAATTTATTAAGGTTTTCGTTACTAAAATGCCCAAAGACGCCGATTTTGACTAGAATTTGAAAGATATTGACATGAATATATAACTGTTTGTATCAAAAAATGATAGTTTAAACTGATATTTGCAGTTTTGATGCGGTTTTAGATACGATATGAATTGAAGAAGCCGATTTTGACTGAAATCTGTTTAAAATGACAAAGAAAAACCTATTATCAATTGAAGGAAGTGAATTTTTAAGTAGTTATCTGCAGTTTTAATGTAGATTTCAGTTCGCTAAGTTATGAAAATGGATGTTTTGGCTATAATTTTCCGTAAATCAAGGGCGAAAACCAATTATTTGTCCCAAAAGAAGGTGTTTTAAGTATATATCTGCATTTCTAAGGTAGATTTGGGTACAATAAGAGGCGAAAAAGCATATTCTGACTAAGATTTTATCGAAATCGGCAACTATTTGACTCAGAAAGGTTGCCTTACGTCGAAATCTAATAGTTTATTAAGGTTTTCGTTACTAAAATGCCCAAAGACGCCGATTTTGACTAGAATTTGAAAGATATTGACATGAATATATAACTGTTTGTATCAAAAAATGATAGTTTAAACTGATATTTGCAATTTTGATTCGGTTTTAGATACGATATGAATCGAGGAAGCCGATTTTGACTGGAATCTGTTTAAGATGACAAAGAAAAACCTATTATCAATTCAAGGAAGTGAATTTTTAAGTAGTTATCTGCAGTTTTAATGTAGATTTCAGTTCGCTAAATTATGAAAATGCATATTTTGGCTATAATCTTCCGTAAATCAAGGGCGAAAACCAATTATTTGTCCCAAAAGAAGGTGTTTTAAGTATATATCTGCATTTCTAAGGTAGATTTGGGTACAATAAGAGGCGAAAAAGCAGATTCTGACTAAGATTTTATCGAAATCGGCAACTATTTGACTCAGAAAGGTTGCCTTAAGTCGAAATCTAATAGTTTATTAAGGTTTTCGTTACTAAAATGCCCAAAGACGCCGATTTTGACTAGAATTTGAAAGATATTGACATGAATATATAACTGTTTGTATCAAAAAATGATAGTTTAAACTGATATTTGCAGTTTTGATTCGGTTTTAGATACGATATGAATCGAAGAAGCCGATTTTGACTGGAATCTGTTTAAAATGACAAAGAAAAACCTATTATCAATTCAAGCAAGTGAATTTTTAAGTAGTTATCTGCAGTTTTAATGTAGATTTCAGTTCGCTAAGTTATGAAAATGCATGTTTTGGCTATAATCTTCCGTAAATCAAGGGCGAAAACCAATTATTTGTCCCAAAAGAAGGTGTTTTAAGTATATATCTGCATTTCTAAGGTAGATTTGGGTACAATAAGAGGCGAAAAAGCAGATTCTGACTAAGATTTTATCGAAATCGGCAACTATTTGACTCAGAAAGGTTGCCTTACGTCGAAATCTAATAGTTTATTAAGGTTTTCGTTACTAAAATGCCCAAAGACGCCGATTTTGACTAGAATTTAAAAGATATTGACATGAATATATAACTGTTTGTATCAAAAAATGATAGTTTAAACTGATATTTGCAGTTTTGATTCGGTTTTAGATACGATATGAATCGAAGAAGCCGATTTTGACTGGAATCTGTTTAAAATGACAAAGAAAAACCTATTATCAATTCAAGGAAGTGAATTTTTAAGTAGTTATCTGCAGTTTTAATTTCAGTTTTCATTTCGCTAAGTTATGAAAATGGATGTTTTGGCTATAATCTTCCTTAAATCAAGGGCGAAAACCAATTATTTGTCCCAAAAGAAGGTGTTTTAAGTATATATCTGCATTTCTAAGGTAGATTTGGGTACAATAAGAGGCGAAAAAGCAGATTCTGACTAAGATTTTATCGAAATCGGCAACTATTTGACTCAGAAAGGTTGCCTTACGTCGAAATCTAATAGTTTATTAAGGTTTTCGTTACTAAAATGCCCAAAGACGCCGATTTTGACTAGAATTTGAAAGATATTGACATGAATATATAACTCTTTGCATCAAATAATGATAGTTTAAACTGATATTTGCAGTTTTGATGCGGTTTTAGGTACGATATGAGTCGAAGAAGCCAATTTTGACTAAAATCTGTTTAAGATGACAAAGAAAAACCTATTATCAATTCAAGGAAGTGAATTTTTAAGTAGTTATCTGCAGTTTTAATGTAGATTTCAGTTCGCTAAATTATGAAAATGCATATTTTGGCTATAATCTTCCGAAAATCAAGGGCGAAAACCAATTATTTGTCGCAAAAGAAGGCGTTTTAAGTATATATCTGCATTTCTAAGGTAGATTTGGGTACAATAAGAGGCGAAAAAGCAGATTCTGACTAAGATTTTATCGAAATCGGCAACTATTTGACTCAGAAAGGTTGCCTTACGTCGAAATCTAATAATTTATTAAGGTTTTCGTTACTAAAATGCCCAAAGACGCCGATTTTGACTAGAATTTGAAAGATATTGACATGAATATATAACTGTTTGTATCAAAAAATGATAGTTTAAACTGATATTTGCAGTTTTGATGCGGTTTTAGATACGATATGAATTGAAGAAGCCGATTTTGACTGAAATCTGTTTAAAATGACAAAGAAAAACCTATTATCAATTGAAGGAAGTGAATTTTTAAGTAGTTATCTGCAGTTTTAATGTAGATTTCAGTTCGCTAAGTTATGAAAATGGATGTTTTGGCTATAATTTTCCGTAAATCAAGGGCGAAAACCAATTATTTGTCCCAAAAGAAGGTGTTTTAAGTATATATCTGCATTTCTAAGGTAGATTTGGGTACAATAAGAGGCGAAAAAGCATATTCTGACTAAGATTTTATCGAAATCGGCAACTATTTGACTCAGAAAGGTTGCCTTACGTCGAAATCTAATAGTTTATTAAGGTTTTCGTTACTAAAATGCCCAAAGACGCCGATTTTGACTAGAATTTGAAAGATATTGACATGAATATATAACTGTTTGTATCAAAAAATGATAGTTTAAACTGATATTTGCAATTTTGATTCGGTTTTAGATACGATATGAATCGAGGAAGCCGATTTTGACTGGAATCTGTTTAAGATGACAAAGAAAAACCTATTATCAATTCAAGGAAGTGAATTTTTAAGTAGTTATCTGCAGTTTTAATGTAGATTTCAGTTCGCTAAATTATGAAAATGCATATTTTGGCTATAATCTTCCGTAAATCAAGGGCGAAAACCAATTATTTGTCCCAAAAGAAGGTGTTTTAAGTATATATCTGCATTTCTAAGGTAGATTTGGGTACAATAAGAGGCGAAAAAGCAGATTCTGACTAAGATTTTATCGAAATCGGCAACTATTTGACTCAGAAAGGTTGCCTTAAGTCGAAATCTAATAGTTTATTAAGGTTTTCGTTACTAAAATGCCCAAAGACGCCGATTTTGACTAGAATTTGAAAGATATTGACATGAATATATAACTGTTTGTATCAAAAAATGATAGTTTAAACTGATATTTGCAGTTTTGATTCGGTTTTAGATACGATATGAATCGAAGAAGCCGATTTTGACTGGAATCTGTTTAAAATGACAAAGAAAAACCTATTATCAATTCAAGGAAGTGAATTTTTAAGTAGTTATCTGCAGTTGTAATGTAGATTTCAGTTCGCTAAGTTATGAAAATGGATGTTTTGGCTATAATCTTCCATAAATCAAGGGCGAAAACCAATTATTTGTCCCAAAAGAAGGTGTTTTAAGTATATATCTGCATTTCTAAGGTAGATTTGGGTACAATAAGAGGCGAAAAAGCAGATTCTGACTAAGATTTTATCGAAATCGGCAACTATTTGACTCAGAAAGGTTGCCTTACGTCGAAATCTAATAGTTTATTAAGGTTTTCGTTACTAAAATGCCCAAAGACGCCGATTTTGACTAGAATTTGAAAGATATTGACATGAATATATAACTGTTTGTATCAAAAAATGATAGTTTAAACTGATATTTGCAGTTTTGATGCGGTTTTAGATACGATATGAATCGAAGAAGCCGATTTTGACTGAAATCTGTTTAAAATGACAAAGAAAAACCTATTATCAATTGAAGGAAGTGAATTTTTAAGTAGTTATCTGCAGTTTTAATGTAGATTTCAGTTCGCTAAGTTATGAAAATGGATGTTTTGGCTATAATTTTCCGTAAATCAAGGGCGAAAACCAATTATTTGTCCCAAAAGAAGGTGTTTTAAGTATATATCTGCATTTCTAAGGTAGATTTGGGTACAATAAGAGGCGAAAAAGCATATTCTGACTAAGATTTTATCGAAATCGGCAACTATTTGACTCAGAAAGGTTGCCTTACGTCGAAATCTAATAGTTTATTAAGGTTTTCGTTACTAAAATGCACCAAGACGCCGATTTTGACTAGAATTTGAAAGATATTGACATGAATATATAACTGTTTGCATCAAAAAATGATAGTTTAAACTGATATTTGCAGTTTTGATTCGGTTTTAGATACGATATGAATCGAGGAAGCCGATTTTGACTGGAATCTGTTTAAGATGACAAAGAAAAACCTATTATCAATTCAAGGAAGTGAATTTTTAAGTAGTTATCTGCAGTTTTAATGTAGATTTCAGTTCGCTAAATTATGAAAATGCATATTTTGGCTATAATCTTCGGTAAATCAAGGGCGAAAACCAATTATTTGTCCCAAAAGAAGGTGTTTTAAGTATATATCTGCATTTCTAAGGTAGATTTGGGTACAATAAGAGGCGAAAAAGCAGATTCTGACTAAGATTTCATCGAAATCGGCAACTATTTGACTCAGAAAGGTTGCCTTACGTCGAAATCTAATAGTTTATTAAGGTTTTCGTTACTAAAATGCCCAAAGACGCCGATTTTGACTAGAATTTGAAAGATATTGACATGATTATATAACTGTTTGTATCAAAAAATGATAGTTTAAACTGATATTTGCAGTTTTGATTCGGTTTTAAATACGATATGAATCGAAGAAGCCGATTTTGACTGAATTCTGTTTAAAATGACAAAGAAAAACCTATTATCAATTCAAGGAAGTGAATTTTTAAGTAGCTATCTGCAGTTTTAATGTAGATTTCAGTTCGCTAAGTTATGAAAATATATGTTTTGACTATAATTCTCCGTAAATCAAGGGCGAAAACCAATTATTTGTTCCAAAAGAAGGTGTTTTAAGTATATATCTGCATTTCTAAGGTAGATTTGGGTACAATAAGAGGCGAAAAAGCAGATTCTGACTAAGATTTTATCGAAATCGGCAACTATTTGACTCAGAAAGGTTGCCTTACGTCGAAATCTAATAGTTTATTAAGGTTTTCGTTACTAAAATGCCCAAAGACGCCGATTTTGACTAGAATTTGAAAGATATTGACATGAATATATAACTGTTTGTATCAAAAAATGATAGTTTAAACTGATATTTGCAGTTTTGATTCGGTTTTAGATACGATATGAATCGAAGAAGCCGAATTTGACTGAAATCTGTTTAAAATGACAAAGAAAAACCTATTATCAATTCAAGGAAGTGAATTTTTAAGTAGTTATCTGCAGTTTTAATTTCAGTTTTCAGTTCGCTAAGTTATGAAAATGGATGTTTTGGCTATAATCTTCCTTAAATCAAGGGCGAAAACCAATTATTTGTCCCAAAAGAAGGTGTTTTAAGTATATATCTGCATTTCTAAGGTAGATTTGGGTACAATAAGAGGCGAAAAAGCAGATTCTGACTAAGATTTTATCGAAATCGGCAACTATTTGACTCAGAAAGGTTGCCTTACGTCGAAATCTAATAGTTTATTAAGGTTTTCGTTACTAAAATGCCCAAAGACGCCGATTTTGACTAGAATTTGAAAGATATTGACATGAATATATAACTGTTTGTATCAAAAAATGATAGTTTAAACTGATATTTGCAGTTTTGATGCGGTTTTAGATACGATATGAATCGAAGAAGCCGATTTTGACTGGAATCTGTTTAAAATGACAAAGAAAAACCTATTATCAATTCAAGCAAGTGAATTTTTAAGTAGTTATCTGCAGTTTTAATGTAGATTTCAGTTCGCAAAGTTATGAAAATGCATGTTTTGGCTATAATCTTCCCTAAATCAAGGGCGAAAACCAATTATTTGTCCCAAAAGAAGGTGTTTTAAGTATATATCTGCATTTCTAAGGTAGATTTGGGTACAATAAGAGGCGAAAAAGCAGATTCTGACTAAGGTTTTATCGAAATCGGCAACTATTTTACTCAGAAAGGTTGCCTTACGTCGAAATCTAATAGTTTATTAAGGTTTTCGTTACTAAAATGCCCAAAGACGCCGATTTTGACTAGAATTTGAAAGATATTGACATGAATATATAACTGTTTGTATCAAATAATGATAGTTTAAACTGATATTTGCAGTTTTGATGCGGCTTTAGGTACGATATGAGTCGAAGAAGCCAATTTTGACTAAAATCTGTTTAAGATGACAAAGAAAAACCTATTATCAATTCAAGGAAGTGAATTTTTAAGTAGTTATCTGCAGTTTTAATGTAGATTTCAGTTCGCTAAATTATGAAAATGCATATTTTGGCTATAATCTTCCGTAAATCAAGGGCGAAAACCAATTATTTGTCCCAAAAGAAGGCGTTTTAAGTATATATCTGCATTTCTAAGGTAGATTTGGGTACAATAAGAGGCGAAAAAGCAGATTCTGACTAAGATTTTATCGAAATCGGCAACTATTTGACTCAGAAAGGTTGCCTTACGTCGAAATCTAATAATTTATTAAGGTTTTCGTTACTAAAATGCCCAAAGACGCCGATTTTGACTAGAATTTGAAAGATATTGACATGGATATATAACTGTTTGTATCAAAAAATGATAGTTTAAACTGATATTTGCAGTTTTGATGCGGTTTTAGATACGATATGAATCGAAGAAGCCGATTTTGACTGAAATCTGTTTAAAATGACAAAGAAAAACCTATTATCAATTGAAGGAAGTGAATTTTTAAGTAGTTATCTGCAGTTTTAATGTAGATTTCAGTTCGCTAAGTTATGAAAATGGATGTTTTGGCTATAATTTTCCGTAAATCAAGGGCGAAAACCAATTATTTGTCCCAAAAGAAGGTGTTTTAAGTATATATCTGCATTTCTAAGGTAGATTTGGGTACAATAAGAGGCGAAAAAGCATATTCTGACTAAGATTTTATCGAAATCGGCAACTATTTGACTCAGAAAGGTTGCCTTACGTCGAAATCTAATAGTTTATTAAGGTTTTCGTTACTAAAATGCCCAAAGACGCCGATTTTGACTAGAATTTGAAAGATATTGACATGAATATATAACTGTTTGTATCAAAAAATGATTGTTTAAACTGATATTTGCAGTTTTGATTCGGTTTTAGATACGATATGAATCGAGGAAGCCGATTTTGACTGGAATCTGTTTAAGATGACAAAGAAAAACCTATTATCAATTCAAGGAAGTGAATTTTTAAGTAGTTATCTGCAGTTTTAATGTAGATTTCAGTTCGCTAAATTATGAAAATGCATATTTTGGCTATAATCTTCCGTAAATCAAGGGCGAAAACCAATTATTTGTCCCAAAAGAAGGTGTTTTAAGTATATATCTGCATTTCTAAGGTAGATTTGGGTACAATAAGAGGCGAAAAAGCAGATTCTGACTAAGATTTTATCTAAATCGGCAACTATTTGACTCAGAAAGGTTGCCTTAAGTCGAAATCTAATAGTTTATTAAGGTTTTCGTTACTAAAATGCCCAAAGACGCCGATTTTGACTAGAATTTGAAAGATATTGACATGAATATATAACTGTTTGTATCAAAAAATGATAGTTTAAACTGATATTTGCAGTTTTGATGCGGATTTAGATACGATATGAATCGAAGAAGCCGATTTTGACTGGAATCTGTTTAAAATGACAAAGAAAAACCTATTATCAATTCAAGGAAGTGAATTTTTAAGTAGTTATCTGCAGTTTTAATGTAGATTTCAGTTCGCTAAGTTATGAAAATGCATGTTTTGGCTATAATCTTCCGTAAATCAAGTGCGAAAACCAATTATTTGTCCCAAAAGAAGGTGTTTTAAGTATATATCTGCATTTCTAAGGTAGATTTGGGTACAATAAGAGGCGAAAAAGCAGATTCTGACTAAGATTTCATCGAAATCGGCAACTATTTGACTCAGAAAGGTTGCCTTACGTCGAAATCTAATAGTTTATTAAGGTTTTCGTTACTAAAATGCCCAAAGACGCCGATTTTGACTAGAATTTGAAAGATATTGACATGAATATATAACTGTTTGTATCAAAAAATGATAGTTTAAACTGATATTTGCAGTTTTGATTCGGTTTTAGATACGATATGAATCGAAGAAGCCGATTTTGACTGGAATCTGTTTAAGATGACAAAGAAAAACCTATTATCAATTCAAGGAAGTGAATTTTTAAGTAGTTATCTGCAGTTTTAATGTAGATTTCAGTTCGCTAAGTTATGAAAATGGATGTTTTGGCTATAATCTTCCGTAAATCAAGGGCGAAAACCAATTATTTGTCCCAAAAGAAGGTGTTTTAAGTATATATCTGCATTTCTAAGGTAGATTTGGGTACAATAAGAGGCGAAAAAGCAGATTCTGACTAAGATTTTATCGAAATCGGCAAATATTTGACTCAGAAAGGTTGCCTTACGTCGAAATCTAATAGTTTATTAAGGTTTTCGTTACTAAAATGCCCAAAGACGCCGATTTTGACTAGAATTTGAAAGATATTGACATGAATATATAACTGTTTGTATCAAAAAATGATAGTTTAAACTGATATTTGCAGTTTTGATGCCGTTTTAGATACGATATGAACCGAAGAAGCCGATTTTGACTGGAATCTGTTTAAAATGACAAAGAAAAACCTATTATCAATTCAAGGAAGTGAAGTTTTAAGTAGTTATCTGCAGTTTTAATGTAGATTTCAGTTCGCTAAGTTATGAAAATGCATGTTTTGGCTATAATCTTCCGTAAATCAAGGGCGAAAACCAATTATTTGTCCCAAAAGAAGGTGTTTTAAGTATATATCTGCATTTCTAAGGTAGATTTGGGTACAATAAGAGGCGAAAAAGCAGATTCTGACTAAGATTTTATCGAAATCGGCAACTATTTGACTCAGAAAGGTTGCCTTACGTCGAAATCTAATAGTTTATTAAGGTTTTCGTTACGAAAATGCCCAAAGACGCCGATTTTGACTAGAATTTGAAAGATATTGACATGAATATATAACTGTTTGTATCAAAAAATGATAGTTTAAACTGATATTTGCAGTTTTGATGCGGTTTTAGATACGATATGAATCGAAGAAGCCGATTTTGACTGGAATCTGTTTAAAATGACAAAGAAAAACCTATTATCAATTCAAGGAAGTGAATTTTTAAGTAGTTATCTGCAGTTTTAATGTAGATTTCAGTTCGCTAAGTTATGAAAATGCATGTTTTGGCTATAATTTTCCGTAAATCAAGGGCGAAAACCAATTATTTGTCATAAAAGAAGGTGTTTTAAGTATATATCTGCATTTCTAAGGTAGATTTGGGTACAATAAGAGGCGAAAAAGCAGATTCTGACTAAAATTTTATCGAAATCGGCAACTATTTGACTCAGAAAGGTTGCCTTACGTCGAAATCTAATAGTTTATTAAGGTTTTCGTTACTAAAATGCCCAAAGACGCCGATTTTGACTAGAATTTGAAAGATATTGACATGAATATATAACTGTTTGTATCAAAAAATGATAGTTTAAACTAATATTTGCAGTTTTGATGCGGTTTTAGATACGATATGAATCGAAGAAGCCGATTTTGACTGGAATCTGTTTAAAATGACAAAGAAAAACCTATTATCAATTCAAGGAAGTGAATTTATAAGTAGTTATCTGCAGTTTTAATGTAGATTTCAGTTCGCTAAGTTATGAAAATGCATGTTTTGGCTATAATCTTACGTAAATCAAGGGCGAAAACCAATTATTTGTCCCAAAAGAAGGTGTTTTAAGTATATATCTGCATTTCTAAGGTAGATTTGGGTACAATAAGAGGCGAAAAAGCAGATTCTGACTAAGGTTTTATCGAAACCGGCAACTATTTGACTCAGAAAGGTTGCCTTACGTCGAAATCTAATAGTTTATTAAGGTTTTCGTTACTAAAATGCCCAAAGACGCCGATTTTGACTAGAATTTGAAAGATATTGACATGAATATATAACTGTATCAAATAATGATAGTTTAAACTGATATTTGCAGTTTTGATGCGGTTTTAGATACGATATGAACCGAAGAAGCCGATTTTGACTGGAATCTGTTTAAAATGACAAAGAAAAACCTATTATCAATTCAAGGAAGTGAATTTTTAAGTAGTTATCTGCAGTTTTAATGTAGATTTCAGTTCGCTAAGTTATGAAAATGCATGTTTTGGCTATAATTTTCCGTAAATCAAGGGCGAAAACCAATTATTTGTCCCAAAAGAAGGTGTTTTAAGTATATATCTGCATTTCTAAGGTAGATTTGGGTTCAATAAGAGGCGAAAAAGCAGATTCTGACTAAAATTTTATCGAAATCGGCAACTATTTGACTCAGAAAGGTTGCCTTACGTCGAAATCTAATAGTTTATTAAGGTTTTCGTTACTAAAATGCCCAAAGACGCCGATTTTGACTAGAATTTGAAAGATATTGACATGAATATATAACTGTTTGTATCAAAAAATGATAGTTTAAACTAATATTTGCAGTTTTGATGCGGTTTTAGATACGATATGAATCGAAGAAGCCGATTTTGACTGGAATCTGTTTAAAATGACAAAGAAAAACCTATTATCAATTCAAGGAAGTGAATTTTTAAGTAGTTATCTGCAGTTTTAATGTAGATTTCAGTTCGCTAAGTTATGAAAATGCATGTTTTGGCTATAATCTTACGTAAATCAAGGGCGAAAACCAATTATTTGTCCCAAAAGAAGGTGTTTCAAGTATATATCTGCATTTCTAAGGTAGATTTGGGTACAATAAGAGGCGAAAAAGCAGATTCTGACTAAGGTTTTATAGAAACCGGCAACTATTTGACTCAGAAAGGTTGCCTTACGTCGAAATCTAATAGTTTATTAAGGTTTTCGTTACTAAAATGCCCAAAGACGCCGATTTTGACTAGAATTTGAAAGATATTGACATGAATATATAACTGTATCAAATAATGATAGTTTAAACTGATATTTGCAGTTTTGATGCGGTTTTAGATACGATATGAATCGAAGAAGCCGATTTTGACTGGAATCTGTTTAAAATGACATAGAAAAACCTATTATCAATTCAAGGAAGTGAATTTTTAAGTAGTTATCTGCAGTTTTAATGCAGATTTCAGTTCGCTAAGTTATGAAAATGCATGTTTTGGCTATAATTTTCCGTAAATCAAGGGCGAAAACCAATTATTTGTCCCAAAAGAAGGTGTTTTAAGTATATATCTGCATTTCTAAGGTAGATTTGGGTTCAATAAGAGGCGAAAAAGCAGATTCGGACTAAGATTTTATCGAAATCGGCAACTATTTGACTCAGAAAGGTTGCCTTACGTCGAAATCTAATAGTTTATTAAGGTTTTCGTTACTAAAATGCCCAAAGACGCCGATTTTGACTAGAATTTGAAAGATATTGACATGAATATATAACTGTTTGTATCAAAAAATGATAGTTTAAACTGATATTTGCAGTTTTGATTCGGTTTTAGATACGATATGAATCGAAGAAGTCGATTTTGACTGCAATCTGTTTAAGATGACAAAGAAAAACCTATTTTCAATTCAAGGAAGTGAATTTTTAAGTAGTTATCTGCAGTTTTAATGTAGATTTCAGTTCGCTAAATTATGAAAATGCATATTTTGGCTATAATCTTCCGTAAATCAAGGGCGAAAACCAATTATTTGTCCCAAAAGAAGGCGTTTTAAGTATATATCTGCATTTCTAAGGTAAATTTGGGTACAATAAGAGGCGAAAAAGCAGATTCTGACTAAGATTTTATCGAAATCGGCAACTATTTGACTCAGAAAGGTTGCCTTACGTCGAAATCTAATAATTTATTCAGGTTTTCGTTACTAAAATGCCCAAAGACGCCGATTTTGACTAGAATTTGAAAGATATTGACATGAATATATAACTGTTTGTATCAAAAAATGATAGTTTAAACTGATATTTGCAGTTTTGATGCGGTTTTAGATACGATATGAATCGAAGAAGCCGATTTTGAGTGAAATCTGTTTAAGATGACAAAGAAAAAGCAATTATCAATTCAAGGAAGTGAATTTTTAAGTAGTTATCTGCAGTTTTAATGTAGATTTCAGTTCGCTAAATTATGAAAATGCATATTTTGGCTATAATCTTCCGTAAATCAAGGGCGAAAACCAATTATTTGTCCCAAAAGAAGGCGTTTTAAGTATATATCTTCCTTTCTAAGGTAGATTTGGGTACAATAAGAGGCGAAAAAGCAGATTCTGACTAAGATTTTATCGAAATCGGCAACTATTTGACTCAGAAAGGTTGCCTTACGTCGAAATCTAATAGTTTATTAAGGTTTTCGTTACTAAAATGCCCAAAGACGCCGATTTTGACTAGAATTTGAAAGATATTGACATGAATATATAACTGTTTGTATCAAAAAATGATAGTTTAAACTGATATTTGCAGTTTTGATGCGGTTTTAGATACGATATGAATCGAAGAAGCCGATTTTGACTGGAATCTGTTTAAAATGACAAAGAAAAACCTATTATCAATTCAAGCAAGTGAATTTTTAAGTAGTTATCTGCAGTTTTAATGTAGATTTCAGTTCGCTAAATTATGAAAATGCATATTTTGGCTATAATCTTCCGTAAATCAAGGGCGAAAACCAATTATTTGTCCCAAAAGAAGGCGTTTTAAGTATATATCTGCATTTCTAAGGTAGATTTGGGTACAATAAGAGGCGAAAAAGCAGATTCTGACTAAGATTTTATCGAAATCGGCAACTATTTGACTCAGAAAGGTTGCCTTACGTCGAAATCTAATAGTTTATTAATGTTTTCGTTACTAAAATGCCCAAAGACGCCGATTTTGACTAGAATTTGAAAGATATTGACATGAATATATAACTGTTTGTATCAAAAAATGATAGTTTAAACTGATATTTGCAGTTTTGATGCGGTTTTAGATACGATATGAATCGAAGAAGCCGATTTTGACTGGAATCTGTTTAAAATGACAAAGAAAAACCTATTATCAATTCAAGGAAGTGAATTTTTAAGTAGTATCTGCAGTTTTAATGTAGATTTCAGTTCGCTAAGTTATGAAAATGCATGTTTTGGCTATAATCTTCCGTAAATCAAGGGCGAAAACCAATTATTTGTCCCAAAAGAAGGTGTTTTAAGTATATATCTGCATTTCTAAGGTAGATTTGTGTACAACAAGAGGCGAAAAAGCAGATTCTGACTAAGATTTTATCGAAATCGGCAACTATTTGACTCAGAAAGGTTACCTTTCGTCGAAATCTAATAGTTTATTAAGGTTTTCGTTACGAAAATGCCCAAAGACGCCGATTTTGACTAGAATTTGAAAGATATTGACATGAATATATAACTGTTTGTATCAAAAAATGATAGTTTAAACTGATATTTGTAGTTTTGATGCGGTTTTAGATACGATATGAATCGAAGAAGCCGATTTTGACTGGAATCTGTTTAAAATGACAAAGAAAAACCTATTATCAATTCAAGGAAGTGAATTTTTAAGTAGTATCTGCAGTTTTAATGTAGATTTCAGTTCGCTAAGTTATGAAAATGCATGTTTTGGCTATAATCTTCCGTAAATCAAGGGCGAAAACCAATTATTTGTCCCAAAAGAAGGTGTTTTAAGTATATATCTGCATTTCTAAGGTAGATTTGGGTACAATAAGAGGCGAAAAAGCAGATTCTGACTAAGGTTTTATCGAAATCGGCAACTATTTGACTCAGAAAGGTTGCCTTACGTCGAAATCTAATAGTTTATTAAGGTTTTCGTTACTAAAATGCCCAAAGACGAAGATTTTGACTAGAATTTGAAAGATATTGACATGAATATATAACTGTTTGTATCAAATAATGATAGTTTAAACTGATATTTGCAGTTTTGATGCGGTTTTAGGTACGATATGAGTCGAAGAAGCCGATTTTGACTGGAATCTGTTTAAAATGACAAAGAAAAACCTATTATCAATTCGAGGAAGTGAATTTTTAAGTAGTTATCTGCAGTTTTAATGTAGATTTCAGTTCGCTAAGTTATGAAAATGCATGTTTTGGCTATAATCTTCCGTAAATCAAGTGCGAAAACCAATTATTTGTCCCAAAAGAAGGTGTTTTAAGTATATATCTGCATTTCTAAGGTAGATTTGGGTACAATAAGAGGCGAAAAAGTAGATTCTGACTAAGATTTTATCGAAATCGGCAACTATTTGACTCAGAAAGATTGCCTTACGTCGAAATCTAATAGTTTATTAAGGTTTTCGTTACTAAAATGCCCAAAGACGCCGATTTTGACTAGAATTTGAAAGATATTGACATGAATATATAACTGTTTGTATCAAAAAATTATAGTTTAAACTGATATTTGCAGTTTTGATTCGGTTTTAGATACGATATGAATCGAAGAAGCCGATTTTGACTGGAATCTGTTTAAGATGACAAAGAAAAACCTATTATCAATTCAAGGAAGTGAATTTTTAAGTAGTTATCTGCAGTTTTAATGTAGATTTCAGTTCTCTAAGTTATGAAAATGGATGTTTTGGCTATAATCTTCCGTAAATCAAGGGCGAAAACCAATTATTTGTCCCAAAAGAAGGTGTTTTAAGTATATATCTGCATTTCTAAGGTAGATTTGGGTACAATAAGAGGCGAAAAAGCAGATTCTGACTAAGATTTTATCGAAATCGGCAACTATTTGACTCAGAAAGGTTGCCTTACGTCGAAATCTAATAGTTTATTAAGGTTTTCGTTACTGAAATGCCCAAAGACGCCGATTTTGACTAGAATTTGAAAGATATTGACATGAATATATAACTGTTTGTATCAAAAAATGATAGTTTAAACTGATATTTGTAGTTTTGATGCGGTTTTAGATACGATATGAATCGAAGAAGCCGATTTTGACTGGAATCTGTTTAAAATGACAAAGAAAAACCTATTATCAATTCAAGGAAGTGAATTTTTAAGTAGTATCTGCAGTTTTAATGTAGATTTCAGTTCGCTAAGTTATGAAAATGCATGTTTTAACTATAATCTTCCGTAAATCAAGGGCGAAAACGAATTATTTGTCCCAAAAGAAGGTGTTTTAAGTATATATCTGCATTTCTAAGGTAGATTTGGTTACAATAAGAGGCGAAAAAGCAGATTCTGACTAAGGTTTTATCGAAATCGGCAACTATTTGACTCAGAAAGGTTGCCTTACGTCGAAATCTAATAGTTTATTAAGGTTTTCGTTACTAAAATGCCCAAAGACGCCGATTTTGACTAGAATTTGAATTTGACATGAATATATAACTGTTTGTATCAAATAATGATAGTTTAAACTGATATTTGCAGTTTTGATGCGGTTTTAGGTACGATATGAGTCGAAGAAGCCGATTTTGACTGGAATCTGTTTAAAATGACAAAGAAAAACCTATTATCAATTCGAGGAAGTGAATTTTTAAGTAGTTATCTGCAGTTTTAATGTAGATTTCAGTTCGCTAAGTTATGAAAATGCATGTTTTGGCTATAATCTTCCGTAAATCAAGTGCGAAAACCAATTATTTGTCCCAAAAGAAGGTGTTTTAAGTATATATCTGCATTTCTAAGGAAGATTTGGGTACAATAAGATGCGAAAAAGCAGATTCTGACTAAGATTTTATCGAAATCGGCAACTATTTGACTCAGAAAGATTGCCTTACGTCGAAATCTAATAGTTTATTAAGGTTTTCGTTACTAAAATGCCCAAAGACGCCGATTTTGACTAGAATTTGAAAGATATTGACATGAATATATAACTGTTTGTATCAAAAAATTATAGTTTAAACTGATATTTGCAGTTTTGATTCGGTTTTAGATACGATTTGAATCGAAGAAGCCGATTTTGACTGGAATCTGTTTAAGATGACAAAGAAAAACCTATTATCAAATAAGGAAGTGAATTTTTAAGTAGTTATCTGCAGTTTTAATGTAGATTTCAGTTCGCTAAGTTATGAAAATGGATGTTTTTGCTATAATCTTCCGTAAATCAAGGGCGAAAACCAATTATTTGTCCCAAAAGAAGGTGTTTTAAGTATATATCTGCATTTCTAAGGTAGATTTGGGTACAATAAGAGGCGAAAAAGCAGATTCTGACTAAGATTTTATCGAAATCGGCAACTATTTGACTCAGAAAGGTTGCCTTACGTCGAAATCTAATAGTTTATTAAGGTTTTCGTTACTAAAATGCCCAAAGACGCCGATTTTGACTAGAATTTGAAAGATATTGACATGAATATATAACTGTTTGTATCAAAAAATGATAGTTTAAACTGATATTTGCAGTTTTGATGCGGTTTTAGATACGATATGAATCGAAGAAGCCGATTTTGACTGGAATCTGTTTAAAATGACAAAGAAAAACCTATTATCAATTCAAGGAAGTGAAGTTTTAAGTAGTTATCTGCAGTTTTAATGTAGATTTCAGTTCGCTAAGTTATGAAAATGCATGTTTTGGCTATAATCTTCCGTAAATCAAGGGAGAAAACCAATTATTTGTCCCAAAAGAAAGTGTTTTAAGTATATATCTGCATTTCTAAGGTAGATTTGGGTACAATAAGAGGCGAAAAAGCAGATTCTGACTAAGATTTTATCGAAATCGGCAACTATTTGACTCAGAAAGGTTGCCTTACGTCGAAATCTAATAGTTTATTAAGGTTTTCGTTACGAAAATGCCCAAAGACGCCGATTGTGACTAGAATTTGAAAGATATTGACATGAATATATTACTGTTTGTATCAAAAAATGATAGTTTAAACTGATATTTGCAGTTTTGATGCGGTTTTAGATACGATATGAATCGAAGAAGCCGATTTTGACTGGAATCTGTTTAAAATGACAAAGAAAAAAAATGATAGTTTAAACTGATATTTGCAGTTTTGATGCGGTTTTAGATACGATATGAATCGAAGAAGCCGATTTTGACTGGAATCTGTTGAAAATGACAAAGAAAAACCTATTATCAATTCAAGGAAGTGAATTTTTAAGTAGTTATCTGCAGTTTTAATGTAGATTTCAGTTCGCTAAGTTATGAAAATGCATGTTTTGGCTATAATCTTCCGTAAATCAAGGGCGAAAACCAATTATTTGTCCCAAAAGAAGGTGTTTTAAGTATATATCTGCATTTCAAAGGTAGATTTGGGTACAATAAGACGCGAAAAAGCAGATTCTGACTAAGATTTTATCGAAATCGGCAACTATTTGACTCAGAAATGTTGCCTTACGTCGAAATCTAATAGTTTATTAAGGTTTTCGTTACTAAAATGCCCAAAGACGCCGATTTTGACTAGAATTTGAAAGATATTGACATGAATATATAACTGTTTGTATCAAAAAATGATAGATTAAACTGATATTTGCAGTTTTGATGCGGTTTTAGGTACGATATGAGTCGAAGAAGCCGATTTTGACTGGAATCTGTTTAAAATGACAAAGAAAAACCTATTATCAATTCAAGGAAGTGAATTTTTAAGTAGTTATCTGCAGTTTTAATGTAGATTTCAGTTCGCTAAGTTATGAAAATGCATGTTTTGGCCATAATCTTCCGTAAATCAAGGGCGAAAACCAATTATTTGTCCCAAAAGAAGATGTTTTAAGTATATATCTGCATTTCTAAGGTAGATTTGGGTACAATAAGAGGCGAAAAAGCAGATTCTGACTAAGATTTTATCGAAATCGGCAACTATTTGACTCAGAAAGGTTGCCTTACGTCGAAATCTAATAGTTTATTAAGGTTTTCGTTACTAAAATGCTCAAAGACGCCGATTTTGACTAGAATTTGAAAGATATTGACATGAATATATAACTGTTTGTATCAAAAAATGATAGTTTAAACTGATATTTGCAGTTTTGATTCGGTTTTAGATACGAAATGAATCGAAGAAGCCGATTTTGACTGGAATCTGTTTAAGATGACAAAGAAAAACCTATTATCAATTCAAGGAAGTGAATTTTTAAGTAGTTATCTGCAGTTTTAATGTAGATTTCAGTTCGCTAAATTATGAAAATGCATATTTTGGCTATAATCTTCCGTAAATCAAGGGCGAAAACCAATTATTTGTCCCAAAAGAAGGCGTTTTAAGTATATATCTGCATTTCTAAGGTAGATTTGGGTACAATAAGAGGCGAAAAAGCAGATTCTGACTAAGATTTTATCGAAATCGGCAACTATTTGACTCAGAAAGGTTGCCTTACGTCGAAATCTAATAATTTATTAAGGTTTTCGTTACTAAAATGCCCAAAGACGCCGATTTTGACTAGAATTTGAAAGATATTGACATGAATATATAACTGTTTGTATCAAAAAATGATAGTTTAAACTGATATTTGCAGTTTTGATGCGGTTTTAGATACGATATGAATCGAAGAAGCCGATTTTGACTGAAATCTGTTTAAGATGACAAAGAAAAACCTATTATCAATTCAAGGAAGTGAATTTTTAAGTAGTTATCTGCAGTTTTAATGTAGATTTCAGTTCTCTAAGTTATGAAAATGGATGTTTTGGCTATAATCTTCCGTAAATCAAGGGCGAAAACCAATTATTTGTCCCAAAAGAAGGTGTTTTAAGTATATATCTGCATTTCTAAGGTAGATTTGGGTACAATAAGAGGCGAAAAAGCAGATTCTGACTAAGATTTTATCGAAATCGGCAACTATTTGACTCAGAAAGGTTGCCTTACGTCGAAATCTAATAGTTTATTAAGGTTTTCGTTACTGAAATGCCCAAAGACGCCGATTTTGACTAGAATTTGAAAGATATTGACATGAATATATAACTGTTTGTATCAAAAAATGATAGTTTAAACTGATATTTGTAGTTTTGATGCGGTTTTAGATACGATATGAATCGAAGAAGCCGATTTTGACTGGAATCTGTTTAAAATGACAAAGAAAAACCTATTATCAATTCAAGGAAGTGAATTTTTAAGTAGTATCTGCAGTTTTAATGTAGATTTCAGTTCGCTAAGTTATGAAAATGCATGTTTTGGCTATAATCTTCCGTAAATCAAGGGCGAAAACGAATTATTTGTCCCAAAAGAAGGTGTTTTAAGTATATATCTGCATTTCTAAGGTAGATTTGGTTACAATAAGAGGCGAAAAAGCAGATTCTGACTAAGGTTTTATCGAAATCGGCAACTATTTGACTCAGAAAGGTTGCCTTACGTCGAAATCTAATAGTTTATTAAGGTTTTCGTTACTAAAATGCCCAAAGACGCCGATTTTGACTAGAATTTGAATTTGACATGAATATATAACTGTTTGTATCAAATAATGATAGTTTAAACTGATATTTGCAGTTTTGATGCGGTTTTAGGTACGATATGAGTCGAAGAAGCCGATTTTGACTGGAATCTGTTTAAAATGACAAAGAAAAACCTATTATCAATTCGAGGAAGTGAATTTTTAAGTAGTTATCTGCAGTTTTAATGTAGATTTCAGTTCGCTAAGTTATGAAAATGCATGTTTTGGCTATAATCTTCCGTAAATCAAGTGCGAAAACCAATTATTTGTCCCAAAAGAAGGTGTTTTAAGTATATATCTGCATTTCTAAGGAAGATTTGGGTACAATAAGATGCGAAAAAGCAGATTCTGACTAAGATTTTATCGAAATCGGCAACTATTTGACTCAGAAAGATTGCCTTACGTCGAAATCTAATAGTTTATTAAGGTTTTCGTTACTAAAATGCCCAAAGACGCCGATTTTGACTAGAATTTGAAAGATATTGACATGAATATATAACTGTTTGTATCAAAAAATTATAGTTTAAACTGATATTTGCAGTTTTGATTCGGTTTTAGATACGATTTGAATCGAAGAAGCCGATTTTGACTGGAATCTGTTTAAGATGACAAAGAAAAACCTATTATCAAATAAGGAAGTGAATTTTTAAGTAGTTATCTGCAGTTTTAATGTAGATTTCAGTTCGCTAAGTTATGAAAATGGATGTTTTTGCTATAATCTTCCGTAAATCAAGGGCGAAAACCAATTATTTGTCCCAAAAGAAGGTGTTTTAAGTATATATCTGCATTTCTAAGGTAGATTTGGGTACAATAAGAGGCGAAAAAGCAGATTCTGACTAAGATTTTATCGAAATCGGCAACTATTTGACTCAGAAAGGTTGCCTTACGTCGAAATCTAATAGTTTATTAAGGTTTTCGTTACTAAAATGCCCAAAGACGCCGATTTTGACTAGAATTTGAAAGATATTGACATGAATATATAACTGTTTGTATCAAAAAATGATAGTTTAAACTGATATTTGCAGTTTTGATGCGGTTTTAGATACGATATGAATCGAAGAAGCCGATTTTGACTGGAATCTGTTTAAAATGACAAAGAAAAACCTATTATCAATTCAAGGAAGTGAAGTTTTAAGTAGTTATCTGCAGTTTTAATGTAGATTTCAGTTCGCTAAGTTATGAAAATGCATGTTTTGGCTATAATCTTCCGTAAATCAAGGGAGAAAACCAATTATTTGTCCCAAAAGAAAGTGTTTTAAGTATATATCTGCATTTCTAAGGTAGATTTGGGTACAATAAGAGGCGAAAAAGCAGATTCTGACTAAGATTTTATCGAAATCGGCAACTATTTGACTCAGAAAGGTTGCCTTACGTCGAAATCTAATAGTTTATTAAGGTTTTCGTTACGAAAATGCCCAAAGACGCCGATTGTGACTAGAATTTGAAAGATATTGACATGAATATATAACTGTTTGTATCAAAAAATGATAGTTTAAACTGATATTTGCAGTTTTGATGCGGTTTTAGATACGATATGAATCGAAGAAGCCGATTTTGACTGGAATCTGTTTAAAATGACAAAGAAAAAAAATGATAGTTTAAACTGATATTTGCAGTTTTGATGCGGTTTTAGATACGATATGAATCGAAGAAGCCGATTTTGACTGGAATCTGTTGAAAATGACAAAGAAAAACCTATTATCAATTCAAGGAAGTGAATTTTTAAGTAGTTATCTGCAGTTTTAATGTAGATTTCAGTTCGCTAAGTTATGAAAATGCATGTTTTGGCTATAATCTTCCGTAAATCAAGGGCGAAAACCAATTATTTGTCCCAAAAGAAGGTGTTTTAAGTATATATCTGCATTTCAAAGGTAGATTTGGGTACAATAAGACGCGAAAAAGCAGATTCTGACTAAGATTTTATCGAAATCGGCAACTATTTGACTCAGAAATGTTGCCTTACGTCGAAATCTAATAGTTTATTAAGGTTTTCGTTACTAAAATGCCCAAAGACACCGATTTTGACTAGAATTTGAAAGATATTGACATGAATATATAACTGTTTGTATCAAAAAATGATAGATTAAACTGATATTTGCAGTTTTGATGCGGTTTTAGGTACGATATGAGTCGAAGAAGCCGATTTTGACTGGAATCTGTTTAAAATGACAAAGAAAAACCTATTATCAATTCAAGGAAGTGAATTTTTAAGTAGTTATCTGCAGTTTTAATGTAGATTTCAGTTCGCTAAGTTATGAAAATGCATGTTTTGGCCATAATCTTCCGTAAATCAAGGGCGAAAACCAATTATTTGTCCCAAAAGAAGATGTTTTAAGTATATATCTGCATTTCTAAGGTAGATTTGGGTACAATAAGAGGCGAAAAAGCAGATTCTGACTAAGATTTTATCGAAATCGGCAACTATTTGACTCAGAAAGGTTGCCTTACGTCGAAATCTAATAGTTTATTAAGGTTTTCGTTACTAAAATGCTCAAAGACGCCGATTTTGACTAGAATTTGAAAGATATTGACATGAATATATAACTGTTTGTATCAAAAAATGATAGTTTAAACTGATATTTGCAGTTTTGATTCGGTTTTAGATACGAAATGAATCGAAGAAGCCGATTTTGACTGGAATCTGTTTAAGATGACAAAGAAAAACCTATTATCAATTCAAGGAAGTGAATTTTTAAGTAGTTATCTGCAGTTTTAATGTAGATTTCAGTTCGCTAAATTATGAAAATGCATATTTTGGCTATAATCTTCCGTAAATCAAGGGCGAAAACCAATTATTTGTCCCAAAAGAAGGCGTTTTAAGTATATATCTGCATTTCTAAGGTAGATTTGGGTACAATAAGAGGCGAAAAAGCAGATTCTGACTAAGATTTTATCGAAATCGGCAACTATTTGACTCAGAAAGGTTGCCTTACGTCGAAATCTAATAATTTATTAAGGTTTTCGTTACTAAAATGCCCAAAGACGCCGATTTTGACTAGAATTTGAAAGATATTGACATGAATATATAACTGTTTGTATCAAAAAATGATAGTTTAAACTGATATTTGCAGTTTTGATGCGGTTTTAGATACGATATGAATCGAAGAAGCCGATTTTGACTGAAATCTGTTTAAGATGACAAAGAAAAACCTATTATCAATTCAAGGAAGTGAATTTTTAAGTAGTTATCTGCAGTTTTAATGTAGATTTCAGTTCGCTAAGTTATGAAAATGCATGTTATCAATTATCTATTATCAATTCAAGGAAGTGAATTTTTAAGTAGTTATCTGCAGTTTTAATGTAGATTTCAGTTCGCTAAGTTATGAAAATGCATGTTTTGGCTATAATCTTCCGTAAATCAAGGGCGAAAACCAATTATTTGTCCCAAAAGAAGGTGTTTTAAGTATATATCTGCATTTCTAAGGTAGATTTGGGTACAATAAGAAGCGAAAAAGCAGATTCTGACTAAGATTTTATCGAAATCGGCAACTATTTGACTCAGAAAGGTTGCCTTACGTCGAAATCTAATAGTTTATTAAGGTTTTCGTTACTAAAATGCCCAAAGACGCCGATTTTGACTAGAATTTGAAAGATATTGACATGAATATATAACTGTTTGTATCAAAAAATGATAGTTTAAACTGATATTTGCAGTTTTGATGCGGTTTTATATACGATATGAATCGAAGAAGCCGATTTTGACTGGAATCTGTTTAAAATGACAAAGAAAAACCTATTATCAATTAAAGGAAGTGAATTTTTAAGTAGTTATCTGCAGTTTTAATGTAGATTTCAGTTCGCTAAGTTATGAAAATGCATGTTTTGGCTATAATCTTCCGTAAATCAAGGGCGAAAACCAATTATTTGTCCCAAAAGAAGGTGTTTTAAGTATATATCTGCATTTCTAAGGGAGATTTGGGTACAATAAGAGGCGAAAAAGCAGATTCTGACTAAGATTTTATCGAAATCGGCAACTATTTGACTCAGAAAGGTTGCCTTACGTCGAAATCTAATAGTTTATTAAGGTTTTCCTTACTAAAATGCCCAAAGACGCCGATTTTGACTAGAATTTGAAAGATATTGACATGAATATATAACTGTTTGTATCAAAAAATGATAGTTTAAACTGATATTTGCAGTTTTGATGCGGTTTTAGATACGATATGAATCGAAGAAGCCGATTTTGACTGGAATCTGTTTAAAATGACAAAGAAAAACCTATTATCAATTCAAGGAAGTGAATTTTTAAGTAGTTATCTGCAGTTTTAATGTAGATTTCAGTTCGCTAAGTTATGAAAATGCATGTTTTGGCTATAATCTTCCGTAAATCAAATGCGAAAACCAATTATTTGTCCCAAAAGAAGGTGTTTTAAGTATATATCTGCATTTCTAAGGTAGATTTGGGTACAACAAGAGGCGAAAAAGCAGATTCTGACTAAGATTTTATCGAAATCGGCAACTATTTGACTCAGAAAGGTTGCCTTACGTCGAAATCTAATAGTTTATTAAGGTTTTCGTTACTAAAATGCCCAAAGACGCCGATTTTGACTAGAATTTGAAAGATATTGACATGAATATATAACTGTTTGTATCAAAAAATGATAGTTTAAACTGATATTTGCAGTTTTGATGCGGTTTTAGATACGATATGAATCGAAGAAGCCGATTTTGACTGGAATCTGTTTAAAATGACAAAGAAAAACCTATTATCAATTCAAGGAAGTGAATTTTTAAGTAGTTATCTGCAGTTTTAATGTAGATTTCAGTTCGCTAAGTTATGAAAATGCATGTTTTGGCTATAATCTTCCGTAAATCAAATGCGAAAACCAATTATTTGTCCCAAAAGAAGGTGTTTTAAGTATATATCTGCATTTCTAAGGTAGATTTGGGTACAATAAGAGGCGAAAAAGCAGATTCTGACTAAGATTTTATCGAAATCGGCAACTATTTGAGTCCGAAAGCTTGCCTTACGTCGAAATCTAATAGTTTATTAAGGTTTTCGTTACTAAAATGCCCAAAGACGAAGATTTTGACTAGAATTTCAAAGATATTGACATGAATATATAACTGTTTGTATCAAAAAATGATAGTTTAAACTGATATTTGCAGTTTTGATGCGGTTTTAGAGACGATATGAATCGAAGAAGCCGATTTTGACTGGAATCTGTTTAAAATGACAAAGAAGATCCTATTATCAATTCAAGGAAGTGAATTTTTAAGTAGTTATCTGCAGTTTTAATGTAGATTTCAGTTCGCTAAGTTATGAAAATGCATGTTTTGGCTATAATCTTAAGTAAATCGAGGGCGAAAACCAATTATTTGTCCCAAAAGAAGGTGTTTTAAGTATATATCTGCATTTCTAAGGTAGATTTGGGTACAATAAGAGGCGAAAAAGCAGATTCTGACTAAGATCTTATCGAAATCGGCAACTATTTGACTCAGAAAGGTTGCCTTACGTCGAAATCTAATAGTTTATTAAGGTTTTCGTTACTAAAATGCCCAAAGACGCCGATTTTAACTAGAATTTGAAAGATATTGACATGAATATATAACTGTTTGTATCAAAAAATGATAGTTTAAACTGATATTTGCAGTTTTGATGCGGTTTTAGATACGATATGAATCGAAGAAGCCGATTTTGACTGGAATCTGTTTAAAATGACAAAGAAAAACCTATTATTAATTCAAAGAAGTGAATTTTTAAGTAGTTATCTGCAGTTTTAATGTAGATTTCAGTTCGCTAAGTTATGAAAATGCATGTTTTTGCTATAATCTTCCGTAAATCAAGGGCGAAAACCAATTATTTGTCCCAAAAGAAGGTGTTTTAAGTATATATCTGCATTTCTAAGGTAGATTTGTGTACAATGAGAGGCGAAAAAGCAGATTCTGACTAAGATTTTATCGAAATCGGCAACTATTTGACTCAGAAAGTTTGCCTTACGTCGAAATCTAATAGTTTATTAAGGTTTTCGTTACTAAAATGCCCAAAGACGCCGATTTTGACTAGAATTTGAAAGATATTAACATGAATATATAACTGCTTGTATCAAAAAATGATAGTTTAAACTGATATTTGCAGTTTTGATGCGGTTTTAGATACGATATGAATCGAAGAAGCCGATTTTGACTGGAATCTGTTTAAAATGACAAAGAAAAACCTATTATCAATTCAAGGAAGTGAATTTTTAAGTAGTTATCTGCAGTTTTAATGTAGATTTCAGTTCGCTAAGTTATGAAAATGCATGTTTTGGCTATAATCTTCCGTAAATCAAGGGCGAAAACCAATTATTTGTCAAAAAAGAAGGTGTTTTAAGTATATATCTGCATTTCTAAGATAGATTTGGGTACAATAAGAGGCGAAAAAGCAGATTCTGACTAAGATTTTATCGAAATCGGCAACTATTTGACTCAGAAAGGTTGCCTTACGTCGAAATCTAATAGTTTATTAAGGTTTTCGTTACTAAAATGCCCAAAGACGCCGATTTTAACTAGAATTTGAAAGATATTGACATGAATATATAACTGTTTGTATCAAAAAATGATAGTTTAAACTGATATTTGCAGTTTTGATGCGGTTTTAGATACGATATGAATCGAAGAAGCCGATTTTGACTGGAATCTGTTTAAAATGACAAAGAAAAACCTATTATCAATTCAAGGAAGTGAATTTTTAAGTAGTTATCTGCAGTTTTAATGAAGATTTCAGTTCGCTAAGTTATGAAAATGCATGATTTTGCTATAATCTTCCGTAAATCAAGGGCGAAAACCAATTATTTGTCCCAAAAGAAGGTGTTTTAAGTATATATCTGCATTTCTAAGGTAGATTTGGGTACAATAAGAGGCGAAAAAGCAGATTCTTACTAAGATTTTATCGAAATCGGCAACTATTTGACTCAGAAAGGTTGCCATACGTCGAAATCTAATAGTTTATTAAGGTTTTCGTTACTAAAATGCCCAAAGACGCCGATTTTGACTAGAATTTGAAAGACATTGACATGAATATATAACTGTTTGTATCAAAAAATGATAGTTTAAACTGATATTTGCAGTTTTGATGCGGTTTTAGATACGATATGAATCGAAGAAGCCGATTTTGACTGGAATCTGTTTAAAATGACAAAGAAAAACTTATTATCAATTCAAGGAAGTGAATTTCTAAGTAGTTATCTGCAGTTTTAATGTAGATTTCAGTTCGCTAAGTTATGAAAATGCATGTTTTGGCTATAATCTTCTGTAAATCAAGGGCGAAAACCAATTATTTGTCCCAAAAGAAGGTGTTTTAAGTATATATCTGCATTTCTAAGGTAGATTTGGGAAAAATAAGAGGCGAAAAAGCAGATTCTGACTAAGATTTTATCGAAATCGGCAACTATTTGACTCAGAAAGGTTGCCTTACGTCGAAATCTAATAGTTTATTAAGGTTTTCGTTACTAAAATGCCCAAAGACGCCGATTTTGACTAGAATTTGAAAGATATTGACATGACTATATAACTGTTTGTATCAAATAATAATAGTTTAAACTGATATTTGCAGTTTTGATGCGGTTTTAGATACGATATGAATCGAAGAAGCCGATTTTGACTGGAATCTGTTTAAAATGACAAAGAAAAACCTATTATCAATTCAAGGAAGTGAATTTTTTAGTAGTTATCTGCAGTTTTAATGTAGATTTCAGTTCGCTAAGTTATGAAAATGCATGTTTTGGCTATAATCTTCCGTAAATCATGGGCGAAAACCAATTATTTGTCCCAAAAGAAGGTGTTTTAAGTATATATCTGCATTTCTAAAGTAGATTTGGGTACAATAAGGGGCGAAAAAGCAGATTCTGACTAAGATTTTATTGAAATCGGCAACTATTTGACTCAGAAAGGTTGCCTTACGTCGAAATCTAATAGTTTATTAAGGTTTTCGTTACTAAAATGCCCAAAGACGCCGATTTTGACTAGAATTTGAAAGATATTGACATGAATATATAACTGTTTGTATCAAAAAATGATAGTTTAAACTGATATTTGCAGTTTTGATGCGGTTTTAGATACGATATGAATCGAAGAAGCCGATTTTGACTGGAATCTGTTTAAAATGACAAAGAAAACCTATTATCAATTCAAGGAAGTTAATTTTTAAGTAGTTATCTGCAGTTTTAATGTAGATTTCAGTTCGCTAAGTTATGAAAATGCATGTTTTGGCTATAATCTTCCGTAAATCAAGGGCGAAAACCAATTATTTGTCCCAAAAGAAGGTGTTTTAAGTATATATCTGCATTTCTAAGGTAGATTTGGGTACAATAAGAGGCGTAAAAGCAGACTCTGACTAAGATTTAATCGAAATCGGCAACTATTTGACTCAGAAAGGTTGCCTTACGTCGAAATCTAATAGTTTATTAAGGTTTTCGTTACTAAAATGCCCAAAGACGCCGATTTTGACTAGAATTTGAAAGATATTGACATGTATATATAACTGTTTGTATCAAAAAATGATAGTTTAAACTGATATTTGCAGTTTTGATGCGGTTTTACATACGATATGAATCGAAGAAGCAGATTTTGACTGGAATCTGTTTAAAATGACAAAGAAAAACCTATTATCAATTCAAGGAAGTGAATTTTGAAGTAGTTATCTGCAGTTTTAATGTAGATTTCAGTTCGCTAAGTTATGAAAATGCATGTTTTGGCTATAATCTTCCGTAAATCAAGGGCGAAAACCAATTATTTGTCCCAAAAGAAGGTGTTTTAAGTATATATCTGCATTTCTAAGGTAGATTTGGGTACAATAAGAGGCGAAAAAGCAGATTCTGACTAAGATTTTATCGAAATCGGCAACTATTTGACTCAGAAAGGTTGCCTTACGTCGAAATCTAATAGTTTATTAAGGTTTTCGTTACTAAAATGCCCAAAGACGCCGATTTTGACTAGAATTTGAAAGATATTGACATGAATATATAACTGTTTGTATCAAAAAATAATAGTTTAAACTGATATTAGCAGTTTTGATGCGGTTTTAGATACGATATGAATCGAAGAAGCCGATTTTGACTGGAATCTGTTTAAAATGACAAAGAAAAACCTATTATCAATTCAAGGAAGTGAATTTTTAAGTAGTTATCTGCAGTTTTAATGTAGATTTCAGTTCGCTAAGTTATGAAAATGCATGTTTTGGCTATAATCTTCCGTAAATCAAGGGCGAAAACCAATTATTTGTCCCAAAAGAAGGTGTTTTAAGTATATATCTGCATTTCTAAGGTAGATTTGGGTACAATAAGAGGCGAAAAAGCAGATTCTGACTAAGATTTTATCGAAACCGGCAACTATTTGACTCAGAAAGGTTGTCTTACGTCGAAATCTAATAGTTTATTAAGGTTTTCGTTACTAAAATGCCCAAAGACGCAGATTTTGACTAGAATTTGAAAGATATTGACATGAATATATAACTGTTTGTATCAAAAAATGATAGTTTAAACTGATATTTGCAGTTTTGATGCGGTTTTAGATACGATATGAATCGAAGAAGCCGATTTTGACTGGAATCTGTTTAAAATGACAAAGAAAAACCTATTATCAATTCAAGGAAGTGAATTTTTAAGTAGTTATCTGCACTTTTAATGTAGATTTCAGTTCGCTAAGTTATGAAAATGCATGTTTTGGCTATATTCTTCCGTAAATCAAGGGCGAAAACCAATTATTTGTCCCAAAAGAAGGTGTTTTAAGTATATATCTGCATTTCTAAGGTAGATTTGGGTACAATAAGAGGCGAAAAAGCAGATTCTGACTAAGATTTTATCGAAATCGGCAACTATTTGATTCAGAAAGGTTGCCTTTCGTCAAAATCTAATAGTTTATTAAGGTTTTCGTTACTAAAATGCCCAAAGACGCCGATTTTGACTAGAATTTGAAAGATATTGACATGTATATATAACTGTTTGTATCAAAAAATGATAGTTTAAACTGATATTTGCAGTTTTGATGCGGTTTCAGATACGATATGAATCGAAGAAGCCGATTTTGACTGGAATCTGTTTAAAATGACAAAGAAAAACCTATTATCAATTCAAGGAAGTGAATTTTTAAGTAGTTATCTGCAGTTTTAATGTAGATTTCAGTTCGCTAAGTTATGAAAATGCATGTTTTGGCTATAATCTTCCGTAAATCAAGGGCGAAAACCAATTATTTGTCCCAAAAGAAGGTGTTTTAAATATATATCTGCATTTCTAAGGTGGATTTGGGTACAATAAGAGGCGAAAAAGCAGATTCTGACTAAGATTTTATCGAAATCGGCAACTATTTGACTCAGAAAGGTTGCCTTACGTCGAAATCTAATAGTTTATTAAGGTTTTCGTTACTAAAATGCCCAAAGACGCCGATTTTGACTAGAATTTGAAAGATATTGAGATGAATATATAACTGTTTCTATCAAAAAATGATAGTATAAACTGATATTTGCAGTTTTGATGCGGTTTTAGATACGATATGAATCGAAGAAGCCGATTTTGACTGGAATCTGTTTAAAATGACAAAGAAAAACCTATTATCAATTCAAGGAAGTGAATTTTTAAGTAGCTATCTGCAGTTTTAATGTAGATTTCAGTTCGCTAAGTTATGAAAATGCATGTTTTGGCTATAATCTTCCGTAAATCAAGGGCGAAAAGCAATTATTTGTCCCAAAAGAGGCGAAAAAGCAGATTCTGACTAAGATTTTATCGAAATCGGCAACTATTTGACTCAGAAAGGTTGCCTTACGTCGAAATCTAATAGTTTATTAAGGTTTTCGTTACTAAAATGCCCAAAGACGCCGATTTTGACTAGAATTTGAAAGATATTGACATGAATATATAACTGTTTGTATCAAAAAATGATAGTTTAAACTGATATTTGCAGTTTTGAAGCGGTTTTAGATATGATATGAATCGAAGAAGCCGATTTTGACTGGAATCTGTTTAAAATGACAAAGAAAAACCTATTATCAATTCAAGGAAGTGAATTTTTAAGTAGTTATCTGCAGTTTTAATGTAGATTTCAGTTCGCTAAGTTATGAAAATGCATGTTTTGGCTATAATCTTCCGTAAATCATGGGCGAAAACCAATTATTTGTCCCAAAAGAAGGTGTTTTAAGTATATATCTGCATTTCTAAGGTAGATTTGGGTACAATAAGAGGCGAAAAAGCAGACTCTGACTAAGATTTTATCGAAATCGGCAACTATTTGACTCAGAAAGGTTGCCTTACGTCGAAATCTAATAGTTTATTAAGGTTTTCGTTACTAAAGTGCCCAAAGACGCCGATTTTGACTAGAATTTGAAGGATATTGACATGAATATATAACTGTTTGTATCAAAAAATGATAGTTTAAACTGACATTTGCAGTTTTGATGCCGTTTTAAATACGATATGAATCGAAGAAGCCGATTTTGACTGGAATCTGTTTAAAATGACAAAGAAAAACCTATTATCAATTCAAGGAAGTGAATTTTTAAGTAGCTATCTGCAGTTTTAATGTAGATTTCAGTTCGCTAAGTTATGAAAATGCATGTTTTGGCTATAATCTTCCGTAAATCAAGGGCGAAAACCAATTATTTGTCCCAAAAGAAGGTGTTTTAATTATATATCTGCATTTCTAAGGTAGATTTGGGTACAATAAGAGGCGAAAAAGCAGATTCTGACTAAGATTTTATCGAAATCGGCAACTATTTGACTCAGAAAGGTTGCCTTACGTCGAAATCTAATAGTTTATTAAGGTTTTCGTTACTAAAATGCCCAAAGGCGCCGATTTTGACTAGAATTTGAAAGATATTGACATGAATATATAACTGTTTGTATCAAAAAATGATAGTTTAAACTGATATTTGCAGTTTTGATGCGGTTTTAGATACGATATGAATCGAAGAAGCCGATTTTGACTGGAATCTGTTTAAAATGACAAAGAAAAACCTATTATCAATTCAAGGAAGTGAATTTTTAAGTAGTTATCTGCAGTTTTAATGTAGATTTCAGTTCGCTAATTTATTAAAATGCATGTTTGGCTATAATCTTCCGTAAATCAAGGGCGAAAACCAATTATTTGTCCCAAAAGAAGGTGTTTTAAGTATATTCTGACTAAGATTTTATCGAAATCGGCAACTATTTGACTCAGAAAGGTTGCCTTACGTCGAAATCTAATAGTTTATTAAGGTTTTCGTTACTAAAATGTCCAAAGACGCCGATTTTGACTAGAATTTGAAAGATATTGACATGAATATATAACTATTTGTATCAAAAAATGATAGTTTAAACTGATATTTGCAGTTTTGATGCGGTTTTAGATACGATATGAATCGAAGAAGCCGATTTTGACTGGAATTTGTTTAAAATGACAAAGAAAAACCTATTATCAATTCAAGGAAGTGAATTTTTAAGTAGTTATCTGCAGTTTTAATGTAGATTTCAGTTCGCTAAGTTATGAAAATGCATGTTTTGGCTATAATCTTCCGTAAATCAATGGCGAAAACCAATTATTTGTCCCAAAAGAAGGTGTTTTAAGTATATATCTGCATTTCTAAGGTAGATTTGGGTACAATAAGAGGCGAAAAAGCAGATTCTGACTAAGATTTTATCGAAATCGGCAACTATTTGACTCAGAAAGGTTGCCTTACGTCGAAATCTAATAGTTTATTAAGGTTTTCGTTACTAAAATGCCCAAAGACGCCGATTTTGACTAGAATTTGAAAGATATTAACATGAATATATAACTGTTTGTATCAAAAAATGATAGTTTAAACTGATATTTGCAGTTTTGATGCGGTTTTAGATACGATATGAATCGAAGATGCCAATTTTGACTGGAATCTGTTTAAAATGACAAAGAAAAACCTATTATCAATTCAAGGAAGTGAATTTTTAAGTAGCTATCTGCAGTTTTAATGTAGATTTCAGTTCGCTAAGTTATGAAAATGCATGTTTTGGCTATAATCTTCCGTAAATCAAGGGCGAAAACCAATTATTTGTCCCAAAAGAAGGTGTTTTAAGTATATATCTGCATTTCTAAGGTAGATTTGGGTACAATAAGAGGCGAAAAAGCAGATTCTGACTAAGATTTTATCGAAATCGGCAACTATTTGACTCAGAAAGGTTGCCTTACGTCGAAATCTAATAGTTTATTAAGGTTTTCGTTACTAAAATGCCCAAAGACGCCGATTTTGACTAGAATTTGAAAGATATTGACATGAATATATAACTGTTTGTATCAAAAAAAGATAGTTTAAACTGATATTTGCAGTTTTGATGCGGTTTTAGATACGATATGAATCGAAGAAGCCGATTTTGACTGGAATCTGTTTAAAATGACAAAGAAAAAAGTATTATCAATTCAAGGAAGTGAATTTTTAAGTAGCTATCTGCAGTTTTAATGTAGATTTCAGTTCGCAAAGTTATGAAAATGCATGTTTTGGCTATAATCTTCCGTAAATCAAGGGCGAAAACCAATTATTTGTCCCAAAAGAAGGTGTTTTAAGTATATATCTGCATTTCTAAGGTAGATTTGGGTACAATAAGAGGCGAAAAAGCAGATTCTGACTAAGATTTTATCGAAATCGGCAACAATTTGACTCAGAAAGGTTGCCTTACGTCGAAATCTAATAGTTTATTAAGGTTTTCGTTACTAAAATGCCCAAAGACGCCGATTTTGACTAGAATTTGAAAGATATTGACATGAATATATAACTGTTTGTATCAAAAAATGATAGTTTAAACTGATATTTGCAGTTTTGATGCGGTTTTAGATACGATATGAATCGAAGAAGCCGATTTTGACTGGAATCTGTTTTAAATGACAAAGAAAAACCTATTATCACTTCAAGGAATTGAATTTTTAAGTAGTTATCTGCAGTTTTAATGTAGATTTCAGTTCGCTAAGTTATGAAAATGCATGTTTTGGCTATAATCTTCCGTAAATCAAGGGCGAAAACCAATTATTTGTCCCAAAAGAAGGTGTTTTAAGTATATATCTGCATTTCTAAGGTAGATTTGGGTGCAATAAGAGGCGAAAAAGCAGATTCTGACTAAGATTTTATCGAAATCGGCAACTATTTGACTCAGAAAGGTTGCCTTACGTCGAAATCTAATAGTTTATTAAGGTTTTTTGTTACTAAAATGCCCAAAGACGCCGATTTTGACTAGAATTTGAAAGATATTGACATGAATATATAACTGTTTGTATCAAAAAATGATAGTTTAAACTGATATTTGCAGTTTTGATGCGGTTTTAGATACGATATGAATCGAAGAAGCCGATTTTGACTGGAATCTGTTTAAAATGACAAAGAAAAACCTATTATCAATTCAAGGAAGTGAATTTTTAAGTAGTTATCTGCAGTTTTAATATAGATTTCAGTTCGCTAAGTTATGAAAGAAAGTTTGCCTTACGTCGAAATATAATAGTTTATCAAGGTTTTCGTTGCTAAAATGCCCAAAGACGCCGATTTTGACTAGAATTTGAAAGATATTGACATGAATATATAACTGTTTGTATCAAAAAATGATAGTTTAAACTGATATTTGCAGTTTTGATGCGGTTTTAGATACGATATGAATCGAAGAAGCCGATTTTGACTCGAATCTGTTTAAAATGACAAAGAAAAACCTATTATCAATTCAAGGAAGTGAATTTTTAAGTAGTTATCTGCGGTTTTAATGTAAATTTCAGTTCGCTAAGTTATGAAAATGCATGTTTTGGCTATAATCATCCGTAAATCAAGGGCGAAAACCAATTATTTGTCCCAAAAGAAGGTGTTTTAAGTATATATCTGCATTTCTAAGGTAGATTTGGGTACAATAAGAGGCGAAAAAGCAGATTCTGACTAAGATTTTATCGAAATCGGCAACTATTTGACTCAGAAAGGTTGCCTTACGTCGAAATCTAATAGTTTATTAAGGTTTTCGTTACTAAAATGTCCAAAGACGCCGATTTTGACTAGAATTTGAAAGATATTGACATGAATATATAACTATTTGTATCAAAAAATGATAGTTTAAACTGATATTTGCAGTTTTGATGCGGTTTTAGATTCGATATGAATCGAAGAAGCCGATTTTGACTGGAATTTGTTTAAAATGACAAAGAAAAACCTATTATCAATTCAAGGAAGTGAATTTTTAAGTAGTTATCTGCAGTTTTAATGTAGATTTCAGTTCGCTAAGTTATGAAAATGCATGTTTTGGCTATAATCTTCCGTAAATCAATGGCGAAAACCAATTATTTGTCCCAAAAGAAGGTGTTTTAAGTATATATCTGCATTTCTAAGGTAGATTTGGGTACAATAAGAGGCGAAAAAGCAGATTCTGACTAAGATTTTATCGAAATCGGCAACTATTTGACTCAGAAAGGTTGCCTTACGTCGAAATCTAATAGTTTATTAAGGTTTTCGTTACTAAAATGCCCAAAGACGCCGATTTTGACTAGAATTTGAAAGATATTAACATGAATATATAACTGTTTGTATCAAAAAATGATAGTTTAAACTGATATTTGCAGTTTTGATGCGGTTTTAGATACGATATGAATCGAAGAAGCCAATTTTGACTGGAATCTGTTTAAAATGACAAAGAAAAACCTATTATCAATTCAAGGAAGTGAATTTTTAAGTAGCTATCTGCAGTTTTAATGTAGATTTCAGTTCGCTAAGTTATGAAAATGCATGTTTTGGCTATAATCTTCCGTAAATCAAGGGCGAAAACCAATTATTTGTCCCAAAAGAAGGTGTTTTAAGCATATATCTGCATTTCTAAGGTAGATTTGGGTACAATAAGAGGCGAAAAAGCAGATTCTGACTAAGATTTTATCGAAATCGGCAACTATTTGACTCAGAAAGGTTGCCTTACGTCGAAATCTAATAGTTTATTAAGGTTTTCGTTACTAAAATGCCCAAGGACGCCGATTTTGACTAGAATTTGAAAGATATTGACATGAATATATAACTGTTTGTATCAAAAAATGATAGTTTAAACTGATATTTGCAGTTTTGATGCGGTTTTAGGTACGATATGAGTCGAAGAAGCCGACTTTGACTGGAATCTGTTTAAAATGACAAAGAAAAACCTATTATCAATTCAAGGAAGTGAATTTTTAAGTAGTTATCTGCAGTTTTAATGTAGATTTCAGTTCGCTAAGTTATGAAAATGCATGTTTTGGCTATAATCTTACGTAAATCAAGGGCGAAAACCAATTATTTGGCCCAAAAGGAGGTGTTATAAGTATATATCTGCATTTCTAAGGTAGATTTGGGTACAATAAGAGGCGAAAAAGCAGATTCTGACTAAGATTTTATCGAAATCGGCAACTATTTGACTCAGAAAAGTTGCCTTACGTCGAAATCTAATAGTTTATTAAGGTTTTCGTTACTAAAATGCCCAAAGACGCCGATTTTGACTAGAATTTGAAAGATATTGACATGAATATATAACTGTTTGTATCAAAAAATGATAGTTTAAACTGATATTTGCAGTTTTGATGCGGTTTTAGATACGATATGAATCGAAGAAGCCGATTTTGACTGGAATCTGTTTAAAATGACAAAGAAAAACCTATTATCAATTCAAGGAATTGAATTTTTAAGTAGTTATCTGCACTTTTAATGTAGATTTCAGTTCGCTAAGTTATGAAAATGCATGTTTTGGCTATAGTCTTCCGTAAATCAAGGGCGAAAAGCAATTATTTGTCCCAAAAGAAGGTGTTTTAAGTATATATCTGCATTTCTAAGGTAGATTTGGGTACAATAAGACGCGAAAAAGCAGATTCTGACTAAGATTTTATCAAAATCGGCAACTATCTGGCTCAGAAAGGTTGCCTTACGTCGAAATCTAATAGTCTATTAAGATTTTCGTTACTAAAATGCCCAAAGACGCCGATTTTGACTAGAATTTGAAAGATATTGACTTGAATATATAACTGTTTGTATCAAAAAATGATAGTTTAAACTGATATTTGCAGTTTTGATGCGGTTTTAGGTACGATATGAGTCGAAGAAGCCGATTTCGACTGGAATCTGTTTAAAATGACAAAGAAAAACCTATTATCAATTCAAGGAAGTGAATTTTTAAGTAGTTATCTGCAGTTTTAATGTAGATTTCAGTTCGCTAAGTTATGAAAATGCATGATTTGGCTATAATCTTCCGTAAATCAAGGGCGAAAACCAATTATTTGTCCCAAAAGAAGGTGTTTTAAGTATATATCTGCATTTCTAAGGTAGATATGGGTACAATAAGAGGCGAAAAAGCAGATTCTGACTAAGATTTTATCGAAATCGGCAACTATTTGACTCAGAAAGGTTGCCTTACGTCGAAATCTAATAGTTTATTAAGGTTTTCGTTACTAAAATGCCCAAAGACGCCTATTTTGACTAGAATTTGAAAGATATTGACATGAATATATAACTGTTTGTATCAAAAAATGATAGTTTAAACTGATATTTGCAGTTTTGATGCGGTTTTAGATACGATATGAATCGAAGAAGCCGATTTTGACTGGAATCTGTTTAAAATGACAAAGAAAAACCTATTATCAATTCAAGGAAGTGAATTTTTAAGTAGTTATCTGCAGTTTTAATGTAGATTTCAGTTCGCTAAGTTATGAAAATGCATGTTTTGGCTGTAATCTTCCGTAAATCAAGGGCGAAAACCAATTATTTGTCCCAAAAGAAGGTGTTTTAAGTATATATCTGCATTTCTAAGGTAGATTTGGGTACAATAAGAGGCGAAAAAGCAGATTCTGACTAAGATTTTATCGAAATCGGCAACTATTTGACTCAGAAAGGTTGCCTTACGTCGAAATCTAATAGTTTATTAAGGTTTTCGTTACTAAAATGCCCAAAGACGCCGATTTTGACTAGAATTTGAAAGATATTGACATGAATATATAACTGTTTGTATCAAAAAATGATAGTTTAAACTGATATTTGCAGTTTTGATGCGGTTTTAGATACGATATGAATCGAAGAAGCCGATTTTGACTGGAATCTGTTTAAAATGACAAAGAAAAACCTATTATCAATTCAAGGAAGTGAATTTTTAAGTAGTTATCTGCAGTTTTAATGTAGATTTCAGTTCGCTAAGTTATGAAAATGCATGTTTTGGCTATAATCTTCCGTAAATCAAAGGCGAAAACCAATTATTTGTCCCAAAAGAAGGTGTTTTAAGTATATATCTGCATTTCTAAGGTAGATATGGGTACAATAAGAGGCGAAAAAGCAGATTCTGACTAAGATTTTATCGAAATCGGCAACTATTTGACTCAGAAAGGTTGCCTTACGTCGAAATCTAATAGTTTATTAAGGTTTTCGTTACTAAAATGCCCAAAGACGCCGATTTTGACTAGAATTTGAAAGATATTGACATGAATATATAACTGTTTGTATCACAAAATGATAGTTTAAATTGATATTTGCAGTTTTGATGCGGTTTTAGATACGATATGAATCGAAGAAGCCGATTTTGACTGGAATCTGTTTAAAATGACAAAGAAAAACCTATTATCAATTCAAGGAAGTGAATTTTTAAGTAGTTATCTGCAGTTTTAATGTAGATTTCAGTTCGCTAAGTTATGAAAATTCATGATTTGGCTATAATCTTCCGTAAATCAAGGGCGAAAACCAATTATTTGTCCCAAAAGAAGGTGTTTTAAGTATATATCTGCATTTCTAAGGTAGATTTGGGTACAATAAGAGGCGAAAAAGCAGATTCTGACTAAGATTTTATCGAAATCGGCAACTATTTGACTCAGAAAGGTTGCCTTACGTCGAAATCTAATAGTTTATTAAGGTTTTCGTTACTAAAATGCCCAAAGACGCCGATTTTGAATAGAATTTGAAAGATATTGACATGAATATATAACTGTTTGCATCACAAAATGATAGTTTAAACTGATATTTGCAGTTTTGATGCGGTTTTAGATACGATATGAATCGAAGAAGCCGATTTTGACTGGAATCTGATTAAAATGACAAAGAAAAACCTATTATCAATTCAAGGAAGTGAATTTTTAAGTAGTTATCTGCAGTTTTAATGTAGATTTCAGTTCGCTAAGTTATGAAAATGCATGTTTTGGCTGTAATCTTCCGTAAATCAAGGGCGAAAACCAATTATTTGTCCCAAAAGAAGGAGTTTTAAGTATATATCTGCATTTCTAAGGTAGATTTGGGTACAATAAGAGGCGAAAAAGCAGATTCTGACTAAGATTTTATCGAAATCGGCAACTATTTGACTCAGAAAGGTTGCCTTACGTCGAAATCTAATAGTTTATTAAGGTTTCGTTACTAAAATGCCCAAAGACGCCGATTTTGACTAGAATTTGAAAGATATTGACATGAATATATAACTGTTTGTATCACAAAATGATATTTTAAACTGATATTTGCAGTTTTGATGCGGTTTTAGATACGATATGAATCGAAGAAGCCGATTTTGACCGGAATCTGTTTAAAATGACAAAGAAAAACCTATTATCAATTCAAGGAAGTGAATTTTTAAGTAGTTATCTGCAGTTTTAATGTAGATTTCAGTTCGCTAAGTTATGAAAATTCATGATTTGGCTATAATCTTCCGTAAATCAAGGGCGAAAACCAATTATTTGTCCCAAAAGAAGGTGTTTTAAGTATATATCTGCATTTCTAAGGTAGATTTGGGTACAATAAGAGGCGAAAAAGCAGATTCTGACTAAGATTTTATCGAAATCGGCAACTATTTGACTCAGAAAGGTTGCCTTACGTCGAAATCTAATAGTTTATTATTGTTTTCGTTACTAAAATGCCCAAAGACGCCGATTTTGACTAGAATTTGAAAGATATTGACATGAATATATAACTGTTTGTATCAAAAAATGATAGTTTAAACTGACATTTGCAGTTTTGATGCGGTTTTAGATACGATATGAATCGAAGAAGCCGATTTTGACTGGAATCTGTTTAAAATGACAAAGAAAAACCTATTATCAATTCAAGGAAGTGAATTTTTAAGTAGTTATCTGCAGTTTTAATGTAGATTTCAGTTCGCTAAGTTATGAAAATGCATGTTTTGGCTATAATCTCCCGTAAATCAAGGGCGAAAACCAATTATTTGTCCCAAAAAAAGGTGTTTTAAGTATATATCTGCATTTCTAAGGTAGATTTGGGTACAATAAGAGGCGAAAAAGCAGATTCTGACTAAGATTTTATCAAAATCGGCAACTATTTGACTCAGAAAGGTTGCCTTACGTCGAAATCTAATAGTTTATTAAGGTTTTCGTTACTAAAATGCCCAAAGACGCCGATTTTGACTAGAATTTGAAAGATATTGACATGAATATATAACTGTTTGTATCACAAAATGATAGTTTAAATTGATATTTGCAGTTTTGATGCGGTTTTAGATACGATATTAATCGAAGAAGCCGATTTTGACTGGAATCTGTTTAAAATGACAAAGAAAAACCTATTATCAATTCAAGGAAGTGAATTTTTAAGTAGTTATCTGCAGTTTTAATGTAGATTTCAGTTCGCTAAGTTATGAAAATTCATGATTTGGCTATAATCTTCCGTAAATCAAGGGCGAAAACCAATTATTTGTCCCAAAAGAAGGTGTTTTAAGTATATATCTGCATTTCTAAGGTAGGTTTGGGTACAATAAGAGGCGAAAAAGCAGATTCTGACTAAGATTTTATCGAAATCGGCAACTATTTGACTCAGAAAGGTTGCCTTACGTCGAAATCTAATAGTTTATTAAGGTTTTCGTTACTAAAATGCCCAAAGACGCCGATTTTGACTAGAATTTGAAAGATATTGACATGAATATATAACTGTTTGTATCACAAAATGATAGTTTAAACTGATATTTGCAGTTTTGATGCGGTTTTAGATACGATATGAATCGAAGAAGCCGATTTTGACTGGAATCTGATTAAAATGACAAAGAAAAACCTATTATCAATTCAAGGAAGTGAATTTTTAAGTAGTTATCTGCAGTTTTAATGTAGATTTCAGTTCGCTAAGTTATGAAAATGCATGTTTTGGCTGTAATCTTCCGTAAATCAAGGGCGAAAACCAATTATTTGTCCCAAAAGGAGGTGTTTTAAGTATATATCTGCATTTCTAAGGTAGATTTGGGTACAATAAGAGGCGAAAAAGCAGATTCTGACTAAGATTTTATCGAAATCGGCAACTATTTGACTCAGAAAGGTTGCCTTACGTCGAAATCTAATAGTTTATTAAGGTTTTCGTTACTAAAATGCCCAAAGACGCCGATTTTGACTAGAATTTGAAAGATATTGACATGAATATATAACTGTTTGTATCAAAAAATGATAGTTTAAACTGATATTTGCAGTTTTGATGCGGTTTTAGATACGATATGAATCGAAGAAGCCGATTTTGACTGGAATCTGTTTAAAATGACAAAGAAAAACCTATTATCAATTCAAGGAAGTGAATTTTTAAGTAGTTATCTGCAGTTTTAATGTAGATTTCAGTTCGCTAAGTTATGAAAATGCATGTTTTGGCTATAATCTTCCGTAAATCAAAGGCGAAAACCAATTATTTGTCCCAAAAGAAGGTGTTTTAAGTATATATCTGCATTTCTAAGGTAGATATGGGTACAATAAGAGGCGAAAAAGCAGATTCTGACTAAGATTTTATCGAAATCGGCAACTATTTGACTCAGAAAGGTTGCCTTACGTCGAAATCTAATAGTTTATTAAGGTTTTCGTTACTAAAATGCCCAAAGACGCCTATTTTGACTAGAATTTGAAAGATATTGACATGAATATATAACTGTTTGTATCAAAAAATGATAGTTTAAACTGATATTTGCAGTTTTGATGCGGTTTTAGATACGATATGAATCGAAGAAGCCGATTTTGACTGGAATCTGTTTAAAATGACAAAGAAAAACCTATTATCAATTCAAGGAAGTGAATTTTTAAGTAGTTATCTGCAGTTTTAATGTAGATTTCAGTTCGCTAAGTTATGAAAATTCATGATTTGGCTATAATCTTCCGTAAATCAAGGGCGAAAACCAATTATTTGTCCCAAAAGAAGGTGTTTTAAGTATATATCTGCATTTCTAAGGTAGATTTGGATGCAATAAGAGGCGAAAAACCAGATTCTGACTAAGATTTTATCGAAATCGGCAACTATTTGACTCAGAAAGGTTGCCTTACGTCGAAATCTAATAGTTTATTAAGGTTTTCGTTACTAAAATGCCCAAAGACGCCGATTTTGACTAGAATTTGAAAGATATTGACGTGAATATATAACTGTTTGTATCACAAAATGATAGTTTAAACTGATATTTGCAGTTTTGATGCGGTTTTAGATACGATATGAATCGAAGAAGCAGATTTTGACTGGAATCTGTTTAAAATGACAAAGAAAAACCTATTATCAATTCAAGGAAGTGAATTTTTAAGTAGTTATCTGCAGTTTTAATGTAGATTTCAGCTCGCTAAGTTATGAAAATGCATGTTTTGGCTGTAATCTTCCGTACATCAAGGGCGAAAACCAATTATTTGTCCCAAAAGAAGGTGTTTTAAGTATATATCTGCATTTCTAAGGTAGATTTGGGTACAATAAGAGGCGAAAAAGCAGATTCTGACTAAGATTTTATCGAAATCGGCAACTATTTGACTCAGAAAGTTTGCCTTACGTCGAAATCTAATAGTTTATTAAGGTTTTCGTTACTAAAATGCCCAAAGACGCCTATTTTGACTAGAATTTGAAAGATATTGACATGAATATATAACTGTTTGTATCAAAAAATGATAGTTTAAACTGATATTTGCAGTTTTGATGCGGTTTTAGATACGATATGAATCGAAGAAGCCGATTTTGACTGGAATCTGTTTAAAATGACAAAGAAAAACCTATTATCAATTCAAGGAAGTGAATTTTTAAGTAGTTATCTGCAGTTTTAATGTAGATTTCAGTTCGCTAAGTTATGAAAATTCATGATTTGGCTATAATCTTCCGTAAATCAAGGGCGAAAACCAATTATTTGTCCCAAAAGAAGGTGTTTTAAGTATATATCTGCATTTCTAAGGTAGATTTGGGTACAATAAGAGGCGAAAAAGCAGATTCTGACTAAGATTTTATCAAAATCGGCAAACTATTTGACTCAGAAAGGTTGCCTTACGTCGAAATCTAATAGTTTATTAAGGTTTTCGTTACTAAAATGCCCAAAGACGCCGATTTTGACTAGAATTTGAAAGATATTGACATGAATATATAACTGTTTGTATCACAAAATGATAGTTTAAATTGATATTTGCAGTTTTGATGCGGTTTTAGATACGATATGAATCGAAGAAGCCGATTTTGACTGGAATCTGTTTAAAATGACAAAGAAAAACCTATTATCAATTCAAGGAAGTGAATTTTTAAGTAGTTATCTGCAGTTTTAATGTAGATTTCAGTTCGCTAAGTTATGAAAATTCATGATTTGGCTATAATCTTCCGTAAATCAAGGGCGAAAACCAATTATTTGTCCCAAAAGAAGGTGTTTTAAGTATATATCTGCATTTCTAAGGTAGATTTGGGTACAATAAGAGGCGAAAAAGCAGATTCTGACTAAGATTTTATCGAAATCGGCAACTATTTGACTCAGAAAGGTTGCCTTACGTCGAAATCTAATAGTTTATTAAGGTTTTCGTTACTAAAATGCCCAAAGACGCCGATTTTGACTAGAATTTGAAAGATATTGACATGAATATATAACTGTTTGTATCACAAAATGATAGTTTAAACTGATATTTGCAGTTTTGATGCGGTTTTAGATACGATATGAATCGAAGAAGCCGATTTTGACTGGAATCTGTTTAAAATGACAAAGAAAAACCTATTATCAATTCAAGGAAGTGAATTTTTAAGTAGTTATCTGCAGTTTTAATGTAGATTTCAGTTCGCTAAGTTATGAAAATGCATGTTTTGGCTGTAATCTTCCGTAAATCAAGGGCGAAAACCAATTATTTGTCCCAAAAGAAGGTGTTTTAAGTATATATCTGCATTTCTAAGGTAGATTTGGGTACAATAAGAGGCGAAAAAGCAGATTCTGACTAAGATTTTATCGAAATCGGCAACTATTTGACTCAGAAAGGTTGCCTTACGTCGAAATCTAATAGTTTATTAAGGTTTCGTTACTAAAATGCCCAAAGACGCCGATTTTGACTAGAATTTGAAAGATATTGACATGAATATATAACTGTTTGTATCACAAAATGATATTTTAAACTGATATTTGCAGTTTTGATGCGGTTTTAGATACGATATGAATCGAAGAAGCCGATTTTGACCGGAATCTGTTTAAAATGACAAAGAAAAACCTATTATCAATTCAAGGAAGTGAATTTTTAAGTAGTTATCTGCAGTTTTAATGTAGATTTCAGTTCGCTAAGTTATGAAAATTCATGATTTGGCTATAATCTTCCGTAAATCAAGGGCGAAAACCAATTATTTGTCCCAAAAGAAGGTGTTTTAAGTATATATCTGCATTTCTAAGGTAGATTTGGGTACAATAAGAGGCGAAAAAGCAGATTCTGACTAAGATTTTATCGAAATCGGCAACTATTTGACTCAGAAAGGTTGCCTTACGTCGAAATCTAATAGTTTATTATTGTTTTCGTTACTAAAATGCCCAAAGACGCCGATTTTGACTAGAATTTGAAAGATATTGACATGAATATATAACTGTTTGTATCAAAAAATGATAGTTTAAACTGACATTTGCAGTTTTGATGCGGTTTTAGATACGATATGAATCGAAGAAGCCGATTTTGACTGGAATCTGTTTAAAATGACAAAGAAAAACCTATTATCAATTCAAGGAAGTGAATTTTTAAGTAGTTATCTGCAGTTTTAATGTAGATTTCAGTTCGCTAAGTTATGAAAATGCATGTTTTGGCTATAATCTCCCGTAAATCAAGGGCGAAAACCAATTATTTGTCCCAAAAGAAGGTGTTTTAAGTATATATCTGCATTTCTAAGGTAGATTTGGGTACAATAAGAGGCGAAAAAGCAGATTCTGACTAAGATTTTATCAAAATCGGCAACTATTTGACTCAGAAAGTTGCCTGACGTCGAAATCTAATAGTTTATTAAGGTTTTCGTTACTAAAATGCCCAAAGACGCCGATTTTGACTAGAATTTGAAAGATATTGACATGAATATATAACTGTTTGTATCACAAAATGATATTTTAAACTGATATTTGCAGTTTTGATGCGGTTTTAGATACGATATGAATCGAAGAAGCCGATTTTGACCGGAATCTGTTTAAAATGACAAAGAAAAACCTATTATCAATTCAAGGAAGTGAATTTTTAAGTAGTTATCTGCAGTTTTAATGTAGATTTCAGTTCGCTAAGTTATGAAAATTCATGATTTGGCTATAATCTTCCGTAAATCAAGGGCGAAAACCAATTATTTGTCCCAAAAGAAGGTGTTTTAAGTATATATCTGCATTTCTAAGGTAGATTTGGGTACAATAAGAGGCGAAAAAGCAGATTCTGACTAAGATTTTATCGAAATCGGCAACTATTTGACTCAGAAAGGTTGCCTTACGTCGAAATCTAATAGTTTATTATTGTTTTCGTTACTAAAATGCCCAAAGACGCCGATTTTGACTAGAATTTGAAAGATATTGACATGAATATATAACTGTTTGTATCAAAAAATGATAGTTTAAACTGACATTTGCAGTTTTGATGCGGTTTTAGATACGATATGAATCGAAGAAGCCGATTTTGACTGGAATCTGTTTAAAATGACAAAGAAAAACCTATTATCAATTCAAGGAAGTGAATTTTTAAGTAGTTATCTGCAGTTTTAATGTGATTTCAGTTCGCTAAGTTATGAAAATGCATGTTTTGGCTATAATCTCCCGTACATCAAGGGCGAAAACCAATTATTTGTCCCAAAAGAAGGTGTTTTAAGTATATATCTGCATTTCTAAGGTAGATTTGGGTACAATAAGAGGCGAAAAAGCAGATTCTGACTAAGATTTTATCAAAATCGGCAACTATTTGACTCAGAAAGGTTGCCTTACGTCGAAATCTAATAGTTTATTAAGGTTTTCGTTACTAAAATGCCCAAAGACGCCGATTTTGACTAGAATTTGAAAGATATTGACATGAATATATAACTGTTTGTATCACAAAATGATAGTTTAAATTGATATTTGCAGTTTTGATGCGGTTTTAGATACGATATTAATCGAAGAAGCCGATTTTGACTGGAATCTGTTTAAAATGACAAAGAAAAACCTATTATCAATTCAAGGAAGTGAATTTTTAAGTAGTTATCTGCAGTTTTAATGTAGATTTCAGTTCGCTAAGTTATGAAAATTCATGATTTGGCTATAATCTTCCGTAAATCAAGGGCGAAAACCAATTATTTGTCCCAAAAGAAGGTGTTTTAAGTATATATCTGCATTTCTAAGGTAGGTTTGGGTACAATAAGAGGCGAAAAAGCAGATTCTGACTAAGATTTTATCGAAATCGGCAACTATTTGACTCAGAAAGGTTGCCTTACGTCGAAATCTAATAGTTTATTAAGGTTTTCGTTACTAAAATGCCCAAAGACGCCGATTTTGACTAGAATTTGAAAGATATTGACATGAATATATAACTGTTTGTATCACAAAATGATAGTTTAAACTGATATTTGCAGTTTTGATGCGGTTTTAGATACGATATGAATCGAAGAAGCCGATTTTGACTGGAATCTGATTAAAATGACAAAGAAAAACCTATTATCAATTCAAGGAAGTGAATTTTTAAGTAGTTATCTGCAGTTTTAATGTAGATTTCAGTTCGCTAAGTTATGAAAATGCATGTTTTGGCTGTAATCTTCCGTAAATCAAGGGCGAAAACCAATTATTTGTCCCAAAAGAAGGTGTTTTAAGAATATATCTGCATTTCTAAGGTAGATTTGGGTACAATAAGAGGCGAAAAAGCAGATTCTGACTAAGATTTTATCGAAATCGGCAACTATTTGACTCAGAAAGGTTGCCTTACGTCGAAATCTAATAGTTTATTAAGGTTTTCGTTACTAAAATGCCCAAAGACGCCGATTTTGACTAGAATTTGAAAGATATTGACATGAATATATAACTGTTTGTATCACAAAATGATAGTTTAAACTGATATTTGCAGTTTTGATGCGGTTTTAGATACGATATGAATCGAAGAAGCCGATTTTGACCGGAATCTGTTTAAAATGACAAAGAAAAACCTATTATCAATTCAAGGAAGTGAATTTTTAAGTAGTTATCTGCAGTTTTAATGTAGATTTCAGTTCGCTAAGTTATGAAAATTCATGATTTGGCTATAATCTTCCGTAAATCAATTGCGAAAACCAATTATTTGTCCCAAAAGAAGGTGTTTTAAGTATATATCTGCATTTCTAAGGTAGATTTGGGTACAATAAGAGGCGAAAAAGCAGATTCTGACTAAGATTTTATCGAAATCGGCAACTATTTGACTCAGAAATGTTGCCTTACGTCGAAATCTAATACTTTATTAAGGATTTCGTTACTAAAATGCCCAAAGACGCCGATTTTGACTAGAATTTGAAAGATATTGACATGAATATATAACTGTTTGTATCAAAAAATGATAGTTTAAACTGATATTTGCAGTTTTGATGCGGTTTTAGGTACGATATGAGTCGAAGAAGCCGATTTTGACTGGAATCTGTTTAAAATGACAAAGGAAAACCTATTATCAATTCAAGGAAGTGAATTTTTAAGTAGTTATCTGCAGTTTTAATGTAGATTTCAGTTCGCTAAGTTATGAAAATGCATGTTTTGGCTATAATCTTCCGTAAATCAAGGACGAAAACCAATTATTTGTCCCAAAAGAAGGTGTTTTAAGTATATATCTGCATTTCTAAGGTAGGTTTGGGTACAATAAGAGGCGAAAAAGCAGATTCTGACTAAGATTTTATCGAAATCGGCAACTATTTGACTCAGAAAGGTTGCCTTACGTCGAAATCTAATAGTTTATTAAGGTTTTCGTTACTAAAATGCCCAAAGACGCCGATTTTGACTAGAATTTGAAAGATATTGACATGAATATATAAGTGTTTGTATCACAAAATGATAGTTTAAACTGATATTTGCAGTTTTGATGCGGTTTTAGATACGATATGAATCGAAGAAGCCGATTTTGACTGGAATCTGTTTAAAATGACAAAGAAAAACCTATTATCAATTCAAGGAAGTGAATTTTTAAGTAGTTATCTGCAGTTTTAATGTAGATTTCAGTTCGCTAAGTTATGAAAATGCATGTTTTGGCTGTAATCTTCCGTAAATCAAGGGCGAAAACCAATTATTTGTCCCAAAAGAAGGAGTTTTAAGTATATATCTGCATTTCTAAGGTAGATTTGGGTACAATAAGAGGCGAAAAAGCAGATTCTGACTAAGATTTTATCGAAATCGGCAACTATTTGACTCAGAAAGGTTGCCTTACGTCGAAATCTAATAGTTTATTAAGGTTTTCGTTACTAAAATGCCCAAAGACGCCGATTTTGACTAGAATTTGAAAGATATTGACATGAATATATAACTGTTTGTATCACAAAATGATAGTTTAAACTGATATTTGCAGTTTTGATGCGGTTTTAGATACGATATGAATCGAAGAAGCCGATTTTGACCGGAATCTGTTTAAAATGACAAAGAAAAACCTATTATCAATTCAAGGAAGTGAATTTTTAAGTAGTTATCTGCAGTTTTAATGTAGATTTCAGTTCGCTAAGTTATGAAAATTCATGATTTGGCTATAATCTTCCGTAAATCAATTGCGAAAACCAATTATTTGTCCCAAAAGAAGGTGTTTTAAGTATATATCTGCATTTCTAAGGTAGATTTGGGTACAATAAGAGGCGAAAAGGCAGATTCTGACTAAGATTTTATCGAAATCGGCAACTATTTGACTCAGAAAGGTTGCCTTACGTCGAAATCTAATAGTTTATTAAGGTTTTCGTTACTAAAATGCCCAAAGACGCCGATTTTGACTAGAATTTGAAAGATATTGACATGAATATATAACTGTTTGTATCAAAAAATGATAGTTTAAACTGATATTTGCAGTTTTGATGCGGTTTTAGGTACGATATGAGTCGAAGAAGCCGATTTTGACTGGAATCTGTTTAAAATGACAAAGGAAAACCTATTATCAATTCAAGGAAGTGAATTTTTAAGTAGTTATCTGCAGTTTTAATGTAGATTTCAGTTCGCTAAGTTATGAAAATGCATGTTTTGGCTATAATCTTCCGTAAATCAAGGACGAAAACCAATTATTTGTCCCAAAAGAAGGTGTTTTAAGTATATATCTGCATTTCTAAGGTAGATTTGGGTACAATAAGAGGCGAAAAAGCAGATTCTGACTAAGATTTTATCGAAATCGGCAACTATCTGACTCAGAAAGGTTGCCTTACGTCGAAATCTAATAGTTTATTAAGGTTTTCGTTACTAAAATGCCCAAAGACGCCGATTTTGACTAGAATTTGAAAGATATTGACATGAATATATAACTGTTTGTATCAAAAAATGATAGTTTAAACTGATATTTGCAGTTTTGATGCGGTTTTAGATACGATATGAATCGAAGAAGCCGATTTTGACTGGAATTTGTTTAAAATGACAAAGAAAAACCTATTATCAATTCAAGGAAGTGAATTTTTAAGTAGTTATCTGCAGTTTTAATGTAGATTTCAGTTCGCTAAGTTATGAAAATGCATGTTTTGGCTGTAATCTTCCGTAAATCAAGGGCGAAAACCAATTATTTGTCCCAAAAGAAGGAGTTTTAAGTATATATCTGCATTTCTAAGGTAGATTTGGGTACAATAAGAGGCGAAAAAGCAGATTCTGACTAAGATTTTATCGAAATCGGCAACTATTTGACTCAGAAAGGTTGCCTTACGTCGAAATCTAATAGTTTATTAAGGTTTTCGTTACTAAAATGCCCAAAGACGCCGATTTTGACTAGAATTTGAAAGATATTGACATGAATATATAACTGTTTGTATCACAAAATGATAGTTTAAACTGATATTTGCAGTTTTGATGCGGTTTTAGATACGATATGAATCGAAGAAGCCGATTTTGACCGGAATCTGTTTAAAATGACAAAGAAAAACCTATTATCAATTCAAGGAAGTGAATTTTTAAGTAGTTATCTGCAGTTTTAATGTAGATTTCAGTTCGCTAAGTTATGAAAATTCATGATTTGGCTATAATCTTCCGTAAATCAATTGCGAAAACCAATTATTTGTCCCAAAAGAAGGTGTTTTAAGTATATATCTGCATTTCTAAGGTAGATTTGGGTACAATAAGAGGCGAAAAGGCAGATTCTGACTAAGATTTTATCGAAATCGGCAACTATTTGACTCAGAAAGGTTGCCTTACGTCGAAATCTAATAGTTTATTAAGGTTTTCGTTACTAAAATGCCCAAAGACGCCGATTTTGACTAGAATTTGAAAGATATTGACATGAATATATAACTGTTTGTATCAAAAAATGATAGTTTAAACTGATATTTGCAGTTTTGATGCGGTTTTAGGTACGATATGAGTCGAAGAAGCCGATTTTGACTGGAATCTGTTTAAAATGACAAAGGAAAACCTATTATCAATTCAAGGAAGTGAATTTTTAAGTAGTTATCTGCAGTTTTAATGTAGATTTCAGTTCGCTAAGTTATGAAAATGCATGTTTTGGCTATAATCTTCCGTAAATCAAGGACGAAAACCAATTATTTGTCCCAAAAGAAGGTGTTTTAAGTATATATCTGCATTTCTAAGGTAGATTTGGGTACAATAAGAGGCGAAAAAGCAGATTCTGACTAAGATTTTATCGAAATCGGCAACTATCTGACTCAGAAAGGTTGCCTTACGTCGAAATCTAATAGTTTATTAAGGTTTTCGTTACTAAAATGCCCAAAGACGCCGATTTTGACTAGAATTTGAAAGATATTGACATGAATATATAACTGTTTGTATCAAAAAATGATAGTTTAAACTGATATTTGCAGTTTTGATGCGGTTTTAGATACGATATGAATCGAAGAAGCCGATTTTGACTGGAATTTGTTTAAAATGACAAAGAAAAACCTATTATCAATTCAAGGAAGTGAATTTTTAAGTAGTTATCTGCAGTTTTAATGTAGATTTCAGTTCGCTAAGTTATGAAAATGCATGTTTTGGCTATAATCTTCCCTAAATCAAGGGCGAAAACCAATTATTTGTCCCAAAAGAAGATGTTTTAAGTATATATCTGCATTTCTAAGGTAGATTTGGGTACAATTAGTGGCGAAAACGCAGATTCTGACTAACATTTTATCGAAATCAGCAACTATTTGACTCAGAAAGGTTGCCTTACGTCGAAATCTAATAGTTTATTAAGGTTTTCGTTACTAAAATGCCCAAAGACGCCGATTTTGACTAGAATTTGAAAGATATTGACATGAATATATAACTGTTTGTATCAAAAAATGATAGTTTAAACTGATATTTGCAGTTTTGATGCGGTTTTAGATACGATATGAATCGAAGAAGCCGATTTTGACTGGAATCTGTTTAAAATGACAAAGAAAAACCTATTATCAATTCAAGGAAGTGAATTTTTAAGTAGCTATCTGCAGTTTTAATGTAGATTTCAGTTCGCTAAGTTATGAAAATGCATGTTTTGGCTAGAATCTTAAGTAAATCAAGGGCGAAAACCAATTATTTGTCCCAAAAGAAGGTGTTTTAAGTATATATCTGCATTTCTAAGGTAGATTTGGGTACAATAAGAGGCGAAAAAGCAGATTCTGACTAAGATTTTATCGAAATCGGCAACTATTTGACTCAGAAAGGTTGCCTTACGTCGAAATCTAATAGTTTATTAAGGTTTTCGTTACTAAAATGCCCAAAGACGCCGATTTTTACTAGAATTTGAAAGATATTGACATGAATATATAACTGTTTGTATCAAAAAATGATAGTTTAAACTGATATTTGCAGTTTTGATGCGGTTTTAGATACGATATGAATCGAAGAAGTAGATTTTGACTGGAATCTGTTTAAAATGACAAAGAAAAACCTATTATCAATTCAAGGAAGTGAATTTTTAAGTAGTTATCTGCAGTTTTAATGTAGATTTCAGTTCGCTAAGTTATGAAAATGCATGTTTTGGCTATAATCTTCCGTAAATCAAGGGCGAAAACCAATTATTTGTCCCAAAAGAAGGTGTTTTAAGCATATATCTGCATTTCCAAGGTAGATTTGGGTACAATAAGAGGCGAAAAAGCAGATTCTGACTAAGATTTTATCGAAATCGGCAACTATTTGACTCAGAAAGGTTGCCTTACGTCGAAATCTAATAGTTTATTAAGGTTTTCGTTACTAAAATGCCCAAAGACGCCGATTTGGACTAGAATTTGAAAGATATTGACATGAATATATAACTGTTTGTATCAAAAAATGACAGTTTAAACTGATATTTTCAGTTTTGATGCGGTTTTAGATACGATATGAATCGAAGAAGCCGATTTTGACTGGAATCTGGTTAAAATGACAAAGAAAAACCTATTATCAATTCAAGGAAGTGAATTTTTAAGTAGCTATCTGCAGTTTTAATGTAGATTTCAGTTCGCTAAGTTATGAAAATGCATGTTTTGGCTATAATCTTCCGTAAATCAAGGGCGAAAACCAATTATTTGTCCCAAAAAAAGGTGTTTTAAGTATATATCTGCATTTCTAAGGTAGATTTGGGTACAATAAGAGGCGAAATAGCAGATTCTGACTAAGATTTTATCGAAATCGGCAACTATTTGACTCAGAAAGGTTGCCTTACGTCGAAATCTAATAGTTTATTAAGGTTTTCGTTACTAAAATGCCCAAAGACGCCGATTTTGACTAGAATTTGAAAGATATTGACATGAATATATAACTGTTTGTATCAAAAAATGATTGTTTAAACTGATATTTGCAGTTTTGATGCGGTTTTAGATACGATATGAATCGAAGAAGTAGATTTTGACTGGAATCTGTTTAAAATGACAAAGAAAAACCTATTATCAATTGAAGTGAGTGAATTTTTAAGTAGTTATCTGCAGTTTTAATGTAGATTTCAGTTCGCTAAGTTATGAAAATGCATGTTTTGGCTATAATCTTCCGTAAATCAAGGGCGAAAACCAATTATTTGTCCCAAAAGAAGGTGTTTTAAGCATATATCTGCATTTCTAAGGTAGATTTGGGTACAATAAGAGGCGAAAAAGCAGATTCTGACTAAGATTTTATCGAAATCGGCAACTATTTGACTCAGAAAGGTTGCCTTACGTCGAAATCTAATAGTTTATTAAGGTTTTCGTTACTAAAATGCCCAAAGACGCCGATTTTGACTAGAATTTGAAAGATATTGACATGAATATATAACTGTTTGTATCAAAAAATGATAGTTTAAACTGATATTTGCAGTTTTGATGCGGTTTTAGGTACGATATGAGTCGAAGAAGCCGATTTTGACTGGAATCTGTTTAAAATGACAAAGGAAAACCTATTATCAATTCAAGGAAGTGAATTTTTAAGTAGTTATCTGCAGTTTTAATGTAGATTTCAGTTCGCTAAGTTATGAAAATGCATGTTTTGGCTATAATCTTCCGTAAATCAAGGACGAAAACCAATTGTTTGTCCCAAAAGAAGGTGTTTTAAGTATATATCTGCATTTCTAAGGTAGATTTGGGTACAATAAGAGGCGAAAAAGCAGATTCTGACTAAGATTTTATCGAAATCGGCAACTATCTGACTCAGAAAGGTTGCCTTACGTCGAAATCTAATAGTTTATTAAGGTTTTCGTTACTAAAATGCCCAAAGACGCCGATTTTGACTAGAATTTGAAAGATATTGACATGAATATATAACTGTTTGTATCAAAAAATGATAGTTTAAACTGATATTTGCAGTTTTGATGCGGTTTTAGGTACGATATGAGTCGAAGAAGCCGATTTTGACTGGAATCTGTTTAAAATGACAAAGGAAAACCTATTATCAATTCAAGGAAGTGAATTTTTAAGTAGTTATCTGCAGTTTTAATGTAGATTTCAGTTCGCTAAGTTATGAAAATGCATGTTTTGGCTATAATCTTCCGTAAATCAAGGGCGAAAACCAATTATTTGTCCCAAAAAAAGGTGTTTTAAGTATATATCTGCATTTCTAAGGTAGATTTGGGTACAATAAGAGGCGAAATAGCAGATTCTGACTAAGATTTTATCGAAATCGGCAACTATTTGACTCAGAAAGGTTGCCTTACGTCGAAATCTAATAGTTTATTAAGGTTTTCGTTACTAAAATGCCCAAAGACGCCGATTTTGACTAGAATTTGAAAGATATTGACATGAATATATAACTGTTTGTATCAAAAAATGATTGTTTAAACTGATATTTGCAGTTTTGATGCGGTTTTAGGTACGATATGAGTCGAAGAAGCCGATTTTGACTGGAATCTGTTTAAAATGACAAAGGAAAACCTATTATCAATTCAAGGAAGTGAATTTTTAAGTAGTTATCTGCAGTTTTAATGTAGATTTCAGTTCGCTAAGTTATGAAAATGCATGTTTTGGCTAGAATCTTAAGTAAATCAAGGGCGAAAACCAATTATTTGTCCCAAAAGAAGGTGTTTTAAGTATATATCTGCATTTCTAAGGTAGATTTGGGTACAATAAGAGGCGAAAAAGCAGATTCTGACTAAGATTTTATCGAAATCGGCAACTATCTGACTCAGAAAGGTTGCCTTACGTCGAAATCTAATAGTTTATTAAGGTTTTCGTTACTAAAATGCCCAAAGACGCCGATTTTGACTAGAATTTGAAAGATATTGACATGAATATATAACTGTTTGTATCAAAAAATGATAGTTTAAACTGATATTTGCAGTTTTGATGCGGTTTTAGATACGATATGAATCGAAGAAGCCGATTTTGACTGGAATTTGTTTAAAATGACAAAGAAAAACCTATTATCAATTCAAGGAAGTGAATTTTTAAGTAGTTATCTGCAGTTTTAATGTAGATTTCAGTTCGCTAAGTTATGAAAATGCATGTTTTGGCTATAATCTTCCCTAAATCAAGGGCGAAAACCAATTATTTGTCCCAAAAGAAGATGTTTTAAGTATATATCTGCATTTCTAAGGTAGATTTGGGTACAATTAGTGGCGAAAACGCAGATTCTGACTAACATTTTATCGAAATCAGCAACTATTTGACTCAGAAAGGTTGCCTTACGTCGAAATCTAATAGTTTATTAAGGTTTTCGTTACTAAAATGCCCAAAGACGCCGATTTTGACTAGAATTTGAAAGATATTGACATGAATATATAACTGTTTGTATCAAAAAATGATAGTTTAAACTGATATTTGCAGTTTTGATGCGGTTTTAGATAGGATATGAATCGAAGAAGCCGATTTTGACTGGAATCTGTTTAAAATGACAAAGAAAAACCTATTATCAATTCAAGGAAGTGAATTTTTAAGTAGTTATCTGCAGTTTTAATGTAGATTTCAGTTCGCTAAGTTATGAAAATGCATGTTTTGGCTAGAATCTTAAGTAAATCAAGGGCGAAAACCAATTATTTGTCCCAAAAGAAGGTGTTATAAGTATATATCTGCATTTCTAAGGTAGATTTGGGTACAATAAGAGGCGAAAAAGCAGATTCTGACTAAGATTTTATCGAAATCGGCAACTATTTGACTCAGAAAGGTTGCCTTACGTCGAAATCTAATAGTTTATTAAGGTTTTCGTTACTAAAATGCCCAAAGACGCCGATTTTGACTAGAATTTGAAAGATATTGACATGAATATATAACTGTTTGTATCAAAAAATGATAGTTTAAACTGATATTTGCAGTTTTGATGCGGTTTTAGATACGATATGAATCGAAGAAGTAGATTTTGACTGGAATCTGTTTAAAATGACAAAGAAAAACCTATTATCAATTCAAGGAAGTGAATTTTTAAGTAGTTATCTGCAGTTTTAATGTAGATTTCAGTTCGCTAAGTTATGAAAATGCATGTTTTGGCTATAATCTTCCGTAAATCAAGGGCGAAAACCAATTATTTGTCCCAAAAGAAGGTGTTTTAAGCATATATCTGCATTTCCAAGGTAGATTTGGGTACAATAAGAGGCGAAAAAGCAGATTCTGACTAAGATTTTATCGAAATCGGCAACTATTTGACTCAGAAAGGTTGCCTTACGTCGAAATCTAATAGTTTATTAAGGTTTTCGTTACTAAAATGCCCAAAGACGCCGATTTGGACTAGAATTTGAAAGATATTGACATGAATATATAACTGTTTGTATCAAAAAATGACAGTTTAAACTGATATTTTCAGTTTTGATGCGGTTTTAGATACGATATGAATCGAAGAAGCCGATTTTGACTGGAATCTGGTTAAAATGACAAAGAAAAACCTATTATCAATTCAAGGAAGTGAATTTTTAAGTAGCTATCTGCAGTTTTAATGTAGATTTCAGTTCGCTAAGTTATGAAAATGCATGTTTTGGCTATAATCTTCCGTAAATCAAGGGCGAAAACCAATTATTTGTCCCAAAAAAAGGTGTTTTAAGTATATATCTGCATTTCTAAGGTAGATTTGGGTACAATAAGAGGCGAAATAGCAGATTCTGACTAAGATTTTATCGAAATCGGCAACTATTTGACTCAGAAAGGTTGCCTTACGTCGAAATCTAATAGTTTATTAAGGTTTTCGTTACTAAAATGCCCAAAGACGCCGATTTTGACTAGAATTTGAAAGATATTGACATGAATATATAACTGTTTGTATCAAAAAATGATTGTTTAAACTGATATTTGCAGTTTTGATGCGGTTTTAGATACGATATGAATCGAAGAAGTAGATTTTGACTGGAATCTGTTTAAAATGACAAAGAAAAACCTATTATCAATTGAAGTGAGTGAATTTTTAAGTAGTTATCTGCAGTTTTAATGTAGATTTCAGTTCGCTAAGTTATGAAAATGCATGTTTTGGCTATAATCTTCCGTAAATCAAGGGCGAAAACCAATTATTTGTCCCAAAAGAAGGTGTTTTAAGCATATATCTGCATTTCTAAGGTAGATTTGGGTACAATAAGAGGCGAAAAAGCAGATTCTGACTAAGATTTTATCGAAATCGGCAACTATTTGACTCAGAAAGGTTGCCTTACGTCGAAATCTAATAGTTTATTAAGGTTTTCGTTACTAAAATGCCCAAAGACGCCGATTTTGACTAGAATTTGAAAGATATTGACATGAATATATAACTGTTTGTATCAAAAAATGATAGTTTAAACTGATATTTGCAGTTTTGATGCGGTTTTAGGTACGATATGAGTCGAAGAAGCCGATTTTGACTGGAATCTGTTTAAAATGACAAAGGAAAACCTATTATCAATTCAAGGAAGTGAATTTTTAAGTAGTTATCTGCAGTTTTAATGTAGATTTCAGTTCGCTAAGTTATGAAAATGCATGTTTTGGCTATAATCTTCCGTAAATCAAGGACGAAAACCAATTGTTTGTCCCAAAAGAAGGTGTTTTAAGTATATATCTGCATTTCTAAGGTAGATTTGGGTACAATAAGAGGCGAAAAAGCAGATTCTGACTAAGATTTTATCGAAACCGGCAACTATCTGACTCAGAAAGGTTGCCTTACGTCGAAATCTAATAGTTTATTAAGGTTTTCGTTACTAAAATGCCCAAAGACGCCGATTTTGACTAGAATTTGAAAGATATTGACATGAATATATAACTGTTTGTATCAAAAAATGATAGTTTAAGCTGATATTTGCAGTTTTGATGCGGTTTTAGATACGATATGAATCGAAGAAGCCGATTTTGACTGGAATTTGTTTAAAATGACAAAGAAAAACCTATTATCAATTCAAGGAAGTGAATTTTTAAGTAGTTATCTGCAGTTTTAATGTAGATTTCAGTTCGCTAAGTTATGAAAATGCATGTTTTGGCTATAATCTTCCCTAAATCAAGGGCGAAAACCAATTATTTGTCCCAAAAGAAGGTGTTTTAAGTATATATCTGCATTTCTAAGGTAGATTTGGGTACAATTAGAGGCGAAAACGCAGATTCTGACTAACATTTTATCGAAATCAGCAACTATTTGACTCAGAAAGGTTGCCTTACGTCGAAATCTAATAGTTTATTAAGGTTTTCGTTACTAAAATGCCCAAAGACGCCGATTTTGACTAGAATTTGAAAGATATTGACATGAATATATAACTGTTTGTATCAAAAAATGATAGTTTAAACTGATATTTGCAGTTTTGATGCGGTTTTAGATACGATATGAATCGAAGAAGCCGATTTTGACTGGAATCTGTTTAAAATGACAAAGAAAAACCTATTATCAATTCAAGGAAGTGAATTTTTAAGTAGCTATCTGCAGTTTTAATGTAGATTTCAGTTCGCTAAGTTATGAAAATGCATGTTTTGGCTAGAATCTTAAGTAAATCAAGGGCGAAAACCAATTATTTGTCCCAAAAGAAGGTGTTTTAAGTATATATCTGCATTTCTAAGGTAGATTTGGGTACAATAAGAGGCGAAAAAGCAGATTCTGACTAAGATTTTATCGAAATCGGCAACTATTTGACTCAGAAAGGTTGCCTTACGTCGAAATCTAATAGTTTATTAAGGTTTTCGTTACTAAAATGCCCAAAGACGCCGATTTTTACTAGAATTTGAAAGATATTGACATGAATATATAACTGTTTGTATCAAAAAATGATAGTTTAAACTGATATTTGCAGTTTTGATGCGGTTTTAGATACGATATGAATCGAAGAAGTAGATTTTGACTGGAATCTGTTTAAAATGACAAAGAAAAACCTATTATCAATTCAAGGAAGTGAATTTTTAAGTAGTTATCTGCAGTTTTAATGTAGATTTCAGTTCGCTAAGTTATGAAAATGCATGTTTTGGCTATAATCTTCCGTAAATCAAGGGCGAAAACCAATTATTTGTCCCAAAAGAAGGTGTTTTAAGCATATATCTGCATTTCTAAGGTAGATTTGGGTACAATAAGAGGCGAAAAAGCAGATTCTGACTAAGATTTTATCGAAATCGGCAACTATTTGACTCAGAAAGGTTGCCTAAAGTCGAAATCTAATAGTTTATTAAGGTTTTCGTTACTAAAATGCCCAAAGACGCCGATTTTTACTAGAATTTGAAAGATATTGACATGAATATATAACTGTTTGTATCAAAAAATGATAGTTTAAACTGATATTTGCAGTTTTGATGCGGTTTTAGGTACGATATGAGTCGAAGAAGCCGATTTTGACTGGAATCTGTTTAAAATGACAAAGGAAAACCTATTATCAATTCAAGGAAGTGAATTTTTAAGTAGTTATCTGCAGTTTTAATGTAGATTTCAGTTCGCTAAGTTATGAAAATGCATGTTTTGGCTATAATCTTCCGTAAATCAAGGACGAAAACCAATTGTTTGTCCCAAAAGAAGGTGTTTTAAGTATATATCTGCATTTCTAAGGTAGATTTGGGTACAATAAGAGGCGAAAAAGCAGATTCTGACTAAGATTTTATCGAAACCGGCAACTATCTGACTCAGAAAGGTTGCCTTACGTCGAAATCTAATAGTTTATTAAGGTTTTCGTTACTAAAATGCCCAAAGACGCCGATTTTGACTAGAATTTGAAAGATATTGACATGAATATATAACTGTTTGTATCAAAAAATGATAGTTTAAGCTGATATTTGCAGTTTTGATGCGGTTTTAGATACGATATGAATCGAAGAAGCCGATTTTGACTGGAATTTGTTTAAAATGACAAAGAAAAACCTATTATCAATTCAAGGAAGTGAATTTTTAAGTAGTTATCTGCAGTTTTAATGTAGATTTCAGTTCGCTAAGTTATGAAAATGCATGTTTTGGCTATAATCTTCCCTAAATCAAGGGCGAAAACCAATTATTTGTCCCAAAAGAAGGTGTTTTAAGTATATATCTGCATTTCTAAGGTAGATTTGGGTACAATTAGAGGCGAAAACGCAGATTCTGACTAACATTTTATCGAAATCAGCAACTATTTGACTCAGAAAGGTTGCCTTACGTCGAAATCTAATAGTTTATTAAGGTTTTCGTTACTAAAATGCCCAAAGACGCCGATTTTGACTAGAATTTGAAAGATATTGACATGAATATATAACTGTTTGTATCAAAAAATGATAGTTTAAACTGATATTTGCAGTTTTGATGCGGTTTTAGATACGATATGAATCGAAGAAGCCGATTTTGACTGGAATCTGTTTAAAATGACAAAGAAAAACCTATTATCAATTCAAGGAAGTGAATTTTTAAGTAGCTATCTGCAGTTTTAATGTAGATTTCAGTTCGCTAAGTTATGAAAATGCATGTTTTGGCTAGAATCTTAAGTAAATCAAGGGCGAAAACCAATTATTTGTCCCAAAAGAAGGTGTTTTAAGTATATATCTGCATTTCTAAGGTAGATTTGGGTACAATAAGAGGCGAAAAAGCAGATTCTGACTAAGATTTTATCGAAATCGGCAACTATTTGACTCAGAAAGGTTGCCTTACGTCGAAATCTAATAGTTTATTAAGGTTTTCGTTACTAAAATGCCCAAAGACGCCGATTTTTACTAGAATTTGAAAGATATTGACATGAATATATAACTGTTTGTATCAAAAAATGATAGTTTAAACTGATATTTGCAGTTTTGATGCGGTTTTAGATACGATATGAATCGAAGAAGTAGATTTTGACTGGAATCTGTTTAAAATGACAAAGAAAAACCTATTATCAATTCAAGGAAGTGAATTTTTAAGTAGTTATCTGCAGTTTTAATGTAGATTTCAGTTCGCTAAGTTATGAAAATGCATGTTTTGGCTATAATCTTCCGTAAATCAAGGGCGAAAACCAATTATTTGTCCCAAAAGAAGGTGTTTTAAGCATATATCTGCATTTCTAAGGTAGATTTGGGTACAATAAGAGGCGAAAAAGCAGATTCTGACTAAGATTTTATCGAAATCGGCAACTATTTGACTCAGAAAGGTTGCCTTACGTCGAAATCTAATAGTTTATTAAGGTTTTCGTTACTAAAATGCCCAAAGACGCCGATTTGGACTAGAATTTGAAAGATATTGACATGAATATATAACTGTTTGTATCAAAAAATGACAGTTTAAACTGATATTTTCAGTTTTGATGCGGTTTTAGATACGATATGAATCGAAGAAGCCGATTTTGACTGGAATCTGGTTAAAATGACAAAGAAAAACCTATTATCAATTCAAGGAAGTGAATTTTTAAGTAGCTATCTGCAGTTTTAATGTAGATTTCAGTTCGCTAAGTTATGAAAATGCATGTTTTGGCTATAATCTTCCGTAAATCAAGGGCGAAAACCAATTATTTGTCCCAAAAAAAGGTGTTTTAAGTATATATCTGCATTTCTAAGGTAGATTTGGGTACAATAAGAGGCGAAATAGCAGATTCTGACTAAGATTTTATCGAAATCGGCAACTATTTGACTCAGAAAGGTTGCCTTACGTCGAAATCTAATAGTTTATTAAGGTTTTCGTTACTAAAATGCCCAAAGACGCCGATTTTGACTAGAATTTGAAAGATATTGACATGAATATATAACTGTTTGTATCAAAAAATGATAGTTTTAACTGATATTTGCAGTTTTGATGCGGTTTTAGATACGATATGAATCGAAGAAGTAGATTTTGACTGGAATCTGTTTAAAATGACAAAGAAAAACCTATTATCAATTCAAGGAAGTGAATTTTTAAGTAGTTATCTGCAGTTTTAATGTAGATTTCAGTTCGCTAAGTTATGAAAATGCATGTTTTGGCTATAATCTTAGGTAAATCAATGGCGAAAACCAATTATTTGTCCCAAAAGAAGGTGTTTTAAGCATATATCTGCATTTCTAAGGTAGATTTGGGTACAATAAGAGGCGAAAATGAAGATTCTGACTAAGATTTTATCGAAATCGGCAACTATTTGACTCAGAAAGGTTGCCTTACGTCGAAATCTAATAGTTTATTAAGGTTTTCGTTACTAAAATGCCCAAAGACGCCGATTTGGACTAGAATTTGAAAGATATTGACATGAATATATAACTGTTTGTATCAAAAAATGACAGTTTAAACTGATATTTTCAGTTTTGATGCGGTTTTAGATACGATATGAATCGAAGAAGCCGATTGTGACTGGAATCTGGTTAAAATGACAAAGAAAAACCTATTATCAATTCAAGGAAGTGAATTTTTAAGTAGCTATCTGCAGTTTTAATGTAGATTTCAGTTCGCTAAGTTATGAAAATGCATGTTTTGGCTGTAATCTTCCGTAAATCAAGGGCGAAAACCAATTATTTGTCCCAAAAAAAGGTGTTTTAAGAATATATCTGCATTTCTAAGGTAGATTTGGGTACAATAAGAGGCGAAATAGCAGATTCTGACTAAGATTTTATCGAAATCGGCAACTATTTGACTCAGAAAGGTTGCCTTACGTCGAAATCTAATAGTTTATTAAGGTTTTCGTTACTAAAATGCCCAAAGACGCCGATTTCTACTAGAATTTGAAAGATATTGACATGAATATATAACTGTTTGTATCAAAAAATGATAGTTTAAACTGATATTTGCAGTTTTGATGCGGTTTTAGATACGATATGAATCGAAGAAGTAGATTTTGACTGGAATCTGTTTAAAATGACAAAGAAAAACCTATTATCAATTCAAGGAAGTGAATTTTTAAGTAGTTATCTGCAGTTTTAATGTAGATTTCAGTTCGCTAAGTTATGAAAATGCATGTTTTGGCTATAATCTTCCGTAAATCAGGGGCGAAAACCAATTATTTGTCCCAAAAGAAGGTGTTTTAAGCATATATCTGCATTTCTAAGGTAGATTTGGGTACAATAAGAGGCGAAAAAGCAGATTCTGACTAAGATTTTATCGAAATCGGCAACTATTTGACTCAGAAAGGTTGCCTTACGTCGAAATCTAATAGTTTATTAAGGTTTTCGTTACTAAAATGCCCAAAGACGCCGATTTGGACTAGAATTTGAAAGATATTGACATGAATATATAACTGTTTGTATCAAAAAATGACAGTTTAAACTGATATTTTCAGTTTTGATGCGGTTTTAGATAGGATATGAATCGAAGAAGCCGATTTTGACTGGAATCTGGTTAAAATGACAAAGAAAAACCTATTATCAATTCAAGGAAGTGAATTTTTAAGTAGCTATCTGCAGTTTTAATGTAGATTTCAGTTCGCTAAGTTATGAAAATGCATGTTTTGGCTATAATCTTCCGTAAATCAAGGGCGAAAACCAATTATTTGTCCCAAAAAAAGGTGTTTTAAGTATATATCTGCATTTCTAAGGTAGATTTGGGTACAATAAGAGGCGAAATAGCAGATTCTGACTAAGATTTTATCGAAATCGGCAACTATTTGACTCAGAAAGGTTGCCTTACGTCGAAATCTAATAGTTTATTAAGGTTTTCGTTACTAAAATGCCCAAAGACGCCGATTTTGACTAGAATTTGAAAGATATTGACATGAATATATAACTGTTTGTATCAAAAAATGATAGTTTTAACTGATATTTGCAGTTTTGATGCGGTTTTAGATACGATATGAATCGAAGAATTAGATTTTGACTGGAATCTGTTTAAAATGACAAAGAAAAACCTATTATCAATTCAAGGAAGTGAATTTTTAAGTAGTTATCTGCAGTTTTAATGTAGATTTCAGTTCGCTAAGTTATGAAAATGCATGTTTTGGCTATAATCTTCCGTAAATCAAGGGCGAAAACCAATTATTTGTCCCAAAAGAAGGTGTTTTAAGCATATATCTGCATTTCTAAGGTAGATTTGGGTACAATAAGAGGCGAAAAAGCAGATTCTGACTAAGATTTTATCGAAATCGGCAACTATTTGACTCAGAAAGGTTGCCTTACGTCGAAATCTAATAGTTTATTAAGGTTTTCGTTACTAAAATGCCCAAAGACGCCGATTTGGACTAGAATTTGAAAGATATTGACATGAATATATAACTGTTTGTATCAAAAAATGACAGTTTAAACTGATATTTTCAGTTTTGATGCGGTTTTAGATACGATATGAATCGAAGAAGCCGATTTTGACTGGAATCTGGTTAAAATGACAAAGAAAAACCTATTATCAATTCAAGGAAGTGAATTTTTAAGTAGCTATCTGCAGTTTTAATGTAGATTTCAGTTCGCTAAGTTATGAAAATGCATGTTTTGGCTATAATCTTCCGTAAATCAAGGGCGAAAACCAATTATTTGTCCCAAAAAAAGGTGTTTTAAGTATATATCTGCATTTCTAAGGTAGATTTGGGTACAATAAGAGGCGAAATAGCAGATTCTGACTAAGATTTTATCGAAATCGGCAACTATTTGACTCAGAAAGGTTGCCTTACGTCGAAATCTAATAGTTTATTAAGGTTTTCGTTACTAAAATGCCCAAAGACGCCGATTTTGACTAGAATTTGAAAGATATTGACATGAATATATAGCTGTTTGTATCAAAAAATGATAGTTTAAACTGATATTTGCAGTTTTGATGCGGTTTTAGATACGATATGAATCGAAGAAGCCGATTTTGACTGGAATCTGTTTAAAATGGCAAAGAAAAACCTATTATCAATTCAAGGAAGTGAATTTTTAAGTAGTTATCTGCAGTTTTAATGTAGATTTCAGTTCGCTAAGTTATGAAAATGCATGTTTTGGCTATAATCTTCCGTAAATCAAGGGCGAAAACCAATTATTTGTCCCAAAAGAAGGTGTTTTAAGTATATATCTGCATTTCTAAGGTAGATTTGGGTACAATGAGAGGCGAAAAAGCAGATTCTGACTAAGATTTAATCGAAATCGGCAACTATTTGACTCAGAAAGGTTGCCTTACGTCGAAATCTAATAGTTTATTAAGGTTTTCGTTACTAAAATGCCCAATGACGCCGATTTTGACTAGAATTTGAAAGATATTGACATGAACATATAACTGTTTGTATCAAAAAATGATAGTTTAAACTGATATTTGCAGTTTTGATGCGGTTTTAGATACGATATGAATCGAAGAAGCCGATTTTGACTGGAATCTGTTTAAAATGACAATTCAAGGAAGTGAATTTTTAAGTAGTTATCTGCAGTTTTAATGTAGATTTCAGTTCGCTAAGTTATGAAAATGCATGTTTTGGTTATAATCTTCCGTAAATCAAGGGCGAAAACCAATTATTTGTCCCAAAAGAAGGTGTTTTAAGTATATATCTGCATTTCTAAGGTAGATTTGGGTACAATAAGAGGCGAAAAAGCAGATTCTGACTAAGATTTTATCGAAATCGGCAACTATTTGACTCAGAAAGGTTGCCTTACGTCGAAATCTAATAGTTTATTAAGGTTATCGTTACTAAAATGCCCAAAGACGACGATTTTGACTAGAATTTGAAAGACATTGACATGAATATATAACTGTTTGTATCAAAAAATGACAGTTTAAACTGATATTTGCAGTTTTGATGCGGTTTTAGATACGATATGAATCGAAGAAGCCGATTTTGACTGGAATCTGTTTAAAATGGCAAAGAAAAACCTATTATCAATTCAAGGAAGTGAATTTTTAAGCAGTTATCTGCAGTTTTAATGTAGATTTCAGTTCGCTAAGTTATGAAAATGCATGTTTTGGCTATAAGCTTCCGTAAATCAAGGGCGAAAACCAGTTATTTGTCCCAAAAGAAGGTGTTTTAAGTATATATCTGCATTTCTAAGGTAGATTTGGATACAATAAGAGGCGAAAAATCAGATTCTGACTAAGATTTTATCGAAATCGGCAACTATTTGACTCAGAAAGGTTGCCTTACGTCGAAATCTAATAGTTTATTAAGGTTTTCGTTACTAAAATGCCCAAAGACGCCGATTTTGACTAGAATTTGAAAGATATTGACATGAATATATAACTGTTTGTATCAAAAAATGATAGTTTAAACTGATATTTGCAGTTTTGATGCGGTTTTAGGTACGATATGAGTCGAAGAAGCCGATTTTGACTGGAATCTGTTTAAAATGACAAAGAAAAACCTATTATCAGTAGATAGGTTATGACAGTTCAAGAATAAATTTTCTCATTTTTACATGTAAATTCCCATAAGAAAATTTAAGGTTCATATTAGCGGAAATTGGTCCCGCTCAAGGTCATTCGATCCATACCCTCTTAGCACCAACCAACCTACCGTCTCCCCCTCAACCCCACCCCCTCTTGCACCCCCCCCCCGCCCCCACAACCGTCACCTAGAGAGGGGATTGTATTTTATTAAACGATCATGTATGATAAGACAATAGGCGGTTGTGTTTGCGGGAATATTCTGAGAAGTTTCAAATTCCAGCCGAATATCTACCGAACCAGATTTTAAACTTTCATTTTGTCTACTACAATCTATTACAATGAAAGGCGCCAACTGTAAAAACGTCTTAAATGTTAAACAGGGTTCGCTTATTTGCTTATAATAGTAAAATTGTTGAAATTGTGCGTACATTTCATATAAAATGGCGATATAATTTTTAGGAAAATTTAAATTAACGTTATCATATGGATATGTTTCTGAATTCAAATACAATTTTATATTACTTAAATTACAATGGTCAAAGTTGGACATATTTTTAGAAACATTATTTTTTCGAAGAGTTTGAAAAGCAACTAAAACAAATCGAGGTTTTTCAAGTTGATTTGTGGCTTTAACGTTCCACGTGTGTTTAGTCGTTTCCTGTAACAATGGATATTCGTGCAATTCCCAACTTCTAAAAGCCAATTCTAATTCTCGTCCTTTCTCTATATACTTGAGAAGTCGTAGCTTTTCCACATCTGCTACTTGTATGTGCGGTATTCTCCATATCGCTTTATATAATTCTATTTTGGGTTTTTCGTTTTCTTTCGTAGATATGACTGCGTTATTATCGTTGGAGCTTCGAATTAAAACCAATTCTTGTCTCATATTGATTAGAATTTTTTTTAAATCTTCAAAAAATCCCATTAAATTTTTAAGAGGAACGTTTACATTGAAATATCCATCTTTGTTTGTTATTTCGGGATTTTGCAAGTGATTCCAACCGGCATGTTCGTATCGATCACATTCATTTTTTGTGAAAGATGCCAATCCTTTGAGAGTAGTTGTAATTCCAGGATTTCTAACCCTGTCTACAACGATCCCTCCAATTTCATAACGAATTTCATCGAAAAGAAACGCTATAAAATTATTGATCGGTTTAAGAGTCGTGCTTACTTTTTTTTCGCTGTCGACAATTCGTCCTTCGAAATACATGTAACTATTGGTCGGTAAAGTGTAAACGTCTTGAGCCTGTATAGGAATCCGTATTTCATCCGAATTATTTAATGTCGTATTTGCGTATGGAGTGTAGCTATGTAACTCGTAGTTAATAATAGAATTGTCCATAAATGCTTGTTCACCTACTTTCAGAATATTAAAACTCATCTTCTTTGTTCTTCTTCTTCTTCTTCTTCTGGTTGTAGTAACTTCCAAAACACTTGCAAAAGACAATAAGTCTTCGTATACCCGAGCGGATTGTTAATGTTATATTTAGGAGGAATTTACACGCCGTTTTTCTTTTTGTTTTTTCCCTTCAATGTTAATCCCAGATAGCGAAGAAATTCGGAATTTTCGACTGTTAACGGTTTCAACGATCGACTATGATTAACTCTATGTAGATCCGTATTTTCTTTTATATTCGACGACGTGAAAACGCCATTTGGAATGTTGAGGTTATAGAGGAGCACCATTTTTTATGACACCACTTCCTTTAAATGTATTCTAACTGTTATCGTTTCTCTTTGAAAATTAATCAAATTACCGTCTTGATCCACTATTTTAAGGATAATTTCGTCAATGTAATTAGAATTTATAGGTAAATATATAACATTTGACACTTTTTCGATTATACGAAATCCGCTTGGCACACTAGGATAAAACATGTGTAGTATATGTACTGAGTTATTATTATTATAAGAATTCTTTATCAAATTACATTCTACACAAACAGAATTTACTTTCGAAATATTTATCGGAAATTCGGATATGTGTAATTGATTGGCAGACAGTTTTCTATTTTTGAATCCCAACAATTTTGCAATCGAATCGCCTTTTTCAAAATGTATCGTCTCGTTGGATTTGATTTCGTATTTTAGTGTATTAAGATTGGCCCTCATAAATAAAACGATTTCGTCATTCATCGACAATTCCTTTTCAATCACATTTGTTTTTTGTTGTTTCTTTTGTTTTTCTTTATTCAATGTTTCGTTTTTCTCCGTAATCTTCTCCATTATAAACTTTTCAATGTCGTTAATTTCATAACTACCTTCGGGTACGGCAATAACTTGACTTCCGATATAAAATTTATTGTTGGAATTGTCTACATTGGGAATTGTGTTGAAAGTAACAAAGTCGATCAATCCGATCGCATAACTTTTTGAATCGTCCAAAACGATGGGAGGATATATTTTAGTCGAAAGTATCGAGTCTTTACCAGATAATGTAAACGTATACATACCGACCGATCTGTACAAAGGTTATCGGATTAATGAATAACAGTTTGCTAATAATAAATAATTTATTCGGAAAGAAAATGTAAACATAGCTGACCACAATTCACGGTATTAAATTTTTGATAAACATCGTAATTGTATCGTATATTGCACGGTCCATTCGAATTGAAATATGTCAATGCTTCCAGTGGCGGAGGTAGATTTCCATAACTGTCAAAATACATGATATTAGGTCCCTGTTTTTTGTAACATGTCCAGTGGGTTCCGGTTCCGCTTCTACTGTCCAAGTTGATTATACCTCGTTCATTTTTTCTTATTTTTCTGGGCAGATTATCTCTCATAAAAACACCCGTAAACCAAGGAATTTTCAACAACTTTTTAGCATACTTTTCCAACTGAATATTCGTTAACGGATAATCGTTAGGTATTTGCTTCTTATTCATTTTATTAATTTGTACTGCAATTGCGACGCCGGTACTAAGTTTACTATTTATTTGTTAACGGTTATATGGCTTAAGAAAAAGTCCCATTCCTGTTTTATACGGTTTTAAGTATATGCCTTTACCCATTGCGATCGCTTCCAAGGTTTTGTTGTGACGTTGCGATTCTTGCAATTGTTTCGTTGCCGATTTCGCATCGTTTACAGCTTTCGCGATACCCGCAGCTCCACCTGAAAGAGCACCGAGCGCCGAAAGTCCAGCAAATATCGGAATGAGCGGTAAAACACCACCCGTTTTTGGTATCGGTACGATACGATTAGGTTTGATTTTATTTTTTAAACTCTGAGCCGCCTTTAATGCGACACGAATTGCATCACCATAAGTACTAGGTTTTTGTTTAATAACGTGTTTTTTAATTTGTTTAGTAGCATTTGTAAAACCAATTTTTTTCTCTCGTCGCCGACGTCGTTGTATCGCACTTGTTTTACGTTTTCTTGGATTAGTGTTTTTTCTTCTGACCATTGTACCGATTACAACTTCTAATTAGTACTGAAAGTGTTTTCCATCTTTATTCACTATTTATAATTTGAAGTTTTAGGTGGTGTGTATACGCAACTGTCGTCGTCGTCGTCATTGTCGAGACTTAATTTTCATTTTCTATTATCAGTATTCGATATTTTTGATAGAATCATCCATTTCTATGTTTTTCTCATTATCTTCTACGTTTAATCTTTTTGTCCTTTTTATTTCATTTCTATCAATCGTGGCAGCTTTTCTTTTCCGATTATGAACTAATACGATACGAGGTTTCTTTTTTGAAATTTCATTATCTTCATCATCATTTAGAATGCTTTTAGGTCGAACTCTATCTAATGGATAATCGTCTGCGATATCAAAATCTTTCTTATCTTCATATGTCTGTTGTTTCGATTTGTTTTCTTTTCGCTGCTGTGTCTTCTTTTTCTTCTTTTGGCTGCAAATATTCTTTTTCTCTTTCTGATTTATCATCTTGGCTAAAGAATCCTCAATTGCGTATAAACTTTTTTTAGTTTTTTGTAGTTTTTTTAAACAAGTTTGAATTAATCTCCTGGAACGGTAATAGTAACCACCACCGCCGCGGTCTGTATTTGGAATGCCCATTCCGAGTTTTAATTTTGTTTTCATTGCCGCCGTTACTCCTAAAGCGGCAATTTTCTCCTTCCACCCGGAATTTTTAGCTTTAAATCTAGCTAAAGCCTTGGAAGCTAATACTTTATCTGCCTCGTGACGTTTGTTTAAATCACTTTCCGTTGAATAGGCGATATCGTGTTGTTTGCATGCATTGTCCAAACCGTTTATGCCGGAATCGTTTTTAGCGAGACGTTTTTCAACTTTTGTACCGGGGCCGCACCAATTATATCCCGGAATATGCATTTCAAAAGGCAATTTGTTGATTACCGTATTTAATAAACCGTTACCTGATGCTTAACGTTTCATGCTGACGATCGTGTGTGTTCGTTTTGTTAGTACAAACTAATATAAAAAGTTTGTCAGTCATCTATTTTATATCATTATGAATAGTACGGTGTTTTAGAAAACAATCACATTATGAAACTTATTAAACAAAGTACTACATTAGATATTGAAAATAATACGTTTCACGAAAAATCTTACAAGAGGCATGGTAAATTGTTTCCCGCAACAATAAGATGTATTATCGTGGGTCCTTCGAATTGCGGTAAAACTAACGTGATGATTAATTTAATCGAACAGGAGAACGGTGTAAAATTTGAAAACGTATACATTTATTCGCGATCTCTGAACCAACCAAAATATATTTACCTGGATCAACTGCTGAAATCAATAAAAGGTATTCGATATTTTACATTTAACGCCGGTGAAAGCATTATGCATCCGTCGGAGGCTAAACCGAACAGTATTTTCATTTTCGACGATGTAGCGTGCGACAACCAAGATGTCATACGCGAATACTTTAGTATGGGACGACATAATAAAATTGATTCGTTTTATTTATGTCAAACGTATGCTAAAATACCTAAACATCTTATAAGAGACAATGCTAATTGTCTGGTAATTTTCAAACAAGACGATTTAAATTTGAAACACACATACAACGATCATATCGGTACCGATATGACTTTTGAACGTTTTAAAGAAATGTGTGCTTTATGCTCGAACGAAGCGTTTAGTTTCCTAACTGTATTTAAAGACTGCGATATTAACCAAGGAGGTCGATATAGGAAAACATTTGATTGCTTCATACATTTCTAATCGTCCTATCGCGGCGGCGGCGGCGGCGGCGGAAGCTGTTTCGACCTGTTCAGGAGCTGTTCAGACCTGTTCAGAAGCTGTTTAGACCTGATCAAGAGCTGTTTTAGACCTGTTCAGGAGCTGTTTAGGTCCCCGATCAAAAGTTGTTTACGCCTGATCAGAGAGAGCTGTTCCTATAAAGGTTATTCACTAGTGGTTCTACATTCAGAACGTAACTTGCTATAGACGGTGATATCGAGCGCTATGATCAGTCAACAAAATGATAAAGTTTTGAAAAAACGATTAATTTCTAAACGTAAGGATATAAGAAAAAAACTTGAAGAATTAAAACGTGGTGAAATGATGCAAGAGACAATGTTTAAGCCTATTACAAAACGATTGAAAAATATCGAGTTTTCTTTGCAAAATTCAACAAGAACAACAACGCCAGCAACCACGACGACGAAGACGACCCTAGTAAGTGATGTAACACAAACTACTCCAAAGTATCATCCTCCCGTAAAAGTGGAGGAGCCCGCCGCCGCCGCCGCAGCAGCAGCAGCCGCCGCCACAGCAGAAGAACAAACTTTACCACTATCAGTAATTCAAAAGAAACGAAAAATATTGCCTAGACAGTTATCATTTAATTCGACTCCTATTAGTAATTACGATTCACCGAGTGAAATGAAACAATCAATTATAGATGAAATTGATTCAGATTATGAAGACAACGTAGTAAACGTAGACAAGGAATCTACTAGTCGATTTGAAGATATCGGACCAGTGTCTTTTATTGAATATTTGGATCAATACGATCCATTACCACGGAAATATATTCGAGAAATGTACGAAGATACCTAAAATAGAGAGTTTGATCACAAGTATGGCGTTAGAATGGATAAAAGTACTGAAAAATTTTTTATTGGTAACTCACAAGTAGATATTCAAGGATCAGATATTTATGTTCAAGGTAAACGGTACAGAGGTACTCAAGGTTTATACGAATTGTTATTTAAAAAGTATCCTAACAATAGTTTATTTAACGAACAAGACAGGGAAAATTATAAACAAATTGTATACAAAACGAACGCTCACAAAAGACATTATAAACCCAATGCTCAAATTGACGGAAGTAAGCTGAAAAAATATAAAAATATTATTGCACCAACAACAACAACTGGGGGAAAGGGTTTAATGACAACAATGGAAGTGACACCCAATAAAAAAGATTACATTTATTGGGACGATCCAAATGAATTAGTCGATAGATTGCGTCTACTCGTATCGTCACAGTCTGCAGGTCATACGGGTCACTTAAATGAGATAAATTCGCTAATTGAAGAATTGCGCGAAGCCGATATTATAGAATGAAGCCGTCGAAATTTATTACGGATGCCAAGCGACAAGTTGTCGAGGAACTTCATAAACCTGCTCGTATAAACTTTAAACGTAGAAAAACTATAATTAAATCTTTATATGATCTGTTTCAAGCTGACCTTATCGAAATGATTCCGTACGCAAAACAGAATCGTGGATACAAATACATACTAATTGTAATAAATTGTTTTTCTAAATTTGTTTGGGCGCTACCTGTAAAAAATAAGTCGGGAGCGGAAGTGACGAGAGCTATGGAAACAATTTTAAAGTCCACCAAAAAACCAAAAAATTTACAAACTGACGCTGGAGCTGAATTTTTTAACAAAGACTTTCAAAATTTAATGAAAAAATATCATATCAATCATTATAATGTATTTAGCGAGAAAAAGGCCGCTATAGTGGAAAGAGTGAACCGTACCATAAAAAATATAATGTGGAAAGAGTTTAGTCTACGAGGAAACTATAAATGGATCGACATATTATCGGAAATTGTTAGAAACTACAATAATACACATCACAGCGTAATTAAAATGAAACCGGCCGATGTTATAAAAAAGCACGAAAAAAAGCTAATGGAAACGGTGTTTAATCGAATAAAAATGACAAATCTTAATACCAAATTTAAGATTGGCGATCGCGTACGAATATCGAAGAGGCGAGGTGTTTTCGATAAAAAATACCAACCAAATTGGTCAACGGAAATTTTTACGGTAGATAAAGTTCAACTAACCAATCCCACTACGTATTTATTAAAAGATGAAAATAATCAAAATATTCTCGGTAGATTTTACAACGAACAATTGCAAAAAGTGAAGTTTCCAGACGTTTATCTAGTTGAAAAAATTCTCAAAAGGAAACGCGATAAAGTGTTTGTAAAGTGGTTGGGGTTTGATAACAAACACAATAGTTGGATAGATATAAATAATGTTGCGTAGGTGTGAGGAAGATTCAGTTGCAAATTAGTAGTGCTCGTAGAACATTTAAAAAATGTTTATCCTCGACGTTCAAGGATTTCAGTATAAACAGAGCGATTATATCGTTAGAGAAATCGCAATTATAAATGTGTCCAGTGGAGAAGTGTTTCATAGAATGGTAAAAACACCTTGTCCGTATAACTGGTTCACAGGTGAAATTAGAAACCATCTTTTGAAGACGGTAGGTTGGTTGGTGCTAAGAGGGTATGGATCGAATGACCTTGAGCGGGACCAATTTCCGCTAATATGAACCTTAAATTTTCTTATGGGAATTTACATGTAAAAATGAGAAAATTTATTCTTGAACTGGCATAACCTATTTACTATTATCAATTCAAGGAAGTGAATTTTTAAGTAGTTATCTGCAGTTTTAATGTAGATTTCAGTTGGCTAATTTATGAAAATGCATGTTTTGGCTATAATCTTCCGTAAATCAAGGGCGAAAACCAATTATTTGTCCCAAAAGAAGGTGTTTTAAGTATATATCTGCATTTCTAAGGTAGATTTGGGTACAATAAGAGGCGAAAAAGCAGATTCTGACTAAGATTTTATCGAAATCGGCAACTATTTGACTCAGAAAGGTTGCCTTAAGTCGAAATCTAATAGTTTATTAAGGTTTTCGTTACTAAAATGCCCAAAGATGCCGATTTTGACAAGAATTTGAAAGATATTGACATGAATATATAACTGTTTGTATCAAAAAATGATAGTTTAAACTGATATTTGTAGTTTTGATGCGGTTTTAGATACGATATGAATCGAAGAAGCCGATTTTGACTGGAATCTGTTTAAAATGACAAAGAAAAACCTATTATCAATTCAAGGAAGTGAATTTTTAAGTAGTTATCTGCAGTTTTAATGTAGATTTCAGTTCGCTAAGTTATGAAAATGCATGTTTTGGCTATAATCTTCCGTAAATCAAGGGCGAAAACCAATTATTTGTCCCAAAAGAAGGTGTTTTAAGTATATATCTGCATTTCTAAGGTAGATTTGGGTACAATAAGAGGCGAAAAAGCAGATTCTGACTAAGATTTTATCGAAATCGGCAACTATTTGACTCAGAAAGGTTGCCTTACGTCGAAATCTAATAGTTTATTAAGGTTTTCGTTACTAAAATGCTCAAAGACGCCGATTTTGACTAGAATTTGAAAGATATTGACATGAATATATAACTGTTTGTATCAAAAAATGATAGTTTAAACTGATATTTGCAGTTTTGATGCCGTTTTAGGTACGATATGAGTCGAAGAAGCCGATTTTGACTGGAATCTGTTTAAAATGGCAAAGAAAAACCTATTATCAATTCAAGGAAGTGAATTTTTAAGTAGTTATCTGCAGTTTTAATGTAGATTTCAGTTCGCTAAGTTATGAAAATGCATGTTTTGGCTATAGTCTTCCGTAAATCAAGGGCGAAAACCAATTATTTGTCCGAAAAGAAGGTGTTTTAAGAATATATCTGCATTTCTAAGGTAGATTTGGGTACAACAAGAGGCGAAAAAGCAGATTCTGACTAAGATTTTATCGAAATCGGCAACTATTTGACTCAGAAAGGTTGCCTTACGTCGAAATCTAATAGTTTTTTAAGGTTTTCGTTACTAAAATGCCCAAAGACGCCGATTTTGACTAGAATTTGAAAGATATTGACATGAATATATAACTGTTTGTATCAAAAAATGATAGTTTAAACTGATATTTGCAGTTTTGATGCGGTTTTAGATACGATATGAATCGAAGAAGCCGATTTTGACTGGAATCTGTTTAAAATGACAAAGAAAAACCTATTATCAATTCAAGGAAGTGAATTTTTAAGTAGTTATCTGCAGTTTTAATGTAGATTTCAGTTCGCTAAGTTATGAAAATGCATGTTTTGGCTATAATCTTCCGTAAATCAAGGGCGAAAACCAATTATTTGTCCCAAAAGAAGGTGTTTTAAGTATATATCTGCATTTCTAAGGTAGATTTGGGTACAACAAGAGGCGAAAAAGCAGATTCTGACTAAGATTTTATCGAAATCGGCAACTATTTGACTCAGAAAGGTTGCCTTACGTCGAAATCTAATAGTTTATTAAGGTTTTCGTTACTAAAATGCCCAAAGACGCCGATTTTGACTAGAATTTGAAAGATATTGACATGAATATATAACTGTTTGTATCAAAAAATGATAGTTTAAACTGATATTTGCAGTTTTGATGCGGTTTTAGATACGATATGAATCGAAGAAGCCGATTTTGACTGGAATCTGTTTAAAATGACAAAGAAAAACCTATTATCAATTCAAGGAAGTGAATTTTTAAGTAGTTATCTGCAGTTTTAATGTAGATTTCAGTTCGCTAAGTTATGAAAATGCATGTTTTGGCTATAATCTTCCGTAAATCAAGGGCGAAAACCAATTATTTGTCCCAAAAGAAGGTGTTTTAAGTATATATCTGCATTTCTAAGGTAGATTTGGGTACAATAAGAGGCGAAAAAGCAGATTCTGAATAAGATTTTATCGAAATCGGCAACTATTTGACTCAGAAAGGTTGCCTTACGTCGAAATCTAATAGTTTATTAAGGTTTTCGTTACTAAAATGCCCAAAGACGCCGATTTTGACTAGAGTTTGAAAGATATTGACATGAATATATAACTGTTTGTATCAAATAATGATAGTTTAAACTGATATTTGCAGTTTTGATGCGGTTTTAGGTACGATATGAGTCGAAGAAGCCGATTTTGACTGGAATCTGTTTAAAATGACAAAGAAAGACCTATTATCAATTCAAGGAAGTGAATCTTTAAGTAGTTATCTGCAGTTTCAATGTAGATTTCAGTTCGCTAAGTTATGAAAATGCATGTTTTGGCTATAATCTTCCGTAAATCAAGGGCGAAAACCAATTATTTGTCCCAAAAGAAGGTGTTTTAAGTATATATCTGCATTTCTAAGGTAGATTTGGGTACAATAAGAGGCGAAAAAGCAGATTCTAAGATTTTATCGAAATCGGCAACTATTTGACTCAGAAAGGTTGCCTTACGTCAAAATCTAATAGTTTATTAAGGTTTTCGTTACTAAAATGCCCAAAGACGCCAATTTTGACTAGAATTTGAAAGATATTGACATGAATACATAACTGTTTGTATCAAAAAATGATAGTTTAAACTGATATTTGCAGTTTTGATGCGGTTTTAGATACGATATGAATCGAAGAAGCCGATTTTGACTGGAATCTGTTTAAAATGACAAAGAAAAACCTATTATCAATTCAAGGAAGTGAGTTTTTAAGTAGTTATCTGCAGTTTTAATATAGATTTCAGTTCGCTAAGTTATGAAAATGCATGTTTTGGCTATAATCTTCCGTAAATCAAGGGCGAAAACCAATTATTTGTCCCAAAAGAAGGTGTTTTAAGTATATATCTGCATTTCTAAGGTAGATTTGGGTACAATAAGAAGCGAAAAAGCAGATTCTGACTAAGATTTTATCGAAATCGGCAACTATTTGACTCAGAAAGGTTGCCTTACGTCGAAATCTAATAGTTTATTAAGGTTTTCGTTACTAAAATGCCCAAAGACGCCGATTTTGACTAGAATTTGAAAGATATTGACATGAATATATAACTGTTTGTATCAAAAAATGATAGTTTAAACTGATATTTGCAGTTTTGATGCGGTTTTAGATACGATATGAATCGAAGAAGCCGATTTTGACTGGAATCTGTTTAAAATGACAAAGAAAAACCTATTATCAATTCAAGGAAGTGAATTTTTAAGTAGTTATCTGCAGTTTTAATGTAGATTTCAGTTCGCTAAGTTATGAAAATGCATGTTTTGGCTATAATCTTCCGTAAATCAAGGGCGAAAACCAATTATTTGTCCCAAAAGAAGGTGTTTTAAGTATATATCTGCATTTCCAAGGTAGATTTGGGTACAATAAGAGGCGAAAAAGCAGATTCTGACTAAGATTTTATCGAAATCGGCAACTATTTGACTCAGAAAGGTTGCCTTACGTCGAAATCTAATAGTTTATTAAGGTTTTCGTTACTAAAATGCCCAAAGACGCCGATTTTGACTAGAATTTGAAAGATATTGACATGAATATATAACTGTTTGTATCAAATAATGATAGTTTAAACTGATATTTGCAGTTTTGATGCTGTTTTAGGTACGATATGAGTCGAAGAAGCCGATTTTGACTGGAATCTGTTTAAAATGACAAAGAAAAACCTATTATCAATTCAAGGAAGTGAATCTTTAAGTAGTTATCTGCAGTTTCAATGTAGATTTCAGTTCGCTAAGTTATGAAAATGCATGTTTTGGCTATAATCTTCCGTAAATCAAGGGCGAAAACCAATTATTTGTCCCAAAAGAAGGTGTTTTAAGTATATATCTGCATTTCTAAGGTAGATTTGGGTACAATAAGAGGCGAAAAAGCAGATTCTAAGATTTTATCGAAATCGGCAACTATTTGACTCAGAAAGGTTGCCTTACGTCGAAATCTAATAGTTTATTAAGGTTTTCGTTACTAAAATGCCCAAAGACGCCAATTTTGACTAGAATTTGAAAGATATTGACATGAATATATAACTGTTTGTATCAAAAAATGATAGTTTAAACTGATATTTGCAGTTTTGATGCGGTTTTAGATACGATATGAATCGAAGAAGCCGATTTTGACTGGAATCTGTTTAAAATGACAAAGAAAAACCTATTATCAATTCAAGGAAGTGAGTTTTTAAGTAGTTATCTGCAGTTTTAATGTAGATTTCAGTTCGCTAAGTTATGAAAATGCATGTTTTGGCTATAATCTTCCGTAAATCAAGGGCGAAAACCAATTATTTGTCCCAAAAGAAGGTGTTTTAAGTATATATCTGCATTTCTAAGGTAGATTTGGGTACAATAAGAGGCGAAAAAGCAGATTCTGACTAAGATTTTATCGAAATCGGCAATTATTTGACTCAGAAAGGTTGCCTTACGTCGAAATCTAATAGTTTATTAAGGTTTTCGTTACTAAAATGCCCAAAGACGCCGATTTTGACTAGAATTTGAAAGATATTGACATGAATATAACACTGTTTGTATCAAAAAATGATAGTTTAAACTGATATTTGCAGTTTTGATGCGGTTTTAGATACGATATGAATCGAAGAAGCCGATTTTGACTGGAATCTGTTTAAAATGACAAAGAAAAACCTATTATCAATTCAAGCAAGTGAATTTTTAAGTAGCTATCTGTAGTTTTAATGTAGATTTCAGTTCGCTAAGTTATGAAAATGCATGTTTTGGCTATAATCTTCCGTAAATCAAGGGCGAAAACCAATTATTTGTCCCAAAAGAAGGTGTTTTAAGTATATATCTGCATTTCTAAGGTAGATTTGGGTACAATAAGAGGCGAAAAAGCAGATTCTGACTAAGATTTTATCGAAATCGGCAACTATTTGACTCAGAAAGGTTGCCTTACGTCGAAATCTAATAGTTTATTAAGGCTTTCGTTACTAAAATGCGCAAAGACGCCGATTTTGACTAGAATTTGAAAGATATTGACATGAATATGTAACTGTTTGTATCAAAAAATGATAGTTTAAACTGATATTTGCAGTTTTGATGCGGTTTTAGATACAATATGAATCGAAGAAGCCGATTTTGACTGGAATCTGTTTAAAATGACAAAGAAAAACCTATTATCAATTCAAGGAAGTGAATTTTTAAGTAGTTATCTGCAGTTTTAATGTAGATTTCAGTTCGCTAAGTTATGAAAATGCATGTTTTGGCTATAATCTTCCGTAAATCAAGGGCGAAAACCAATTATTTGTCCCAAAAGAAGGTGTTTTAAGTATATATCTGCATTTCTAAGGTAGATTTGGGTACAATATGAGGCGAAAAAGCAGATTCTGACTAAGATTTTATCGAAATCGGCAACTATTTGACTCAGAAAGGTTGCCTTACGTCGAAATCTAATAGTTTATTAAGGTTTTCGTTACTAAAATGCCCAAAGACGCCGATTTTGACTAGAATTTGAAAGATATTGAGATGAATATATAACTGTTTGTATCAAAAAATGATAGTTTAAACTGATATTTGCAGTTTTGATGCGGTTTTAGATACGATATGAATCGAAGAAGCTGATTTTGACTGGAATCTGTTTAAAATGACAAAGAAAAACCTATTATCAATTCAAGGAAGTGAATTTTTAAGTAGCTATCTGTAGTTTTAATGTAGATTTCAGTTCGCTAAGTTATGAAAATGCATGTTTTGGCTATAATCTTCCGTAAATCAAGGGCGAAAACCAATTATTTGTCCCAAAAGAAGGTGTTTTAAGTATATATCTGCATTTCCAAGGTAGATTTGGGTACAATAAGAGGCGAAAAAGCAGATTCTGGCTAAGATTTTATCGAAATCGGCAACTATTTGACTCAGAAAGGTTGCCTTACGTCGAAATCTAATAGTTTATTAAGGTTTTCGTTACTAAAATGCCCAAAGACGCCGATTTTGACTAGAATTTGAAAGATCTGACATGAATATATAACTGTTTGTATCAAAAAATGATAGTTTAAACTGATATTTGCAGTTTTGATGCGGTTTTAGGTACGATATGAGTCGAAGAAGCCGATTTTGACTGGAATCTGTTTAAATTGACAAAGAAAAACCTATTATCAATTCAAGGAAGTAAATTTTTAAGTAGGTATCTGCAGTTTTAATGTAGATTTCAGTTCGCTAAGTTATGAAAATGCATGTTTTGGCTATAATCTTCCGTAAATCAAGGGCGAAAACCAATTATTTGTCCCAATAGAAGGTGTTTTAAGTATATATCTGCATTTCTAAGGTAGATTTGGGTACAATAAGGGGCGAAAAAGCAGATTCTGACTAAGATTTTATCGAAATCGGCAACTATTTGACTCAGAAAGGTTGCCTTACGTCGAAATCTAATAGTTTATTAAGGTTTTCGTTACTAAAATGCTCAAAGACGCCGATTTTGACTAGAATTTGAAAGATATTGACATGAATATATGACTGTTTGTATCAAAAAACGATAGTTTAAACTGATATTTGCAGTTTTGATGCGGTTTTAGGTACGATATGAGTCGAAGAAGCCGATTTTGACTGGAATCTGTTTAAAATGACAAAGAAAAACCTATTATCAATTCAAGGAAGTGAATTTTTAAGTAGTTATCTGCAGTCTTAATGTAGATTTCAGTTCGCTAAGTTATGAAAATGCATGTTTTGGCTATAATCTTCCGTAAATCAAGGGCGAAAACCAATTATTTGTCCCAAAAGAAGGTGTTTTAAGTATATATCTGCATTTCTAAGGTAGATTTGGGTACAATAAGAGGCGAAAAAGCAGATTCTGACTAAGATTTTATCGAAATCGGCAACTATTTGACTCAGAAAGGTTGCCTTACGTCGAAATCTAATAGTTTATTAAGGCTTTCGTTACTAAAATGCCCAAAGACGCCGATTTTGACTAGAATTTGAACGATATTGACATGAATATGTAACTGTTTGTATCAAAAAATGATAGTTTAAACTGATATTTGCAGTTTTGATGCGGTTTTAGATACGATATGAATCGAAGAAGCCGATTTTGACTGGAATCTGTTTAAAATGACAAAGAAAAACCTATTATCAATTCAAGGAAGTGAATTTTTAAGTAGTTATCTGCAGTTTTAATGTAGATTTCAGTTCGCTAAGTTATGAAAATGCATGTTTTGGCTATAATCTTCCGTAAATCAAGGGCGAAAACCAATTATTTGTCCCAAAAGAAGGTGTTTTAAGTATATATCTGCATTTCTAAGGTAGATTTGGGTACAATAAGAGGCGAAAAAGCAGATTCTGACTAAGATTTTATCGAAATCGGCAACTATTTGACTCAGAAAGGTTGCCTTACGTCGAAATCTAATAGTTTATTAAGGTTTTCGTTACTAAAATGCCCAAAGACGCCGATTTTGACTAGAATTTGAAAGATATTGACATGAATATATAACTGTTTGTAACAAAAAATGAAAGTTTAAACTGATATTTGCAGTTTTGATGCGGTTTTAGATACGATGTGAATCGAAGAAGCTGATTTTGACTGGAATCTGTTTAAAATGACAAAGAAAAACCTATTATCAATTCAAGGAAGTGAATTTTTAAGTAGCTATCTGCAGTTTTAATGTAGATTTCAGTTCGCTAAGTTATGAAAATGCATGTTTTGGCTATAATCTTCCATAAATCAAGGGCGAAAACCAATTATTTGTCCCAAAAGAACGTGTTTTAAGTATATATCTGCATTTCTAAGGTTGATTTGGGTACAATAAGAGGCGAAAAAGCAGATTCTGGCTAAGATTTTATCGAAATCGGCAACTATTTGACTCAGAAAGGTTGCCTTACGTCGAAATCTAATAGTTTATTAAGGTTTTCATTACTAAAATGCCCAAACACGCCGATTTTGACTAGAATTTGAAAGATCTGACATGAATATATAACTGTTTGTATCAAAAAATGATAGTTTAAACTGATATTTGCAGTTTTGATGCGGTTTTAGGTACGATATGAGTCGAAGAAGCCGATTTTGACTGGAATCTGTTTAAAATGACAAAGAAAAACCTATTATCAATTCAAGGAAGTAAATTTTTAAGTAGTTATCTGCAGTTTTAATGTAGATTTCAGTTCGCTAAGTTATGAAAATGCATGTTTTGGCTATAATCTTCCGTAAATCAAGGGCGAAAACCAATTATTTGTCCCAAAAGAAGGTGTCTTAAGTATATATCTGCATTTCTAAGGTAGATTTGGGTACAATAAGAGGCGAAAAAGCAGATTCTGACTAAGATTTTATCGAAATCGGCAACTATTTGACTCAGAATGGTTGCCTTACGTCGAAATCTAATAGTTTATTGAGGTTTTCGTTACTAAAATGCCCAAAGACGCCGATTTTGACTAGAATTTGAAAGATATTGACATGAATATGTAACTGTTTGTATCAAAAAATGATAGTTTAATCTGATATTTGCAGTTTTGATGCGGTTTTAGATACGATATGAATCGAAGAAGCCGATTTTGACTGGAATCTGTTTAAAATGACAAAGAAAAAACTATTATCAATTCAAGGAAGTGAATTTTTAAGTAGTTATCTGCAGTTTTAATGTAGATTTCAGTTCGCTAAGTTATGAAAATGCGTGTTTTGGCTATAATCTTCCGTAAATCAAGGGCGAAAACCAATTATTTGTCCCAAAAGAAGGTGTTTTAAGTATATATCTGCATTTCTAAGGTAGATTTGGGTACAATAAGAGGCGAAAAAGCAGATTCTGACTAAGATTTTATCGAAATCGGCAACTATTTGACTCAGAAAGGTTGCCTTACGTCGAAATCTAATAGTTTATTAAGGTTTTCGTTACTAAAATGCCCAAAGACGCCGATTTTGACTAGAATTTGAAAGATATTGACATGAATATATAACTGTTTGTATCAAAAAATGATAGTTTAAACTGATATTTGCAGTTTTGATGCGGTTTTAGATACGATATGAATCGAAGAAGCCGATTTTGACTGGAATCTGTTTAAAAAGACAAAGAAAAACCTATTATCAATTCAAGGAAGTGAATTTTTAAGTAGTTATCTGCAGTTTTAATGTAGATTTCAGTTCGCTAAGTTATGAAAATGCATGTTTTGGCTATAATCTTCCGTAAATCAAGGGCGAAAACCAATTATTTGTCCCAAAAGAAGGTGTTTTAAGTATATATCTGCATTTCTAAGGTAGATTTGGGTACAATAAGAGGCGAAAAAGCAGATTCTAACTAAGATTTTATCGAAATCGGCAACTATTTGACTCAGAAAGGTTGCCTTACGTCGAAATCTAATAGTTTATTAAGGTTTTCGTTACTAAAATGCTCAAAGACGCCGATTTTGACTAGAATTTGAAAGATATTGACATGAATATATAACTGTTTGTATCAAAAAACGATAGTTTAAACTGATATTTGCAGTTTTGATGCGGTTTTAGGTACGATATGAGTCGAAGAAGCCGATTTTGACTGGAATCTGTTTAAAATGACAAGGAAAAACCTATTATCAATTCAAGGAAGTGAATTTTTAAGTAGTTATCTGCAGTTTTAATGTAGATTTCAGTTCGCTAAGTTATGAAAATGCATGTTTTGGCTATAATCTTCCGTAAATCAAGGGCGAAAACCAATTATTTGTCCCAAAAGAAGGTGTTTTAAGTATATATCTGCATTTCTAAGGTAGATTTGGGTACAATAAGAGGCGAAAAAGCAGATTCTGACTAAGATTTTATCGAAATCGGCAACTATTTGACTCAGAAGGGTTGCCTTACGTCGAAATCTAATAGTTTATTAAGGTTTTCGTTACTAAAATGCCCAAAGACGCCGATTTTGACTAGAATTTGAAAGATATTGACATGAATATATAACTGTTTGTATCAAAAAATGATAGTTTAAACTGATATTTGCAGTTTTGATGCGGTTTTAGATACGATATGAATCGAAGAAGCCGATTTTGACTGGAATCTGTTTAAAATGAAAAAAAGAAAAACCTATTATCAATTCAAGGAAGTGAATTTTTAAGTAGTTATCTGCAGTTTTAATGTAGATTTCAGTTCGCTAAGTTATGAAAATGCATGTTTTGGCTATAATCTTCCGTAAATCAAGGGCGAAAACTAATTATTTGTCCCAAAAGAAGGTGTTTTAAGTATATATCTGCATTTCTAAGGTAGATTTGGGTACAATAAGAGGCGAAAAAGCAGATTCTGACTAAGATTTTTTTGAAATCGGCAACTATTTGACTCAGAATGGTTGCCTTACGTCGAAATCTAATAGTTTATTAAGGTTTTCGTTACTAAAATGCCCAAAGACGCCGATTTTGACTAGAATTTGAAAGATATTGACATGAATATGTAACTGTTTGTATCAAAAAATGATAGTTTAAACTGATATTTGCAGTTTTGATGCGGTTTTAGATACGATATGAATCGAAGAAGCCGATTTTGACTGGAATCTGTTTAAAATGACAAAGAAAAAACTATTATCAATTCAAGGAAGTGAATTTTTAAGTAGTTATCTGCAGTTTTAATGTAGATTTCAGTTCGCTAAGTTATGAAAATGCGTGTTTTGGCTATAATCTTCCGTAAATCAAGGGCGAAAACCAATTATTTGTCCCAAAAGAAGGTGTTTTAAGTATATATCTGCATTTCTAAGGTAGATTTGGGTACAATAAGAGGCGAAAAAGCAGATTCTGACTAAGATTTTATCGAAATCGGCAACTATTTGACTCAGAAAGGTTGCCTTACGTCGAAATCTAATAGTTTATTAAGGTTTTCGTTACTAAAATGCCCAAAGACGCCGATTTTGACTAGAATTTGAAAGATATTGACATGAATATATAACTGTTTGTATCAAAAAATGATAGTTTAAACTGATATTTGCAGTTTTGATGCGGTTTTAGATACGATATGAATCGAAGAAGCCGATTTTGACTGGAATCTGTTTAAAAAGACAAAGAAAAACCTATTATCAATTCAAGGAAGTGAATTTTTAAGTAGTTATCTGCAGTTTTAATGTAGATTTCAGTTCGCTAAGTTATGAAAATGCATGTTTTGGCTATAATCTTCCGTAAATCAAGGGCGAAAACCAATTATTTGTCCCAAAAGAAGGTGTTTTAAGTATATATCTGCATTTCTAAGGTAGATTTGGGTACAATAAGAGGCGAAAAAGCAGATTCTAACTAAGATTTTATCGAAATCGGCAACTATTTGACTCAGAAAGGTTGCCTTACGTCGAAATCTAATAGTTTATTAAGGTTTTCGTTACTAAAATGCTCAAAGACGCCGATTTTGACTAGAATTTGAAAGATATTGACATGAATATATAACTGTTTGTATCAAAAAACGATAGTTTAAACTGATATTTGCAGTTTTGATGCGGTTTTAGGTACGATATGAGTCGAAGAAGCCGATTTTGACTGGAATCTGTTTAAAATGACAAGGAAAAACCTATTATCAATTCAAGGAAGTGAATTTTTAAGTAGTTATCTGCAGTTTTAATGTAGATTTCAGTTCGCTAAGTTATGAAAATGCATGTTTTGGCTATAATCTTCCGTAAATCAAGGGCGAAAACCAATTATTTGTCCCAAAAGAAGGTGTTTTAAGTATATATCTGCATTTCTAAGGTAGATTTGGGTACAATAAGAGGCGAAAAAGCAGATTCTGACTAAGATTTTATCGAAATCGGCAACTATTTGACTCAGAAGGGTTGCCTTACGTCGAAATCTAATAGTTTATTAAGGTTTTCGTTACTAAAATGCCCAAAGACGCCGATTTTGACTAGAATTTGAAAGATATTGACATGAATATATAACTGTTTGTATCAAAAAATGATAGTTTAAACTGATATTTGCAGTTTTGATGCGGTTTTAGATACGATATGAATCGAAGAAGCCGATTTTGACTGGAATCTGTTTAAAATGACAAAGAAAAAACTATTATCAATTCAAGGAAGTGAATTTTTAAGTAGTTATCTGCAGTTTTAATGTAGATTTCAGTTCGCTAAGTTATGAAAATGCATGTTTTGGCTATAATCTTCCGTAAATCAAGGGCGAAAACTAATTATTTGTCCCAAAAGAAGGTGTTTTAAGTATATATCTGCATTTCTAAGGTAGATTTGGGTACAATAAGAGGCGAAAAAGCAGATTCTGACTAAGATTTTTTTGAAATCGGCAACTATTTGACTCAGAATGGTTGCCTTACGTCGAAATCTAATAGTTTATTAAGGCTTTCGTTACTAAAATGCCCAAAGACGCCGATTTTGACTAGAATTTGAAAGATATTGACATGAATATGTAACTGTTTGTATCAAAAAATGATAGTTTAAACTGATATTTGCAGTTTTGATGCGGTTTTAGATACGATATGAATCGAAGAAGCCGATTTTGACTGGAATCTGTTTAAAATGACAAAGAAAAAACTATTATCAATTCAAGGAAGTGAATTTTTAAGTAGTTATCTGCAGTTTTAATGTAGATTTCAGTTCGCTAAGTTATGAAAATGCGTGTTTTGGCTATAATCTTCCGTAAATCAAGGGCGAAAACCAATTATTTGTCCCAAAAGAAGGTGTTTTAAGTATATATCTGCATTTCTAAGGTAGATTTGGGTACAATAAGAGGCGAAAAAGCAGATTCTGACTAAGATTTTATCGAAATCGGCAACTATTTGACTCAGAAAGGTTGCCTTACGTCGAAATCTAATGTTTTATTAAGGATTTCGTTACTAAAATGCCCAAAGACGCCGATTTTGACTAGAATTTGAAAGATATTGACATGAATATATAACTGTTTGTATCAAAAAATGATAGTTTAAACTGATATTTGCAGTTTTGATGCGGTTTTAGGTACGATATGAGTCGAAGAAGCCGATTTTGACTGGAATCTGTTTAAAATGACAAAGAAAAACCTATTATCAATTCAAGGAAGTAAATTTTAAAGTAGTTATCTGCAGTTTTAATGTAGATTTCAGTTCGCTAAGTTATGAAAATGCATGTTTTGGCTATAATCTTCCGTAAATCAAGGGCGAAAACCAATTATTTGTCCCAAAAGAAGGTGTTTTAAGTATATATCTGCATTTCTAAGGTAGATTTGGGTACAATAAGAGGCGAAAAAGCAGATTCTGACTAAGATTTTATCGAAATCGGCAACTATTTGACTCAGAAAGGTTGCCTTACGTCGAAATCTAATAGTTTATTAAGGTTTTCGTTACTAAAATGCCCAAAGACGCCGATTTTGACTAGAATTTGAAAGATATTGACATGAATATATAACTGTTTGTATCAAAAAATGATAGTTTAAACTGATATTTGCAGTTTTGATGCGGTTTTAGATACGATATGAATCGAAGAAGCCGATTTTGACTGGAATCTGTTTAAAATGACAAAGAAAAACCTATTATCAATTCAAGGAAGTGAATTTTTAAGTAGTTATCTGCAGTTTTAATGTAGATTTCAGTTCGCTAAGTTATGAAAATGCATGTTTTGGCTATAATCTTCCGTAAATCAAGGGCGAAAACCAATTATTTGTCCCAAATGAAGGTGTTTTAAGTATATATCTGCATTTCTAAGGTAGATTTGGGTACAATAAGAGGCGAAAAAGCAGATTCTGACTAAGATTTTATCGAAATCGGCAACTATTTGACTCAGAAAGGTTGCCTTACGTCGAAATCTAATAGTTTATTAGGGTTTTCGTTACTAAAATGCCCAAAGACGCCGATTTTGACTAGAATTTGAAAGATATTGACATGAATATATAACTTTTTGTATCAAAAAATGATAGTTTAAACTGATATTTGCAGTTTTGATGCGGTTTTAGATACGATATGAATCGAAGAAGCCGATTTTGATTGGAATCTGTTTAAAATGACAAAGAAAAACCTATTATCAATTCAAGGAAGTGAATTTTTAAGTAGTTATCTGCAAAATCGGCGTCTTTGGGCATTTTAGTAACGAAAACCTTAATAAACTATTAGATTTCGACGTAAGGCAACCTTTCTGAGTCAAATAGTTGCCGATTTCGATAAAATCTTAGTCAGAATCTGCTTTTTCGCCTCTTATTGTACCCAAATCTACCTTAGAATTGCAGATATATTCTTAAAACACCTTCTTTTGGGACAAATAATTGGTATTCGCCCTTGATTTACGGAAGATTATAGCCAAAACATGCATTTTCATAACTTAGCGAACTGAAATCTACATTAAAACTGCAGATAACTACTTAAAAATTCACTTCCTTGAATTGATAATAGGTTTTTCTTTGTCATTTTAAACAGATTCCAGTCAAAATCGGCTTCTTCGATTCATATCGTATCTAAAACCGCATCAAAACTGCAAATATCAGTTTAATCTATCATTTTTTGATATAAACAGTTATATATTCATGTCAATATCTTTCAAATTCTAGTCAAAATCGGCGTCTTTGGGCATTTTAGTAACGAAAACCTTAATAAACTATTAGATTTCGAAGTAAGGCAACCTTTCTGAGTCAAATAGTTGCCGATTTCGATAAAATCCCACTCAGAATCTGCTTTTTCGCCTCTTATTGTACCCAAATCTACCTTAGAAATGCAGATATATATTTAAAACACCTTCTTTTGGGACAAATAATTGGTTTTCGTCCTTGATTTACGGAAGATTATAGCCAAAACATGCATTTTCATAACTTAGCGAACTGAAATCTACATTAAAACTGCAGATAACTACTTAAAAATTCACTTCCTTGAATTGATAATAGGTTTTTCTTTGTCATTTTAAACAGATTCCAGTCAAAATCGGCTTCTTCGACTCATATCGTACCTAAAACCGCATCAAAACTGCAAATATCAGTTTAAACAATCATTTTTTGATGCAAACAGTTATATATTCATGTCAATATCTTTCAAATTCTAGTCAAAATCGGCGTCTTTGGGCATTTTAGTAACGAAAACCTTAATAAACTATTAGATTTCGACGTAAGGCAACCTTTCTGAGTCAAATAGTTGCCGATTTCGATAAAATCTTAGTCAGAATCTGTTTTTTCGCCTCTTATTGTACCCAAATCTACCTTAGAAATGCAGATATATATTTAAAACACCTTCTTTTGGGACAAATAATTGGTTTTCGCCCTTGATTTACGGAAGGTTATAGCCAAAACATGCATTTTCATAACTTAGCGAACTGAAATCTACATTAAAACTGCAGATCACTACTTAAAAATTCACTTCCTTGAATTGATAATAGGTTTTTCTTTGTCATTTTAAACAGATTCCAGTCAAAATCGGCTTCTTCGATTCATATCGTATCTAAAACCGCATCAAAACTGCAAATATCAGTTTAAACTATCATTTTTTGATACAAACAGTTATATATTCAAATTCTAGTCAAAATCGGCGTCTTTGGGCATTTCAGTAAGGAAAACCTTAATAAACTATTATATATCGACGTAAGGCAACCTTTCGGAGTCAAATAGTTGCCGATTTCGATAAAATCTTTGTCAGAATCTGCTTTTTCGCCTCTTATTGTACCCAAATCTACTTTAGAAATGCAGATATATACATAAAACACCTTCATTTGGGACAAATAATTGGTTTTCGCCCTTTATTTATGGAAGATTATAGCCAAAACATGCATTTTCATAACTTAGCGAACTGAAATCTACATTAAAACTGCAGATAACTACTTAAAAATTCACTTCCTTGAATTGATAATAGGTTTTTCTTTGTCATTTTAAACAGATTCCAGTCAAAATCGGCTTCTTCGATTCATATCGTATCTAAAACCGCATCAAAACTGCAAATATCAGTTTAAACTATCATCTTTTGATACAAACAGTTATATATTCATGTCAATATCTTTCAAATTCTAGTCAAAATCGGCGTCTTTGTGCATTTTAGTAACGAAAACCCTAATAAACTATTAGATTTCGACGTAAGGCAACCTTTCTGAGTCAAATAGTTGCCGATTTCGATAAAATCTTAGTCAGAATCTGCTTTTTCGCCTCTTATTGTACCCAAATCTACCTTAGAAATGCAGATATATACTTAAAACACCTTCTTTTGGGACAAATAATTGGTTTTCGCCCTTGATTTACGGAAGATTATAGCCAAAACATGCATTTTCATAACTTAGCGAACTGAAATCTACATTAAAACTGCAGATAACTACTTAAAAATTCAATTTTTTGAATTGATAATAGGTTTTTCTTTGTCATTTTAAACAGATTCCAGTCAAAATCGGCTTCTTCGATCCATATCGTATTTAAAACCGCATCAAAACTGCAAATATCAGTTTAAACTATCATTTTTTGATACAAACAGTTATATATTCATGTCAATATCTTTCAATTTCTAGTCAAAATCGGCGTCTTTGGGCATTTTAGTAACGAAAACCTTAATAAACTAATATATTTCGACGTAAGGCAACCTTTCTGAGTCAAATAGTTGCCGATTTCGATAAAATCTTAGTCAGAATCTGCTTTTTCGCCTCTTATTGTACCCAAATCTACCTTAGAAATGCAGATATATACTTAAAACACCTTCTTTTGGGACAAATAATTGGTTTTCGCCCTTGATTTGCGGAAGATTATAGCCAAAACATGCATTTTCATAACTTAGCGAACTGAAATCTACTTTAAAACTGCAGATAACTACTTAAAAATTCACTTCCTTGAATTGATAATAGGTTTTTCTTTGTCATTTTAAACAGATTCCAGTCAAAATCGGCTTCTTCGAATCATATCGTATCTAAAACCGCATCAAAACTGCAAATATCAGTTTAAACTATCATCTTTTGATACAAACAGTTATATATTCATGTCAATATCTTTCAAATTCTAGTCAAAATCGGCGTCTTTGGGCATTTTAGTAACGAAAACCCTTAATAAACTATTAGATTTCGACGTAAGGCAACCTTTCTGAGTCAAATAGTTGCCGATTTCGATAAAATCTTAGTCAGAATCTGCTTTTTCGCCTCTTATTGTACCCAAATCTACCTTAGAAATGCAGATATATACTTAAAACACCTTCTTTTGGGACAAATAATTGGTTTTCGCCCTTGATTTACGAAAGATTATAGCCAAAACATGCATTTTCATAACTTAGCGAACTGAAATCTACATTAAAACTGCAGATAACTACTTAAAAATTCACTTCCTTGAATTGATAATAGGTTTTTCTTTGTCATTTTAAACAGATTCCAGTCAAAATCGGCTTCTTCGACTCATATCGTACCTAAAACCGTATCAAAACTGCAAATATCAGTTTAAACTATCATTTTTTGATACAAACAGTTATATATTCATGTCAATATCTTTCAAATTCTAGTCAAAATTGGCGTCTTTGGGCATTTTAGTAACGAAAACCTTAATAAACTATTAGATTTCAACGTAAGGCAACCTTTCTGAGTCAAATCGTTGCCGATTTCGATAAAATCATAGTCAGAATCTGCTTTTTCGCCTCTTATTGTACCCAAATCTACCTTAGAAATGCAGATATATACTTAAAACACCTTCTTTTGGGACAAATAATTGCTTTTCGCCCTTGATTTACGGAAGATTATAGCCAAAACATGCATTTTCATAACTTAGCGAACTGAAATCTACATTAAAACTGCAGATAACTACTTAAAAATTCACTTCCTTGAATTGATAATAAGTTTTTCTTTGTCATTTTAAACAGATTCCAGTCAAAATCGGCTTCTTCGACTCATATCGTACCTAAAACCGCATCAAAACTGCAAATATCAGTTTAAACTATCATTTTTTGATACAAACAGTTATACATTCATGTCAATATCTTTCAAATTCTAGTCAAAATCGGCGTCTTTGGGCATTTTAGTAACGAAAACCTTAATAAACTATTAGATTTCGACGTAAGGCAACCTTTCTGAGTCAAATAGTTGCCGATTTAGATAAAATCTTAGTCAGAATCTGCTTTTTCGAGTCTTATTGTACCCAAATCTTCCTTAGAAATGCAGATATATACTTAAAACACCTTCTTTTGGGACCAATAATTGGTTTTCGCCCTTGATTTACGGAAGATTATAGCCAAAACATGCATTTTCATAACTTAGCGAACTGAAATCTACATTAAAACTGCAGATAACTACTTAAAAATTCACTTCCTTGAATTGATAATAGGTTTTTCTTTGTCATTTTAAACAGATTCCAGTCAAAATCGGCTTCTTCGATTCATATCGTATCTAAAACCGCATCAAAACTGCAAATATCAGTTTAAACTATCATTTTTTGATACAAACAGTTATATATTCATGTCAATATCTTTCAAATTCTAGTCAAAATCGGCGTCTTTGGGCATTTTAGTAACGAAAACCTTAATAAACTATTAGATTTCGACGTAAGGCAACCTTTCTGAGTCAAATAGTTGCCGATTTCGATAAAATCTTAGTCAGAATCTGCTTTTTCGCCTCTTATTGTACCCAAATCTACCTCAGAAATGCAGATATATACTTAAAACACCTTCTTTTGGGACAAATAATTGGTTTTCGCCCTTGATTTGCGGAAGATTATAGCCAAATCATGCATTTTCATAACTTAGCGAACTGAAATCTACTTTAAAACTGCAGATAACTACTTAAAAATTCACTTTCTTGAATTGATAATAGGTTTTTCTTTGTCATTTTAAACAGATTCCAGTCAAAATCGGCTTCTTCGATTCATATCGTATCTAAAACCGCATCAAAACTGCAAATATCAGTTTAAACTATCATTTTTTGATACAAACAGTTATATATTCATGTCAATATCTTTCAAATTCTAGTCAAAATCGGCGTCTTTGGGCATTTTAGTAACGAAAACCTTAATAAACTATTAGATTTCGACGTAAGGCAACCTTTCTGAGTCAAATAGGTGCCGATTTCGATAAAATCTTAGTCAGAATCTGCTTTTTCGCCTCTTATTGTACCCAAATCTACCTTAGAAATGCAGATATATACTTAAAACACCTTCTTTTGGGACAAATAATTGGTTTTCGCCCTTGATTTGCGGAAGATTATAGCCAAATCATGCATTTTCATAACTTAGCGAACTGAAATCTACTTTAAAACTGCAGATAACTACTTAAAAATTCACTTTCTTGAATTGATAATAGGTTTTTCTTTGTCATTTTAAACAGATTCCAGTCAAAATCGGCTTCTTCGATTCATATCGTATCTAAAACCGCATCAAAACTGCAAATATCAGTTTAAACTATCATTTTTTGATACAAACAGTTATATATTCATGTCAATATCTTTCAAATTCTAGTCAAAATCGGCGTCTTTGGGCATTTTAGTAACGAAAACCTTAATAAACTATTAGATTTCGACGTAAGGCAACCTTTCTGAGTCAAATAGTTGCCGATTTCGATAAAATCTTAGTCAGAATCTGCTTTTTCGCCTCTTATTGTACCCAAATCTACCTTAGAAATGCAGATATATACTTAAAACACCTTCTTTTGGGACAAATAATTGGTTTTCGCCCTTGATTTACGGAAGATTATAGCCAAAACATGCATTTTCATAACTTAGCGAACTGAAATCTACATTAAAACTGCAGATAACTACTTAAAAATTCACTTCCTTGAATTGATAATAGGTTTTTCTTTGTCATTTTAAACAGATTCCAGTCAAAATCGGCTTCTTCGATTCATATCGTATCTAAAACCGCATCAAAACTGCAAATATCAGTTTAAACTATCATTTTTTGATACAAACAGTTATATATTCATGTCAATATCTTTCAAATTCTAGTCAAAATCGGCGTCTTTGGGCATTTTAGTAACGAAAACCCTAATAAACTATTAGATTTCGACGTAAGGCAACCTTTCTGAGTCAAATAGTTGCCGATTTCGATAAAATCTTAGTCAGAATCTGCTTTTTCGCCTCTTATTGTACCCAAATCTACCTTAGAAATGCAGATATATACTTAAAACACCTTCTTTTGGGACAAATAATTGGTTTTCGCCCTTGATTTACGGAAGATTATAGCCAAAACATGCATTTTCATAACTTAGCGAACTGAAATCTACTTTAAAACTGCAGATAACTACTTAAAAATTCACTTCCTTGAATTGATAATAGGTTTTTCTTTGTCATTTTAAACAGATTCCAGTCAAAATCGGCTTCTTCGATTCATATCGTATCTAAAACCGCATCAAAACTGCAAATATCAGTTTAAACTATCATTTTTTGATACAAGCAGTTATATATTCATGTCAATATCTTTCAAATTCTAGTCAAAATCGGTGTCTTTGGGCATTTTAGTAACGAAAACCTTAATAAACTATTAGATTTCGACGTCAGGCAACCTTTCTGAGTCAAATAGTTGCCGATTTCGATAAAATCTTAGTCAGAATCTGCTTTTTCGCCTCTTATTGTACCCAAATCTACCTTAGAAATGCAGATATATACTTAAAACACCTTCTTTTGGGACAAATAATTGGTTTTCGCCCTTGATTTACGGAAGATTGTTGCCTTACGTCGAAATCTAATAGTTTATTAAGGTTTTCGTTACTAAAATGCCCAAAAACGCCGATTTTGACTAGAATTTGAAAGATATTGACATAAATATATAACTGTTTGTATCAAAAAATGATAGTTTAAACTGATATTTGCAGTTTTGATGCGGTTTTAGATACGATATGAATCGAAGAAGCCGATTTTGACTGGAATCTGTTTAAAATGACAAAGAAAAACCTATTATCAATTCAAGGAAGTGAATTTTTAAGTAGTTATCTGCAGTTTTAATGTAGATTTCAATTCGCTAAGTTATGAAAATGCATGTTTTGGCTATAATCTTCCGTAAATCAAGGGCGAAAACCAATTATTTGTCCCAAAAGAAGGTGTTTTAAGTATATGTCTGCATTTCTAAGGTAGATTTGGGTACAATAAGAGGCGAAAAAGCAGATTCTGACTAAGATTTTATCGAAATCGGCAATTATTTGACTCAGAAAGGTTGCCTTACGTCGAAATCTAATAGTTCATTAAGGTTTTCGTTACTAAAATGCCCAAAGACGCCGATTTTGACTAGAATTTGAAAGATATTTGCATGAATATATAACTGTTTGTATCAAAAAATGATAGTTTAAACTGATATTTGCAGTTTTGATTCGGTTTTAGATACGATATGAATCGAAGAAGCCGATTTTGACTGGAATCTGTTTAAAATGACAAAGAAAAACCTATTATCAATTCAAGGAAGTGAATTTTTAAGTAGTTATCTGCAGTTTTAATGTAGATTTCAATTCGCTAAGTTATGAAAATGCATGTTTTGGCTATAATCTTCCGTAAATCAAGGGCGAAAACCAATTATTTGTCCCAAAAGAAGGTGTTTTAAGTATATGTCTGCATTTCTAAGGTAGATTTGGGTACAATAAGAGGCGAAAAAGCAGATTCTGACTAAGATTTTATCGAAATCGGCAATTATTTGACTCAGAAAGGTTGCCTTACGTCGAAATCTAATAGTTCATTAAGGTTTTCGTTACTAAAATGCCCAAAGACGCCGATTTTGACTAGAATTTGAAAGATATTTGCATGAATATATAACTGTTTGTATCAAAAAATGATAGTTTAAACTGATATTTGCAGTTTTGATTCGGTTTTAGATACGATATGAATCGAAGAAGCCGATTTTGACTGGAATCTGTTTAAAATGACAAAGAAAAACCTATTATCAATTCAAGGAAGTGAATTTTTAAGTAGTTATCTGCAGTTTTAATGTAGATTTCAGTTCGCTAAGTTATGAAAATGCATGTTTTGGCTATAATCTTCCGTAAATCAAGGGCGAAAACCAATTATTTGTCCCAAAAGAAGGTGTTTTAATTATATATCTGCATTTCTAAGGTAGATTTGGGTACAATAAGAGGCGAAAAAGCAGATTCTGACTAAGATTTTATCGAAATCGGCAACTATTTGACTCAGAAAGGTTGCCTTACGTCGAAATCTAATAGTTTATTAAGGTTTTCGTTACTAAAATGCCCAAAGACGCCGATTTTGACTAGAATTTGAAGGATATTGACATGTATATATAACTGTTTGTATTAAAAATGATAGTTTAAACTGATATTTGCAGTTTTGATGCGGTTTTAGATACGATATGAATCGAAGAAGCCGATTTTGACTGGAATCTGTTTAAAATGACAAAGAAAAACTTATTATCAATTCAAGGAAGAGAATTTTTAAGTAGTTATCTGCAGTTTTAATGTAGATTTCAGTTCGCTAAGTTATGAAAATGCATGTTTTGTCTATAATCTTCCGTAAATCAAGGGCGAAAACCAATTATTTGTCCCAAAAGAAGGTGTTTTAAGTATATATCTGCATTTCTAAGGTAGATTTGGGTACAATAAGAGACGAAAAAGCAGATTCTGACTAAGATTTTATCGAAATCGGCAACTATTTGACTCAGAAAGGTTGCCTTACGTCGAAATCTAATAGTTCATTAAGGTTTTCGTTACTAAAATGCCCAAAGACGCCGATTTTGACTAGAATTTGAAAGATATTGCCATGAATATATAACTGTTTGTATCAAAAAATGATAGTTTAAACTGATATTTGCAGTTTTGATGCGGTTTTAGATACGATATGAATCGAAGAAGCCGATTTTGACTGGAATCTGTTTAAAATGACAAAGAAAAACCTATTATCAATTCAAGGAAGTGAATTTTTAAGTAGTTATCTGCAGTTTTAATGTAGATTTCAGTTCGCTAAGTTATGAAAATGCATGTTTTGGCTATAATCTTCCGTAAATCAAGGGCGAAAACCAATTATTTGTCCCAAAAGAAGGTGTTTTAATTATATATCTGCATTTCTAAGGTAGATTTGGGTACAATAAGAGGCGAAAAAGCAGATTCTGACTAAGATTTTATCGAAATCGGCAACTATTCGACTCAGAAAGGTTGCCTTACGTCGAAATCTAATAGTTTATTAAGGTTTTCGTTACTAAAATGCCCAAAGACGCCGATTTTGACTAGAATTTGAAAGATATTGACATGAATATATAACTGTTTGTATCAAAAAATGATAGTTTAAACTGATATTTGCAGTTTTGATGCGGTTTTAGATACGATATGAATCGAGGAAGCCGATTTTGACTGGAATCTGTTTAAAATGACAAAGAGAAACCTATTATCAATTCAAGGAAGTGAATTTTTAAGTAGTTATCTGCAGTTTTAAAGTAGATTTCAGTTCGCTAAGTTATGAAAATGCATGTTTTGGCTATAATCTTCCGTAAATCAAGGGCGAAAACCAATTATTTGTCCCAAAAGAAGGTGTTTTAATTATATATCTGCATTTCTAAGGTAGATTTGGGTACAATAAGAGGCGAAAAAGCAGATTCTGACTAAGATTTTATCGAAATCGGCAACTATTTGACTCAGAAAGGTTGCCTTACGTCGAAATCTAATAGTTTATTAAGGTTTTCGTTACTAAAATGCCCAAAGACGCCGATTTTGACTAGAATTTGAAAGATATTGACCTGAATATATAACTGTTTGTATCAAAAAATGATAGTTTAAACTGATATTTGCAGTTTTGATGCGGTTTTAGATACGATATGAATCGAGGAAGCCGATTTTGACTGGAATCTGTTTAAAATGACAAAGAAAAACGTATTATCAATTCAAGGAAGTGAATTTTTAAGTAGTTATCTGCAGTTTTATTGTAGATTTCAGTTCGCTAAGTTATGAAAATGCATGTTTTGGCTATAATCTTCCGTAAATCAAGGGCGAAAACCAATTATTTGTCCAAAAAGAAGGTGTTTTAAGTATATATCTGCATTTCTAAGGAAGATTTGGGTACAATAAGAGGCGAAAAAGCAGATTCTGACTAAGATTTTATCTAAATCGGCAACTATTTGACTCAGAAAGGTTGCCTTACGTCGAAATCTAATAGTTTATTAAGGTTTTCGTTACTAAAATGCCCAAAGACGCCGATTTTGACTAGAATTTGAAAGATATTGACATGAATGTATAACTGTTTGCATCAAAAAATGATAGTTTAAACTGATATTTGCAGTTTTGATGCGGTTTTAGGTACGATATGAGTCGAAGAAGCCGATTTTGACTGGAATCTGTTTAAAATGACAAAGAAAAACCTATTATCAATTCAAGGAAGTGAATTTTTAAGTAGTTATCTGCAGTTTTAATGTAGATTTCAGTTCGCTAAGTTATGAAAATGCATGTTTTGGCTATAATCTTCCATAAATCAAGGGCGAAAACCAATTATTTGTCCCAAAAGAAGTTGTTTTAAATATATATCTGCATTTCTAAGGTAGATTTGGGTACAATAAGAGGCGAAAAAGCGGATTCTGACAAAGATTTTATCGAAATCGGCAACTATTTGACTCAGAAAGGTTGCTTTACGTCGAAATCTAATAGTTTATTGAGATTTTCGTTACTAAAATGCCCAAAGACGCCGATTTTGACTAGAATTTGAAAGATATTGACATGAATATATAACTGTTTGTATCAAAAAATGATAGTTTAAACTGATATTTGCAGTTTTGATGCGGTTTTAGATACGATATGAATCGAAGAAGCCGATTTTGACTGGAATCTGTTTAAAATGACAAAGAAAAACCTATTATCAATTCAAGGAAGTGAATTTTTAAGTAGTTATCTGCAGTTTTAATGTAGATTTCAGTTCGCTAAATTATGAAAATGCATGTTTTGGCTATAATCTTCCGTAAATCAAGGGCGAAAACCAATTATTTGTCCCAAAAGAAGGTGTTTTAATTATATATCTGCATTTCTAAGGTAGATTTGGGTACAATAAGAGGCGAAAAAGCAGATTCTGACTAAGATTTTATCGAAATCGGCAACTATTTGACTCAGAAAGGTTGCCTTACGTCGAAATCTAATAGTTTATTAAGGTTTTCGTTACTAAAATGCCCAAAGACGCCGATTTTGACTAGAATTTGAAAGATATTGACCTGAATATATAACTGTTTGTATCAAAAAATGATAGTTTAAACTGATATTTGCAGTTTTGATGCGGTTTTAGATACGATATGAATCGAGGAAGCCGATTTTGACTGGAATCTGTTTAAAATGACAAAGAAAAACCTATTATCAATTCAAGGAAGTGAATTTTTAAGTAGTTATCTGCAGTTTTATTGTAGATTTCAGTTCGCTAAGTTATGAAAATGCATGTTTTGGCTATAATCTTCCGTAAATCAAGGGCGAAAACCAATTATTTGTCCAAAAAGAAGGTGTTTTAAGTATATATCTGCATTTCTAAGGAAGATTTGGGTACAATAAGAGGCGAAAAAGCAGATTCTGACTAAGATTTTATCTAAATCGGCAACTATTTGACTCAGAAAGGTTGCCTTACGTCGAAATCTAATAGTTTATTAAGGTTTTCGTTACTAAAATGCCCAAAGACGCCGATTTTGACTAGAATTTGAAAGATATTGACATGAATGTATAACTGTTTGCATCAAAAAATGATAGTTTAAACTGATATTTGCAGTTTTGATGCGGTTTTAGGTACGATATGAGTCGAAGAAGCCGATTTTGACTGGAATCTGTTTAAAATGACAAAGAAAAACCTATTATCAATTCAAGGAAGTGAATTTTTAAGTAGTTATCTGCAGTTTTAATGTAGATTTCAGTTCGCTAAGTTATGAAAATGCATGTTTTGGCTATAATCTTCCATAAATCAAGGGCGAAAACCAATTATTTGTCCCAAAAGAAGTTGTTTTAAATATATATCTGCATTTCTAAGGTAGATTTGGGTACAATAAGAGGCGAAAAAGCGGATTCTGACTAAGATTTTATCGAAATCGGCAACTATTTGACTCAGAAAGGTTGCTTTACGTCGAAATCTAATAGTTTATTGAGATTTTCGTTACTAAAATGCCCAAAGACGCCGATTTTGACTAGAATTTGAAAGATATTGACATGAATATATAACTGTTTGTATCAAAAAATGATAGTTTAAACTGATATTTGCAGTTTTGATGCGGTTTTAGATACGATATGAATCGAAGAAGCCGATTTTGACTGGAATCTGTTTAAAATGACAAAGAAAAACCTATTATCAATTCAAGGAAGTGAATTTTTAAGTAGTTATCTGCAGTTTTAATGTAGATTTCAGTTCGCTAAGTTATGAAAATGCATGTTTTGGCTATAATCTTCCGTAAATCAAGGGCGAAAACCAATTATTTGTCCCAAAAGAAGGTGTTTTAAGTATATATCTGCATTTCTAAGGTAGATTTGGGTACAATAAGAGGCGAAAAAGCAGATTCTGACTAAGATTTTATCGAAATCGGCAACTATTTGACTCAGAAAGGTTGCCTTACGTCGAAATCTAATAGTTTATTAAGGTTTTCGTTACTAAAATGCCCAAAGACGCCGATTTTGACTAGAATTTGAAAGATATTGACATGAATATATAACTGTTTGTATCAAAAAATGATAGTTTAAACTGATATTTGCAATTTTGATGCGGTTTTAGGTACGATATGAGTCGAAGAAGCCGATTTTGACTGGAATCTGTTTAAAATGACAAAAAAAATCCTATTATCAATTCAAGGAAGTGAATTTTTAAGTAGTTATCTGCAGTTTTAATGTAGATTTCAGTTCGCTAAGTTATGAAAATGCATGTTTTGGCTATAATCTTCCGTAAATCAAGGGAGAAAACCAATTATTTGTCCCAAAAGAAGGTGTTTTAATTATATATCTGCATTTCTAAGGTAGATTTGGGTACAATAAGAGGCGAAAAAGCAGATTCTGACTAAGATTTTATCGAAATCGGCAACTATTTGACTCAGAAAGGTTGCCTTACGTCGAAATCTAATAGTTTATTAAGGTTTTCGTTACTAAAATGCCCAAAGACGCCGATTTTGACTAGAATTTGAAAGATATTGACATGAATATATAACTGTTTGTATCAAAAAATGATAGTTTAAACTGATATTTGCAGTTTTGATGCGGTTTTATATACGATATGAATCGAGGAAGCCGATTTTGACTGGATTCTGTTTAAAATGACAAAGAAAAACCTATTATCAATTCAAGGAAGTGAATTTTTAAATAGTTATCTGCAGTTTTAATGTAGATTTCAGTTCGCTAAGTAATGAAAATGCATGTTTTGGCTATAATCTTCCGTAAATCAAGGGCGAAAACCAATTATTTGTCCCAAAAGAAGGTGTTTTAATTATATATCTGCATTTCTAAGGTAGATTTGTGTACAATAAGAGGCGAAAAAGCAGATTCTGACTAAGATTTTATCGAAATCGGCAACTATTTGACTCAGAAAGGTTGCCTTACGTAGAAATCTAATAGTTTATTAAGGTTTTCGTTACTAAAATGCCCAAAGACGCCGATTTTGACTAGAATTTGAAAGATATTGACATGAATATATAACTGTTTGTATCAAAAAATGATAGTTTAAACTGATATTTGCAGTTTTGATGCGGTTTTAGATACGATATGAATCGAGGAAGCCGATTTTGACTGGAATCTGTTTAAAATGACAAAGAAAAACCTATTATCAATTCAAGGAAGTGAATTTTTAAGTAGTTATCTGCAGTTTTAATGTAGATTTCAGTTCGCTAAGTTATGAAAATGCATGTTTTGGCTATAATCTTCCGTAAATCAAGGGCGAAAACCAATTATTTGTCCCAAAAGAAGGTGTTTTAATTATATATCTGCATTTCTAAGGTAGATTTGGGTACAATAAGAGGCGAAAAAGCAGATTCTGACTAAGATTTTATCGAAATCGGCAACTATTTGACTCAGAAAGGTTGCCTTACGTCGAAATCTAATAGTTTATTAAGGTTTTCGTTACTAAAATGCCCAAAGACGCCGATTTTGACTAGAATTTGAAAGATATTGACCTGAATATATAACTGTTTGTATCAAAAAATGATAGTTTAAACTGATATTTGCAGTTTTGATGCGGTTTTAGATACGATATGAATCGAGGAAGCCGATTTTGACTGGAATCTGTTTAAAATGACAAAGAAAAACCTATTATCAATTCAAGGAAGTGAATTTTTAAGTAGTTATCTGCAGTTTTATTGTAGATTTCAGTTCGCTAAGTTATGAAAATGCATGTTTTGGCTATAATCTTCCGTAAATCAAGGGCGAAAACCAATTATTTGTCCAAAAAGAAGGTGTTTTAAGTATATATCTGCATTTCTAAGGAAGATTTGGGTACAATAAGAGGCGAAAAAGCAGATTCTGACTAAGATTTTATCTAAATCGGCAACTATTTGACTCAGAAAGGTTGCCTTACGTCGAAATCTAATAGTTTATTAAGGTTTTCGTTACTAAAATGCCCAAAGACGCCGATTTTGACTAGAATTTGAAAGATATTGACATGAATGTATAACTGTTTGCATCAAAAAATGATAGTTTAAACTGATATTTGCAGTTTTGATGCGGTTTTAGGTACGATATGAGTCGAAGAAGCCGATTTTGACTGGAATCTGTTTAAAATGACAAAGAAAAACCTATTATCAATTCAAGGAAGTGAATTTTTAAGTAGTTATCTGCAGTTTTAATGTAGATTTCAGTTCGCTAAGTTATGAAAATGCATGTTTTGGCTATAATCTTCCATAAATCAAGGGCGAAAACCAATTATTTGTCCCAAAAGAAGTTGTTTTAAATATATATCTGCATTTCTAAGGTAGATTTGGGTACAATAAGAGGCGAAAAAGCGGATTCTGACTAAGATTTTATCGAAATCGGCAACTATTTGACTCAGAAAGGTTGCTTTACGTCGAAATCTAATAGTTTATTGAGATTTTCGTTACTAAAATGCCCAAAGACGCCGATTTTGACTAGAATTTGAAAGATATTGACATGAATATATAACTGTTTGTATCAAAAAATGATAGTTTAAACTGATATTTGCAGTTTTGATGCGGTTTTAGATACGATATGAATCGAAGAAGCCGATTTTGACTGGAATCTGTTTAAAATGACAAAGAAAAACCTATTATCAATTCAAGGAAGTGAATTTTTAAGTAGTTATCTGCAGTTTTAATGTAGATTTCAGTTCGCTAAGTTATGAAAATGCATGTTTTGGCTATAATCTTCCGTAAATCAAGGGCGAAAACCAATTATTTGTCCCAAAAGAAGGTGTTTTAAGTATATATCTGCATTTCTAAGGTAGATTTGGGTACAATAAGAGGCGAAAAAGCAGATTCTGACTAAGATTTTATCGAAATCGGCAACTATTTGACTCAGAAAGGTTGCCTTACGTCGAAATCTAATAGTTTATTAAGGTTTTCGTTACTAAAATGCCCAAAGACGCCGATTTTGACTAGAATTTGAAAGATATTGACATGAATATATAACTGATGTATCAAAAAATGATAGTTTAAACTGATATTTGCAGTTTTGATGCGGTTTTATATACGATATGAATCGAGGAAGCCGATTTTGACTGGATTCTGTTTAAAATGACAAAGAAAAACCTATTATCAATTCAAGGAAGTGAATTTTTAAATAGTTATCTGCAGTTTTAATGTAGATTTCAGTTCGCTAAGTAATGAAAATGCATGTTTTGGCTATAATCTTCCGTAAATCAAGGGCGAAAACCAATTATTTGTCCCAAAAGAAGGTGTTTTAATTATATATCTGCATTTCTAAGGTAGATTTGTGTACAATAAGAGGCGAAAAAGCAGATTCTGACTAAGATTTTATCGAAATCGGCAACTATTTGACTCAGAAAGGTTGCCTTACGTAGAAATCTAATAGTTTATTAAGGTTTTCGTTACTAAAATGCCCAAAGACGCCGATTTTGACTAGAATTTGAAAGATATTGACATGAATATATAACTGTTTGTATCAAAAAATGATAGTTTAAACTGATATTTGCAGTTTTGATGCGGTTTTAGATACGATATGAATCGAGGAAGCCGATTTTGACTGGAATCTGTTTAAAATGACAAAGAAAAACCTATTATCAATTCAAGGAAGTGAATTTTTAAGTAGTTATCTGCAGTTTTAATGTAGATTTCAGTTCGCTAAGTTATGAAAATGCATGTTTTGGCTATAATCTTCCGTAAATCAAGGGCGAAAACCAATTATTTGTCCCAAAAGAAGGTGTTTTAAGTATATATCTGCATTTCTAAGGAAGATTTGGGTACAATAAGAGGCGAAAAAGCAGATTCTGACTAAGATTTTATCTAAATCGGCAACTATTTGACTCAGAAAGGTTGCCTTACGTCGAAATCTAATAGTTTATTAAGGTTTTCGTTACTAAAATGCCCAAAGACGCCGATTTTGACTAGAATTTGAAAGATATTGACATGAATGTATAACTGTTTGTATCAAAAAATGATAGTTTAAACTGATATTTGCAGTTTTGATGCGGTTTTAGGTATGATATGAGTCGAAGAAGCCGATTTTGACTGGAATCTGTTTAAAATGACAAAGAAAAACCTATTATCAATTCAAGGAAGTGAATTTTTATGTAGTTATCTGCAGTTTTAATGTAGATTTCAGTTCGCTCAGTTATGAAAATGCATGTTTTGGCTATAATCTTCCGTAAATCAAGGGCGAAAACCAATTATTTGTCCCAAAAGAAGGTTTTTTAAGAATATATCTGCATTTCTAAGGTAGATTTGGGTACAATAAGAGGCGAAAAAGCAGATTCTGACTAAGATTTTATCGAAATCGGCAACTATTTGACTCAGAAAGGTTGCCTTACGTCGAAATCTAATGGTTCATTAAGGTTTTCGTTACTAAAATGCCCAAAGACGCCGATTTTGACTAGAATTTGAAAGATATTGACATGAATATATAACTGTTTGTATCAAAAAATGATAGTTTAAACTGATATTTGCAGTTTTGATGCGGTTTTAGATACGATATGAATCGAAGAAGCCGATTTTGACTGGAATCTGTTTAAAATGACAAAGAAAAACCTATTATCAATTCAAGGAAGTGAATTTTTAAGTAGTTATCTGCAGTTTTAATGTAGATTTCAGTTCGCTAAGTTATGAAAATGCATGTTTTGGCTATAATCTTCCGTAAATCAAGGGCGAAAACCAATTATTTGTCTCAAAAGAAGGTGTTTTAAGTATATATCTGCATTTCTAAGGTAGATTTGGGTACAATAAGAGGCGAAAAAGCAGATTCTGACTAAGATTTTATCGAAATCGGCAACTATTTGACTCAGAAAGGTTGCCTTACGTCGAAATCTAATAGTTTATTAAGGTTTTCGTTACTAAAATGCCCAAAGACGCCGATTTTGACTAGAATTTGAAAGATATTGACATGAATATATAACTGTTTGTATCAAAAAATGATAGTTTAAACTGATATTTGCAGTTTTGATGCGGTTTTAGGTACGATATGAGTCGAAGAAGCCGATTTTGACTGGAATCTGTTTAAAATGACAAAGAAAAACCTATTATCAATTCAAGGAAGTGAATTTTTAAGTAGTTATCTGCAGTTTTAATGTAGATTTCAGTTCGCTAAGTTATGAAAATGCATGTTTTGGCTATAATCTTCCGTAAATCAAGCGCGAAAACCAATTATTTGTCCCAAAAGAAGGTGTTTTAAGTATATATCTGCATTTCTAAGGTAGATTTGGGTACAATAAGAGGCGAAAAAGCAGATTCTGACTAAGATTTTATCGAAATCGCAACTATTTGACTCAGAAAGGTTGCTTTACGTCGAAATCTAATAGTTTATTAAGGTTTTCGTTACTAAAATGCCCAAAGACGCCGATTTTGACTAGAATTTGAAAGATATTGACATGAATATATAACTGTTTGTATCAAAAAATGATAGTTTAAACTGATATTTGCAGTTTTGATGCGGTTTTAGATACGATATGAATCGAAGAAGCCGATTTTGACTGGAATCTGTTTAAAATGACAAAGAAAAACCTATTATCAATTCAAGGAAGTGAATTTTTAAGTAGTTATCTGCAGTTTTAATGTAGATTTCAGTTCGCTAAGTTATGAAAATGCATGTTTTGGCTATAATCTTCCGTAAATCAAGGGCGAAAACCAATTATTTGTCCCAAAAGAAGGTGTTTTAAGAATATATCTGCATTTCTAAGGTAGATTTGGGTACAATAAGAGGCGAAAAAGCAGATTCTGACTAAGATTTTATCGAAATCGGCAACTATTTGACTCAGAAAGGTTGCCTTACGTCGAAATCTAATAGTTTATTAAGGTTTTCGTTACTAAAATGCCCAAAGACGCCGATTTTGACTAGAATTTGAAAGATATTGACATGAATATATAACTGTTTGTATCAAAAAATGATAGTTTAAACTGATATTTGCAGTTTTGATGCGGCTTTAGATACGATATGAATCGAAGAAGCCGATTTTGACTGGAATCTGTTTAAAATGACAAAGAAAAACCTATTATCAATTCAAGGAAGTGAATTTTTAAGTAGTTATCTGCAGTTTTCAGATTTCAGTTCGCTAAGTTATGAAAATGCATGTTTTGGCTATAATCTTCCGTAAATCAAGGGCGAAAACCAATTATTTGTCCCAAAAGAAGGTGTTTTAAGTATATATCTGCATTTCTAAGGAAGATTTGGGTACAATAAGAGGCGAAAAAGCAGATTCTGACTAAGATTTTATCTAAATCGGCAACTATTTGACTCAGAAAGGTTGCCTTACGTCGAAATCTAATAGTTTATTAAGGTTTTCGTTACTAAAATGCCCAAAGACGCCGATTTTGACTAGAATTTGAAAGATATTGACATGAATGTATAACTGTTTGTATCAAAAAATGATAGTTTAAACTGATATTTGCAGTTTTGATGCGGTTTTAGATACGATATGAATCGAAGAAGCCGATTTTGACTGGAATCTGTTTAAAATGACAAAGAAAAACCTATTATCAATTCAAGGAAGTGAATTTTTAAGTAGTTATCTGCAGTTTTAATGTAGATTTCAGTTCGCTAAGTTATGAAAATGCATGTTTTGGCTATAATCTTCCGTAAATCAAGGGCGAAAAACAATTATTTGTCCCAAAAGAAGGTGTTTTAAGTATATATCTGCATATCTAAGGTAGATTTGGGTACAATAAGAGGCGAAAAAGCAGATTCTGACTAAGATTTTATCGAAATCGACAACTATTTGACTCAGAAAGGTTGCCTTACGTCGAAATCTAATAGTTTATTAAGGTTTTCGTTACTAAAATGCCCAAAGACGCCGATTTTGACTAGAATTTGAAAGATATTTGCATGAATATATAACTGTTTGTATCAAAAAATGATAGTTTAAACTGATATTTGCAGTTTTGATTCGGTTTTAGATACGATATGAATCGAAGAAGCAGATTTTGACTGGAATCTGTTTAAAATGACAAAGAAAAACCTATTATCAATTCAAGGAAGTGAATTTTTAAGTAGTTATCTGCAGTTTTAATGTAGATTTCAGTTCGCTAAGTTATGAAAATGCATGTTTTGGCTATAATCTTCCGTAAATCAAGGGCGAAAACCAATTATTTGTCCCAAAAAAAGGTGTTTTAAGAATATATCTGCATTTCTAAGGTAGATTTGGGTACAATAAGAGGCGAAAAAGCAGATTCTGACTAAGATTTTATCGAAATCGGCAACTATTTGACTCAGAAAGGTTGCCTTACGTCGAAATCTAATAGTTCATTAAGGTTTTCGTTACTAAAATGCCCAAAGACGCCGATTTTGACTAAAATTTGAAAGATATTGACATGAATATATAACTGTTTGTATCAAAAAATGATAGTTTAAACTGATATTTGCAGTTTTGATGCGGTTTTAGGTACGATATGAGTCGAAGAAGCCGATTTTGACTGGAATCTGTTTAAAATGACAAAGAAAAACCTATTATCAATTCAAGGAAGTGAATTTTTAAGTAGTTATCTGCAGTTTTAATGTAGATTTCAGTTCGCTAAGTTATGAAAATGCATGTTTTGGCTATAATCTTCCGTAAATCAAGCGCGAAAACCAATTATTTGTCCCAAAAGAAGGTGTTTTAAGTATATATCTGCATTTCTAAGGTAGATTTGGGTACAATAAGAGGCGAAAAAGCAGATTCTGACTAAGATTTTATCGAAATCGCAACTATTTGACTCAGAAAGGTTGCCTTACGTCGAAATCTAATAGTTTATTAAGGTTTTCGTTACTAAAATGCCCAAAGACGCCGATTTTGACTAGAATTTGAAAGATATTGACATGAATATATAACTGTTTGTATCAAAAAATGATAGTTTAAACTGATATTTGCAGTTTTGATGCGGTTTTAGATACGATATGAATCGAAGAAGCCGATTTTGACTGGAATCTGTTTAAAATGACAAAGAAAAACCTATTATCAATTCAAGGAAGTGAATTTTTAAGTAGTTATCTGCAGTTTTAATGTAGATTTCAGTTCGCTAAGTTATGAAAATGCATGTTTTGGCTATAATCTTCCGTAAATCAAGGGCGAAAACCAATTATTTGTCCCAAAAGAAGGTGTTTTAAGAATATATCTGCATTTCTAAGGTAGATTTGGGTACAATAAGAGGCGAAAAAGCAGATTCTGACTAAGATTTTATCGAAATCGGCAACTATTTGACTCAGAAAGGTTGCCTTACGTCGAAATCTAATAGTTCATTAAGGTTTTCGTTACTAAATGCCCAAAGACGCCGATTTTGACTAGAATTTGAAAGATATTGACATGAATATATAACTGTTTGTATCAAAAAATGATAGTTTAAACTGATATTTGCAGTTTTGATGCGGTTTTAGATACTATATGAATCGAAGAAGCCGATTTTGACTGGAATCTGTTTAAAATGACAAAGAAAAACCTATTATCAATTCAAGGAAGTGAATTTTTAAGTAGTTATCTGCAGTTTTAATGTAGATTTCAGTTCGCTAAGTTATGAAAATGCATGTTTTGGCTATAATCTTCCGTAAATCAAGGGCGAAAACCAATTATTTGTCCCAAAAGAAGGTGTTTTAAGTATATATCTGCATTTCTAAGGTAGATTTGGGTACAATAAGAGGCGAAAAAGCAGATTCTGACTAAGATTTTATCGAAATCTTCAACTATTTGACTCAGAAAGGTTGCCTTACGTCGAAATCTAATAGTTTATTAAGGTTTTCGTTACTAAAATGCCCAAAGACGCCGATTTTGACTAGAATTTGAAAGATATTGACATGAATATATAACTGTTTGTATCAAAAAATGATAGTTTAAACTGATATTTGCAGTTTTGATGCGGTTTTAGGTACGATATGAGTCGAAGAAGCCGATTTTGAATGGAATCTGTTTAAAATGACAAAGAAAAACCTATTATCAATTCAAGGAAGTGAATTTTTAAGTAGTTATCTGCAGTTTTAATGTAGATTTCAGTTCGCTAAGTTATGAAAATGCATGTTTTGGCTATAATCTTCCGTAAATCAAGGGCGAAAACCAATTATTTGTCCCAAAAGAAGGTGTTTTAAGTATATATCTGCATTTCTAAGGTAGATTTGGGTACAATAAGAGGCGAAAAAGCAGATTCTGACTAAGATTTTATCGAAATCGGCAACTATTTGACTCAGAAAGGTTGCCTTACGTCGAAATCTAATAGTTTATTAAGGTTTTCGTTACTAAAATGCCCAAAGACGCCGATTTTGACTAGAATTTGAAAGATATTGACATGAATATATAACTGTTTGTATCAAAAAATGATAGTTTAAACTGATATTTGCAGTTTTGATGCGGCTTTAGATACGATATGAATCGAAGAAGCCGATTTTGACTGGAATCTGTTTAAAATGACAAAGAAAAACCTATTATCAATTCAAGGAAGTGAATTTTTAAGTAGTTATCTGCAGTTTTCAGATTTCAGTTCGCTAAGTTATGAAAATGCATGTTTTGGCTATAATCTTCCGTAAATCAAGGGCGAAAACCAATTATTTGTCCCAAAAGAAGGTGTTTTAAGTATATATCTGCATTTCTAAGGTAGATTTGGGTACAATAAGAGGCGAAAAAGCAGATTCTGACTAAGGTTTTATCGAAATCGACAACTATTTGACTCAGAAAGGTTGCCTTACGTCGAAATCTAATAGTTTATTAAGGTTTTCGTTACGAAAATGCCCAAAGACGCCCATTTTGACTAGAATTTGAAAGATATTGACATGAATATATAACTGTTTGTATCAAAAAATGATAGTTTAAACTGATATTTGCAGTTTTGATGCGGTTTTAGATACGATATGAATCGAAGAAGCCGATTTTGACTGGAATCTGTTTAAAATGACAAAGAAAAACCTATTATCAATTCAAGGAAGTGAATTTTTAAGTAGTTATCTGCAGTTTTAATGTAGATTTCAGTTCGCTAAGTTATGAAAATGCATGTTTTGGCTATAATCTTCCGTAAATCAAGGGCGAAAAACAATTATTTGTCCCAAAAGAAGGTGTTTTAAGTATATATCTGCATATCTAAGGTAGATTTGGGTACAATAAGATTCGAAAAAGCAGATTCTGACTAAGATTTTATCGAAATCGACAACTATTTGACTCAGAAAGGTTGCCTTACGTCGAAATCTAATAGTTTATTAAGGTTTTCGTTACTAAAATGCCCAAAGACGCCGATTTTGACTAGAATTTGAAAGATATTTGCATGAATATATAACTGTTTGTATCAAAAAATGATAGTTTAAACTGATATTTGCAGTTTTGATTCGGTTTTAGATACGATATGAATCGAAGAAGCAGATTTTGACTGGAATCTGTTTAAAATGACAAAGAAAAACCTATTATCAATTCAAGGAAGTGAATTTTTAAGTAGTTATCTGCAGTTTTAATGTAGATTTCAGTTCGCTAAGTTATGAAAATGCATGTTTTGGCTATAATCTTCCGTAAATCAAGGGCGAAAACCAATTATTTGTCCCAAAAGAAGGTGTTTTAAGAATATATCTGCATTTCTAAGGTAGATTTGGGTACAATAAGAGGCGAAAAAGCAGATTCTGACTAAGATTTTATCGAAATCGGCAACTATTTGACTCAGAAAGGTTGCCTTACGTCGAAATCTAATAGTTCATTAAGGTTTTCGTTACTAAAATGCCCAAAGACGCCGATTTTGACTAGAATTTGAAAGATATTGACATGAATATATAACTGTTTGTATCAAAAAATGATAGTTTAAACTGATATTTGCAGTTTTGATGCGGTTTTAGATACTATATGAATCGAAGAAGCCGATTTTGACTGGAATCTGTTTAAAATGACAAAGAAAAACCTATTATCAATTCAAGGAAGTGAATTTTTAAGTAGTTATCTGCAGTTTTAATGTAGATTTCAGTTCGCTAAGTTATGAAAATGCATGTTTTGGCTATAATCTTCCGTAAATCAAGGGCGAAAACCAATTATTTGTCCCAAAAGAAGGTGTTTTAAGTATATATCTGCATTTCTAAGGTAGATTTGGGTACAATAAGAGGCGAAAAAGCAGATTCTGACTAAGATTTTATCGAAATCGGCAACTATTTGACTCAGAAAGGTTGCCTTACGTCGAAATCTAATAGTTTATTAAGGTTTTCGTTACTAAAATGCCCAAAGACGCCGATTTTGACTAGAATTTGAAAGATATTGACATGAATATATAACTGTTTGTATCAAAAAATGATAGTTTAAACTGATATTTGCAGTTTTGATGCGGTTTTAGGTACGATATGAGTCGAAGAAGCCGATTTTGAATGGAATCTGTTTAAAATGACAAAGAAAAACCTATTATCAATTCAAGGAAGTGAATTTTTAAGTAGTTATCTGCAGTTTTAATGTAGATTTCAGTTCGCTAAGTTATGAAAATGCATGTTTTGGCCATAATCTTCCGTAAATCAAGGGCGAAAACCAATTATTTGTCCCAAAAGAAGGTGTTTTAAGTATATATCTGCATTTCTAAGGTAGATTTGGGTACAATAAGAGGCGAAAAAGCAGATTCTGACTAAGATTTTATCGAAATCGGCAACTATTTGACTCAGAAAGGTTGCCTTACGTCGAAATCTAATAGTTTATTAAGGTTTTCGTTACTAAAATGCCCAAAGACGCCGATTTTGACTAGAATTTGAAAGATATTGACATGAATATATAACTGTTTGTATCAAAAAATGATAGTTTAAACTGATATTTGCAGTTTTGATGCGGCTTTAGATACGATATGAATCGAAGAAGCCGATTTTGACTGGAATCTGTTTAAAATGACAAAGAAAAACCTATTATCAATTCAAGGAAGTGAATTTTTAAGTAGTTATCTGCAGTTTTCAGATTTCAGTTCGCTAAGTTATGAAAATGCATGTTTTGGCTATAATCTTCCGTAAATCAAGGGCGAAAACCAATTATTTGTCCCAAAAGAAGGTGTTTTAAGTATATATCTGCATTTCTAAGGTAGATTTGGGTACAATAAGAGGCGAAAAAGCAGATTCTGACTAAGGTTTTATCGAAATCGACAACTATTTGACTCAGAAAGGTTGCCTTACGTCGAAATCTAATAGTTTATTAAGGTTTTCGTTACGAAAATGCCCAAAGACGCCCATTTTGACTAGAATTTGAAAGATATTGACATGAATATATAACTGTTTGTATCAAAAAATGATAGTTTAAACTGATATTTGCAGTTTTGATGCGGTTTTAGATACGATATGAATCGAAGAAGCCGATTTTGACTGGAATCTGTTTAAAATGACAAAGAAAAACCTATTATCAATTCAAGGAAGTGAATTTTTAAGTAGTTATCTTCAGTTTTAATGTAGATTTCAGTTCGCTAAGTTATGAAAATGCATGTTTTGGCTATAATCTTCCGTAAATCAAGGGCGAAAACCAATTATTTGTCCCAAAAGAAGGTGTTTTAAGTATATATCTGCATTTCTAAGGTAGATTTGGGTACAATAAGAGGCGAAAAAGCAGATTCTGACTAAGATTTTATCGAAATCGGCAACTATTTGACTCAGAAAGGTTGCCTTACGTCGAAATCTAATAGTTTATTAAGGTTTTCGTTACTAAAATGCCCAAAGACGCCGATTTTGACTAGAATTTGAAAGATATTGACATGAATATATAACTGTTTGTATCAAAAAATGATAGTTTAAACTGATATTTGCAGTTTTGATGCGGCTTTAGATACGATATGAATCGAAGAAGCCGATTTTGACTGGAATCTGTTTAAAATGACAAAGAAAAACCTATTATCAATTCAAGGAAGTGAATTTTTAAGTAGTTATCTGCAGTTTTCAGATTTCAGTTCGCTAAGTTATGAAAATGCATGTTTTGGCTATAATCTTCCGTAAATCAAGGGCGAAAACCAATTATTTGTCCCAAAAGAAGGTGTTTTAAGTATATATCTGCATTTCTAAGGTAGATTTGGGTACAATAAGAGGCGAAAAAGCAGATTCTGACTAAGGTTTTATCGAAATCGACAACTATTTGACTCAGAAAGGTTGCCTTACGTCGAAATCTAATAGTTTATTAAGGTTTTCGTTACGAAAATGCCCAAAGACGCCCATTTTGACTAGAATTTGAAAGATATTGACATGAATATATAACTGTTTGTATCAAAAAATGATAGTTTAAACTGATATTTGCAGTTTTGATGCGGTTTTAGATACGATATGAATCGAAGAAGCCGATTTTGACTGGAATCTGTTTAAAATGACAAAGAAAAACCTATTATCAATTCAAGGAAGTGAATTTTTAAGTAGTTATCTGCAGTTTTAATGTAGATTTCAGTTCGCTAAGTTATGAAAATGCATGTTTTGGCTATAATCTTCCGTAAATCAAGGGCGAAAAACAATTATTTGTCCCAAAAGAAGGTGTTTTAAGTATATATCTGCATATCTAAGGTAGATTTGGGTACAATAAGAGGCGACAAAGCAGATTCTGACTAAGATTTTATCGAAATCGACAACTATTTGACTCAGAAAGGTTGCCTTACGTCGAAATCTAATAGTTTATTAAGGTTTTCGTTACTAAAATGCCCAAAGACGCCGATTTTGACTAGAATTTGAAAGATATTTGCATGAATATATAACTGTTTGTATCAAAAAATGATAGTTTAAACTGATATTTGCAGTTTTGATTCGGTTTTAGATACGATATGAATCGAAGAAGCAGATTTTGACTGGAATCTGTTTAAAATGACAAAGAAAAACCTATTATCAATTCAAGGAAGTGAATTTTTAAGTAGTTATCTGCAGTTTTAATGTAGATTTCAGTTCGCTAAGTTATGAAAATGCATGTTTTGGCTATAATCTTCCGTAAATCAAGGGCGAAAACCAATTATTTGTCCCAAAAGAAGTTGTTTTAAGAATATATCTGCATTTCTAAGGTAGATTTGGGTACAATAAGAGGCGAAAAAGCAGATTCTGACTAAGATTTTATCGAAATCGGCAACTATTTGACTCAGAAAGGTTGCCTTACGTCGAAATCTAATAGTTCATTAAGGTTTTCGTTACTAAAATGCCCAAAGACGCCGATTTTGACTAGAATTTGAAAGATATTGACATGAATATATAACTGTTTGTATCAAAAAATGATAGTTTAAACTGATATTTGCAGTTTTGATGCGGTTTTAGATACTATATGAATCGAAGAAGCCGATTTTGACTGGAATCTGTTTAAAATGACAAAGAAAAACCTATTATCAATTCAAGGAAGTGAATTTTTAAGTAGTTATCTGCAGTTTTAATGTAGATTTCAGTTCGCTAAGTTATGAAAATGCATGTTTTGGCTATAATCTTCCGTAAATCAAGGGCGAAAACCAATTATTTGTCCCAAAAGAAGGTGTTTTAAGTATATATCTGCATTTCTAAGGTAGATTTGGGTACAATAAGAGGCGAAAAAGCAGATTCTGACTAAGATTTTATCGAAATCGCCAACTATTTGACTCAGAAAGGTTGCCTTACGTCGAAATCTAATAGTTTATTAAGGTTTTCGTTACTAAAATGCCCAAAGACGCCGATTTTGACTAGAATTTGAAAGATATTTGCATGAATATATAACTGTTTGTATCAAAAAATGATAGTTTAAACTGATATTTGCAGTTTTGATTCGGTTTTAGATACGATATGAATCGAAGAAGCAGATTTTGACTGGAATCTGTTTAAAATGACAAAGAAAAACCTATTATCAATTCAAGGAAGTGAATTTTTAAGTAGTTATCTGCAGTTTTAATGTAGATTTCAGTTCGCTAAGTTATGAAAATGCATGTTTTGGCTATAATCTTCCGTAAATCAAGGGCGAAAACCAATTATTTGTCCCAAAAGAAGGTGTTTTAAGTATATGTCTGCATTTCTAAGGTAGATTTGTGTACAATAAGAGGCGAAAAAGCAGATTCTGACTAAGATTTTATCGAAATCGGCAACTATTTGACTCAGAAAGGTTGCCTTACGTCGAAATCTAATAGTTCATTAAGGTTTTCGTTACTAAAATGCCCAAAGACGCCGATTTTGACTAGAATTTGAAAGATATTTGCATGAATATATAACTGTTTGTATCAAAAAATGATAGTTTAAACTGATATTTGCAGTTTTGATTCGGTTTTAGATACGATATGAATCGAAGAAGCAGATTTTGACTGGAATCTGTTTAAAATGACAAAGAAAAACCTATTATCAATTCAAGGAAGTGAATTTTTAAGTAGTTATCTGCAGTTCTAATGTAGATTTCAGTTCGCTAAGTTATGAAAATGCATGTTTTGGCTATAATTTTCCGTAAATCAAGGGCGAAAACCAATTATTTGTCCCAAAAGAAGGTGTTTTAATTATATATCTGCATTTCTAAGGTAGATTTGGGTACAATAAGAGGCGAAAAAGCAGATTCTGACTAAGATTTTATCGAAATCGGCAACTGTTTGACTCAGAAAGGTTGCCTTACGTCGAAATCTAATAGTTTATTAAGGTTTTCGTTACTAAAATGCCCAAAGACGCCGATTTTGACTAGAATTTGAAAGATATTGACAGTAGATGTATAGTGCCGATATAAGCAACAAAAACCGTACATAACCTCAATTTCCTAACCCCCCCGCAGCGGGGGCCCCCCGCGCGTGGCGTCCTAGTGTCCCCCCTGTCTACCAGAGTGCGCTCCGCCCCCCACCCAGCTTGTGTAGCGTCCTGTTTTGCCCCGGTTCCGCCCGTCGCTGCTAGATGTCGCGCGCTTGTGTCGCCAGCTTGTGTAGCGTCCTGTTTTGCCCCGGTTCCGCCCGTCGCTGCTAGATGTCGCGCGCTCCGACCGTCGTAGGCCCCCCCGGTAGAGGGCGGTGACGGTGCGGCGCGGTGACGCGGTGGATCGGGAGGATAATTAAATAAACTTGAATTTTAATACATTTTATTTTATTTTATTTATAAAATTGGTCTGGCGAGGAGTTTCTTCTTCTTTTTATGTCGATTCAGTCGACCATCCCATTGTTCCTGTTCCTTGCGTTGTTCTTCTTCCCGTTCCCGGAGGAAATCTAAATACGAAGTGCACTCCTCGCCGTCCCACTCCGTCGACCACCCACCCGGGTACTCCTGCTGCTCCTTTGTTTCTTTTGATCCACCGGGTTGCTCCTGCTGCTGGTGATGTTCCCTTGTCGTTTCATGTCGTACCGGGAATTCTAACCCCCGGTACTCTTTGTGTGATTTGAATATGTGACGCCCTAAGCGATGCGCCAACATAATATGCGACTTGTCATACGGACAAACCGCGATTTTTTCTAGAACAAAACAAAGTATGATATGTAGCGTTTCCTATAAAACACACATTTTTTTTTAAACAAAACTTCCAAAAAGGGGGGTTATCAAATAATTTTAAAAATTGTTTTTTAAGTTATACGCGCATACCAAAATTCACGTTTCAATTCACTGTCATTTAAATGTAAGTGTATTATTGTCAAAAGGGCAAACTGCAATTTTTTAGTACAAAAAATAAACAAAAATATGTATATATTTCGCGTTTTCCCCATAAAACGCACATTTTTGAAACAAAACTTTCAGTAATTTTAAAAATTGTTTATTTTTTAAAAGCCAAAATTCCCTATTCACTGTCATTTAAAAGATATTAAAAACGCTCAATTTAATTCGATTATTATTGTCAAAAAGGCAAACTGCAATTTTTTAGTACAAAAAATAAAACATTTTTGAAACAAATTTAAAAATTGTTTATTTTTTAAAAGCCAAAATTCCCTTTTCCATTCACTGTCATTTAAAAGCTATTAAAAACACTCAATTTAAATCGGTTATTATGCAACGTAAAAAAGATGAGTATCATATTTTAAAACAGGTAGAAACTAACCAAAAAAGTGATAACCCAAACTGAAACCCACAAGAAAAGACGCGCACTGTATAAAGGTAATTAAAATATAAAACTTACCAGTTGTAGGGTCGTAGGGAAATGGACATCGCACTTCTGTATTCATTGCACTGAAAATAGTCTATAATACACATGCAACGTATTTATACACATGCACTCCCTTCCATGGTTGAATTAAAAGTCGAAAGGTCTTCTACCCACAAGCACCAACGCCGATTTGAATAGACGCGATGTTGTCGCCAGACAACCGTGCAGGTAGAAGTCTCAAGGTCAACACGCTTTCACACGGGAACGCAACCGTTTCGGACGTTGGACGAACGTATGTTGCCGCAAAAGATCAAGGCCAACTTGCTTTCATTTTTTACAATCTCCGTATGGGATGTGGAATTTCAAAACGCGCCGAGTCTAAATGTCAAGTTGTTTTGCTTGTTGAGAATAATAATTAATTGCCCCCTTTATATTTGCTCCGTGGGATTAACGTAATGGGAAAAATTTGTTGCAACGCATGTGGAGGTGTCTTCGTTTGTTAACTTTTAGAAAGTATTCTCGCACCGTATAAATACATCTCATTTTTCTCTGTTTTGTCAGTAGTTGTTTTTGGTATTATTCGTGCAACGTGGAAGCTAACTTAGTGGTTTGGTGTTCGTACAAAAAAGCAGTAAGTACCTTTTTTATTGTCTTATTTTAATTCTTTAACATTTGTTATTATTTTATAAAGTTCCTAAAGATCATCTTAGTACTCTCAACCCGTAACCGCAAATAGAATAGCAGCAATCTTAAGCGTAAGTTTTTTTTATTTTTTTAATTTTGAGATAAAATAATTAATAATAATTTATAGATGGACTTAAGTCAACTGAATCAAACCTGTCTTGCAGAAGGTGATTTTGAGCAGCCGATTGTCAAACTGCATGAATTGCCGATAGGCGTTCCGTTTAAAATTACTAGAGCCAAAATTGTTAATACAAAATTTGGCAATTCCGTGTTGCTGCAATTAGAAAATTCCGTAGTATTTCTTCCTACTCGCGTGACAGAAGCTTTCCGTCCGAGACTAGAACACTTTGCGTCGGGGCAGTACAAACTGGTCTACGAGGGATCCAAAGATATTGGAAAGCCCAACTCTTTAAAGAAATTCAAAATAATTCAAAATTAATCAACATATTATACAGGGTAAGTCTTATTTACTGTTATATATTTAATAAACCACGATGCGCGTAAAGCAGATCATTCATAGAGGGCAAATCTTAATTTTAACCTTACAAAAATTAAAAAAGCATATTTCCGACAAGTTCACTCTTAGAGATAGTGATGTGTGGCTTAGGAGACTAAATAAAAATATTGAATCTTGCAACCAAATCGTTTCTAACGAAAAGGATTTATCTATTGGGTTAAAAAGAAAATTACAAACTACAATTCAACATCTGAAAGCTATTAGAAAAATTATTCTTAATTATCAACATAAGCATTTTGGATTGGGATTACAAAGTAGTAGCCGCGAGACAAACACAAATGAAATGGTTGTATGGGAATCGGTAGCGTCGTGTTTCCAGGGAAGAGTTCAGACTGGTGTCATAATTAATTTACTTCATAAAGATTTAATTCAATTTTTAAACGATTCTCGTCCAATATTTCAACAAAAAATTAGTCAAATTTTAAAGAAATTTTTATTGCTGAAAGTAAATACCACATTTTGCGGTGAATTTATTAAGGCAAAAAATGATGTCCAAGGCGAAGTTGATGTTAAATATCTGAGTACCGGAAATGCTGTAGTTGATTTAGGAACAGAATTGAATGATTGGTTTGTTGAAAATGTGCAAGATAAAATTTTAAATCAAATGTCAGAGTTTCAGGAACGTGATTCCGGGTGGGCTTTAAATAATATTATTTATTTAGAGATTAACATTAATAAATTTGAAATGGGTAACGGGTCATCCTTCGTTGAGTTGCCTAAAGAAATTGCGAATAAAAGGGCTTGTATTAACATTAGAAATGACGATCAAGCGTGTTTTTATTGGTCAGTTGTATGCGGACTCTTTCCAGCACGTTTTCGTCAGTATTTACCCTCTTCATATCCATACTACAAAAGTGTTTTGAAAACTGAAAATTTACAAACACCTATGGAAATGAATAAAATAAGCAAATTTGAAAAAGACAATGATATTTCCATCAATGTTTATATCTTAGAGCTTAATAAAAATGAAAAAACTAGTTTTTATTCCGTGTTACCTGCACGATTAACAAAAGAAAAACGCGAAAAACATTCAAATTTGTTGTTAATACAAAATAAATATTATCCAAAAGTTAATGATTTTGATCCTGATCCGCAAGATAATGATTATGAAGAAATAAAATATCACTATTGTTACATTAAAAATTTGTCTCGATTAGTTTCCTCACAGCTCAGTAAATATAATCACAAGAAATACATTTGCGATAGGTGTTTGAATTATTTCAATAACGAAACTCGTCTACATGACCACGAAACAATATGTTCCAGTTTCAATGAGTATAAAGTGTCTTTTCCCAAATATGATTACGTTGAATTTCGAAACCATATATATAAACAAAGGACTCCGTTTGTAATTTACGCCGATTTTGAGAGTCAATTGAGAAAAGTAAATTTGAAAATTTCAGATAAAACCTCGAAATACCAAAAGCACGAAGCTTACAGTGCTGCATATTACTTTAAATGTTCTTATGATGATTCAATATCATTTTTCAAAAGTTATCGTGGTCTAGATTGTATTGATTGGTTCGTGGAGGAAATATCTAATTTATCAAAATTTGTTCGTTCAAAATTTAAGGATATTATACCAATGGATAGTGAAATTAGTCTAGATCAAAGGTCGAGTCATTGTCATATTTGTGAAAAACCTTTTTTAAAAGAAGATGTTATTGTTCGTGACCATGATCATTTTACTGGTAAATTTAGAGGTTTTGCCCATCAGGCTTGTAATTTAAATTTTAAAAAAATATTTGTAGTGCCCGTAGTATTCCAGAACCTTTCTGGATACGATAGCCACTTCCTGCTTCCGGTTTTAGCAAAAAAAAGCTATGTATCCATAGTTCCGGTTAATAAGGAAAAATACATCTCTTTTACATATTTCGAACCTGATTATAACATAAAATTTAGATTTATAGATTCGTTTAGATTTTTGGGAGCATCTCTGGATAATTTAGTTTCCAGTATGGATAAAAATGAACTATATATTTTAAGAAAAGAATTTTCCGATCTCGACGAATCAAAATTAAATTTACTGTCGCAAAAAGGTATTTTTTGTTACGATTACATCGACCATATAGACAAATTAAATGAAACAACTTTACCCCCGATTGAAGAATTCTATAATAAATTAAGTGAAAGCAATATTAGTGAAGAAAAATATTCCCACGCACAAAGTGTTTGGCAGTCGTTTGAAATAAAAAATTTAGGCGAGTATTCAGATTTGTATTTAAAAACCGACGTTATTCTTCTGGCAGATATATTCGAAAATTTTCGAAAAACTTGTATGGCAACACACGTTTTGGATCCGGCGTGGTATTTCAGTATGCCCGGGTATACATGGGATTGCATGCTTAGATTCACAAAATGTCGTTTAGAACTTTTGCGCGACATTGACCAAATTATGTTTATCGAGCGGGCTATACGAGGTGGAATTTCGGTGTGTGTTGGTAGATATGCGGAGGCCAACAATAAATATATGCCCAACTACGATTCATCCAGGGATGATTCCTATATCATGTACTTTGACGTCAATAACCTCTATGGCAAGGCCATGTGCGAGCCTCTTCCTTACGGAGGATTCGACTGGATGTCTCATCAAGAGATTGATTCATTTAATGTCATGAACATTCCAGATGAATCTTCCCAAGGATATATCCTAGAGGTAGACCTGGAATACCCGCAGAAATTACATGACACACATAGAGATTTTCCATTTTGTGCCGAACATCGAGTGCCCCCCAATTCAAAGTTACCAAAACTAATGACTACTTTGTATAATAAAGAAAAATACGTCATACACTATCGCAATTTAAAACAGGCTCTCAAAAACGGTCTCGTACTAAAGAAAATTCACAAAATATTAAAATTTAACCAATCTCGTTGGTTGAAATGTTATATCGATTATAATAATAAATTAAGAACCCAAGCAAAGACAAAATTTGGTATAAATTTATACAAATTGTTTAATAATGCCGCTTACGGTAAAACAATGGAAAACATTCGCAAGCATCGTATTGTTAAATTTGTTAAAGCGTGGGATGGTCGCTACGGTGCGAAAAATTTAATTTCTAGTCCTAGATTTCACAGTAGAACCATACTTGATAACAATTTGTTGCTTATAGAATTAAAAAAATCGGAACTTTGCTTTAATAAGCCACTTTATATTGGAATGTCCATATTGGATTTGTCGAAAACGACCATGTACGAGTTTCATTATAATTACATGCTTCCAAATTTGGGTCCCGAAAAATGTAAAATTCAATACATGGATACGGACAGTTTCATTTATAATATCAAATGTTATGACGCATATGAAAGCGTTATTAAGGCCGATTTAACAAAATTTGACATGTCTGATTATCCTAATGACAATCCCTATAATATACCGCAAATCAACAAAAAGGTTTTGGGGTTGATGAAGGATGAGACTAATGGCACCATCATTAGTCATTATGCTGGGTTAAGGTCGAAAATGTATACTTTCAAAATTTTAACGGGTTCGGTAGTTAAAAAGTCAAAGGGTATTCAGTACAATATTGTAAAAAATAAAATTTCATTTGATGACTACGTAGAATGCTTAACAAATTTTAGGGAAAAGTACGCCACTCAACGAACCATTCGTTCATACACTCACAATGTATTTAGCATCGAACAAACAAAAGTTGCCTTGAGTCCTTTAGACGATAAACGTTATCTTTTGCCGAATTCATATGAAACGCTTCCGTGGGGACATTATAAAGTGCCGTAATTATTTTTTAATATATTTTTGTTACAGATTATGGTCAAACAACTTACATTAGAAAGCCTTTGTATTATAACAATTTGCGAAAATATTAGGTGTAGTGCTGATTTTTTGCGTGAGTCACCTTTGCCTTGGAAACTAACGATACTAATATTTAAATATTATTCGAAATATAGATGGAGGTACCTTAAACAACTAGCGCTCCAGTCTGATGGCAATTCTTTATTAAATTTAGAATTCATTCTGTTGAATAAGAGATTTGGATCGTCTTACAGAAATAGCATTTTGGCAACTCCAACCATTGATTTTGACGGAGAATCCGCTTACTGTTTATGGGTCAGTTATTACAGGATAAAATATTCGGAAATTTTAGTTTGTAAATCTTGTCACTTTATATTTCAAGTAGTTAAAAAATTTAAAAAGAAAAATTTTAGACTTTTATTGGATCACTATCATTTACAGCTGGATATAAATAATTTGAATGATGTATATCACGATAAACAATTTTGGTGTCAAAGCTGCATTGAAGAAGTTTTGTTCACTGTAGAAACTGAAGATGAATGTAATTTAATGCTTCACAATGAGAGGAAATATGGAAAAAAGTTACGCTTTTCTGATAGTCCATTGAACTATTAATACTGTGGTTTTATTATAACATATGTAACTGTAGATAAGACTTTTATGTATTGATTGTATTCCATTGTATTGCAACAAGAATAAACATGTATATATTTAGACGCTATTTTCTTTTTTACCACCACCACAACACCGCATAATAATTACACAGAAGTTTGTAATTGTATAATTTATTTATTATATACATTATTACTATTTTACAATTTCGTTAAATGCTAAATTATTAAATTGTTCTAGTTTTCTTTTGCACTCTTGAGCTTGCATCCGCGCCACTTGCAAGTCTGTATTAAAAAGCGCAATTTGTGTTTCAATTTCGTTGATATTGCACTCTAATCCCGACAACTGAGACGCCAAGTTTCTTTTTAAATTGAATGCCTCACAAATGACACTTTTTTCTCTACCGTCCGTGAACACTTCGAGCCAATCAGCGGATGACGTTGGAGCTGCAAACGCTTCACTTGTGGTAGTTTTCTTCTTCTTCTTGCGGGATACGACCGACGCACTTTGTTTTCGTTTGGTCGCAGATTTTTTGGTTTGTTGCTCTACAGGAACGAAGCTGGACGGGAGCACTTCTGATGAAGGAAATTGCAACTCGAAATTTTCCAATAAATTATACAATTTGTTGGATGTCACAATTTTCTCTTGAGCCATCATATACACGTATTTATGTCAGAACTTCTAAATCGAGACTAAATTTATTTCAAAACGTCTACGTTGTCTACCCACGAATCGTGCGACTTATCCAATCCCAACCAGCGCACGAGAACCATATTGCCTCGTCTGCGCAACACCTTTTCGACGAGATATAAGTCCGGGTTAACTGTCTTCTGCAATTCTTCTTCATAAAATCCGCCCATTATGGGTTTACCCTGCATATCTTGAAGCAAATACGTTACGGGGTTAGTAACCCGTACTTTAACAATTTTAAACAATTCCGTGGTCCAATTCGGTGTATAACCTTTGTTGAAAACGTGCTTGACTTTGCTGATTCTAACGATGTCGCCGACTTTAAGTTTACGAGGACCGAATATTTTTATGCTACTATACGCGGTTTTCAAAATTCTCTTTTCGTTGCTCTTACTCACATCGATGGGTTTCGTACCCGTCGTTCTATGTTTTGTGTTATTGTATTCATCAACGATAGAGGCGAGCACATCGATCCATTTGTACGTCCCGCGTAAAGAAAAATGTCGAAACAATTTCTCTTTGAGGGTACGTATCACCCGTTCGACAATTGAGGCCTTTTTTATGCTATACGTACTATAGTGGTTAATTTTATGCTTATCCACAAGTTTCAGAAACGTGTCGTTGTAAAATTCTTTACCGAGATCCGTTTGCAAGTTTTGAGGGTGCCGTCCGTCCTTGAGAATTTTGGAAAACGCCTTGGCGACTTCGACCCCGGTTTTGGTTTTCAACGGGCGACACCATACATATTTTGAGAAACAGTCTATCACAACCAGCACGAATTTAAAATTTCTGTTTTGTTTGCTGTAGCAATCTAATTGGGCCAGATCCGCTTGCCACAGGTCATCCATCCCTCGTATTATAGTCCGGCGGCGAGCATAATTTCTGCGTGCCGGCTTGTGCAGTTCTCGAACCAGTTGTACCTTCTCTTTATTCATAATGTGTGTTCGGTTGCGATGGAGGATTTAAAACCCTTTGTTTCAATACCTTCATTATATTCTCATTTTCGTTCGTAAGTCGCTCCATTTTGGTTACAATATCATGAAATTGCTGTGACAAAACGGCGACTTTTGTCATGTGCTTTTCCAAATCTTTCTTTGCGCTCATTTCGCTTAGCTTTTGGTGGAAAACTTCGCGAAACTGCATAATTTCATTTTCGAGTGTAGTGCTACTCATTTTCAGTTGTTCTTCAAGACGCGAGAATTTAGTAGTAGATGTATAGTGCCGATATAAGCAACAGAAACCGTACATAACCTCAATTTCCTAACCCCCCCGCAGCGGGGGCCCCCCGCGCGTGGCGTCCTAGTGTCCCCCCTGTCTACCAGAGTGCGCTCCGCCCCCCACCCAGCTTGTGTAGCGTCCTGTTTTGCCCCGGTTCCGCCCGTCGCTGCTAGATGTCGCGCGCTTGTGTCGCCAGCTTGTGTAGCGTCCTGTTTTGCCCCGGTTCCGCCCGTCGCTGCTAGATGTCGCGCGCTCCGACCGTCGTAGGCCCCCCCGGTAGAGGGCGGTGACGCGGGGGATCGAGTCGTCGGTAAACAAGTCGAGTGACTTATACAGAGTGTCTCAATAATCACGGTTTAATAAAAGAAAAACTATAGATACAATAGTAAATATTTATTAGCTCATATGTAGACAACGTAATGCTTCGTACAAGCGGTGTTTCTGGTCCATGAGATTTTCTACTTCATCGCGGTCGAGGATAATTTCGTCGCCATGATCCCGTTTCAGTATCAACTCACAGCTCTCTTCTTCGTTCGAATAGGTCACCTCGATACTGCTCCCGATGTAGACTGTTATGTCGTTCCAGAACATGATTTCTCCCACCTCGTCCTCCAGAAAGAACAAAAAATCCCAAAAATCCTGGACTTGAAAATCTATGTGCTTGTTCTTGAAGATGAAACGGACACCTGAATTCTTTATTTCGAAAATCGTGTTTTCATCGATAGTGACCACTTTGTTACACATTGTGACAAACAGACTGACTTCGGTATCAAATTCAAATGTACTTATATATCAACAACCCCCCACTATCGGTGTAATTAAGAGAGATATTTACATTTAGTCAATTTGAATAAGCATTTTGCCAAAAGAAGCAAACAAGCGCACGTAGTTACATATAGCGCACGTATCACCCGTTCGACAATTGAGGCCTTTTTTATGCTATACGTACTATAGTGGTTAATTTTATGCTTATCCACAAGTTTCAGAAACGTGTCGTTGTAAAATTCTTTACCGAGATCCGTTTGCAAGTTTTGAGGGTGCCGTCCGTCCTTGAGAATTTTGGAAAACGCCTTGGCGACTTCGACCCCGGTTTTGGTTTTCAACGGGCGACACCATACATATTTTGAGAAACAGTCTATCACAACCAGCACGAATTTAAAATTTCTGTTTTGTTTGCTGTAGCAATCTAATTGGGCCAGATCCGCTTGCCACAGGTCATCCATCCCTCGTATTATAGTCCGGCGGCGAGCATAATTTCTGCGTGCCGGCTTGTGCAGTTCTCGAACCAGTTGTACCTTCTCTTTATTCATAATGTGTGTTCGGTTGCGATGGAGGATTTAAAACCCTTTGTTTCAATACCTTCATTATATTCTCATTTTCGTTCGTAAGTCGCTCCATTTTGGTTACAATATCATGAAATTGCTGTGACAAAACGGCGACTTTTGTCATGTGCTTTTCCAAATCTTTCTTTGCGCTCATTTCGCTTAGCTTTTGGTGGAAAACTTCGCGAAACTGCATAATTTCATTTTCGAGTGTAGTGCTACTCATTTTCAGTTGTTCTTCAAGACGCGAGAATTTAGTAGTAGATGTATAGTGCCGATATAAGCAACAGAAACCGTACATAACCTCAATTTCCTAACCCCCCCGCAGCGGGGGCCCCCCGCGCGTGGCGTCCTAGTGTCCCCCCTGTCTACCAGAGTGCGCTCCGCCCCCCACCCAGCTTGTGTAGCGTCCTGTTTTGCCCCGGTTCCGCCCGTCGCTGCTAGATGTCGCGCGCTTGTGTCGCCAGCTTGTGTAGCGTCCTGTTTTGCCCCGGTTCCGCCCGTCGCTGCTAGATGTCGCGCGCTCCGACCGTCGTAGGCCCCCCCGGTAGAGGGCGGTGACGCGGGGGATCGAGTCGTCGGTAAACAAGTCGAGTGACTTATACAGAGTGTCTCAATAATCACGGTTTAATAAAAGAAAAACTATAGATACAATAGTAAATATTTATTAGCTCATATGTAGACAACGTAATGCTTCGTACAAGCGGTGTTTCTGGTCCATGAGATTTTCTACTTCATCGCGGTCGAGGATAATTTCGTCGCCATGATCCCGTTTCAGTATCAACTCACAGCTCTCTTCTTCGTTCGAATAGGTCACCTCGATACTGCTCCCGATGTAGACTGTTATGTCGTTCCAGAACATGATTTCTCCCACCTCGTCCTCCAGAAAGAACAAAAAATCCCAAAAATCCTGGACTTGAAAATCTATGTGCTTGTTCTTGAAGATGAAACGGACACCTGAATTCTTTATTTCGAAAATCGTGTTTTCATCGATAGTGACCACTTTGTTACACATTGTGACAAACAGACTGACTTCGGTATCAAATTCAAATGTACTTATATATCAACAACCCCCCACTATCGGTGTAATTAAGAGAGATATTTACATTTAGTCAATTTGAATAAGCATTTTGCCAAAAGAAGCAAACAAGCGCACGTAGTTACATATAGCGGGATTAAAATAGTTTTTCGATCTGCCGAGATGTTGTATTCGTTACCGCAATTGTCGTTAACGCCGCCGCTGGTGTTATTGGAATTCTTGATAGCGATCGTTTGCCATTCGCCGTGGTCTTCGTAGCTCCGGTTCGCGAAAACGAAACGTACCTTGTAATTTAAATACGGCTTATCTGCGGTAGTGTTATTCGACAATGTCACGCTAAAAGTTTGTAGCTTGTCGATTCCGTTGACCTGAGCGAGTTGCATACGCGTCCACGTATCGGGCTAAATGCACCGATTATTATGATTTTTGAAACAAACGAACGCTTCAATCACATCCTTAGGTTTATGTATATAGAAAACGTTTTGTACCACAGCCGACAACAAAACAAAGTGAGCACTTAACAAAACCATGTTTCTAGCCCGAATGAATCTATCCTAGATCTCGGTAACTGCTTTTATAACACTCAAACAATAATGACATTTATTCTGGGGAGGTGCCGGGCCGTCGATATGCATTTTGCTGTCCGGTCTGTTATAGTGAACAAAGCAGGGCAAATGAGTTTGCAATTCAAAATTGTTGCGATGTCGTACTGGTAACTTATGCCACATATTTAACAAATCGTGCGGTCTCACATGCTCCAAAAAATGTTGCACAGGAATCAATTCAAGTTGATCGGTATCCAAGCTTCTAAAATCGTCGAAGAAAACTAACTTCTTATTCATTGTTGTGAAAGATCGATAACTTTCTTAACAAATCTCTAATTTGTTTAAAGACACTCTCTGTGGGACAATTAATTGCGACAAGACTCAAGTCTATTTCACCGACTCTCGTTAATTTATTCAAAAATTCGTTGTATTCGTAATACGTTTTCTCTTTGAAAAAATACAAATGTCCGTTGGTGTATCGAAACGCGCCCGACAAATCGTCGGGCAGACCCGGAAACAGTTCCGTAGTAAAACCGTGTTCACTCGCACTCAAAGAACACTCGTCTATTTCTGCATAGTAGCGTTTACCGTAAAATATATACGTTCGACCGCCATACGTATTAAAAATAGCGTTCACTGTTTTACCCGCAGGCACACCCAGTCCCTGGATGCTTTGTCGGTCGCCCACTACCGTGAAACTCGGGAAGTGAAGTAAATAAAACGAATCACCGGTGACTACCAAAAGTTGTCCGTTGGGTCTCTGGTAGATATGCGAAATAGGAGCGTAAATAGGGACATAATCTGATATCATTTTAGGTTCCATGTAGACTTTATCACCTAATCTTATTATCCAAACCCATTTGTCGTAAAATAGATACATATGATGGTTAGACGTAACCAAAAATATGTGGATGGATTTACGTGACACAAATCTGGTACTTTTGTTTCGTTTTTCCCTATCGGAGGTTTCGTAGTTGTGGTAGTAGTGGTAGTTGATGTTGTTGTAGTCGGAGTTGTTACGCGGGCGGTGGTTGTGGTTTTTTTACCATATAAACGTTGAAGACCTGCAACATCGTCGTATGACAATGTCTTAGAATTTAAGCTATACCAAGGGTACATAATGGCATTGCGATCGTTACTGTGCGCCAAACCCAACGTATGTCCAATTTCGTGGAACAACACAGTAAACAAGCTCGTTTTTCCTCCGGGCGCAGGCACTTCTAAACCGTAGTACCAATCTTCGGATTTATCCAAATGAACTTCCACGCACTCTTGTTGTTGATTTGGAAAAAATGCATGTCCTAATATGTTACCCCTTCCGTCAAAAGCAAAAGGACAGGATTCGTTCCCTTTACATCTTATGCTTTGTCTGTGGGTAGTATATTTGTCAGACATCAAAATCATTATATCCGGCTCTGAGTAATTTAAGAAAAAATTTAAATTTGATTCATCACTCCATATTTTAAAAACCTCGGTTGCCAGCACTTTTAACTCTTGATAGTGACTGGGCGGTACTTGAATATACCAATTTAAATCCGTTTTCTGCCATCGCGAAACAGTCGTGAAGGCATTTTCTATTACACCACATCGGGGTTTATTTATTAGTTCGACGGTTTCGTTATTAAGAGTACCATCCACCGGTAAATTATAGAAATCCTGAAAATCCATTAGGGCACGTTGCAAACTCGACGCATTGATCTGCGTTAAAGATTCGTTGTCGTTAGGTGAAAGGAATCCGAATTTTTGTAAATATTCAATCACACCTTCCTCGGGCAGCGCGGCGACTATCGTCGACACGTCCGAACAGGTAGTAAAGACAGCGTAGCATAGCAACAAGACTCTCATCTCGTTCAAGGTCAGTAAAATACTAAAATGTATTCGGTTCCTAGCTAATCTTTTATAGGTAAAATAACAAAGAGAAGTGATGAACCAAACGCTTTTAGTCGCTATTTTGCGTGAGATGACGCAGAATATTACTCGAGAAAGGGAACGAAAAAAGAATTATACTTCAATAGATTACAGTTTCGCAGTTTGTATTCATATCATAGCATTAGCGTGCTTTATTTTTACTTGTAAATGTATTATTAATTTTTTTGGATTGAAATAAAAAGTCTTATTTAAATAAAGAAAGTTTTATTTCATACAGGGATCCTTGAATACAACCAATTATATAAAAGGGCAGAATTTCTCAACGCGCACATGCGCAGTCTTCCTCCGGAGTGAAACATGCAATGGGCGTGATCCGGTTGAAATTTCGGCGGATTCAACCAATTATCATCATCGAATTTCTCCACGTTAATGACTCTGCATGCGACATCCTCCTGATCCATTTTCGACATTAAAAATTCCATTTTTGATCTTCCTCTCACGTATATCAAGTCAGCATTTTCTATCAGTAGTCCGATCAACGTATCAATGTCGGAATATTGAACAAAACCAGAACTGTATTTGAGACCGTGATGATATTGTTCGAGCCAGCGTACCGTTCTTTTTTCTGCACCGGTCAACGTGCAATATTCACGCGGCGGTTTCAAAACGTAATGACTAATTTGACATCCATTGTAGACAGCCATTTCTTTAACGACAAATCCATCTTCTAACTGGAAGCCTTGAATATCTACCGCAACGATGCGCATTTTTAATATGACTGGTTAAGATTAGGTTCCTCCGGCGGTATTTATGTTAGATTTCGAACAATCTCGCTGAGCGGTAGTTGTTCCACGATACAATCGTGAATGATGATGCAATAGGCACGTGTATTCGCGGGAAATCCCTTTTTTGCTTCGATGTCTAACTTTACGTCGACAGTGCTGGATTTTACACTGTCGTTTCTTCGAGAACAGTCAATGACGAAAATCGCGCAGTTTTTGAAAGCCATATAGTCAAGCAACGCAGTTTTTTCCTCACATCCCTTATAACTGGGGTAGAAATCCGTGTAATTGTGATGCGCTTCCACGAAGTCATTCTTTTCAAAATCTAATCGTAAACGTTCGTGAGGGTAATATTCTCCGTTTAGTGTTAATCTTATATCCGTTACGTCGACGTGATCGAAAAGCGTCGCATTTTTCGCTTCGTTGTCTTTGCGATTTGTTTGAAAAGCGACTATTACGTATCGGGGGCTTTCGATAGCCGCGCACGTCTTGACAGACCAAATTTCTTTGGTAGAGCCCGCGGTTAGGGCAGGATATTCATGAAGTTCCCATCGTCTATAGGGTATCAATATGAGTTGATCTAATCTAATCGATTTCAGCAGAGCCAATTTGATTTCGTCGTTTGGAAATATGTGCTTGACCCTAAGATCGACACTATCAATTTTTAATTCCGCCGTTGTTTTAATTGCACTGGCCGCAACACCGCCCATTGGTTTAATTATCATACAATTTTTGTCATGTCTGGCTCTTACCAATCTTATGGTTTGTTTTCCACAAGTTATCATATTATAATCATTAAATATGTTTAAAAAGTGTCGTAACGGGATTCGCATGCTAAAATGTCCATTTTCTGTATCGTGAATCGCATTTTCAGGGAAATTCCAGCCCGAAATATCTAGATGCGATGAGTCATCTTTCGAGTAACATAGATAACCTCTAATCGTACTAACTATACCCGGATCACGCACGCTATCCACTTCTTTCCCATTCAGCTCGTACGATACAGTTTCAAAAAAAAATGCTCCTGCATTGTTTACAAATTGCACTTGGTCGGTTCCCGTGAGACGTTTCAGCGATCCCTTAATGCAAATAGCAGCGTCGTACATAAGCAGCCAGGCATCTCCTTGATTGATCGTGATCTCAATGGTGTCGTTGTTCAAAAAAGATTTCACAAAGGGATGATAGGTGCGGGTCTCCACGCGCTGGATAGATTCATCAAATTTTGGCTTTCTGTGTATGTCGAATATTTGATTCGATAACATCGTAGCCCAGTGATCGGAGAAATTGTTTGTTGCTCAATGTAAGACGACCTTTACGGATACGCCTCGGTTTTGTTACTAACCCTACCGTTTGAATGTTCGCTTTTTTATATTCACCAGCGTCTCCGATTGAGTTGAAAATCAACATTACGTTAATTTTTTAAGTTCCAATCTAATGATGATTTCTTCACCTCGGAAATTAACCAACTCAAAGTTTTGATCCAGAACCTGTAGGGTAATGTTGTAGATTTGTCGTTTGTTTACTGGCAAGTACGTTAGATATTTAGGAGTTTCGTCGATGGCGTACCCCGGATCGACGGACAAGGCAAACTCGTAAATTGTGTGCGAAGGTCTGTCGTTGTAGAACGCTCCAGACGTTATGTTACTATCTACATGTATCGTTCGCACTTTTATTATATCCACGGGTAAATCTGAGGAATGCATAATATTGGGCTCCAAAATTTTCTGTGAAAACCCCAATAATTTTCCGATACTGTCCGAGTGTTGTTTAAAGTTTACCCCGTATACGGGGCTGTAGATTTCACACTTTATCGTATTATTGTTGGGTTTGATTGATATCTCCTCTATTAACTTTGGGATCGTATTCTTCTCTTCCTTATTTTTTGGCAGATGTTCGTTAATGTAGGTTTCAATGTCGCTAATTTCATAGGACCCGGTCGGAATTTCAATTACGTTTTCTTTATTGTTACCATCGAAGTAGTAAAATTTATTCGAACCCTTATCTATGTTGGGAATGTTGTTGTAAGAGTGGAATCCAATCACCGCTAAACCGTACTCTACATCTTCATCCAACTGCAGCGGATTGACAAAGTCGATGGATAATGTCGACGTGTTCCCTTTTAACGTAAATATGATCGACATGTTGACTGCTTATAGGTCCGCGATTTCAGTCCTTTTTATAGAGAAATTGCAAACACAAATGACCGCAATTGTATTGCGTAAACTTTTGATATCTATCGTGATTATAGTAGATATTGGCGCTGTTGCCGAAATATTTAACAAGTTCCGCGGGTGGTTTAAGGTTACCGAAACTGTCAAAATACTCAACATCGTTTCCCTTCCTCTTTTTGTATGCTACCCAGTGGGTTCCTCTATTTCGACGAACATCCAAATTTACGATTCCGCATTCTTGCGATCTGATTCGACGGGGTAAACTATCTCGCATAAAAACACCCCTGAAGTGAGGAATTTTTAATTTGCGCGCCAGAGATATTAAATCGACGTCGTATAGAGCCCTTCTGGGTAGCTTTATTGGGAGTTTTTTTGTTTCTTCAGATAAAGACCGAATCCGCCGCGCGGACTCTTTTTCAAGAATAGACCCGATCCCTTTTTTCCAATCTCTTCCATAGCTCGGTTATGGCGGTTGTCCTCTTCGAGTTTCTTTCGTGCGTTTTTCGCATCGATGACAGTTTTAGCGATAGCAGCGGCTCCGCCCGAGAGCGAACCTAAAGCCCCTAGCGCTCCTAATAACGGTAAAAGTGGTAAAATACCGCCCGATTTTGATTCGAACGGTATAATTCTAGGTACCCTAATTTTTTTACGTCCTCCCGCTTTTCTTACAGCGGCTCTGCCAGCTCGAAGCGCTTCCAGTGCCGATCTTCTAAGCATTTTAGGGTTATCGATATGAAACAATTGTTTCTTCTTTAATGCATTGCGAACCTTTTTCACGACACCCTGTCGAAACGAAACAGAGGGACGCCGTTGTTGACCCATACCGAGCTTACGTTTAGTTTTCATAGTCGCGGTGACAAAGAATGCGGCAGCTTTTTCACCAAACTTTGCGTCTTTAGATTTTACTCGCTGCCACGCACGCGTTTCCAATTCTTTATCCGCTTTATGACGTTCGTCTAACGATTTGTTTTGCGAATAGGCAATGTCGTGTACCTTACACGCAGCGTCCAAAGGATTCACCCCGCTATCGCCTCGGTTCAAGCGTTTTTCCAATTTTGTACCGGGACCGCAAAACTGGTAACCCGGAATGTGTACTTCAAAAGGTAACTTGTTAATAAGCGTGTTAACGAGACCACTTCCGGACGCGAAGCATAACATACTAATTAAAGGAAATTGCTTGTGTCGTATATATATATACGAGGTGTCTCGAATAAACATTGTAGTCATGCGGGTGGTGCAGCAGAAACTCAAGCTCCCCATCGATAATTTAGATTTGGTTTGCGGAGATGGTTTCTTTAACAAAAGCAAACACGGTCAACTGCTACCCAATTCATTTAGGGCGGTGTTTTGCGGACCTAGCGGTTGCGGCAAAACCAACACCATGTTAGCGCTACTCTTTAACCCCAACGGGGCAAGTTTCGAAAATGTTTACGTCTACTCAAAGTCGTTGTATCAACCAAAATATCAACTGTTATCTCGCGTATTGAGCAATGTCAAAGGAGTTGGATATTATCCCTACAGTGAAAGAGACTCGATAATCGACCCCAGCGACGCGAAAGAGAATTCTCTGTTTATTTTCGACGACGTGGCGTGCGACAAGCAAGATAAAATTCGCGAGTATTTTTCGATGTGCCGACACAAGGCCATCGACGCTATTTATCTCTGTCAGACATACTCCAAGGTACCCAAGCAATTGATACGTGACAATTGCAATATTGTCGCGTTGTTTAAACAGGATGACATGAATTTACGTCACGTTTATGATGAACATGTCTCACCCGACGTTTCATACGACACGTTTAAACAAATTTGTTCCGAGTGCTGGAAAGAAAAGTACGGCTGTTTGATAATTGTCAAAGATTTCGACGTAAAAAACGGACGCTACCGCAAGGGTTTCGACAAATATATAAAAGTCGATATTTAATTGTCGATAGAAACAGTCATGAAGGCGACGTCCGCCGACATCGCCGACGCGGCGCTAAAAAAAAAAGTAAACGAGTTGTCTAGATCTATTCGAAAGAAGTATTTAACATTAAAATTGGGTAAGAGCGAAGAGGATGCGTCAATTCGGAAGCTTTTCAAACCCGTCAGCGAGCCGCTAGAACGTATAGCAAAAATAAAGCTATCACCGTCACCGGCAGAAATAAAAACTGAACGTCGAGGTGTCAAGCGGGAACACAAAAAGGAACCGAACGAAGAAACAAAAAATAAGGTTAACGTATCATTTTTGCCTATGGAAGAAATTCAGGAAACGCCGGATCCCAATAAGAGCGTTGAGATGCAAAATATCGATGAGGAGGAAGATGATGTGTTTGACACATCGAGCGTGGCCAACGCATCCCTTCAATCATACCTGGAACAATATCCAGAAATTTCCCATTCATATATTCAAAATTTATGGGTAAAATCGCCCGACACCGATATTGTTTACGGACCCGTTTACGACAAAATATCATCCAAATGGTTTCTCGGCAATAAATCGCTGGATTTTCATCAAGGATCTGGCGATATTATTGTAGACGGCGAGAGATATTCCGGTACCCGCGGCTTGTATAATTTGGTGTTTTTAAAAGATCCCATAGCATACACAAAAGACGATTTGGCACAATATAAAAAAATAATGGAGGCTACCCAGGTGCACAGGGACGCGATCGGACGTCTGAAAGGCGCTTCGACTGTACCAAAATATACCAAGGTCATCCGACCCTTAATAAAATCTCAGTCGCGTTCGTACTCGTACAGCGGTCAAGGTTATAATATGCGTTATAATGACGCTCCTACTGAATATGTATACTGGGACGACGTCAATGAACTCGTAGAGCGTCTGAAATTACTAATCGCGTCGAAACACGCAGGCAACACGTCTCATGATAACGAAATAGTTTCAATCGTTGAAGAGCTAAAAGAATCAGGTTTTATACGTTAGTTTAACGATGAGTCTGGACAAGTTTGGACGTTCTAGCGCGCTGCGCTCTAAACGACCCTTCACTAATACTGTGATTAGAAGCGCCCTCGACTATATGCCAGACGGAAACGTCAATATGAACAATTTAAAAATTTGCAATGTCCAAACGCCTAGCGATGACGGTGACGTGGCTAACAAAAAATATGTGGATGAGACAAGTAATTTATTAAAAATTGCATTGAGAAAGATTATTGGACAGAAACTCGAAGCGTACACGAAAAGATTACAAATTGAAGACAAAACTAAATTCTCGCGTCTTGAAGAACAACTGAAAATGAGTAGCACTACACTCGAAAATGAAATTATGCAGTTTCGCGAAGTTTTCCACCAAAAGCTAAGCGAAATGAGCGCAAAGAAAGATTTGGAAAAGCACATGACAAAAGTCGCCGTTGTGTCACAGCAATTTCATGATATTGTAACCAAAATGGAGCGACTTACGAACGAAAATGAGAATATAATGAAGGTATTGAAACAAAGGGTTTTAAATCCTCCATCGCAACCGAACACACATTATGAATAAAGAGAAGGTACAACTGGTTCGAGAACTGCACAAGCCGGCACGCAGAAATTATGCTCGCCGCCGGACTATAATACGAGGGATGGATGACCTGTGGCAAGCGGATCTGGCCCAATTAGATCGCTACAGCAAACAAAACAGAAATTTTAAATTCGTGCTGGTTGTGATAGACTGTTTCTCAAAATATGTATGGTGTCGCCCGTTGAAAACCAAAACCGGGGTCGAAGTCGCCAAGGCGTTTTCCAAAATTCTCAAGGACGGACGGCACCCTCAAAACTTGCAAACGGATCTCGGTAAAGAATTTTACAACGACACGTTTCTGAAACTTGTGGATAAGCATAAAATTAACCACTATAGTACGTATAGCATAAAAAAGGCCTCAATTGTCGAACGGGTGATACGTACCCTCAAAGAGAAATTGTTTCGACATTTTTCTTTACGCGGGACGTACAAATGGATCGATGTGCTCGCCTCTATCGTTGATGAATACAATAACACAAAACATAGAACGACGGGTACGAAACCCATCGATGTGAGTAAGAGCAACGAAAAGAGAATTTTGAAAACCGCGTATAGTAGCATAAAAATATTCGGTCCTCGTAAACTTAAAGTCGGCGACATCGTTAGAATCAGCAAAGTCAAGCACGTTTTCAACAAAGGTTATACACCGAATTGGACCACGGAATTGTTTAAAATTGTTAAAGTACGGGTTACTAACCCCGTAACGTATTTGCTTCAAGATATGCAGGGTAAACCCATAATGGGCGGATTTTATGAAGAAGAATTGCAGAAGACAGTTAACCCGGACTTATATCTCGTCGAAAAGGTGTTGCGCAGACGAGGCAATATGGTTCTCGTGCGCTGGTTGGGATTGGATAAGTCGCACGATTCGTGGGTAGACAACGTAGACGTTTTGAAATAAATTTAGTCTCGATTTAGAAGTTCTGACATAAATACGTGTATATGATGGCTCAAGAGAAAATTGTGACATCCAACGAATTGTATAATTTATTGGAAAATTTCGAGTTGCAATTTCCTTCATCAGAAGTGCTCCCGTCCAGCTTCGTTCCTGTAGAGCAACAAACCAAAAAATCTGCGACCAAACGAAAACAAAGTGCGTCGGTCGTATCCCGCAAGAAGAAGAAGAAAACTACCACAAGTGAAGCGTTTGCAGCTCCAACGTCATCCGCTGATTGGCTCGAAGTGTTCACGGACGGTAGAGAAAAAAGTGTCATTTGTGAGGCATTCAATTTAAAAAGAAACTTGGCGTCTCAGTTGTCGGGATTAGAGTGCAATATCAACGAAATTGAAACACAAATTGCGCTTTTTAATACAGACTTGCAAGTGGCGCGGATGCAAGCTCAAGAGTGCAAAAGAAAACTAGAACAATTTAATAATTTAGCATTTAACGAAATTGTAAAATAGTAATAATGTATATAATAAATAAATTATACAATTACAAACTTCTGTGTAATTATTATGCGGTGTTGTGGTGGTGGTAAAAAAGAAAATAGCGTCTAAATATATACATGTTTATTCTTGTTGCAATACAATGGAATACAATCAATACATAAAAGTCTTATCTACAGTTACATATGTTATAATAAAACCACAGTATTAATAGTTCAATGGACTATCAGAAAAGCGTAACTTTTTTCCATATTTCCTCTCATTGTGAAGCATTAAATTACATTCATCTTCAGTTTCTACAGTGAACAAAACTTCTTCAATGCAGCTTTGACACCAAAATTGTTTATCGTGATATACATCATTCAAATTATTTATATCCAGCTGTAAATGATAGTGATCCAATAAAAGTCTAAAATTTTTCTTTTTAAATTTTTTAACTACTTGAAATATAAAGTGACAAGATTTACAAACTAAAATTTCCGAATATTTTATCCTGTAATAACTGACCCATAAACAGTAAGCGGATTCTCCGTCAAAATCAATGGTTGGAGTTGCCAAAATGCTATTTCTGTAAGACGATCCAAATCTCTTATTCAACAGAATGAATTCTAAATTTAATAAAGAATTGCCATCAGACTGGAGCGCTAGTTGTTTAAGGTACCTCCATCTATATTTCGAATAATATTTAAATATTAGTATCGTTAGTTTCCAAGGCAAAGGTGACTCACGCAAAAAATCAGCACTACACCTAATATTTTCGCAAATTGTTATAATACAAAGGCTTTCTAATGTAAGTTGTTTGACCATAATCTGTAACAAAAATATATTAAAAAATAATTACGGCACTTTATAATGTCCCCACGGAAGCGTTTCATATGAATTCGGCAAAAGATAACGTTTATCGTCTAAAGGACTCAAGGCAACTTTTGTTTGTTCGATGCTAAATACATTGTGAGTGTATGAACGAATGGTTCGTTGAGTGGCGTACTTTTCCCTAAAATTTGTTAAGCATTCTACGTAGTCATCAAATGAAATTTTATTTTTTACAATATTGTACTGAATACCCTTTGACTTTTTAACTACCGAACCCGTTAAAATTTTGAAAGTATACATTTTCGACCTTAACCCAGCATAATGACTAATGATGGTGCCATTAGTCTCATCCTTCATCAACCCCAAAACCTTTTTGTTGATTTGCGGTATATTATAGGGATTGTCATTAGGATAATCAGACGTGTCAAATTTTGTTAAATCGGCCTTAATAACGCTTTCATATGCGTCATAACATTTGATATTATAAATGAAACTGTCCGTATCCATGTATTGAATTTTACATTTTTCGGGACCCAAATTTGGAAGCATGTAATTATAATGAAACTCGTACATGGTCGTTTTCGACAAATCCAATATGGACATTCCAATATAAAGTGGCTTATTAAAGCAAAGTTCCGATTTTTTTAATTCTATAAGCAACAAATTGTTATCAAGTATGGTTCTACTGTGAAATCTAGGACTAGAAATTAAATTTTTCGCACCGTAGCGACCATCCCACGCTTTAACAAATTTAACAATACGATGCTTGCGAATGTTTTCCATTGTTTTACCGTAAGCGGCATTATTAAACAATTTGTATAAATTTATACCAAATTTTGTCTTTGCTTGGGTTCTTAATTTATTATTATGATCGATATAACATTTCAACCAACGAGATTGGTTAAATTTTAATATTTTGTGAATTTTCTTTAGTACGAGACCGTTTTTGAGAGCCTGTTTTAAATTGCGATAGTGTATGACGTATTTTTCTTTATTATACAAAATGATCATGGTCACGAACAATAACATCTTCTTTTAAAAAAGGTTTTTCACAAATATGACAATGACTCGACCTTTGATCTAGACTAATTTCACTATCCATTGGTATAATATCCTTAAATTTTGAACGAACAAATTTTGATAAATTAGATATTTCCTCCACGAACCAATCAATACAATCTAGACCACGATAACTTTTGAAAAATGATATTGAATCATCATAAGAACATTTAAAGTAATATGCAGCACTGTAAGCTTCGTGCTTTTGGTATTTCGAGGTTTTATCTGAAATTTTCAAATTTACTTTTCTCAATTGACTCTCAAAATCGGCGTAAATTACAAACGGAGTCCTTTGTTTATATATATGGTTTCGAAATTCAACGTAATCATATTTGGGAAAAGACACTTTATACTCATTGAAACTGGAACATATTGTTTCGTGGTCATGTAGACGAGTTTCGTTATTGAAATAATTCAAACACCTATCGCAAATGTATTTCTTGTGATTATATTTACTGAGCTGTGAGGAAACTAATCGAGACAAATTTTTAATGTAACAATAGTGATATTTTATTTCTTCATAATCATTATCTTGCGGATCAGGATCAAAATCATTAACTTTTGGATAATATTTATTTTGTATTAACAACAAATTTGAATGTTTTTCGCGTTTTTCTTTTGTTAATCGTGCAGGTAACACGGAATAAAAACTAGTTTTTTCATTTTTATTAAGCTCTAAGATATAAACATTGATGGAAATATCATTGTCTTTTTCAAATTTGCTTATTTTATTCATTTCCATAGGTGTTTGTAAATTTTCAGTTTTCAAAACACTTTTGTAGTATGGATATGAAGAGGGTAAATACTGACGAAAACGTGCTGGAAAGAGTCCGCATACAACTGACCAATAAAAACACGCTTGATCGTCATTTCTAATGTTAATACAAGCCCTTTTATTCGCAATTTCTTTAGGCAACTCAACGAAGGATGACCCGTTACCCATTTCAAATTTATTAATGTTAATCTCTAAATAAATAATATTATTTAAAGCCCACCCGGAATCACGTTCCTGAAACTCTGACATTTGATTTAAAATTTTATCTTGCACATTTTCAACAAACCAATCATTCAATTCTGTTCCTAAATCAACTACAGCATTTCCGGTACTCAGATATTTAACATCAACTTCGCCTTGGACATCATTTTTTGCCTTAATAAATTCACCGCAAAATGTGGTATTTACTTTCAGCAATAAAAATTTCTTTAAAATTTGACTAATTTTTTGTTGAAATATTGGACGAGAATCGTTTAAAAATTGAATTAAATCTTTATGAAGTAAATTAATTATGACACCAGTCTGAACTCTTCCCTGGAAACACGACGCTACCGATTCCCATACAACCATTTCATTTGTGTTTGTCTCGCGGCTACTACTTTGTAATCCCAATCCAAAATGCTTATGTTGATAATTAAGAATAATTTTTCTAATAGCTTTCAGATGTTGAATTGTAGTTTGTAATTTTCTTTTTAACCCAATAGATAAATCCTTTTCGTTAGAAACGATTTGGTTGCAAGATTCAATATTTTTATTTAGTCTCCTAAGCCACACATCACTATCTCTAAGAGTGAACTTGTCGGAAATATGCTTTTTTAATTTTTGTAAGGTTAAAATTAAGATTTGCCCTCTATGAATGATCTGCTTTACGCGCATCGTGGTTTATTAAATATATAACAGTAAATAAGACTTACCCTGTATAATATGTTGATTAATTTTGAATTATTTTGAATTTCTTTAAAGAGTTGGGCTTTCCAATATCTTTGGATCCCTCGTAGACCAGTTTGTACTGCCCCGACGCAAAGTGTTCTAGTCTCGGACGGAAAGCTTCTGTCACGCGAGTAGGAAGAAATACTACGGAATTTTCTAATTGCAGCAACACGGAATTGCCAAATTTTGTATTAACAATTTTGGCTCTAGTAATTTTAAACGGAACGCCTATCGGCAATTCATGCAGTTTGACAATCGGCTGCTCAAAATCACCTTCTGCAAGACAGGTTTGATTCAGTTGACTTAAGTCCATCTATAAATTATTATTAATTATTTTATCTCAAAATTAAAAAAATAAAAAAAACTTACGCTTAAGATTGCTGCTATTCTATTTGCGGTTACGGGTTGAGAGTACTAAGATGATCTTTAGGAACTTTATAAAATAATAACAAATGTTAAAGAATTAAAATAAGACAATAAAAAAGGTACTTACTGCTTTTTTGTACGAACACCAAACCACTAAGTTAGCTTCCACGTTGCACGAATAATACCAAAAACAACTACTGACAAAACAGAGAAAAATGAGATGTATTTATACGGTGCGAGAATACTTTCTAAAAGTTAACAAACGAAGACACCTCCACATGCGTTGCAACAAATTTTTCCCATTACGTTAATCCCACGGAGCAAATATAAAGGGGGCAATTAATTATTATTCTCAACAAGCAAAACAACTTGACATTTAGACTCGGCGCGTTTTGAAATTCCACATCCCATACGGAGATTGTAAAAAATGAAAGCAAGTTGGCCTTGATCTTTTGCGGCAACATACGTTCGTCCAACGTCCGAAACGGTTGCGTTCCCGTGTGAAAGCGTGTTGACCTTGAGACTTCTACCTGCACGGTTGTCTGGCGACAACATCGCGTCTATTCAAATCGGCGTTGGTGCTTGTGGGTAGAAGACCTTTCGACTTTTAATTCAACCATGGAAGGGAGTGCATGTGTATAAATACGTTGCATGTGTATTATAGACTATATTCAGTGCAATGAATACAGAAGTGCGATGTCCATTTCCCTACGACCCTACAACTGGTAAGTTTTATATTTTAATTACCTTTATACAGTGCGCGTCTTTTCTTGTGGGTTTCAGTTTGGGTTATCACTTTTTTGGTTAGTTTCTACCTGTTTTAAAATATGATACTCATCTTTTTTACGTTGCATAATAACCGATTTAAATTGAGTGTTTTTAATAGCTTTTAAATGACAGTGAATGGAAAAGGGAATTTTGGCTTTTAAAAAATAAACAATTTTTAAATTTGTTTCAAAAATGTTTTATTTTTTGTACTAAAAAATTGCAGTTTGCCTTTTTGACAATAATAATCGAATTAAATTGAGCGTTTTTAATATCTTTTAAATGACAGTGAATAGGGAATTTTGGCTTTTAAAAAATAAACAATTTTTAAAATTACTGAAAGTTTTGTTTCAAAAATGTGCGTTTTATGGGGAAAACGCGAAATATATACATATTTTTGTTTATTTTTTGTACTAAAAAATTGCAGTTTGCCCTTTTGACAATAATACACTTACATTTAAATGACAGTGAATTGAAACGTGAATTTTAGTATGCGCGTATAACTTAAAAAACAATTTTTAAAATTATTTGATAACCCCCCTTTTTGGAAGTTTTGTTTAAAAAAAAAATGTGTGTTTTATAGGAAACGCTACATATCATACTTTGTTTTGTTCTAGAAAAAATCGCGGTTTGTCCGTATGACAAGTCGCATATTATGTTGGCGCATCGCTTAGGGCGTCACATATTCAAATCACACAAAGAGTACCGGGGGTTAGAATTCCCGGTACGACATGAAACGACAAGGGAACATCACCAGCAGCAGGAGCAACCCGGTGGATCAAAAGAAACAAAGGAGCAGCAGGAGTACCCGGGTGGGTGGTCGACGGAGTGGGACGGCGAGGAGTGCACTTCGTATTTAGATTTCCTCCGGGAACGGGAAGAAGAACAACGCAAGGAACAGGAACAATGGGATGGTCGACTGAATCGACATAAAAAGAAGAAGAAACTCCTCGCCAGACCAATTTTATAAATAAAATAAAATAAAATGTATTAAAATTCAAGTTTATTTAATTATCCTCCCGATCCACCGCGTCACCGCGCCGCACCGTCACCGCCCTCTACCGGGGGGGCCTACGACGGTCGGAGCGCGCGACATCTAGCAGCGACGGGCGGAACCGGGGCAAAACAGGACGCTACACAAGCTGGCGACACAAGCGCGCGACATCTAGCAGCGACGGGCGGAACCGGGGCAAAACAGGACGCTACACAAGCTGGGTGGGGGGCGGAGCGCACTCTGGTAGACAGGGGGGACACTAGGACGCCACGCGCGGGGGGCCCCCGCTGCGGGGGGGTTAGGAAATTGAGGTTATGTACGGTTTTTGTTGCTTATATCGGCACTATACATCTACTTTTAGTTTTGTCTTCAATTTGTAATCTTTTCGTGTACGCTTCGAGTTTCTGTCCAATAATCTTTCTCAATGCAATTTTTAATAAATTACTTGTCTCATCCACATATTTTTTGTTAGCCACGTCACCGTCATCGCTAGGCGTTTGGACATTGCAAATTTTTAAATTGTTCATATTGACGTTTCCGTCTGGCATATAGTCGAGGGCGCTTCTAATCACAGTATTAGTGAAGGGTCGTTTAGAGCGCAGCGCGCTAGAACGTCCAAACTTGTCCAGACTCATCGTTAAACTAACGTATAAAACCTGATTCTTTTAGCTCTTCAACGATTGAAACTATTTCGTTATCATGAGACGTGTTGCCTGCGTGTTTCGACGCGATTAGTAATTTCAGACGCTCTACGAGTTCATTGACGTCGTCCCAGTATACATATTCAGTAGGAGCGTCATTATAACGCATATTATAACCTTGACCGCTGTACGAGTACGAACGCGACTGAGATTTTATTAAGGGTCGGATGACCTTGGTATATTTTGGTACAGTCGATGCGCCTTTCAGACGTCCGATCGCGTCCCTGTGCACCTGGGTAGCCTCCATTATTTTTTTATATTGTGCCAAATCGTCTTTTGTGTATGCTATGGGATCTTTTAAAAACACCAAATTATACAAGCCGCGGGTACCGGAATATCTCTCGCCGTCTACAATAATATCGCCAGATCCTTGATGAAAATCCAGCGATTTATTGCCGAGAAACCATTTGGATGATATTTTGTCGTAAACGGGTCCGTAAACAATATCGGTGTCGGGCGATTTTACCCATAAATTTTGAATATATGAATGGGAAATTTCTGGATATTGTTCCAGGTATGATTGAAGGGATGCGTTGGCCACGCTCGATGTGTCAAACACATCATCTTCCTCCTCATCGATATTTTGCATCTCAACGCTCTTATTGGGATCCGGCGTTTCCTGAATTTCTTCCATAGGCAAAAATGATACGTTAACCTTATTTTTTGTTTCTTCGTTCGGTTCCTTTTTGTGTTCCCGCTTGACACCTCGACGTTCAGTTTTTATTTCTGCCGGTGACGGTGATAGCTTTATTTTTGCTATACGTTCTAGCGGCTCGCTGACGGGTTTGAAAAGCTTCCGAATTGACGCATCCTCTTCGCTCTTACCCAATTTTAATGTTAAATACTTCTTTCGAATAGATCTAGACAACTCGTTTACTTTTTTTTTTAGCGCCGCGTCGGCGATGTCGGCGGACGTCGCCTTCATGACTGTTTCTATCGACAATTAAATATCGACTTTTATATATTTGTCGAAACCCTTGCGGTAGCGTCCGTTTTTTACGTCGAAATCTTTGACAATTATCAAACAGCCGTACTTTTCTTTCCAGCACTCGGAACAAATTTGTTTAAACGTGTCGTATGAAACGTCGGGTGAGACATGTTCATCATAAACGTGACGTAAATTCATGTCATCCTGTTTAAACAACGCGACAATATTGCAATTGTCACGTATCAATTGCTTGGGTACCTTGGAGTATGTCTGACAGAGATAAATAGCGTCGATGGCCTTGTGTCGGCACATCGAAAAATACTCGCGAATTTTATCTTGCTTGTCGCACGCCACGTCGTCGAAAATAAACAGAGAATTCTCTTTCGCGTCGCTGGGGTCGATTATCGAGTCTCTTTCACTGTAGGGATAATATCCAACTCCTTTGACATTGCTCAATACGCGAGATAACAGTTGATATTTTGGTTGATACAACGACTTTGAGTAGACGTAAACATTTTCGAAACTTGCCCCGTTGGGGTTAAAGAGTAGCGCTAACATGGTGTTGGTTTTGCCGCAACCGCTAGGTCCGCAAAACACCGCCCTAAATGAATTGGGTAGCAGTTGACCGTGTTTGCTTTTGTTAAAGAAACCATCTCCGCAAACCAAATCTAAATTATCGATGGGGAGCTTGAGTTTCTGCTGCACCACCCGCATGACTACAATGTTTATTCGAGACACCTCGTATATATATATACGACACAAGCAATTTCCTTTAATTAGTATGTTATGCTTCGCGTCCGGAAGTGGTCTCGTTAACACGCTTATTAACAAGTTACCTTTTGAAGTACACATTCCGGGTTACCAGTTTTGCGGTCCCGGTACAAAATTGGAAAAACGCTTGAACCGAGGCGATAGCGGGGTGAATCCTTTGGACGCTGCGTGTAAGGTACACGACATTGCCTATTCGCAAAACAAATCGTTAGACGAACGTCATAAAGCGGATAAAGAATTGGAAACGCGTGCGTGGCAGCGAGTAAAATCTAAAGACGCAAAGTTTGGTGAAAAAGCTGCCGCATTCTTTGTCACCGCGACTATGAAAACTAAACGTAAGCTCGGTATGGGTCAACAACGGCGTCCCTCTGTTTCGTTTCGACAGGGTGTCGTGAAAAAGGTTCGCAATGCATTAAAGAAGAAACAATTGTTTCATATCGATAACCCTAAAATGCTTAGAAGATCGGCACTGGAAGCGCTTCGAGCTGGCAGAGCCGCTGTAAGAAAAGCGGGAGGACGTAAAAAAATTAGGGTACCTAGAATTATACCGTTCGAATCAAAATCGGGCGGTATTTTACCACTTTTACCGTTATTAGGAGCGCTAGGGGCTTTAGGTTCGCTCTCGGGCGGAGCCGCTGCTATCGCTAAAACTGTCATCGATGCGAAAAACGCACGAAAGAAACTCGAAGAGGACAACCGCCATAACCGAGCTATGGAAGAGATTGGAAAAAAGGGATCGGGTCTATTCTTGAAAAAGAGTCCGCGCGGCGGATTCGGTCTTTATCTGAAGAAACAAAAAAACTCCCAATAAAGCTACCCAGAAGGGCTCTATACGACGTCGATTTAATATCTCTGGCGCGCAAATTAAAAATTCCTCACTTCAGGGGTGTTTTTATGCGAGATAGTTTACCCCGTCGAATCAGATCGCAAGAATGCGGAATCGTAAATTTGGATGTTCGTCGAAATAGAGGAACCCACTGGGTAGCATACAAAAAGAGGAAGGGAAACGATGTTGAGTATTTTGACAGTTTCGGTAACCTTAAACCACCCGCGGAACTTGTTAAATATTTCGGCAACAGCGCCAATATCTACTATAATCACGATAGATATCAAAAGTTTACGCAATACAATTGCGGTCATTTGTGTTTGCAATTTCTCTATAAAAAGGACTGAAATCGCGGACCTATAAGCAGTCAACATGTCGATCATATTTACGTTAAAAGGGAACACGTCGACATTATCCATCGACTTTGTCAATCCGCTGCAGTTGGATGAAGATGTAGAGTACGGTTTAGCGGTGATTGGATTCCACTCTTACAACAACATTCCCAACATAGATAAGGGTTCGAATAAATTTTACTACTTCGATGGTAACAATAAAGAAAACGTAATTGAAATTCCGACCGGGTCCTATGAAATTAGCGACATTGAAACCTACATTAACGAACATCTGCCAAAAAATAAGGAAGAGAAGAATACGATCCCAAAGTTAATAGAGGAGATATCAATCAAACCCAACAATAATACGATAAAGTGTGAAATCTACAGCCCCGTATACGGGGTAAACTTTAAACAACACTCGGACAGTATCGGAAAATTATTGGGGTTTTCACAGAAAATTTTGGAGCCCAATATTATGCATTCCTCAGATTTACCCGTGGATATAATAAAAGTGCGAACGATACATGTAGATAGTAACATAACGTCTGGAGCGTTCTACAACGACAGACCTTCGCACACAATTTACGAGTTTGCCTTGTCCGTCGATCCGGGGTACGCCATCGACGAAACTCCTAAATATCTAACGTACTTGCCAGTAAACAAACGACAAATCTACAACATTACCCTACAGGTTCTGGATCAAAACTTTGAGTTGGTTAATTTCCGAGGTGAAGAAATCATCATTAGATTGGAACTTAAAAAATTAACGTAATGTTGATTTTCAACTCAATCGGAGACGCTGGTGAATATAAAAAAGCGAACATTCAAACGGTAGGGTTAGTAACAAAACCGAGGCGTATCCGTAAAGGTCGTCTTACATTGAGCAACAAACAATTTCTCCGATCACTGGGCTACGATGTTATCGAATCAAATATTCGACATACACAGAAAGCCAAAATTTGATGAATCTATCCAGCGCGTGGAGACCCGCACCTATCATCCCTTTGTGAAATCTTTTTTGAACAACGACACCATTGAGATCACGATCAATCAAGGAGATGCCTGGCTGCTTATGTACGACGCTGCTATTTGCATTAAGGGATCGCTGAAACGTCTCACGGGAACCGACCAAGTGCAATTTGTAAACAATGCAGGAGCATTTTTTTTTGAAACTATATCGTACGAGCTGAATGGGAAAGAAGTGGATAGCGTGCGTGATCCGGGTATAGTTAGTACGATTAGAGGTTATCTATGTTACTCCAAAGATGACTCATCGCATCTAGATATTTCCGGCTGGAATTTCCCTGAAAATGCGATTCACGATACAGAAAATGGACGTTGTAGCATGCGAATCCCGTTACGACACTTTTTAAACATATTTAATGATTATAATATGATAACTTGTGGAAAACAAACCATAAGATTGGTAAGAGCCAGACATGACAAAAATTGTATGATAATTAAACCAATGGGCGGTGTTGCGGCCAGTGCAATTAAAACAACGGCGGAATTAAAAATTGATAGTGTCGATCTTAGGGTCAAGCACATATTTCCAAACGACGAAATCAAATTGGCTCTGCTGAAATCGATTAGATTAGATCAACCCATATTGATACCCTATAGACGATGGGAACTTCATGAATATCCTGCCCTAACCGCGGGCTCTACCAAAGAAATTTGGTCTGTCAAGACGTGCGCGGCTATCGAAAGCCCCCGATACGTAATAGTCGCTTTTCAAACAAATCGCAAAGACAACGAAGCGAAAAATGCGACGCTTTTCGATCACGTCGACGTAACGGATATAAGATTAACACTAAACGGAGAATATTACCCTCACGAACGTTTACGATTAGATTTTGAAAAGAATGACTTCGTGGAAGCGCATCACAATTACACGGATTTCTACCCCAGTTATAAGGGATGTGAGGAAAAAACTGCGTTGCTTGACTATATGGCTTTCAAAAACTGCGCGATTTTCGTCATTGACTGTTCTCGAAGAAACGACAGTGTAAAATCCAGCACTGTCGACGTAAAGTTAGACATCGAAGCAAAAAAGGGATTTCCCGCGAATACACGTGCCTATTGCATCATCATTCACGATTGTATCGTGGAACAACTACCGCTCAGCGATATTGTTCGAAATCTAACATAAATACCGCCGGAGGAACCTAATCTTAACCAGTCATATTAAAAATGCGCATCGTTGCGGTAGATATTCAAGGCTTCCAGTTAGAAGATGGATTTGTCGTTAAAGAAATGGCTGTCTACAATGGATGTCAAATTAGTCATTACGTTTTGAAACCGCCGCGTGAATATTGCACGTTGACCGGTGCAGAAAAAAGAACGGTACGCTGGCTCGAACAATATCATCACGGTCTCAAATACAGTTCTGGTTTTGTTCAATATTCCGACATTGATACGTTGATCGGACTACTGATAGAAAATGCTGACTTGATATACGTGAGAGGAAGATCAAAAATGGAATTTTTAATGTCGAAAATGGATCAGGAGGATGTCGCATGCAGAGTCATTAACGTGGAGAAATTCGATGATGATAATTGGTTGAATCCGCCGAAATTTCAACCGGATCACGCCCATTGCATGTTTCACTCCGGAGGAAGACTGCGCATGTGCGCGTTGAGAAATTCTGCCCTTTTATATAATTGGTTGTATTCAAGGATCCCTGTATGAAATAAAACTTTCTTTATTTAAATAAGACTTTTTATTTCAATCCAAAAAAATTAATAATACATTTACACGTAAAAATAAAGCACGCTAATGCTATGATATGAATACAAACTGCGAAACTGTAATCTATTGAAGTATAATTCTTTTTTCGTTCCATTTCTCGAGTAATATTCTGCGTCATCTCACGCAAAATAGCGACTAAAAGCGTTTGGTTCATCACTTCTCTTTGTTATTTTACCTATAAAAGATTAGCTAGGAACCGAATACATTTTAGTATTTTACTGACCTTGAACGAGATGAGAGTCTTGTTGCTATGCTACGCTGTCTTTACTACCTGTTCGGACGTGTCGACGATAGTCGCCGCGCTGCCCGAGGAAGGGGTGATTGAATATTTACAAAAATTCGGATTCCTTTCACCTAACGACAACGAATCTTTAACGCAGATCAATGCGTCGAGTTTGCAACGTGCCCTAATGGATTTTCAGGATTTCTATAATTTACCGGTGGATGGTACTCTTAATAACGAAACCGTCGAACTAATAAATAAACCCCGATGTGGTGTAATAGAAAATGCCTTCACGACTGTTTCGCGATGGCAGAAAACGGATTTAAATTGGTATATTCAAGTACCGCCCAGTCACTATCAAGAGTTAAAAGTGCTGGCAACCGAGGTTTTTAAAATATGGAGTGATGAATCAAATTTAAATTTTTTCTTAAATTACTCAGAGCCGGATATAATGATTTTGATGTCTGACAAATATACTACCCACAGACAAAGCATAAGATGTAAAGGGAACGAATCCTGTCCTTTTGCTTTTGACGGAAGGGGTAACATATTAGGACATGCATTTTTTCCAAATCAACAACAAGAGTGCGTGGAAGTTCATTTGGATAAATCCGAAGATTGGTACTACGGTTTAGAAGTGCCTGCGCCCGGAGGAAAAACGAGCTTGTTTACTGTGTTGTTCCACGAAATTGGACATACGTTGGGTTTGGCGCACAGTAACGATCGCAATGCCATTATGTACCCTTGGTATAGCTTAAATTCTAAGACATTGTCATACGACGATGTTGCAGGTCTTCAACGTTTATATGGTAAAAAAACCACAACCACCGCCCGCGTAACAACTCCGACCACAACAACATCAACTACCACTACTACCACAACTACGAAACCTCCGATAGGGAAAAACGAAACAAAAGTACCAGATTTGTGTCACGTAAATCCATCCATATTTTTGGTTACGTCTAACCATCATATGTATCTATTTTACGACAAATGGGTTTGGATAATAAGATTAGGTGATAAAGTCTACATGGAACCTAAAATGATATCAGATTATGTCCCTATTTACGCTCCTATTTCGCATATCTACCAGAGACCCAACGGACAACTTTTGGTAGTCACCGGTGATTCGTTTTATTTACTTCACTTCCCGAGTTTCACGGTAGTGGGCGACCGACAAAGCGTCCAGCGACTGGGTGTGCCTGCGGGTAAAACAGTGAACGCTATTTTTAATACGTATGGCGGTCGAACGTATATATTTTACGGTAAACGCTACTATGCAGAAATAGACGAGTGTTCTTTGAGTGCGAGTGAACACGGTTTTACTACGGAACTGTTTCCGGGTCTGCCCGACGATTTGTCGGGCGCGTTTCGATACACCAACGGACATTTGTATTTTTTCAAAGAGAAAACGTATTACGAATACAACGAATTTTTGAATAAATTAACGAGAGTCGGTGAAATAGACTTGAGTCTTGTCGCAATTAATTGTCCCACAGAGAGTGTCTTTAAACAAATTAGAGATTTGTTAAGAAAGTTATCGATCTTTCACAACAATGAATAAGAAGTTAGTTTTCTTCGACGATTTTAGAAGCTTGGATACCGATCAACTTGAATTGATTCCTGTGCAACATTTCTTGGAGCATGTGAGACCGCACGATTTGTTAAATATGTGGCATAAGTTACCAGTACGACATCGCAACAATTTTGAATTGCAAACTCATTTGCCCTGCTTTGTTCACTATAACAGACCGGACAGCAAAATGCATATCGACGGCCCGGCACCTCCCCAGAATAAATGTTATTATTGTTTGAGTGTTATAAAAGCAGTTACCGAGATCTAGGATAGATTCATTCGGGCTAGAAACATGGTTTTGTTAAGTGCTCACTTTGTTTTGTTGTCGGCTGTGGTACAAAACGTTTTCTATATACATAAACCTAAGGATGTGATTGAAGCGTTCGTTTGTTTCAAAAATCATAATAATCGGTGCATTTGGCCCGATACGTGGACGCGTATGCAACTCGCTCAGGTCAACGGAATCGACAAGCTACAAACTTTTAGCGTGACATTGTCGAATAACACTACCGCAGATAAGCCGTATTTAAATTACAAGGTACGTTTCGTTTTCGCGAACCGGAGCTACGAAGACCACGGCGAATGGCAAACGATCGCTATCAAGAATTCCAATAACACCAGCGGCGGCGTTAACGACATTTGCGGTAACGAATACAACATCTCGGCAGGTCGAAAAACTATTTTAATCCCGCTATATGTAACTACGTGCGCTTGTTTGCTTCTTTTGGCAAAATGCTTATTCAAATTGACTAAATGTAAATATCTCTCTTAATTACACCGATAGTGGGGGGTTGTTGATATATAAGTACATTTGAATTTGATACCGAAGTCAGTCTGTTTGTCACAATGTGTAACAAAGTGGTCACTATCGATGAAAACACGATTTTCGAAATAAAGAATTCAGGTGTCCGTTTCATCTTCAAGAACAAGCACATAGATTTTCAAGTCCAGGATTTTTGGGATTTTTTGTTCTTTCTGGAGGACGAGGTGGGAGAAATCATGTTCTGGAACGACATAACAGTCTACATCGGGAGCAGTATCGAGGTGACCTATTCGAACGAAGAAGAGAGCTGTGAGTTGATACTGAAACAGGATCATGGCGACGAAATTATCCTCGACCGCGATGAAGTAGAAAATCTCATGGACCAGAAACACCGCTTGTACGAAGCATTACGTTGTCTACATATGAGCTAATAAATATTTACTATTGTATCTATAGTTTTTCTTTTATTAAACCGTGATTATTGAGACACTCTGTATAAGTCACTCGACTTGTTTACCGACGACCCGATCACCCGCGTCACCGCGCCACACCGTCTCCGCGCCGCACCGTCACCGCCCTCTACCGGGGGGGCCTACGACGGTCGGAGCGCGCGACATCTAGCAGCGACGGGCGGAACCGGGGCAAAACAGGACGCTACACAAGCTGGCGACACAAGCGCGCGACATCTAGCAGCGACGGGCGGAACCGGGGCAAAACAGGACGCTACACAAGCTGGGTGGGGGGCGGAGCGCACTCTGGTAGACAGGGGGGACACTAGGACGCCACGCGCGGGGGGCCCCCGCTGCGGGGGGGTTAGGAAATTGAGGTTATGTACGGTTTCTGTTGCTTATATCGGCACTATACATCTACTATTGACATGAATATATAACTGTTTGTATCAAAAAATGATAGTTTAAACTGATATTTGCAGTTTTGATGCGGTTTTAGATACGATATGAATCGAGGAAGCCGATTTTGACTGGAAACTGTTTAAAATGACAAAGAAAAACCTATTATCAATTCAAGGAAGTGAATTTTTAAGTAGTTATCTGCAGTTTTAATGTAGATTTCAGTTCCCTAAGTTATGAAAATGCATGTTTTGGCTATAATCTTCCATAAATCAAGGGCGAAAACCAATTATTTGTCCCAAAAAAAGTTGTTTTAAATATATATCTGCATTTCTAAGGTAGATTTGGGTACAATAAGAGGCGAAAAAGCGGATTCTGACTAAGATTTTATCGAAATCGGCAACTATTTGACTCAGAAAGGTTGCTTTACGTCGAAATCTAATAGTTTCTTAAGGTTTTCGTTACTAAAATGCCCAAAGACGCCGATTTTGACTAGAATTTGAAAGATATTGACATGAATATATAACTGTTTGTATCAAAAAATGATAGTTTAAACTGATATTTGCAGTTTTGATTCGGTTTTAGATACGATATGAATCGAAGAAGCCGATTTTGACTGGAATCTGTTTAAAATGACAAAGAAAAACCTATTATCAATTCAAGGAAGTGAATTTTTAAGTAGTTATCTGCAGTTTTAATGTAGATTTCAGTTCGCTAAGTTATGAAAATGCATGTTTTGGCTATAGTCTTCCGTAAATCAAGGGCGAAAACCAATTATTTGTCGCAAAAGAAGGTGTTTTAAGTATATATCTGCATTTCTAAGGTAGATTTGGGTACAATAAGAGGCGAAAAAGCAGATTCTGACTAAGATTTTTTCGAAATCGGCAACTATTTGACTCAGAAAGGTGGCCTTACGTCGAAATCTAATAGTTTATTAAGGTTTTCGTTACTAAAATGCCCAAAGACGCCGATTTTGACTAGAATTTGAAAGATATTGACATGAATATATAACTGTTTGTATCAAAAAATGATAGTTTAAACTGATATTTGCAATTTTGATGCGGTTTTAGGTACGATATGAGTCGAAGAAGCCGATTTTGACTGGAATCTGTTTAAAATGACAAAGAAAAACCTATTATCAATCCAAGGAAGTGAATTTTTAAGTAGTTATCTGCAGTTTTAATGTAGATTTCAGTTCGCTAAGTTATGAAAATGCATGTTTTGGCTATAATCTTCCGTAAATCAAGGGCGAAAACCAATTATTTGTCCCAAAAGAAGGTGTTTTAAAAATATATCTGCATTTCTAAGGTAGATTTGGGTACAATAAGAGGCGAAAAAGCAGATTCTGACTAAGATTTTATCGAAATCGGCAACTATTTGACTCAGAAAGGTTGCCTTACGTCGAAATCTAATAGTTCATTAGGGTTTTCGTTACTAAAATGCCCAAAGACGCCGATTTTGACTAGAATTTGAAAGATATTGACATGAATATATAACTGTTTGTATCAAAAAATGATAGTTTAAACTGATATTTGCAGTTTTGATGCGGTTTTAGATACGATATGAATCGAAGAAGCCGATTTTGACTGGAATCTGTTTAAAATGACAAAGAAAAACCTATTATCAATTCAAGGAAGTGAATTTTTATGTAGTTATCTGCAGTTTTAATGTAGATTTCAGTTCGCTAAGTTATGAAAATGCATGTTTTGGCTATAATCTTCCGTAAATCAAGGGCGAAAACCAATTATTTGTCCCAAAAGAAGGTGTTTTAAGTATATATCTGCATTTCTAAGGTAGATTTGGGTACAATAAGAGGCGAAAAAGCAGATTCTGACTAAGATTTTATCGAAATCGGCAACTATTTGACTCAGAAAGGTTGCCTTACGTCGAAATCTAATAGTTTATTAAGGTTTTCGTTACTAAAATGCCCAAAGACGCCGATTTTGACTAGAATTTGAAAGATATTGACATGAATATATAACTGTTTGTATCAAAAAATGATAGTTTAAACTGATATTTGCAGTTTTGATGCGGTTTTAGATACGATATGAATCAAAGAAGCCGATTTTGACTGGAATCTGTTTAAAATGACAAGGAAGAACCTATTATCAATTCAAGGAAGTGAATTTTTAAGTAGTTATCTGCAGTTTTAATGTAGATTTCAGTTCGCTAAGTTATGAAAATGCATGTTTTGGCTATAATCTTCCGTAAATCAAGGGCGAAAACCAATTATTTGTCCCAAAAGAAGGTGTTTTAAGTATATATCTGCATTTCTAAGGTAGATTTGGGTACAATAAGATTCGAAAAAGCAGATTCTGACTAAGATTTTATCGAAATCGGCAACTATTTGACTCAGAAAGGTTACCTTACGTCGAAATCTAATAGTTTATTAAGGTTTTCGTTACTAAAATGCCCAAAGACGCCGATTTAGACTAGAATTTGAAAGATATTGACATGAATATATAACTGTTTGTATCAAAAAATGATAGTTTAAACTGATATTTGCAGTTCTGATGCGGTTTTAGGTACGATATGAGTCGAAGAAACCGATTTTGACTATAATCTGTTTAAAATGACAAAGAAAAACCTATTATCAATTCAAGGAAGTGAATTTTTAAGTAGTTATCTGCAGTTTTAATGTAGATTTCAGTTCGCTAAATTATGAAAATGCATGTTTTGGCTATAATCTTCCGTAAATCAAGGGCCAATTATTTGTCCCAAAAGAAGGTGTTTTAAGAATATATCTGCATTTCTAAGGTAGATTTGGGTACAATAAGAGGCGAAAAAGCAGATTCTGACTAAGATTTTATCGAAATCGCAACTATTTGACTCAGAAAGGTTGCCTTACGTCGAAATCTAATAGTTTATTTAGGTTTTCGTTACTAAAATGCCCAAAGACGCCGATTTTGACTAGAATTTGAAAGATATTGACATGAATATATAACTGTTTGTATCAAAAAATGATAGTTTAAACTGATATTTGCAGTTTTGATGCGGTTTTAGATACGATATGAATCGAAGAAGCCGATTTTGACTGGAATCTGTTTAAAATGACAAAGAAAAACCTATTATCAATTCAAGGAAGTGAATTTTTAAGTAGTTATCTGCAGTTTTAATGTAGATTTCAGTTCGCTAAGTTATGAAAATGCATGTTTTGGCTATAATCTTTCGTAAATCAAGGGCGAAAACCAAATATTTGTCCCAAAAGAAGGTGTTTTAAGTATATATCTGCATTTCTAAGGTAGATTTGGGTACAATAAGAGGCGAAAAAGCAGATTCTGACTAAGATTTTATCGAAATCGGCAACTATTATCAATTCAAGGAAGTGAATTTTTAAGTAGTTATCTGCAGTTTTAATGTAGATTTCAGTTCGCTAAATTATGAAAATGCATGTTTTGGCTATAATCTTCCGTAAATCAAGGGCCAATTATTTGTCCCAAAAGAAGGTGTTTTAAGAATATATCTGCATTTCTAAGGTAGATTTGGGTACAATAAGAGGCGAAAAAGCAGATTCTGACTAAGATTTTATCGAAATCGCAACTATTTGACTCAGAAAGGTTGCCTTACGTCGAAATCTAATAGTTTATTTAGGTTTTCGTTACTAAAATGCCCAAAGACGCCGATTTTGACTAGAATTTGAAAGATATTGACATGAATATATAACTGTTTGTATCAAAAAATGATAGTTTAAACTGATATTTGCAGTTTTGATGCGGTTTTAGATACGATATGAATCGAAGAAGCCGATTTTGACTGGAATCTGTTTAAAATGACAAAGAAAAACCTATTATCAATTCAAGGAAGTGAATTTTTAAGTAGTTATCTGCAGTTTTAATGTAGATTTCAGTTCGCTAAGTTATGAAAATGCATGTTTTGGCTATAATCTTTCGTAAATCAAGGGCGAAAACCAAATATTTGTCCCAAAAGAAGGTGTTTTAAGTATATATCTGCATTTCTAAGGTAGATTTGGGTACAATAAGAGGCGAAAAAGCAGATTCTGACTAAGATTTTATCGAAATCGGCAACTATTTGACTCAGAAAGGTTGCCTTACGTCGAAATCTAATAGTTTATTATGGTTTTCGTTACTAAAATGTCCAAAGACGCCGATTTTGACTAGAATTTGAAAGATATTGACATGAATATATAACTGTTTGTAATAAAAAATGATAGTTTAAACTGATATTTGCAGTTTTGATGCGGTTTTAGGTACGATATGAGTCGAAGAAGCCGATTTAGACTGGAATCTGTTTAAAATGACAAAGAAAAACCTATTATCATTTCAAGGAAGTGAATTTTTAAGTAGTTATCTGCAGTTTTAATGTAGATTTCAGTTCGCTAAGTTATGAAAATGCATGTTTTGGCTATAATCTTCCGTAAATCAAGGGCGAAAACCAATTATTTGTCCCAGAAGAAGGTGTTTTAAGTATATATCTGCATTTCTAAGGTAGATTTGGGTACAATGAGAGGCGAAAAAGCAGATTCTGACTAAGATTTTATCGAAATCGGCAACTATTTGACTCAGAATGGTTGCCTTACGTCGAAATCTAATAGTTTATTAAGGTTTTCGTTACTTAAATGCCCAAAAACGCCGATTTTGACTAGAATTTGAAAGATATTGACATGAATATATAACTGTTTGTATCAAAAAATGATAGTTTAAACTGATATTTGCAGTTTTGATGCGGTTTTAGATACGATATGAATCGAAGAAGCCGATTTTGACTGGAATCTGTTTAAAATGACAAAGAAAAACATATTATCAATTCAAGGAAGTGAATTTTTAAGTAGTTATCTGCAGTTTTAATGTAGATTTCAATTCGCTAAGTTATGAAAATGCATGTTTTGGCTATAATCTTCCTTAAATCAAGGGCGAAAACCAATTATTTGTCCCAAAAGAAGTTGTTTTAAATATATATCTGCATTCTAAGGTAGATTTGGGTACAATAAGAGGCGAAAAAGCGGATTCTGACTAAGATTTTATCGAAATCGGCAACTATTTGACTCAGAAAGGTTGCTTTACGTCGAAATCTAATAGTTTATTAAGGTTTTCGTTACTAAAATGCCCAAAGACGCCGATTTTGACTAGAATTTGAAAGATATTGACATGAATATATAACTGTTTGTATTAAAAAATGATAGTTTAAACTGATATTTGCAGTTTTGATGCGGTTTTAGATACGATATCAATCGAAGAAGCCGATTTTGACTGGAATCTGTTTAAAATGACAAAGAAAAACTTATTATCAATTCAAGGAAGTGAATTTTTAAGTAGTTATCTGCAGTTTTAATGTAGATTTCAGTTCGCTAAGTTATGAAAATGCATGTTTTGGCTATAATCTTCCGTAAATCAAGGGCGAAAACCAATTATTTGTCCCAAAAGAAGGTGTTTTAAGTATATATCTGCATTTCTAAGGTAGATTTGGGTACAATAAGAGACGAAAAAGCAGATTCTGACTAAGATTTTATCGAAATCGGCAACTATTTGACTCAGAAAGGTAGCCTTACGTCGAAATCTAATAGTTTATTAAGGTTTTCGTTACTTAAATGCCCAAAGACGCCGATTTTGACTAGAATTTGAAAGATATTGCCATGAATATATAACTGTTTGTATCAAAAAATGATAGTTTAAACTGATATTTGCAGTTTTGATGCGGTTTTAGATACGATATGAATCGAAGAAGCCGATTTTGACTGGAATCTGTTTAAAATGACAAAGAAAAACCTATTATCAATTCAAGGAAGTGAATTTTTAAGTAGTTATCTGCAGTTTTAATGTAGATTTCAGTTCGCTAAGTTATGAAAATGCATGTTTTGGCTATAATCTTCCGTAAATCAAGGGCGAAAACCAATTATTTGTCCCAAAAGAAGGTGTTTTAAGTATATATCTGCATTTCTAGGGTAGATTTGGGTACAATAAGAGGCGAAAAAGCAGATTCTGACAAAGATTTTATCGAAATCGGCAACTATTTGACTCAGAAAGGTTGCCTTACGTCGAAATCTAATAGTTTATTAAGGTTTTCGTTACTAAAATGCCCAAAGACGCCGATTTTGACTAGAATTTGAAAGATATTGCCATGAATATATAACTGTTTGTATCAAAAAATGATAGTTTAAACTGATATTTGCAGTTTTGATGCGGTTTTAGATACGATATGAATCGAAGAAGCCGATTTTGACTGGAATCTGTTTAAAATGACAAAGAAAAACCTATTATCAATTCAAGGAAGTGAATTTTTAAGTAGTTATCTGCAGTTTTAATGTAGATTTCAGTTCGCTAAGTTATGAAAATGCATGTTTTGGCTATAATCTTCCGTAAATCAAGGGCGAAAACCAATTATTTGTCCCAAAAGAAGGTGTTTTAAGTATATATCTGCATTTCTAAGGTAGATTTGGGTACAATAAGAGGCGAAAAAGCAGATTCTGACTAAGATTTTATCGAATTCGGCAACTATTTGACTCAGAAAGGTTGCCTTACGTCGAAATCTAATAGTTTATTAAGGTTTTCGTTACTAAAATGCCCAAAGACCCCGATTTTGACTAGAATTTGAAAGATATTGACATGAATATATAACTGTTTGTATCAAAAAATGATAGTTTAAACTGATATTTGCAGTTTTGATGCGGTTTTAGATACGATATGAATCGAAGAAGCCGATTTTGACTGGAATCTGTTTAAAATGACAAAGAAAAACCTATTATCAATTCAAGGAAGTGAATTTTTAAGTAGTTATCTGCAGTTTTAATGTAGATTTCAGTTCGCTAAGTTATGAAAATGCATGTTTTGGCTATAATCTTCTGTAAATCAAGGGCGAAAACCAATTATTTGTCCCAAAAGAAGGTGTTTTAAGTATATATCTGCATTTCTAAGGTAGATCTGGGTACAATAAGAGGCGAAAAAGCAGATTCTGACTAAGATTTTATCGAAATCGGCAACTATTTGACTCAGAATGGTTGCCTTACGTCGAAATCTAATAGTTTATTAAGGTTTTCGTTACTAAAATGCCCAAAAACGCCGATTTTGACTAGAATTTGAAAGATATTGACATGAATATATAACTGTTTGTATCAAAAAATGATAGTTAAAACTGATATTTGCAGTTTTGATGCGGTTTTAGATACGATATGAATCGAAGAAGCCGATTTTGACTGGAATCTGTTTAAAATGACAAAGAAAAACCTATTATCAATTCAAGGAAGTGAATTTTTAAGTAGTTATCTGCAGTTTTAATGTAGATTTCAATTCGCTAAGTTATGAAAATGCATGTTTTGGCTATAATCTTCCGTAAATCAAGGGCGAAAGCCAATTATTTGTCCCAAAAGAAGTTGTTTTAAATATATATCTGCATTCTAAGGTAGATTTGGGTACAATAAGAGGCGAAAAAGCAGATTCTGACAAAGATTTTATCGAAATCGGCAACTATTTGACTCAGAAAGGTTGCTTTACGTCGAAATCTAATAGTTTATTAAGGTTTTCGTTACTAAAATGCCCAAAGACGCCGATTTTGACTAGAATTTGAAAGATATTGACATGAATATATAACTGTTTGTATTAAAAAATGATAGTTTAAACTGATATTTGCAGTTTTGATGCGGTTTTAGATACGATATCAATCGAAGAAGCCGATTTTGACTGGAATCTGTTTAAAATGACAAAGAAAAACTTATTATCAATTCAAGGAAGTGAATTTTTAAGTAGTTATCTGCAGTTTTAATGTAGATTTCAGTTCGCTAAGTTATGAAAATGCATGTTTTGGCTATAATCTTCCGTAAATCAAGGGCGAAAACCAATTATTTGTCCCAAAAGAAGGTGTTTTAAGTATATATCTGCATTTCTAAGGTAGATTTGGGTACAATAAGAGACGAAAAAGCAGATTCTGACTAAGATTTTATCGAAATCGGCAACTATTTGACTCAGAAAGGTAGCCTTACGTCGAAATCTAATAGTTTATTAAGGTTTTCGTTACTTAAATGCCCAAAGACGCCGATTTTGACTAGAATTTGAAAGATATTGCCATGAATATATAACTGTTTGTATCAAAAAATGATAGTTTAAACTGATATTTGCAGTTTTGATGCGGTTTTAGATACGATATGATCGAAGAAGCCGATTTTGACTGGAATCTGTTTAAAATGACAAAGAAAAACCTATTATCAATTCAAGGAAGTGAATTTTTAAGTAGTTATCTGCAGTTTTAATGTAGATTTCAGTTCGCTAAGTTATGAAAATGCATGTTTTGGCTATAATCTTCCGTAAATCAAGGGCGAAAACCAATTATTTGTCCCAAAAGAAGGTGTTTTAAGTATATATCTGCATTTCTAAGGTAGATTTGGGTACAATAAGAGGCGAAAAAGCAGATTCTGACTAAGATTTTATCGAATTCGGCAACTATTTGACTCAGAAAGGTTGCCTTACGTCGAAATCTAATAGTTTATTAAGGTTTTCGTTACTAAAATGCCCAAAGACCCCGATTTTGACTAGAATTTGAAAGATATTGACATGAATATATAACTGTTTGTATCAAAAAATGATAGTTTAAACTGATATTTGCAGTTTTGATGCGGTTTTAGATACGATATGAATCGAAGAAGCCGATTTTGACTGGAATCTGTTTAAAATGACAAAGAAAAACCTATTATCAATTCAAGGAAGTGAATTTTTAAGTAGTTATCTGCAGTTTTAATGTAGATTTCAGTTCGCTAAGTTATGAAAATGCATGTTTTGGCTATAATCTTCCGTAAATCAAGGGCGAAAACCAATTATTTGTCCCAAAAGAAGGTGTTTTAAGTATATATCTGCATTTCTAAGGTAGATTTGGGTACAATAAGAGGCGAAAAAGCAGATTCTGACTAAGATTTTATCGAAATCGGCAACTATTTGACTCAGAAAGGTTGCCTTACGTCGAAATCTAATAGTTTATTAATTTTTTCGTTACTAAAATGCCCAAAGACGCCGATTTTGACTAGAATTTGAAAGATATTGACATGAATATATAACTGTTTGTATCAAAAAATGATAGTTTAAACTGATATTTGCAATTTTGATGCGGTTTTAGGTACGATATGAGTCGAAGAAGCCGATTTTGACTGGAATCTGTTTAAAATGACAAAGAAAAACCTATTATCAATTCAAGGAAGTGAATTTTTAAATAGTTATCTGCAGTTTTAATGTAGATTTCAGTTCGCTAAGTTATGAAAATGCATGTTGTGGCTATAATCTTCCGTAAATCAAGGGCGAAAACCAATTATTTGTCCCAAAAGAAGGTGTTTTAAGAATATATCTGCATTTCTAAGGTAGATTTGGGTACAATAAGAGGCGAAAAAGCAGATTCTGACTAAGATTTTATCGAAATCGGCAACTATTTGACTCAGAAAGGTTGCCTTACGTCGAAATCTAATAGTTTATTAAGGTTTTCGTTACTAAAATGCCCAAAGACGCCGATTTTGACTAGAATTTGAAAGATATTGACATGAATATATAACTGTTTGTATCAAAAAATGATAGTTTAAACTGATATTTGCAGTTTTGATTCGGTTTTAGATACGATATGAATCGAGGAAGCCGATTTTGACTGGAAACTGTTTAAAATGACAAAGAAAAACCTATTATCAATTCAAGGAAGTGAATTTTTAAGTAGTTATCTGCAGTTTTAATGTAGATTTCAGTTCCCTAAGTTATGAAAATGCATGTTTTGGCTATAATCTTCCGTAAATCAAGGGCGAAAACCAATTATTTGTCCCAAAAGAAGGTGTTTTAAGTATATATCTGCATTTCTAAGGTAGATTTGGGTACAATAAGAGGCGAAAAAGCAGATTCTGACTAAGATTTTATCGAATTCGGCAACTATTTGACTCAGAAAGGTTGCCTTACGTCGAAATCTAATAGTTTATTAAGGTTTTCGTTACTAAAATGCCCAAAGACCCCGATTTTGACTAGAATTTGAAAGATATTGACATGAATATATAACTGTTTGTATCAAAAAATGATAGTTTAAACTGATATTTGCAATTTTGATGCGGTTTTAGGTACGATATGAATCGAAGAAGCCGATTTTGACTGGAATCTGTTTGAAATGACAAAGAAAAACCTATTATCAATTCAAGGAAGTGAATTTTTAAGTAGTTATCTGCAGTTTTAATGTAGATTTCAGTTTGCTAAGTTATGAAAATGCATGTTTTGGCTATAATCTTCCGTAAATCAAGGGCGAAAACCAATTATTTGTCCCAAAAGAAGGTGTTTTAAGTATATGTCTGCATTTCTAAGGTAGATTTGGGTACAATAAGAGGCGAAAAAGCAGATTCTGACTAAGATTTTATCGAAATCGGCAACTATTTGACTCAGAAAGGTTGCCTTACGTCGAAATCTAATAGTTTATTAAGGTTTTCGTTACTAAAATGCCCAAAGACGCCGATTTTGACTAGAATTTGAAAGATATTGACATGAATATATAACTGTTTGTATCAAAAAATGATAGTTTAAACTGATATTTGCAGTTTTGATTCGGTTTTAGATACGATATGAATCGAGGAAGCCGATTTTGACTGGAAACTGTTTAAAATGACAAAGAAAAACCTATTATCAATTCAAGGAAGTGAATTTTTAAGTAGTTATCTGCAGTTTTAATGTAGATTTCAGTTCCCTAAGTTATGAAAATGCATGTTTTGGCTATAATCTTCCATAAATCAAGGGCGAAAACCAATTATTTGTCCCAAAAAAGTTGTTTTAAATATATATCTGCATTTCTAAGGTAGATTTGGGTACAATAAGAGGCGAAAAAGCGGATTCTGACTAAGATTTTATCGAAATCGGCAACTATTTGACTCAGAAAGGTTGCTTTACGTCGAAATCTAATAGTTTATTAAGGTTTTCGTTACTAAAATGCCCAAAGACGCCGATTTTGACTAGAATTTGAAAGATATTGACATGAATATATAACTGTTTGTATCAAAAAATGATAGTTTAAACTGATATTTGCAATTTTGATGCGGTTTTAGGTACGATATGAGTCGAAGAAGCCGATTTTGACTGGAATCTGTTTAAAATGACAAAGAAAAACCTATTATCAATCCAAGGAAGTGAATTTTTAAGTAGTTATCTGCAGTTTTAATGTAGATTTCAGTTCGCTAAGTTATGAAAATGCATGTTTTGGCTATAATCTTCCGTAAATCAGGGGCGAAAACCAATTATTTGTCCCAAAAGAAGGTGTTTTAAGAATATATCTGCATTTCTAAGGTAGATTTGGGTACAATAAGAGGCGAAAAAGCAGATTCTGACTAAGATTTTATCGAAATCGGCAACTATTTGACTCAGAAAGGTTGCCTTACGTCGAAATCTAATAGTTCATTAAGGTTTTCGTTACTAAAATGCCCAAAGACGCCGATTTTGACTAGAATTTGAAAGATATTGACATGAATATATAACTGTTTGTATCAAAAAATGATAGTTTAAACTGATATTTGCAGTTTTGATGCGGGTTTAGATACGAGATGAATCGAAGAAGCCGATTTTGACTGGAATCTGTTTATAATGACAAAGAAAAACCTATTATCAATTCAAGGAAGTGAATTTTTAAGTAGTTATCTGCAGTTTTAATGTAGATTTCAGTTCGCTAAGTTATGAAAATGCATGTTTTGGCTATAATCTTCCGTAAATCAAGGGCGAAAACCAATTATTTGTCCCAAAAGAAGGTGTTTTAAGTATATATCTGCATTTCTAAGGTAGATTTGGGTACAATAAGGGGCGAAAAAGCAGATTCTGACTAAGATTTTATCGAAATCGGCAACTATTTGACTCAGAAAGGTTGCCTTACGTCGAAATCTAATAGTTTATTAAGGTTTTCGTTACTAAAATGCCCAAAGACGCCGATTTTGACTAGAATTTGAAAGATATTGACATGAATATATAACTGTTTGTATCAAAAAATGATAGTTTAAACTGATATTTGCAGTTTTGATGCGGTTTTAGATACGATATGAATCAAAGAAGCCGATTTTGACTGGAATCTGTTTAAAATAACAAGGAAGGACCTATTATCAATTCAAGGAAGTGAATTTTTAAGTAGTTATCTGCAGTTTTGCAGTTCGCTAAGTTATGAAAATGCATGTTTTGGCTATAATCTTCCGTAAATCAAGGGCGAAAACCAATTATTTGTCCCAAAAGAAGGTGTTTTAAGTATATATCTGCATTTCTAAGGTAGATTTGGGTACAATAAGAGGCGAAAAAGCAGATTCTGACTAAGATTTTATCGAAATCGGCAACTATTTGACTCAGAAAGGTTACCTTACGTCGAAATCTAATAGTTTATTAAGGTTTTCGTTACTAAAATGCCCAAAGACGCCGATTTAGACTAGAATTTGAAAGATATTGACATGAATATATAACTGTTTGTATCAAAAAATGATAGTTTAAACTGATATTTGCAGTTTTGATGCGGTTTTAGATACGATATGAATCGAAGAAGCCGATTTTGACTGGAATCTGTTTAAAATGACAAAGAAAAACCTATTATCAATTCAGGGAAGTGAATTTTTAAGTAGTTATCTGCAGTTTAAATGTAGATTTCAGTTCGCTAAGTTATGAAAATGCATGTTTTGGCTATATTCTTCCGTAAATCAAGGGCGAAAACCAATTATTTGTCCCAAAAGAAGGTGTTTTAAGTATATGTCTGCATTTCTAAGTTAGATTTGGGTACAATAAGAGGCGAAAAAGCAGATTCTGACTAAGATTTTATCGAAATCGGCAACTATTTGACTCAGAAAGGTTGCCTTACGTCGAAATCTAATAGTTTATTAAGGTTTTCGTTACTAAAATGCCCAAAGACGCCGATTTTGACTAGAATTTGAAAGATATTTGCATGAATATATAACTGTTTGTATCAAAAAATGATAGTTTAAACTGATATTTGCAGTTTTGATTCGGTTTTAGATACGATATGAATCGAAGAAGCCGATTTTGACTGGAATCTGTTTAAAATGACAAAGAAAAACCTATTATCAATTCAAGGAAGTGAATTTTTAAGTAGTTATCTGCAGTTTTAATGTAGATTTCAGTTCGCTAAGTTATGAAAATGCATGTTTTGGCTATAATCTTCCGTAAATCAAGGGCGAAAACCAATTATTTGTCCCAAAAGAAGGTGTTTTAATTATATATCTGCATTTCTAAGGTAGATTTGGGTACAATAAGAGGCGAAAAAGCAGATTCTGACTAAGATTTTATCGAAATCGGCAACTATTTGACTCAGAAAGGTTGCCTTACGTCGAAATCTAATAGTTTATTAAGGTTTTCGTTACTAAAATGCCCAAAGACGCCGATTTTGACTAGAATTTGAAAGATATTGACATGAATATATAACTGTTTGCATCAAAAAATGATAGTTTAAACTGATATTTGCAGTTTTGATGCGGTTTTAGATACGATATGAATCGAGGAAGCCGATTTTGACTGGAATCTGTTTAAAATGACAATGAAAAACCTATTATCAATTCAAGGAAGTGAATTTTTAAGTAGTTATCTGCAGTTTTAATGTAGATTTCAGTTCGCTAAGTTATGAAAATGCATGTTTTGGCTATAATCTTCCGTAAATCAAGGGCGAAAACCAATTATTTGTCCCAAAAGAAGGTGTTTTAAGTATATATCTGCATTTCTAAGGAAGATTTGGGTACAATAAGAGGCGAAAAAGCAGATTCTGACTAAGGTTTTATCGAAATCGGCAACTATTTGACTCAGAAAGGTTGCCTTACGTCGAAATCTAATAGTTTATTAAGGTTTTCGTTACTAAAATACCCAAAGACGCCGATTTTGACTAGAATTTGAAAGATATTGACATGAATATATAACTGTTTGTATCAAAAAATGATAGTTTAAACTGATATTTGCAGTTTTGATGCGGTTTTAGGTACGATATGAGTCGAAGAAGCCGATTTTGACTGGAAACTGTTTAAAATGACAAAGAAAAACCTATTATCAATTCAAGGAAGTGAATTTTTAAGTAGTTATCTGCAGTTTTAATGTAGATTTCAGTTCGCTAAGTTATGAAAATGCATGTTTTGGCTATAATCTTCCGTAAATCAAGGGCGAAAACCAATTATTTGTCCCAAAAGAAGGTGTTTTAATTATATATCTGCATTTCTAAGGTAGATTTGGGTACAATAAGAGGCGAAAAAGCAGATTCTGACTAAGATTTTATCGAAATCGGCAACTATTTGACTCAGAAAGGTTGCCTTACGTCGAAATCTAATAGTTTATTAAGGTTTTCGTTACTAAAATGCCCAAAGACGCCGATTTTGACTAGAATTTGAAAGATATTGACATGAATATATAACTGTTTGTATCAAAAAATGATAGTTTAAACTGATATTTGCAGTTTTGATGCGGTTTTAGATACGATATGAATCAAAGAAGCCGATTTTGACTGGAATCTGTTTAAAATAACAAGGAAGGACCTATTATCAATTCAAGGAAGTGAATTTTTAAGTAGTTATCTGCAGTTTTAATGTAGATTTCAGTTCGCTAAGTTATGAAAATGCATGTTTTGGCTATAATCTTCCGTAAATCAAGGGCGAAAACCAATTATTTGTCCCAAAAGAAGGTGTTTTAAGTATATATCTGCATTTCTAAGGTAGATTTGGGTACAATAAGAGGCGAAAAAGCAGATTCTGACTAAGATTTTATCGAAATCGGCAACTATTTGACTCAGAAAGGTTACCTTACGTCGAAATCTAATAGTTTATTAAGGTTTTCGTTACTAAAATGCCCAAAGACGCCGATTTAGACTAGAATTTGAAAGATATTGACATGAATATATAACTGTTTGTATCAAAAAATGATAGTTTAAACTGATATTTGCAGTTTTGATGCGGTTTTAGATACGATATGAATCGAAGAAGCCGATTTTGACTGGAATCTGTTTAAAATGACAAAGAAAAACCTATTATCAATTCAAGGAAGTGAATTTTTAAGTAGTTATCTGCAGTTTAAATGTAGATTTCAGTTCGCTAAGTTATGAAAATGCATGTTTTGGCTATAATCTTCCGTAAATCAAGGGCGAAAACCAATTATTTGTCCCAAAAGAAGGTGTTTTAAGTATATGTCTGCATTTCTAAGGTAGATTTGGGTACAATAAGAGGCGAAAAAGCAGATTCTGACTAAGATTTTATCGAAATCGGCAACTATTTGACTCAGAAAGGTTGCCTTACGTCGAAATCTAATAGTTTATTAATTTTTTCGTTACTAAAATGCCCAAAGACGCCGATTTTGACTAGAATTTGAAAGATATTGACATGAATATATAACTGTTTGTATCAAAAAATGATAGTTTAAACTGATATTTGCAATTTTGATGCGGTTTTAGGTACGATATGAGTCGAAGAAGCCGATTTTGACTGGAATCTGTTTAAAATGACAAAGAAAAACCTATTATCAATTCAAGGAAGTGAATTTTTAAATAGTTATCTGCAGTTTTAATGTAGATTTCAGTTCGCTAAGTTATGAAAATGCATGTTTTGGCTATAATCTTCCGTAAATCAAGGGCGAAAACCAATTATTTGTCCCAAAAGAAAGTGTTTTAAGAATATATCTGCATTTCTAAGGTAGATTTGGGTACAATAAGAGGCGAAAAAGCAGATTCTGATTAAGATTTTATCGAAATCGGCAACTATTTGACTCAGAAAGGTTGCCTTACGTCGAAATCTATTAGTATATTATGGTTTTCGATACTAAAATGCCCAAAGACGCCGATTTTGACTAGAATTTGAAAGATATTGACATGAATATATAACTGTTTGTATCAAAAAATGATAGTTTAAACTGATATTTGCAGTTTTGATGCGGTTTTAGATACGATATGAATCGAAGAAGCCGATTTTGACTGGAATCTGTTTAAAATGACAAAGAAAAACCTATTATCAATTCAAGGAAGTGAATTTTTAAGTAGTTATCTGCAGTCTAAATGTAGATTTCAGTTCGCTAAGTTATGAAAATGCATGTTTTGGCTATATTCTTCCGTAAATCAAGGGCGAAAACCAATTATTTGTCCCAAAAGAAGGTGTTTTAAGTATATGTCTGCATTTCTAAGGTAGATTTGGGTACAATAAGAGGCGAAAAAGCAGATTCTGACTAAGATTTTATCGAAATCGGCAACTATTTGACTCAGAAAGGTTGCCTTACGTCGAAATCTAATAGTTTATTAAGGTTTTCGTTACTAAAATGCCCAAAGACGCCGATTTTGGCTAGAATTTGAAAGATATTTGCATGAATATATAACTGTTTGTATCAAAAAATGATAGTTTAAACTGATATTTGCAGTTTTGATTCGGTTTTAGATACGATATGAATCGAAGAAGCCGATTTTGACTGGAATCTGTTTAAAATGACAAAGAAAAACCTATTATCAATTCAAGGAAGTGAATTTTTAAGTAGTTATCTGCAGTTTTAATGTAGATTTCAGTTCGCTAAGTTATGAAAATGCATGTTTTGGCTATAATCTTCCGTAAATCAAGGGCGAAAACCAATTATTTGTCCCAAAAGAAGGTGTTTTAATTATATATCTGCATTTCTAAGGTAGATTTGGGTACAATAAGAGGCGAAAAAGCAGATTCTGACTAAGATTTTATCGAAATCGGCAACTATTTGACTCAGAAAGGTTGCCTTACGTCGAAATCTAATAGTTTATTAAGGTTTTCGTTACTAAAATGCCCAAAGACGCCGATTTTGACTAGAATTTGAAAGATATTGACATGAATATATAACTGTTTGTATCAAAAAATGATAGTTTAAACTGATATTTGCAGTTTTGATGCGGTTTTAGATACGATATGAATCGAGGAAGCCGATTTTGACTAGAATCTGTTTAAACTGACAATGAAAAACCTATTATCAATTCAAGGAAGTGAATTTTTTAGTAGTTATCTGCAGTTTTAATGTAGATTTCAGTTCGCTAAGTTATGAAAATGCATGTTTTGGCTATAATCTTCCGTAAATCAAGGGCGAAAACCAATTATTTGTCCCAAAAGAAGGTGTTTTAAGTATATATCTGCATTTCTAAGGAAGATTTGGGTACAATAAGAGGCGAAAAAGCAGATTCTGACTAAGGTTTTATCGAAATCGGCAACTATTTGACTCAGAAAGGTTGCTTTACGTCGAAATCTAATAGTTTATTAAGGTTTTCGTTACTAAAATGCCCAAAGACGCCGATTTTGACTAGAATTTGAAAGATATTGACATGAATATATAACTGTTTGTATCAAAAAATGATAGTTTAAACTGATATTTGCAGTTTTGATGCGGTTTTAGATACGATATGAATCGAAGAAGCCGATTTTGACTGGAATCTGTTTAAAATGACAAAGAAAAACCTATTATCAATTCAAGGAAGTGAATTTTTAAGTAGTTATCTGCAGTTTTAATGTAGATTTCAGTTCGCTAAGTTATGAAAATGCATGTTTTGGCTATAATCTTCCGTAAATCAAGGGCGAAAACCAATTATTTGTCCCAAAAGAAGGTGTTTTAAGAATATATCTGCATTTCTAAGGTAGATTTGGGTACAATAAGAGGCGAAAAAGCAGATTCTGACTAAGATTTTATCGAAATCGGCAACTATTTGACTCAGAAAGTTTGCCTTACGTCGAAATCTAATAGTTCATTAAGGTTTTCGTTACTAAAATGCCCAAAGACGCCGATTTTGACTAGAATTTGAAAGATATTGACATGAATATATAACTGTTTGTATCAAAAAATGATAGTTTAAACTGATATTTGCAGTTTTGATGCGGTTTTAGATACGATATGAATCGAAGAAGCCGATTTTGACTGGAATCTGTTTAAAATGACAAAGAAAAACCTATTATCAATTCAAGGAAGTGAATTTTTAAGTAGTTATCTGCAGTTTTAATGTAGATTTCAGTTCGCTAAGTTATGAAAATGCATGTTTTGGCTATAATCTTCCGTAAATCAAGGGCGAAAACCAATTATTTGTCCCAAAAGAAGGTGTTTTAAGTATATATCTGCATTTCTAAGGTAGATTTGGGTACAATAAGAGGCGAAAAAGCAGATTCTGACTAAGATTTTATCGAAATCGGCAACTATTTGACTCAGAAAGGTTACCTTACGTCGAAATCTAATAGTTTATTAAGGTTTTCGTTACTAAAATGCCCAAAGACGCCGATTTTGACTAGAATTTGAAAGATATTGACATGAATATATAACTGTTTGTATCAAAAAATGATAGTTTAAACTGATATTTGCAGTTCTGATGCGGTTTTAGGTACGATATGAGTCGAAGAAGCCGATTTTGACTGGAATCTGTTTAAAATGACAAGGAAAAACCTATTATCAATTAAAGGAAGTGAATTTTTAAGTAGTTATCTGCAGTTTTAATGTAGATTTCAGTTCGCTAAATTATGAAAATGCATGTTTTGGCTATAATCTTCCGTAAATCAAGGGCGAAAACCAATTATTTGTCCCAAAAGAAGGTGTTTTAAGTATATATCTGCATTTCTAAGGTAGATTTGGGTACAATAAGAGGCGAAAAAGCAGATTCTGACTAAGATTTTATCGAAATCGGCAACTTTTTGACTCAGAAAGGTTACCTTACGTCGAAATCTAATTGTTTATTAAGGTTTTCGTTACTAAAATGCCCAAAGACGCCGATTTTGACTAGAATTTGAAAGATATTGACATGAATATATAACTGTTTGTATCAAAAAATGATAGTTTAAACTGATATTTGCAGTTCTGATGCGGTTTTAGGTACGATATGAATCGAAGAAGCCGATTTTGACTGGAATCTGTTTAAAATGACAAAGAAAAACCTATTATCAATTCAAGGAAGTGAATTTTTAAGTAGTTATCTGCAGTTTTAATGTAGATTTCAGTTCGCTAAGTTATGAAAATGCATGTATACTTAAAAATTCACTTCCTTGAATTGATAATAGGTTTTTCTTTGTCATTTTAAACAGATTCCAGTTAAAATCGACTTCTTCGATTCATATCGTATCTAAAACCGCATCAAAACTGCAAATATCAGTTTAAACTATCATTTTTTGATACAAACAGTTATATATTCCTGCTATTGGCTATAATCTTCCGTAAATCAAGGGCGAAAACCAATTATTTGTCCCAAAAGAAGGTGTTTTAAGTATATATCTGCATTTCTAAGGTAGATTTGGGTACAATTAGAGGCGAAAAAGCAGATTCTGACTTAGATTTTATCGAAATCGGCAACTATTTGACTCAGAAAGGTTGCCTTACGTCGAAATCTAATAGTTTATTAAGGTTTTCGTTACTAAAATGCCCAAAGACGCCGATTTTGACTAGAATTTGAAAGATATTGACATGAATATATAACTGTTTGTATCAAAAAATGATAGTTTAAACTGATATTTGCAGTTTTGATGCGGTTTTAGATACGATATGAATCGAAGAAGCCGATTTTGACTGGAATCTGTTTAAAATGACAAAGAAAAACCTATTATCAATTCAAGGAAGTGAATTTTTAAGTAGTTATCTGCAGTTTTAATGTAGATTTCAGTTCGCTAAGTTATGAAAATGCATGTTTTGGCTATAATCTTCCGTAAATCAAGGGCGAAAACCAATTATTTGTCCCAAAAGAAGGTGTTTTAAGTATATATCTGCATTTCTAAGGTAGATTTGGGTACAATAAGAGGCGAAAAAGCAGATTCTGACTAAGATTTTATCGAAATCGGCAACTATTTGACTCAGAAAGGTTGCCTTACGTCGAAATCTAATAGTTTATTAAGGTTTTCGTTACTAAAATGCCCAAAGACGCCGATTTTGACTAGAATTTGAAAGATATTGACATGAATATATAACTGTTTGTATCAAAAAATGATAGTTTAAACTGATATTTGCAGTTTTGATGCGGTTTTAGATACGATATGAATCAAAGAAGCCGATTTTGACTGGAATCTGTTTAAAATGACAAGGAAAAACCTATTATCAATTCAAGGAATTGAATTTTTAATTAGTTATCTGCAGTTTTAATGTAGATTTCAGTTCGCTAAGTTATGAAAATGCATGTTTTGGCTATAATCTTCCGTAAATCAAGGGCGAAAACCAATTATTTGTCCCAAAAGAAGGTGTTTTAAGTATATATCTGCATTTCTAAGGTAGATTTGGGTACAATAAGAGGCGAAAAAGCAGATTCTGACTAAGATTTTATCGAAATCGGCAACTATTTGACTCAGAAAGGTTACCTTACGTCGAAATCTAATAGTTTATTAAGGTTTTCGTTACTAAAATGCCCAAAGACGCCGATTTTGACTAGAATTTGAAAGATATTGACATGAATATATAACTGTTTGTATCAAAAAACGATAGTTTAAACTGATATTTGCAGTTCTGATGCGGTTTTAGGTACGATATGAGTCGAAGAAGCCGATTTTGACTGGAATCTGTTTAAAATGACAAAGAAAAACCTATTATCAATTCAAGGAAGTGAATTTTTAAGTAGTTATCTGCAGTTTTAATGTAGATTTCAGTTCGCTAAGTTATGAAAATGCATGTATACTTAAAAATTCATTTCCTTGAATTGATAATAGGTTTTTCTTTGTCATTTTAAATAGATTCCAGTTAAAATCGGCTTCTTCGATTCATATCGTATCTAAAACCGCATCAAAACTGCAAATATCAGTTTAAACTATCATTTTTTGATACAAACAGTTATATATTCATGCTATTGGCTATAATCTTCCGTAAATCAAGGGCGAAAACCAATTATTTGTCCCAAAAGAAGGTGTTTTAAGTATATATCTGCATTTCTAAGGTAGATTTGGGTACAATTAGAGGCGAAAAAGCAGATTCTGACTAAGATTTTATCGAAATCGGCAACTATTTGACTCAGAAAGGTTGCCTTACGTCGAAATCTAATAGTTTATTAAGGTTTTCGTTACTAAAATGCCCAAAGACGCCGATTTTGACTAGAATTTGAAAGATATTGACATGAATATATAACTGTTTGTATCAAAAAATGATAGTTTAAACTGATATTTGCAGTTTTGATGCGGTTTTAGATACGATATGAATCGAAGAAGCCGATTTTGACTGGAATCTGTTTAAAATGACAAAGAAAAACCTATTATCAATTCAAGGAAGTGAATTTTTAAGTAGTTATCTGCAGTTTTAATGTAGATTTCAGTTCGCTAAATTATGAAAATGCATGTTTTGGCTATAATCTTCCGTAAATCAAGGGCGAAAACCAATTATTTGTCCCAAAAGAAGCTGTTTTAAGTATATATCTGCATTTCTAAGGTAGATTTGGGTACAATAAGAGGCGAAAAAGCAGATTCTGACTAAGATTTTATCGAAATCGGCAACTATTTGACTCAGAAAGGTTGCCTTACGTCGAAATCTAATAGTTTATTAAGGTTTTCGTTACTAAAATGCCCAAAGACGCCGATTTTGACTAGAATTTGAAAGATATTGACATGAATATATAACTGTTTGTATCAAAAAATGATAGTTTAAACTGATATTTGCAGTTTTGATGCGGTTTTAGATACGATATGAATCAAAGAAGCCGATTTTGACTGGAATCTGTTTAAAATGACAAGGAAAAACCTATTATCAATTCAAGGAAGCGAATTTTTAATTAGTTATCTGCAGTTTTAATGTAGATTTCAGTTCGCTAAGTTATGAAAATGCATGTTTTGGCTATAATTTTCCGTAAATCAAGGGCGAAAACCAATTATTTGTCCCAAAAGAAGGTGTTTTAAGTATATATCTGCATTTCTAAGGTAGATTTGGGTACAATAAGAGGCGAAAAAGCAGATTCTGACTAAGATTTTATCGAAATCGGCAACTATTTGACTCAGAAAGGTTACCTTACGTCGAAATCTAATAGTTTATTAAGGTTTTCGTTACTAAAATGCCCAAAGACGCCGATTTTGACTAGAATTTGAAAGATATTGACATGAATATATAACTGTTTGTATCAAAAAATGATAGTTTAAACTGATATTTGCAGTTCTGATGCGGTTTTAGGTACGATATGAGTCGAAGAAGCCGATTTTGACTGGAATCTGTTTAAAATGACAAAGAAAAACCTATTATCAATTCAAGGAAGTGAATTTTTAAGTAGTTATCTGCAGTTTTAATGTAGATTTCAGTTCGCTAAGTTATGAAAATGCATGTATACTTAAAAATTCACTTCCTTGAATTGATAATAGGTTTTTCTTTGTCATTTTAAACAGATTCCAGTTAAAATCGACTTCTTCGATTCATATCGTATCTAAAACCGCATCAAAACTGCAAATATCAGTTTAAACTATCATTTTTTGATACAAACAGTTATATATTCCTGCTATTGGCTATAATCTTCCGTAAATCAAGGGCGAAAACCAATTATTTGTCCCAAAAGAAGGTGTTTTAAGTATATATCTGCATTTCTAAGGTAGATTTGGGTACAATTAGAGGCGAAAAAGCAGATTCTGACTAAGATTTTATCGAAATCGGCAACTATTTGACTCAGAAAGGTTGCCTTACGTCGAAATCTAATAGTTTATTAAGGTTTTCGTTACTAAAATGCCCAAAGACGCCGATTTTGACTAGAATTTGAAAGATATTGAGATGAATATATAACTGTTTGTATCAAAAAATGATAGTTTAAACTGATATTTGCAGTTTTGATGCGGTTTTAGATACGATATGAATCGAAGAAGCCGATTTTGACTGGAATCTGTTTAAAATGACAAAGAAAAACCTATTATCAATTCAAGGAAGTGAATTTTTAAGTAGTTATCTGCAGTTTTAATGTAGATTTCAGTTCGCTAAGTTATGAAAATGCATGTTTTGGCTATAATCTTCCGTAAATCAAGGGCGAAAACCAATTATTTGTCCCAAAAGAAGGTGTTTTAAGTATATATCTGCATTTCTAATGTAGATTTGGGTACAATAAGAGGCGAAAAAGCAGATTCTGACTAAGATTTTATCGAAATCGGCAACTATTTGACTCAGAAAGGTTGCCTTACGTCGAAATCTAATAGTTTATTAAGGTTTTCGTTACTAAAATGCCCAAAGACGCCGATTTTGACTAGAATTTGAAAGATATTGACATGAATATATAACTGTTTGTATCAAAAAATGATAGTTTAAACTGATATTTGCAGTTTTGATGCGGTTTTAGATACGATATGAATCAAAGAAGCCGATTTTGACTGGAATCTGTTTAAAATGACAAGGAAAAACCTATTATCAATTCAAGGAAGTGAATTTTTAATTAGTTATCTGCAGTTTTAATGTAGATTTCAGTTCGCTAAGTTATGAAAATGCATGTTTTGGCTATAATCTTCCGTAAATCAAGGGCGAAAACCAATTATTTGTCCCAAAAGAAGGTGTTTTAAGTATATATCTGCATTTCTAAGGTAGATTTGGGTAAAATAAGAGGCGAAAAAGCAGATTCTGACTAAGATTTTATTGAAATCGGCAACTATTTGACTCAGAAAGGTTACCTTACGTCGAAATCTAATAGTTTATTAAGGTTTTCGTTACTAAAATGCCCAAAGACGCCGATTTTGACTAGAATTTGAAAGATATTGACATGAATATATAACTGTTTGTATCAAAAAATGATAGTTTAAACTGATATTTGCAGTTCTGATGCGGTTTTAGGTACGATATGAGTCGAAGAAGCCGATTTTGACTGGAATCTGTTTAAAATGACAAAGAAAAACCAATTATCAATTCAAGGAAGTGAATTTTTAAGTAGTTATCTGCAGTTTTAATGTAGATTTCAGTTCGCTAAGTTATGAAAATGCATGTATACTTAAAAATTCATTTCCTTGAATTGATAATAGGTTTTTCTTTGTCATTTTAAACAGATTCCAGTTAAAATCGGCTTCTTCGATTCATATCGTATCTAAAACCGCATCAAAACTGCAAATATCAGTTTAAACTATCATTTTTTGATACAAACAGTTATATATTCATGCTATTGGCTATAATCTTCCGTAAATCAAGGGCGAAAACCAATTATTTGTCCCAAAAGAAGGTGTTTTAAGTATACATCTGCATTTCTAAGGTAGATTTGGGTACAATTAGAGGCGAAAAAGCAGATTCTGACTAAGATTTTATCGAAATCGGCAACTATTTGACTCAGAAAGGTTGCCTTACGTCGAAATCTAATAGTTTATTAAGGTTTTCGTTACTAAAATGCCCAAAGACGCCGATTTTGACTAGAATTTGAAAGATATTGACATGAATATATAACTGTTTGTATCAAAAAATGATAGTTTAAACTGATATTTGCAGTTTTGATGCGGTTTTAGATACGATATGAATCGAAGAAGCCGATTTTGACTGGAATCTGTTTAAAATGGCAAAGAAAAACCTATTATCAATTCAAGGAAGTGAATTTTTAAGTAGTTATCTGCAGATTTAATGTAGATTTCAGTTCGCTAAATTATGAAAATGCATGTTTTGGCTATAATCTTCCGTAAATCAAGGGCGAAAACCAATTATTTGTCCCAAAAGAAGCTGTTTTAAGTATATATCTGCATTTCTAAGGTAGATTTGGGTACAATAAGAGGCGAAAAAGCAGATTCTGACTAAGATTTTATCGAAATCGGCAACTATTTGACTCAGAAAGGTTGCCTTACGTCGAAATCTAATAGTTTATTAAGGTTTTCGTTACTAAAATGCCCAAAGACGCCGATTTTGACTAGAATTTGAAAGATATTGACATGAATATATAACTGTTTGTTTCAAAAAATGATAGTTTAAACTGATATTTGCAATTTTGATGCGGTTTTAGGTACGATATGAGTCGAAGAAGCCGATTTTGACTGGAATATGTTTAAAATGACAAAGAAAAACCTATTATCAATTCAAGGAAGTGAATTTTTAAGTAGTTATCTGCAGTTTTAATGTAGATTTCAGTTCGCTAAGTTATGAAAATGCATGTTTTGGCTATAATCTTCCGTAAATCAAGGGCGAAAACCAATTATTTGTCCCAAAAGAAGGTGTTTTAAGAATTTATCTGCATTTCTAAGGTAGATTTGGGTACAATAAGAGGCGAAAAAGCAGATTCTGACTAAGATTTTATCGAAATCGGCAACTATTTGACTCAGAAAGGTTGCATTACGTCGAAATCTAATAGTTCATTAAGGTTTTCGTTACTAAAATGCCCAAAGACGCCGATTTTGACTAGAATTTGAAAGATATTGACATGAATATATAACTGTTTGTATCAAAAAATGATAGTTTAAACTGATATTTGCAGTTTTGATGCGGTTTTAGATACGATATGAATCGAAGAAGCCGATTTTGACTGGAATCTGTTTAAAATGACAAAGAAAAACCTATTATCAATTCAAGGAAGTGAATTTTTAAGTAGTTATCTGCAGTTTTAATGTAGATTTCAGTTCGCTAAGTTATGAAAATGCATGTTTTGGCTATAATCTTCCGTAAATCAAGGGCGAAAACCAATTATTTGTCCCAAAAGAAGGTGTTTTAAGTATATATCTGCATTTCTAAGGTAGATTTGGGTACAATAAGAGGCGAAAAAGCAGATTCTGACTAAGATTTTATCGAAATCGGCAACTATTTGACTCAGAAAGGTTGCCTTACGTCGAAATCTAATAGTTTATTAAGGTTTTCGTTACTAAAATGCCCAAAGACGCCGATTTTGACTAGAATTTGAAAGATATTGACATGAATATATAACTGTTTGTATCAAAAAATGATAGTTTAAACTGATATTTGCAGTTTTGATGCGGTTTAAGATACGATATGAATCGAAGAAGCCGATTTTGACTGGAATCTGTTTAAAATATCAAAGAAAAACCTATTATCAATTCAAGGAAGTGAATTTTTAAGTAGTTATCTGCAGTTTTAATGTAGATTTCAGTTCGCTAAGTTATGAAAATGCATGTTTTGGCTATAATCTTCCGTAAATCAAGGGCGAAAACCAATTATTTGTCCCAAAAGAAGGTGTTTTAAGAATATATCTGCATTTCTAAGGTAGATTTGGGTACAATAAGAGGCGAAAAAGCAGATTCTGACTAAGATTTTATCGAAATCGGCAACTATTTGACTCAGAAAGGTTGCATTACGTCGAAATCTAATAGTTCATTAAGGTTTTCGTTACTAAAATGCCCAAAGACGCCGATTTTGACTAGAATTTGAAAGATATTCACATGAATATATAACTGTTTGTATCAAAAAATGATAGTTTAAACTGATATTTGCAGTTTTGATGCGGTTTTAGATACGATATGAATCGAAGAAGCCGATTTTGACTGGAATCTGTTTAAAATGACAAAGAAAAACCTATTATCAATTCAAGGAAGTGAATTTTTAAGTAGTTATCTGCAGTTTTAATGTAGATTTCAGTTCGCTAAGTTATGAAAATGCATGTTTTGGCTATAATCTTCCGTAAATCAAGGGCGAAAACCAATTATTTGTCCCAAAAGAAGGTGTTTTAAGTATATATCTGCATTTCTAAGGTAGATTTGGGTACAATAAGAGGCGAAAAAGCAGATTCTGACTAAGATTTTATCGAAATCGGCAACTATTTGACTCAGAAAAGTTGCCTTACGTCGAAATCTAATAGTTTATTAAGGTTTTCGTTACTAAAATGCCCAAAGACGCCGATTTTGACTAGAATTTGAAAGATATTGACATGAATATATAACTGTTTGTATCAAAAAATGATAGTTTAAACTGATATTTGCAGTTTTGATGCGGTTTTAGATACGATATGAATCAAAGAAGCCGATTTTGACTGGAATCTGTTTAAAATGACAAGGAAAAATCTATTATCAATTCAAGGAAGTGAATTTTTAAATAGTTATCTGCAGTTTTAATGTAGATTTCAGTTCGCTAAGTTATGAAAATGCATGTTTTGGCTATAATCTTCCGTAAATCAAGAGCGAAAACCAATTATTTGTCCCAAAAGAAGGTGTTTTAAGTATATATCTGCATTTCTAAGGTAGATTTGGGTACAATAAGAAGCGAAAAAGCAGATTCTGACTAAGATTTTATCGAAATCGGCAACTATTTGACTCAGAAAGGTTACCTTACGTCGAAATCTAATAGTTTATTAAGGTTTTCGTTACTAAAATGCCCAAAGACGCCGATTTTGACTAGAATTTGAAAGATATTGACATGAATATATAACTGTTTGTATCAAAAAATGATAGTTTAAACTGATATTTGCAGTTTTGATGCGGTTTTAGGTACGATATGAGTCGAAGAAGCCGATTTTGACTGGAATCTGTTTAAAATGACAAAGAAAAACCTATTATCAATTCAAGGAAGTGAATTTTTAAGTAGTTATCTGCAGTTTTAATGTAGATTTCAGTTCGCTAAGTTATGAAAATGCATGTTTTGGCCATAATCTTCCGTAAATCAAGTTCGAAAACCAATTATTTGTCCCAAAAGAAGGTGTATTAACATGTAAAACATGTAAAACATGCATTTTCATTACTTAGCGAACTGAAATCTACATTAAAACTGCAGATAACTACTTAAAAATTCACTTCCTTGAATTGATAATAGGTTTTTCTTTGTCATTTTAAACAGATTCCAGTCAAAATCGGCTTCTTCGACTCATATCGTACCTAAAACCGCATCAAAACTGCAAATATCAGTTTAAATTATCATTTTTTGATACAAACAGTTATATATTCATGTCAATATCTTTCAAATTCTAGTCAAAATCGGCGTCTTTGGGCATTTTAGTAACGAAAACCTTAATAAACTATTAGATTTCGACGTAAGGCAACCTTTCTGAGTCAAATAGTTGCCGATTTCGATAAAATCTTAGTCAGAATCTGCTTTTTCGCCTCATATTGTACCCAAATCTACCTTAGACATGCAGATATATACTTAAAACACCTTCTTTTGGGACAAATAATTGGTTTTCGCCCTTGATTTACGGAAGATTATAGCCAAAACATGCATTTTCATAACTTAGCGAACTGAAATCTACATTAAAACTGCAGATAACTACTTAAAAATTCACTTCCTTGAATTGATAATAGGTTTTTTTTTGTCATTTTAAACAGATTCCAGTCAAAATCGGCTTCTTCGATTCATATCGTATCTAAAACCGCATCAAAACTGCAAATATCAGTTTAAACTATCATTTTTTGATACAAACAGTTATATATTCATGCTATTGGCTATAATCTTATGTAAATCAAGGGCGAAAACCAATTATTTGTCCCAAAAGAAGGTGTTTTAAGTATATATCTGCATTTCTAAGGTAGATTTGGGTACAATTAGAGGCGAAAAAGCAGATTCTGACTAAGATTTTATCGAAATCGGCAACTATTTGACTCAGAAATGTTGCCTTACGTCGAAATCTAATAGTTTATTAAGGTTTTCGTTACTAAAATGCCCAAAGACGCCGATTTTGACTAGAATTTGAAAGATATTGACATGAATATATAACTGTTTGTATCAAAAAATGATAGTTTAAACTGATATTTGCAGTTTTGATGCGGTTTTAGATACGATATGAATCGAAGAAGCCGATTTTGACTGGAATCTGTTTAAAATGACAAAGAAAAACCTATTATCAATTCAAGGAAGTGAATTTTTAAGTAGTTATCTGCAGTTTTAATGTAGATTTCAGTTCGCTAAATTATGAAAATGCATGTTTTGGCTATAATCTTCCGTAAATCAAGCGCGAAAACCAATTATTTGTCCCAAAAGAAGCTGTTTTAAGTATATATCTGCATTTCTAAGGTAGATTTGGGTACAATAAGAGGCGAAAAAGCAGATTCTGACTAAGATTTTATCGAAATCGGCAACTATTTGACTCAGAAAGGTTGCCTTGCGTCGAAATCTAATAGTTCATTAAGGTTTTCGTTACTAAAATGCCCAAAGACGCCGATTTTGACTAGAATTTGAAAGATATTGACATGAATATATAACTGTTTGTATCAAAAAATGATAGTTTAAACGGATATTTGCAGTTTTGATGCGGTTTTAGATACGATATGAATCGAAGAAGCCGATTTTGACTGGAATCTGTTTAAAATGACAAAGAAAAACCTATTATCAATTCAAGGAAGTGAATTTTTAAGTGGTTATCTGCAGTTTTAATGTAGATTTCAGTTCGCTAAGTTATGAAAATGCATGTTTTGGCTATAATCTTCCGTAAATCAAGGGCGAAAACCAATTATTTGTCCCAAAAGAAGGTGTTTTAAGTATATATCTGCATTTCTAAGGTAGATTTGGTTACAATTAGAGGCGAAAAAGCAGATTCTGACTAAGATTTTATCGAAATCGGCAACTATTTGACTCAGAAAGGTTGCCTTACGTCGAAATCTAATAGTTTATTAAGGTTTTCGTTACTAAAATGCCCAAAGACGCCGATTTTGACTAGAATTTGAAAGATATTGACATGAATATATAACTGTTTGTATCAAAAAATGATAGTTTAAACGGATATTTGCAGTTTTGATGCGGTTTTAGATACGATATGAATCGAAGAAGCCGATTTTGACTGGAATCTGTTTAAAATGACAAAGAAAAACCTATTATCAATTCAAGGAAGTGAATTTTTAAGTGGTTATCTGCAGTTTTAATGTAGATTTCAGTTCGCTAAGTTATGAAAATGCATGTTTTGGCTATAATCTTCCGTAAATCAAGGGCGAAAACCAATTATTTGTCCCAAAAGAAGGTGTTTTAAGTATATATCTGCATTTCTAAGGTAGATTTGGGTACAATAAGAGGCGAGAAAGCAGATTCTGACTAAGATTTTATCGAAATCGGCAACTATTTGAGTCAGAAAGGTTGCCTTACGTCGAAATCTAATAGTTTATTAAGGTTTTCGTTACTAAAATGCCCAAAGACGCCGATTTTGACTAGAATTTGAAAGCAACCTTTCTAAGTCAAATAGTTGCCGATTTCGATAAAATCTTAGTTAGAATCTGCTTTTTCGCCTCTTGTTGTACCCAAATCTACCTTAGAAATGCAGATATATACTTAAAACACCTTCTTTTGGGACAAATAACTGGTTTTCGTCCTTGATTTACGGAAGATTATAGCCAAAACATGCATTTTCATAACTTAGCGAACTGAAATCTACGTTAAAACTGCAGATAACTACTTAAAAATTCACTTCCTTGAATTGATAATAGGTTTTTATTTGTCATTTTAAACAGATTCCAGTCAAAATCGGCTTCTTCGATTCATATCGTATCTAAAATCGCATCAAAACTGCAAATATCAGTTTAAACTATAATTTTTTGATACAAACAGTTATTTATTCATGTCAATATCTTTCAAATTCTAGTCAAAATTGGCGTCTTTGGGCATTTTAGTAACGAAAACCTTAATAAACTATTAGATTTCGACGTAAGGCAACCTTTCTGAGTCAAATAGTTGCCGATTTCGATAAAATCTTAGTCAGAATCTGCTTTTTCGCCTCTTATTGTACCCAAATCTACCTTAGAAATGCAGATATATACTTAAAACAACTTCTTTTGGGACAAATAATTGGTTTCCGCCCTTGATTTACATAAGATTATAGCCAAAACATGCATTTTCATAACTTAGCGAACTGAAATCTACATTAAAACTGCAGATAACTACTTAAAAATTCACTTCCTTGAATTGATAATAGGTTTTTCTTTGTCATTTTAAACAGATTCCAGTCAAAATCGGCTTCTTCGATTCATATCGTATCTAAAACCGCATCAAAACTGCAAATATCAGTTTAAACTATCATTTTTTGATACAAACAGTTATATATTCATGTCAATATCTTTCAAATTCTAGTCAAAATCGGCGTCTTTGGGCATTTTAGTAACGAAAACCTTAATAAACTATTATATTTCGACGTAAGGCAACCTTTCTGAGTCAAATAGTTGCCGATTTCGATAAAATCTTAGTCAGAATCTGCTTTTTCGCCTCTTATTGTACCCAAATCTACCTTAGAAATGCAGATATATCCTTAAAACACCTTCTTTTGGGACAAATAATTGATTTTCGCCCTTGATTTACGGAAGATTATAGCCAAAACATGCATTCTCATAACTTAGCCAACTGAAATCTACATTAAAACTGCAGATAACTACTTAAAAATTCACTTCCTTGAATTGATAATAGGTTTTTCTTTGTCATTTTAAACAGATTCCAGTCAAAATCGGCTTCTTCGATTCATATCGTATCTAAAACCGCATCAAAACTGCAAATATCAGTTTAAACTATCATTTTTTGATACAAACAGTTATATATTCATGTCAATATCTTTCAAATTCCAGTCAAAATCGGCGTCTTTGGGCATTTTAGTAACGAAAACCCTAATAAACTATTAGATTTCGACGTAAGGCAACCTTTCTGAGTCAAATAGTTGCCGATTTCGATAAAATCTTAGTCAGAATCTGCTTTTTCGCCTCTTATTGTACCCAAATCTACCTTAGAAATACAGATATATACTTAAAACACCTTCTTTTGGGACAAATAATTGGTTTTCGCCCTTGATTTACGGAAGATTATAGCCAAAACATGCATTTTCATAACTTAGCGAACTGAAATCTACATTAAAACTGCAGATAACTACTTAAAAATTCACTTCCTTGAATTGATAATAGGTTTTTCTTTGTCATTTTAAACAGATTCCAGTCAAAATCGGCTTCTTCGATTCATATCGTATCTAAAACCGCATCAAAACTGCAAATATCAGTTTAAACTATCATTTTTTGATACAAACAGTTATATATTCATATCAATATCTTTCAAATTCTAGTCAAAATCGGCGTCTTTGGGCATTTTAGTAACGAAAACCTTAATAAACTATTAGATTTCGACGTAAGGAAACCTTTCTGAGTCAAATAGTTGCCGGTTTCGATAAAATCTTAGTCAGAATCCGCTTTTTCGCCTCTTATTGTACCCAAATCTACCTTAGAAATGCAGATATATACTTAAAACACCTTCTTTTGAGACAAATAATTGGTTTTCGCCCTTGATTTACGGAAGATTATAGCCAAAACATGCATTTTCATAACTTAGCGAACTGAAATCTACATTAAAACTGCAGATAACTACTTAAAAATTCACTTCCTTGAATTGATAATAGGTTTTTCTTTGTCATTATAAACAGATTCCAGTCAAAATCGGCTTCTTCGATTCATATCGTATCTAAAACCGCATCAAAACTGCAAATATCAGTTTAAACTATCATTTTTTGATACAAACAGTTATATATTCATGTCAATATCTTTCAAATTCTAGTCAAAATCGGCGTCTTTGGGCATTTTAGTAACGAAAACCTTAATAAGCTATTAGATTTCGACGTAAGGCAACTTTTCTGAGTCAAATAGTTGCCGATTTCGATAAAATCTTAGTCAGAATCTGCTTTTTCGCCTCTTATTGTACCCAAATCTACCTTAGAAATGCAGATATATACTTAAAACACCTTCTTTTGGGACAAATAATTGGTTTTCGCCCTTGATTTTCGGAAGATTATAGCCAAAACATGCATTTTCATAACTTAGCGAACTGAAATCTACATTAAAACTGCAGATAACTACTTAAAAATTCATTTCTTTGAATTGATAATAGGTTTTTCTTTGTCATTTTAAACAGATTCCAGTCAAAATCGGCTTCTTCGATTCATATCGTATCTAAAACCGCATCAAAACTGCAAATATCAGTTTAAACTATCATTTTTTGATACAAACAGTTATATATTCATGTCAATATCTTTCAAATTCTAGTCAAAATCGGCGTCTTTGGGCATTTTAGTAACGAAAACCTTAATAAACTATTAGATTTCGATGTAAGGCAACCTTTCTGAGTCAAATAGTTGCCGATTTCGATAAAATCTTAGTCAGAATCTGCTTTTTCGCCTCTTATTGTACCCAAATCTACCTTAGAAATGCAGATATATACTTAAAACACCTTCTTTTGGGACAAATAATTGGTTTTCGCCCTTGATTTACGGAAGATTATACCCAAAACATGCATTTTCATAACTTAGCGAACTGAAATCTACATTAAAACTGCAGATAACTACTTAAAAATTCACTTCCTTGAATTGATAATAGGTTTTTCTTTGTCATTATAAACAGATTCCAGTCAAAATCGGCTTCTTCGATTCATATCGTATCTAAAACCGCATCAAAACTGCAAATATCAGTTTAAACTATCATTTTTTGATACAAACAGTTATATATTCATGTCAATATCTTTCAAATTCTAGTCAAAATCGGCGTCTTTGGGCATTTTAGTAACGAAAACCTTAATAAGCTATTAGATTTCGACGTAAGGCAACTTTTCTGAGTCAAATAGTTGCCGATTTCGATAAAATCTTAGTCAGAATCTGCTTTTTCGCCTCTTATTGTACCCAAATCTACCTTAGAAATGCAGATATATACTTAAAACACCTTCTTTTGGGACAAATAATTGGTTTTCGCCCTTGATTTTCGGAAGATTATAGCCAAAACATTCATTTTCATAACTTAGCGAACTGAAATCTACATTAAAACTGCAGATAACTACTTAAAAATTCATTTCTTTGAATTGATAATAGGTTTTTCTTTGTCATTTTAAACAGATTAAAGTCAAAATCGGCTTCTTCGATTCATATCGTATCTAAAACCGCATCAAAACTGCAAATATCAGTTTAAACTATCATTTTTTGATACAAACAGTTATATATTCATGTCAATATCTTTCAAATTCTAGTCAAAATCGGCGTCTTTGGGCATTTTAGTAACGAAAACCTTAATAAACTATTAGATTTCGATGTAAGGCAACCTTTCTGAGTCAAATAGTTGCCGATTTCGATAAAATCTTAGTCAGAATCTGCTTTTTCGCCTCTTATTGTACCCAAATCTACCTTAGAAATGCAGATATATACTTAAAACACCTTCTTTTGGGACAAATAATTGGTTTTCGCCCTTGATTTACGGAAGATTATACCCAAAACATGCATTTTCATAACATAGCGAACTGAAATCTACATTAAAACTGCAGATAACTACTTAAAAATTCACTTCCTTGAATTGATAATAGGTTTTTCTTTGTCATTTTAAACAGATTCCAGTCAAAATCGGCTTCTTCGGTTCATATCGTATCTAAAACCGCATCAAAACTGCAAATATCAGTTTAAACTAACATTTTTTGATACAAACAGTTATATATTCATGTCAATATCTTTCAAATTCTAGTCAAAATCGGCGTCTTTGGGCATTTTAGTAACGAAAACCTTAATAAACTATTAGATTTCGACGTAAGGCAAAATTTCTGAGTCAAATAGTTGCAGATTTCGATAAAATCTTAGTCAGAATCTGCTTTTTCGCCTCTTATTGTACCCAAATCTACCTTAGAAATGCAGATATATACTTAAAACACCTTCTTTTGGGACAAATAATTGGTTTTCGCCCTTGATTTACGGAAGATTATAGCCAAAACATGCATTTTCATAACTTAGCGAACTGAAATCTACATTAAAACTGCAGATAACTAGTTAAAAATTCACTTCCTTGAATTGATAATAGGTTTTTCTTTGTCATTTTAAACAGATTCCAGTCAAAATCGGCTTCTTCGATTCATATCGTATCTAAAACCGCATCAAAACTGCAAATATCAGTTTAAACTATCATTTTTTGATACAAACAGTTATATATTCATGTCAATATCTTTCAAATTCTAGTCAAAATCGGCGTCTTTGGGCATTTTAGTAACGAAAACCTTAATAAACTATTAGATTTCGACGTAAGGCAACCTTTCTGAGTCAAATAGTTGCCGATTTCGATAAAATCTTAGTCAGAATCTGCTTTTTCGCCTCTTATTGTACCCAAATCTACCTTAGAAATGCAGATATATACTTAAAACACCTTCTTTTGGGACAAATAATTGGTTTTCGCCCTTGATTTACGGAAGATTATAGCCAAAACATGCATTTTCATAACTTAGCGAACTGAAATCTACATTAAAACTGCAGATAACTACTTAAAAATTCACTTCCTTGAATTGATAATAGGTTTTTCTTTGTCATTTTAAACAGATTCCAGTCAAAATCGGCTTCTTCGATTCATATCGTATCTAAAACAAACAGTTATATATTCATGTCAATATCTTTCAAATTCTAGTCAAAATCGGCGTCTTTGGGCATTTTAGTAACGAAAACCTTAATAAACTATTAGATTTCGACGTAAGGCAACCTTTCTGAGTCAAATAGTTGCCGATTTCGATAAAATCTTAGTCAGAATCTGCTTTTTCGCCTCTTATTGTATTATCAATTCAAGGAAGTGAATTTTTAAGTAGTTATCTGCAGTTTTAATGTAGATTTCAGTTCGCTAAGTTATGAAAATGCATGTTTTGGCTATAATCTTCCGTAAATCAAGGGCGAAAACCAATTATTTGTCCCAAAAGAAGGTGTTTTAAGTATATATCTGCATTTCTAAGGTAGATTTGGGTACAATAAGAGGCGAAAAAGCAGATTCTGACTAAGATTTTATCGAAATCGGCAACTATTTGACTCAGAAAGGTTGCCTTACGTCGAAATCTAATAGTTTATTAAGGTTTTCGTTACTAAAATGCCCAAAGACGCCGATTTTGACTAGAATTTGAAAGATATTGACATGAATATATAACTGTTTGTATCAAAAAATGATAGTTTAAACTGATATTTGCAGTTTTGATGCGGTTTTAGATACGATATGAATCGAAGAAGCCGATTTTGACTGGAATCTGTTTAAAATGACAAAGAAAAACCTATTATCAATTCAAGGAAGTGAATTTTTAAGTAGTTATCTGCAGTTTTAATGTACATTTCAGTTCGCTAAGTTATGAAAATGCATGTTTTGGTTATAATCTTCCGTAAATCAAGGGCGAAAACCAATTATTTGTCCCAAAAAAGGTGTTTTAAGTATATATCTGCATTTCTAAGGTAGATTTGGGTACAATAAGAGGCGAAAAAGCAGATTCTGACTAAGATTTTATCGAAATCGGCAACTAATTGACTCAGAAAGGTTGCCTTACGTCGAAATCTAATAGTTTATTAAGGTTTTCGTTACTAAAATGCCCAAAGACGCCGATTTTGACTAGAATTTGAAAGATATTGACATGAATATATAACTGTTTGTATCAAAAAATGATAGTTTAAACTGATATTTGCAGTTTTGATGCGGTTTTAGATACGATATGAATCGAAGAAGCCGATTTTGACTGGAATCTGTTTAAAATGACAAAGAAAAACCTATTATCAATTCAAGGAAGTGAATTTTCAAGTAGTTATCTGCAGTTTTAATGTAGATTTCAGTTCGCTAAGTTATGAAAATGCATGTTTTGGCTATAATCTTGCGTAAATCAAGGGCGAAAACCAATTATTTGTCCCAAAAGAAGGTGTTTTAAGTATATACCTGCATTTCTAAGGTAGATTTGGGTACAATAAGAGGCGAAAAAGCAGATTCTGACTAAGATTTTATCGAAATCGGCAACTATTTGACTCAGAAAGGTTGCCTTACGTCGAAATCTAATAGTTTATTAAGGTTTTCGTTACTAAAATGCCCAAAGACGCCGATTTTGACTAGAATTTGAAAGATATTGACATGAATATATAACTGTTTGTATCAAAAAATGATAGTTTAAACTGATATTTGCAGTTTTGATGCGGTTTTAGATACGATATGAATCGAAGAAGCCGATTTTGACTGGAATCTGTTTAAAATGACAAAGAAAAACCTATTATCAATTCAAGGAAGTGAATTTTTAAGTAGTTATCTGCAGTTTTAATGTAGATTTCAGTTCGCTAAGTTATGAAAATGCATGTTTTGGCTATAATCTTCCATAAATCAAGATCGAAAACCAATTATTTGTCCCAAAAGAAGGTGTTTTAAGTATATATCTGCATTTCTAAGGTAGATTTGGGTACAATAAGAGGCGAAAAAGCAGATTCTGACTAAGATTTTATCAAAATCGGCAACTATTTGACTCAGAAAGGTTGCCTTACGTCGAAATCTAATAGTTTATTAAGGTTTTCGTTACTAAAATGCCCAAAGGCGCCGATTTTGACTAGAATTTAAAGATATTGACATGAATATATAACTGTTTGTATCAAAAAATGATAGTTTAAACTGATATTTGCAGTTTTGATGCGGTTTTAGATACGATATGAATCGAAGAAGCCGATTTTGACTGGAATCTGTTTAAGATGACAAAGAAAAACCTATTATCAATTCAAGGAAGTGAATTTTTAAGTAGTTATCTGCAGTTTTAATGTAGATTTCAGTTCGCTAAATTATGAAAATGCATATTTTGGCTATAATCTTCCGTAAATCAAGAGCGAAAACCAATTATTTGTCCCAAAAGAAGGCGTTTTAAGTATATATCTGCATTTCTAAGGTAGATTTGGGTACAATAAGAGGCGAAAAAGCAGATTCTGACTAAGATTTTATCGAAATCGGCAACTATTTGACTCAGAAAGGTTGCCTTACGTCGAAATCTAATAATTTATTAAGGTTTTCGTTACTAAAATGCCCAAAGACGCCGATTTTGACTAGAATTTGAAAGATATTGACATGAATATATAACTGTTTGTATCAAAAAATGATAGTTTAAACTGATATTTGCAGTTTTGATGCGGTTTTAGATACGATATGAATCAAAGAAGCCGATTTTGACTGAAATCTGTTTAAAATGACAAAGAAAAACCTATTATCAATTCAAGGAAGTGAATTTTTAAGTAGTTATCTGCAGTTTTAATGTAGATTTCAGTTCGCTAAGTTATGAAAATATATGTTTTGGCTATAATTTTCCGTAAATCAAGGGCGAAAACCAATTATTTGTCCCAAAAGAAGGTGTTTTAAGTATATATCTGCATTTCTAAGGTAGATTTGGGTACAATAAGAGGCGAAAAAGCAGATTCTGACTAAGATTTTATCGAAATCGGCAACTATTTGACTCAGAAAGGTTGCCTTACGTCGAAATCTAATAGTTTATTAAGGTTTTCGTTACTAAAATGCCCAAAGACGCCGATTTTGACTAGAATTTGAAAGATATTGACATGAATATATAACTGTTTGTATCAAAAAATGATAGTTTAAACTGATATTTGCAGTTTTGATTCGGTTTTAGATACGATATGAATCGAAGAAGCCGATTTTGACTGGAATCTGTTTAAGATGACAAAGAAAAACCTATTATCAATTCAAGGAAGTGAATTTTTAAGTAGTTATCTGCAGTTTTAATGTAGATTTCAGTTCGCTAAATTATGAAAATGCATATTTTGGCTATAATCTTCCATAAATCAAGGGCGAAAACCAATTATTTGTCCCAAAAGAAGGTGTTTCAAGTATATATCTGCATTTCTAAGGTAGATTTGGGTACAATAAGAGGCGAAAAAGCAGATTCTGACTAAGATTTTATCGAAATCGGCAACTATTTGACTCAGAAAGTTTGCCTTACGTCGAAATCTAATAGTTTATTAAGGTTTTCGTTACTAAAATGCCCAAAGACGTCGATTTTGACTAGAATTTGAAAGATATTGACATGAATATATAACTGTTTGTATCAAAAAATGATAGTTTAAACTGATATTTGCAGTTTTGATTCGGTTTTAGATACGATATGAATCGAAGAAGCCGATTTTGACTGGAATCTGTTTAAAATGACAAAGAAAAACCTATTATCAATTCAAGGAAGTGAATTTTTGAGTAGTTATCTGCAGTTTTAATGTAGATTTCAGTTCGCTAAGTTATGAAAATGCATGTTTTGGCTATAATTTTCCGTAAATCAAGGGCGAAAACCAATTATTTGTCCCAAAAGAAGGTGTTTTAAGTATATATCTGCATTTCTAAGGTAGATTTGGGTACAATAAGAGGCGAAAAAGCAGATTCTGACTAAGGTTTTATCGAAATCGGCAACTATTTGACTCAGAAAGGTTGCCTTACGTCGAAATCTAATAGTTTATTAAGGTTTTCGTTACTAAAATGCCCAAAGACGCCGATTTTGACTAGAATTTGAAAGATATTGACATGAATATATAACTGTTTGTATCAAATAATGATAGTTTAAACTGATATTTGCAGTTTTGATGCGGTTTTAGGTACGATATGGGTCGAAGAAGCCGATTTTGACTGGAATCTGTTTAAAATGACAAAGAAAAACCTATTATCAATTCAAGGAAGTGAATTTTTAAGTAGTTATCTGCAGTTTTAATGTAGATTTCAGTTCGCTAAGTTATGAAAATGCATGTTTTGGCTATAATTTTCCGTAAATCAAGGGCGAAAACCAATTATTTGTCCCAAAAGAAGGTGTTTTAAGTATATATCTGCATTTCCAAGGTAGATTTGGGTACAATAAGAGGCGAAAAAGCAGATTCTGACTAAGATTTTATCGAAATCGGCAACTATTTGACTCAGAAAGGTTGCCTTACGTCGAAATCTAATAGTTTATTAAGGTTTTCGTTACTAAAATGCCCAAAGACGCCGATTTTGACTAGAATTTGAAAGATATTGACATGAATATATAACCGTTTGTATCAAAAAATGATAGTTTAAACTGATATTTGCAGTTTTGATTCGGTTTTAGATACGATATGAATCGAAGAAGCCGATTTTGACTGAAATCTGTTTAAGATGACAAAGAAAAACCTATTATCAATTCAAGGAAGTGAATTTTTAAGTAGTTATCTGCAGTTTTAATGTAGATTTCAGTTCGCTAAATTATGAAAATGCATATTTTGGCTATAATCTTCCGTAAATCAAGGGCGAAAACCAATTATTTGTCCCAAAAGAAGGCGATTTAAGTATATATCTGCATTTCTAAGGTAGATTTGGGTACAATAAGAGGCGAAAAAGCAGATTCTGACTAAGATTTTATCGAAATCGGCAACTATTTGACTCAGAAAGGTTGCCTTACGTCGAAGTCTAATAATTTATTAAGGTTTTCGTTACTAAAATGCCCAAAGACGCCGATTTTGACTAGAATTTGAAAGATATTGACATGAATATATAACTGTTTGTATCAAAAAATGATAGTTTAAACTGATATTTGCAGTTTTGATGCGGTTTTAGATACGATATGAATCGAAGAAGCCGATTTTGACTGAAATCTGTTTAAAATGACAAAGAAAAACCTATTATCAATTCAAGGAAGTGAATTTTTAAGTAGTTATCTGCAGTTTTAATGTAGATTTCAGTTCGCTAAGTTATGAAAATGCATGATTGGCTATAATCTTCCGTAAATCAAGGGAGAAAACCAATTATTTGTCCCAAACGAAGGTGTTTTAAGTATATATCTGCATTTCTAAGGTAGATTTGGGTACAATAAGAGGCGAAAAAGCAGATTCTGACTATAAAAACTAACCAAAACTAACCAAAACTGCAAATATCAGTTTAAACTATCATTTTTTGATACAAACAGTTATATGTTCATGTCAATATCTTTCAAATTCTAGTCAAAATCGGCGTCTTTGGGCATTTTAGTAACGAAAACCTTAATAAACTATTAGATTTCGACGAAAGGCAACCTTTCTGGATTTCTGCATTTCTAAGGTAGATTTGGGTACAATAAGAGGCGAAAAAGCAGATTCTGACTAAGATTTTAACGAAATCGGCAACTATTCGACTCAGAAAGGTTGCCTTACGTCGAAATCTAATAGTTTATTAAGGTTTTCGTTACTAAAATGCCCAAAGACGCCGATTTTGACTAGAATTTGAAAGATATTGACATGAATATATAACTGTTTGTATCAAAAAATGATAGTTTAAACTGATATTTGCAGTTTTGATGCGGTTTTAGGTACGATATGAGTCGAAGAAGCCGATTTTGACTGGAATCTGTTTAAAATGACAAAGAAAAACCTATTATCAATTCAAGGAAGTGAATTTTTAAGTAGTTATCTGCAGTTTTAATGTAGATTTCAATTCGCTAAGTTATTAAAATGCATATTTTGGCTATAATCTTCAGTAAATTAAGGGCGAAAACCAATTATTTGTCCCAAAAGAAGGTGTTTTAAGTATATATCTGCATTTCTAAGGTAGATTTGAGTACAATAAGCGGCGAAAAAGCAGATTCTGACTAAGATTTTATCGAAATCGACAACTATTTGACTCAGAAAGGTTGCCTTACGTCGAAATCTAATAGTTTATTAAGGTTTTCGTTACTAAAATGCCCAAAGACGCCGATTTTGACTAGAATTTGAAAGATATTGACATGAATATATAACTGTTTGTATCAAAAAATGATAGTTTAAACTGATATTTGCAGTTTTGATGCGGTTTTAGATACGATATGAATCGAAGAAGCCGATTTTGACTGGAATCTGTTTAAAATGACAAAGAAAAACCTATTATCAATTCAAGGAAGTGAATTTTTAAGTAGTTATCTTCAGTTTTAATGTAGATTTCAGTTCGCTAAGTTATGAAAATGCATGTTTTGGCTATAATCTTCCGTAAATCAAGGGCGAAAACCAATTATTTGTCCCAAACGAAGGTGTTTTAAGTATATATCTGCATTTCTAGGGTAGATTTGGGTACAATAAGAGGCGAAAAAGCAGATTCTGACTATAAAAACTAACCAAAACTAACCAAAACTAACGAAAACCTTAATAAACTATTAGATTTCGACGTAAAGCAACCTTTCTGGATTTCTGCATTTCTAAGGTAGATTTGGGTACAATAAGAGGCGAAAAAGCAGATTCTGACTAAGATTTTATCGAAATCGGCAACTATTCGACTCAGAAAGGTTGCCTTACGTCGAAATCTAATAGTTTATTAAGGTTTTCGTTACTAAAATGCCCAAAGACGCCGATTTTGACTAGAATTTGAAAGATATTGACATGAATATATAACTGTTTGTATCAAAAAATGATAGTTTAAACTGATATTTGCAGTTTTGATGCGGTTTTAGGTGCAATATGAATCGAAGAAGCCGATTTTGACTGGAATCTGTTTAAAATGACAAAGAAAAACCTATTATCAATTCAAGGAAGTGAATTTTTAAGTAGTTATCTGCAGTTTTAATGTAGATTTCAGGTCGCTAAGTTATGAAAATGCATGTTTTGGCTATAATCTTCTGTAAATCAAGGGCGAAAACCAATTATTTGTCCCAAAAGAAGGTGTTTTAAGTATATATCTGCATTTCTAAGGTAGATTTGGGTACAATAAGAGGCGAAAAAGCAGATTCTGACTAAGATTTTATCGAAATCGGCAACTATTTGACTCAGAAAGGTTGCCTTACGTCGAAATCTAATAGTTTTTTAAGGTTTTCGTTACTAAAATGCCCAAAGACGCCGATTTTGACTAGAATTTGAAAGATATTGACATGAATATATAACTGTTTGTATCAAAAAATGATAGTTTAAACTGATATTTGCAGTTTTGATGCGGTTTTAGATACGATATGAATCGAAGAAGCCGATTTTGACTGGAATCTGTTTAAAATGACAAAGAAAAACCTATTATCAATTCAAGGAAGTGAATTTTTAAGTAGTTATCTGCAGTTTTAATGTAGATTTCAGTTCGCTAAGTTATGAAAATGCATGTTTTGGTTATAATCTTCCCTAAATCAAGGGCGAAAACCAATTATTTGTCCCAAAAGAAGGTGTTTTAAGTATATATCTGCATTTCTAAGGTAGATTTGGGTACAATAAGAGGCGAAAAAGCAGATTCTGACTAAGATTTTATCGAAATCGGCAACTATTTGACTCAGAAAGGTTGCCTTACGTCGAAATCTAATAGTTTATTAAGGTTTTCGTTACTAAAATGCCCAAAGACGCCGATTTTGACTAGAATTTGAAAGATATTGACATGAATATATAACTGTTTGTATCAAAAAATGATAGTTTAAACTGATATTTGCAGTTTTGATGCGGTTTTAGGTACGATATGAGTCGAAGAAGCCGATTTTGACTGGAATCTGTTTAAAATGACAAAGAAAAACCTATTATCAATTCAAGGAAGTGAATTTTTAAGTAGTTATCTGCAGTTTTAATGTAGATTTCAGTTCGCTAAGTTATGAAAATGCATGTTTTGGCTATAATCTTCCGTAAATCAAGGGCGAAAACCAATTATTTGTCCCAAAAGAAGGTGTTTTAAGTATATATCTGCATTTCTAAGGTAGATTTGGGTACAATAAGAGGCGAAAAAGCAGATTCTGACTAAGATTTTATCGAAATCGGCAACTATTTGACTCAGAAAGGTTGCCTTACGTCGAAATCTAATAGTTTATTAAGGTTTTCGTTACTAAAATGCCCAATGACGCCGATTTTGACTAGAATTTGAAAGATATTGACATGAATATATAACTGCTTGTATCAAAAAATGATAGTTTAAACTGATATTTGCAGTTTTGATGCGGTTTTAGGTACGATATGAGTCGAAGAAGCCGATTTTGACTGGAATCTGTTTAAATTGACAAAGAAAAACCTATTATCAATTCAAGGAAGTGAATTTTTAAGTAGTTATCTGCAGTTTTAATGTAGATTTCAGTTCGCTAAGTTATTAAAATGCATATTTTGGCTATAATCTTCCGTAAATTAAGGGCGAAAACCAATTATTTGTCCCAAAAGAAGGTGTTTTAAGTATATATCTGCATTTCTAAGGTAGATTTGGGTACAATAAGCGGCGAAAAAGCAGATTCTGACTAAGATTTTATCGAAATCGACAACTATTTGACTCAGAAAGGTTGCCTTACGTCGAAATCTAATAGTTTATTAAGGTTTTCGTTACTAAAATGCCCAAAGACGCCGATTTTGACTAGAATTTGAAAGATATTGACATGAATATATAACTGTTTGTATCAAAAAATGATAGTTTAAACTGATATTTGCAGTTTTGATGCGGTTTTAGATACGATATGAATCGAAGAAGCCGATTTTGACTGGAATCTGTTTAAAATGACAAAGAAAAACCTATTATCAATTCAAGGAAGTGAATTTTTAAGTAGTTATCTTCACTTTTAATGTAGATTTCAGTTCGCTAAGTTATGAAAATGCATGTTTTGGCTATAATCTTCCGTAAATCAAGGGCGAAAACCAATTATTTGTCCCAAACGAAGGTGTTTTAAGTATATATCTGCATTTCTAAGGTAGATTTGGGTACAATAAGAGGCGAAAAAGCAGATTCTGACTATAAAAACTAACCAAAACTGCAAATATCAGTTTAAACAATCATTTTTTGATACAAACAGTTATATGTTCATGTCAATATCTTTCAAATTCTAGTCAAAATCGGCGTCTTTGGGCATTTTAGTAACGAAAACCTTAATAAACTATTAGATTTCGACGAAAGGCAACCTTTCTGGATTTCTGCATTTCTAAGGTAGATTTGGGTACAATAAGAGGCGAAAAAGCAGATTCTGACTAAGATTTTAACGAAATCGGCAACTATTCGACTCAGAAAGGTTGCCTTACGTCGAAATCTAATAGTTTATTAAGGTTTTCGTTACTAAAATGCCCAAAGACGCCGATTTTGACTAGAATTTGAAAGATATTGACATGAATATATAACTGTTTGTATCAAAAAATGATAGTTTAAACTGATATTTGCAGTTTTGATGCGGTTTTAGGTACGATATGAGTCGAAGAAGCCGATTTTGACTGGAATCTGTTTAAAATGACAAAGAAAAACCTATTATCAATTCAAGGAAGTGAATTTTTAAGTAGTTATCTGCAGTTTTAATGTAGATTTCAGTTCGCTAAGTTATTAAAATGCATATTTTGGCTATAATCTTCCGTAAATTAAGGGCGAAAACCAATTATTTGTCCCAAAAGAAGGTGTTTTAAGTATATATCTGCATTTCTAAGGTAGATTTGGGTACAATAAGCGGCGAAAAAGCAGATTCTGACTAAGATTTTATCGAAATCGGCAACTATTTGACTCAGAAAGGTTGCCTTACGTTGAAATCTAATAGTTTATTAAGGTTTTCGTTACGAAAATGCCCAAAGACGCCGATTTTGACTAGAATTTGAAAGATATTGACATGAATATATAACTGTTTGTATCAAAAAATGATAGTTTAAACTGATATTTGCAGTTTTGATGCGGTTTTAGGTACGATATGAATCGAAGAAGCCGATTTTGACTGGAATCTGTTTAAAATGACAAAGAAAAACCTATTATCAATTCAAGGAAGTGAATTTTTAAGTAGTTATCTTCAGTTTTAATGTAGATTTCAGTTCGCTAAGTTATGAAAATGCATGTTTTGGCTATAATCTTCCGTAAATCAAGGGCGAAAACCAATTATTTGTCCCAAACGAAGGTGTTTTAAGTATATATCTGCATTTCTAAGGTAGATTTGGGTACAATAAGAGGCGAAAAAGCAGATTCTGACTATAAAAACTAACCAAAACTAACCAAAACTAACCAAAACTGCAAATATCAGTTTAAACTATCATTTTTTGATACAAACAGTTATATATTCATGTCAATATCTTTCAAATTTTAGTCAAAATCGGCGTCTTTCGGCATTTTAGTAACGAAAACCTTAATAAACTATTAGATTTCGACGTAAGGCAACCTTTCTGGATTTCTGCATTTCTAAGGTAGATTTGGGTACAATAAGAGGCGAAAAAGCAGATTCTGACTAAGATTTTATCGAAATCGGCAACTATTCGACTCAGAAAGGTTGCCTTACGTCGAAATCTAATAGTTTATTAAGGTTTTCGTTACTAAAATGCCCAAAGACGCCGATTTTGACTAGAATTTGAAAGATATTGACATGAATATATAACTGTTTGTATCAAAAAATGATAGTTTAAACTGATATTTGCAGTTTTGATGCGGTTTTAGGTACGATATGAGTCGAAGAAGCCGATTTTGACTGGATTCTGTTTAAAATGACAAAGAAAAACCTATTATCAATTCAAGGAAGTGAATTTTTAAGTAGTTATCTGCAGTTTTAATGTAGATTTCAGTTCGCTAAGTTATGAAAATGCATGTTTTGGCTATAATCTTCCGTAAATTAAGGGCGAAAACCAATTATTTGTCCAAAAGAAGGTGTTTTAAGTATATATCTGCATTTCTAAGGTAGATTTGGGTACAATAAGCGGCGAAAAAGCAGATTCTGACTAAGATTTTATCGAAATCGGCAACTATTTGACTCAGAAAGGTTGCCTTACGTCGAAATCTAATAGTTTATTAAGGTTTTCTAACTAACTAAAACTAACCAAAACTAACCAAAACTAACCAAAACTGCAAATATCAGTTTAAACTATCATTTTTTGATACAAACAGTTATATATTCATGTCAATATCTTTCAAATTCTAGTCAAAATCGGCGTCTTTGGGCATTTTAGTAACGAAAACCTTAATAAACTATTAGATTTCGACGTAAGGCAACCTTTCTGGATTTCTGCATTTCTAAGGTAGATTTGGGTACAATAAGGGGCGAAAAAGCAGATTCTGACTAAGATTTTATCGAAATCGGCAACTATTTGACTCAAAAAGGTTGCCTTACGTCGAAATCTAATAGTTTATTAAGGTTTTCGTTACTAAAATGCCCAAAGACGCCGATTTTGACTAGAATTTGAAAGATATTGACATGAATATATAACTGTTTGTATCAAAAAATGATAGTTTAAACTGATATTTGCAGTTTTGATGCGATTTTAGATACGATATGAATCGAAGAAGCCGATTTTGACTGGAATCTGTTTAAAATGATAAGGAAAAACCTACTATCAATCCAAGAAAGTGAATTTTGTGTGAAGTTGGTGAAGTTACCTGTAGTTTTAATGTAAATTTCATTCCGCTAAGTTATGGCCACGTGGAGACGTCGGGCCAGTTCGTACAGTCGGATTCCCCCGGTTCGTGCCAGTTCTGAGCAGACTGTTAAATAGCGGGCGAAGAGAACACCGGAAAACCGGAGTTTTCCAGGTCTCGTAGCGAGGCGGTTCCGCGGGAGGCCAAAGCTCGGGACCAGGTTCGGATCGGTTCGTTAACCGGAACTCGCTTCTTCGCCAAGCCCGACATGCCCCGATCCTTAGAGCCAATCCTTATCCCGAAGTTACGGATCCAATTTGCCGACTTCAATTACGGACATTATTCTATCGACTAGAGGCCCTTCACCTTGGAGACCTGCTGCGGATATAGGTACGAAGTGGCCCGACGTCTCCACGTGGCCATAACTTAGCGGAATGAAATTTACATTAAAACTACAGGTAACTTCACCAACTTCACACAAAATTCACTTTCTTGGATTGATAGTAGGTTTTTCCTTATCATTTTAAACAGATCCAAGTCAAAATCGGCTTCTTCGACTCATATCGTACCTAAAACCGCATCAAAACTGCAAATATCAGTTTAAACTATCATTTTTTGATACAAACAGTTATATATTCATGTCAATATCTTTCAAATTTTAGTCAAAATCGGCGTCTTTGGGCATTTTAGTAACGAAAACCTTAATAAACTATTAGATTTCGACGTAAGGCAACCTTTCTGAGTCAAATAGTTGCCGATTTCGATAAAATCTTAGTCAGAATCTGCTTTTTCGCCTCTTACTGTACCCAAATCTACCTTAGAAATGCAGATATATACTTAAAACACCTTCCTTTGGGACAAATAATTGGTTTTCGCCCTTGATTTACGGAAGATTATAGCCAAAACATGCATTTTCATAACTTAGCGAACTGAAATCTACATTAAAACTGCAGATAACTACTTAAAAATTCACTTCCTTGAATTGATAATAGGTTTTTCTTTATCATTTTAAACAGATTCCAGTCAAAATCTGCTTCTTCGACTCATATCGTATCTAAAACCGCATCAAAACTGCAAATATTAGTTTAAACTATCATTTTTTGATACAAACAGTTATATATTCTACCTTAGAAATGCAGATATATACTTAAAACACCTTCTTTTGGGACAAATAATTGGTTTTCGCCCTTGATTTATGGAAGATTATAGCCAAAACATGCATTTTCATAACTTAGCGAATTGAAATCTACATTAAAACTGCAGATAACTACTTAAAAATTCACTTCCTTGAATTGATAATAGGTTTTTCTTTGTCATTTTAAACAGATTCCAGTCAAAATCGGCTTCTTCGATTCATATCGTATCTAAAACCGCATCAAAACTGCAAATATCAGTTTAAACTATCATTTTTTGATACAAACAGTTATATATTCATGTCAATATCTTTCAAATTCTAGTCAAAATCGGCGTCTTTGGGCATTTTAATAATGAAAACCTTAATAAACTATTAGATTTCGACGTAAGGCAACCTTTCTGAGTCAAATAGTTGCCGATTTCGATAAAATCTTAGTCAGAATCTGCTTTTCCGCCTCCTATTGTACCCAAATCTACCTTAGAAATGCAGATTAATACTTAAAACACCATCTTTTGGGACAAATAATTGGTTTTCGCCCTTGATTTACGGAAGATTATAGCCAAAACATGCATTTTCATAACTTAGCGAACTGAAATTTACATTAAAACTGCAGATAACTACTTAAAAATTCACTTCCTTGAATTGATAATAGGTTTTCCTTTGTCATTTTAAACAGATTCCAGTCAAAATCGACTTCTTCGATTCATATCGTATCTAAAACCGCATCAAAACTGCAAATATCAGTTTAAACTATCATTTTTTGATACAAACAGTTATATATTCATGTCAATATCTTTCAAATTCTAGTCAAAATCGGCGTCTTTGGGCATTTTAGTAACGAAAACCTTAATAAACTATTAGATTTCGACTTAAGGCAACCTTTCTGAGTCAAATAGTTGCCGATTTCGATAAAATCTTAGTCAGAATCTGCTTATTCGCCTCTTATTGTACCCAAATCTACCTTAGAAATGCAGATATATACTTAAAACACCTTCTTTTGGGACAAATAATTGGTTTTCGCCCTTGATTTACGGAAGATTATAGCCAAAACATGCATTTTCATAACTTAGCGAACTGAAATCTACATTAAAACTGCAGATAACTACTTAAAAATTCACTTCCTTGAATTGATAATAGGTTTTTCTTTGCCATTTTAAACAGATTCCAGTCAAAATCGGCTTCTTCGATTCATATCGCATCTAAAACCGCATCAAAACTGCAAATATCAGTTTAAACTATCATTTTTTGATACAAACAGTTATATATTCATGTCAATATCTTTCAAATTCTAGTCAAAATCGGCGTCTTTGGGCATTTTAGTAACGAACACCTTAATAAACTATTAGATTTCGACGTCAGGCAACCTTTCTGAGTCAAATAGTTGCCGATTTCGATAAAATCTTAGTCAGAATCTGCTTTTTCGCCTCTTATTGTACCCAAATCTACCTTAGAAATGCAGATATATACTTAAAACACCTTCTTTTGGGACAAATAATTGGTTTTCGCCCTTGATTTACGGAAGATTATAGCCAAAACATGCATTTTCATAACTTAGCGAACTGAAATCTACATTAAAACTGCAGATAGCTACTTAAAAATTCACTTCCTTGAATTGATAATAGGTTTTTCTTTGTCATTTTAAACAGATTCCAGTCAAAATCGGCTTCTTCGATTCATATCGTATCTAAAACCGCATCAAAACTGCAAATATCAGTTTAAACTATCATTTTTTGATACAAACAGTTATATATTCATGTCAATATCTTTCAAATTCTAGTCAAAATCGGCGTCTTTGGGCATTTTAGTAACGAAAACCTTAATAAACTACTAGATTTCGACGTAAGGCAACCTTTCTGAGTCAAATAGTTGCCGATTTCGATAAAATCTTAGTCAGAATCTGCTTTTTCGCCTCTTATTGTACCCAAATCTACCTTAGAAATGCAGATATATACTTAAAACACCTTCTTTTGGGACAAATAATTGGTTTTCGCCCTTGATTTACGGAAGATTATAGCCAAAACATGCATTTTCATAACTTAGCGAACTGAAATCTACATTAAAACTGCAGATAGCTACTTAAAAATTCACTTCCTTGAATTGATAATAGGTTTTTCTTTGTCATTTTAAACAGATTCCAGTCAAAATCGGATTCTTCGATTCATATCGTATCTAAAACCGCATCAAAACTGCAAATATCAGTTTAAACTATCATTTTTTGATACAAACAGTTATATATTCATGTCAATATCTTTCAAATTCTAGTCAAAATCGGCGTCTTTGGGCATTTTAGTAACGAAAACCTTAATAAACTATTAGATTTCGACGTAAGGCAACCTTTCTGAGTCAAATAGTTGCCGATTTCGATAAAATCTTAGTCAGAATCTGCTTTTTCGCCTCTTACTGTACCCAAATCTACCTTAGAAATGCAGATATATACTTAAAACACCTTCCTTTGGGACAAATAATTGGTTTTCGCCCTTGATTTACGGAAGATTATAGCCAAAACATGCATTTTCATAACTTAGCGAACTGAAATCTACATTAAAACTGCAGATAACTACTTAAAAATTCACTTCCTTGAATTGATAATAGGTTTTTCTTTATCATTTTAAACAGATTCCAGTCAAAATCTGCTTCTTCGACTCATATCGTATCTAAAACCGCATCAAAACTGCAAATATTAGTTTAAACTATCATTTTTTGATACAAACAGTTATATATTCTACCTTAGAAATGCAGATATATACTTAAAACACCTTCTTTTGGGACAAATAATTGGTTTTCGCCCTTGATTTATGGAAGATTATAGCCAAAACATGCATTTTCATAACTTAGCGAATTGAAATCTACATTAAAACTGCAGATAACTACTTAAAAATTCACTTCCTTGAATTGATAATAGGTTTTTCTTTGTCATTTTAAACAGATTCCAGTCAAAATCGGCTTCTTCGATTCATATCGTATCTAAAACCGCATCAAAACTGCAAATATCAGTTTAAACTATCATTTTTTGATACAAACAGTTATATATTCATGTCAATATCTTTCAAATTCTAGTCAAAATCGGCGTCTTTGGGCATTTTAATAATGAAAACCTTAATAAACTATTAGATTTCGACGTAAGGCAACCTTTCTGAGTCAAATAGTTGCCGATTTCGATAAAATCTTAGTCAGAATCTGCTTTTCCGCCTCCTATTGTACCCAAATCTACCTTAGAAATGCAGATTAATACTTAAAACACCATCTTTTGGGACAAATAATTGGTTTTCGCCCTTGATTTACGGAAGATTATAGCCAAAACATGCATTTTCATAACTTAGCGAACTGAAATTTACATTAAAACTGCAGATAACTACTTAAAAATTCACTTCCTTGAATTGATAATAGGTTTTCCTTTGTCATTTTAAACAGATTCCAGTCAAAATCGACTTCTTCGATTCATATCGTATCTAAAACCGCATCAAAACTGCAAATATCAGTTTAAACTATCATTTTTTGATACAAACAGTTATATATTCATGTCAATATCTTTCAAATTCTAGTCAAAATCGGCGTCTTTGGGCATTTTAGTAACGAAAACCTTAATAAACTATTAGATTTCGACTTAAGGCAACCTTTCTGAGTCAAATAGTTGCCGATTTCGATAAAATCTTAGTCAGAATCTGCTTATTCGCCTCTTATTGTACCCAAATCTACCTTAGAAATGCAGATATATACTTAAAACACCTTCTTTTGGGACAAATAATTGGTTTTCGCCCTTGATTTACGGAAGATTATAGCCAAAACATGCATTTTCATAACTTAGCGAACTGAAATCTACATTAAAACTGCAGATAACTACTTAAAAATTCACTTCCTTGAATTGATAATAGGTTTTTCTTTGCCATTTTAAACAGATTCCAGTCAAAATCGGCTTCTTCGATTCATATCGCATCTAAAACCGCATCAAAACTGCAAATATCAGTTTAAACTATCATTTTTTGATACAAACAGTTATATATTCATGTCAATATCTTTCAAATTCTAGTCAAAATCGGCGTCTTTGGGCATTTTAGTAACGAACACCTTAATAAACTATTAGATTTCGACGTCAGGCAACCTTTCTGAGTCAAATAGTTGCCGATTTCGATAAAATCTTAGTCAGAATCTGCTTTTTCGCCTCTTATTGTACCCAAATCTACCTTAGAAATGCAGATATATACTTAAAACACCTTCTTTTGGGACAAATAATTGGTTTTCGCCCTTGATTTACGGAAGATTATAGCCAAAACATGCATTTTCATAACTTAGCGAACTGAAATCTACATTAAAACTGCAGATAGCTACTTAAAAATTCACTTCCTTGAATTGATAATAGGTTTTTCTTTGTCATTTTAAACAGATTCCAGTCAAAATCGGCTTCTTCGATTCATATCGTATCTAAAACCGCATCAAAACTGCAAATATCAGTTTAAACTATCATTTTTTGATACAAACAGTTATATATTCATGTCAATATCTTTCAAATTCTAGTCAAAATCGGCGTCTTTGGGCATTTTAGTAACGAAAACCTTAATAAACTACTAGATTTCGACGTAAGGCAACCTTTCTGAGTCAAATAGTTGCCGATTTCGATAAAATCTTAGTCAGAATCTGCTTTTTCGCCTCTTATTGTACCCAAATCTACCTTAGAAATGCAGATATATACTTAAAACACCTTCTTTTGGGACAAATAATTGGTTTTCGCCCTTGATTTACGGAAGATTATAGCCAAAACATGCATTTTCATAACTTAGCGAACTGAAATCTACATTAAAACTGCAGATAGCTACTTAAAAATTCACTTCCTTGAATTGATAATAGGTTTTTCTTTGTCATTTTAAACAGATTCCAGTCAAAATCGGATTCTTCGATTCATATCGTATCTAAAACCGCATCAAAACTGCAAATATCAGTTTAAACTATCATTTTTTGATACAAACAGTTATATATTCATGTCAATATCTTTCAAATTCTAGTCAAAATCGGCGTCTTTGGGCATTTTAGTAACGAAAACCTTAATAAACTATTAGATTTCGACGTAAGGCAATCTTTCTGAGTCAAATAGTTGCCGATTTCGATAAAATCTTAGTCAGAATCTGTTTTTCGCCTCTTATTGTACCCAAATCTACCTTAGAAATGCAGATATATACTTAAAACACCTTCTTTTGGGACAAATAATTGGTTTTCGCCCTTGATTTTCGGAAGATTATAGCCAAAACATGTATTTTCATAACTTAGCGAACTGAAATCTACATTGAAACTGCAGATAACTACTTAAAGATTCACTTCCTTGAATTGATAATAGGTTTTTCTTTGTCATTTTAAACAGATTCCAGTCAAAATCGGCTTCTTCGACTCATATCGTACCTAAAACCGCAACAAAACTGCAAATATCAGTTTAAACTATCATTATTTGATACAAACAGTTATATATTCATGTCAATATCTTTCAAATTCTAGTCTAAATCGGCGTCTTTGGGCATTTTAGTAACGAAAACCTTAATAAACTATTAGATTTCGACGTAAGGCAATCTTTCTGAGTCAAATAGTTGCCGATTTCGATAAAATCTTAGTCAGAATCTGCTTTTTCGCCTCTTATTGTACCCAAATCTACCTTAGAAATGCAGATATATACTTAAAACACCTTCTTTTGTCACAAATAATTGGTTTTCGCCCTTGATTTTCGGAAGATTATAGCCAAAACATGTATTTTCATAACTTAGCGAACTGAAATCTACATTAAAACTGCAGATAACTACTTAAAAATTCACTTCCTTGAATTGATAATAGGTTTTTCTTTGTCATTTTAAACAGATTCTTTTGGGACAAATAATTGGTTTTCGCCCTTGATTTACGGAAGATTATAGCCAAAACATGCATTTTCATAACTTAGCGAACTGAAATCTACATTAAAACTGCAGATAACTACTTAAAAATTCACTTCCTTGAATTGATAATAGGTTTTTCTTTGTCATTTTAAACAGATTCCAGTCAAAATCGGCTTCTTCGACTCATATCGTACCTAAAACCGCATCAAAACTGCAAATATCAGTTTAAACTATCATTTTTTGATACACACAGTTATATATTCATGTCAATATCTTTCAAATTCTAGTCAAAATCGGCGTCTTTGGGCATTTTAGTAACGAAAACCTTAATGAACTATTAGATTTCGACGTAAGGCAACCTTTCTGAGTCAAATAGTTGCCGATTTCGATAAAATCTTAGTCAGAATCTGCTTTTTCGCGTCTTATTGTACCCAAATCTACCTTAGAAATGCAGATATATACTTAAAACACCTTCTTTTGGGACAAATAATTGGTTTTCGCCCTTGATTTACGGAAGATTATAGCCAAAACATGCATTTTCATAACTTAGCGAACTGAAATCTACATTAAAACTGCAGATAACTACTTAAAAATTCACTTCCCTGAATTGATAATAGGTTTTTCTTTGTCATTTTAAAAAGATTCCAGTCAAAATCGGCTTCTTCGATTCATATCGTATCTAAAACCGCATCAAAACTGCAAATATCAGTTTAAACTATCAGTTTTTGATACAAACAGTTATATATTCATGTCAATATCTTTCAAATTCTAGTCAAAATCGGCGTCTTTGGGCATTTTCGTAACGAAAACCTTAATAAACTATTAGATTTCGACGTAAGGCAACCTTTCTGAGTCAAATAGTTGCCGATTTCGATAAAATCTTAGTCAGAATCTGCTTTTTCGCCTCTTATTGTACCCAAATCTACCTTAGAAATGCAGATATATACTTAAAACACCTTCTTTTGGGACAAATAATTGGTTTTCGCCCTTGATTTTCGGAAGATTATAGCCAAAACATGTATTTTCATAACTTAGCGAACTGAAATCTACATTAAAACTGCAGATAACTACTTAAAAATTCACTTCCTTGAATTGATAATAGGTTTTTCTTTGTCATTTTAAACAGATTCCAGTCAAAATCGGCTTCTTCGACTCATATCGTACCTAAAACCGCATCAAAACTGCAAATATCAGTTTAAACTATCATTTTTTGATACACACAGTTATATATTCATGTCAATATCTTTCAAATTCTAGTCAAAATCGGCGTCTTTGGGCATTTTAGTAACGAAAACCTTAATGAACTATTAGATTTCGACGTAAGGCAACCTTTCTGAGTCAAATAGTTGCCGATTTCGATAAAATCTTAGTCAGAATCTGCTTTTTCGCCTCTTATTGTACCCAAATCTACCTTAGAAATGCAGATATATACTTAAAACACCTTCTTTTGGGACAAATAATTGGTTTTCGCCTTTGATTTACGGAAGATTATATTCAAAACATGCATTTTCATAACTTAGCGAACTGAAATCTACATTAAAACTGCAGATAAACCACTTAAAAATTCACTTCCTTGAATTGATAATTGGTTTTTCTTTGTCATTTTAAACAGATTCCAGTCAAAATCGGCTTCTTCGATTCATATCGTATCTAAAACCGCATCAAAACTGCAAATATCAGTTTAAACTATCATTTTTTGATACAAACAGTTATATATTCATGTCAATATCTTTCAAATTCTAGTCAAAATCGGCGTCTTTGGGCATTTTAGTAACGAAAACCTTAATAAACTATTAGATTTCGACGTAAGGCATTCTTTCTGAGTCAAATAGTTGCCGATTTCGATAAAATCTTAGTCAGAATCTGCTTTTTCGCCTCTTATTGTACCCAAATCTACCTTAGAAATGCAGATATATACTTAAAACACCTTCTTTTGGGACAAATAATTGGTTTTCGCCCTTGATTTTCGGAAGATTATAGCCAAAACATGTATTTTCATAACTTAGCGAACTGAAATCTACATTAAAACTGCAGATAACTACTTAAAAATTCACTTCCTTGAATTGATAATAGGTTTTTCTTTGTCATTTTAAACAGATTCCAGTCAAAATGGGCTTCTTCGATTCATATCGTATCTATAACCGCATCAAAACTGCAAATATCAGTTTAAACTATCATTTTTTGATACAAACAGTTATATATTCATGTCAATATCTTTCAAATTCCAGTCAAAATCGGCGTCTTTGAGCATTTTAGTAACGAAAACCTTAATAAACTAATAGATTTCGACGTAAGGCAACATTTCTGAGTCAAATAGTTGCCGATTTCGATAAAGTCTTAGTCAGAATCTGCTTTTTCGCCTCTTATTGTACCCAAATCTACCTTAGAAATGCAGATATATACTTAAAACACCTTCTTTTGGGACAAATAATTGGTTTTCGCCCTTGATTTACGGAAGATTATAGCCATAACATGCATTTTCATAACTTAGCGAACTGAAATCTACATTGAAACTGCAGATAACTACTTAAAGATTCACTTCCTTGAATTAATAATAGGTTTTTCTTTGTCATTTTAAACAGATTCCAGTCAAAATCGGCTTCTTCGATTCATATCGTATCTAAAACCGAATCAAAACTGCAAATATCAGTTTAAACTATCATTTTTTGATACAAACAGTTATATATTCATGTCAATATCTTTCAAATTCTAGTCAAAATCGGCGTCTTTGGGCATTTTCGTAACGAAAACCTTAATAAACTATTAGATTTCAACGTAAGGCAACCTTTCTGAGTCAAATAGTTGCCGATTTCGATAAAATCTTAGTCAGAATCTGCTTTTTCGCCTCTTATTGTACCCAAATCTACCTTAGAAATGCAGATATATACTTAAAACACCTTCTTTTGGGACAAATAATTGGTTTTCGCCCTTGATTTACGGAAGATTATAGCCAAAACATGCATTTTCATAACTTAGCGAACTGAAATCTACATTAAAACTGCAGATAACTACTTAAAAATTCACTTCCTTGAATTGATAATAGGTTTTTCTTTGTCATTTTAAACAGATTCCAGTCAAAATCGGCTTCTTCGATTCATATCGTATCTAAAACCGCATCAAAACTGCAAATATCAGTTTAAACTATCATTATTTGATACAAACAGTTATATATTCATGTCAATATCTTTCAAATTCTAGTCAAAATCGGCGTCTTTGGGCATTTTAGGAACGAAAACCTTAATAAACTATTAGATTTCGACGTAAGGCAACCTTTCTGAGTCAAATAGTTGCCGATTTCGATAAAATCTTAATCAGAATCTGCTTTTTCGCCTCTTATTGTACCCAAATCTACCTTAGAAATGCAGATATATACTTAAAACACCTTCTTTTGGGACAAATAATTGGTTTTCGCCCTTGATTTACGGAAGATTATAGCCAAAACATGCATTTTCATAACTTAGCGAACTGAAATCTACATTAAAACTGCAGATAACTACTTAAAAATTCACTTCCTTGAATTGATAATAGGTTTTTCTTTGTCATTTTAAACAGATTCCAGTCAAAATCGGCTTCTTCGACTCATATCGTACCTAAAACCGCATCAAAACTGCAAATATCAGTTTAAACTATCATTTTTTGAAACACACAGTTATATATTCATGTCAATATCTTTCAAATTCTAGTCAAAATCGGCGTCTTTGGGCATTTTAGTAATGAAAACCTTAATAAACTATTAGATTTCGACGTAAGGCAACCTTTCTGAGTCAAATAGTTGCCGATTTCGATAAAATCTTAGTCAGAATCTGCTTTTTCGCCTCTTATTGTACCCAAATCTACCTTAGAAATGCAGATATATACTTAAAACACCTTCTTTTGGGACAAATAATTGGTTTTCGCCCTTGATTTACGGAAGATTATAGCCAAAACATGCATTTTCATAACTTAGCGAACTGAAATCTACATTAAAACTGCAGATAACTACTTAAAAATTCACTTCCCTGAATTGATAATAGGTTTTTCTTTGTCATTTTAAAAAGATTCCAGTCAAAATCGGCTTCTTCGATTCATATCGTATCTAAAACCGCATCAAAACTGCAAATATCAGTTTAAACTATCAGTTTTTGATACAAACAGTTATATATTCATGTCAATATCTTTCAAATTCTAGTCAAAATCGGCGTCTTTGGGCATTTTCGTAACGAAAACCTTAATAAACTATTAGATTTCGACGTAAGGCAACCTTTCTGAGTCAAATAGTTGCCGATTTCGATAAAATCTTAGTCAGAATCTGCTTTTTCGCCTCTTATTGTACCCAAATCTACCTTAGAAATGCAGATATATACTTAAAACACCTTCTTTTGGGACAAATAATTGGTTTTCGCCCTTGATGTACGGAAGATTATAGGCAAAACATGCATTTTCATAACTTAGCGAACTGAAATCTACATTAAAACTGCAGATAACTACTTAAAAGTTCACTTCCTTGAATTGATAATAGGTTTTTCTTTGTCATTTTAAACAGATTCCAGTCAAAATCGGCTTCTTCGATTCATATCGTATCTAAAACCGCATCAAAACTGCAAATATCAGTTTAAACTATCATTTTTTGATACAAACAGTTATATATTCATGTCAATATCTTTCAAATTCTAGTCAAAATCGGCGTCTTTGGGCATTTTAGTAACGAAAACCTTAATAACCTATTAGATTTCGACGTAAGGCAATCTTTCTGAGTCAAATAGTTGCCGATTTCGATAAAATCTTAGTCAGAATCTGCTTTTTCGCCTCTTATTGTACCCAAATCTACCTTAGAAATGCAGATATATACTTAAAACACCTTCTTTTGGGACAAATAATTGGTTTTCGCCCTTGATTTTCGGAAGATTATAGCCAAAACATGCATTTTCATAACTTAGCGAACTGAAATCTACATTAAAACTGCAGATAACTACTTAAAAATTCAATTCCTTAAATTGATAATAGGTTTTTCTTTGTCATTTTAAACAGATTCCAGTCAAAATGGGCTTCTTCGATTCATATCGTATCTAAAACCGCATCAAAACTGCAAATATCAGTTTAAACTATCATTTTTTGATACAAACAGTTATATATTCATGTCAATATCTTTCAAATTCCAGTCAAAATCGGCGTCTTTGAGCATTTTAGTAACGAAAACCTTAATAAACTATTAGATTTCGACGTAAGGCAACATTTCTGAGTCAAATAGTTGCCGAATTCGATAAAGTCTTAGTCAGAATCTGCTTTTTCGCCTCTTATTGTACCCAAATCTACCTTAGAAATGCAGATATATACTTAAAACACCTTCTTTTGGGACAAATAATTGGTTTTCGCCCTTGATTTACGGAAGATTATAGCCAAAACATGCATTTTCATAACTTAGCGAACTGAAATCTACATTGAAACTGCAGATAACTACTTAAAGATTCACTTCCTTGAATTGATAATAGGTTTTTCTTTGTCATTTTAAACAGATTCCAGTCAAAATCGGCTTCTTCGACTCATATCGTACCTAAAACCGCATCAAAACTGCAAATATCAGTTTAAACTATCATTATTTGATACAAACAGTTATATATTCATGTCAATATCTTTCAAATTCTAGTCAAAATCGGCGTCTTTGGGCATTTTAGTAACGAAAACCTTAATAAACTATTAGATTTCGACGTAAGGCAACCTTTCTGAGTCAAATAGTTGCCGATTTCGATAAAATCTTAGTCAGAATCTGCTTTTTTGCCTCTTATTGTACCCAAATCTACCTTAGAAATGCAGATATATACTTAAAACACCTTCTTTTGGGACAAATAATTGGTTTTCGCCCTTGATTTACGGAAGATTATAGCCAAAACATGCATTTTCATAACTTAGCGAACTGAAATCTACATTAAAACTGCAGATAACTACTTAAAAATTCACTTCCTTGAATTGATAATAGGTTTTTCTTTGTCATTTTAAACAGATTCCAGTCAAAATCGGCTTCTTCGATTCATATCGTATCTAAAACCGAATCAAAACTGCAAATATCAGTTTAAACTATCATTTTTTGATACAAACAGTTATATATTCATGTCAATATCTTTCAAATTCTAGTCAAAATCGGCGTCTTTGGGCATTTTAGTAACGAAAACCTTAATAAACTATTAGATTTCGACGTAAGGCAACCTTTCTGAGTCAAATAGTTGCCGATTTCGATAAAATCTTAGTCAGAATCTGCTTTTTCGCCTCTTATTGTACCCAAATCTACCTTAGAAATGCAGATATATACTTAAAACACCTTCTTTTGGGACAAATAATTGGTTTTCGCCCTTGATTTTCGGATGATTATAGCCAAAACATGCATTTTCATAACTTAGCGAACTGAAATCTACATTAAAACTGCAGATAACTACTTAAAAATTCACTTCCTTGAATTGATAATAGGTTTTTCTTTGTCATTTTAAACAGATTCCAGTCAAAATCGGCTTCTTCGATTCATATCGTACCTAAAACCGCATCAAAACTGCAAATATCAGTTTAAACTATCATTTTTTGATACAAACAGTTATATATTCATGTCAATATCTTTCAAATTTCAGTCAAAATCGGCGTCTTTGAGCATTTTAGTAACGAAAACCTTAATAAACTATTAGATTTCGACGTAAGGCAACATTTCTGAGTCAAATAGTTGCCGATTTCGATAAAGTCTTAGTCAGAATCTGCTTTTTCGCCTCTTATTGTACCCAAATCTACCTTAGAAATGCAGATATATGCTTAAAACACCTTCTTTTGGGACAAATAATTGGTTTTCGCCCTTGATTTACGGAAGATTATAGCCAAAACATGCATTTTCATAACTTAGCGAACTGAAATCTACATTGAAACTGCAGATAACTACTTAAAGATTCACTTCCTTGAATTGATAATAGGTTTTTCTTTGTCATTTTAAACAGATTCCAGTCAAAATCGGCTTCTTCGACTCATATCGTACCTAAAACCGCATCAAAACTGCAAATATCAGTTTAAACTATCATTTTTTGATACACACAGTTATATATTCATGTCAATATCTTTCAAATTCTAGTCAAAATCGGCGTCTTTGGGCATTTTAGTAACGAAAACATTAATAAACTATTAGATTTCGACGTAAGGCAACCTTTCTGAGTCAAATAGTTGCCGATTTCGATAAAATCTTAGTCAGAATCTGCTTTTTCGCCTCTTATTGTACCCAAATCTACCTTAGAAATGCAGATATATACTTAAAACACCTTCTTTTGGGACAAATAATTGGTTTTCGCCCTTGATTTACCGAAGATTATAGCCAAAACATGCATTTTCATAACTTAGCGAACTGAAATCTACATTAAAACTGCCGATAACTACTTAAAAATTCACTTCCTTGAATTGATAATAGATTTTTCTTTGTCATTTTAAACAGATTCCAGTCAAAATCGGCTTCTTCGACTCATATCGTACCTAAAACCGCATCAAAACTGCAAATATCAGTTTAAACTATCATTTTTTGATACACACAGTTATATATTCATGTCAATATCTTTCAAATTCTAGTCAAAATCGGCGTCTTTGGGCATTTTAGTAACGAAAACATTAATAAACTATTAGATTTCGACGTAAGGCAACCTTTCTGAGTCAAATAGTTGCCGATTTCGATAAAATCTTAGTCAGAATCTGCTTTTTCGCCTCTTATTGTACCCAAATCTACCTTAGAAATGCAGATATATACTTAAAACACCTTCTTTTGGGACAAATAATTGGTTTTCGCCCTTGATTTACGGAAGATTATAGCCAAAACATGCATTTTCATAACTTAGCGAACTGAAATCTACATTAAAACTGCAGATAACTACTTAAAAATTCACTTCCTTGAATTGATAATAGGTTTTTCTTTGTCATTTTAAACAAAATCAAAATCGGCTTCTTCGACTCATATCGTACCTAAAACCGCATCAAAACTGCAAATATCAGTTTAAACTATCATTTTTTGATACAAACAGTTATATATTCATGTCAATATCTTTCAAATTCTAGTCAAAATCGGCGTCTTTGGGCATTTTAGTAACGAAAACCTTAATAAACTATTAGATTTCGACGTAAGGCAACCTTTCTGAGTCAAATAGTTGCCGATTTCGATAAAATCTTAGTCAGAATCTGCTTTTTCGCCTCTTATTGTACCCAAATCTACCTTAGAAATGCAGATATATACTTAAAACACCTTCTTTTGGGACAAATAATTGGTTTTCGCCCTTGATTTACGAAGATTATAGCCAAAACATGCATTTTCATAACTTAGCGAACTGAAATCTACGTTAAAACTGCAGATAACTACTTCAAAATTCACTTCCTTGAATTGATAATAGGTTTTTCTTTGTCATTTTAAACAGATTCCAGTCAAAATCGGCTTCTTCGATTCATATCGTATCTAAAACCGAATCAAAACTGCAAATATCAGTTTAAACTATCATTTTTTGATACAAACAGTTATATATTCATGTCAATATCTTTCAAATTCTAGTCAAAATCGGCGTCTTTGGGCATTTTAGTAACGAAAACCTTAATAAACTATTAGATTTCGACGTAAGGCAACCTTTCTGAGTCAAATAGTTGCCGATTTCGATAAAATCTTAGTCAGAATCTGCTTTTTCGCCTCTTATTGTACCCAAATCTACCTTAGAAATGCAGATATATACTTAAAACACCTTCTTTTGGGACAAATAATTGGTTTTCGCCCTTGATTTTCGGATGATTATAGCCAAAACATGCATTTTCATAACTTAGCGAACTGAAATCTACATTAAACCTGCAGATAACTACTTAAAAATTCACTTCCTTGAATTGATAATAGGTTTTTCTTTGTCATTTTAAACAGATTCCAGTCAAAATCGGCTTCTTCGATTCATATCGTATCTAAAACCGCATCAAAACTGCAAATATCAGTTTAAACTATCATTTTATGATACAAACAGTTATATATTCATGTCAATATCTTTCAAATTTCAGTCAAAATCGGCGTCTTTGAGCATTTTAGTAACGAAAACCTTAATAAACTATTAGATTTCGACGTAAGGCAACATTTCTGAGTCAAATAGTTGCCGATTTCGATAAAGTCTTAGTCAGAATCTGCTTTTTCGCCTCTTATTGTACCCAAATCTACCTTAGAAATGCAGATATATGCTTAAAACACCTTCTTTTGGGACAAATAATTGGTTTTCGCCCTTGATTTACGGAAGATTATAGCCAAAACATGCATTTTCATAACTTAGCGAACTGAAATCTACATTGAAACTGCAGATAACTACTTAAAGATTCACTTCCTTGAATTGATAATAGGTTTTTCTTTGTCATTTTAAACAGATTCCAGTCAAAATCGGCTTCTTCGACTCATATCGTACCTAAAACCGCATCAAAACTGCAAATATCAGTTTAAACTATCATTTTTTGATACACACAGTTATATATTCATGTCAATATCTTTCAAATTCTAGTCAAAATCGGCGTCTTTGGGCATTTTAGTAACGAAAACATTAATAAACTATTAGATTTCGACGTAAGGCAACCTTTCTGAGTCAAATAGTTGCCGATTTCGATAAAATCTTAGTCAGAATCTGCTTTTTCGCCTCTTATTGTACCCAAATCTACCTCAGAAATGCAGATATATACTTAAAACACCTTCTTTTGGGACAAATAATTGGTTTTCGCCCTTGATTTACCGAAGATTATAGCCAAAACATGCATTTTCATAACTTAGCGAACTGAAATCTACATTAAAACTGCCGATAACTACTTAAAAATTCACTTCCTTGAATTGATAATAGATTTTTCTTTGTCATTTTAAACAGATTCCAGTCAAAATCGGCTTCCTCGACTCATATCGTACCTAAAACCGCATCAAAACTGCAAATATCAGTTTAAACTATCATTTTTTGATACACACAGTTATATATTCATGTCAATATCTTTCAAATTCTAGTCAAAATCGGCGTCTTTGGGCATTTTAGTAACGAAAACATTAATAAACTATTAGATTTCGACGTAAGGCAACCTTTCTGAGTCAAATAGTTGCCGATTTCGATAAAATCTTAGTCAGAATCTGCTTTTTCGCCTCTTATTGTACCCAAATCTACCTTAGAAATGCAGATATATACTTAAAACACCTTCTTTTGGGACAAATAATTGGTTTTCGCCCTTGATTTACTGAAGATTATAGCCAAAACATGCATTTTCATAACTTAGCGAACTGAAATCTACATTAAAACTGCAGATAACTACTTAAAAATTCACTTCCTTGAATTGATAATAGGTTTTTCTTTGTCATTTTAAACAAAATCAAAATCGGCTTCTTCGACTCATATCGTACCTAAAACCGCATCAAAACTGCAAATATCAGTTTAAACTATCATTTTTTGATACAAACAGTTATATATTCATGTCAATATCTTTCAAATTCTAGTCAAAATCGGCGTCTTTGGGCATTTTAGTAACGAAAACCTTAATAAACTATTAGATTTCGACGTAAGGCAACCTTTCTGAGTCAAATAGTTGCCGATTTCGATAAAATCTTAGTCAGAATCTGCTTTTTCGCCTCTTATTGTACCCAAATCTACCTTAGAAATGCAGATATATACTTAAAACACCTTCTTTTGGGACAAATAATTGGTTTTCGCCCTTGATTTACGAAGATTATAGCCAAAACATGCATTTTCATAACTTAGCGAACTGAAATCTACGTTAAAACTGCAGATAACTACTTCAAAATTCACTTCCTTGAATTGATAATAGGTTTTTCTTTGTCATTTTAAACAGATTCCAGTCAAAATCGGCTTCTTCGATTCATATCGTATCTAAAACCGCATCAAAACTGCAAATATCAGTTTAAACTATCATTTTTTGATACAAACAGTTATATATTCATGTCAATATCTTTCAAATTCTAGTCAAAATCGGCGTCTTTGAGCATTTTAGTAACGAAAACCTTAATAAACTATTAGATTTCGACGTAAGGCAACCTTTCTGAGTCAAATAGTTGCCGATTTCGATAAAATCTTAGTCAGAATCTGCTTTTTCGCCTCTTATTGTACCCAAATCTACCTTAGAAATGCAGATATATACTTAAAACACCTTCTTTTGGGACAAATAATTGGTTTTCGCCCTTGATTTACGGAAGAATATAGCCAAAACATGCATTTTCATAACTTAGCGAACTGAAATCTACATTAAAACTGCAGATAACTACTTAAAAATTCACTTCCCTGAATTGATAATAGGTTTTTCTTTGTCATTTTAAAAAGATTCCAGTCAAAATCGGCTTCTTCGATTCATATCGTATCTAAAACCGCATCAAAACTGCAAATATCAGTTTAAACTATCAGTTTTTGATACAAACAGTTATATATTCATGTCAATATCTTTCAAATTCTAGTCAAAATCGGCGTCTTTGGGCATTTTCGTAACGAAAACCTTAATAAACTATTAGATTTCGACGTAAGGCAACCTTTCTGAGTGAAATAGTTGCCGATTTCGATAAAATCTTAGTCAGAATCTGCTTTTTCGCCTCTTATTGTACCCAAATCTACCTTAGAAATGCAGATATATACTTAAAACACCTTCTTTTGGGACAAATAATTGGTTTTCGCCCTTGATTTACGGAAGATTATAGGCAAAACATGCATTTTCATAACTTAGCGAACTGAAATCTACATTAAAACTGCAGATAACTACTTAAAAATTCACTTCCTTGAATCGATAATAGGTTTTTCTTTGTCATTTTAAACAGATTCCAGTCAAAATCGGCTTCTTCGATTCATATCGTATCTAAAACCGCATCAAAACTGCAAATATCAGTTTAAACTATCAGTTTTTGATACAAACAGTTATATATTCATGTCAATATCTTTCAAATTCTAGTCAAAATCGGCGTCTTTGGGCATTTTCGTAACGAAAACCTTAATAAACTATTAGATTTCGACGTAAGGCAACCTTTCTGAGTCAAATAGTTGCCGATTTCGATAAAATCTTAGTCAGAATCTGCTTTTTCGCCTCTTATTGTACCCAAATCTACCTTAGAAATGCAGATATATACTTAAAACACCTTCTTTTGGGACAAATAATTGGTTTTCGCCCTTGATTTACGGAAGATTATAGGCAAAACATGCATTTTCATAACTTAGCGAACTGAAATCTACATTAAAACTGCAGATAACTACTTAAAAATTCACTTCCTTGAATTGATAATAGGTTTTTCTTTGTCATTTTAAACAGATTCCAGTCAAAATCGGCTTCTTCGATTCATATCGTATCTAAAACCGCATCAAAACTGCAAATATCAGTTTAAACTATCATTTTTTGATACAAACAGTTATATATTCATGTCAATATCTCTCAAATTCTAGTCAAAATCGGCGTCTTTGGGCATTTTAGTAACGAAAACCTTAATAAACTATTAGATTTCGACGTAAGGCAATCTTTCTGAGTCAAATAGTTGCCGATTTCGATAAAATCTTAGTCAGAATCTGCTTTTTCGCCTCTTATTGTACCCAAATCTACCTTAGAAATGCAGATATATACTTAAAACACCTTCTTTTGGGACAAATAATTGGTTTTCGCCCTTGATTTACGGAAGATTATAGCCAAAACATGCATTTTCATAACTTAGCGAACTGAAATCTACATTAAAACTGCAGATAACTACTTAAAAATTCACTTCCTTAAATTGATAATAGGTTTTTCTTTGTCATTTTAAACAGATTCCAGTCAAAATCGGCTTCTTCGATTCATAGCGTATCTAAAACCGAATCAAAACTGCAAATATCAGTTTAAACTATCATTTTTTGATACAAACAGTAATATATTCATGTCAATATCTTTCAAATTCTAGTCATTTTAGTAACGAAAACCTTAATAAACTATTAGATTTCGACGTAAGGCAACCTTTCTGAGTCAAATAGTTGCCGATTTCGATAAAATCTTAGTCAGAATCTGCTTTTTCGCCTCTTATTGTACCCAAATCTACCTTAGAAATGCAGATATATACTTAAAACACCTTCTTTTGGGGCAAATAATTGGTTTTCGCCCTTGATTTACGGAAGATTATAGCCAAAACATGCATTTTCATAACTTAGCGAACTGAAATCTACATTAAAACTGCAGATAACTACTTAAAAATTCACTTCCTTGAATTGATAATAGGTTTTTCTTTGTCATTTTAAACAGATTCCAGTCAAAATCGGCTTCTTCGATTCATATCGTATCTAAAACCGAATCAAAACTGCAAATATCAGTTTACACTATCATTTTTTGATACAAACAGTTATATATTCATGTCAATATCTTTCAAATTCTAGTCAAAATCGGCGTCTTTGGGCATTTTCGTAACGAAAACCTTAATTAACTATTAGATTTCGACGTAAGGCAACCTTTCTGAGTCAAATAGTTGCCGATTTCGATAAAATCTTAGTCAGAATCTGCTTTTTCGCCTCTTATTGTACCCAAATCTACCTTAGAAATGCAGATATATACTTAAAACAACCTTCTTTTGGACAAATAATTGGTTTTCGCCCTTGATTTACGGAAGATTATAGCCAAAACATGCATTTTCATAACTTAGCGAACTGAAATCTACATTAAAACTGCAGATAACTACTTAAAAATTCACTTCCTTGAATTGATAATAGGTTTTTCTTTGTCATTTTAAACAGATTCCAGTCAAAATCGGCTTCTTCGATTCATATCGTATCTAAAACCGCATCAAAACTGCAAATATCAGTTTAAATTATCATTTTTTGATACAAACAGTTATATATTCATGTCAATATCTTTCAAATTCTAGTCATAATCGGCGTCTTTGGGCATTTTAGTAACGAAAACCTTAATAAACTATTAGATTTCGACGTAAGGCAACCTTTCTGAGTCAAATAGTTGCCGATTTCGATAAAATCTTAGTCAGAATCTGCTTTTTCGCCTCTTATTGTACCCAAATCTACCTTAGAAATGCAGATATATACTTAAAACACCTTCTTTTGGGACAAATAATTGGTTTTCGCCCTTGATTTACGGAAGATTATAGCCAAAACATGCATTTTCATAACTTAGCGAACTGAAATCTACATTAAAACTGCAGATAACTACTTAAAAATTCATTTCCTTGAATTGATAATAGGTTTTTCTTTGTCATTTTAAACAGATTCCAGTCAAAATCGGCTTCTTCGATTCATATCGTATCTAAAACCGCATCAAAACTGCAAATATCAGTTTAAACTATCATTTTTTGATACAAACAGTTATATATTCATGTCAATATCTTTCAAATTCTAGTCAAAATCGGCGTCTTTGGGCATTTTAGTAACGAAAACATTAATAAACTATTAGATTTCGACGTAAGGCAACCTTTCTGAGTCAAATAGTTGCCGATTTCGATAAAATCTTAGTCAGAATCTGCTTTTTCGCCTCTTATTGTACCCAAATCTACCTTAGAAATGCAGATATATGCTTAAAACACCTTCTTTTGGGACAAATAATTGGTTTTCGCCCTTGATTTACGGAAGATTATAGTCAAAACATGCATTTTCATAACTTAGCGAACTGAAATCTACATTAAAACTGCAGATAACTACTTAAAAATTCACTTCCTTGAATTGATAATAGGTTTTTCTTTGTCATTTTAAACAAAATCAAAATCGGCTTCTTCGACTCATATCGTACCTAAAACCGCATCAAAACTGCAAATATCAGTTTAAACTATCATTTTTTGATACAAAGAGTTATATATTCATCTCAATATCTTTCAAATTCTAGTCAAAATCGGCGTCTTTGGGCATTTTAGTAACAAAAACCTTAATAAACTATTAGATTTCGACGTAAGGCAACCTTTCTGAGTCAAATGGTTGCCGATTTCGATAAAATCTTAGTCAGACTCTGCTTTTTCGCCTCTTATTGTACCCAAATCTACCTTATAAATGCAGATATATACTTAAAACAACCTTCTTTTGGACAAATAATTGGTTTTCGCCCTTGATTTACGGAAGATTATAGCCAAAACATGCATTTTCATAACTTAGCGAACTGAAATCTACATTAAAACTGCAGATAACTACTTAAAAATTCACTTCCTTGAATTGATAATAGGTTTTTCTTTGTCATTTTAAACAGATTCCAGTCAAAATCGGCTTCTTCGATTCATATCGTATCTAAAACCGCATCAAAACTGCAAATATCAGTTTAAATTATCATTTTTTGATACAAACAGTTATATATTCATGTCAATATCTTTCAAATTCTAGTCATAATCGGCGTCTTTGGGCATTTTAGTAACGAAAACCTTAATAAACTATTAGATTTCGACGTAAGGCAACCTTTCTGAGTTAAATAGTTGCCGATTTCGATAAAATCTTAGTCAGAATCTGCTTTTTCGCCTCTTATTGTACCCAAATCTACCTTAGAAATGCAGATATATACTTAAAACACCTTCTTTTGGGACAAATAATTGGTTTTCGCCCTTGATTTACGGAAGATTATAGCCAAAACATGCATTTTCATAACTTAGCGAACTGAAATCTACATTAAAACTGCAGATAACTACTTAAAAATTCATTTCCTTGAATTGATAATAGGTTTTTCTTTGTCATTTTAAACAGATTCCAGTCAAAATCGGCTTCTTCGATTCATATCGTATCTAAAACCGCATCAAAACTGCAAATATCAGTTTAAACTATCATTTTTTGATACAAACAGTTGTATATTCATGTCAATATCTTTCAAATTCTAGTCAAAATCGGCGTCTTTGGGCATTTTAGTAACGAAAACATTAATAAACTATTAGATTTCGACGTAAGGCAACCTTTCTGAGTCAAATAGTTGCCGATTTCGATAAAATCTTAGTCAGAATCTGCTTTTTCGCCTCTTATTGTACCCAAATCTACCTTAGAAATGCAGATATATACTTAAAACACCTTCTTTTGGGACAAATAATTGGTTTTCGCCCTTGATTTACGGAAGATTATAGCCAAAACATGCATTTTCATAACTTAGCGAACTGAAATCTACATTAAAACTGCAGATAACTACTTAAAAATTCACTTCCTTGAATTGATAATAGGTTTTTCTTTGTCATTTTAAACAAAATCAAAATCGGCTTCTTCGACTCATATCGTACCTAAAACCGCATCAAAACTGCAAATATCAGTTTAAACTATCATTTTTTGATACAAACAGTTATATATTCATGTCAATATCTTTCAAATTCTAGTCAAAATCGGCGTCTTTGGGCATTTTAGTAACGAAAACCTTAATAAACTATTAGATTTCGACGTAAGGCAACCTTTCTGAGTCAAATAGTTGCCGATTTCGATAAAATCTTAGTCAGAATCTGCTTTTTCGCCTCTTATTGTACCCAAATCTACCTTAGAAATGCAGATATATACTTAAAACACCTTCTTTTGGGACAAATAATTGGTTTTCGCCCTTGATTTACGAAGATTATAGCCAAAACATGCATTTTCATAACTTAGCGAACTGAAATCTACATTAAAACTGCAGATAACTACTTCAAAATTCACTTCCTTGAATTGATAATAGGTTTTTCTTTGTCATTTTAAGCAGATTCCAGTCAAAATCGGCTTCTTCGATTCATATCGTATCTAAAACCGCATCAAAACTGCAAATATCAGTTTAAACTATCATTTTTTGATACAAACAGTTATATATTCATGTCAATATCTTTCAAATTCTAGTCAAAATCGGCGTCTTTGAGCATTTTAGTAACGAAAACCTTAATAAACTATTAGATTTCGACGTAAGGTAACCTTTCTGAGTCAAATAGTTGCCGATTTCGATAAAATCTTAGTCAGAATCTGCTTTTTCGCCTCTTATTGTACCCAAATCTACCTTAGAAATGCAGATATATACTTAAAACACCTTCTTTTGGGACAAATAATTGGTTTTCGCCCTTGATTTACGGAAGATTATAGCCAAAACATGCATTTTCATAACTTAGCGAACTGAAATCTACATTAAAACTGCAGATAACTACTTAAAAATTCACTTCCCTGAATTGATAATAGGTTTTTCTTTGTCATTTTAAAAAGATTCCAGTCAAAATCGGCTTCTTCGATTCATATCGTATCTAAAACCGCATCAAAACTGCAAATATCAGTTTAAACTATCAGTTTTTGATACAAACAGTTATATATTCATGTCAATATCTTTCAAATTCTAGTCAAAATCGGCGTCTTTGGGCATTTTCGTAACGAAAACCTTAATAAACTATTAGATTTCGACGAAAGGCAACCTTTCTGAGTCAAATAGTTGCCGATTTCGATAAAATCTTAGTCAGAATCTGCTTTTTCGCCTCTTATTGTACCCAAATCTACCTTAGAAATGCAGATATATACTTAAAACACCTTCTTTTGGGACAAATAATTGGTTTTCGCCCTTGATTTACGGAAGATTATAGCCAAAACATGCATTTTCATAACTTAGCGAACTGAAATCTACATTAAAACTGCAGATAACTACTTAAAAATTCATTTCCTTGAATTGATAATAGGTTTTTCTTTGTCATTTTAAACAGATTCCAGTCAAAATCGGCTTCTTCGATTCATATCGTATCTAAAACCGCATCAAAACTGCAAATATCAGTTTAAACTATCATTTTTTGATACAAACAGTTATATATTCATGTCAATATCTTTCAAATTCTAGTCAAAATCGGCGTCTTTGGGCATTTTAGTAACGAAAACATTAATAAACTATTAGATTTCGACGTAAGGCAACCTTTCTGAGTCAAATAGTTGCCGATTTCGATAAAATCTTAGTCAGAATCTGCTTTTTCGCCTCTTATTGTACCCAAATCTACCTTAGAAATGCAGATATATACTTAAAACACCTTCTTTTGGGACAAATAATTGGTTTTCGCCCTTGATTTACGGAAGATTATAGCCAAAACATGCATTTTCATAACTTAGCGAACTGAAATCTACATTAAAACTGCAGATAACTACTTAAAAATTCACTTCCTTGAATTGATAATAGGTTTTTCTTTGTCATTTTAAACAAAATCAAAATCGGCTTCTTCGACTAATATCGTACCTAAAACCGCATCAAAACTGCAAATATCAGTTTAAACTATCATTTTTTGATACAAACAGTTATATATTCATGTCAATATCTTTCAAATTCTAGTCAAAATCGGCGTCTTTGGGCATTTTAGTAACGAAAACCTTAATAAACTATTAGATTTCGACGTAAGGCAACCTTTCTGAGTCAAATAGTTGCCGATTTCGATAAAATCTTAGTCAGAATCTGCTTTTTCGCCTCTTATTGTACCCAAATCTACCTTAGAAATGCAGATATATACTTAAAACACCTTCTTTTGGGACAAATAATTGGTTTTCGCCCTTGATTTACGAAGATTATAGCCAAAACATGCATTTTCATAACTTAGCGAACTGAAATCTACATTAAAACTGCAGATAACTACTTCAAAATTCACTTCCTTGAATTGATAATAGGTTTTTCTTTGTCATTTTAAACAGATTCCAGTCAAAATCGGCTTCTTCGATTCATATCGTATCTAAAACCGCATCAAAACTGCAAATATCAGTTTAAACTATCATTTTTTGATACAAACAGTTATATATTCATGTCAATATCTTTCAAATTCTAGTCAAAATCGGCGTCTTTGAGCATTTTAGTAACGAAAACCTTAATAAACTATTAGATTTCGACGTAAGGCAACCTTTCTGAGTCAAATAGTTGCCGATTTCGATAAAATCTTAGTCAGAATCTGCTTTTTCGCCTCTTATTGTACCCAAATCTACCTTAGAAATGCAGATATATACTTAAAACACCTTCTTTTGGGACAAATAATTGGTTTTCGCCCTTGATTTACGGAAGATTATAGCCAAAACATGCATTTTCATAACTTAGCGAACTGAAATCTACATTAAAACTGCAGATAACTACTTTAAAATTCACTTCCTTGAATTGATAATAGGTTTTTCTTTGTCATTTTAAACAGATTCCAGTCAAAATCGGCTTCTTCGATTCATATCGTATCTAAAACCGCATCAAAACTGCAAATATCACTTTAAACTATCATTTTTTGATACAAACAGTTATATATTCATGTCAATATCTTTCAAATTCTAGTCAAAATCGGCGTCTTTGGGCATTTTAGTAACCAAAACCTTAATAAACTATTAGATTTCGACGTAAGGCAAACTTTCTGAGTCAAATAGTTGCCGATTTCGATAAAATCTTAGTCAGAATCTGCTTTTTCGCCTCTTATTGTACCCAAATCTACCTTAGAAATGCAGATATATACTTAAAACACCTTCTTTTTGGACAAATAATTGGTTTTCGCCCTTGATTTACGGAAGATTATAGCCAAAACATGCATTTTCATAACTTAGCGAACTGAAATCTACATTAAAACTGCAGATAACTACTTAAAAATTCACTTTTCATTTTAAACAGATTCCAGTCAAAATCGGCTTCTTCGAATCATATCGTATCTAAAACCGCATCAAAACTGCAAATATCAGTTTGAACTATCATTTTTTGATACAAACAGTTATATATTCATGTCAATATCTTTCAAATTTTAGTCAAAATCGGCGTCTTTGGGCATTTTAGTAACGAAAACCTTAATAAACTATTAGATTTCGACGTAAGGCAACCTTTCTGAGTCAAATAGTTGCCGATTTCGATAAAATCTTAGTCAGAATCTGCTTTTTCGCCTCTTATTGTACCCAAATCTACCTTAGAAATGCAGATATATACTTAAAACACCTTCTTTTGGGACAAATAATTGGTTTTCGCCCTTGATTTACGGAAGATTATAGCCAAAACATGCATTTTCATAACTTAGCGAACTGAAATCTACATTAAAACTGCAGATAACTACTTAAAAATTCATTTCCTTGAATTGATAATAGGTTTTTCTTTGTCATTTTAAACAGATTCCCGTCAAAATCGGCTTCTTCGACTCATATCGTACCTAAAACCGCATCAAAACTGCAAATATCAGTTTAAACTTTAATTTTTTGATACAAACAGTTATATATTCATGTCAATATCTTTCAAATTCTATTCAAAATCGGCGTCTTTGGGCATTTTAGTAACGAAAACCTTAATAAACTATTAGATTTCGACGTAAGGCAACCTTTCTGAGTCAAATAGTTGCCGATTTCGATAAAATCTTAGTCAGAATCTGCTTTTTCGCCTCTTATTGTACCCAAATCTACCTTAGAAATGCAGATATATACTTAAAACACCTTCTTTTGGGACAAATAATTGGTTTTCGCCCTTGATTTACAGAAGATTATAGCCAAAACATGCATTTTCATAACTTAGCGAACTGAAATCTACATTAAAACTGCAGATAACTACTTAAAAATTCACTTCCTTGAATTGATAACAGGTTTTTCTTTGTCATTTTAAACAGATTCCAGTCAAAATCGGCTTCCTCGATTCATATCGTATCTAAAACCGCATCAAAGCTGCAAATATCAGTTTAAATTATCATTTTTTGATACAAACAGTTATATATTCATGTCAATATCTTTCAAATTTTAGTCAAAATCGGCGTCTTTGGGCATTTTAGTAACGAAAACCTTAATAAACTATTAGATTTCGACGTAAGGCAACCTTTCTGAGTCAAATAGTTGCCGATTTCGATAAAATCTTAGTCAGAATCTGCTTTTTCGCCTCTTATTGTACCCAAATCTACCTTAGAAATGCAGATATATACTTAAAACACCTTCTTTTGGGACAAATAATTGGTTTTCGCCCTTGATTTACGAAAGATTATAGCCAAAACATGCATTTTCATAACTTAGCGAACTGAAATCTACATTAAAACTGCAGATAACTACTTAAAAATTCACTTCCTTGAATTGATAATAGGTTTTTCTTTGTCATTTTAAACAGATTCCAGTCAAAATCGGCTTCTTCGATTCATATCGTATCTAAAACCGCATCAAAACTGCAAATATCAGTTTAAACTATCATTTTTTGATACAAACAGTTACATATTCATGTCAATATCTTTCAAATTCTAGTCAAAATCGGCGTCTTTGAGCATTTTAGTAACGAAAACCTTAATAAACTATTAGATTTCGACGTAAGGCAACCTTTCTGACTCAAATAGTTATCGATTTCGATAAAATCTTAGTCAGAATCTGCTTTTTCGCCTCTTATTGTACCCAAATCTACCTTAGAAATGCAGATATATACTTAAAACACCTTCTTTTGGGACAAATAATTGGTTTTCGCCCTTGATTTACGGAAGATTATAGCCAAAACATGCATTTTCATAACTTAGCGAACTGAAATCTACATTAAAACTGCAGATAACTACTTAAAAATTCACTTCCTTGAATTGATAATAGGTTTTTCTTTGTCATTTTAAACAGATTCCAGTCAAAATCGGCTTCTTCGAATCATATCGTATCTAAAACCGCATCAAAACTGCAAATATCAGTTTAAACTATCATTTTTTGATACAAACAGTTATATATTCATGTCAATATCTTTCAAATTTTAGTCAAAATCGGCGTCTTTGGGCATTTTAGTAACGAAAACCTTAATAAACTATTAGATTTCGACGTAAGGCAACCTTTCTGAGTCAAATAGTTGCCGATTTCGATAAAATCTTAGTCAGAATCTGCTTTTTCGCCTCTTATTGTACCCAAATCTACCATAGAAATGCAGATATATACTTAAAACACCTTCTTTTGGGACAAATAATTGGTTTTCGCCCTTGATTTACGGAAGATTATAGCCAAAACATGCATTTTCATAACTTAGCGAACTGAAATCTACATTAAAACTGCAGATAACTACTTAAAAATTCATTTCCTTGAATTGATAATAGGTTTTTCTTTGTCATTTTAAACAGATTCCCGTCAAAATCGGCTTCTTCGACTCATATCGTACCTAAAACCGCATCAAAACTGCAAATATCAGTTTAAACTTTAATTTTTTGATACAAACAGTTATATATTCATGTCAATATCTTTCAAATTCTATTCAAAATCGGCGTCTTTGGGCATTTTAGTAACGAAAACCTTAATAAACTATTAGATTTCGACGTAAGGCAACCTTTCTGAGTCAAATAGTTGCCGATTTCGATAAAATCTTAGTCAGAATCTGCTTTTTCGCCTCTTATTGTACCCAAATCTACCTTAGAAATGCAGATATATACTTAAAACACCTTCTTTTGGGACAAATAATTGGTTTTCGCCCTTGATTTACAGAAGATTATAGCCAAAACATGCATTTTCATAACTTAGCGAACTGAAATCTACATTAAAACTGCAGATAACTACTTAAAAATTCACTTCCTTGAATTGATAACAGGTTTTTCTTTGTCATTTTAAACAGATTCCAGTCAAAATCGGCTTCCTCGATTCATATCGTATCTAAAACCGCATCAAAGCTGCAAATATCAGTTTAAATTATCATTTTTTGATACAAACAGTTATATATTCATGTCAATATCTTTCAAATTTTAGTCATAATCGGCGTCTTTGGGCATTTTAGTAACGAAAACCTTAATAAACTATTAGATTTCGACGTAAGGCAACCTTTCTGAGTCAAATAGTTGCCGATTTCGATAAAATCTTAGTCAGAATCTGCTTTTTCGCCTCTTATTGTACCCAAATCTACCTTAGAAATGCAGATATATACTTAAAACACCTTCTTTTGGGACAAATAATTGGTTTTCGCCCTTGATTTACGGAAGATTATAGCCAAAACATGCATTTTCATAACTTAGCGAACTGAAATCTACATTAAAACTGCAGATAACTACTTAAAAATTCATTTCCTTGAATTGATAATAGGTTTTTCTTTGTCATTTTAAACAGATTCCAGTCAAAATCGGCTTCTTCGATTGATATCGTATCTAAAACCGCATCAAAACTGCAAATATCAGTTTAAACTATCATTTTTTGATACAAACAGTTATATATTCATGTCAATATCTTTCAAATTCTAGTCAAAATCGGCGTCTTTGGGCATTTTAGTAACGAAAACCTTAATAAACTATTAGATTTCGACGTAAGGCAACCTTTCTGAGTCAAATAGTTGCCGATTTCCATAAAATCTTAGTCAGAATCTGCTTTTTCGCCTCTTATTGTACCCAAATCTACCTTAGAAATGCAGATATATACTTAAAACACCTTCTTTTGGGACAAATAATTGGTTTTCGCCCTTGATTTACGGAAGATTATAGCCAAAACATGCATTTTCATAACTTAGCGAACTGAAATCTACATTAAAACTGCAGATAACTACTTAAAAATTCACTTCCTTGAATTGATAATAGGTTTTTCTTTGTCATTTTAAACAGATTCCAGTCAAAATCGGCTTCTTCGACTCATATCGTACCTAAAACCGCATCAAAACTGCAAATATCAGTTTAAACTATCATTTTTTGATACAAACAGTTATATATTCATGTCAATATCTTTCAAATTCTAGTCAAAATCGGCGTCTTTGGGCATTTTAGTAACGAAAACCTTAATAAACTATTAGATTTCGACGTAAGGCAACCTTTCTGAGTCAAATAGTTGCCGATTTCGATAAAATCTTAGTCAGAATCTGCTTTTTCGCCTTTTATTGTACCCAAATCTACCTTAGAAATGCAGATATATACTTAAAACACCTTCTTTTGGGACAAATAATTGGTTTTCGCCCTTGATTTACGGAAGATTATAGCCAAAACATGCATTTTCATAATTTAGCGAACTGAAATCTACATTAAAACTGCAGATAACTACTTAAAAATTCACTTCCTTGAATTGATAATAGGTTTTTCTTTGTCATTTTAAACAGATTCCAGTCAAAATCGGCTTCTTCGATTCATATCGTATCTAAAACCGCATCAAAACTGCAAATATCAGTTTAAACTATCATTTTTTGATACAAACAGTTATATGTTCATGTCAATATCTTTCAAATTCTAGTCAAAATCGGCGTCTTTGAGCATTTTAGTAACGAAAACCTTAATAAACTATTAGATTTCGACGTAAGGCAACCTTTCTGAGTCAAATAGTTGCCGATTTCGATAAAATCTTAGTCAGAATCTGCTTTTTCGCCTCTTATTGTACCCAAATCTACCTTAGAAATGCAGATATATACTTAAAACACCTTCTTTTGGGACAAATAATTCGTTTTCGCCCTTGATTTACGGAAGATTATAGCCAAAACATGCATTTTCATAACTTAGCGAACTGAAATCTACATTAAAACTGCAGATAACTACTTAAAAATTCACTTCCTTGAATTGATAATAGGTTTTTCTTTGTCATTTTAAACAGATTCCAGTCAAAATCGGCTTCTTCGACTCATATCGTACCTAAAACCGCATCAAAACTGCAAATATCAGTTTAAACTATCATTTTTTGATACAAACAGTTATATATTCATGTCAATATCTTTCAAATTCTAGTCAAAATCGGCGTCTTTGGGCATTTTAGTAACGAAAACCTTAATAAACTATTAGATTAGATTAGATTATTGTACCCAAATCTACCTTAGAAATGCAGATATATACTTAAAACACCTTCTTTTGGGACAAATAATTGGTTTTCGCCCTTGATTTACGGAAGATTATAGCCAAAACATGCATTTTCATAACTTAGCGAACTGAAATCTACATTAAAACTGCAGATAACTACTTAAAAATTCACTTCCTTGAATTGATAACAGGTTTTTATTTGTCATTTTAAACAGATTCCAGTCAAAATCGGCTTCTTCGACTCATATCGTACCTAAAACCGCATCAAAACTGCAAATATCAGTTTAAACAATCATTTTTTGATACAAACAGTTATATATTCATGTCAATATCTTTCAAATTCTAGTCAAAATCGGCGTCTTTGGGCATTTTAGTAACGAAAACCTTAATAAACTATTAGATTTCGACGTAACGCAACCTTTCTGAGTCAAATAGTTGCCGATTTCGATAAAATCTTAGTCAGAATCTGCTTTTTCGCCTCTTATTGTACCCAAATCTACCTTAGAAATGCAGATATATACTTAAAACACCTTCTTTTGGGACAAATAATTGGTTTTCGCCCTTGATTTACGGAAGATTATAGCCAAAACATGCATTTTCATAACTTAGCGAACTGAAATCTACATTAAAACTGCAGATAACTACTTAAAAATTCACTTCCTTGAATTGATAATAGGTTTTTCTTTGTCATTTTAAACAGATTCCAGTCAAAATCGGCTTCTTCGACTCATATCGTACCTTAAACCGCATCAAAACTGCAAATATCAGTTTAAACTATCATTTTTTGATACAAACAGTTATATATTCATGTCAATATCTTTCAAATTCTAGTCAAAATCGGCGTCTTTGGGCATTTTAGTAACGAAAACCTTAATAAACTATTAGATTAGATTAGATTATTGTACCCAAATCTACCTTAGAAATGCAGATATATACTTAAAACACCTTCTTTTGGGACAAATAATTGGTTTTCGCCCTTGATTTACGGAAGATTATAGCCAAAACATGCATTTTCATAACTTAGCGAACTGAAATCTACATTAAAACTGCAGATAACTACTTAAAAATTCACTTCCTTGAATTGATAATAGGTTTTTCTTTGTCATTTTAAACAGATTCCAGTCAAAATCGGCTTCTTCGATTTATATCGTATCTAAAACCGCATCAAAACTGCAAATATCACTTTAAACTATCATTTTTTGATACAAACAGTTATATATTCATGTCAATATCTTTCAAATTCTAGTCAAAATCGGCGTCTTTGGGCATTTTAGTAACGAAAACCTTAATAAACTATTAGATTTCGACGTAAGGCAAACTTTCTGAGTCAAATAGTTGCCGATTTCGATAAAATCTTAGTCAGAATCTGCTTTTTCGCCTCTTATTGTACCCAAATCTACCTTAGAAATGCAGATATATACTTAAAACACCTTCTTTTGGGACAAATAATTGGTTTTCGCCCTTGATTTACGGAAGATTATAGCCAAAACATGCATTTTCATAACTTAGCGAAGTGAAATCTACATTAAAACTGCAGATAACTACTTAAAAATTCACTTCCTTGAATTGATAATAGGTTTTTCTTTGTCATTTTAAACAGATTCCAGTCAAAATCGGCTTCTTAGATTCATATCGTATCTAAAACCGCATCAAAACTGCAAATATCAGTTTAAACTATCATTTTTTGATACAAACAGTTATATATTCATGTCAATATCTTTCAAATTCTAGTCAAAATCGGCGTCTTTGAGCATTTTAGTAACGAAAACCTTAATAAACTATTAGATTTCGACGTAAGGCAACCTTTCTGAGTCAAATAGTTGCCGATTTCGATAAAATCTTAGTCAGAATCTGCTTTTTCGCCTCTTATTGTACCCAAATCAACCTTAGAAATGCAGATATATACTTAAAACACCTTCTTTTGGGACAAATAATTGGTTTTCGCCCTTGATTTACGGAAGATTATAGCCAAAACATGCATTTTCATAACTTAGCGAACTGAAATCTACATTAAAACTGCAGATAACTACTTAAAAATTCACTTCCTTGAATTGATAATAGGTTTTTCTTTGTCATTTTAAACAGATTCCAGTCAAAATCCGCTTCTTCGAATCATATCGTATCTAAAACCGCATCAAAACTTCAAATATCAGTTTAAACTATCATTTTTTGATACAAACAGTTATATATTCATGTCAATATCTTTCAAATTCTAGTCAAAATCGGCGTCTTTGGGCATTTTAGTAACGAAAACCTTAATAAACTATTAGATTTCGACGTAAGGCAACCTTTCTGAGTCAAATAGTTGCCGATTTCGATAAAATCTTAGTCAGAATCTGCTTTTTCGCCTCTTATTGTACCCAAATCTACCTTAGAAATGCAGATATATACTTAAAACACCTTCTTTTGGGACAAATAATTGGTTTTCGCCTTTGATTTACAGAAGATTATAGCCAAAACATTCATTTTTATAACTTAGCGAACTGAAATCTACATTAAAACTGCAGATAACTACTTAAAAATTCACTTCCTTGAATTGATAACAGGTTTTTCTTTGTCATTTTAAACAGATTCCAGTCAAAATCGGCTTCTTCGATTCATATCGTATCTAAAACCGCATCAAAACTGCAAATATCAGTTTAAACTATCATTCTTTGATACAAACAGTCATATATTCATGTCAATATCTTTCAAATTCTAGTCAAAATCGGCGTCTTTGGGCATTTTAGTAACGAAAACCTTAATAAACTATTAGATTTCGACGTAAGGCAACCTTTCTGAGTCAAATAGTTGCCGATTTCGATAAAATCTTAGTCAGAATCTGCTTTTTCGCCTCTTATTGTACCCAAATCTACCTTAGAAATGCAGATATATACTTAAAACACCTTCTTTTGGGACAAATAATTGGTTTTCGCCCTTGATTTACGGAAGATTATAGCCAAAACATGCATTTTCATAACTTAGCGAACTGAAATCTACATTAAAACTGCAGATAACTACTTAAAAATTCACTTCCTTGAATTGATAATAGGTTTTTCTTTGTCATTTTAAACAGATTCCAGTCAAAATCGGCTTCTTCGATTCATATCGTATCTAAAACCGCATCAAAACTGCAAATATCAGTTTAAACTATCAGTTTTTGATACAAACAGTTATATATTCATGTCAATATCTTTCAAATTCTAGTCAAAATCGGCGTCTTTGGGCATTTTAGTAACGAAAACCTTAATAAACTATTAGATTTCGACGTAAGGCAATCTTTCTGAGTCAAATAGTTGCCGATTTCGATAAATTCTTAGTCAGAATCTACTTTTTCGCCTCTTATTGTACCCAAATCTACCTTAGAAATGCAGATATATACTTAAAACCCCTTCTTTTGGGACAAATAATTGGTTTTCGCCCTTGATTTACGGAAGATTATAGCCAAAACATGCATTTTCATAACTTAGCGAACTGAAATCTACATTAAAACTGCAGATAACTACTTAAAAATTCACTTCCTTGAATTGATAACAGGTTTTTTTTTTGTCATTTTAAACATATCGTACCTAAAACCGCATCAAAACTGCAAATATCAGTTTAAACTATCATTTTTTGATACAAACAGTTATATATTCATGTCAATATCTTTCAAATTCTAGTCAAAATCGGCGTCTTTGGGCATTTTAGTAACGAAAACCTTAATAAACTATTAGATTTCGACGTAAGGCAATCTTTCTGAATCTACTTTTTCGCCTCTTATTGTACCCTAATCTACCTTCGAAATGCAGATATATACTTAAAACCCCTTCTTTTGGGACAGATAATTGGTTTTCGCCCTTGATTTACGGAAGATTATAGCCAAAACAAGCATTTTCATAACTTAGCGAACTGAAATCTACATTAAAACTGCAGATAACTACTTAAAAATTCACTTCCTTGAATTGATAACAGGTTTTTTTTGTCATTTTATACATATCGTACCTAAAACCGCATCAAAACTGCAAATATCAGTTTAAACTATCATTTTTTGATACAAACAGTTATATATTCATGTCAATATCTTTCAAATTCTAGTCAAAATCGGCGTCTTTGGGCATTTTAGTAACAAAAACCTTAATAAACTATTAGATTTCGACGTAAGGCAACCTTTCTGAGTCAAATAGTTGCCGATTTCGATAAAATCTTAGCCAGAATCTGCTTTTTCGCCTCTTATTGTACCCAAATCTACCTTAGAAATGCAGATATATACTTAAAACACCTTCTTTTGGGACAAATAATTGGTTTTCGCCCTTGATTTACGGAAGATTATAGCCAAAACATGCATTTTCATAACTTAGCGAACTGAAATCTACATTAAAACTGCAGATAACTACTTAAAAATTCACTTCCTTGAATTGATAATAGGTTTTTCTTTGTCATTTTAAACAGATTCCAGTCAAAATCGGCTTCTTCGACTCATATCGTACCTAAAACCGCATCAAAACTGCAAATTTCAGTTTAAACTATCATTTTTTGATACAAACAGTTATATATTTATGTCAATATCTTTCAAATTCTAGTCAAAATCGGCGTCTTTGGGCATTTTAGTAACGAAAACCTTAATAAACTATTAGATTTCGACGTAAGGCAACCTTTCTGAGTCAAATAGTTGCCGATTTCGATAAAATCTTAGTCAGAGTCTGCTTTTTCGCCTCTTATTGTACCCAAATCTACCTTAGAAATGCAGATATATACTTAAAACGCCTTCTTTTGGGACAAATAATTGGTTTTCGCCCTTGATTTACATAAGATTATAGCCAAAACATGCATTTTCATAACTTAGCGAACTGAAATCTACATTAAAACTGTAGATAACTACTTAAAAATTCACTTCCTTGAATTGATAAAAGGTTTTTCTTTGTCATTTTAAACAGATTCCAGTCAAAATCGGCTTCTTCGATTCATATCGTATCTAAAACCGCATCAAAACTGCAAATATCAGTTTAAACTATCATTTTTTGATACAAACAGTTATATATTCATGTCAATATCTTTCAAATTCTTGTCAAAATCGGCGTCTTTGGGCATTTTAGTAACGAAAACCTTAATAAACTATTAGATTTCGACGTAAGGCAACCTTTCTGAGTCAAATAGTTGCCGATTTCGATAAAATCCTGGTCAGAATCTGCTTTTTCGCATCTTATTGTACCCTAATCTACCTTAGAAATGCAGATATATACTTAAAACACCTTCTTTTGGGACAAATAATTGGTTTTCGCAATTGATTTACGGAAGATTATAGCCAAAACATGCATTTTCATAACTTAGCGAACTGAAATCTACATTAAAACTGCAGATAACTACTTAAAAATTCACTTCCTTGAATTGATAATAGGTTTTTCTTTGTCATTTTAAACAGATTCCAGTCAAAATCGGCTTCTTCGATTCATATCGTATCTAAAACCGCATCAAAACTGCAAATATCAGTTTAAACTATCATTTTTTGATACAAACAGTTATATATTCATGTCAATATCTTTCAAATTCTAGTCAAAATCGGCGTCTGGGCATTTTAGTAACGAAAACCTAAATAAACTATTAGATTTCGACGTAAGGCAACCTTTCTGAGTCAAATAGTTGCCGATTTCGATAAAATCTTAGTCAGAATCTGCTTTTTCGCCTCTTATTGTACCCAAATCTACCTTAGAAATTGCAGATATATACTTAAAACACCTTGTTTTGGGACAAATAATTGGTTTTTGCCCTTGATTTACGGAAGATTATAGCCAAAACATGCATTTTCATAACTTAGCGAACTGAAATCTACATTAAAACTGCAGATAACTACTTAAAAATTCACTTCCTTGAATTGATAATTGGTTTTTCTTTGTCATTTTAAACAGATTCCAGTTAAAATCGGCTTCTTCGACTCATATCGTACCTAAAACCGCATCAAAACTGCAAATATCAGTTTAAACTATCATTTTTTGATACAAACAGTTATATATTCATGTCAATATCTTTCAAATTCTAGTCAAAATCGGCGTCTTTGGGCATTTTAGTAACGAAAACCTTAATAAACTATTAGATTTCAACGTAAGGCAACCTTTCTGAGTCAAATAGTTGCCGATTTCGAAAAAATCTTAGTCAGAATCTGCTTTTTCGCCTCTTATTGTACCCAAGTCTACCTTAGAAATGCAGATATGTACTTAAAACACCTTCTTTTGGGACAAATAATTGGTTTTCGCCCTTGATTTACGGAAGATTATAGCCAAAACATGCATTTTCATAACTTAGCGAACTGAAATCTACATTAAAACTGCAGATAACTACTTAAAAATTCACTTCCTTGAATTGATAATGGGTTTTTCTTTGTCATTTTAAACAGATTCCAGTCAAAATCGGCTTCTTCGATTTATATCGTATCTAAAACCGCATCAAAACTGCAAATATCAGTTTAAACTATCATTTTTTGATACAAACAGTTATATATTCATGTCAATATCTTTCAAATTCTAGTCAAAATCGGCGTCTTTGGGCATTTTAGTTACGAAAACCTTAATAAACTATTAGATTTCGACGTAAGGCAACCTTTCTGAGTCAAATAGTTGCCGATTTCGATAAAATCTTAGTCAGAATCTGCTTTTTCGCCTCTTATTGTACCCAAATCTACCTTAGAAATGCAGATATATACTTAAAACACCATCTTTTGGACAAATAATTGGTTTTCGCCCTTGATTTACGGAAGATTATAGCCAAAACATGCATTTTCATAACTTAGCGAACTGAAACCTACATTAAAACTGCAGATAACTACTTAAAAATTCACTTCCTTGAATTGATAATAGGTTTTTCTTTGTCATTTTAAACAGATTCCAGTCAAAATCGGCTTCTTCGATTCATATCGTATCTAAAACCGTATCAAAACTGCAAATATCAGTTTAAACTATCATTTTTTGATACAAACAGTTATATATTCATGTCAATATCTTTCAAATTCTAGTCAAAATCGGCGTCTTTGGACATTTTAGTAACGAAAACCTTAATAAACTATTAGATTTCGACGTAAGGCAACCTTTCTGAGTCAAATAGTTGCCGATTTCGATAAAATCTTAGTCAGAATCTGCTTTTTCGCCTCTTATTGTACCTAAATCTACCTTAGAAATGCAGATATATACTTAAAACACCTTCTTTTGGGACAAATAATTGGTTTTCGCCCTTGATTTACGGAAGATTATAGCCAAAACATGCATTTTCATAACTTAGCGAACTGAAATCTACATTAAAACTGCAGATAACTACTTAAAAATTCACTTCCTTGAATTGATAATAGGTTTTTCTTTGTCATTTTAAACAGATTCCAGTCAAAATCGCCTGCAAATATCAGTTTATACAATCATTTTTTGATACAAACAGTTATATATTCATGTCAATATCTTTCAAATTCTAGTCAAAATCGGCGTCTTTGGGCATTTTAGTAACGAAAACCCTAATAAACTATTAGATTTCGACGTAAGGCAACCTTTCTGAGTCAAATAGTTGCCGATTTCGATAAAATCTTAGTCAGAATCTGCTTTTTCGCCTCTTATTGTACCCAAATCTACCTTAGAAATGCAGATATATACTTAAAACACCTTCTTTTGGGACAAATAATTGGTTTTCGATCTTGATTTACGGAAGATTATAGCCAAAACATGCATTTTCATAACTTAGCGAACTGAAATCTACATTAAAACTGCAGATAACTACTTAAAAATTCACTTCCTTGAATTGATGATAGGTTTTTCTTTGTCATTTTAAACAGATTCCAGTCAAAATCGGCTTCTTCGATTCATATCGTATCTAAAACCGCATCAAAACTGCAAATATCAGTTTAAACTATCATTTTTTGATACAAACAGTTATATATTCATGTCAATATCTTTCAAATTCTAGTCAAAATCGGCGTCTTTGGGCATTTTAGTAACGAAAACCTTAATAAACTATTAGATTTCGACGTAAGGCAACCTTTCTGAGTCAAATAGTTGCCGATTTCGATAAAATCTTAGTCAGAATCTGCTTTTTCGCCTCTTATTGTACCCAAATCAACCTTAGAAATGCAGATATATACTTAAAACACCTTCTTTTGGGACAAATAATAATAATAATAAAAAAAGCAGATTCTGACTAAGATTTTATCGAAATCGGCAACTATTTGACTCAGAAAGGTTGCCTTACGTCGAAATCTAATAGTTTATTAAGGTTGTCGTTACTAAAATGCCCAAAGACGCCGATTTTGACTAGAATTTGAAAGATATTGACATGAATATATAACTGTTTGTATCAAAAAATGATAGTTTAAACTGATATTTGCAGTTTTGATGCGGTTTTAGATACGATATGAATCGAAGAAGCCGATTTTGACTGGAATCTGTTTAAAATGACAAAGAAAAACCTATTATCAATTCAAGGAAGTGAATTTTTAAGTAGTTATCTGCAGTTTTAATGTAGATTTCAGTTCGCTAAGTTATGAAAATGCATGTTTTGGCTATAATCTTCCGTAAATCAAGGGCGAAAACCAATTTTTTGTCCCAAAAGAAGGTGTTTTAAGTATATATCTGCATTTCTAAGGTAGATTTGGGTACAATAAGAGGCGAAAAAGCAGATTCTGACTAAGATTTTATCGAAATCGGCAACTATTTGACTCAGAAAGGTTGCCTTACGTCGAAATCTAATAGTTTATTAGGGTTTTCGTTACTAAAATGCCCAAAGACGCCGATTTTGACTAGAATTTGAAAGATATTGACATGAATATATAACTGTTTGTATCAAAAAATGATAGTTTAAACTGATATTTGCAGTTTTGATGCGGTTTTAGGTACGATATGAGTCGAAGAAGCCGATTTTGACTGGAATCTGTTTAAAATGACAAAGAAAAACCTATTATCAATTCAAGGAAGTGAATTTTTAAGTAGTTATCTGCAGTTTTAATGTAGATTTCAGTTCGCTAAGTTATGAAAATGCATGTTTTGGCTATAATCTTCCGTAAATCAAGGGCGAAAACCAATTATTTGTCCCAAAAGAAGGTGTTTTAAGTAGTTATCTGCATTTCTAAGGTAGATTTGGGTACAATAAGAGGCGAAAAAGCAGATTCTGACTAAGATTTTATCGAAATCGGCAACTATTTGACTCAGAAAGGTTGCCTTACGTCGAAATCTAATAGTTTATTAAGGTTTTCGTTACTAAAATGCACAAAGACGAAGATTTTGACTAGAATTTGAAAGATATTGACATGAATATATAACTGTTTGTATCAAAAAATGATAGTTTAAACTGATATTTGCAGTTTTGATGCGGTTTTAGGTACGATATGAGTCGAAGAAGCCGATTTTGACTGGAATCTGTTTAAAATGACAAAGAAAAAGCTATTATCAATTCAAGGAAGTGAATTTTTAAGTAGTTATCTGCAGTTTTAATGTAGATTTCAGTTCGCTAAGTTATGAAAATGCATGTTTTGGCTATAATCTCCCGTAAATCAAGGGCGAAAACCAATTATTTGTCCCAAAAGAAGGTGTTTTAAGTATATATCTGCATTTCTAAGGTAGATTTGGGTACAATAAGAGGCGAAAAAGCAGATTCTGACTAAGATTTTATCGAAATCGGCAACTATTTGACTCAGAAAGGTTGCCTTACGTCGAAATCTAATAGTTTATTAAAGTTTTCGTTACTAAAATGCCCAAAGACGCCGATTTTGACTAGAATTTGAAAGATATTGACATGAATATATAACTGTTTGTATCAAAAATTGATAGTTTAAACTGATATTTGCAGTTTTGATGCGGTTTTAGATACGATATGAATCGAAGAAGCCGATTTTGACTGGAATCTGTTTAAAATGACAAAGAAAAACCTATTATCAATTCAAGGAAGTGAATTTTTAAGTAGTTATCTGCAGTTTTAATGTAGATTTCAGTTCGCTAAGTTATGAAAATGCATGTTTTGGCTATAATCTTCCGTAAATCAAGGGCGAAAACCAATTATTTGTCCCAAAAGAAGGTGTTTTAAGTATATATCTGCATTTCTAAGGTAGATTTGGGTACAATAAGAGGCGAAAAAGCAGATTCTGACTAAGATTTTATCGAAATCGGCAGCTATTTGACTCAGAAAGGTTGCCATACGTCGAAATCTAATAGTTTATTAAGGTTTTCGTTACTAAAATGCCCAAAGACGCCGATTTTGACTAGAATTTGAAAGATATTGACATGAATATATAACTGTTTGTATCAAAAAATGATAGTTTAAACTGATATTTGCAGTTTTGATGCGGTTTTAGGTACGATATGAGTCGAAGGAGCCGATTTTGACTGGAATCTGTTTAAAATGACAAAGAAAAACCTATTATCAATTCAAGGAAGTGAATTTTTAAGTAGTTATCTGCAGTTTTAATGTAGGTTTCAGTTCGCTAAGTTATGAAAATGCATGTTTTGGCTATAATCTTCCGTAAATCAAGGGCGAAAACCAATCATTTGTCCAAAAGATGGTGTTTTAAGTACATATCTGCATTTCTAAGGTAGATTTGGGTACAATAAGAGGCGAAAAAGCAGATTCTGACTAAGATTTTATCGAAATCGGCAACTATTTGACTCAGAAAGGTTGCTTACGTGGAAATCTAATAGTTTATTAAGGTTTTCGTTACTAAAATGCCCAAAGACGCCGATTTTGACTAGAATTTGAAAGATATTGACATGAATATATAACTGTTTGTATCAAAAAATGATAGTTTAAACTGATATTTGCAGTTTTGATGCGGTTTTAGGTACGATATGAGTCGAAGAAGCCGATTTTGACTGGAATCTGTTTAAAATGACAAAGAAAAACCTATTATCGATTCAAGGAAGTGAATTTTTAAGTAGTTATCTGCTGTTTTAATGTAGATTTCAGTTCGCTAAGTTATGAAAATGCATGTTTTGACTATAATCTTCCGTAAATCAAGGGCGAAAACCAATTATTTGTCCCAAAAGAAGGTGTTTTAAGTATATATCTGCATTTCTAAGGTAGATTTGGGTACAATAAGAGGCGAAAAAGCAGATTCTGACTAAGATTTTATCGAAATCGGCAACTATTTGACTCAGAAAGGTTGCCTTACGTCGAAATCTAATAGTTTATTAAGGTTTTCGTTACTAGAATGCCCAAAGACGCCGATTTTGACTAGAATTTGAAAGATATTGACATGAATATATAACTGTTTGTATCAAAAAATGATAGTTTAAGCTGATATTTGCAGTTTTGATGCGGTTTTAGATACGATATGAATCGAAGAAGCCGATTTTGACTGGAATCTGTTTAAAATGATAAGGAAAAACCTACTATCAATCCAAGAAAGTGAATTTTGTGTGAAGTTGGTGAAGTTACCTGTAGTTTTAATGTAAATTTCATTCCGCTAAGTTATGGCCACGTGGAGACGTCGGGCCACTTCGTACCTATATCCGCAGCAGGTCTCCAATGTGAAGAGCCTCTAGTCGATAGAATAATGTCGGTAATTGAAGTCGGCAAATTGGATCCGTAACTTCGGGATAAGGATTGGCTCTAAGGATCGGGGCATGTCGGGCTTGGCGTGGAAGCGAGTTCCGGTTAACGAGCCGATCCGAACCCGGTCCCGAGCTTTGGCCTCCCGCGGAACCGCCTCGCTACGAGACCTGGAAAACTCCGGTTTTCCGGTGTTCTCTTCGCCCGCTATTTAACAGTCTGCTCAGAACTGGCACGAACCGGGGGAATCCGACTGTCTAATTAAAACAAAGCATTGCTATGGTCTTAACGTGATGTTGACGCAATGTGATTTGTGCCCAGTGCTCTGAATGTCAAAGTGAAAAAATTCAATCCAGCGCGGGTAAACGGTGGGAGTAACTTAACTATGCCTCTCTTGAGAGAGGTCGTCGAGTGTGGACATGCGTTTCGCGGCTGCTCGTAAATCGGGGCTTTTCGCCATCGCCCTTGCGCCATGGAATCCGGAATAGTCGCGTGTGTCGTCTTAACGCGATGTGTGCGTTCTGTGGCTTTCCCGATGGGCGTTTCGGGCATTTCGGGACAGATTGTGGAGACAGTGACAACCCCCTCATCTACACTATCTTGGAGCATTTCTAAACCTAATATGCGCCCCAGCCCTTCACTATTGCAGTAGAATGTCGCAACAGCACAGGGGTTAACCGCCAAACAACTTCGTGCGCGTCGTATTGCTTCCCAGGGGATTTCCCCTGCCGACTTCCCTTACCGACATTATTCTATCGACTAGAGGCTCTTCACCTTGGAGACCTGCTGCGGATATAGGTACGAACTGGCCCGACGTCTCCACGTGGCCATAACTTAGCGGAATGACATTTACATTAAAACTAAAGGTAACTTCACCAACTTCACACAAAATTCACTTTCTTGGATTGATAGTAGATTTTTCCTAATCATTTTAAACAGATTCCAGTCAAAATCGGCTTCTTCGATTCATATCGTATCTAAAACTTCATCAAAACTGCAAATATCAGTTTAAACTATCATTTTTTGATACAAACAGTTATATATTCATGTCAATATCTTTCAAATTCTAGTCAAAATCGGCGTCTTTGGGCATTTTAGTAACGAAAACCTTAATAAACTATTAGATTTCGACGTAAGGCAAACTTTCTGAGTCAAATAGTTGCCGATTTCGATAAAATATTAGTCAGAATCTGCTTTTTCGCCTCTTATTGTACCCAAATCTACCTTAGAAATGCAGATATATACTTAAAACACCTTCTTTTGGGACAAATAATTGGTTTTCGCCCTTGATTTACGGAAGATTATAGCCAAAACATGCATTTTCATAACTTAGCGAACTGAAATCTACATTGAAACTGCAGATAACTACTTAAAAATTCACTTCCTTGAATTGATAATAGGTTTTTCTTTGTCATTTTAAACAGATTCCAGTCAAAATCGGCTTCTTCGATTCATATCGTATCTAAAACCGCATCAAAACTGCAAATATCAGTTTAAACTATCATTTTTTGATACAAACAGTTATATATTCATGTCAATATCTTTCAAATTCTAGTCAAAATCGGCGTCTTTGGGCATTTTAGTAACGAAAACCTTAATAAACTATTAGATTTCGACGTAAGGCAACCTTTCTGCGTCAAATAGTTGCCGATTTCGATAAAATCTTAGTCAGAATCTGCTTTTTCGCCTCTTATTGTACCCAAATCTACCTTAGAAATGCAGATATATACTTAAAACACCATCTTTTGGACAAATAATTGGTTTTCGCCCTTGATTTACGGAAGATTATAGCCAAAACATGCATTTTCATAACTTAGCGAACTGAAACCTACATTAAAACTGCAGATAACTACTTAAAAATTCACTTCCTTGAATTGATAATAGGTTTTTCTTTGTCATTTTAAACAGATTCCATTCAAAATCGGCTCCTTCGACTCATATCGTACCTAAAACCGCATCAAAACTGCAAATATCAGTTTAAACTATCATTTTTTGATACAAACAGTTATATATTCATGTCAATATCTTTCAAATTCTAGTCAAAATCGGCGTCTTTGGGCATTTTAGTAACGAAAACCTTAATAAACTATTAGATTTCGACGTATGGCAACCTTTCTGAGTCAAATAGTTGCCGATTTCGATAAAATCTTAGTCAGAATCTGCTTTTTCGCCTCTTATTGTACCCAAATCTACCTTAGAAATGCAGATATATACTTAAAACACCTTCTTTTGGGACAAGTAATTGGTTTTCGCCCTTGATTTACGGAAGATTATTGCCAAAACATGCATTTTCATAACTTAGCGAACTGAAATCTACATTAAAACTGCAGATAACTACTTAAAAATTCACTTCCTTGAATTGATAATAGGTTTTTCTTTGTCATTTTAAACAGATTCCAGTCAAAATCGGCTTCTTCGATTCATATCGTATCTAAAACCGCATCAAAACTGCAAATAACAGTTTAAACTATCAATTTTTGATACAAACAGTTATATATTCATGTCAATATCTTTCAAATTCTAGTCAAAATCGGCGTCTTTGGGCATTTTAGTAACGAAAACCTTAATAAACTATTAGATTTCAACGTAAGCAACCTTTCTGAGTCAAATAGTTGCCGATTTCGATAAAATCTTAGTCAGAATCTGCTTTTTCGCCTCTTATTGTACCCAAATCTACCTTAGAAATGCAGATATGTACTTAAAACACCATCTTTTGGACAAATAATTGGTTTTCGCCCTTGATTTACGGGAGATTATAGCCAAAACATGCATTTTCATAACTTAGCGAACTGAAACCTACATTAAAACTGCAGATAACTACTTAAAAATTCACTTCCTTGAATTGATAATAGGTTTTTCTTTGTCATTTTAAACAGATTCCAGTCAAAATCGGCTCCTTCGACTCATATCGTACCTAAAACCGCATCAAAACTGCAAATATCAGTTTAAACTATCATTTTTTGATACAAACAGTTATATATTCATGTCAATATCTTTCAAATTCTAGTCAAAATCGGCGTCTTTGGGCATTTTAGTAACGAAAACCTTAATAAACTATTTGATTTCGACGTATGGCAACCTTTCTGAGTCAAATAGTTGCCGATTTCGATAAAATCTTAGTCAGAATCTGCTTTTTCGCCTCTTATTGTACCCAAATCTACCTTAGAAATGCAGATATATACTTAAAACACCTTCTTTTGGGACAAATAATTGGTTTTCGCCCTTGATTTACGGAAGATTATAGCCAAAACATGCATTTTCATAACTTAGCGAACTGAAATCTAGATTAAAACTGCAGATAACTACTTAAAAATTCACTTCCTTGAATTGATAATAGGTTTTTCTTTGTCATTTTAAACAGATTCTAGTCAAAATCGGCTTCTTCGATTCATATCGTATCTAAAACCGCATCAAAACTGCAAATATCAGTTTAAACTATCAATTTTTGATACAAACAGTTATATATTTATGTCAATATCTTTCAAATTCTAGTCAAAATCGGCGTCTTTGGGCATTTTAGTAACGAAAACCTTAATAAACTATTAGATTTCGACGTAAGGCAACCTTTCTGAGTCAAATAGTTGCCGATTTCGATAAAATCTTAGTCAGAATCTGCTTTTTCGCCTCTTATTGTACCCAAATCTACCTTAGAAATGCAGATATATACTTAAAACACCTTCTTTTGGGACAAATAATAATAATAATAAAAAAAGCAGATTCTGACTAAGATTTTATCGAAATCGGCAACTATTTGACTCAGAAAGGTTGCCTTACGTCGAAATCTAATAGTTTATCAAGGTTTTCGTTACTAAAATGCCCACAGACGCCGATTTTGACTAGAATTTGAAAGATATTGACATGAATATATAACTGTTTGTATCAAAAAATGATAGTTTAAACTGATATTTGCAGTTTTGATGCGGTTTTAGATACGATATGAGTCGAAGAAGCCGATTTTGACTGGAATCTGTTTAAAATGACAAAGAAAAACCTATTATCAATTCAAGGAAGTGAATTTTTAAGTAGTTATCTGCAGTTTTAATGTAGATTTCAGTTCGCTAAGTTATGAAAATGCATGTTTTGGCTATAATCTTCCGTAAATCAAGGGCGAAAACCAATTTTTTGTCCCAAAAGAAGGTGTTTTAAGTAGTTATCTGCATTTCTAAGGTAGATTTGGGTACAATAAGAGGCGAAAAAGCAGATTCTGACTAAGATTTTATCGAAATCGGCAACTATTTGACTCAGAAAGGTTGCCTTACGTCGAAATCTAATAGTTTATTAAGGTTTTCGTTACTAAAATGCACAAAGACGAAGATTTTGACTAGAATTTGAAAGATATTGACATGAATATATAACTGTTTGTATCAAAAAATGATAGTTTAAACTGATATTTGCAGTTTTGATGCGGTTTTAGGTACGATATGAGTCGAAGAAGCCGATTTTGACTGGAATCTGTTTAAAATGACAAAGAAAAACCTATTATCATTTCAAGGAAGTGAATTTTTAAGTAGTTATCTGCAGTTTTAATGTAGATTTCAGTTCGCTAAGTTATGAAAATGCATGTTTTGGCTATAATCTTCCGTAAATCAAGGGCGAAAACCAATTATTTGTCCCAAATGAAGGTGTTTTAAGTATATATCTGCATTTATAAGGTAGATTTGGGTACAATAAGAGGCGAAAAAGCAGATTCTGACTAAGATTTTATCGAAATCGGCAACTATTTGACTCAGAAAGGTTGCCTTACGTCGAAATCTAATAGTTTATTAAGGTTTTCGTTACTAAAATGCCCAAAGACGCCGATTTTGACTAAAACTTGAAAGATATTGACATGAATATATAACTGTTTGTATCAAAAATTGATAGTTTAAACTGATATTTGCAGTTTTGATGCGGTTTTAGATACGATATGAATCGAAGAAGCCGATTTTGACTGGAATCTGTTTAAAATGACAAAGAAAAACCTATTATCAATTCAAGGAAGTGAATTTTTAAGTAGTTATCTGCAGTTTTAATGTAGATTTCAGTTCGCTAAGTTATGAAAATGCATGTTTTGGCTATAATCTTCCGTAAATCATGGGCGAAAACCAATTATTTGTCCCAAAAGAAGGTGTTTTAAGTATATATCTGCATTTCTAAGGTAGATTTAGGTACAATAAGAGGCGAAAAAGCAGATTCTGACTAAGATTTTATCGAAATCGGCAACTATTTGACTCAGAAAGGTTGCCATACGTCGAAATCTAATAGTTTATTAAGGTTTTCGTTACTAAAATGCCCAAAGACGCCGATTTTGACTAGAATTTGAAAGATATTGACATGAATATATAACTGTTTGTATCAAAAAATGATAGTTTAAACTGATATTTGCAGTTTTGATGCGGTTTTAGGTACGATATGAGTCGAAGGAGCCGATTTTGACTGGAATCTGTTTAAAATGACAAAGAAAAACCCATTATCAATTCAAGGAAGTGAATTTTTAAGTAGTTATCTGCAGTTTTAATGTAGGTTTCAGTTCGCTAAGTTATGAAAATGCATGTTTTGGCTATAATCTTCCGTAAATCAAGGGCGAAAACCAATTATTTGTCCAAAAGATGGTGTTTTAGGTACATATCTGCATTTCTAAGGTAGATTTGGGTACAATAAGAGGCAAAAAAGCAGATTCTGACTAAGATTTTATCGAAATCGGCAACTATTTGACTCAGAAAGGTCGCCTTACGTCGAAATCTTATAGTTTATTAAGGTTTTCGTTACTAAAATGCCCAAAGACGCCGATTTTGACTAGAATTTGAAAGATATTGACATGAATATATAACTGTTTGTATCAAAAATTGATAGTTTAAACTGATATTTGCAGTTTTGATGCGGTTTTAGATACGATATGAATCGAAGAAGCCGATTTTGACTGGAATCTGTTTAAAATGACAAAGAAAAACCTATTATCAATTCAAGGAAGTGAATTTTTAAGTAGTTATCTGCAGTTTTAATGTAGATTTCAGTTCGCTAAGTTATGAAAATGCATGTTTTGGCTATAATCTTCCGTAAATCAAGGGCGAAAACCAATTACTTGTCCCAAAAGAAGGTGTTTTAAGTATATATCTGCATTTCTAAGGTAGATTTGGGTACAATAAGAGGCGAAAAAGCAGATTCTGACTAAGATTTTATCGAAATCGGCAACTATTTGACTCAGAAAGGTTGCCATACGTCGAAATCTAATAGTTTATTAAGGTTTTCGTTACTAAAATGCCCAAAGACGCCGATTTTGACTAGAATTTGAAAGATATTGACATGAATATATAACTGTTTGTATCAAAAAATGATAGTTTAAACTGATATTTGCAGTTTTGATGCGGTTTTAGGTACGATATGACTCGAAGGAGCCGATTTTGAATGGAATCTGTTTAAAATGACAAAGAAAAACCTATTATCAATTCAAGGAAGTGAATTTTTAAGTAGTTATCTGCAGTTTTAATGTAGGTTTCAGTTCGCTAAGTTATGAAAATGCATGTTTTGGCTATAATCTTCCGTAAATCATGGGCGAAAACCAATTATTTGTCCAAAGGATGGTGTTTTAAGTATATATCTGCATTTCTAAGGTAGATTTGGGTACAATAAGAGGCGAAAAAGCAGATTCTGACTAAGATTTTATCGAAATCGGCAACTATTTGACTCAGAAAGGTTGCCTTACGTCGAAATCTAATAGTTTATTAAGGTTTTCGTTACTAAAATGCCCAAAGACGCCGATTTTGACTAGAATTTGAAAGATATTGACATGAATATATAACTGTTTGTATCAAAAAATGATAGTTTAAACTGATATTTGCAGTTTTGATGCGGTTTTAGATACGATATGAATCGAAGAAGCCGATTTTGACTGGAATCTGTTTAAAATGACAAAGAAAAACCTACTATCAATTCAAGGAAGTGAATTTTTAAGTAGTTATCTGCAGTTTTAATGTAGATTTCAGTTCGCTAAGTTATGAAAATGCATGTTTTGGCTATAATCTTCCGTAAATCAAGGGCGAAAACCAATTATTTGTCCCAAAAGAAGGTGTTTTAAGTATATATCTGCATTTCTAAGGTAGATTTGGGTACAATAAGAGGCGAAAAAGCAGTTTCTGACTAAGATTTTATCGAAATCGGCAACTATTTGACTCAGAAAGTTTGCCTTACGTCGAAATCTAATAGGTTATTAAGGTTTCCGTTACTAAAATGCCCAAAGACGCCGATTTTGACCAGAATTTGAAAGATATTGACATGAATATATAACTGTTTGTATCAAAGAATGATAGTTTAAACTGATATTTGCAGTTTTGATGAGGTTTTAGGTACGATATGAGTCGAAGAAGCCGATTTTGACTGGAATCTGTTTAAAATGATAAGGAAAAACCTACTATCAATCCAAGAAAGTGAATTTTGTGTGAAGTTGGTGAAGTTACCTGTAGTTTTAATGTAAATTTCATTCCGCTAAGTTATGGCCACGTGGAGACGTCGGGCCAGTTCGTACCTATATCCGCAGCAGGTCTCCAAGGTGAAGAGCCTCTAGTCGATAGAATAATGTCGGTAAGGGAAGTCGGCAGGGGAAATCCCCTGGGAAGCAATACGACGCGCACGAAGTTGTTTGGCGGTTAACCCCTGTGCTGTTGCGACATTCTACTGCAATAGTGAAGGGCTGGGGCGCATATTAGGTTTAGAAATGCTCCAAGATAGTGTAGATGAGGGGGTTGTCACTGTCTTCACAATCTGTCCCGAAATGCCCGAAACGCCCATCGGGAAAGCCACAGAACGCACACATCACGTTAAGACGACACACGCGACTATTCCGGATTCCATGGCGCAAGGGCGATGGCGAAAAGCCCCGATTTACGAGCAGCCGCGAAACGCATGTCCACACTCGACGACCTCTCTCAAGAGAGGCATAGTTAAGTTACTCCCACCGTTTACCCGCGCTGGATTGAATTTTTTCACTTTGACATTCAGAGCACTGGGCACAAATCACATTGCGTCAACATCACGTTAAGACCATAGCAATGCTTTGTTTTAATTAGACAGTCGGATTCCCCCGGTTCGTGCCAGTTCTGAGCAGACTGTTAAATAGCGGGCGAAGAGAACACCGGAAAACCGGAGTTTTCCAGGTCTCGTAGCGAGGCGGTTCCGCGGGAGGCCAAAGCTCGGGACCGGGTTCGGATCGGCTCGTTAACCGGAACTCGCTTCCACGCCAAGCCCGACATGCCCCGATCCTTAGAGCCAATCCTTATCCCGAAGTTACGGATCCAATTTGCCGACTTCAATTACCGACATTATTCTATCGACTAGAGGCTCTTCACATTGGAGACCTGCTGCGGATATAGGTACGAAGTGGCCCGACGTCTCCACGTGGCCATAACTTAGCGGAATGAAATTTACATTAAAACTACAGGTAACTTCACCAACTTCACACAAAATTCACTTTCTTGGATTGATAGTAGGTTTTTCCTTATCATTTTAAACAGATTCCAGTCAAAATCGGCTTCTTCGACTCATATCGTACCTAAAACCTCATCAAAACTGCAAATATCAGTTTAAACTATCATTCTTTGATACAAACAGTTATATATTCATGTCAATATCTTTCAAATTCTAGTCAAAATCGGCGTCTTTGGGCATTTTAGTAACGAAAACCTTAATAAACTATTAGATTTCGACGTAAGGCAACCTTTCTGAGTCAAATAGTTGCCGATTTCGATAAAATCTTAGTCAGAATCTGCTTTTTCGCCTCTTATTGTACCCAAATCTACCTTAGAAATGCAGATATATACTTAAAACACCTTCTTTTGGGACAAATAATTGGTTTTCGCCCTTGATTTACGGAAGATTATAGCCAACACATGCATTTCATAACTTAGCGAACTGAAATCTACATTAAAACTGCAGATAACTACTTAAAAATTCACTTCTTTGAATTGATAATAGGTTTTTCTTTGTCATTTTAAACAGATTCCAGTCAAATTCGGCTTCTTCGACTCATATCGTATCTAAAACCGCATCAAAACTGCAAATATCAGTTTAAACTATCATTTTTTGATACAAACAGTTATATATTCATGTTAATATCTTTCAAATTCTAGTCAAAATCGGCGTCTTTGGGCATTTTAGTAACGAAAAGCTTAATAAACTATTAGATTTCGATGTAAGGCAACCTTTCTGAGTCAAATAGTTGCCGATTTCGATAAAATCTTAGTCAGAATCTGCTTTTTCGCCTCTTATTGTACCCAAATCTACCTTAGAAATGCAGATATATACTTAAAACACCTTCTTTTGGGACAAATAATTGGTTTTCGCCCTTGATTTACGGAAGATTATACCCAAAACATGCATTTTCATAACTTAGCGAACTGAAATCTACATTAAAACTGCAGATAACTACTTAAAAATTCACTTCCTTGAATTGATAATAGGTTTTTCTTTGTCATTTTAGACAGATTCCAGTCAAAATCGGCTTCTTCGATTCATATCGAATCTAAAACCGCATCAAAACTGCAAATATCAGTTTAAACTATCATTTTTTGATACAAACAGTTATATATTCATGTCAATATCTTTCAAATTCTAGTCAAAATCGGCGTCTTTGGGCATTTTAGTAACGAAAACCTTAATTAACTATTAGATTTCGACGTAAGGCAACCTTTCTGAGTCAAATAGTTGCCGATTTCGATAAAATCTTAGTCAGAATCTGCTTTTTCGCCTCTTATTGTACCCAAATCTACCTTAGAAATGCAGATATATACTTAAAACACCTTCTTTTGGGACAAATAATTGGTTTTCGCCTTTGATTTACGGAAGATTATAGCCAAAACATGCATTTTCATAACTTAGCGAACTGAAATCTACATTAAAACTGCAGATAACTACTTAAAAATTCACTTCTTTGAATTGATAATAGGTTTTTCTTTGTCATTTTAAACAGATTCCAGTCAAATTCGGCTTCTTCGACTCATATCGTATCTAAAACCGCATCAAAACTGCAAATATCAGTTTAAACTATCATTTTTTGATACAAACAGTTATATATTCATGTTAATATCTTTCAAATTCTAGTCAAAATCGGCGTCTTTGGGCATTTTAGTAACGAAAACCTTAATAAACTATTAGATTTCGATGTAAGGCAACCTTTCTGAGTCAAATAGTTGCCGATTTCGATAAAATCTTAGTCAGAATCTGCTTTTTCGCCTCTTATTGTACCCAAATCTACCTTAGAAATGCAGATATATACTTAAAACACCTTCTTTTGGCACAAATAATTGGTTTTCGCCCTTGATTTACGGAAGATTATACCCAAAACATGCATTTTCATAACTTAGCGAACTGAAATCTACATTAAAACTGCAGATAACTACTTAAAAATTCACTTCCTTGAATTGATAATAGGTTTTTCTTTGTCATTTTAAACAGATTCCAGTCAAAATCGGCTTCTTCGATTCATATCGTATCTAAAACCGTATCAAAACTGCAAATATCAGTTTAAACTATCATTTTGTGATACAAACAGTTATATATTCATGTCAATATCTTTCAAATTCTAGTCAAAATAGGCGTCTTTGGGCATTTTAGTAACGAAAACCTTAATAAACTATTAGATTTCGACGTAAGGCAACCTTTCTGAGTCAAATAGTTGCCGATTTCGATAAAATCTTAGTCAGAATCTGCTTTTTCGCCTCTTATTGTACCCAAATCTACCTTAGAAATGCAGATATATACTTAAAACACCTTCTTTTGGGACAAATAATTGGTTTTCGCCCTTGATTTACGGAAGATTATAGCCAAAACATGCATTTTCATAACTTAGCGAACTGAAATCTACATTAAAACTGCAGATAACTACTTAAAAATTCACTTCCTTGAATTGATAATAGGTTTTTCTTTGTCATTTTAGACAGATTCCAGTCAAAATCGGCTTCTTCGATTCATATCGAATCTAAAACCGCATCAAAACTGCAAATATCAGTTTAAACTATCATTTTTTGATACAAACAGTTATATATTCATGTCAATATCTTTCAAATTCTAGTCAAAATCGGCGTCTTTGGGCATTTTAGTAACGAAAACCTTAATAAACTATTAGATTTCGACGTAAGGCAACCTTTCTGAGTCAAATAGTTGCCGATTTCGATAAAATCTTAGTCAGAATCTGCTTTTTCGCCTCTTATTGTACCCAAATCTACCTTAGAAATGCAGATATATACTTAAAACACCTTCTTTTGGGACAAATAATTGGTTTTCGCCTTTGATTTACGGAAGATTATAGCCAAAACATGCATTTTCATAACTTAGCGAACTGAAATCTACATTAAAACTGCAGATAACTACTTAAAAATTCAATTCCTTGAATTGATAATAGGTTTTTCTTTGTCATTTTAAAGAGATTCCAGTCAAAATCGGCTTCTTCGATTCATATCGTATCTAAAACCGCATCAAAACTGCAAATATCAGTTTAAACTATCATTTTTTGATACAAACAGTTATATATTCATATCAATATCTTTCAAATTCTAGTGAAAATCGGCGTCTTTGGGCATTTTAGTAACGAAAACCTTAATAAACTATTAGATTTCGACGTAAGGCAAACTTTCTGAGTCAAATATTTGCCGATTTCGATAAAATCTTATTCAGAATCTGCTTTTTCGCCTCTTATTGTACCCAAATCTAACTTAGAAATGCAGATATATACTTAAAACACCTTCTTTTGGGACAAATAATTGGTTTTCGCCCTTGATTTACGGAAGATTATAGCCAAAACATGCATTTTCATAACTTAGCGAACTGAAATCTATATTAAAACTGCAGATAACTACTTAAAAATTCACTTCCTTGAATTGATAATAGGTTTTTCTATGTCATTTTAAACAGATTCCAGTCAAAATCGGCTTCTTTGATTCATATCGTATCTAAAACCGCATCAAAACTGCAAATATCAGATTAAACTATCATTTTTTGATACAAACAGTTATATATTCATGTCAATATCTTTCAGATTCTAGTCAAAATCGGCGTCTTTGGGCATTTTAGTAACGAAAACCTTAATAAACTATTAGATTTCGACGTAAGGCAACCTTTCTGAGTCAAATAGTTGCCGATTTCGATAAATTCTTAGTCAGAATCTGCTTTTTCGCCTCTTATTGTACCCAAATCTACCTTAGAAATGCAGATATATTCTTAAAACACCTTCTTTTGGGACAAATAATTGGTTTTCGCCCTTGATTTACGGAAGATTATAGCCAAAACATGCATTTTCATAACTGAGCGAACTGAAATCTACATTAAAACTGCAGATAACTAATTAAAAATTCACTTCCTTGAATTGATAATAGGTTTTTCTTTGTCATTTTAAACAGATTCCAGTCAAAATCGGCTTCTTCGATTCATATCGTATCTAAAACCGCATCAAAACTGCAAATATCAGTTTAAACTATCATTTTTTGATACAAACAGTTATATATTCATGTCAATATCTTTCAAATTCTAGTCAAAATCGGCGTCTTTGGGCATTTTAGTAACGAAAACCTTAATAAACTATTAGATTTCGACGTAAGGCAACCTTTCTGAGTCAAATAGTTGCCGATTTCGATAAAATCTTAGTCAGAATCTGCTTTTTCGCCTCTTATTGTACCCAAATCTACCTTAGAAATGCAGATATATACTTAAAACACCTTCTTTTGGGACAAATAATTGGTTTTCGCCTTTGATTTACGGAAGATTATAGCCAAAACATGCATTTTCATAACTTAGCGAACTGAAATCTACATTAAAACTGCAGATAACTACTTAAAAATTCACTTCCTTGAATTGATAATAGGTTTTTCTTTGTCATTTTAAAGAGATTCCAGTCAAAATCGGCTTCTTCGATTCATATCGTATCTAAAACCGCATCAAAACTGCAAATATCAGTTTAAACTATCATTTTTTGATACAAACAGTTATTTATTCATGTCAATATCTTTCAAATTCTAGTGAAAATCGGCGTCTTTGGGCATTTTAGTAACGAAAACCATAATAAACTATTAGATTTCGACGTAAGGCAAACTTTCTGAGTCAAATAGTTGCCGATTTCGATAAAATCTTAGTCAGAATCTGCTTTTTCGCCTCTTATTGTACCCAAATCTACCTTAGAATACGGAAGATTATAGCCAAAACATGCATTTTCATAACTTAGCGAACTGAAATCTACATTAAAACTGCAGATAACTACTTAAAAATTCACTTCCTTGAATTGATAATAGGTTTTTCTTTGTCATTTTAAACAGATTCCAGTCAAAATCGGCTTCTTCGATTCATATCGTATCTAAAACCGCATCAAAACTGCAAATATCAGTTTAAATTATCATTTTTTGATACAAACAGTTATATATTCATGTCAATATCTTTCAAATTCTAGTCAAAATCGGCGTCTTTGGGCATTTTAGTAACGAAAACCTTAATAAACTATTAGATTTCGACGTAAGGCAACCTTTCTGAGTCAAATAGTTGCCGATTTCGATAAAATCTTGGTCAGAATCTGCTTTTTCGCCTCTTATTGTACCCAAATCTACCTTAGAAATGCAGACATATACTTAAAACACCTTCTTTTGGGACAAATAATTGGTTTTCGCCCTTGATTTACGGAAGATTATAGCCAAAACATGCATTTTCATAACTTAGCGAACTGAAATCTACATTAAAACTGCAGATAACTACTTAAAAATTCACTTCCTTGAATTGATAATAGGTTTTTCTTTGTCATTTTAGACAGATTCCAGTCAAAATCGGCTTCTTCGATTCATATCGAATCTAAAACCGCATCAAAACTGCAAATATCAGTTTAAACTATCACTTTTTGATACAAACAGTTATATATTCATGTCAATATCTTTCAAATTCTAGTCAAAATCGGCGTCTTTGGGCATTTTAGTAACGAAAACCTTAATAAACTATTAGATTTCGACGTAAGGCAACCTTTCTGAGTCAAATAGTTGCCGATTTCGATAAAATCTTAGTCAGAATCTGCTTTTTCGCCTCTTATTGTACCCAAATCTACCTTAGAAATGCAGATATATACTTAAAACACCTTCTTTTGGGACAAATAATTGGTTTTCGCCTTTGATTTACGGAAGATTATAGCCAAAACATGCATTTTCATAACTTAGCGAACTGAAATCTACATTAAAACTGCAGATAACTACTTAAAAATTGAATTCCTTGAATTGATAATAGGTTTTTCTTTGTCATTTTAAAGAGATTCCAGTCAAAATCGGCTTCTTCGATTCATATCGTATCTAAAACCGCATCAAAACTGCAAATATCAGTTTAAACTATCATTTTTTGATACAAACAGTTATATATTCATGTCAATATCTTTCAAATTCTAGTGAAAATCGGCGTCTTTGGGCATTTTAGTAACGAAAACCTTAATAAACTATTAGATTTCGACGTAAGGCAAACTTTCTGAGTCAAATAGTTGCCGATTTCGATAAAATCTTAGTCAGAATCTGCTTTTTCGCCTCTTATTGTACCCAAATCTAACTTAGAAATGCAGATATATACTTAAAACACCTTCTTTTGGGACAAATAATTGGTTTTCGCCCTTGATTTACGGAAGATTATAGCCAAAACATGCATTTTCATAACTTAGCGAACTGAAATCTACATTAAAACTGCAGATAACTACTTAAAAATTCACTTCCTTGAATTGATAATAGGTTTTTCTATGTCATTTTAAACAGATTCCAGTCAAAATCGGCTTCTTTGATTCATATCGTATCTAAAACCGCATCAAAACTGCAAATATCAGATTAAACTATCATTTTTTGATACAAACAGTTATATATTCATGTCAATATCTTTCAGATTCTAGTCAAAATCGGCGTCTTTGGGCATTTTAGTAACGAAAACCTTAATAAACTATTAGATTTCGACGTAAGGCAACCTTTCTGAGTCAAATAGTTGCCGATTTCGATAAATTCTTAGTCAGAATCTGCTTTTTCGCCTCTTATTGTACCCAAATCTACCTTAGAAATGCAGATATATTCTTAAAACACCTTCTTTTGGGACAAATAATTGGTTTTCGCCCTTGATTTACGGAAGATTATAGCCAAAACATGCATTTTCATAACTGAGCGAACTGAAATCTACATTAAAACTGCAGATAACTAACTAAAAATTCACTTCCTTGAATTGATAATAGGTTTTTCTTTGTCATTTTAAACAGATTCCAGTCAAAATCGGCTTCTTCGATTCATATCGTATCTAAAACCGCATCAAAACTGCAAATATCAGTTTAAACTATCATTTTTTGATACAAACAGTTATATATTCATGTCAATATCTTTCAAATTCTAGTCAAAATCGGCGTCTTTGGGCATTTTAGTAACGAAAACCTTAATAAACTATTAGATTTCGACGTAAGGCAACCTTTCTGAGTCAAATAGTTGCCGATTTCGATAAAATCTTAGTCAGAATCTGCTTTTTCGCCTCTTATTGTACCCAGATCTACCTTAGAAATGCAGATATATACTTAAAACACCTTCTTTTGGGACAAATAATTGGTTTTCGCCTTTGATTTACGGAAGATTATAGCCAAAACATGCATTTTCATAACTTAGCGAACTGAAATCTACATTAAAACTGCAGATAACTACTTAAAAATTCACTTCCTTGAATTGATAATAGGTTTTTCATTGTCATTTTAAAGAGATTCCAGTCAAAATCGGCTTCTTCGATTCATATCGTATCTAAAACCGCATCAAAACTGCAAATATCAGTTTAAACTATCATTTTTTGATACAAACAGTTATTTATTCATGTCAATATCTTTCAAATTCTAGTGAAAATCGGCGTCTTTGGGCATTTTAGTAACGAAAACCTTAATAAACTATTAGATTTCGACGTAAGGCAAACTTTCTGAGTCAAATAGTTGCCGATTTCGATAAAATCTTAATCAGAATCTGCTTTTTCGCCTCTTATTGTACCCAAATCTACCTTAGAATACGGAAGATTATAGCCAAAACATGCATTTTCATAACTTAGCGAACTGAAATCTACATTAAAACTGCAGATAACTACTTAAAAATTCACTTCCTTGAATTGATAATAGGTTTTTCTTTGTCATTTTAAACAGATTCCAGTCAAAATCGGCTTCTTCGATTCATATCGTATCTAAAACCGCATCAAAACTGCAAATATCAGTTTAAACTATCATTTTTTGATGCAAACAGTTATATATTCATGTCAATATCTTTCAAATTCTAGTCAAAATCGGCGTCTTTGGGCATTTTAGTAACGAAAACCTTAATAAACTATTAGATTTCGACGTAAGGCAACCTTTCTGAGTCAAATAGTTGCCGATTTCGATAAAATCTTGGTCAGAATCTGCTTTTTCGCCTCTTATTGTACCCAAATCTACCTTAGAAATGCAGACATATACTTAAAACACCTTCTTTTGGGACAAATAATTGGTTTTCGCCCTTGATCTACGGAAGATTATAGCCAAAACATGCATTTTCATAACTTAGCGAACTGAAATCTACATTAAAACTGCAGATAACTACTTAAAAATTCACTTCCTTGAATTGATAATAGGTTTTTCTTTGTCATTTTAAACAGATTCCAGTCAAGATCGGCTTCTTCGATTCATATCGTATCTAAAACCGCATCAAAACTGCAAATATCAGTTTAAACTATCATTTTTTGATACAAACAGTTATATATTCATGTCAATATCTTTCAAATTCTAGTCAAAATCGGCGTCTTTGGGCATTTTAGTTTCGAAAACCTTAATAAACTATTAGATTTCGACGTAAGGCAACCTTTCTGGATTTCTGCAATTCTAAGGTAGATTTGGGTACAATAACAGGCGAAAAAGCAGATTCTTACTAAGATTTTATCGAAATCGGCAACTATTTGACTCAGAAAGGTTGCCTTACGTCGAAATCTAATAGTTTATTAAGGTTTTCGTTACTAAAATTCTCAAAGACGCCGATTTTGACTAGAATTTAAAAGATATTGACATAAATATATAACTGTTTGTATCAAAAAATGATAGTTTAAACTGATATTTGCAGTTTTGATGCGGTTTTAGATACGATATGAATCGAAGAAGCCGATTTTGACTGGAATCTGTTTAAAATGACAAAGAAAAACCTATTATCAATTCAAGGAAGTGAATTTTTAAGTAGTTATCTGCAGTTTTAATGTAGATTTCATTTCGCTAAGTTATGAAAATGCATGTTTTGGCTATAATCTTCCGTAAATCAAGGGCGAAAACCAATTATTGGTCCCAAAAGAAGGTGTTTTAAGCATATATCTGCATTTCTAAGGTAGATTTGGGTACAATAAGAGGCGAAAAAGCAGATTCTGACTAAGATTTTATCGAAATCGGCAACTATTTGACTCAGAAAGGTTGCCTTACGTCGAAATCTAATAGTTTATTAAGGTTTTCGTTACTAAAATGCCCAAAGACGCCGATTTTGACTAGAATTTGAAAGATATTGACATGAATATATAACTGTTTGAATCAAAAAATGATAGTTTAAACTGATATTTGCAGTTTTGATGCGGTTTTAGATACGATATGAATCGAAGAAGCCGATTTTGACTGGAATCTGTTTGAAATGACAAAGGAAAACCTATTATCAATTCAAGGAAGTGAATTTTTAAGTAGTTATCTGCAGTTTTAATGTAGATTTCAGTTCGCTAAGTTATGAAAATGCATGTTTTGGCTATAATCTTAAGTAAATCAAGGGCGAAAACCAATTATTTGTCCCAAAAGAAGGTGTTTTAAGTATATATCTGCATTTCTAAGGTAGATTTGGGTACAATAAGAGGCGAAAAAGCAGATTCTGACTAAGATTTTATCGAAATCGGCAACTATTTGACTCAGAAAGGTTGCCTTACGTCGAAGTCTAATAGTTTATTAAGGTTCTCGTTACTAAAATGCCCAAAGACGCCGATTTTGACTAGAAGTTGAAAGATATTGACATGAATATATAACTGTTTGCATCAAAAAATGATAGTTTAAACTGATATTTGCAGTTTTGATGCGGTTTTAGGTACGATATGAGTCGAAGAAGCCGATTTTGACTGGAATCTGTTTAAAATGACAAAGAAAAACCTATTATCAATTCAAGGAAGTGAATTTTTAAGTAGTTATCTGCAGTTTTAATGTAGATTTCAGTTCGCTAAGTTATGAAAATGCATGTTTTGGCTATAATCTTCCGTAAATCAAGGGCGAAAACCAATTATTTGTCCCAAATGAAGGTGTTTTAAGTATATATCTGCATTTCTAAGGTAGATTTGGGTAAAATAAGAGGCGAAAAAGCAGATTCTGACTAAGATTTTATCGAAATCGGCAACTATTTGACTCAGAAAGGTTGCCTTACAGTAGTTATTCTAACGCGGGACTGTGACGATTCAAGGTCACCGATGGCATTTTCCATCAGCAGTGTACCAAAGCCAGTTCTTCGTAAGGGGGGGTCATGTAAAAGAAGTAAAGGTCACGCCGAAGAAGTGGAAAGTGTCACCATTAGGGTGTAGACAGGTGTACGGGGACCCCTGGGGGTGGGTAAGGTAATTACACCTGTGTCGAGGTGTGACGTCATAGTGCCTTTTTGGCGCCTCCCCTTGGGGAAAAAGTGGTGTCATTGATTAAAAAACATTTTATGACGTCATAGTCGCTAGTGCCTTTTTAGCAATTGTACCCCGGTAAAAAAAGGGGTTCGTAGAAAAAATAAATTTCGTAGTGCCTTTTCGGCACTACGGGGGGTGTGGGGGTGCGGGGGTGAGAAATTTTTGAGAGCCGAAAAAAGCGACCGCCGCCGATGTCTCGCGCGGGCGGGATTCGAACCTCGAACCTTCGGAGATAAACGCCGCCGCCGACGCGCGCGCTGTTCCCCTAGCGTAACTGGGCCGGCACGTTATCGCGTCGTCGTCGTGTATGCGCGCTGGTCGATATAATTAAATAAGTGTGCACCGATAAAATTGATGATTTATTTAAAACATTTACATTGATAAGTTTGAATAGAAAACAAATTAATATCTAAAAAGGTTGTCGAGGTGAATGTAATTAAATAAATGTGCACCGATAAAATTGATGATTTATTTAAAACATTTACATTGATAAGTTGGAATAGAAAACAAAATAATATCTAAAAAGGTTGTCGAGGTGAATACAATTAAATAAATGTGCACCGATAAAATTGATGATTTATTGAAAACATTTACAAAGTATTGACATCCGATATAAATTTGCTAAACACCACAACGTATTTCTTCTTCTTCTTCTTCTATAGGGTATGTTCTAAATCCTTGTTTTTTTGGTCGCTGGTGGTGACGACGACGACGACGACGACGACGATGATGGAATAACTTCGTCGCAATATAAACTTATATTGTTCGAACGACTTGTTGATTGCGAACAATATTTTATATTACATATTGGATGATTTTTAATGGATTCTTCACAAAAGCAAAAAGATTTGTTACAGCTATTACAGTACTTGGTACCGTTATAGTACTAGACTTTGGAGTTATCCGAAACATCTTGTTTCACTTTTTTTTCGGTTGTTGTTGTTACGTAACGATCACTATTCATGGCTGCTGCTGCTTCGTACTTGACTAAACACTTTAACGCAAATTTTCAGTGACTCGACGTTAGAATGCTGTGAAAAAAATTGTATTAAATTATGACTACAGAAAACAAATAGGTTCTTACCTTTTAATAATGTCTTATTTAAAATTGTTGAGTTTTTGCTGCTTATGAAATTGAATTAATTAAAACAAAAATGATAAAACAAGTGAGTTTTTGCTGCTTATGAAATTGTATTAATTAAAACAAGTGAATATTTTTTTAACATAAAATTTAATTTGTTTTATATCCCCAAGGCAATGTATCAGTAAATATATAATTAACCACTCTCTTATCATCGAACGGTGTTAAAACAATTTTCCTTTGGTTTACCGTAAAAACTTCATGGTTTTTACTACGAAACAGATGTTCGTTGGTATACATTTGAGTTTTATCAAACAGACAATTATAATAGTCTTCAAAAGTGATTGTTTTTAATGACGAACCGGTAATACCTTTGGCTTTTTTAATAGTTTCGACTTCTTTTTTGTTAGAAGATTTTTCTCGTTCTACATTTGAATAATATAATTTGATCGCGTACATTTTAGATTTTAATCCGATAAATTCGTGCATAATTCTACCGTTGTTTTCGTCTTTCATCAATCCCAAAACTTTTTTATTAGCCAAAGGAATATTATAAATGTTATCGGGAGGATAATCAGAAGTGTCAAATTTATGAATATCTTCTCGATTACATTTATAAATATCGTCAACGTAAAAATTATATATTAACGAATCTGTATCTGAATACAAGAGTTTTACATCCTTGCCGAATTTTGGTATAATATAATGATAATGAAAATCGTATAAAAATGTTTTTGAAATTTCTAAAATACTAAAACCAGCGTAAATGGGTTTATTAAATTTAATATTCAATCTCTTCATTTCAATGATAACCATGTCATTGTCGAAAATTGTTAAGCTATGAAAATTTGGTTTTGAAATATAACTCTTTGCACCGTATCGTCCCGACCAACTTGTTACCAGTTTAACGTCTTTATATTTCCGAACGTTTTCCATAGTCTTGCCGAAAACGGCATTATTCATTAATTTAAAAAAATTTTTTTCAAATTCGTTTTTGCTTTGCTGCCTCAAGTGTGTGTTTAGGTCAATGTAGGTTTTCAACCACGGAGATTGGTTAAATTGTAATATTTTATGAATTTTTGTAACACGTAAACCTAACTGAAGAGCCTTTTTGAGATTTTTATAATGTATTACGTAGTTTTTTTTATCAAACAATGTTGTCAATAATTTCGGCTGTTTTGTTTGACCCGTTGGTGGAATCAAACGTTCCGGACATAGAGGTAGATCTTTGTGGATATCGTGAAGTATTGTAGGATATTCTATATCTACTTCAAGAAGATACCCAACGTCAGAATCGTCCGACGTGTTTATGATAGAATAAAATGCGTTATTACCGATCCATTGGAACCCACCCGTCGGTAGTGGTAGTCTCATTGCCGTTCCATATAGGTTATTTACATCGAAATACATTAAATATGATGAAGGAATGTCTGGATTATAATCGTTTTCCATGTATTTATTGTTAGCCTTACCGTATCGGTTACTGCATTGTGAAATTCCACCGCGTATTCCTTTTTCGATCATCATTAATTGATCGATGTCCGTAATTAATTCTAGTTGAACATTTGAAATGAGAAGACATGCATCGTATGCCAGACCCGGTGCCGTGTAATATTTCAAACATTCCAAGCCATACGTTTTTGACATACATTTCTGAAATTTTCGAAAACGTCCGTCAATAATAGTACGTCTGTTTTCAAATACAATTCCATATATTCGCGTAGATTTTGAATTTTGAATGTTAAACATTGTCTCTTGCATCATTTCACCACGTTTTAATTCTTCAAGTTTTTTTCTTATATGCTTACGTTTAGAAATTAATCGTTTTTAGTTAGTTAGTAAATAAAAATAATAAAAAAATATTCGAGTTATAACTTGTTTAATTTTTCCAAAAATCATTTTAATTGTTCTTATGGTTAAAGTTAATAAAACAACAAGTTCATTTTTTAAGATAATTTTTATTAATATACCAATTTCTCAGCAATAGTACATTTTCTTTGGCACAATTAGAGAAATTATAAAAGTGATTATTACAATGAAAATTATACTGGTTATTTTCTTTTAAACTTTTAAAATTTGGACATCCAATGTCATGTAAATCGACAATATCAATATCATTGTAATAAAGCAGTGATTTTAAATAGTTTACCTTACAACTGCCTTTAACATAGATATAGTTATTTTGTACAATGTTTCTAATAAAACTAACTATACTTTCTTGAGGTAGACAGGTCTCATCTTCTTTTTCATCCCAGGATAGTCCGTGGACACGATTCGTGGTCTTCAAAAGATGGTTTCTAATTTCACCTGTGAACCAGTTATACGGACAAGGTGTTTTTACCATTCTATGAAACACTTCTCCACTGGACACATTTATAATTGCGATTTCTCTAACGATATAATCGCTCTGTTTATACTGAAATCCTTGAACGTCGAGGATAAACATTTTTTAAATGTTCTACGAGCACTACTAATTTGCAACTGAATCTTCCTCACACCTACGCAACATTATTTATATCTATCCAACTATTGTGTTTGTTATCAAACCCCAACCACTTTACAAACACTTTATCGCGTTTCCTTTTGAGAATTTTTTCAACTAGATAAACGTCTGGAAACTTCACTTTTTGCAATTGTTCGTTGTAAAATCCACCGAGAATATTTTGATTATTTTCATCTTTTAATAAATACGTAGTGGGATTGGTTAGTTGAACTTTATCTACCGTAAAAATTTCCGTTGACCAATTTGGTTGGTATTTTTTATCGAAAACACCTCGCCTCTTCGATATTCGTACGCGATCGCCAATCTTAAATTTGGTATTAAGATTTGTCATTTTTCTTCGATTAAACACCGTTTCCATTAGCTTTTTTTCGTGCTTTTTTATAACATCGGCCGGTTTCATTTTAATTACGCTGTGATGTGTATTATTGTAGTTTCTAACAATTTCCGATAATATGTCGATCCATTTATAGTTTCCTCGTAGACTAAACTCTTTCCACTTTATATTTTTTATGGTACGGTTCACTCTTTCCACTATAGCGGCCTTTTTCTCGCTAAATACATTATAATGATTGATATGATATTTTTTCATTAAATTTTGAAAGTCTTTGTTAAAAAATTCAGCTCCAGCGTCAGTTTGTAAATTTTTTGGTTTTTTGGTGGACTTTAAAATTGTTTCCATAGCTCTCGTCACTTCCGCTCCCGACTTATTTTTTACAGGTAGCGCCCAAACAAATTTAGAAAAACAATTTATTACAATTAGTATGTATTTGTATCCACGATTCTGTTTTGCGTACGGAATCATTTCGATAAGGTCAGCTTGAAACAGATCATATAAAGATTTAATTATAGTTTTTCTACGTTTAAAGTTTATACGAGCAGGTTTATGAAGTTCCTCGACAACTTGTCGCTTGGCATCCGTAATAAATTTCGACGGCTTCATTCTATAATATCGGCTTCGCGCAATTCTTCAATTAGCGAATTTATCTCATTTAAGTGACCCGTATGACCTGCAGACTGTGACGATACGAGTAGACGCAATCGATCGACTAATTCATTTGGATCGTCCCAATAAATGTAATCTTTTTTATTGGGTGTCACTTCCATTGTTGTCATTAAACCCTTTCCCCCAGTTGTTGTTGGTGCAATAATATTTTTATATTTTTTCAGCTTACTTCCGTCAATTTGAGCATTGGGTTTATAATGTCTTTTGTGAGCGTTCGTTTTGTATACAATTTGTTTATAATTTTCCCTGTCTTGTTCGTTAAATAAACTATTGTTAGGATACTTTTTAAATAACAATTCGTATAAACCTTGAGTACCTCTGTACCGTTTACCTTGAACATAAATATCTGATCCTTGAATATCTACTTGTGAGTTACCAATAAAAAATTTTTCAGTACTTTTATCCATTCTAACGCCATACTTGTGATCAAACTCTCTATTTTCGGTATCTTCGTACATTTCTCGAATATATTTCCGTGGTAATGGATCGTATTGATCCAAATATTCAATAAAAGACACTGGTCCGATATCTTCAAATCGACTAGTAGATTCCTTGTCTACGTTTACTACGTTGTCTTCATAATCTGAATCAATTTCATCTATAATTGATTGTTTCATTTCACTCGGTGAATCGTAATTACTAATAGGAGTCGAATTAAATGATAACTGTCTAGGCAATATTTTTCGTTTCTTTTGAATTACTGATAGTGGTAAAGTTTGTTCTTCTGCTGCGGCGGCGGCTGCTGCTGCTGCGGCGGCGGCTGCTGCTGCTGCGGCGGCGGCTGCTGCTGCTGCGGCGGCGGCGGCGGGCTCCTCCACTTTTACGGGAGGATGATACTTTGGAGTAGTTTGTGTTAGATCACTTACTAGGGTCGTCTTCGTCGTCGTGGTTGCTGGCGTTGTTGTTCTTGTTGAATTTTGCAAAGAAAACTCGATATTTTTCAATCGTTTTGTAATAGGCTTAAACATTGTCTCTTGCATCATTTCACCACGTTTTAATTCTTCAAGTTTTTTTCTTATATCCTTACGTTTAGAAATTAATCGTTTTTTCAAAACTTTATCATTTTGTTGACTGATCATAGCGCTCGATATCACCGTCTATAGCAAGTTACATTCTGAATGTAGAACCACTAGTGAATAACCTTTATAGGAACAGCTCTCTCTGATCAGGCGTAAACAACTTTTGATCGGGGACCTAAACAGCTCCTGAACAGGTCTAAAACAGCTCTTGATCAGGTCTAAACAGCTTCTGAACAGGTCTGAACAGCTCCTGAACAGGTCGAAACAGCTTCCGCCGCCGCCGCCGCCGCCGCGATAGGACGATTAGAAATGTATGAAGCAATCAAATGTTTTCCTATATCGACCTCCTTGGTTAATATCGCAGTCTTTAAATACAGTTAGGAAACTAAACGCTTCGTTCCAGCATAAAGCACACATTTCTTTAAAACGTTCAAAAGTCATATCGGTACCGATATGATCGTTGTATATGTGTTTCAAATTTAAATCGTCTTGTTTGAAAATTACGAGACAATTAGCATTGTCTCTTATAAGATGTTTAGGTATTGTAGCATACGTTTGACATAAATAAAACGAATCAATTTTATTATGTCGTCCCATACTAAAGTATTCGCGTATGACATCTTGGTTGTCGCACGCTACATCGTCGAAAATGAAAATACTGTTCGGTTTAGCCTCCGACGGATGCATAATGCTTTCACCGGCGTTAAATGTAAAATATCGAATACCTTTTATTGATTTCAGCAGTTGATCCAGGTAAATATATTTTGGTTGGTTCAAAGATCGCGAATAAATGTATACGTTTTCAAATTTTACACCGTTCTCCTGTTCGATTAAATTAATCATCACGTTAGTTTTACCGCAATTCGAAGGACCCACGATAATACATCTTATTGTTGCGGGAAACAATTTACCATGCGTCTTGTAAGATTTTTCGTGAAACGTATTATTTTCAATATCTAATGTAGTACTTTGTTTAATAAGTTTCATAATGTGATTGTTTTCTAAAACACCGTGCTATTCATAATGATATAAAATAGATGACTGACAAACTTTTTATATTAGTTTGTACTAACAAAACGAACACACACGATCGTCAGCATGAAATGTTACGCATCAGGTAACGGTTTATTAAATACGGTAATCAACAAATTGCCTTTTGAAATGCATATTCCGGGATATAATTGGTGCGGCCCCGGTACAAAAGTTGAAAAACGTCTCGCTAAAAACGATTCCGGCATAAACGGTTTGGACAATGCATGCAAACAACACGATATCGCCTATTCAACGGAAAGTGATTTAAACAAACGTCACGAGGCAGATAAAGTATTAGCTTCCAAGGCTTTAGCTAACCAAAACAAAATTAAAACTCGGAATGGGCATTCCAAATACAGACCGCGGCGGTGGTGGTTACTATTACCGAAAAAGAATATTTGCAGCCAAAAGAAGAAAAAGAAGACACAGCAGCGAAAAGAAAACAACAAATCGAAACAACAGACATATGAAGATAAGAAAGATTTTGATATCGCAGACGATTATCCATTAGATAGAGTTCGACCTAAAAGCATTCTAAATGATGATGAAGATAATGAAATTTCAAAAAAGAAACCTCGTATCGTATTAGTTCATAATCGGAAAAGAAAAGCTGCCACGATTGATAGAAATGAAATAAAAAGGACAAAAAGATTAAACGTAGAAGATAATGAGAAAAACATAGAAATGGATGATTCTATCAAAAATATCGAATACTGATAATAGAAAATGAAAATTAAGTCTCGACAATGACGACGACGACGACAGTTGCGTATACACACCACCTAAAACTTCAAATTATAAATAGTGAATAAAGATGGAAAACACTTTCAGTACTAATTAGAAGTTGTAATCGGTACAATGGTCAGAAGAAAAAACACTAATCCAAGAAAACGTAAAACAAGTGCGATACAACGACGACGGCGACGAGAGAAAAAAATTGGTTTTACAAATGCTACTAAACAAATTAAAAAACACGTTATTATACAAAAACCTAGTACTTATGGTGATGCAATTCGTGTCGCATTAAAGGCGGCTCAGAGTTTAAAAAATAAAATCAAACCTAATCGTATCGTACCGATACCAAAAACGGGTGGTGTTTTACCGCTCATTCCGATATTTGCTGGACTTTCGGCGCTCGGTGCCCTTTCAGGTGGAGCTGCGGGTATCGCGAAAGCTGTAAACGATGCGAAATCGGCAACGAAACAATTGCAAGAATCGCAACGTCACAACAAAACCATGGAAGCGATCGCAATGGGTAAAGGCATATACTTAAAACCGTATAAAACAGGAATGGGACTTTTTCTTAAGCCATATAACCGTTAACAAATAAATAGTAAACTTAGTACCGGCGTCGCAATTGCAGTACAAATTAATAAAATGAATGAGAAGCAAATACCTAACGATTATCCGTTAACGAATATTCAGTTGGAAAAGTATGCTAAAAAGTTGTTGAAAATACCTTGGTTTAGGGGTGTTTTTATGAGAGATAATCTGCCCAGAAAAATAAGAAAAAATGAACGAGGTATAATCAACTTGGACAGTAGAAGCGGAACCGGAACCCACTGGACATGTTACAAAAAACAGGGACCTAATATCATGTATTTTGACAGTTATGGAAATCTACCTCCGCCACTGGAAGCATTGACATATTTCAATTCGAATGGACCGTGCAATATACGATACAATTACGATGTTTATCAAAAATTTAATACCGTGAATTGTGGTCAGCTATGTTTACATTTTCTTTCCGAATAAATTATTTATTATTAGCAAACTGTTATTCATTAATCCGATAACCTTTGTACAGATCGGTCGGTATGTATACGTTTACATTATCTGGTAAAGACTCGATACTTTCGACTAAAATATATCCTCCCATAGTTTTGGACGATTCAAAAAGTTATGCGATCGGATTGATCGACTTTGTTACTTTCAACACAATTCCCAATGTAGACAATTCCAACAATAAATTTTATATCGGAAGTCAAGTTATTGCCGTACCCGAAGGTAGTTATGAAATTAACGACATTGAAAAGTTTATAATGGAGAAGATTACGGAGAAAAACGAAACATTGAATAAAGAAAAACAAAAGAAACAACAAAAAACAAATGTGATTGAAAAGGAATTGTCGATGAATGACGAAATCGTTTTATTTATGAGGGCCAATCTTAATACACTAAAATACGAAATCAAATCCAACGAGACGATACATTTTGAAAAAGGCGATTCGATTGCAAAATTGTTGGGATTCAAAAATAGAAAACTGTCTGCCAATCAATTACACATATCCGAATTTCCGATAAATATTTCGAAAGTAAATTCTGTTTGTGTAGAATGTAATTTGATAAAGAATTCTTATAATAATAATAACTCAGTACATATACTACACATGTTTTATCCTAGTGTGCCAAGCGGATTTCGTATAATCGAAAAAGTGTCAAATGTTATATATTTACCTATAAATTCTAATTACATTGACGAAATTATCCTTAAAATAGTGGATCAAGACGGTAATTTGATTAATTTTCAAAGAGAAACGATAACAGTAAGAATACATTTAAAGGAAGTGGTGTCATAAAAAATGGTGCTCCTCTATAACCTCAACATTCCAAATGGCGTTTTCACGTCGTCGAATATAAAAGAAAATACGGATCTACATAGAGTTAATCATAGTCGATCGTTGAAACCGTTAACAGTCGAAAATTCCGAATTTCTTCGCTATCTGGGATTAACATTGAAGGGAAAAAACAAAAAGAAAAACGGCGTGTAAATTCCTCCTAAATATAACATTAACAATCCGTTCGGGTATACGAAGACTTATTGTCTTTTGCAAGTGTTTTGGAAGTTACTACAACCAGAAGAAGAAGAAGAAGAAGAACAAAGAAGATGAGTTTTAATATTCTGAACGTAGGTGAACAAGCATTTATGGACAATTCTATTATTAATTACGAGTTACATAGCTACACTCCATACGCAAATACGACATTAAATAATTCGGATGAAATACGGATTCCTATACAGGCTCAAGACGTTTACACTTTACCGACCAATAGTTACATGTATTTCGAAGGACGAATTGTCGACAGCGAAAAAAAAGTAAGCACGACTCTTAAACCGATCAATAATTTTATAGCGTTTCTTTTCGATGAAATTCGTTATGAAATTGGAGGGATCGTTGTAGACAGGGTTAGAAATCCTGGAATTACAACTACTCTCAAAGGATTGGCATCTTTCACAAAAAATGAATGTGATCGATACGAACATGCCGGTTGGAATCACTTGCAAAATCCCGAAATAACAAACAAAGATGGATATTTCAATGTAAACGTTCCTCTTAAAAATTTAATGGGATTTTTTGAAGATTTCAAAAAAATTCTAATCAATATGAGACAAGAATTGGTTTTAATTCTAAGCTCCAACGATAATAACGCAGTCATATCTACGAAAGAAAACGAAAAACCCAAAATAGAATTATATAAAGCGATATGGAGAATACCGCACATACAAGTAGCAGATGTGGAAAAGCTACGACTTCTCAAGTATATAGAGAAAGGACGAGAATTAGAATTGGCTTTTAGAAGTTGGGAATTGCACGAATATCCATTGTTACAGGAAACGACTAAACACACGTGGAACGTTAAAGCCACAAATCAACTTGAAAAACCTCGATTTGTTTTAGTTGCTTTTCAAACTCTTCGAAAAAATAATGTTTCTAAAAATATGTCCAACTTTGACCATTGTAATTTAAGTAATATAAAATTGTATTTGAATTCAGAAACATATCCATATGATAACGTTAATTTAAATTTTACTAAAAATTATATCGCCATTTTATATGAAATGTACGCACAATTTCAACAATTTAACTGTTTAACATTTAAGACGTTTTTACAGTTGGCGCCTTTCATTGTAATAGATTGTAGTAGACAAAATGAAAGTTTAAAATCTGGTTCGGTAGATATTCGGCTGGAATTTGAAACTTCTCAGAATATTCCCGCAAACACAACCGCCTATTTTCTTATCATACATGATCGTTTAATAAAATACAATCCCCTCTCTAGCACTGTCAGAATTATTTAATTTTGTACTAATTTTTTGTATAGTTATTTGCAAATTAAAATAGTTTAACATGATGGTGATCTTTTATTTGCGCATGCTCTTATTAAAACTGTATAAAATGTATCAAACGTTGCAAATATTATTCATTGTGTAATTTATTGTTAATCTGTCAAGTTTAAACAAAAACATGTTTCAAACAAAAATAATTTCTAGTCTGATTGTGACTTTGAATTTCATCGATTTTGTCGTCGTGCATACTCCAATCAAAGCAAACTCAATTTTGGAGAAAGTCTACGTTGAAAATTACACTTTTCCAATTGAACGAGGAACATTCTACCTATACGAAAAATCCAAAGAAAACATAACTTTGAAGCAGTGTCCGGCATTCTATTTTGACGGTGCTTTTCCCGTAGGAAGGCAAATTCGAAATTCGTTTAATAAAACTATAGGTACAGTAATTGGTCAACATTTGAATTATTATCCGATATTTCCGAGAGAAAATACGATCATGTATTGTGGAAGATACGGCTTGGAAAATCTAATTGGAAATAAATCTATAATTGTTGAAAATTATGAATTTACATTAGATGATTTTAAAAAAAAATTTGTAGAACTATCTAGTCTAGATTATCAATGTTTTATTTATGCGTAAAATTATTTATATACTATTGAGAATTTAAATAAATATATTTATCGATGAATATGTTTTTATCTGCGCATCACCCAATCTCTGAAAAAAATAAGTGATAAGTGCTACACCGTCAACTTAATCTAAATCTACGCAATCAAATAGTGAAAAATTTAGCAAATTGTAATTTTAACATATTTACTTTGTATGTACAAAATATAATGATAATAAATAATATTTGATAACCTTTGACCATTTAAATGAGATATTTTTGTGTTGTTTATCTAATAAAATGTAAAATTTGCATTAAAGTGTTTAGTCAAGTACGAAGCAGCAGCAGCCATGAATAGTGATCGTTACGTAACAACAACAACCGAAAAAAAAGTGAAACAAGATGTTTCGGAAAACTCCAAAGTCTACTACTATAACGGTACCAAGTACTGTAATAGCTGTAACAAATCTTTTTGCTTTTGTGAAGAATATATTAAAAATTATCCAATATGTAATATAAAATATTGTTCGCAATCAACAAGTCGTTCGAACAATATAAGTTTATATTGCGACGAAGTTATTCCATCATCGTCGTCGTCGTCGTCACCACCAGCGACCAAAAAAACAAGGATTTAGAACATACCCTATAGAAGAAGAAGAAGAAGAAGAAATACGTTGTGGTGTTTAGCAAATTTATATCGGATGTCAATACTTTGTAAATGTTTTCAATAAATCATCAATTTTATCGGTGCACATTTATTTAATTGTATTCACCTCGACAACCTTTTTAGATATTATTTTGTTTTCTATTCCAACTTATCAATGTAAATGTTTTAAATAAATCATCAATTTTATCGGTGCACATTTATTTAATTACATTCACGTCGACAACCTTTTTAGATATTAATTTGTTTTCTATTCAAACTTATCAATGTAAATGTTTTAAATAAATCATCAATTTTATCGGTGCACACTTATTTAATTATATCGACCAGCGCGCATACACGACGACGACGACGCGATAACGTGCCGGCCCAGTTACGCTAGGGGAACAGCGCGCGCGTCGGCGGCGGCGTTTATCTCCGAAGGTTCGAGGTTCGAATCCCGCCCGCGCGAGACATCGGCGGCGGTCGCTTTTTTCGGCTCTCAAAAATTTCTCACCCCCGCACCCCCACACCCCCCGTAGTGCCGAAAAGGCACTACGAAATTTATTTTTTCTACGAACCCCTTTTTTTACCGGGGTACAATTGCCAAAAAGGCACTAGCGACTATGACGTCATAAAATGTTTTTTAATCAGTGACACCACTTTTTCCCCAAGGGGAGGCGCCAAAAAGGCACTATGACGTCACACCTCGACCCACCCCCAGGGGTCCCCGTACACCTGTCTACACCCTAATGGTGACACTTTCCACTTCTTCGGCGTGACCTTTACTTCTTTTACATGACCCCCCTTACGAAGAACTGGCTTTGGTACACTGCTGATGGAAAATGCCATCGGTGACCTTGAATCGTCACAGTCCCGCGTTAGAATAACTACTCCTTACGTCGAAATCTAATAGTTTATTAAGGTTTTCGTTACTAAAATGCCCAAAGACGCCGATTTTGACTAGAATTTGAAAGATATTGACATGACTATATAACTGTTTGTATCAAAAAATGATAGTTTAAACTGATATTTGCAGTTTTGATGCGGTTTTAGATACGATATGAATCGAAGAAGCCGATTTTGACTGGAATCTGTTTAAAATGACAAAGAAAAACCTATTATCAATTCAAGGAAGTGAATTTTTAAGTAGTTATCTGCAGTTTTAATGTAGATTTCAGTTCGCTAAGTTATGAAAATGCATGTTTTGGCTATAATCTTCCGTAAATCAAGGGCGAAAACCAATTATTTGTCCCAAAAGAAGGTGTTTTAAGTATATATCTGCATTTCTAATGTAGATTTGGGTACAATAAGAGGCGAAAAAGCAGATTCTGACTAAGATTTTATCGAAATCGGCAACTATTTGACTCAGAAAGGTTGCCTTACGTCGAAATCTAATAGTTTGTTAAGGTTTTCGTTACTAAAATGCCCAAAGACGCCGATTTTGACTAGAATTTGAAAGATTTTGACATGAATATATAACTGTTTGTATCAAAAAATGATAGTTTAAACTGATATTTGCAGTTTTGATGCGGTTTTAGGTACGATATGAGTCGAAGAAGCCGATTTTGACTGGAATCTGTTTAAAATGACAAAGAAAAACCTATTATCAATTCAAGGAAGTGAATTTTTAAGTAGTTATCTGCAGTTTTAATGTAGATTTCAGTTCGCTAAGTTATGAAAATGCATGTTTTGGCTATAATCTTCCGTAAATCAAGGGCGAAAACCAATTATTTGTCCCAAAAGAAGGTGTTTTAAGTATATATCTGCATTTCTAAGGTAGATTTGGGTACAATAAGAGGCGAAAAAGCAGATTCTGACTAAGATTTTATCGAAATCGGCAACTATTTGACTCAGAAAGGTTGCCTTACGTCGAAATCTAATAGTTTATTAAGGTTTTCGTTACTAAAATGCCCAAAGACGCCGATTTTGACTAGAATTTGAAAGATATTGACATGAATATATAACTGTTTGTATCAAAAAATGATAGTTTAAACTGATATTTGCAGTTTTGATGCGGTTTTAGATACGATATGAATCGAAGAAGCCGATTTTGACTGGAATCTGTTTAAAATGACAAAGAAAAACCTATTATCAATTCAAGGAAGTGAATTTTTAAGTAGTTATCTGCAGTTTTAATGTAGATTTCAGTTCGCTAAGTTATGAAAATGCATGTTTTGGCTATAATCTTCCGTAAATCAAGGGCGAAAACCAATTATTTGTCCCAAAAGAAGGTGTTTTAAGTATATATCTGCATTTCTAAGGTAGATTTGGGTACAATAAGAGGCGAAAAAGCAGATTCTGACTAAGATTTTATCGAAATCGGCAACTATTTGACTCAGAAAGGTTGCCTTATGTCGAAATCTAATAGTTTATTAAGGTTTTCGTTACTAAAATGCCCAAAGACGCCGATTTTGACTAGAATTTGAAAGATATTGACATGAATATATAACTGTTTGTATCAAAAAATGATAGTTTAAACTGATATTTGCAGTTTTGATGCGGTTTTAGATACGATATGAATCGAAGAAGCCGATTTTGACTGGAATCTGTTTAAAATGACAAAGAAAAACCTATTATCAATTCAGGGAAGTGAATTTTAAAGTAGTTATCTGCAGTTTTAATGTAGATTTCAGTTCGCTAAGTTATGAAAATGCATGTTTTGGCTATAATCTTCCGTAAATCAAGGGCGAAAACCAATTATTTGTCCCAAAAGAAGGTGTTTTAAGTATATATCTGCATTTCTAAGGTAGATTTGGGTACAATAAGAGGCGAAAAAGCAGATTCTGACTAAGATTTTATCGAAATCGGCAACTATTTGACTCAGAAAGGTTGCCTTACGTCGAAATCTAATAGTTTATTAAGGTTTTCGTTACTAAAATGCCCAAAGACGCCGATTTTGACTAGAATTTGAAAGATTTTGACATGAATATATAACTGTGTGTATCAAAAAATGATAGTTTAAACTGATATTTGCAGTTTTGATGCGGTTTTAGGTACGATATGAGTCGAAGAAGCCGATTTTGACTGGAATCTGTTTAAAATGACAAAGAAAAACCTATTATCAATTCAAGGAAGTGAATTTTTAAGTAGTTATCTGCAGTTTTAATGTAGATTTCAGTTCGCTAAGTTATGAAAATGCATGTTTTGGCTATAATCTTCCGTAAATCAAGGGCGAAAACCAATTATTTGTCCCAAAAGAAGGTGTTTTAAGTATATATCTGCATTTCTAAGGTAGATTTGGGTACAATAAGAGGCGAAAAAGTAGATTCTGACTAAGATTTTATCGAAATCGGCAACTATTTGACTCAGAAAGGTTGCCTTACGTCGAAATCTAATAGTTTATTAAGGTTTTCGTTACTAAAATGCCCAAAGACGCCGATTTTGACTAGAATTTGAAAGATATTGACATGAATATATAACTGTTTGTATCAAAAAATGATAGTTTAAACTGATATTTGCAGTTTTGATGCGGTTTTAGATACGATATGAATCGAAGAAGCCGATTTTGACTGGAATCTTTTTAAAATGACAAAGAAAAACCTATTATCAATTCAAGGAAGTGAATTTTTAAGTAGTTATCTGCAGTTTTAATGTAGATTTCAGTTCGCTAAGTTATGAAAATGCATGTTTTGGCTATAATCTTCCGTAAATCAAGGGCGAAAACCAATTATTTGTCCCAAAAGAAGGTGTTTTAAGTATATATCTGCATTTCTAAGGTAGATTTGGGTACAATAAGAGGCGAAAAAGCAGATTCTGACTAAGATTTTATCGAAATCGGCAACTATTTGACTCAGAAAGGTTGCCTTACGTCGAAATCTAATAGTTTATTAAGGTTTTCGTTACTAAAATGCCCAAAGACGCCGATTTTGACTAGAATTTGAAAGATATTGACATGAATATATAACTGTTTGTATCAAAAAATGATAGTTTAAACTGATATTTGCAGTTTTGATGCGGTTTTAGATACGATATGAATCGAAGAAGCCGATTTTGACTGGAATCTGTTTAAAATGACAAAGAAAAACCTATTATCAATTCAGGGAAGTGAATTTTAAAGTAGTTATCTGCAGTTTTAATGTAGATTTCAGTTCGCTAAGTTATGAAAATGCATGTTTTGGCTATAATCTTCCGTAAATCAAGGGCGAAAACCAATTATTTGTCCCAAAAGAAGGTGTTTTAAGTATATATCTGCGTTTCTAAGGTAGATTTGGGTACAATAAGAGGCGAAAAAGCAGATTCTGACTAAGATTTTATCGAAATCGGCAACTATTTGACTCAGAAAGGTTGCCATACGTCGAAATCTAATAGTTTGTTAAGGTTTTCGTTACTAAAATGCCCAAAGACGCCGATTTTGACTAGAATTTGAAAGATTTTGACATGAATATATAACTGTTTGTATCAAAAAATGATAGTTTAAACTGATATTTGCAGTTTTGATGCGGTTTTAGGTACGATATGAGTCGAAGAAGCCGATTTTGACTGGAATCTGTTTAAAATGACAAAGAAAAACCTATTATCAATTCAAGGAAGTGAATTTTTAAGTAGTTATCTGCAGTTTTAATGTAGATTTCAGTTCGCTAAGTTATGAAAATGCATGTTTTGGCTATAATCTTCCGTAAATCAAGGGCGAAAACCAATTATTTGTCCCAAAAGAAGGTGTTTTAAGTATATATCTGCATTTCTAAGGTAGATTTGGGTACAATAAGAGGCGAAAAAGTAGATTCTGACTAAGATTTTATCGAAATCGGCAACTATTTGACTCAGAAAGGTTGCCTTACGTCGAAATCTAATAGTTTATTAAGGTTTTCGTTACTAAAATGCCCAAAGACGCCGATTTTGACTAGAATTTGAAAGATATTGACATGAATATATAACTGTTTGTATCAAAAAATGATAGTTTAAACTGATATTTGCAGTTTTGATGCGGTTTTAGATACGATATGAATCGAAGAAGCCGATTTTGACTGGAATCTGTTTAAAATGACAAAGAAAAACCTATTATCAATTCAAGGAAGTGAATTTTTAAGTAGTTATCTGCAGTTTTAATGTAGATTTCAGTTCGCTAAGTTATGAAAATGCATGTTTTGGCTATAATCTTCCGTAAATCAAGGGCGAAAACCAATTATTTGTCCCAAAAGAAGGTGTTTTAAGTATATATCTGCATTTCTAAGGTAGATTTGGGTACAATAAGAGGCGAAAAAGCAGATTCTGACTAAGATTTTATCGAAATCGGCAACTATTTGACTCAGAAAGGTTGCCTTACGTCGAAATCTAATAGTTTATTAAGGTTTTCGTTACTAAAATGCCCAAAGACGCCGATTTTGACTAGAATTTGAAAGATATTGACATGAATATATAACTGTTTGTATCAAAAAATGATAGTTTAAACTGATATTTGCAGTTTTGATGCGGTTTTAGATACGATATGAATCGAAGAAGCCGATTTTGACTGGAATCTGTTTAAAATGACAAAGAAAAACCTATTATCAATTCAAGGAAGTGAATTTTTAAGTAGTTATCTGCAGTTTTAATGTAGATTTCAGTTCGCTAAGTTATGAAAATGCATGTTTTGGCTATAATCTTCCGTAAATCAAGGGCGAAAACCAATTATTTGTCCCAAAAGAAGGTGTTTTAAGTATATATCTGCATTTCTAAGGTAGATTTGGGTACAATAAGAGGCGAAAAAGCAGATTCTGACTAAGATTTTATCGAAATCGGCAACTATTTGACTCAGAAAGGTTGCCTTACGTCGAAATCTAATAGTTTATTAAGGTTTTCGTTACTAAAATGCCCAAAGACGCCGATTTTGACTAGAATTTGAAAGATATTGACATGAATATATAACTGTTTGTATCAAAAAATGATAGTTTAAACTGATATTTGCAGTTTTGATGCGGTTTTAGATACGATATGAATCGAAGAAGCCGATTTTGACTGGAATCTGTTTAAAATGACAAAGAAAAACCTATTATCAATTCAAGGAAGTGAATTTTTAAGTAGTTATCTGCAGTTTTGATGTAGATTTCAGTTCGCTAAGTTATGAAAATGCATGTTTTGGCTATAATCTTCCGTAAATCAAGGGCGAAAACCAATTATTTGTCCCAAAAGAAGGTGTTTTAAGTATATATCTGCATTTCTAAGGTAGACTTGGGTACAATAAGAGGCGAAAAAGCAGATTCTGACTAAGGTTTTATCGAAATCGGCAACTATTTGACTCAGAAAGGTTGCCTTACGTCGAAATCTAATAGTTTATTAAGGTTTTCGTTACTAAAATGCCCAAAGACGCCGATTTTGACTACAATTTGAAAGATATTGACATGAATATATAACTGTTTGTATCAAAAAATGATAGTTTAAACTGATATTTGCAGTTTTGATGCGGTTTTAGATACGATATGAATCGAAGAAGCCGATTTTGACTGGAATCTGTTTAAAATGACAAAGTAAAACCTATTATCAATTCAAGGAAGTGAATTTTTAAGTAGTTATCTGCAGTTTTAATGTAGATTTCAGTTCGCTAAGTTATGAAAATGATTGTTTTGGCTATAATCTTCCGTAAATCAAGGGCGAAAACCAATTATTTGTCCCAAAAGAAGGTGTTTTAAGTATATATCTGCATTTCTAAGGTAGATTTGGGTACAATAAGAAACGAAAAAGCAGATTCTGACTAAGATTTTATCGAAATCGGCAACTATTTGACTCAGAAAGGTTGCCTTACTTCGAAATCTAATAGTTTATTAAGGTTTTCATTACTAAAATGCCCAAAGACGCCGATTTTGACTAGAATTTGAAAGATATTGACATGAATATATAACTGTTTGTATCAAAAAATGATAGTTTAAACTGATATTTGCAGTTTTGATGCGGTTTTTGATACGATATGAATCGAAGAAGCCGATTTTGACTGGAATCTGTTTAAAATGACAAAGTAAAACCTATTATCAATTCAAGGAAGTGAATTTTTAAGTAGTTATCTGCAGTTTTAATGTAGATTTCAGTTCGCTAAGTTATGAAAATGCATGTTTTGGCTATAATCTTCCGCAAATCAAGGGCGAAAACCAATTATTTGTCCCAAAAGAAGGTGTTTTAAGTATATATCTGCATTTCTAAGGTAGATTTGGGTACAATAAGAGGCGAAAAAGCAGATTCTGACTAAGATTTTATCGAAATCGGCAACTATTTGACTCAGAAAGGTTGCCTTACGTCGAAATCTAATAGTTTATTAGGGTTTTCGTTACTAAAATGCCCAAAGACGCCGATTTTGACTAGAATTTGAAAGATATTGACATGAATATATAACTGTTTGTATCAAAAAATGATAGTTTAAACTGATATTTGCAGTTTTGATGCGGTTTTAGATACGATATGAATCGAAGAAGCCGATTTTGACTGGAATCTGTTTAAAATGACAAAGAAAAACCTATTATCAATTCAAGGAAGTGAATTTTTAAGTAGTTATCTGCAGTTTTAATGTAGATTTCAGTTCGCTAAGTTATGAAAATGCATGTTTTGGCTATAATCTTCCGTAAATCAAGGGCGAAAACCAATTATTTGTCCCAAAAGAAGGTGTTTTAAGTATATATCTGCATTTCTAAGGTAGATTTGGGTACAATAAGAGGCGAAAAAGCAGATTCTGACTAAGATTTTATCGAAATCGGCAACTATTTGACTCAGAAAGGTTGCCTTACGTCGAAATCTAATAGTTTATTAGGGTTTTCGTTACTAAAATGCCCAAAGACGCCGATTTTGACTAGAATTTGAAAGATATTGACATGAATATATAACTGTTTGTATCAAAAAATGATAGTTAAAACTGATATTTGCAGTTTTGATGCGGTTTTAGATACGATATGAATCGAAGAAGCCGATTTTGACTGGAATCTGTTTAAAATGACAAAGAAAAACCTATTATCAATTCAAGGAAGTGAATTTTTAGGTAGTTATCTGCAGTTTTAATGTAGATTTCAGTTCGCTAAGTTATGAAAATGCATGTTTTGGCTATAATCTTCCGTAAATCAAGGGCGAAAACCAATTATTTGTCCCAAAAGAAGGTGTTTTAAGTATATATCTGCATTTCTAAGGTAGATTTGGGTACAATAAGAGGCGAAAAAGCAGATTCTGACTAAGATTTTATCGAAATCGGCAACGATTTGACTCAGAAAGGTTGCCTTACGTTGAAATCTAATAGTTTATTAAAGTTTTCGTTACTAAAATGCCCAAAGACGCCGATTTTGACTAGAATTTGAAAGATATTGACATGAATATATAACTGTTTGTATCAAAAAATGATAGTTTAAACTGATATTTGCAGTTTTGATGCGGTTTTAGGTACGATATGAGTCGAAGAAGCCGATTTTGACTGGAATCTGTTTAAAATGACAAAGAAAAACCTATTATCAATTCAAGGAAGAGAATTTTTAAGTAGTTATCTGCTGTTTTAATGTAGATTTCAGTTCGCTAAGTTATGAAAATGCATGTTTTGGCTATAATCTTCCGTAAATCAAGGGCGAAAACCAATTATTTGTCCCAAAAGAAGGTGTTTTAAGTATATATCTGCATTTCTAAGGCAGATTTGGGTACAATAAGAAACGAAAAAGCAGATTCTGACTAAGATTTTATCGAAATCGGCAACTATTTGACTCAGAAAGGTTGCCTTACTTCGAAATCTAATAGTTTATTAAGGTTTTCATTACTAAAATGCCCAAAGACGCCGATTTTGACTAGAATTTGAAAGATATTGACATGAATATATAACTGTTTGTATCAAAAAATGATAGTTTAAACTGATATTTGCAGTTTTGATGCGGTTTTAGATACGATATGAATCGAAGAAGCCGATTTTGACTGGAATCTGTTTAAAATGACAAAGAAAAACCTATTATCAATTCAAGGAATTGAATTTTTAAGTAGTTATCTGCAGTTTTAATGTAGATTTCAGTTCGCTAAGTTATGAAAATGCATGTTTTGGCTATAATCTTCCGTAAATCAAGGGCGAAAACCAATTATTTGTCCCAAAAGAAGGTGTTTTAAGTATATATCTGCATTTCTAAGGTAGATTTGGGTACAATAAGAGGCGAAAAAGCAGATTCTGGCTAAGATTTTATCGAAATCGGCAACTATTTGACTCAGAAAGGTTGCCTTACGTCGAAATCTAATAGTTTATTAGAGTTTTCGTTACTAAAATGCCCAAAGACGCCGATTTTGACTAGAATTTGAAAGATATTGACATGAATATATAACTGTTTGTATCAAAAAATGATAGTTTAAACTGATATTTGCAGTTTTGATGCGGTTTTAGATACGATATGAATCGAAGAAGCCGATTTTGACTGGAATCTGTTTAAAATGACAAAGAAAAACCTATTATCAATTCAAGGAAGTGAATTTTTAGGTAGTTATCTGCAGTTTTAATGTAGATTTCAGTTCGCTAAGTTATGAAAATGCATGTTTTGGCTATAATCTTCCGTAAATCAAGGGCGAAAACCAATTATTTGTCCCAAAAGAAGGTGTTTTAAGTATATATCTGCATTTCTAAGGTAGATTTGGGTACAATAAGAGGCGAAAAAGCAGATTCTGACTAAGACTTTATCGAAATCGGCAACGATTTGACTCAGAAAGGTTGCCTTACGTTGAAATCAAATAGTTTATTAAGGTTTTCGTTACTAAAATGCCCAAAGACGCCGATTTTGACTAGAATTTGAAAGATATTGACATGAATATATAACTGTTTGTATCAAAAAATGATAGTTTAAACTGATATTTGCAGTTTTGATGCGGTTTTAGATACGATATGAATCGAAGAAGCCGATTTTGACTGGAATCTGTTTAAAATGACAAAGAAAAACCTATTATCAATTCAAGGAAGTGAATTTTTAAGTAGTTATCTGCAGTTTTAATGTTGATTTCAGTTCGCTAAGTTATGAAAATGCATGTTTTGGCTATAATCTTCCGTAAATCAATGGCGAAAACCAATTATTTGTCCCAAAAGAAGGTGTTTTAAGTATATATCTGCATTTCTAAGGTAGATTTGGGTACAATAAGAGGCGAAAAAGCAGATTCTGACTAAGATTTTATCGAAATCGGCAACTATTTGACTCAGAAAGGTTGCCTTACGTCGAAATCTAATAGTTTATTAGGGTTTTCGTTACTAAAATGCCCAAAGACGCCGATTTTGACTAGAATTTGAAAGATATTGACATGAATATATAACCGTTTGTATCAAAAAATGATAGTTTAAACTGATATTTGCAGTTTTGATGCGGTTTTAGATACGATATGAATCGAAGAAGCCGATTTTGACTGGAATCTGTTTAAAATGACAAAGAAAAACCTATTATCAATTCAAGGAAGTGAAGTTTTAAGTAGTTATCTGCAGTTTTAATGTAGATTTCAGTTCGCTAAGTTATGAAAATGCATGTTTTGGCTATAATCTTCCGTAAATCAAGGGCGAAAACCAATTATTTGTCCCAAAAGAAGGTGTTTTAAGTATATAGATCTGCATTTCTAAGGTAGATTTGGGTACAATAAGAGGCGAAAAAGCAGATTCTGACTAAGATTTTATCGAAATCGGCAACTATTTGACTCAGAAAGGTTGCCTGACGTCGAAATCTAATAGTTGATTAACGTTTTCGTTACTAAAATGCCCAAAGACGCCGATTTTGACTAGAATTTGAAAGATATTGACATGAATATATAACTGTTTGTATCAAAAAATGATAGTTTAAGCTGATATTTGCAGTTTTGATGCGGTTTTAGATACGATATGAATCGAAGAAGACGATTTTGACTGGAATCTGTTTAAAATGGCAAAGAAAAACCTATTATCAATTCAAGGAAGTGAATTTTTAAGTAGTTATCTGCAGTTTTAATGTAGATTTCAGTTCGCTAAGTTATGAAAATGCATGTTTTGGCTATAATCTTCCGTAAATGAAGGGCGAAAACCAATTATTTGTCCCAAAAGAAGGTGTTTTAAGTATATATCTGCATTTCTAAGGTAGATTTGGGTACAATAAGAGGCGAAAAAGCAGATTCTGACTAAGATTTTATCGAAATCGGCAACTATTTGACTCAGAAAGGTTGCCTTACTTCGAAATCTAATAGTTTATTAAGGTTTTCATTACTAAAATGCCCAAAGACGCCGATTTTGACTAGAATTTGAAAGATATTGACATGAATATATAACTGTTTGTATCAAAAAATGATAGTTTAAACTGATATTTGCAGTTTTGATGCGGTTTTAGATACGATATGAATCGAAGAAGCCGATTTTGACTGGAATCTGTTTAAAATGACAAAGAAAAACCTATTATCAATTCAAGGAAGTGAATTTTTAAGTAGTCATCTGCAGTTTTAATGTTGATTTCAGTTCGCTAAGTTATGAAAATGCATGTTTTGGCTATAATCTTGCGTAAATCAAGGGCGAAAACCAATTATTTGTCCCAAAAGAAGGTGTTTTAAGTATATATCCGCATTTCTAAGGTAGATTTGGGTACAATAAGAGGCGAAAAAGCAGATTCTGACTAAGATTTTATCGAAATCGGCAACTATTTGACTCAGAAAGGTTGCCTTACGTCGAAATCTAATAGTTTATTAGGGTTTTCGTTACTAAAATGCCCAAAGACGCCAATTTTGACTAGAATTTGAAAGATATTGACATGAATATATAACTGTTTGTATCAAAAAATGATAGTTTAAACTGATATTTGCAGTTTTGATGCGGTTTTAGATACGATATGAATCGAAGAAGCCGATTTTGACTGGAATCTGTTTAAAATGACAAAGAAAAACCTATTATCAATTCAAGGAAGTGAATTTTTAAGTAGTTATCTGCAGTTTTAATGTAGATTTCGGTTCGCTAAGTTATGAAAATGCATGTTTTGGCTATAATCTTCCGTAAATCAAGGGCGAAAACCAATTATTTGTCCCAAAAGAAGGTGTTTTAACTATATATATCTGCATTTCTAAGGTAGATTTGGGTACAATAAGAGGCGAAAAAGCAGATTCTGACTAAGATTTTATCGAAATCGGCAACTATTTGACTCAGAAAGGTTGCCTTACGTCGAAATCTAATAGTTTATTTAGGTTTTCGTTACTAAAATGCCCAAAGACGCCGATTTTGACTAGAATTTGAAAGATATTGACATGAATATATAACTGTTTGTATCAAAAAATGATAGTTTAAACTGATATTTGCAGTTTTGATGCGGTTTTAGATACGATATGAATCGAAGAAGCCGATTTTGACCGGAATCTGTTTAAAATGACAAAGAAAAACCTATTATCAATTCAAGGAAGTGAATTTTTAAGTAGTTATCTGCAGTTTTAAAGTAGATTTCAGTTCGCTAAGTTATGAAAATGCATGTTTTGGCTATAATCTTCCGCAAATCAAGGGCGAAAACCAATTATTTGTCCCAAAAGAAGGTGTTTTAAGTATATATCTGCATTTCTAAGGTAGATTTGGGTACAATAAGAGGCGAAAAAGCAGATTCTGACTAAGATTTTATCGAAATCGGCAACTATTTGACTCAGAAAGGTTGCCTTACGTCGAAATCTAATAGTTTATTAAGGTTTTCGTTACTAAAATGCCCAAAGACGCCGATTTTGACTAGAATTTGAAAGATATTGACATGAATATATAACTGTTTGTATCAAAAAATGATAGTTTAAACTGATATTTGCAGTTTTGATGCGGTTTTAGATACGATATGAATCGAAGAAGCCGATTTTGACTGGAATCTGTTTAAAATGGCAAAGAAAAACCTATTATCAATTCAAGGAAGTGAATTTTTAAGTAGTTATCTGCAGTTTTAATGTAGATTTCAGTTCGCTAAGTTATGAAAATGCATGTTTTGGCTATAATCTTCCGTAAATCAAGGGCGAAAACCAATTATTTGTCCCAAAAGAAGGTGTTTTAAGTATATATCTGCATTTCTAAGGTAGATTTGGGTACAATAAGAGGCGAAAAAGCAGATTCTGACTAAGATTTTATCGAAATCGGCAACTATTTGACTCAGAAAGGTTGCCTTACGTCGAAATCTAATAGTTTATTAGGGTTTTCGTTACTAAAATGCCCAAAGACGCCGATTTTGACTAGAATTTGAAAGATATTGACATGAATATATAACTGTTTGTATCAAAAAATGATAGTTTAAACTGATATTTGCAGTTTTGATGCGGTTTTAGATACGATATGAATCGAAGAAGCCGATTTTGACTGGAATCTGTTTAAAATGACAAAGAAAAACCTATTATCAATTCAAGGAAGTGAATTTTTAGGTAGTTATCTGCAGTTTTAATGTAGATTTCAGTTCGCTAAGTTATGAAAATGCATGTTTTGGCTATAATCTTCCGTAAATCAAGGGCGAAAACCAATTATTTGTCCCAAAAGAAGGTGTTTTAAGTATATATCTGCATTTCTAAGGCAGATTTGGGTACAATAAGAAACGAAAAAGCAGATTCTGACTAAGATTTTATCGAAATCGGCAACTATTTGACTCAGAAAGGTTTTCATTACTAAAATGCCCAAAGACGCCGATTTTGACTAGAATTTGAAAGATATTGACATGAATATATAACTGTTTGTATCAAAAAATGATAGTTTAAACTGATATTTGCAGTTTTGATGCGGTTTTAGATACGATATGAATCGAAGAAGCCGATTTTGACTGGAATCTGTTTAAAATGACAAAGTAAAACCTATTATCAATTCAAGGAAGTGAATTTTTAAGTAGTTATCTGCAGTTTTAATGTAGATTTCGGTTCGCTAAGTTATGAAAATGCATGTTTTGGCTATAATCTTCCGCAAATCAAGGGCGAAAATCAATTATTTATCCCAAAAGAAGGTGTTTTAAGTATATATCTGCATTTCTAAGGTAGATTTAGGTACAATAAGAGGCGAAAAAGCAGATTCTGACTAAGATTTTATCGAAATCGGCAACTATTTGACTCAGAAAGGTTGCCTTACGTCGAAATCTAATAGTTTATTAAGGTTTTCGTTACTAAAATGCCCAAAGACGCCGATTTTGACTAGAATTTGAAAGATATTGACATGAATATATAACTGTTTGTATCAAAAAATGATAGTTTAAACTGATATTTGCAGTTTTGATGCGGTTTTAGATACGATATGAATCGAAGAAGCCGATTTTGACTGGAATCTGTTTAAAATGACAAAGAAAAACCTATTATCAATTCAAGGAAGTGAATTTTTAAGTAGTTATCTGCAGTTTTAATGTAGATTTCAGTTCGCTAAGTTATGAAAATGCATGTTTTGGCTATAATCTTCCGTAAATCAAGGGCGAAAACCAATTATTTGTCCCAAAAGAAGGTGTTTTAAGTATATATCTGCATTTCTAAGGTAGACTTGGGTACAATAAGAGGCGAAAAAGCAGATTCTGACTAAGATTTTATCGAAATCGGCAACTATTTGACTGAGAAAGGTTGCCTTACGTCGAAATCTAATAGTTTATTAAGGTTTTCGTTACTAAAATGCCCAAAGACGCCGATTTTGACTACAATTTGAAAGATATTGACATGAATATATAACTGTTTGTATCAAAAAATGATAGTTTAAACTGATATTTGCAGTTTTGATGCGGTTTTAGATACGATATGAATCGAAGAAGCCGATTTTGACTGGAATCTGTTTAAAATGACAAAGTAAAACCTATTATCAATTCAAGGAAGTGAATTTTTAAGTAGTTATCTGCAGTTTTAATGTAGATTTCAGTTCGCTAAGTTATGAAAATGCATGTTTTGGCTATAATCTTCCGTAAATCAAGGGCGAAAACCAATTATTTGTCCCAAAAGAAGCTGTTTTAAGTATATATCTGCATTTCTAAGGTAGATTTGGGTACAATAAGAGGCGAAAAAGCAGATTCTGACTAAGATTTTATCGAAATCGGCAACTATTTGACTCAGAAAGGTTGCCTTACGTCGAAATCTAATAGTTTATTAAGGTTTTCGTTACTAAAATGCCCAAAGACGCCGATTTTGACTAGAATTTGTAAGATATTGACATGAATATATAACTGTTTGTATCAAAAAATGATAGTTTAAACTGATATTTGCAGTTTTGATGCGGTTTTAGATACGATATGAATCGAAGAAGCCGATTTTGACTGGAATCTGTTTAAAATGACAAAGAAAAACCTATTATCAATTCAAGGAATTGAATTTTTAAGTAGTTATCTGCAGTTTTAATGTAGATTTCAGTTCGCTAAGTTATGAAAATGCATGTTTTGGCTATAATCTTCCGTAAATCAAGGGCGAAAACCAATTATTTGTCCCAAAAGAAGGTGTTTTAAGTATATATCTGCATTTCTAAGGTAGATTTGGGTACAATAAGAGGCGAAAAAGCAGATTCTGGCTAAGATTTTATCGAAATCGGCAACTATTTGACTCAGAAAGGTGGCCTTACGTCGAAATCTAATAGTTTATTAGAGTTTTCGTTACTAAAATGCCCAAAGACGCCGATTTTGACTAGAATTTGAAAGATATTGACATGAATATATAACTGTTTGTATCAAAAAATGATAGTTTAAACTGATATTTGCAGTTTTGATGCGGTTTTAGATACGATATGAATCGAAGAAGCCGATTTTGACTGGAATCTGTTTAAAATGACAAAGAAAAACCTATTATCAATTCAAGGAAGTGAATTTTTAGGTAGTTATCTGCAGTTTTAATGTAGATTTCAGTTCGCTAAGTTATGAAAATGCATGTTTTGGCTATAATCTTCCGTAAATCAAGGGCGAAAACCAATTATTTGTCCCAAAAGAAGGTGTTTTAAGTATATATCTGCATTTCTAAGGTAGATTTGGGTACAATAAGAGGCGAAAAAGCAGATTCTGACTAAGACTTTATCGAAATCGGCAACGATTTGACTCAGAAAGGTTGCCTTACGTTGAAATCAAATAGTTTATTAAGGTTTTCGTTACTAAAATGCCCAAAGACGCCGATTTTGACTAGAATTTGAAAGATATTGACATGAATATATAACTGTTTGTATCAAAAAATGATAGTTTAAACTGATATTTGCAGTTTTGATGCGGTTTTAGGTACGATATGAGTCGAAGAAGCCGATTTTGACTGGAATCTGTTTAAAATGACAAAGAAAAACCTATTATCAATTCAAGGAAGAGAATTTTTAAGTAGTTATCTGCAGTTTTAATGTAGATTTCAGTTCGCTAAGTTATGAAAATGCATGTTTTGGCTATAATCTTCCGCAAATCAAGGGCGAAAACCAATTATTTATCCCAAAAGAAGGTGTTTTAAGTATATATCTGCATTTCTAAGGTAGATTTAGGTACAATAAGAGGCGAAAAAGCAGATTCTGACTAAGATTTTATCGAAATCGGCAACAATTTGACTCAGAAAGGTTGCCTTACGTCGAAATCTAATAGTTTATTAAGGTTTTCGTTACTAAAATGCCCAAAGACGCCGATTTTGACTAGAATTTGAAAGATATTGACATGAATATATAACTGTTTGTATCAAAAAATGATAGTTTAAACTGATATTTGCAGTTTTGATGCGGTTTTAGATACGATATGAATCGAAGAAGCCGATTTTGACTGGAATCTGTTTAAAATGACAAAGAAAAACCTATTATCAATTCAAGGAAGTGAATTTTTAAGTAGTTATCTGCAGTTTTAATGTAGATTTCAGTTCGCAAAGTTATGAAAATGCATGTTTTGGCTATAATCTTCCGTAAATCAAGGGCGAAAACCAATTATTTGTCCCAAAAGAAGGTGTTTTAAGTATATATCTGCATTTCAAAGGTAGATTTGGGTACAATAAGAGGCGAAAAAGCAGATTCTGACTAAGATTTTATCGAAATCGGCAACTATTTGACTCAGAAAGGTTGCCTGACGTCGAAATCTAATAGTTGATTAACGTTTTCGTTACTAAAATGCCCAAAGACGCCGATTTTGACTAGAATTTGAAAGATATTGACATGAATATATAACTGTTTGTATCAAAAAATGATAGTTTAAGCTGATATTTGCAGTTTTGATGCGGTTTTAGATACGATATGAATCGAAGAAGACGATTTTGAATGGAATCTGTTTAAAATGGCAAAGAAAAACCTATTATCAATTCAAGGAAGTGAATTTTTAAGTAGTTATCTGCAGTTTTAATGTAGATTTCAGTTCGCTAAGTTATGAAAATGCATGTTTTGGCTATAATCTTCCGTAAATCAAGGGCGAAAACCAATTATTTGTCCCAAAAGAAGGTGTTTTAAGTATATATCTGCATTTCTAAGGTAGATTTGGGTACAATAAGAGGCGAAAAAGCAGATTCTGACTAAGATTTTATCGAAATCGGCAACTATTTGACTCAGAAAGGTTGCCTTACTTCGAAATCTAATAGTTTATTAAGGTTTTCATTACTAAAATGCCCAAAGACGCCGATTTTGACTAGAATTTGAAAGATATTGACATGAATATATAACTGTTTGTATCAAAAAATGATAGTTTAAACTGATATTTGCAGTTTTGATGCGGTTTCAGATACGATATGAATCGAAGAAGCCGATTTTGACTGGAATCTGTTTAAAATGACAAAGAAAAACCTATTATCAATTCAAGGAATTGAATTTTTAAGTAGTTATCTGCAGTTTTAATGTTGATTTCAGTTCGCTAAGTTATGAAAATGCATGTTTTGGCTATAATCTTGCGTAAATCAAGGGCGAAAACGAATTATTTGTCCCAAAAGAAGGTGTTTTAAGTATATATCCGCATTTCTAAGGTAGATTTGGGTACAATAAGAGGCGAAAAAGCAGATTCTGACTAAGATTTTATCGAAATCGGCAACTATTTGACTCAGAAAGGTTGCCTTACGTCGAAATCTAATAGTTTATTAGGGTTTTCGTTACTAAAATGCCCAAAGACGCCAATTTTGACTAGAATTTGAAAGATATTGACATGAATATATAACTGTTTGTATCAAAAAATGATAGTTTAAACTGATATTTGCAGTTTTGATGCGGTTTTAGATACGATATGAATCGAAGAAGCCGATTTTGACTGGAATCTGTTTAAAATGACAAAGAAAAACCTATTATCAATTCAAGGAAGTGAATTTTTAAGTAGTTATCTGCAGTTTTAATGTAGATTTCAGTTCGCTAAGTTATGAAAATGCATGTTTTGGCTATAATCTTCCGTAAATCAAGGGCGAAAACCAATTATTTGTCCCAAAAGAAGGTGTTTTAACTATATATATCTGCATTTCTAAGGTAGATTTGGGTACAATAAGAGGCGAAAAAGCAGATTCTGACTAAGATTTTATCGAAATCGGCAACTATTTGACTCAGAAAGGTTGCCTTACGTCGAAATCTAATAGTTTATTTAGGTTTTCGTTACTAAAATGCCCAAAGACGCCGATTTTGACTAGAATTTGAAAGATATTGACATGAATATATAACTGTTTGTATCAAAAAATGATAGTTTAAACTGATATTTGCAGTTTTGATGCGGTTTTAGATACGATATGAATCGAAGAAGCCGATTTTGACTGAAATCTGTTTAAAATGACAAAGAAAAACCTATTATCAATTCAAGGAAGTGAATTTTTAAGTAGTTATCTGCAGTTTTAAAGTAGATTTCAGTTCGCTAAGTTATGAAAATGCATGTTTTGGCTATAATCTTCCGCAAATCAAGGGCGAAAACCAATTATTTGTCCCAAAAGAAGGTGTTTTAAGTATATATCTGCATTTCTAAGGTAGATTTGGGTACAATAAGAGGCGAAAAAGCAGATTCTGACTAAGATTTTATCGAAATCGGCAACTATTTGACTCAGAAAGGTTGCCTTACGTCGAAATCTAATAGTTTATTAAGGTTTTCGTTACTAAAATGCCCAAAGACGCCGATTTTGACTAGAATTTGAAAGATATTGACATGAATATATAACTGTTTGTATCAAAAAATGATAGTTTAAACTGATATTTGCAGTTTTGATGCGGTTTTAGATACGATATGAATCGAAGAAGCCGATTTTGACTGGAATCTGTTTAAAATGACAAAGAAAAACCTATTATCAATTCAAGGAATTGAATTTTTAAGTAGTTATCTGCAGTTTTAAAGTTGATTTCAGTTCGCTAAGTTATGAAAATGCATGTTTTGGCTATAATCTTCTGCAAATCAAGGGCGAAAAAAAATTATTTGTCCCAAAAGAAGGTGTTTTAAGTATATATCTGCATTTCTAAGGTAGATTTGGGTACAATAAGAGGCGAAAAAGCAGATTCTGACTAAGATTTTATCGAAATCGGCAACTATTTGACTCAGAAAGGTTGCCTTACGTCGAAATCTAATAGTTTATTAAGGTTTTCGTTACTAAAATGCCCAAAGACGCCGGTTTTGACTAGAATTTGAAAGATATTGACATGAATAGATAACTGTTTGTATCAAAAAATGATAGTTTAAACTGATATTTGCAGTTTTGATGCGGTTTTAGGTACGATATGAGTCGAAGAAGCCGATTTTGACTGGAATCTGTTTAAAATGACAAAGAAAAACCTATTATCAATTCAAGGAAGTGAATTTTTAAGTAGTTATCTGCAGTTTTAATGTAGATTTCAGTTCGCTAAGTTATGAAAATGCATGTTTTGGCTATAATCTTCCGCAAATCAAGTTCGAAAACCAATTATTTATCCCAAAAGAAGGTGTTTTAAGTATATATCTGCATTTCTAAGGTAGATTTAGGTACAATAAGAGGCGAAAAAGCAGATTCTGACTAAGATTTTATCGAAATCGGCAACTATTTGACTCAGAAAGGTTGCCTTACGTCGAAATCTAATAGTTTATTAAGGTTTTCGTTACTAAAATGCCCAAAGACGCCGATTTTGACTAGAATTTGAAAGATATTGACATGAATATATAACTGTTTGTATCAAAAAATGATAGTTTAAACTGATATTTGCAGTTTTGATGCAGTTTTAGGTACGATATGAGTCGAAGAAGCCGATTTTGACTGGAATCTGTTTAAAATGACAAAGAAAAACCTATTATCAATTCAAGGAAGTGAATTTTTAAGTAGTTATCTGCAGTTTTAATGTTGATTTCAGTTCGCTAAGTTGTGAAAATGCATGTTTTGGCTATAATCTTGCGTAAATCAAGGGCGAAAACCAATTATTTGTCCCAAAAGAAGGTGTTTTAAGTATATATCCGCATTTCTAAGGTAGATTTGGGTACAATAAGAGGCGAAAAAGGAGATTCTGACTAAGATTTAATCGAAATCGGCAACTATTTGACTCAGAAAGGTTGCCTTACGTCGAAATCTAATAGTTTATTAGGGTTTTCGTTACTAAAATGCCCAAAGACGCCAATTTTGACTAGAATTTGAAAGATATTGACATGAATATATAACTGTTTGTATCAAAAAATGATAGTTTAAACTGATATTTGCAGTTTTGATGCGGTTTTAGATACGATATGAATCGAAGAAGCCGATTTTGACTGGAATCTGTTTAAAATGACAAAGAAAAACCTATTATCAATTCAAGGAAGTGAATTTTTAAGTAGTTATCTGCAGTTTTAATGTAGATTTCAGTTCGCTAAGTTATGAAAATGCATGTTTTGGCTATAATCTTCCGCAAATCAAGTTCGAAAACCAATTATTTATCCCAAAAGAAGGTGTTTTAAGTATATATCTGCATTTCTAAGGTAGATTTAGGTACAATAAGAGGCGAAAAAGCAGATTCTGACTATGAGTTTATCGAAATCGGCAACTATTTGACTCAGAAAGGTTGCCTTACGTCGAAATCTAATAGTTTATTAAGGTTTTCGTTACTAAAATGCCCAAAGACGCCGATTTTGACTAGAATTTGAAAGATATTGACATGAATATATAACTGTTTGTATCAAAAAATGATAGTTTAAACTGATATTTGCAGTTTTGATGCGGTTTTAGATACGATATGAATCGAAGAAGCCGATTTTGACTGGAATCTGTTTAAAATGACAAAGAAAAACCTATTATCAATTCAAGGAAGTGAATTTTTAAGTAGTTATCTGCAGTTTTAATGTAGATTTCAGTTCGCTAAGTTATGAAAATGCATGTTTTGGCTATAATCTTCCGTAAATCAAGGGCGAAAACCAATTATTTGTCCCAAAAGAAGGTGTTTTAAGTATATATCTGCATTTCTAAGGTAGATTTGGGTACAATAAGAGGCGAAAAAGCAGATTCTGACTAAGATTTTATCGAAATCGGCAACTATTTGACTCAGAAAGGTTGCCTGACGTCGAAATCTAATAGTTTATTAAGGTTTTCGTTACTAAAATGCCCAAAGACGCCGATATTGACTAGAATTTGAAAGATATTAACATGAATATATAACTGTTTGTATCAAAAAATGATAGTTTAAACTGATATTTGCAGTTTTGATGCGGTTTTAGATACGATATGAATCGAAGAAGCCGATTTTGACTGGAATCTGTTTAAAATGACAAAGAAAAACCTATTATCAATTCAAGGAAGTGAATTTTTAAGTAGTTATCTGCAGTTTTAATGTTGATTTCAGTTCGCTAAGTTATGAAAATGCATGTTTTGGCTATAATCTTCCGTAAATCAATGGCGAAAACCAATTATTTGTCCCAAAAGAAGGTGTTTTAAGTATATATCTGCATTTCTAAGGTAGATTTGGGTACAATAAGAGGCGAAAAAGCAGATTCTGACTAAGATTTTATCGAAATCGGCAACTATTTGACTCAGAAAGGTTGCCTTACGTCGAAATCTAATAGTTTATTAGGGTTTTCGTTACTAAAATGCCCAAAGACGCCGATTTTGACTAGAATTTGAAAGATATTGACATGAATATATAACCGTTTGTATCAAAAAATGATAGTTTAAACTGATATTTGCAGTTTTGATGCGGTTTTAGATACGATATGAATCGAAGAAGCCGATTTTGACTGGAATCTGTTTAAAATGACAAAGAAAAACCTATTATCAATTCAAGGAAGTGAAGTTTTAAGTAGTTATCTGCAGTTTTAATGTAGATTTCAGTTCGCTAAGTTATGAAAATGCATGTTTTGGCTATAATCTTCCGTAAATCAAGGGCGAAAACCAATTATTTGTCCCAAAAGAAGGTGTTTTAAGTATATAGATCTGCATTTCTAAGGTAGATTTGGGTACAATAAGAGGCGAAAAAGCAGATTCTGACTAAGATTTTATCGAAATCGGCAACTATTTGACTCAGAAAGGTTGCCTTACGTCGAAATCTAATAGTTTATTAAGGTTTTCGTTACTAAAATGCCCAAAGACGCCGATTTTGACTAGAATTTGAAAGATATTGACATGAATATATAACTGTTTGTATCAAAAAATGATAGTTTAAACTGATATTTGCAGTTTTGATGCGGTTTTAGGTACGATATGAGTCGAAGAAGCCGATTTTGACTGGAATCTGTTTAAAATGACAAAGAAAAACCTATTATCAATTCAAGGAAGTGAATTTTTAAGTAGTTATCTGCAGTTTTAATGTAGATTTCAGTTCGCTAAGTTATGAAAATGCATGTTTTGGCTATAATCTTCCGCAAATCAAGTTCGAAAACCAATTACTTATCCCAAAAGAAGGTGTTTTAAGTATATATCTGCATTTCTAAGGTAGATTTAGGTACAATAAGAGTCGAAAAAGCAGATTCTGACTAAGATTTTATCGAAATCGGCAACTATTTGACTCAGAAAGGTTGCCTTACGTCGAAATCTAATAGTTTATTAAGGTTTTCGTTACTAAAATGCCCAAAGACGACGATTTTGACTAGAATTTGAAAGATATTGACATGAATATATAACTGTTTGTATCAAAAAATGATAGTTTAAACTGATATTTGCAGTTTTGATGCGGTTTTAGATACGATATGAATCGAAGAAGCCGATTTTGACTGGAATCTGTTTAAAATGACAAAGAAAAACCTATTTTCAATTCAAGGAAGTGAATTTTTAAGTAGTTATCTGCAGTTTTAATGTTGATTTCAGTTCGCTAAGTTATGAAAATGCATGTTTTGGCTATAATCTTCCGTAAATCAATGGCGAAAACCAATTATTTGTCCCAAAAGAAGGTGTTTTAAGTATATATCTGCATTTCTAAGGTAGATTTGGGTACAATAAGAGGCGAAAAAGCAGATTCTGACTAGGATTTTATCGAAATCGGCAACTATTTGACTCAGAAAGGTTGCCTTACGTCGAAATCTAATAGTTTATTAGGGTTTTCGTTACTAAAGTGCCCAAAGACGCCGATTTTGACTAGAATTTGAAAGATATTGACATGAATATATAACTGTTTGTATCAAAAAATGATAGTTTAAACTGATATTTGCAGTTTTGATGCGGTTTTAGATACGATATGAATCGAAGAAGCCGATTTTGACTGGAATCTGTTTAAAATGACAAAGAAAAACCTATTATCAATTCAAGGAAGTGAATTTTTAAGTAGTTATCTGCAGTTTTAATGTAGATTTCAGTTCGCTAAGTTATGAAAATGCATGTTTTGGCTATAATCTTCCGTAAATCAAGGGCGAAAACCAATTATTTGTCCCAAAAGAAGGTGTTTTAAGTATATATATCTGCATTTCTAAGGTAGATTTGGGTACAATAAGAGGCGAAAAAGCAGATTCTGACTAAGATTTTATCGAAATCGGCAACTATTTGACTCAGAAAGGTTGCCTTACGTCGAAATCTAATAGTTTATTAAGGTTTTCGTTACTAAAATGCCCAAAGACGCCGATTTTGACTAGAATTTGAAAGATATTGACATGAATATATAACTGTTTGTATCAAAAAATGATAGTTTAAACTGATATTTGCAGTTTTGATGCGGTTTTAGGTACGATATGAGTCGAAGAAGCCGATTTTGACTGGAATCTGTTTAAAATGACAAAGAAAAACCTATTATCAATTCAAGGAAGTGAATTTTTAAGTAGTTATCTGCAGTTTTAATGTAGATTTCAGTTCGCTAAGTTATGAAAATGCATGTTTTGGCTATAATCTTCCGCAAATCAAGTTCGAAAACCAATTATTTATCCCAAAAGAAGGTGTTTTAAGTATATATCTGCATTTCTAAGGTAGATTTAGGTACAATAAGAGGCGAAAAAGCAGATTCTGACTAAGATTTTATCGAAATCGGCAACTATTTGACTCAGAAAGGTTGCCTTACGTCGAAATCTAATAGTTTATTAAGGTTTTCGTTACTAAAATGCCCAAAGACGACGATTTTGACTAGAATTTGAAAGATATTGACATGAATATATAACTGTTTGTATCAAAAAATGATAGTTTAAACTGATATTTGCAGTTTTGATGCGGTTTTAGATACGATATGAATCGAAGAAGCCGATTTTGACTGGAATCTGTTTAAAATGACAAAGAAAAACCTATTATCAATTCAAGGAAGTGAATTTTTAAGTAGTTATCTGCAGTTTTAATGTAGATTTCAGTTCGCTAAGTTATGAAAATGCATGTTTTGGCTATAATCTTCCGTAAATCAAGGGCGAAAACCAATTATTTGTCCCAAAAGAAGGTGTTTTAAGTATATATCTGCATTTCTAAGGTAGATTTGGGTACAATAAGAGGCGAAAAAGCAGATTCTGACTAAGATTTTATCGAAATCGGCAACTGTTTGACTCAGAAAGGTTGCCTGACGTCGAAATCTAATAGTTTATTAAGGTTTTCGTTACTAAAATGCCCAAAGACGCCGATTTTGACTAGAATTTGAAAGATATTGACATGTTTGTCATTGTTTGTATCAAAAAATGATAGTTTAAACTGATATTTGCAGTTTTGATGCGGTTTTAGATACGATATGAATCGAAGAAGCCGATTTTGACTGGAATCTGTTTAAAATGACAAAGAAAAACCTATTATCAATTCAAGGAAGTGAATTTTTAAGTAGTTATCTGCAGTTTTAATGTTGATTTCAGTTCGCTAAGTTATGAAAATGCATGTTTTGGCTATAATCTTCCGTAAATCAAGGGCGAAAACCAATTATTTGTCCCAAAAGAAGGTGTTTTAAGTATATATCTGCATTTCTAAGGTATATTTGGGTGCAATAAGAGGCGAAAAAGCAGATTCTGACTAAGATTTTATCGAAATCGGCAACTATTTGACTCAGAAAGGTTGCCTTACGTCGAAATCTAATAGTTTATTAGGGTTTTCGTTACTAAAATGCCCAAAGACGCCGATTTTGACTAGAATTTGAAAGATATTGACATGAATATATAACTGTTTGTATCATAAAATGATAGTTTAAACTGATATTTGCAGTTTTGATGCGGTTTTAGATACGATATGAATCGAAGAAGCCGATTTTGACTGGAATCTGTTTAAAATGACAAAGAAAAACCTATTATCAATTCAAGGAAGTGAATTTTTAAGTAGTTATCTGCAGTTTTAATGTAGATTTCAGTTCGCTAAGTTATGAAAATGCATGTTTTGGCTATAATCTTCCGTAAATCAAGGGCGAAAACCAATTATTTGTCCCAAAAGAAGGTGTATTAAGTATATATCTGCATTTCTAAGGTAGATTTGGGTACAATAAGAGGCGAAAAAGCAGATTCTGACTAAGATTTTATCGAAATCGGCAACTATTTGACTCAGAAAAGTTGCCTTACGTCGAAATCTAATAGCTTATTAAGGTTTTCGTTACTAAAATGCCCAAAGACGCCGATTTTGACTAGAATTTGAAAGATATTGACATGAATATATAACTGTTTGTATCAAAAAATGATAGTTTAAACTGATATTTGCAGTTTTGATGCGGTTTTAGATACGATATGAATCGATGAAGCCGATTTTGACTGGAATCTGTTTAAAATGACAAAGAAAAACCTATTATCAATTCATGGAAGTGAATTTTTAAGTAGTTATCTGCAGTTTTAATGTAGATTTCAGTTCGCTAAGTTATGAAAATGCATGTTTTGGCTATAATCTTCCGTAAATCAAGGGCGAAAACCAATTATTTGTCAAAAAAGAAGGTGTTTTAAGTATATATCTGCATTTCTAAGGTAGATTTGGGTACAATAAGAGGCGAAAAAGCAGATTCTGACTAAGATTTTATCGAAATCGGCAACTATTTGACTCAGAAAGGTTGCCTTACGTCGAAATCTAATAGTTTATTAAGGTTTTCGTTACTAAAATGCCCAAAGACGCCGATTTTGACTAGAATTTGAAAGATATTGACATGAATATATAACTGTTTGTATCAAAAAATGATAGTTTAAACTGATATTTGCAGTTTTGATGCGGTTTTAGGTACGATATGAGTCGAAGAAGCCGATTTTGACTGGAATCTGTTTAAAATGACAAAGAAAAACCTATTATCAATTCAAGGAAGTGAATTTTTAAGTAGTTATCTGCAGTTTTAAAGTAGATTTCAGTTCGCTAAGTTTTTGGCTATAATCTTCCGCAAATCAGGGGCGAAAACCAATTATTTGTCCCAAAAGAAGGTGTTTTAAGTATATATCTGCATTTCTAAGGTAGATTTGGGTACAATAAGAGGCGAAAAAGCAGATTCTGACTAAGATTTTATCGAAATCGGCAACTATTTGACTCAGAAAGGTTGCCTTACGTCGAAATCTAATAGTTTATTAAGGTTTTCGTTACTAAAATGCCCAAAGACGCCGATTTTGACTAGAATTTGAAAGATATTGACATGAATATATAACTGTTTGTATCAAAAAATGATAGTTTAAACTGATATTTGCAGTTTTGATGCGGTTTTAGATACGATATGAATCGAAGAAGCCGATTTTGACTGGAATCTGTTTAAAATGACAAAGAAAAACCTATTATCAATTCAAGGAATTAAATTTTTAAGTAGTTATCTGCAGTTTTAATGTAGATTTCAGTTCGCTAAGTTATGAAAATGCATGTTTTGGCCATAATCTTCTGTAAATCAAGGGCGAAAACCAATTATTTGTCCCAAAAGAAGGTGTTTTAAGTATATATCTGCATTTCTAAGGTAGATTTGGGTACAATAAGAGGCGAAAAAGCAGATTCTGACTAAGATTTTATCGAAATCGGCAACTATTTGACTCAGAAAGGTTGCGTTACGTCGAAATCTAATAGTTTATTAAGGTTTTCGTTACTAAAATGCCCAAAGACGCCGATTTTGACTAGAATTTGAAAGATATTGACATGAATATATAACTGTTTGTATCAAAAAATGATAGTTTAAACTGATATTTGCAGTTTTGATGCGGTTTTAGGTACGATATGAGTCGAAGAAGCCGATTTTGACTGGAATCTGTTTAAAATGACAAAGAAAAACCTATTATCAATTCAAGGAAGTGAATTTTTAAGTAGTTATCTGCAGTTTTAATGTAGATTTCAGTTCGCTAAGTTATGAAAATGCATGTTTTGGCCATAATCTTCTGTAAATCAAGGGCGAAAACCAATTATTTATCCCAAAAGAAGGTGTTTTAAGTATATATCTGCATTTCTAAGGTAGATTTAGGTACAATAAGAGGCGAAAAAGCAGATTCTGACTAAGATTTTATCGAAATCGGCAACTATTTGACTCAGAAAGGTTGCCTTACGTCGAAATCTAATAGTTTATTTAGGTTTTCGTTACTAAAATGCCCAAAGACGCCGATTTTGACTAGAATTTGAAAGATATTGACATGAATATATAACTGTTTGTATCAAAAAATGATAGTTTAAACTGATATTTGCAGTTTTGATGCGGTTTTAGATACGATATGAATCGAAGAAGCCGATTTTGACTGGAATCTGTTTAAAATGACAAAGAAAAACCTATTATCAATTCAAGGAAGTGAATTTTTAAGTAGTTATCTGCAGTTTTAATGTAGATTTCAGTTCGCTAAGTTATGAAAATGCATGTTTTGGCTATAATCTTCCGTAAATCAAGGGCGAAAACCAATTATTTGTCCCAAAAGAAGGTGTATTAAGTATATATCTGCATTTCTAAGGTAGATTTGGGTACAATAAGAGGCGAAAAAGCAGATTCTGACTAAGATTTTATCGAAATCGGCAACTATTTGACTCAGAAAGGTTGCCTGACGTCGAAATCTAATAGTTTATTAAGGTTTTCGTTACTAAAATGCCCAAAGACGCCGATTTTGACTAGAATTTGAAAGATATTGACATGAATATATAACTGTTTGTATCAAAAAATGATAGTTTGAACTGATATTTGCAGTTTTGATGCGGTTTTAGATACGATATGAATCGAAGAAGCCGATTTTGACTGGAATCTGTTTAAAATGACAAAGAAAAACCTATTATCAATTCAAGGAAGTAAATTTTTAAGTAGTTATCTGCAGTTTTAATGTTGATTTCAGTTCGCTAAGTTATGAAAATGCATGTTTTGGCTATAATCTTCCGTAAATCAAGGGCGAAAACCAATTATTTGTCCCAAAAGAAGGTGTTTTAAGTATATATCTGCAGATTTGGGTACAATTAGAGGCGAAAAAGCAGATTCTGACTAAGATTTTATCGAAATCGGCAACTGTTTGACTCATGAAGGTTGCCTTACGTCGAAATCTAATAGTTTATTAGGGTTTTCGTTACTAAAATGCCCAAAGACGCCGATTTTGACTAGAATTTGAAAGATATTGACATGAATATATAACTGTTTGTATCAAAAAATGATAGTTTAAACTGATATTTGCAGTTTTGATGCGGTTTTAGATACGATATGAATCGAAGAAGCCGATTTTGACTGGAATCTGTTTAAAATGACAAAGAAAAATCTATTATCAATTCAAGGAAGTGAATTTTTAAGTAGTTATCTGCAGTTTTAATGTAGATTTCAGTTCGCTAAGTTATGAAAATGCATGTTTTGGCTATAATCTTTCGTAAATCAAGGGCGAAAACCAATTATTAGTCCCAAAAGAAGGTGTTTTAAGTATATATCTGCATTTCTAAGGTAGATTTGGGTACAATAAGAGGCGAAAAAGCAGATTCTGACTAAGATTTTATCGAAATCGGCAACTATTTGACTCAGAAAGGTTGCCTTACGTCGAAATCTAATAGTTTATTAAGGTTTTCGTTACTAAAATGCCCAAAGACGCCGATTTTGACTAGAATTTGAAAGATATTGACATGAATATATAACTGTTTGTATCAAAAAATGATAGTTTAAACTGATATTTGCAGTTTTGATGCGGTTTTAGATACGATATGAATCGAAGAAGCCGATTTTGACTGGAATCTGTTTAAAATGACAAAGAAAAACCTATTATCAATTCAAGGAAGTGAATTTTTAAGTAGTTATCTGCAGTTTTAAAGTAGATTTCAGTTCGCTAAGTTATGAAAATGCATGTTTTGGCTATAATCTTCCGCAAATCAATGGCGAAAACCAATTATTTGTCCCAAAAGAAGGTGTTTTAAGTATATATCTGCATTTCTAAGGTAGATTTGGGTACAATAAGAGGCGAAAAAGCAGATTCTGACTAAGATTTTATCGAAATCGGCAACTATTTGACTCAGAAAGGTTGCCTTACGTCGAAATCTAATAGTTTATTAAGGTTTTCGTTACTAAAATGCCCAAAGACGCCGATTTTGACTAGAATTTGAAAGATATTGACATGAATATATAACTGTTTGTATCAAAAAATGATAGTTTAAACTGATATTTGCAGTTTTGATGCGGTTTTAGATACGATATGAATCGAAGAAGCCGATTTTGACTGGAATCTGTTTAAAATGACAAAGAAAAACCTATTATCAATTCAAGGAATTGAATTTTTAAGTAGTTATCTGCAGTTTTAATGCAGATTTCAGTTCGCTAAGTTATGAAAATGCATGTTTTGGCTATAATCTTCCGTAAATCAAGGGCGAAAACCAATTATTTGTCCCAAAAGAAGGTGTTTTAAGTATATATCTGCATTTCTAAGGTAGATTTGGGTACAATAAGAGGCGAAAAAGCAGATTCTGACTAAGATTTTATCGAAATCGGCAACTATTTGTCTCAGAAAGGTTGCCTTACGTCGAAATCTAATAGTTTATTAGGGTTTTCGTTACTAAAATGCCCAAAGACGCCGACTTTGACTAGAATTTGAAAGATATTGACATGAATATATAACTGTTTGTATCAAAAGATGATAGTTTAAACTGATATTTGCAGTTTTGATGCGGTTTTAGATGCGATATGAATCGAAGAAGCCGATTTTGACTGGAATCTGTTTAAAATGACAAAGAAAAACCTATTATCAATTCAAGGAAGTGAATTTTTAAGTAGTTATCTGCAGTTTTAATGTAGATTTCAGTTCGCTAAGTTATGAAAATGCATGTTTTGGCTATAATCTTCCGTAAATCAAGGGCGAAAACCAATTATTTGTCCCAAAAGAAGGTGTTTTAAGTATATATCTACATTTCTAAGGTAGATTTGGGTACAATAAGAGGCGAAAAAGCAGATTCTGACTAAGATTTTATCGAAATCGGCAACTATTTGACTCAGAAAAGTTGCCTGACGTCGAAATCTAATAGTTTATTAAGGTTTTCGTTACTAAAATGCCCAAAGACGCCGATTTTGACTAGAATTTGAAAGATATTGACATGAATATATAACTGTTTGTATCAAAAAATGATAGTTTGAACTGATATTTGCAGTTTTGATGCGGTTTTAGATACGATATGAATCGAAGAAGCCGATTTTGATAGGAATCTGTTTAAAATGACAAAGAAAAACCTATTATCAATTCAAGGAAGTAAATTTTTAAGTAGTTATCTGCAGTTTTAATGTTAATTTCAGTTCGCTAAGTTATGAAAATGCATGTTTTGGCTATAATCTTCCGTAAATCAAGGGCGAAAACCAATTATTTGTCCCAAAAGAAGGTGTTTTAAGTATATATCTGCATTTCTAAGGTAGATTTGGGTACAATAAGAGGCGAAAAAGCAGATTCTGACTAAGATTTTATCGAAATCGGCAACTATTTGACTCAGAAAGGTTGCCTTACGTCGAAATCTAATAGTTTATTAGGGGTTTCGTTACTAAAATGCCCAAAGACGCCGATTTTGACTAGAATTTGAAAGATATTGACATGAATATATAACTGTTTGTATCAAAAAATGATAGTTTAAACTGATATTTGCAGTTTTGATGCGGTTTTAGATACGATATGAATCGAAGAAGCCGATTTTGACTGTAATCTGTTTAAAATGACAAAGAAAAACCTATTATCAATTCAAGGAAGTGAATTTTTAAGTAGATATCTGCAGTTTTAATGTAGATTTCAGTTCGCTAAGTTATGAAAATGCATGTTTTGGCTATAATCTTTCGTAAATCAAGGGCGAAAACCAATTATTTGTCCCAAAAGAAGGTGTTTTAAGTATATATCTGCATTTCTAAGGTAGATTTGGGTACAATAAGAGGCGAAAAAGCAGATTCTGACTAAGATTTTATCGAAATCGGCAACTATTTGACTCAGAAAGGTTGCCTTACGTCGAAATCTAATAGTTTATTAAGGTTTTCGTTACTAAAATGCCCAAAGACGCCGATTTTGACTAGAATTTGAAAGATATTGACATGAATATATAACTGTTTGTATCAAAAAATGATAGTTTAAACTGATATTTGCAGTTTTGATGCGGTTTTAGATACGATATGAATCGAAGAAGCCGATTTTGACTGGAATCTGTTTAAAATGACAAAGAAAAACCTATTATCAATTCAAGGAAGTGAATTTTTAAGTAGTTATCTGCAGTTTTAATGTAGATTTCAGTTCGCTAAGTTATGAAAATGCATGTTTTGGCTATAATCTTCCATAAATAAAGGGCGAAAACCAATTATTTGTCCCAAAAGAAGGTGTTTTAAGTATATATCTGCATTTCTAAGGTAGATTTGGGTACAATAAGAGGCGAAAAAGCAGATTCTGACTAAGATTTTATCGAAATCGGCAACTATTTGACTCAGAAAGGTTGCCTTACGTCGAAATCTAATAGTTTATTAGGGTTTTCGTTACTAAAATGCCCAAAGACGCCGATTTTGACTAGAATTTGAAAGATATTGACATGAATATATAACTGTTTGTATCAAAAAATGATAGTTTAAACTGATATTTGCAGTTTTGATGCGGTTTTAGGTACGATATGAGTCGAAGAAGCCGATTTTGACTGGAATCTGTTTAAAATGACAAAGAAAAACCTATTATCAATTCAAGGAAGTGAATTTTTAAGTTGTTATCTGCAGTTTTAATGTAGATTTCAGTTCGCTAAGTTATGAAAATGCATGTTTTGGCTATAATCTTCCGTAAATCAAGGGCGAAAACCAATTATTTGTCCCAAAAGAAGGTGTTTTAAGTATATATCTGCATTTCTAAGGTAGATTTGGGTACAATAAGAGGCGAAAAAGCAGATTCTGACTAAGATTTTATCGAAATCGGCAACTATTTGACTCAGAAAGGTTGCCTTACGTCGAAATCTAATGGTTTATTAAGGTTTTCGTTACTAAAATGCCCAAAGACGCCGATTTTGACTAGAATTTGAAAGATATTGACATGAATATATAACTGTTTGAATCAAAAAATGATAGTTTAAACTGATATTTGCAGTTTTGATGCGGTTTTAGATACGATATGAATCGAAGAAGCCGATTTTGACTGGAATCTGTTTAAAATGACAAAGAAAAACCTATTATCAATTCAAGGAAGTGAATTTTTAAGTAGTTATCTGCAGTTTTAATGTAGATTTCAGTTCGCTAAGTTATGAAAATGCATGTTTTGGCTATAATCTTCCATAAATAAAGGGCGAAAACCAATTATTTGTCCCAAAAGAAGGTGTTTTATGTATATATCTGCATTTCTAAAGTAGATTTGGGTACAATAAGAGCAGATAACTACTTAAAAATTCACTTCCTTGAATTGATAATAGGTTTTTCTTTGTCATTTTAAACAGATTCCAGTCAAAATCGGCTTCTTCGACTCATATCGTATCTAAAACCGCATCAAAACTGCAAATATCAGTTTAAACTATCATTTTGTGATACAAACAGTTATATATTCATGTCAATATCTTTCAAATTCTAGTCAAAATCGGCGTCTTTGGGCATTTTAGTAACGAAAACCATAATAAACTATTAGATTTCGACGTAAGGCAACCTTTCTGAATCAAATAGTTGCCGATTTTGATAAAATCTTAGTCAGAATCTGCTTTTTCGCTTCTTATTGTACCCAAATCTACCTTAGAAATGCAGATATATACTTAAAACACCTTCTTTTGGGACAAATAATTGGTTTTCGCCCTTGATTTACGGAAGATTATAGCCAAAACATGCATTTTCATAACTTAGCGAACTGAAATCTACATTAAAACTGCAGATAGCTACTTAAAAATTCACTTCCTTGAATTGATAATAGGTTTTTCTTTGTCATTTTAAACAGATTCCAGTCAAAATCGGCTTCTTCGATTCATATCGTATCTAAAACCGCATCAAAACTGCAAATATCAGTTTAAACTATCATTTTTTGATACAAACAGTTATATATTCATGTCAATATCTTTCAAATTCTAGTCAAAATCGGCGTCTTTGGGCATTTTAGTAACGAAAACCTTAATAAACTATTAGATTTCGACGTAAGGCAACCTTTCTGAGTCAAATAGTTGCCGATTTCGATAAAATCTTAGTTAGAATCTGCTTTTTCGCCTCTTATTGTACCCAAATCTACCTTAGAAATGCAGATATATACCTAAAACACCTTCTTTTGGGACAAATAATTGGTTTTCGCCCTTGATTTACGGAAGATTATAGCCAAAACATGCATTTTCATAACTTAGCGAACTGAAATCTACATTAAAACTGCAGATAACTACTTAAAAATTCACTTCCTTGAATTGATAATAGGTTTTTCTTTGTCATTTTAAACAGATTCCAGTCAAAATCGGCTTCTTCGATTCATATCGTATCTAAAACCGCATCAAAACTGCAAATATCAGTTTAAACTATCATTTTTTGATACAAACAGTTATATATTCATGTCAATTTCTTTCAAATTCTAGTCAAAATCGGCGTCTTTGGGCATTTTAGTAACGAAAACCTTAATAAACTATTAGATTTCGACGTAAGGCAACCTTTCTGAGTCAAATAGTTGCCGATTTCGATAAAATCTTAGTCAGAATCTGCTTTTTCGAATCTTATTGTACCCAAATCTACCTTAGAAATGCAGATATATACTTAAAACACCTTCTTTTGGGACAAATAATTGGTTTTCGCCCTTGATTTACGGAAGATTATAGCCAAAACATGCATTTTCATAACTTAGCGAACAGAAATCTACATTAAAACTGCAGATAACTACTTAAAAATTCACTTCCTTGAATTGATAATAGCTTTTTCTTTGTCATTTTAAAGAGATTCCAGTCAAAATCGGCTTCTTCGATTCATATCGTATCTAAAACCGCATCAAAACTGCAAATATCAGTTTAAACTATCATTTTTTGATACAAAGAGTTATATATTCATGTCAATATCTTTCAAATTCTACTCAAAATCGGCGTCTTTGGGCATTTTAGTAACGAAAACCTTAATAAACTATTAGATTTCGACGTAAGGCAACCTTTCTGAGACAAATAGTTGCCGATTTCGCTAAAATCTTAGTCAGAATCTGCTTTTTCGCCTCTTATTGTACCCAAATCTACCTTAGAAATGCAGATATATACTTAAAACACCTTCTTTTGGGACAAACAATTGGTTTTCGCCCTTGATTTACGGAAGATTATAGCCAAAACATGCATTTTCATAACTTAGCGAACTGAAATCTACATTAAAACTGCAGATAGCTACTTAAAAATTCACTTCCTTGAATTGATAATAGGTTTTTCTTTGTCATTTTAAACAGATTCTAGTCAAAATCGGCTTCTTCGATTCATATCGTATCTAAAACCGCATCAAAACTGCAAATATCAGTTTAAACTATCATTTTTTGATACAAACAGTTATATATTCATGTCAATATCTTTCAAATTCTAGTCAAAATCGGCGTCTTTGGGCATTTTAGTAACGAAAACCTTAATAAACTATTAGATTTCGACGTAAGGCAACCTTTCTGAGTCAAATAGTTGCCGATTTCGATAAAATCTTAGTCAGAATCTGCTTTTTCGCCTCTTATTGTACCCAAATCTACCTTAGAAATGCAGATATATACTTAAAACACTTTCTTTTGGGACAAATAATTGGTTTTCGCCATTGATTTACGGAAGATTATAGCCAAAACATGCATTTTCATAACTTAGCGAACTGAAATCTACATTAAAACTGCAGATAACTACTTAAAAATTCACTTCCTTGAATTGATAATAGGTTTTTCTTTGTCATTTTAAACAGATTCCAGTCAAAATCGGCTTCTTCGATTCATATCGTATCTAAAACCGCATCAAAACTGCAAATATCAGTTTAAACTATCATTTTTTGATACAAACAGTTATATATTCATGTCAATATCTTTCAAATTCTAGTCAAAATCGGCGTCTTTGGGCATTTTAGTAACGAAAACCTTAATAAACTATTAGATTTCGACGTAAGGCAACCTTTCTGAGTCAAATAGTTGCCGATTTCGATAAAATCTTAGTCAGAATCTGCTTTTTCGAATCTTATTGTACCCAAATCTACCTTAGAAATGCAGATATATACTTAAAACACCTTCTTTTGGGACAAATAATTGGTTTTCGCCCTTGATTTACGGAAGATTATAGCCAAAACATGCATTTTCATAACTTAGCGAACTGAAATCTACATTAAAACTGCAGATAACTACTTAAAAATTCACTTCCTTGAATTGATAATAGGTTTTTCTTTGTCATTTTAAACAGATTCCAGTCAAAATCGGCTTCTTCGATTCATATCGTATCTAAAACCGAATCAAAACTGCAAATATCAGTTTAAACTATCATTTTTTGATACAAACAGTTATATATTCATGTCAGTATCTTTCAAATTCTAGTCAAAGTCGGCGTCTTTGGGCATTTTAGTAACGAAAACCTTAATAAACTATTAGATTTCGACGTAAGGCAACCTTTCTGAGTCAAATAGTTGCCGATTTCGATAAAATCTTAGTCAGAATCTGCTTTTTCGCCTCTTGTTTTACCCAAATCTACCTTAGAAATGCAGATATATACTTAAAACACCTTCTTTTGGGACAAATAATTGGTTTTCGCCCTTGATTTACGGAAGATTATAGCCAAAACATGCATTTTCATAACTTAGCGAACTGAAATCTACATTAAAACTGCAGATAACTACTTAAAAATTCACTTCCTTGAATTGATAATAGGTTTTTCTTTGTCATTTTAAGCAGATTCCAGTCAAAATCGGCTTCTTCGACTCATATCGTACCTAAAACCGCATCAAAACTGCAAATATCAGTTTAAACTATCATTTTTTAAAACAAACAGTTATATATTCATGTCAATATCTTTCAAATCCTAGTCAAAATCGGCGTCTTTGGGCATTTTAGTAACGAAAACCTTAATAAACTATTAGATTTCGACGTAAGGCAACCTTTCTGAGTCAAATAGTTGCCGATTTCGATAAAATCTTAGTCAGAATCTGCTTTTTCGAATCTTATTGTACCCAAATCTACCTTAGAAATGCAGATATATACTTAAAACACCTTCTTTTGGGACAAATAATTGGTTTTCGCCCTTGATTTACGGAAGATTATAGCCAAAACATGCATTTTCATAACTTAGCGAACTGAAATCTACATTAAAACTGCAGATAACTACTTAAAAATTCACTTCCTTGAATTGATAATAGGTTTTTCTTTGTCATTTTAAACAGATTCCAGTCAAAATCGGCTTCTTCGACTCATATCGTACCTAAAACCGCATCAAAACTGCAAATATCATTTTAAACTATCATTTTTTGATACAAACAGTTATATATTCATGTCAATATCTTTCAAATTCTAGTCAACATCGGCGTCTTTGGGCATTTTAGTAACAAAAACCTAAATAAACTATTAGATTTCGACGTAAGGCAACCTTTCTGAGTCAAATAGTTGCCGATTTCGAAAAATCTTAGTCAGAATCTACTTTTTCGCCTCTTATTGTACCCAAATCTACCTTAGAAATGCAGATATATACTTAAAACACCTTCTTTTGGGACAAATAATTGGTTTTCGCCCTTGATTTACGGAAGATTATAGCCAAAACATGCATTTTCATAACTTAGCGAACTGAAATCTACATTAAAACTGCAGATAACTACTTAAAAATTCAGTTCCTTGAATTGATAATAGGTTTTTCTTTGTCATTTTAAACAGATTCCAGTCAAAATCGGCTTCGTCGATTCATATCGTATCTAAAACCGCATCAAAACTGCAAATATCAGTTTAAACTATCATTTTTTGATACAAACAGTTATATATTCATGTCAATATCTTTCAAATTCTAGTCAAAATCGGCGTCTTTGGGCATTTTAGTAACGAAAACCTTAATAAACTATTAGATTTCGACGTAAGGCAACCTTTCTGAGTCAAATAGTTACCGATTTCGATAAAATCTTAGTCAGAATCTGCTTTTTCGCCTCTTATTGTACCCAAATCTACCTTAGAAATGCAGATATATACTTAAAACACCTTCTTTTGGGACAAATAATTGGTTTTCGCCCTTGATTTACGGAAGATTATAGCCAAAACATGCATTTTCATAACTTAGCGAACTGAAATCTACATTAAAACTGCAGATAACTACTTAAAAATTCACTTCCTTGAATTGATAATAGGTTTTTCTTTGTCATTTTAAACAGATTCCAGTCAAAATCGGCTTCTTCGACTCATATCGTACCTAAAACCGCATCAGAACTGCAAATATCAGTTTAAACTATCATTTTTTGATACAAACAGTTATATATTCATGTCAATATCTTTCAAATTCTAGTCAAAATCGGCGTCTTTGGGCATTTTAGTAACGAAAACCTTAATAAACTATTAGATTTCGACGTAAGGCAACCTTTCTGAGTCAAATTCTTCTTTTGAGACAAATAATTGGTTTTCGCCCTTGATTTACGGAAGATTATAGCCAAATCATGCATTTTCATAACTTAGCGAACTGAAATCTACATTAAAACTGCAGATAACTACTTAAAAATTCACTTCCTTGAATTGATAATAGGTTTTTCTTTGTCATTTTAAGCAGATTCCAGTCAAAATCGGCTTCTTCGATTCATATCGTATCTAAAACCGCATCAAAACTGCAAATATCAGTTTAAACTATCATTTTGTGATACAAACAGTTATATATTCATGTCAATATCTTTCAAATTCTAGTCAAAATCGGCGTCTTTGGGCATTTTAGTAACGAAAACCATAATAAACTATTAGATTTCGACGTAAGGCAACCTTTCTGAATCAAATAGTTGCCGATTTTGATAAAATCTTAGTCAGAATCTGCTTTTTCGCCTCTTATTGTACCCAAATCTACTTTAGAAATGCAGATATATACTTAAAACACCTTCTTTTGGGACAAATAATTGGTTTTCGCCCTTGATTTACGGAAGATTATAGCCAAAACATGCATTTTCATAACTTAGCGAACTGAAATCTACATTAAAACTGCAGATAGCAGTAGTTATTCTAACGCGGGACTGTGACGATTCAAGGTCACCGATGGCATTTTCCATCAGCAGTGTACCAAAGCCAGTTCTTCGTAAGGGGGGTCATGTAAAAGAAGTAAAGGTCACGCCGAAGAAGTGGAAACTGTCACCATTAGGGTGTAGACAGGTGTACGGGGACCCCTGGGGGTGGGTAAGGTAATTACACCTGTGTCGAGGTGTGACGTCATAGTGCCTTTTTGGCGCCTCCCCTTGGGGAAAAAGTGGTGTCACTGATTAAAAACATTTTATGACGTCATAGTCGCTAGTGCCTTTTTGGCAATTGCACCCCGGTAAAAAAAGGGGTTCGTAGAAAAAATAAATTTCGTAGTGCCTTTTCGACACTACGGGGGGTGTGGGGGTGCGGGGGTGAGAAATTTTTGAGAGCCGAAAAAAGCGACCGCCGCCGCCGCCGCCGCCGATGTCTCGCGCGGGCGGGATTCGAACCGCGAACCTTCGGAGATAAACGCCGCCGCCGACGCGCGCGCTGTTCCCCTAGCGTAACTGTAATTAAATAAGTGTGCACCGATAAAATTGATGATTTATTTAAGACATTTACATTGATAAGTTTGAATAGAAAACAAATTAATATCTAAAAAGGTTGTCGAGGTGAATGCAATTAAATAAATGTGCACCGATAAAATTGATGATTTATTTAAAACATTTACATTGATAAGTTTGAATAGAAAACAAAATAATATCTAAAAAGGTTGTCGAGGTGAATACAATTAAATAAATGTGCACCGATAAAATTGATGATTTATTGAAAACATTTACAAAGTATTGACATCCGATATAAATTTGCTAAACACCACAACGTATTTCTTCTTCTTCTTCTTCTATAGGGTATGTTCTAAATCCTTGTTTTTTTGGCCGCTGGTGGTGACGACGACGACGACGACGACGACGACGACGATGATGGAATAACTTCGTCGCAATATAAACTTATATTGTTCGAACGATTTGTTGATTGCGAACAATATTTTATATTACATATTGGATGATTTTTAATGGATTCTTCACAAAAGCAAAAAGATTTGTTACAGCTATTACAGTACTTGGTACCGTTATAGTAGTAGACTTTGGAGTTTTCCGAAACATCTTGTTTCACTTTTTTTTCGGTTGTTGTTGTTACGTAACGATCACTATTCATGGCTGCTGCTGCTTCGTACTTGACTAAACACTTTAACGCAAATTTTCAGTGACTCGACGTTAGAATGCTGTGAAAAAAAATTGTATTAAATTATGACTACAGAAAACAAATAGGTTCTTACCTTTTAATAATGTCTTATTTAAAATTGTTGAGTTTTGCTGCTTATGAAATTGAATTAATTAAAACAAAAATGATAAAACAAGTGAGTTTTTGCTGCTTATGAAATTGTATTAATTAAAACAAGTGAATATTTTTTTAACATAAAATTTAATTTGTTTTATATCCCCAAGGCAATGTATCAGTAAATATATAATTAACCACTCTCTTATCATCGAACGGTGTTAAAACAATTTTCCTTTGGTTTACCGTAAAAACTTCATGGTTTTTACTACGAAACAGATGTTCGTTGGTATACATTTGAGTTTTATCAAACAGACAATTATAATAGTCTTCAAAAGTGATTGTTTTTAATGACGAACCGGTAATACCTTTGGCTTTTTTAATAGTTTCGACTTCTTTTTTGTTTGAAGATTTTTCTCGTTCTACATTTGAATAATATAATTTGATCGCGTACATTTTAGATTTTAATCCGATAAATTCGTGCATAATTCTACCGTTGTTTTCGTCTTTCATCAATCCCAAAACTTTTTTATTAGCCAAAGGAATATTATAAATGTTATCGGGAGGATAATCAGAAGTGTCAAATTTATGAATATCTTCTCGAATACATTTATAAATATCGTCAACGTAAAAATTATATATTAACGAATCTGTATCTGAATACAAGAGTTTTACATCCTTGCCGAATTTTGGTATAATATAATGATAATGAAAATCGTATAAAAATGTTTTTGAAATTTCTAAAATACTAAAACCAGCGTAAATGGGTTTATTAAATTTAATATTCAATCTCTTCATTTCAATGATAACCATGTCATTGTCGAAAATTGTTAAGCTATGAAAATTTGGTTTTGAAATATAACTCTTTGCACCGTATCGTCCCGACCAACTTGTTACCAGTTTAACGTCTTTATATTTCCGAACGTTTTCCATAGTCTTGCCGAAAACGGCATTATTCATTAATTTAAAAAAAATTTTTTCGAATTCGTTTTTGCTTTGCTGCCTCAAGTGTGTGTTTAGGTCAATGTAGGTTTTCAACCACGGAGATTGGTTAAATTGTAATATTTTATGAATTTTTGTAACACGTAAACCTAACTGAAGAGCCTGTTTGAGATTTTTATAATGTATTACGTAGTTTTTTTTATCAAACAATGTTGTCAATAATTTCGGCTGTTTTGTTTGACCCGTTGGTGGAATCAAACGTTCCGGACATAGAGGTAGATCTTTGTGGATATCGTGAAGTATTGTAGGATATTCTATATCTACTTCAAGAAGATACCCAACGTCAGAATCGTCCGACGTGTTTATGATAGAATAAAATGCGTTATTATCGATCCATTGGAACCCACCCGTCGGTAGTGGTAGTCTCATTGCCGTTCCATATAGGTTATTTACATCGAAATACATTAAATATGATGAAGGAATGTCTGGATTATAATCGTTTTCCATGTATTTATTGTTAGCCTTACCGTATCGGTTACTGCATTGTGAAATTCCACCGCGTATTCCTTTTTCGATCATCATTAATTGATCGATGTCCGTAATTAATTCTAGTTGAACATTTGAAATGAGAAGACATGCATCGTATGCCAGACCCGGTGCCGTGTAATATTTCAAACATTCCAAGCCATACGTTTTTTGACATACATTTCTGAAATTTTCGAAAACGTCCGTCAATAATAGTACGTCTGTTTTCAAATACAATTCCATATATTCGCGTAAATTTTGAATTTTGAATGTTGTCCAAATATTTTTGGCATGCTCGTAATCTTTTATCGTAATACCGGATTTTCTAAGTTTACTATAGAAATTTTCAATCGGGGGCATTTCGACCTCGTTCAATTTTTCCCAATCATCTAGATATTCATACGGAAAGACTCCCTTTTTCTGTAACAACTGAAATTCTTCGAGATTTTCGCAAAAGCTTCTAGTAATGTTTTTTTCGCTAGGGTCTAAATAAGAACTTAACTTATCCAAACTACTAGCCATAAATCTGAATGAATCTAAAAATCGAAAATTAACGCTCGTGTTTTCGATATATTTTGTAAACGATATATATTTTTCTTTGTTACGAGGTAGTAATATTACCGAACCGGGAATTTCAGTTGCCAAGTTTTTAATAAAAAAGTGTAGATCGTATCCTAAGTTATGAAATACCACGGGTATCATATGATCGTCCTTGTAATTAAGATTGCAAGAAGAATGAGCAACTCCTCGATATTTTCCCGTGAAATGACAATGATCTTTTACTCTTAAATCATTTTCGGTAAATGGTTTTGAACAAATGTGACATGTGGTTGATGTATAAAATGATTCTTTTTCATGTTCAGTCAAAGGTGTCATTGAAACAGCATTGTTAAATATAGGATTTAATTGTAGGGCCAGTTCTTGTAATTGTCGACAAAACCAGCTCATACAATCTTTACCCGTATACAAGTTAAATTTGGAAAGATTATTATCGTAACTGCACAACAGATAATAAGAAATACTACAAGGAATATGTTTTTGATATTTTTTAATGTTTCCCGTCGCAGCGGAATCTTCGTATTTTTGTAAAATACACTCGATATCCGCGTAAATAACAAACGGTACTTTTTCCTTATTTTTAAAATGCGAAAATGTTACGTGTTTCTCTTGTTCAGTTGGGAGCGTAATTTTGGTTTTATTTAATTTTCTGCAACTAAATATGTGTTTATTTAAAGTTTGTTGTGAATAAAAATGATTTAAGCACCTATCGCAATAAAATCTGCTATGAGTCGAATCTCCGCTTTGTTTCGATAATAACCGTGATAAACTTCTAATTAATGCGAAATGAAAAACTGTCTCAAAATTGTTAATGTGATTAGAGAGATTATTGTTGTCGACGTCGTCGTCGTCGTCGTCGTCGTCGTAATCATTGGTTATATCGGTGGGAAGCATCAATAAATTAACCGTTCTTAAATAAGAGAATTGACTTAAACACGCCGGTACAATTTCCCGCTTTTCTAATGAGAAAACGTTTATGGAAATATTATTCATTTCTTCAAACTTTTTTATGTCTTTTAATTTGATTGGAAATTCAATGCCATCGTATTTTAAAACTTCACTGAAATGAGGATATGAATAGGTAATACGCGGATTTTGATTTGTACGACAAGGATGTAGCGCGGCAACGATAGACCAAAGAAAACAATGTTCATCGTTATTTTGAATATTAAGAACAGCTTTTTTATTAATAATAAATTTTGGCATCGATACATAAGTTGAAAGACCGATATTTATCGGTGTATAATTATTTATGTTAACTTTTAATTGTAGAATCCGGTGAAGAGCCCAACCAGAATCCCTCTCTTGAAAATCCTCTAATTTTGTTAATATATTATTTTTAATATAATTACTATAAAATTCTTTCAAATCGGTATTATGATCGATGACGCGATTTTTGGTGGAAAAATGTTTTACATCGGTTTCGCCTGTTTGTGGTTTTACAAAATCTGCAAGAAATATTACGTTAACTTTAATTAGGGACTCCCGAAGGACTTTTTTTATTTGACAAGAGAATGATCTAAACGCCTTGCTAAAAAATATTATAGGATCTTAAATATCTAAATTAACTATTGCTCCCGTTTTAATACGATTTTTAAAACAAGACTCGTTATCAACCCAAATTAATTTTGCATTATTTTTTTTAACTGTTTTATGATGTTTGAATTGTTCTTTAAAATTTTTTAAAAGACTTAAATTTGATTCTATTTTTGCCACCGCTTTTCTGTCTGTCGACGATGACGATACACTTTTTAAATATTTTTTCAAAATTAAATTGTTTCTGTTCAGAAATTTTATCCACTTGCAATATTCATGTTTTGTTTTAATTAACTCACCAACTTCTTTAATTTTCAGCAGCGTTTTTCACTCAACTCACTGATTTCAGACATTTTTACTTATACGCAGCAGACTTTTTTGTCTATTCTAATAGACGCGTATGTGATAAATAATATCACTTTGTAGAATTTTACCGCTTTTATCGGATAGCGGGGTTAGGGTCAAAACTATTATGTTTTGCGCAATTGATAAATTAAACGTAATCGCTTTTAATATTATGAATGCACTGTGTTATTATCGTGCTGACGAAGTGGAAATTTTAGGATAGATAATAATTAAAAAAAATAAATGCATATAAATATATCGAACTCTACGACAAGGAATCATTGTACACAACGACTATGGACACTCCGTCAACATTAATTTTTGAGTCAACGGATCCCGCCAGACTTTCCAACAAGATGCTGGCGGTATTTTTAAAAAATTTATTCAGGTAAGTCTGTCACCTTCATTGTTTTGTTTTCCATAATTTACTAAAAATCTATCAAATTATCATAGGTATGGGAGGAAAGAAGTGAAGATTGTGAACAAGGGAGTTCACTTGTATTTGAAATATTCACCGAAGAATGAAACGGTTCAGGGAAAATTAAAAAATCTTCCCGTCCGATACCTGAGAGTGGCGGCCGATGACGAGGAAGAATTACAATTGTTATTGAAGGGGATGCGTGAATTCTCGGACGTCAATTTTTATGCGGCTGCCATAGAGGAGGACGAACCGGTACCGGCTAAAAAATTCAAGCCGGCTTCGGAAGAAGAGAAAATAAAAATTCTGGAAAACAGAATTTTAAAATCAGCCACCACTACGACGATGACGACGACTACCACCACTCCCAGTACCAGCAAAGTTGAAGATTTTTGCTTCGTTTTAGACGACGACGCGGAAGAGTTTGAAAGTCAAAAATTTAGTGTAGTTAGTAAATAAAAATATTAAAAAATATTCGAGTTATAACTTGTTTAATTTTTTCCATCACATGATAAAAATAATATTAATTGTTCTTATGGTTAAAGTTAATAAAACAACAAGTTTACTACGTTCTCTTCATAATTTGAATCAATTTCATCTATAATTGATTGTTTCATTTCACTCGGTGAATCGTAATTACTAATAGGAGTCGAATTAAATGATAACTGTCTAGGCCATATTTTTCGTTTCTTTTGAATTACTGATAGCGGTAAAGTTTGTTCTTCTGCTGCGGCGGCGGCGGCGGGCTCCTCCACTTTTACGGGAGGATGATACTTTGGAGTAGTTTGTGTTACATCACTTACTAGAGTCGTCTTCGTCGTCGTGGTTGCTGGCGTTGTTGTTCTTGTTGAATTTTGCAAGGAAGACTCGATATTTTTCAATCGTTTTGTAATGGGCTTAAACATTGTCTCTTGCATCATTTCACCACGTTTTAATTCTTCAAGTTTTTTTCTTATATCCTTACGTTTAGAAATTAATCGTTTTTAGTTAGTTAGTAAATAAAAATAATAAAAAAATATTCGAGTTATAACTTGTTTAATTTTTCCATCACATGATAAAAATCATTTTAATTGTTCTTATGGTTAAAGTTAATAAAACAACAAGTTCATTTTTTAAGATAATTTTTATTAATATACCAATTTCTCAGCAATAGTACATTTTCTTTGGCACAATTAGAGAAATTATAAAAGTGATTATTACAATGAAAATTATACTGGTTATTTTCCTTTAAACTTTTAAAATTTGGACATCCAATGTCATGTAAATCGACAATATCAATATCATTGTAATAAAGCAGTGATTTTAAATAGTTTACCTTACAACTGCCTTTAACATAGATATAGTTATTTTGTACAATGTTTCTAATAAAACTAACTATACTTTCTTGAGGTAGACAGGTCTCATCTTCTTTTTTATCCCAGGATAGTCCGTGGACACGATTCGTGGTCTTCAAAAGATGGTTTCTAATTTCACCTGTGAACCAGTTATACGGACAAGGTGTTTTCACCATTCTATGAAACACTTCTCCACTGGACACGTTTATAATTGCGATTTCTCTAACGATATAATCGCTCTGTTTATACTGAAATCCTTGAACGTCGAGGATAAACATTTTTTAAATGTTCTACGAGCACTACTAATTTGCAACTGAATCTTCCTCAAACCTACGCAACATTATTTATATCTATCCAACTATTGTGTTTGTTATCAAACCCCAACCACTTTACAAACACTTTATCGCGTTTCCTTTTGAGAATTTTTTCAACTAGATAAACGTCTGGAAACTTCACTTTTTGCAATTGTTCGTTGTAAAATCCACCGAGAATATTTTGATTATTTTCATCTTTTAATAAATACGTAGTGGGATTGGTTAGTTGAACTTTATCTACCGTAAAAATTTCCGTTGACCAATTTGGTTGGTATTTTTTATCGAAAACACCTCGCCTCTTCGATATTCGTACGCGATCGCCAATCTTAAATTTGGTATTAAGATTTGTCATTTTTATTCGATTAAACACCGTTTCCATTAGATTTTTTTCGTGCTTTTTTATAACATCGGCCGGTTTCATTTTAATTACGCTGTGATGTGTATTATTGTAGTTTCTAACAATTTCCGATAATATGTCGATCCATTTATAGTTTCCTCGTAGACTAAACTCTTTCCACGTTATATTTTTTATGGTACGGTTCACTCTTTCCACTATAGCGGCCTTTTTCTCGCTAAATACATTATAATGATTGATATGATATTTTTTCATTAAATTTTGAAAGTCTTTGTTAAAAAATTCAGCTCCAGCGTCAGTTTGTAAATTTTTTGGTTTTTTGGTGGACTTTAAAATTGTTTCCATAGCTCTCGTCACTTCCGCTCCCGACTTATTTTTTACAGGTAGCGCCCAAACAAATTTAGAAAAACAATTTATTACAATTAGTATGTATTTGTATCCACGATTCTGTTTTGCGTACGGAATCATTTCGATAAGGTCAGCTCGAAACAGATCATATAAAGATTTAATTATAGTTTTTCTACGTTTAAAGTTTATACGAGCAGGTTTATGAAGTTCCTCGACAACTTGTCGCTTGGCATCCGTAATAAATTTCGACGGCTTCATTCTATAATATCGGCTTCGCGCAATTCTTCAATTAGCGAATTTATCTCATTTAAGTGACCCGTATGACCTGCAGACTGTGACGATACGAGTAGACGCAATCGATCGACTAATTCATTTGGATCGTCCCAATAAATGTAATCTTTTTTATTGGGTGTCACTTCCATTGTTGTCATTAAACCCTTTCCCCCAGTTGTTGTTGTTGGTGCAATAATATTTTTATATTTTTTCAGCTTACTTCCGTCAATTTGAGCATTGGGTTTATAATGTCTTTTGTGAGCGTTCGTTTTGTATACAATTTGTTTATAATTTTCCCTGTCTTGTTCGTTAAATAAACTATTGTTAGGATACTTTTTAAATAACAATTCGTATAAACCTTGAGTACCTCTGTACCGTTTACCTTGAACATAAATATCTGATCCTTGAATATCTACTTGTGAGTTACCAATAAAAAATTTTTCAGTACTTTTATCCATTCTAACGCCATACTTGTGATCAAACTCTCTATTTTCGGTATCTTCGTACATTTCTCGAATATATTTCCGTGGTAATGGATCGTATTGATCCAAATATTCAATAAAAGACACTGGTCCGATATCTTCAAATCGACTAGTAGATTCCTTGTCTACGTTTACTACGTTGTCTTCATAATCTGAATCAATTTCATCTATAATTGATTGTTTCATTTCACTCGGTGAATCGTAATTACTAATAGGAGTCGAATTAAATGATAACTGTCTAGGCAATATTTTTCGTTTCTTTTGAATTACTGATAGTGGTAAAGTTTGTTCTTCTGCTGTGGCGGCGGCTGCTGCTGCTGCGGCGGCGGCGGCGGGCTCCTCCACTTTTACGGGAGGATGATACTTTGGAGTAGTTTGTGTTACATCACTTACTAGGGTCGTCTTCGTCGTCGTGGTTGCTGGCGTTGTTGTTCTTGTTGAATTTTGCAAAGAAAACTCGATATTTTTCAATCGTTTTGTAATAGGCTTAAACATTGTCTCTTGCATCATTTCACCACGTTTTAATTCTTCAAGTTTTTTTCTTATATCCTTACGTTTAGAAATTAATCGTTTTTTCAAAACTTTATCATTTTGTTGACTGATCATAGCGCTCGATATCACCGTCTATAGCAAGTTACATTCTGAATGTAGAACCACTAGTGAATAACCTTTATAGGAACAGCTCTCTCTGATCAGGCGTAAACAACTTTTGATCGGGGACCTAAACAGCTCCTGAACAGGTCTAAAACAGCTCTTGATCAGGTCTAAACAGCTTCTGAACAGGTCTGAACAGCTCCTGAACAGGTCGAAACAGCTTCCGCCGCCGCCGCCGCGATCAAATGTTTTCCTATATCGACCTCCTTGATTAATATCGCAGTCTTTAAATACAGTTAGGAAACTAAACGCTTCGTTCCAGCATAAAGCACACATTTCTTTAAAACGTTCAAAATTCATATCGGTACCGATATGATCGTTGTATATGTGTTTCAAATTTAAATCGTCTTGTTTGAAAATTACGAGACAATTAGCATTGTCTCTTATAAGATGTTTAGGTATTTTAGCATACGTTTGACATAAATAAAACGAATCAATTTTATTATGTCGTCCCATACTAAAGTATTCGCGTATGACATCTTGGTTGACGCTACATCGTCGAAAATGAAAATACTGTTCGGTTTAGCCTCCGACGGATGCATAATGCTTTCACCGGCGTTAAATGTAAAATATCGAATACCTTTTATTGATTTCAGCAGTTGATCCAGGTAAATATATTTTGGTTGGTTCAAAGATCGCGAATAAATGTATACGTTTTCAAATTTTACACCGTTCTCCTGTTCGATTAAATTAATCATCACGTTAGTTTTACCGCAATTCGAAGGACCCACGATAATACATCTTATTGTTGCGGGAAACAATTTACCATGCCTCTTGTAAGATTTTTCGTGAAACGTATTATTTTCAATATCTAATGTAGTACTTTGTTTAATAAGTTTCATAATGTGATTGTTTTCTAAAACACCGTACTATTCATAATGATATAAAATAGATGACTTACAAACTTTTTATATTAGTTTGTACTAACAAAACGAACACACACGATCGTCAGCATGAAATGTTACGCATCAGGTAACGGTTTATTAAATACGGTAATCAACAAATTGCCTTTTGAAATGCATATTCCGGGGTATAATTGGTGCGGTCCCGGTACAAAAGTTGAAAAACGTCTCGCTAAAAACGATTCCGGCATAAACGGTTTGGACAATGCATGCAAACAACACGATATCGCCTATTCAACGGAAAGTGATTTAAACAAACGTCACGAGGCAGATAAAGTATTAGCTTCCAAGGCTTTAGCGAGATTTAAAGCTAAAAATTCCGGGTGGAAGGAGAAAATTGCCGCTTTAGGAGTAACGGCGGCAATGAAAACAAAATTAAAACTCGGAATGGGCATTCCAAATACAGACCGCGGCGGTGGTGGTTACTATTACCGTTCCAGGAGATTAATTCAAACTTGTTTAAAAAAACTACAAAAAACTAAAAAAAAGTTTATACAAAATTGAGGATTCTTTAGCCAAGATGATAAATCAGAAAGAGAAAAAGAATATTTGCAGCCAAAAGAAGAAAAAGAAGACACAGCAGCGAGAAGAAAACAACAAATCGAAACCACAGACATATGAAGATAAGAAAGATTTTGATATCGCAGACGATTATCCATTAGATAGAGTTCGACCTAAAAGCATTCTAAATGATGATGAAGATAATGAAATTTCAAAAAAGAAACCTCGTATCGTATTAGTTCATAATCGGAAAAGAAAAGCTGCCACGATTGATAGAAATGAAATAAAAAGGACAAAAAGATTAAACGTAGAAGATAATGAGAAAAACATAGAAATGGATGATTCTATCAAAAATATCGAATATTCATAATAGAAAATGAAAATTAAAAGTAAGTATACACACCACCTAAAAACTTGAAATTATAAATAGTGAATAAAGATGGAAAACACTTTCAGTACTAATTAGAAGTTGTAATCGGTACAATGGTCAGAAGAAAAAACACTAATCCAAGAAAACGTAAAACAAGTGCGATACAACGACGACGGCGACGAGAGAAAAAAATTGGCTTTACAAATGCTACTAAACGAATTAAAAAACACGTTATTAAACAAAAACCTAGTACTTATGGTGATGCAATTCGTGTCGCATTAAAGGCGGCTCAGAGTTTAAAAAATAAAAACAAACCTAATCGTATCGTACCGATACCAAAAACGGGTGGTGTTTTACCGCTCATTCCGATATTTGCTGGACTTTCGGCGATCGGTGCTCTTTCCGGTGGAGCTGCGGGTATCGCGAAAGCTGTAAACGATGCGAAATCGGCAACGAAACAATTGCATGAATCGCAACGCCACAACAAAACCATGGAAGCGATCGCAATGGGTAAAGGCATATACTTAAAACCGTATAAAACAGGAATGGGACTTTTTCTTAAGCCATATAACCGTTAACAAATAAATAGTAAACTTAGTACCGGCGTCGCAATTGCAGTACAAATTAATAAAATGAATAAGAAGCAAATACCTAACGATTATCCGTTAACGAATATTCAGTTGGAAAAGTATGCTAAAAAGTTGTTGAAAATACCTTGGTTTAGGGGTGTTTTTATGAGAGATAATCTGCCCAGAAAAATAAGAAAAAATGAACGAGGTATAATCAACTTGGACAGTAGAAGCGGAACCGGAACCCACTGGACATGTTACAAAAAACAGGGACCTAATATCATGTATTTTGACAGTTATGGAAATCTACCTCCGCCACTGGAAGCATTGACATATTTCAATTCGAATGGACCGTGCAATATACGATACAATTACGAAGTTTATCAAAAATTTAATACCGTGAATTGTGGTCAGCTATGTTTACATTTTCTTTCCGAATAAATTATTTATTATTAGCAAACTGTTATTCATTAATCCGATAACCTTTGTACAGATCGGTCGGTATGTATACGTTTACATTATCTGGTAAAGACTCGATACTTTCGACTAAAATATATCCTCCCATAGTTTTGGACGATTCAAAAAGTTATGCGATCGGATTGATCGACTTTGTTACTTTCAACACAATTCCCAATGTAGACAATTCCAACAATAAATTTTATATCGGAAGTCAAGTTATTGCCGTACCCGAAGGTAGTTATGAAATTAACGACATTGAAAAGTTTATAATGGAGAAGATTACGGAGAAAAACGAAACATTGAAAAAAGAAAAACAAAATAAACAACAAAAAACAAATGTGATTGAAAAGGAATTGTCGATGAATGACGAAATCGTTTTATTTATGAGGGCCAATCTTAATACACTAAAATACGAAATCAAATCCAACGAGATGATACATTTTGAAAAAGGCGATTCGATTGCAAAATTGTTGGGATTCAAAAATAGAAAACTGTCTGCCAATCAATTACACATATCCGAATTTCCGATAAATATTTCGAAAGTAAATTCTGTTTGTGTAGAATGTAATTTGATAAAGAATTCTTATAATAATAATAACTCAGTACATATACTACACATGTTTTATCCTAGTGTGTAGAGCGGATTTCGTATAATCGAAAAAGTGTCAAATGTTATATATTTACCTATAAATTCTAATTACATTGACGAAATTATCCTTAAAATGGTGGATCAAGACGGTAATTTGATTAATTTTCAAAGAGAAACGATAACAGTAAGAATGCATTTAAAGGAAGTGGTGTCATAAAAAATGGTGCTCCTCTATAACCTCAACATTCCAAATGGCGTTTTCACGTCGTCGAATATAAAAGAAAATACGGATCTACATAGAGTTAATCATAGTCGATCGTTGAAACCGTTAACAGTCGAAAATTCCGAATTTCTTCGCTATCTGGGATTAACATTGAAGGGAAAAAACAAAAAGAAAAACGGCGTGTAAATTCCTCCTAAATATAACATTAACAATCCGTTCGGGTATACGAAGACTTATTGTCTTTTGCAAGTGTTTTGGAAGTTACTACAACCAGAAGAAGAAGAAGAAGAAGGACAAAGAAGATGAGTTTTAATATTCTGAACGTAGGTGAACAAGCATTTATGGACAATTCTATTATTAATTACGAGTTACATAGCTACACTCCATACGCAAATACGACATTAAATAATTCGGATGAAATACGGATTCCTATACAGGCTCAAGACGTTTACACTTTACCGACCAATAGTTACATGTATTTCGAAGGACGAATTGTCGACAGCGAAAAAAAAGTAAGCACGACTCTTAAACCGATCAATAATTTTATAGCGTTTCTTTTCGATGAAATTCGTTATGAAATTGGAGGGATCGTTATAGACAGGGTTAGAAATCCTGGAATTACAACTACTCTCAAAGGATTGGCATCTTTCACAAAAAATGAATGTGATCGATACGAACATGCCGGTTGGAATCACTTGCAAAATCCCGAAATAACAAACAAAGATGGATATTTCAATGTAAACGTTCCTCTTAAAAATTTAATGGGATTTTTTGAAGATTTCAAAAAAATTCTAATCAATATGAGACAAGAATTGGTTTTAATTCGAAGCTCCAACGATAATAACGCCGTCATATCTACGAAAGAAAACGAAAAACCGCTAATACAAGTAGCAGATGTGGAAAAGCTACGACTTCTCAAGTATATAGAGAAAGGACGAGAATTAGAATTGGCTTTTAGAAGTTGGGAATTGCACGAATATCCATTGTTACAGGAAACGACTAAACACACGTGGAACGTTAAAGCCACAAATCAACTTGAAAAACCTCGATTTGTTTTAGTTGCTTTTCAAACTCTTCGAAAAAATAATGTTTCTAAAAATATGTCCAATTTTGACCATTGTAATTTAAGTAATATAAAATTGTATTTGAATTCAGAAACATATCCATATGATAACGTTAATTTAAATTTTACTAAAAATTATATCGCCATTTTATATGAAATGTACGCACAATTTCAACAATTTTACTATTATAAGCAAATAAGCGACCCCTGTTTAACATTTAAGACGTTTTACAGTTGGCGCCTTTCATTGTAATAGATTGTAGTAGACAAAATGAAAGTTTAAAATCTGGTTCGGTAGATATTCGGCTGGAATTTGAAACTTCTCAGAATATTCCCGCAAACACAACCGCCTATTGTCTTATCATACATGATCGTTTAATAAAATACAATCCCCTCTCTAGCACTGTCAGAATTATTTAATTTTGTACTAATTTTTTGTATAGTTATTTGCAAATTAAAATAGTTTAACATGATGGTGATCTTTTATTTGCGCATGCTCTTATTAAAACTGTATAAAATGTATCAAACGTTGCAAATATTATTCATTGTGTAATTTATTGTTAATCTGTCAAGTTTAAACAAAAAACATGTTTCAAACAAAAATAATTTCTAGTCTGATTGTGACTTTGAATTTCATCGATTTTGTCGTCGTGCATACTCCAATCAAAGCAAACTCAATTTTGGAGAAAGTCTACGTTGAAAATTACACTTTTCCAATTGAACGAGGAACATTCTACCTATACGAAAAATCCAAAGAAAACATAACTTTGAAGCAGTGTCCGGCATTCTATTTTGACGGTGCTTTTCCCGTAGGAACGCAAATTCGAAATTCGTTTAATAAAACTATAGGTACAGTAATTGGTCAACATTTGAATTATTATCCGATATTTCCGAGAGAAAATACGATCATGTATTGTGGAAGATACGGCTTGGAAAATCTAATTGGAAATAAATCTATAATTGTTGAAAATTATGAATTTACATTAAATGATTTTAAAAAAAAATTTGTAGAACTATCTAGTCTAGATTATCAATGTTTTATTTATGCGTAAAATTATTTATATACTATTGAGAATTTAAATAAATATATTTATCGATGAATATGTTTTTATCTGCGCATCACCCAATCTCTGAAAAAAATAAGTGAAAAGTGCTACACCGTCAACTTATTCTAAATCTACGCAAATAGTGAAAAATTTAGCAAATTGTAATTTTAACATATTTACTTTGTATGTACAAAATATAATGATAATAAATAATATTTGATAATCTTTGACCATTTAAATGAGATATTTTTGTGTTGTTTATCTAATAAAATGTAAAATTTGCATTAAAGTGTTTAGTCAAGTACGAAGCAGCAGCAGCCATGAATAGTGATCGTTACTTAACAACAACAACCGAAAAAAAAGTGAAACAAGATGTTTCGGAAAACTCCAAAGTCTACTACTATAACGGTACCAAGTACTGTAATAGCTGTAACAAATCTTTTTGCTTTTGTGAAGAATCCATTAAAAATCATCCAATATGTAATATAAAATATTGTTCGCATTCAACAAATCGTTCGAACAATATAAGTTTATATTGCGACGAAGTTATTCCATCATCGTCGTCGTCGTCGTCGTCGTCGTCGTCGTCACCACCAGCGGCCAAAAAAACAAGGATTTAGAACATACCCTATAGAAGAAGAAGAAGAAGAAATACGTTGTGGTGTTTAGCAAATTTATATCGGATGTCCATACTTTGTAAATGTTTTCAATAAATCATCAATTTTATCGGTGCACATTTATTTAATTGTATTCACCTCGACAACCTTTTTAGATATTATTTTGCTTTCTATTCAAACTTATCAATGTAAATGTTTTAAATAAATCATCAATTTCATCGGTGCACATTTATTTAATTGCATTCACCTCGACAACCTTTTTAGATATTAATTTGTTTTCTATTCAAACTTATCAATGTAAATGTCTTAAATAAATCATCAATTTTATCGGTGCACACTTATTTAATTATATCGACCAGCGCGCATACACGACGACGACGCGATAACGTGCCGGCCCCCAGTTACGCTAGGGGAACAGCGCGCGCGTCGGCGGCGGCGTTTATCTCCGAAGGTTCGCGGTTCGAATCCCGCCCGCGCGAGACATCGGCGGCGGCGGCGGCGGCGGTCGCTTTTTTCGGCTCTCAAAAATTTCTCACCCCCGCACCCCCACACCCCCCGTAGTGTCGAAAAGGCACTACGAAATTTATTTTTTCTACGAACCCCTTTTTTTACCGGGGTGCAATTGCCAAAAAGGCACTAGCGACTATGACGTCATAAAATGTTTTTAATCAGTGACACCACTTTTTCCCCAAGGGGAGGCGCCAAAAAGGCACTATGACGTCACACCTCGACACAGGTCCTTACCTTACCTTACATTACCTTACCCACCCCCAGGGGTCCCCGTACACCTGTCTACACCCTAATGGTGACAGTTTCCACTTCTTCGGCGTGACCTTTACTTCTTTTACATGACCCCCCTTACGAAGAACTGGCTTTGGTACACTGCTGATGGAAAATGCCATCGGTGACCTTGAATCGTCACAGTCCCGCGTTAGAATAACTACTGATAGCTACTTAAAAATTCACTTCCTTGAATTGATAATAGGTTTTTCTTTGTCATTTTAAACAGATTCCAGTCAAAATCGGCTTCTTCGATTCATATCGTATCTAAAACCGCATCAAAACTTCAAATATCAGTTTAAACTATCATTTTTTGATACAAACAGTTATATATTCATGTCAATATCTTTCAAATTCTAGTCAAAATCGGCGTCTTTGGGCATTTTAGTAACGAAAACAATAAAAAACTATTAGATTTCGACGTAAGGCAACCTTTCTGAGTCAAATAGTTGCCGATTTTGATAAAATCTTAGTCAGAATCTGCTTTTTCGCCTCTTATTGTACCCAAATCTACCTTAGAAATGCAGATATGTACTTAAAACACCTTCATTTGGGACAAATAATTGGTTTTCGCCCTTGATTTACGGAAGATTATAGCCAAAACATGCATTTTCATAACTTAGCGAACTGAAATCTACATTAAAACTGCAGATAGCTACTTAAAAATTCACTTCCTTGAATTGATAATAGGTTTTTCTTTGTCATTTTAAACAGATTCCAGTCAAAATCGGCTTCTTCGATTCATATCGTATCTAAAACCGCATCAAAACTGCAAATATCAGTTTAAACTATCATTTTTTGATACAAACAGTTATATATTCATGTCAATATCTTTCAAATTCTAGTCAAAATCGGCGTCTTTGGGCATTTTAGTAACGAAAACCTTAATAAACTATTAGATTTCGACGTAAGGCAACCTTTCTGAGTCAAATAGTTGCCGATTTCGATAAAATCTTAGTCAGAACTGCTTTTTCGCCTCTTATTGTACCCAAATCTACCTTAGAAATGCAGATATATACTTAAAACACCTTCTTTTGGGACAAATAATTGGTTTTCGCCCTTGATTTACGGAAGATTATAGCCAAAACATGCATTTTCATAACTTAGCGAACAGAAATCTACATTAAAACTGCAGATAACTACTTAAAAATTCACTTCCTTGAATTGATAATAGCTTTTTCTTTGTCATTTTAAACAGATTCCAGTCAAAATCGGCTTCTTCGATTCATATCGTATCTAAAACCGCATCAAAACTGCAAATATCAGTTTAAACTATCATTTTTTGATACAAACAGTTATATATTCATGTCAATATCTTTCAAATTCTAGTCAAAATCGGCGTCTTTGGGCATTTTAGTAACGAAAACCTTAATAAACTATTAGATTTCGACGTAAGGCAACCTTTCTGAGACAAATAGTTGCCGATTTCGCTAAAATCTTAGTCAGAATCTGCTTTTTCGCCTCTTATTGTACCCAAATCTACCTAAGAAATGCAGATATATACTTAAAACACTTTCTTTTGGAACAAATAATTGGTTTTCGCCTTTGATTTACGGAAGATTATAGCCAAAACATGCATTTTCATAACTTAGCGAACTGAAATCTACATTAAAACTGCAGATAACTACTTAAAAATTCACTTCCTTGAATTGATAATAGGTTTTTCTTTGTCATTTTAAACAGATTCCAGTCAAAATCGGCTTCTTCGATTCATATCGTATCTAAAACCGCATCAAAACTGCAAATATCAGTTTAAACTATCATTTTTTGATACAAACAGTTATATATTCATGTCAATATCTTTCAAATTCTAGTCAAAATCGGCGTCTTTGGGCATTTTAGTAACGAAAACCTTAATAAACTATTAGATTTCGACGTAAGGCAACCTTTCTGAGTCAAATAGTTGCCGATTTCGATAAAATCTTAGTCAGAATCTGCTTTTTCGCCACTTATTGTACCCAAATCTACCTTAGAAATGCAGATATATACTTAAAACACCTACTTTTGGGACAAATAATTGGTTTTCGCCCTTGATTTACGGAAGATTATAGCCAAAACATGCATTTTCATAACTTAGCGAACTGAAATCTACATTAAAACTGCAGATAACTACTTAAAAATTCACTTCCTTGAATTGATAATAGGTTTTTCTTTGTCATTTTAAACAGATTCCAGTCAAAATCGGTTTCTTCGATTCATATCGTATCTAAAACCGCATCAAAACTGCAAATATCAGTTTAAACTATCATTTTTTGATACAAACAGTTATATATTCATGTCAATATCTTTCAAATTCTAGTCAAAGTCGGCGTCTTTGGGCATTTTAGTAACGAAAACCTTAATAAACTATTAGATTTCGACGTAAGGCAACCTTTCTGAGTCAAATAGTTGCCGATTTCGATAAAATCTTAGTCAGAATCTGCTTTTTCGCCTCTTGTTTTACCCAAATCTACCTTAGAAATGCAGATATATACTTAAAACACCTTCTTTTGGGACAAATAATTGGTTTTCGCCCTTGATTTACGGAAGATTATAGCCAAAACATGCATTTTCATAACTTAGCGAACTGAAATCTACATTAAAACTGCAGATAACTACTTAAAAATTCACTTCCTTGAATTGATAATAGGTTTTTCTTTGTCATTTTAAACAGATTCCAGTCAAAATCGGCTTCTTCGACTCATATCGTACCTAAAACCGCATCAAAACTGCAAATATCAGTTTAAACTATCATTTTTTAAAACAAACAGTTATATATTCATGTCAACATCTTTCAAATTCTAGTCAAAATCGGCGTCTTTGGGCATTTTAGTAACGAAAACCTTAATAAACTATTAGATTTCGACGTAAGGCAACCTTTCTGAGTCAAATAGTTGCCGATTTCGATAAAATCTTAGTCAGAATCTGCTTTTTCGCCTCTTATTGTACCCAAATCTACCTTAGAAATGCAGATATATACTTAAAACACCTTCTTTTGGGACAAATAATTGGTTTTCGCCCTTGATTTACGGAAGATTATAGCCAAAACATGCATTTTCATAACTTAGCGAACTGAAATCTACATTAAAACTGCAGATAACTACTTAAAAATTCAGTTCCTTGAATTGATAATAGGTTTTTCTTTGTCATTTTAAACAGATTCCAGTCAAAATCGGCTTCGTCGATTCATATCGTATCTAAAACCGCATCAAAACTGCAAATATCAGTTTAAACTATCATTTTTTGATACAAACAGTTATATATTCATGTCAATATCTTTCAAATTCTAGTCAAAATCGGCGTCTTTGGGCATTTTAGTAACGAAAACCTTAATAAACTATTAGATTTCGACGTAAGGCAACCTTTCTGAGTCAAATAGTTGCCGATTTCGATAAAATCTTAGTCAGAATCTGCTTTTTCGCCTCTTATTGTACCCAAATCTACCTTAGAAATGCAGATATATACTTAAAACACCTTCTTTTGGGACAAATAATTGGTTTTCGCCCTTGATTTACGGAAGATTATAGCCAAAACATGCATTTTCATAACTTAGCGAACTGAAATCTACATTAAAACTGCAGATAACTACTTAAAAATTCACTTCTTTGAATTGATAATAGGTTTTTCTTTGTCATTTTAAACAGATTCCAGTCAAAATCGGCTTCTTCGACTCATATCGTACCTAAAACCGCATCAAAACTGCAAATATCATTTTAAACTATCATTTTTTGATACAAACAGTTATATATTCATGTCAATATCTTTCAAATTCTAGTCAACATCGGCGTCTTTGGGCATTTTAGTAACAAAAACCTAAATAAACTATTAGATTTCGACGTAAGGCAACCTTTCTGAGTCAAATAGTTGCCGATTTCGAAAAATCTTAGTCAGAATCTGCTTTTTCGCCTCTTATTGTACCCAAATCTACCTTAGAAATGCAGATATATACTTAAAACACCTTCTTTTGGGACAAATAATTGGTTTTCGCCCTTGATTTACGGAAGATTATAGCCAAAACATGCATTTTCATAACTTAGCGAACTGAAATCTACATTAAAACTGCAGATAACTACTTAAAAATTCACTTCCTTGAATTGATAATAGGTTTTTCTTTGTCATTTTAAACAGATTCCAGTCAAAATCGGCTTCTTCGACTCATATCGTACCTAAAACCGCATCAAAACTGCAAATATCAGTTTAAACTATCATTTTTTGATACAAACAGTTATATATTCATGTCAATATCTTTCAAATTCTAATCAAAATCGGCGTCTTTGGGCATTTTAGTAACGAAAACCTTAATAAACTATTAGATTTCGACGTAAGGCAACCTTTCTGAGTCAAATAGTTGCCGATTTCGATAAAATCTTAGTCAGAATCTGCTTTTTCGCCTCTTATTGTACCCAAATCTACCTTAGAAATGCAGATATATACTTAAAACACCTTCTTTTGGGACAAATAATTGGTTTTCGCCCTTGATTTACGGAAGATTATAGCCAAAACATGCATTTTCATAACTTAGCGAACTGAAATCTACATTAAAACTGCAGATAACTACTTAAAAATTCAGTTCCTTGAATTGATAATAGGTTTTTCTTTGTCATTTTAAACAGATTCCAGTCAAAATCGGCTTCGTCGATTCATATCGTATCTAAAACCGCATCAAAACTGCAAATATCAGTTTAAACTATCATTTTTTGATACAAACAGTTATATATTCATGTCAATATCTTTCAAATTCTAGTCAAAATCGGCGTCTTTGGGCATTTTAGTAACGAAAACCTTAATAAACTATTAGATTTCGACGTAAGGCAACCTTTCTGAGTCAAATAGTTGCCGATTTCGATAAAATCTTAGTCAGAATCTGCTTTTTCGCCTCTTATTGTACCCAAATCTACCTTAGAAATGCAGATATATACTTAAAACACCTTCTTTTGGGACAAATAATTGGTTTTCGCCCTTGATTTACGGAAGATTATAGCCAAAACATGCATTTTCATAACTTAGCGAACTGAAATCTACATTAAAACTGCAGATAACTACTTAAAAATTCACTTCCTTGAATTGATAATAGGTTTTTCTTTGTCATTTTAAACAGATTCCAGTCAAAATCGGCTTCTTCGACTCATATCGTACCTAAAACCGCATCAAAACTGCAAATATCAGTTTAAACTATCATTTTTTGATACAAACAGTTATATATTCATGTCAATATCTTTCAAATTCTAGTCAAAATCGGCGTCTTTGGGCATTTTAGTAACGAAAACCTTAATATACTATTAGATTTCGGCGTAAGGCAACCTTTCTGAGTCAAATAGTTGCCGATTTCGATAAAATCTTAGTCAGAATCTGCTTTTTCGCCTCTTATTGTACCCAAATCTACCTTAGAAATGCAGATATATACTTAAAACACCTTCTTTTGGGACAAATAATTGGTTTTCGCCCTTGATTTACGGAAGATTATAGCCAAATCATGCATTTTCATAACTTAGCGAACTGAAATCTACATTAAAACTGCAGATAACTACTTAAAAATTCACTTCCTTGAATTGATAATAGGTTTTTCTTTGTCATTTTAAACAGATTCCAGTCAAAATCGGCTTCTTCGATTCATATCGTATCTAAAACCGCATCAAAACTGCAAATATCAGTTTAAACTATCATTTTGTGATACAAACAGTTATATATTCACGTCAATATCTTTCAAATTCTAGTCAAAATCGGCGTCTTTGGGCATTTTAGTAACGAAAACAATAATAAACTATTAGATTTCGACGTAAGGCAATCTTTCTGAATCAAATAGTTGCCGATTTTGATAAAATCTTAGTCAGAATCTGCTTTTTCGCCTCTTATTGTACCCAAATCTACCTTAGAAATGCAGATATATACTTAAAACACCTTCTTTTGGGACAAATAATTGGTTTTCGCCCTTGATTTACGGAAGATTATAGCCAAATCATGCATTTTCATAACTTAGCGAACTGAAATATACATTAAAACTGCAGATAACTACTTAAAAATTCACTTCTTTGAATTGATAATAGGTTTTTCTTTGTCAATTTAAACAGATTCCAGTCAAAATCGGCTTCTTCGACTCATATCGTAAATAAAACCGCATCAAAACTGCAAATATCATTTTAAACTATCATTTTTTGATACAAACAGTTATATATTCATGTCAATATCTTTCAAATTCTAGTCAACATCGGCGTCTTTGGGCATTTTAGTAACAAAAACCTAAATAAACTATTAGATTTCGACGTAAGGCAACCTTTCTGAGTCAAATAGTTGCCGATTTCGAAAAATCTTAGTCAGAATCTGCTTTTTCGCCTCTTATTGTACCCAAATCTACCTTAGAAATGCAGATATATACTTAAAACACCTTCTTTTGGGACAAATAATTGGTTTTCGCCCTTGATTTACGGAAGATTATAGCCAAAACATGCATTTTCATAACTTAGCGAACTGAAATCTACATTAAAACTGCAGATAACTACTTAAAAATTCACTTCCTTGAATTGATAATAGGTTTTTCTTTGTCATTTTAAACAGATTCCAGTCAAAATCGGCTTCTTCGACTCATATCGTATCTAAAACCGCATCAAAACTGCAAATATCAGTTTAAACTATCATTTTTTGATACAAACAGTTATATATTCATGTCAATATCTTTCAAATTCTAATCAAAATCGGCGTCTTTGTGCATTTTAGTAACGAAAACCTTAATAAACTATTAGATTTCGACGTAAGGCAACCTTTCTGAGTCAAATAGTTGCCGATTTCGATAAAATCTTAGTCAGAATCTGCTTTTTCGCCTCTTATTGTACCCAAATCTACCTTAGAAATGCAGATATATACTTAAAACACCTTCTTTTGGGACAAATAATTGGTTTTCGCCCTTGATTTACGGAAGATTATAGCCAAAACATGCATTTTCATAACTTAGCGAACTGAAATCTACATTAAAACTGCAGATAACTACTTAAAAATTCAGTTCCTTGAATTGATAATAGGTTTTTCTTTGTCATTTTAAACAGATTCCAGTCAAAATCGGCTTCGTCGATTCATATCGTATCTAAAACCGCATCAAAACTGCAAATATCAGTTTAAACTATCATTTTTTGATACAAACAGTTATATATTCATGTCAATATCTTTCAAATTCTAGTCAAAATCGGCGTCTTTGGGCATTTTAGTAACGAAAACCTTAATAAACTATTAGATTTCGACGTAAGGCAACCTTTCTGAGTCAAATAGTTGCCGATTTCGATAAAATCTTAGTCAGAATCTGCTTTTTCGCCTCTTATTGTACCCAAATCTACCTTAGAAATGCAGATATATACTTAAAACACCTTCTTTTGGGACAAATAATTGGTTTTCGCCCTTGATTTACGGAAGATTATAGCCAAAACATGCATTTTCATAACTTAGCGAACTGAAATCTACATTAAAACTGCAGATAACTACTTAAAAATTCACTTCCTTGAATTGATAATAGGTTTTTCTTTGTCATTTTAAACAGATTCCAGTCAAAATCGGCTTCTTCGACTCATATCGTACCTAAAACCGCATCAAAACTGCAAATATCAGTTTAAACTATCATTTTTTGATACAAACAGTTATATATTCATGTCAATATCTTTCAAATTCTAGTCAAAATCGGCGTCTTTGTGCATTTTAGTAACGAAAACCTTAATAAACTATTAGATTTCGACGTAAGGCAACCTTTCTGAGTCAAATAGTTGCCGATTTCGATAAAATCTTATTCAGAATCTGCTTTTTCGCCTCTTATTGTACCCAAATCTTCCTTAGAAATGCAGATATATACTTAAAACACCTTCTTTTGGGACAAATAATTGGTTTTCGCCCTTGATTTACGGAAGATTATAGCCAAATCATGCATTTTCATAACTTAGCGAACTGAAATCTACATTAAAACTGCAGATAACTACTTAAAAATTAACTTCCTTGAATTGATAATAGGTTTTTCTTTGTCATTTTAAACAGATTCCAGTCAAAATCGGCTTCTTCGATTCATATCGTATCTAAAACCGCATCAAAACTGCAAATATCAGTTTAAACTATCATTTTGTGATACAAACAGTTATATATTCATGTCAATATCTTTCAAATTCTAGTCAAAATCGGCGTCTTTGGGCATTTTAGTAACGAAAACAATAATAAACTATTAGATTTCGACGTAAGGCAACCTTTCTGAATCGAATAGTTGCCGATTTTGATAAAATCTTAGTCAGAATCTGCTTTTTCGCCTCTTATTGTACCCAAATCTACCTTAGAAATGCAGATATATACTTAAAACACCTTCTTTTGGGACAAATAATTGGTTTTCGCCCTTGATTTACGGAAGATTATAGCCAAAACATGCATTTTCATAACTTAGCGAACTGAAATCTACATTAAAACTGCAGATAACTACTTAAAAATTCACTTCCTTGAATTGATAATAGGTTTTTCTTTGTCATTTTAAACAGATTCCAGTCAAAATCGGCTTCTTCGACTCATATCGTACCTAAAACCGCATGAAAACTGCAAATATCAGTTTAAACTATCGTTTTTTGATACAAACAGTTATATATTCATGTCAATATCTTTCAAATTCTAGTCAAAATCGGCGTCTTTGATAATTTTAGTAACGAAAACCTTAATAAACTATTAGATTTCGACGTAAGGCAACCTTTCTGAGTCAAATAGTTGCCGATTTCGATAAAATCTTAGTCAGAATCTGCTTTTTCGCCTCTTATTGTACCCAAATCTACCTTAGAAATGCAGATATATACTTAGAACACCTTCTTTTGGGACAAATAATTGGTTTTCGCCCTTGATTTACGGAAGATTATAGCCAAATCATGCATTTTCATAACTTAGCGAACTGAAATCTACATTAAAACTGCAGATAACTACTTAAAAATTCACTTCCTTGAATTGATAATAGGTTTTTCTTTGTCATATTAAACAGATTCCAGTCAAAATCGGCTTCTTCGACTCATATCGTACCTAAAACCGCATCAAAACTGCAAATATCAGTTTAAACTATCATTTTTTGATACAAACAGTTATATATTCATGTCAATATCTTTCAAATTCTAGTCAAAATCGGCGTCTTTGGGCATTTTAGTAACGAAAACCTTAATAAACTATTAGATTTCGACGTAAGGCAACCTTTCTGAGTCAAATAGTTGCCGATTTCGATAAAATCTTAGTCAGAATCTGCTTTTTCGCCTCTTATTGTACCCAAATCTACCTTAGAAATGCAGATATATACTTAAAACACCTTCTTTTGGGACAAATAATTGGTTTTCGCCCTTGATTTACGGAAGATTATTGCCAAATCATGCATTTTCATAACTTAGCGAACTGAAATCTACATTAAAACTGCAGATAACTACTTAAAAATTCACTTCCTTGAATTGATAATAGGTTTTTCTTTGTCATTTTAAACAGATTCCAGTCAAAATCGGCTTCTTCGATTCATATCGTATCTAAAACCGCATCAAAACTGCAAATATCAGTTTAAACTATCATTTTTTGATACAAACAGTTATATATTCATGTCAATATCTTTCAAATTCTAGTCAAAATCGGCGTCTTTGGGCATTTTAGTAACGAAAACAATAATAAACTATTAGATTTCGACGTAAGGCAACCTTTCTGAATCAAATAGTTGCCGATTTTGATAAAATCTTAGTCAGAATCTGCTTTTTCGCCTCTTATTGTACCCAAATCTACCTTAGAAATGCAGATATATACTTAAAACACCTTCTTTTGGGACAAATAATTGGTTTTCGCCCTTGATTTACGGAAGATTATAGCCAAAACATGCATTTTCATAACTTAGCGAACTGAAATCTACATTAAAACTGCAGATAGCTACTTAAAAATTCACTTCCTTGAATTGAAAATAGGTTTTTCTTTGTCATTTTAAACAGATTCCAGTCAAAATCGGCTTCTTCGATTCATATAGTATCTAAAACCGCATCAAAACTGCAAATATCAGTTTAAACTATCATTTTTTGATACAAACAGTTATATATTCATGTCAATATCTTTCAAATTCTAGTCAAAATCGGCGTCTTTGGGCATTTTAGTAACGAAAACAATAATAAACTATTAGATTTCGACGTAAGGCAACCTTTCTGAGTCAAATAGTTGCCGATTTTGATAAAATCTTAGTCAGAATCTGCTTTTTCGCCTCTTATTGTACCCAAATCTACCTTAGAAATGCAGATATGTACTTAAAACACCTTCTTTTGGGACAAATAATTGGTTTTCGCCCTTGATTTACGGAAGATTATAGCCAAAACATGCATTTTCATAACTTAGCGATCTGAAAACTACAATAAAACTGTAGATAACTACTTAAAAATTCACTTCCTTGAATTGATAATAGGTTTTTCTTTGTCATTTTAAACAGATTCCAGTCAAAATCGTCTTCTTCGATTCATATCGTATCTAAAACCGCATCAAAACTGCAAATATCAGTTTAAACTATCATTTTTTGATACAAACAGTTATATATTCATGTCAATATCTTTCAAATTCTAGTCAAAATCGGCGTCTTTGGGCATTTTAGTAACGAAAACCTTAATAAACTATTAGATTTCGACGTAAGGCAACCTTTCTGAGTCAAATAGTTGCCGATTTCGATAAAATCTTAGTCAGAATCTGCTTTTTCGCCTCTTATTGTACCCAAATCTACCTTAGAAATGCAGATATATACTTAAAACACATTCTTTTGGGACAAATAATTGGTTTTCGCCCTTGATTTATGGAAGATTATAGCCAAAACATGCATTTTCATAACTTAGCGAACTGAAATCTACATTAAAACTGAAGATAACTACTTAAAAATTCACTTCCTTGAATTGATAATAGGTTTTTCTTTGTCATTTTAAACAGATTCCAGTCAAAATCGGCTTCTTCGATTCATATCGTATCTAAAACCTCATCAAAACTGCAAATATCAGTTTAAACTATCATTTTTTGATACAAACAGTTATATATTCATGTCAATATCTTTCAAATTCTAGTCAAAATCGGCGTCTTTGGGCATTTTAGTAACGAAAACCTTAATAAACTATTAGATTTCGACGTAAGGCAACCTTTCTGAGTCAAATAGTTGCCGATTTCGATAAAATCTTAGTCAGAATCTGCTTTTTCGCCTCTTATTGTACCCAAATCTACCTTAGAAATGCAGATATATACTTAAAACACCTTCTTTTGGGACAAATAATTGGTTTTCGCCCTTGATTTACGGAAGATTATAGCCAAAACATGCATTTTCATAACTTAGCGAACTGAAATCTACATTAAAACTGCAGATAACTACTTAAAAATTCACTTCCTTGAATTGATAATAGGTTTTTCTTTGTCATTTTAAACAGATTCCAGTCAAAATCGGCTTCTTCGACTCATATCGTACCTAAAACCGCATCAAAACTGCAAATATCAGTTTAAACTATCGTTTTTTGATACAAACAGTTATATATTCATGTCTTTGATCATTTTAGTAACGAAAACCTTAATAAACTATTAGATTTCGACGTAAGGCAACCTTTCTGAGTCAAATAGTTGCCGATTTCGATAAAATCTTAGTCAGAATCTGCTTTTTCGCCTCTTATTGTACCCAAATCTACCTTAGAAATGCAGATATATACTTAAAACACCTTCTTTTGGGACAAATAATTGGTTTTCGCCCTTGATTTACGGAAGATTATAGCCAAAACATGCATTTTCATAACTTAGCGAACTGAAATCTACATTAAAACTGCAGATAACTACTTAAAAATTCACTTCCTTGAATTGATAATAGGTTTTTCTTTGTCATTTTAAACAGATTCCAGTCAAGATCGGCTTCTTCGATTCATATCGTATCTAAAACCGCATCAAAACTGCAAATATCAGTTTAAACTATCATTTTTTGATACAAACAGTTATATATTCATGTCAATATCTTTCAAATTCTAGTCAAAATCGGCGTCTTTGGGCATTTTAGTAACGAAAACCTTAATAAACTATTAGATTTCGACGTAAGGCAACCTTTCTGAGTCAAATAGTTGCCGATTTTGATAAAATCTTAGTCAGAATCTGCTTTTTCGCCTCTTATTGTACCCAAATCTACCTTAGAAATACAGATATATACTTAAAACACCTTCTTTTGGGACAAATAATTGGTTTTCGCCCTTGATTTACGGAAGATTATAGCCAAAACATGCATTTTCATAACTTAGCGAACTGAAACCTACATTAAAACTGCAGATAACTACTTAAAAATTCACTTCCTTGAATTGATAATAGGTTTTTCTTTGTCATTTTAAACAGATTCCAGTCAAAATCGGCTTCTTCGATTCATATCGTATCTAAAACCGCATCAAAACTGCAAATATCAGTTTAAACTTTCATTTTTTGATACAAACAGTTATATATTCATGTCAATATCTTTCAAATTCTAGTCAAAATCGGCGTCTTTGGGCATTTTAGTGACGAAAACCTTAATAAACTATTAGATTTCGACGTAAGGCAACCTTTCTGAGTCAAATAGTTGCCGATTTCGATAAAATCTTAGTCAGAATCTGCTTTTTCGCCTCTTATTGTACCCAAATCTACCTTAGAAATGCAGATATATACTTAAAACACCTTCTTTTGGGACAAATAATTGGTTTTCGCCCTTGATTTACGGAAGATTATAGCCAAAACATGCATTTTCATAACTTAGCGAACTGAAATCTACATTAAAACTGCAGATAACTACTTAAAAATTCACTTCCTTGAATTGATAATAGGTTTTTCTTTGTCATTTTAAACAGATTCCAGTCAAAATCGGCTTCTCCGATTCATATCGTATCTAAAACCGCATCAAAACTGCAAATATCAGTTTAAACTATCATTTTTTGATACAAACAGTTATATATTCATGTCAATATCTTTCAAATTCTAGTCAAAATCGGCGTCTTTGGGCATTTTAGTAACGAAAACCTTAATAAACTATTAGATTTCGACGTAAGGCAAGCTTTCTGAGTCAAATAGTTGCCGATTTCGATAAAATCTTAGTCAGAATCTGCTTTTTCGCCTCTTATTGTACCCAAATCTACCTTAGAAATGCAGATATATACTTAAAACACCTTCTTTTGGGACAAATAATTGGTTTTCGAGCTTGATTTATGGAAGATTATAGCCAAAACATGCATTTTCATAACTTAGCGAACTGAAATCTACATTAAAACTGCAGATAACTACTTAAAAATTCACTTCCTTGAATTGATAATAGGTTTTTCTTTGTCATTTTAAACAGATTCCAGTCAAAATCGGCTTCTTCGACTCATATCGTGCTTAAAACCGCATCAAAACTGCAAATATCAGTTTAAACTATCATTTTTTGATACAAACAGTTATATATTCATGTCAATATCTTTCAAATTCTAGTCAAAATCGGCGTCTTTGGGCATTTTAGTAACGAAAACCTTAATAAACTATTAGATTTCGACGTAAGGCAACCTTTCTGAGTCAAATAGTTGCCGATTTCGATAAAACTGCAGATAACTACTTAAAAATTCACTTCCTTGAATTGATAATAGGTTTTTCTTTGTCATTTTAAACAGATTCCAGTCAAAATCGGCTTCTTCGATTCATATCGTATCTAAAACCGCATCAAAACTGCAAATATCAGTTTAAACTATCATTTTTTGATACAAACAGTTATATATTCATGTCAATATCTTTCAAATTGTAGTCAAAATCGGCGTCTTTGGGCATTTTAGTAACGAAAACCTTAATAAACTATTAGATTTCGACGTAAGGCAACCTTTCTGAGTCAAATAGTTGCCGATTTCGATAAAATCTTAGTCAGAATCTGCTTTTTCGCCTCTTATTGTACCCAAATCTAACTTAGAAATGCAGATATATACTTAAAACACCTTCTTTTGGGACAAATAATTGGTTTTCGCAATTGATTTACGGAAGATTATAGCCACAACATGCATTTTCATAACTTAGCGAACTGAAATCTATATTAAAACTACAGATAACTACTTAAAAATTCACTTCCTTGAATTGATAATAGGTTTTTCTTTGTCATTTTAAACAGATTCCAGTCAAAATCGGCTTCTTCGATTCATATCCTATCTAAAACCGCATCAAAACTGCAAATATCAGTTTAAACTATCATTTTTTGATACAAACAGTTATATATTCATGTCAATATCTTTCAAATTCTAGTCAAAATCGGCGTCTTTGGGCATTTTAGTAACGAAAACCTTGATAAACTATTATATTTCGATGTAAGGCAAATTTTCTTTCATAACTTAGCGAACTGAAATCTACATTTAAACTGCAGATAACTACTTAAAAATTCACTTCCTTCAATTGATAATAGGTTTTTCTTTGTCATTTTAAACAGATTCCAGTCAAAATCGGCTTCTTCGATTCATATCGTATCTAAAACCGCATCAAAACTGCAAATATCAGTTTAAACTATCATTTTTTGATACAAGCAGTTATATATTCATGTCAATATCTTTCAAATTCTAGTCAAAATCGGCGTCTTTGGGCATTTTAGTAACGAAAACCTTAATAAACTATTAGATTTCGACGTAAGGCAACCTTTCTGAGTCAAATAGTTGCCGATTTCGATAAAATCTTAGTCAGAATCTGCTTTTTCGCCTCTTATTGTACCCAAATCTACCTTAGAAATGCAGATATATACTTAAAACACCTTCTTTTGGGACAAATAATTGGTTTTCGCCCTTGATTTACGGAAGATTATAGCCAAATCATGCATTTTCATAACTTAGCGAACTGAAATCTACATTAAAACTGCAGATAACTACTTAAAAATTCACTTCCTTGAATTGATAATAGGTTTTTCTTTGTCATTTTAAACAGATTCCAGTCAAAATCGGCTTCTTCGATTCATATCGTATCTAAAACCGCATCAAAACTGCAAATATCAGTTTCAACTATCATTTTGTGATACAAACAGTTATATATTCATGTCAATATCTTTCAAATTCTAGTCAAAATCGGCGTCTTTGGGCATTTTAGTAACGAAAACCTTAATAAACTATTAGATTTCGACGTAAGGCAACCTTTCTGAGTCAAATAGTTGCCGATTTTGATAAAATCTTAGTCAGAATCTGCTTTTTCGCCTCTTATTGTACCCAAATCTACCTTAGAAATGCAGATATATACTTAAAACACCTTCTTTTGGGACAAATAATTGGTTTTCGCCCTTGATTTACGGAAGATTATAGCCAAAACATTCATTTTCATAACTTAGCGAACTGAAATCTACATTAAAACTGCAGATAACTACTTAAAAATTCACTTCCTTGAATTGATAATAGGTTTTTCTTTGTCATTTTAAACAGATTCCAGTCAAAATCGGCTTCTCCGATTCATATCGTATCTAAAACCGCATCAAAACTGCAAATATCAGTTTAAACTATCATTTTTTGATACAAACAGTTATATATTCATGTCAATATCTTTCAAATTCTAGTCAAAATCGGCGTCTTTGGGCATTTTAGTAACGAAAACCTTAATAAACTATTAGATTTCGACGTAAGGCAACCTTTCTGAGTCAAATAGTTGCCGATTTCGATAAAATCTTAGTTAGAATCTGCTTTTTCGCCTCTCATTGTACCCAAATCTACCTTAGAAATGCAGATATATACTTAAAACACCTTCTTTTGGGACAAATAATTGGTTTTTGCCCTTGATTTACGGAAGATTATAGCCAAAACATGCATTTTCATAACTTAGCGAACTGAAATCTACATTAAAACTGCAGATAACTACTTAAAAATTCACTTCCTTGAATTGATAATAGGTTTTTCTTTGTCATTTTAAACAGATTCCAGTCAAAATCGGCTTCTTCGATTCATATCGTATCTAAAACCGCATCAAAACTGCAAATATCAGTTTAAACTATCATTTTTTGATACAAACAGTTATATATTCATGTCAATTTCTTTCAAATTCTAGTCAAAATCGGCGTCTTTGGGCATTTTAGTAACGAAAACCTTAATAAACTATTAGATTTCGACGTAAGGCAACCTTTCTGAGTCAAATAGTTGCCGATTTTGATAAAATCTTAGTCAGAATCTGCTTTTTCGCCTCTTATTGTACCCAAATCTACCTTAGAAATGCAGATATATACTTAAAACACCTTCTTTTGGGACAAATAATTGGTTTTCGCCCTTGATTTACGGAAGATTATAGCCAAAACATGCATTTTCATAACTTAGCGAACAGAAATCTACATTAAAACTGCAGATAACTACTTAAAAATTCACTTCCTTGAATTGATAATAGCTTTTTCTTTGTCATTTTAAACAGATTCCAGTCAAAATCGGCTTCTTCGATTCATATCGTATCTAAAACCGCATCAAAACTGCAAATATCAGTTTAAACTATCATTTTTTGATACAAAGAGTTATATATTCATGTCAATATCTTTCAAATTCTAGTCAAAATCGGAGTCTTTGGGCATTTTAGTAACGAAAACCTTAATAAACTATTAGATTTCGACGTAAGGCAACCTTTCTGAGACAAATAGTTACCGATTTCGCTAAAATCTTAGTCAGAATCTGCTTTTTCGCCTCTTATTGTACCCAAATCTACCTTAGAAATGCAGATATATACTTAAAACACCTTCTTTTGGGACAAACAATTGGTTTTCGCCCTTGATTTAAGGAAGATTATAGCCAAAACATGCATTTTCATAACTTAGCGAACTGAAATCTACATTAAAACTGAAGATAACTACTTAAAAATTCACTTCCTTGAATTAATAATAGGTTTTTCTTTGTCATTTTAAACAGATTCCAGTCAAAATCGGCTTCTTCGATTCATATCGTATCTAAAACCTCATCAAAACTGCAAATATCAGTTTAAACTATCATTTTTTGATACAAACAGTTATATATTCATGTCAATATCTTTCAAATTCTAGTCAAAATCGGCGTCTTTGGGCATTTTAGTAACGAAAACCTTAATAAACTATTAGATTTCGACGTAAGGCAACCTTTCTGAGTCAAATAGTTGCCGATTTCGATAAAATCTTAGTCAGAATCTGCTTTTTCGCCTCTTATTGTACCCAAATCTACCTTAGAAATGCAGATATATACTTAAAACACCTTCTTTTGGGACAAATAATTGGTTTTCGCCCTTGATTTACGGAAGATTATAGCCAAAACATGCATTTTCATAACTTAGCGAACTGAAATCTACATTAAAACTGCAGATAACTACTTAAAAATTCACTTCCTTGAATTGATAATAGGTTTTTCTTTGTCATTTTAAACAGATTCCAGTCAAAATCGGCTTCTTCGACTCATATCGTACCTAAAACCGCATCAAAACTGCAAATATCAGTTTAAACTATCGTTTTTTGATACAAACAGTTATATATTCATGTCAATATCTTTCAAATTCTAGTCAAAATCGGCGTCTTTGATCATTTTAGTAACGAAAACCTTAATAAACTATTAGATTTCGACGTAAGGCAACCTTTCTGAGTCAAATAGTTGCCGATTTCGATAAAATCTTAGTCAGAATCTGCTTTTTCGCCTCTTATTGTACCCAAATCTACCTTAGAAATGCAGATATATACTTAAAACACCTTCTTTTGGGACAAATAATTGGTTTTCGCCCTTGATTTACGGAAGATTATAGCCAAATCATGCATTTTCATAACTTAGCGAACTGAAATCTACATTAAAACTGCAGATAACTACTTAAAAATTCACTTCCTTGAATTGATAATAGGTTTTTCTTTGTCATTTTAAACAGATTCCAGTCAAAATCGGCTTCTTCGATTCATATCGTATCTAAAACCGCATCAAAACTGCAAATATCAGTTTCAACTATCATTTTGTGATACAAACAGTTATATATTCATGTCAATATCTTTCAAATTCTAGTCAAAATCGGCGTCTTTGGGCATTTTAGTAACGAAAACAATAATAAACTATTAGATTTCGACGTAAGGCAACCTTTCTGAGTCAAATAGTTGCCGATTTTGATAAAATCTTAGTCAGAATCTGCTTTTTCGCCTCTTATTGTACCCAAATCTACCTTAGAAATGCAGATATATACTTAAAACACCTTCTTTTGGGACAAATAATTGGTTTTCGCCCTTGATTTACGGAAGATTATAGCCAAAACATGCATTTTCATAACTTAGCGAACTGAAATCTACATTAAAACTGCAGATAACTACTTAAAAATTCACTTCCTTGAATTGATAATAGGTTTTTCTTTGTCATTTTAAACAGATTCCAGTCAAGATCGGCTTCTTCGATTCATATCGTATCTAAAACCGCATCAAAACTGCAAATATCAGTTTAAACTATCATTTTTTGATACAAACAGTTATATATTCATGTCAATATCTTTCAAATTCTAGTCAAAATCGGCGTCTTTGGGCATTTTGGTAACGAAAACCTTAATAAACTATTAGATTTCGACGTAAGGCAACCTTTCTGAGTCAAATAGTTGCCGATTTTGATAAAATCTTAGTCAGAATCTGCTTTTTCGCCTCTTATTGTACCCAAATCTACCTTAGAAATGCAGATATATACTTAAAACACCTTCTTTTGGGACAAATAATTGGTTTTCGCCCTTGATTTACGGAAGATTATAGCCAAAACATTCATTTTCATAACTTAGCGAACTGAAATCTACATTAAAACTGCAGATAACTACTTAAAAATTCACTTCCTTGAATTGATAATAGGTTTTTCTTTGTCATTTTAAACAGATTCCAGTCAAAATCGGCTTCTCCGATTCATATCGTATCTAAAACCGCATCAAAACTGCAAATATCAGTTTAAACTATCATTTTTTGATACAAACAGTTATATATTCATGTCAATATCTTTCAAATTCTAGTCAAAATCGGCGTCTTTGGGCATTTTAGTAACGAAAACCTTAATAAACTATTAGATTTCGACGTAAGGCAACCTTTCTGAGTCAAATAGTTGCCGATTTCGATAAAATCTTAGTTAGAATCTGCTTTTTCGCCTCTCATTGTACCCAAATCTACCTTAGAAATGCAGATATATACTTAAAACACCTTCTTTTGGGACAAATAATTGGTTTTCGCCCTTGATTTACGGAAGATTATAGCCAAAACATGCATTTTCATAACTTAGCGAACTGAAATCTACATTAAAACTGCAGATAACTACTTAAAAATTCACTTCCTTGAATTGATAATAGGTTTTTCTTTGTCATTTTAAACAGATTCCAGTCAAAATCGGCTTCTTCGATTCATATCGTATCTAAAACCGCATCAAAACTGCAAATATCAGTTTAAACTATCATTTTTTGATACAAACAGTTATATATTCATGTCAATTTCTTTCAAATTCTAGTCAAAATCGGCGTCTTTGGGCATTTTAGTAACGAAAACCTTAATAAACTATTAGATTTCGACGTAAGGCAACCTTTCTGAGTCAAATAGTTGCCGATTTTGATAAAATCTTAGTCAGAATCTGCTTTTTCGCCTCTTATTGTACCCAAATCTACCTTAGAAATGCAGATATATACTTAAAACACCTTCTTTTGGGACAAATAATTGGTTTTCGCCCTTGATTTACGGAAGATTATAGCCAAAACATGCATTTTCATAACTTAGCGAACAGAAATCTACATTAAAACTGCAGATAACTACTTAAAAATTCACTTCCTTGAATTGATAATAGCTTTTTCTTTGTCATTTTAAACAGATTCCAGTCAAAATCGGCTTCTTCGATTCATATCGTATCTAAAACCGCATCAAAACTGCAAATATCAGTTTAAACTATCATTTTTTGATACAAAGAGTTATATATTCATGTCAATATCTTTCAAATTCTAGTCAAAATCGGAGTCTTTGGGCATTTTAGTAACGAAAACCTTAATAAACTATTAGATTTCGACGTAAGGCAACCTTTCTGAGACAAATAGTTACCGATTTCGCTAAAATCTTAGTCAGAATCTGCTTTTTCGCCTCTTATTGTACCCAAATCTACCTTAGAAATGCAGATATATACTTAAAACACCTTCTTTTGGGACAAACAATTGGTTTTCGCCCTTGATTTAAGGAAGATTATAGCCAAAACATGCATTTTCATAACTTAGCGAACTGAAATCTACATTAAAACTGCAGATAGCTACTTAAAAATTCACTTCCTTGAATTGATAATAGGTTTTTCTTTGTCATTTTAAACAGATTCTAGTCAAAATCGGCTTCTTCGATTCATATCGTATCTAAAACCGCATCAAAACTGCAAATATCAGTTTAAACTATCATTTTTTGATACAAACAGTTATATATTCATGTCAATATCTTTCAAATTCTAGTCAAAATCGGCGTCTTTGGGCATTTTAGTAACGAAAACCTTAATAAACTATTAGATTTCGACGTAAGGCAACCTTTCTGAGTCAAATAGTTGCCGATTTCGATAAAATCTTAGTCAGAATCTGCTTTTTCGCCTCTTATTGTACCCAAATCTACCTTAGAAATGCAGATATATACTTAAAACACTTTCTTTTGGGACAAATAATTGGTTTTCGCCCTTGATTTACGGAAGATTATAGCCAAAACATGCATTTTCATAACTTAGCGAACTGAAATCTACATTAAAACTGCAGATAACTACTTAAAAATTCACTTCCTTGAATTGATAATAGGTTTTTCTTTGTCATTTTAAACAGATTCCAGTCAAAATCGGCTTCTTCGATTCATATCGTATCTAAAACCGCATCAAAACTGCAAATATCAGTTTAAACTATCATTTTTTGATACAAACAGTTATATATTCATGTCAATATCTTTCAAATTGTAGTCAAAATCGGCGTCTTTGGGCATTTTAGTAACGAAAACCTTAATAAACTATTAGATTTCGACGTAAGGCAACCTTTCTGAGTCAAATAGTTGCCGATTTCGATAAAATCTTAGTCAGAATCTGCTTTTTCGCCTCTTATTGTACCCAAATCTAACTTAGAAATGCAGATATATACTTAAAACACCTTCTTTTGGGACAAATAATTGGTTTTCGCAATTGATTTACGGAAGATTATAGCCACAACATGCATTTTCATAACTTAGCGAACTGAAATCTATATTAAAACTACAGATAACTACTTAAAAATTCACTTCCTTGAATTGATAATAGGTTTTTCTTTGTCATTTTAAACAGATTCCAGTCAAAATCGGCTTCTTCGATTCATATCCTATCTAAAACCGCATCAAAACTGCAAATATCAGTTTAAACTATCATTTTTTGATACAAACAGTTATATATTCATGTCAATATCTTTCAAATTCTAGTCAAAATCGGCGTCTTTGGGCATTTTAGTAACGAAAACCTTGATAAACTATTATATTTCGATGTAAGGCAAATTTTCTTTCATAACTTAGCGAACTGAAATCTACATTTAAACTGCAGATAACTACTTAAAAATTCACTTCCTTCAATTGATAATAGGTTTTTCTTTGTCATTTTAAACAGATTCCAGTCAAAATCGGCTTCTTCGATTCATATCGTATCTAAAACCGCATCAAAACTGCAAATATCAGTTTAAACTATCATTTTTTGATACAAGCAGTTATATATTCATGTCAATATCTTTCAAATTCTAGTCAAAATCGGCGTCTTTGGGCATTTTAGTAACGAAAACCTTAATAAACTATTAGATTTCGACGTAAGGCAACCTTTCTGAGTCAAATAGTTGCCGATTTCGATAAAATCTTAGTCAGAATCTGCTTTTTCGCCTCTTATTGTACCCAAATCTACCTTAGAAATGCAGATATATACTTAAAACACCTTCTTTTGGGACAAATAATTGGTTTTCGTCCTTGATTTACGGAAGATTATAGCCAAAACATGCATTTTCATAACTTAGCGAACTGAAATCTACATTAAAACTGAAGATAACTACTTAAAAATTCACTTCCTTGAATTGATAATAGGTTTTTCTTTGTCATTTTAAACAGATTCCAGTCAAAATCGGCTTCTTCGATTCATATCGTATCTAAAACCTCATCAAAACTGCAAATATCAGTTTAAACTATCATTTTTTGATACAAACAGTTATATATTCATGTCAATATCTTTCAAATTCTAGTCAAAATCGGCGTCTTTGGGCATTTTAGTAACGAAAACCTTAATAAACTATTAGATTTCGACGTAAGGCAACCTTTCTGAGTCAAATAGTTGCCGATTTCGATAAAATCTTAGTCAGAATCTGCTTTTTCGCCTCTTATTGTACCCAAATCTACCTTAGAAATGCAGATATATACTTAAAACACCTTCTTTTGGGACAAATAATTGGTTTTCGCCCTTGATTTACGGAAGATTATAGCCAAAACATGCATTTTCATAACTTAGCGAACTGAAATCTACATTAAAACTGCAGATAACTACTTAAAAATTCACTTCCTTGAATTGATAATAGGTTTTTCTTTGTCATTTTAAACAGATTCCAGTCAAAATCGGCTTCTTCGACTCATATCGTACCTAAAACCGCATCAAAACTGCAAATATCAGTTTAAACTATCGTTTTTTGATACAAACAGTTATATATTCATGTCAATATCTTTCAAATTCTAGTCAAAATCGGCGTCTTTGATCATTTTAGTAACGAAAACCTTAATAAACTATTAGATTTCGACGTAAGGCAACCTTTCTGAGTCAAATAGTTGCCGATTTCGATAAAATCTTAGTCAGAATCTGCTTTTTCGCCTCTTATTGTACCCAAATCTACCTTAGAAATGCAGATATATACTTAAAACACCTTCTTTTGGGACAAATAATTGGTTTTCGCCCTTGATTTACGGAAGATTATAGCCAAATCATGCATTTTCATAACTTAGCGAACTGAAATCTACATTAAAACTGCAGATAACTACTTAAAAATTCACTTCCTTGAATTGATAATAGGTTTTTCTTTGTCATTTTAAACAGATTCCAGTCAAAATCGGCTTCTTCGATTCATATCGTATCTAAAACCGCATCAAAACTGCAAATATCAGTTTCAACTATCATTTTGTGATACAAACAGTTATATATTCATGTCAATATCTTTCAAATTCTAGTCAAAATCGGCGTCTTTGGGCATTTTAGTAACGAAAACAATAATAAACTATTAGATTTCGACGTAAGGCAACCTTTCTGAGTCAAATAGTTGCCGATTTTGATAAAATCTTAGTCAGAATCTGCTTTTTCGCCTCCTATTGTACCCAAATCTACCTTAGAAATGCAGATATATACTTAAAACACCTTCTTTTGGGACAAATAATTGGTTTTCGCCCTTGATTTACGGAAGATTATAGCCAAAACATGCATTTTCATAACTTAGCGAACAGAAATCTACATTAAAACTGCAGATAACTACTTAAAAATTCACTTCCTTGAATTGATAATAGGTTTTTCTTTGTCATTTTAAACAGATTCCAGTCAAGATCGGCTTCTTCGATTCATATCGTATCTAAAACCGCATCAAAACTGCAAATATCAGTTTAAACTATCATTTTTTGATACAAAGAGTTATATATTCATGTCAATATCTTTCAAATTCTAGTCAAAATCGGCGTCTTTGGGCATTTTAGTAACGAAAACCTTAATAAACTATTAGATTTCGACGTAAGGCAACCTTTCTGAGACAAATAGTTGCCGATTTCGCTAAAATCTTAGTCAGATTCTGCTTTTTCGCCTCTTATTGTACCCAAATCTACCTTAGAAATGCAGATATATACTTAAAACACCTTCTTTTGGGACAAACAATTGGTTTTCGCCCTTGATTTACGGAAGATTATAGCCAAAACATGCATTTTCATAACTTAGCGAACTGAAATCTACATTAAAACTGCAGATAGCTACTTAAAAATTCACTTCCTTGAATTGATAATAGGTTTTTCTTTGTCATTTTAAACAGATTCTAGTCAAAATCGGCTTCTTCGATTCATATCGTATCTAAAACCGCATCAAAACTGCAAATATCAGTTTAAACTATCATTTTTTGATACAAACAGTTATATATTCATGTCAATATCTTTCAAATTCTAGTCAAAATCGGCGTCTTTGGGCATTTTAGTAACGAAAACCTTAATAAACTATTAGATTTCGACGTAAGGCAACCTTTCTGAGTCAAATAGTTGCCGATTTCGATAAAATCTTAGTCAGAATCTGCTTTTTCGCCTCTTATTGTACCCAAATCTACCTTAGAAATGCAGATATATACTTAAAACACTTTCTTTTGGGACAAATAATTGGTTTTCGCCCTTGATTTACGGAAGATTATAGCCAAAACATGCATTTTCATAACTTAGCGAACTGAAATCTACATTAAAACTGCAGATAACTACTTAAAAATTCACTTCCTTGAATTGATAATAGGTTTTTCTTTGTCATTTTAAACAGATTCCAGTCAAAATCGGCTTCTTCGATTCATATCGTATCTAAAACCGCATCAAAACTGCAAATATCAGTTTAAACTATCATTTTTTGATACAAACAGTTATATATTCATGTCAATATCTTTCAAATTCTAGTCAAAATCGGCGTCTTTGGGCATTTTAGTAACGAAAACCTTAATAAACTATTAGATTTCGACGTAAGGCAACCTTTCTGAGTCAAATAGTTGCCGATTTCGATAAAATCTTAGTCAGAATCTGCTTTTTCCCCTCTTATTGTACCCAAATCTACCTTAGAAATGCAGATATATACCTAAAACACCTTCTTTTGGGACAAATAATTGGTTTTCGCCCTTGATTTACGGAAGATTATAGCCAAAACATGCATTTTCATAACTTAGCGAACTGAAATCTACATTAAAACTGCAGATAACTACTTAAAAATTCACTTCCTTGAATTGATAATAGGTTTTTCTTTGTCATTTTAAACAGATTCCAGTCAAAATCGGCTTCTTCGACTCATATCGTACCTAAAACCGCATCAAAACTGCAAATATCAGTTTAAACTATCATTTTTTAAAACAAACAGTTATATATTCATGTCAATATCTTTCAAATCCTAGTCAAAATCGGCGTCTTTGGGCATTTTAGTAACGAAAACCTTAATAAACTATTAGATTTCGACGTAAGGCAACCTTTCTGAGTCAAATAGTTGCCGATTTCGATAAAATCTTAGTCAGAATCTGCTTTTTCGAATCTTATTGTACCCAAATCTACCTTAGAAATGCAGATATATACTTAAAACACCTTCTTTTGGGACAAATAATTGGTTTTCGCCCTTGATTTACGGAAGATTATAGCCAAAACATGCATTTTCATAACTTAGCGAACTGAAATCTACATTAAAACTGCAGATAACTACTTAAAAATTCACTTCCTTGAATTGATAATAGGTTTTTCTTTGTCATTTTAAACAGATTCCAGTCAAAATCGGCTTCTTCGACTCATATCGTACCTAAAACCGCATCAAAACTGCAAATATCATTTTAAACTATCATTTTTTGATACAAACAGTTATATATTCATGTCAATATCTTTCAAATTCTAGTCAAAATCGGCGTCTTTGGTCATTTTAGTAACGAAAACCTTAATAAACTATTAGATTTCGACGTAAGGCAACCTTTCTGAGTCAAATAGTTGCCGATTTCGATAAAATCTTAGTCAGAATCTGCTTTTTCGCCTCTTATTGTACCCAAATCTACCTTAGAAATGCAGATATATACTTAAAACACCTTCTTTTGAGACAAATAATTGGTTTTCGCCCTTGATTTACGGAAGATTATAGCCAAATCATGCATTTTCATAACTTAGCGAACTGAAATCTACATTAAAACTGCAGATAACTACTTAAAAATTCACTTCCTTGAATTGATAATAGGTTTTTCTTTGTCATTTTAAACAGATTCCATTCAAAATCGGCTTCTTCGATTCATATCGTATCTAAAACCGCATCAAAACTGCAAATATCAGTTTAAACTATCATTTTGTGATACAAACAGTTATATATTCATGTCAATATCTTTCAAATTCTAGTCAAAATCGGCGTCTTTGGGCATTTTAGTAACGAAAACCATAATAAACTATTAGATTTCGACGTAAGGCAACCTTTCTGAATCAAATAGTTGCCGATTTTGATAAAATCTTAGTCAGAATCTGCTTTTTCGCCTCTTATTGTACCCAAATCTACTTTAGAAATGCAGATATATACTTAAAACACCTTCTTTTGGGACAAATAATTGGTTTTCGCCCTTGATTTACGGAAGATTATAGCCAAAACATGCATTTTCATAACTTAGCGAACTGAAATCTACATTAAAACTGCAGATAGCAGTAGTTATTCTAACGCGGGACTGTGACGATTCAAGGTCACCGATGGCATTTTCCATCAGCAGTGTACCAAAGCCAGTTCTTCGTAAGGGGGGTCATGTAAAAGAAGTAAAGGTCACGCCGAAGAAGTGGAAACTGTCACCATTAGGGTGTAGACAGGTGTACGGGGACCCCTGGGGGTGGGTAAGGTAATTACACCTGTGTCGAGGTGTGACGTCATAGTGCCTTTTTGGCGCCTCCCCTTGGGGAAAAAGTGGTGTCACTGATTAAAAACATTTTATGACGTCATAGTCGCTAGTGCCTTTTTGGCAATTGCACCCCGGTAAAAAAAGGGGTTCGTAGAAAAAATAAATTTCGTAGTGCCTTTTCGACACTACGGGGGGTGTGGGGGTGCGGGGGTGAGAAATTTTTGAGAGCCGAAAAAAGCGACCGCCGCCGCCGCCGCCGCCGATGTCTCGCGCGGGCGGGATTCGAACAGCGAACCTTCGGAGATAAACGCCGCCGCCGACGCGCGCGCTGTTCCCCTAGCGTAACTGGGGGCCGGCACGTTATCGCGTCGTCGTCGTGTATGCGCGCTGGTCGATATAATTAAATAAGTGTGCACCGATAAAATTGATGATTTATTTAAGACATTTACATTGATAAGTTTGAATAGAAAACAAATTAATATCTAAAAAGGTTGTCGAGGTGAATGCAATTAAATAAATGTGCACCGATAAAATTGATGATTTATTTAAAACATTTACATTGATAAGTTTGAATAGAAAACAAAATAATATCTAAAAAGGTTGTCGAGGTGAATACAATTAAATAAATGTGCACCGATAAAATTGATGATTTATTGAAAACATTTACAAAGTATTGACATCCGATATAAATTTGCTAAACACCACAACGTATTTCTTCTTCTTCTTCTTCTATAGGGTATGTTCTAAATCCTTGTTTTTTTGGCCGCTGGTGGTGACGACGACGACGACGACGACGACGACGACGATGATGGAATAACTTCGTCGCAATATAAACTTATATTGTTCGAACGATTTGTTGATTGCGAACAATATTTTATATTACATATTGGATGATTTTTAATGGATTCTTCACAAAAGCAAAAAGATTTGTTACAGCTATTACAGTACTTGGTACCGTTATAGTAGTAGACTTTGGAGTTTTCCGAAACATCTTGTTTCACTTTTTTTTCGGTTGTTGTTGTTACGTAACGATCACTATTCATGGCTGCTGCTGCTTCGTACTTGACTAAACACTTTAACGCAAATTTTCAGTGACTCGACGTTAGAATGCTGTGAAAAAAAATTGTATTAAATTATGACTACAGAAAACAAATAATTTCTTACCTTTTAATAATGTCTTATTTAAAATTGTTGAGTTTTGCTGCTTATGAAATTGAATTAATTAAAACAAAAATGATAAATCAAGTGAGTTTTTGCTGCTTATGAAATTGTATTAATTAAAACAAGTGAATATTTTTTTAACATAAAATTTAATTTGTTTTATATCCCCAAGGCAATGTATCAGTAAATATATAATTAACCACTCTCTTATCATCGAACGGTGTTAAAACAATTTTCCTTTGGTTTACCGTAAAAACTTCATGGTTTTTACTACGAAACAGATGTTCGTTGGTATACATTTGAGTTTTATCAAACAGACAATTATAATAGTCTTCAAAAGTGATTGTTTTTAATGACGAACCGGTAATACCTTTGGCTTTTTTAATAGTTTCGACTTCTTTTTTGTTAGAAGATTTTTCTCGTTCTACATTTGAATAATATAATTTGATCGCGTACATTTTAGATTTTAATCCGATAAATTCGTGCATAATTCTACCGTTGTTTTCGTCTTTCATCAATCCCAAAACTTTTTTATTAGCCAAAGGAATATTATAAATGTTATCGGGAGGATAATCAGAAGTGTCAAATTTATGAATATCTTCTCGAATACATTTATAAATATCGTCAACGTAAAAATTATATATTAACGAATCTGTATCTGAATACAAGAGTTTTACATCATTGCCGAATTTTGGTATAATATAATGATAATGAAAATCGTATAAAAATGTTTTTGAAATTTCTAAAATACTAAAACCAGCGTAAATGGGTTTATTAAATTTAATATTCAATCTCTTCATTTCAATGATAACCATGTCATTGTCGAAAATTGTTAAGCTATGAAAATTTGGTTTTGAAATATAACTCTTTGCACCGTATCGTCCCGACCAACTTGTTACCAGTTTAACGTCTTTATATTTCCGAACGTTTTCCATAGTCTTGCCGAAAACGGCATTATTCATTAATTTAAAAAAAATTTTTTCGAATTCGTTTTTGCTTTGCTGCCTCAAGTGTGTGTTTAGGTCAATGTAGGTTTTCAACCACGGAGATTGGTTAAATTGTAATATTTTATGAATTTTTGTAACACGTAAACCTAACTGAAGAGCCTGTTTGAGATTTTTATAATGTATTACGTAGTTTTTTTTATCAAACAATGTTGTCAATAATTTCGGCTGTTTTGTTTGACCCGTTGGTGGAATCAAACGTTCCGGACATAGAGGTAGATCTTTGTGGATATCGTGAAGTATTGTAGGATATTCTATATCTACTTCAAGAAGATACCCAACGTCAGAATCGTCCGACGTGTTTATGATAGAATAAAATGCGTTATTATCGATCCATTGGAACCCACCCGTCGGTAGTGGTAGTCTCATTGCCGTTCCATATAGGTTATTTACATCGAAATACATTAAATATGATGAAGGAATGTCTGGACTATAATCGTTTTCCATGTATTTATTGTTAGCCTTACCGTATCGGTTACTGCATTGTGAAATTCCACCGCGTATTCCTTTTTCGATCATCATTAATTGATCGATGTCCGTAATTAATTCTAGTTGAACATTTGAAATGAGAAGACATGCATCGTATGCCAGACCCGGTGCCGTGTAATATTTCAAACATTCCAAGCCATACGTTTTTTGACATACATTTCTGAAATTTTCGAAAACGTCCGTCAATAATAGTACGTCTGTTTTCAAATACAATTCCATATATTCGCGTAAATTTTGAATTTTGAATGTTGTCCAAATATTTTTGGCATGCTCGTAATCTTTTATCGTAATACCGGATTTTCTAAGTTTACTATAGAAATTTTCAATCGGGGGCAATTCGACGTCGTTCAATTTTTCCCAATCATCTAGATATTCATACGGAAAGACTCCCTTTTTCTGTAACAACTGAAATTCTTCGAGATTTTCGCAAAAGCTTCTAGTAATGTTTTTTTCGCTAGGGTCTAAATAAGAACTTAACTTATCCAAACTACTAGCCATAAATCTGAATGAATCTAAAAATCGAAAATTAACGCTCGTGTTTTCGATATATTTTGTAAACGATATATATTTTTCTTTGTTACGAGGTAGTAATATTACCGAACCGGGAATTTCAGTTGCCAAGTTTTTAATAAAAAAGTGTAGATCGTATCCTAAGTTATGAAATACCACGGGTATCATATGATCGTCCTTGTAATTAAGATTGCAAGAAGAATGAGCAACTCCTCGATATTTTCCCGTGAAATGACAATGATCTTTTACTCTTAAATCATTTTCGGTAAATGGTTTTGAACAAATGTGACATGTGGTTGATGTATAAAATGATTCTTTTTCATGTTCAGTCAAAGGTGTCATTGAAACAGCATTGTTAAATATAGGATTTAATTGTAGGGCCAGTTCTTGTAATTGTCGACAAAACCAGCTCATACAATCTTTACCCGTATACAAGTTAAATTTGGAAAGATTATTATCGTAACTGCACAACAGATAATAAGAAATACTACAAGGAATATGTTTTTGATATTTTTTAATGTTTCCCGTCGCAGCGGAATCTTCGTATTTTTGTAAAATACACTCGATATCCGCGTAAATAACAAACGGTACTTTTTCTTTATTTTTAAAATGCGAAAATGTTACGTGTTTCTCTTGTTCAGTTGGGAGCGTAATTTTGGTTTTATTTAATTTTCTGCAACTAAATATGTGTTTATTTAAAGTTTGTTGTGAATAAAAATGATTTAAGCACCTATCGCAATAAAATCTGCTATGAGTCGAATCTCCGCTTTGTTTCGATAATAACCGTGATAAACTTCTAATTAATGCGAAATGAAAAACTGTCTCAAAATTGTTAATGTGATTAGAGAGATTATTGTTGTCGACGTCGTCGTCGTCGTCGTCGTCGTCGTAATCATTGGTTATATCGGTGGGAAGCATCAATAAATTAACCGTTCTTAAATAAGAGAATTGACTTAAACACGCCGGTACAATTTCCCGCTTTTCTAATGAGAAAACGTTTATGGAAATATTATTCATTTCTTCAAACTTTTTTATGTCTTTTAATTTGATTGGAAATTCAATGCCATCGTATTTTAAAACTTCACTGAAATGAGGATATGAATAGGTAATACGCGGATTTTGATTTGTACGACAAGGATGTAGCGCGGCAACGATAGACCAAAGAAAACAATATTCATCGTTATTTTGAATATTAAGAACAGCTTTTTTATTAATAATAAATTTTGGCATCGATACATAAGTTGAAAGACCGATATTTATCGGTGTATAATTATTTATGTTAACTTTTAATTGTAGAATCCGGTGAAGAGCCCAACCAGAATCCCTCTCTTGAAAATCCTCTAATTTTGTTAATATATTATTTTTAATATAATTACTATAAAATTCTTTCAAATCGGTATTATGATCGATGACGCGATTTTTGGTGGAAAAATGTTTTACATCGGTTTCGCCTGTTTGTGGTTTTACAAAATCTGCAAGAAATATTACGTTAACTTTAATTAGGGACTCCCGAAGGACTTTTTTTATTTGACAAGAGAATGATCTAAACGCCTTGCTAAAAAATATTATAGGATCTTTAATATCTAAATTAACTATTGCTCCCGTTTTAATACGATTTTTAAAACAAGACTCGTTATCAACCCAAATTAATTTTGCATTATTTTTTTTAACTGTTTTATGATGTTTGAATTGTTCTTTAAAATTTTTTAAAAGACTTAAATTTGATTCTATTTTTGCCACCGCTTTTCTGTCTGTCGACGATGACGATACACTTTTTAAATATTTTTTCAAAATTAAATTGTTTCTGTTCAGAAATTTTATCCACTTGCAATATTCATGTTTTGTTTTAATTAACTCACCAACTTCTTTAATTTTCAGCAGCGTTTTTTCACTCAACTCACTGATTTCAGACATTTTTACTTATACGCAGCAGACTTTTTTGTCTATTCTAATAGACGCGTATGTGATAAATAATATCACTTTGTAGAATTTTACCGCTTTTATCGGATAGCGGGGTTAGGGTCAAAACTATTATGTTTTGCGCAATTGATAAATATAACGTAATCGCTTTTAATATTATGAATGCACTGTGTTATTATCGTGCTGACGAAGTGGAAATTTTAGGATAGATAATAATTAAAAAAAATAAATGCATATAAATATATCGAACTCTACGACAAGGAATCATTGTACACAACGACTATGGACACTCCGTCAACATTAATTTTTGAGTCAACGGATCCCGCCAGACTTTCCAACAAGATGCTGGCGGTATTTTTAAAAAATTTATTCAGGTAAGTCTGTCACCTTCATTGTTTTGTTTTCCATAATTTACTAAAAATCTATCAAATTATCATAGCTATGGGAGGAAAGAAGTGAAGATTGTGAACAAGAGAGTTCACTTGTATTTGAAATATTCACCGAAGAATGAAACGGTTCAGGGAAAATTAAAAAATCTTCCCGTCCGATACCTGAGAGTGGCGGCCGATGACGAGGAAGAATTACAATTGTTATTGAAGGGGATGCGTGAATTCTCGGACGTCAATTTTTATGCGGCTGCCATAGAGGAGGACGAACCGGTACCGGCTAAAAAATTCAAGCCGGCTTCGGAAGAAGAGAAAATAAAAATTCTGGAAAACAGAATTTTAAAATCAGCCACCACTACGACGATGACGACGACTACCACCACTCCCAGTACCAGCAAAGTTGAAGATTTTTGCTTCGTTTTAGACGACGACGCGGAAGAGTTTGAAAGTCAAAAATTTAGTGTAGTTAGTAAATAAAAATATTAAAAAATATTCGAGTTATAACTTGTTTAATTTTTTCCATCACATGATAAAAATAATATTAATTGTTCTTATGGTTAAAGTTAATAAAACAACAAGTTTACTACGTTCTCTTCATAATCTGAATCAATTTCATCTATAATTGATTGTTTCATTTCACTCGGTGAATCGTAATTACTAATAGGAGTCGAATTAAATGATAACTGTCTAGGCCATATTTTTCGTTTCTTTTGAATTACTGATAGCGGTAAAGTTTGTTCTTCTGCTGCGGCGGCGGCGGCGGGCTCCTCCACTTTTACGGGAGAATGATACTTTGGAGTAGTTTGTGTTACATCACTTACTAGAGTCGTCTTCGTCGTCGTGGTTGCTGGCGTTGTTGTTCTTGTTGAATTTTGCAAAGAAGACTCGATATTTTTCAATCGTTTTGTAATAGGCTTAAACATTGTCTCTTGCATCATTTCACCACGTTTTAATTCTTCAAGTTTTTTTCTTATATCCTTACGTTTAGAAATTAATCGTTTTTAGTTAGTTAGTAAATAAAAATAATAAAAAAATATTCGAGTTATAACTTGTTTAATTTTTCCATCACATGATAAAAATCATTTTAATTGTTCTTATGGTTAAAGTTAATAAAACAACAAGTTCATTTTTTAAGATAATTTTTATTAATATACCAATTTCTCAGCAATAGTACATTTTCTTTGGCACAATTAGAGAAATTATAAAAGTGATTATTACAATGAAAATTATACTGGTTATTTTCTCTTAAACTTTTAAAATTTGGACATCCAATGTCATGTAAATCGACAATATCAATATCATTGTAATAAAGCAGTGATTTTAAATAGTTTACCTTACAACTGCCTTTAACATAGATATAGTTATTTTGTACAATGTTTCTAATAAAACTAACTATACTTTCTTGAGGTAGACAGGTCTCATCTTCTTTTTCATCCCAGGATAGTCCGTGGACACGATTCGTGGTCTTCAAAAGATGGTTTCTAATTTCACCTGTGAACCAGTTATACGGACAAGGTGTTTTCACCATTCTATGAAACACTTCTCCACTGGACACGTTTATAATTGCGATTTCTCTAACGATATAATCGCTCTGTTTATACTGAAATCCTTGAACGTCGAGGATAAACATTTTTTAAATGTTCTACGAGCACTACTAATTTGCAACTGAATCTTCCTCAAACCTACGCAACATTATTTATATCTATCCAACTATTGTGTTTGTTATCAAACCCCAACCACTTTACAAACACTTTATCGCGTTTCCTTTTGAGAATTTTTTCAACTAGATAAACGTCTGGAAACTTCACTTTTTGCAATTGTTCGTTGTAAAATCCACCGAGAATATTTTGATTATTTTCATCTTTTAATAAATACGTAGTGGGATTGGTTAGTTGAACTTTATCTACCGTAAAAATTTCCGTTGACCAATTTGGTTGGTATTTTTTATCGAAAACACCTCGCCTCTTCGATATTCGTACGCGATCGCCAATCTTAAATTTGGAATTAAGATTTGTCATTTTTATTCGATTAAACACCGTTTCCATTAGATTTTTTTCGTGCTTTTTTATAACATCGGCCGGTTTCATTTTAATTACGCTGTGATGTGTATTATTGTAGTTTCTAACAATTTCCGATAATATGTCGATCCGTTTATAGTTTCCTCGTAGACTAAACTCTTTCCACATTATATTTTTTATGGTACGGTTCACTCTTTCCACTATAGCGGCCTTTTTCTCGCTAAATACATTATAATGATTGATATGATATTTTTTCATTAAATTTTGAAAGTCTTTGTTAAAAAATTCAGCTCCAGCGTCAGTTTGTAAATTTTTTGGTTTTTTGGTGGACTTTAAAATTGTTTCCATAGCTCTCGTCACTTCCGCTCCCGACTTATTTTTTACAGGTAGCGCCCAAACAAATTTAGAAAAACAATTTATTACAATTAGTATGTATTTGTATCCACGATTCTGTTTTGCGTACGGAATCATTTCGATAAGGTCAGCTTGAAACAGATCATATAAAGATTTAATTATAGTTTTTCTACGTTTAAAGTTTAGACGAGCAGGTTTATGAAGTTCCTCGACAACTTGTCGCTTGGCATCCGTAATAAATTTCGACGGCTTCATTCTATAATATCGGCTTCGCGCAATTCTTCAATTAGCGAATTTATCTCATTTAAGTGACCCGTATGACCTGCAGACTGTGACGATACGAGTAGACGCAATCGATCGACTAATTCATTTGGATCGTCCCAATAAATGTAATCTTTTTTATTGGGTGTCACTTCCATTGTTGTCATTAAACCCTTTCCCCCAGTTGTTGTTGTTGGTGCAATAATATTTTTATATTTTTTCAGCTTACTTCCGTCAATTTGAGCATTGGGTTTATAATGTCTTTTGTGAGCGTTCGTTTTGTATACAATTTGTTTATAATTTTCCCTGTCTTGTTCGTTAAATAAACTATTGTTAGGATACTTTTTAAATAACAATTCGTATAAACCTTGAGTACCTCTGTACCGTTTACCTTGAACATAAATATCTGATCCTTGAATATCTACATGTGAGTTACCAATAAAAAATTTTTCAGTACTTTTATCCATTCTAACGCCATACTTGTGTTACATCACTTACTAGGGTCGTCTTCGTCGTCGTGGTTGCTGGCGTTGTTGTTCTTGTTGAATTTTGCAAAGAAAACTCGATATTTTTCAATCGTTTTGTAATAGGCTTAAACATTGTCTCTTGCATCATTTCACCACGTTTTAATTCTTCAAGTTTTTTTCTTATATCCTTACGTTTAGAAATTAATCGTTTTTTCAAAACTTTATCATTTTGTTGACTGATCATAGCGCTCGATATCACCGTCTATAGCAAGTTACATTCTGAATGTAGAACCACTAGTGAATAACCTTTATAGGAACAGCTCTCTCTGATCAGGCGTAAACAACTTTTGATCGGGGACCTAAACAGCTCCTGAACAGGTCTAAAACAGCTCTTGATCAGGTCTAAACAGCTTCTGAACAGGTCTGAACAGCTCCTGAACAGGTCGAAACAGCTTCCGCCGCCGCCGCCGCGATCAAATGTTTTCCTATATCGACCTCCTTGATTAATATCGCAGTCTTTAAATACAGTTAGGAAACTAAACGCTTCGTTCCAGCATAAAGCACACATTTCTTTAAAACGTTCAAAAGTCATATCGGTACCGATATGATCGTTGTATATGTGTTTCAAATTTAAATCGTCTTGTTTGAAAATTACGAGACAATTAGCATTGTCTCTTATAAGATGTTTAGGTATTTTAGCATACGTTTGACATAAATAAAACGAATCAATTTTATTATGTCGTCCCATACTAAAGTATTCGCGTATGACATCTTGGTTGTCGCACGCTACATCGTCGAAAATGAAAATACTGTTCGGTTTAGCCTCCGACGGATGCATAATGCTTTCACCGGCGTTAAATGTAAAATATCGAATACCTTTTATTGATTTCAGCAGTTGATCCAGGTAAATATATTTTGGTTGGTTCAAAGATCGCGAATAAATGTATACGTTTTCAAATTTTACACCGTTCTCCTGTTCGATTAAATTAATCATCACGTTAGTTTTACCGCAATTCGAAGGACCCACGATAATACATCTTATTGTTGCGGGAAACAATTTACCATGCCTCTTGTAAGATTTTTCGTGAAACGTATTATTTTCAATATCTAATGTAGTACTTTGTTTAATAAGTTTCATAATGTGATTGTTTTCTAAAACACCGTACTATTCATAATGATATAAAATAGATGACTTACAAACTTTTTATATTAGTTTGTACTAACAAAACGAACACACACGATCGTCAGCATGAAATGTTACGCATCAGGTAACGGTTTATTAAATACGGTAATCAACAAATTGCCTTTTGAAATGCATATTCCGGGGTATAATTGGTGCGGTCCCGGTACAAAAGTTGAAAAACGTCTCGCTAAAAACGATTCCGGCATAAACGGTTTGGACAATGCATGCAAACAACACGATATCGCCTATTCAACGGAAAGTGATTTAAACAAACGTCACGAGGCAGATAAAGTATTAGCTTCCAAGGCTTTAGCGAGATTTAAAGCTAAAAATTCCGGGTGGAAGGAGAAAATTGCCGCTTTAGGAGTAACGGCGGCAATGAAAACAAAATTAAAACTCGGAATGGGCATTCCAAATACAGACCGCGGCGGTGGTGGTTACTATTACCGTTCCAGGAGATTAATTCAAACTTGTTTAAAAAAACTACAAAAAACTAAAAAAAGTTTATACGAAATTGAGGATTCTTTAGCCAAGATGATAAATCAGAAAGAGAAAAAGAATATTTGCAGCCAAAAGAAGAAAAAGAAGACACAGCAGCGAGAAGAAAACAACAAATCGAAACCACAGACATATGAAGATAAGAAAGATTTTGATATCGCAGACGATTATCCATTAGATAGAGTTCGACCTAAAAGCATTCTAAATGATGATGAAGATAATGAAATTTCAAAAAAGAAACCTCGTATCGTATTAGTTCATAATCGGAAAAGAAAAGCTGCCACGATTGATAGAAATGAAATAAAAAGGACAAAAAGATTAAACGTAGAAGATAATGAGAAAAACATAGAAATGGATGATTCTATCAAAAATATCGAATATTCATAATAGAAAATGAAAATTAAAAGTAAGTATACACACCACCTAAAAACTTCAAATTATAAATAGTGAATAAAGATGGAAAACACTTTCAGTACTAATTAGAAGTTGTAATCGGTACAATGGTCAGAAGAAAAAACACTAATCCAAGAAAACGTAAAACAAGTGCGATACAACGACGACGGCGACGAGAGAAAAAAATTGGCTTTACAAATGCTACTAAACGAATTAAAAAACACGTTATTAAACAAAAACCTAGTACTTATGGTGATGCAATTCGTGTCGCATTAAAGGCGGCTCAGAGTTTAAAAAATAAAAACAAACCTAATCGTATCGTACCGATACCAAAAACGGGTGGTGTTTTACCGCTCATTCCGATATTTGCTGGACTTTCGGCGATCGGTGCTCTTTCCGGTGGAGCTGCGGGTATCGCGAAAGCTGTAAACGATGCGAAATCGGCAACGAAACAATTGCATGAATCGCAACGCCACAACAAAACCATGGAAGCGATCGCAATGGGTAAAGGCATATACTTAAAACCGTATAAAACAGGAATGGGACTTTTTCTTAAGCCATATAACCGTTAACAAATAAATAGTAAACTTAGTACCGGCGTCGCAATTGCAGTACAAATTAATAAAATGAATAAGAAGCAAATACCTAACGATTATCCGTTAACGAATATTCAGTTGGAAAAGTATGCTAAAAAGTTGTTGAAAATACCTTGGTTTAGGGGTGTTTTTATGAGAGATAATCTGCCCAGAAAAATAAGAAAAAATGAACGAGGTATAATCAACTTGGACAGTAGAAGCGGAACCGGAACCCACTGGACATGTTACAAAAAACAGGGACCTAATATCATGTATTTTGACAGTTATGGAAATCTACCTCCGCCACTGGAAGCATTGACATATTTCAATTAGAATGCACCGTGCAATATACGATACAATTACGATGTTTATCAAAAATTTAATACCGTGAATTGTGGTCAGCTATGTTTACATTTTCTTTCCGAATAAATTATTTATTATTAGCAAACTGTTATTCATTAATCCGATAACCTTTGTACAGATCGGTCGGTATGTATACGTTTACATTATCTGGTAAAGACTCGATACTTTCGACTAAAATATATCCTCCCATAGTTTTGGACGATTCAAAAAGTTATGCGATCGGATTGATCGACTTTGTTACTTTCAACACAATTCCCAATGTAGACAATTCCAACAATAAATTTTATATCGGAAGTCAAGTTATTGCCGTACCCGAAGGTAGTTATGAAATTAACGACATTGAAAAGTTTATAATGGAGAAGATTACGGAGAAAAACGAAACATTGAAAAAAGAAAAACAAAATAAACAACAAAAAACAAATGTGATTGAAAAGGAATTGTCGATGAATGACGAAATCGTTTTATTTATGAGGGCCAATCTTAATACACTAAAATACGAAATCAAATCCAACGAGATGATACATTTTGAAAAAGGCGATTCGATTGCAAAATTGTTGGGATTCAAAAATAGAAAACTGTCTGCCAATCAATTACACATATCCGAATTTCCGATAAATATTTCGAAAGTAAATTCTGTTTGTGTAGAATGTAATTTGATAAAGAATTCTTATAATAATAATAACTCAGTACATATACTACACATGTTTTATCCTAGTGTGCCGAGCGGATTTCGTATAATCGAAAAAGTGTCAAATGTTATATATTTACCTATAAATTCTAATTACATTGACGAAATTATCCTTAAAATGGTGGATCAAGACGGTAATTTGATTAATTTTCAAAGAGAAACGATAACAGTAAGAATACATTTAAAGGAAGTGGTGTCATAAAAAATGGTGCTCCTCTATAACCTCAACATTCCAAATGGCGTTTTCACGTCGTCGAATATAAAAGAAAATACGGATCTACATAGAGTTAATCATAGTCGATCGTTGAAACCGTTAACAGTCGAAAATTCCGAATTTCTTCGCTATCTGGGATTAACATTGAAGGGAAAAAACAAAAAGAAAAACGGCGTGTAAATTCCTCCTAAATAAAACATTAACAATCCGTTCGGGTATACGAAGACCTATTGTCTTTTGCAAGTGTTTTGGAAGTTACTACAACCAGAAGAAGAAGAAGAAGAAGAACAAAGAAGATGAGTTTTAATATTCTGAACGTAGGTGAACAAGCATTTATGGACAATTTTATTATTAATTACGAGTTACATAGCTACACTCCATACGCAAATACGACATTAAATAATACGGATGAAATACGGATTCCTATACAGGCTCAAGACGTTTACACTTTACCGACCAATAGTTACATGTATTTCGAAGGACGAATTGTCGACAGCGAAAAAAAAGTAAGCACGACTCTTAAACCGATCAATAATTTTATAGCGTTTCTTTTCGATGAAATTCGTTATGAAATTGGAGGGATCGTTATAGACAGGGTTAGAAATCCTGGAATTACAACTACTCTCAAAGGATTGGCATCTTTCACAAAAAATGAATGTGATCGATACGAACATGCCGGTTGGAATCACTTGCAAAATCCCGAAATAACAAACAAAGATGGATATTTCAATGTAAACGTTCCTCTTAAAAATTTAATGGGATTTTTTGAAGATTTCAAAAAAATTCTAATCAATATGAGACAAGAATTGGTTTTAATTCGAAGCTCCAACGATAATAACGCCGTCATATCTACGAAAGAAAACGAAAAACCGCTAATACAAGTAGCAGATGTGGAAAAGCTACGACTTCTCAAGTATATAGAGAAAGGACGAGAATTAGAATTGGCTTTTAGAAGTTGGGAATTGCACGAATATCCATTGTTACAGGAAACGACTAAACACACGTGGAACGTTAAAGCCACAAATCAACTTGAAAAACCTCGATTTGTTTTAGTTGCTTTTCAAACTCTTCGAAAAAATAATGTTTCTAAAAATATGTCCAATTTTGACCATTGTAATTTAAGTAATATAAAATTGTATTTGAATTCAGAAACATATCCATATGATAACGTTAATTTAAATTTTACTAAAAATTATATCGCCATTTTATATGAAATGTACACACAATTTCAACAATTTTACTATTATAAGCAAATAAGCGAACCCTGTTTAACATTTAAGACGTTTTACAGTTGGCGCCTTTCATTGTAATAGATTGTAGTAGACAAAATGAAAGTTTAAAATCTGGTTCCGTAGATATTCGGCTGGAATTTGAAACTTCTCAGAATATTCCCGCAAACACAACCGCCTATTGTCTTATCATACATGATCGTTTAATAAAATACAATCCCCTCTCTAGCACTGTCAGAATTATTTAATTTTGTACTAATTTTTTGTATAGTTATTTGCAAATTAAAATAGTTTAACATGATGGTGATCTTTTATTTGCGCATGCTCTTATTAAAACTGTATAAAATGTATCAAACGTTGCAAATATTATTCATTGTGTAATTTATTGTTAATCTGTCAAGTTTAAACAAAAAACATGTTTCAAACAAAAATAATTTCTAGTCTGATTGTGACTTTGAATTTCATCGATTTTGTCGTCGTGCATACTCCAATCAAAGCAAACTCAATTTTGGAGAAAGTCTACGTTGAAAATTACACTTTTCCAATTGAACGAGGAACATTCTACCTATACGAAAAATCCAAAGAAAACATAACTTTGAAGCAGTGTCCGGCATTCTATTTTGACGGTGCTTTTCAAGTAGGAACGCAAATTCGAAATTCGTTTAATAAAACTATAGGTACAGTAATTGGTCAACATTTGAATTATTATCCGATATTTCCGAGAGAAAATACGATCATGTATTGTGGAAGATACGGCTTGGAAAATCTAATTGGAAATAAATCTATAATTGTTGAAAATTATGAATTTACATTAGATGATTTTAAAAAAAATTTTGTAGAACTATCTAGTCTAGATTATCAATGTTTTATTTATGCGTAAAATTATTTATATACTATTGAGAATTTAAATAAATATATTTATCGATGAATATGTTTTTATCTGCGCATCACCCAATCTCTGAAAAAAATAAGTGAAAAGTGCTACACCGTCAACTTATTCTAAATCTACGCAAATAGTGAAAAATTTAGCAAATTGTAATTTTAACATATTTACTTTGTATGTACAAAATATAATGATAATAAATAATATTTGATAACCTTTGACCATTTAAATGAGATATTTTTGTGTTGTTTATCTAATAAAATGTAAAATTTGCATTAAAGTGTTTAGTCAAGTACGAAGCAGCAGCAGCCATGAATAGTGATCGTTACGTAACAACAACAACCGAAAAAAAAGTGAAACAAGATGTTTCGGAAAACTCCAAAGTCTACTACTATAACGGTACCAAGTACTGTAATAGCTGTAACAAATCTTTTTGCTTTTGTGAAGAATCCATTAAAAATCATCCAATATGTAATATAAAATATTGTTCGCAATCAACAAATCGTTCGAACAATATAAGTTTATATTGCGACGAAGTTATTCCATCATCGTCGTCGTCGTCGTCGTCGTCGTCGTCGTCACCACCAGCGGCCAAAAAAACAAGGATTTAGAACATACCCTATAGAAGAAGAAGAAGAAGAAATACGTTGTGGTGTTTAGCAAATTTATATCGGATGTCCATACTTTGTAAATGTTTTCAATAAATCATCAATTTTATCGGTGCACATTTATTTAATTGTATTCACCTCGACAACCTTTTTAGATATTATTTTGCTTTCTATTCAAACTTATCAATGTAAATGTTTTAAATAAATCATCAATTTCATCGGTGCACATTTATTTAATTGCATTCACCCCGACAACCTTTTTAGATATTAATTTGTTTTCTATTCAAACTTATCAATGTAAATGTCTTAAATAAATCATCCATTTTATCGGTGCACACTTATTTAATTATATCGACCAGCGCGCATACACGACGACGACGCGATAACGTGCCGGCCCCCAGTTACGCTAGGGGAACAGCGCGCGCGTCGGCGGCGGCGTTTATCTCCGAAGGTTCGCGGTTCGAATCCCGCCCGCGCGAGACATCGGCGGCGGCGGCGGCGGCGGTCGCTTTTTTCGGCTCTCAAAAATTTCTCACCCCCGCACCCCCACATCCCCCGTAGTGTCGAAAAGGCACTACGAAATTTATTTTTTCTACGAACCCCTTTTTTTACCGGGGTGCAATTGCCAAAAAGGCACTAGCGACTACGACGTCATAAAATGTTTTTAATCAGTGACACCACTTTTTCCCCAAGGGGAGGCGCCAAAAAGGCACTATGACGTCACACCTCGACACAGGTCCTTACCTTACCTTACATTACCTTACCCACCCCCAGGGGTCCCCGTACACCTGTCTACACCCTAATGGTGACAGTTTCCACTTCTTCGGCGTGACCTTTACTTCTTTTACATGACCCCCCTTACGAAGAACTGGCTTTGGTACACTGCTGATGGAAAATGCCATCGGTGACCTTGAATCGTCACAGTCCCGCGTTAGAATAACTACTGATAGCTACTTAAAAATTCACTTCCTTGAATTGATAATAGGTTTTTCTTTGTCATTTTAAACAGATTCCAGTCAAAATCGGCTTCTTCGATTCATATCGTATCTAAAACCGCATCAAAACTTCAAATATCAGTTTAAACTATCATTTTTTGATACAAACAGTTATATATTCATGTCAATATCTTTCAAATTCTAGTCAAAATCGGCGTCTTTGGGCATTTTAGTAACGAAAACAATAATAAACTATTAGATTTCGACGTAAGGCAACCTTTCTGAGTCAAATAGTTGCCGATTTTGATAAAATCTTAGTCAGAATCTGCTTTTTCGCCTCTTATTGTACCCAAATCTACCTTAGAAATGCAGATATGTACTTAAAACACCTTCATTTGGGACAAATAATTGGTTTTCGCCCTTGATTTACGGAAGATTATAGCCAAAACATGCATTTTCATAACTTAGCGAACTGAAATCTACATTAAAACTGCAGATAGCTACTTAAAAATTCACTTCCTTGAATTGATAATAGGTTTTTCTTTGTCATTTTAAACAGATTCCAGTCAAAATCGGCTTCTTCGATTCATATCGTATCTAAAACCGCATCAAAACTGCAAATATCAGTTTAAACTATCATTTTTTGATACAAACAGTTATATATTCATGTCAATATCTTTCAAATTCTAGTCAAAATCGGCGTCTTTGGGCATTTTAGTAACGAAAACCTTAATAAACTATTAGATTTCGACGTAAGGCAACCTTTCTGAGTCAAATAGTTACCGATTTCGATAAAATCTTAGTCAGAACTGCTTTTTCGCCTCTTATTGTACCCAAATCTACCTTAGAAATGCAGATATATACTTAAAACACCTTCTTTTGGGACAAATAATTGGTTTTCGCCCTTGATTTACGGAAGATTATAGCCAAAACATGCATTTTCATAACTTAGCGAACAGAAATCTACATTAAAACTGCAGATAACTACTTAAAAATTCACTTCCTTGAATTGATAATAGCTTTTTCTTTGTCATTTTAAACAGATTCCAGTCAAAATCGGCTTCTTCGATTCATATCGTATCTAAAACCGCATCAAAACTGCAAATATCAGTTTAAACTATCATTTTTTGATACAAACAGTTATATATTCATGTCAATATCTTTCAAATTCTAGTCAAAATCGGCGTCTTTGGGCATTTTAGTAACGAAAACCTTAATAAACTATTAGATTTCGACGTAAGGCAACCTTTCTGAGACAAATAGTTGCCGATTTCGCTAAAATCTTAGTCAGAATCTGCTTTTTCGCCTCTTATTGTACCCAAATCTACCTTAGAAATGCAGATATATACTTAAAACACCTTCTTTTGGGACAAACAATTGGTTTTCGCCCTTGATTTACGGAAGATTATAGCCAAAACATGCATTTTCATAACTTAGCGAACTGAAATCTACATTAAAACTGCAGATAGCTACTTAAAAATTCACTTCCTTGAATTGATAATAGGTTTTTCTTTGTCATTTTAAACAGATTCTAGTCAAAATCGGCTTCTTCGATTCATATCGTATCTAAAACCGCATCAAAATTGCAAATATCAGTTTAAACTATCATTTTTTGATACAAACAGTTATATATTCATGTCAATATCTTTCAAATTCTAGTCAAAATCGGCGTCTTTGGGCATTTTAGTAACGAAAACCTTAATAAACTATTAGATTTCGACGTAAGGCAACCTTTCTGAGTCAAATAGTTGCCGATTTCGATAAAATCTTAGTCAGAATCTGCTTTTTCGCCTCTTATTGTACCCAAATCTACCTAAGAAATGCAGATATATACTTAAAACACTTTCTTTTGGGACAAATAATTGGTTTTCGCCCTTGATTTACGGAAGATTATAGCCAAAACATGCATTTTCATAACTTAGCGAACTGAAATCTACATTAAAACTGCAGATAACTACTTAAAAATTCACTTCCTTGAATTGATAATAGGTTTTTCTTTGTCATTTTAAACAGATTCCAGTCAAAATCGGCTTCTTCGATTCATATCGTATCTAAAACCGCATCAAAACTGCAAATATCAGTTTAAACTATCATTTTTTGATACAAACAGTTATATATTCATGTCAATATCTTTCAAATTCTAGTCAAAATCGGCGTCTTTGGGCATTTTAGTAACGAAAACCTTAATAAACTATTAGATTTCGACGTAAGGCAACCTTTCTGAGTCAAATAGTTGCCGATTTCGATAAAATCTTAGTCAGAATCTGCTTTTTCGCCTCTTATTGTACCCAAATCTACCTTAGAAATGCAGATATATACTTAAAACACCTCCTTTTGGGACAAATAATTGGTTTTCGCCCTTGATTTACGGAAGATTATAGCCAAAACATGCATTTTCATAACTTAGCGAACTGAAATCTACATTAAAACTGCAGATAACTACTTAAAAATTCACTTCCTTGAATTGATAATAGGTTTTTCTTTGTCATTTTAAACAGATTCCAGTCAAAATCGGTTTCTTCGATTCATATCGTATCTAAAACCGCATCAAAACTGCAAATATCAGTTTAAACTATCATTTTTTGATACAAACAGTTATATATTCATGTCAATATCTTTCAAATTCTAGTCAAAGTCGGCGTCTTTGGGCATTTTAGTAACGAAAACCTTAATAAACTATTAGATTTCGACGTAAGGCAACCTTTCTGAGTCAAATAGTTGCCGATTTCGATAAAATCTTAGTCAGAATCTGCTTTTTCGCCTCTTGTTTTACACAAATCTACCTTAGAAATGCAGATATATACTTAAAACACCTTCTTTTGGGACAAATAATTGGTTTTCGCCCTTGATTTACGGAAGATTATAGCCAAAACATGCATTTTCATAACTTAGCGAACTGAAATCTACATTAAAACTGCAGATAACTACTTAAAAATTCACTTCCTTGAATTGATAATAGGTTTTTCTTTGTCATTTTAAACAGATTCCAGTCAAAATCGGCTTCTTCGACTCATATCGTACCTAAAACCGCATCAAAACTGCAAATATCAGTTTAAACTATCATTTTTTAAAACAAACAGTTATATATTCATGTCAACATCTTTCAAATTCTAGTCAAAATCGGCGTCTTTGGGCATTTTAGTAACGAAAACCTTAATAAACTATTAGATTTCGACGTAAGGCAACCTTTCTGAGTCAAATAGTTGCCGATTTCGATAAAATCTTAGTCAGAATCTGCTTTTTCGCCTCTTATTGTACCCAAATCTACCTTAGAAATGCAGATATATACTTAAAACACCTTCTTTTGGGACAAATAATTGGTTTTCGCCCTTGATTTACGGAAGATTATAGCCAAAACATGCATTTTCATAACTTAGCGAACTGAAATCTACATTAAAACTGCAGATAACTACTTAAAAATTTACTTCTTTGAATTGATAATAGGTTTTTCTTTGTCATTTTAAACAGATTCCAGTCAAAATCGGCTTCTTCGACTCATATCGTACCTAAAACCGCATCAAAACTGCAAATATCATTTTAAACTATCATTTTTTGATACAAACAGTTATATATTCATGTCAATATCTTTCAAATTCTAGTCAACATCGGCGTCTTTGGGCATTTTAGTAACAAAAACCTAAATAAACTATTAGATTTCGACGTAAGGCAACCTTTCTGAGTCAAATAGTTGCCGATTTCGAAAAATCTTAGTCAGAATCTGCTTTTTCGCCTCTTATTGTACCCAAATCTACCTTAGAAATGCAGATATATACTTAAAACACCTTCTTTTGGGACAAATAATTGGTTTTCGCCCTTGATTTACGGAAGATTATAGCCAAAACATGCATTTTCATAACTTAGCGAACTGAAATCTACATTAAAACTGCAGATAACTACTTAAAAATTCACTTCCTTGAATTGATAATAGGTTTTTCTTTGTCATTTTAAACAGATTCCAGTCAAAATCGGCTTCTTCGACTCATATCGTACCTAAAACCGCATCAAAACTGCAAATATCAGTTTAAACTATCATTTTTTGATACAAACAGTTATATATTCATGTCAATATCTTTCAAATTCTAATCAAAATCGGCGTCTTTGGGCATTTTAGTAACGAAAACCTTAATAAACTATTAGATTTCGACGTAAGGCAACCTTTCTGAGTCAAATAGTTGCCGATTTCGATAAAATCTTAGTCAGAATCTGCTTTTTCGCCTCTTATTGTACCCAAATCTACCTTAGAAATGCAGATATATACTTAAAACACCTTCTTTTGGGACAAATAATTGGTTTTCGCCCTTGATTTACGGAAGATTATAGCCAAAACATGCATTTTCATAACTTAGCGAACTGAAATCTACATTGAAACTGCAGATAACTACTTAAAAATTCAGTTCCTTGAATTGATAATAGGTTTTTCTTTGTCATTTTAAACAGATTCCAGTCAAAATCGGCTTCGTCGATTCATATCGTATCTAAAACCGCATCAAAACTGCAAATATCAGTTTAAACTATCATTTTTTGATACAAACAGTTATATATTCATGTCAATATCTTTCAAATTCTAGTCAAAATCGGCGTCTTTGGGCATTTTAGTAACGAAAACCTTAATAAACTATTAGATTTCGACGTAAGGCAACCTTTCTGAGTCAAATAGTTGCCGATTTCGATAAAATCTTAGTCAGAATCTGCTTTTTCGCCTCTTATTGTACCCAAATCTACCTTAGAAATGCAGATATATACTTAAAACACCTTCTTTTGGGACAAATAATTGGTTTTCGCCCTTGATTTACGGAAGATTATAGCCAAAACATGCATTTTCATAACTTAGCGAACTGAAATCTACATTAAAACTGCAGATAACTACTTAAAAATTCACTTCCTTGAATTGATAATAGGTTTTTCTTTGTCATTTTAAACAGATTCCAGTCAAAATCGGCTTCTTCGACTCATATCGTACCTAAAACCGCATCAAAACTGCAAATATCAGTTTAAACTATCATTTTTTGATACAAACAGTTATATATTCATGTCAATATCTTTCAAATTCTAGTCAAAATCGGCGTCTTTGGGCATTTTAGTAACGAAAACCTTAATAAACTATTAGATTTCGACGTAAGGCAACCTTTCTGAGTCAAATAGTTGCCGATTTCGATAAAATCTTAGTCAGAATCGGCTTTTTCGCCTCTTATTGTACCCAAATCTACCTTAGAAATGCAGATATATACTTAAAACACCTTCTTTTGGGACAAATAATTGGTTTTCGCCCTTGATTTACGGAAGATTATAGCCAAATCATGCATTTTCATAACTTAGCGAACTGAAATCTACATTAAAACTGCAGATAACTACTTAAAAATTCACTTCCTTGAATTGATAATAGGTTTTTCTCTGTCATTTTAAACAGATTCCAGTCAAAATCGGCTTCTTCGATTCATATCGTATCTAAAACCGCATCAAAACTGCAAATATCAGTTTAAACTATCATTTTGTGATACAAACAGTTATATATTCATGTCAATATCTTTCAAATTCTAGTCAAAATCGGCGTCTTTGGGCATTTTAGTAACGAAAACAATAATAAACTATTAGATTTCGACGTAAGGCAACCTTTCTGAATCAAATAGTTGCCGATTTTGATAAAATCTTAGTCAGAATCTGCTTTTTCGCCTCTTATTGTACCCAAATCTACCTTAGAAATGCAGATATATACTTAAAACACCTTCTTTTGGGACAAATAATTGGTTTTCGCCCTTGATTTACGGAAGATTATAGCCAAATCATGCATTTTCATAACTTAGCGAACTGAAATATACATTAAAACTGCAGATAACTACTTAAAAATTCACTTCTTTGAATTGATAATAGGTTTTTCTTTGTCATTTTAAACAGATTCCAGTCAAAATCGGCTTCTTCGACTCATATCGTACCTAAAACCGCATCAAAACTGCAAATATCATTTTAAACTATCATTTTTTGATACAAACAGTTATATATTCATGTCAATATCTTTCAAATTCTAGTCAACATCGGCGTCTTTGGGCATTTTAGTAACAAAAACCTAAATAAACTATTAGATTTCGACGTAAGGCAACCTTTCTGAGTCAAATAGTTGCCGATTTCGAAAAATCTTAGTCAGAATCTGCTTTTTCGCCTCTTATTGTACCCAAATCTACCTTAGAAATGCAGATATATACTTAAAACACCTTCTTTTGGGACAAATAATTGGTTTTCGCCCTTGATTTACGGAAGATTATAGCCAAAACATGCATTTTCATAACTTAGCGAACTGAAATCTACATTAAAACTGCAGATAACTACTTAAAAATTCACTTCCTTGAATTGATAATAGGTTTTTCTTTGTCATTTTAAACAGATTCCAGTCAAAATCGGCTTCTTCGACTCATATCGTACCTAAAACCGCATCAAAACTGCAAATATCAGTTTAAACTATCATTTTTTGATACAAACAGTTATATATTCATGTCAATATCTTTCAAATTCTAGTCAAAATCGGCGTCTTTGGGCATTTTAGTAACGAAAACCTTAATAAACTATTAGATTTCGACGTAAGGCAACCTTTCTGAGTCAAATAGTTGCCGATTTCGATAAAATCTTAGTCAGAATCTGCTTTTTCGCCTCTTATTGTACCCAAATCTTCCTTAGAAATGCAGATATATACTTAAAACACCTTCTTTTGGGACAAATAATTGGTTTTCGCCCTTGATTTACGGAAGATTATAGCCAAATCATGCATTTTCATAACTTAGCGAACTGAAATATACATTAAAACTGCAGATAACTACTTAAAAATTCAGTTCCTTGAATTGATAATAGGTTTTTCTTTGTCATTTTAAACAGATTCCAGTCAAAATCGGCTTCGTCGATTCATATCGTATCTAAAACCGCATCAAAACTGCAAATATCAGTTTAAACTATCATTTTTTGATACAAACAGTTATATATTCATGTCAATATCTTTCAAATTCTAGTCAAAATCGGCGTCTTTGGGCATTTTAGTAACGAAAACCTTAATAAACTATTAGATTTCGACGTAAGGCAACCTTTCTGAGTCAAATAGTTGCCGATTTCGATAAAATCTTAGTCAGAATCTGCTTTTTCGCCTCTTATTGTACCCAAATCTACCTTAGAAATGCAGATATATACTTAAAACACCTTCTTTTGGGACAAATAATTGGTTTTCGCCCTTGATTTACGGAAGATTATAGCCAAAACATGCATTTTCATAACTTAGCGAACTGAAATCTACATTAAAACTGCAGATAACTACTTAAAAATTCACTTCCTTGAATTGATAATAGGTTTTTCTTTGTCATTTTAAACAGATTCCAGTCAAAATCGGCTTCTTCGACTCATATCGTACCTAAAACCGCATCAAAACTGCAAATATCAGTTTAAACTATCATTTTTTGATACAAACAGTTATATATTCATGTCAATATCTTTCAAATTCTAGTCAAAATCGGCGTCTTTGGGCATTTTAGTAACGAAAACCTTAATAAACTATTAGATTTCGACGTAAGGCAACCTTTCTGAGTCAAATAGTTGCCGATTTCGATAAAATCTTAGTCAGAATCTGCTTTTTCGCCTCTTATTGTACCCAAATCTTCCTTAGAAATGCAGATATATACTTAAAACACCTTCTTTTGGGACAAATAATTGGTTTTCGCCCTTGATTTACGGAAGATTATAGCCAAATCATGCATTTTCATAACTTAGCGAACTGAAATCTACATTAAAACTGCAGATAACTACTTAAAAATTCACTTCCTTGAATTGATAATAGGTTTTTCTTTGTCATTTTAAACAGATTCCAGTCAAAATCGGCTTCTTCGATTCATATCGTATCTAAAACCGCATCAAAACTGCAAATATCAGTTTAAACTATCATTTTGTGATACAAACAGTTATATATTCATGTCAATATCTTTCAAATTCTAGTCAAAATTGGCGTCTTTGGGCATTTTAGTAACGAAAACAATAATAAACTATTAGATTTCGACGTAAGGCAACCTTTCTGAATCAAATAGTTGCCGATTTTGATAAAATCTTAGTCAGAATCTGCTTTTTCGCCTCTTATTGTACCCAAATCTACCTTAGAAATGCAGATATATACTTAAAACACCTTCTTTTGGGACAAATAATTGGTTTTCGCCCTTGATTTACGGAAGATTATAGCCAAAACATGCATTTTCATAACTTAGCGAACTGAAATCTACATTAAAACTGCAGATAACTACTTAAAAATTCACTTCCTTGAATTGATAATAGGTTTTTCTTTGTCATTTTAAACAGATTCCAGTCAAAATCGGCTTCTTCGACTCATATCGTACCTAAAACCGCATGAAAACTGCAAATATCAGTTTAAACTATCGTTTTTTGATACAAACAGTTATATATTCATGTCAATATCTTTCAAATTCTAGTCAAAATCGGCGTCTTTGATAATTTTAGTAACGAAAACCTTAATAAACTATTAGATTTCGACGTAAGGCAACCTTTCTGAGTCAAATAGTTGCCGATTTCGATATAATCTTAGTCAGAATCTGCTTTTTCGCCTCTTATTGTACCCAAATCTACCTTAGAAATGCATATATATACTTAGAACACCTTCTTTTGGGACAAATAATTGGTTTTCGCCCTTGATTTACGGAAGATTATAGCCAAATCATGCATTTTCATAACTTAGCGAACTGAAATCTACATTAAAACTGCAGATAACTACTTAAAAATTCACTTCCTTGAATTGATAATAGGTTTTTCTTTGTCATTTTAAACAGATTCCAGTCAAAATCGGCTTCTTCGACTCATATCGTACCTAAAACCGCATCAAAACTGCAAATATCAGTTTAAACTATCATTTTTTGATACAAACAGTTATATATTCATGTCAATATCTTTCAAATTCTAGTCAAAATCGGCGTCTTTGGGCATTTTAGTAACGAAAACCTTAATAAACTATTAGATTTCGACGTAAGGCAACCTTTCTGAGTCAAATAGTTGCCGATTTCGATAAAATCTTAGTCAGAATCTGCTTTTTCGCCTCTTATTGTACCCAAATCTACCTTAGAAGTGCAGATATATACTTAAAACACCTTCTTTTGGGACAAATAATTGGTTTTCGCCCTTGATTTACGGAAGATTATAGCCAAATCATGCATTTTCATAACTTAGCGAACTGAAATCTACATTAAAACTGCAGATAACTACTTAAAAATTCACTTCCTTGAATTGATAATAGGTTTTTCTTTGTCATTTTAAACAGATTCCAGTCAAAATCGGCTTCTTCGATTCATATCGTATCTAAAACCGCATCAAAACTGCAAATATCAGTTTAAACTATCATTTTTTGATACAAACAGTTATATATTCATGTCAATATCTTTCAAATTCTAGTCAAAATCGGCGTCTTTGTGCATTTTAGTAACGAAAACAATAATAAACTAATAGATTTCGACGTAAGGCAACCTTTCTGAATCAAATAGTTGCCGATTTTGATAAAATCTTAGTCAGAATCTGCTTTTTCGCCTCTTATTGTACCCAAATCTACCTTAGAAATGCAGATATATACTTAAAACACCTTCTTTTGGGACAAATAATTGGTTTTCGCCCTTGATTTACGGAAGATTATAGCCAAAACATGCATTTTCATAACTTAGCGAACTGAAATCTACATTAAAACTGCAGATAGCTACTTAAAAATTCACTTCCTTGAATTGAAAATAGGTTTTTCTTTGTCATTTTAAACAGATTCCAGTCAAAATCGGCTTCTTCGATTCATATAGTATCTAAAACCGCATCAAAACTGCAAATATCAGTTTAAACTATCATTTTTTGATACAAACAGTTATATATTCATGTCAATATCTTTCAAATTCTAGTCAAAATCGGCGTCTTTGGGCATTTTAGTAACGAAAACAATAATAAACTATTAGATTTCGACGTAAGGCAACCTTTCTGAGTCAAATAGTTGCCGATTTTGATAAAATCTTAGTCAGAATCTGCTTTTTCGCCTCTTATTGTACCCAAATCTACCTTAGAAATGCAGATATGTACTTAAAACACCTTCTTTTGGGACAAATAATTGGTTTTCGCCCTTGATTTACGGAAGATTATAGCCAAAACATGCATTTTCATAACTTAGCGATCTGAAATCTACAATAAAACTGCAGATAACTACTTAAAAATTCACTTCCTTGAATTGATAATAGGTTTTTCTTTGTCATTTTAAACAGATTCCAGTCAAAATCGGCTTCTTCGATTCATATCGTATCTAAAACCGCATCAAAACTGCAAATATCAGTTTAAACTATCATTTTTTGATACAAACAGTTATATATTCATGTCAATATCTTTCAAATTCTAGTCAAAATCGGCGTCTTTGGGCATTTTATTAACGAAAACCTTAATAAACTATTAGATTTCGACGTAAGGCAACCTTTCTGAGTCAAATAGTTGCCGATTTCGATAAAATCTTAGTCAGAATCTGCTTTTTCGCCTCTTATTGTACCCAAATCTACCTTAGAAATGCAGATATATACTTAAAACACCTTCTTTTGGGACAAATAATTGGTTTTCGCCCTTGATTTATGGAAGATTATAGCCAAAACATGCATTTTCATAACTTAGCGAACTGAAATCTACATTAAAACTGAAGATAACTACTTAAAAATTCACTTCCTTGAATTGATAATAGGTTTTTCTTTGTCATTTTAAACAGATTCCAGTCAAAATCGGCTTCTTCGATTCATATCGTATCTAAAACCTCATCAAAACTGCAAATATCAGTTTAAACTATCATTTTTTGATACAAACAGTTATATATTCATGTCAATATCTTTCAAATTCTAGTCAAAATCGGCGTCTTTGGGCATTTTAGTAACGAAAACCTTAATAAACTATTAGATTTCGACGTAAGGCAACCTTTCTGAGTCAAATAGTTGCCGATTTCGATAAAATCTTAGTCAGAATCTGCTTTTTCGCCTCTTATTGTACCCAAATCTACCTTAGAAATGCAGATATATACTTAAAACACCTTCTTTTGGGACAAATAATTGGTTTTCGCCCTTGATTTACGGAAGATTATAGCCAAAACATGCATTTTCATAACTTAGCGAACTGAAATCTACATTAAAACTGCAGATAACTACTTAAAAATTCACTTCCTTGAATTGATAATAGGTTTTTCTTTGTCATTTTAAACAGATTCCAGTCAAAATCGGCTTCTTCGACTCATATCGTACCTAAAACCGCATCAAAACTGCAAATATCAGTTTAAACTATCGTTTTTTGATACAAACAGTTATATATTCATGTCAATATCTTTCAAATTCTAGTCAAAATCGGCGTCTTTGATCATTTTAGTAACGAAAACCTTAATAAACTATTAGATTTCGACGTAAGGCAACTTTTCTGAGTCAAATAGTTGCCGATTTCGATAAAATCTTAGTCAGAATCTGCTTTTTCGCCTCTTATTGTACCCAAATCTACCTTAGAAATGCAGATATATACTTAAAACACCTTCTTTTGGGACAAATAATTGGTTTTCGCCCTTGATTTACGGAAGATTATAGCCAAATCATGCATTTTCATAACTTAGCGAACTGAAATCTACATTAAAACTGCAGATAACTACTTAAAAATTCACTTCCTTGAATTGATAATAGGTTTTTCTTTGTCATTTTAAACAGATTCCAGTCAAAATCGGCTTCTTCGATTCATATCGTATCTAAAACCGCATCAAAACTGCAAATATCAGTTTCAACTATCATTTTGTGATACAAACAGTTATATATTCATGTCAATATCTTTCAAATTCTAGTCAAAATCGGCGTCTTTGGGCATTTTAGTAACGAAAACAATAATAAACTATTAGATTTCGACGTAAGGCAACCTTTCTGAGTCAAATAATTGCCGATTTTGATAAAATCTTAGTCAGAATCTGCTTTTTCGCCTCTTATTGTACCCAAACCTACCTTAGAAATGCAGATATATACTTAAAACACCTTCTTTTGGGACAAATAATTGGTTTTCGCCCTTGATTTACGGAAGATTATAGCCAAAACATGCATTTTCATAACTTAGCGAACTGAAATCTACATTAAAACTGCAGATAACTACTTAAAAATTCACTTCCTTGAATTGATAATAGGTTTTTCTTTGTCATTTTAAACAGATTCCAGTCAAGATCGGCTTCTTCGATTCATATCGTATCTAAAACCGCATCAAAACTGCAAATATCAGTTTAAACTATCATTTTTTGATACAAACAGTTATATATTCATGTCAATATCTTTCAAATTCTAGTCAAAATCGGCGTCTTTGGGCATTTTAGTAACGAAAACCTTAATAAACTATTAGATTTCGACGTAAGGCAACCTTTCTGAGTCAAATAGTTGCCGATTTTGATAAAATCTTAGTCAGAATCTGCTTTTTCGCCTCTTATTGTACCCAAATCTACCTTAGAAATGCAGATATATACTTAAAACACCTTCTTTTGGGACAAATAATTGGTTTTCGCCCTTGATTTACGGAAGATTATAGCCAAAACATGCATTTTCATAACTTAGCGAACTGAAATCTACATTAAAACTGCAGATAACTACTTAAAAATTCACTTCCTTGAATTGATAATAGGTTTTTCTTTGTCATTTTAAACAGATTCCAGTCAAGATCGGCTTCTTCGATTCATATCGTATCTAAAACCGCATCAAAACTGCAAATATCAGTTTAAACTATCATTTTTTGATACAAACAGTTATATATTCATGTCAATATCTTTCAAATTCTAGTCAAAATCGGCGTCTTTGGGCATTTTAGTAACGAAAACCTTAATAAACTATTAGATTTCGACGTAAGGCAACCTTTCTGAGTCAAATAGTTGCCGATTTTGATAAAATCTTAGTCAGAATCTGCTTTTTCGCCTCTTATTGTACCCAAATCTACCTTAGAAATGCAGATATATACTTAAAACACCTTCTTTTGGGACAAATAATTGGTTTTCGCCCTTGATTTACGGAAGATTATAGCCAAAACATGCATTTTCATAACTTAGCGAACTGAAATCTACATTAAAACTGCAGATAACTACTTAAAAATTCACTTCCTTTAATTGATAATAGGTTTTTCTTTGTCATTTTAAACAGATTCCAGTCAAAATCGGCTTCTTCGATTCATATCGTATCTAAAACCGCATCAAAACTGCAAATATCAGTTTAAACTATCATTTTTTGATACAAACAGTTATATATTCATGTCAATACCTTTCAAATTCTAGTCAAAATCGGCGTCTTTGGGCATTTTAGTAACGAAAACCTTAATAAACTATTAGATTTCGACGTAAGGCAACCTTTCTGAGTCAAATAGTTGCCGATTTCGATAAAATCTTAGTCAGAATCTGCTTTTTCGCCTCTTATTGTACCCAAATCTACCTTAGAAATGCAGATATATACTTAAAACACCTTCTTTTGGGACAAATAATTGGTTTTCGCCCTTGATTTACGGAAGATTATAGCCAAAACATGCATTTTCATAACTTAGCGAACTGAAATCTACATTAAAACTGCAGATAACTACTTAAAAATTCACTTCCTTGAATTGATAATAGGTTTTTCTTTGTCATTTTAAACAGATTCCAGTCAAAATCGGCTTCTTCGATTCATATCGTATCTAAAACCGCATCAAAACTGCAAATATCAGTTTAAACTTTCATTTTTTGATACAAACAGTTATATATTCATGTCAATATCTTTCAAATTCTAGTCAAAATAGGCGTCTTTGGGCATTTTAGTAACGAAAACCTTAATAAACTATTAGATTTCGACGTAAGGCAACCTTTCTGAGTCAAATACTTGCCGATTTCGATAAAATCTTAGTCTATTTGACTATTTGACTAACTATTTGACTCAGAATGGTTGCCTTACGTCGAAATCTAATAGTTTATTAAGGTTTTCGTTACTAAAATGCCCAAAGACGCCGATTTTGACTAGAATTTCAAAGATATTGACATGAATATATAACTGTTTGTATCAAAAAATGATAGTTTAAACTGATATTTGCAGTTTTGATGCGGTTTTAGATACGATATGAATCGAAGAAGCCGATTTTGACTGGAATCTGTTTAAAATGACAAAGAAAAACCTATTATCAATTCAAGGAAGTGAATTTTTAAGTGGTTATCTGCAGTTTTAATGTAGATTTCAGTTCGCTTAGTTATGAAAATGCATGTTTTGGCTATAATCTTCCGTAAATCAAGGGCGAAAAGCAATTATTTGTCCCAAAAGAAGGTGTTTTAACTATATATCTGCATTTATAAGGTAAATTTGGGTACAATAAGAGGCGAAAAAGCAGATTCTGACTAAGATTTTATCGAAATCGGCAACTATTTGACTCAGAATGGTTGCCTTACGTCGAAATCTAATAGTTTATTAAGGTTTTCGTTACTAAAATGCCCAAAGACGCCGATTTTGACTAGAATTTGAAAGATATTGACATGAATATATAACTGTTTGTATCAAAAAATGATAGTTTAAACTGATATTTGCAGTTTTGATGCGGTTTTAGATACGATATGAATCGAAGAAGCCGATTTTGACTGGAATCTGTTTAAAATGACAAAGAAAAACCTATTATCAATTCAAGGAAGTGAATTTTAAGTAGTTATCTGCAGTTTTAATGTAGATTTCAGTTCGCTAAGTTATGAAAATGCATGATTTGGCTATAAACTTCGGTAAATCAAGGGCGAAAAACAATTATTTGTCCCAAAAGAAGGTGTTTTAAGTATATATCTGCATTTCTAAGGTAGATTTGGGTACAATAAGAGGCGAAAAAGCAGATTCTGACTAAGATTTTATCGAAATCGGCAACTATTTGACTCAGAATGGTAGCCTTACGTCGAAATCTAATAGTTTATTAAGGTCTTCGTTACTAAAATGCTCAAAGACGCCGATTTTGACTAGAATTTCAAAGATATTGACATGAATATATAACTGTTTGTATCAAAAAATGATAGTTTAAACTGATATTTGCAGTTTTGATGCGGTTTTAGATACGATATGAATCGAAGAAGCCGATTTTGACTGGAATCTGTTTAAAATGACAAAGAAAAACCTATTATCAATTCAAGGAAGTGAATTTTTAAGTGGTTATCTGCAGTTTTAATGTAGATTTCAGTTCGCTTAGTTATGAAAATGCATGTTTTGGCTATAATCTTCCGTAAATCAAGGGCGAAAACCAATTATTTGTCCCAAAAGAAGGTGTTTTAACAATATATCTGCATTTATAAGGTAAATTTGGGTACAATAAGGCTGACTAAGATTTTATCGAAATCGGCAACTATTTGACTCAGAATGGTTGCCTTACGTCGAAATCTAATAGTTTATTAAGGTTTTCGTTACTAAAATGCCCAAAGACGCCGATTTTGACTAGAATTTGAAAGATATTGACATGAATATATAACTGTTTGTATCAAAAAATGATAGTTCAAACTGATATTTGCAGTTTTGATGCGGTTTTAGATACGATATGAATCGAAGAAGCCGATTTTGACTGGAATCTGTTTAAAATGACAAAGAAAAACCTATTATCAATTCAAGGAAGTGAATATTTAAGTAGTTATCTGCAGTTTTAATGTAGATTTCAGTTCGCTAAGTTATGAAAATGCATGTTTTGGCAATAATCTTCCGTAAATCAAGGGCGAAAACCAATTATTTGTCCCAAAAGAAGGTGTTTTAAGTATATATCTGCAATTCTAAGGTAGATTTGGGTACAATAAGAGGCGAAAAAGCAGATTCTCACTAAGATTTTATCGAAATCGGCAACTATTTGACTCAGAATGGTTGCCTTACGTCGAAATCAAATAGTTTATTAAGGTTTTCGTTACTAAAATGCCCAAAGACGCCGATTTTGACTAGAATTTGAAAGATATTGACATGAATATATAACTGTTTGTATCAAAAAATGATAGTTTAAACTGATATTTGCAGTTTTGATGCGGTTTTAGGTACGATATGAGTCGAAGAAGCCGATTTTGACTGGAATCTGTTTAAAATGACAAAGAAAAACCTATTATCAATTCAAGGAAGTGAATTTTTAAGCAGTTATCTGCAGTTTTAATGTAGATTTCAGTTCGCTAAGTTATGAAAATGCATGATTTGGCTATAATCTTCGGTAAATCAAGGGCGAAAAACAATTATTTGTCCCAAAAGAAGGTGTTTTAAGTATATATCTGCATTTCTAAGGTAGATTTGGGTACAATAAGAATCGAAAAAGCAGATTCTGACTAAGATTTTATCGAAATCGGCAACTATTTGACTCAGAATGGTAGCCTTACGTCGAAATCTAATAGTTTATTAAGGTCTTCGTTACTAAAATGCCCAAAGACGCCGATTTTGACTAGAATTTCAAAGATATTGACATGAATATATAACTGTTTGTATCAAAAAATGATAGTTTAAACTGATATTTGCAGTTTTGATGCGGTTTTAGATACGATATGAATCGAAGAAGCCGATTTTGACTGGAATCTGTTTAAAATGACAAAGAAAAACCTATTATCAATTCAAGGAAGTGAATTTTTAAGTGGTTATCTGCAGTTTTAATGTAGATTTCAGTTCGCTTAGTTATGAAAATGCATGTTTTGGCTATAATCTTCCGTAAATCAAGGGCGAAAACCAATTATTTGTCCCAAAAGAAGGTGTTTTAACTATATATCTGCATTTATAAGGTAAATTTGGGTACAATAAGAGGCGAAAAAGCAGATTCTGACTAAGATTTTATCGAAATCGGCAACTATTTGACTCAGAATGGTTGCCTTACGTCGAAATCTAATAGTTTATTAAGGTTTTCGTTACTAAAATGCCCAAAGACGCCGATTTTGACTAGAATTTGAAAGATATTGACATGAATATATAACTGCTTGTATCAAAAAATGATAGTTTAAACTGATATTTGCAGTTTTGATGAGGTTTTAGATACGATATGAATCGAAGAAGCCGATTTTGACTGGAATCTGTTTAAAATGACAAAGAAAAACCTATTATCAATTCAAGGAAGTGAATTTTTAAGTAGTTATCTGCAGTTTTAATGTAGATTTCAGTTCGCTAAGTTATGAAAATGCATGTTTTGGCTATAATCTTCCGTAAATCAAGGGCGAAAACCAATTATTTGTCCCAAAAGAAGGTGTTTTAAGTATATATCAGCATTTCTAAGGTAGATCTGTTTACAATAAGAGGCGAAAAAGCAGATTCTGACTAAGATTTTATCGAAATCGGCAACTATTTGACTCAGAATGGTTGCCTTACGTCGAAATCTAATAGTTTATTAAGGTTTTCGTTACTAAAATGCCCAAAGACGCCGATTTTGACAAGAATTTCAAAGATATTGACATGAATATATAACTGTTTGTATCAAAAAATGATAGTTTAAACTGATATTTGCAGTTTTGATGCGGTTTTAGATACGATATGAATCGAAGAAGCCGATTTTGACTGGAATCTGTTTAAAATGACAAAGAAAAACCTATTATTAATTCAAGGAAGTGAATTTTTAAGTAGTTATCTGCAGTTTTAATGTAGATTTCAGTTCGCTAAATTATGAAAATGCATGTTTTGGCTATAATCTTCCGTAAATCAAGGGCGAAAACCAATTATTTGTCCCAAAAGAAGGTGTTTTAAGTATATATCTGCATTTCTAAGGTAGATTTGGGTACAATAAGAGGCGAAAAAGCAGATTCTGACTAAGATTTTATCGAAATCGGCAACTATTTGACTCAGAATGGTTGCCTTACGTCGAAATCTAATAGTTTATTAAGGTTTTCGTTGCTAAAATGCCCAAAGACGCCGATTTTGACTAGAATTTGAGAGATATTGACATGAATATATAACTGTTTGTATCAAAAAATGATAGTTTAAACTGATATTTGCAGTTTTGATGCGGTTTTAGATACGATATCAATCGAAGAAGCCGATTTTGACTGGAATCTGTTTAAAATGACAAAGAAAAACCTATTATCAATTCAAGGAAGTGAATTTTTATGTAGTTATCTGCAGTTTTAATGTAGATTTCAGTTCGCTAAGTTATGAAAATGCATGTTTTGGCTATAATCTTCCGTAAATCAAGGGCGAAAACCAATTATTTGTCCCAAAAGAAGGTGTTTTAAGTATATATCTGCAATTCTAAGGTAGATTTGGGTACAATAAGAGGCGAAAAAGCAGATTCTGACTAAGATTTTATCGAAATCGGCAACTATTTGACCCTTACGTCGAAATCAAATAGTTTATTAAGGTTTTCGTTAATAAAATGCCCAAAGACGCCGATTTTGACTAGAATTTGAAAGATATTGACATGAATATATAACTGTTTGTATCAAAAAATGATAGTTTAAACTGATATTTGCAGTTTTGATGCGGTTTTAGGTACGATATGAGTCGAAGAAGCCGATTTTGACTGGAATCTGTTTAAAATGACAAAGAAAAACCTATTATCAATTCAAGGAAGTGAATTTTTAAGTAGTTATCTGCAGTTTTAATGTAGATTTCAGTTCGCTAAGTTATGAAAATGCATGTTTTGGCTATAATCTTCCGTAAATCAAGGGCGAAAACCAATTATTTGTCCCAAAAGAAGGTGTTTTAACTATATATCTGCATTTATAAGGTAAATTTGGGTACAATAAGAGGCGAAAAAGCAGATTCTGACTAAGATTTTATCGAAATCGGCAACTATTTGACTCAGAATGGTTGCCTTACGTCGAAATCTAATAGTTTATTAAGGTTTTCGTTACTAAAATGCCCAAAGACGGCGATTTTGACAAGAATTTCAAAGATATTGACATGAATATATAACTGTTTGTATCAAAAAATGATAGTTTAAACTGATATTTGCAGTTTTGATGCGGTTTTAGATACGATATGAATCGAAGAAGCCGATTTTGACTGGAATCTGTTTAAAATGACAAAGAAAAACCTATTATCAATTCAAGGAAGTGAATTTTTAAGTAGTTATCTGCAGTTTTAATGTAGATTTCAGTTCGCTAAGTTATGAAAATGCATGTTTTGGCTATAATCTTCCGTAAATCAAGGGCGAAAACCAATTATTTGTCCCAAAAGAAGGTGTTTTAACTATATATCTGCATTTATAAGGTAAATTTGGGTACAATAAGAGGCGAAAAAGCAGATTCTGACTAAGATTTTATCGAAATCGGCAACTATTTGACTCAGAATGGTTGCCTTACGTCGAAATCTAATAGTTTATTAAGGTTTTCGTTACTAAAATGCCCAAAGACGCCGATTTTGACTAGAATTTGAAAGATATTGACATGAATATATAACTGCTTGTATCAAAAAATGATAGTTTAAACTGATATTTGCAGTTTTGATGCGGTTTTAGATACGACATGAATCGAAGAAGCCGATTTTGACTGGAATCTGTTTAAAATGACAAAGAAAAACCTATTATCAATTCAAGGAAGTGAATTTTTAAGTAGTTATCTGCAGTTTTAATGTAGATTTCAGTTCGCTAAGTTATGAAAATGCATGTTTTGGCTATAATCTTCCGTAAATCAAGGGCGAAAACCAATTATTTGTCCCAAAAGAAGGTGTTTTAACTATATATCTGCATTTATAAGGTAAATTTGGGTACAATAAGAGGCGAAAAAGCAGATTCTGACTAAGATTTTATCGAAATCGGCAACTATTTGACTCAGAATGGTTGCCTTACGTCGAAATCTAATAGTTTATTAAGGTTTTCGTTACTAAAATGCCCAAAGACGCCGATTTTGACTAGAATTTGAAAGATATTGACATGAATATATAACTGCTTGTATCAAAAAATGATAGTTTAAACTGATATTTGCAGTTTTGATGCGGTTTTAGATACGACATGAATCGAAGAAGCCGATTTTGACTGGAATCTGTTTAAAATGACAAAGAAAAACCTATTATCAATTCAAGGAAGTGAATTTTTAAGTAGTTATCTGCAGTTTTAATGTAGATTTCAGTTCGCTAAGTTATGAAAATGCATGATTTGGCTATAATCTTCGGTAAATCAAGGGCGAAAAACAATTATTTGTCCCAAAAGAAGGTGTTTTAAGTATATATCTGCATTTCTAAGGTAGATTTGGGTACAATAAGAGGCGAAAAAGCAAATTCTGACTAAGATTTTATTGAAATCGGCAACTATTTGACTCAGAATGGTAGCCTTACGTCGAAATCTAATAGTTTATTAAGGTCTTCGTTACTAAAATGCCCAAAGACGCCGATTTTGACTAGAATTTCAAAGATATTGACATGAATATATAACTGTTTGTATCAAAAAATGATAGTTTAAACTGATATTTGCAGTTTTGATGCGGTTTTAGATACGATATGAATCGAAGAAGCCGATTTTGACTGGAATCTGTTTGAAATGACAAAGAAAAACCTATTATCAATTCAAGGAAGTGAATTTTTAAGTAGTTATCTGCAGTTTTAATGTAGATTTCAGTTCGCTAAGTTATGAAAATGCATGTTTTGGCTATAATCTTCCGTAAATCAAGGGCGAAAACCAATTATTTGTCCCAAAAGAAGGTGTTTTAAGTATATATCAGCATTTCTAAGGTAGATTTGGGTACAATAAGAGGCGAAAAAGCAGATTCTGACTAAGATTTTATCGAAATCGGCAACTATTTGACTCAGAATGGTTGCCTTACGTCGAAATCTAATAGTTTATTAAGGTTTTCGTTACTAAACTGCCCAAAGACGCCGATTTTGACAAGAATTTCAAAGATATTGACATGAATATATAACTGTTTGTATCAAAAAATGATAGTTTAAACTGATATTTGCAGTTTTGATGCGGTTTTAGATACGATATGAATCGAAGAAGCCGATTTTGACTGGAATCTGTTTAAAATGACAAAGAAAAACCTATTATCAATTCAAGGAAGTGAATTTTTAAGTAGTTATCTGCAGTTTTAATGTAGATTTCAGTTCGCTAAGTTATGAAAATGCATGTTTTGGCTATAATCTTCCGTAAATCAAGGGCGAAAACCAATTATTTGTCCCAAAAGAAGGTGTTTTAAGTATATATCAGCATTTCTAAGGTAGATTTGGGTACAATAAGAGGCGAAAAAGCAGATTCTGACTAAGATTTTATCGAAATCGGCAACTATTTGACTCAGAATGGTTGCCTTACGTCGAAATCTAATAGTTTATTAAGGTCTTCGTTACTAAAATGCCCAAAGACGCCGATTTTGACTAGAATTTCAAAGATATTGACATGAATATATAACTGTTTGTATCAAAAAATGATAGTTTAAACTGATATTTGCAGTTTTGATGCGGTTTTAGATACGATATGAATCGAAGAAGCCGATTTTGACTGGAATCTGTTTAAAATGACAAAGAAAAACCTATTATCAATTCAAGGAAGTGAATTTTTAAGTAGTTATCTGCAGTTTTAATGTAGATTTCAGTTCGCTAAGTTATGAAAATGCATGTTTTGGCTATAATCTTCCGTAAATCAAGGGCGAAAACCAATTATTTGTCCCAAAAGAAGGTGTTTTAACTATATATCTGCATTTATAAGGAAAATTTGGGTACAATAAGAGGCGAAAAAGCAGATTCTGACTAAGATTTTATCGAAATCGGCAACTATTTGACTCAGAATGGTTGCCTTACGTCGAAATCTAATAGTTTATTAAGGTTTTCGTTACTAAAATGCCCAAAGACGCCGATTTTGACTAGAATTTGAAAGATATTGACATGAATATATAACTGCTTGTATCAAAAAATGATAGTTTAAACTGATATTTGCAGTTTTGATGCGGTTTTAGATACGACATGAATCGAAGAAGCCGATTTTGACTGGAATCTGTTTAAAATGACAAAGAAAAACCTATTATCAATTCAAGGAAGTGAATTTTTAAGTAGTTATCTGCAGTTTTAATGTAGATTTCAGTTCGCTAAGTTATGAAAATGCATGTTTTGGCTATAATCTTCCGTAAATCAAGGGCGAAAACCAATTATTTGTCCCAAAAGAAGGTGTTTTAACTATATATCTGCATTTATAAGGTAAATTTGGGTACAATAAGAGGCGAAAAAGCAGATTCTGACTAAGATTTTATCGAAATCGGCAACTATTTGACTCAGAATGGTTGCCTTACGTCGAAATCTAATAGTTTATTAAGGTTTTCGTTACTAAAATGCCCAAAGACGCCGATTTTGACTAGAATTTGAAAGATATTGACATGAATATATAACTGCTTGTATCAAAAAATGATAGTTTAAACTGATATTTGCAGTTTTGATGCGGTTTTAGATACGACATTAATCGAAGAAGCCGATTTTGACTGGAATCTGTTTAAAATGACAAAGAAAAACCTATTATCAATTCAAGGAAGTGAATTTTTAAGTAGTTATCTGCAGTTTTAATGTAGATTTCAGTTCGCTAAGTTATGAAAATGCATGTTTTGGCTATAATCTTCCGTAAATCAAGGGCGAAAACCAATTATTTGTCCCAAAAGAAGGTGTTTTAACTATATATCTGCATTTATAAGGTAAATTTGGGTACAATAAGAGGCGAAAAAGCAGATTCTGACTAAGATTTTATCGAAATCGGCAACTATTTGACTCAGAATGGTTGCCTTACGTCGAAATCTAATAGTTTATTAAGGTTTTCGTTACTAAAATGCCCAAAGACGCCGATTTTGACTAGAATTTGAAAGATATTGACATGAATATATAACTGCTTGTATCAAAAAATGATAGTTTAAACTGATATTTGCAGTTTTGATGCGGTTTTAGATACGACATGAATCGAAGAAGCCGATTTTGACTGGAATCTGTTTAAAATGACAAAGAAAAACCTATTATCAATTCAAGGAAGTGAATTTTTAAGTAGTTATCTGCAGTTTTAATGAAGATTTCAGTTCGCTAAGTTATGAAAATGCATGATTTGGCTATAATCTTCGGTAAATCAAGGGCGAAAACCAATTATTTGTCCCAAAAGAAGGTGTTTTAACTATATATCTGCATTTATAAGGTAAATTTGGGTACAATAAGAGGCGAAAAAGCAGATTCTGACTAAGATTTTATCGAAATCGGCAACTATTTGACTCAGAATGGTTGCCTTACGTCGAAATCTAATAGTTTATTAAGGTTTTCGTTACTAAAATGCCCAAAGACGCCGATTTTGACTAGAATTTGAAAGATATTGACATGAATATATAACTGTTTGTATCAAAAAATGATAGTTTAAACTGATATTTGCAGTTTTGATGCGGTTTTAGATACGATATGAATCGAAGAAGCCGATTTTGACTGGAATCTGTTTAAAATGACAAAGAAAAACCTATTATCAATTCAAGGAAGTGAATTTTTAAGTAGTTATCTGCAGTTTTAATGTAGATTTCAGTTCGCTAAGTTATGAAAATGCATGTTTTGGCTATAATCTTCCGTAAATCAAGGGCGAAAACCAATTATTTCTCCCAAAAGAAGGTGTTTTAAGTAAATATCAGCATTTCTAAGGTAGATTTGGGTACAATAAGAGGCGAAAAAGCAGATTCTGACTAAGATTTTATCGAAATCGGCAACTATTTGACTCAGAATGGTTGCCTTACGTCGAAATCTAATAGTTTATTAAGGTTTTCGTTACTAAAATGCCCAAAGACGCCGATTTTGACTAAAATTTGTAAAGATATTGACATGAATATATAACTGTTTGTATCAAAAAATGATAGTTTAAACTGATATTTGCAGTTTTGATGCGGTTTTAGATACGATATGAATCGAAGAAGCCGATTTTGACTGGAATCTGTTTAAAATGACAAAGAAAAACCTATTATCAATTCAAGGAAGTGAATTTTTAAGTAGTTATCTGCAGTTTTAATGTAGATTTCAGTTCGCTAAGTTATGAAAATGCATGTTTTTGGCTATAATCTTCCGTAAATCAAGGGCGAAAACCAATTATTTGTCCCAAAAGAAGGTGTTTTAAGTATATATCTGCATTTCTAAGGTAGATTTGGGTACAATAAGAGGCGAAAAAGCAGATTCTGACTAAGATTTTATCGAAATCGGCAACTATTTGACTCAGAATGGTTGCCTTACGCCGAAATCTAATAGTTTATTAAGGTTTTCGTTACTAAAATGCCCAAAGACGCCGATTTTGACAAGAATTTCAAAGATATTGACATGAATATATAACTGTTTGTATCAAAAAATGATAGTTTAAACTGATATTTGCAGTTTTGATGCGGTTTTAGAAACGATATGAATCGAAGAAGCCGATTTTGACTGGAATCTGTTTAAAATGACAAAGAAAAACCTATTATTAATTCAAGGAAGTGAATTTTTAAGTAGTTATCTGCAGTTTTAATGTAGATTTCAGTTCGCTAAGTTATGAAAATGCATGTTTTGGCTATAATCTTCCGTAAATCAAGGGCGAAAACCAATTATTTGTCCCAAAAGAAGGTGTTTTAAGTATATATCTGCATTTCTAAGGTAGATTTGGGTACAATAAGAGGCGAAAAAGCAGATTCTGACTAGGATTTTATCGAAATCGGCAACTATTTGACTCAGAAAGGTTGCCTTACGTCGAAATCTAATAGTTTATTAAGGTTTTCGTTACTAAAATGCCCAAAGACGCCGATTTTGACTAGAATTTGAAAGATATTGACATGAATATATAACTGTTTGTATCAAAAAATGATAGTTTAAACTGATATTTGCAGTTTTGATGCGGTTTTAGATACGATATGAATCGAAGAAGCCGATTTTGACTGGAATCTGTTTAAAATGACAAAGAAAAACCTATTATCAATTCAGGAAGTGAATTTTTAAGTAGTTATCTGCAGTTTTAATGTAGATTTCAGTTCGCTAAATTATGAAAATGCATGTTTTGGCTATAATCTTCCGTAAATCAAGGGCGAAAACCAATTATTTGTCCCAAAAGAAGGTGCTTTAAGTATATATCTGCATTTCTAAGTTAAATTTGGGTACAATAAGAGGCGAAAAAGCAGATTCTGACTAAGATTTTATCGAAATCGGCAACTAGTTGACTCAGAATGGTTGCCTTACGTCGAAATCTAATAGTTTATTAAGGTTTTCGTTACTAAAATGCCCAAAGACGCCGATTTTGACTAGAATTTGAAAGATATTGACATGAATATATAACTGTTTGTATCAAAAAATGATAGTTTAAACTGATATTTGCAGTTTTGATGCGGTTTAAGGTACGATATGAGTCGAAGAAGCCGATTTTGACTGGAATCTGTTTAAAATGACAAAGAAAAACCTATTATCAATTCAAGGAAGTGAATTTTTAAGTAGTTATCTGCAGTTTTAATGTAGATTTCAATTCGCTAAGTTATGAAAATGCATGTTTTGGCTATAATCTTCCGTAAATCAAGGGCGAAAACCAATTATTTGTCCCAAAAGAAGGTGTTTTAAGTATATATCTGCATTTCTAAGGTAGATTTGGGTACAATAAGAGGCGAAAAGGCAGATTCTGACTAAGATTTTATCGAAATCGGCAACCATTTGACTCAGAATGGTTGCCTTACGTCGAAATCTAATAGTTTATTAAGGTTTTCGTTACTAAAATGCCCAAAGACGCCGATTTTGACTAGAATTTGAAAGATATTGACATGAATATATAACTGTTTGTATCAAAAAATGATAATTTACACTGATATTTGCAGTTTTGATGCGGTTTTAGGTACGATATGAGTCGAAGAAACCGATTTTGACTGGAATCTGTTTAAAATGACAAAGAACAACCTATTATCAATTCAAGGAAGTGAATTTTTAAGTAGTTATCTGCAGTTTTAATGTAGATTTCAGTTCGATAAGTTATGAAAATGCAAGTTTTGGCTATAATCTTCCGTAAATCAAGGGCGAAAACCAATTATTTGTCCCAAAAGAAGGTGTTTTAAGTATATATCTGCATTTCTAAGGTAGATTTGGGTACAATAAGAGGCGAAAAAGCAGATTCTGACTAGGATTTTATCGAAATCGGCAACTATTTGACTCAGAAAGGTTGCCTTACGTCGAAATCTAATAGTTTTCGTTACTAAAATGCCCAAAGACGCCGATTTTGACTAGAATTTGAAAGATATTGACATGAATATATAACTGTTTGTATCAAAAAATGATAGTTTAAACTGATATTTGCAGTTTTGATGCTGTTTTAGATACGATATGAATCGAAGAAGCCGATTTTGACTGGAATCTGTTTAAAATGACAAAGAAAAACCTATTATCAATTCAAGGAAGCGAATTTTTAAGTAGTTATCTGCAGTTTTAATGTAGATTTCAGTTCGCTAAGTTATGAAAATGCATGTTTTGGCTATAATCTTCCGTAAATCAAGGGCGAAAACCAATTATTTGTCCCAAAAGAAGGTGTTTTAAGTATATATCTGCATTTCTAAGGTAGATTTGGGTACAATAAGAGGCGAAAAAGCAGATTCTAAGATTTTATCGAAATCGGCAACTATTTGACTCAGAAAGGTTGCCTTACGTCGAAATCTAATATTTTATTAAGGTTTTCGTTACTAAAATGCCCAAAGACGCCGATTTTGACTAGAATTTGAAAGATATTGACATGAATATATAACTGTTTGTATCAAAAATGATAGTTTAAACTGATATTTGCAGTTTTGATGCGGTTTTAGATACGATATGAATCGAAGAAGCCGATTTTAACTGGAATCTGTTTAAAATGACAAAGAACAACCTATTATCAATTCAAGGAAGTGAATTTTTAAGTAGTTATCTGCAGTTTTAATGTAGATTTCAGTTCGCTAAGTTATGAAAATGCATGTTTTGGCTATAATCTTCCGTAAATCAAGGGCGAAAACCAATTATTTGTCCCAAAAGAAGGTGTTTTAAGTATATATCTGCATTTCTAAGGTAGATTTGGGTACAATAAGAGGCGAAAAAGCAGATTCTGACTAGGATTTTATCGAAATCGGCAACTATTTGACTCAGAAAGGTTGCCTTACGTCGAAATCTAATAGTTTTCGTTACTAAAATGCCCAAAGACGCCGATTTTGACTAGAATTTGAAAGATATTGACATGAATATATAACTGTTTGTATCAAAAAATGATAGTTTAAACTGATATTTGCAGTTTTGATGCTGTTTTAGATACGATATGAATCGAAGAAGCCGATTTTGACTGGAATCTGTTTAAAATGACAAAGAAAAACCTATTATCAATTCAAGGAAGCGAATTTTTAAGTAGTTATCTGCAGTTTTAATGTAGATTTCAGTTCGCTAAGTTATGAAAATGCATGTTTTGGCTATAATCTTCCGTAAATCAAGGGCGAAAACCAATTATTTGTCCCAAAAGAAGGTGTTTTAAGTATATATCTGCATTTCTAAGGTAGATTTGGGTACAATAAGAGGCGAAAAAGCAGATTCTAAGATTTTATCGAAATCGGCAACTATTTGACTCAGAAAGGTTGCCTTACGTCGAAATCTAATATTTTATTAAGGTTTTCGTTACTAAAATGCCCAAAGACGCCGATTTTGACTAGAATTTCTTTCTTCTTTCTGAGTCAAATAATTGCCGATTTCAAAAAAATCCTAGTCAGAATCTGCTTTTTCGCCTCTTATTGTACCCAAATCTACCTTAGAAATGCAGATATATACTTAAAACACCTTCTTTTGGGACAAATAATTGGTTTTCGCCCTTGATTTACGGAAGATTATAGCCAAAACATGCATTTTCATAACTTAGCGAACTGAAATCTACATTAAAACTGCAGATAACTACTTAAAAATTCACTTCCTTGAATTGATAATAGGTTGTTCTTTGTCATTTTAAACAGATTCCAGTCAAAATCGGCTTCTTCGACTCATATCGTACCTAAAACCGCATCAAAACTGCAAATATCAGTTTAAACTATCATTTTTTGATACAAACAGTTATATATTCATGTCAATATCTTTCAAATTCTAGTCAAAATCGGCGTCTTTGGGCATTTTAGTAACGAAAACCTTAATAAACTATTAGATTTCGACGTAAGGCAACCTTTCTGAGTCAAATAGTTGCCGATTTCAAAAAAATCCTAGTCAGAATCTGTTTTTCGCCTCTTATTGTACCCAAATCTACCTTAGAAATGCAGATATATACTTAAAACACCTTCTTTTGGGACAAATAATTGGTTTTCGCCCTTGATTTACGAAAGATTATAGCCAAAACATGCATTTTCATAACTTAGCGAACTGAAATCTACATTAAAACTGCAGATAACTACTTAAAAATTCACTTCCTTGAATTGATAATAGGTTTTTCTTTGTCATTTTAAACAGATTCCAGTCAAAATCGGCTTCTTCGATTCATATCGTATCTAAAACCGCATCAAAACTGCAAATATCAGTTTAAACTATCATTTTTTGATACAAACAGTTATATATTCATGTCAATATCTTTCAAATTCTAGTCAAAATCGGCGTCTTTGGGCATTTTAGTAACGAAAAGCTTAATAAACTATTAGATTTCGACGTAAGGCAACCTTTCTGAGTCAAATAGTTGCCGATTTCAAAAAAATCCTAGTCAGAATCTGCTTTTTCGCCTCTTATTGTACCCAAATCTACCTTAGAAATGCAGATATATACTTAAAACACCTTCTTTTGGGACAAATAATTGGTTTTCGCCCTTGATTTACGGAAGATTATAGCCAAAACATGCATTTTCATAACTTAGCGAACTGAAATCTACATTAAAACTGCAGATAACTACTTAAAAATTCACTTCCTTGAATTGATAATAGGTTTTTCTTTGTCATTTTAAACAGATTCCAGTCAAAATCGGCTTCTTCGATTCATATCGTATCTAAAACCGCATCAAAACTGCAAATATCAGTTTAAACTATCATTTTTTGATACAAACAGTTATATATTCATGTCAATATCTTTCAAATTCTAGTCAAAATCGGCGTCTTTGGGCATTTTAGTAACGAAAACCTTAATAAACTATAAGATTTCGACGTAAGGCAACCTTTCTGAGTCAAATAGTTGCCGATTTCGATAAAATCTTAGTCAGAATCTGCTTTTTCGCCTCTTATTGTACCCAAATCTACCTTAGAAATGCAGATATATACTTAAAACACCTTTTTTTGGGACAAGTAATTGGTTTTCGCCCTTGATTTACGGAAGATTATAGCCAAAACATGCATTTTCAAAACTTAGCGAACTGAAATCTACATTAAAAGTGCAGATAACTACTTAAAAATTCACTTCCTTGAATTGATAATAGGTTTTTCTTTGTCATTTTAAACAGATTCCAGTCAAAATCGGCTTCTTCGACTCATATCGTACCTAAAACCGCATCAAAACTGCAAATATCAGTTTAAACTATCATTTTTTGATACAAACAGTTATATATTCATGTCAATATCATTCAAATTCTAGTCAAAATCGGCGTCTTTGGGCATTTTAGTAACGAAAACCTTAATAAACTATTAGATTTCGACGTAAGGCAACCATTCTGAGTCAAATAGTTGCCGATTTCGATAAAATCTTAGTCAGAATCTGCTTTTTCGCCTCTTATTGTACCCAAATCTAAATTAGAAATGCAGATATATACTTAAAACACCTTCTTTTGGGACAAATAATTGGTTTTCGCCCTTGATTTACGGAAGATTATAGCCAAAAGATGCATTTCCATAACTTAGCGAACTGAAATCTACATTAAAACTGCAGATAACTACTTAAAAATTCACTTCCTTGAATTGATAATAGGTTTTTCTTTGTCATTTTAAACAGATTCCAGTCAAAATCGGCTTCTTCGACTCATATCGTACCTAGAACCGCATCAAAACTGCAAATATCAGTTTAAACTATCATTTTTTGATACAAACAGTTATATATTCATGTCAATATCTTTCAAATTCTAGTCAAAATGTGCGTCTTTGGGCATTTTAGTAACGAAAACCTTAATAAACTATTAGATTTCGACGTAAGGCAACCATTCTGAGTCAAATAGTTGCCGATTTCGATAAAATCTTAGTCAGAATCTGCTTTTTCGCCTCTTATTGTACCCAAATCTACCTTAGAAATGCAGATATATACTCAGAACACCTTCTTTTGGGACAAATAATTGGTTTTCGCCCTTGATTTACGGAAGATTATAGCCAAATCATGCATTTTCATAACTTAGCGAACTGAAATCTACATTAAAACTGCAGATAACTACTTAAAAATTCACTTCCTTGAATTGATAATAGGTTTTTCTTTGTCATTTTAAACAGATTCCAGTCAAAATCGGCTTCTTCGATTCATATCGTATCTAAAACCGCATCAAAACTGCAAATATCAGTTTAAACTATCATTTTTTGATACAAACAGTTATATATTCATGTCAATATCTTTCAAATTCTAGTCAAAATCGGCGTCTTTGGGCATTTTAGTAACGAAAACCTTAATAAACTATTAGATTTCGACGTAAGGCAACCTTTCTGAGTCAAATAGTTGCCGATTTCAAAAAAATCCTAGTCAGAATCTGTTTTTCGCCTCTTATTGTACCCAAATCTACCTTAGAAATGCAGATATATACTTAAAACACCTTTTTTTGGGACAAGTAATTGGTTTTCGCCCTTGATTTACGGAAGATTATAGCCAAAACATGCATTTTCAAAACTTAGCGAACTGAAATCTACATTAAAACTGCAGATAACTACTTAAAAATGCACTTCCTTGAATTGATAATAGGTTTTTCTTTGTCATTTTAAACAGATTCCAGTCAAAATCGGCTTCTTCGACTCATATCGTACCTAAAACCGCATCAAAACTGCAAATATCAGTTTAAACTATCATTTTTTGATACAAACAGTTATATATTCATGTCAATATCATTCAAATTCTAGTCAAAATCGGCGTCTTTGGGCATTTTAGTAACGAAAACCTTAATAAACTATTAGATTTCGACGTAAGGCAACCATTCTGAGTCAAATAGTTGCCGATTTCGATAAAATCTTAGTCAGAATCTGCTTTTTCGCCTCTTATTGTACCCAAATCTACCTTAGAAATGCAGATATATACTCAGAACACCTTCTTTTGGGACAAATAATTGGTTTTCGCCCTTGATTTACGGAAGATTATAGCCAAATCATGCATTTTCATAACTTAGCGAACTGAAATCTACATTAAAACTGCAGATAACTACTTAAAAATTCACTTCCTTGAATTGATAATAGGTTTTTCTTTGTCATTTTAAACAGATTCCAGTCAAAATCGGCTTCTTCGATTCATATCGTATCTAAAACCGCATCAAAACTGCAAATATCAGTTTAAACTATCATTTTTTGATACAAACAGTTATATATTCATGTCAATATCTTTCAAATTCTAGTCAAAATCGGCGTCTTTGGGCATTTTAGTAACGAAAACCTTAATAAACTATTAGATTTCGACGTAAGGCAACCTTTCTGAGTCAAATAATTGCCGATTTCAAAAAAATCCTAGTCAGAATCTGCTTTTTCGCCTCTTATTGTACCCAAATCTACCTTAGAAATGCAGATATATACTTAAAACACCTTCTTTTGGGACAAATAATTGGTTTTCGCCCTTGATTTACGGAAGATTATAGCCAAAACATGCATTTTCATAACTTAGCGAACTGAAATCTACATTAAAACTGCAGATAACTACTTAAAAATTCACTTCCTTGAATTGATAATAGGTTGTTCTTTGTCATTTTAAACAGATTCCAGTCAAAATCGGCTTCTTCGACTCATATCGTACCTAAAACCGCATCAAAACTGCAAATATCAGTTTAAACTATCATTTTTTGATACAAACAGTTATATATTCATGTCAATATCTTTCAAATTCTAGTCAAAATCGGCGTCTTTGGGCATTTTAGTAACGAAAACCTTAATAAACTATTAGATTTCGACGTAAGGCAACCTTTCTGAGTCAAATAGTTGCCGATTTCAAAAAAATCCTAGTCAGAATCTGTTTTTCGCCTCTTATTGTACCCAAATCTACCTTAGAAATGCAGATATATACTTAAAACACCTTCTTTTGGGACAAATAATTGGTTTTCGCCCTTGATTTACGGAAGATTATAGCCAAAACATGCATTTTCATAACTTAGCGAACTGAAATCTACATTAAAACTGCAGATAACTACTTAAAAATTCACTTCCTTGAATTGATAATAGGTTGTTCTTTGTCATTTTAAACAGATTCCAGTCAAAATCGGCTTCTTCGATTCATATCGTATCTAAAACCGCATCAAAACTGCAAATATCAGTTTAAACTATCATTTTTTGATACAAACAGTTATATATTCATGTCAATATCTTTCAAATTCTAGTCAAAATCGGCGTCTTTGGGCATTTTAGTAACGAAAAGCTTAATAAACTATTAGATTTCGACGTAAGGCAACCTTTCTGAGTCAAATAGTTGCCGATTTCAAAAAAATCCTAGTCAGAATCTGCTTTTTCGCCTCTTATTGTACCCAAATCTACCTTAGAAATGCAGATATATACTTAAAACACCTTCTTTTGGGACAAATAATTGGTTTTCGCCCTTGATTTACGGAAGATTATAGCCAAAACATGCATTTTCATAACTTAGCGAACTGAAATCTACATTAAAACTGCAGATAACTACTTAAAAATTCACTTCCTTGAATTGATAATAGGTTTTTCTTTGTCATTTTAAACAGATTCCAGTCAAAATCGGCTTCTTCGATTCATATCGTATCTAAAACCGCATCAAAACTGCAAATATCAGTTTAAACTATCATTTTTTGATACAAACAGTTATATATTCATGTCAATATCTTTCAAATTCTAGTCAAAATCGGCGTCTTTGGGCATTTTAGTAACGAAAACCTTAATAAACTATAAGATTTCGACGTAAGGCAACCTTTCTGAGTCAAATAGTTGCCGATTTCGATAAAATCTTAGTCAGAATCTGCTTTTTCGCCTCTTATTGTACCCAAATCTACCTTAGAAATGCAGATATATACTTAAAACACCTTTTTTTGGGACAAGTAATTGGTTTTCGCCCTTGATTTACGGAAGATTATAGCCAAAACATGCATTTTCAAAACTTAGCGAACTGAAATCTACATTAAAAGTGCAGATAACTACTTAAAAATTCACTTCCTTGAATTGATAATAGGTTTTTCTTTGTCATTTTAAACAGATTCCAGTCAAAATCGGCTTCTTCGACTCATATCGTACCTAAAACCGCATCAAAACTGCAAATATCAGTTTAAACTATCATTTTTTGATACAAACAGTTATATATTCATGTCAATATCTTTCAAATTCTAGTCAAAATGTGCGTCTTTGGGCATTTTAGTAACGAAAACCTTAATAAACTATTAGATTTCGACGTAAGGCAACCATTCTGAGTCAAATAGTTGCCGATTTCGATAAAATCTTAGTCAGAATCTGCTTTTTCGCCTCTTATTGTACCCAAATCTACCTTAGAAATGCAGATATATACTCAGAACACCTTCTTTTGGGACAAATAATTGGTTTTCGCCCTTGATTTACGGAAGATTATAGCCAAATCATGCATTTTCATAACTTAGCGAACTGAAATCTACATTAAAACTGCAGATAACTACTTAAAAATTCACTTCCTTGAATTGATAATAGGTTTTTCTTTGTCATTTTAAACAGATTCCAGTCAAAATCGGCTTCTTCGATTCATATCGTATCTAAAACCGCATCAAAACTGCAAATATCAGTTTAAACTATCATTTTTTGATACAAACAGTTATATATTCATGTCAATATCTTTCAAATTCTAGTCAAAATCGGCGTCTTTGGGCATTTTAGTAACGAAAACCTTAATAAACTATTAGATTTCGACGTAAGGCAACCTTTCTGAGTCAAATAATTGCCGATTTCAAAAAAATCCTAGTCAGAATCTGCTTTTTCGCCTCTTATTGTACCCAAATCTACCTTAGAAATGCAGATATATACTTAAAACACCTTCTTTTGGGACAAATAATTGGTTTTCGCCCTTGATTTACGGAAGATTATAGCCAAAACATGCATTTTCATAACTTAGCGAACTGAAATCTACATTAAAACTGCAGATAACTACTTAAAAATTCACTTCCTTGAATTGATAATAGGTTGTTCTTTGTCATTTTAAACAGATTCCAGTCAAAATCGGCTTCTTCGACTCATATCGTACCTAAAACCGCATCAAAACTGCAAATATCAGTTTAAACTATCATTTTTTGATACAAACAGTTATATATTCATGTCAATATCTTTCAAATTCTAGTCAAAATCGGCGTCTTTGGGCATTTTAGTAACGAAAACCTTAATAAACTATTAGATTTCGACGTAAGGCAACCTTTCTGAGTCAAATAGTTGCCGATTTCAAAAAAATCCTAGTCAGAATCTGTTTTTCGCCTCTTATTGTACCCAAATCTACCTTAGAAATGCAGATATATACTTAAAACACCTTCTTTTGGGACAAATAATTGGTTTTCGCCATTGATTTACGGAAGATTATAGCCAAAACATGCATTTTCATAACTTAGCGAACTGAAATCTACATTAAAACTGCAGATAACTACTTAAAAATTCACTTCCTTGAATTGATAATAGGTTGTTCTTTGTCATTTTAAACAGATTCCAGTCAAAATCGGCTTCTTCGATTCATATCGTATCTAAAACCGCATCAAAACTGCAAATATCAGTTTAAACTATCATTTTTTGATACAAACAGTTATATATTCATGTCAATATCTTTCAAATTCTAGTCAAAATCGGCGTCTTTGGGCATTTTAGTAACGAAAAGCTTAATAAACTATTAGATTTCGACGTAAGGCAACCTTTCTGAGTCAAATAGTTGCCGATTTCAAAAAAATCCTAGTCAGAATCTGCTTTTTCGCCTCTTATTGTACCCAAATCTACCTTAGAAATGCAGATATATACTTAAAACACCTTCTTTTGGGACAAATAATTGGTTTTCGCCCTTGATTTACGGAAGATTATAGCCAAAACATGCATTTTCATAACTTAGCGAACTGAAATCTACATTAAAACTGCAGATAACTACTTAAAAATTCACTTCCTTGAATTGATAATAGGTTGTTCTTTGTCATTTTAAACAGATTCCAGTCAAAATCGGCTTCTTCGACTCATATCGTACCTAAAACCGCATCAAAACTGCAAATATCAGTTTAAACTATCATTTTTTGATACAAACAGTTATATATTCATGTCAATATCTTTCAAATTCTAGTCAAAATCGGCGTCTTTGGGCATTTTAGTAACGAAAACCTTAATAAACTATTAGATTTCGACGTAAGGCAACCTTTCTGAGTCAAATAGTTGCCGATTTCAAAAAAATCCTAGTCAGAATCTGTTTTTCGCCTCTTATTGTACCCAAATCTACCTTAGAAATGCAGATATATACTTAAAACACCTTCTTTTGGGACAAATAATTGGTTTTCGCCCTTGATTTACGGAAGATTATAGCCAAAACATGCATTTTCATAACTTAGCGAACTGAAATCTACATTAAAACTGCAGATAACTACTTAAAAATTCACTTCCTTGAATTGATAATAGGTTGTTCTTTGTCATTTTAAACAGATTCCAGTCAAAATCGGCTTCTTCGATTCATATCGTATCTAAAACCGCATCAAAACTGCAAATATCAGTTTAAACTATCATTTTTTGATACAAACAGTTATATATTCATGTCAATATCTTTCAAATTCTAGTCAAAATCGGCGTCTTTGGGCATTTTAGTAACGAAAAGCTTAATAAACTATTAGATTTCGACGTAAGGCAACCTTTCTGAGTCAAATAGTTGCCGATTTCAAAAAAATCCTAGTCAGAATCTGCTTTTTCGCCTCTTATTGTACCCAAATCTACCTTAGAAATGCAGATATATACTTAAAACACCTTCTTTTGGGACAAATAATTGGTTTTCGCCCTTGATTTACGGAAGATTATAGCCAAAACATGCATTTTCATAACTTAGCGAACTGAAATCTACATTAAAACTGCAGATAACTACTTAAAAATTCACTTCCTTGAATTGATAATAGGTTTTTCTTTGTCATTTTAAACAGATTCCAGTCAAAATCGGCTTCTTCGATTCATATCGTATCTAAAACCGCATCAAAACTGCAAATATCAGTTTAAACTATCATTTTTTGATACAAACAGTTATATATTCATGTCAATATCTTTCAAATTCTAGTCAAAATCGGCGTCTTTGGGCATTTTAGTAACGAAAACCTTAATAAACTATAAGATTTCGACGTAAGGCAACCTTTCTGAGTCAAATAGTTGCCGATTTCGATAAAATCTTAGTCAGAATCTGCTTTTTCGCCTCTTATTGTACCCAAATCTACCTTAGAAATGCAGATATATACTTAAAACACCTTTTTTTGGGACAAGTAATTGGTTTTCGCCCTTGATTTACGGAAGATTATAGCCAAAACATGCATTTTCAAAACTTAGCGAACTGAAATCTACATTAAAAGTGCAGATAACTACTTAAAAATTCACTTCCTTGAATTGATAATAGGTTTTTCTTTGTCATTTTAAACAGATTCCAGTCAAAATCGGCTTCTTCGACTCATATCGTACCTAAAACCGCATCAAAACTGCAAATATCAGTTTAAACTATCATTTTTTGATACAAACAGTTATATATTCATGTCAATATCATTCAAATTCTAGTCAAAATCGGCGTCTTTGGGCATTTTAGTAACGAAAACCTTAATAAACTATTAGATTTCGACGTAAGGCAACCATTCTGAGTCAAATAGTTGCCGATTTCGATAAAATCTTAGTCAGAATCTGCTTTTTCGCCTCTTATTGTACCCAAATCTAAATTAGAAATGCAGATATATACTTAAAACACCTTCTTTTGGGACAAATAATTGGTTTTCGCCCTTGATTTACGGAAGATTATAGCCAAAAGATGCATTTCCATAACTTAGCGAACTGAAATCTACATTAAAACTGCAGATAACTACTTAAAAATTCACTTCCTTGAATTGATAATAGGTTTTTCTTTGTCATTTTAAACAGATTCCAGTCAAAATCGGCTTCTTCGACTCATATCGTACCTAAAACCGCATCAAAACTGCAAATATCAGTTTAAACTATCATTTTTTGATACAAACAGTTATATATTCATGTCAATATCTTTCAAATTCTAGTCAAAATGTGCGTCTTTGGGCATTTTAGTAACGAAAACCTTAATAAACTATTAGATTTCGACGTAAGGCAACCATTCTGAGTCAAATAGTTGCCGATTTCGATAAAATCTTAGTCAGAATCTGCTTTTTCGCATCTTATTGTACCCAAATCTACCTTAGAAATGCAGATATATACTCAGAACACCTTCTTTTGGGACAAATAATTGGTTTTCGCCCTTGATTTACGGAAGATTATAGCCAAATCATGCATTTTCATAACTTAGCGAACTGAAATCTACATTAAAACTGCAGATAACTACTTAAAAATTCACTTCCTTGAATTGATAATAGGTTTTTCTTTGTCATTTTAAACAGATTCCAGTCAAAATCGGCTTCTTCGATTCATATCGTATCTAAAACCGCATCAAAACTGCAAATATCAGTTTAAACTATCATTTTTTGATACAAACAGTTATATATTCATGTCAATATCTTTCAAATTCTAGTCAAAATCGGCGTCTTTGGGCATTTTAGTAACGAAAACCTTAATAAACTATTAGATTTCGACGTAAGGCAACCTTTCTGAGTCAAATAATTGCCGATTTCAAAAAACTCCTAGTCAGAATCTGCTTTTTCGCCTCTTATTGTACCCAAATCTACCTTAGAAATGCAGATATATACTTAAAACACCTTCTTTTGGGACAAATAATTGGTTTTCGCCCTTGATTTACGGAAGATTATAGCCAAAACATGCATTTTCATAACTTAGCGAACTGAAATCTACATTAAAACTGCAGATAACTACTTAAAAATTCACTTCCTTGAATTGATAATAGCTTGTTCTTTGTCATTTTAAACAGATTCCAGTCAAAATCGGCTTCTTCGACTCATATCGTACCTAAAACCGCATCAAAACTGCAAATATCAGTTTAAACTATCATTTTTTGATACAAACAGTTATATATTCATGTCAATATCTTTCAAATTCTAGTCAAAATCGGCGTCTTTGGGCATTTTAGTAACGAAAACCTTAATAAACTATTAGATTTCGACGTAAGGCAACCTTTCTGAGTCAAATAGTTGCCGATTTCAAAAAAATCCTAGTCAGAATCTGTTTTTCGCCTCTTATTGTACCCAAATCTACCTTAGAAATGCAGATATATACTTAAAACACCTTCTTTTGGGACAAATAATTGGTTTTCGCATTTGATTTACGGAAGATTATAGCCAAAACATGCATTTTCATAACTTAGCGAACTGAAATCTACATTAAAACTGCAGATAACTACTTAAAAATTCACTTCCTTGAATTGATAATAGGTTGTTCTTTGTCATTTTAAACAGATTCCAGTCAAAATCGGCTTCTTCGATTCATATCGTATCTAAAACCGCATCAAAACTGCAAATATCAGTTTAAACTATCATTTTTTGATACAAACAGTTATATATTCATGTCAATATCTTTCAAATTCTAGTCAAAATCGGCGTCTTTGGGCATTTTAGTAACGAAAAGCTTAATAAACTATTAGATTTCGACGTAAGGCAACCTTTCTGAGTCAAATAGTTGCCGATTTCAAAAAAATCCTAGTCAGAATCTGCTTTTTCGCCTCTTATTGTACCCAAATCTACCTTAGAAATGCAGATATATACTTAAAACACCTTCTTTTGGGACAAATAATTGGTTTTCGCCCTTGATTTACGGAAGATTATAGCCAAAACATGCATTTTCATAACTTAGCGAACTGAAATCTACATTAAAACTGCAGATAACTACTTAAAAATTCACTTCCTTGAATTGATAATAGGTTGTTCTTTGTCATTTTAAACAGATTCCAGTCAAAATCGGCTTCTTCGACTCATATCGTACCTAAAACCGCATCAAAACTGCAAATATCAGTTTAAACTATCATTTTTTGATACAAACAGTTATATATTCATGTCAATATCTTTCAAATTCTAGTCAAAATCGGCGTCTTTGGGCATTTTAGTAACGAAAACCTTAATAAACTATTAGATTTCGACGTAAGGCAACCTTTCTGAGTCAAATAGTTGCCGATTTCAAAAAAATCCTAGTCAGAATCTGTTTTTCGCCTCTTATTGTACCCAAATCTACCTTAGAAATGCAGATATATACTTAAAACACCTTCTTTTGGGACAAATAATTGGTTTTCGCAGTTGATTTACGGAAGATTATAGCCAAAACATGCATTTTCATAACTTAGCGAACTGAAATCTACATTAAAACTGCAGATAACTACTTAAAAATTCACTTCCTTGAATTGATAATAGGTTGTTCTTTGTCATTTTAAACAGATTCCAGTCAAAATCGGCTTCTTCGACTCATATCGTACCTAAAACCGCATCAAAACTGCAAATATCAGTTTAAACTATCATTTTTTGATACAAACAGTTATATATTCATGTCAATATCTTTCAAATTCTAGTCAAAATCGGCGTCTTTGGGCATTTTAGTAACGAAAACCTTAATAAACTATTAGATTTCGACGTAAGGCAACCATTCTGTGTCAAATAGTTGCCGATTTCGATAAAATCTTAGTCAGAATCTGCTTTTTCGCCTCTTATTGTACCCAAATCTACCTTACAAATGTAGATATATACTTAAAACACCTTCTTTTGGGACAAATAAGTTCGCTAAGTTATGAAAATGCATGTTTTGGCTATAATCTTCCGTAAATCAAGGGCGAAAACCAATTATTTGTCCCAAAAGAAGGTGTTCTGAGTATATATCTGCATTTCTAAGGTAGATTTGGGTACAATAAGAGGCGAAAAAAGCAGATTCTGACTAAGATTTTATCGAAATCGGAAACTATTTGACTCAGAATGGTTGCCTTACGTCGAAATCTAATAGTTTATTAAGGTTTTCGTTACTAAATTGCCCAAAGACGCCGATTTTGACTAGAATTTGAAAGATATTGACATGAATATATAACTGTTTGTATCAAAAAATGATAGTTTAAACTGATATTTGCAGTTTTGATGCGGTTTTAGGTACGATATGAGTCGAAGAAGCCGATTTTGACTGGAATCTGTTTAAAATGACAAAGAAAAACCTATTATCAATTCAAGGAAGTGAATTTTTAAGTAGTTATCTGCAGTTTTAATGTAGATTTCAGTTCGCTATGTTATGAAAATGCATGTTTTGGCTATAATCTTCCGTAAATCAAGGGTGAAAACCAATTATTTGTCCCAAAAGAAGGTGTTTTAAGTATATATCTGCATTTCTAAGGTAGATTTGGGTACAATAAGAGGCGAAAAAGCAGATTCTGACTGAGATTTTATCAAAATCGGCAACTATTTGACTCAGAAAGGTTGCCTTACGTCGAAATCTAATAGTTTATTAAGGTTTTCGTTACTAAAATGCCCAAAGACGCCGATTTTGACTAGAATTTGAAAGATATTGATATGAATATATAACTGTTTGTATCAAAAAATGATAGTTTAAACTGATATTTGCAGTTTTGATGCGGTTTTAGATACGATATGAATCGAAGAAGCCGATTTTGACTGGAATCTGTTTAAAATGACAAAGAAAAACCTATTATCAATTCAAGGAAGTGAATTTTTAAGTAGTTATCTGCAGTTTTAATGTAGATTTCAGTTCGCTAAGTTATGGAAATGCATGTTTTGGCTATAATCTTCCGTAAATCAAGGGCGAAAACCAATTATTTGCCCCAAAAGAAGGTGTTTTAAGTATATATCTGCATTTCTAAGGTAGATTTGGGTACAATAAGAGGCGAAAAAGCAGATTCTGACTAAGATTTTATCGAAATCGTCAACTATTTGACTCAGAATGGTTGCCTTACGTCGAAATCTAATAGTTTATTAAGGTTTTCGTTACTAAAATGCCCAAAGACGCCGATTTTGACTAGAATTTGAAAGATATTGATATGAATATATAACTGTTTGTATCAAAAAATGATAGTTTAAACTGATATTTGCAGTTTTGATGCGGTTTTAGATACGATATGAATCGAAGAAGCCGATTTTGACTGGAATCTGTTTAAAATGACAAAGAAAAACCTATTATCAATTCAAGGAAGTGAATTTTTAAGTAGTTATCTGCAGTTTTAATGTAGATTTCAGTTCGCTAAGTTATGGAAATGCATGTTTTGGATATAATCTTCCGTAAATCAAGGGCGAAAACCAATTATTTGCCCCAAAAGAAGGTGTTTTAAGTATATATCTGCATTTCTAAGGTAGATTTGGGTACAATAAGAGGCGAAAAAGCAGATTCTGACTAAGATTTTATCGAAATCGTCAACTATTTGACTCAGAAAGGTTGACTTACGTCGAAATCTAATAGTTTCTTAAGGTTTTCGTTACTAAAATGCCGAAAGACGCCGATTTTGACTAGAATTTGAATGATATTGACATGAATATATAACTGTTTGTATCAAAAAATGATAGTTTAAACTGATATTTGCAGTTTTGATGCGGTTTTAGGTACGATATGAGTCGAAGAAGCCGATTTTGACTGGAATCTGTTTAATATGACAAAGAAAAACCTATTATCAATTCAAGGAAGTGAATTTTTAAGTAGTTATCTGCACTTTTAATGTAGATTTCAGTTCGCTAAGTTATGAAAATGCATGTTTTGGCTATAATCTTCCGTAAATCAAGTGCGAAAACCAATTATTTGTCCCAAAAAAAGGTGTTTTAAGTATATATCTGCATTTCTAAGGTAGATTTGGGTACAATAAGAGGCGAAAAAGCAGATTCTGACTAAGATTTTATCGAAATCGGCAACTATTTGACTCAGAAAGGTTGCCTTACGTCGAAATCTAATAGTTTATTAAGGTTTTCGTTACTAAAATGCCCAAAGACGCCGATTTTGACTAGAATTTGAAAGATATTGACATGAATATATAACTGTTTGTATCAAAAAATGATAGTTTAAACTGATATTTGCAGTTTTGATGCGGTTTTAGATACGATATGAATCGAAGAAGCCGATTTTGACTGGAATCTGTTTAAAATGACAAAGAAAAACCTATTATCAATTCAAGGAAGTGAATTTTTAAGTAGTTATCTGCAGTTTTAATGTAGATTTCAGTTCGCTAAGTTATGAAAATGCATGTTTTGGCTATAATCTTCCGTTAATCAAGGGCGAAAACCAATTATTTGTCCCAAAAGAAGGTGTTTTAAGTATATATCTGCATTTCTAAGGTAGATTTGGGTACAATAAGAGGCGAAAAAGCAGATTCTGACTAAGATTTTATCGAAATCGGCAACCATTTGACTCAGAATGGTTGCCTTACGTCGAAATCTAATAGTTTATTAAGGTTTTCGTTACTAAAATGCCCAAAGACGCCGATTTTGACTAGAATTTGAAAGATATTGACATGAATATATAACTGTTTGTATCAAAAAATGATAGTTTAAACTGATATTTGCAGTTTTGATGCGGTTTTAGGTACGATATGAGTCGAAGAAGCCGATTTTGACTGGAATCTGTTTAAAATGACAAAGAAAAACCTATTATCAATTCAACGAAGTGAATTTTTAAGTAGTTATCTGCACTTTTAATGTAGATTTCAGTTCGCTAAGTTATGAAAATGCATGTTTTGGCTATAATCTTCCGTAAATCAAGGGCGAAAACCAATTATTTGTCCCAAAAGAAGGTGTTTTAAGTATATATCTGCATTTCTAAGGTAGATTTGGGTACAATAAGAGGCGAAAAAGCAGATTCTGACTAAGATTTTATCGAAATCGGCAACTATTTGATTCAGAAAGGTTGCCTTACGTCGAAATCTAATAGTTTATTAAGGTTTTCGTTACTAAAATGCCCAAAGACGCCGATTTTGACTAGAATTTGAAAGATATTGACATGAATATATAACTGTTTGTATCAAAAAATGATAGTTTAAACTGATATTTGCAGTTTTGATGCGGTTTTAGATACGATATGAATCGAAGAAGCCGATTTTGACTGGAATCTGTTTAAAATGACAAAGAAAAACCTATTATCAATTCAAGGAAGTGAATTTTTAAATAGTTATCTGCAGTTTTAATGTAGATTTCAGTTCGCTAAGTTATGGAAATGCATGTTTTGGCTATAATCTTCCGTAAATCAAGGGCGAAAACCAATTATTTGTCCCAAAAGAAGGTGTTTTAAGTATATATCTGCATTTCTAAGGTAGATTTGGGTACAATAAGAGGCGAAAAAGCAGATTCTGACTAAGATTTTATCGAAATCGGCAACTATTTGACTCAGAATGGTTGCCTTACGTCGAAATCTAATAGTTTATTAAGGTTTTCGTTACTAAAATGCCGAAAGACGCCGATTTTGACTAGAATTTGAATGATATTGAAATGAATATATAACTGTTTGTATCAAAAAATGATAGTTTAAACTGATATTTGCAGTTTTATTGCGGTTTTAGGTACGATATGAGTCGAAGAAGCCGATTTTGACTGGAATCTGTTTAAAATGACAAAGAAAAACCCATTATCAATTCAAGGAAGTGAATTTTTAAGTAGTTATCTGCACTTTTAATGTAGATTTCAGTTCGCTAAGTTATGAAAATGCATGTTTTGGCTATAATCTTCCGTAAATCAAGGGCGAAAACCAATTATTTGTCCCAAAAAAAGGTGTTTTAAGTATATATCTGCATTTCTAAGGTAGATTTGGGTACAATAAGAGGCGAAAAAGCAGATTCTGACTAAGATTTTATCGAAATCGGCAACTATTTGACTCAGAAAGGTTGCCTTACGTCGAAATCTAATAGTTTATTAAGGTTTTCGTTACTAAAATGCCCAAAGACGCCGATTTTGACTAGAATTTGAAAGATATTGACATGAATATATAACTGTTTGTATCAAAAAATGATAGTTTAAACTGATATTTGCAGTTTTGATGCGGTTTTAGGTACGATATGAGTCGAAGAAGCCGATTTTGACTGGAATCTGTTTAAAATGACAAAGAAAAACCTATTATCAATTCATGGAAGTGAATTTTTAAGTAGTTATCTGCAGTTTTAATGTAGATTTCAGTTCGCTAAGTTATGAAAATGCATGTTTTGGCTATAATCTTCCGTAAATCAAGGGCGAAAACCAATTATTTGTCCCAATAGAAGGTGTTTTAAGTATATATCTGCATTTCTAAGGTAGATTTTTTGTACAATAAGAGGCGAAAAAGCAGATTCTGACTAAGATTTTATCGAAATCGGCAACTATTTGACTCAGAATGGTTGCCTTACGTCGAAATCTAATAGTTTATTAAGGTTTTCGTTACTAAAATGCCGAAAGACGCCGATTTTGACTAGAATTTGAATGATATTGACATGAATATATAACTGTTTGTATCAAAAAATGATAGTTTAAACTGATATTTGCAGTTTTGATGCGGTTTTAGGTACGATATGAGTCGAAGAAGCCGATTTTGACTGGAATCTGTTTAAAATGACAAAGAAAAACCTATTATTAGGCAACCATTCTGAGTCAAATAGTTGCCGATTTCGATAAAATCTTAGTCAGAATCTGCTTTTTCGCCTCTTATTGTACCCAAATCTACCTTAGAAATGCAGATATATACTTAAAACACCTTCTTTTGGCACAAATAATTGGTTTTCGCCTTTGATTTACGGAAGATTATAGCCAAAACATGCATTTTCATAACTTAGCGAACTGAAATCTACATTAAAACTGCAGATAACTAGTTAAAAATTCACTTCCTTGAATTGATAATAGGTTTTTCTTTGTCATTTTAAACAGATTCCAGTCAAAATCGGCTTCTTCGACTCATATCGTACCTAAAACCGCATCAAAACTGCAAATATCAGATTAGATTTCGACGTAAGGCAACCATTCTGAGTCAAATAGTTGCCGATTTCGATACAATCTTAGTCAGAATCTGCTTTTTCGCCTCTTATTGTACCCAAATCTACCTTAGAAATGCAGATATATACTTAAAACAGCTTCTTTTGGGACAAATAATTGGTTTTCGCCCTTGATTTACGGAAGATTATAGCCAAAACATGCATTTTCATAACTTAGCGAACTGAAATCTACATTAAAACTGCAGATAACTACTTAAAAATTCACTTCCTTGAATTGATAATAGGTTTTTCGTTGTCATTTTAAACAGATTCCAGTCAAAATCGGCTTCTTCGATTCATATCGTACCTAAACCCGCATCAAAACTGCAAATATCAGTTTAAACTATCATTTTTTGATACAAACAGTTATATATTCATGTCAATATCTTTCAAATTCTAGTCAAAATCGGCGTCTTTGGGCATTTTAGTAACGAAAACCTTAATAAACTATTAGATTTCGACGTAAGGCAACCTTTCTGAGTCAAATAGTTGCCGATTTCCATAAAATCTTAGTCAGAATCTGCTTTTTCGCCTCTTATTGTACCCAAATCTACCTTAGAAATGCAGATATATACTTAAAACACCTTCTTTTGGGACAAATAATTGGTTTTCGCCCTTGATTTACGGAAGATTATAGCCAAAACATGCATTTTCATAACTTAGCGAACTGAAATCTACATTAAAAGTGCAGATAACTACTTAAAAATTCACTTCCTTGAATTGATAATAGGTTTTTCTTTGTCATTTTAAACAGATTCCAGTCAAAATCGGCTTCTTCGACTCATATCGTACCTAAAACCGCATCAAAACTGCAAATATCAGTTTAAACTATCATTTTTTGATACAAACAGTTATATATTCATGTCAATATCTTTCAAATTCTAGTCAAAATCGGCGTCTTTGGGCATTTTAGTAACGAAAACCTTAATAAACTATTAGATTTCGACGTAAGGCAACCATTCTGAGTCAAATAGTTGCCGATTTCGATAAAATCTTAGTCAGAATCTGCTTTTTCGCCTCTTATTGTACCCAAATCTACCTTAGAAATGCAGATATATACTTAAAACACCTTCTTTTGGAACAAATAATTGGTTTTCGCCCTTGATTAACGGAAGATTATAGCCAAAACATGCATTTTCATAACTTAGCGAACTGAAATCTACATTAAAACTGCAGATAACTACTTAAAAATTCACTTCCTTGAATTGATAATAGGTTTTTCTTTGTCATTTTAAACAGATTCCAGTCAAAATCGGCTTCTTCGATTCATATCGTATCTAAAACCGCATCAAAACTGCAAATATCAGTTTAAACTATCATTTTTTGATACAAACAGTTATATATTCATGTCAATATCTTTCAAATTCTAGTCAAAATCGGCGTCTTTGGGCATTTTAGTAACGAAAACCTTAATAAACTATTAGATTTCGACGTAAGGCAACCTTTCTGAATCAAATAGTTGCCGATTTCGATAAAATCTTAGTCAGAATCTGCTTTTTCGCCTCTTATTGTACCCAAATCTACCTTAGAAATGCAGATATATACTTAAAACACCTTCTTTTGGGACAAATAATTGGTTTTCGCCCTTGATTTACGGAAGATTATAGCCAAAACATGCATTTTCATAACTTAGCGAACTGAAATCTACATTAAAACTGCAGATAACTACTTAAAAATTCACTTCCTTGAATTGATAATAGGTTTTTCTTTGTCATTTTAAACAGATTCCAGTCAAAATCGGCTTCTTCGACTCATATCGTACCTAAAACCGCATCAAAACTGTAAATATCAGTTTAAAATATCATTTTTTGATACAAACAGTTATATATTCATGTCAATATCTTTCAAATTCTAGTCAAAATCGGCGTCTTTGGGCATTTTAGTAACGAAAACCTTAATAAACTATTAGATTTCGACGTAAGGCAACCTTTCTGAGTCAAATAGTTGCCGATTTCGATAAAATCTTAGTCAGAATCTGCTTTTTCGCCTCTTATTGTACCCAAATCTACCTTAGAAATGCAGATATATACTTAAAACACCTTCTTTTGGGACAAATAATTGGTTTTCGCCCTTGATTTACGGAAGATTATAGCCAAAGCATGCATTTTCATAACTTAGCGAACTGAAATCTACATTAAAACCGCAGATAACTACTTAAAAATTCACTTCCATGAATTGATAATAGGTTTTTCTTTGTCATTTTAAACAGATTCCAGTCAAAATCGGCTTCTTCGACTCATATCGTACCTAAAACCGCATCAAAACTGCAAATATCAGTTTAAACTATCATTTTTTGATACAAACAGTTATATATTCATGTCAATATCTTTCAAATTCTAGTCAAAATGTGCGTCTTTGGGCATTTTAGTAACGAAAACCTTAATAAACTATTAGATTTCGACGTAAGGCAACCATTCTGAGTCAAATAGTTGCCGATTTCGATAAAATCTTAGTCAGAATCTGCTTTTTCGCCTCTTATTGTACCCAAATCTACCTTAGAAATGTAGATATATACTTAAAACACCTTCTTTTGGGACAAATAAGTTCGCTAAGTTATGAAAATGCATGTTTTGGCTATAATCTTCCGTAAATCAAGGGCGAAAACCAATTATTTGTCCCAAAAGAAGGTGTTCTGAGTATATATCTGCATTTCTAAGGTAGATTTGGGTACAATAAGAGGCGAAAAAGCAGATTCTGACTAAGATTTTATCAAAATCGGAAACTATTTGACTCAGAATGGTTGCCTTACGTCGAAATCTAATAGTTTATTAAGGTTTTCGTTACTAAATTGCCCAAAGACGCCGATTTTGACTAGAATTTGAAAGATATTGACATGAATATATAACTGTTTGTATCAAAAAATGATAGTTTAAACTGATATTTGCAGTTTTGATGCGGTTTTAGGTACGATATGAGTCGAAGAAGCCGATTTTGACTGGAATCTGTTTAAAATGACAAAGAAAAACCTATTATCAATTCAAGGAAGTGAATTTTTAAGTAGTTATCTGCAGTTTTAATGTAGATTTCAGTTCGCTATGTTATGAAAATGCATGTTTTAGCTATAATCTTCCGTAAATCAAGGGTGAAAACCAATTATTTGTCCCAAAAGAAGGTGTTTTAAGTATATATCTGCATTTCTAAGGTAGATTTGGGTACAATAAGAGGCGAAAAAGCAGATTCTGACTAAGATTTTATCGAAATCGGCAACTATTTGACTCAGAAAGGTTGCCTTACGTCGAAATCTAATAGTTTATTAAGGTTTTCGTTACTAAAATGCCCAAAGACGCCGATTTTGACTAGAATTTGAAAGATATTGACATGAATATATAACTGTTTGTATCAAAAAATGATAGTTTAAACTGATATTTGCAGTTTTGATGCGGTTTTAGATACGATATGAATCGAAGAAGCCGATTTTGACTGGAATCTGTTTAAAATGACAAAGAAAAACCTATTATCAATTCAAGGAAGTGAATTTTTAAGTAGTTATCTGCAGTTTTAATGTGGATTTCAGTTCGCTAAGTTATGGAAATGCATGTTTTGGCTATAATCTTCCGTAAATCAAGGGCGAAAACCAATTATTTGTCCCAAAAGAAGGTGTTTTAAGTATATATCTGCATTTCTAAGGATGATTTGGGTACAATAAGAGGCGAAAAAGCAGATTCTGACTAAGATTTTATCGAAATCGGCAACTATTTGACTCAGAATGGTTGCCTTACGTCGAAATCTAATAGTTTATTAAGGTTTTCGTTACTAAAATGCCGAAAGACGCCGATTTTGACTAGAATTTGAATGATATTGACATGAATATATAACTGTTTGTATCAAAAAATGATAGTTTAAACTGATATTTGCAGTTTTGATGCGGTTTTAGGTACGATATGAGTCGAAGAAGCCGATTTTGACTGGAATCTGTTTAAAATGACAAAGAAAAACCTATTATCAATTCAAGGAAGTGAATTTTTAAGTAGTTATCTGCACTTTTAATGTAGATTTCAGTTCGCTAAGTTATGAAAATGCATGTTTTGGCTATAATCTTCCGTAAATCAAGGGCGAAAACCAATTATTTGTCCCAAAAAAAGGTGTTTTAAGTATATATCTGCATTTCTAAGGTAGATTTGGGTACAATAAGAGGCGAAAAAGCAGATTCTGACTAAGATTTTATCGAAATCGGCAACTATTTGACTCAGAAAGGTTGCCTTACGTCGAAATCTAATAGTTTATTAAGGTTTTCGTTACTAAAATGCCCAAAGACGCCGATTTTGACTGGAATTTGAAAGATATTGACATGAATATATAACTGTTTGTATCAAAAAATGATAGTTTAAACTGATATTTGCAGTTTTGATGCGGTTTTAGATACGATATGAATCGAAGAAGCCGATTTTGACTGGAATCTGTTTAAAATGACAAAGAAAAACCTATTATCAATTCAAGGAAGTGAATTTTTAAGTAGTTATCTGCAGTTTTAATGTAGATTTCAGTTCGCTAAGTTATGAAAATGCATGTTTTGGCTATATACTTCCGTTAATCAAGGGCGAAAACCAATTATTTGTCCCAAAAGAAGGTGTTTTAAGTATATATCTGCATTTCTAAGGTAGATTTGGGTACAATAAGAGGCGAAAAAGCAGATTCTGACTAAGATTTTATCGAAATCGGCAACTATTTGACTCAGAATGGTTGCCTTACGTCGAAATCTAATAGTTTATTAAGGTTTTCGTTACTAAAATGCCCAAAGACGCCGATTTTGACTAGAATTTGAAAGATATTGACATGAATATATAACTGTTTGTATCAAAAAATGATAGTTTAAACTGATATTTGCAGTTTTGATGCGGTTTTAGGTACGATATGAGTCGAAGAAGCCGATTTTGACTGGAATCTGTTTAAAATGACAAAGAAAAACCTATTATCAATTCAAGGAAGTGAATTTTTAAGTAGTTATCTGCACTTTTAATGTAGATTTCAGTTCGCTTAGTTATGAAAATGCATGTTTTGGCTATAATCTTCCGTAAATCAAGGGCGAAAACCAATTATTTGTCCCAAAAGAAGGTGTTTTAAGTATATATCTGCATTTCTAAGGTAGATTTGGGTACAATAAGAGGCGAAAAAGCAGATTCTGACTAAGATTTTATCGAAATCGGCAACTATTTGACTCAGAAAGGTTGCCTTACGTCGAAATCTAATAGTTTATTAAGGTTTTCGTTGCTAAAATGCCCAAAGACGCCGATTTTGACTAGAATTTGAAAGATATTGACATGAATATATAACTGCTTGCATCAAAAAATGATAGTTTAAACTGATATTTGCAGTTTTGATGCGGTTTTAGATACGATATGAATCGAAGAAGCCGATTTTGACTGGAATCTGTTTAAAATGACAAAGAAAAACCTATTATCAATTCAAGGAAGTGAATTTTTAAGTAGTTATCTGCAGTTTTAATGTAGATTTCAGTTCGCTAAGTTATGAAAATGCATGTTTTGGCTATAATCTTCCGTTAATCAAGGGCGAAAACCAATTATTTGTCCCAAAAGAAGGTGTTTTAAGTATATATCTGCATTTCTAAGGTAGATTTGGGTACAATAAGAGGCGAAAAAGCAGATTCTGACTAAGATTTTATCGAAATCGGCAACTATTTGACTCAGAATGGTTGCCTTACGTCGAAATCTAATAGTTTATTAAGGTTTTCGTTACTAAAATGCCCAAAGACGCCGATTTTGACTAGAATTTGAAAGATATTGACATGAATATATAACTGTTTGTATCAAAAAATGATAGTTTAAACTGATATTTGCAGTTTTGATGCGGTTTTAGGTACGATATGAGTCGAAGAAGCCGATTTTGACTGGAATCTGTTTAAAATGACAAAGAAAAACCTATTATCAATTCAAGGAAGTGAATTTTTAAGTAGTTATCTGCACTTTTAATGTAGATTTCAGTTCGCTAAGTTATGAAAATGCATGTTTTGGCTATAATCTTCCGTAAATCAAGGGCGAAAACCAATTATTTGTCCCAAAAAAAGGTGTTTTAAGTATATATCTGCATTTCTAAGGTAGATTTGGGTACAATAAGAGGCGAAAAAGCAGATTCTGACTAAGATTTTATCGAAATCGGCAACTATTTGACTCAGAAAGGTTGCCTTACGTCGAAATCTAATAGTTTATTAAGGTTTTCGTTACTAAAATGCCCAAAGACGCCGATTTTGACTGGAATTTGAAAGATATTGACATGAATATATAACTGTTTGTATCAAAAAATGATAGTTTAAACTGATATTTGCAGTTTTGATGCGGTTTTAGATACGATATGAATCGAAGAAGCCGATTTTGACTGGAATCTGTTTAAAATGACAAAGAAAAACCTATTATCAATTCAAGGAAGTGAATTTTTAAGTAGTTATCTGCAGTTTTAATGTAGATTTCAGTTCGCTAAGTTATGGAAATGCATGTTTTGGCTATAATCTTCCGTAAATCAAGGGCGAAAACCAATTATTTGTCCCAAAAGAAGGTGTTTTAAGTATATATCTGCATTTCTAAGGTAGATTTGGGTACAATAAGAGGCGAAAAAGCAGATTCTGACTAAGATTTTATCGAAATCGGCAACTATTTGACTCAGAATGGTTGCCTTACGTCGAAATCTAATAGTTTATTAAGGTTTTCGTTACTAAAATGCCGAAAGACGCCGATTTTGACTAGAATTTGAATGATATTGACATGAATATATAACTGTTTGTATCAAAAAATGATAGTTTAAACTGATATTTGCAGTTTTGATGCGGTTTTAGGTACGATATGAGTCGAAGAAGCCGATTTTGACTGGAATCTGTTTAAAATGACAAAGAAAAACCTATTATCAATTCAAGGAAGTGAATTTTTAAGTAGTTATCTGCACTTTTAATGTAGATTTCAGTTCGCTAAGTTATGAAAATGCATGTTTTGGCTATAATCTTCCGTAAATCAAGGGCGAAAACCAATTATTTGTCCCAAAAAAAGGTGTTTTAAGTATATATCTGCATTTCTAAGGTAGATTTGGGTACAATAAGAGGCGAAAAAGCAGATTCTGACTAAGATTTTATCGAAATCGGCAACTATTTGACTCAGAAAGGTTGCCTTACGTCGAAATCTAATAGTTTATTTAGGTTTTCGTTACTAAAATGCCCAAAGACGCCGATTTTGACTAGAATTTGAAAGATATTGACATGAATATATAACTGTTTGTATCAAAAAATGATAGTTTAAACTGATATTTGCAGTTTTGATGCGGTTTTAGATACGATATGAATCGAAGAAGCCGATTTTGACTGGAATCTGTTTAAAATGACAAAGAAAAACGTTTTGGCTATAATCTTCCGTAAATCAAGGGCGAAAACCAATTATTTGTCCCAAAAGAAGGTGTTTTAAGTATATATCTGCATTTCTAAGGTAGATTTGGGTACAATAAGAGGCGAAAAAACAGATTCTGACTAAGATTTTATCGAAATCGGCAACTATTTGACTCAGAAAGGTTGCCTTACGTCGAAATCTAATAGTTTATTAAGGTTTTCGTTACTAAAATGCCCAAAGACGCCGATTTTGACTAGAATTTGAGAGATATTGACATGAATATATAACTGTTTGTATCAAAAAATGATAGTTTAAACTGATATTTGCAGTTTTGATGCGGTTTTAGATACGATATGAATCGAAGAAGCCGATTTTGTCTGGAATCTGTTTAAAATGACAAAGAAAAACCTATTATCAATTCAAGGAAGTGAATTTTTAAGTAGTTATCTGCAGTTTTAATGTAGATTTCAGTTCGCTAAGTTATGAAAATGCATGTTTTGGCTATAATCTTCCGTAAATCAAAGGCGATAACCAATTATTTGTCCCAAAAGAAGGTGTTTTAAGTATATATCTGCATTTCTAAGATAGATTTGGGTACAATAAGATGCGAAAAAGCAGATTCTGACTAAGATTTTATCGAAATCGGCAACTATTTGACTCAGAAAGGTTGCCTTACGTCGAAATCTAATAGTTTATTAAGGTTTTCGTTACTAAAATGCCCAAAGACGCCGATTTTGACTAGAATTTGAAAGATATTGACATGAATATATAACTGTTTGTATCAAAAAATGATAGTTTAAACTGATATTTGCAGTTTTGATGCGGTCTTAGATACGATATGAATCGAAGAAGCCGATTTTGACTGGAACCTGTTTAAAATGACAAAGAAAAACCTATTATCAATTCAAGGAAGTGAATTTTTAAGTAGTTATCTGCAGTTTTAATGTAGATTTCAGTTCGCTAAGTTATGAAAATGCAAGTTTTGGCTGTAATCTTCCGTAAATCAAGGGCGAAAACCAATTATTTGTCCCAAAAGAAGGTGTTTTAAGTATATATCTGCATTTCTAAGGTAGATTTGGGTACAATAAGAGGCGAAAAAGCAGATTCTGACTAAGATTTTATCGAAATCGGCAACTATTTGACTCAGAATGGTTGCCTTACGTCGAAATCTAATAGTTTATTAAGGTTTTCGTTACTAAAATGCCCAAAGACGCCGATTTTGACTAGAATTTGAAAGATATTGACATGAATATATAACTGTTTGTATGAAAAAATGATAGTTTAAACTGATATTTGCAGTTTTGATGCGGTTTTAGATACGATATGAATCGAAGAAGCCGATTTTGACTGGAATCTGTTTAAAATGACAAAGAAAAACCTATTATCAATTCAAGGAAATGAATTTTTAAGTAGTTATCTGCAGTTTTAATGTAGATTTCAGTTCGCTAAGTTATGAAAATGCATGTTTTGGCTATAATCTTCCGTAAATCAAGGGCGAAAACCAATTATTTGTCCCAAAAGAAGGTGTTTTAAGTATATATCTGCATTTCTAAGGTAGATTTGGGTACAATAAGAGGCGAAAAAGCAGATTCTGACTAAGATTTTATCGAAATCGGCAACTATTTGACTCAGAATGGTTGCCTTACGTCGAAATCTAATAGTTTATTAAGGTTTTCGTTACTAAAATTCCCAAAGACGCCGCTTTTGACTAGGATTTGAATGATATTGACATGAATATATAACTGTTTGTATCAAAAAATGATAGTTTAAACTGATATTTGCAGTTTTGATGCGGTTTTAGGTACGATATGAGTCGAAGAAGCCGATTTTGACTGGAATCTGTTTAAAATGACAAAGAAAAACCTATTATCAATTCAAGGAAGTGAATTTTTAAGTAGTTATCTGCACTTTTAATGTAGATTTCAGTTCGCTAAGTTATGAAAATGCATGTTTTTGCTATAATCTTCCGTAAATCAAGGGCGAAAACCAATTATTTGTCCCAAAAGAAGGTGTTTTAAGTATATATCTGCATTTCTAAGGTAAATTTGGGTACAATAAGAGGCGAAAAAGCAGATTCTGACTAAGATTTTATCGAAATCGGCAACTATTTGACTCAGAATGGTTGCCTTACGTCGAAATCTAATAGTTTATTAAGGTTTTCGTTACTAAAATGCCCAAAGACGCCGATTTTGACTAGAATTTGAAAGATATTGACATGAATATATAACTGTTTGTATCAAAAAATGATAGTTTAAACTGATATTTGCAGTTTTGATGCGGTTTTAGGGACGATATGGGTCGAAGAAGCCGATTTTGACTGGAATCTGTTTAAAATGACAAAGAAAAACCTATTATCAATTCAAGGAAGTGAATTTTTAAGTAGTTATCTGCACTTTTAATGTAGATTTCAGTTCGCTAAGTTATGAAAATGCATGTTTTGGCTATAATCTTCCGTAAATCAAGGGCGAAAACCAATTATTTGTCCCAAAAGAAGGTGTTTTAAGTATATATCTGCATTTCTAAGGTAGATTTGGGTACAATAAGAGGCGAAAAAGCAGATTCTGACTAAGATTTTATCGAAATCGGCAACTATTTGACTCAGAAAGGTTGCCTTACGTCGAAATCTAATAGTTTATTAAGGTTTTCGTTACCAAAATGCCCAAAGACGCCGATTTTGACTAGAATTTGAAAGATATTGACATGAATATATAACTGTTTGTATCAAAAAATGATAGTTTAAACTGATATTTGCAGTTTTGATGCGGTTTTAGATACGATATGAGTCGAAGAAGCCGATTTTGACTGGAATCTGTTTAAAATGACAAAGAAAAACCTACGCCTGCAGATAACTACTTAAAAATTCACTTCCTTGAATTGATAATAGGTTTTTCTTTGTCATTTTAAACAGATTCCAGTCAAAATCGGCTTCTTCGACTCATATCGTACCTAAAACCGCATCAAAACTGCAAATATCAGTTTAAACTATCATTTTTTGATACAAACAGTTATATATTCATGTCAATATCTTTCAAATTCTAGTCAAAATCGGCGTCTTTGGGCATTTTAGTAACGAAAACCTTAATAAACTATTAGATTTCGACGTAAGGCAACCATTCTGAGTCAAATAGTTGCCGATTTCGATAAAATCTTAGTCAGAATCTGCTTTTTCGCCTCTTATTGTACCCAAATCTACCTTAGAAATGCAGATATATACTTAAAACACCTTCTTTTTGGACAAATAATTGGTTTTCGCCCTTGATTAACGGAAGATTATAGCCAAAACATGCATTTTCATAACTTAGCGAACTGAAATCTACATTAAAACTGCAGATAACTACTTAAAAATTCACTTCCTTGAATTGATAATAGGTTTTTCTTTGTCATTTTAAACGGATTCCAGTCAAAATCGGCTTCTTCGATTCATATCGTATCTAAAACCGCATCAAAACTGCAAATATCAGTTTAAACTATCATTTTTTGATACAAACAGTTATATATTCATGTCAATATCTTTCAAATTCTAGTCAAAATCGGCGTCTTTGGGCATTTTAGTAACGAAAACCTTAATAAACTATTAGATTTCGACGTAAGGCAACCTTTCTGAGTCAAATAGTTGCCGATTTCGATAAAATCTTAGTCAGAATCTGCTTTTTCGCCTCTTATTGTACCCAAATCTACCTTAGAAATGCAGATATATACTTAAAACACCTTCTTTTGGGACAAATAATTGGTTTTCGCCCTTGATTTACGGAAGATTATAGCCAAAACATGCATTTTCATAACTTAGCGAACTGAAATCTACATTAAAACTGCAGATAACTACTTAAAAATTCACTTCCTTGAATTGATAATAGGTTTTTCTTTGTCATTTTAAACAGATTCCAGTCAAAATCGGCTTCTTCGATTCATATCGTACCTAAACCCGCATCAAAACTGCAAATATCAGTTTAAACTATCATTTTTTGATACAAACAGTTATATATTCATGTCAATATCTTTCAAATTCTAGTCAAAATCGGCGTCTTTGGGCATTTTAGTAACGAAAACCTTAATAAACTATTAGATTTCGACGTAAGGCAACCTTTCTGAGTCAAATAGTTGCCGATTTCGTTAAAATCTTAGTCAGAATCTGCTTTTTCGCCTCTTATTGTACCCAAATCTACCTTAGAAATGCAGATATATACTTAAAACACCTTCTTTTGGGACAAATAATTGGTTTTCGCCCTTGATTTACGGAAGATTATAGCCAAAACATGCATTTTCATAACTTAGCGAACTGAAATCTACATTAAAAGTGCAGATAACTACTTAAAAATTCACTTCCAGAATCTGCTTTTTCGCCTCTTATTGTACCCAAATCTACCTTAGAAATGCAGATATATACTTAAAACACCTTCTTTTGGGACAAATAATTGGTTTTCGCCCTTGATTTACGGAAGATTATAGCCAAAACATGCATTTTCATAACTTAGCGAACTGAAATCTACATTAAAACTGCAGATAACTACTTAAAAATTCACTTCCTTGAATTGATAATAGGTTTTTCTTTGTCATTTTAAACAGATTCCAGTCAAAATCGGCTTCTTCGACTCATATCGTACCTAAAACCGCATCAAAACTGCAAATATCAGTTTAAACTATCATTTTTTGATACAAACAGTTATATATTCATGTCAATATCTTTCAAATTCTAGTCAAAATCGGCGTCTTTGGGCATTTTAGTAACGAAAACCTTAATAAACTATTAGATTTCGACGTAAGGCAATCTTTCTGAATCAAATAGTTGCCGATTTCGATAAAATCTTAGTCAGAATCTGCTTTTTCGCCTCTTATTGTACCCAAATCTACTTTAGAAATGCAGATATATACTTAAAACACCTTCTTTTGGGACAAATAATTGGTTTTCGCCCTTGATTTACTTAAGATTATAGCCAAAACATGCATTTTCATAACTTAGCGAACTGAAATCTACATTAAAACTGCAGATAACTACTTAAAAATTCAGTTCCTTGAATTGATAATAGGTTTTTCTTTGTCATTTTAAACAGATTCCAGTCAAAATCGGCTTCTTCGATTCATATCGTATCTAAAACCGCATCAAAACTGCAAATATCAGTTTAAACTATCATTTTTTGATACACACAGTTATATATTCATGTCAATATCTTTCAAATTCTAGTCAAAATCGGCGTCTTTGGGCAATTTAGTAACGAAAACCTTAATAAACTATTAGATTTCGACGTAAGGCAACCTTTCTGAGTCAAATAGTTACCGATTTCGATAAAATCTTAGTCAGAATCTGCTTTTTCGCCTCTTATTGTACCCAAATCTACCTTAGAAATGCAGATATATAATTAAAACACCTTCTTTTGGGACAAATAATTGGTTTTCGCCCTTGATTTACGGAAGATTATAGCCAAAACATGCATTTTCATAACTTAGCGAACTGAAATCTACATTAAAACTGCAGATAACTACTTAAAAATTCACTTCCTTGAATTGATAATAGGTTTTTCTTTGTCATTTTAAACAGATTCCAGTCAAAATCGGCTTCTTCGATTCATATCGTACCTAAACCCGCATCAAAACTGCAAATATCAGTTTAAACTATCATTTTTTGATACAAACAGTTATATATTCATGTCAATATCTTTCAAATTCTAGTCAAAATCGGCGTCTTTGGGCATTTTAGTAACGAAAACCTTAATAAACTATTAGATTTCGACGTAAGGCAACCTTTCTGAGTCAAATAGTTGCCGATTTCGATAAAATCTTAGTCAGAATCTGTTTTTTTCGCCTCTTATTGTACCCAAATCTACCTTAGAAATGCAGATATATACTTAAAACACCTTCTTTTGGGACAAATAATTGGTTTTCGCCCTTGATTTACGGAAGATTATAGCCAAAACATGCATTTTCATAACTTAGCGAACTGAAATCTACATTAAAACTGCAGATAACTACTTAAAAATTCACTTCCTTGAATTGATAATAGGTTTTTCTTTGTCATTTTAAACAGATTCCAGTCAAAATCGGCTTCTTCGACTCATATCGTACCTAAAACCGCATCAAAACTGCAAATATCAGTTTAAACTATCATTTTTTGATCCAAACAGTTATATATTCATGTCAATATCTTTCAAATTCTAGTCAAAATCGGCGTCTTTGGGCATTTTAGTAACGAAAACCTTAATAAACTATTAGATTTCGACGTAAGGCAACCATTCTGAGTCAAATAGTTGCCGATTTCGATAAAATCTTAGTCAGAATCTGCTTTTTCGCCTCTTATTGTACCCAAATCTTTGTTTGTATCAAAAAATGATAGTTTAAACTGATATTTGCAGTTTTGATGCGGTTTTAGATACGATATGAATCGAAGAAGCCGATTTTGACTGGAATCTGTTGAAAATGACAAAGAAAAACCTATTATCAATTCAAGGAAGTGAATTTTTAAGTAGTTATCTGCAGTTTTAATGTAGATTTCAGTTCGCTAAGTTATGAAAATGCATGTTTTGGCTATAATCTTCCGTTAATCAAGGGCGAAAACCAATTATTTGTCCCAAAAGAACTTGTTTTAAGTATATATCTGCATTTCTAAGGTAGATTTGGGTACAATAAGAGGCGAAAAAGCAGATTCTGACTAAGATTTTATCGAAATCGGCAACTATTTGACTCAGAATGGTTGCCTTACATTGAAATCTAATAGTTTATTAAGGTTTTCGTTACTAAAATGCCCAAAGACGCCGATTTTGACTAGAATTTGAAAGATATTGACATGAATATATAACTGTTTGTATCAAAAAATGATAGTTTAAACTGATATTTGCAGTTTTGATGCGGTTTTAGGTACGATATGAGTCGAAGAAGCCGATTTTGACTGGAATCTGTTTAAAATGACAAAGAAAAACCTATTATCAATTCAAGGAAGTGAATTTTTAAGAAGTTATCTGCACTTTTAATGTAGATTTCAGTTCGCTAAGTTATGAAAATGCATGTTTTGGCTATAATCTTCCGTAAATCAAGGGCGAAAACCAATTATTTGTCCCAAAAGAAGGTGTTTTAAGTATATATCTGCATTTATAAGGTAGATTTGGGTACAATAAGAGGCGAAAAAGCAGATTCTGACTAAGATTTTATCGAAATCGGCAACTATTTGATTCAGAAAGGTTGCCTTACGTCGAAATCTAATAGTTTATTAAGGTTTTCGTTACTAAAATGCCCAAAGACGCCGATTTTGACTAGAATTTGAAAGATATTGACATGAATATATAACTGTTTGTATCAAAAAATGATAGTTTAAACTGATATTTGCAGTTTTGATGCGGTTTTAGATACGATATGAATCGAAGAAGCCGATTTTGACTGGAATCTGTTTAAAATGACAAAGAAAAACCTATTATCAATTCAAGGAAGTGAATTTTTAAGTAGTTATCTGCAGTTTTAATGTAGATTTCAGTTCGCTAAGTTATGAAAATGCATGTTTTGGCTATAATCTTCCGTAAATCAAGGGCGAAAACCAATTATTTGTCCCAAAAGAAGGTGTTTTAAGTATATATCTGCATTTCTAAGGTAGATTTGGGTACAATAAGAGGCGAAAAAGCAGATTCTGACTAAGATTTTATCGAAATCGGCAACTATTTGACTCAGAAAGGTTGCCTTACGTCGAAATCTAATAGTTTATTAAGGTTTTCGTTACTAAAATGCCCAAAGACGCCGATTTTGACTAGAATTTGAAAGATATTGACATGAATATATAACTGTTTGTATCAAAAAATGATAGTTTAAACTGATATTTGCAGTTTTGATGCGGGTTTAGGTACGATATGAATCGAAGAAGCCGATTTTGACTGGAATCTGTTTAAAATGACAAAGAAAAACCTATTATCAATTCAAGGAAGTGAATTTTTAAGTAGTTATCTGCAGTTTTAATGTAGATTTCAGTTCGCTAAGTTATGAAAATGCATGTTTTGGCTATAATCTTCCGTAAATCAAGGGCGAAAACCAATTATTTGTCCCAAAAGAAGGTGTTTTAAGTATATATCTGCATTTCTAAGGTAGATTTGGGTACAATAAGAGGCGAAAAAGCAGATTCTGACTAAGATTGTATCGAAATCGGCAACTATTTGACTCAGAATGGTTGCCTTACGTCGAAATCTAATAGTTTATTAAGGTTTTCGTTACTAAAATGCCCAAAGACGCCGATTTTCACTAGAATTTGAATGATATTGACATGAATATATAACTGTTTGTATCAAAAAATGATAGTTTAAACTGATATTTGCAGTTTTGATGCGGTTTTAGGTACGATATGAGTCGAAGAAGCCGATTTTGACTGGAATCTGTTTAAAATGACAAAGAAAAACCTATTATCAATTCAAGGAACTGAATTTTTAAGTAGTTATCTGCAGTTTTAATGTAGATTTCAGTTCGCTAAGTTATGAAAATGCATGTTTTGGCTATAATCTTCCGTAAATCAAGGGCGAAAACCAATTATTTGTCCCAAAAGAAGGTGTTTTAATTATATATCTGCATTTCTAAGGTAGATTTGGGTACAATAAGAGGCGAAAAAGCAGATTCTGACTAAGATTTTATCGAAATCGGTAACTATTTGACTCAGAAAGGTTGCCTTACGTCGAAATCTAATAGTTTATTAAGGTTTTCGTTACTAAATTGCCCAAAGACGCCGATTTTGACTAGAATTTGAAAGATATTGACATGAATATATAACTGTTTGTATCAAAAAATGATAGTTTAAACTGATATTTGCAGTTTTGATGCGGTTTTAGATACGATATGAATCGAAGAAGCCGATTTTGACTGGAATCTGTTTAAAATGACAAAGAAAAACCTATTATCAATTCAAGGAACTGATTTTTTAAGTAGTTATCTGCAGTTTTAATGTAGATTTCAGTTCGCTAAGTTATGAAAATGCATGTTTTGGCTATAATCTTCCGTAAATCAAGGGCGAAAACCAATTATTTGTCCCAAAAGAAGGTGTTTTAAGTATATATCTGCATTTCTAAGGTAGATTTTGGTACAATAAGAGGCGAAAAAGCAGATTCTGACTAAGATTTTATCGAAATCGGCAACTATTTGACTCAGAAAGGTTGCCTTACGTCGAAATCTAATAGTTTACTATGGTTTTCGTTACTAAAATGCCCAAAGACGCCGATTTTGACTAGAATTTGAAAGATATTGACATGAATATATAACTGTTTGTATCAAAAAATGATAGTTTAAACTGATATTTGCAGTTTTGATGCGGTTTTAGATACGATATGAGTCGAAGAAGCCGATTTTGACTGGAATCTGTTTAAAATGACAAAGAAAAACCTATTATCAATTCAAGGAAGTGAATTTTTAAGTAGTTATCTGCAGTTTTAATGTAGATATCAGTTCGCTAAGTTATGAAAATGCAAGTTTTGGCTATAATCTTCCGTAAATCAAGGGCGAAAACCAATTATTTGTCCCAAAAGAAGGTATTTTAAGTATATATCTGCATTTCTAAGGTAGATTTGGGTACAATAAGAGGCGAAAAAGCAGATTCTGACTAAGATTTTATCGAAATCGGCAACTATTTGACTCAGAATGGTTGCCTTACGTCGAAATCTAATAGTTTATTAAGGTTTTCGTTACTAAAATGCCCAAAGACGCTGATTTTGACTAGAATTTGAAAGATATTGACATGAATATATAACTGTTTGTATCAAAAAATGATAGTTTAAACTGATATTTGCAGTTTTGATGCGGGTTTAGGTACGATATGAATCGAAGAAGCCGATTTTGACTGGAATCTGTTTAAAATGACAAAGAAAAACCTATTATCAATTCAAGGAAGTGAATTTTTAAGTAGTTATCTGCAGTTTTAATGTAGATTTCAGTTCGCTAAGTTATGAAAATGCATGTTTTGGCTATAATCTTCCGTAAATCAAGGGCGAAAACCAATTATTTGTCCCAAAAGAAGGTGTTTTAAGTATATATCTGCATTTCTAAGGTAGATTTGGGTACAACAAGAGGCGAAAAAGCAGATTCTGACTAAGATTTTATCGAAATCGGCAACTATTTGACTCAGAATGGTTGCCTTACGTCGAAATCTAATAGTTTATTAAGGTTTTCGTTACTAAAATGCCCAAAGACGCACATTTTGACTAGAATTTGAAAGATATTGACATGAATATATAACTGTTTGTATCAAAAAATGATAGTTTAAACTGATATTTGCAGTTTTGATGCGGTTTTAGGTACGATATGGGTCGAAGAAGCCGATTTTGACTGGAATCTGTTTAAAATGACAAAGAAAAACCTATTATCAATTCATGGAAGTGAATTTTTAAGTAATCTGCAGTTTTAATGTAGATTTCAGTTCGCTAAGTTATGAAAATGCATGTTTTGGCTATAATCTTCCGTAAATCAAGGGCGAAAACCAATTATTTGTCCCAAAAGAAGGTGTTTTAAGTATATATCTGCATTTCTAAGGTAGATTTGGGTACAATAAGAGGCGAAAAAGCAGATTCTGACTAGGTTTTTATCGAAATCGGCAACTATTTGGCTCAGAATGGTTGCCTTACGTCGAAATCTAATAGTTTATTAAGGTTTTCGTTACTAAAATGCCCAAAGACGCCGATTTTGATTAGAATTTGAAAGATATTGACATGAATATATAACTGTTTGTATCAAAAAATGATAGTTTAAACTGATATTTGCAGTTTTGATGCGGTTTTAGGTACGATATGAGTCGAAGAAGCCGATTTTGAATGGAATCTGTTTAAAATGACAAAGAAAAACCTATTATCAATTCAAGGAAGTGAATTTTTCGACCTTGATTTACGGAAGATTATAGCCAAAACATGAATTTTCATAACTTAGCGAACTGAAATCTACATTAAAACTGCAGATAACTACTTAAAAATTCACTTCCTTGAATTGATAATAGGTTTTTCTTTGTCATTTTAAACAGATTCCAGTCAAAATCGGCTTCTTCGATTCATATCGTACCTAAACCCGCATCAAAACTGCAAATATCAGTTTAAACTATCATTTTTTGATACAAACAGTTATATATTCATGTCAATATCTTTCAAATTCTAGTCAAAATCGGCGTCTTTGGGCATTTTAGTAACGAAAACCTAAATAAACTATTAGATTTCGACGTAAGGCAACCTTTCTGAGTCAAATAGTTGCCGATTTCGATTAAATCTTAGTCAGAATCTGCTTTTTCGCCTCTTATTGTACCCAAATCTACCTTAGAAGTGCAGATATATACTTAAAACACCTTCTTTTGGGACAAATAATTGGTTTTCGCCCTTGATTAACGGAAGATTATAGCCAAAACATGCATTTTCATAACTTAGCGAACTGAAATCTACATTAAAACTGCAGATAACTATTTAAAAATTCACTTCCTTGAATAGATAATAGGTTTTTCTTTGTCATTTTAAACAGATTCCAGTCAAAATCGGCTTCTTCGATTCATATCGTATCTAAAACCGCATCAAAACTGCAAATATCAGTTTAAACTATCATTTTTTGATACAAACAGTTATATATTCATGTCAATATCTTTCAAATTCTAGTCAAAATCGGCGTCTTTGGGCATTTTAGTAACGAAAACCTTAATAAACTATTAGATTTCGACGTAAGGCAACCTTTCTGAATCAAATAGTTGCCGATTTCGATAAAATCATAGTCAGAATCTGCTTTTTCGCCTCTTATTGTACCCAAATCTACCTTAGAAATGCAGATATATACTTAAAACACCTTCTTTTGGGACAAATAATTGGTTTTCGCCCTTGATTTACGGAAGATTATAGCCAAAACATGCATTTTCATAACTTAGCGAACTGAAATCTACATTAAAACTGCAGATAACTACTTAAAAATTCACTTCCTTGAATTGATAATAGGTTTTTCTTTGTCATTTTAAACAGATTCCAGTCAAAATCGGCTTCTTCGACTCATATCGTACCTAAAACCGCATCAAAACTGTAAATATCGTCGTCTTTGGGCATTTTAGTAACGAAAACCTTAATAAACTATTAGATTTCGACATAAGGCAACCTTTCTGAGTCAAATAGTTGCCGATTTCGATACAATCTTAGTCAGAATCTGCTTTTTCGCCTCTTATTGTACCCAAATCTACCTTAGAAATGCAGATATATACTTAAAACACCTTCTTTTGGGACAAATAATTGGTTTTCGCCCTTGATTTACATAAGATTATAGCCAAAACATTTTTGATTAGCTATTTGACTCAGAATGGTTGCCTTACGTCGAAATCTAATAGTTTATTAAGGTTTTCGTTACTAAAATGCCCAAAGACGCCGATTTTGACTAGAATTTGAAAGATATTGACATGAATATATAACTATTTGTATCAAAAAATGATAGTTTAAACTGATATTTGCAGTTTTGATGCGGTTTTAGGTACGATATGAGTCGAAGAAGCCGATTTTGACTGGAATCTGTTTAAAATGACAAAGAACAACCTATTATCAATTCAAGGAAGTGAATTTTTAAGTAGTTATCTGCAGTTTTAATGTAGATTTCAGTTCGCTAAGTTATGAAAATGCATGTTTTGGCTATAATCTTCCGTAAATCAAGGGCGAAAACCAATTATTTGTCCCAAAAGAAGGTGTTTTAAGTATATATCTGCATTTCTAAGGTAGATTTGGGTACAATAAGAGGCGAAAAACAGATTCTGACTAGGATTTTTTTGAAATCGGCAACTATTTGACTCAGAAAGGTTGCCTTACGTCGAAATCTAATAGTTTATTAAGGTTTTCGTTACTAAAATGCCCAAAGACGCCGATTTTGACTAGAATTTGAAAGATATTGACATGAATATATAACTGTTTGTATCAAAAAATGATAGTTTAAACTGATATTTGCAGTTTTGATGCGGTTTTATGTACGATATGAGTCGAAGAAGCCGATTTTGACTGGAATCTGTTTAAAATGACAAAGAACAACCTATTATCAATTCAAGGAAGTGAATTTTTAAGTAGTTATCTGCAGTTTTAATGTAGATTTCAGTTCGCTAAGTTATGGAAATGCATGTTTTTGCTATAATCTTCCGTAAATCAAGGGCGAAAACCAATTATTTGTCCCCAAAAGAAGGTGTTTTAAGTATATATCTGCATTTCTAAGGTAGATTTGGGTACAATAAGAGGCGAAAAAGCAGATTCTGACTAAGATTTTATCGAAATCGGCAACTATTTGACTCAGAAAGGTTGCCTTACGTCGAAATCTAATAGTTTATTAAGGTTTTCGTTACTAAAATGCCCAAAGACGCCGATTTTGACTAGAATTTGAAAGATATTGACATGAATATATAACTGTTTGTATCACAAAATGATAGTTTAAACTGATATTTGCAGTTTTGATGCGGTTTTAGATACGATATGAATCGAAGAAACCGATTTTGACTGGAATCTGTTTAAAATGACAAAGAAAAACCTATTATCAATTCAAGGAAGTGAATTTTTAAGTAGTTATCTGCAGTTTTAATGTAGATTTCAGTTCGCTAAGTTATGAAAATGCATGTTTTGGCTATAATCTTCCATAAATCAAGGGCGAAACCAATTATTTGTCGCAAAAGAAGGTGTTTTAAGTATATATCTGCATTTCTAAGGTAGATTTGGGTTCAATAAGAGGCGAAAAAGCAGATTCTGACTAAGATTTTATCGAAATCGGCAACTATTTGACTCAGAAATAGTTTATTAAGGTTTTCGTTACTAAAATGCCCAAAGACGCCGATTTTGACTAGAATTTGAATGATATTGACATGAATATATAACTGTTTGTATCAAAAAATGATAGTTTAAACTGATATTTGCAGTTTTGATGCGGTTTTAGATATGATATGAATCGAAGAAGCCGATTTTGACTGGAATCTGTTTAAAATGACAAAGAAAAACCTATTATCAATTGAAGGAAGTGAATTTTTAAGTAGTTATCTGCAGTTTTAATGTTGATTTCAGTTCGCTAAGTTATGAAAATGCATGTTTTGGCTATAATCTTCCGTAAATCAAGGTCGAAAAATTCACTTCCTTGAATTGATAATAGGTTTTTCTTTGTCATTTTAAACAGATTCCAGTCAAAATCGGCTTCTTCGACTCATATCGTACCTAAAACCGCATCAAAACTGCAAATATCACTTTAAACTATCATTTTTTGATACAAACAGTTATATATTCATGTCAATATCTTTCAAATTCTAGTCAAAATCGGCGTCTTTGGGCATTTTAGTAACGAAAACCTTAATAAACTATTAGATTTCGACGGAAGGCAACCATTCTGAGTCAAATAGTTGCCGATTTCGATAAAATCTTAGTCAGAATCTGCTTTTTCGCCTCTTATTGTACCCAAATCTACCTTAGAAATGCAGATATATACTTAGAACACCTTCTTTTGGGACAAATAATTGGTTTTCGCCCTTGATTTACGGAAGATTATAGCCAAAACATGCATTTTCATAACTTAGCGAACTGAAATCTACATTAAAACTGCAGATAACTACTTAAAAATTCACTTCCTTGAATTGATAATAGGTTTTTCTTTGTCATTTTAAACAGATTCCAGTCAAAATCGGCTTCTTCGACTCATATCGTACCTAAAACCGCATCAAAACTGTAAATATCAGTTTAAACTATCATTTTTTGATACAAACAGTTATATATTCATGTCAATATCTTTCAAATTCTAGTCAAAATCGGCGTCTTTGGGCATTTTGGTAACGAAAACCTTAATAAACTATTAGATTTCGACGTAAGGCAACCTTTCTGAGTCAAATAGTTGCCGATTTCGATAAAATCTTAGTCAGAATCTGCTTTTTCGCCTCTTATTGTACCCAAATTTACCTTAGAAATGCAGATATATACTTAAAACACCTTCTTTTGGGACAAATATTATTTTTCGCCCTTGATTTACGGAAGATTATAGCCAAAACATGCATTTTCATAACTTAGCGAACTGAAATCTACATTAAAAGTGCAGATAACTACTTAAAAATTCACTTCCTTGAATTGATAATAGGTTTTTCTTTGTCATTTTAAACAGATTCCAGTCAAAATCGGCTTCTTCGACTCATATCGTACCTAAAACCGCATCAAAACTGCAAATATCAGTTTAAACTATCATTTTTTGATACAAACAGTTATATATTCATGTCAATATCTTTCAAATTCTAGTCAAAATCGGCGTCTTTGGGCATTTTAGTAACGAAAACCTAAATAAACTATTAGATTTCGACGTAAGGCAACCATTCTGAGTCAAATAGTTGCCGATTTCGATAAAATCTTAGTCAGAATCTGCTTTTTCGCCTCTTATTGTACCCAAATCTACCTTAGAAATGCAGATATATACTTAAAACACCTTCTTTTGGGACAAATAATTGGTTTTCGCCCTTGATTTACGGAAGATTATAGCCAAAACATGCATTTTCATAACTTAGCGAACTGAAATCTACATTAAAACTGCAGATAACTACTTAAAAATTCACTTCCTTGAATTGATAATAGGTTTTTCTTTGTCATTTTAAACAGATTCCAGTCAAAATCGGCTTCTTCGACTCATATCGTACCTAAAACCGCATCAAAACTGTAAATATCAGTTTAAACTATCATTTTTTGATACAAACAGTTATATATTCATGTCAATATCTTTCAAATTCTAGTCAAAATCGGCGTCTTTGGGCATTTTGGTAACGAAAACCTTAATAAACTATTAGATTTCGACGTAAGGCAACCTTTCTGAGTCAAATAGTTGCCGATTTCGATAAAATCTTAGTCAGAATCTGCTTTTTCGCCTCTTATTGTACCCAAATTTACCTTAGAAATGCAGATATATACTTAAAACACCTTCTTTTGGGACAAATATTATTTTTCGCCCTTGATTTACGGAAGATTATAGCCAAAACATGCATTTTCATAACTTAGCGAACTGAAATCTACATTAAAAGTGCAGATAACTACTTAAAAATTCACTTCCTTGAATTGATAATAGGTTTTTCTTTGTCATTTTAAACAGATTCCAGTCAAAATCGGCTTCTTCGACTCATATCGTACCTAAAACCGCATCAAAACTGCAAATATCAGTTTAAACTATCATTTTTTGATACAAACAGTTATATATTCATGTCAATATCTTTCAAATTCTAGTCAAAATCGGCGTCTTTGGGCATTTTAGTAACGAAAACCTAAATAAACTATTAGATTTCGACGTAAGGCAACCATTCTGAGTCAAATAGTTGCCGATTTCGATAAAATCTTAGTCAGAATCTGCTTTTTTGCCTCTTATTGTACCCAAATCTACCTTAGAAATGCAGATATATACTTAAAACACCTTCTTTTGGGACAAATAATTGGTTTTCGCCCTTGATTTACGGAAGATTATAGCAAAAACATGCATTTTCATAACTTAGCGAACTGAAATCTACATTAAAAGTGCAGATAACTACTTAAAAATTCACTTCCTTGAATTGATAATAGGTTTTTCTTTGTCATTTTAAACAGATTCCAGTCAAAATCGGCTTCTTCGACTCATATCGTACCTAAAACCGCATCAAAACTGCAAATATCAGTTTAAACTATCATTTTTTGATACAAACAGTTATATATTCATGTCAATATCATTCAAATCCTAGTCAAAAGCGGCGTCTTTGGGCATTTTAGTAACGAAAACCTTAATAAACTATTAGATTTCGACGTAAGGCAACCATTCTGAGTCAAATAGTTGCCGATTTCGATAAAATCTTAGTCAGAATCTGCTTTTTCGCCTCTTATTGTACCCAAATCTACCTTAGAAATGCAGATATATACTTAAAACACCTTCTTTTGGGACAAATAATTGGTTTTCGCCCTTGATTTACGAAAGATTATAGCCAAAACATGCATTTTCATAACTTAGCGAACTGAAATCTACATTAAAACTGCAGATAACTACTTAAAAATTCACTTCCTTGAATTGATAATAGGTTTTTCTTTGTCATTTTAAACAGATTCCAGTCAAAATCGGCTTCTTCGATTCATATCGTACCTAAACCCGCATCAAAACTGCAAATATCAGTTTAAACTATCATTTTTTGATACAAACAGTTATATATTCATGTCAATATCTTTCAAATTCTAGTCAAAATTGGCGTCTTTGAGCATTTTAGTAACGAAAACCTTAATAAACTATTAGATTTCGACGTAAGGCAACCTTTCTGAGTCAAATAGTTGCCGATTTCGATAAAATCTTAGTCAGAATCTGCTTTTTCGCCTCTTATTGTACCCAAATCTACCTTAGAAATGCAGATATATACTTAAAACACCTTCTTTTGGGACAAATAATTGGTTTTCGCCCTTGATTTACGGAAGATTATAGCCAAAACATGCATTTTCATAACTTAGCGAACTGAAATCTACATTAAAACTGCAGATAACTACTTAAAAATTCACTTCCTTGAATTGATAATAGGTTTTTCTTTGTCATTTTAAACAGATTCCAGTCAAAATCGGCTTCTTCGATTCATATCGTACCTAAACCCGCATCAAAACTGCAAATATCAGTTTAAACTATCATTTTTTGATACAAACAGTTATATATTCATGTCAATATCTTTCAAATTCTAGTCAAAATCGGCCTCTTTGGGCATTTTAGTAACGAAAACCTTAATAAACTATTAGATTTCGACGTAAGGCAACCTTTCTGAATCAAATAGTTGCCGATTTCGATAAAATCTTAGTCAGAATCTGCTTTTTCGCCTCTTATTGTACCCAAATCTACCTTAGAAATGCAGATATATACTTAAAACACCTTCTTTTGGGACAAATAATTGGTTTTCGCCCTTGATTTACGGAAGATTATAGCCAAAACATGCATTTTCATAACTTAGCGAACTGAAATCTACATTAAAAGTGCAGATAACTACTTAAAAATTCACTTCCTTGAATTGATAATAGGTTTTTCTTTGTCATTTTAAACAGATTCCAGTCAAAATCGGCTTCTTCGACTCATATCGTACCTAAAACCGCATCAAAACTGCAAATATCAGTTTAAACTATCATTTTTTGATACAAACAGTTATATATTCATGTCAATATCTTTCAAATTCTAGTCAAAATCGGCGTCTTTGGGCATTTTAGTAACGAAAACCTTAATAAACTATTAGATTTCGACGTAAGGCAACCATTCTGAGTCAAATAGTTGCCGATTTCGATAAAATCTTAGTCAGAATCTGCTTTTTCGCCTCTTATTGTACCCAAATCTACCTTAGAAATGCAGATATATACTTAAAACACCTTCTTTTGGGACAAATAATTGGTTTTCGCCCTTGATTAACGGAAGATTATAGCCAAAACATGCATTTTCATAACTTAGCGAACTGAAATCTACATTAAAACTGCAGATAACTACTTAAAAATTCACTTCCTTGAATTGATAATAGGTTTTTCTTTGTCATTTTAAACAGATTCCAGTCAAAATCGGCTTCTTCGATTCATATCGTATCTAAAACCGCATCAAAACTGCAAATATCAGTTTAAACTATCATTTTTTGATACAAACAGTTATATATTCATGTCAATATCTTTCAAATTCTAGTCAAAATCGGCGTCTTTGGGCATTTCTAAGGTATTCATGTCAATATCTTTCAAATTCTAGTCAAAATCGGCGTCTTTGGGCATTTTAGTAACGAAAACCTTAATAAACTATTAGATTTCGACGTAAGGCAACCATTCTGAGTCAAATAGTTGCCGATTTCGATAAAATCTTAGTCAGAATCTGCTTTTTCGCCTCTTATTGTACTTTGAGCCTATTGAGCCTACCTCGATTTAAAATTTAAAACTTGAATGGATAGGAGGAACGTCGGAAACCTACCAGGCTATAGTGGTTACGAATCCGCACCACTCTACGCGCGTTACATTGAGCTCGGTACGAAAATTCGCTTATTTTTCGCCTCCGACGCACCCTTACCGAGATACGGCCCTTTCTCGAAATTTTTTTTTCGATTTTAAAATGGCTATATCTCGAAAACGGTTCGTTTTTTGAGAAAACCGAGCAATTTTTTGCCCCAAAGGGGACGCTTTACCACCACATTTTACGGAAATCCTTTATCGGTTTCCCCATTTTCTTGATTTTGGTACCCCCGCCGGCATCGTATAGAGTATTGCGAGCCTACCTCGATTTAAAATTTAAAACTTGAATGGATAGGAGGAACGTCGGAAACCTACCAGGCTATAGCGGTTACGAATCCGCACCACTCTACGCGCGTTATATTGAGCTCGGTAAGAAAATTCGCTTATTTTTCGCCTCCGACGCACCGTTACCGAGATACGGCCCTTTTTCGTTTTTTTTTTTTTCGATTTTAAAATGGCCATAACTCGAAAACGATTCGATTTTTGGGAAAACGGAGTAATTTTTTGCCCTTATAGGGACGGTTTGCGACCCCATTTTACGGGAATCCGGTGTCAGTTTCCCCATTTTCTTGATTTTGGTACCCCCGCCGGCATCGTATAGAGTATTGCGAGCCTACCTCGATTTAAAATTTAAAACTTGAATGGATAGGAGGAACGTCGGAAACGTATCAGGCTATAGTGGTTACGAATCCGCACCACGCTACGCGCGTTATATTGAGCTCGGTACGAAAATTCGCTTATTTTTCGATTCCGACGCACCCTTACCGAGATACGGCCCTTTTTCGAATTTTTTTTTTCGATTTTAAAATGGCTATATCTCGAAAACGGTTCGTTTTTTGAGAAAACCGAGCAATTTTTTGCCCCACAGGGGACGCTTTACCACCCCATTTTACGGGAATCCGGTATCGGTTTCCCCATTTTCTTGATTCTGGTACCCCCGCCGGCATCGTATAGAGTATTGCGAGCCTACCTCGATTTAAAATTTAAAACTTGAACTCTGAATATCTTTCAAATTCTAGTCAAAATCGGCGTCTTTGGGCATTTTAGTAACGAAAACCTTAATAAACTATTAGATTTCGACGTAAGGCAACCATTCTGAGTCTAATAGTTGCCGATTTCGATAAAATCTTAGTCAGAATCTGCTTTTTTGCCTCTTATTGTACCCAAATCTACCTTAGAAATGCAGATATATACTTAAAACACCTTCTTTTGGGACAAATAATTGGTTTTCGCCCTTGATTTACGGAAGATTATAGCCAAAACATGCATTTTCATAACTTAGCGAACTGAAATACCTTAATAAACTATTAGATTTCGACGTAAGGCAACCTTTCTGAGTCAAATAGTTGCCGATTTCGATAAAATCTTAGTCAGAATCTGCTTTTTCGCCTCTTATTGTACCCAAATCTACCTTAGAAATGCAGATATATACTTAAAACACCTTCTTTTCGGACAAATAATTGGTTTTCGCACTTGATTTACGGAAGATTATAGCCAAAACATGCATTTTCATAACTTAGCGAACTGAAATCTACAATAAAACTGCAGATAACTACTTAAAAATTCACTTCCTTGAATTGATAATAGGTTTTTCTTTGTCATTTTAAACAGATTCCAGTCAAAATCGGCTTCTTCGATTCATATCGTATCTAAAACCGCATCAAAACTGCAAATATCAGTTTAAACTATCATTTTTTGATACAAACAGTTATATATTCATGTCAATATCTTTCAAATTCTAGTCAAAATCGGCGTCTTTGGGCATTTTAGTAACGAAAACCTTAATAAACTATTAGATTTCGACGTAAGGCAACCATTCTGAGTCAAATAGTTGCCGATTTCGATAAAATCTTAGTCAGAATCTGCCTTTTCGCCTCTTATGGTACCCAAATCTACCTTAGAAATGCAGATATATACTTAAAACACCTTCTTTTGGGACAAATAATTGGTTTTCGCCCTTGATTTACGGAAGATTATAGGCAAAACATGCATTTTCATAACTTAGCGAACTGAAATCTACATTAAAACTGCAGATAACTACTTAAAAATTCACTTCCTTGAATTGATAATAGGTTTTTCTTTGTCATTTTAAACAGATTCCAGTCAAAATCGGCTTCTTCGACTCATATCGTACCTAAAACCGCATCAAAACTGCAAATATCAGTTTAAACTATCATTTTTTGATACAAACAGTTATATATTCATGTCAATATCTTTCAAATTCTATTCAAAATCGGCGTCTTTGGGCATTTTAGTAACGAAAACCTTAATAAACTATTAGATTTCGACGTAAGGCAACCATTCTGAGTCAAATAGTTGCCGATTTCGATAAAATCTTAGTCAGAATCTGCTTTTTCGCCTCTTATTGTACCCAAATCTACCTTAGAAATGCAGATATATACTTAAAACACCTTCTTTTGGGACAAATAATTGGTTTTCGCCCTTGATTTACGGAAGATTATAGCCAAAACATGCATTTTCATAACTTAGCGAACTGAAATCTACATTAAAACTGCAGATAACTACTTAAAAATTCACTTCCTTGAATTGATAATAGGTTTTTCTTTGTCATTTTAAACAGGTTCCAGTCAAAATCGGCTTCTTCGATTCATATCGTATCTAAAACCGCATCAAAACTGCAAATATCAGTTTAAACTATCATTTTTTGATACAAACAGTTATATATTCATGTCAATATCTTTCAAATTCTAGTCAAAATCGGCGTCTTTGGGCATTTTAGTAACGAAAACCTTAATAAACTATTAGATTTCGACGTAAGGCAACCTTTCTGAGTCAAATAGTTGCCGATTTCGATAAAATCTTAGTCAGAATCTGCTTTTTCGCCTCTTATTGTACCCAAATCTACCTTAGAAATGCAGATATATACTTAAAACACCTTCTTTTGGGACAAATAATTGGTTTTCGCCCTTGATTAACGGAAGATTATAGCCAAAACATGCATTTTCATAACTTAGCGAACTGAAATCTACATTAAAACTGCAGATAACTACTTAAAAATTCACTTCCTTGAATTGATAATAGGTTTTTCTTTGTCATTTTAAACAGATTCCAGTCAAAATCGGCTTCTTCGACTCATATCGTACCTAAAACCGCATCAAAACTGCAAATATCAGTTTAAACTATCATTTTTTGATACAAACAGTTATATATTCATGTCAATATCATTCAAATTCTAGTCAAAATCGGCGTCTTTGGGCATTTTAGTAACGAAAACCTTAATAAACTATTAGATTTCGACGTAAGGCAACCATTCTGAGTCAAATAGTTGCCGATTTCGATAAAATCTTAGTCAGAATCTGCTTTTTCGCCTCTTATTGTATCCAAATCTACCTTAGAAATGCAGATATATACTTAAAACACCTTCTTTTGGGACAAATAATTGGTTTTCGCCCTTGATTTACGGAAGATTATAGCCAAAACATGCATTTTCATAACTTAGCGAACTGAAATCTACATTAAAACTGCAGATAACTACTTAAAAATTCACTTCCTTGAATTGATAATAGGTTTTTCTTTGTCATTTTAAACAGATTCCAGTCAAAATCGGCTTCTTCGATTCATATCGTATCTAAAACCGCATCAAAACTGCAAATATCAGTTTAAACTATCATTTTTTGATACAAACAGTTATATATTCATGTCAATATCTCTCAAATTCTAGTCAAAATCGGCGTCTTTGGGCATTTTAGTAACGAAAACCTTAATAAACTATTAGATTTCGACGTAAGGCAACCTTTCTGAGTCAAATAGTTGCCGATTTCGATAAAATCTTAGTCAGAATCTGCTTTTTCGCCTCTTATTGTACCCAAATCTACCTTAGAAATGCAGATATATACTTAAAACACCTTCTTTTCGGACAAATAATTGGTTTTCGCCCTTGATTTACGGAAGATTATAGCCAAAACATGCATTTTCATAACTTAGCGAACTGAAATCTACATTAAAACTGCAGATAACTACTTAAAAATTCACTTCCTTGAATTGATAATAGGTTTTTCTTTGTCATTTTAAACAGATTCCAGACAAAATCGGCTTCTTCGATTCATATCGTATCTAAAACCGCATCAAAACTGCAAATATCAGTTTAAACTATCATTTTTTGATACAAACAGTTATATATTCATGTCAATATCTTTCAAATTCTAGTCAAAATCGGCGTCTTTGGGCATTTTAGTAACGAAAACCTTAATAAACTATTAGATTTCGACGTAAGGCAACCATTCTGAGTCAAATAGTTGCCGATTTCGATAAAATCTTAGTCAGAATCTGCTTTTTCGCCTCTTATTGTACCCAAATCTACCTTAGAAATGCAGATATATACTTAAAACAAATTCTTTTGGGACAAATAATTGGTTTTCGCCCTTGATTTACGGAAGATTATAGCCAAAACATGCATTTTCATAACTTAGCGAACTGAAATCTACATTAAAACTGCAGATAACTACTTAAAAATTCACTTCCTTGAATTGATAATAGGTTTTTCTTTGTCATTTTAAACAGGTTCCAGTCAAAATCGGTTTCTTAGATTCATATCGTATCTAAAACCGCATCAAAACTGCAAATATCAGTTTAAACTATCATTTTTTGATACAAACAGTTATATATTCATGTCAATATCTTTCAAATTCTAGTCAAAATCGGCGTCTTTGGGCATTTTAGTAACGAAAACCTTAATAAACTATTAGATTTCGACGTAAGGCAACCTTTCTGAGTCAAATAGTTGCCGATTTCGATAAAATTTTATTTAGAATCTGCTTTTTCGCCTCTTATTGTACCCAAATCTACCTTAGAAATGCAGATATATACTTAAAACACCTTCTTTTGGGACAAATAATTGGTTTTCGCCCTTGATTTACGGAAGATTATAGCCAAAACATGCATTTTCATAACTTAGCGAACTGAAATCTACATTAAAACTGCAGATAACTACTTAAAAATTCATTTCCTTGAATTGATAATAGGTTTTTCTTTGTCATTTTAAACAGATTCCAGTCAAAATCGGCTTCTTCGACTCATATCGTACCTAAAACCGCATCAAAACTGCAAATATAAGTTTAAACTATCATTTTTTGATACAAACAGTTATATATTCATGTCAATATCTCTCAAATCCTAGTCAAAATCGGCGTCTTTGGGCATTTTAGTAACGAAAACCTTAATAAACTATTAGATTTCGACGTAAGGCAACCTTTCTGAGTCAAATAGTTGCCGATTTCGATAAAATCTTAGTCAGAATCTGTTTTTTTCGCCTCTTATTGTATACAAATCTACCTTAGAAATGCAGATATATACTTAAAACACCTTCTTTTGGGACAAATAATTGGTTTTCGCCCATGATTTACGGAAGATTATAGCCAAAACATGCATTTTCATAACTTAGCGAACTGAAATCTACATTAAAACTGCAGATAACTACTTAAAAATTCACTTCCTTGAATTGATAATAGGTTTTTCTTTGTCATTTTAAACAGATTCCAGTCAAAATCGGCTTCTTCGATTCATATCGTATCTAAAACCGCATCAAAACTGCAAATATCAGTTTAAACTATCATTTTTTGATACAAACAGTTATATATTCATGTCAATATCTTTCAAATTCTAGTCAAAGTCGGCGTCTTTGGGCATTTTAGTAACGAAAACCTTAATAAACTATTAGATTTCGACGTAAGGCAACCATTCTGAGTCAAATAGTTGCCGATTTCGATAAAATCTTAGTCAGAATCTGCTTTTTCGCCTCTTATTGTACCCAAAGACGCCGATTTTGACTAGAATTTGAAAGATATTGACATGAATATATAACTGTTTGCATCAAAAAATGATAGTTTAAACTGATATTTGCAGTTTTGATGCGGTTTTAGATACGATATGAATCGAAGAAGCCGATTTTGACTGGAATCTGTTTAAAATGACAAAGAAAAACCTATTATCAATTCAAGGAAGTGAATTTTTAAGTAGTTATCTGCAGTTTTAATGTAGATTTCAGTTCGCTAAGTTATGAAAATGCATGTTTTGGCTATAATCTTCCGTTATTCAAGGGCGAAAACCAATTATTTGTCCCAAAAGAAGGTGTTTTAAGTATATATCTGCATTTCTAAGGTAAATTTGGGTACAATAAGAGGCGAAAAAGCAGATTCTGACTAAGATTTTATCGAAATCGGCAACTATTTGACTCAGAATGGTTGCCTTACGTCGAAATCTAATAGTTTATTAAGGTTTTCGTTACTAAAATGCCCAAAGACGCCGATTTTGACTAGAATTTGAAAGATATTGACATGAATATATAACTGTTTGTATCAAAAAATGATAGTTTAAACTGATATTTGCAGTTTTGATGCGGTTTTAGGTACGATATGAGTCGAAGAAGCCGATTTTGACTGGAATCTGTTTAAAATGACAAAGAAAAACCTATTATCAATTCAAGGAAGTGAATTTTTAAGTAGTTATCTGCAGTTTTAATGTAGATTTCAGTTCGCTAAGTTATGAAAATGCATGTTTTGGCTATAATCTTCCGTAAATCAAGGGCGAAAACCAATTATTTGTCCCAAAAGAAGGTGTTTTAAGTATATATCTGCATTTCTAAGGTAGATTTGGGTACAATAAGAGGCGAAAAAGCAGATTCTGACTAAGATTTTATCGAAATCGGCAACTATTTGACTCAGAAAGGTTGCCTTACTTCGAAATCTAATAGTTTATTAAGGTTTTCGTTACTAAAATGCCCAAAGACGCCGATTTTGACTAGAATTTGAAAGATATTGACATGAATATATAACTGTTTGTATCAAAAAATGATAGTTTAAACTGATATTTGCAGTTTTGATGCGGTTTTAGATACGATATGAATCGAAGAAGCCGATTTTGACTGGAATCTGTTTAAAATGACAAAGAAAAACCTATTATCAATTCAAGGAAGTGAATTTTTAAGTAGTTATCTGCAGTTTTAATGTAGATTTCAGTTCGCTAAGTTATGAAAATGCATGTTTTGGCTATAATCTTCCGTTAATCAAGGGCGAAAACCAATTATTTGTCCCAAAAGAAGGTGTTTTAAGTATATATCTGCATTTCTAAGGTAGATTTCGGTACAATAAGAGGCGAAAAAGCAGATTCTGACTAAGATTTTATCGAAATCGGCAACTCTTTGACTCAGAATGGTTGCCTTACGTCGAAATCTAATAGTTTATTAAGGTTTTCGTTACTAAAATGCACAAAGACGCCGATTTTGACTAGAATTTGAAAGATATTGACATGAATATATAACTGTTTGTATCAAAAAATGATAGTTTAAACTGATATTTGCAGTTTTGATGCGGTTTTAGGTACGATATGAGTCGAAGAAGCCGATTTTGACTGGAATCTGTTTAAAATGACAAAGAAAAACCTATTATCAATTCAAGGAAGTGAATTTTTAAGTAGTTATCTGCAGTTTTAATGTAGATTTCAGTTCGCTAAGTTATGAAAATGCATGTTTTGGCTATAATCTTCCGTAAATCAAGGGCGAAAACCAATTATTTGTCCCAAAAGAAGGTGTTTTAAGTATATATCTGCATTTCTAAGGTAGATTTGGGTACAATAAGAGGCGAAAAAGCAGATTCTGACTAAGATTTTATCGAAATCGGCAACTATTTGACTCAGAAAGGTTGCCATACGTCGAAATCTAATAGTTTATTAAGGTTTTCGTTACTAAAATGCCCAAAGACGCCGATTTTGACTAGAATTTGAAAGATATTGACATGAATATATAACTGTTTGTATCAAAAAATGATAGTTTAAACTGATATTTGCAGTTTTGATGCGGGTTTAGGTACGATATGAATCGAAGAAGCCGATTTTGACTGGAATCTGTTTAAAATGACAAAGAAAAACCTATTATCAATTCAAGGAAGTGAATTTTTAAGTAGTTATCTGCAGTTTTAATGTAGATTTCAGTTCGCTAAGTTATGAAAATGCATGTTTTGGCTATAATCTTCCGTAAATCAAGGGCGAAAACCAATTATTTGTCCCAAAAGAAGGTGTTTTAAGTATATATCTGCATTTCTAAGGTAGATTTGGGTACAATAAGAGGCGAAAAAGCAGATTCTGACTAAGATTTTATCGAAATCGGCAACTATTTGACTCAGAAAGGTTGCCATACGTCGAAATCTAATAGTTTATTAAGGTTTTCGTTACTAAAATGCCCAAAGACGCCGATTTTGACTAGAATTTGAAAGATATTGACATGAATATATAACTGTTTGTATCAAAAAATGATAGTTTAAACTGATATTTGCAGTTTTGATGCGGTTTTAGGTACGATATGAGTCGAAGAAGCCGATTTTGACTGGAATCTGTTTAAAATGACAAAGAAAAACCTATTATCAATTCAAGGAAGTGAATTTTTAAGTAGTTATCTGCAGTTTTAATGTAGATTTCAGTTCGCTAAGTTATGAAAATGCATGTTTTGGCTATAATCTTCCGTAAATCAAGGGCGAAAACCAATTATTTGTCCCAAAAGAAGGTGTTTTAAGTATATATCTGCATTTCTAAGGTAGATTTGTGTACAATAAGAGGCGAAAAAGCAGATTCTGACTAAGATTTTATCGAAATCGGCAACTATTTGACTCAGAAAGGTTGCCATACGTCGAAATCTAATAGTTTATTAAGGTTTTCGTTACTAAAATGCCCAAAGACGCCGATTTTGACTAGAATTTGAAAGATATTGACATGAATATATAACTGTTTGTATCAAAAAATGATAGTTTAAACTGATATTTGCAGTTTTGATGCGGGTTTAGGTACGATATGAATCGAAGAAGCCGATTTTGACTGGAATCTGTTTAAAATGACAAAGAAAAACCTATTATCAATTCAAGGAAGTGAATTTTTAAGTAGTTATCTGCAGTTTTAATGTAGATTTCAGTTCGCTAAGTTATGAAAATGCATGTTTTGGCTATAATCTTCCGTAAATCAAGGGCGAAAACCAATTATTTGTCCCAAAAGAAGGTGTTTTAAGTATATATCTGCATTTCTAAGGTAGATTTGGGTACAATAAGAGGCGAAAAAGCAGATTCTGACTAAGATTGTATCGAAATCGGCAACTATTTGACTCAGAATGGTTGCCTTTCGTCGAAATCTAATAGTTTATTAAGGTTTTCGTTACTAAAATGCCCAAAGACGCCGATTTTGACTAGAATTTGAATGATATTGACATGAATATATAACTGTTTGTATCAAAAAATGATAGTTTAAACTGATATTTGCAGTTTTGATGCGGTTTTAGGTACGATATGAGTCGAAGAAGCCGATTTTGACTGCAATCTGTTTAAAATGACAAAGAACAACCTATTATCAATTCATGGAAGTGAATTTTTAAGTAGTTATCTGCAGTTTTAATGTAGATTTCAGTTCGCAAAGTTATGAAAATGCATGTTTTGGCTATAATCTTCCGTAAATCAAGGGCGAAAACCAATTATTTGTCCCAAAAGAAGGTGTTTTAAGTATATATCTGCATTTCTAAGGTAGATTTGGGTACAATAAGAGGCGAAAAAGCAGATTCTGACTAGGATTTTATCGAAATCGGCAACTATTTGACTCAGAATGGTTGCCTTACGTCGAAATCTAATAGTTTATTAAGGTTTTCGTTACTAAAATGCCCAAAGACGCCGATTTTGAATAGAATTTGAAAGATATTGACATGAATATAAAACTGTTTGTATCAAAAAATGATAGTTTAAACTGATATTTGCAGTTTTGATGCGGTTTTAGGTACGATATGAGTCGAAGAAGCCGATTTTGACTGGAATCTGTTTAAAATGACAAAGAAAAACCTATTATCAATTCAAGGAAGTGAATTTTTAAGTAGTTATCTGCAGTTTTAATGTAGATTTCAGTTCGCTAAGTTATGAAAATGCATGTTTTGGCTATAATCTTCCGTAAATCAAGGGCGAAAACCAATTATTTGTCCCAAAAGAAGGTGTTCTAAGTATATATCTGCATTTCTAAGGTAGATTTGGGTACAATAAGAGGCGAAAAAGCAGATTCTGACTAAGATTTTATCGAAATCGGCAACTATTTGACTCAGAATGGTTGCCTTACGTCGAAATCTAATAGTTTATTAAGGTCTTCGTTACTAAAATGCACAAAGACGCCGATTTTGACTAGAATTTGAAAGATATTGACATGAATATATAACTGTTTGTATCAAAAAATGATAGTTTAAACTGATATTTGCAGTTTTGATGCGGTTTTAGGTACGATATGAGTCGAAGAAGCCGATTTTGACTGGAATCTGTTTAAAATGACAAAGAAAAACCTATTATCAATTCAAGGAAGTGAATTTTTAAGTAGTTATCTGCAGTTTTAATATAGATTTCAGTTCGCTAAGTTATGAAAATGCATGTTTTGGCTATAATCTTCCGTAAATCAAGGGCGAAAACCAATTATTTGTCCCAAAAGAAGGTGTTCTAAGTATATATCTGCATTTCTAAGGTAGATTTGGGTACAATAAGAGGCGAAAAAGCAGATTCTGACTAAGATTTTATCGAAATCGGCAACTATTTGACTCAGAATGGTTGCCTTCCGTCGAAATCTAATAGTTTATTAAGGTTTTCGTTACTAAAATGCCCAAAGACGCCGATTTTGACTAGAATTTGAAAGATATTGACATGAATATATAACTGTTTGTATCAAAAAATGATAGTTTAAACTGATATTTGCAGTTTTGATGCGGTTTTAGGTACGATATGAGTCGAAGAAGCCGATTTTGACTGGAATCTGTTTAAAATGACAAAGAAAAACCTATTATCAATTCAAGGAAGTGAATTTTTAAGTAGTTATCTGCAGTTTTAATGTAGATTTCAGTTCGCTAAGTTATGAAAATGCATGTTTTGGCTATAATCTTCCGTAAATCAAGGGCGAAAACCAATTATTTGTCCCAAAAGAAGGTGTTCTAAGTATATATCTGCATTTCTAAGGTAGATTTGGGTACAATAAGAGGCGAAAAAGCAGATTCTGACTAAGATTTTATCGAAATCGGCAACTATTTGACTCAGAATGGTTGCCTTACGTCGAAATCTAATAGTTTATTAAGGTCTTCGTTACTAAAATGCACAAAGACGCCGATTTTGACTAGAATTTGAAAGATATTGACATGAATATATAACTGTTTGTATCAAAAAATGATAGTTTAAACTGATATTTGCAGTTTTGATGCGGTTTTAGGTACGATATGAGTCGAAGAAGCCGATTTTGACTGGAATCTGTTTAAAATGACAAAGAAAAACCTATTATCAATTCAAGGAAGTGAATTTTTAAGTAGTTATCTGCAGTTTTAATATAGATTTCAGTTCGCTAAGTTATGAAAATGCATGTTTTGGCTATAATCTTCCGTAAATCAAGGGCGAAAACCAATTATTTGTCCCAAAAGAAGGTGTTCTAAGTATATATCTGCATTTCTAAGGTAGATTTGGGTACAATAAGAGGCGAAAAAGCAGATTCTGACTAAGATTTTATCGAAATCGGCAACTATTTGACTCAGAATGGTTGCCTTCCGTCGAAATCTAATAGTTTATTAAGGTTTTCGTTACTAAAATGCCCAAAGACGCCGATTTTGACTAGAATTTGAAAGATATTGACATGAATATATAACTGTTTGTATCAAAAAATGATAGTTTAAACTGATATTTGCAGTTTTGATGCGGTTTTAGGTACGATATGAGTCGAAGAAGCCGATTTTGACTGGAATCTGTTTAAAATGACAAAGAAAAACCTATTATCAATTCAAGGAAGTGAATTTTTCGACCTTGATTTACGGAAGATTATAGCCAAAACATGCATTTTCATAACTTAGCGAACTGAAATCAACATTAAAACTGCAGATAACTACTTAAAAATTCACTTCCTTGAATTGATAATAGGTTTTTCTTTGTCATTTTAAACAGATTCCAGTCAAAATCGGCTTCTTCGATTCATATCATATCTAAAACCGCATCAAAACTGCAAATATCAGTTTAAACTATCATTTTTTGTTACAAACAGTTATATATTCATGTCAATATCATTCAAATTCTAGTCAAAATCGGCGTCTTTGGGCATTTTAGTAACGAAAACCTTAATAAACTATTAGATTTCGACGTAAGGCAACCATTCTGAGTCAAATAGTTGCCGATTTCGATAAAATCTTAGTCAGAATCTGCTTTTTCGCCTCTTATTGTACCCAAATCTACCTTAGAAATGCAGATATATACTTAAAACACCTTCTTTTGGGACAAATAATTGGTTTCGCCCTTGATTTACGGAAGATTATAGCCAAAACATGCATTTTCATAACTTAGCGAACTGAAATCTACATTAAAACTGCAGATAACTACTTAAAAATTCACTTCCTTGAATTGATAATAGGTTTTTCTTTGTCATTATAAACAGATTCCAGTCAAAATCGGTTTCTTCGATTCATATCGTATCTAAAACCGCATCAAAACTGCAAATATCAGTTTAAACTATCATTTTTTGATACAAACAGTTATATATTCATGTCAATATCTTTCAAATTCTAGTCAAAATCGGCGTCTTTGGGCATTTTAGTAACGAAAACCTTAATAAACTATTAGATTTCGACGTAAGGCAACCTTTCTGAGTCAAATAGTTGAAGATTTCGATAAAATCTTAGTCAGAATCTGCTTTTTCGCCTCTTATTGTACCCAAATCTACCTTAGAAATGCAGATATATACTTAAAACACCTTCTTTTGGGACAAATAATTGGTTTTCGCCCTTGATTTACGGAAGATTATAGCCAAAACATGCATTTTCATAACTTAGCGAACTGAAATCTACATTAAAACTGCAGATAACTACTTAAAAATTCACTTCCTTGAATTGATAATAGGTTTTTCTTTGTCATTTTAAACAGATTCCAGTCAAAATTGGCTTCTTCGACTCATATCGTACCAAAAACCGCATCAAAACTGCAAATATCACTTTAAACTATCATTTTTTGATACAAACAGTTATATATTCATGTCAATATCTTTCAAATTCTAGTCAAAATCGGCGTCTTTGGGCATTTTAGTAACGAAAACCTTAAAAAACTATTAGATTTCGACGTAAGGCAACCATTCTGAGTCAAATAGTTGCCGATTTCGATAAAATCTTAGTCAGAATCTGCTTTTTCGCCTCTTATTGTACCCAAATCTACCTTAGAAATGCAGATATATACTTAGAACACCTTCTTTTGGGACAAATAATTGGTTTTCGCCCTTGATTTACGGAAGATTATAGCCAAAATATGCATTTTCATAACTTAGCGAACTGAAATCTACATTAAAACTGCAGATAACTACTTAAAAATTCACTTCCTTGAATTGATAATAGGTTTTTCTTTGTCATTTTAAACAGATTCCAGTCAAAATCGGCTTCTTCGACTCATATCGTACCTAAAACCGCATCAAAACTGTAAATATCAGTTTAAAATATCATTTTTTGATACAAACAGTTATATATTCATGTCAATATCTTTCAAATTCTAGTCAAAATCGGCGTCTTTGGGCATTTTAGTATCGAAAACCTTAATAAACTATTAGATTTCGACGTAAGGCAACCTTTCTGAGTCAAATAGTTGCCGATTTCGATAAAATCTTAGTCAGAATCTGCTTTTTCGCCTCTTATTGTACCCAAATCTACCTTAGAAATGCAGATATATACTTAAAACACCTTCTTTTGGGACAAATAATTGGTTTTCGCCCTTGATTTACGGAAGATTATAGCCAAAACATGCATTTTCATAACTTAGCGAACTGAAATATACATTAAAACTGCAGATAACTACTTAAAAATTCACTTCCATGAATTGATAATAGGTTTTTCTTTGTCATTTTAAACAGATTCCAGTCAAAATCGGCTTCTTCGACTCACATCGTACCTAAAACCGCATCAAAACTGCAAATATCAGTTTAAACTATCATTTTTTGATACAAACAGTTATATATTCATGTCAATATCTTTCAAATTCTAGTCAAAATGTGCGTCTTTGGGCATTTTAGTAACGAAAACCTTAATAAACTATTAGATTTCGACGTAAGGCAACCATTCTGAGTCAAATAGTTGCCGATTTCGATAAAATCTTAGTCAGAATCTGCTTTTTCGCCTCTTATTGTACCCAAATCTACCTTAGAAATGCAGATATATACTCAGAACACCTTCTTTTGGGACAAATAATTGGATTTCGCCCTTGATTTACGGAAGATTATAGCCAAATCATGCATTTTCATAACTTAGCGAACTGAAATCTACATTAAAACTGCAGATAACTACTTAAAAATTCACTTCCTTGAATTGATAATAGGTTTTTCTTTGTCATTTTAAACAGATTCATATCGTATCTAAAACCGCATCAAAACTGCAAATATCAGTTTAAACTATCATTTCTTGATTCAAACAGTTATATATTCATGCCAATATCTTTCAAATTCTAGTCAAAATCGGCGTCTTTGGGCATTTTAGTAACGAAAACCTTAATAAACTATTAGATTTCGACGTAAGGCAACCTTTCTGAGTCAAATAGTTGCCGATTTCAAAAAAATCCTAGTCAGAATCTGCTTTTTCGCCTCTTATTGTACCCAAATCTACCTTAGAAATGCAGATATATACTTAAAACACCTTCTTTTGGGACAAATAATTGGTTTTCGCCCTTGATTTTCGGAAGATTATAGCCAAAACATGCATTTTCATAACTTAGCGAACTGAAATCTACATTAAAACTGCAGATAACTACTTAAAAATTCACTTCCTTGAATTGATAATAGGTTGTTCTTTGTCATTTTAAACAGATTCCAGTCAAAATCGGCTTCTTCGACTAATATCGTACCTAAAACCGCATCAAAACTGCAAATATCAGTTTAAACTATCATTTTTTGATACAAACAGTTATATATTCATGTCAATATCTTTCAAATTCTAGTCAAAATCGGCGTCTTTGGGCATTTTAGTAACGAAAACCTTAATAAACTATTAGATTTCGACGTAAGGCAACCATTCTGAGTCAAATAGTTGCCGATTTCGATAAAATCTTAGTCAGAATCTGCTTTTTCGCCTCTTATTGTACCCAAATCTACCTTAGAAATGCAGATATATAATTAAAACACCTTCTTTTGGGACAAATAATTGGTTTTCGCGCTTGATTTACGGAAGATTATAGCCAAAACATGCATTTTCATAACTTAGCGAACTGAAATCTACATTAAAACTGCAGATAACTACTTAAAAATTCACTTCCTTGAATTGATAATAGGTTTTTCTTTGTCATTTTAAACAGATTCCAGTCAAAATCGGCTTCTTCGACTCATATCGTACCTAAAACCGCATCAAAACTGCAAATATCAGTTTAAACTATCATTTTTTGATACAAACAGTTATATATTCATGTCAATATCATTCAAATTCTAGTCAAAATCGGCGTCTTTGGGCATTTTAGTAACGAAAACCTTAATAAACTATTAGATTTCGACGTAAGCCAACCATTCTGAGTCAAATAGTTGCCGATTTCGATACAATCTTAGTCAGAATCTGCTTTTTCGCCTCTTATTGTACCCAAATCTACCTTAGAAATGCAGATATATAATTAAAACACCTTCTTTTGGGACAAATAATTGGTTTTCGCCCTTGATTTACGGAAGATTATAGCCAAAACATGCATTTTCATAACTTAGCGAACTGAAATCTACATTAAAACTGCAGATAACTACTTAAAAATTCACTTCCTTGAATTGATAATAGGTTTTTCTTTGTCATTTTAAACAGATTCCAGTCAAAATCGGCTTCTTCGACTCATATCGTACCTAAAACCGCATCAAAACTGCAAATATCAGTTTAAACTATCATTTTTTGATACAAACAGTTATATATTCATGTCAATATCTTTCAAATTCTAGTCAAAATCGGCGTCTTTGGGCATTTTAGTAACGAAAACCTTAATAAACTATTAGATTTCGACGTAAGGCAACCATTCTGAGTCAAATAGTTGCCGATTTCGATAAAATCTTAGTCAGAATCTGCTTTTTCGCCTCTTATTGTACCCAAATCTACCTTAGAAATGCAGATATATACTTAAAACACCTTCTTTTGGGACAAATAATTGGTTTTCGCCCTTGATTAACGGAAGATTATAGCCAAAACATGCATTTTCCTAACTTAGCGAACTGAAATCTACATTAAAACTGCAGATAACTACTTAAAAATTCACTTCCTTGAATTGATAATAGGTTTTTCTTTGTCATTTTAAACAGATTCCAGTCAAAATCGGCTTCTTCGATTCATATCGTATCTAAAACCGCATCAAAACTGCAAATATCAGTTTAAACTATCATTTTTTGATACAAACAGTTATATATTCATGTCAATATCTTTCAAATTCTAGTCAAAATCGGCGTCTTTGGGCATTTTAGTAACGAAAACCTTAATAAACTATTAGATTTCGACGTAAGGCAACCTTTCTGAGTCAAATAGTTGCCGATTTCGATAAAATCTTAGTCAGAATCTGCTTTTTCGCCTCTTATTGTACCCAAATCTACCTTAGAAATGCAGATATATACTTAAAACACCTTCTTTTGGGACAAATAATTGGTTTTCGCCCTTGATTAACGGAAGATTATAGCCAAAACATGCATTTTCCTAACTTAGCGAACTGAAATCTACATTAAAACTGCAAATAACTACTTAAAAATTCACTTCCTTGAATTGATAATAGGCTTTTCTTTGTCATTTTAAACAGATTCCAGTCAAAATCGGCTTCTTCGATTCATATCGTATCTAAAACCGCATCAAAACTGCAAATATCAGTTTAAACTATCATTTTTTGATACAAACAGTTATATATTCATGTCAATATCTTTCAAATTCTAGTCAAAATCGGCGTCTTTGGGCATTTTAGTAACGAAAACCTTAATAAACTATTAGATTTCGACGTAAGGCAACCTTTCTGAGTCAAATAGTTGCCGATTTCGATAAAATCTTAGTCAGAATCTGCTTTTTCGCCTCTTATTGTACCCAAATCTACCTTAGAAATGCAGATATATACTTAAAACACCTTCTTTTGGGACAAATAATTGGTTTTCGCCCTTGATTTACGGAAGATTATAGCCAAAACATGCATTTTCATAACTTAGCGAACTGAAATCTACATTAAAACTGCAGATAACTACTTAAAAATTCACTTCCTTGAATTGATAATAGGTTTTTCTTTGTCATTTAATACAGATTCCAGTCAAAATCGGCTTCTTCGACTCATATCGTACCTAAAACCGCATCAAAACTGCAAATATCAGTTTAAACTATCATTTTTTGATACAAACAGTTATACATTCATGTCAATATCATTCAAATTCTAGTCAAAATCGGCGTCTTTCTGCATTTTAGTAACGAAAACCTTAATAAACTATTAGATTTCGACGAAAGGCAACCATTCTGAGTCAAATAGTTGCCGATTTCGATACAATCTTAGTCAGAATCTGCTTTTTCGCCTCTTATTGTACCCCAATCTACCTTAGAAATGCAGATATATACTTAAAACACCTTCTTTTGGGACAAATAATTGGTTTTCGCCCTTGATTTACGGAAGATTATAGCCAAAACATGCATTTTCATAACTTAGCAAACTGAAATCTACATTAAAACTGCAGATAACTACTTAAAAATTCACTTCCTTGAATTGATAATAGGTTTTTCTTTGTCATTTTAAACAGATTCCAGTCAAAATCGGCTTCTTCGATTCATATCGTACCTAAACCCGCATCAAAACTGCAAATATCAGTTTAAACTATCATTTTTTGATACAAACAGTTATATATTCATGTCAATATCTTTCAAATTCTAGTCAAAATCGGCGTCTTTGGGCATTTTAGTAACGAAAACCTTAATAAACTATTAGATTTCGACGTAAGGCAACCTTTCTGAGTCAAATAGTTGCCGATTTCGATAAAATCTTAGTCAGAATCTGCATTTTCGCCTCTTATTGTACCCAAATCTACCTTAGAAATGCAGATATATACTTAAAACACCTTCTTTTGGGACAAATAATTGGTTTTCGCCCTTGATTTACGGAAGATTATAGCCAAAACATGCATTTTCATAACTTAGCGAACTGAAATCTACATTAAAACTGCAGATAATTACTTAAAAATTCACTTCCTTGAATTGATAATAGGTTTTTCTTTGTCATTTTAAACAGATTCCAGTCAAAATCGGCTTCTTCGACTCATATCGTACCTAAAACCGCATCAAAACTGCAAATATCAGTTTAAACTATCATTTTTTGATACAAACAGTTATATATTCATGTCAATATCTTTCAAATTCTAGTCAAAATCGGCGTCTTTGTGCATTTTAGTAACGAAAACCTTAATAAACTATTAGATTTCGACCTAAGGCAACCATTCTGGGTCAAATAGTTGCCGATTTCGATAAAATCTTAGTCAGAATCTGCTTTTTCGCCTCTTATTGTACCCAAATCTACCTTAGAAAAGCAGATATATACTTAAAACACCTTCTTTTGGGACAAATAATTGGTTTTCGCCCTTGATTAACGGAAGATTATAGCCAAAACATGCATTTTCATAACTTAGCGAACTGAAATCTACATTAAAACTGCAGATAACTACTTAAAAATTCACTTCCTTGAATTGATAATAGGTTTTTCTTTGTCATTTTAAACAGATTCCAGTCAAAATCGGCTTCTTCGATTCATATCGTATCTAAAACCGCATCAAAACTGCAAATATCAGTTTAAACTATCATTTTTTGATACAAACAGTTATATATTCATGTCAATATCTTTCAAATTCTAGTCAAAATCGGCGTCTTTGGGCATTTTAGTAACGAAAACCTTAATAAACTATTAGATTTCGACGTAAGGCAACCTTTCTGAGTCAAATAGTTGCCGATTTCGATAAAATCTTAGTCAGAATCTGCTTTTTCGCCTCTTATTGTACCCAAATCTACCTTAGAAATGCAGATATATACTTAAAACACCTTCTTTTGGGACAAATAATTGGTTTTCGCCCTTGATTTATGGAAGATTATAGCCAAAACATGCATTTTCATAACTTAGCGAACTGAAATCTACATTAAAACTGCAGATAACTACTTAAAAATTCACTTCCTTGAATTGATAATAGGTTTTTCTTTGTCATTTTAAACAGATTCCAGTCAAAATCGGCTTCTTCGACTCATATCGTACCTAAAACCGCATCAAAACTGCAAATATCAGTTTAAACTATCATTTTTTGATACAAACAGTTATATATTCATGTCAATATCTTTCAAATTCTAGTCAAAATCGGCGTCTTTGGGCATTTTAGTAACGAAAACCTTAATAAACTATTAGATTTCGACGTAAGGCAACCATACTGAGTCAAATAGTTGCCGATTTCGATACAATCTTAGTCATAATCTGCTTTTTCGCCTCTTATTGTACCCAAATCTACCTTAGAAATGCAGATATATACTTAAAACACCTTCTTTTGGGACAAATAATTGGTTTTCGCCCTTGATTTACGGAAGATTATAGCCAAAACATGCATTTTCATAACTTAGCGAACTGAAATCTATATTAAAACTGCAGATAACTACTTAAAAATTCACTTCCTTGAATTGATAATAGGTTTTTCTTTGTCATTTTAAACAGATTCCAGTCAAAATCGGCTTCTTCGATTCATATCGTATCTAAAACCGCATCAAAACTGCAAATATCAGTTTAAACTATCATTTTTTGATACAAACAGTTATATATTCATGTCAATATCTTTCAAATTCTAGTCAAAATCGGCGTCTTTGGGCAATTTAGTAACGAAAACCTTAATAAACTATTAGATTTCGACGTAAGGCAACCTTTCTGAGTCAAATAGTTGCCGATTTCGATAAAATCTTAGTCAGAATCTGCTTTTTCGCCTCTTATTGTACCCAAATCTACCTTAGAAATGCAGATATATAATTAAAACACCTTCTTTTGGGACAAATAATTGGTTTTCGCCCTTGATTTACGGAAGATTATAGCCAAAACATGCATTTTCATAACTTAGCGAACTGAAATCTACATTAAAACTGCAGATAACTACTTAAAAATTCACTTCCTTGAATTGATAATAGGTTTTTCTTTGTCATTTTAAACAGATTCCAGTCAAAATCGGCTTCTTCGACTCATATCGTACCTAAAACCGCATCAAAACTGCAAATATCAGTTTAAATTATCATTTTTTGATACAAACAGTTATATATTCATGTCAATATCTTTCAAATTCTAGTCAAAATCGGCGTCTTTGGGCATTTTAGTAACGAAAACCTTAATAAACTATTAGATTTCGACGTAAGGCAACCATTCTGAGTCAAATAGTTGCCGATTTCGATAAAATCTTAGTCAGAATCTGCTTTTTCGCCTCTTATTGTACCCAAATCTACCTTAGAAATGCAGATATATACTTAAAACACCTTCTTTTGGGACAAATAATTGGTTTTCGCCCTTGATTTACGGAAGATTATAGCCAAAACATGCATTTTCATAACTTAGCGAACTGAAATCTACATTAAAACTGCAGATAACTACTTAAAAATTCACTTCCTTGAATTGATAATAGGTTTTTCTTTGTCATTTTAAACAGATTCCAGTCAAAATCGGCTTCTTCGATTCATATCGTACCTAAACCCGCATCAGAACTGCAAATATCAGTTTAAACTATCATTTTTTGATACAAACAGTTATATATTCATGTCAATATCTTTCAAATTCTAGTCAAAATCGGCGTCTTTGGGCATTTTAGTAACGAAAACCTTAATAAACTATTAGATTTCGACGTAAGGCAACCTTTCTGAGTCAAATAGTTGCCGATTTCGATAAAATCTTAGTCAGAATCTGCTTTTTCGCCTCTTATTGTACCCAAATCTACCTTAGAAATGCAGATATATACTTAAAACACCTTCTTTTGGGACAAATAATTGGTTTTCGCCCTTGATTTACGGAAGATTATAGCCAAAACATGCATTTTCATAACTTAGCGAACTGAAATCTACATTAAAACTGCAGATAACTACTTAAAAATTCACTTCCTTGAATTGATAATAGGTTTTTCTTTGTCATTTTAAACAGATTCCAGTCAAAATCGGCTTCTTCGACTCATATCGTACCTAAAACCGCATCAAAACTGCAAATATCAGTTTAAACTATCATTTTTTGATACAAACAGTTATATATTCATGTCAATATCTTTCAAATTCTAGTCAAAATCGGCGTCTTTGGGCATTTTAGTAACGAAAACCTTAATAAACTATTAGATTTCGACGTAAGGCAACCATTCTGAGTCAAATAGTTGCCGATTTCGATAAAATCTTAGTCAGAATCTGCTTTTTCGCCTCTTATTGTACCCAAATTTACCTTAGAAATGCAGATATATACTTAAAACACCTTCTTTTGGGACAAATAATTGGTTTTCGCCCTTGATTAACGGAAGATTATAGCCAAAACATGCATTTTCATAACTTAGCGAACTGAAATCTACATTAAAACTGCAGAAAACTACTTAAAAATTCACTTCCTTGAATTGATGATAGGTTTTTCTTTGTCATTTTAAACAGATTCCAGTCAAAATCGGCTTCTTCGATTCATATCGTATCTAAAACCGCATCAAAACTGCAAATATCAGTTTAAACTATCATTTTTTGATACAAACAGTAATTGTTTTTCGCCCTTGATTTACCGAAGATTATAGCCAAATCATGCATTTTCATAACTTAGCGAACTGAAATCTACATTAAAACTGCAGATAACTGCTTAAAAATTCACTTCCTTGAATTGATAATATGTTTTTCTTTGTCATTTTAAACAGATTCCAGTCAAAATCGGCTTCTTCGACTCATATCGTACCTAAAACCGCATCAAAACTGCAAATATCAGTTTAAACTATCATTTTTTGATACAAACAGTTATATATTCAAGTCAATATCTTTCAAATTCCAGTCAAAATCGGCGTCTTTGGGCATTTTATTAACGAAAACCTTAATAAACTATTTGATTTCGACGTAAGGCAACCATTCTGAGTCAAATAGTTGCCGATTTCGATAAAATCTTAGTCAGAATCTGCTTTTTCGCCTCTTATTGTACCCAAATCTACCTTAGAATTGCAGATATATACTTAAAACACCTTCTTTTGGGACAAATAATTGGTTTTCGCGCTTGATTTACGGAAGATTATAGCCAAAACATGCATTTTCATAACTTAGCGAACTGAAATCTACATTAAAACTGCAGATAACTACTTAAAAATTCACTTCCTTGAATTGATAATAGGTTTTTCTTTGTCATTTTAAACAGATTCCAGTCAAAATCGGCTTCTTCGACTCATATCGTACCTAAAACCGCATCAAAACTGCAAATATCAGTTTAAATTATCATTTTTTGATACAAACAGTTATATATTCATGTCAATATCTTTCAAATTCTAGTCAAAATCGGCGTCTTTGGGCATTTTAGTAACGAAAACCTTAATAAACTATTAGATTTCGACGTAAGGCAACCATTCTGAGTCAAATAGTTGCCGATTTCGATAAAATCTTAGTCAGAATCTGCTTTTTCGCCTCTTATTGTACCCAAATCTACCTTAGAAATGCAGATATATACTTAAAACACCTTCTTTTGGGACAAATAATTGGTTTTCGCCCTTGATTTACGGAAGATTATAGCCAAAACATGCATTTTCATAACTTAGCGAACTGAAATCTACATTAAAACTGCAGATAACTACTTAAAAATTCACTTCCTTGAATTGATAATAGGTTTTTCTTTGTCATTTTAAACAGATTCCAGTCAAAATCGGCTTCTTCGATTCATATCGTACCTAAACCCGCATCAGAACTGCAAATATCAGTTTAAACTATCATTTTTTGATACAAACAGTTATATATTCATGTCAATATCTTTCAAATTCTAGTCAAAATCGGCGTCTTTGGGCATTTTAGTAACGAAAACCTTAATAAACTATTAGATTTCGACGTAAGGCAACCTTTCTGAGTCAAATAGTTGCCGATTTCGATAAAATCTTAGTCAGAATCTGCTTTTTCGCCTCTTATTGTACCCAAATCTACCTTAGAAATGCAGATATATACTTAAAACACCTTCTTTTGGGACAAATAATTGGTTTTCGCCCTTGATTTACGGAAGATTATAGCCAAAACATGCATTTTCATAACTTAGCGAACTGAAATCTACATTAAAACTGCAGATAACTACTTAAAAATTCACTTCCTTGAATTGATAATAGGTTTTTCTTTGTCATTTTAAACAGATTCCAGTCAAAATCGGCTTCTTCGACTCATATCGTACCTAAAACCGCATCAAAACTGCAAATATCAGTTTAAACTATCATTTTTTGATACAAACAGTTATATATTCATGTCAATATCTTTCAAATTCTAGTCAAAATCGGCGTCTTTGGGCATTTTAGTAACGAAAACCTTAATAAACTATTAGATTTCGACGTAAGGCAACCATTCTGAGTCAAATAGTTGCCGATTTCGATAAAATCTTAGTCAGAATCTGCTTTTTCGCCTCTTATTGTACCCAAATTTACCTTAGAAATGCAGATATATACTTAAAACACCTTCTTTTGGGACAAATAATTGGTTTTCGCCCTTGATTAACGGAAGATTATAGCCAAAACATGCATTTTCATAACTTAGCGAACTGAAATCTACATTAAAACTGCAGAAAACTACTTAAAAATTCACTTCCTTGAATTGATGATAGGTTTTTCTTTGTCATTTTAAACAGATTCCAGTCAAAATCGGCTTCTTCGATTCATATCGTATCTAAAACCGCATCAAAACTGCAAATATCAGTTTAAACTATCATTTTTTGATACAAACAGTAATTGTTTTTCGCCCTTGATTTACCGAAGATTATAGCCAAATCATGCATTTTCATAACTTAGCGAACTGAAATCTACATTAAAACTGCAGATAACTGCTTAAAAATTCACTTCCTTGAATTGATAATATGTTTTTCTTTGTCATTTTAAACAGATTCCAGTCAAAATCGGCTTCTTCGACTCATATCGTACCTAAAACCGCATCAAAACTGCAAATATCAGTTTAAACTATCATTTTTTGATACAAACAGTTATATATTCAAGTCAATATCTTTCAAATTCCAGTCAAAATCGGCGTCTTTGGGCATTTTATTAACGAAAACCTTAATAAACTATTTGATTTCGACGTAAGGCAACCATTCTGAGTCAAATAGTTGCCGATTTCGATAAAATCTTAGTCAGAATCTGCTTTTTCGCCTCTTATTGTACCCAAATCTACCTTAGAATTGCAGATATATACTTAAAACACCTTCTTTTGGGACAAATAATTGGTTTTCGCGCTTGATTTACGGAAGATTATAGCCAAAACATGCATTTTCATAACTTAGCGAACTGAAATCTACATTAAAACTGCAGATAACTACATAAAAATTCACTTCCTTGAATTGATAATAGGTTTTTCTTTGTCATTTTAAACAGATTCCAGTCAAAATCGGCTTCTTCGATTGATATCGTATCTAAAACCGCATCAAAACTGCAAATATCAGTTTAAACTATCATTTTTTGATACAAACAGTTATATATTCATGTCAATATCTCTCAAATTCTAGTCAAAATCGGCGTCTTTGGGCATTTTAGTAACGAAAACCTTAATAAACTATTAGATTTCGACGTAAGGCAACCGTTCTGAGTCAAATAGTTGCCGATTTCGATAAAATCTTAGTCAGAATCTGCTTTTTCGCCTCTTATTGTACCCAAATCTACCTTAGAAATGCAGATATATACTTAAAACACCTTCTTTTCGGACAAATAATTGGTTTTCGCCCTTGATTTACGGAAGATTATAGCCAAAACATGCATTTTCATAACTTAGCGAACTGAAATCTACATTAAAACTGCAGATAACTACTTAAAAATTCACTTCCTTGAATTAATAATAGGTTTTTCTTTGTCATTTTAAACAGATTCCAGTCAAAATCGGCTTCTTCGATTCATATCGTATCTAAAACCGCATCAAAACTGCAAATATCAGTTTAAACTATCATTTTTTGATACAAACAGTTATATATTCATGTCAATATCTTTGAAATTCTTGTCAAAATCGGCGTCTTTGGGCATTTTAGTAACGAAAACCTTAATAAACTATTAGATTTCGACGTAAGGCAACCATTCTGAGTCAAATAGTTGCCGATTTCGATAAAATCTTAGTCAGAATCTGCTTTTTCGCCTCTTATTGTAAACAGATCTACCTTAGAAATGCTGATATATACTTAAAACACCTTCTTTTGGGACAAATAATTGGTTTTCGCCCTTGATTTACGGAAGATTATAGCCAAAACATGCATTTTCATAACTTAGCGAACTGAAATCTACATTAAAACTGCAGATAACTACTTAAAAATTCACTTCCTTGAATTGATAATTGGTTTTTCTTTGTCATTTTAAACAGATTCCAGTCAAAATCGGCTTCTTCGATTCATATCGTATCTAAAACCTCATCAAAACTGCAAATATCAGTTTAAACTATCATTTTTTGATACAAGCAGTTATATATTCATGTCAATATCTTTCAAATTCTAGTCAAAATCGGCGTCTTTGGGCATTTTAGTAACGAAAACCTTAATAAACTATTAGATTTCGACGTAAGGCAACCATTCTGAGTCAAATAGTTGCCGATTTCGATAAAATCTTAGTCAGAATCTGCTTTTTCGCCTCTTATTGTACCCAAATTTACCTTATAAATGCAGATATATAGTTAAAACACCTTCTTTTGGGAAAAATAATTGGTTTTCGCCCTTGATTTACGGGAGATTATAGCCAAAACATGCATTTTCATAACTAAGCGAACTGAAATCTACATTAAAACTGCAGATAACCACTTAAAAATTCACTTCCTTGAATTGATAATAGGTTTTTCTTTGTCATTTTAAACAGATTCCAGTCAAAATCGGCTTCTTCGATTCATATCGTATCTAAAACCGCATCAAAACTGCAAATATCAGTTTAAACTATCATTTTTTGATACAAACAGTTATATATTCATGTCAATATCTTTGAAATTCTAGTCAAAATCGGCGTCTTTGGGCATTTTAGTAACGAAGACCTTAATAAACTATTAGATTTCGACGTAAGGCTACCATTCTGAGTCAAATAGTTGCCGATTTCGATAAAATCTTAGTCAGAATCTGCTTTTTCGCCTCTTATTCTACCCAAATCTACCTTAGAAATGCAGATATATACTTAAAACACCTTCTTTTGGGACAAATAATTGTTTTTCGCCCTTGATTTACCGAAGATTATAGCCAAATCATGCATTTTCATAACTTAGCGAACTGAAATCTACATTAAAACTGCAGATAACTGCTTAAAAATTCACTTCCTTGAATTGATAATAGGTTTTTCTTTGTCATTTTAAACAGATTCCAGTCAAAATCGGCTTCTTCGACTCATATCGTACCTAAAACCGCATCAAAACTGCAAATATCAGTTTAAACTATCATTTTTTGATACAAACAGTTATATATTCATGTCAATATCTTTCAAATTCTAGTCAAAATCGGCGTCTTTGGGCATTTTAGTAACGAAAACCTTAATAAACTATTAGATTTCGACGTAAGGCAACCATTCTGAGTCAAATAGTTGCCGATTTCGATAAAATCTTAGTCAGAATCTGCTTTTTCGCCTCTTATTGTACCCAAATCTACCTTAGAAATGCAGATATATACTTAAAACACCTTCTTTTGGGACAAATAATTGGTTTTCGCCCTTGATTTACGGAAGATTATAGCCAAAACATGCATTTTCATAACTTAGCGAACTGAAATCTACATTAAAACTGCAGATAACTACTTAAAAATTCACTTCCTTGAATTGATAATAGGTTTTTCTTTGTCATTTTAAACAGATTCCAGTCAAAATCGGCTTCTTCGACTCATATCGTACCTAAAACCGCATCAAAACTGCAAATATCAGTTTAAACTATCATTTTTTGATACAAACAGTTATATATTCATGTCAATATCTTTCAAATTCTAGTCAAAATCGGCGTCTTTGTTCATTTTAGTAACGAAAACCTTAATAAACTATTAGATTTCGACGTAAGGCAACCATTCTGAGTCAAATAGTTGCCGATTTCGATAAAATTTTAGTCAGAATCTGCTTTTTCGCCTCTTATTGTACCCAAATCTACCTTAGAAATGCAGATATATACTTAAAACACCTTCTTTTGGGACAAATAATTGGTTTTCGCCCTTGATTAACGGAAGATTATAGCCAAAACATGCATTTTCATAACTTAGCGAACTGAAATCTACATTAAAACTGCAGATATCTACTTAAAAATTCACTTCCTTGAATTGATAATAGGTTTTTCTTTGTTATTTTAAACAGATTCCAGTCAAAATCGGCTTCTTCGATTCATATCGTATCTAAAACCGCATCAAAACTGCAAATATCAGTTTAAACTATCATTTTTTGATACAAACAGTTATATATTCATGTGAATATCTTTCAAATTCTAGTCAAAAGCGGCGTCTTTGGGCATTTTAGTAACGAAAACCTTAATAAACTATTAGATTTCGGCGTAAGGCAACCTTTCCGAGTCAAATAGTTGCCGATTTCGATAAAATCTTAGTCAGAATCTGCTTTTTCGCCTCTTATTGTACCCAAATCTACCTTAGAAATGCAGATATATACTTAAAACACCTTCTTTTGGGACAAATAATTGGTTTTCGCCCTTGATTTACGGAAGATTATAGCAAAAACATGCATTTTCATAACTTAGCGAACTGAAATCTACATTAAAAGTGCAGATAACTACTTAAAAATTCACTTCCTTGAATTGATAATAGGTTTTTCTTTGTCATTTTAAACAGATTCCAGTCAAAATCGGCTTCTTCGACTCATATCGTACCTAAAACCGCATCAAAACTGCAAATATCAGTTTAAACTATCATTTTTTGATACAAACAGTTATATATTCATGTCAATATCTTTCAAATTCTAGTCAAAATCGGCGTCTTTGGGCATTTTAGTAACGAAAACCTTAATAAACTATTAGATTTCGACGTAAGGCAACCATACTGAGTCAAATAGTTGCCGATTTCGATACAATCTTAGTCATAATCTGCTTTTTCGCCTCTTATTGTACCCAAATCTACCTTAGAAATGCAGATATATACTTAAAACACCTTCTTTTGGGACAAATAATTGGTTTTCGCCCTTGATTTACGGAAGATTATAGCCAAAACATGCATTTTCATAACTTAGCGAACTGAAATCTATATTAAAACTGCAGATAACTACTTAAAAATTCACTTCCTTGAATTGATAATAGGTTTTTCTTTGTCATTTTAAACAGATTCCAGTCAAAATCGGCTTCTTCGATTCATATCGTATCTAAAACCGCATCAAAACTGCAAATATCAGTTTAAACTATCATTTTTTGATACAAACAGTTATATATTCATGTCAATATCTTTCAAATTCTAGTCAAAATCGGCGTCTTTGGGCAATTTAGTAACGAAAACCTTAATAAACTATTAGATTTCGACGTAAGGCAACCTTTCTGAGTCAAATAGTTGCCGATTTCGATAAAATCTTAGTCAGAATCTGCTTTTTCGCCTCTTATTGTACCCAAATCTACCTTAGAAATGCAGATATATAATTAAAACACCTTCTTTTGGGACAAATAATTGGTTTTCGCCCTTGATTTACGGAAGATTATAGCCAAAACATGCATTTTCATAACTTAGCGAACTGAAATCTACATTAAAACTGCAGATAACTACTTAAAAATTCACTTCCTTGAATTGATAATAGGTTTTTCTTTGTCATTTTAAACAGATTCCAGTCAAAATCGGCTTCTTCGACTCATATCGTACCTAAAACCGCATCAAAACTGCAAATATCAGTTTAAACTATCATTTTTTGATACAAACAGTTATATATTCATGTCAATATCATTCAAATTCTAGTCAAAATCGGCGTCTTTGGGCATTTTAGTAACGAAAACTTTAATAAACTATTAGATTTCGACGTAAGGCAACCATTCTGAGTCAAATAGTTGCCGATTTCGATACAATCTTAGTCAGAATCTGCTTTTTCGCCTCTTATTGTACCCAAATCTACCTTAGAAATGCAGATATATACTTAAAACACCTTCTTTTGGGACAAATAATTGGTTTTCGCCCTTGATTTACGGAAGATTATAGCCAAAACATGCATTTTCATAACTTAGCGAACTGAAATCTACATTAAAACTGCAGATAACTACTTAAAAATTCACTTCCTTGAATTGATAATAGGTTTTTCTTTGTCATTTTAAACAGATTCCAGTCAAAATCGGCTTCTTCGACTCATATCGTACCTAAAACCGCATCAAAACTGCAAATATCAGTTTAAATTATCATTTTTTGATACAAACAGTTATATATTCATGTCAATATCTTTCAAATTCTAGTCAAAATCGGCGTCTTTGGGCATTTTAGTAACGAAAACCTTAATAAACTATTAGATTTCGACGTAAGGCAACCATTCTGAGTCAAATAGTTGCCGATTTCGATAAAATCTTAGTCAGAATCTGCTTTTTCGCCTCTTATTGTACCCAAATCTACCTTAGAAATGCAGATATATACTTAAAACACCTTCTTTTGGGACAAATAATTGGTTTTCGCCCTTGATTTACGGAAGATTATAGCCAAAACATGCATTTTCATAACTTAGCGAACTGAAATCTACATTAAAACTGCAGATAACTACTTAAAAATTCACTTCCTTGAATTGATAATAGGTTTTTCTTTGTCATTTTAAACAGATTCCAGTCAAAATCGGCTTCTTCGATTCATATCGTACCTAAACCCGCATCAAAACTGCAAATATCAGTTTAAACTATCATTTTTTGATACAAACAGTTATATATTCATGTCAATATCTTTCAAATTCTAGTCAAAATCGGCGTCTTTGGGCATTTTAGTAACGAAAACCTTAATAAACTATTAGATTTCGACGTAAGGCAACCTTTCTGAGTCAAATAGTTGCCGATTTCGATAAAATCTTAGTCAGAATCTGCTTTTTCGCCTCTTATTGTACCCAAATCTACCTTAGAAATGCAGATATATACTTAAAACACCTTCTTTTGGGACAAATAATTGGTTTTCGCCCTTGATTTACGGAAGATTATAGCCAAAACATGCATTTTCATAACTTAGCGAACTGAAATCTACATTAAAACTGCAGATAACTACTTAAAAATTCACTTCCTTGAATTGATAATAGGTTTTTCTTTGTCATTTTAAACAGATTCCAGTCAAAATCGGCTTCTTCGACTCATATCGTACCTAAAACCGCATCAAAACTGCAAATATCAGTTTAAACTATCATTTTTTGATACAAACAGTTATATATTCATGTCAATATCTTTCAAATTCTAGTCAAAATCGGCGTCTTTGGGCATTTTAGTAACGAAAACCTTAATAAACTATTAGATTTCGACGTAAGGCAACCATTCTGAGTCAAATAGTTGCCGATTTCGATAAAATCTTAGTCAGAATCTGCTTTTTCGCCTCTTATTGTACCCAAATTTACCTTAGAAATGCAGATATATACTTAAAACACCTTCTTTTGGGACAAATAATTGGTTTTCGAACTTGATTAACGGAAGATTATAGCCAAAACATGCATTTTCATAACTTAGCGAACTGAAATCTACATTAAAACTGCAGAAAACTACTTAAAAATTCACTTCCTTGAATTGATGATAGGTTTTTCTTTGTCATTTTAAACAGATTCCAGTCAAAATCGGCTTCTTCGATTCATATCGTATCTAAAACCGCATCAAAACTGCAAATATCAGTTTAAACTATCATTTTTTGATACAAACAGTAATTGTTTTTCGCCCTTGATTTACCGAAGAATTTAGCCAAATCATGCATTTTCATAACTTAGCGAACTGAAATCTACATTAAAACTGCAGATAACTGCTTAAAAATTCACTTCCTTGAATTGATAATATGTTTTTCTTTGTCATTTTAAACAGATTCCAGTCAAAATCGGCTTCTTCGACTCATATCGTACCTAAAACCGCATCAAAACTGCAAATATCAGTTTAAACTATCATTTTTTGATACAAACAGTTATATATTCATGTCAATATCTTTCAAATTCTAGTCAAAATCGGCGTCTTTGGGCATTTTATTAACGAAAACCTTAATAAACTATTTGATTTCGACGTAAGGCAACCATTCTGAGTCAAATAGTTGCCGATTTCGATAAAATCTTAGTCAGAATCTGCTTTTTCGCCTCTTATTGTACCCAAATCTACCTTAGAATTGCAGATATATACTTAAAACACCTTCTTTTGGGACAAATAATTGGTTTTCGCGCTTGATTTACGGAAGATTATAGCCAAAACATGCATTTTCATAACTTAGCGAACTGAAATCTACATTAAAACTGCAGATAACTACATAAAAATTCACTTCCTTGAATTGATAATAGGTTTTTCTTTGTCATTTTAAACAGATTCCAGTCAAAATCGGCTTCTTCGATTGATATCGTATCTAAAACCGCATCAAAACTGCAAATATCAGTTTAAACTATCATTTTTTGATACAAACAGTTATATATTCATGTCAATATCTCTCAAATTCTAGTCAAAATCGGCGTCTTTGGGCATTTTAGTAACGAAAACCTTAATAAACTATTAGATTTCGACGTAAGGCAACCGTTCTGAGTCAAATAGTTGCCGATTTCGATAAAATCTTAGTCAGAATCTGCTTTTTCGCCTCTTATTGTACCCAAATCTACCTTAGAAATGCAGATATATACTTAAAACACCTTCTTTTGGGACAAATAATTGGTTTTCGCCCTTGATTTACGGAAGATTATAGCCAAAACATGCATTTTCATAACTTAGCGAACTGAAATCTACATTAAAACTGCAGATAACTACTTAAAAATTCACTTCCTTGAATTAATAATAGGTTTTTCTTTGTCATTTTAAACAGATTCCAGTCAAAATCGGCTTCTTCGATTCATATCGTATCTAAAACCGCATCAAAACTGCAAATATCAGTTTAAACTATCATTTTTTGATACAAACAGTTATATATTCATGTCAATATCTTTGAAATTCTTGTCAAAATCGGCGTCTTTGGGCATTTTAGTAACGAAAACCTTAATAAACTATTAGATTTCGACGTAAGGCAACCATTCTGAGTCAAATAGTTGCCGATTTCGATAAAATCTTAGTCAGAATCTGCTTTTTCGCCTCTTATTGTAAACAGATCTACCTTAGAAATGCTGATATATACTTAAAACACCTTCTTTTGGGACAAATAATTGGTTTTCGCCCTTGATTTACGGAAGATTATAGCCAAAACATGCATTTTCATAACTTAGCGAACTGAAATCTACATTAAAACTGCAGATAACTACTTAAAAATTCACTTCCTTGAATTGATAATAGGTTTTTCTTTGTCATTTTAAACAGATTCCAGTCAAAATCGGCTTCTTCGATTCATATCGTATCTAAAACCTCATCAAAACTGCAAATATCAGTTTAAACTATCATTTTTTGATACAAGCAGTTATATATTCATGTCAATATCTTTCAAATTCTAGTCAAAATCGGCGTCTTTGGGCATTTTAGTAACGAAAACCTTAATAAACTATTAGATTTCGACGTAAGGCAACCATTCTGAGTCAAATAGTTGCCGATTTCGATAAAATCTTAGTCAGAATCTGCTTTTTCGCCTCTTATTGTACCCAAATTTACCTTATAAATGCAGATATATAGTTAAAACACCTTCTTTTGGGACAAATAATTGGTTTTCGCCCTTGATTTACGGGAGATTATAGCCAAAACATGCATTTTCATAACTAAGCGAACTGAAATCTACATTAAAACTGCAGATAACCACTTAAAAATTCACTTCCTTGAATTGATAATAGGTTTTTCTTTGTCATTTTAAACAGATTCCAGTCAAAATCGGCTTCTTCGATTCATATCGTATCTAAAACCGCATCAAAACTGCAAATATCAGTTTAAACTATCATTTTTTGATACAAACAGTTATATATTCATGTCAATATCTTTGAAATTCTAGTCAAAATCGGCGTCTTTGGGCATTTTAGTAACGAAGACCTTAATAAACTATTAGATTTCGACGTAAGGCTACCATTCTGAGTCAAATAGTTGCCGATTTCGATAAAATCTTAGTCAGAATCTGCTTTTTCGCCTCTTATTCTACCCAAATCTACCTTAGAAATGCAGATATATACTTAAAACACCTTCTTTTGGGACAAATAATTGTTTTTCGCCCTTGATTTACCGAAGATTATAGCCAAATCATGCATTTTCATAACTTAGCGAACTGAAATCTACATTAAAAGTGCAGATAACTACTTAAAAATTCACTTCCTTGAATTGATAATAGGTTTTTCTTTGTCATTTTAAACAGATTCCAGTCAAAATCGGCTTCTTCGACTCATATCGTACCTAAAACCGCATCAAAACTGCAAATATCAGTTTAAACTATCATTTTTTGATACAAACAGTTATATATTCATGTCAATATCTTTCAAATTCTAGTCAAAATCGGCGTCTTTGGGCAATTTAGTAACGAAAACCTTAATAAACTATTAGATTTCGACGTAAGGCAACCTTTCTGAGTCAAATAGTTGCCGATTTCGATAAAATCTTAGTCAGAATCTGCTTTTTCGCCTCTTATTGTACCCAAATCTACCTTAGAAATGCAGATATATAATTAAAACACCTTCTTTTGGGACAAATAATTGGTTTTCGCCCTTGATTTACGGAAGATTATAGCCAAAACATGCATTTTCATAACTTAGCGAACTGAAATCTATATTAAAACTGCAGATAACTACTTAAAAATTCACTTCCTTGAATTGATAATAGGTTTTTCTTTGTCATTTTAAACAGATTCCAGTCAAAATCGGCTTCTTCGATTCATATCGTATCTAAAACCGCATCAAAACTGCAAATATCAGTTTAAACTATCATTTTTTGATACAAACAGTTATATATTCATGTCAATATCTTTCAAATTCTAGTCAAAATCGGCGTCTTTGGGCAATTTAGTAACGAAAACCTTAATAAACTATTAGATTTCGACGTAAGGCAACCTTTCTGAGTCAAATAGTTGCCGATTTCGATAAAATCTTAGTCAGAATCTGCTTTTTCGCCTCTTATTGTACCCAAATCTACCTTAGAAATGCAGATATATAATTAAAACACCTTCTTTTGGGACAAATAATTGGTTTTCGCCCTTGATTTACGGAAGATTATAGCCAAAACATGCATTTTCATAACTTAGCGAACTGAAATCTACATTAAAACTGCAGATAACTACTTAAAAATTCACTTCCTTGAATTGATAATAGGTTTTTCTTTGTCATTTTAAACAGATTCCAGTCAAAATCGGCTTCTTCGACTCATATCGTACCTAAAACCGCATCAAAACTGCAAATATCAGTTTAAACTATCATTTTTTGATACAAACAGTTATATATTCATGTCAATATCATTCAAATTCTAGTCAAAATCGGCGTCTTTGGGCATTTTAGTAACGAAAACCTTAATAAACTATTAGATTTCGACGTAAGGCAACCATTCTGAGTCAAATAGTTGCCGATTTCGATACAATCTTAGTCAGAATCTGCTTTTTCGCCTCTTATTGTACCCAAATCTACCTTAGAAATGCAGATATATACTTAAAACACCTTCTTTTGGGACAAATAATTGGTTTTCGCCCTTGATTTACGGAAGATTATAGCCAAAACATGCATTTTCATAACTTAGCGAACTGAAATCTACATTAAAACTGCAGATAACTACTTAAAAATTCACTTCCTTGAATTGATAATAGGTTTTTCTTTGTCATTTTAAACAGATTCCAGTCAAAATCGGCTTCTTCGACTCATATCGTACCTAAAACCGCATCAAAACTGCAAATATCAGTTTAAATTATCATTTTTTGATACAAACAGTTATATATTCATGTCAATATCTTTCAAATTCTAGTCAAAATCGGCGTCTTTGGGCATTTTAGTAACGAAAACCTTAATAAACTATTAGATTTCGACGTAAGGCAACCATTCTGAGTCAAATAGTTGCCGATTTCGATAAAATCTTAGTCAGAATCTGCTTTTTCGCCTCTTATTGTACCCAAATCTACCTTAGAAATGCAGATATATACTTAAAACACCTTCTTTTGGGACAAATAATTGGTTTTCGCCCTTGATTTACGGAAGATTATAGCCAAAACATGCATTTTCATAACTTAGCGAACTGAAATCTACATTAAAACTGCAGATAACTACTTAAAAATTCACTTCCTTGAATTGATAATAGGTTTTTCTTTGTCATATTAAACAGATTCCAGTCAAAATAGGCTTCTTCGATTCATATCGTACCTAAACCCGCATCAAAACTGCAAATATCAGTTTAAACTATCATTTTTTGATACAAACAGTTATATATTCATGTCAATATCTTTCAAATTCTAGTCAAAATCGGCGTCTTTGGGCATTTTAGTAACGAAAACCTTAATAAACTATTAGATTTCGACGTAAGGCAACCTTTCTGAGTCAAATAGTTGCCGATTTCGATAAAATCTTAGTCAGAATCTGCTTTTTCGCCTCTTATTGTACCCAAATCTACCTTAGAAATGCAGATATATACTTAAAACACCTTCTTTTGGGACAAATAATTGGTTTTCGCCCTTGATTTACGGAAGATTATAGCCAAAACATGCATTTTCATAACTTAGCGAACTGAAATCTACATTAAAACTGCAGATAACTACTTAAAAATTCACTTCCTTGAATTGATAATAGGTTTTTCTTTGTCATTTTAAACAGATTCCAGTCAAAATCGGCTTCTTCGACTCATATCGTACCTAAAACCGCATCAAAACTGCAAATATCAGTTTAAACTATCATTTTTTGATACAAACAGTTATATATTCATGTCAATATCTTTCAAATTCTAGTCAAAATCGGCGTCTTTGGGCATTTTAGTAACGAAAACCTTAATAAACTATTAGATTTCGACGTAAGGCAACCATTCTGAGTCAAATAGTTGCCGATTTCGATAAAATCTTAGTCAGAATCTGCTTTTTCGCCTCTTATTGTACCCAAATTTACCTTAGAAATGCAGATATATACTTAAAACACCTTCTTTTGGGACAAATAATTGGTTTTCGCCCTTGATTAACGGAAGATTATAGCCAAAACATGCATTTTCATAACTTAGCGAACTGAAATCTACATTAAAACTGCAGATAACTACTTAAAAATTCACTTCCTTGAATTGATAATAGGTTTTTCTTTGTCATTTTAAACAGATTCCAGTCAAAATCGGCTTCTTCGACTCATATCGTACCTAAAACCGCATCAAAACTGCAAATATCAGTTTAAACTATCATTTTTTGATACAAACAGTTATATATTCATGTCAATATCTTTCAAATTCTAGTCAAAATCGGCGTCTTTGGGCAATTTAGTAACGAAAACCTTAATAAACTATTAGATTTCGACGTAAGGCAACCTTTCTGAGTCAAATAGTTGCCGATTTCGATAAAATCTTAGTCAGAATCTGCTTTTTCGCCTCTTATTGTACCCAAATCTACCTTAGAAATGCAGATATATAATTAAAACACCTTCTTTTGGGACAAATAATTGGTTTTCGCCCTTGATTTACGGAAGATTATAGCCAAAACATGCATTTTCATAACTTAGCGAACTGAAATCTACATTAAAACTGCAGATAACTACTTAAAAATTCACTTCCTTGAATTGATAATAGGTTTTTCTTTGTCATTTTAAACAGATTCCAGTCAAAATCGGCTTCTTCGACTCATATCGTACCTAAAACCGCATCAAAACTGCAAATATCAGTTTAAACTATCATTTTTTGATACAAACAGTTATATATTCATGTCAATATCATTCAAATTCTAGTCAAAATCGGCGTCTTTGGGCATTTTAGTAACGAAAACCTTAATAAACTATTAGATTTCGACGTAAGGCAACCATTCTGAGTCAAATAGTTGCCGATTTCGATACAATCTTAGTCAGAATCTGCTTTTTCGCCTCTTATTGTACCCAAATCTACCTTAGAAATGCAGATATATACTTAAAACACCTTCTTTTGGGACAAATAATTGGTTTTCGCCCTTGATTTACGGAAGATTATAGCCAAAACATGCATTTTCATAACTTAGCGAACTGAAATCTACATTAAAACTGCAGATAACTACTTAAAAATTCACTTCCTTGAATTGATAATAGGTTTTTCTTTGTCATTTTAAACAGATTCCAGTCAAAATCGGCTTCTTCGACTCATATCGTACCTAAAACCGCATCAAAACTGCAAATATCAGTTTAAATTATCATTTTTTGATACAAACAGTTATATATTCATGTCAATATCTTTCAAATTCTAGTCAAAATCGGCGTCTTTGGGCATTTTAGTAACGAAAACCTTAATAAACTATTAGATTTCGACGTAAGGCAACCATTCTGAGTCAAATAGTTGCCGATTTCGATAAAATCTTAGTCAGAATCTGCTTTTTCGCCTCTTATTGTACCCAAATCTACCTTAGAAATGCAGATATATACTTAAAACACCTTCTTTTGGGACAAATAATTGGTTTTCGCCCTTGATTTACGGAAGATTATAGCCAAAACATGCATTTTCATAACTTAGCGAACTGAAATCTACATTAAAACTGCAGATAACTACTTAAAAATTCACTTCCTTGAATTGATAATAGGTTTTTCTTTGTCATTTTAAACAGATTCCAGTCAAAATAGGCTTCTTCGATTCATATCGTACCTAAACCCGCATCAAAACTGCAAATATCAGTTTAAACTATCATTTTTTGATACAAACAGTTATATATTCATGTCAATATCTTTCAAATTCTAGTCAAAATCGGCGTCTTTGGGCATTTTAGTAACGAAAACCTTAATAAACTATTAGATTTCGACGTAAGGCAACCTTTCTGAGTCAAATAGTTGCCGATTTCGATAAAATCTTAGTCAGAATCTGCTTTTTCGCCTCTTATTGTACCCAAATCTACCTTAGAAATGCAGATATATACTTAAAACACCTTCTTTTGGGACAAATAATTGGTTTTCGCCCTTGATTTACGGAAGATTATAGCCAAAACATGCATTTTCATAACTTAGCGAACTGAAATCTACATTAAAACTGCAGATAACTACTTAAAAATTCACTTCCTTGAATTGATAATAGGTTTTTCTTTGTCATTTTAAACAGATTCCAGTCAAAATCGGCTTCTTCGACTCATATCGTACCTAAAACCGCATCAAAACTGCAAATATCAGTTTAAACTATCATTTTTTGATACAAACAGTTATATATTCATGTCAATATCTTTCAAATTCTAGTCAAAATCGGCGTCTTTGGGCATTTTAGTAACGAAAACCTTAATAAACTATTAGATTTCGACGTAAGGCAACCATTCTGAGTCAAATAGTTGCCGATTTCGATAAAATCTTAGTCAGAATCTGCTTTTTCGCCTCTTATTGTACCCAAATTTACCTTAGAAATGCAGATATATACTTAAAACACCTTCTTTTGGGACAAATAATTGGTTTTCGCCCTTGATTAACGGAAGATTATAGCCAAAACATGCATTTTCATAACTTAGCGAACTGAAATCTACATTAAAACTGCAGAAAACTACTTAAAAATTCACTTCTTTGAATTGATGATAGGTTTTTCTTTGTCATTTTAAACAGATTCCAGTCAAAATCGGCTTCTTCGATTCATATCGTATCTAAAACCGCATCAAAACTGCAAATATCAGTTTAAACTATCATTTTTTGATACAAACAGTAATTGTTTTTCGCCCTTGATTTACCGAAGATTATAGCCAAATCATGCATTTTCATAACTTAGCGAACTGAAATCTACATTAAAACTGCAGATAACTGCTTAAAAATTCACTTCCTTGAATTGATAATATGTTTTTCTTTGTCATTTTAAACAGATTCCAGTCAAAATCGGCTTCTTCGACTCATATCGTACCTAAAACCGCATCAAAACTGCAAATATCAGTTTAAACTATCATTTTTTGATACAAACAGTTATATATTCATGTCAATATCTTTCAAATTCTAGTCAAAATCGGCGTCTTTGGGCATTTTATTAACGAAAACCTTAATAAACTATTTGATTTCGACGTAAGGCAACCATTCTGAGTCAAATAGTTGCCGATTTCGATAAAATCTTAGTCAGAATCTGCTTTTTCGCCTCTTATTGTACCCAAATCTACCTTAGAATTGCAGATATATACTTAAAACACCTTCTTTTGGGACAAATAATTGGTTTTCGCGCTTGATTTACGGAAGATTATAGCCAAAACATGCATTTTCATAACTTAGCGAACTGAAATCTACATTAAAACTGCAGATAACTACATAAAAATTCACTTCCTTGAATTGATAATAGGTTTTTCTTTGTCATTTTAAACAGATTCCAGTCAAAATCGGCTTCTTCGATTGATATCGTATCTAAAACCGCATCAAAACTGCAAATATCAGTTTAAACTATCATTTTTTGATACAAACAGTTATATATTCATGTCAATATCTCTCAAATTCTAGTCAAAATCGGCGTCTTTGGGCATTTTAGTAACGAAAACCTTAATAAACTATTAGATTTCGACGTAAGGCAACCGTTCTGAGTCAAATAGTTGCCGATTTCGATAAAATCTTAGTCAGAATCTGCTTTTTCGCCTCTTATTGTACCCAAATCTACCTTAGAAATGCAGATATATACTTAAAACACCTTCTTTTGGGACAAATAATTGGTTTTCGCCCTTGATTTACGGAAGATTATAGCCAAAACATGCATTTTCATAACTTAGCGAACTGAAATCTACATTAAAACTGCAGATAACTACTTAAAAATTCACTTCCTTGAATTAATAATAGGTTTTTCTTTGTCATTTTAAACAGATTCCAGTCAAAATCGGCTTCTTCGATTCATATCGTATCTAAAACCGCATCAAAACTGCAAATATCAGTTTAAACTATCATTTTTTGATACAAACAGTTATATATTCATGTCAATATCTTTGAAATTCTTGTCAAAATCGGCGTCTTTGGGCATTTTAGTAACGAAAACCTTAATAAACTATTAGATTTCGACGTAAGGCAACCATTCTGAGTCAAATAGTTGCCGATTTCGATAAAATCTTAGTCAGAATCTGCTTTTTCGCCTCTTATTGTAAACAGATCTACCTTAGAAATGCTGATATATACTTAAAACACCTTCTTTTGGGACAAATAATTGGTTTTCGCCCTTGATTTACGGAAGATTATAGCCAAAACATGCATTTTCATAACTTAGCGAACTGAAATCTACATTAAAACTGCAGATAACTACTTAAAAATTCACTTCCTTGAATTGATAATAGGTTTTTCTTTGTCATTTTAAACAGATTCCAGTCAAAATCGGCTTCTTCGATTCATATCGTATCTAAAACCTCATCAAAACTGCAAATATCAGTTTAAACTATCATTTTTTGATACAAGCAGTTATATATTCATGTCAATATCTTTCAAATTCTAGTCAAAATCGGCGTCTTTGGGCATTTTAGTAACGAAAACCTTAATAAACTATTAGATTTCGACGTAAGGCAACCATTCTGAGTCAAATAGTTGCCGATTTCGATAAAATCTTAGTCAGAATCTGCTTTTTCGCCTCTTATTGTACCCAAATTTACCTTATAAATGCAGATATATAGTTAAAACACCTTCTTTTGGGACAAATAATTGGTTTTCGCCCTTGATTTACGGGAGATTATAGCCAAAACATGCATTTTCATAACTAAGCGAACTGAAATCTACATTAAAACTGCAGATAACCACTTAAAAATTCACTTCCTTGAATTGATAATAGGTTTTTCTTTGTCATTTTAAACAGATTCCAGTCAAAATCGGCTTCTTCGATTCATATCGTATCTAAAACCGCATCAAAACTGCAAATATCAGTTTAAACTATCATTTTTTGATACAAACAGTTATATATTCATGTCAATATCTTTGAAATTCTAGTCAAAATCGGCGTCTTTGGGCATTTTAGTAACGAAGACCTTAATAAACTATTAGATTTCGACGTAAGGCTACCATTCTGAGTCAAATAGTTGCCGATTTCGATAAAATCTTAGTCAGAATCTGCTTTTTCGCCTCTTATTCTACCCAAATCTACCTTAGAAATGCAGATATATACTTAAAACACCTTCTTTTGGGACAAATAATTGTTTTTCGCCCTTGATTTACCGAAGATTATAGCCAAATCATGCATTTTCATAACTTAGCGAACTGAAATCTACATTAAAACTGCAGATAACTGCTTAAAAATTCACTTCCTTGAATTGATAATAGGTTTTTCTTTGTCATTTTAAACAGATTCCAGTCAAAATCGGCTTCTTCGACTCATATCGTACCTAAAACCGCATCAAAACTGCAAATATCAGTTTAAACTATCATTTTTTGATACAAACAGTTATATATTCATGTCAATATCTTTCAAATTCTAGTCAAAATCGGCGTCTTTGGGCATTTTAGTAACGAAAACCTTAATAAACTATTAGATTTCGACGTAAGGCAACCATTCTGAGTCAAATAGTTGCCGATTTCGATAAAATCTTAGTCAGAATCTGCTTTTTCGCCTCTTATTGTACCCAAATCTACCTTAGAAATGCAGATATGTACTTAAAACACCTTCTTTTGGGACAAAAAATTGGTTTTCGCCCTTGATTTAAGGAAGATTATAGCCAAAACATGCATTTTCATAACTTAGCGAACTGAAATCTACATTAAAACTGCAGATAACTGCTTAAAAATTCACTTCCTTGAATTGATAATAGGTTTTTCTTTGTTATTTTAAACAGATTCCAGTCAAAATCGGCTTCTTCGATTCATATCGTATCTAAAACCGCATCAAAACTGCAAATATCAGTTTAAACTATCATTTTTTGATACAAACAGTTATATATTCATGTGAATATCTTTCAAATTCTAGTCAAAATCGGCGTCTTTGGGCATTTTAGTAGCGAAAACCTTAATAAACTATTAGATTTCGGCGTAAGGCAACCTTTCCGAGTCAAATAGTTGCCGATTTCGATAAAATCTTAGTCAGAATCTGCTTTTTCGCCTCTTATTGTACCCAAATCTACCTTAGAAATGCAGATATATACTTAAAACACCTTCTTTTGGGACAAATAATTGGTTTTCGCCCTTGATTTACGGAAGATTATAGCAAAAACATGCATTTTCATAACTTAGCGAACTGAAATCTACATTAAAAGTGCAGATAACTACTTAAAAATTCACTTCCTTGAATTGATAATAGGTTTTTCTTTGTCATTTTAAACAGATTCCAGTCAAAATCGGCTTCTTCGACTCATATCGTATCTAAAACCGCATCAAAACTGCAAATATCAGTTTAAACTATCATTTTTTGATACAAACAGTTATATATTCATGTCAATATCTTTCAAATTCTAGTCAAAATCGGCGTCTTTGGGCATTTTGGTAACGAAAACCTTAATAAACTATTAGATTTCGACGTAAGGCAACCTTTCTGAGTCAAATAGTTGCCGATTTCGATAAAATCTTAGTCAGAATCTGCTTTTTCGCCTCTTATTCTATTGTAAAATGCCCAAAGACGCCGATTTTGACTAGAATTTGAAAGATATTGACATGAATATATAACTGTTTGTATCAAAAAATGATAGTTTAAACTGATATTTGCAGTTTTGATGCGGTTTTAGATACGATATGAATCGAAGAAGCCGATTTTGACTGGAATCTGTTTAAAATGACAAAGAAAAACCTATTATCAATTCAAGGAAGTGAATTTTAAGTAGTTATCTGCAGTTTTAATGTAGATTTCAGTTCGCTAAGTTATGAAAATGCATGTTTTGGCTATAATCTTCCGTTAATCAAGGGCGAAAACCAATTATTTGTCCCAAAAGAAGGTGTTTTAAGTATATATCTGCATTTCTAAGGTAGATTTGGGTACAATAAGAGGCGAAAAAGCAGATTCTGACTAAGATTTTATCGAAATCGGCAACTATTTGACTCAGAATGGTTGCCTTACGTCGAAATCTAATAGTTTATTAAGGTTTTCGTTACTAAAATGCCCAAAGACGCCGATTTTGACTAGAATTTGAAAGATATTGACATGAATATATAACTGTTTGTATCAAAAAATGATAGTTTAAACTGATATTTGCAGTTTTGATGCGGTTTTAGGTACGATATGAGTCGAAGAAGCCGATTTTGACTGGAATCTGTTTAAAATGACAAAGAAAAACCTATTATCAATTCAAGGAAGTGAATTTTTAAGTAGTTATCTGCACTTTTAATGTAGATTTCAGTTCGCTAAGTTATGAAAATGCATGTTTTGGCTATAATCTTCCGTAAATCAAGGGCGAAAACCAATTATTTGTCCCAAAAGAAGGTGTTTTAAGTATATATCTGCATTTCTAAGGTAGATTTGGGTACAATAAGAGGCGAAAAAGCAGATTCTGACTAAGATTTTATCGAAATCGGCAACTATTTGACTCAGAATGGTTGCCTTACGTCGAAATCTAATAGTTTATTAAGGTTTTCGTTACTAAAATGCCCAAAGACGCCGATTTTGACTAGAATTTGAAAGATATTGACATGAATATATAACTGTTTGTATCAAAAAATGATAGTTTAAACTGATATTTGCAGTTTTGATGCGGTTTTAGGTACGATATGAGTCGAAGAAGCCGATTTTGACTGGAATCTGTTTAAAATGACAAAGAACAACCTATTATCAATTCAAGGAAGTGAATTTTTAAGTAGTTATCTGAAGTTTTAATGTAGATTTCAGTTCGCTAAGTTATGAAAATGCATGTTTTGGCTATAATCTTCCGTAAATCAAGGGCGAAAACCAATTATTTGTCCCAAAAGAAGGTGTTTTAAGTATATATCTGCATTTCTAAGGTAGATTTGGATACAATAAGAGGCGAAAAAGCAGATTCTGACTAGGATTTTTTTGAAATCGGCAACTATTTGACTCAGAAAAGTTGCCTTACGTCGAAATCTAATAGTTTATTAAGGTTTTCGTTACTAAAATGCCCAAAGACGCCGATTTTGACTAGAATTTGAAAGATATTGACATGAATATATAACTGTTTGTATCAAAAAATGATAGTTTAAACTGATATTTGCAGTTTTGATGCGGTTTTAGATACGACATGAATCGAAGAAGCCGATTTTGACTGGAATCTGTTTAAAATGACAAAGAAAAACCTATTATCAATTCAAGGAAGTGAATTTTTAAGTAGTTATCTGCAGTTTTAATGTAGATTTCAGTTCGCTAAGTTATGAAAATGCATGTTTTGGCTATAATCTTCCGAAAATCAGGGGCGAAAAATAATATTTGTAGCAAAAGAAGGTGTTTTAAGTATATATCTGCATTTCTAAGGTAGATTTGGGTACAATAAGAGGCGAAAAAGCAGATTCTGACTAAGATTTTATCGAAATCGGCAACTATTTGACTCAGAATGGTTGCCTTACGTCGAAATCTAATAGTTTATTAAGGTTTTCGTTACTAAAATGCCCAAAGACGCCGATTTTGACTAGAATTTGAAAGATATTGACATGAATATATAACTGTTTGTATCAAAAAATGATAGTTTAAACTGATATTTGCAGTTTTGATGCGGTTTTAGGTACGATATGAGTCGAAGAAGCCGATTTTGACTGGAATCTGTTTAAAATGACAAAGAAAAACCTATTATCAATTCAAGGAAGTGAATTTTTAAGTAGTTATCTGCAGTTTTAATGTAGATTTCAGTTCGCTAAGTTATGAAAATGCATGTTTTGGCTATAATCTTCCGTAAATCAAGGGCGAAAACCAATTATTTGTCCCAAAAGAAGGTGTTTTAAGTATATATCTGCATTTCTAAGGTAGATTTGGGTACAATTAGAGGCGAAAAAGCAGATTCTGACTAAGATTTTATCGAAATCGGCAACTATTTGACTCAGAATGGTTGCCTTACGTCGAAATCTAATAGTTTATTAAGGTTTTCGTTACTAAAATGCCCAAAGACGCCGATTTTGACTAGGATTTGAATGATATTGACATGAATATATAACTGTTTGTATCAAAAAATGATAGTTTAAACTGATATTTGCAGTTTTGATGCGGTTTTAGGTACGATATGAGTCGAAGAAGCCGATTTTGACTGGAATCTGTTTAAAATGACAAAGAAAAACCTATTATCAATTCAAGGAAGTGAATTTTTAAGTAGTTATCTGCACTTTTAATGGAGATTTCAGTTCGCTAAGTTATGAAAATGCATGTTTTTGCTATAATCTTCCGTAAATCAAGGGCGAAAACCAATTATTTTTCCCAAAAGAAGGTGTTTTAAGTATATATCTGCATTTCTAAGGTAGATTTGGGTACAATAAGAGGCGAAAAAGCAGATTTCTGACTAAGATTTTATCGAAATCGGCAACTATTTGACTCAGAATGGTTGCCTTACGTCGAAATCTAATAGTTTATTAAGGTTTTCGTTACTAAAATGCCCAAAGACGCCGATTTTGACTAGAATTTGAAAGATATTGACATGAATATATAACTGTTTGTATCAAAAAATGATAGTTTAAACTGATATTTGCAGTTTTGATGCGGTTTTAGGTACGATATGAGTCGAAGAAGCCGATTTTGACTGGAATCTGTTTAAAATGACAAAGAAAAACCTATTATCAATTCAAGGAAGTGAATTTTTAAGTAGTTATCTGCACTTTTAATGTAGATTTCAGTTCGCTAAGTTATGAAAATGCATGTTTTGGCTATAATCTTCCGTAAATCAAGGGCGAAAACCAATTATTTGTCCCAAAAGAAGGTGTTTTAAGTATATATCTGCATTTCTAAGGTAGATTTGGGTACAATAAGAGGCGAAAAAGCAGATTCTGAATAAGATTTTATCGAAATCGGCAACTATTTGACTCGGAAAGGTTGCCTTACGTCGAAATCTAATAGTTTATTAAGGTTTTCGTTACTAAAATGCCCAATGACGCCGATTTTGACTAGAATTTGAAAGATATTCACATGAATATATAACTGTTTGTATCAAAAAATGATAGTTTAAACTGATATGTGCACTTTTGATGCGGTTTTAGATACGATATGAATCGAAGAAGCCGATTTTGAATGGAATCTGTTTAAAATAACAAAGAAAAACCTATTATCAATTCAAGGAAGTGAATTTTTAAGTAGTTATCTGCAGTTTTAATGTAGATTTCAGTTCGCTAAGTTATGAAAATGCATGTTTTGGCTATAATCTTCCGTAAATCAAGGGCGAAAACCAATTATTTGTCCCAAAAGAAGGTGTTTTAAGTATATATCTGCATTTCTAAGGTAGATTTGGGTACAATAAGAGGCGAAAAAGCAGATTCTGACTAAAATTTTATCGAAATCGGCAACTATTTGACTCAGAATGGTTGCCTTACGTCGAAATCTAATAGTTTATTAAGGTTTTCGTTACTAAAATGCCCAAAGACGCCGATTTTGACTAGAATTTGAAAGATATTGACATGAATATATAACTGTTTGTATCAAAAAATGATAGTTTAAACTGATATTTGCAGTTTTGATGCGGTTTTAGATATGATATGAATCGAAGAAGCCGATTTTGACTGGAATCTGTTTAAAATGACAAAGAAAAACCTATTATCAATTGAAGGAAGTGAATTTTTAAGTAGTTATCTGCAGTTTTAATGTAGATTTCAGTTCGCTAAGTTATGAAAATGCATGTTTTGGCTATAATCTTCCGTAAATCAAGGGCGAAAACCAATTATTTGTCCCAAAAGAAGGTGTTTTAAGTATATATCTGCATTTCTAAGGTAGATTTGGGTACAATAAGAGGCGAAAAAGCAGATTCTGACTAAGATTTTATCGAAATCGGCAACTATTTGACTCAGAATGGTTGCCTTACGTCGAAATCTAATAGTATATTAAGGTTTTCGTTACTAAAATGCCCAAAGACGCCGCTTTTGACTAGGATTTGAATGATATTGACATGAATATATAACTGTTTGTATCAAAAAATGATAGTTTAAACTGATATTTGCAGTTTTGATGCGGTTTTAGGTACGATATGAGTCGAAGAAGCCGATTTTGACTGGAATCTGTTTAAAATGACAAAGAAAAACCTATTATCAATTCAAGGAAGTGAATTTTTAAGTAGTTATCTGCACTCTTAATGTAGATTTCAGTTCGCTAAGTTATGAAAATGCATGTTTTTGCTATAATCTTCCGTAAATCAAGGGCGAAAACCAATTATTTGTCCCAAAAGAAGGTGTTTTAAGTATATATCTGCATTTCTAAGGTTGATTTGGGTACAATAAGAGGCGAAAAAGCAGATTCTGACTAAGATTTTATCGAAATCGGCAACTATATGACTCAGAATGGTTGCCTTACGTCGAAATCTAATAGTTTATTAAGGTTTTCGTTACTAAAATGCCCAAAGACGCCGATTTTGACTAGAATTTGAAAGATATTGACATGAATATATAACTGTTTGTATCAAAAAATGATAGTTTAAACTGATATTTGCAGTTTTGATGCGGTTTTAGGTACGATATGAGTCGAAGAAGCCGATTTTGACTGGAATCTGTTTAAAATGACAAAGAAAAACCTATTATCAATTCAAGGAAGTGAATTTTTAAGTAGTTATCTGCACTTTTAATGTAGATTTCAGTTCGCTAAGTTATGAAAATGCATGTTTTGGCTATAATCTTCCGTAAATCAAGGGCGAAAAATAATATTTGTCCCAAAAGAAGGTGTTTTAAGTATATATCTGCATTTCTAAGGTAGATTTGGGTACAATAAGAGGCGAAAAAGCAGATTCTGACTAAGATTTTATCGAAATCGGCAACTATTTGACTCAGAAAGGTTGCCTTACGTCGAAATCTAATAGTTTATTAAGGTTTTCGTTACCAAAATGCCCAAAGACGCCGATTTTGACTAGAATTTGAAAGATATTGACATGAATATATAACTGTTTGTATCAAAAAATGATAGTTTAAACTGATATTTGCAGTTTTGATGCGGTTTTAGATACGATATGAGTCGAAGAAGAAGATTTTGACTGAAATCTGTTTAAAATGACAAAGAAAAACCTATTATCAATTCAAGGAAGTGAATTTTTAAGTAGTTATCTGCACTTTTAATGTAGATTTCAGTTCGCTAAGTTATGAAAATGCATGTTTTTGCTATAATCTTCCGTAAATCAAGGGCGAAAACCAATTATTTGTCCCAAAAGAAGGTGTTTTAAGTATATATCTGCATTTCTAAGGTAGATTTGGGTACAATAAGAGGCGAAAAAGCAGATCCTGACTAAGATTTTATCGAAATCGGCAACTATTTGACTCAGAAAGGTTGCCTTACGTCGAAATCTAATAGTTTATTAAGGTTTTCGTTACTAAAATGCCCAAAGACGCCGATTTTGACTAGAATTTGAATGATATTGACATGAATATATAACTGTTTGTATCAAAAAATGATAGTTTAAACTGATATTTGCAGTTTTGATGCGGTTTTAGATATGATATGAATCGAAGAAGCCGATTTTGACTGGAATCTGTTTAAAATGACAAAGAAAAACCTATTATCAATTGAAGGAAGTGAATTTTTAAGTAGTTATCTGCAGTTTTAATGTTGATTTCAGTTCGCTAAGTTATGAAATTGCATGTTTTGGCTATAATCTTCCGTAAATCAAGGTCGAAAAATTCACTTCCTTGAATTGATAATAGGTTTTTCTTTGTCATTTTAAACAGATTCCAGTCAAAATCGGCTTCTTCGACTCATATCGTACCTAAAACCGCATCAAAACTGCAAATATCAGTTTAAACTATCATTTTTTGATACAAACAGTTATATATTCATGTCAATATCTTTCAAATTCTAATCAAAATCGGCGTCTTTGGGCATTTTAGTAACGAAAACCTTAATAAACTATTAGATTTCGACGTAAGGCAACCATTCTGAGCCAAATAGTTGCCGATTTCGATAAAAACCTAGTCAGAATCTGCTTTTTCGCCTCTTATTGTACCCAAATCTACCTTAGAAATGCAGATATATACTTAAAACACCTTCTTTTGGGACAAATAATAGGTTTTCGCCCTTGATTTACTTAAGATTATAGCCAAAACATGCATTTTCATAACTTAGCGAACTGAAATCTACATTAAAACTGCAGATAACTACTTAAAAATTCACTTCCTTGAATTGATAATAGCTTTTTCTTTGTCATTTTAAACAGATTCCAGTCAAAATCGGCTTCTTCGATTCATATTGTATCTAAAACCGCATCAAAACTGCAAATATCAGTTTAAACTATCATTTTTTGATACAAACAGTTATATATTCATGTCAATATCTTTCAAATTCTAGTCAAAATCGGCGTCTTTGGGCATTTTAGTAACGAAAACCTTAATAAACTATTAGATTTCGGCGTAAGGCAACCTTTCTGAGTCAAATAGTTGCCGATTTCGATAAAATCTTAGTCAGAATCTGCATTTTCGCCTCTTATTGTACCCAAATCTACCTTAGAAATGCAGATATATACTTAAAACACCTTCTTTTGGGACAAATAATTGGTTTTCGCCCTTGATTTACGGAAGATTATAGCCAAAACATGCATTTTCATAACTTAGCGAACTGAAATCTACATTAAAAGTGCAGATAACTACTTAAAAATTCACTTCCTTGAATTGATAATAGGTTTTTCTTTGTCATTTTAAACAGATTCCAGTCAAAATCTTCTTCTTCGACTCATATCGTATCTAAAACCGCATCAAAACTGCAAATATCAGTTTAAACTATCATTTTTTGATACAAACAGTTATATATTCATGTCAATATCTTTCAAATTCTAGTCAAAATCGGCGTCTTTGGGCATTTTGGTAACGAAAACCTTAATAAACTATTAGATTTCGACGTAAGGCAACCTTTCTGAGTCAAATAGTTGCCGATTTCGATAAAATCTTAGTCAGAATCTGCTTTTTCGCCTCTTATTGTACCCAAATCTACCTTAGAAATGCAGATATATACTTAAAACACCTTCTTTTGGGACAAATATTATTTTTCGCCCTTGATTTACGGAAGATTATAGCCAAAACATGCATTTTCATAACTTAGCGAACTGAAATCTACATTAAAAGTGCAGATAACTACTTAAAAATTCACTTCCTTGAATTGATAATAGGTTTTTCTTTGTCATTTTAAACAGATTCCAGTCAAAATCGGCTTCTTCGACTCATATCGTACCTAAAACCGCATCAAAACTGCAAATATCAGTTTAAACTATCATTTTTTGATACAAACAGTTATATATTCATGTCAATATCTTTCAAATTCTAGTCAAAATCGGCGTCTTTGGGCATTTTAGTAACGAAAACCTTAATAAACTATTAGATTTCGACGTAAGGCAACCATTCTGAGTCAAATAGTTGCCGATTTCGATAAAATCTTAGTCAGAATCTGCTTTTTCGCCTCTTATTGTACCCAAATCTACCTTAGAAATGCAGATATATACTTAAAACACCTTCTTTTGGGACAAATAATTGGTTTTCGCCCTTGATTTACGGAAGATTATAGCAAAAACATGCATTTTCATAACTTAGCGAACTGAAATCTACATTAAAAGTGCAGATAACTACTTAAAAATTCACTTCCTTGAATTGATAATAGGTTTTTCTTTGTCATTTTAAACAGATTCCAGTCAAAATCGGCTTCTTCGACTCATATCGTACCTAAAACCGCATCAAAACTGCAAATATCAATTTAAACTATCATTTTTTGATACAAACAGTTATATATTCATGTCAATATCATTCAAATCCTAGTCAAAAGCGGCGTCTTTGGGCATTTTAGTAACGAAAACCTTAATAAACTATTAGATTTCGACGTAAGGCAACCATTCTGAGTCAAATAATTGCCGATTTCGATAAAATCTTAGTCAGAATCTGCTTTTTCGCCTCTTATTGTACCCAAATCTACCTTAGAAATGCAGATATATACTTAAAACACCTTCTTTTGGGACAAATAATTGGTTTTCGTTCTTGATTAACGGAAGATTATAGCCAAAACATGCATTTTCATAACTTAGCGAACTGAAATCTACATTAAAACTGCAGATAACTACTTAAAAATTCACTTCCTTGAATTGATAATAGGTTTTTCTTTGTTATTTTAAACAGATTCCAGTCAAAATCGGCTTCTTCGATTCATATCGTATCTAAAACCGCATCAAAACTGCAAATATCAGTTTAAACTATCATTTTTTGATACAAACAGTTATATATTCATGTGAATATCTTTCAAATTCTAGTCAAAATCGGCGTCTTTGGGCATTTTAGTAACGAAAACCTTAATAAACTATTAGATTTCGGCGTAAGGCAACCTTTCCGAGTCAAATAGTTGCCGATTTCGATAAAATCTTAGTCAGAATCTGCTTTTTCGCCTCTTATTGTACCCAAATCTACCTTAGAAATGCAGATATATACTTAAAACACCTTCTTTTGGGACAAATAATTGGTTTTCGCCCTTGATTTACGGAAGATTATAGCAAAAACATGCATTTTCATAACTTAGCGAACTGAAATCTACATTAAAAGTGCAGATAACTACTTAAAAATTCACTTCCTTGAATTGATAATAGGTTTTTCTTTGTCATTTTAAACAGATTCCAGTCAAAATCGGCTTCTTCGACTCATATCGTATCTAAAACCGCATCAAAACTGCAAATATCAGTTTAAACTATCATTTTTTGATACAAACAGTTATATATTCATGTCAATATCTTTCAAATTCTAGTCAAAATCGGCGTCTTTGGGCATTTTGGTAACGAAAACCTTAATAAACTATTAGATTTCGACGTAAGGCAACCTTTCTGAGTCAAATAGTTGCCGATTTCGATAAAATCTTAGTCAGAATCTGCTTTTTCGCCTCTTATTGTATTGTAACTGGAATCTGTTTAAAATGACAAAAAAAAACCTATTATCAATTCAAGGAAGTGAATTTTAAGTAGTTATCTGCAGTTTTAATGTAGATTTCAGTTCGCTAAGTTATGAAAATGCATGTTTTGGCTATAATCTTCCGCTAATCAAGGGCCAAAACCAATTATTTGTCCCAAAAGAAGGTGTTTTAAGTATATATCTGCATTTCTAATTTAGATTTGGGTACAATAAGAGGCGAAAAAGCAGATTCTGACTAAGATTTTATCGAAATCGGCAACTATTTGACTCAGAATGGTTGCCTTACGTCGAAATCTAATAGTTTATTAAGGTTTTCGTTACTAAAATGCCCAAAGACGCCGATTTTGACTAGAATTTGAAAGATATTGACATGAATATATAACTGTTTGTATCAAAAAATGATAGTTTAAACTGATATTTGCAGTTTTGATGCGGTTTTAGGTACGATATGAGTCGAAGAAGCCGATTTTGACTGGAATCTGTTTAAAATGACAAAGAAAAACCTATTATCAATTCAAGGAAGTGAATTTTTAAGTAGTTATCTGCACTTTTAATGTAGATTTCAGTTCGCTAAGTTATGAAAATGCATGTTTTGGCTATAATCTTCCGTAAATCAAGGGCGAAAACCAATTATTTGTCCCAAAAGAAGGTGTTTTAAGTATATATCTGCATTTCTAAGGTAGATTTGGGTACAATAAGAGGCGAAAAGGCAAATTCTGACTAAGATTTTATCGAAATCGGCAACTATTTGATTCAGAAAGGTTGCCTTACGTCGAAATCTAATAGTTTATTAAGGTTTTCGTTACTAAATTGCCCAAAGACGCCGATTTTGACTAGAATTTGAAAGATATTGACATGAATATATAACTGTTTGTATCAAAAAATGATAGTTTAAACTGATATTTGCAGTTTTGATGCGGTTTTAGATACGACATGAATCGAAGAAGCCGATTTTGACTGGAATCTGTTTAAAATGACAAAGAAAAACCTATTATCAATTCAAGGAAGTGAATTTTTAAGTAGTTATCTGCAGTTTTAATGTAGATTTCAGTTCGCTAAGTTATGAAAATGCATGTTTTGGCTATAATCTTCCGTAAATCAAGGGCGAAAAATAATATTTGTCCCAAAAGAAGGTGTTTTAAGTATATATCTGCATTTCTAAGGTAGATTTGGGTACAATAAGAGGCGAAAAAGCAGATTCTGACTAAGATTTTATCGAAATCGGCAACTATTTGACTCAGAAAGGTTGCCTTACGTCGAAATCTAATAGTTTATTAAGGTTTTCGTTACTAAAATGCCCAAAGACGCCGATTTTGACTAGAATTTGAAAGATATTGACCTGAATATATAACTGTTTGTATCAAAAAATGATAGTTTAAACTGATATTTGCAGTTTTGATGCGGTTTTAGGTACGATATGAGTCGAAGAAGCCGATTTTGACTGGAATCTGTTTAAAATGACAAAGAAAAACCTATTATCAATTCAAGGAAGTGAATTATTAAGTAGTTATCTGCAGTTTTAATGTAGATTTCAGTTCGCTAAGTTATGAAAATGCATGTTTTGGCTATAATCTTCCGTTAATCAAGGGCGAAAACCAATTATTTGTCCCAAAAGAAGGTGTTTTAAGTATATATCTGCATTTCTAAGGTAGATTTGGGTACAATAAGAGGCGAAAAAGCAGATTCTGACTAAGATTTTATCGAAATCGGCAACTATTTGACTCAGAATGGTTGCCTTACATCGAAATCTAATAGTTTATTAAGGTTTTCGTTACTAAAATGCCCAAAGACGCCGATTTTGACTAGAATTTGAAAGATATTGACATGAATATATAACTGTTTGTATCAAAAAATGATAGTTTAAACTGATATTTGCAGTTTTGATGCGGTTTTAGGTACGATATGAGTCGAAGAAGCCGATTTTGACTGGAATCTGTTTAAAATGACAAAGAACAACCTATTATCAATTCAAGGAAGTGAATTTTTAAGTAGTTATCTGCAGTTTTAATGTAGATTTCAGTTCGCTAAGTTATGAAAATGCATGTTTTGGCTATAATCTTCCGTAAATCAAGGGCGAAAACCAATTATTTGTCCCAAAAGAAGGTGTTTTAAGTATATATCTGCATTTCTAAGGTAGATTTGGATACAATAAGAGGCGAAAAAGCAGATTCTGACTAGGATTTTTTTGAAATCGGCAACTATTTGACTCAGAAAGGTTGCCTTACGTCGAAATCTAATAGTTTATTAAGGTTTTCGTTACTAAAATGCCCAAAGACGCCGATTTTGACTAGAATTTGAAAGATATTGACATGAATATATAACTGTTTGTATCAAAAAATGATAGTTTAAACTGATATTTGCAGTTTTGATGCGGTTTTAGATACGACATGAATCGAAGAAGCCGATTTTGACTGGAATCTGTTTAAAATGACAAAGAAAAACCTATTATCAATTCAAGGAAGTGAATTTTTAAGTAGTTATCTGCAGTTTTAATGTAGATTTCAGTTCGCTAAGTTATGAAAATGCATGTTTTGGCTATAATCTTCCGTAAATCAAGGGCGAAAAATAATATTTGTCCCAAAAGAAGGTGTTTTAAGTATATATCTGCATTTCTAAGGTAGATTTGGGTACAATAAGAGGCGAAAAAGCAGATTCTGACTAAGATTTTATCGAAATCGGCAACTATTTGACTCAGAATGGTTGCCTTACGTCGAAATCTAATAGTTTATTAAGGTTTTCGTTACTAAAATGCCCAAAGACGCCGATTTTGACTAGAATTTGAAAGATATTGACATGAATATATAACTGTTTGTATCAAAAAATGATAATTTAAACTGATATTTGCAGTTTTGATGCGGTTTTAGGTACGATATGAGTCGAAGAAGCCGATTTTGACTGGAATCTGTTTAAAATGACAAAGAAAAACCTATTATCAATTCAAGGAAGTGAATTTTTAAGTAGTTATCTGCAGTTTTAATGTAGATTTCAGTTCGCTAAGTTATGAAAATGCATGTTTTGGCTATAATCTTCCGTAAATCAATTGCGAAAACCAATTATTTGTCCCAAAAGAAGGTGTTTTAAGTATATATCTGCATTTCTAAGGTAGATTTGGGTACAATAAGAGGCGAAAAAGCAGATTCTGACTAAGATTTTATCGAAATCGGCAACTATTTGACTCAGAATGGTTGCCTTACGTCGAAATCTAATAGTTTATTAAGGTTTTCGTTACTAAAATGCCCAAAGACGCCGATTTTGACTAGGATTTGAATGATATTGACATGAATATATAACTGTTTGTATCAAAAAATGATAGTTTAAACTGATATTTGCAGTTTTGATGCGGTTTTAGGTACGATATGAGTCGAAGAAGCCGATTTTGACTGGAATCTGTTTAAAATGACAAAGAAAAACCTATTATCAATTCAAGGAAGTGAATTTTTAAGTAGTTATCTGCACTTTTAATGTAGATTTCAGTTCGCTAAGTTATGAAAATGCATGTTTTTGCTATAATCTTAAGTAAATCAAGGGCGAAAACCAATTATTTTGCCCAAAAGAAGGTGTTTTAAGTATATATCTGCATTTCTAAGGTAGATTTGGGTACAATAAGAGGCGAAAAAGCAGATTCTGACTAAGATTTTATCGAAATCGGCAACTATTTGACTCAGAATGGTTGCCTTACGTCGAAATCTAATAGTTTATTAAGGTTTTCGTTACTAAAATGCCCAAAGACGCCGATTTTGACTAGAATTTGAAAGATATTGACATGAATATATAACTGTTTGTATCAAAAAATGATAGTTTAAACTGATATTTGCAGTTTTGATGCGGTTTTAGGTACGATATGAGTCGAAGAAGCCGATTTTGACTGGAATCTGTTTAAAATGACAAAGAAAAACCTATTATCAATTCAAGGAAGTGAATTTTTAAGTAGTTATCTGCACTTTTAATGTAGATTTCAGTTCGCTAAGTTATGAAAATGCATGTTTTGGCTATAATCTTCCGTAAATCAAGGGCGAAAATCAATTATTTGTCCCAAAAGAAGGTGTTTTAAGTATATATCTGCATTTCTAAGGTAGATTTGGGTACAATAAGAGGCGAAAAAGCAGATTCTGACTAAGATTTTATCGAAATCGGCAACTATTTGACTCAGAAAGGTTGCCTTACGTCGAAATCTAATAGTTTATTAAGGTTTTCGTTACCAAAATGCCCAAAGACGCCGATTTTGACTAGAATTTGAAAGATATTGACATGAATATATAACTGTTTGTATCAAAAAATGATAGTTTAAACTGATATTTGCAGTTTTGATGCGGTTTTAGGTACGATATGAGTCGAAGAAGCCGATTTTGACTGGAATCTGTTTAAAATGACAATTCAAGGAAGTGAATTTTTAAGTAGTTATCTGCAGTTTTAAGGTAGATTTCAGTTCGCTAAGTTATGAAAATGCATGTTTTGGCTATAATCTTCCGTAAATCAAGGGCGAAAACCAATTATTTGTCCCAAAAGAAGGTGTTTTAAGTATATATCTGCATTTCTAAGGTAGATTTGGATACAATAAGAGGCGAAAAAGCAGATTCTGACTAGGATTTTTTTGAAATCGGCAACTATTTGACTCAGAAAAGTTGCCTTACGTCGAAATCTAATAGTTTATTAAGGTTTTCGTTACTAAAATGCCCAAAGACGCCGATTTTGACAAGAATTTGAAAGATATTGACATGAATATATAACTGTTTGTATCAAAAAATGATAGTTTAAACTGATATTTGCAGTTTTGATGCGGTTTTAGATACGACATGAATCGAAGAAGCCGATTTTGACTGGAATCTGTTTAAAATGACAAAGAAAAACCTATTATCAATTCAAGGAAGTGAATTTTTAAGTAGTTATCTGCAGTTTTAATGTAGATTTCAGTTCGCTAAGTTATGAAAATGCATGTTTTGGCTATAATCTTCCGAAAATCAGGGGCGAAAAATAATATTTGTAGCAAAAGAAGGTGTTTTAAGTATATATCTGCATTTCTAAGGTAGATTTGGGTACAATAAGAGGCGAAAAAGCAGATTCTGACTAAGATTTTATCGAAATCGGCAACTATTTGACTCAGAATGGTTGCCTTACGTCGAAATCTAATAGTTTATTAAGGTTTTCGTTACTAAAATGCCCAAAGACGCCGATTTTGACTAGAATTTGAAAGATATTGACATGAATATATAACTGTTTGTATCAAAAAATGATAGTTTAAACTGATATTTGCAGTTTTGATGCGGTTTTAGGTACGATATGAGTCGAAGAAGCCGATTTTGACTGGAATCTGTTTAAAATGACAAAGAAAAACCTATTATCAATTCAAGGAAGTGAATTTTTAAGTAGTTATCTGCAGTTTTAATGTAGATTTCAGTTCGCTAAGTTATGAAAATGCATGTTTTGGCTATAATCTTCCGTAAATCAAGGGCGAAAACCAATTATTTGTCCCAAAAGAAGGTGTTTTAAGTATATATCTGCATTTCTAAGGTAGATTTGGGTACAATTAGAGGCGAAAAAGCAGATTCTGACTAAGATTTTATCGAAATCGGCAACTATTTGACTCAGAATGGTTGCCTTACGTCGAAATCTAATAGTTTATTAAGGTTTTCGTTACTAAAATGCCCAAAGACGCCGATTTTGACTAGGATTTGAATGATATTGACATGAATATATAACTGTTTGTATCAAAAAATGATAGTTTAAACTGATATTTGCAGTTTTGATGCGGTTTTAGGTACGATATGAGTCGAAGAAGCCGATTTTGACTGGAATCTGTTTAAAATGACAAAGAAAAACCTATTATCAATTCAAGGAAGTGAATTTTTAAGTAGTTATCTGCACTTTTAATGGAGATTTCAGTTCGCTAAGTTATGAAAATGCATGTTTTTGCTATAATCTTCCGTAAATCAAGGGCGAAAACCAATTATTTTTCCCAAAAGAAGGTGTTTTAAGTATATATCTGCATTTCTAAGGTAGATTTGGGTACAATAAGAGGCGAAAAAGCAGATTTCTGACTAAGATTTTATCGAAATCGGCAACTATTTGACTCAGAATGGTTGCCTTACGTCGAAATCTAATAGTTTATTAAGGTTTTCGTTACTAAAATGCCCAAAGACGCCGATTTTGACTAGAATTTGAAAGATATTGACATGAATATATAACTGTTTGTATCAAAAAATGATAGTTTAAACTGATATTTGCAGTTTTGATGCGGTTTTAGGTACGATATGAGTCGAAGAAGCCGATTTTGACTGGAATCTGTTTAAAATGACAAAGAAAAACCTATTATCAATTCAAGGAAGTGAATTTTTAAGTAGTTATCTGCACTTTTAATGTAGATTTCAGTTCGCTAAGTTATGAAAATGCATGTTTTGGCTATAATCTTCCGTAAATCAAGGGCGAAAACCAATTATTTGTCCCAAAAGAAGGTGTTTTAAGTATATATCTGCATTTCTAAGGTAGATTTGGGTACAATAAGAGGCGAAAAAGCAGATTCTGAATAAGATTTTATCGAAATCGGCAACTATTTGACTCGGAAAGGTTGCCTTACGTCGAAATCTAATAGTTTATTAAGGTTTTCGTTACTAAAATGCCCAATGACGCCGATTTTGACTAGAATTTGAAAGATATTCACATGAATATATAACTGTTTGTATCAAAAAATGATAGTTTAAACTGATATGTGCACTTTTGATGCGGTTTTAGATACGATATGAATCGAAGAAGCCGATTTTGAATGGAATCTGTTTAAAATAACAAAGAAAAACCTATTATCAATTCAAGGAAGTGAATTTTTAAGTAGTTATCTGCAGTTTTAATGTAGATTTCAGTTCGCTAAGTTATGAAAATGCATGTTTTGGCTATAATCTTCCGTAAATCAAGGGCGAAAACCAATTATTTGTCCCAAAAGAAGGTGTTTTAAGTATATATCTGCATTTCTAAGGTAGATTTTGGTACAATAAGAGGCGAAAAAGCAGATTCTGACTAAAATTTTATCGAAATCGGCAACTATTTGACTCAGAATGGTTGCCTTACGTCGAAATCTAATAGTTTATTAAGGTTTTCGTTACTAAAATGCCCAAAGACGCCGATTTTGACTAGAATTTGAAAGATATTGACATGAATATATAACTGTTTGTATCAAAAAATGATAGTTTAAACTGATATTTGCAGTTTTGATGCGGTTTTAGATATGATATGAATCGAAGAAGCCGATTTTGACTGGAATCTGTTTAAAATGACAAAGAAAAACCTATTATCAATTGAAGGAAGTGAATTTTTAAGTAGTTATCTGCAGTTTTAATGTAGATTTCAGTTCGCTAAGTTATGAAAATGCATGTTTTGGCTATAATCTTCCGTAAATCAAGGGCGAAAACCAATTATTTGTCCCAAAAGAAGGTGTTTTAAGTATATATCTGCATTTCTAAGGTAGATTTGGGTACAATAAGAGGCGAAAAAGCAGATTCTGACTAAGATTTTATCGAAATCGGCAACTATTTGACTCAGAATGGTTGCCTTACGTCGAAATCTAATAGTATATTAAGGTTTTCGTTACTAAAATGCCCAAAGACGCCGCTTTTGACTAGGATTTGAATGATATTGACATGAATATATAACTGTTTGTATCAAAAAATGATAGTTTAAACTGATATTTGCAGTTTTGATGCGGTTTTAGGTACGATATGAGTCGAAGAAGCCGATTTTGACTGGAATCTGTTTAAAATGACAAAGAAAAACCTATTATCAATTCAAGGAAGTGAATTTTTAAGTAGTTATCTGCACTCTTAATGTAGATTTCAGTTCGCTAAGTTATGAAAATGCATGTTTTTGCTATAATCTTCCGTAAATCAAGGGCGAAAACCAATTATTTGTCCCAAAAGAAGGTGTTTTAAGTATATATCTGCATTTCTAAGGTTGATTTGGGTACAATAAGAGGCGAAAAAGCAGATTCTGACTAAGATTTTATCGAAATCGGCAACTATATGACTCAGAATGGTTGCCTTACGTCGAAATCTAATAGTTTATTAAGGTTTTCGTTACTAAAATGCCCAAAGACGCCGATTTTGACTAGAATTTGAAAGATATTGACATGAATATATAACTGTTTGTATCAAAAAATGATAGTTTAAACTGATATTTGCAGTTTTGATGCGGTTTTAGGTACGATATGAGTCGAAGAAGCCGATTTTGACTGGAATCTGTTTAAAATGACAAAGAAAAACCTATTATCAATTCAAGGAAGTGAATTTTTAAGTAGTTATCTGCACTTTTAATGTAGATTTCAGTTCGCTAAGTTATGAAAATGCATGTTTTGGCTATAATCTTCCGTAAATCAAGGGCGAAAAATAATATTTGTCCCAAAAGAAGGTGTTTTAAGTATATATCTGCATTTCTAAGGTAGATTTGGGTACAATAAGAGGCGAAAAAGCAGATTCTGACTAAGATTTTATCGAAATCGGCAACTATTTGACTCAGAAAGGTTGCCTTACGTCGAAATCTAATAGTTTATTAAGGTTTTCGTTACCAAAATGCCCAAAGACGCCGATTTTGACTAGAATTTGAAAGATATTGACATGAATATATAACTGTTTGTATCAAAAAATGATAGTTTAAACTGATATTTGCAGTTTTGATGCGGTTTTAGATACGATATGAGTCGAAGAAGAAGATTTTGACTGAAATCTGTTTAAAATGACAAAGAAAAACCTATTATCAATTCAAGGAAGTGAATTTTTAAGTAGTTATCTGCACTTTTAATGTAGATTTCAGTTCGCTAAGTTATGAAAATGCATGTTTTTGCTATAATCTTCCGTAAATCAAGGGCGAAAACCAATTATTTGTCCCAAAAGAAGGTGTTTTAAGTATATATCTGCATTTCTAAGGTAGATTTGGGTACAATAAGAGGCGAAAAAGCAGATCCTGACTAAGATTTTATCGAAATCGGCAACTATTTGACTCAGAAAGGTTGCCTTACGTCGAAATCTAATAGTTTATTAAGGTTTTCGTTACTAAAATGCCCAAAGACGCCGATTTTGACTAGAATTTGAATGATATTGACATGAATATATAACTGTTTGTATCAAAAAATGATAGTTTAAACTGATATTTGCAGTTTTGATGCGGTTTTAGATATGATATGAATCGAAGAAGCCGATTTTGACTGGAATCTGTTTAAAATGACAAAGAAAAACCTATTATCAATTGAAGGAAGTGAATTTTTAAGTAGTTATCTGCAGTTTTAATGTTGATTTCAGTTCGCTAAGTTATGAAATTGCATGTTTTGGCTATAATCTTCCGTAAATCAAGGTCGAAAAATTCACTTCCTTGAATTGATAATAGGTTTTTCTTTGTCATTTTAAACAGATTCCAGTCAAAATCGGCTTCTTCGACTCATATCGTACCTAAAACCGCATCAAAACTGCAAATATCAGTTTAAACTATCATTTTTTGATACAAACAGTTATATATTCATGTCAATATCTTTCAAATTCTAATCAAAATCGGCGTCTTTGGGCATTTTAGTAACGAAAACCTTAATAAACTATTAGATTTCGACGTAAGGCAACCATTCTGAGCCAAATAGTTGCCGATTTCGATAAAAACCTAGTCAGAATCTGCTTTTTCGCCTCTTATTGTACCCAAATCTACCTTAGAAATGCAGATATATACTTAAAACACCTTCTTTTGGGACAAATAATAGGTTTTCGCCCTTGATTTACTTAAGATTATAGCCAAAACATGCATTTTCATAACTTAGCGAACTGAAATCTACATTAAAACTGCAGATAACTACTTAAAAATTCACTTCCTTGAATTGATAATAGCTTTTTCTTTGTCATTTTAAACAGATTCCAGTCAAAATCGGCTTCTTCGATTCATATTGTATCTAAAACCGCATCAAAACTGCAAATATCAGTTTAAACTATCATTTTTTGATACAAACAGTTATATATTCATGTCAATATCTTTCAAATTCTAGTCAAAATCGGCGTCTTTGGGCATTTTAGTAACGAAAACCTTAATAAACTATTAGATTTCGGCGTAAGGCAACCTTTCTGAGTCAAATAGTTGCCGATTTCGATAAAATCTTAGTCAGAATCTGCATTTTCGCCTCTTATTGTACCCAAATCTACCTTAGAAATGCAGATATATACTTAAAACACCTTCTTTTGGGACAAATAATTGGTTTTCGCCCTTGATTTACGGAAGATTATAGCCAAAACATGCATTTTCATAACTTAGCGAACTGAAATCTACATTAAAAGTGCAGATAACTACTTAAAAATTCACTTCCTTGAATTGATAATAGGTTTTTCTTTGTCATTTTAAACAGATTCCAGTCAAAATCTTCTTCTTCGACTCATATCGTATCTAAAACCGCATCAAAACTGCAAATATCAGTTTAAACTATCATTTTTTGATACAAACAGTTATATATTCATGTCAATATCTTTCAAATTCTAGTCAAAATCGGCGTCTTTGGGCATTTTGGTAACGAAAACCTTAATAAACTATTAGATTTCGACGTAAGGCAACCTTTCTGAGTCAAATAGTTGCCGATTTCGATAAAATCTTAGTCAGAATCTGCTTTTTCGCCTCTTATTGTACCCAAATCTACCTTAGAAATGCAGATATATACTTAAAACACCTTCTTTTGGGACAAATATTATTTTTCGCCCTTGATTTACGGAAGATTATAGCCAAAACATGCATTTTCATAACTTAGCGAACTGAAATCTACATTAAAAGTGCAGATAACTACTTAAAAATTCACTTCCTTGAATTGATAATAGGTTTTTCTTTGTCATTTTAAACAGATTCCAGTCAAAATCGGCTTCTTCGACTCATATCGTACCTAAAACCGCATCAAAACTGCAAATATCAGTTTAAACTATCATTTTTTGATACAAACAGTTATATATTCATGTCAATATCTTTCAAATTCTAGTCAAAATCGGCGTCTTTGGGCATTTTAGTAACGAAAACCTTAATAAACTATTAGATTTCGACGTAAGGCAACCATTCTGAGTCAAATAGTTGCCGATTTCGATAAAATCTTAGTCAGAATCTGCTTTTTCGCCTCTTATTGTACCCAAATCTACCTTAGAAATGCAGATATATACTTAAAACACCTTCTTTTGGGACAAATAATTGGTTTTCGCCCTTGATTTACGGAAGATTATAGCAAAAACATGCATTTTCATAACTTAGCGAACTGAAATCTACATTAAAAGTGCAGATAACTACTTAAAAATTCACTTCCTTGAATTGATAATAGGTTTTTCTTTGTCATTTTAAACAGATTCCAGTCAAAATCGGCTTCTTCGACTCATATCGTACCTAAAACCGCATCAAAACTGCAAATATCAATTTAAACTATCATTTTTTGATACAAACAGTTATATATTCATGTCAATATCATTCAAATCCTAGTCAAAAGCGGCGTCTTTGGGCATTTTAGTAACGAAAACCTTAATAAACTATTAGATTTCGACGTAAGGCAACCATTCTGAGTCAAATAATTGCCGATTTCGATAAAATCTTAGTCAGAATCTGCTTTTTCGCCTCTTATTGTACCCAAATCTACCTTAGAAATGCAGATATATACTTAAAACACCTTCTTTTGGGACAAATAATTGGTTTTCGTTCTTGATTAACGGAAGATTATAGCCAAAACATGCATTTTCATAACTTAGCGAACTGAAATCTACATTAAAACTGCAGATAACTACTTAAAAATTCACTTCCTTGAATTGATAATAGGTTTTTCTTTGTTATTTTAAACAGATTCCAGTCAAAATCGGCTTCTTCGATTCATATCGTATCTAAAACCGCATCAAAACTGCAAATATCAGTTTAAACTATCATTTTTTGATACAAACAGTTATATATTCATGTGAATATCTTTCAAATTCTAGTCAAAATCGGCGTCTTTGGGCATTTTAGTAACGAAAACCTTAATAAACTATTAGATTTCGGCGTAAGGCAACCTTTCCGAGTCAAATAGTTGCCGATTTCGATAAAATCTTAGTCAGAATCTGCTTTTTCGCCTCTTATTGTACCCAAATCTACCTTAGAAATGCAGATATATACTTAAAACACCTTCTTTTGGGACAAATAATTGGTTTTCGCCCTTGATTTACGGAAGATTATAGCAAAAACATGCATTTTCATAACTTAGCGAACTGAAATCTACATTAAAAGTGCAGATAACTACTTAAAAATTCACTTCCTTGAATTGATAATAGGTTTTTCTTTGTCATTTTAAACAGATTCCAGTCAAAATCGGCTTCTTCGACTCATATCGTATCTAAAACCGCATCAAAACTGCAAATATCAGTTTAAACTATCATTTTTTGATACAAACAGTTATATATTCATGTCAATATCTTTCAAATTCTAGTCAAAATCGGCGTCTTTGGGCATTTTGGTAACGAAAACCTTAATAAACTATTAGATTTCGACGTAAGGCAACCTTTCTGAGTCAAATAGTTGCCGATTTCGATAAAATCTTAGTCAGAATCTGCTTTTTCGCCTCTTATTGTATTGTAACTGGAATCTGTTTAAAATGACAAAAAAAAACCTATTATCAATTCAAGGAAGTGAATTTTAAGTAGTTATCTGCAGTTTTAATGTAGATTTCAGTTCGCTAAGTTATGAAAATGCATGTTTTGGCTATAATCTTCCGCTAATCAAGGGCCAAAACCAATTATTTGTCCCAAAAGAAGGTGTTTTAAGTATATATCTGCATTTCTAATTTAGATTTGGGTACAATAAGAGGCGAAAAAGCAGATTCTGACTAAGATTTTATCGAAATCGGCAACTATTTGACTCAGAATGGTTGCCTTACGTCGAAATCTAATAGTTTATTAAGGTTTTCGTTACTAAAATGCCCAAAGACGCCGATTTTGACTAGAATTTGAAAGATATTGACATGAATATATAACTGTTTGTATCAAAAAATGATAGTTTAAACTGATATTTGCAGTTTTGATGCGGTTTTAGGTACGATATGAGTCGAAGAAGCCGATTTTGACTGGAATCTGTTTAAAATGACAAAGAAAAACCTATTATCAATTCAAGGAAGTGAATTTTTAAGTAGTTATCTGCACTTTTAATGTAGATTTCAGTTCGCTAAGTTATGAAAATGCATGTTTTGGCTATAATCTTCCGTAAATCAAGGGCGAAAACCAATTATTTGTCCCAAAAGAAGGTGTTTTAAGTATATATCTGCATTTCTAAGGTAGATTTGGGTACAATAAGAGGCGAAAAAGCAAATTCTGACTAAGATTTTATCGAAATCGGCAACTATTTGATTCAGAAAGGTTGCCTTACGTCGAAATCTAATAGTTTATTAAGGTTTTCGTTACTAAATTGCCCAAAGACGCCGATTTTGACTAGAATTTGAAAGATATTGACATGAATATATAACTGTTTGTATCAAAAAATGATAGTTTAAACTGATATTTGCAGTTTTGATGCGGTTTTAGATACGACATGAATCGAAGAAGCCGATTTTGACTGGAATCTGTTTAAAATGACAAAGAAAAACCTATTATCAATTCAAGGAAGTGAATTTTTAAGTAGTTATCTGCAGTTTTAATGTAGATTTCAGTTCGCTAAGTTATGAAAATGCATGTTTTGGCTATAATCTTCCGTAAATCAAGGGCGAAAAATAATATTTGTCCCAAAAGAAGGTGTTTTAAGTATATATCTGCATTTCTAAGGTAGATTTGGGTACAATAAGAGGCGAAAAAGCAGATTCTGACTAAGATTTTATCGAAATCGGCAACTATTTGACTCAGAAAGGTTGCCTTACGTCGAAATCTAATAGTTTATTAAGGTTTTCGTTACTAAAATGCCCAAAGACGCCGATTTTGACTAGAATTTGAAAGATATTGACCTGAATATATAACTGTTTGTATCAAAAAATGATAGTTTAAACTGATATTTGCAGTTTTGATGCGGTTTTAGGTACGATATGAGTCGAAGAAGCCGATTTTGACTGGAATCTGTTTAAAATGACAAAGAAAAACCTATTATCAATTCAAGGAAGTGAATTATTAAGTAGTTATCTGCAGTTTTAATGTAGATTTCAGTTCGCTAAGTTATGAAAATGCATGTTTTGGCTATAATCTTCCGTTAATCAAGGGCGAAAACCAATTATTTGTCCCAAAAGAAGGTGTTTTAAGTATATATCTGCATTTCTAAGGTAGATTTGGGTACAATAAGAGGCGAAAAAGCAGATTCTGACTAAGATTTTATCGAAATCGGCAACTATTTGACTCAGAATGGTTGCCTTACATCGAAATCTAATAGTTTATTAAGGTTTTCGTTACTAAAATGCCCAAAGACGCCGATTTTGACTAGAATTTGAAAGATATTGACATGAATATATAACTGTTTGTATCAAAAAATGATAGTTTAAACTGATATTTGCAGTTTTGATGCGGTTTTAGGTACGATATGAGTCGAAGAAGCCGATTTTGACTGGAATCTGTTTAAAATGACAAAGAACAACCTATTATCAATTCAAGGAAGTGAATTTTTAAGTAGTTATCTGCAGTTTTAATGTAGATTTCAGTTCGCTAAGTTATGAAAATGCATGTTTTGGCTATAATCTTCCGTAAATCAAGGGCGAAAACCAATTATTTGTCCCAAAAGAAGGTGTTTTAAGTATATATCTGCATTTCTAAGGTAGATTTGGATACAATAAGAGGCGAAAAAGCAGATTCTGACTAGGATTTTTTTGAAATCGGCAACTATTTGACTCAGAAAGGTTGCCTTACGTCGAAATCTAATAGTTTATTAAGGTTTTCGTTACTAAAATGCCCAAAGACGCCGATTTTGACTAGAATTTGAAAGATATTGACATGAATATATAACTGTTTGTATCAAAAAATGATAGTTTAAACTGATATTTGCAGTTTTGATGCGGTTTTAGATACGACATGAATCGAAGAAGCCGATTTTGACTGGAATCTGTTTAAAATGACAAAGAAAAACCTATTATCAATTCAAGGAAGTGAATTTTTAAGTAGTTATCTGCAGTTTTAATGTAGATTTCAGTTCGCTAAGTTATGAAAATGCATGTTTTGGCTATAATCTTCCGTAAATCAAGGGCGAAAAATAATATTTGTCCCAAAAGAAGGTGTTTTAAGTATATATCTGCATTTCTAAGGTAGATTTGGGTACAATAAGAGGCGAAAAAGCAGATTCTGACTAAGATTTTATCGAAATCGGCAACTATTTGACTCAGAATGGTTGCCTTACGTCGAAATCTAATAGTTTATTAAGGTTTTCGTTACTAAAATGCCCAAAGACGCCGATTTTGACTAGAATTTGAAAGATATTGACATGAATATATAACTGTTTGTATCAAAAAATGATAATTTAAACTGATATTTGCAGTTTTGATGCGGTTTTAGGTACGATATGAGTCGAAGAAGCCGATTTTGACTGGAATCTGTTTAAAATGACAAAGAAAAACCTATTATCAATTCAAGGAAGTGAATTTTTAAGTAGTTATCTGCAGTTTTAATGTAGATTTCAGTTCGCTAAGTTATGAAAATGCATGTTTTGGCTATAATCTTCCGTAAATCAATTGCGAAAACCAATTATTTGTCCCAAAAGAAGGTGTTTTAAGTATATATCTGCATTTCTAAGGTAGATTTGGGTACAATAAGAGGCGAAAAAGCAGATTCTGACTAAGATTTTATCGAAATCGGCAACTATTTGACTCAGAATGGTTGCCTTACGTCGAAATCTAATAGTTTATTAAGGTTTTCGTTACTAAAATGCCCAAAGACGCCGATTTTGACTAGGATTTGAATGATATTGACATGAATATATAACTGTTTGTATCAAAAAATGATAGTTTAAACTGATATTTGCAGTTTTGATGCGGTTTTAGGTACGATATGAGTCGAAGAAGCCGATTTTGACTGGAATCTGTTTAAAATGACAAAGAAAAACCTATTATCAATTCAAGGAAGTGAATTTTTAAGTAGTTATCTGCACTTTTAATGTAGATTTCAGTTCGCTAAGTTATGAAAATGCATGTTTTTGCTATAATCTTAAGTAAATCAAGGGCGAAAACCAATTATTTTGCCCAAAAGAAGGTGTTTTAAGTATATATCTGCATTTCTAAGGTAGATTTGGGTACAATAAGAGGCGAAAAAGCAGATTCTGACTAAGATTTTATCGAAATCGGCAACTATTTGACTCAGAATGGTTGCCTTACGTCGAAATCTAATAGTTTATTAAGGTTTTCGTTACTAAAATGCCCAAAGACGCCGATTTTGACTAGAATTTGAAAGATATTGACATGAATATATAACTGTTTGTATCAAAAAATGATAGTTTAAACTGATATTTGCAGTTTTGATGCGGTTTTAGGTACGATATGAGTCGAAGAAGCCGATTTTGACTGGAATCTGTTTAAAATGACAAAGAAAAACCTATTATCAATTCAAGGAAGTGAATTTTTAAGTAGTTATCTGCACTTTTAATGTAGATTTCAGTTCGCTAAGTTATGAAAATGCATGTTTTGGCTATAATCTTCCGTAAATCAAGGGCGAAAATCAATTATTTGTCCCAAAAGAAGGTGTTTTAAGTATATATCTGCATTTCTAAGGTAGATTTGGGTACAATAAGAGGCGAAAAAGCAGATTCTGACTAAGATTTTATCGAAATCGGCAACTATTTGACTCAGAAAGGTTGCCTTACGTCGAAATCTAATAGTTTATTAAGGTTTTCGTTACCAAAATGCCCAAAGACGCCGATTTTGACTAGAATTTGAAAGATATTGACATGAATATATAACTGTTTGTATCAAAAAATGATAGTTTAAACTGATATTTGCAGTTTTGATGCGGTTTTAGGTACGATATGAGTCGAAGAAGCCGATTTTGACTGGAATCTGTTTAAAATGACAATTCAAGGAAGTGAATTTTTAAGTAGTTATCTGCAGTTTTAAGGTAGATTTCAGTTCGCTAAGTTATGAAAATGCATGTTTTGGCTATAATCTTCCGTAAATCAAGGGCGAAAACCAATTATTTGTCCCAAAAGAAGGTGTTTTAAGTATATATCTGCATTTCTAAGGTAGATTTGGGTACAATAAGAGGCGAAAAAGCAGATTCTGACTAAGATTTTATCGAAATCGGCAACTATTTGACTCAGAAAGGTTGCCTTACGTCGACATCTAATAGTTTATTAAGGTTTTCGTTACCAAAATGCCCAAAGACGCCGATTTTGACTAGAATTTGAAAGATATTGACATGAATATATAACTGTTTGTATCAAAAAATGATAGTTTAAACTGATATTTGCAGTTTTGATGCGGTTTTAGATACGATATGAGTCGAAGAAGAAGATTTTGACTGAAATCTGTTTAAAATGACAAAGAAAAACCTATTATCAATTCAAGGAAGTGAATTTTTAAGTAGTTATCTGCACTTTTAATGTAGATTTCAGTTCGCTAAGTTATGAAAATGCATGTTTTTGCTATAATCTTCCGTAAATCAAGGGCGAAAACCAATTATTTGTCCCAAAAGAAGGTGTTTTAAGTATATATCTGCATTTCTAAGGTAGATTTGGGTACAATAAGAGGCGAAAAAGCAGATTCTGACTAAGATTTTATCGAAATCGGCAACTATTTGACTCAGAAAGGTTGCCTTACGTCGAAATCTAATAGTTTATTAAGGTTTTCGTTACTAAAATGCCCAAAGACGCCGATTTTGACTAGAATTTGAATGATATTGACATGAATATATAACTGTTTGTATCAAAAAATGATAGTTTAAACTGATATTTGCAGTTTTGATGCGGTTTTAGATATGATATGAATCGAAGAAGCCGATTTTGACTGGAATCTGTTTAAAATGACAAAGAAAAACCTATTATCAATTGAAGGAAGTGAATTTTTAAGTAGTTATCTGCAGTTTTAATGTTGATTTCAGTTCGCTAAGTTATGAAAATGCATGTTTTGGCTATAATCTTCCGTAAATCAAGGTCGAAAAATTCACTTCCTTGAATTGATAATAGGTTTTTCTTTGTCATTTTAAACAGATTCCAGTCAAAATCGGCTTCTTCGACTCATATCGTACCTAAAACCGCATCAAAACTGCAAATATCAGTTTAAACTATCATTTTTTGATACAAACAGTTATATATTCATGTCAATATCTTTCAAATTCTAATCAAAATCGGCGTCTTTGGGCATTTTAGTAACGAAAACCTTAATAAACTATTAGATTTCGACGTAAGGCAACCATTCTGAGCCAAATAGTTGCCGATTTCGATAAAAACCTAGTCAGAATCTGCTTTTTCGCCTCTTATTGTACCCAAATCTACCTTAGAAATGCAGATATATACTTAAAACACCTTCTTTTGGGACAAATAATTGGTTTTCGCCCTTAATTTACGGAAGATTATAGCCAAAACATGCATTTTCATAACTTAGCGAACTGAAATCTACATTAAAACTGCAGATAACTACTTAAAAATTCACTTCCTTGAATTAATAATAGGTTTTTCTTTGTCATTTTAAACAGATTCCAGTCAAAATCGGCTTCTTCGACTCATATCGTACCTAAAACCGCATCAAAACTGCAAATATCAGTTTAAACCATCATTTTTTGATACAAACAGTTATATATTCATGTCAATATCTTTCAAATTCTAGTCAAAATCGGCGTCTTTGGGCATTTTAGTAACGAAAACCTTAATAAACTATTAGATTTCGACGTAAGGCAACCTTTCTGAATCAAATAGTTGCCGATTTCGATAAAATCTTAGTCAGAATCTGCTTTTTCGCCTCTTATTGTACCAAATCTACTTTAGAAATGCAGATATATACTTAAAACACCTTCTTTTGGGACAAATAATTGGTTTTCGCCCTTGATTTACGGAAGATTATAGCCAAAACATGCATTTTCATAACTTAGCGAACTGAAATCTACATTAAAAGTGCAGATAACTACTTAAAAATTCACTTCCTTGAATTGATAATAGCTTTTTCTTTGTCATTTTAAACAGATTCCAGTCAAAATCGGCTTCTTCGACTCATATCGTACCTAAAACCGCATCAAAACTGCAAATATCAGTTTAAACTATCATTTTTTGATACAAACAGTTATATGTTCATGTCAATATCTTTCAAATTCTAGTCAAAATCGGCGTCTTTGGGCATTTTAGTAACGAAAACCTTAATAAACTATTAGATTTCGACGTAAGGCAACCATTCTGAGTCAAATAGTTGCCGATTTCGATAAAATCTTAGTCAGAATCTGCTTTTTCGCCTCTTATTGTACCCAAATCTACCTTAGAAATGCAGATATATACTTAAAACACCTTCTTTTGGGACAAATAATTGGTTTTCGCCCTTGATTTACGGAAGATAATAGCCAAAACATGCATTTTCATAACTTAGCGAACTGAAATCTACATTAAAAGTGCAGATAACTACTTAAAAATTCACTTCCTTGAATTGATAATAGGTTTTTCTTTGTCATTTTAAACAGATTCCAGTCAAAATCGGCTTCTTCGACTCATATCGTACCTAAAACCGCATCAAAACTGCAAATATCAGTTTAAACTATCATTTTTTGATACAAACAGTTATATATTCATGTCAATATCTTTCAAATTCTAGTCAAAATCGGCGTCTTTGGGCATTTTAGTAACGAAAACCTTAATAAACTATTAGATTTCGACGTAAGGCAACCATTCTGAGTCAAATAGTTGCCTATTTCGATAAAATCTTAGTCAGAATCTGCTTTTTCGCCTCTTATTGTACCCAAATCTACCTTAGAAATGCAGATATATACTTAAAACACCTTCTTTTGGGACAAATAATTGGTTTTCGCCCTTGATTAACGGAAGATTATAGCCAAAACATGCATTTTCATAACTTAGCGAACTGAAATCTACATTAAAACTGCAGATAACTATTTAAAAATTCACTTCCTTGAATTGATAATAGGTTTTTCTTTGTCATTTTAAACAGATTCCAGTCAAAATCGGCTTCTTCGATTCATATCGTATCTAAAACCGCATCAAAACTGCAAATATCAGTTTAAACTATCATTTTTTGATACAAACAGTTATATATTCATGTCAATATCTTTCAAATTCTAGTCAAAATCGGCGTCTTTGGGCATTTTAGTAACGAAAACCTTAATAAACTATAAGATTTCGACGTAAGGCAACCTTTCTGAGTCAAATAGTTGCCGATTTCGATAAAATCTTAGTCAGAATCTGCTTTTTCGCCTCTTATTGTACCCAAATCTACCTTAGAAATGCAGATATATACTTAAAACACCTTTTTTTGGGACAAATAATTGGTTTTCGCCCTTGATTTACGGAAGATTATAGCCAAAACATGCATTTTCATAACTTAGCGAACTGAAATCTACATTAAAAGTGCAGATAACTACTTAAAAATTCACTTCCTTGAATTGATAATAGGTTTTTCTTTGTCATTTTAAACAGATTCCAGTCAAAATCGGCTTCTTCGACTCATATCGTACCTAAAACCGCATCAAAACTGCAAATATCAGTTTAAACTATCATTTTTTGATACAAACAGTTATATATTCATGTCAATATCATTCAAATTCTAGTCAAAATCGGCGTCTTTGGGCATTTTAGTAACGAAAACCTTAATAAACTATTAGATTTCGACGTAAGGCAACCATTCTGAGTCAAATAGTTGCCGATTTCGATAAAATCTTAGTCAGAATCTGCTTTTTCGCCTCTTATTGTACCCAAATCTACCTTAGAAATGCAGATATATACTTAAAACACCTTCTTTTGGGACAAATAATTGGTTTTCGCCCTTGATTTACGGAAGATTATAGCCAAAACATGCATTTCCATAACTTAGCGAACTGAAATCTACATTAAAACTGCAGATAACTACTTAAAAATTCACTTCCTTGAATTGATAATAGGTTGTTCTTTGTCATTTTAAACAGATTCCAGTCAAAATCGGCTTCTTCGACTCATATCGTACCTAAAACCGCATCAAAACTGCAAATATCAGTTTAAACTATCATTTTTTGATACAAACAGTTATATATTCATGTCAATATCTTTCAAATTCTAGTCAAAATCGGCGTCTTTGGGCATTTTAGTAACGAAAACCTTAATAAACTATTAGATTTCGACGTAAGGCAACCTTTCTGAGTCAAATAGTTGCCAATTTCAAAAAAATCCTAGTCAGAATCTGTTTTTCGAATCTTATTGTACCCAAATCTACCTTAGAAGTGCAGATATATACTTAAAACACCTTCTTTTGGGACAAATAATTGGTTTTCGCCCTTGATTTACGGAAGATTATAGCCCAAACATGCATTTTCATAACTTAGCGAACTGAAATCTACATTAAAACTGCAGATAACTACTTAAAAATTCACTTCCATGAATTGATAATAGGTTTTTCTTTGTCATTTTAAACAGATTCCAGTCAAAATCGGCTTCTTCGATTCATATCGTATCTAAAACCGCATCAAAACTGCAAATATCAGTTTAAACTATCATTTTTTGATACAAACAGTTATATATTCATGTCAATATCTTTCAAATTCTAGTCAAAATCGGCGTCTTTGGGCATTTTAGTAACGAAAACCTTAATAAACTATAAGATTTCGACGTAAGGCAACCTTTCTGAGTCAAATAGTTGCCGATTTCGATAAAATCTTAGTCAGAATCTGCTTTTTCGCCTCTTATTGTACCCAAATCTACCTTAGAAATGCAGATATATACTTAAAACACCTTTTTTTGGGACAAATAAATGGTTTTCGCCCTTGATTTACGGAAGATTATAGCCAAAACATGCATTTTCATAACTTAGCGAACTGAAATCTACATTAAAAGTGCAGATAACTACTTAAAAATTCACTTCCTTGAATTGATAATAGGTTTTTCTTTGTCATTTTAAACAGATTCCAGTCAAAATCGGCTTCTTCGACTCATATCGTACCTAAAACCGCATCAAAACTGCAAATATCAGTTTAAACTATCATTTTTTGATACAAACAGTTATATATTCATGTCAATATCATTCAAATTCTAGTCAAAATCGGCGTCTTTGGGCATTTTAGTAACGAAAACCTTAATAAACTATTAGATTTCGACGTAAGGCAACCATTCTGAGTCAAATAGTTGCCGATTTCGATAAAATCTTAGTCAGAATCTGCTTTTTCGCCTCTTATTGTACCCAAATCTACCTTAGAAATGCAGATATATACTTAAAACACCTTCTTTTGGGACAAATAATTGGTTTTCGCCCTTGATTTACGGAAGATTATAGCCAAAACATGCATTTCCATAACTTAGCGAACTGAAATCTATATTAAAACTGCAGATAACTACTTAAAAATTCACTTCCTTGAATTGATAATAGGTTGTTCTTTGTCATTTTAAACAGATTCCAGTCAAAATCGGCTTCTTCGACTCATATCGTACCTAAAACCGCATCAAAACTGCAAATATCAGTTTAAACTATCATTTTTTGATACAAACAGTTATATATTCATGTCAATATCTTTCAAATTCTAGTCAAAATCGGCGTCTTTGGGCATTTTAGTAACGAAAACCTTAATAAACTATTAGATTTCGACGTAAGGCAACCTTTCTGAGTCAAATAGTTGCCGATTTCAAAAAAATCCTAGTCAGAATCTGTTTTTCGAATCTTATTGTACCCAAATCTACCTTAGAAGTGCAGATATATACTTAAAACACCTTCTTTTGGGACAAATAAGTTCGCTAAGTTATGAAAATGCATGTTTTGGCTATAATCTTCCGTAAATCAAGGGCGAAAACCAATTATTTGTCCCAAAAGAAGGTGTTCTGAGTATATATCTGCATTTCTAAGGTAGATTTGGGTACAATAAGAGGCGAAAAAGCAGATTCTGACTAAGATTTTATCGAAATCGGAAACTATTTGACTCAGAATGGTTGCCTTACGTCGAAATCTAATAGTTTATTAAGGTTTTCGTTACTAAAATGCCCAAAGACGCCGATTTTGACTAGAATTTGATAGATATTGACATGAATATATAACTGTTTGTATCAAAAAATGATAGTTTAAACTGATATTTGCAGTTTTGATGCGGTTTTAGGTACGATATGAGTCGAAGAAGCCGATTTTGACTGGAATCTGTTTAAAATGACAAAGAAAAACCTATTATCAATTCAAGGAAGTGAATTTTTAAGTAGTTATCTGCAGTTTTAATGTAGATTTCAGTTCGCTATGTTATGAAAATGCATGTTTTGGCTATAATCTTCCGTAAATCAAGGGTGAAAACCAATTATTTGTCCCAAAAGAAGGTGTTTTAAGTATATATCTGCATTTCTAAGGTAGATTTGGGTACAATAAGAGGCGAAAAAGCAGATTCTGACTGAGATTTTATCAAAATCGGCAACTATTTGACTCAGAAAGGTTGCCTTACGTCGAAATCTAATAGTTTATTAAGGTTTTCATTACTAAAATGCCCAAAGACGCCGATTTTGACTAGAATTTGAAAGATATTGACATGAATATATAACTGTTTGTATCAAAAAATGATAGTTTAAACTGATATTTGCAGTTTTGATGCGGTTTTAGATACGATATGAATCGAAGAAGCCGATTTTGACTGGAATCTGTTTAAAATGACAAAGAAAAACCTCTTATCAATTCAAGGAAGTGAATTTTTAAGTAGTTATCTGCAGTTTTAATGTAGATTTCAGTTCGCTAAGTTATGGAAATGCATCTTTTGGCTATAATCTTCCGTAAATCAAGGGCGAAAACCAATTATTTGTCCCAAAAGAAGGTGTTTTAAGTATATATCTGCATTTCTAAGGTAGATTTGGGTACAATAAGAGGCGAAAAAGCAGATTCTGACTAAGATTTTATCGAAATCGGCAACTATTTGACTCAGAATGGTTGCCTTACGTCGAAATCTAATAGTTTATTAAGGTTTTCGTTACTAAAATGCCCAAAGACGCCGATTTTGACTAGAATTTGAATGATATTGACTTGAATATATAACTGTTTGTATCAAAAAATGATAGTTTAAACTGATATTTGCAGTTTTGATGCGGTTTTAGATACGATATGAATCGAAGAAGCCGATTTTGACTGGAATCTGTTTAAAATGACAAAGAAAAACCAATTATCAATTCAAGGAAGTGAATTTTTAAGTAGTTATCTGCACTTTTAATGTAGATTTCAGTTCGCTAAGTTATGAAAATGCATGTTTTGGCTATAATCTTCCGTAAATCAAGGGCGAAAACCAATTATTTGTGCCAAAAGAAGGTGTTTTAAGTATATATCTGCATTTCTAAGGTAGATTTGGGTACAATAAGAGGCGAAAAAGCAGATTCTGACTAAGATTTTATCGAAATCGGCAACTATTTGATTCAGAAAGGTTGCCTTACGTCGAAATCTAATAGTTTATTAAGGTTTTCGTTACTAAAATGCCCAAAGACGCCGATTTTGACTAGAATTTGAAAGATATTGACATGATACAAACAGTTATATATTCATGTCAATATCATTCAAATTCTAGTCAAAATCGGCGTCTTTGGGCATTTTAGTAACGAAAACCTTAATAAACTATTAGATTTCGACGTAAGGCAACCATTCTGAGTCAAATAGTTGCCGATTTCGATAAAATCTTAGTCAGAATCTGCTTTTTCGCCTCTTATTGTACCCAAATCTACCTTAGAAATGCAGATATTTACTTAAAACACCTTCTTTTGGGGCAAATAATTGGTTTTCGCCCTTGATTTACGGAAGATTATAGCCAAAACATGCATTTTCATAACTTAGCGAACTGAAATCTACATTAAAAGTGCAGATAACTACTTAAAAATTCACTTCCTTGAATTGATAATAGGTTTTTCTTTGTCATTTTAAACAGATTCCAGTCAAAATCGGCTTCTTCGACTCATATCGTACCTAAAACCGCATCAAAACTGCAAATATCAGTTTAAACTATCATTTTTTGATACAAACAGTTATATATTCATGTCAATATCTTTCAAATTCTAGTCAAAATCGGCGTCTTTGGGCATTTTAGTAACGAAAACCTTAATAAACTATTCTGAGTCAAATAGTTGCCGATTTCGATAAAATCTTAGTCAGAATCTGCTTTTTCGCCTCTTATTGTACCCAAATCTACCTTAGAAATGCAGATATATACTTAAAACACCTTCTTTTGGGACAAATAATTGGTTTTCGCCCTTGATTAACGGAAGATTATAGCCAAAACATGCATTTTCATAACTTAGCGAACTTAAATCTACATTAAAACTGCAGATAACTACTTAAAAATTCACTTCCTTGAATTGATAATAGGTTTTTCTTTGTCATTTTAAACAGATTCCAGTCAAAATCGGCTTCTTCGATTCATATCGTATCTAAAACCGCATCAAAACTGCAAATATCAGTTTAAACTATCATTTTTTGATACAAACAGTTATATATTCATGTCAATATCTTTCAAATTCTAGTCAAAATCGGCGTCTTTGGGCATTTTAGTAACGAAAACCTTAATAAACTATAAGATTTCGACGTAAGGCAACCTTTCTGAGTCAAATAGTTGCCGATTTCGATAAAATCTTAGTTAGAATCTGCTTTTTCGCCTCTTATTGTACCCAAATCTACCTTAGAAATGCAGATATATACTTAAAACACCTTTTTTTGGGTCAAATAATTGGTTTTCGCCCTTGATTTACGGAAGATTATAGCCAAAACATGCATTTTCATAACTTAGCGAACTGAAATCTACATTAAAACTGCAGATAACTACTTAAAAATTCACTTCCTTGAATTGATAATAGGTTTTTCTTTGTCATTTTAAACAGATTCCAGTCAAAATCGGCATCTTCGATTCATATCGTATCTAAAACCGCATCAAAACTGCAAATATCAGTTTAAACTATCATTTTTTGATACAAACAGTTATATATTCATGTCAATATCTTTCAAATTCTAGTCAAAATCGGCGTCTTTGGGCATTTTAGTAACGAAAACCTTAATAAACTATTAGATTTCGACGTAAGGCAACCTTTCTGAGTCAAATAGTTGCCGATTTTGATAAAATCTCAGTCAGAATCTGCTTTTTCGCCTCTTATTGTACCCAAATCTACCTTAGAAATGCAGATATATACTTAAAACACCTTCTTTTGGGACAAATAATTGGTTTTCGAGCTTGATTTACGGAAGATTATAGCCAAAACATGCATTTTCATAACTTAGCGAACTGAAATCTACATTAAAACTGCAGATAACTACTTAAAAATTCACTTCCTTGAATTGATAATAGGTTGTTCTTTGTCATTTTAAACAGATTCCAGTCAAAATCGGCTTCTTCGACTCATATCGTACCTAAAACCGCATCAAAACTGCAAATATCAGTTTAAACTATAATTTTTTGATACAAACAGTTATATATTCATGTCAATATCTTTCAAATTCTAGTCAAAATCGGCGTCTTTGGGCATTTTAGTAACGAAAACCTTAATAAACTATTAGATTTCGACGTAAGGCAACCATTCTGAGTCAAATAGTTTCCGATTTCGATAAAATCTTAGTCAGAATCTGCTTTTTCGCCTCTTATTGTACCCAAATCTACCTTAGAAATGCAGATATATACTCAGAACACCTTCTTTTGGGACAAATAATTGGTTTTCGCCCTTGATTTACGGAAGATTATAGCCAAAACATGCATTTTCATAACTTAGCGAACTTATTTGTCCCAAAAGAAGGTGTTTTAAGTATATATCTACATTTCTAAGGTAGATTTGGGTACAATAAGAGGCGAAAAAGCAGATTCTGACTAAGATTTTATCGAAATCGGCAACTATTTGACTCAGAATGGTTGACTTACGTCGAAATCTAATAGTTTATTAAGGTTTTCGTTACTAAAATGCCCAAAGACGCTGATTTTGACTAGAATTTGAAAGATATTGACATGAATATATAACTGTTTGTATCAAAAAATGATAGTTTAAACTGATATTTGCAGTTTTGATGCGGTTTTAGGTACGATATGAGTCGAAGAAGCCGATTTTGACTGGAATCTGTTTAAAATGACAAAGAACAACCTATTATCAATTCAAGGAAGTGAATTTTTAAGTAGTTATCTGCAGTTTTAATGTAGATTTCAGTTCGCTAAGTTAAGAAAATGCATGTTTTGGCTATAATCTTCCGTAAATCAAGGGCGAAAACCAATTATTTGTCCCAAAAGAAGGTGTTTTAAGTATATATCTGCATTTCTAAGGTAGATTTGGGTACAATAAGAGGCGAAAAAGCAGATTCTGACAGATTTTATCAAAATCGGCAACTATTTGACTCAGAAAGGTTGCCTTACGTCGAAATCTAATAGTTTATTAAGGTTTTCGTTACTAAAATGCCCAAAGACGCCGATTTTGACTAGAATTTGAAAGATATTGACATGAATATATAACTGTTTGTATCAAAAAATGATAGTTTAAACTGATATTTGCAGTTTTGATGCGGTTTTAGATACGATATGAATCGAAGAAGCCGATTTTGACTGGAATCTGTTTAAAATGACAAAGAAAAACCTATTATCAATTCAAGGAAGTGAATTTTTAAGTAGTTATCTGCAGTTTTAATGTAGATTTCAGTTCGCTAAGTTATGGAAATGCATCTTTTGGCTATAATCTTCCGTAAATCAAGGGCGAAAACCAATTATTTGTCCCAAAAGAAGGTGTTTTAAGTATATATCTGCATTTCTAAGGTAGATTTGGGTACAATAAGAGGCGAAAAAGCAGATTCTGACTAAGATTTTATCGAAATCGGCAACTATTTGACTCAGAATGGTTGCCTTATGTCGAAATCTAATAGTTTATTAAGGTTTTCGTTACTAAAATGACCAAAGACGCCGATTTTGACTAGAATTTGAATGATATTGACATGAATATATAACTGTTTGTATCAAAAAATGATAGTTTAAACTGATATTTGCAGTTTTGATGCGGTTTTAGATACGATATGAATCGAAGAAGCCGATTTTGACTGGAATCTGTTTAAAATGACAAAGAAAAACCTATTATCAATTCAAGGAAGTGAATTTTTAAGTAGTTATCTGCAGTTTTAATGTAGATTTCAGTTCGCTAAGTTATGAAAATGCATGTTTTGGATATAATCTTCCGTTAATCAAGGGCGAAAACCAATTATTTGTCCCAAAAGAAGGTGTTTTAAGTATATATCTGCATTTCTAAGGTAGATTTGGGTACAATAAGAGGCGAAAAAGCAGATTCTGACTAAGATTTTATCGAAATCGGCAACTATTTGACTCAGAAAGGTTGCCTTACGTCGAAATCTAATAGTTTATTAAGGTTTTCGTTACTAAAATGCCCAAAGACGCCGATTTTGACTAGAATTTGAAAGATATTGACATGAATATATAACTGTTTGTATCAAAAAATGATAGTTTAAACTGATATTTGCAGTTTTGATGCGGTTTTAGGTACGATATGAGTCGAAGAAGCCGATTTTGACTGGAATCTGTTTAAAATGACAAAGAAAAACCTATTATCAATTCAAGGAAGTGAATTTTTAAGTAGTTATCTGCACTTTTAATGTAGATTTCAGTTCGCTAAGTTATGGAAATGCATCTTTTGGCTATAATCTTCCGTAAATCAAGGGCGAAAACCAATTATTTGTCCCAAAAGAAGGTGTTTTAAGTATATATCTGCATTTCTAAGGTAGATTTGGGTACAATAAGAGGCGAAAAAGCAGATTCTGACTAAGATTTTATCGAAATCGGCAACTATTTGACTCAGAATGGTTGCCTTACGTCGAAATCTAATAGTTTATTAAGGTTTTCGTTACTAAAATGCCCAAAGACGCCGATTTTGACTAGAATTTGAAAGATATTGACATGAATATATAACTGTTTGTATCAAAAAATGATAGTTTAAACTGATATTTGCAGTTTTGATGCGGTTTTAGATACGATATGAATCGAAGAAGCCGATTTTGACTGGAATCTGTTTAAAATGACAAAGAAAAACCTATTATCAATTCAAGGAAGTGAATTTTTAAGTAGTTATCTGCAGTTTTAATGTAGATTTCAGTTCGCTAAGTTATGAAAATGCATGTTTTGGATATAATCTTCCGTAAATCAAGGGCGAAAACCAATTATTTGTCCCAAAAGAAGGTGTTTTAAGTATATATCTGCATTTCTAAGGTAGATTTGGGTACAATAAGAGGCGAAAAAGCAGATTCTGACAGATTTTATCAAAATCGGCAACTATTTGACTCAGAAAGGTTGCCTTACGTCGAAATCTAATAGTTTATTAAGGTTTTCGTTACTAAAATGCCCAAAGACGCCGATTTTGACTAGAATTTGAAAGATATTGACATGAATATATAACTGTTTGTATCAAAAAATGATAGTTTAAACTGATATTTGCAGTTTTGATGCGGTTTTAGATACGATATGAATCGAAGAAGCCGATTTTGACTGGAATCTGTTTAAAATGACAAAGAAAAACCTATTATCAATTCAAGGAAGTGAATTTTTAAGTAGTTATCTGCAGTTTTAATGTAGATTTCAGTTCGCTAAGTTATGGAAATGCATCTTTTGGCTATAATCTTCCGTAAATCAAGGGCGAAAACCAATTATTTGTCCCAAAAGAAGGTGTTTTAAGTATATATCTGCATTTCTAAGGTAGATTTGGGTACAATAAGAGGCGAAAAAGCAGATTCTGACTAAGATTTTATCGAAATCGGCAACTATTTGACTCAGAATGGTTGCCTTACGTCGAAATCTAATAGTTTATTAAGGTTTTCGTTACTAAAATGACCAAAGACGCCGATTTTGACTAGAATTTGAATGATATTGACATGAATATATAACTGTTTGTATCAAAAAATGATAGTTTAAACTGATATTTGCAGTTTTGATGCGGTTTTAGATACGATATGAATCGAAGAAGCCGATTTTGACTGGAATCTGTTTAAAATGACAAAGAAAAACCTATTATCAATTCAAGGAAGTGAATTTTTAAGTAGTTATCTGCAGTTTTAATGTAGATTTCAGTTCGCTAAGTTATGAAAATGCATGTTTTGGATATAATCTTCCGTTAATCAAGGGCGAAAACCAATTATTTGTCCCAAAAGAAGGTGTTTTAAGTATATATCTGCATTTCTAAGGTAGATTTGGGTACAATAAGAGGCGAAAAAGCAGATTCTGACTAAGATTTTATCGAAATCGGCAACTATTTGACTCAGAAAGGTTGCCTTACGTCGAAATCTAATAGTTTATTAAGGTTTTCGTTACTAAAATGCCCAAAGACGCCGATTTTGACTAGAATTTGAAAGATATTGACATGAATATATAACTGTTTGTATCAAAAAATGATAGTTTAAACTGATATTTGCAGTTTTGATGCGGTTTTAGGTACGATATGAGTCGAAGAAGCCGATTTTGACTGGAATCTGTTTAAAATGACAAAGAAAAACCTATTATCAATTCAAGGAAGTGAATTTTTAAGTAGTTATCTGCACTTTTAATGTAGATTTCAGTTCGCTAAGTTATGAAAATGCATGTTTTGGCTATAATCTTCCGTAAATCAAGGGCGAAAACCAATTATTTGTCCCAAAAAAAGGTGTTTTAAGTATATATCTGCATTTCTAAGGTAGATTTGGGTACAATAAGAGGCGAAAAAGCAGATTCTGACTAAGATTTTATCGAAATCGGCAACTATTTGACTCAGAATGGTTGACTTACGTCGAAATCTAATAGTTTATTAAGGTTTTCGTTACTAAAATGCCCAAAGACGCCGATTTTGACTAGAATTTGAAAGATATTGACATGAATATATAACTGTTTGTATCAAAAAATGATAGTTTAAACTGATATTTGCAGTTTTGATGCGGTTTTAGGTACGATATGAGTCGAAGAAGCCGATTTTGACTGGAATCTGTTTAAAATGACAAAGAACAACCTATTATCAATTCAAGGAAGTGAATTTTTAAGTAGTTATCTGCAGTTTTAATGTAGATTTCAGTTCGCTAAGTTAAGAAAATGCATGTTTTGGCTATAATCTTCCGTAAATCAAGGGCGAAAACCAATTATTTGTCCCAAAAGAAGGTGTTTTAAGTATATATCTGCATTTCTAAGGTAGATTTGGGTACAATAAGAGGCGAAAAAGCAGATTCTGACTGAAATTTTATCAAAATCGGCAACTATTTGACTCAGAAAGGTTGCCTTACGTCGAAATCTAATAGTTTATTAAGGTTTTCGTTACTAAAATGAACAAAGACGCCGATTTTGACTAGAATTTGAAAGATATTGACATGAATATATAACTGTTTGTATCAAAAAATGATAGTTTAAACTGATATTTGCAGTTTTGATGCGGTTTTAGATACGATATGAATCGAAGAAGCCGATTTTGACTGGAATCTGTTTAAAATGACAAAGAAAAATCTATTATCAATTCAAGGAAGTGAATTTTTAAGTAGTTATCTGCAGTTTTAATGTAGATTTCAGTTCGCTAAGTTATGGAAATGCATCTTTTGGCTATATTCTTCCGTAAATCAAGGGCGAAAACCAATTATTTGTCCCAAAAGAAGGTGTTTTAAGTATATATCTGCATTTCTAAGGTAGATTTGGGTACAATAAGAGGCGAAAAAGCAGATTCTGACTAAGATTTTATCGAAATCGGCAACTATTTGACTCAGAATGGTTGCCTTACGTCGAAATCTAATAGTTTATTAAGGTTTTCGTTACTAAAATGCCCAAAGACGCCGATTTTGACTAGAATTTGAATGATATTGACATGAATATATAACTGTTTGTATCAAAAAATGATAGTTTAAACTGATATTTGCAGTTTTGATGCGGTTTTAGATACGATATGAATCGAAGAAGCCGATTTTGACTGGAATCTGTTTAAAATGACAAAGAATAACCTATTATCAATTCAAGGAAGTGAATTTTTAAGTAGTTATCTGCAGTTTTAATGTAGATTTCAGTTCGCTAAGTTATGAAAATGCATGTTTTGGATATAATCTTCCGTTAATCAAGGGCGAAAACCAATTATTTGTCCCAAAAGAAGGTGTTTTAAGTATATATCTGCATTTCTAAGGTAGATTTGGGTACAATAAGAGGCGAAAAAGCAGATTCTGACTAAGATTTTATCGAAATCGGCAACTATTTGACTCAGAAAGGTTGCCTTACGTCGAAATCTAATAGTTTATTAAGGTTTTCGTTACTAAAATGCCCAAAGACGCCGATTTTGACTAGAATTTGAAAGATATTGACATGAATATATAACTGTTTGTATCAAAAAATGATAGTTTAAACTGATATTTGCAGTTTTGATGCGGTTTTATGTACGATATGAGTCGAAGAAGCCGATTTTGACTGGAATCTGTTTAAAATGACAAAGAAAAACCAATTATCAATTCAAGGAAGTGAATTTTTAAGTAGTTATCTGCACTTTTAATGTAGATTTCAGTTCGCTAAGTTATGAAAATGCATGTTTTGGCTATAATCTTCCGTAAATCAAGGGCGAAAACCAATTATTTGTGCCAAAAGAAGGTGTTTTAAGTATATATCTGCATTTCTAAGGTAGATTTGGGTACAATAAGAGGCGAAAAAGCAGATTCTGACTAAGATTTTATCGAAATCGGCAACTATTTGATTCAGAAAGGTTGCCTTACGTCGAAATCTAATAGTTTATTAAGGTTTTCGTTACTAAAATGCCCAAAGACGCCGATTTTGACTAGAATTTGAAAGATATTGACATGATACAAACAGTTATATATTCATGTCAATATCATTCAAATTCTAGTCAAAATCGGCGTCTTTGGGCATTTTAGTAACGAAAACCTTAATAAACTATTAGATTTCGACGTAAGGCAACCATTCTGAGTCAAATAGTTGCCGATTTCGATAAAATCTTAGTCAGAATCTGCTTTTTCGCCTCTTATTGTACCCAAATCTACCTTAGAAATGCAGATATTTACTTAAAACACCTTCTTTTGGGGCAAATAATTGGTTTTCGCCCTTGATTTACGGAAGATTATAGCCAAAACATGCATTTTCATAACTTAGCGAACTGAAATCTACATTAAAAGTGCAGATAACTACTTAAAAATTCACTTCCTTGAATTGATAATAGGTTTTTCTTTGTCATTTTAAACAGATTCCAGTCAAAATCGGCTTCTTCGACTCATATCGTACCTAAAACCGCATCAAAACTGCAAATATCAGTTTAAACTATCATTTTTTGATACAAACAGTTATATATTCATGTCAATATCTTTCAAATTCTAGTCAAAATCGGCGTCTTTGGGCATTTTAGTAACGAAAACCTTAATAAACTATTCTGAGTCAAATAGTTGCCGATTTCAATAAAATCTTAGTCAGAATCTGCTTTTTCGCCTCTTATTGTACCCAAATCTACCTTAGAAATGCAGATATATACTTAAAACACCTTCTTTTGGGACAAATAATTGGTTTTCGCCCTTGATTAACGGAAGATTATAGCCAAAACATGCATTTTCATAACTTAGCGAACTTAAATCTACATTAAAACTGCAGATAACTACTTAAAAATTCACTTCCTTGAATTGATAATAGGTTTTTCTTTGTCATTTTAAACAGATTCCAGTCAAAATCGGCTTCTTCGATTCATATCGTATCTAAAACCGCATCAAAACTGCAAATATCAGTTTAAACTATCATTTTTTGATACAAACAGTTATATATTCATGTCAATATCTTTCAAATTCTAGTCAAAATCGGCGTCTTTGGGCATTTTAGTAACGAAAACCTTAATAAACTATAAGATTTCGACGTAAGGCAACCTTTCTGAGTCAAATAGTTGCCGATTTCGATAAAATCTTAGTCAGAATCTGCTTTTTCGCCTCTTATTGTACCCAAATCTACCTTAGAAATGCAGATATATACTTAGAACAACTTTTTTTGGGACAAATAATTGGTTTTCGCCCTTGATTTACGGAAGATTATAGCCAAAACATGCATTTTCATAACTTAGCGAACTGAAATCTACATTAAAAGTGCAGATAACTCCTTAAAAATTCACTTCCTTGAATTGATAATAGGTTTTTCTTTGTCATTTTAAACAGATTCCAGTCAAAATCGGCTTCTTCGACTCATACCGTACCTAAAACCGCATCAAAACTGCAAATATCAGTTTAAACTATCATTTTTTGATACAAACAGTTATATATTCATGTCAATATCATTCAAATTCTAGTCAAAATCGGCGTCTTTGGGCATTTTAGTAACGAAAACCTTAATAAACTATTAGATTTCGACGTAAGGCAACCATTCTGAGTCAAATAGTTGCCGATTTCGATAAAATCTTAGTCAGAATCTGCTTTTTCGCCTCTTATTGTACCCAAATCTACCTTAGAAATGCAGATATTTACTTAAAACACCTTCTTTTGGGACAAATAATTGGTTTTCGCCCTTGATTTACGGAAGATTATAGCCAAAAGATGCATTTCCATAACTTAGCGAACTGAAATCTACATTAAAACTGCAGATAACTACTTAAAAATTCACTTCCTTGAATTGATAATAGGTTTTTCTTTGTCATTTTAAACAGATTCCAGTCAAAATCGGCTTCTTCGATTCATATCGTATCTAAAACCGCATCAAAACTGCAAATATCAGTTTAAACTATCATTTTTTGATACAAACAGTTATATATTCATGTCAATATCTTTCAAATTCTAGTCAAAATCGGCGTCTTTGGGCATTCTAGTAACGAAAACCTTAATAAACTATAAGATTTCGACGTAAGGCAACCTTTCTGAGTCAAATAGTTGCCGATTTCGATAAAATCTTAGTCAGAATCTGCTTTTCCGCCTCTTATTGTACCCAAATCTAAATTAGAAATGCAGATATATACTTAAAACACCTTTTTTTGGGACAAATAATTGGTTTTCGCCCTTGATTTACGGAAGATTATAGCCAAAACATGCATTTTCATAACTTAGCGAACTGAAATCTACATTAAAACTGCAGATAATTACTTAAAAATTCACTTCCTTGAATTGATAATAGGTTTTTCTTTGTCATTTTAAACAGATTCCAGTCAAAATCGGCTTCTTCGACTCATATCGTACCTAAAACCGCATCAAAACTGCAAATATCAGTTTAAACTATCATTTTTTGATACAAACAGTTATATATTCATGTCAATATCATTCAAATTCTAGTCAAAATCGGCGTCTTTGGGCATTTTAGTAACGAAAACCTTAATAAACTATTAGATTTCGACGAAAGGCAACCATTCTGAGTCAAATAGTTGCCGATTTCGATAAAATCTTAGTCAGAATCTGCTTTTTCGCCTCTTATTGTACCCAAATCTACCTTAGAAATGCAGATATATACTTAAAACACCTTCTTTTGGGACAAATAATTGGTTTTCGCCCTTGATTTACGGAAGATTATAGCCAAAAGATGCATTTCCATAACTTAGCGAACTGAAATCTACATTAAAACTGCAGATAACTACTTAAAAATTCACTTCCTTGAATTGATAATAGGTTTTTCTTTGTCATTTTAAACAGATTCCAGTCAAAATCGGCATCTTCGATTCATATCGTATCTAAAACCGCATCAAAACTGCAAATATCAGTTTAAACTATCATTTTTTGATACAAACAGTTATATATTCATGTCAATATCTTTCAAATTCTAGTCAAAATCGGCGTCTTTGGGCATTTTAGTAACGAAAACCTTAATAAACTATTAGATTTCGACGTAAGGCAACCTTTCTGAGTCAAATAGTTGCCGATTTTGATAAAATCTCAGTCAGAATCTGCTTTTTCGCCTCTTATTGTACCCAAATCTACCTTAGAAATGCAGATATATACTTAAAACACCTTCTTTTGGGACAAATAATTGGTTTTCGAGCTTGATTTACGGAAGATTATAGCCAAAACATGCATTTTCATAACTTAGCGAACTGAAATCTACATTAAAACTGCAGATAACTACTTAAAAATTCACTTCCTTGAATTGATAATAGGTTGTTCTTTGTCATTTTAAACAGATTCCAGTCAAAATCGGCTTCTTCGACTCATATCGTACCTAAAACCGCATCAAAACTGCAAATATCAGTTTAAACTATAATTTTTTGATACAAACAGTTATATATTCATGTCAATATCTTTCAAATTCTAGTCAAAATCGGCGTCTTTGGGCATTTTAGTAACGAAAACCTTAATAAACTATTAGATTTCGACGTAAGGCAACCATTCTGAGTCAAATAGTTTCCGATTTCGATAAAATCTTAGTCAGAATCTGCTTTTTCGCCTCTTATTGTACCCAAATCTACCTTAGAAATGCAGATATATACTCAGAACACCTTCTTTTGGGACAAATAATTGGTTTTCGCCCTTGATTTACGGAAGATTATAGCCAAAACATGCATTTTCATAACTTATCGAACTTATTTGTCCCAAAAGAAGGTGTTTTAAGTATATATCTACATTTCTAAGGTAGATTTGGGTACAATAAGAGGCGAAAAAGCAGATTCTGACTAAGATTTTATCGAAATCGGCAACTATTTGACTCAGAATGGTTGACTTACGTCGAAATCTAATAGTTTATTAAGGTTTTCGTTACTAAAATGCCCAAAGACGCCGATTTTGACTAGAATTTGAAAGATATTGACATGAATATATAACTGTTTGTATCAAAAAATGATAGTTTAAACTGATATTTGCAGTTTTGATGCGGTTTTAGGTACGATATGAGTCGAAGAAGCCGATTTTGACTGGAATCTGTTTAAAATGACAAAGAACAACCTATTATCAATTCAAGGAAGTGAATTTTTAAGTAGTTATCTGCAGTTTTAATGTAGATTTCAGTTCGCTAAGTTAAGAAAATGCATGTTTTGGCTATAATCTTCCGTAAATCAAGGGCGAAAACCAATTATTTGTCCCAAAAGAAGGTGTTTTAAGTATATATCTGCATTTCTAAGGTAGATTTGGGTACAATAAGAGGCGAAAAAGCAGATTCTGACAGATTTTATCAAAATCGGCAACTATTTGACTCAGAAAGGTTGCCTTACGTCGAAATCTAATAGTTTATTAAGGTTTTCGTTACTAAAATGCCCAAAGACGCCGATTTTGACTAGAATTTGAAAGATATTGACATGAATATATAACTGTTTGTATCAAAAAATGATAGTTTAAACTGATATTTGCAGTTTTGATGCGGTTTTAGATACGATATGAATCGAAGAAGCCGATTTTGACTGGAATCTGTTTAAAATGACAAAGAAAAACCTATTATCAATTCAAGGAAGTGAATTTTTAAGTAGTTATCTGCAGTTTTAATGTAGATTTCAGTTCGCTAAGTTATGGAAATGCATCTTTTGGCTATAATCTTCCGTAAATCAAGGGCGAAAACCAATTATTTGTCCCAAAAGAAGGTGTTTTAAGTATATATCTGCATTTCTAAGGTAGATTTGGGTACAATAAGAGGCGAAAAAGCAGATTCTGACTAAGATTTTATCGAAATCGGCAACTATTTGACTCAGAATGGTTGCCTTACGTCGAAATCTAATAGTTTATTAAGGTTTTCGTTACTAAAATGCCCAAAGACGCCGATTTTGACTAGAATTTGAATGATATTGACATGAATATATAACTGTTTGTATCAAAAAATGATAGTTTAAACTGATATTTGCAGTTTTGATGCGGTTTTAGATACGATATGAATCGAAGAAGCCGATTTTGACTGGAATCTGTTTAAAATGACAAAGAAAAACCTATTATCAATTCAAGGAAGTGAATTTTTAAGTAGTTATCTGCAGTTTTAATGTAGATTTCAGTTCGCTAAGTTATGAAAATGCATGTTTTGGATATAATCTTCCGTTAATCAAGGGCGAAAACCAATTATTTGTCCCAAAAGAAGGTGTTTTAAGTATATATCTGCATTTCTAAGGTAGATTTGGGTACAATAAGAGGCGAAAAAGCAGATTCTGACTAAGATTTTATCGAAATCGGCAACTATTTGACTCAGAAAGGTTGCCTTACGTCGAAATCTAATAGTTTATTAAGGTTTTCGTTACTAAAATGCCCAAAGACGCCGATTTTGACTAGAATTTGAAAGATATTGACATGAATATATAACTGTTTGTATCAAAAAATGATAGTTTAAACTGATATTTGCAGTTTTGATGCGGTTTTAGGTACGATATGAGTCGAAGAAGCCGATTTTGACTGGAATCTGTTTAAAATGACAAAGAAAAACCTATTATCAATTCAAGGAAGTGAATTTTTAAGTAGTTATCTGCACTTTTAATGTAGATTTCAGTTCGCTAAGTTATAAAAATGCATGTTTTGGCTATAATCTTCCGTAAATCAAGGGCGAAAACCAATTATTTGTCCCAAAAAAAGGTGTTTTAAGTATATATCTGCATTTCTAAGGTAGATTTGGGTACAATAAGAGGCGAAAAAGCAGATTCTGACTAAGATTTTATCGAAATCGGCAACTATTTGACTCAGAATGGTTGACTTACGTCGAAATCTAATAGTTTATTAAGGTTTTCGTTACTAAAATGCCCAAAGACGCCGATTTTGACTAGAATTTGAATGATATTGACATGAATATATAACTGTTTGTATCAAAAAATGATAGTTTAAAATGATATTTGCAGTTTTGATGCGGTTTTAGATACGATATGAATCGAAGAAGCCGATTTTGACTGGAATCTGTTTAAAATGACAAAGAATAACCTATTATCAATTCAAGGAAGTGAATTTTTAAGTAGTTATCTGCAGTTTTAATGTAGATTTCAGTTCGCTAAGTTATGAAAATGCATGTTTTGGATATAATCTTCCGTTAATCAAGGGCGAAAACCAATTATTTGTCCCAAAAGAAGGTGTTTTAAGTATATATCTGCATTTCTAAGGTAGATTTGGGTACAATAAGAGGCGAAAAAGCAGATTCTGACTAAGATTTTATCGAAATCGGCAACTATTTGACTCAGAAAGGTTGCCTTACGTCGAAATCTAATAGTTTATTAAGGTTTTCGTTACTAAAATGCCCAAAGACGCCGATTTTGACTAGAATTTGAAAGATATTGACATGAATATATAACTGTTTGTATCAAAAAATGATAGTTTAAACTGATATTTGCAGTTTTGATGCGGTTTTAGGTACGATATGAGTCGAAGAAGCCGATTTTGACTGGAATCTGTTTAAAATGACAAAGAAAAACCTATTATCAATTCAAGGAAGTGAACTTTTAAGTAGTTATCTGCAGTTTTAATGTAGATTTCAGTTCGCTAAGTTATGAAAATGCATGTTTTGGCTATAATCTTCCGTAAATCAAGGGCGAAAACCAATTATTTGTCCCAAAAGAAGGTGTTTTAAGTATATATCTGCATTTCTAAGGTAGATTTGGGTACAATAAGAGGCGAAAAAGCAGATTCTGACTAAGATTTTATCGAAATCGGCAACTATTTGACTCAGAAAGGTTGCCTTACGTCGAAATCTGATAGTTTATTAAGGTTTTCGTTACTAAAATGCCCAAAGACGCCGATTGTGACTAGAATTTGAAAGATATTGACATGAATATATAACTGTTTGTATCAAAAAATGATAGTTTAAAATGATATTTGCAGTTTTGATGCGGGTTTAGGTACGATATGAATCGAAGAAGCCGATTTTGACTGGAATCTGTTTAAAATGACAAAGAAAAACCTATTATCAATTCAAGGAAGTGAATTTTTAAGTAGTTATCTGCACTTTTAATGTAGATTTCAGTTCGCTAAGTTATGAAAATGCATGTTTTGGCTATAATCTTCCGTAAATCAAGGGCGAAAACCAATTATTTGTCCCAAAAGAAGGTGTTTTAAGTATATATCTGCATTTCTAAGGTAGATTTGGGTACAATAAGAGGCGAAAAAGCAGATTCTGACTAAGATTTTATCGAAATCGGCAACTATTTGATTCAGAAAGGTTGCCTTACGTCGAAATCTAATAGTTTATTAAGGTTTTCGTTACTAAAATGCATAAAGACGCCGATTTTGACTAGAATTTGAAAGATATTGACATGAATATATAACTGTTTGTATCAAAAAATGATAGTTTAAACTGATATTTGCAGTTTTGATGCGGTTTTAGGTACGATATGAGTCGAAGAAGCCGATTTTGACTGGAATCTGTTTAAAATGACAAAGAAAAACCTATTATCAATTCAAGGAAGTGAATTTTTAAGTAGTTATCTGCAGTTTTAATGTAGATTTCAGTTCGCTAAGTTATGAAAATGCATGTTTTGGCTATAATCTTCCGTAAATCAAGGGCGAAAACCAATTATTTGTCCCAAAAGAAGGTGTTTTAAGTATATATCTGCATTTCTAAGGTAGATTTGGGTACAATAAGAGGCGAAAAAGCAGATTCTGACTAAGATTTTATCGAAATCGGCAACTATTTGACTCAGAAAGGTTGCCTTACGTCGAAATCTAATAGTTTATTAAGGTTTTCGTTACTAAAATGCCCAAAGACGCCGATTTTGACTAGAATTTGAAAGATATTGACATGAATATATAACTGTTTGTATCAAAAAATGATAGTTTAAACTGATATTTGCAGTTTTGATGCGGGTTTAGGTACGATATGAATCGAAGAAGCCCATTTTGACTGGAATCTGTTTAAAATGACAAAGAAAAACCTATTATCAATTCAAGGAAGTGAATTTTTAAGTAGTTATCTGCAGTTTTAATGTAGATTTCACTTCGCTAAGTTATGAAAATGCATGTTTTGGCTATAATCTTAAGTAAATCAAGGGCGAAAACCAATTATTTGTCCAAAAAGAAGGTGTTTTAAGTATATATCTGCATTTCTAAGGTAGATTTGGGTACAATAAGAGGCGAAAAAGTAGATTCTGACTAGGTTTTTATCGAAATCGGCAACTATTTGGCTCAGAATGGTTGCCTTACGTCGAAATCTAATAGTTTATTAAGGTTTTCGTTACTAAAATGCCCAAAGACGCCGATTAAAAGTGCAGATAACTACTTAAAAATTCACTTCCTTGAATTGATAATAGGTTTTTCTTTGTCATTTTAAACAGATTCCAGTCAAAATCGGCTTCTTCGATTCATATCGTACCTAAACCCGCATCAAAACTGCAAATATCAGTTTAAACTATCATTTTTTGATACAAACAGTTATATATTCATGTCAATATCTTTCAAATTCTAGTCACAATCGGCGTCTTTGGGCATTTTAGTAACGAAAACCTTAATAAACTATTAGATTTCGACGTAAGGCAACCTTTCTGAGTCAAATAGTTGCCGATTTCGATAAAATCTTAGTCAGAATCTGCTTTTTCGCCTCTTATTGTACCCAAATCTACCTTAGAAATGCAGATATATACTTAAAACACCTTCTTTTGGGACAAATAATTGGTTTTCGCCCTTGATTTACGGAAGATTATAGCCAAAACATGCATTTTCATAACTTAGCGAACTGAAATCTACATTAAAACTGCAGATAACTACTTAAAAATTCACTTCCTTGAATTGATAATAGGTTTTTCTTTGTCATTTTAAACAGATTCCAGTCAAAATCGGCTTCTTCGACTCATATCGTACCTAAAACCGCATCAAAACTGCAAATATCAGTTTAAACTATCATTTTTTGATACAAACAGTTATATATTCATGTCAATATCTTTCAAATTCTAGTCAAAATCGGCGTCTTTGGGCATTTTAGTAACGAAAACCTTAATAAACTATTAGATTTCGACGTAAGGCAACCTTTCTGAGTCAAATAGTTGCCGATTTCGATAAAATCTTATTTGACTCAGAAAGGTTGTCTTACGTCGAAATCTAATAGTTTATTAAGGTTTTCGTTACTAAAATGCCCAAAGACGCCGATTTTGACTAGAATTTGAAAGATATTGACATGAATATATAACTGTTTGTATCAAAAAATGATAGTTTAAACTGATATTTGCAGTTTTGATGCGGTTTTAGGTACGATATGAGTCGAAGAAGCCGATTTTGACTGGAATCTGTTTAAAATGACAAAGAACAACCTATTATCAATTCAAGGAAGTGAATTTTTAAGTAGTTATCTGCAGTTTTAATGTAGATTTCAGTTCGCTAAGTTATGAAAATGCATGTTTTGGCTATAATCTTCCATAAATCAAGGGCGAAAAGCAATTATTTGTCCCAAAAGAAGGTGTTCTAAGTATATATCTGCATTTCTAAGGAGATTTGGGTACAATAAGAGGCGAAAAAGCAGATTTTGACTAAGATTTTATCGAAATCGGCAACTATTTGACTCAGAATGGTTGCCTTACGTCGAAATCTAATAGTTTTTTAAGGTTTTCGTTACTAAAATGCCCAAAGACGCCGATTTTGACTAGAATTTGAAAGATATTGACATGAATATATAACTGTTTGTATCAAAAAATGATAGTTTAAACTGATATTTGCAGTTTTGATGCGGTTTTAGGTACGATATGAGTCGAAGAAGCCAATTTTGACTGGAATCTGTTTAAAATGACAAAGAAAAACCTATTATCAATTCAAGGAAGTGAATTTTTAAGTAGTTATCTGCAGTTTTAATGTAGATTTCAGTTCGCTAAGTTATGAAAATGCATGTTTTGGCTATAATCTTCCGTAAATCAAGGGCGAAAACCAATTATTTGTCCCAAAAGAAGGTGTTTTAAGTATATATCTGCATTTCTAAGGTAGATTTGGGTACAATAAGAGGCGAAAAAGCAGATTCTGACTAAGAATTTATCGAAATCGGCAACTATTTGACTCAGAAAGGTTGTCTTACGTCGAAATCTAATAGTTTATTAAGGTTTTCGTTACTAAAATGCCCAAAGACGCCGATTTTGACTAGAATTTGAAAGATATTGACATGAATATATAACTGTTTGTATCAAAAAATGATAGTTTAAACTGATATTTGCAGTTTTGATGCGGTTTTAGATACGATATGAATCGAAGAAGCCGATTTTGACTGGAATCTGTTTAAAATGACAAAGAAAAACCTATTATCAATTCAAGGAAGTGAATTTTTAAGTAGTTATCTGCAGTTTTAATGTAGATTTCCGTTCGCTAAGTTATGAAAATGCATGTTTTGGCTATAATCTTCCGTAAATCAAGGGCGAAAACCAATTATTTGTCCCAAAAGAAGGTGTTTTAAGTATATATCTGCATTTCTAAAATGCCCAAAGACGCCGATTTTGACTAGAATTTGAAAGATATTGACATGAATATATAACTGTTTGTATCAAAAAATGATAGTTTAAACTGATATTTGCAGTTTTGATGCTGTTTTAGATACGATATGAGTCGAAGAAGCCGATTTTGACTGGAATCTGTTTAAAATGACAAAGAAAAACCTACGTCTGCAGATAACTACTTAAAAATTCACTTCCTTGAATTGATAATAGGTTTTTCTTTGTCATTTTAAACAGATTCCAGTCAAAATCGGCTTCTTCGACTCATATCGTACCTAAAACCGCATCAAAACTGCAAATATCAGTATAAACTATCATTTTTTGATACAAACAGTTATATATTCATGTCAATATCTTTCAAATTCTAGTCAAAATCGGCGTCTTTGGGCATTTTAGTAACGAAAACCTTAATAAACTATTAGATTTCGACGTAAGGCAACCATTCTGAGTCAAATAGTTGCTGATTTCGATAAAATCTTAGTCAGAATCTGCTTTTTCGCCTCTTATTGTACCCAAATCTACCTTAGAAATGCAGATATATACTTAAAACACCTTCTTTTTGGACAAATAATTGGTTTTCGCCATTGATTAACGGAAGATTATAGCCAAAACATGCATTTTCATAACTTAGCGAACTGAAATCTACATTAAAACTGCAGATAACTACTTAAAAATTCACTTCCTTGAATTGATAATAGGTTTTTCTTTGTCATTTTAAACGGATTCCAGTCAAAATCGGCTTCTTCGATTCATATCGTATCTAAAACCGCATCAAAACTGCAAATATCAGTTTAAACTATCATTTTTTGATACAAACAGTTATATATTCATGTCAATATCTTTCAAATTCTAGTCAAAATCGGCGTCTTTGGGCATTTTAGTAACGAAAACCTTAATAAACTATTAGATTTCGACGTAAGGCAACCTTTCTGAGTCAAATAGTTGCCGATTTCGATGAAATCTTAGTCAGAATCTGCTTTTTCGCCTCTTATTGTACCCAAATCTACCTTAGAAATGCAGATATATACTTAAAACACCTTCTTTTGGGACAAATAATTGGTTTTCGCCCTTGATTTACGGAAGATTATAGCCAAAACATGCATTTTCATAACTTAGCGAACTGAAATCTACATTAAAACTGCAGATAACTACTTAAAAATTCACTTCCTTGAATTGATAATAGGTTTTTCTTTGTCATTTTAAACAGATTCCAGTCAAAATCGGCTTCTTCGATTCATATCGTACCTAAACCCGCATCAAAACTGCAAATATCAGTTTAAACTATCATTTTTTGATACAAACAGTTATATATTCATGTCAATATCTTTCAAATTCTAGTCAAAATCGGCGTCTTTGGGCATTTTAGTAACGAAAACCTTAATAAACTATTAGATTTCGACGTAAGGCAACCTTTCTGAGTCAAATAGTTGCCGATTTCGTTAAAATCTTAGTCAGAATCTGCTTTTTCGCCTCTTATTGTACCCAAATCTATCTTAGAAATGCAGATATATACTTAAAACACCTTCTTTTGGGACAAATAATTGGTTTTCGCCCTTTATTTACGGAAGATTATAGCCAAAACATGCATTTTCATAACTTAGCGAACTGAAATCTACATTAAAACTGCAGATAACTACTTAAAAATTCACTTCCTTGAATTGATAATAGGTTTTTCTTTGTCATTTTAAACAGATTAAAGTCAAAATCGGCTTCTTCGACTCATATCGTATTTAAAACCGCATCAAAACTGCAAATATCATTTTAAACTATCATTTTTTGATACAAACAGTTATATATTCATGTCAATATCTCTCAAATTCTAGTCAAAATCGGCGTCTTTGGGCATTTTAGTAACGAAAACCTTAATAAACTATTAGATTTCGACGTAAGGCAACCTTTCTGAGTCAAATAGTTGCCGATTTCGATAAAATCTTAGTCAGAATCTGTTTTTTTCGCCTCTTATTGTACCCAAATCTACCTTAGAAATGCAGATATATACTTAAAACACCTTCTTTTGGGACAAATAATTGGTTTTCGCCCTTGATTTACGGAAGATTATAGCCAAAACATGCATTTTCATAACTTAGCGAACTGAAATCTACATTAAAACTGCAGATAACTACTTAAAAATTCACTTCCTTGAATTGATAATAGGTTTTTCTTTGTCATTTTAAACAGATTAAAGTCAAAATCGGCTTCTTCGACTCATATCGTATTTAAAACCGCATCAAAACTGCAAATATCATTTTAAACTATCATTTTTTGATACAAACAGTTATATATTCATGTCAATATCTCTCAAATTCTAGTCAAAATCGGCGTCTTTGGGCATTTTAGTAACGAAAACCTTAATAAACTATTAGGTTTCGACGTAAGGCAACCTTTCTGAGTCAAATAGTTGCCGATTTCGATAAAATCTTAGTCAGAATCTGTTTTTTCGCCTCTTATTGTACCCAAATCTACCTTAGAAATGCAGATATATACTTAAAACACCTTCTTTTGGGACAAATAATTGGTTTTCGCCCTTGATTTACGGAAGATTATAGCCAAAACATGCATTTTCATAACTTAGCGAACTGAAATCTATATTAAAACTGCAGATAACTACTTAAAAATTCACTTCCTTGAATTGATAATAGGTTTTTCTTTGTCATTTTAAACAGATTCCAGTCAAAATCGGCTTCTTCGATTCATATCGTACCTAAACCCGCATCAAAACTGCAAATATCAGTTTAAACTATCATTTTTTGATACAAACAGTTATATATTCATGTCAATATCTTTCAAATTCTAGTCAAAATCGGCGTCTTTGGGCATACGACTGCAGATCTAACCAAAACTAACCAAAACCTTAATAAACTATTAGATTTCGACGTAAGGCAACCATTCTGAGTCAAATAGTTGCCGATTTCGATAAAATCTTAGTCAGAATCTGCTTTTTCGCCTCTTATTGTACCCAAATCTACCTTAGAAATGCAGATATATACTTAAAACACCTTCTTTTGGGACAAATAATTGGTTTTCGCCCTTGATTTACGGAAGATTATAGCCAAAACATGCATTTTCATAACTTAGCGAACTGAAATCTACATTAAAACTGCAGATAACTACTTAAAAATTCACTTCCTTGAATTGATAATAGGTTTTTCTTTGTCATTTTAAACAGATTAAAGTCAAAATCGGCTTCTTCGACTCATATCGTATTTAAAACCGCATCAAAACTGCAAATATCATTTTAAACTATCATTTTTTGATACAAACAGTTATATATTCATGTCAATATCTCTCAAATTCTAGTCAAAATCGGCGTCTTTGGGCATTTTAGTAACGAAAACCTTAATAAACTATTAGATTTCGACGTAAGGCAACCTTTCTGAGTCAAATAGTTGCCGATTTCGATAAAATCTTAGTCAGAATCTGTTTTTTCGCCTCTTATTGTACCCAAATCTACCTTAGAAATGCAGATATATACTTAAAACACCTTCTTTTGGGACAAATAATTGGTTTTCGCCCTTGATTTACGGAAGATTATAGCCAAATAATTGGTTTTCGCCATTGATTAACGGAAGATTATAGCCAAAACATGCATTTTCATAACTTAGCGAACTGAAATCTACATTAAAACTGCAGATAACTACTTAAAAATTCACTTCCTTGAATTGATAATAGGTTTTTCTTTGTCATTTTAAACGGATTCCAGTCAAAATCGGCTTCTTCGATTCATATCGTATCTAAAACCGCATCAAAACTGCAAATATCAGTTTAAACTATCATTTTTTGATACAAACAGTTATATATTCATGTCAATATCTTTCAAATTCTAGTCAAAATCGGCGTCTTTGGGCATTTTAGTAACGAAAACCTTAATAAACTATTAGATTTCGACGTAAGGCAACCTTTCTGAGTCAAATAGTTGCCGATTTCGTTAAAATCTTAGTCAGAATCTGCTTTTTCGCCTCTTATTGTACCCAAATCTATCTTAGAAATGCAGATATATACTTAAAACACCTTCTTTTGGGACAAATAATTGGTTTTCGCCCTTTATTTACGGAAGATTATAGCCAAAACATGCATTTTCATAACTTAGCGAACTGAAATCTACATTAAAACTGCAGATAACTACTTAAAAATTCACTTCCTTGAATTGATAATAGGTTTTTCTTTGTCATTTTAAACAGATTAAAGTCAAAATCGGCTTCTTCGACTCATATCGTATTTAAAACCGCATCAAAACTGCAAATATCATTTTAAACTATCATTTTTTGATACAAACAGTTATATATTCATGTCAATATCTCTCAAATTCTAGTCAAAATCGGCGTCTTTGGGCATTTTAGTAACGAAAACCTTAATAAACTATTAGATTTCGACGTAAGGCAACCTTTCTGAGTCAAATAGTTGCCGATTTCGATAAAATCTTAGTCAGAATCTGTTTTTTCGCCTCTTATTGTACCCAAATCTACCTTAGAAATGCAGATATATACTTAAAACACCTTCTTTTGGGACAAATAATTGGTTTTCGCCCTTGATTTACGGAAGATTATAGCCAAAACATGCATTTTCATAACTTAGCGAACTGAAATCTACATTAAAACTGCAGATAACTACTTAAAAATTCACTTCCTTGAATTGATAATAGGTTTTTCTTTGTCATTTTAAACAGATTAAAGTCAAAATCGGCTTCTTCGACTCATATCGTATTTAAAACCGCATCAAAACTGCAAATATCATTTTAAACTATCATTTTTTGATACAAACAGTTATATATTCATGTCAATATCTCTCAAATTCTAGTCAAAATCGGCGTCTTTGGGCATTTTAGTAACGAAAACCTTAATAAACTATTAGGTTTCGACGTAAGGCAACCTTTCTGAGTCAAATAGTTGCCGATTTCGATAAAATCTTAGTCAGAATCTGTTTTTTCGCCTCTTATTGTACCCAAATCTACCTTAGAAATGCAGATATATACTTAAAACACCTTCTTTTGGGACAAATAATTGGTTTTCGCCCTTGATTTACGGAAGATTATAGCCAAAACATGCATTTTCATAACTTAGCGAACTGAAATCTATATTAAAACTGCAGATAACTACTTAAAAATTCACTTCCTTGAATTGATAATAGGTTTTTCTTTGTCATTTTAAACAGATTCCAGTCAAAATCGGCTTCTTCGATTCATATCGTACCTAAACCCGCATCAAAACTGCAAATATCAGTTTAAACTATCATTTTTTGATACAAACAGTTATATATTCATGTCAATATCTTTCAAATTCTAGTCAAAATCGGCGTCTTTGGGCATACGACTGCAGATCTAACCAAAACTAACCAAAACCTTAATAAACTATTAGATTTCGACGTAAGGCAACCATTCTGAGTCAAATAGTTGCCGATTTCGATAAAATCTTAGTCAGAATCTGCTTTTTCGCCTCTTATTGTACCCAAATCTACCTTAGAAATGCAGATATATACTTAAAACACCTTCTTTTGGGACAAATAATTGGTTTTCGCCCTTGATTTACGGAAGATTATAGCCAAAACATGCATTTTCATAACTTAGCGAACTGAAATCTACATTAAAACTGCAGATAACTACTTAAAAATTCACTTCCTTGAATTGATAATAGGTTTTTCTTTGTCATTTTAAACAGATTAAAGTCAAAATCGGCTTCTTCGACTCATATCGTATTTAAAACCGCATCAAAACTGCAAATATCATTTTAAACTATCATTTTTTGATACAAACAGTTATATATTCATGTCAATATCTCTCAAATTCTAGTCAAAATCGGCGTCTTTGGGCATTTTAGTAACGAAAACCTTAATAAACTATTAGATTTCGACGTAAGGCAACCTTTCTGAGTCAAATAGTTGCCGATTTCGATAAAATCTTAGTCAGAATCTGTTTTTTCGCCTCTTATTGTACCCAAATCTACCTTAGAAATGCAGATATATACTTAAAACACCTTCTTTTGGGACAAATAATTGGTTTTCGCCCTTGATTTACGGAAGATTATAGCCAAATAATTGGTTTTCGCCATTGATTAACGGAAGATTATAGCCAAAACATGCATTTTCATAACTTAGCGAACTGAAATCTACATTAAAACTGCAGATAACTACTTAAAAATTCACTTCCTTGAATTGATAATAGGTTTTTCTTTGTCATTTTAAACGGATTCCAGTCAAAATCGGCTTCTTCGATTCATATCGTATCTAAAACCGCATCAAAACTGCAAATATCAGTTTAAACTATCATTTTTTGATACAAACAGTTATATATTCATGTCAATATCTTTCAAATTCTAGTCAAAATCGGCGTCTTTGGGCATTTTAGTAACGAAAACCTTAATAAACTATTAGATTTCGACGTAAGGCAACCTTTCTGAGTCAAATAGTTGCCGATTTCGATGAAATCTTAGTCAGAATCTGCTTTTTCGCCTCTTATTGTACACAAATCTACCTTAGAAATGCAGATATATACTTAAAACACCTTCTTTTGGGACAAATAATTGGTTTTCGCCCTTGATTTACGGAAGATTATAGCCAAAACATGCATTTTCATAACTTAGCGAACTGAAATCTACATTAAAACTGCAGATAACTACTTAAAAATTCACTTCCTTGAATTGATAATAGGTTTTTCTTTGTCATTTTAAACAGATTCCAGTCAAAATCGGCTTCTTCGATTCATATCGTACCTAAACCCGCATCAAAACTGCAAATATCAGTTTAAACTATCATTTTTTGATACAAACAGTTATATATTCATGTCAATATCTTTCAAATTCTAGTCAAAATCGGCGTCTTTGGGCATTTTAGTAACGAAAACCTTAATAAACTATTAGATTTCGACGTAAGGCAACCTTTCTGAGTCAAATAGTTGCCGATTTCGTTAAAATCTTAGTCAGAATCTGCTTTTTCGCCTCTTATTGTACCCAAATCTATCTTAGAAATGCAGATATATACTTAAAACACCTTCTTTTGGGACAAATAATTGGTTTTCTCCCTTGATTTACGGAAGATTATAGCCAAAACATGCATTTTCATAACTTAGCGAACTGAAATCTACATTAAAAGTGCAGATAACTACTTAAAAATTCACTTCCTTGAATTGATAATAGGTTTTTCTTTGTCATTTTAAACAGATTCCAGTCAAAATCGGCTTCTTCGACTCATATCGTACCTAAAACCGCATCAAAACTGCAAATATCAGTTTAAACTATCATTTTTTGATACAAACAGTTATATATTCATGTCAATATCTTTCAAATTCTAGTCAAAATCGGCGTCTTTGGGCATTTTAGTAACGAAAACCTTAATAAACTATTAGATTTCGACGTAAGGCAACCATTCTGAGTCAAATAGTTGCCGATTTCGATAAAATCTTAGTCAGACACTGCTTTTTCGCCTCTTATTGTACCCAAATCTACCGTAGAAATGCAGATATATACTTAAAACACCTTCTTTTGGGACAAATAATTGGTTTTCGCCCTTGATTTACGGAAGATTATAGCCAAAACATGCATTTTCATAACTTAGCGAACTGAAATCTATATTAAAACTGCAGATAACTACTTAAAAATTCACTTCCTTGAATTGATAATAGGTTTTTCTTTGTCATTTTAAACAGATTCCAGTCAAAATCGGCTTCTTCGATTCATATCATACCTAAACCCGCATCAAAACTGCAAATATCAGTTTAAACTATCATTTTTTGATACAAACAGTTATATATTCATGTCAATATCTTTCAAATTCTAGTCAAAATCGGCGTCTTTGGGCATTTTAGTAACGAAAACCTTAATAAACTATTAGATTTCGGCGTAAGGCAACCTTTCTGAGTCAAATAGTTGCCGATTTCGATAAAATCTTAGTCAGAATCTGCTTTTTCGCCTCTTATTGTACCCAAATCTACCTTAGAAATGCAGATATATACTTAAAACACCTTCTTTTGGGACAAATAATTGATTTTCGCCCTTGATTTACGGAAGATTATAGCCAAAACATGCATTTTCATAACTTAGCGAACTGAAATCTACATTAAAACTGCAGATAACTACTTAAAAATTCACTTCCTTGAATTGATAATAGGTTTTTCTTTGTCATTTTAAACAGATTCCAGTCAAAATCGGCTTCTTCGATTCATATCGTATCTAAAACCGCATCAAAACTGCAAATATCAGTTTAAACTATCATTTTTTGATACAAACAGTTATATATTCATGTCAATATCTTTCAAATTCTAGTCAAAATCGGCGTCTTTGGGCATTTTAGTAACGAAAACCTTAATAAACTATTAGATTTCGACGTAAGGCAACCTTTCTGAGTCAAATAGTTGCCGATTTTGATAAAATCTCAGTCAGAATCTGCTTTTTCGCCTCTTATTGTACCCAAATCTACCTTAGAAATGCAGATATATACTTAAAACACCTTCTTTTGGGACAAATAATTGGTTTTCACCCTTGATTTACGGAAGATTATAGCCAAAACATGCATTTTCATAACATAGCGAACTGAAATCTACATTAAAAGTGCAGATAACTACTTAAAAATTCACTTCCTTGAATTGATAATAGGTTTTTCTTTGTCATTTTAAACAGATTCCAGTCAAAATCGGCTTCTTCGACTCATATCGTACCTAAAACCGCATCAAAACTGCAAATATCAGTTTAAACTATCATTTTTTGATACAAACAGTTATATCTTCATGTCAATATCTTTCAAATTCTAGTCAAAATCGGCGTCTTTGGGCATTTTAGTAACGAAAACCTTAATAAACTATTAGATTTCGACGAAAGGCAACCATTCTGAGTCAAATAGTTGCCGATTTCGATAAAATCTTAGTCAGAATCTGCTTTTTCGCCTCTTATTGTACCCAAATCTACCTTAGAAATGCAGATATATACTTAAAACACCTTCTTTTGGGACAAATAATTGGTTTTCGCCCTTGATTTACGGAAGATTATAGCCAAAAGATGCATTTCCATAACTTAGCGAACTGAAATCTACATTAAAACTGCAGATAACTACTTAAAAATTCACTTCCTTGAATTGATAATAGGTTTTTCTTTGTCATTTTAAACAGATTCCAGTCAAAATCGGCTTCTTCGACTCATATCGTACCTAAAACCGCATCAAAACTGCAAATATCAGTTTAAACTATCATTTTTTGATACAAACAGTTATATATTCATGTCAATATCTTTCAAATTCTTGTCAAAATCGGCGTCTTTGGGCATTTTAGTAACGAAAACCTTAATAAACTATTAGATTTCGACGTAAGGCAACCTTTCTGAGTCAAATAGTTGCCGATTTTGATAAAATCTCAGTCAGAATCTGCTTTTTCGCCTCTTATTGTACCCAAATCTACCTTAGAAATGCAGATATATACTTAGAACACCTTCTTTTGGGACAAATAATTGGTTTTCGCCCTTGATTTATGGAAGATTATAGCCAAAACATGCATTTTCATAACTTAGCGAACTGAAATCTACATTAAAACTGCAGATAACTACTTAAAAATTCACTTCCTTGAATTGATAATAGGTTGTTCTTTGTCATTTTAAACAGATTCCAGTCAAAATCGGCTTCTTCGACTCATATCGTACCTAAAACCGCATCAAAACTGCAAATATCAGTTTAAACTATCATTTTTTGATACAAACAGTTATATATTCATGTCAATATCTTTCAAATTCTAGTCAAAATCGGCGTCTTTGGGCATTTTAGTAACGAAAACCTTAATAAACTATTAGATTTCGACGTAAGACAACCTTTCTGAGTCAAATAGTTGCCGATTTCGATAAAATCTTAGTCAGAATCTGCTTTTTCGCCTCTTATTGTACCCAAATCTACCTTAGAAATGCAGATATATACTTAAAACACCTTCTTTTGGGACAAATAATTGGTTTTCGCCCTTGATTTACGGAAGATTATAGCCAAAACATGCATTTTCATAACTTAGCGAACTGAAATCTACATTAAAACTGCAGATAACTACTTAAAAATTCACTTCCTTGAATTGATAATAGGTTTTTCTTTGTCATTTTAAACAGATTCCAGTCAAAATTGGCTTCTTCGACTCATATCGTACCTAAAACCGCATCAAAACTGCAAATATCAGTTTAAACTATCATTTTTTGATACAAACAGTTATATATTCATGTCAATATCTTTCAAATTCTAGTCAAAATCGGCGTCTTTGGGCATTTTAGTAACGAAAACCTTAATAAACTATAAGATTTCGACGTAAGGCAACCTTTCTGAGTCAAATAGTTGCCGATTTCGATAAAATCTTAGTCAGAATCTGCTTTTTCGCCTCTTATTGTACCCAAATCTACCTTAGAAATGCAGATATATACTCAGAACACCTTCTTTTGGGACAAATAATTGGTTTTCGCCCTTGATTTACGGAAGATTATAGCCAAAACATGCATTTTCATAACTTAGCGAACTTATTTGTCCCAAAAGAAGGTGTTTTAAGTATATATCTACATTTCTAAGGTAGATTTGGGTACAATAAGAGGCGAAAAAGCAGATTCTGACTAAGATTTTATCGAAATCGGCAACTATTTGACTCAGAATGGTTGCCTTACGTCGAAATCTAATAGTTTATTAAGGTTTTCGTTACTAAAATGCCCAAAGACGCCGATTTTGACTAGAATTTGAAAGATATTGACATGAATATATAACTGTTTGTATCAAAAAATGATAGTTTAAACTGATATTTGCAGTTTTGATGCGGTTTTAGGTACGATATGAGTCGAAGAAGCCGATTTTGACTGGAATCTGTTTAAAATGACAAAGAACAACCTATTATCAATTCAAGGAAGTGAATTTTTAAGTAGTTATCTGCAGTTTTAATGTAGATTTCAGTTCGCTAAGTTAAGAAAATGCATGTTTTGGCTATAATCTTCCGTAAATCAAGGGCGAAAACCAATTATTTGTCCCAAAAGAAGGTGTTTTAAGTATATATCTGCATTTCTAAGGTAGATTTGGGTACAATAAGAGGCGAAAAACAGATTCTGACTAGGATTTTTTTGAAATCGGCAACTATTTGACTCAGAAAGGTTGCCTTACGTCGAAATCTAATAGTTTATTAAGGTTTTCGTTACTAAAATGCCCAAAGACGCCGATTTTGACTAGATTTTGGAAGATATTGACATGAATATATAACTGTTTGTATCAAAAAATGATAGTTTAAACTGATATTTGCAGTTTTGATGCGGTTTTAGGTACGATATGAGTCGAAGAAGCCGATTTTGACTGGAATCTGTTTAAAATGACAAAGAAAAACCTATTATCAATTCAAGGAAGTGAATTTTTAAGTAGTTATCTGCACTTTTAATGTAGATTTCAGTTCGCTAAGTTATGAAAATGCATGTTTTGGCTATAATCTTCCGTAAATCAAGGGCGAAAACCAATTATTTGTCCCAAAAAAAGGTGTTTTAAGTATATATCTGCATTTCTAAGGTAGATTTGGGTACAATAAGAGGCGAAAAAGCAGATTCTGACTAAGATTTTATCGAAATCGGCAACTATTTGACTCAGAAAGGTTGCCTTACGTCGAAATCTTATAGTTTATTAAGGTTTTCGTTACTAAAATGCCCAAAGACGCCGATTTTGACTAGAATTTGAAAGATATTGACTTGAATATATAACTGTTTGTATCAAAAAATGATAGTTTAAACTGATATTTGCAGTTTTGATGCGGTTTTAGATACGATATGAATCGAAGAAGCCGATTTTGACTGGAATCTGTTTAAAATGACAAAGAAAAACCTATTATCAATTCAAGGAAGTGAATTTTTAAGTAGTTATCTGCAGTTTTAATGTAGATTTCAGTTCGCTAAGTTATGAAAATGCATGTTTTGGCTATAATCTTCCGTTAATCAAGGGCGAAAACCAATTATTTGTCCCAAAAGAAGGTGTTTTAAGTATATATCTGCATTTCTAAGGTAGATTTGGGTACAATAAGAGGCGAAAAAGCAGATTCTGACTAAGATTTTATCGAAATCGGCAACTATTTGACTCAGAATAGTTGCCTCACGTCGAAATCTAATAGTTTATTAAGGTTTTCGTTACTAAAATGCCCAAAGAGGCCGATTTTGACTAGAAATTGAAAGATATTGACATGAATATATAACTGTTTGTATCAATAAATGATAGTTTAAACTGATATTTGCAGTTTTGATGCGGTTTTAGGTACGATATGAGTCGAAGAAGCCGATTTTGACTGGAATCTGTTTAAAATGACGAAGAAAAACCTATTATCAATTCAAGGAAGTGAATTTTTAAGTAGTTATCTGCACTTTTAATGTAGATTTCAGTTCGCTAAGTTATGAAAATGCATGTTTTGGCTATAATCTTCCGTAAATCCAGGGCGAAAACCAATTATTTGTCCCAAAAGAAGGTGTTTTAAGTATATATCTGCATTTCTAAGGTAGATTTGGGTACAATAAGAGGCGAAAAAGCAGATTCTGACTAAGATTTTATCGAAATCGGCAACTATTTGATTCAGAAAGGTTGCCTTACTTCGAAATCTAATAGTTTATTAAGGTTTTCGTTACTAAAATGCCCAAAGACGCCGATTTTGACTAGAATTTGAAAGATATTGACATGAATATATAACTGTTTGTATCAAAAAATGATAGTTTAAACTGATATTTGCAGTTTTGATGCGGTTTTAGGTACGATATGAGTCGAAGAAGCCGATTTTGACTGGAATCTGTTTAAAATGACAAAGAAAAACCTATTATCAATTCAAGGAAGTGAATTTTTAAGTAGTTATCTGCAGTTTTAATGTAGATTTCAGTTCGCTAATTTATGAAAATGCATGTTTTGGCTATAATCTTCCGTAAATCAAGGGCGAAAACCAATTATTTGTCCCAAAAGAAGGTGTTTTAAGTATATATCTGCATTTCTAAGGTAGATTTGGGTACAATAAGAGGCGAAAAAGCAGATTCTGACTAAGATTTTATCGAAATCGGCAACTATTTGACTCAGAAAGGTTGCCTTACGTCGAAATCTAATAGTTTATTAAGGTTTTCGTTACTAAAATGCCCAAAGACGCCGATTTTGACTAGAATTTGAAAGATATTGACATGAATATATAACTGTTTGTATCAAAAAATGATAGTTTAAACTGATATTTGCAGTTTTGATGCGGGTTTAGGTACGATATGAATCGAAGAAGCCGATTTTGACTGGAATCTGTTTAAAATGACAAAGAAAAACCTATTATCAATTCAAGGAAGTGAATTTTTAAGTAGTTATCTGCAGTTTTAATGTAGATTTCAGTTCGCTAAGTTATGAAAATGCATGTTTTGGCTATAATCTTCCGTTAATCAAGGGCGAAAACCAATTATTTGTCCCAAAAGAAGGTGTTTTAAGTATATATCTGCATTTCTAAGGTAGATTTGGGTACAATAAGAGGCGAAAAAGCAGATTCTGACTAAGATTTTATCGAAATCGGCAACTATTTGACTCAGAATAGTTGCCTCACGTCGAAATCTAATAGTTTATTAAGGTTTTCGTTACTAAAATGCCCAAAGAGGCCGATTTTGACTAGAAATTGAAAGATATTGACATGAATATATAACTGTTTGTATCAATAAATGATAGTTTAAACTGATATTTGCAGTTTTGATGCGGTTTTAGGTACGATATGAGTCGAAGAAGCCGATTTTGACTGGAATCTGTTTAAAATGACGAAGAAAAACCTATTATCAATTCAAGGAAGTGAATTTTTAAGTAGTTATCTGCACTTTTAATGTAGATTTCAGTTCGCTAAGTTATGAAAATGCATGTTTTGGCTATAATCTTCCGTAAATCCAGGGCGAAAACCAATTATTTGTCCCAAAAGAAGGTGTTTTAAGTATATATCTGCATTTCTAAGGTAGATTTGGGTACAATAAGAGGCGAAAAAGCAGATTCTGACTAAGATTTTATCGAAATCGGCAACTATTTGATTCAGAAAGGTTGCCTTACTTCGAAATCTAATAGTTTATTAAGGTTTTCGTTACTAAAATGCCCAAAGACGCCGATTTTGACTAGAATTTGAAAGATATTGACATGAATATATAACTGTTTGTATCAAAAAATGATATTATCAATTCAAGGAAGTGAATTTTTAAGTAGTTATCTGCAGTTTTAATGTAGATTTCAGTTCGCTAATTTATGAAAATGCATGTTTTGGCTATAATCTTCCGTAAATCAAGGGCGAAAACCAATTATTTGTCCCAAAAGAAGGTGTTTTAAGTATATATCTGCATTTCTAAGGTAGATTTGGGTACAATAAGAGGCGAAAAAGCAGATTCTGACTAAGATTTTATCGAAATCGGCAACTATTTGACTCAGAAAGGTTGCCTTACGTCGAAATCTAATAGTTTATTAAGGTTTTCGTTACTAAAATGCCCAAAGACGCCGATTTTGACTAGAATTTGAAAGATATTGACATGAATATATAACTGTTTGTATCAAAAAATGATAGTTTAAACTGATATTTGCAGTTTTGATGCGGGTTTAGGTACGATATGAATCGAAGAAGCCGATTTTGACTGGAATCTGTTTAAAATGACAAAGAAAAACCTATTATCAATTCAAGGAAGTGAATTTTTAAGTAGTTATCTGCAGTTTTAATGTAGATTTCAGTTCGCTAAGTTATGAAAATGCATGTTTTGGTTATAATCTTCCGTAAATCAAGGGCGAAAACCAATTATTTGTCCTAAAAGAAGGTGTTTTAAGTATATATCTGCATTTCTAAGGTAGATTTGGGTACAATAAGAGGCGAAAAAGCAGATTCTGAATAAGATTTTATCGAAATCGGCAACTATTTGACTCAGAATGGTTGCCTTGCGTCGAAATCTAATAGTTTATTAAGGTTTTCGTTACTAAAATGCCCAAAGACGCACATTTTGACTAGAATTTGAAAGATATTGACATGAATATATAACTGTTTGTATCAAAAAATGATAGTTTAAACTGATATTTGCAGTTTTGATGCGGTTTTAGGTACGATATGAGTCGAAGAAGCCGATTTTGACTGGAATCTGTTTAAAATGACAAAGAAAAACCTATTATCAATTCATGGAAGTGAATTTTTAAGTAGTTATCTGCACTTTTAATGTAGATTTCAGTTCGCTAAGTTATGAAAATGCATGTTTTGGCTATAATCTTCCGTAAATCAAGGGCGAAAACCAATTATTTGTCCCAAAAGAAGGTGTTTTAAGTATATATCTGCATTTCTAAGGTAGATTTGGGTACAATAAGAGGCCAAAAAGCAGATTCTGACTAAGATTTTATCGAAATCGGCAACTATTTGACTCAGAAAGGTTGCCTTACGCCGAAATCTAATAGTTTATTAAGGTTTTCGTTACTAAAATGCCCAAAGACGCCGATTTTGACTAGAATTTGAAAGATATTGACATGAATATATAACTGTTTGTATCAAAAAATGATAGTTTAAACTGATATTTGCAGTTTTGATGCGGTTTTAGATACGATATGAATCGAAGAAGCCGATTTTGACAGGAATCTGTTTAAAATGACAAAGAAAAACCTATTATCAATTTAAGGAAGTGAATTTTTAAGTAGTTATCTGCAGTTTTAATGTAGATTTCAGTTCGCTAAGTTATGAAAATGCATGTCTTGGCTATAATCTTCCGTAAATCAAGGGCGAAAACCAATTATTTGTCCCAAAAGAAGGTGTTTTAAGTATATATCTGCATTTCTAAGGTAGATTTGGGTACAATAAGAGGCGAAAAAGCAGATTCTGACTAGGTTTTTATCGAAATCGGCAACTATTTGGCTCAGAATGGTTGCCTTACGTCGAAATCTAATAGTTTATTAAGGTTTTCGTTACTAAAATGCCCAAAGACGCCGATTTTGACTAGAATTTGAAAGATATTGACATGAATATATAACTGTTTGTATCAAAAAATGATAGTTTAAACTGATATTTGCAGTTTTGATGCGGTTTTAGATACGATATGAATCGAAGAAGCCGATTTTGTCTGGAATCTGTTTAAAATGACAAAGAAAAACCTATTATCAATTCAAGGAAGTGAATTTTTAAGTAGTTATCTGCAGTTTTAATGTAGATTTCAGTTCGCTAAGTTATGAAAATGCATGTTTTGGCTATAATCTTCCGTAAATCAAGGGCGAAAACCAATTATTTGTCCCAAAAGAAGGTGTTTTAAGTATATATCTGCATTTCTAAGGTAGATTTGGGTACAATAAGAGGCGAAAAAGCAGATTCTGACTAAGATTTTATCGAAATCGGCAACTATTTGACTCAGAAAGGTTGCCTTACGTCGAAATCTTATAGTTTATTAAGGTTTTCGTTACTAAAATGCCCAAAGACGCCGATTTTGACTAGAATTTGAAAGATATTGACATGAATATATAACTGTTTGTATCAAAAAATGATAGTTTAAACTGATATTTGCAGTTTTGATGCGGTTTTAGATACGATATGAATCGAAGAAGCCGATTTTGACTGGAATCTGTTTAAAATGACAAAGAAAAACCTATTATCAATTCAAGGAAGTGAATTTTTAAGTAGTTATCTGCAGTTTTAATGTAGATTTCAGTTCGCTAAGTTATGAAAATGCATGTTTTGGCTATAATCTTCCGTTAATCAAGGGCGAAAACCAATTATTTGTCCCAAAAGAAGGTGTTTTAAGTATATATCTGCATTTCTAAGGTAGATTTGGGTACAATAAGAGGCGAAAAAGCAGATTCTGACTAAGATTTTATCGAAATCGGCAACTATTTGACTCAGAATAGTTGCCTCACGTCGAAATCTAATAGTTTATTAAGGTTTTCGTTACTAAAATGCCCAAAGAGGCCGATTTTGACTAGAAATTGAAAGATATTGACATGAATATATAACTGTTTGTATCAATAAATGATAGTTTAAACTGATATTTGCAGTTTTGATGCGGTTTTAGGTACGATATGAGTCGAAGAAGCCGATTTTGACTGGAATCTGTTTAAAATGACGAAGAAAAACCTATTATCAATTCAAGGAAGTGAATTTTTAAGTAGTTATCTGCACTTTTAATGTAGATTTCAGTTCGCTAAGTTATGAAAATGCATGTTTTGGCTATAATCTTCCGTAAATCCAGGGCGAAAACCAATTATTTGTCCCAAAAGAAGGTGTTTTAAGTATATATCTGCATTTCTAAGGTAGATTTGGGTACAATAAGAGGCGAAAAAGCAGATTCTGACTAAGATTTTATCGAAATCGGCAACTATTTGATTCAGAAAGGTTGCCTTACTTCGAAATCTAATAGTTTATTAAGGTTTTCGTTACTAAAATGCCCAAAGACGCCGATTTTGACTAGAATTTGAAAGATATTGACATGAATATATAACTGTTTGTATCAAAAAATGATAGTTTAAACTGATATTTGCAGTTTTGATGCGGTTTTAGGTACGATATGAGTCGAAGAAGCCGATTTTGACTGGAATCTGTTTAAAATGACAAAGAAAAACCTATTATCAATTCAAGGAAGTGAATTTTTAAGTAGTTATCTGCAGTTTTAATGTAGATTTCAGTTCGCTAATTTATGAAAATGCATGTTTTGGCTATAATCTTCCGTAAATCAAGGGCGAAAACCAATTATTTGTCCCAAAAGAAGGTGTTTTAAGTATATATCTGCATTTCTAAGGTAGATTTGGGTACAATAAGAGGCGAAAAAGCAGATTCTGACTAAGATTTTATCGAAATCGGCAACTATTTGACTCAGAAAGGTTGCCTTACGTCGAAATCTAATAGTTTATTAAGGTTTTCGTTACTAAAATGCCCAAAGACGCCGATTTTGACTAGAATTTGAAAGATATTGACATGAATATATAACTGTTTGTATCAAAAAATGATAGTTTAAACTGATATTTGCAGTTTTGATGCGGGTTTAGGTACGATATGAATCGAAGAAGCCGATTTTGACTGGAATCTGTTTAAAATGACAAAGAAAAACCTATTATCAATTCAAGGAAGTGAATTTTTAAGTAGTTATCTGCAGTTTTAATGTAGATTTCAGTTCGCTAAGTTATGAAAATGCATGTTTTGGTTTTAATCTTCCGTAAATCAAGGGCGAAAACCAATTATTTGTCCTAAAAGAAGGTGTTTTAAGTATATATCTGCATTTCTAAGGTAGATTTGGGTACAATAAGAGGCGAAAAAGCAGATTCTGACTAAGATTTTATCGAAATCGGCAACTATTTGACTCAGAATGGTTGCCTTGCGTCGAAATCTAATAGTTTATTAAGGTTTTCGTTACTAAAATGCCCAAAGACGCACATTTTGACTAGAATTTGAAAGATATTGACATGAATATATAACTGTTTATATCAAAAAATGATAGTTTAAACTGATATTTGCAGTTTTGATGCGGTTTTAGGTACGATATGAGTCGAAGAAGCCGATTTTGACTGGAATCTGTTTAAAATGACAAAGAAAAACCTATTATCAATTCATGGAAGTGAATTTTTAAGTAGTTATCTGCACTTTTAATGTAGATTTCAGTTCGCTAAGTTATGAAAATGCATGTTTTGGCTATAATCTTCCGTAAATCAAGGGCGAAAACCAATTATTTGTCCCAAAAGAAGGTGTTTTAAGTATATATCTGCATTTCTAAGGTAGATTTGGGTACAATAAGAGGCGAAAAAGCAGATTCTGACTAAGATTTTATCGAAATCGGCAACTATTTGACTCAGAAAGGTTGCCTTACGCCGAAATCTAATAGTTTATTAAGGTTTTCGTTACTAAAATGCCCAAAGACGCCGATTTTGACTAGAATTTGAAAGATATTGACATGAATATATAACTGTTTGTATCAAAAAATGATAGTTTAAACTGATATTTGCAGTTTTGATGCGGTTTTAGATACGATATGAATCGAAGAAGCCGATTTTGACAGGAATCTGTTTAAAATGACAAAGAAAAACCTATTATCAATTTAAGGAAGTGAATTTTTAAGTAGTTATCTGCAGTTTTAATGTAGATTTCAGTTCGCTAAGTTATGAAAATGCATGTCTTGGCTATAATCTTCCGTAAATCAAGGGCGAAAACCAATTATTTGTCCCAAAAGAAGGTGTTTTAAGTATATATCTGCATTTCTAAGGTAGATTTGGGTACAATAAGAGGCGAAAAAGCAGATTCTGACTAGGTTTTTATCGAAATCGGCAACTATTTGGCTCAGAATGGTTGCCTTACGTCGAAATCTAATAGTTTATTAAGGTTTTCGTTACTAAAATGCCCAAAGACGCCGATTTTGACTAGAATTTGAAAGATATTGACATGAATATATAACTGTTTGTATCAAAAAATGATAGTTTAAACTGATATTTGAAGTTTTGATGCGGTTTTAGATACGATATGAATCGAAGAAGCCGATTTTGTCTGGAATCTGTTTAAAATGACAAAGAAAAACCTATTATCAATTCAAGGAAGTGAATTTTTAAGTAGTTATCTGCAGTTTTAATGTAGATTTCAGTTCGCTAAGTTATGAAAATGCATGTTTTGGCTATAATCTTCGTAAATCAAGGGCGAAAACCAATTATTTGTCCCAAAAGAAGGTGTTTTAAGTATATATCTGCATTTCTAAGGTAGATTTGGGTACAATAAGAGGCGAAAAAACAGATTCTGACTAAGATTTTATCGAAATCGGCAACTATTTGACTCAGAAAGGTTGCCTTACGTCGAAATCTAATAGTTTATTAAGGTTTTCGTTACTAAAATGCCCAAAGACGCCGATTTTGACTAGAATTTGAGAGATATTGACATGAATATATAACTGTTTGTATCAAAAAATGATAGTTTAAACTGATATTTGCAGTTTTGATGCGGTTTTAGATACGATATGAATCGAAGAAGCCGATTTTGTCTGGAATCTGTTTAAAATGACAAAGAAAAACCTATTATCAATTCAAGGAAGTGAATTTTTAAGTAGTTATCTGCAGTTTTAATGTAGATTTCAGTTCGCTAAGTTATGAAAATGCATGTTTTGGCTATAATCTTCCGTAAATCAAGGGCGAAAACCAATTATTTGTCCCAAAAGAAGGTGTTTTAAGTATATATCTGCATTTCTAAGGTAGATTTGGGTACAATAAGAGGCGAAAAAGCAGATTCTGACTAAGATTTTATCGAAATCGGCAACTATTTGACTCAGAAAGGTTGCCTTACGTCGAAATCTAATAGTTTATTAAGGTTTTCGTTACTAAAATGCCCAAAGACGCCGATTTTGACTACTAAACTACTAACTACTTAAAAATTCACTTCCTTAAATTGATAATAGGTTTTTCTTTGTCATTTTAAACAGATTCCAGTCAAAATCGGCTTCTTCGACTCATATCGTACCTAAAACCGCATCAAAACTGCAAATATCAGTTTAAACTATAATTTTTTGATACAAACAGTTATATATTCATGTCAATATCTTTCAAATTCTTGTCAAAATCGGCGTCTTTGGGCATTTTAGTAACGAAAACCTTAATAAACTATTAGATTTCGACGTAAGGCAACCATTCTGAGTCAAATAGTTGCCGATTTCGATAAAATCTTAGTCAGAATCTGCTTTTTCGCCTCTTATTGTACCCAAATCTACCTTAGAAATGCAGATATATACTTAAAACACCTTCTTTTTGGACAAATAATTGGTTTTCGCCATTGATTAACGGAAGATTATAGCCTAAACATGCATTTTCATAACTTAGCGAACTGAAATCTACATTAAAACTGCAGATAACTACTTAAAAATTCACTTCCTTAAATTGATAATAGGTTTTTCTTTGTCATTTTAAACGGATTCCAGTCAAAATCGGCTTCTTCGATTCATATCGTATCTAAAACCGCATCAAAACTGCAAATATCAGTTTAAACTATCATTTTTTGATACAAACAGTTATATATTCATGTCAATATCTTTCAAATTCTAGTCAAAATCGGCGTCTTTGGGCATTTTAGTAACGAAAACCTTAATAAACTATTAGATTTCGACGAAAGGCAACCTTTCTGAGTCAAATAGTTGCCGATTTCGATAAAATCTTAGTCAGAATCTGCTTTTTCGCCTCTTATTGTACCCAAATCTACCTTAGAAATGCAGATATATACTTAAAACACCTTCTTTTGGGACAAATAATTGGTTTTCGCCCTTGATTTACGGAAGATTATAGCCAAAAGATGCATTTCCATAACTTAGCGAACTGAAATCTACATTAAAACTGCAGATAACTACTTAAAAATTCACTTCCTTGAATTGATAATAGGTTTTTCTTTGTCATTTTAAACAGATTCCAGTCAAAATCGGCTTCTTCGATTCATATCGTACCTAAACCCGCATCAAAACTGCAAATATCAGTTTAAACTATCATTTTTTGATACAAACAGTTATATATTCATGTCAATATCTTTCAAATTCTAGTCAAAATCGGCGTCTTTGGGCATTTTAGTAACGAAAACCTTAATAAACTATTAGATTTCGACGTAAGGCAACCTTTCTGAGTCAAATAGTTGCCGATTTCGTTAAAATCTCAGTCAGAATCTGCTTTTTCGCCTCTTATTGTACCCAAATCTACCTTAGAAATGCAGATATATACTTAGAACACCTTCTTTTGGGACAAATAATTGGTTTTCGCCCTTGATTTATGGAAGATTATAGCCAAAACATGCATTTTCATAACTTAGCGAACTGAAATCTACATTAAAAGTGCAGATAACTACTTAAAAATTCACTTCCTTGAATTGATAATAGGTTTTTCTTTGTCATTTTAAACAGATTCCAGTCAAAATCGGCTTCTTCGACTCATATCGTACCTAAAACCGCATCAAAACTGCAAATATCAGTTTAAACTATCATTTTTTGATACAAACAGTTATATATTCATGTCAATATCTTTCAAATTCTAGTCAAAATCGGCGTCTTTGGGCATTTTAGTAACGAAAACCTTAATAAACTATTAGATTTCGACGTAATTCAACCATTCTGAGTCAAATAGTTGCCGATTTCGATAAAATCTTAGTCAGAATCTGCTTTTTCGCCTCTTATTGTACCCAAATCTACCTTAGAAATGCAGATATATACTTAAAACACCTTCTTTTGGGACAAATAATTGGTTTTCGCCCTTGATTTACGGAAGATTATAGCCAAAACATGCATTTTCATAACTTAGCGAACTGAAATCTACATTAAAACTGCAGATAACTACTTAAAAATTCACTTCCTTGAATTGATAATAGGTTTTTCTTTGTCATTTTAAACAGATTAAAGTCAAAATCGGCTTCTTCGACTCATATCCTACCTAAAACCGCATCAAAACTGCAAATATCAGTTTAAACTATCATTTTTTGATACAAACAGTTATATATTCATGTCAATATCTTTCAAATTCTAGTCAAAATCGGCGTCTTTGGGCATTTTAGTAACGAAAACCTTAATAAACTATAAGATTTCGACGTAAGGCAACCTTTCTGAGTCAAATAGTTGCCGATTTCGATAAAATCTTAGTCAGAATCTGCTTTTTCGCCTCTTATTGTACCCAAATCTACCTTGGAAATGCAGATATATACTCAGAACACCTTCTTTTGGGACAAATAATTGGTTTTCGCCCTTGATTTACGGAAGATTATAGCCAAAACATGCATTTTCATAACTTAGCGAACTTATTTGTCCCAAAAGAAGGTGTTTTAAGTATATATCTACATTTCTAAGGTAGATTTGGGTACAATAAGAGGCGAAAAAGCAGATTCTGACTAAGATTTTATCGAAATCGGCAACTATTTGACTCAGAATGGTTGCCTTACGTCGAAATCTAATAGTTTATTAAGGTTTTCGTTACTAAAATGCCCAAAGACGCCGATTTTGACTAGAATTTGAAAGATATTGACATGAATATATAACTGTTTGTATCAAAAAATGATAGTTTAAACTGATATTTGCAGTTTTGATGCGGTTTTAGGTACGATATGAGTCGAAGAAGCCGATTTTGACTGGAATCTGTTTAAAATGACAATTCAAGGAAGTGAATTTTTAAGTAGTTATCTGCAGTTTTAATGTAGATTTCAGTTCGCTAAGTTATGAAAATGCATGTTTTTGCTAAAATCTTCCGTAAATCAATTGCGAAAACCAATTATTTGTCCCAAAAGAAGGTGTTTTAAGTATGTTTATGTATGTTTTGGCTATAATCTTCCGTAAATCAAGGGCGAAAACCAATTATTTGTCCCAAAAGAAGGTGTTTTAAGTATATATCTGCATTTCTAAGGTAGATTTGGGTACAATAAGAGGCGAAAAAGCAGATTCTGACTAAGATTTTATCGAAATCGGCAACTATTTGACTCAGAAAGGTTGCCTTACGTCGAAATCTAATAGTTTATTAAGGTTTTCGTTACTAAAATGCCCAAAGACGCCGATTTTGACTAGAATTTGAAAGATATTGACATGAATATATAACTGTTTGTATCAAAAAATGATAGTTTAAACTGATATTTGCAGTTTTGATGCGGTTTTAGGTACGATATGAGTCGAAGAAGCCGATTTTGACTGGAATCTGTTTAAAATGACAAAGAAAAACCTATTATCAATTCAAGGAAGTGAATTTTTAAGTAGTTATCTGCAGTTTTAATGTAGATTTCAGTTCGCTAAGTTATGAAAATGCATGTTTTGGTTATAATCTTAAGTAAATCAAGGGCGAAAAACAATTATTTGTCCTAAAAGAAGGTGTTTTAAGTATATATCTGCATTTCTAAGGTAGATTTAGGTACAATAAGAGGCGAAAAAGCAGATTCTGACTAAGATTTTATCGAAATCGGCAACTATTTGACTCAGAATGGTTGCCTTGCGTCGAAATCTAATAGTTTATTAAGGTTTTCGTTACTAAAATGCCCAAAGACGCCGATTTTGACTAGAATTTGAAAGATATTGACATGAATATATAACTGTTTGTATCAAAAAATGATAGTTTAAACTGATATTTGCAGTTTTGATGCGGGTTTAGGTACGATATGAATCGAAGAAGCCGATTTTGACTGGAATCTGTTTAAAATGACAAAGAAAAACCTATTATCAATTCAAGGAAGTGAATTTTTAAGTAGTTATCTGCAGTTTTAATGTAGATTTCAGTTCGCTAAGTTATGAAAATGCATGTTTTGGTTATAATCTTAAGTAAATCAAGGGCGAAAACCAATTATTTGTCCTAAAAGAAGGTGTTTTAAGTATATATCTGCATTTCTAAGGTAGATTTGGGTACAATAAGAGGCGAAAAAGCAGATTCTGACTAAGATTTTATCGAAATCGGCAACTATTTGACTCAGAATGGTTGCCTTGCGTCGAAATCTAATAGTTTATTAAGGTTTTCGTTACTAAAATGCCCAAAGACGCACATTTTGACTAGAATTTGAAAGATATTGACATGAATATATAACTGTTTGTATCAAAAAATGATAGTTTAAACTGATATTTGCAGTTTTGATGCGGTTTTAGGTACGATATGAGTCGAAGAAGCCGATTTTGACTGGAATCTGTTTAAAATGAAAAAGAAAAACCTATTATCAATTCATGGAAGTGAATTTTTAAGTAGTTATCTGCACTTTTAATGTAGATTTCAGTTCGCTAAGTTATGAAAATGCATGTTTTGGCTATAATCTTCCGTAAATCAAGGGCGAAAACCAATTATTTGTCCCAAAAGAAGGTGTTTTAAGTATATATCTGCATTTCTAAGGTAGATTTGGGTACAATAAGAGGCGAAAAAGCAGATTCTGACTAAGATTTTATCGAAATCGGCAACTATTTGACTCAGAAAGGTTGCCTTACGCCGAAATCTAATAGTTTATTAAGGTTTTCGTTACTAAAATGCCCAAAGACGCCGATTTTGACTAGAATTTGAAAGATATTGACATGAATATATAACTGTTTGTATCAAAAAATGATAGTTTAAACTGATATTTGCAGTTTTGATGCGGTTTTAGGTACGATATGAGTCGAAGAAGCCGATTTTGACTGGAATCTGTTTAAAATGACAAAGAACAACCTATTATCAATTCAAGGAAGTGAATTTTTAAGTAGTTATCTGCAGTTTTAATGTAGATTTCAGTTCGCTAAGTTAAGAAAATGCATGTTTTGGCTATAATCTTCCGTAAATCAAGGGCGAAAACCAATTATTTGTCCCAAAAGAAGGTGTTTTAAGTATATATCTGCATTTCTAAGGTAGATTTGGGTACAATAAGAGGCGAAAAACAGATTCTGACTAGGATTTTTTTGAAATCTGTTTAAAATGACAAAGAAAAACCTATTATCAATTCAAGGAAGTGAATTTTTAAGTAGTTATCTGCACTTTTAATGTAGATTTCAGTTCGCTAAGTTATGAAAATGCATGTTACTGTACCCAAATCTACCTTAGAAATGCAGATATATACTTAAAACACCTTCTTTTGGGACAAATCTTCCGTAAATCAAGGGTGAAAACCAATTATTTGTCCCAAAAGAAGGTGTTTTAAGTATATATCTGCATTTCTAAGGTAGATTTGGGTACAATAAGAGGCGAAAAAGCAGATTCTGACTGAGATTTTATCAAAATCGGCAACTATTTGACTCAGAAAGGTTGCCTTACGTCGATATCTAATAGTTTATTAAGGTTTTCGTTACTAAAATGCCCAAAGACGCCGATTTTGACTAGAATTTGAAAGATATTGACATGAATATATAACTGTTTGTATCAAAAAATGATAGTTTAAACTGATATTTGCAGTTTTGATGCGGTTTTAGATACGATATGAATCGAAGAAGCCGATTTTGACTGGAATCTGTTTAAAATGACAAAGAAAAACCTATTATCAATTCAAGGAAGTGAATTTTTAAGTAGTTATCTGCAGTTTTAATGTAGATTTCAGTTCGCTAAGTTATGGAAATGCATCTTTTGGCTATAATCTTCCGTAAATCAAGGGCGAAAACCAATTATTTGTCCCAAAAGAAGGTGTTTTAAGTATATATCTGCATTTCTAAGGTAGATTTGGGTACAATAAGAGGCGAAAAAGCAGATTCTGACTAAGATTTTATCGAAATCGGCAACTATTTGACTCAGAATGGTTGCCTTACGTCGAAATCTAATAGTTTATTAAGGTTTTCGTTACTAAAATGCCCAAAGACGCCGATTTTGACTAGAATTTGAATGATATTGACATGAATATATAACTGTTTGCATCAAAAAATGATAGTTTAAACTGATATTTGCAGTTTTGATGCGGTTTTAGATACGATATGAATCGAAGAAGCCGATTTTGACTGGAATCTGTTTAAAATGACAAAGAAAAACCTATTATCAATTCAAGGAAGTGAATTTTTAAGTAGTTATCTGCAGTTTTAATGTAGATTTCAGTTCGCTAAGTTATGAAAATGCATGTTTTGGCTATAATCTTCCGTAAATCAAGCGCGAAAACCAATTATTTGTCCCAAAAGAAGGTGTTTTAAGTATATATCTGCATTTCTAAGGTAGATTTGGGTACAATAAGAGGCGAAAAAGCAGATTCTGACTAAGATTTTATCGAAATCGGCAACTATTTGACTCAGAAAGGTTGCCTTACGTCGAAATCTAATAGTTTATTATGGTTTTCGTTACCAAAATGCCCAAAGACGCCGATTTTGACTAGAATTTGAAAGATATTGACATGAATATATAACTGTTTGTATCAAAAAATGATAGTTTAAACTGATATTTGCAGTTTTGATGCGGTTTTAGGTACGATATGAGTCGAAGAAGCCAATTTTGACTGGAATCTGTTTAAAATGACAAAGAAAACCTATTATCAATTCAAGGAAGTGAATTTTTAAGTAGTTATCTGCAGTTTTAATGTAGATTTCAGTTCGCTAAGTTATGAAAATGCATGTTTTGGCTATAATCTTCCGTAAATCAAGGGCGAAAACCAATTATTTGTCCCAAAAGAAGGTGTTTTAAGTATATATCTGCATTTCTAAGGTAGATTTGGGTACAATAAGAGGCGAAAAAGCAGATTCTGACTAAGATTTTATCGAAATCGGCAACTATTTGACTCAGAAAGGTTGTCTTACGTCGAAATCTAATAGTTTATTAAGGTTTTCGTTACTAAAATGCCCAAAGACGCCGATTTTGACTAGAATTTGAAAGATATTGACATGAATATATAACTGTTTGTATCAAAAAATGATAGTTTAAACTGATATTTGCAGTTTTGATGCGGTTTTAGGTACGATATGAGTCGAAGAAGCCGATTTTGACTGGAATCTGTTTAAAATGACAAAGAACAACCTTTTATCAATTCAAGGAAGTGAATTTTTAAGTAGTTATCTGCAGTTTTAATGTAGATTTCAGTTCGCTAAGTTATGAAAATGCATGTTTTGGCTATAATCTTCCGTAAATCAAGGGCGAAAACCAATTATTTGTCCCAAAAGAAGGTGTTCTCAGTATATATCTGCATTTCTAAGGTAGATTTGGGTACAATAAGAGGCGAAAAAGCAGATTTTGACTAAGATTTTATCGAAATCGGCAACTATTTGACTCAGAATGGTTGCCTTACGTCGAAATCTAATAGTTTTTTAAGGTTTTCGTTACTAAAATGCCCAAAGACGCCGATTTTGACTAGAATTTGAAAGATATTGACATGAATATATAACTGTTTGTATCAAAAAATGATAGTTTAAACTGATATTTGCAGTTTTGATGCGGTTTTAGGTACGATATGAGTCGAAGAAGCCAATTTTGACTGGAATCTGTTTAAAATGACAAAGAAAACCTATTATCAATTCAAGGAAGTGAATTTTTAAGTAGTTATCTGCAGTTTTAATGTAGATTTCAGTTCGCTAAGTTATGAAAATGCATGTTTTGGCTATAATCTTCCGTAAATCAAGGGCGAAAACCAATTATTTGTCCCAAAAGAAGGTGTTTTAAGTATATATCTGCATTTCTAAGGTAGATTTGGGTACAATAAGAGGCGAAAAAGCAGATTCTGACTAAGATTTTATCGAAATCGGCAACTATTTGACTCAGAAAGGTTGTCTTACGTCGAAATCTAATAGTTTATTAAGGTTTTCGTTACTAAAATGCCCAAAGACGCCGATTTTGACTAGAATTTGAAAGATATTGACATGAATATATAACTGTTTGTATCAAAAAATGATAGTTTAAACTGATATTTGCAGTTTTGATGCGGTTTTAGATACGATATGAATCGAAGAAGCCGATTTTGACTGGAATCTGTTTAAAATGACAAATAAAAACCTATTATCAATTCAAGGAAGTGAATTTTTAAGTAGTTATCTGCAGTTTTAATGTAGATTTCAGTTCGCTAAGTTATGAAAATGCATGTTTTGGCTATAATCTTCCGTAAATCAAGGGCGAAACCAATTATTTGTCCCAAAAGAAGGTGTTTTAAGTATATATCTGCATTTCTAAGGTAGATTTGGGTACAATAAGAGGCGAAAAAGCAGATTCTGACTAAGATTTTATCGAAATCGGCAACTATTTGACTCAGAATGGTTGCCTTACGTCGAAATCTAATAGTTTATTAAGGTTTTCGTTACTAAAATGCCCAAAGACGCCGATTTCGACTAGAATTTGAATGATATTGACATGAATATATAACTGTTTGTATCAAAAAATGATAGTTTAAACTGATATTTGCAGTTTTGATGCGGTTTTAGATATGATATGAATCGAAGAAGCCGATTTTGACTGGAATCTGTTTAAAATGACAAAGAAAAACCTATTATCAATTCAAGGAAGTGAATTTTTAAGTAGTTATCTGCAGTTTTAATGTAGATTTCAGTTCGCTAAGTTATGAAAATGCATGTTTTGGCTATAATCTTCCGTAAATCAAGGTCGAAAAATTCACTTCCTTGAATTGATAATAGGTTTTTCTTTGTCATTTTAAACAGATTCCAGTCAAAATCGGCTTCTTCGACTCATATCGTACCTAAAACCGCATCAAAACTGCAAATATCAGTTTAAACTATCATTTTTTGATACAAACAGTTATATATTCATGTCAATATCTTTCAAATTCTAGTCAAAATCGGCGTCTTTGGGCATTCTAGTAACGAAAACCTTAATAAACTATTAGATTTCGACGGAAGGCAACCATTCTGAGTCAAATAGTTGCCGATTTCGATAAAATCTTAGTCAGAATCTGCTTTTTCGCCTCTTATTGTACCCAAATCTACCTTAGAAATGCAGATATATACTTAGAACACCTTCTTTTGGGACAAATAAATGGTTTTCGCCCTTGATTTACGGAAGATTATAGCCAAAACATGCATTTACATAACTTAGCGAACTGAAATCTACATTAAAACTGCAGATAACTACTTAAAAATTCACTTCCTTGAATTGATAATAGGTTTTTCTTTGTCATTTTAAACAGATTCCAGTCAAAATCGGCTTCTTCGACTCATATCGTACCTAAAACCGCATCAAAACTGCAAATATCAGTTTAAACTATCATTTTTTGATACAAACAGTTATATATTCATGTCAATATCTTTCAAATTCTAGTCAAAATCGGCGTCTTTGGGCATTTTAGTAAAGAAAACCTTAATAAACTATTAGATTTCGGCGTAAGGCAACCTTTCTGAGTCAAATAGTTGCCGATTTCGATAAAATCTTAGTCAGAATCTGCTTTTTCGCCTCTTATTGTACCCAAATCTACCTTAGAAATGCAGATATATACTTAAAACACCTTCTTTTGGGACAAATAATTGGTTTTCGCCCTTGATTTACGGAAGATTATAGCCAAAACATGCATTTTCATAACTTAGCGAACTGAAATCTACATTAAAACTGCAGATAACTACTTAAGAATTCACTTCCATGAATTGATAATAGGTTTTTCTTTGTCATTTTAAACAGATTCCAGTCAAAATCGGCTTCTTCGACTCATATCGTACCTAAAACCGCATCAAAACTGCAAATATCAGTTTAAACTATCATTTTTTGATACAAACAGTTATATATTCATGTCAATATCTTTCAAATTCTACTCAAAATGTGCGTCTTTGGGCATTTGAGTAACGAAAACCTTAATAAACTATTAGATTTCGACGTAAGGCAACCATTCTGAGTCAAATAGTTGCCGATTTCGATAAAATCTTAGTCAGAATCTGCTTTTTCGCCTCTTATTGTACCCAAATCTACCTTAGAAATGCAGATATATACTTAAAACACCTTCTTTTGGGACAAATAATTGGTTTTCGCCCTTGATTTACGGAAGATTATAGCCAAAACATGCATTTTCATAACTTAGCGAACTGAAATCTACATTAAAACTGCAGATAACTACTTAAAAATTCACTTCCTTGAATTGATAATAGGTTTTTCTTTGTCATTTTAAACAGATTCCAGTCAAAATCGGCTTCTTCGATTCATATCGTACCTAAACCCGCATCAAAACTGCAAATATCAGTTTAAACTATCATTTTTTGATACAAATAGTTATATATTCATGTCAATATCTTTCAAATTCTAGTCAAAATCGGCGTCTTTGGGCATTTTAGTAACGAAAACCTTAATAAACTATTAGATTTCGACGTAAGGCAACCTTTCTGAGTCAAATAGTTGCCGATTTCGATAAAATCTTAGTCAGAATCTGCTTTTTCGCCTCTTATTGTACCCAAATCTACCTTAGAAATGCAGATATATACTTAAAACACCTTCTTTTGGGACAAATAATTGGTTTTCGCCCTTGATTAACGGAAGATTATAGCCAAAACATGCATTTTCATAACTTAGCGAACTGAAATCTACATTAAAACTGCCGATAACTACTTAAAAATTCACTTCCTTGAATTGATAATAGGTTTTTCTTTGTCATTTAAAACAGATTCCAGTCAAAATCGGCTTCTTCGATTCATATCGTATCTAAAACCGCATCAAAACTGCAAATATCAGTTTAAACTATCATTTTTTGATACAAACAGTTATATATTCATGTCAATATCTTTCAAATTCTAGTCAAAATCGTCGTCTTTGGGCATTTTAGTAACGAAAACCTTAATAAACTATAAGATTTCGACGTAAGGCAACCTTTCTGAGTCAAATAGTTGCCGATTTCGATAAAATCTTAGTCAGAATCTGCTTTTTCGCCTCTTATTGTACCCAAATCTACCTTAGAAATGCAGATATATACTTAAAACACCTTTTTTTGGGACAAATAATTGGTTTTCGCCCTTGATTTACGGAAGATTATAGCCAAAACATGCATTTTCATAACTTAGCGAACTGAAATCTACATTAAAAGTGCAGATAACTACTTAAAAATTCACTTCTTTGAATTGATAATAGGTTTTTCTTTGTCATTTTAAACAGATTCCAGTCAAAATCGGCTTCTTCGACTCATATCGTACCTAAAACCGCATCAAAACTGCAAATATCAGTTTAAACTATCATTTTTTGATACAAACAGTTATATATTCATGTCAATATCATTCAAATTCTAGTCAAAATCGGCGTCTTTGGGCATTTTAGTAACGAAAACCTTAATAAACTATTAGATTTCGACGTAAGGCAACCATTCTGAGTCAAATAGTTGCCGATTTCGATAAAATCTTAGTCAGAATCTGCTTTTTCGCCTCTTATTGTACCCAAATCTACCTTAGAAATGCAGATATTTACTTAAAACACCTTCTTTTGGGACAAATAATTGGTTTTCGCCCTTGATTTACGGAAGATTATAGCCAAAAGATGCATTTCCATAACTTAGCGAACTGAAATCTACATTAAAACTGCAGATAACTACTTAAAAAATTCACTTCTTTGAATTGATAATAGGTTTTTCTTTGTCATTTTAAACAGATTCCAGTCAAAATCGGCTTCTTCGATTCATATCGTATCTAAAACCGCATCAAAACTGCAAATATCAGTTTAAACTATCATTTTTTGATACAAACAGTTATATATTCATGTCAATATCTTTCAAATTCTAGTCAAAATCGGCGTCTTTGGGCATTTTAGTAACGAAAACCTTAATAAACTATAAGATTTCGACGTAAGGCAACCTTTCTGAGTCAAATAGTTGCCGATTTCGATAAAATCTTAGTCAGAATCTGCTTTTTCGCCTCTTATTGTACCCAAATCTACCTTAGAAATGCAGATATATACTTAAAACACCTTTTTTTGGGACAAATAATTGGTTTTCGCCCTTGATTTACGGAAGATTATAGCCAAAACATGCATTTTCATAACTTAGCGAACTGAAATCTACATTAAAAGTGCAGATAACTACTTAAAAATTCACTTCCTTGAATTGATAATAGGTTTTTCTTTGTCATTTTAAACAGATTCCAGTCAAAATCGGCTTCTTCGACTCATATCGTACCTAAAACCGCATCAAAACTGCAAATATCAGTTTAAACTATCATTTTTTGATACAAACAGTTATATATTCATGTCAATATCATTCAAATTCTAGTCAAAATCGGCGTCTTTGGGCATTTTAGTAACGAAAACCTTAATAAACTATTAGATTTCGACGAAAGGCAACCATTCTGAGTCAAATAGTTGCCGATTTCGATAAAATCTTAGTCAGAATCTGCTTTTTCGCCTCTTATTGTACCCAAATCTACCTTAGAAATGCAGATATATACTTAAAACACCTTCTTTTGTTACAAATAATTGGTTTTCGCCTTTGATTTACGGAAGATTATAGCCAAAAGATGCATTTCCATAACCTAGCGAACTGAAATCTACATTAAAACTGCAGATAACTACTTAAAAATTCACTTCCTTGAATTGATAATAGGTTTTTCTTTGTCATTTTAAACAGATTCCAGTCAAAATCGGCTTCTTCGACTCATATCGTACCTAAAACCGCATCAAAACTGCAAATATCAGTTTAAACTATCATTTTTTGATACAAACAGTTATATATTCATGTCAATATCTTTCAAATTCTAGTCAAAATCGGCGTCTTTGGGCATTTTAGTAACGAAAACCTTAATAAACTATTAGATTTCGACGTAAAGCAACCATTCTGAGTCAAATAGTTTCCGATTTCGATAAAATCTTAGTCAGAATCTGCTTTTTCGCCTCTTATTGTACCCAAATCTACCTTAGAAATGCAGATATATACTCAGAACACCTTCTTTTGGGACAAATAATTGGTTTTCGCCCTTGATTTACGGAAGATTATAGCCAAAACATGCATTTTCATAACTTAGCGAACTTATTTGTCCCAAAAGAAGGTGTTTTAAGTATATATCTACATTTCTAAGGTAGATTTGGGTACAATAAGAGGCGAAAAAGCAGATTCTGACTAAGATTTTATCGAAATCGGCAACTATTTGACTCAGAATGGTTGCCTTACGTCGAAATCTAATAGTTTATTAAGGTTTTCGTTACTAAAATGCCCAAAGACGCCGATTTTGACTAGAATTTGAAAGATATTGACATGAATATATAACTGTTTGTATCAAAAAATGATAGTTTAAACTGATATTTGCAGTTTTGATGCGGTTTTAGGTACGATATGAGTCGAAGAAGCCGATTTTGACTGGAATCTGTTTAAAATGACAAAGAACAACCTATTATCAATTCAAGGAAGTGAATTTTTAAGTAGTTATCTGCAGTTTTAATGTAGATTTCAGTTCGCTAAGTTAAGAAAATGCATGTTTTGGCTATAATCTTCCGTAAATCAAGGGCGAAAACCAATTATTTGTCCCAAAAGAAGGTGTTTTAAGTATATATCTGCATTTCTAAGGTAGATTTGGGTACAATAAGAGGCGAAAAACAGATTCTGACTAGGATTTTTTTGAAATCTGTTTAAAATGACAAAGAAAAACCTATTATCAATTCAAGGAAGTGAATTTTTAAGTAGTTATCTGCACTTTTAATGTAGATTTCAGTTCGCTAAGTTATGAAAATGCATGTTACTGTACCCAAATCTACCTTAGAAATGCAGATATATACTTAAAACACCTTCTTTTGGGACAAATCTTCCGTAAATCAAGGGTGAAAACCAATTATTTGTCCCAAAAGAAGGTGTTTTAAGTATATATCTGCATTTCTAAGGTAGATTTGGGTACAATAAGAGGCGAAAAAGCAGATTCTGACTAAGATTTTATCGAAATCGGCAACTATTTGACTCAGAATGGTTGCCTTACGTCGAAATCTAATAGTTTATTAAGGTTTTCGTTACTAAAATGCCCAAAGACGCCGATTTTGACTAGAATTTGAATGATATTGACATGAATATATAACTGTTTGTATCAAAAAATGATAGTTTAAACTGATATTTGCAGTTTTGATGCGGTTTTAGGTACGATATGAGTCGAAGAAGCCGATTTTGACTGGAATCTGTTTAAAATGACAAAGAAAAACCTATTATCAATTCAAGGAAGTGAATTTTTAAGTAGTTATCTGCACTTTTAATGTAGATTTCAGTTCGCTAAGTTATGAAAATGCATGTTTTGGCTATAACCTTCCGTAAATCAAGGGCGAAAACCAATTATTTGTCCCAAAAAAAGGTGTTTTAAGTATATATCTGCATTTCTAAGGTAGATTTGGGTACAATAAGAGGCGAAAAAGCTGATTCTGACTAAGATTTTATCGAAATCGGCAACTATTTGATTCAGAAAGGTTGCCTTACTTCGAAATCTAATAGTTTATTAAGGTTTTCGTTACTAAAATGCCCAAAGACGCCGATTTTGACTAGAATGTGAAAGATATTGACATGAATATATAACTGTTTGTATCAAAAAATGATAGTTTAAACTGATATTTGCAGTTTTGATGCGGTTTTAGGTACGATATGAGTCGAAGAAGCCGATTTTGACTGGAATCTGTTTAAAATGACAAAGAAAAACCTATTATCAATTCAAGGAAGTGAATTTTTAAATAGTTATCTGCAGTTTTAATGTAGATTTCAGTTCGCTAATTTATGAAAATGCATGTTTTGGCTATAATCTTCCGTAAATCAAGGGCGAAAACCAATTATTTGTCCCAAAAGAAGGTGTTTTAAGTATATATCTGCATTTCTAAGGTAGATTTGGGTACAATAAGAGGCGAAAAAGCAGATTCTGACTAAGATTTTATCGAAATCGGCAACTATTTGACTCAGAAAGGTTGCCTTACGTCGAAATCTAATAGTTTATTAAGGTTTTCGTTACTAAAATGCCCAAAGACGCCGATTTTGACTAGAATTTGAAAGATATTGACATGAATATATAACTGTTTGTATCAAAAAATGATAGTTTAAACTGATATTTGCAGTTTTGATGCGGGTTTAGGTACGATATGAATCGAAGAAGCCGATTTTGACTGGAATCTGTTTAAAATGACAAAGAAAAACCTATTATCAATTCAAGGAAGTGAATTTTTAAGTAGTTATCTGCAGTTTTAATGTAGATTTCAGTTCGCTAAGTTATGAAAATGCATGTTTTGGTTATAATCTTCCGTAAATCAAGGGCGAAAACCAATTATTTGTCCTAAAAGAAGGTGTTTTAAGTATATATCTGCATTTCTAAGGTAGATTTGGGTACAATAAGAGGCGAAAAAGCAGATTCTGACTAAGATTTTATCGAAATCGGCAACTATTTGACTCAGAATGGTTGCCTTGCGTCGAAATCTAATAGTTTATTAAGGTTTTCGTTACTAAAATGCCCAAAGACGCACATTTTGACTAGAATTTGAAAGATATTGACATGAATATATAACTGTTTGTATCAAAAAATGATAGTTTAAACTGATATTTGCAGTTTTGATGCGGTTTTAGGTACGATATGAGTCGAAGAAGCCGATTTTGACTGGAATCTGTTTAAAATGACAAAGAAAAACCTATTATCAATTCATGGAAGTGAATTTTTAAGTAGTTATCTGCACTTTTAATGTAGATTTCAGTTCGCTAAGTTATGAAAATGCATGTTTTGGCTATAATCTTCCGTAAATCAAGGGCGAAAACCAATTATTTGTCCCAAAAGAAGGTGTTTTAAGTATATATCTGCATTTCTAAGGTAGATTTGGGTACAATAAGAGGCGAAAAAGCAGATTCTGACTAAGATTTTATCGAAATCGGCAACTATTTGACTCAGAAAGGTTGCCTTACGCCGAAATCTAATAGTTTATTAAGGTTTTCGTTACTAAAATGCCCAAAGACGCCGATTTGGACTAGAATTTGAAAGATATTGACATGAATATATAACTGTTTGTATCAAAAAATGATAGTTTAAACTGATATTTGCAGTTTTGATGCGGTTTTAGATACGATATGAATCGAAGAAGCCGATTTTGACTGGAATCTGTTTAAAATGACAAAGAAAAACCTATTATCAATTTAAGGAAGTGAATTTTTAAGTAGTTATCTGCAGTTTTAATGTAGATTTCAGTTCGCTAAGTTATGAAAATGCATGTTTTGGCTATAATCTTCCGTAAATCAAGGGCGAAAACCAATTATTTGTCCCAAAAGAAGGTGTTTTAAGTATATATCTGCATTTCTAAGGTAGATTTGGGTACAATAAGAGGCGAAAAAGCAGATTCTGACTAGGTTTTTATCGAAATCGGCAACTATTTGGCTCAGAATGGTTGCCTTACGTCGAAATCTAATAGTTTATTAAGGTTTTCGTTACTAAAATGCCCAAAGACGCCGATTTTGACTAGAATTTGAAAGATATTGACATGAATATATAACTGTTTGTATCAAAAAATGATAGTTTAAACTGATATTTGCAGTTTTGATGCGGTTTTAGATACGATATGAATCGAAGAAGCCGATTTTGTCTGGAATCTGTTTAAAATGACAAAGAAAAACCTATTATCAATTCAAGGAAGTGAATTTTTAAGTAGTTATCTGCAGTTTTAATGTAGATTTCAGTTCGCTAAGTTATGAAAATGCATGTTTTGGCTATAATCTTCCGTAAATCAAGGGCGAAAACCAATTATTTGTCCCAAAAGAAGGTGTTTTAAGTATATATCTGCATTTCTAAGATAGATTTGGGTACAATAAGAGGCGAAAAAACAGATTCTGACTAAGATTTTATCGAAATCGGCAACTATTTGACTCAGAAAGGTTGCCTTACGTCGAAATCTAATAGTTTATTAAGGTTTTCGTTACTAAAATGCCCAAAGACGCCGATTTTGACTAGAATTTGAGAGATATTGACATGAATATATAACTGTTTGTATCAAAAAATGATAGTTTAAACTGATATTTGCAGTTTTGATGCGGTTTTAGATACGATATGAATCGAAGAAGCCGATTTTGTCTGGAATCTGTTTAAAATGACAAAGAAAAACCTATTATCAATTCAAGGAAGTGAATTTTTAAGTAGTTATCTGCAGTTTTAATGTAGATTTCAGTTCGCTAAGTTATGAAAATGCATGTTTTGGCTATAATCTTCCGTAAATCAAAGGCGAAAACCAATTATTTGTCCCAAAAGAAGGTGTTTTAAGTATATATCTGCATTTCTAAGGTAGATTTGGGTACAATAAGAGGCGAAAAAACAGATTCTGACTAAGATTTTATCGAAATCGGCAACTATTTGACTCAGAAAGGTTGCCTTACGTCGAAATCTAATAGTTTATTAAGGTTTTCGTTACTAAAATGCCCAAAGACGCCGATTTTGACTAGAATTTGAGAGATATTGACATGAATATATAACTGTTTGTATCAAAAAATGATAGTTTAAACTGATATTTGCAGTTTTGATGCGGTTTTAGATACGATATGAATCGAAGAAGCCGATTTTGACTGGAACCTGTATAAAATGAAAAAGAAAAACCTATTATCAATTCAAGGAAGTGAATTTTTAAGTAGTTATCTGCAGTTTTAATGTAGATTTCAGTTCGCTAAGTTATGAAAATGCAAGTTTTGGCTATAATCTTCCGTAAATCAAGGGCGAAAACCAATTATTTGTCCCAAAAGAAGGTGTTTTAAGTATATATCTGCATTTCTAAGGTAGATTTGGGTACAATAAGAGGCGAAAAAGCAGATTCTGACTAAGATTTTATCGAAATCGGCAACTATTTGACTCAGAATGGTTGCCTTACGTCGAAATCTAATAGTTTATTAAGGTTTTCGTTACTAAAATGCCCAAAGACGCCGATTTTGACTAGAATTTGAAAGATATTGACATGAATATATAACTGTTTGTATCAAAAAATGATAGTTTAAACTGATATTTGCAGTTTTGATGCGGTTTTAGATACGATATGAATCGAAGAAGCCGATTTTGACTGGAATCTGTTTAAAATGACAAAGAAAAACCTATTATCAATTCAAGGAAGTGAATTTTTAAGTAGTTATCTGCAGTTTTAATGTAGATTTCAGTTCGCTAAGTTATGAAAATGCATGTTTTGTCTATAATCTTCCGTAAATCAAGGGCGAAAACCAATTATTTGTCCCAAAAGAAGGTGTTTTAAGTATATATCTGCATTTCTAAGGTAGATTTGGGTACAATAAGAGGCGAAAAAGCAGATTCTGACTAAGATTTTATCGAAATCGGCAACTATTTGACTCAGAATGGTTGCCTTACGTCGAAATCTAATAGTTTATTAAGGTTTTCGTTACTAAAATGCCCAAAGACGCCGATTTTGACTAGAATTTGAAAGATATTGACATGAATATATAACTGTTTGTATCAAAAAATGATAGTGTAAACTGATATTTGCAGTTTTGATGCGGTTTTAGGGACGATATGAGTCGAAGAAGCCGATTTTGACTGGAATCTGTTTAAAATGACAAAGAAAAACCTATTATCAATTCAAGGAAGTGAATTTTTAAGTAGTTATCTGCACTTTTAATGTAGATTTCAGTTCGCTAAGTTATGAAAATGCATGTTTTGGCTATAATCTTCCGTAAATCAAGGGCGAAAACCAATTATTTGTCCCAAAAGAAGGTGTTTTAAGTATATATCTGCATTTCTAAGGTAGATTTGGGTACAATAAGAGGCGAAAAAGCAGATTCTGACTAAGATTTTATCGAAATCGGCAACTATTTGACTCAGAAAGGTTGCCTTACGTCGAAATCTAATAGTTTATTAAGGTTTTCGTTACCAAAATGCCCAAAGACGCCGATTTTGACTAGAATTTGAAAGATATTGACATGAATATATAACTGTTTGTATCAAAAAATGATAGTTTAAACTGATATTTGCAGTTTTGATGCGGTTTTAGATACGATATGAGTCGAAGAAGCCGATTTTGACTGGAATCTGTTTAAAATGACAAAGAAAAACCTACGTCTGCAGATAACTACTTAAAAATTCACTTCCTTAAATTGATAATAGGTTTTTCTTTGTCATTTTAAACAGATTCCAGTCAAAATCGGCTTCTTCGACTCATATCGTACCTAAAACCGCATCAAAACTGCAAATATCAGTTTAAACTATCATTTTTTGATACAAACAGTTATATATTCATGTCAATATCTTTCAAATTCTTGTCAAAATCGGCGTCTTTGGGCATTTTAGTAACGAAAACCATAATAAACTATTAGATTTCGACGTAAGGCCACCATTCTGAGTCAAATAGTTGCCGATTTCGATAAAATCTTAGTCAGAATCTGCTTTTTCGCCTCTTATTGTACCCAAATCTACCTTAGAAATGCAGATATATACTTAAAACACCTTCTTTTGGGACAAATAATTGGTTTTCGCCCTTGATTTACGGAAGATTATAGCCAAAACATGCATTTTCATAACTTAGCGAACTGAAATCTACATTAAAACTGCAGATAACTACTTAAAAATTCACTTCCTTGAATTGATAATAGGTTTTTCTTTGTCATTTTAAACAGATTAAAGTCAAAATCGGCTTCTTCGACTCATATCGTACTTAAAACCGCATGAAAACTGCAAATATCATTTTAAACTATCATTTTTTGATACATACAGTTATATATTCATGTCAATATCTCTCAAATTCTAGTCAAAATCGGCGTCTTTGGGCATTTTAGTAACGAAAACCTTAATAAACTATTAGATTTCGACGTAAGGCAACCTTTCTGAGTCAAATAGTTGCCGATTTCGATAAAATCTTAGTCAGAATCTGTTTTTTCGCCTCTTATTGTACCCAAATCTACCTTAGAAATGCAGATATATACTTAAAACACCTTCTTTTGGGACAAATAATTGGTTTTCGCCCTTGATTTACGGAAGATTATAGCCAAAACATGCATTTTCATAACTTAGCGAACTGAAATCTACATTAAAACTGCAGATAACTACTTAAAAATTCACTTCCTTGAATTGATAATAGGTTTTTCTTTGTCATTTTAAACAGATTCCAGACAAAATCGGCTTCTTCGATTCATATCGTATCTAAAACCGCATCAAAACTGCAAATATCAGTTTAAACTATCATTTTTTGATACAAACAGGAACAGGAACAGGAACAGGAATCAATTCAAGGAAGAGAATTTTTAAGTAGTTATCTGCAGTTTTAATGTAGATTTCAGTTCGCTAAGTTATGAAAATGCATGTTTTGGCTATAATCTTCCGTAAATCAAGGGCGAAAACCAATTATTTGTCCCAAAAGAAGGTGTTCTAAGTATATATCTGCATTTCTAAGGTAGATTTGGGTACAATAAGAGGCGAAAAAGCAGATTCTGACTAAGATTTTATCGAAATCGGCAACTATTTGACTCAGAATGGTTGCCTTACGTCGAAATCTAATAGTTTTTTAAGGTTTTCGTTACTAAAATGCCCAAAGACGCCGATTTTGACTAGAATTTGAAAGATATTGACATGAATATATAACTGTTTGTATCAAAAAATGATAGTTTAAACTGATATTTGCAGTTTTGATGCGGTTTTAGGTACGATATGAGTCGAAGAAGCCAATTTTGACTGGAATCTGTTTAAAATGACAAAGAAAACCTATTATCAATTCAAGGAAGTGAATTTTTAAGTTGTTATCTGCAGTTTTAATGTAGATTTCAGTTCGCTAAGTTATGAAAATGCATGTTTTGGCTATAATCTTCCGTAAATCAAGGGCGAAAACCAATTATTTGTCCCAAAAGAAGGTGTTTTAAGTATATATCTGCATTTCTAAGGTAGATTTGGGTACAATAAGAGGCGAAAAAGCAGATTCTGACTAAGATTTTATCGAAATCGGCAACTATTTGACTCAGAAAGGTTGTCTTACGTCGAAATCTAATAGTTTATTAAGGTTTTCGTTACTAAAATGCCCAAAGACGAAGATTTTGACTAGAATTTGAAAGATATTGACATGAATATATAACTGTTTGTATCAAAAAATGATAGTTTAAACTGATATTTGCAGTTTTGATGCGGTTTTAGGTACGATATGAGTCGAAGAAGCCGATTTTGACTGGAATCTGTTTAAAATGACAAAGAACAACCTATTATCAATTCAAGGAAGTGAATTTTTAAGTAGTTATCTGCAGTTTTAATGTAGATTTCAGTTCGCTAAGTTATGAAAATGCATGTTTTGGCTATAATCTTCCGTAAATCAAGGGCGAAAACCAATTATTTGTCCCAAAAGAAGGTGTTCTCAGTATATATCTGCATTTCTAAGGTAGATTTGGGTACAATAAGAGGCGAAAAAGCAGATTTTGACTAAGATTTTATCGAAATCGGCAACTATTTGACTCAGAATGGTTGCCTTACGTCGAAATCTAATAGTTTTTTAAGGTTTTCGTTACTAAAATGCCCAAAGACGCCGATTTTGACTAGAATTTGAAAGATATTGACATGAATATATAACTGTTTGTATCAAAAAATGATAGTTTAAACTGATATTTGCAGTTTTGATGCGGTTTTAGGTACGATATGAGTCGAAGAAGCCAATTTTGACTGGAATCTGTTTAAAATGACAAAGAAAACCTATTATCAATTCAAGGAAGTGAATTTTTAAGTAGTTATCTGCAGTTTTAATGTAGATTTCAGTTCGCTAAGTTATGAAAATGCATGTTTTGGCTATAATCTTCCGTAAATCAAGGGCGAAAACCAATTATTTGTCCCAAAAGAAGGTGTTTTAAGTATATATCTGCATTTCTAAGGTAGATTTGGGTACAATAAGAGGCGAAAAAGCAGATTCTGACTAAGATTTTATCGAAATCGGCAACTATTTGACTCAGAAAGGTTGTCTTACGTCGAAATCTAATAGTTTATTAAGGTTTTCGTTACTAAAATGCCCAAAGACGCCGATTTTGACTAGAATTTGAAAGATATTGACATGAATATATAACTGTTTGTATCAAAAAATGATAGTTTAAACTGATATTTGCAGTTTTGATGCGGTTTTAGATACGATATGAATCGAAGAAGCCGATTTTGACTGGAATCTGTTTAAAATGACAAAGAAAAACCTATTATCAATTCAAGGAAGTGAATTTTTAAGTAGTTATCTGCAGTTTTAATGTAGATTTCAGTTCGCTAAGTTATGAAAATGCATGTTTTGGCTATAATCTTCCGTAAATCAAGGGCGAAACCAATTATTTGTCCCAAAAGAAGGTGTTTTAAGTATATATCTGCATTTCTAAGGTAGATTTGGGTACAATAAGAGGCGAAAAAGCAGATTCTGACTAAGATTTTATCGAAATCGGCAACTATTTGACTCAGAATGGTTGCCTTACGTCGAAATCTAATAGTTTATTAAGGTTTTCGTTACTAAAATGCCCAAAGACGCCGATTTCGACTAGAATTTGAATGATATTGACATGAATATATAACTGTTTGTATCAAAAAATGATAGTTTAAACTGATATTTGCAGTTTTGATGCGGTTTTAGATATGATATGAATCGAAGAAGCCGATTTTGACTGGAATCTGTTTAAAATGACAAAGAAAAACCTATTATCAATTCAAGGAAGTGAATTTTTAAGTAGTTATCTGCAGTTTTAATGTAGATTTCAGTTCGCTAAGTTATGAAAATGCATGTTTTGGCTATAATCTTCCGTAAATCAAGGTCGAAAAATTCACTTCCTTGAATTGATAATAGGTTTTTCTTTGTCATTTTAAACAGATTCCAGTCAAAATCGGCTTCTTCGACTCATATCGTACCTAAAACCGCATCAAAACTGCAAATATCAGTTTAAACTATCATTTTTTGATACAAACAGTTATATATTCATGTCAATATCTTTCAAATTCTAGTCAAAATCGGCGTCTTTGGGCATTCTAGTAACGAAAACCTTATAAACTATTAGATTTCGACGGAAGGCAACCATTCTGAGTCAAATAGTTGCCGATTTCGATAAAATCTTAGTCAGAATCTGCTTTTTCGCCTCTTATTGTACCCAAATCTACCTTAGAAATGCAGATATATACTTAGAACACCTTCTTTTGGGACAAATCATTGGTTTTCGCCCTTGATTTACGGAAGATTATAGCCAAAACATGCATTTTCATAACTTAGCGAACTGAAATCTACATTAAAACTGCAGATAACTACTTAAAAATTCACTTCCTTGAATTGATAATAGGTTTTTCTTTGTCATTTTAAACAGATTCCAGTCAAAATCGGCTTCTTCGACTCATATCGTACCTAAAACCGCATCAAAACTGTAAATATCAGTTTAAAATATCATTTTTTGATACAAACAGTTATATATTCATGTCAATATCTTTCAAATTCTAATCAAAATCGGCGTCTTTGGGCATTTTAGTAACGAAAACCTTAATAAACTATTAGATTTCGACGTAAGGCAACCATTCTGAGCCAAATAGTTGCCGATTTCGATAAAAACCTAGTCAGAATCTGCTTTTTCGCATCTTATTGTACCCAAATCTACCTTAGAAATGCAGATATATACTTAAAACACCTTCTTTTGGGACAAATAATTGGTTTTCGCCCTTGATTTACGGAAGATTATAGCCAAAACATGCATTTTCATAACTTAGCGAACTGAAATCTACATTAAAACTGCAGATAACTACTTAAAAATTCACTTCCTTGAATTGATAATAGGTTTTTCTTTGTCATTTTAAACAGATTCCAGTCAAAATCGGCTTCTTCGATTCATATCGTATCTAAAACCGCATCAAAACTGCAAATATCAGTTTAAACTATCATTTTTTGATACAAACAGTTATATATTCATGTCAATATCTTTCAAATTCTAGTCAAAATCGGCGTCTTTGGGCATTTTAGTAACGAAAACCTTAATAAACTATTAGATTTCGGCGTAAGGCAACCTTTCTGAGTCAAATAGTTGCCGATTTCGATAAAATCTTAGTCAGAATCTGCTTTTTCGCCTCTTATTGTACCCAAATCTACCTTAGAAATGCAGATATATACTTAAAACACCTTCTTTTGGGACAAATAATTGGTTTTCGCCCTTGATTTACGGAAGATTATAGCCAAAACATGCATTTTCATAACTTAGCGAACTGAAATCTACATTAAAACTGCAGATAACTACTTAAAAATTCACTTCCATGAATTGATAATAGGTTTTTCTTTGTCATTTTAAACAGATTCCAGTCAAAATCGGCTTCTTCGACTCATATCGTACCTAAAACCGCATCAAAACTGCAAATATCAGTTTAAACTATCATTTTTTGATACAAACAGTTATATATTCATGTCAATATCTTTCAAATTCTACTCAAAATGTGCGTCTTTGGGCATTTGAGTAACGAAAACCTTAATAAACTATTAGATTTCGACGTAAGGCAACCATTCTGAGTCAAATAGTTGCCGATTTCGATAAAATCTTAGTCAGAATCTGCTTTTTCGCCTCTTATTGTACCCAAATCTACCTTAGAAATGCAGATATATACTTAAAACACCTTCTTTTGGGACAAATAATTGGTTTTCGCCCTTGATTAACGGAAGATTATAGCCAAAACATGCATTTTCATAACTTAGCGAACTGAAATCTACATTAAAACTGCAGATAACTACTTAAAAATTCACTTCCTTGAATTGATAATAGGTTTTTCTTTGTCATTTTAAACAGATTCCAGTCAAAATCGGCTTCTTCGATTCATATCGTATCTAAAACCGCATCAAAACTGCAAATATCAGTTTAAACTATCATTTTTTGATACAAACAGTTATATATTCATGTCAATATCTTTCAAATTCTAGTCAAAATCGTCGTCTTTGGGCATTTTAGTAACGAAAACCTTAATAAACTATAAGATTTCGACGTAAGGCAACCTTTCTGAGTCAAATAGTTGCCGATTTCGATAAAATCTTAGTCAGAATCTGCTTTTTCGCCTCTTATTGTACCCAAATCTACCTTAGAAATGCAGATATATACTTAAAACACCTTTTTTTGGGACAAATAATTGGTTTTCGCCCTTGATTTACGGAAGATTATAGCCAAAACATGCATTTTCATAACTTAGCGAACTGAAATCTACATTAAAAGTGCAGATAACTACTTAAAAATTCACTTCTTTGAATTGATAATAGGTTTTTCTTTGTCATTTTAAACAGATTCCAGTCAAAATCGGCTTCTTCGACTCATATCGTACCTAAAACCGCATCAAAACTGCAAATATCAGTTTAAACTATCATTTTTTGATACAAACAGTTATATATTCATGTCAATATCATTCAAATTCTAGTCAAAATCGGCGTCTTTGGGCATTTTAGTAACGAAAACCTTAATAAACTATTAGATTTCGACGTAAGGCAACCATTCTGAGTCAAATAGTTGCCGATTTCGATAAAATCTTAGTCAGAATCTGCTTTTTCGCCTCTTATTGTACCCAAATCTACCTTAGAAATGCAGATATTTACTTAAAACACTGGTTTTCGCCCTTGATTTACGGAAGATTATAGCCAAAAGATGCATTTCCATAACTTAGCGAACTGAAATCTACATTAAAACTGCAGATAACTACTTAAAAATTCACTTCTTTGAATTGATAATAGGTTTTTCTTTGTCATTTTAAACAGATTCCAGTCAAAATCGGCTTCTTCGATTCATATCGTATCTAAAACCGCATCAAAACTGCAAATATCAGTTTAAACTATCATTTTTTGATACAAACAGTTATATATTCATGTCAATATCTTTCAAAATCTAGTCAAAATCGGCGTCTTTGGGCATTTTAGTAACGAAAACCTTAATAAACTATAAGATTTCGACGTAAGGCAACCTTTCTGAGTCAAATAGTTGCCGATTTCGATAAAATCTTAGTCAGAATCTGCTTTTTCGCCTCTTATTGTACCCAAATCTACCTTAGAAATGCAGATATTTACTTAAAACACTGGTTTTCGCCCTTGATTTACGGAAGATTATAGTCAAAAGATGCATTTCCATAACTTAGCGAACTGAAATCTACATTAAAACTGCAGATAACTACTTAAAAATTCACTTCTTTGAATTGATAATAGGTTTTTCTTTGTCATTTTAAACAGATTCCAGTCAAAATCGGCTTCTTCGATTCATATCGTATCTAAAACCGCATCAAAACTGCAAATATCAGTTTAAACTATCATTTTTTGATACAAACAGTTATATATTCATGTCAATATCTTTCAAATTCTAGTCAAAATCGGCGTCTTTGGGCATTTTAGTAACGAAAACCTTAATAAACTATAAGATTTCGACGTAAGGCAACCTTTCTGAGTCAAATAGTTGCCGATTTCGATAAAATCTTAGTCAGAATCTGCTTTTTCGCCTCTTATTGTACCCAAATCTACCTTAGAAATGCAGATATATACTTAAAACACCTTTTTTTGGGACAAATAATTGGTTTTCGCCATTGATTTACGGAAGATTATAGCCAAAACATGCATTTTCATAACTTAGCGAACTGAAATCTACATTAAAAGTGCAAATAACTACTTAAAAATTCACTTCCTTGAATTGATAATAGGTTTTTCTTTGTCATTTTAAACAGATTCCAGTCAAAATCGGCTTCTTCGACTCATATCGTACCTAAAACCGCATCAAAACTGCAAATATCAGTTTAAACTATCATTTTTTGATACAAACAGTTATATATTCATGTCAATATCATTCAAATTCTAGTCAAAATCGGCGTCTTTGGGCATTTTAGTAACGAAAACCTTAATAAACTATTAGATTTCGACGAAAGGCAACCATTCTGAGTCAAATAGTTGCCGATTTCGATAAAATCTTAGTCAGAATCTGCTTTTTCGCCTCTTATTGTACCCAAATCTACCTTAGAAATGCAGATATATACTTAAAACACCTTCTTTTGGGACAAATAATTGGTTTTCGCCCTTGATTTACGGAAGATTATAGCCAAAAGATGCATTTCCATAACTTAGCGAACTGAAATCTACATTAAAACTGCAGATAACTACTTAAAAATTCACTTCCTTGAATTGATAATAGGTTTTTCTTTGTCATTTTAAACAGATTCCAGTCAAAATCGGCTTCTTCGACTCATATCGTACCTAAAACCGCATCAAAACTGCAAATATCAGTTTAAACTATCATTTTTTGATACAAACAGTTATATATTCATGTCAATATCATTCAAATTCTAGTCAAAATCGGCGTCTTTGGGCATTTTAGTAACGAAAACCTTAATAAACTATTAGATTTCGACGAAAGGCAACCATTCTGAGTCAAATAGTTGCCGATTTCGATAAAATCTTAGTCAGAATCTGCTTTTTCGCCTCTTATTCTACCCAAATCTACCTTAGAAATGCAGATATATACTTAAAACACCTTCTTTTGGGACAAATAATTGGTTTTCGCCTTTGATTTACGGAAGATTATAGCCAAAAGATGCATTTCCATAACTTAGCGAACTGAAATCTACATTAAAACTGCAGATAACTACTTAAAAATTCACTTCCTTGAATTGATAATAGGTTTTTCTTTGTCATTTTAAACAGATTCCAGTCAAAATCGGCTTCTTCGACTCATATCGTACCTAAAACCGCATCAAAACTGCAAATATCAGTTTAAACTATCATTTTTTGATACAAACAGTTATATATTCATGTCAATATCTTTCAAATTCTAGTCAAAATCGGCGTCTTTGGGCATTTTAGTAACGAAAACCTTAATAAACTATTAGATTTCGACGTAAAGCAACCATTCTGAGTCAAATAGTTTCCGATTTCGATAAAATCTTAGTCAGAATCTGCTTTTTCGCCTCTTATTGTACCCAAATCTACCTTAGAAATGCAGATATTTACTTAAAACACTGGTTTTCGCCCTTGATTTACGGAAGATTATAGCCAAAAGATGCATTTTCATAACTTAGCGAACTGAAATCTACATTAAAACTGCAGATAACTACTTAAAAATTCACTTCCTTGAATTGATAATAGGTTTTTCTTTGTCATTTTAAACAGATTCCAGTCAAAATCGGCTTCTTCGATTCATATCGTATCTAAAACCGCATCAAAACTGCAAATATCAGTTTAAACTATCATTTTTTGATACAAACAGTTATATATTCATGTCAATATCTTTCAAATTCTAGTCAAAATCGTCGTCTTTGGGCATTTTAGTAACGAAAACCTTAATAAACTATAAGATTTCGACGTAAGGCAACCTTTCTGAGTCAAATAGTTGCCGATTTCGATAAAATCTTAGTCAGAATCTGCTTTTTCGCCTCTTATTGTACCCAAATCTACCTTAGAAATGCAGATATATACTTAAAACACCTTTTTTTGGGACAAATAATTGGTTTTCGCCCTTGATTTACGGAAGATTATAGCCAAAACATGCATTTTCATAACTTAGCGAACTGAAATCTACATTAAAAGTGCAGATAACTACTTAAAAATTCACTTCTTTGAATTGATAATAGGTTTTTCTTTGTCATTTTAAACAGATTCCAGTCAAAATCGGCTTCTTCGACTCATATCGTACCTAAAACCGCATCAAAACTGCAAATATCAGTTTAAACTATCATTTTTTGATACAAACAGTTATATATTCATGTCAATATCATTCAAATTCTAGTCAAAATCGGCGTCTTTGGGCATTTTAGTAACGAAAACCTTAATAAACTATTAGATTTCGACGTAAGGCAACCATTCTGAGTCAAATAGTTGCCGATTTCGATAAAATCTTAGTCAGAATCTGCTTTTTCGCCTCTTATTGTACCCAAATCTACCTTAGAAATGCAGATATTTACTTAAAACACTGGTTTTCGCCCTTGATTTACGGAAGATTATAGCCAAAAGATGCATTTCCATAACTTAGCGAACTGAAATCTACATTAAAACTGCAGATAACTACTTAAAAATTCACTTCTTTGAATTGATAATAGGTTTTTCTTTGTCATTTTAAACAGATTCCAGTCAAAATCGGCTTCTTCGATTCATATCGTATCTAAAACCGCATCAAAACTGCAAATATCAGTTTAAACTATCATTTTTTGATACAAACAGTTATATATTCATGTCAATATCTTTCAAATTCTAGTCAAAATCGGCGTCTTTGGGCATTTTAGTAACGAAAACCTTAATAAACTATAAGATTTCGACGTAAGGCAACCTTTCTGAGTCAAATAGTTGCCGATTTCGATAAAATCTTAGTCAGAATCTGCTTTTTCGCCTCTTATTGTACCCAAATCTACCTTAGAAATGCAGATATTTACTTAAAACACTGGTTTTCGCCCTTGATTTACGGAAGATTATAGCCAAAAGATGCATTTCCATAACTTAGCGAACTGAAATCTACATTAAAACTGCAGATAACTACTTAAAAATTCACTTCTTTGAATTGATAATAGGTTTTTCTTTGTCATTTTAAACAGATTCCAGTCAAAATCGGCTTCTTCGATTCATATCGTATCTAAAACCGCATCAAAACTGCAAATATCAGTTTAAACTATCATTTTTTGATACAAACAGTTATATATTCATGTCAATATCTTTCAAATTCTAGTCAAAATCGGCGTCTTTGGGCATTTTAGTAACGAAAACCTTAATAAACTATAAGATTTCGACGTAAGGCAACCTTTCTGAGTCAAATAGTTGCCGATTTCGATAAAATCTTAGTCAGAATCTGCTTTTTCGCCTCTTATTGTACCCAAATCTACCTTAGAAATGCAGATATATACTTAAAACACCTTTTTTTGGGACAAATAATTGGTTTTCGCCATTGATTTACGGAAGATTATAGCCAAAACATGCATTTTCATAACTTAGCGAACTGAAATCTACATTAAAAGTGCAAATAACTACTTAAAAATTCACTTCCTTGAATTGATAATAGGTTTTTCTTTGTCATTTTAAACAGATTCCAGTCAAAATCGGCTTCTTCGACTCATATCGTACCTAAAACCGCATCAAAACTGCAAATATCAGTTTAAACTATCATTTTTTGATACAAACAGTTATATATTCATGTCAATATCATTCAAATTCTAGTCAAAATCGGCGTCTTTGGGCATTTTAGTAACGAAAACCTTAATAAACTATTAGATTTCGACGAAAGGCAACCATTCTGAGTCAAATAGTTGCCGATTTCGATAAAATCTTAGTCAGAATCTGCTTTTTCGCCTCTTATTGTACCCAAATCTACCTTAGAAATGCAGATATATACTTAAAACACCTTCTTTTGGGACAAATAATTGGTTTTCGCCCTTGATTTACGGAAGATTATAGCCAAAAGATGCATTTCCATAACTTAGCGAACTGAAATCTACATTAAAACTGCAGATAACTACTTAAAAATTCACTTCCTTGAATTGATAATAGGTTTTTCTTTGTCATTTTAAACAGATTCCAGTCAAAATCGGCTTCTTCGACTCATATCGTACCTAAAACCGCATCAAAACTGCAAATATCAGTTTAAACTATCATTTTTTGATACAAACAGTTATATATTCATGTCAATATCATTCAAATTCTAGTCAAAATCGGCGTCTTTGGGCATTTTAGTAACGAAAACCTTAATAAACTATTAGATTTCGACGAAAGGCAACCATTCTGAGTCAAATAGTTGCCGATTTCGATAAAATCTTAGTCAGAATCTGCTTTTTCGCCTCTTATTGTACCCAAATCTACCTTAGAAATGCAGATATTTACTTAAAACACTGGTTTTCGCCCTTGATTTACGGAAGATTATAGCCAAAAGATGCATTTCCATAACTTAGCGAACTGAAATCTACATTAAAAGTGCAAATAACTACTTAAAAATTCACTTCCTTGAATTGATAATAGGTTTTTCTTTGTCATTTTAAACAGATTCCAGTCAAAATCGGCTTCTTCGACTCATATCGTACCTAAAACCGCATCAAAACTGCAAATATCAGTTTAAACTATCATTTTTTGATACAAACAGTTATATATTCATGTCAATATCATTCAAATTCTAGTCAAAATCGGCGTCTTTGGGCATTTTAGTAACGAAAACCTTAATAAACTATTAGATTTCGACGAAAGGCAACCATTCTGAGTCAAATAGTTGCCGATTTCGATAAAATCTTAGTCAGAATCTGCTTTTTCGCCTCTTATTGTACCCAAATCTACCTTAGAAATGCAGATATTTACTTAAAACACTGGTTTTCGCCCTTGATTTACGGAAGATTATAGCCAAAAGATGCATTTCCATAACTTAGCGAACTGAAATCTACATTAAAAGTGCAAATAACTACTTAAAAATTCACTTCCTTGAATTGATAATAGGTTTTTCTTTGTCATTTTAAACAGATTCCAGTCAAAATCGGCTTCTTCGACTCATATCGTACCTAAAACCGCATCAAAACTGCAAATATCAGTTTAAACTATCATTTTTTGATACAAACAGTTATATATTCATGTCAATATCATTCAAATTCTAGTCAAAATCGGCGTCTTTGGGCATTTTAGTAACGAAAACCTTAATAAACTATAAGATTTCGACGTAAGGCAACCTTTCTGAGTCAAATAGTTGCCGATTTCGATAAAATCTTAGTCAGAATCTGCTTTTTCGCCTCTTATTGTACCCAAATCTACCTTAGAAATGCAGATATTTACTTAAAACACTGGTTTTCGCCCTTGATTTACGGAAGATTATAGCCAAAAGATGCATTTCCATAACTTAGCGAACTGAAATCTACATTAAAACTGCAGATAACTACTTAAAAATTCACTTCTTTGAATTGATAATAGGTTTTTCTTTGTCATTTTAAACAGATTCCAGTCAAAATCGGCTTCTTCGATTCATATCGTATCTAAAACCGCATCAAAACTGCAAATATCAGTTTAAACTATCATTTTTTGATACAAACAGTTATATATTCATGTCAATATCTTTCAAATTCTAGTCAAAATCGGCGTCTTTGGGCATTTTAGTAACGAAAACCTTAATAAACTATAAGATTTCGACGTAAGGCAACCTTTCTGAGTCAAATAGTTGCCGATTTCGATAAAATCTTAGTCAGAATCTGCTTTTTCGCCTCTTATTGTACCCAAATCTACCTTAGAAATGCAGATATATACTTAAAACACCTTTTTTTGGGACAAATAATTGGTTTTCGCCATTGATTTACGGAAGATTATAGCCAAAACATGCATTTTCATAACTTAGCGAACTGAAATCTACATTAAAAGTGCAAATAACTACTTAAAAATTCACTTCCTTGAATTGATAATAGGTTTTTCTTTGTCATTTTAAACAGATTCCAGTCAAAATCGGCTTCTTCGACTCATATCGTACCTAAAACCGCATCAAAACTGCAAATATCAGTTTAAACTATCATTTTTTGATACAAACAGTTATATATTCATGTCAATATCATTCAAATTCTAGTCAAAATCGGCGTCTTTGGGCATTTTAGTAACGAAAACCTTAATAAACTATTAGATTTCGACGAAAGGCAACCATTCTGAGTCAAATAGTTGCCGATTTCGATAAAATCTTAGTCAGAATCTGCTTTTTCGCCTCTTATTGTACCCAAATCTACCTTAGAAATGCAGATATATACTTAAAACACCTTCTTTTGGGACAAATAATTGGTTTTCGCCCTTGATTTACGGAAGATTATAGCCAAAAGATGCATTTCCATAACTTAGCGAACTGAAATCTACATTAAAACTGCAGATAACTACTTAAAAATTCACTTCCTTGAATTGATAATAGGTTTTTCTTTGTCATTTTAAACAGATTCCAGTCAAAATCGGCTTCTTCGACTCATATCGTACCTAAAACCGCATCAAAACTGCAAATATCAGTTTAAACTATCATTTTTTGATACAAACAGTTATATATTCATGTCAATATCATTCAAATTCTAGTCAAAATCGGCGTCTTTGGGCATTTTAGTAACGAAAACCTTAATAAACTATTAGATTTCGACGAAAGGCAACCATTCTGAGTCAAATAGTTGCCGATTTCGATAAAATCTTAGTCAGAATCTGCTTTTTCGCCTCTTATTCTACCCAAATCTACCTTAGAAATGCAGATATATACTTAAAACACCTTCTTTTGGGACAAATAATTGGTTTTCGCCTTTGATTTACGGAAGATTATAGCCAAAAGATGCATTTCCATAACTTAGCGAACTGAAATCTACATTAAAACTGCAGATAACTACTTAAAAATTCACTTCCTTGAATTGATAATAGGTTTTTCTTTGTCATTTTAAACAGATTCCAGTCAAAATCGGCTTCTTCGACTCATATCGTACCTAAAACCGCATCAAAACTGCAAATATCAGTTTAAACTATCATTTTTTGATACAAACAGTTATATATTCATGTCAATATCTTTCAAATTCTAGTCAAAATCGGCGTCTTTGGGCATTTTAGTAACGAAAACCTTAATAAACTATTAGATTTCGACGTAAAGCAACCATTCTGAGTCAAATAGTTTCCGATTTCGATAAAATCTTAGTCAGAATCTGCTTTTTCGCCTCTTATTGTACCCAAATCTACCTTAGAAATGCAGATATTTACTTAAAACACTGGTTTTCGCCCTTGATTTACGGAAGATTATAGCCAAAAGATGCATTTTCATAACTTAGCGAACTGAAATCTACATTAAAACTGCAGATAACTACTTAAAAATTCACTTCCTTGAATTGATAATAGGTTTTTCTTTGTCATTTTAAACAGATTCCAGTCAAAATCGGCTTCTTCGATTCATATCGTATCTAAAACCGCATCAAAACTGCAAATATCAGTTTAAACTATCATTTTTTGATACAAACAGTTATATATTCATGTCAATATCTTTCAAATTCTAGTCAAAATCGTCGTCTTTGGGCATTTTAGTAACGAAAACCTTAATAAACTATAAGATTTCGACGTAAGGCAACCTTTCTGAGTCAAATAGTTGCCGATTTCGATAAAATCTTAGTCAGAATCTGCTTTTTCGCCTCTTATTGTACCCAAATCTACCTTAGAAATGCAGATATATACTTAAAACACCTTTTTTTGGGACAAATAATTGGTTTTCGCCCTTGATTTACGGAAGATTATAGCCAAAACATGCATTTTCATAACTTAGCGAACTGAAATCTACATTAAAAGTGCAGATAACTACTTAAAAATTCACTTCTTTGAATTGATAATAGGTTTTTCTTTGTCATTTTAAACAGATTCCAGTCAAAATCGGCTTCTTCGACTCATATCGTACCTAAAACCGCATCAAAACTGCAAATATCAGTTTAAACTATCATTTTTTGATACAAACAGTTATATATTCATGTCAATATCATTCAAATTCTAGTCAAAATCGGCGTCTTTGGGCATTTTAGTAACGAAAACCTTAATAAACTATTAGATTTCGACGTAAGGCAACCATTCTGAGTCAAATAGTTGCCGATTTCGATAAAATCTTAGTCAGAATCTGCTTTTTCGCCTCTTATTGTACCCAAATCTACCTTAGAAATGCAGATATTTACTTAAAACACTGGTTTTCGCCCTTGATTTACGGAAGATTATAGCCAAAAGATGCATTTCCATAACTTAGCGAACTGAAATCTACATTAAAACTGCAGATAACTACTTAAAAATTCACTTCTTTGAATTGATAATAGGTTTTTCTTTGTCATTTTAAACAGATTCCAGTCAAAATCGGCTTCTTCGATTCATATCGTATCTAAAACCGCATCAAAACTGCAAATATCAGTTTAAACTATCATTTTTTGATACAAACAGTTATATATTCATGTCAATATCTTTCAAATTCTAGTCAAAATCGGCGTCTTTGGGCATTTTAGTAACGAAAACCTTAATAAACTATAAGATTTCGACGTAAGGCAACCTTTCTGAGTCAAATAGTTGCCGATTTCGATAAAATCTTAGTCAGAATCTGCTTTTTCGCCTCTTATTGTACCCAAATCTACCTTAGAAATGCAGATATTTACTTAAAACACTGGTTTTCGCCCTTGATTTACGGAAGATTATAGCCAAAAGATGCATTTCCATAACTTAGCGAACTGAAATCTACATTAAAACTGCAGATAACTACTTAAAAATTCACTTCTTTGAATTGATAATAGGTTTTTCTTTGTCATTTTAAACAGATTCCAGTCAAAATCGGCTTCTTCGATTCATATCGTATCTAAAACCGCATCAAAACTGCAAATATCAGTTTAAACTATCATTTTTTGATACAAACAGTTATATATTCATGTCAATATCTTTCAAATTCTAGTCAAAATCGGCGTCTTTGGGCATTTTAGTAACGAAAACCTTAATAAACTATAAGATTTCGACGTAAGGCAACCTTTCTGAGTCAAATAGTTGCCGATTTCGATAAAATCTTAGTCAGAATCTGCTTTTTCGCCTCTTATTGTACCCAAATCTACCTTAGAAATGCAGATATATACTTAAAACACCTTTTTTTGGGACAAATAATTGGTTTTCGCCATTGATTTACGGAAGATTATAGCCAAAACATGCATTTTCATAACTTAGCGAACTGAAATCTACATTAAAAGTGCAAATAACTACTTAAAAATTCACTTCCTTGAATTGATAATAGGTTTTTCTTTGTCATTTTAAACAGATTCCAGTCAAAATCGGCTTCTTCGACTCATATCGTACCTAAAACCGCATCAAAACTGCAAATATCAGTTTAAACTATCATTTTTTGATACAAACAGTTATATATTCATGTCAATATCATTCAAATTCTAGTCAAAATCGGCGTCTTTGGGCATTTTAGTAACGAAAACCTTAATAAACTATTAGATTTCGACGAAAGGCAACCATTCTGAGTCAAATAGTTGCCGATTTCGATAAAATCTTAGTCAGAATCTGCTTTTTCGCCTCTTATTGTACCCAAATCTACCTTAGAAATGCAGATATATACTTAAAACACCTTCTTTTGGGACAAATAATTGGTTTTCGCCCTTGATTTACGGAAGATTATAGCCAAAAGATGCATTTCCATAACTTAGCGAACTGAAATCTACATTAAAACTGCAGATAACTACTTAAAAATTCACTTCCTTGAATTGATAATAGGTTTTTCTTTGTCATTTTAAACAGATTCCAGTCAAAATCGGCTTCTTCGATTCATATCGTATCTAAAACCGCATCAAAACTGCAAATATCAGTTTAAACTATCATTTTTTGATACAAACAGTTATATATTCATGTCAATATCTTTCAAATTCTAGTCAAAATCGGCGTCTTTGGGCATTTTAGTAACGAAAACCTTAATAAACTATAAGATTTCGACGTAAGGCAACCTTTCTGAGTCAAATAGTTGCCGATTTCGATAAAATCTTAGTCAGAATCTGCTTTTTCGCCTCTTATTGTACCCAAATCTACCTTAGAAATGCAGATATATACTTAAAACACCTTTTTTTGGGACAAATAATTGGTTTTCGCCATTGATTTACGGAAGATTATAGCCAAAACATGCATTTTCATAACTTAGCGAACTGAAATCTACATTAAAAGTGCAAATAACTACTTAAAAATTCACTTCCTTGAATTGATAATAGGTTTTTCTTTGTCATTTTAAACAGATTCCAGTCAAAATCGGCTTCTTCGACTCATATCGTACCTAAAACCGCATCAAAACTGCAAATATCAGTTTAAACTATCATTTTTTGATACAAACAGTTATATATTCATGTCAATATCATTCAAATTCTAGTCAAAATCGGCGTCTTTGGGCATTTTAGTAACGAAAACCTTAATAAACTATTAGATTTCGACGAAAGGCAACCATTCTGAGTCAAATAGTTGCCGATTTCGATAAAATCTTAGTCAGAATCTGCTTTTTCGCCTCTTATTGTACCCAAATCTACCTTAGAAATGCAGATATATACTTAAAACACCTTCTTTTGGGACAAATAATTGGTTTTCGCCCTTGATTTACGGAAGATTATAGCCAAAAGATGCATTTCCATAACTTAGCGAACTGAAATCTACATTAAAACTGCAGATAACTACTTAAAAATTCACTTCCTTGAATTGATAATAGGTTTTTCTTTGTCATTTTAAACAGATTCCAGTCAAAATCGGCTTCTTCGACTCATATCGTACCTAAAACCGCATCAAAACTGCAAATATCAGTTTAAACTATCATTTTTTGATACAAACAGTTATATATTCATGTCAATATCATTCAAATTCTAGTCAAAATCGGCGTCTTTGGGCATTTTAGTAACGAAAACCTTAATAAACTATTAGATTTCGACGAAAGGCAACCATTCTGAGTCAAATAGTTGCCGATTTCGATAAAATCTTAGTCAGAATCTGCTTTTTCGCCTCTTATTCTACCCAAATCTACCTTAGAAATGCAGATATATACTTAAAACACCTTCTTTTGGGACAAATAATTGGTTTTCGCCTTTGATTTACGGAAGATTATAGCCAAAAGATGCATTTCCATAACTTAGCGAACTGAAATCTACATTAAAACTGCAGATAACTACTTAAAAATTCACTTCCTTGAATTGATAATAGGTTTTTCTTTGTCATTTTAAACAGATTCCAGTCAAAATCGGCTTCTTCGACTCATATCGTACCTAAAACCGCATCAAAACTGCAAATATCAGTTTAAACTATCATTTTTTGATACAAACAGTTATATATTCATGTCAATATCTTTCAAATTCTAGTCAAAATCGGCGTCTTTGGGCATTTTAGTAACGAAAACCTTAATAAACTATTAGATTTCGACGTAAAGCAACCATTCTGAGTCAAATAGTTTCCGATTTCGATAAAATCTTAGTCAGAATCTGCTTTTTCGCCTCTTATTGTACCCAAATCTACCTTAGAAATGCAGATATATACTCAGAACACCTTCTTTTGGGACAAATAATTGGTTTTCGCCCTTGATTTACGGAAGATTATAGCCAAAACATGCATTTTCATAACTTAGCGAACTTATTTGCCAAAATCGGCGTCTTTGGGCATTTTAGTAACGAAAACCTTAATAAACTATTAGATTTCGACGAAAGGCAACCATTCTGAGTCAAATAGTTGCCGATTTCGATAAAATCTTAGTCAGAATCTGCTTTTTCGCCTCTTATTGTACCCAAATCTACCTTAGAAATGCAGATATATACTTAAAACACCTTCTTTTGGGACAAATAATTGGTTTTCGCCCTTGATTTACGGAAGATTATAGCCAAAAGATGCATTTCCATAACTTAGCGAACTGAAATCTACATTAAAACTGCAGATAACTACTTAAAAATTCACTTCCTTGAATTGATAATAGGTTTTTCTTTGTCATTTTAAACAGATTCCAGTCAAAATCGGCTTCTTCGACTCATATCGTACCTAAAACCGCATCAAAACTGCAAATATCAGTTTAAACTATCATTTTTTGATACAAACAGTTATATATTCATGTCAATATCATTCAAATTCTAGTCAAAATCGGCGTCTTTGGGCATTTTAGTAACGAAAACCTTAATAAACTATTAGATTTCGACGAAAGGCAACCATTCTGAGTCAAATAGTTGCCGATTTCGATAAAATCTTAGTCAGAATCTGCTTTTTCGCCTCTTATTCTACCCAAATCTACCTTAGAAATGCAGATATATACTTAAAACACCTTCTTTTGGGACAAATAATTGGTTTTCGCCTTTGATTTACGGAAGATTATAGCCAAAAGATGCATTTCCATAACTTAGCGAACTGAAATCTACATTAAAACTGCAGATAACTACTTAAAAATTCACTTCCTTGAATTGATAATAGGTTTTTCTTTGTCATTTTAAACAGATTCCAGTCAAAATCGGCTTCTTCGACTCATATCGTACCTAAAACCGCATCAAAACTGCAAATATCAGTTTAAACTATCATTTTTTGATACAAACAGTTATATATTCATGTCAATATCTTTCAAATTCTAGTCAAAATCGGCGTCTTTGGGCATTTTAGTAACGAAAACCTTAATAAACTATTAGATTTCGACGTAAAGCAACCATTCTGAGTCAAATAGTTTCCGATTTCGATAAAATCTTAGTCAGAATCTGCTTTTTCGCCTCTTATTGTACCCAAATCTACCTTAGAAATGCAGATATATACTCAGAACACCTTCTTTTGGGACAAATAATTGGTTTTCGCCCTTGATTTACGGAAGATTATAGCCAAAACATGCATTTTCATAACTTAGCGAACTTATTTGTCCCAAAAGAAGGTGTTTTAAGTATATATCTACATTTCTAAGGTAGATTTGGGTACAATAAGAGGCGAAAAAGCAGATTCTGACTAAGATTTTATCGAAATCGGCAACTATTTGACTCAGAATGGTTGCCTTACGTCGAAATCTAATAGTTTATTAAGGTTTTCGTTACTAAAATGCCCAAAGACGCCGATTTTGACTAGAATTTGAAAGATATTGACATGAATATATAACTGTTTGTATCAAAAAATGATAGTTTAAACTGATATTTGCAGTTTTGATGCGGTTTTAGGTACGATATGAGTCGAAGAAGCCGATTTTGACTGGAATCTGTTTAAAATGACAAAGAACAACCTATTATCAATTCAAGGAAGTGAATTTTTAAGTAGTTATCTGCAGTTTTAATGTAGATTTCAGTTCGCTAAGTTAAGAAAATGCATGTTTTGGCTATAATCTTCCGTAAATCAAGGGCGAAAACCAATTATTTGTCCCAAAAGAAGGTGTTTTAAGTATATATCTGCATTTCTAAGGTAGATTTGGGTACAATAAGAGGCGAAAAACAGATTCTGACTAGGATTTTTTTGAAATCTGTTTAAAATGACAAAGAAAAACCTATTATCAATTCAAGGAAGTGAATTTTTAAGTAGTTATCTGCACTTTTAATGTAGATTTCAGTTCGCTAAGTTATGAAAATGCATGTTACTGTACCCAAATCTACCTTAGAAATGCAGATATATACTTAAAACACCTTCTTTTGGGACAAATCTTCCGTAAATCAAGGGTGAAAACCTATTATTTGTCCCAAAAGAAGGTGTTTTAAGTATATATCTGCATTTCTAAGGTAGATTTGGGTACAATAAGAGGCGAAAAAGCAGATTCTGACTGAGATTTTATCAAAATCGGCAACTATTTGACTCAGAAAGGTTGCCTTACGTCGATATCTAATAGTTTATTAAGGTTTTCGTTACTAAAATGCCCAAAGACGCCGATTTTGACTAGAATTTGAAAGATATTGACATGAATATATAACTGTTTGTATCAAAAAATGATAGTTTAAACTGATATTTGCAGTTTTGATGCGGTTTTAGATACGATATGAGTCGAAGAAGCCGATTTTGACTGGAATCTGTTTAAAATGACAAAGAAAAACCTATTATCAATTCAAGGAAGTGAATTTTTAAGTAGTTATCTGCACTTTTAATGTAGATTTCAGTTCGCTAAGTTATGAAAATGCATGTTTTGGCTATAATCTTCTGTAAATCAAGGGCGAAAACCAATTATTTGTCCCAAAAAAAGGTGTTTTAAGTATATATCTGCATTTCTAAGGTAGATTTGGGTACAATAAGAGGCGAAAAAGCAGATTCTGACTAAGATTTTATCGAAATCGGCAACTATTTGACTCAGAAAGGTTGCCTTACGTCGAAATCTTATAGTTTATTAAGGTTTTCGTTACTAAAATGCTCAAAGACGCCGATTTTGACTAGAATTTGAAAGATATTGACATGAATATATAACTGTTTGTATCAAAAAATGATAGTTTAAACTGATATTTGCAGTTTTGATGCGGTTTTAGATACGATATGAATCGAAGAAGCCGATTTTGACTGGAATCTGTTTAAAATGACAAAGAAAAACCTATTATCAATTCAAGGAAGTGAATTTTTAAGTAGTTATCTGCAGTTTTAATGTAGATTTCAGTTCGCTAAGTTATGAAAATGCATGTTTTGGCTATAATCTTCCGTTAATCAAGGGCGAAAACCAATTATTTGTCCCAAAAGAAGGTGTTTTAAGTATATATCTGCATTTCTAAGGTAGATTTGGGTACAATAAGAGGCGAAAAAGCAGATTCTGACTAAGATTTTATCGAAATCGGCAACTATTTGACTCAGAATGGTTGCCTCACGTCGAAATCTAATAGTTTATTAAGGTTTTCGTTACTAAAATGCCCAAAGACGCCGATTTTGACTAGAATTTGAAAGATATTGACATGAATATATAACTGTTTGTATCAAAAAATGATAGTTTAAACTGATATTTGCAGTTTTGATGCGGTTTTAGGTACGATATGAGTCGAAGAAGCCGATTTTGACTGGAATCTGTTTAAAATGACAAAGAAAAACCTATTATCAATTCAAGGAAGTGAATTTTTAAGTAGTTATCTGCACTTTTAATGTAGATTTCAGTTCGCTAAGTTATGAAAATGCATGTTTTGGCTATAATCTTCCGTAAATCAATGGCGAAAACCAATTATTTGTCCCAAAAGAAGGTGTTCTGAGTATATATCTGCATTTCTAAGGTAGATTTGGGTACAATAAGAGGCGAAAAAGCAGATTCTGACTAAGATTTTATCGAAATCGGAAAGTATTTGACTCAGAATGGTTGCCTTACGTCGAAATCTAATAGTTTATTAAGGTTTTCGTTACTAAAATGCCCAAAGACGCCGATTTTGACTAGAATTTGAAAGATATTGACATGAATATATAACTGTTTGTATCAAAAAATGATAGTTTAAACTGATATTTGCAGTTTTGATGCGGTTTTAGGTACGATATGAGTCGAAGAAGCCGATTTTGACTGGAATCTGTTTAAAATGACAAAGAAAAACCTATTATCAATTCAAGGAAGTGAATTTTTAAGTAGTTATCTGCAGTTTTAATGTAGATTTCAGTTCGCTATGTTATGAAAATGCATGTTTTGGCTATAATCTTCCGTAAATCAAGGGTGAAAACCAATTATTTGTCCCAAAAGAAGGTGTTTTAAGTATATATCTGCATTTCTAAGGTAGATTTGGGTACAATAAGAGGCGAAAAAGCAGATTCTGACTGAGATTTTATCAAAATCGGCAACTATTTGACTCAGAAAGGTTGCCTTACGTCGAAATCTAATAGTTTATTAAGGTTTTCGTTACTAAAATGCCCAAAGACGCCGATTTTGACTAGAATTTGAAAGATATTGACATGAATATATAACTGTTTGTATCAAAAAATGATAGTTTAAACTGATATTTGCAGTTTTGATGCGGTTTTAGATACGATATGAATCGAAGAAGCCGATTTTGACTGGAATCTGTTTAAAATGACAAAGAAAAACCTATTATCAATTCAAGGAAGTGAATTTTTAAGTAGTTATCTGCAGTTTTAATGTAGATTTCAGTTCGCTAAGTTATGGAAATGCATCTTTTGGCTATAATCTTCCGTAAATCAAGGGCGAAAACCAATTATTTGTCCCAAAAGAAGGTGTTTTAAGTATATATCTGCATTTCTAAGGTAGATTTGGGTACAATAAGAGGCGAAAAAGCAGATTCTGACTAAGATTTTATCGAAATCGGCAACTATTTGACTCAGAATGGTTGCCTTACGTCGAAATCTAATAGTTTATTAAGGTTTTCGTTACTAAAATGCCCAAAGACGCCGATTTTGACTAGAATTTGAATGATATTGACATGAATATATAACTGTTTGCATCAAAAAATGATAGTTTAAACTGATATTTGCAGTTTTGATGCGGTTTTAGATACGATATGAATCGAAGAAGCCGATTTTGACTGGAATCTGTTTAAAATGACAAAGAAAAACCTATTATCAATTCAAGGAAGTGAATTTTTAAGTAGTTATCTGCAGTTTTAATGTAGATTTCAGTTCGCTAAGTTATGAAAATGCATGTTTTGGCTATAATCTTCCGTTAATCAAGGGCGAAAACCAATTATTTGTCCCAAAAGAAGGTGTTTTAAGTATATATCTGCATTTCTAAGGTAGATTTGGGTACAATAAGAGGCGAAAAAGCAGATTCTGACTAAGATTTTATCGAAATCGGCAACTATTTGACTCAGAATGGTTGCCTTACGTCGAAATCTAATAGTTTATTAAGGTTTTCGTTACTAAAATGCACAAAGACGCCGATTTTGACTAGAATTTGAAAGATATTGACATGAATATATAACTGTTTGTATCAAAAAATGATAGTTTAAACTGATATTTGCAGTTTTGATGCGGTTTTAGGTACGATATGAGTCGAAGAAGCCGATTTTGACTGGAATCTGTTTAAAATGACAAAGAAAAACCTATTATCAATTCAAGGAAGTGAATTTTTAAGTAGTTATCTGCACTTTTAATGAAGATTTCAGTTCGCTAAGTTATGAAAATGCATGTTTTGGCTATAATCTTCCGTAAATCAAGGGCGAAAACCAATTATTTGTCCCAAAAGAAGGTGTTTTAAGTATATATCTGCATTTCTAAGGTAGATTTGGGTACAATAAGAGGCGAAAAAGCAGATTCTGACTAAGATTTTATCGAAATCGGCAACTATTTGACTCAGAAATGTTGCCTTACGTCGAAATCTAATAGTTTATTAAGGTTTTCGTTACTAAAATGCCCAAAGACGCCGATTTTGACTAGAATTTGAAAGATATTGACATGAATATATAACTGTTTGTATCAAAAAATGATAGTTTAAACTGATATTTGCAGTTTTAATGCGGGTTTAGGTACGATATGAATCGAAGAAGCCGATTTTGACTGGAATCTGTTTAAAATGACAAAGAAAAACCTATTATCAATTCAAGGAAGTGAATTTTTAAGTAGTTATCTACACTTTTAATCGGCGTCTTTGGGCATTTTAGTAACGAAAACCTTAATAAACTATTAGATTTCGACGTAAGGCAACCATTCTGAGCCAAATAGTTGCCGATTTCGATAAAAACCTAGTCAGAATCTACTTTTTCGCCTCTTATTGTACCCAAATCTACCTTAGAAATGCAGATATATACTTAAAACACCTTCTTTTTGGACAAATAATTGGTTTTCGCCCTTGATTTACTTAAGATTATAGCCAAAACATGCATTTTCATAACTTAGCGAACTGAAATCTACATTAAAACTGCAGATAACTACTTAAAAATTCACTTCCTTGAATTGATAATAGGTTTTTCTTTGTCATTTTAAACAGATTCCAGTCAAAATGGGCTTCTTCGATTCATATCGTACCTAAACCCGCATCAAAACTGCAAATATCAGTTTAAACTATCATTTTTTGATACAAACAGTTATTTATTCATGTCAATATCTTTCAAATTCTAGTCAAAATCGGCGTCTTTGGGCATTTTAGTAACGAAAACCTTAATAAACTATTAGATTTCGACGTAAGGCAACCATTCTGAGTTAAATAGTTGCCGATTTCGATAAAATCTTAGTCAGAATCTGCTTTTTCGCCTCTTATTGTACCCAAATCTACCTTAGAAATGCAGATATATACTTAAAACACCTTCTTTTGGGACAAATAATTGGTTTTCGCCCTTGATTAACGGAAGATTATAGCCAAAACATGCATTTTCATAACTTAGCGAACTTAAATCTACATTAAAACTGCAGATAACTACTTAAAAATTCACTTCCTTGAATTGATAATAGGTTTTTCTTTGTCATTTTAAACAGATTCCAGTCAAAATCGGCTTCTTCGATTCATATCGTATCTAAAACCGCATCAAAACTGCAAATATCAGTTTAAACTATCATTTTTTGATACAAACAGTTATATATTCATGTCAATATATTTCAAATTCTAGTCAAAATCGTCGTCTTTGGGCATTTTAGTAACGAAAACCTTAATAAACTATAAGATTTCGACGTAAGGCAACCTTTCTGAGTCAAATAGTTGCCGATTTCGATAAAATCTTAGTCAGAATCTGCTTTTTCGCCTCTTATTGTACCCAAATCTACCTTAGAAATGCAGATATATACTTAAAACACCTTTTTTTGGGACAAATAATTGGTTTTCGCCCTTGATTTACGGAAGATTATAGCCAAAACATGCATTTTCATAACTTAGCGAACTGAAATCTACATTAAAAGTGCAGATAACTACTTAAAAATTCACTTCTTTGAATTGATAATAGGTTTTTCTTTGTCATTTTAAACAGATTCCAGTCAAAATCGGCTTCTTCGACTCATATCGTACCTAAAACCGCATCAAAACTGCAAATATCAGTTTAAACTATCATTTTTTGATACAAACAGTTATATATTCATGTCAATATCATTCAAATTCTAGTCAAAATCGGCGTCTTTGGGCATTTTAGTAACGAAAACCTTAATAAACTATTAGATTTCGACGTAAGGCAACCATTCTGAGTCAAATAGTTGCCGATTTCGATAAAATCTTAGTCAGAATCTGCTTTTTCGCCTCTTATTGTACCCAAATCTACCTTAGAAATGCAGATATTTACTTAAAACACCTTCTTTTGGGACAAATAATTGGTTTTCGCCCTTGATTTACGGAAGATTATAGCCAAAAGATGCATTTCCATAACTTAGCGAACTGAAATCTACATTAAAACTGCAGATAACTACTTAAAAATTCACTTCTTTGAATTGATAATAGGTTTTTCTTTGTCATTTTAAACAGATTCCAGTCAAAATCGGCTTCTTCGATTCATATCGTATCTAAAACCGCATCAAAACTGCAAATATCAGTTTAAACTATCATTTTTTGATACAAACAGTTATATATTCATGTCAATATCTTTCAAATTCTAGTCAAAATCGGCGTCTTTGGGCATTTTAGTAACGAAAACCTTAATAAACTATAAGATTTCGACGTAAGGCAACCTTTCTGAGTCAAATAGTTGCCGATTTCGATAAAATCTTAGTCAGAATCTGCTTTTTCGCCTCTTATTGTACCCAAATCTACCATAGAAATGCAGATATATACTTAAAACACCTTTTTTTGGGACAAATAATTGGTTTTCGCCCTTGATTTACGGAAGATTATAGCCAAAACATGCATTTTCATAACTTAGCGAACTGAAATCTACATTAAAAGTGCAGATAACTACTTAAAAATTCACTTCCTTGAATTGATAATAGGTTTTTCTTTGTCATTTTAAACAGATTCCAGTCAAAATCGGCTTCTTCGACTCATATCGTACCTAAAACCGCATCAAAACTGCAAATATCAGTTTAAACTATCATTTTTTGATACAAACAGTTATATATTCATGTCAATATCATTCAAATTCTAGTCAAAATCGGCGTCTTTGGGCATTTTAGTAACGAAAACCTTAATAAACTATTAGATTTTGACGAAAGGCAACCATTCTGAGTCAAATAGTTGCCGATTTCGATAAAATCTTAGTCAGAATCTGCTTTTTCGCCTCTTATTGTACCCAAATCTACCTTAGAAATGCAGATATATACTTAAAACACCTTCTTTTGGAACAAATAATTGGTTTTCGCCCTTGATTTACGGAAGATTATAGCCAAAAGATGCATTTCCATAACTTAGCGAACTGAAATCTACATTAAAACTGCAGATAACTACTTAAAAATTCACTTCCTTGAATTGATAATAGGTTTTTCTTTGTCATTTTAAACAGATTCCAGTCAAAATCGGCTTCTTCGACTCATATCGTACCTAAAACCGCATCAAAACTGCAAATATCAGTTTAAACTATCATTTTTTGATACAAACAGTTATATATTCATGTCAATATCTTTCAAATTCTAGTCAAAATCGGCGTCTTTGGGCATTTTAGTAACGAAAACCTTAATAAACTATTAGATTTCGACGTAAGGCAACCTTTCTGAGTCAAATAGTTGCCGATTTTGATAAAATCTCAGTCAGAATCTGCTTTTTCGCCTCTTATTGTACCCAAATCTACCTTAGAAATGCAGATATATACTCAGAACACCTTCTTTTGGGACAAATAATTGGTTTTCGCCCTTGATTTACGGAAGATTATAGCCAAAACATGCATTTTCATAACTTAGCGAACTTATTTGTCCCAAAAGAAGGTGTTTTAAGTATATATCTACATTTCTAAGGTAGATTTGGGTACAATAAGAGGCGAAAAAGCAGATTCTGACTAAGATTTTATCGAAATCGGCAACTATTTGACTCAGAATGGTTGCCTTACGTCGAAATCTAATAGTTTATTAAGGTTTTCGTTACTAAAATGCCCAAAGACGCCGATTTTGACTAGAATTTGAAAGATATTGACATGAATATATAACTGTTTGTATCAAAAAATGATAGTTTAAACTGATATTTGCAGTTTTGATGCGGTTTTAGGTACGATATGAGTCGAAGAAGCCGATTTTGACTGGAATCTGTTTAAAATGACAAAGAACAACCTATTATCAATTCAAGGAAGTGAATTTTTAAGTAGTTATCTGCAGTTTTAATGTAGATTTCAGTTCGCTAAGTTAAGAAAATGCATGTTTTGGCTATAATCTTCCGTAAATCAAGGGCGAAAACCAATTATTTGTCCCAAAAGAAGGTGTTTTAAGTATATATCTGCATTTCTAAGGTAGATTTGGGTACAATAAGAGGCGAAAAACAGATTCTGACTAGGATTTTTTTGAAATCGGCAACTATTTGACTCAGAAAGGTTGCCTTACGTCGAAATCTAATAGTTTATTAAGGTTGTCGTTACTAAAATGCCCAAAGACGCCGATTTTGACTAGATTTTGAAAGATATTGACATGAATATATAACTGTTTGTATCAAAAAATGATAGTTTAAACTGATATTTGCAGTTTTGATGCGGTTTTAGGTACGATATGAGTCGAAGAAGCCGATTTTGACTGGAATCTGTTTAAAATGACAAAGAAAAACCTATTATCAATTCAAGGAAGTGAATTTTTAAGTAGTTATCTGCACTTTTAATGTAGATTTCAGTTCGCTAAGTTATGAAAATGCATGTTACTGTACCCAAATCTACCTTAGAAATGCAGATATATACTTAAAACACCTTCTTTTGGGACAAATCTTCCGCAAATCAAGGGTGAAAACCAATTATTTGTCCCAAAAGAAGGTGTTTTAAGTATATATCTGCATTTCTAAGGTAGATTTGGGTACAATAAGAGGCGAAAAAGCAGATTCTGACTGAGATTTTATCAAAATCGGCAACTATTTGACTCAGAAAGGTTGCCTTACGTCGATATCTAATAGTTTATTAAGGTTTTCGTTACTAAAATGCCCAAAGACGCCGATTTTGACTAGAATTTGAAAGATATTGACATGAATATATAACTGTTTGTAACAAAAAATGATAGTTTAAACTGATATTTGCAGTTTTGATGCGGTTTTAGATACGATATGAATCGAAGAAGCCGATTTTGACTGGAATCTGTTTAAAATGACAAAGAAAAACCTATTATCAATTCAAGGAAGTGAATTTTTAAGTTGTTATCTGCAGTTTTAATGTAGATTTCAGTTCGCTAAGTTATGGAAATGCATCTTTTGGCTATAATCATCCGTAAATCAAGGGCGAAAACCAATTATTTGTCCCAAAAGAAGGTGTTTTAAGTATATATCTGCATTTCTAAGGTAGATTTGGGTACAATAAGAGGCGAAAAAGCAGATTCTGACTGAGATTTTATCGAAATCGGCAACTATTTGACTCAGAATGGTTGCCTTACGTCGAAATCTAATAGTTTATTAAGGTTTTCGTTACTAAAATGCCCAAAGACGCCGATTTTGACTAGAATTTGAATGATATTGACATGAATATATAACTGTTTGTATCAAAAAATGATAGTTTAAACTGATATTTGCAGTTTTGATGCGGTTTTAGGTACGATATGAGTCGAAGAAGCCGATTTTGACTGGAATCTGTTTAAAATGACAAAGAAAAACCTATTATCAATTCAAGGAAGTGAATTTTTAAGTAGTTATCTGCACTTTTAATGTAGATTTCAGTTCGCTAAGTTATGAAAATGCATGTTTTGGCTATAATCTTCCGTAAATCAAGGGCGAAAACCAATTATTTGTCCCAAAAAAAGGTGTTTTAAGTATATATCTGCATTTCTAAGGTAGATTTGGGTACAATAAGAGGCGAAAAAGCAGATTCTGACTAAGATTTTATCGAAATCGGCAACTATTTGATTCAGAAAGGTTGCCTTACTTCAAAATCTAATAGTTTATTAAGGTTTTCGTTACTAAAATGCCCAAAGACGCCGATTTTGACTAGAATTTGAAAGATATTGACATGAATATATAACTGTTTGTATCAAAAAATGATAGTTTAAACTGATATTTGCAGTTTTGATGCGGTTTTAGGTACGATATGAGTCGAAGAAGCCGATTTTGACTGGAATCTGTTTAAAATGACAAAGAAAAACCTATTATCAATTTAAGGAAGTGAATTTTTAAGTAGTTATCTGCAGTTTTAATGTAGATTTCAGTTCGCTAATTTATGAAAATGCATGTTTTGGCTATAATCTTCCGTAAATCAAGGGCGAAAACCAATTATTTGTCCCAAAAGAAGGTGTTTTAAGTATATATCTGCATTTCTAAGGTAGATTTGGGTACAATAAGAGGCGAAAAAGCAGATTCTGACTAAGATTTTATCGAAATCGGCAACTATTTGACTCAGAAAGGTTGCCTTACGTCGAAATCTAATAGTTTATTAAGGTTTTCGTTACTAAAATGCCCAAAGACGCCGATTTTGACTAGAATTTGAAAGATATTGACATGAATATATAACTGTTTGTATCAAAAAATGATAGTTTAAACTGATATTTGCAGTTTTGATGCGGGTTTAGGTACGATATGAATCGAAGAAGCCGATTTTGACTGGAATCTGTTTAAAATGACAAAGAAAAACCTATTATCAATTCAAGGAAGTGAATTTTTAAGTAGTTATCTGCAGTTTTAATGTAGATTTCAGTTCGCTAAGTTATGAAAATGCATGTTTTGGTTATAATCTTCCGTAAATCAAGGGCGAAAACCAATTATTTGTCCTAAAAGAAGGTGTTTTAAGTATATATCTGCATTTCTAAGGTAGATTTGGGTACAATAAGAGGCGAAAAAGCAGATTCTGACTAAGATTTTATCGAAATCGGCAACTATTTGACTCAGAATGGTTGCCTTGCGTCGAAATCTAATAGTTTATTAAGGTTTTCGTTACTAAAATGCCCAAAGACGCACATTTTGACTAGAATTTGAAAGATATTGACATGAATATATAACTGTTTGTATCAAAAAATGATAGTTTAAACTGATATTTGCAGTTTTGATGCGGTTTTAGGTACGATATGAGTCGAAGAAGCCGATTTTGACTGGAATCTGTTTAAAATGACAAAGAAAAACCTATTATCAATTCATGGAAGTGAATTTTTAAGTAGTTATCTGCACTTTTAATGTAGATTTCAGTTCGCTAAGTTATGAAAATGCATGTTTTGGCTATAATCTTCCGTAAATCAAGGGCGAAAATCAATTATTTGTCCCAAAAGAAGGTGTTTTAAGTATATATCTGCATTTCTAAGGTAGATTTGGGTACAATAAGAGGCGAAAAAGCAGATTCTGACTAAGATTTTATCGAAATCGGCAACTATTTGACTCAGAATGGTTGCCTTACGTCGAAATCTAATAGTTTATTAAGGTTTTCGTTACTAAAATGCCCAAAGACGCCGATTTTGACTAGAATTTGAAAGATATTGACATGAATATATAACTGTTTGTATCAAAAAATGATAGTTTAAACTGATATTTGCAGTTTTGATGCGGTTTTAGGTACGATATGAGTCGAAGAAGCCGATTTTGACTGGAATCTGTTTAAAATGACAAAGAACAACCTATTATCAATTCAAGGAAGTGAATTTTTAAGTAGTTATCTGCAGTTTTAATGTAGATTTCAGTTCGCTAAGTTAAGAAAATGCATGTTTTGGCTATAATCTTCCGTAAATCAAGGGCGAAAACCAATTATTTGTCCCAAAAGAAGGTGTTTTAAGTATATATCTGCATTTCTAAGGTAGATTTGGGTACAATAAGAGGCGAAAAACAGATTCTGACTAGGATTTTTTTGAAATCGGCAACTATTTGACTCAGAAAGGTTGCCTTACGTCGAAATCTAATAGTTTATTAAGGTTGTCGTTACTAAAATGCCCAAAGACGCCGATTTTGACTAGATTTTGAAAGATATTGACATGAATATATAACTGTTTGTATCAAAAAATGATAGTTTAAACTGATATTTGCAGTTTTGATGCGGTTTTAGGTACGATATGAGTCGAAGAAGCCGATTTTGACTGGAATCTGTTTAAAATGACAAAGAAAAACCTATTATCAATTCAAGGAAGTGAATTTTTAAGTAGTTATCTGCACTTTTAATGTAGATTTCAGTTCGCTAAGTTATGAAAATGCATGTTACTGTACCCAAATCTACCTTAGAAATGCAGATATATACTTAAAACACCTTCTTTTGGGACAAATCTTCCGCAAATCAAGGGTGAAAACCAATTATTTGTCCCAAAAGAAGGTGTTTTAAGTATATATCTGCATTTCTAAGGTAGATTTGGGTACAATAAGAGGCGAAAAAGCAGATTCTGACTGAGATTTTATCAAAATCGGCAACTATTTGACTCAGAAAGGTTGCCTTACGTCGATATCTAATAGTTTATTAAGGTTTTCGTTACTAAAATGCCCAAAGACGCCGATTTTGACTAGAATTTGAAAGATATTGACATGAATATATAACTGTTTGTATCAAAAAATGATAGTTTAAACTGATATTTGCAGTTTTGATGCGGTTTTAGATACGATATGAATCGAAGAAGCCGATTTTGACTGGAATCTGTTTAAAATGACAAAGAAAAACCTATTATCAATTCAAGGAAGTGAATTTTTAAGTAGTTATCTGCAGTTTTAATGTAGATTTCAGTTCGCTAAGTTATGGAAAAGCATCTTTTGGCTATAATCTTCCGTAAATCAAGGGCGAAAACCAATTATTTGTCCCAAAAGAAGGTGTTTTAAGTATATATCTGCATTTCTAAGGTAGATTTGGGTACAATAAGAGGCGAAAAAGCAGATTCTGACTAAGATTTTATCGAAATCGGCAACTATTTGACTCAGAATGGTTGCCTTACGTCGAAATCTAATAGTTTATTAAGGTTTTCGTTACTAAAATGCCCAAAGACGCCGATTTTGACTAGAATTTGAATGATATTGACATGAATATATAACTGTTTGTATCAAAAAATGATAGTTTAAACTGATATTTGCAGTTTTGATGCGGTTTTAGGTACGATATGAGTCGAAGAAGCCGATTTTGACTGGAATCTGTTTAAAATGACAAAGAAAAACCTATTATCAATTCAAGGAAGTGAATTTTTAAGTAGTTATCTGCACTTTTAATGTAGATTTCAGTTCGCTAAGTTATGAAAATGCATGTTTTGGCTATAATCTTCCGTAAATCAAGGGCGAAAACCAATTATTTGTCCCAAAAAAAGGTGTTTTAAGTATATATCTGCATTTCTAAGGTAGATTTGGGTACAATAAGAGGCGAAAAAGCAGATTCTGACTAAGATTTTATCGAAATCGGCAACTATTTGACTCAGAAAGGTTGCCTTACGTCGAAATCTAATAGTTTATTAAGGTTTTCGTTACCAAAATGCCCAAAGACGCCGATTTTGACTAGAATTTGAAAGAATCTGCTTTTTCGCCTCTTATTGTACCCAAATCTACCTTAGAAATGCAGATATATACTTAAAACACCTTCTTTTGGGACAAATAATTGGTTTTCGCCTTTGATTTACGGAAGATTATAGCCAAAACATGCATTTTCATAACTTAGCGAACTGAAATCTACATTAAAAGTGCAGATAACTACTTAAAAATTCACTTCCATGAATTGATAATAGGTTTTTCTTTGTCATTTTAAACAGATTCCAGTCAAAATCGGCTTCTTCGACTCATATCGTACCTAAAACCGCATCAAAACTGCAAATATCAGTTTAAACTATCATTTTTTGATACAAACAGTTATATATTCATGTCAATATCTTTCAAATTCTAGTCAAAATGTGCGTCTTTGGGCATTTTAGTAACGAAAACCTTAATAAACTATTAGATTTCGACGCAAGGCAACCATTCTGAGTCAAATAGTTGCCGATTTCGATAAAATCTTAGTCAGAATCTGCTTTTTCGCCTCTTATTGTACCCAAATCTACCTTAGAAATGCAGATATATACTTAAAACACCTTCTTTTAGGACAAATAATTGGTTTTCGCCCTTGATTTACGGAAGATTATAACCAAAACATGCATTTTCATAACTTAGCGAACTGAAATCTACATTAAAACTGCAGATAACTACTTAAAAATTCACTTCCTTGAATTGATAATAGGTTTTTCTTTGTCATTTTAAACAGATTCCAGTCAAAATCGGCTTCTTCGATTCATATCGTACCTAAACCCGCATCAAAACTGCAAATATCAGATTAAACTATCATTTTTTGATACAAACAGTTATATATTCATGTCAATATCTTTCAAATTCTAGTCAAAATCGGCGTCTTTGGGCATTTTAGTAACGAAAACCTTAATAAACTATTAGATTTCGACGTAAGGCAACCTTTCTGAGTCAAATAGTTGCCGATTTCGATAAAATCTTAGTCAGAATCTGCTTTTTCGCCTCTTATTGTACCCAAATCTACCTTAGAAATGCAGATATATACTTAAAACACCTTCTTTTGGGACAAATAATTGGTTTTCGCCCTTGATTTACGGAAGATTATAGCCAAAACTTGCATTTTCATAACTTAGCGAACTGAAATCTACATTAAAACTGCAGATAACTACTTAAAAATTCACTTCCTTAAATTGATAATAGGTTTTTCTTTGTCATTTTAAACAGATTCCAGTCAAAATCGGCTTCTTCGACTCATATCGTACCTAAAACCGCATCAAAACTGCAAATATCAGTTTAAACTATCATTTTTTGATACAAACAGTTATATATTCATGTCAATATCTTTCAAATTCTTGTCAAAATCGGCGTCTTTGGGCATTTTAGTAACGAAAACCTTAATAAACTATTAGATTTCGACGTAAGGCCACCATTCTGAGTCAAATAGTTGCCGATTTCGATAAAATCTTAGTCAGAATCTGCTTTTTCGCCTCTTATTGTACCCAAATCTACCTTAGAAATGCAGATATATACTTAAAACACCTTCTTTTTGGACAAATAATTGGTTTTCGCCATTGATTAACGGAAGATTATAGCCAAAACATGCATTTTCATAACTTAGCGAACTGAAATCTACATTAAAACTGCAGATAACTACTTAAAAATTCACTTCCTTGAATTGATAATAGGTTTTTCTTTGTCATTTTAAACGGATTCCAGTCAAAATCGGCTTCTTCGATTCATATCGTATCTAAAACCGCATCAAAACTGCAAATATCAGTTTAAACTATCATTTTTTGATACAAACAGTTATATATTCATGTCAATATCTTTCAAATTCTAGTCAAAATCGGCGTCTTTGGGCATTTTAGTAACGAAAACCTTAATAAACTATTAGATTTCGACGTAAGGCAACCTTTCTGAGTCAAATAGTTGCCGATTTCGATAAAATCTTAGTCAGAATCTGCTTTTTCGCCTCTTATTGTACCCAAATCTACCTTAGAAATGCAGATATATACTTAAAACACCTTCTTTTGGGACAAATAATTGGTTTTCGCCCTTGATTTACGGAAGATTATAGCCAAAACATGCATTTTCATAACTTAGCGAACTTATTTGTCCCAAAAGAAGGTGTTTTAAGTATATATCTACATTTCTAAGGTAGATTTGGGTACAATAAGAGGCGAAAAAGCAGATTCTGACTAAGATTTTATCGAAATCGGCAACTATTTGACTCAGAATGGTTGCCTTACGTCGAAATCTAATAGTTTATTAAGGTTTTCGTTACTAAAATGCCCAAAGACGCCGATTTTGACTAGAATTTGAAAGATATTGACATGAATATATAACTGTTTGTATCAAAAAATGATAGTTTAAACTGATATTTGCAGTTTTGATGCGGTTTTAGATACGATATGAATCGAAGAAGCCGATTTTGACTGGAATCTGTTTAAAATGACAAAGAAAAACCTATTATCAATTCAAGGAAGTGAATTTTTAAGTAGTTATCTGCAGTTTTAATGTAGATTTCAGTTCGCTAAGTTATGGAAATGCATCTTTTGGCTATAATCTTCCGTAAATCAAGGGCGAAAACCAATTATTTGTCCCAAAAGAAGGTGTTTTAAGTATATATCTGCATTTCTAAGGTAGATTTGGGTACAATAAGAGGCGAAAAACAGATTCTGACTAGGATTTTTTTGAAATCTGTTTAAAATGACAAAGAAAAACCTATTATCAATTCAAGGAAGTGAATTTTTAAGTAGTTATCTGCACTTTTAATGTAGATTTCAGTTCGCTAAGTTATGAAAATGCATGTTACTGTACCCAAATCTACCTTAGAAATGCAGATATATAATTAAAACACCTTCTTTTGGGACAAATCTTCCGTAAATCAAGGGTGAAAACCAATTATTTGTCCCAAAAGAAGGTGTTTTAAGTATATATCTGCATTTCTAAGGTAGATTTGGGTACAATAAGAGGCGAAAAAGCAGATTCTGACTGAGATTTTATCAAAATCGGCAACTATTTGACTCAGAAAGGTTGCCTTACGTCGATATCTAATAGTTTATTAAGGTTTTCGTTACTAAAATGCCCAAAGACGCCGATTTTGACTAGAATTTGAAAGATATTGACATGAATATATAACTGTTTGTATCAAAAAATGATAGTTTAAACTGATATTTGCAGTTTTGATGCGGTTTTAGATACGATATGAATCGAAGAAGCCGATTTTGACTGGAATCTGTTTAAAATGACAAAGAAAAACCTATTATCAATTCAAGGAAGTGAATTTTTAAGTAGTTATCTGCAGTTTTAATGTAGATTTCAGTTCGCTAAGTTATGGAAATGCATCTTTTGGCTATAATCTTCCGTAAATCAAGGGCGAAAACCAATTATTTGTCCCAAAAGAAGGTGTTTTAAGTATATATCTGCATTTCTAAGGTAGATTTGGGTACAATAAGAGGCGAAAAAGCAGATTCTGACTAAGATTTTATCGAAATCGGCAACTATTTGACTCAGAAAGGTTGTCTTACGTCGAAATCTAATAGTTTATTAAGGTTTTCGTTACTAAAATGCCCAAAGACGCCGATTTCGACTAGAATTTGAATGATATTGACATGAATATATAACTGTTTGTATCAAAAAATGATAGTTTAAACTGATATTTGCAGTTTTGATGCGGTTTTAGATATGATATGAATCGAAGAAGCCGATTTTGACTGGAATCTGTTTAAAATGACAAAGAAAAACCTATTATCAATTCAAGGAAGTGAATTTTTAAGTAGTTATCTGCAGTTTTAATGTAGATTTCAGTTCGCTAAGTTATGAAAATGCATGTTTTGGCTATAATCTTCCGTAAATCAAGGGCGAAACCAATTATTTGTCCCAAAAGAAGGTGTTTTAAGTATATATCTGCATTTCTAAGGTAGATTTGGGTACAATAAGAGGCGAAAAAGCAGATTCTGACTAAGATTTTATCGAAATCGGCAACTATTTGACTCAGAATGGTTGCCTTACGTCGAAATCTAATAGTTTATTAAGGTTTTCGTTACTAAAATGCCCAAAGACGCCGATTTCGACTAGAATTTGAATGATATTGACATGAATATATAACTGTTTGTATCAAAAAATGATAGTTTAAACTGATATTTGCAGTTTTGATGCGGTTTTAGATATGATATGAATCGAAGAAGCCGATTTTGACTGGAATCTGTTTAAAATGACAAAGAAAAACCTATTATCAATTCAAGGAAGTGAATTTTTAAGTAGTTATCTGCAGTTTTAATGTAGATTTCAGTTCGCTAAGTTATGAAAATGCATGTTTTGGCTATAATCTTCCGTAAATCAAGGTCGAAAAATTCACTTCCTTGAATTGATAATAGGTTTTTCTTTGTCATTTTAAACAGATTCCAGTCAAAATCGGCTTCTTCGACTCATATCGTACCTAAAACCGCATCAAAACTGCAAATATCAGTTTAAACTATCATTTTTTGATACAAACAGTTATATATTCATGTCAATATCTTTCAAATTCTAGTCAAAATCGGCGTCTTTGGGCATTCTAGTAACGAAAACCTTAATAAACTATTAGATTTCGACGGAAGGCAACCATTCTGAGTCAAATAGTTGCCGATTTCGATAAAATCTTAGTCAGAATCTGCTTTTTCGCCTCTTATTGTACCCAAATCTACCTTAGAAATGCAGATATATACTTAGAACACCTTCTTTTGGGACAAATAATTGGTTTTCGCCCTTGATTTACGGAAGATTATAGCTAAAACATGCATTTTCATAACTTAGCGAACTGAAATCTACATTAAAACTGCAGATAACTACTTAAAAATTCACTTCCTTGAATTGATAATAGGTTTTTCTTTGTCATTTTAAACAGATTCCAGTCAAAATCGGCTTCTTCGACTCATATCGTACCTAAAACCGCATCAAAACTGTAAATATCAGTTTAAAATATCATTTTTTGATACAAACAGTTATATATTCATGTCAATATCTTTCAAATTCTAATCAAAATCGGCGTCTTTGGGCATTTTAGTAACGAAAACCTTAATAAACTATTAGATTTCGACGTAAGGCAACCATTCTGAGCCAAATAGTTGCCGATTTCGATAAAAACCTAGTCAGAATCTGCTTTTTCGCATCTTATTGTACCCAAATCTACCTTAGAAATGCAGATATATACTTAAAACACCTTCTTTTGGGACAAATAATTGGTTTTCGCCCTTGATTTACGGAAGATTATAGCCAAAACATGCATTTTCATAACTTAGCGAACTGAAATCTACATTAAAACTGCAGATAACTACTTAAAAATTCACTTCCTTGAATTGATAATAGGTTTTTCTTTGTCATTTTAAACAGATTCCAGTCAAAATCGGCTTCTTCGATTCATATCGTATCTAAAACCGCATCAAAACTGCAAATATCAGTTTAAACTATCATTTTTTGATACAAACAGTTATATATTCATGTCAATATCTTTCAAATTCTAGTCAAAATCGGCGTCTTTGGGCATTTTAGTAACGAAAACCTTAATAAACTATTAGATTTCGGCGTAAGGCAACCTTTCTGAGTCAAATAGTTGCCGATTTCGATAAAATCTTAGTCAGAATCTGCTTTTTCGCCTCTTATTGTACCCAAATCTACCTTAGAAATGCAGATATATACTTAAAACACCTTCTTTTGGGACAAATAATTGGTTTTCGCCCTTGATTTACGGAAGATTATAGCCAAAACATGCATTTTTATAACTTAGCGAACTGAAATCTACATTAAAACTGCAGATAACTACTTAAAAATTCACTTCCATGAATTGATAATAGGTTTTTCTTTGTCATTTTAAACAGATTCCAGTCAAAATCGGCTTCTTCGACTCATATCGTACCTAAAACCGCATCAAAACTGCAAATATCAGTTTAAACTATCATTTTTTGATACAAACAGTTATATATTCATGTCAATATCTTTCAAATTCTACTCAAAATGTGCGTCTTTGGGCATTTGAGTAACGAAAACCTTAATAAACTACTAGATTTCGACGTAAGGCAACCATTCTGAGTCAAATAGTTGCCGATTTCGATTAAATCTTAGTCAGAATCTGCTTTTTCGCCTCTTATTGTACCCAAATCTACCTTAGAAATGCAGATATATACTTAAAACACCTTCTTTTGGGACAAATAATTGGTTTTCGCCCTTGATTTACGGAAGATTATAGCCAAAACATGCATTTTCATAACTTAGCGAACTGAAATCTACATTAAAACTGCAGATAACTACTTAAAAATTCACTTCCTTGAATTGATAATAGGTTTTTCTTTGTCATTTTAAACAGATTCCAGTCAAAATCGGCTTCTTCGATTCATATCGTACCTAAACCCGCATCAAAACTGCAAATATCAGTTTAAACTATCATTTTTTGATACAAATAGTTATATATTCATGTCAATATCTTTCAAATTCTAGTCAAAATCGGCGTCTTTGGGCATTTTAGTAACGAAAACCTTAATAAACTATTAGATTTCGACGTAAGGCAACCTTTCTGAGTCAAATAGTTGCCGATTTCGATAAAATCTTAGTCAGAATCATGGCAATTTTTCGACCTTGATTTACGGAAGATTATAGCCAAAACATGCATTTTCATAACTTAGCGAACTGAAATCTACATTAAAACTGCAGATAACTACTTAAAAATTCACTTCCTTGAATTGATAATAGGTTTTTCTTTGTCATTTTAAACAGATTCCAGTCAAAATCGGCTTCTTCGATTCATATCGTATCTAAAACCGCATCAAAACTGCAAATATCAGTTTAAACTATCATTTTTTGATACAAACAGTTATATATTCATGTCAATATCTTTCAAATTCTAGTCAAAATCGGCGTCTTTGGGCATTTTAGTAACGAAAACCTTAATAAACTATTAGATTTCGGCGTAAGGCAACCTTTCTGAGTCAAATAGTTGCCGATTTCGATAAAATCTTAGTCAGAATCTGCTTTTTCGCCTCTTATTGTACCCAAATCTACCTTAGAAATGCAGATATATACTTAAAACACCTTCTTTTGGGACAAATAATTGGTTTTCGCCCTTGATTTACGGAAGATTATAGCCAAAACATGCATTTTTATAACTTAGCGAACTGAAATCTACATTAAAACTGCAGATAACTACTTAAAAATTCACTTCCATGAATTGATAATAGGTTTTTCTTTGTCATTTTAAACAGATTCCAGTCAAAATCGGCTTCTTCGACTCATATCGTACCTAAAACCGCATCAAAACTGCAAATATCAGTTTAAACTATCATTTTTTGATACAAACAGTTATATATTCATGTCAATATCTTTCAAATTCTACTCAAAATGTGCGTCTTTGGGCATTTGAGTAACGAAAACCTTAATAAACTATTAGATTTCGACGTAAGGCAACCATTCTGAGTCAAATAGTTGCCGATTTCGATTAAATCTTAGTCAGAATCTGCTTTTTCGCCTCTTATTGTACCCAAATCTACCTTAGAAATGCAGATATATACTTAAAACACCTTCTTTTGGGACAAATAATTGGTTTTCGCCCTTGATTTACGGAAGATTATAGCCAAAACATGCATTTTCATAACTTAGCGAACTGAAATCTACATTAAAACTGCAGATAACTACTTAAAAATTCACTTCCTTGAATTGATAATAGGTTTTTCTTTGTCATTTTAAACAGATTCCAGTCAAAATCGGCTTCTTCGATTCATATCGTACCTAAACCCGCATCAAAACTGCAAATATCAGTTTAAACTATCATTTTTTGATACAAATAGTTATATATTCATGTCAATATCTTTCAAATTCTAGTCAAAATCGGCGTCTTTGGGCATTTTAGTAACGAAAACCTTAATAAACTATTAGATTTCGACGTAAGGCAACCTTTCTGAGTCAAATAGTTGCCGATTTCGATAAAATCTTAGTCAGAATCTGCTTTTTCGCCTCTTATTGTACCCAAATCTACCTTAGAAATGCAGATATATACTTAAAACACCTTCTTTTGGGACAAATAATTGGTTTTTGCCCTTGATTTACGGAAGATTATAGCCAAAACATGCATTTTCATAACTTAGCGAACTGAAATCTACATTAAAACTGCAGATAACTACTTAAAAATTCACTTCCTTGAATTGATAATAGGTTTTTCTTTGTCATTTTAAACAGATTCCAGTCAAAATCGGCTTCTTCGACTCATATCGTACCTAAAACCGCATCAAAACTGCAAATATCAGTTTAAACTATCATTTTTTGATACAAACAGTTATATATTCATGTCAATATCTTTCAAATTCTAGTCAAAATCGGCGTCTTTGGGCATTTTAGTAACGAAAACCTTAATAAACTATTAGATTTCGACGTAAGGCAACCTTTCTGAATCAAATAGTTGCCGATTTCGATAAAATCTTAGTCAGAATCTGCTTTTTCGCCTCTTATTGTACCCAAATCTACTTTAGAAATGCAGATATATACTTAAAACACCTTCTTTTGGGACAAATAATTGGTTTTCGCCCTTGATTTACGGAAGATTATAGCCAAAACATGCATTTTCATAACTTAGCGAACTGAAATCTACATTAAAACTGCAGATAACTACTTAAAAATTCACTTCCTTGAATTGATAATAGGTTTTTCTTTGTCATTTTAAACAGATTCCAGTCAAAATCGGCTTCTTCGACTCATATCGTACCTAAAACCGCATCAAAACTGCAAATATCAGTTTAAACTATCATTTTTTGATACAAACAGTTATATATTCATGTCAATATCTTTCAAATTCTAGTCAAAATCGGCGTCTTTGGGCATTTTAGTAACGAAAACCTTAATAAACTATTAGATTTCGACGTAAGGCAACCATTCTGAGTCAAATAGTTGCCGATTTCGATAAAATCTTAGTCAGAATCTGCTTTTTCGCCTCTTATTGTACCCAAATCTACCTTAGAAATGCAGATATATACTTAAAACACCTTCTTTTAGGACAAATAATTGGTTTTCGCCCTTGATTTACTCAAGATTATAGCCAAAACATGCATTTTCATAACTTAGCGAACTGATATCTACATTAAAACTGCAGATAACTACTTAAAAATTCACTTCCTTGAATTGATAATAGGTTTTTCTTTGTCATTTTAAACAGATTCCAGTCAAAATCGGCTTCTTCGATTCATATCGTATCTAAAACCGCATCAAAACTGCAAATATCAGTTTAAACTATCATTTTTTGATACAAACAGTTATATATTCATGTCAATATCTTTCAAATTCTAGTCAAAATCGGCGTCTTTGGGCATTTTAGTAACGAAAACCATAGTAAACTATTAGATTTCGACGTAAGGCAACCTTTCTGAGTCAAATAGTTGCCGATTTCGATAAAATCTTAGTCAGAATCTGCTTTTTCGCCTCTTATTGTACCCAAATCTACCTTAGAAATGCAGATATATACTTAAAACACCTTCTTTTGGGACAAATAATTGGTTTTCGCCCTTGATTTACGGAAGATTATAGCCAAAACATGCATTTTCATAACTTTGCGAACTGAAATCTACATTAAAACTGCAGATAACTACTTAAAAATTCAGTTCCTTGAATTGATAATAGGTTTTTCTTTGTCATTTTAAACAGATTCCAGTCAAAATCGGCTTCTTCGATTCATATCGTATCTAAAACCGCATCAAAACTGCAAATATCAGTTTAAACTATCATTTTTTGATACAAACAGTTATATATTCATGTCAATATCTTTCAAATTCTAGTCAAAATCGGCGTCTTTGGGCAATTTAGTAACGAAAACCTTAATAAACTATTAGATTTCGACGTATGGCAACCTTTCTGAGTCAAATAGTTACCGATTTCGATAAAATCTTAGTCAGAATCTGCTTTTTCGCCTCTTATTGTACCCAAATCTACCTTAGAAATGCAGATATATAATTAAAACACCTTCTTTTGGGACAAATAATTGGTTTTCGCCCTTGATTTACGGAAGATTATAGCCAAAACATGCATTTTCATAACTTAGCGAACTGAAATCTACATTAAAACTGCAGATAACTACTTAAAAATTCAGTTCCTTGAATTGATAATAGGTTTTTCTTTGTCATTTTAAACAGATTCCAGTCAAAATCGGCTTCTTCGACTCATATCTTACCTAAAACCGCATCAAAACTGCAAATATCAGTTTAAACTATCATTTTTTGATACAAACAGTTATATATTCATGTCAATATCATTCAAATTCTAGTGAAAATCGGCGTCTTTGGGCATTTTAGTAACGAAAACCTTAATAAACTATTAGATTTCGACGTAAGGCAACCATTCTGAGTCAAATAGTTGCCGATTTCGATACAATCTTAGTCAGAATCTGCTTTTTCGCCTCTTATTGTACCCAAATCTACCTTAGAAATGCAGATATATACTTAAAACACCTTCTTTTGGGACAAATAATTGGTTTTCGCCCTTGATTTACGGAAGATTATAGCCAAAACATGCATTTTCATAACTTAGCGAACTGAAATCTACATTAAAACTGCAGATAACTACTTAAAAATTCACTTCCTTGAATTGATAATAGGTTTTTCTTTGTCATTTTAAACAGATTCCAGTCAAAATCGGCTTCTTCGATTCATATCGTACCTAAACCCGCATCAAAACTGCAAATATCAGTTTAAACTATCATTTTTTGATACAAACAGTTATATATTCATGTCAATATCTTTCAAATTTTAGTCAAAATCGGCGTCTTTGGGCATTTTAGTAACGAAAACCTTAATAAACTATTAGATTTCGACGTAAGGCAACCTTTCTGAGTCAAATAGTTGCCGATTTCGATAAAATCTTAGTCAGAATCTGCTTTTTCGCCTCTTATTGTACCCAAATCTACCTTAGAAATGCAGATATATACTTAAAACACCTTCTTTTGGGACAAATAATTGGTTTTCGCCCTTGATTTACGGAAGATTATAGCCAAAACATGCATTTTCATAACTTAGCGAACTGAAATCTACATTAAAACTGCAGATAACTACTTAAAAATTCACTTCCTTGAATTGATAATAGGTTTTTCTTTGTCATTTTAAACAGATTCCAGTCAAAATCGGCTTCTTCGACTCATATCGTACCTAAAACCGCATCAAAACTGCAAATATCAGTTTAAACTATCATTTTTTGATACAAACAGTTATATATTCATGTCAATATCTTTCAAATTCTAGTCAAAATCGGCGTCTTTGGGCATTTTAGTAACGAAAACCTTAATAAACTATTAGATTTCGACGTAAGGCAACCATTCTGAGTCAAATAGTTGCCGATTTCGATAAAATCTTAGTCAGAATCTGCTTTTTCGCCTCTTATTGTACCCAAATCTACCTTAGAAATGCAGATATATACTTAAAACACCTTCTTTTGGGACAAATAATTGGTTTTCGCACTTGATTAACGGAAGATTATAGCCAAAACATGCATTTTCATAACTTAGCGAACTGAAATCTACATTAAAAGTGCAGATAACTACTTAAAAATTCACTTCCTTGAATTGATAATAGGTTTTTCTTTGTCATTTTAAACAGATTCCAGTCAAAATCGGCTTCTTCGATTCATATCGTATCTAAAACCGCATCAAAACTGCAAATATCAGTTTAAACTATCATTTTTTGATACAAACAGTTATATATTCATGTCAATATCTTTCAAATTCTAGTCAAAATCGGCGTCTTTGGGCATTTTAGTAAGGAAAACCTTAATAAACTATTAGATTTCGACGTAAGGCAACCTTTTTGATTCAAATAGTTGCCGATTTCGATAAAATCTTAGTCAGAATCTGCTTTTTCGCCTCTTATTGTACCCAAATCTTTGTTTGTATCAAAAAATGATAGTTTAAACTGATATTTGCAGTTTTGATGCGGTTTTAGATACGATATGAATTTTGACTGGAATCTGTTTAAAATGACAAAGAAAAACCTATTATCAATTCAAGGAAGTGAATTTTTAAGTAGTTGTCTGCAGTTTTAATGTAGATTTCAGTTCGCTAAGTAATGAAAATGCATGTTTTGGCTATAATCTTCCGTTAATCAAGGGCGAAAACCAATTATTTGTCCCAAAAGAAGGTGTTTTAAGTATATATCTGCATTTCTAAGGTAGATTTGGGTACAATAAGAGGCCAAAAAGCAGATTCTGACTAAGATTTTATCGAAATCGGCAACTATTTGACTCAGAATGGTTGCCTTACGTCGAAATCTAATAGTTTATTAAGGTTTTCGTTACTAAAATGCCCAAAGACGCCGATTTTGACTAGAATTTGAAAGATATTGACATGAATATATAACTTTTTGTATCAAAAAATGATAGTTTAAACTGATATTTGCAGTTTTGATGCGGTTTTAGGTACGATATGAGTCGAAGAAGCCGATTTTGACTGGAATCTGTTTAAAATGACAAAGAAAAACCTATTATCAATTCAAGGAAGTGAATTTTTAAGTAGTTATCTGCACTTTTAATGTAGATTTCAGTTCGCTAAGTTATGAAAATGCATGTTTTGGCTATAATCTTCCGTAAATCAAGGGCGAAAACCAATTATTTGTCCCAAAAGAAGGTGTTTTAAGTATATATCTGCATTTATAAGGTAGATTTGGGTACAATAAGAGGCGAAAAAGCACATTCTGACTAAGATTTTATCGAAATCGGCAACTATTTGATTCAGAAAGGTTGCCTTACGTCGAAATCTAATAGTTTATTAAGGTTTTCGTTACTAAAATGCCCAAAGACGCCGATTTTGACTAGAATTTGAAAGATATTGACATGAATATATAACTTTTTGTATCAAAAAATGATAGTTTAAACTGATATTTGCAGTTTTGATGCGGTTTTAGGTACGATATGAGTCGAAGAAGCCGATTTTGACTGGAATCTGTTTAAAATGACAAAGAAAAACCTATTATCAATTCAAGGAAGTGAATTTTTAAGTAGTTATCTGCACTTTTAATGTAGATTTCAGTTCGCTAAGTAATGAAAATGCATGTTTTGGCTATAATCTTCCGTTAATCAAGGGCGAAAACCAATTATTTGTCCCAAAAGAAGGTGTTTTAAGTATATATCTGCATTTCTAAGGAAGATTTGGGTACAATAAGAGGCGAAAAAGCAGATTCTGACTAAGATTTAATCGAAATCGGCAACTATTTGACTCAGAATGGTTGCCTTACGTCGAAATCTAATAGTTTATTAAGGTTTTCGTTACTAAAATGCCCAAAGACGGCGATTTTGACTAGAATTTGAAAGATATTGACATGAATATATAACTGTTTGTATCAAAAAATGATAGTTTAAACTGATATTTGCAGTTTTGATGCGGTTTTAGATACGATATGAATCGAAGAAGCCGATTTTGACTGGAATCTGTTTAAAATGACAAAGAAAAACCTATTATCAATTCAAGGAAGTGAATTTTTAAGTAGTTATCTGCACTTTTAATGTAGATTTCAGTTCGCTAAGTTATGAAAATGCATGTTTTGGCTATAATCTTCCGTTAATCAAGGGCGAAAACCAATTATTTGTCCCAAAAGAAGGTGTTTTAGGTATATATCTGCATTTCTAAGGAAGATTTGGGTACAATAAGAGGCGAAAAAGCAGATTCTGACTAAGATTTTATCGAAATCGGCAACTATTTGACTCAGAATGGTTGCCTTACGTCGAAATCTAATAGTTTATTAAGGTTTTCGTTACTAAAATGCCCAAAGACGGCGATTTTGACTAGAATTTGAAAGATATTGACATGAATATATAACTGTTTGTATCAAAAAATGATAGTTTAAACTGATATTTGCAGTTTTGATGCGGTTTTAGGTACGATATGAGTCGAAGAAGCCGATTTTGACTGGAATCTGTTTAAAATGACAAAGAAAAACCTATTATCAATTCAAGGAAGTGAATTTTTAAGTAGTTATCTGCAGTTTTAATGTAGATTTCAGTTCGCTAAGTTATGAAAATGCATGTTTTGGCTATAATCTTCCGTAAATCAATGGCGAAAACCAATTATTTGTCCCAAAAGAAGGTGTTTTAAGTATATATCTGCATTTCTAAGGTAGATTTGGGTACAATAAGAGGCGAAAAAGCAGATTCTGACTAAGATTTTATCGAAATCGGCAACTATTTGACTCAGAAAGGTTGCCTTACGTCGAAATCTAATAGTTTATTAAGGTTTTCGTTACTAAAATGCCCAAAGACGCCGATTTTGACTAGAATTTGAAAGATATTGACATGAATATATAACTGTTTGTATCAAAAAATGATAGTTTAAACTGATATTTGCAGTTTTGATGCGGGTTTAGGTACGATATGAATCGAAGAAGCCGATTTTGACTGGAATCTGTTTAAAATGACAAAGAAAAACCTATTATCAATTCAAGGAAGTGAATTTTTAAGTAGTTATCTGCAGTTTTAATGTAGATTTCAGTTCGCTAAGTTATGAAAATGCATGTTTTGGCTATAATCTTCCGTAAATCAAGGGCGAAAACCAATTATTTGTCCCAAAAGAAGGTGTTTTAAGTATATATCTGCATTTCTAAGGTAGATTTGGGTACAATAAGAGGCGAAAAAGCAGATTCTGACTAAGATTGTATCGAAATCGGCAACTATTTGACTCAGAATGGTTGCCTTACGTCGAAATCTAATAGTTTATTAAGGTTTTCGTTACTAAAATGCCCAAAGACGCCGATTTTCACTAGAATTTGAATGATATTGACATGAATATATAACTGTTTGTATCAAAAAATGATAGTTTAAACTGATATTTGCAGTTTTGATGCGGTTTTAGGTACGATATGAGTCGAAGAAGCCGATTTTGACTGGAATCTGTTTAAAATGACAAAGAAAAACCTATTATCAATTCAAGGAACTGAATTTTTAAGTAGTTATCTGCAGTTTTAATGTAGATTTCAGTTCGCTAAGTTATGAAAATGCATGTTTTGGCTATAATCTTCCGTAAATCAAGGGCGAAAACCAATTATTTGTCCCAAATGAAGGTGTTTTAATTATATATCTGCATTTCTAAGGTAGATTTGGGTACAATAAGAGGCGAAAAAGCAGATTCTGACTAAGATTTTATCGAAATCGGTTACTATTTGACTCAGAAAGGTTGCCTTACGTCGAAATCTAATAGTTTATTAAGGTTTTCGTTACTAAATTGCCCAAAGACGCCGATTTTGACTAGAATTTGAAAGATATTGACATGAATATATAACTGTTTGTATCAAAAAATGATAGTTTAAACTGATATTTGCAGTTTTGATGCGGTTTTAGATACGATATGAATGGAAGAAGCCGATTTTGACTGGAATCTGTTTAAAATGACAAAGAAAAACCTATTATCAATTCAAGGAACTGAATTTTTAAGTAGTTATCTGCAGTTTTAATGTAGATTTCAGTTCGCTAAGTTATGAAAATGCATGTTTTGGCTATAATCTTCCGTAAATCAAGGGCGAAAACCAATTATTTGTCCCAAAAGAAGGTGTTTTAAGTATATATCTGCATTTCTAAGGTAGATTTGGGTACAATAAGAGGCGAAAAAGCAGATTCTGACTAAGATTTTATCGAAATCGGCAACTATTTGACTCAGAAAGGTTGCCTTACGTCGAAATCTAATAGTTTACTATGGTTTTCGTTACTAAAATGCTCAAAGACGCCGATTTTGACTAGAATTTGAAAGATATTGACATGAATATATAACTGTTTGTATCAAAAAATGATAGTTTAAACTGATATTTGCAGTTTTGATGCGGTTTTAGATACGATATGAATCGAAGAAGCCGATTTTGACTGGAATCTGTTTAAAATGACAAAGAAAAACCTATTATCAATTCAAGGAAGTGAATTTTTAAGTAGTTATCTGCAGTTTTAATGTAGATATCAGTTCGCTAAGTTATGAAAATGCATGTTTTGGCTATAATCTTCCGTAAATCAAGGGCGAAAACCAATTATTTGTCCCAAAAGAAGGTGTTTTAAGTATATATCTGCATTTCTAAGGTAGATTTGGGTACAATAAGAGGCGAAAAAGCAGATTCTGACTAAGATTTTATCGAAATCGGCAACTATTTGACTCAGAATGGTTGCCTTACGTCGAAATCTAATAGTTTATTAAGGTTTTCGTTACTAAAATGCCCAAAGACGCCGATTTTGACTAGAATTTGAAAGATATTGACATGAATATATAACTGTTTGTATCAAAAAATGATAGTTTAAACTGATATTTGCAGTTTTGATGCGGTTTTAGGTACGTTATGAGTCGAAGAAGCCGATTTTGACTGGAATCTGTTTAAAATGACAAAGAAAAACCTATTATCAATTCAAGGAAGTGAATTTTTAAGTAGTTATCTGCAGTTTTAATGTAGATTTCAGTTCGCTAAGTTATGAAAATGCATGTTTTGGCTATAATCTTCCGTAAATCAAGGGCGAAAACCAATTATTTGTCCCAAAAGAAGGTGTTTTAAGTATATATCTGCATTTCTAAGGTAGATTTGGGTACAATAAGAGGCGAAAAAGCAGATTCTGACTAAGATTTTATCGAAATCGGCAACTATTTGACTCAGAAAGGTTGCCTTACGTCGAAATCTAATAGTTTATTAAGGTTTTCGTTACTAAAATGCCCAAAGACGCCGATTTTGACTAGAATTTGAAAGATATTGACATAAATATATAACTGTTTGTATCAAAAAATGATAGTTTAAACTGATATTTGCAGTTTTGATGCGGTTTTAGATACGATATGAATCGAAGAAGCCGATTTTGACTGGAATCTGTTTAAAATGACAAAGAAAAACCTATTATCAATTCAAGGAAGTGAATTTTTAAGTAGTTATCTGCAGTTTTAATGTAGATTTCAGTTCGCTAAGTTATGAAAATGCATGTTTTGGCTATAATCTTCCGTAAATCAAGGGCGAAAACCAATTATTTGTCCCAAAAGAAGGTGTTTTAAGTATATATCTGCATTTCTAAGGTAGATTTGGGTACAATAAGAGGCGAAAAAGCAGATTCTGACTAAGATTTTATCGAAATCGGCAACTATTTGACTCAGAAAGGTTGCCTTACGTCGAAATCTAATAGTTTATTAAGGTTTTCGTTACTAAAATGCCCAAAGACGCCGATTTTGACTAGAATTTGAAAGATATTGACATGAATATATAACTGTTTGTATCTAAAAATGATAGTTTAAACTGATATTTGCAGTTTTGATGCGGGTTTAGGTACGATATGAATCGAAGAAGCCGATTTTGACTGGAATCTGTTTAAAATGACAAAGAAAAACCTATTATCAATTCAAGGAAGTGAATTTTTAAGTAGTTATCTGCAGTTTTAATGTAGATTTCAGTTCGCTAAGTTATGAAAATGCATGTTTTGGCTATAATCTTCCGTAAATCAAGGGCGAAAACCAATTATTTGTCCCAAAAGAAGGTGTTTTAATTATATATCTGCATTTCTAAGGTAGATTTGGGTACAATAAGAGGCGAAAAAGCAGATTCTGACTAAGATTTTATCGAAATCGGTAACTATTTGACTCAGAAAGGTTGCCTTACGTCGAAATCTAATAGTTTATTAAGGTTTTCGTTACTAAATTGCCCAAAGACGCCGATTTTGACTAGAATTTGAAAGATATTGACATGAATATATAACTGTTTGTATCAAAAAATGATAGTTTAAACTGATATTTGCAGTTTTGATGCGGTTTTAGATACGATATGAATGGAAGAAGCCGATTTTGACTGGAATCTGTTTAAAATGACAAAGAAAAACCTATTATCAATTCAAGGAACTGAATTTTTAAGTAGTTATCTGCAGTTTTAATGTAGATTTCAGTTCGCTAAGTTATGAAAATGCATGTTTTGGCTATAATCTTCCGTAAATCAAGGGCGAAAACCAATTATTAGTCCCAAAAGAAGGTGTTTTAAGTATATATCTGCATTTCTAAGGTAGATTTGGGTACAATAAGAGGCGAAAAAGCAGATTCTGACTAAGATTTTATCGAAATCGGCAACTATTTGACTCAGAAAGGTTGCCTTACGTCGAAATCTAATAGTTTACTATGGTTTTCGTTACTAAAATGCCCAAAGACGAGGATTTTGACTAGAATTTGAAAGATATTGACATGAATATATAACTGTTTGTATCAAAAAATGATAGTTTAAACTGATATTTGCAGTTTTGATGCGGTTTTAGATACGATATGAATCGAAGAAGCCGATTTTGACTGGAATCTGTTTAAAATGACAAAGAAAAACCTATTATCAATTCAAGGAAGTGAATTTTTAAGTAGTTATCTGCAGTTTTAATGTAGATATCAGTTCGCTAAGTTATGAAAATGCATGTTTTGGCTATAATCTTCCGTAAATCAAGGGCGAAAACCAATTATTTGTCCCAAAAGAAGGTGTTTTAAGTATATATCTGCATTTCTAAGGTAGATTTGGGTACAATAAGAGGCGAAAAAGCAGATTCTGACTAAGATTTTATCGAAATCGGCAACTATTTGACTCAGAATGGTTGCCTTACGTCGAAATCTAATAGTTTATTAAGGTTTTCGTTACTAAAATGCCCAAAGACGCCGATTTTGACTAGAATTTGAAAGATATTGACATGAATATATAACTGTTTGTATCAAAAAATGATAGTTTAAACTGATATTTGCAGTTTTGATGCGGTTTTAGGTACGTTATGAGTCGAAGAAGCCGATTTTGACTGGAATCTGTTTAAAATGACAAAGAAAAACCTATTATCAATTCAAGGAAGTGAATTTTTAAGTAGTTATCTGCAGTTTTAATGTAGATTTCAGTTCGCTAAGTTATGAAAATGTATGTTTTGGCTATAATCTTCCGTAAATCAAGGGCGAAAACCAATTATTTGTCCAAAAGAAGGTGTTTTAAGTATATATCTGCATTTCTAAGGTAGATTTGGTACAATAAGAGGCGAAAAAGCAGATTCTGACTAAGATTTTATCGAAATCGGCAACTATTTGACTCAGAAAGGTTGCCTTACGTCGAAATCTAATAGTTTATTAAGGTTTTCGTTACTAAAATGCCCAAAGACGCTGATTTTGACTAGAATTTGAAAGATATTGACATAAATATATAACTGTTTGTATCAAAAAATGATAGTTTAAACTGATATTTGCAGTTTTGATGCGGGTTTAGGTACGATATGAATCGAAGAAGCCGATTTTGACTGGAATCTGTTTAAAATGACAAAGAAAAACCTATTATCAATTCAAGGAAGTGAATTTTTAAGTAGTTATCTGCAGTTTTAATGTAGATTTCAGTTCGCTAAGTTATGAAAATGCATGTTTTGGCTATAATCTTCCGTAAATCAAGGGCGAAAACCAATTATATGTCCCAAAAGAAGGTGTTTTAAGTATATATCTGCGTTTCTAAGGTAGATTTGGGTACAATAAGAGGCGAAAAAGCAGATTCTGACTAAGATTTTATCGAAATCGGCAACTATTTGACTCAGAAAGGTTGCCTTACGTCGAAATCTAATAGTTTATTAAGGTTTTCGTTACTAAAATGCCCAAAGACGCCGATTTTGACTAGAATTTGAAAGATATTGACATGAATATATAACTGTTTGTATCAAAAAATGATAGTTTAAAGTGATATTTGCAGTTTTGATGCGGTTTCAGGTACGATATGAGTCGAAGAAGCCGATTTTGACTGGAATCTGTTTAAAATGACAAAGAAAAACCTATTATCAATTCAAGGAAGTGAATTTTTCGACCTTGATTTACGGAAGATTATAGCCAAAACATGCATTTTCATAACTTAGCGAACTGAAATCAACATTAAAACTGCAGATAACTACTTAAAAATTCACTTCCTTGAATTGATAATAGGTTTTTCTTTGTCATTTTAAACAGATTCCAGTCAAAATCGGCTTCTTCGATTCATATCATATCTAAAACCGCATCAAAACTGCAAATATCAGTTTAAACTATCATTTTTTGATACAAACGGTTATATATTCATATCAATATCATTCAAATTCTAGTCAAAATCGGCGTCTTTGCGCATTTTAGTAACGAAAACCTTAATAAACTATTAGATTTCGACGTAAGGCAACCATTCTGAGTCAAATAGTTGCCGATTTCGATAAAATCTTAGTCAGAATCTGCTTTTTCGCCTCTTATTGTACCCAAATCTACCTTAGAAATGCAGATATATACTTAAAACACCTTCTTTTGGGACAAATAATTGGTTTCGCCCTTGATTTACGGAAGATTATAGCCAAAACATGCATTTTCATAACTTAGCGAACTGAAATCTACATTAAAACTGCAGATAACTACTTAAAAATTCACTTCCTTGAATTGATAATAGGTTTTTCTTTGACATTTTAAACAGATTCCAGTCAAAATCGGTTTCTTCGATTCATATAGTATCTAAAACCGCATCAAAACTGCAAATATCAGTTTAAACTATCATTTTTTGATACAAACAGTTATATATTCATGTCAATATCTTTCAAATTCTAGTCAAAATCGGCGTCTTTGGGCATTTTAGTAACGAAAACCTTAATAAACTATTAGATTTCGACGTAAGGCAACCATTCTGAGTCAAATAGTTGCCGATTTCGATAAAATCTTAGTCAGAATCTGCTTTTTCGCCTCTTATTGTACCCAAATCTACCTTAGAAATGCAGATATATACTTAAAACACCTTCTTTTGGGACAAATAATTGGATTTCGCCCTTGATTTACGGAAGATTATAGCCAAAACATGCATTTTCATAACTTAGCGAACTGAAATCTACATTAAAACTGCAGATAACTACTTAAAAATTCACTTCCTTGAATTGATAATAGGTTTTTCTTTGTCATTTTAAACAGATTCCAGTCAAAATCGGCTTCTTCGACTCATATCGTACCTAAAACCGCATCAAAACTGCAAATATCAGTTTAAACTATCATTTTTTGGTACAAACAGTTATATATTCATGTCAATATCTTTCCAATTCTAGTCAAAATCGGCGTCTTTGGGCATTTTAGTAACGAAAACCTTAATAAACTATTAGATTTCGACGTAAGGCAACCATTCTGAGTCAAATAGTTGCCGATTTCGATAAAATCTTAGTCAGAATCTGCTTTTTCGCCTCTTATTGTACCCAAATCTACCTTAGAAATGCAGATATATACTTAAAACACCTTCTTTTGGGACAAATAATTGGTTTCGCCCTTGATTTACGGAAGATTATAGCCAAAACATGCATTTTCATAACTTAGCGAACTGAAATCTACATTAAAACTGCAGATAACTACTTAAAAATTCACTTCCTTGAATTGATAATAGGTTTTTCTTTGTCATTTTAAACAGATTCCAGTCAAAATCGGCTTCTTCGACTCATATCGTACCTAAAACCGCATCAAAACTGCAAATATCAGATTAGATTTCGACGTAAGGCAACCATTCTGAGTCAAATAGTTGCCGATTTCGATACAATCTTAGTCAGAATCTGCTTTTTCGCCTCTTATTGTACCCAAATCTACCTTAGAAATGCAGTTATATACTTAAAACACCTTCTTTTGGGACAAATAATTGGTTTTCTCCCTTGATTTACGGAAGATTATAGCCAAAACATGCATTTTCATAACTTAGCGAACTGAAATCTACATTAAAACTGCAGATAACTACTTAAAAATTCACTTCCTTGAATTGATAATAGGTTTTTCTTGGTCATTTTAAACAGATTCTAGTCAAAATCGGCTTCTTCGATTCATATCGTACCTAAACCCGCATCAAAACTGCAAATATCAGTTTAAACTATCATTTTTTGATACAAACAGTTATATATTCATGTCAATATCTTTCAAATTCTAGTCAAAATCGGCGTCTTTGGGCATTTTAGTAACGAAAACCTTAATAAACTATTAGATTTCGACGTAAGGCAACCTTTCTGAGTCAAATAGTTGCCGATTTCGATAAAATCTTAGTCAGAATCTGCTTTTTCGCCTCTTATTGTACCCAAATCTACCTTAGAAATGCAGATATATACTTAAAACACCTTCTTTTGGGACAAATAATTGGTTTCGCCCTTGATTTACGGAAGATTATAGCCAAAACATGCATTTTCATAACTTAGCGAACTGAAATCTACATTAAAACTGCAGATAACTACTTAAAAATTCACTTCCTTGAATTGATAATAGGTTTTTCTTTGTCATTTTAAACAGATTCCAGTCAAAATCGGTTTCTTCGATTCATATCGTATCTAAAACCGCATCAAAACTGCAAATATCAGTTTAAACTATCATTTTTTGATACAAACAGTTATATATTCATGTCAATATCTTTCAAATTCTAGTCAAAATCGGCGTCTTTGGGCATTTTAGTAACGAAAACCTTAATAAACTATTAGATTTCGACGTAAGGCAACCATTCTGAGTCAAATAGTTGCCGATCTGCTTTTTCGCCTCTTATTGTACCCAAATCTACCTTAGAAATGCAGATATATACTTAAAACACCTTCTTTTGGCACAAATAATTGGTTTTCGCCCTTGATTTACGGAAGATTATAGCCAAAACATACATTTTCATAACTTAGCGAACTGAAATCTACATTAAAACTGCAGATAACTACTTAAAAATTCACTTCCTTGAATTGATAATAGGTTTTTCTTTGTCATTTTAAACAGATTCCAGTCAAAATCGGCTTCTTCGACTCATATCGTACCTAAAACCGCATCAAAACTGCAAATATCAGATTAGATTTCGACGTAAGGCAACCATTCTGAGTCAAATAGTTGCCGATTTCGATACAATCTTAGTCAGAATCTGCTTTTTCGCCTCTTATTGTACCCAAATCTACCTTAGAAATATATATATATATATAATATATTCATGTCAATATCTTTCAAATTCTAGTCAAAATCGGCGTCTTTGGGCATTTTAGTAACGAAAACCTTAATAAACTATTAGATTTCGACGTAAGGCAACCATTCTGAGTCAAATAGTTGCCGATTTCGATAAAATCTTAGTCAGAATCTGCTTTTTCGCCTCTTATTGTACCCAAATCTACCTTAGAAATGCAGATATATACTTAAAACACCTTCTTTTGGCACAAATAATTGGTTTTCGCCCTTGATTTACGGAAGATTATAGCCAAAACATGCATTTTCATAACTTAGCGAACTGAAATCTACATTAAAACTGCAGATAACTACTTAAAAATTCACTTCCTTGAATTGATAATAGGTTTTTCTTTGTCATTTTAAACAGATTCCAGTCAAAATCGGCTTCTTCGACTCATATCGTACCTAAAACCGCATCAAAACTGCAAATATCAGATTAGATTTCGACGTAAGGCAACCATTCTGAGTCAAATAGTTGCCGATTTCGATACAATCTTAGTCAGAATCTGCTTTTTCGCCTCTTATTGTACCCAAATCTACCTTAGAAATGCAGATATATACTTAAAACACCTTCTTTTGGGACAAATAATTGGTTTTCTCCCTTGATTTACGGAAGATTATAGCCAAAACATGCATTTTCATAACTTAGCGAACTGAAATCTACATTAAAACTGCAGATAACTACTTAAAAATTCACTTCCTTGAATTGATAATAGGTTTTTCTTTGTCATTTTAAACAGATTCTAGTCAAAATCGGCTTCTTCGATTCATATCGTACCTAAACCCGCATCAAAACTGCAAATATCAGTTTAAACTATCATTTTTTGATACAAACAGTTATATATTCATGTCAATATCTTTCAAATTCTAGTCAAAATCGGCGTCTTTGGGCATTTTAGTAACGAAAACCTTAATAAACTATTAGATTTCGACGTAAGGCAACCTTTCTGAGTCAAATAGTTGCCGATTTCGATAAAATCTTAGTCAGAATCTGCTTTTTCGCCTCTTATTGTACCCAAATCTACCTTAGAAATGCAGATATATATACTTAAAACACCTTCTTTTGGGACAAATAATTGGTTTCGCCCTTGATTTACGGAAGATTATAGCCAAAACATGCATTTTCATAACTTAGCGAACTGAAATCTACATTAAAACTGCAGATAACTACTTAAAAATTCACTTCCTTGAATTGATAATAGGTTTTTCTTTGTCATTTTAAACAGATTCCAGTCAAAATCGGTTTCTTCGATTCATATCGTATCTAAAACCGCATCAAAACTGCAAATATCAGTTTAAACTATCATTTTTTGATACAAACAGTTATATATTCATGTCAATATCTTTCAAATTCTAGTCAAAATCGGCGTCTTTGGGCATTTTAGTAACGAAAACCTTAATAAACTATTAGATTTCGACGTAAGGCAACCATTCTGAGTCAAATAGTTGCCGATTTCGATAAAATCTTAGTCAGAATCTGCTTTTTCGCCTCTTATTGTACCCAAATCTACCTTAGAAATGCAGATATATACTTAAAACACCTTCTTTTGGCACAAATAATTGGTTTTCGCCCTTGATTTACGGAAGATTATAGCCAAAACATACATTTTCATAACTTAGCGAACTGAAATCTACATTAAAACTGCAGATAACTACTTAAAAATTCACTTCCTTGAATTGATAATAGGTTTTTCTTTGTCATTTTAAACAGATTCCAGTCAAAATCGGCTTCTTCGACTCATATCGTACCTAAAACCGCATCAAAACTGCAAATATCAGATTAGATTTCGACGTAAGGCAACCATTCTGAGTCAAATAGTTGCCGATTTCGATACAATCTTAGTCAGAATCTGCTTTTTCGCCTCTTATTGTACCCAAATCTACCTTAGAAATGCAGATATATACTTAAAACACCTTCTTTTGGGACAAATAATTGGTTTTCTCCCTTGATTTACGGAAGATTATAGCCAAAACATGCATTTTCATAACTTAGCGAACTGAAATCTACATTAAAACTGCAGATAACTACTTAAAAATTCACTTCCTTGAATTGATAATAGGTTTTTCTTTGTCATTTTAAACAGATTCTAGTCAAAATCGGCTTCTTCGATTCATATCGTACCTAAACCCGCATCAAAACTGCAAATATCAGTTTAAACTATCATTTTTTGATACAAACAGTTATATATTCATGTCAATATCTTTCAAATTCTAGTCAAAATCGGCGTCTTTGGGCATTTTAGTAACGAAAACCTTAATAAACTATTAGATTTCGACGTAAGGCAACCTTTCTGAGTCAAATAGTTGCCGATTTCGATAAAATCTTAGTCAGAATCTGCTTTTTCGCCTCTTATTGTACCCAAATCTACCTTAGAAATGCAGATATATATACTTAAAACACCTTCTTTTGGGACAAATAATTGGTTTCGCCCTTGATTTACGGAAGATTATAGCCAAAACATGCATTTTCATAACTTAGCGAACTGAAATCTACATTAAAACTGCAGATAACTACTTAAAAATTCACTTCCTTGAATTGATAATAGGTTTTTCTTTGTCATTTTAAACAGATTCCAGTCAAAATCGGTTTCTTCGATTCATATCGTATCTAAAACCGCATCAAAACTGCAAATATCAGTTTAAACTATCATTTTTTGATACAAACAGTTATATATTCATGTCAATATCTTTCAAATTCTAGTCAAAATCGGCGTCTTTGGGCATTTTAGTAACGAAAACCTTAATAAACTATTAGATTTCGACGTAAGGCAACCATTCTGAGTCAAATAGTTGCCGATTTCGATAAAATCTTAGTCAGAATCTGCTTTTTCGCCTCTTATTGTACCCAAATCTACCTTAGAAATGCAGATATATACTTAAAACACCTTCTTTTGGCACAAATAATTGGTTTTCGCCCTTGATTTACGGAAGATTATAGCCAAAACATACATTTTCATAACTTAGCGAACTGAAATCTACATTAAAACTGCAGATAACTACTTAAAAATTCACTTCCTTGAATTGATAATAGGTTTTTCTTTGTCATTTTAAACAGATTCCAGTCAAAATCGGCTTCTTCGACTCATATCGTACCTAAAACCGCATCAAAACTGCAAATATCAGATTAGATTTCGACGTAAGGCAACCATTCTGAGTCAAATAGTTGCCGATTTCGATACAATCTTAGTCAGAATCTGCTTTTTCGCCTCTTATTGTACCCAAATCTACCTTAGAAATGCAGATATATACTTAAAACACCTTCTTTTGGGACAAATAATTGGTTTTCTCCCTTGATTTACGGAAGATTATAGCCAAAACATGCATTTTCATAACTTAGCGAACTGAAATCTACATTAAAGCTGCAGATAACTACTTAAAAATTCACTTCCTTGAATTGATAATAGGTTTTTCTTTGTCATTTTAAACAGATTCCAGTCAAAATCGGCTTCTTCGATTCATATCGTACCTAAACCCGCATCAAAACTGCAAATATCAGTTTAAACTATCATTTTTTGATACAAACAGTTATATATTCATGTCAATATCTTTCAAATTCTAGTCAAAATCGGCGTCTTTGGGCATTTTAGTAACGAAAACCTTAATAAACTATTAGATTTCGACGTAAGGCAACCTTTCTGAGTCAAATAGTTGCCGATTTCGATAAAATCTTAGTCAGAATCTGCTTTTTCGCCTCTTATTGTACCCAAATCTACCTTAGAAATGCAGATATATACTTAAAACACCTTCTTTTGGGACAAATAATTGGTTTTCGCCCTTGATTTACGGAAGATTATAGCCAAAACATGCATTTTCATAACTTAGCGAACTGAAATCTACATTAAAACTGCAGATAACTACTTAAAAATTCACTTCCTTGAATTGATAATAGGTTTTTCTTTGTCATTTTAAACAGATTCCAGTCAAAATCGGCTTCTTCGACTCATATCGTACCTAAAACCGCATCAAAACTGCAAATATCAGTTTAAACTATCATTTTTTGATACAAACAGTTATATATTCATGTCAATATCTTTCAAATTCTAGTCAAAATCGGCGTCTTTGGGCATTTTAGTAACGAAAACCTTAATAAACTATTAGATTTCGACGTAAGGCAACCATTCTGAGTAAAATAGTTGCCGATTTCGATAAAATCTTAGTCAGAATCTGCTTTTTCGCCTCTTATTGTACCCAAATCTACCTTAGAAAGGCAGATATATACTTAAAACACCTTCTTTTGGGACAAATAATTGGTTTTCGCCCTTGATTAACGGAAGATTATAGCCAAAACATGCATTTTCATAACTTAGCGAACTGAAATCTACATTAAAACTGCAGATAACTACTTAAAAATTCACTTCCTTGAATTGATAATAGGTTTTTCTTTGTCATTTTAAACAGATTCCAGTCAAAATCGGCTTCTTCGATTCATATCGTATCTAAAACCGCATCAAAACTGCAAATATCAGTTTAAACTATCATTTTTTGATACAAACAGTTATATATTCATGTCAATATCTTTCAAATTCTAGTCAAAATCGGCGTCTTTGGGCATTTTAGTAACGAAAACCTTAATAAACTATTAGATTTCGACGTAAGGCAACCTTTCTGAATCAAATAGTTGCCGATTTCGATAAAATCTTAGTCAGAATCTGCTTTTTCGCCTCTTATTGTACCCAAATCTACCTTAGAAATGCAGATATATATACTTAAAACACCTTCTTTTGGGACAAATAATTGGTTTTCGCCCTTGATTTACGGAAGATTATAGCCAAAACATGCATTTTCATAACTTAGCGAACTGAAATCTACATTAAAACTGCAGATAACTACTTAAAAATTCACTTCCTTGAATTGATAATAGGTTTTTCTTTGTCATTTTAAACAGATTCCAGTCAAAATCGGCTTCTTCGACTCATATCGTACGTAAAACCGCATCAAAACTGTAAATATCAGTTTAAAATATCATTTTTTGATACAAACAGTTTCAACATGTCAATATCTTTCAAATTCTAGTCAAAATCGGCGTCTTTGGGCATTTTAGTAACGAAAACCTTAATAAACTATTAGATTTCGACGTTAGGCAACCTTTCTGAGTCAAATAGTTGCCGATTTCCATAAAATCTTAGTCAGAATCTGCTTTTTCGCCTCTTATTGTACCCAAATCTACCTTAGAAATGCAGATATATACTTAAAACACCTTCTTTTGGGACAAATAATTGGTTTTCGCCCTTGATTTACGGAAGATTATAGCCAAAACATGCATTTTCATAACTTAGGGAACTGAAATCTACATTAAAACTGCAGATAACTACTTAAAAATTCACTTCCATGAATTGATAATAGGTTTTTCTTTGTCATTTTAAACAGATTCCAGTCAAAATCGGCTTCTTCGACTCATATCGTACCTAAAACCGCATCAAAACTGCAAATATCAGTTTAAACTATCATTTTTTGATACAAACAGTTATATATTCATGTCAATATCTTTCAAATTCTAGTCAAAATGTGCGTCTTTGGGCATTTTAGTAACGAAAACCTTAATAAACTATTAGATTTCGACGTAAGGCAACCATTCTGAGTCAAATAGTTGCCGATTTCGATAAAATCTTAGTCAGAATCTGCTTTTTCGCCTCTTATTGTACCCAAATCTACCTTAGAAATGCAGATATATACTCAGAACACCTTCTTTTGGGACAAATAATTGGTTTTCGCCCTTGATTTACGGAAGATTATAGCCAAATCATGCATTTTCATAACTTAGCGAACTGAAATCTACATTAAAACTGCAGATAACTACTTAAAAATTCACTTCCTTGAATTGATAATAGGTTTTTCTTTGTCATTTTAAACAGATTCCAGTCAAAATCGGCTTCTTCGATTCATATCGTATCTAAAACCGCATCAAAACTGCAAATATCAGTTTAAACTATCATTTTTTGATACAAACAGTTATATATTCATCTCAATATCTTTCAAATTCTAGTCAAAATCGGCGTCTTTGGGCATTTTAGTAACGAAAACCTTATTAAACTATTAGATTTCGACGTAAGGCAACCTTTCTGAGTCAAATAGTTGCCGATTTCAAAAAAATCCTAGTCAGAATCTGCTTTTTCGCCTCTTATTGTACCCAAATCTACCTTAGAAATGCAGATATATACTTAAAACACCTTCTTTTGGGACAAATAATTGGTTTTCGCCCTTGATTTACGGAAGATTATAGCCAAAACATGCATTTTCATAACTTAGCGAACTGAAATCTACATTAAAACTGCAGATAACTACTTAAAAATTCACTTCCTTGAATTGATAATAGGTTGTTCTTTGTCATTTTAAACAGATTCCAGTCAAAATCGGATTCTTCGACTCATATCGTACCTAAAACCGCATCAAAACTGCAAATATCAGTTTAAACTATCATTTTTTGATACAAACAGTTATATATTCATGTCAATATCTTTCAAATTCTAGTCAAAATGTGCGTCTTTGGGCATATTAGTAACGAAAACCTTAATAAACTATTAGATTTCGACGTAAGGCAACCATTCTGAGTCAAATAGTTGCCGATTTCGATAAAATCTTAGTCAGAATCTGCTTTTTCGCCTCTTATTGTACCCAAATCTACCTTAGAAATGTAGATATATACTTAAAACACCTTCTTTTGGGACAAATAAGTTCGCTAAGTTATGAAAATGCATGTTTTGGTTATAATCTTCCGTAAATCAAGGGCGAAAACCAATTATTTGTCCCAAAAGAAGGTGTTCTGAGTATATATCTGCATTTCTAAGGTAGATTTGGGTACAATAAGAGGCGAAAAAGCAGATTCTGACTAAGATTTTATCGAAATCGGAAACTATTTGACTCAGAATGGTTGCCTTACGTCGAAATCTAATAGTTTATTAAGGTTTTCGTTACTAAAATGCCCAAAGACGCCGATTTTGACTAGAATTTGAAAGATATTGACATGAATATATAACTGTTTGTATCAAAAAATGATAGTTTAAACTGATATTTGCAGTTTTGATGCGGTTTTAGATACGATATGAATCGAAGAAGCCGATTTTGACTGGAATCTGTTTAAAATGACAAAGAAAAACCTATTATCAATTCAAGGAAGTGAATTTTTAAGTAGTTATCTGCAGTTTTAATGTAGATTTCAGTTCGCTAAGTTATGGAAATGCATGTTTTGGCTATAATCTTCCGTAAATCAAGGGCGAAAACCAATTATTTGTCCCAAAAGAAGGTGTTTTAAGTATATATCTGCATTTCTAAGGTAGATTTGGGTACAATAAGAGGCGAAAAAGCAGATTCTGACTAAGATTTTATCGAAATCGGCAACTATTTGACTCAGAATGGTTGCCTTACGTCGAAATCTAATAGTTTATTAAGGTTTTCGTTACTAAAATGCCGAAAGACGCCGATTTTGACTAGAATTTGAATGATATTGACATGAGTATATAACTGTTTGTATCAAAAAATGATAGTTTAAACTGATATTTGCAGTTTTGATGCGGTTTTAGGTACGATATGAGTCGAAGAAGCCGATTTTGACTGGAATCTGTTTAAAATGACAAAGAAAAACCTATTATCAATTCAAGGAAGTGAATTTTTAAGTAGTTATCTGCACTTTTAATGTAGATTTCAGTTCGCTAAGTTATGAAAATGCATGTTTTGGCTATAATCTTCCGTAAATCAAGGGCGAAAACCAATTATTTGTCCCAAAAGAAGGTGTTTTAAGTATATATCTGCATTTCTAAGGTAGATTTGGGTACAATAAGAGGCGAAAAAGCAGATTCTGACTAAGATTTTATCGAAATCGGCAACTATTTGACTCAGAATGGTTGCCTTCCGTCGAAATCTAATAGTTTATTAAGGTTTTCGTTACTAAAATGCCCAAAGACGCCGATTTTGACTAGAATTTGAAAGATATTGACATGAATATATAACTGTTTGTATCAAAAAATGATAGTTTAAAGTGATATTTGCAGTTTTGATGCGGTTTCAGGTACGATATGAGTCGAAGAAGCCGATTTTGACTGGAATCTGTTTAAAATGACAAAGAAAAACCTATTATCAATTCAAGGAAGTGAATTTTTCGACCTTGATTTACGGAAGATTATAGCCAAAACATGCATTTTCATAACTTAGCGAACTGAAATCAACATTAAAACTGCAGATAACTACTTAAAAATTCACTTCCTTGAATTGATAATAGGTTTTTCTTTGTCATTTTAAACAGATTCCAGTCAAAATCGGCTTCTTCGATTCATATCATATCTAAAACCGCATCAAAACTGCAAATATCAGTTTAAACTATCATTTTTTGATACAAACGGTTATATATTCATATCAATATCATTCAAATTCTAGTCAAAATCGGCGTCTTTGCGCATTTTAGTAACGAAAACCTTAATAAACTATTAGATTTCGACGTAAGGCAACCATTCTGAGTCAAATAGTTGCCGATTTCGATAAAATCTTAGTCAGAATCTGCTTTTTCGCCTCTTATTGTACCCAAATCTACCTTAGAAATGCAGATATATACTTAAAACACCTTCTTTTGGGACAAATAATTGGTTTCGCCCTTGATTTACGGAAGATTATAGCCAAAACATGCATTTTCATAACTTAGCGAACTGAAATCTACATTAAAACTGCAGATAACTACTTAAAAATTCACTTCCTTGAATTGATAATAGGTTTTTCTTTGTCATTTTAAACAGATTCCAGTCAAAATCGGCTTCTTCGACTCATATCGTACCTAAAACCGCATCAAAACTGCAAATATCAGATTAGATTTCGACGTAAGGCAACCATTCTGAGTCAAATAGTTGCCGATTTCGATACAATCTTAGTCAGAATCTGCTTTTTCGCCTCTTATTGTACCCAAATCTACCTTAGAAATGCAGATATATACTTAAAACACCTTCTTTTGGGACAAATAATTGGTTTTCTCCCTTGATTTACGGAAGATTATAGCCAAAACATGCATTTTCATAACTTAGCGAACTGAAATCTACATTAAAACTGCAGATAACTACTTAAAAATTCACTTTCTTGAATTGATAATAGGTTTTTCTTGGTCATTTTAAACAGATTCTAGTCAAAATCGGCTTCTTCGATTCATATCGTACCTAAACCCGCATCAAAACTGCAAATATCAGTTTAAACTATCATTTTTTGATACAAACAGTTATATATTCATGTCAATATCTTTCAAATTCTAGTCAAAATCGGCGTCTTTGGGCATTTTAGTAACGAAAACCTTAATAAACTATTAGATTTCGACGTAAGGCAACCTTTCTGAGTCAAATAGTTGCCGATTTCGATAAAATCTTAGTCAGAATCTGCTTTTTCGCCTCTTATTGTACCCAAATCTACCTTAGAAATGCAGATATATACTTAAAACACCTTCTTTTGGGACAAATAATTGGTTTCGCCCTTGATTTACGGAAGATTATAGCCAAAACATGCATTTTCATAACTTAGCGAACTGAAATCTACATTAAAACTGCAGATAACTACTTAAAAATTCACTTCCTTGAATTGATAATAGGTTTTTCTTTGTCATTTTAAACAGATTCCAGTCAAAATCGGTTTCTTCGATTCATATCGTATCTAAAACCGCATCAAAACTGCAAATATCAGTTTAAACTATCATTTTTTGATACAAACAGTTATATATTCATGTCAATATCTTTCAAATTCTAGTCAAAATCGGCGTCTTTGGGCATTTTAGTAACGAAAACCTTAATAAACTATTAGATTTCGACGTAAGGCAACCATTCTGAGTCAAATAGTTGCCGATTTCGATAAAATCTTAGTCAGAATCTGCTTTTTCGCCTCTTATTGTACCCAAATCTACCTTAGAAATATATATATATATAATATATTCATGTCAATATCTTTCAAATTCTAGTCAAAATCGGCGTCTTTGGGCATTTTAGTAACGAAAACCTTAATAAACTATTAGATTTCGACGTAAGGCAACCATTCTGAGTCAAATAGTTGCCGATTTCGATAAAATCTTAGTCAGAATCTGCTTTTTCGCCTCTTATTGTACCCAAATCTACCTTAGAAATGCAGATATATACTTAAAACACCTTCTTTTGGCACAAATAATTGGTTTTCGCCCTTGATTTACGGAAGATTATAGCCAAAACATGCATTTTCATAACTTAGCGAACTGAAATCTACATTAAAACTGCAGATAACTACTTAAAAATTCACTTCCTTGAATTGATAATAGGTTTTTCTTTGTCATTTTAAACAGATTCCAGTCAAAATCGGCTTCTTCGACTCATATCGTACCTAAAACCGCATCAAAACTGCAAATATCAGATTAGATTTCGACGTAAGGCAACCATTCTGAGTCAAATAGTTGCCGATTTCGATACAATCTTAGTCAGAATCTGCTTTTTCGCCTCTTATTGTACCCAAATCTACCTTAGAAATGCAGATATATACTTAAAACACCTTCTTTTGGGTCAAATAATTGGTTTTCTCCCTTGATTTACGGAAGATTATAGCCAAAACATGCATTTTCATAACTTAGCGAACTGAAATCTACATTAAAACTGCAGATAACTACTTAAAAATTCACTTCCTTGAATTGATAATAGGTTTTTCTTTGTCATTTTAAACAGATTCTAGTCAAAATCGGCTTCTTCGATTCATATCGTACCTAAACCCGCATCAAAACTGCAAATATCAGTTTAAACTATCATTTTTTGATACAAACAGTTATATATTCATGTCAATATCTTTCAAATTCTAGTCAAAATCGGCGTCTTTGGGCATTTTAGTAACGAAAACCTTAATAAACTATTAGATTTCGACGTAAGGCAACCTTTCTGAGTCAAATAGTTGCCGATTTCGATAAAATCTTAGTCAGAATCTGCTTTTTCGCCTCTTATTGTACCCAAATCTACCTTAGAAATGCAGATATATACTTAAAACACCTTCTTTTGGGACAAATAATTGGTTTCGCCCTTGATTTACGGAAGATTATAGCCAAAACATGCATTTTCATAACTTAGCGAACTGAAATCTACATTAAAACTGCAGATAACTACTTAAAAATTCACTTCCTTGAATTGATAATAGGTTTTTCTTTGTCATTTTAAACAGATTCCAGTCAAAATCGGTTTCTTCGATTCATATCGTATCTAAAACCGCATCAAAACTGCAAATATCAGTTTAAACTATCATTTTTTGATACAAACAGTTATATATTCATGTCAATATCTTTCAAATTCTAGTCAAAATCGGCGTCTTTGGGCATTTTAGTAACGAAAACCTTAATAAACTATTAGATTTCGACGTAAGGCAACCATTCTGAGTCAAATAGTTGCCGATTTCGATAAAATCTTAGTCAGAATCTGCTTTTTCGCCTCTTATTGTACCCAAATCTACCTTAGAAATGCAGATATATACTTAAAACACCTTCTTTTGGCACAAATAATTGGTTTTCGCCCTTGATTTACGGAAGATTATAGCCAAAACATACATTTTCATAACTTAGCGAACTGAAATCTACATTAAAACTGCAGATAACTACTTAAAAATTCACTTCCTTGAATTGATAATAGGTTTTTCTTTGTCATTTTAAACAGATTCCAGTCAAAATCGGCTTCTTCGACTCATATCGTACCTAAAACCGCATCAAAACTGCAAATATCAGATTAGATTTCGACGTAAGGCAACCATTCTGAGTCAAATAGTTGCCGATTTCGATACAATCTTAGTCAGAATCTGCTTTTTCGCCTCTTATTGTACCCAAATCTACCTTAGAAATGCAGATATATACTTAAAACACCTTCTTTTGGGACAAATAATTGGTTTTCTCCCTTGATTTACGGAAGATTATAGCCAAAACATGCATTTTCATAACTTAGCGAACTGAAATCTACATTAAAACTGCAGATAACTACTTACAAATTCACTTCCTTGAATTGATAATAGGTTTTTCTTTGTCATTTTAAACAGATTCCAGTCAAAATCGGCTTCTTCGATTCATATCGTACCTAAACCCGCATCAAAACTGCAAATATCAGTTTAAACTATCATTTTTTGATACAAACAGTTATATATTCATGTCAATATCTTTCAAATTCTAGTCAAAATCGGCGTCTTTGGGCATTTTAGTAACGAAAACCTTAATAAACTATTAGATTTCGACGTAAGGCAACCTTTCTGAGTCAAATAGTTGCCGATTTCGATAAAATCTTAGTCAGAATCTGCTTTTTCGCCTCTTATTGTACCCAAATCTACCTTAGAAATGCAGATATATACTTAAAACACCTTCTTTTGGGACAAATAATTGGTTTTCGCCCTTGATTTACGGAAGATTATAGCCAAAACATGCATTTTCATAACTTAGCGAACTGAAATCTACATTAAAACTGCAGATAACTACTTAAAAATTCACTTCCTTGAATTGATAATAGGTTTTTCTTTGTCATTTTAAATAGATTCCAGTCAAAATCGGCTTCTTCGACTCATATCGTACCTAAAACCGCATCAAAACTGCAAATATCAGTTTAAACTATCATTTTTTGATACAAACAGTTATATATTCATGTCAATATCTTTCAAATTCTAGTCAAAATCGGCGTCTTTGGGCATTTTAGTAACGAAAACCTTAATAAACTATTAGATTTCGACGTAAGGCAACCATTCTGAGTAAAATAGTTGCCGATTTCGATAAAATCTTAGTCAGAATCTGCTTTTTCGCCTCTTATTGTACCCAAATCTACCTTAGAAAGGCAGATATATACTTAAAACACCTTCTTTTGGGACAAATAATTGGTTTTCGCCCTTGATTAACGGAAGATTATAGCCAAAACATGCATTTTCATAACTTAGCGAACTGAAATCTACATTAAAACTGCAGATAACTACTTAAAAATTCACTTCCTTGAATTGATAATAGGTTTTTCTTTGTCATTTTAAACAGATTCCAGTCAAAATCGGCTTCTTCGATTCATATCGTATCTAAAACCGCATCAAAACTGCAAATATCAGTTTAAACTATCATTTTTTGATACAAACAGTTATATATTCATGTCAATATCTTTCAAATTCTAGTCAAAATCGGCGTCTTTGGGCATTTTAGTAACGAAAACCTTAATAAACTATTAGATTTCGACGTAAGGCAACCTTTCTGAATCAAATAGTTGCCGATTTCGATAAAATCTTAGTCAGAATCTGCTTTTTCGCCTCTTATTGTACCCAAATCTACCTTAGAAATGCAGATATATATACTTAAAACACCTTCTTTTGGGACAAATAATTGGTTTTCGCCCTTGATTTACGGAAGATTATAGCCAAAACATGCATTTTCATAACTTAGCGAACTGAAATCTACATTAAAACTGCAGATAACTACTTAAAAATTCACTTCCTTGAATTGATAATAGGTTTTTCTTTGTCATTTTAAACAGATTCCAGTCAAAATCGGCTTCTTCGACTCATATCGTACGTAAAACCGCATCAAAACTGTAAATATCAGTTTAAAATATCATTTTTTGATACAAACAGTTTCAACATGTCAATATCTTTCAAATTCTAGTCAAAATCGGCGTCTTTGGGCATTTTAGTAACGAAAACCTTAATAAACTATTAGATTTCGACGTTAGGCAACCTTTCTGAGTCAAATAGTTGCCGATTTCCATAAAATCTTAGTCAGAATCTGCTTTTTCGCCTCTTATTGTACCCAAATCTACCTTAGAAATGCAGATATATACTTAAAACACCTTCTTTTGGGACAAATAATTGGTTTTCGCCCTTGATTTACGGAAGATTATAGCCAAAACATGCATTTTCATAACTTAGGGAACTGAAATCTACATTAAAACTGCAGATAACTACTTAAAAATTCACTTCCATGAATTGATAATAGGTTTTTCTTTGTCATTTTAAACAGATTCCAGTCAAAATCGGCTTCTTCGACTCATATCGTACCTAAAACCGCATCAAAACTGCAAATATCAGTTTAAACTATCATTTTTTGATACAAACAGTTATATATTCATGTCAATATCTTTCAAATTCTAGTCAAAATGTGCGTCTTTGGGCATTTTAGTAACGAAAACCTTAATAAACTATTAGATTTCGACGTAAGGCAACCATTCTGAGTCAAATAGTTGCCGATTTCGATAAAATCTTAGTCAGAATCTGCTTTTTCGCCTCTTATTGTACCCAAATCTACCTTAGAAATGCAGATATATACTCAGAACACCTTCTTTTGGGACAAATAATTGGTTTTCGCCCTTGATTTACGGAAGATTATAGCCAAATCATGCATTTTCATAACTTAGCGAACTGAAATCTACATTAAAACTGCAGATAACTACTTAAAAATTCACTTCCTTGAATTGATAATAGGTTTTTCTTTGTCATTTTAAACAGATTCCAGTCAAAATCGGCTTCTTCGATTCATATCGTATCTAAAACCGCATCAAAACTGCAAATATCAGTTTAAACTATCATTTTTTGATACAAACAGTTATATATTCATCTCAATATCTTTCAAATTCTAGTCAAAATCGGCGTCTTTGGGCATTTTAGTAACGAAAACCTTATTAAACTATTAGATTTCGACGTAAGGCAACCTTTCTGAGTCAAATAGTTGCCGATTTCAAAAAAATCCTAGTCAGAATCTGCTTTTTCGCCTCTTATTGTACCCAAATCTACCTTAGAAATGCAGATATATACTTAAAACACCTTCTTTTGGGACAAATAATTGGTTTTCGCCCTTGATTTACGGAAGATTATAGCCAAAACATGCATTTTCATAACTTAGCGAACTGAAATCTACATTAAAACTGCAGATAACTACTTAAAAATTCACTTCCTTGAATTGATAATAGGTTGTTCTTTGTCATTTTAAACAGATTCCAGTCAAAATCGGATTCTTCGACTCATATCGTACCTAAAACCGCATCAAAACTGCAAATATCAGTTTAAACTATCATTTTTTGATACAAACAGTTATATATTCATGTCAATATCTTTCAAATTCTAGTCAAAATGTGCGTCTTTGGGCATATTAGTAACGAAAACCTTAATAAACTATTAGATTTCGACGTAAGGCAACCATTCTGAGTCAAATAGTTGCCGATTTCGATAAAATCTTAGAATCTGCTTTTTCGCCTCTTATTGTACCCAAATCTACCTTAGAAATGTAGATATATACTTAAAACACCTTCTTTTGGGACAAATAAGTTCGCTAAGTTATGAAAATGCATGTTTTGGTTATAATCTTCCGTAAATCAAGGGCGAAAACCAATTATTTGTCCCAAAAGAAGGTGTTCTGAGTATATATCTGCATTTCTAAGGTAGATTTGGGTACAATAAGAGGCGAAAAAGCAGATTCTGACTAAGATTTTATCGAAATCGGAAACTATTTGACTCAGAATGGTTGCCTTACGTCGAAATCTAATAGTTTATTAAGGTTTTCGTTACTAAAATGCCCAAAGACGCCGATTTTGACTAGAATTTGAAAGATATTGACATGAATATATAACTGTTTGTATCAAAAAATGATAGTTTAAACTGATATTTGCAGTTTTGATGCGGTTTTAGATACGATATGAATCGAAGAAGCCGATTTTGACTGGAATCTGTTTAAAATGACAAAGAAAAACCTATTATCAATTCAAGGAAGTGAATTTTTAAGTAGTTATCTGCAGTTTTAATGTAGATTTCAGTTCGCTAAGTTATGGAAATGCATGTTTTGGCTATAATCTTCCGTAAATCAAGGGCGAAAACCAATTATTTGTCCCAAAAGAAGGTGTTTTAAGTATATATCTGCATTTCTAAGGTAGATTTGGGTACAATAAGAGGCGAAAAAGCAGATTCTGACTAAGATTTTATCGAAATCGGCAACTATTTGACTCAGAATGGTTGCCTTACGTCGAAATCTAATAGTTTATTAAGGTTTTCGTTACTAAAATGCCGAAAGACGCCGATTTTGACTAGAATTTGAATGATATTGACATGAATATATAACTGTTTGTATCAAAAAATGATAGTTTAAACTGATATTTGCAGTTTTGATGCGGTTTTAGGTACGATATGAGTCGAAGAAGCCGATTTTGACTGGAATCTGTTTAAAATGACAAAGAAAAACCTATTATCAATTCAAGGAAGTGAATTTTTAAGTAGTTATCTGCACTTTTAATGTAGATTTCAGTTCGCTAAGTTATGAAAATGCATGTTTTGGCTATAATCTTCCGTAAATCAAGGGCGAAAACCAATTATTTGTCCCAAAAGAAGGTGTTTTAAGTATATATCTGCATTTCTAATTTAGATTTGGGTACAATAAGAGGCGAAAAAGCAGATTCTGACTAAGATTTTATCGAAATCGGCAACTATTTGATTCAGAAAGGTTGCCTTACGTCGAAATCTAATAGTTTATTAAGGTTTTCGTTACTAAAATGCCCAAAGAGGCCGATTTTGACTAGAATTTGAAAGATATTGACATGAATATATAACTGTTTGTATCAAAAAATGATAGTTTAAACTGATATTTGCAGTTTTGATGCGGTTTTAGATACGATATGAATCGAAGAAGCCGATTTTGACTGGAATCTGTTTAAAATGACAAAGAAAAACCTATTATCAATTCAAGGAAGTGAATTTTTAAATAGTTATCTGCAGTTTTAATGTAGATTTCAGTTCGCTAAGTTATGGAAATGCATGTTTTGGCTATAATCTTCCGTAAATCAAGGGCGAAAACCAATTATTTGTCCCAAAAGAAGGTGTTTTAAGTATATATCTGCATTTCTAAGGTAGATTTGGGTACAATAAGAGGCGAAAAAGCAGATTCTGACTAAGATTTTATCGAAATCGGCAACTATTTGACTCAGAATGGTTGCCTTACGTCGAAATCTAATAGTTTATTAAGGTTTTCGTTACTAAAATGCCGAAAGACGCCGATTTTGACTAGAATTTGAATGATATTGACATGAATATATAACTGTTTGTATCAAAAAATGATAGTTTAAACTGATATTTGCAGTTTTGATGCGGTTTTAGGTACGATATGAGTCGAAGAAGCCGATTTTGACTGGAATCTGCTTAAAATGACAAAGAAAAACCTATTATCAATTCAAGGAAGTGAATTTTTAAGTAGTTATCTGCACTTTTAATGTAGATTTCAGTTCGCTAAGTTATGAAAATGCATGTTTTGGCTATAATCTTCCGTAAATCAAGGGCGAAAACCAATTATTTGTCCCAAAAGAAGGTGTTTTAAGTATATATCTGCATTTCTAAGGTAGATTTGGGTACAATAAGAGGCGAAAAAGCAGATTCTGACTAAGATTTTATCGAAATCGGCAACTATTTGACTCAGAATGGTTGCCTTACGTCGAAATCTAATAGTTTATTAAGGTTTTCGTTACTAAAATGCCCAAAGACGCCGATTTTGACTAGAATTTGAAAGATATTGACATGAATATATAACTGTTTGTATCAAAAAATGATAGTTTAATCTGATATTTGCAGTTTTGATGCGGTTTTAGGTACGATATGAGTCGAAGAAGCCGATTTTGACTGGAATCTGTTTAAAATGACAAAGAAAAACCTATTATCAATTCAAGGAAGTGAATTTTTAAGTAGTTATCTGCACTTTTAATGTAGATTTCAGTTCGCTAAGTTATGAAAATGCATGTTTTGGCTATAATCTTCCGTAAATCAAGGGCGAAAACCAATTATTTGTCCCAAAAGAAGGTGTTTTAAGTATATATCTGCATTTCTAACTTCGATTTGGGTACAATAAGAGGCGAAAAAGCAGATTCTGACTAAGATTTTATCGAAATCGGCAACTATTTGATTCAGAAAGGTTGCCTTACGTCGAAATCTAATAGTTTATTAAGGTTTTCGTTACTAAAATGCCCAAAGACGCCGATTTTGACTAGAATTTGAAAGATATTGACATGAATATATAACTGTTTGTATCAAAAAATGATAGTTTAAACTGATATTTGCAGTTTTGATGCGGTTTTAGATACGATATGAATCGAAGAAGCCGATTTTGACTGGAATCTGTTTAAAATGACAAAGAAAAACCTATTATCAATTCAAGGAAGTGAATTTTTAAATAGTTATCTGCAGTTTTAATGTAGATTTCAGTTCGCTAAGTTATGGAAATGCATGTTTTGGCTATAATCTTCCGTAAATCAAGGGCGAAAACCAATTATTTGTCCCAAAAGAAGGTGTTTTAAGTATATATCTGCATTTCTAAGGTAGATTTGGGTACAATAAGAGGCGAAAAAGCAGATTCTGACTAAGATTTTATCGAAATCGGCAACTATTTGACTCAGAATGGTTGCCTTACGTCGAAATCTAATAGTTTATTAAGGTTTTCGTTACTAAAATGCCGAAAGACGCCGATTTTGACTAGAATTTGAATGATATTGACATGAATATATAACTGTTTGTATCAAAAAATGATAGTTTAAACTGATATTTGCAGTTTTGATGCGGTTTTAGGTACGATATGAGTCGAAGAAGCCGATTTTGACTGGAATCTGCTTAAAATGACGAAGAAAAACCTATTATCAATTCAAGGAAGTGAATTTTTAAGTAGTTATCTGCACTTTTAATGTAGATTTCAGTTCGCTAAGTTATGAAAATGCATGTTTTGGCTATAATCTTCCGTAAATCAAGGGCGAAAACCAATTATTTGTCCCAAAAGAAGGTGTTTTAAGTATATATCTGCATTTCTAAGGTAGATTTGGGTACAATAAGAGGCGAAAAAGCAGATTCTGACTAAGATTTTATCGAAATCGGCAACTATTTGACTCAGAATGGTTGCCTTACGTCGAAATCTAATAGTTTATTAAGGTTTTCGTTACTAAAATGCCCAAAGACGCCGATTTTGACTAGAATTTGAAAGATATTGACATGAATATATAACTGTTTGTATCAAAAAATGATAGTTTAATCTGATATTTGCAGTTTTGATGCGGTTTTAGATACGATATGAATCGAAGAAGCCGATTTTGACTGGAATCTGTTTAAAATGACAAAGAAAAACCTATTATCAATTCAAGGAAGTGAATTTTTAAATAGTTATCTGCAGTTTTAATGTAGATTTCAGTTCGCTAAGTTATGGAAATGCATGTTTTGGCTATAATCTTCCGTAAATCAAGGGCGAAAACCAATTATTTGTCCCAAAAGAAGGTGTTTTAAGTATATATCTGCATTTCTAAGGTAGATTTGGGTACAATAAGAGGCGAAAAAGCAGATTCTGACTAAGATTTTATCGAAATCGGCAACTATTTGACTCAGAATGGTTGCCTTACGTCGAAATCTAATAGTTTATTAAGGTTTTCGTTACTAAAATGCCGAAAGACGCCGATTTTGACTAGAATTTGAATGATATTGACATGAATATATAACTGTTTGTATCAAAAAATGATAGTTTAAACTGATATTTGCAGTTTTGATGCGGTTTTAGGTACGATATGAGTCGAAGAAGCCGATTTTGACTGGAATCTGCTTAAAATGACAAAGAAAAACCTATTATCAATTCAAGGAAGTGAATTTTTAAGTAGTTATCTGCACTTTTAATGTAGATTTCAGTTCGCTAAGTTATGAAAATGCATGTTTTGGCTATAATCTTCCGTAAATCAAGGGCGAAAACCAATTATTTGTCCCAAAAGAAGGTGTTTTAAGTATATATCTGCATTTCTAAGGTAGATTTGGGTACAATAAGAGGCGAAAAAGCAGATTCTGACTAAGATTTTATCGAAATCGGCAACTATTTGACTCAGAATGGTTGCCTTACGTCGAAATCTAATAGTTTATTAAGGTTTTCGTTACTAAAATGCCCAAAGACGCCGATTTTGACTAGAATTTGAAAGATATTGACATGAATATATAACTGTTTGTATCAAAAAATGATAGTTTAATCTGATATTTGCAGTTTTGATGCGGTTTTAGGTACGATATGAGTCGAAGAAGCCGATTTTGACTGGAATCTGTTTAAAATGACAAAGAAAAACCTATTATCAATTCAAGGAAGTGAATTTTTAAGTAGTTATCTGCACTTTTAATGTAGATTTCAGTTCGCTAAGTTATGAAAATGCATGTTTTGGCTATAATCTTCCGTAAATCAAGGGCGAAAACCAATTATTTGTCCCAAAAGAAGGTGTTTTAAGTATATATCTGCATTTCTAACTTAGATTTGGGTACAATAAGAGGCGAAAAAGCAGATTCTGACTAAGATTTTATCGAAATCGGCAACTATTTGATTCAGAAAGGTTGCCTTACGTCGAAATCTAATAGTTTATTAAGGTTTTCGTTACTAAAATGCCCAAAGACGCCGATTTTGACTAGAATTTGAAAGATATTGACATGAATATATAACTGTTTGTATCAAAAAATGATAGTTTAAACTGATATTTGCAGTTTTGATGCGGTTTTAGATACGATATGAATCGAAGAAGCCGATTTTGACTGGAATCTGTTTAAAATGACAAAGAAAAACCTATTATCAATTCAAGGAAGTGAATTTTTAAATAGTTATCTGCAGTTTTAATGTAGATTTCAGTTCGCTAAGTTATGGAAATACATGTTTTGGCTATAATCTTCCGTAAATCAAGGGCGAAAACCAATTATTTGTCCCAAAAGAAGGTGTTTTAAGTATATATCTGCATTTCTAAGGTAGATTTGGGTACAATAAGAGGCGAAAAAGCAGATTCTGACTAAGATTTTATCGAAATCGGCAACTATTTGACTCAGAATGGTTGCCTTACGTCGAAATCTAATAGTTTATTAAGGTTTTCGTTACTAAAATGCCCAAAGACGCCGATTTTGACTAGAATTTGAAAGATATTGACATGAATATATAACTGTTTGTATCAAAAAATGATAGTTTAATCTGATATTTGCAGTTTTGATGCGGTTTTAGGTACGATATGAGTCGAAGAAGCCGATTTTGACTGGAATCTGTTTAAAATGACAAAGAAAAACCTATTATCAATTCAAGGAAGTGAATTTTTAAGTAGTTATCTGCACTTTTAATGTAGATTTCAGTTCGCTAAGTTATGAAAATGCATGTTTTGGCTATAATCTTCCGTAAATCAAGGGCGAAAACCAATTATTTGCCCCAAAAGAAGGTGTTTTAAGTATATATCTGCATTTCTAACTTAGATTTGGGTACAATAAGAGGCGAAAAAGCAGATTCTGACTAAGATTTTATCGAAATCGGCAACTATTTGATTCAGAAAGGTTGCCTTACGTCGAAATCTAATAGTTTATTAAGGTTTTCGTTACTAAAATGCCCAAAGACGCCGATTTTGACTAGAATTTGAAAGATATTGACATGAATATATAACTGTTTGTATCAAAAAATGATAGTTTAAACTGATATTTGCAGTTTTGATGCGGTTTTAGATACGATATGAATCGAAGAAGCCGATTTTGACTGGAATCTGTTTAAAATGACAAAGAAAAACCTATTATCAATTCAAGGAAGTGAATTTTTAAATAGTTATCTGCAGTTTTAATGTAGATTTCAGTTCGCTAAGTTATGGAAATGCATGTTTTGGCTATAATCTTCCGTAAATCAAGGGCGAAAACCAATTATTTGTCCCAAAAGAAGGTGTTTTAAGTATATATCTGCATTTCTAAGGTAGATTTGGGTACAATAAGAGGCGAAAAAGCAGATTCTGACTAAGATTTTATCGAAATCGGCAACTATTTGACTCAGAATGGTTGCCTTACGTCGAAATCTAATAGTTTATTAAGGTTTTCGTTACTAAAATGCCGAAAGACGCCGATTTTGACTAGAATTTGAATGATATTGACATGAATATATAACTGTTTGTATCAAAAAATGATAGTTTAAACTGATATTTGCAGTTTTGATGCGGTTTTAGGTACGATATGAGTCGAAGAAGCCGATTTTGACTGGAATCTGCTTAAAATGACAAAGAAAAACCTATTATCAATTCAAGGAAGTGAATTTTTAAGTAGTTATCTGCACTTTTAATGTAGATTTCAGTTCGCTAAGTTATGAAAATGCATGTTTTGGCTATAATCTTCCGTAAATCAAGGGCGAAAACCAATTATTTGTCCCAAAAGAAGGTGTTTTAAGTATATATCTGCATTTCTAAGGTAGATTTGGGTACAATAAGAGGCGAAAAAGCAGATTCTGACTAAGATTTTATCGAAATCGGCAACTATTTGACTCAGAATGGTTGCCTTACGTCGAAATCTAATAGTTTATTAAGGTTTTCGTTACTAAAATGCCCAAAGACGCCGATTTTGACTAGAATTTGAAAGATATTGACATGAATATATAACTGTTTGTATCAAAAAATGATAGTTTAATCTGATATTTGCAGTTTTGATGCGGTTTTAGGTACGATATGAGTCGAAGAAGCCGATTTTGACTGGAATCTGTTTAAAATGACAAAGAAAAACCTATTATCAATTCAAGGAAGTGAATTTTTAAGTAGTTATCTGCAGTTTTAATATGGATTTCAGTTCGCTAAGTTATGGAAATGCATGTTTTGGCTATAATCTTCCGTAAATCAAGGGCGAAAACCAATTATTTGTCCCAAAAGAAGGTGTTTTAAGTATATATCTGCATTTCTAAGGTAGATTTGGGTACAATAAGAGGCGAAAAAGCAGATTCTGACTAAGATTTTATCGAAATCGGCAACTATTTGACTCAGAATGGTTGCCTTACGTCGAAATCTAATAGTTTATTAAGGTTTTCGTTACTAAAATGCCGAAAGACGCCGATTTTGACTAGAATTTGAATGATATTGACATGAATATATAACTGTTTGTATCAAAAAATGATAGTTTAAACTGATATTTGCAGTTTTGATGCGGTTTTAGATACGATATGAATCGAAGAAGCCGATTTTGACTGGAATCTGTTTAAAATGACAAAGAAAAACCTATTATCAATTCAAGGAAGTGAATTTTTAGGTAGTTATCTGCACTTTTAATGTAGATTTCAGTTCGCTAAGTTATGAAAATGCATGTTTTGGCTATAATCTTCCGTAAATCAAGGGCGAAAACCAATTATTTGTCCCAAAAAAAGGTGTTTTAAGTATATATCTGCATTTCTAAGGTAGATTTGGGTACAATAAGAGGCGAAAAAGCAGATTCTGACTAAGATTTTATCGAAATCGGCAACTATTTGACTCAGAAAGGTTGCCTTACGTCGAAATCTAATAGTTTATTAAGGTTTTCGTTACTAAAATGCCCAAAGACGCCGATTTTGACTAGAATTTGAAAGATATTGACATGAATATATAACTGTTTGTATCAAAAAATGATAGTTTAAACTGATATTTGCAGTTTTGATGCGGTTTTAGATACGATATGAATCGAAGAAGCCGATTTTGACTGGAATCTGTTTAAAATGACAAAGAAAAACCTATTATCAATTCAAGGAAGTGAATTTTTAAATAGTTATCTGCAGTTTTAATGTAGATTTCAGTTCGCTAAGTTATGGAAATGCATGTTTTGGCTATAATCTTCCGTAAATCAAGGGCGAAAACCAATTATTTGTCCCAAAAGAAGGTGTTTTAAGTATATATCTGCATTTCTAAGGTAGATTTGGGTACAATAAGAGGCGAAAAAGCAGATTCTGACTAAGATTTTATCGAAATCGGCAACTATTTGACTCAGAATGGTTGCCTTACGTCGAAATCTAATAGTTTATTAAGGTTTTCGTTACTAAAATGCCGAAAGACGCCGATTTTGACTAGAATTTGAATGATATTGACATGAATATATAACTGTTTGTATCAAAAAATGATAGTTTAAACTGATATTTGCAGTTTTGATGCGGTTTTAGGTACGATATGAGTCGAAGAAGCCGATTTTGACTGGAATCTGTTTAAAATGACAAAGAAAAACCTATTATCAATTCAAGGAAGTGAATTTTTAGGTAGTTATCTGCACTTTTAATGTAGATTTCAGTTCGCTAAGTTATGAAAATGCATGTTTTGGCTATAATCTTCCGTAAATCAAGGGCGAAAACCAATTATTTGTCCCAAAAAAAGGTGTTTTAAGTATATATCTGCTTTTCTAAGGTAGATTTGGGTACAATAAGAGGCGAAAAAGCAGATTCTGACTAAGATTTTATCGAAATCGGCAACTATTTGACTCAGAAAGGTTGCCTTACGTCGAAATCTAATAGTTTATTAAGGTTTTCGTTACTAAAATGCCCAAAGACGCCGATTTTGACTAGAATTTGAAAGATATTGACATGAATATATAACTGTTTGTATCAAAAAATGATAGTTTAAACTGATATTTGCAGTTTTGATGCGGTTTTAGGTACGATATGAGTCGAAGAAGCCGATTTTGAGTGGAATCTGTTTAAAATGACAAAGAAAAACCTATTATCAATTCAAGGAAGTGAATTTTTAAGTAGTTATCTGCACTTTTAATGTAGATTTCAGTTCGCTAAGTTATGAAAATGCATGTTTTGGCTATAATCTTCCGTAAATCAAGGGCGAAAACCAATTATTTGTCCCAAAAGAAGGTGTTTTAAGTATATATCTGCATTTCTAAGGTAGATTTGGGTACAATAAGAGGCGAAAAAGCAGATTCTGACTAAGATTTTTTCGAAATCGGCAACTATTTGACTCAGAAAGGTTGCCTTACGTCGAAATCTAATAGTTTATTAAGGTTTTCGTTACTAAAATGCCCAATGACGACGATTTTGACTAGAATTTGAAAGATATTGACATGAATATATAACTGTTTGTATCAAAAAATGATAGTTTAAACTGATATTTGCAGTTTTGATGCGGTTTAAGGTACGATATGAGTCGAAGAAGCCGATTTTGACTGGAATCTGTTTAAAATGACAAAGAAAAACCTATTATCAATTCAAGGAAGTGAATTTTTAAGTAGTTATCTGCACTTTTAATGTAGATTTCAGTTCGCTAATTTATGAAAATGCATGTTTTGGCTATAATCTTCCGTAAATCAAGGGCGAAAACCAATTATTTGTCCCAAAAGAAGGTGTTTTAAGTATATATCTGCATTTCTAAGGTAGATTTGGGTACAATAAGAGGCGAAAAAGCAGATTCTGACTAAGATTTTATCGAAATCGGCAACTATTTGATTCAGAAAGGTTGCCTTACGTCGAAATCTAATAGTTTATTAAGGTTTTCGTTACTAAAATGCCCAAAGACGCCGATTTTGATTAGAATTTGAAAGATATTGACATGAATATATAACTGTTTGTATCAAAAAATGATAGTTTAAACTGATATTTGCAGTTTTGATGCGGTTTTAGGTACGATATGAGTCGAAGAAGCCGATTTTGACTGGAATCTGTTTAAAATGACAAAGAAAAACCTATTATCAATTCAAGGAAGTGAATTTTTAAGTAGTTATCTGCAGTTTTAATGTAGATTTCAGTTCGCTAAGTTATGAAAATGCATGTTTTGGCTATAATCTTCCGTAAATCAAGGGCGAAAACCAATTATTTGTCCCAAAAGAAGGTGTTTTAAGTATATATCTGCATTTCTAAGGTAGATTTGGGTACAATAAGAGGCGAAAAAGCAGATTCTGACTAAGATTTTTTCGAAATCGGCAACTATTTGACTCAGAAAGGTTGCCTTACGTCGAAATCTAATAGTTTATTAAGGTTTTCGTTACTAAAATGCCCAAAGACGCCGATTTTGACTAGAATTTGAAAGATATTGACATGAATATATAACTGTTTGTATCAAAAAATGATAGTTTAAACTGATATTTGGAGTTTTGATGCGGTTTTAGGTACGATATGAGTCGAAGAAGCCGATTTTGACTGGAATCTGTTTAAAATGACAAAGAAAAACCTATTATCAATTCAAGGAAGTGAATTTTTAAGTAGTTATCTGCACTTTTAATGTAGATTTCAGTTCGCTAAGTTATGAAAATGCATGTTTTGGCTATAATCTTCCGTAAATCAAGGGCGAAAACCAATTATTTGTCCCAAAAGAAGGTGTTTTAAGTATATATCTGCATTTCTAAGGTAGATTTGGGTACAATAAGAGGCGAAAAAGCAGATTCTGACTAAGATTTTATCGAAATCGGCAACTATTTGATTCAGAAAGGTTGCCTTACGTCGAAATCTAATAGTTTATTAAGGTTTTCGTTACTAAAATGCCCAAAGACGCCGATTTTGACTAGAATTTGAAAGATATTGACATGAATATATAACTGTTTGTATCAAAAAATGATAGTTTAAACTGATATTTGCAGTTTTGATGCGGGTTTAGGTACGATATGAATCGAAGAAGCCGATTTTGACTGGAATCTGTTTAAAATGACAAAGAAAAACCTATTATCAATTCAAGGAAGTGAATTTTGAAGTAGTTATCTGCAGTTTTAATGTAGATTTCAGTTCGCTAAGTTATGAAAATGCATGTTTTGGCTATAATCTTCCGTAAATCAAGGGCGAAAACCAATTATTTGTCCCAAAAGAAGGTGTTTTAAGTATATATCTGCATTTCTAAGGTAGATTTGGGTACAATAAGAGGCGAAAAAGCAGATTCTGACTAAGAATTTATCGAAATCGGCAACTATTTGATTCAGAAAGGTTGCCTTACGTCGAAATCTAATAGTTTATTAAGGTTTTCGTTACTAAAATGCCCAAAGACGCCGATTTTGACTAGAATTTGAAAGATATTGACATGAATATATAACTGTTTGTATCAAAAAATGATAGTTTAAACTGATATTTGCAGTTTTGATGCGGGTTTAGGTACGATATGAATCGAAGAAGCCGATTTTGACTGGAATCTGTTTAAAATGACAAAGAAAAACCTATTATCAATTCAAGGAAGTGAATTTTGAAGTAGTTATCTGCAGTTTTAATGTAGATTTCAGTTCGCTAAGTTATGAAAATGCATGTTTTGGCTATAATCTTCCGTAAATCAAGGGCGAAAGCCAATTATTTGTCCCAAAAGAAGGTGTTTTAAGTATATATCTGCATTTCTAAGGTAGATTTGGGTACAATAAGAGGCGAAAAAGCAGATTCTGACTAAGATTTTTTCGAAATCGGCAACTATTTGACTCAGAAAGGTTGCCTTACGTCGAAATCTAATAGTTTATTAAGGTTTTCGTTACTAAAATGCCCAAAGACGCCGATTTTGACTAGAATTTGAAAGATATTGACATGAATATATAACTGTTTGTATCAAAAAATGATAGTTTAAACTGATATTTGCAGTTTTGATGCGGTTTTAGGTACGATATGAGTCGAAGAAGCCGATTTTGACTGGAATCTGTTTAAAATGACAAAGAAAAACCTATTATCAATTCAAGGAAGTGAATTTTTAAGTAGTTATCTGCACTTTTAATGTAGATTTCAGTTCGCTAAGTTATGAAAATGCATGTTTTGGCTATAATCTTCCGTAAATCAAGGGCGAAAACCAATTATTTGTCCCAAAAGAAGGTGTTTTAAGTATATATCTGCATTTCTAAGGTAGATTTGGGTACAATAAGAGGCGAAAAAGCAGATTCTGACTAAGATTTTTTCGAAATCGGCAACTATTTGACTCAGAAAGGTTGCCTTACGTCGAAATCTAATAGTTTATTAAGGTTTTCGTTACTAAAATGCCCAATGACGACGATTTTGACTAGAATTTGAAAGATATTGACATGAATATATAACTGTTTGTATCAAAAAATGATAGTTTAAACTGATATTTGCAGTTTTGATGCGGTTTAAGGTACGATATGAGTCGAAGAAGCCGATTTTGACTGGAATCTGTTTAAAATGACAAAGAAAAACCTATTATCAATTCAAGGAAGTGAATTTTTAAGTAGTTATCTGCACTTTTAATGTAGATTTCAGTTCGCTAAGTTATGAAAATGCATGTTTTGGCTATAATCTTCCGTAAATCAAGGGCGAAAACCAATTATTTGTCCCAAAAGAAGGTGTTTTAAGTATATATCTGCATTTCTAAGGTAGATTTGGGTACAATAAGAGGCGAAAAAGCAGATTCTGACTAAGATTTTTTCGAAATCGGCAACTATTTGACTCAGAAAGGTTGCCTTACGTCGAAATCTAATAGTTTATTAAGGTTTTCGTTACTAAAATGCCCAAAGACGCCGATTTTGACTAGAATTTGAAAGATATTGACATGAATATATAACTGTTTGTATCAAAAAATGATAGTTTAAACTGATATTTGGAGTTTTGATGCGGTTTTAGGTACGATATGAGTCGAAGAAGCCGATTTTGACTGGAATCTGTTTAAAATGACAAAGAAAAACCTATTATCAATTCAAGGAAGTGAATTTTTAAGTAGTTATCTGCACTTTTAATGTAGATTTCAGTTCGCTAAGTTATGAAAATGCATGTTTTGGCTATAATCTTCCGTAAATCAAGGGCGAAAACCAATTATTTGTCCCAAAAGAAGGTGTTTTAAGTATATATCTGCATTTCTAAGGTAGATTTGGGTACAATAAGAGGCGAAAAAGCAGATTCTGACTAAGATTTTATCGAAATCGGCAACTATTTGATTCAGAAAGGTTGCCTTACGTCGAAATCTAATAGTTTATTAAGGTTTTCGTTACTAAAATGCCCAAAGACGCCGATTTTGACTAGAATTTGAAAGATATTGACATGAATATATAACTGTTTGTATCAAAAAATGATAGTTTAAACTGATATTTGCAGTTTTGATGCGGGTTTAGGTACGATATGAATCGAAGAAGCCGATTTTGACTGGAATCTGTTTAAAATGACAAAGAAAAACCTATTATCAATTCAAGGAAGTGAATTTTGAAGTAGTTATCTGCAGTTTTAATGTAGATTTCAGTTCGCTAAGTTATGAAAATGCATGTTTTGGCTATAATCTTCCGTAAATCAAGGGCGAAAACCAATTATTTGTCCCAAAAGAAGGTGTTTTAAGTATATATCTGCATTTCTAAGGTAGATTTGGGTACAATAAGAGGCGAAAAAGCAGATTCTGACTAAGAATTTATCGAAATCGGCAACTATTTGATTCAGAAAGGTTGCCTTACGTCGAAATCTAATAGTTTATTAAGGTTTTCGTTACTAAAATGCCCAAAGACGCCGATTTTGACTAGAATTTGAAAGATATTGACATGAATATATAACTGTTTGTATCAAAAAATGATAGTTTAAACTGATATTTGCAGTTTTGATGCGGGTTTAGGTACGATATGAATCGAAGAAGCCGATTTTGACTGGAATCTGTTTAAAATGACAAAGAAAAACCTATTATCAATTCAAGGAAGTGAATTTTGAAGTAGTTATCTGCAGTTTTAATGTAGATTTCAGTTCGCTAAGTTATGAAAATGCATGTTTTGGCTATAATCTTCCGTAAATCAAGGGCGAAAGCCAATTATTTGTCCCAAAAGAAGGTGTTTTAAGTATATATCTGCATTTCTAAGGTAGATTTGGGTACAATAAGAGGCGAAAAAGCAGATTCTGACTAAGATTTTTTCGAAATCGGCAACTATTTGACTCAGAAAGGTTGCCTTACGTCGAAATCTAATAGTTTATTAAGGTTTTCGTTACTAAAATGCCCAAAGACGCCGATTTTGACTAGAATTTGAAAGATATTGACATGAATATATAACTGTTTGTATCAAAAAATGATAGTTTAAACTGATATTTGCAGTTTTGATGCGGTTTTAGGTACGATATGAGTCGAAGAAGCCGATTTTGACTGGAATCTGTTTAAAATGACAAAGAAAAACCTATTATCAATTCAAGGAAGTGAATTTTTAAGTAGTTATCTGCACTTTTAATGTAGATTTCAGTTCGCTAAGTTATGAAAATGCATGTTTTGGCTATAATCTTCCGTAAATCAAGGGCGAAAACCAATTATTTGTCCCAAAAGAAGGTGTTTTAAGTATATATCTGCATTTCTAAGGTAGATTTGGGTACAATAAGAGGCGAAAAAGCAGATTCTGACTAAGATTTTTTCGAAATCGGCAACTATTTGACTCAGAAAGGTTGCCTTACGTCGAAATCTAATAGTTTATTAAGGTTTTCGTTACTAAAATGCCCAATGACGACGATTTTGACTAGAATTTGAAAGATATTGACATGAATATATAACTGTTTGTATCAAAAAATGATAGTTTAAACTGATATTTGCAGTTTTGATGCGGTTTAAGGTACGATATGAGTCGAAGAAGCCGATTTTGACTGGAATCTGTTTAAAATGACAAAGAAAAACCTATTATCAATTCAAGGAAGTGAATTTTTAAGTAGTTATCTGCACTTTTAATGTAGATTTCAGTTCGCTAAGTTATGAAAATGCATGTTTTGGCTATAATCTTCCGTAAATCAAGGGCGAAAACCAATTATTTGTCCCAAAAGAAGGTGTTTTAAGTATATATCTGCATTTCTAAGGTAGATTTGGGTACAATAAGAGGCGAAAAAGCAGATTCTGACTAAGATTTTATCGAAATCGGCAACTATTTGATTCAGAAAGGTTGCCTTACGTCGAAATCTAATAGTTTATTAAGGTTTTCGTTACTAAAATGCCCAAAGACGCCGATTTTGATTAGAATTTGAAAGATATTGACATGAATATATAACTGTTTGTATCAAAAAATGATAGTTTAAACTGATATTTGCAGTTTTGATGCGGTTTTAGGTACGATATGAGTCGAAGAAGCCGATTTTGACTGGAATCTGTTTAAAATGACAAAGAAAAACCTATTATCAATTCAAGGAAGTGAATTTTTAAGTAGTTATCTGCAGTTTTAATGTAGATTTCAGTTCGCTAAGTTATGAAAATGCATGTTTTGGCTATAATCTTCCGTAAATCAAGGGCGAAAACCAATTATTTGTCCCAAAAGAAGGTGTTTTAAGTATATATCTGCATTTCTAAGGTAGATTTGGGTACAATAAGAGGCGAAAAAGCAGATTCTGACTAAGATTTTTTCGAAATCGGCAACTATTTGACTCAGAAAGGTTGCCTTACGTCGAAATCTAATAGTTTATTAAGGTTTTCGTTACTAAAATGCCCAAAGACGCCGATTTTGACTAGAATTTGAAAGATATTGACATGAATATATAACTGTTTGTATCAAAAAATGATAGTTTCAACTGATATTTGGAGTTTTGATGCGGTTTTAGGTACGATATGAGTCGAAGAAGCCGATTTTGACTGGAATCTGTTTAAAATGACAAAGAAAAACCTATTATCAATTCAAGGAAGTGAATTTTTAAGTAGTTATCTGCACTTTTAATGTAGATTTCAGTTCGCTAAGTTATGAAAATGCATGTTTTGGCTATAATCTTCCGTAAATCAAGGGCGAAAACCAATTATTTGTCCCAAAAGAAGGTGTTTTAAGTATATATCTGCATTTCTAAGGTAGATTTGGGTACAATAAGAGGCGAAAAAGCAGATTCTGACTAAGATTTTATCGAAATCGGCAACTATTTGATTCAGAAAGGTTGCCTTACGTCGAAATCTAATAGTTTATTAAGGTTTTCGTTACTAAAATGCCCAAAGACGCCGATTTTGATTAGAATTTGAAAGATATTGACATGAATATATAACTGTTTGTATCAAAAAATGATAGTTTAAACTGATATTTGCAGTTTTGATGCGGGTTTAGGTACGGTATGAATCGAAGAAGCCGATTTTGACTGGAATCTGTTTAAAATGACAAAGAAAAACCTATTATCAATTCAAGGAAGTGAATTTTGAAGTAGTTATCTGCAGTTTTAATGTAGATTTCAGTTCGCTAAGTTATGAAAATGCATGTTTTGGCTATAATCTTCCGTAAATCAAGGGCGAAAACCAATTATTTGTCCCAAAAGAAGGTGTTTTAAGTATATATCTGCATTTCTAAGGTAGATTTGGGTACAATAAGAGGCGAAAAAGCAGATTCTGACTAAGATTTTATCGAAATCGGCAACTATTTGATTCAGAAAGGTTGCCTTACGTCGAAATCTAATAGTTTATTAAGGTTTTCGTTACTAAAATGCCCAAAGACGCCGATTTTGACTAGAATTTGAAAGATATTGACATGAATATATAACTGTTTGTATCAAAAAATGATAGTTTAAACTGATATTTGCAGTTTTGATGCGGGTTTAGGTACGATATGAATCGAAGAAGCCGATTTTGACTGGAATCTGTTTAAAATGACAAAGAAAAACCTATTATCAATTCAAGGAAGTGAATTTTGAAGTAGTTATCTGCAGTTTTAATGTAGATTTCAGTTCGCTAAGTTATGAAAATGCATGTTTTGGCTATAATCTTCCGTAAATCAAGGGCGAAAGCCAATTATTTGTCCCAAAAGAAGGTGTTTTAAGTATATATCTGCATTTCTAAGGTAGATTTGGGTACAATAAGAGGCGAAAAAGCAGATTCTGACTAAGATTTTTTCGAAATCGGCAACTATTTGACTCAGAAAGGTTGCCTTACGTCGAAATCTAATAGTTTATTAAGGTTTTCGTTACTAAAATGCCCAAAGACGCCGATTTTGACTAGAATTTGAAAGATATTGACATGAATATATAACTGTTTGTATCAAAAAATGATAGTTTAAACTGATATTTGCAGTTTTGATGCGGTTTTAGGTACGATATGAGTCGAAGAAGCCGATTTTGACTGGAATCTGTTTAAAATGACAAAGAAAAACCTATTATCAATTCAAGGAAGTGAATTTTTAAGTAGTTATCTGCACTTTTAATGTAGATTTCAGTTCGCTAAGTTATGAAAATGCATGTTTTGGCTATAATCTTCCGTAAATCAAGGGCGAAAACCAATTATTTGTCCCAAAAGAAGGTGTTTTAAGAATATATCTGCATTTCTAAGGTAGATTTGGGTACAATAAGAGGCGAAAAAGCAGATTCTGACTAAGATTTTTTCGAAATCGGCAACTATTTGACTCAGAAAGGTTGCCTTACGTCGAAATCTAATAGTTTATTAAGGTTTTCGTTACTAAAATGCCCAATGACGACGATTTTGACTAGAATTTGAAAGATATTGACATGAATATATAACTGTTTGTATCAAAAAATGATAGTTTAAACTGATATTTGCAGTTTTGATGCGGTTTAAGGTACGATATGAGTCGAAGAAGCCGATTTTGACTGGAATCTGTTTAAAATGACAAAGAAAAACCTATTATCAATTCAAGGAAGTGAATTTTTAAGTAGTTATCTGCACTTTTAATGTAGATTTCAGTTCGCTAAGTTATGAAAATGCATGTTTTGGCTATAATCTTCCGTAAATCAAGGGCGAAAACCAATTATTTGTCCCAAAAGAAGGTGTTTTAAGTATATATCTGCATTTCTAAGGTAGATTTGGGTACAATAAGAGGCGAAAAAGCAGATTCTGACTAAGATTTTATCGAAATCGGCAACTATTTGATTCAGAAAGGTTGCCTTACGTCGAAATCTAATAGTTTATTAAGGTTTTCGTTACTAAAATGCCCAAAGACGCCGATTTTGATTAGAATTTGAAAGATATTGACATGAATATATAACTGTTTGTATCAAAAAATGATAGTTTAAACTGATATTTGCAGTTTTGATGCGGTTTTAGGTACGATATGAGTCGAAGAAGCCGATTTTGACTGGAATCTGTTTAAAATGACAAAGAAAAACCTATTATCAATTCAAGGAAGTGAATTTTTAAGTAGTTATCTGCAGTTTTAATGTAGATTTCAGTTCGCTAAGTTATGAAAATGCATGTTTTGGCTATAATCTTCCGTAAATCAAGGGCGAAAACCAATTATTTGTCCCAAAAGAAGGTGTTTTAAGTATATATCTGCATTTCTAAGGTAGATTTGGGTACAATAAGAGGCGAAAAAGCAGATTCTGACTAAGATTTTTTCGAAATCGGCAACTATTTGACTCAGAAAGGTTGCCTTACGTCGAAATCTAATAGTTTATTAAGGTTTTCGTTACTAAAATGCCCAAAGACGCCGATTTTGACTAGAATTTGAAAGATATTGACATGAATATATAACTGTTTGTATCAAAAAATGATAGTTTAAACTGATATTTGGAGTTTTGATGCGGTTTTAGGTACGATATGAGTCGAAGAAGCCGATTTTGACTGGAATCTGTTTAAAATGACAAAGAAAAACCTATTATCAATTCAAGGAAGTGAATTTTTAAGTAGTTATCTGCACTTTTAATGTAGATTTCAGTTCGCTAAGTTATGAAAATGCATGTTTTGGCTATAATCTTCCGTAAATCAAGGGCGAAAACCAATTATTTGTCCCAAAAGAAGGTGTTTTAAGTATATATCTGCATTTCTAAGGTAGATTTGGGTACAATAAGAGGCGAAAAAGCAGATTCTGACTAAGATTTTATCGAAATCGGCAACTATTTGATTCAGAAAGGTTGCCTTACGTCGAAATCTAATAGTTTATTAAGGTTTTCGTTACTAAAATGCCCAAAGACGCCGATTTTGACTAGAATTTGAAAGATATTGACATGAATATATAACTGTTTGTATCAAAAAATGATAGTTTAAACTGATATTTGCAGTTTTGATGCGGGTTTAGGTACGATATGAATCGAAGAAGCCGATTTTGACTGGAATCTGTTTAAAATGACAAAGAAAAACCTATTATCAATTCAAGGAAGTGAATTTTGAAGTAGTTATCTGCAGTTTTAATGTAGATTTCAGTTCGCTAAGTTATGAAAATGCATGTTTTGGCTATAATCTTCCGTAAATCAAGGGCGAAAACCAATTATTTGTCCCAAAAGAAGGTGTTTTAAGTATATATCTGCATTTCTAAGGTAGATTTGGGTACAATAAGAGGCGAAAAAGCAGATTCTGACTAAGAATTTATCGAAATCGGCAACTATTTGATTCAGAAAGGTTGCCTTACGTCGAAATCTAATAGTTTATTAAGGTTTTCGTTACTAAAATGCCCAAAGACGCCGATTTTGACTAGAATTTGAAAGATATTGACATGAATATATAACTGTTTGTATCAAAAAATGATAGTTTAAACTGATATTTGCAGTTTTGATGCGGGTTTAGGTACGATATGAATCGAAGAAGCCGATTTTGACTGGAATCTGTTTAAAATGACAAAGAAAAACCTATTATCAATTCAAGGAAGTGAATTTTGAAGTAGTTATCTGCAGTTTTAATGTAGATTTCAGTTCGCTAAGTTATGAAAATGCATGTTTTGGCTATAATCTTCCGTAAATCAAGGGCGAAAGCCAATTATTTGTCCCAAAAGAAGGTGTTTTAAGTATATATCTGCATTTCTAAGGTAGATTTGGGTACAATAAGAGGCGAAAAAGCAGATTCTGACTAAGATTTTTTCGAAATCGGCAACTATTTGACTCAGAAAGGTTGCCTTACGTCGAAATCTAATAGTTTATTAAGGTTTTCGTTACTAAAATGCCCAAAGACGCCGATTTTGACTAGAATTTGAAAGATATTGACATGAATATATAACTGTTTGTATCAAAAAATGATAGTTTAAACTGATATTTGCAGTTTTGATGCGGTTTTAGGTACGATATGAGTCGAAGAAGCCGATTTTGACTGGAATCTGTTTAAAATGACAAAGAAAAACCTATTATCAATTCAAGGAAGTGAATTTTTAAGTAGTTATCTGCACTTTTAATGTAGATTTCAGTTCGCTAAGTTATGAAAATGCATGTTTTGGCTATAATCTTCCGTAAATCAAGGGCGAAAACCAATTATTTGTCCCAAAAGAAGGTGTTTTAAGTATATATCTGCATTTCTAAGCTAGATTTGGGTACAATAAGAGGCGAAAAAGCAGATTCTGACTAAGATTTTATCGAAATCGGCAACTATTTGATTCAGAAAGGTTGCCTTACGTCGAAATCTAATAGTTTATTAAGGTTTTCGTTACTAAAATGCCCAAAGACGCCGATTTTGACTAGAATTTGAAAGATATTGACATGAATATATAACTGTTTGTATCAAAAAATGATAGTTTAAACTGATATTTGCAGTTTTGATGCGGTTTTAGGTACGATATGAGTCGAAGAAGCCGATTTTGACTGGAATCTGTTTAAAATGACAAAGAAAAACCTATTATCAATTCAAGGAAGTGAATTTTTAAGTAGTTATCTGCACTTTTAATGTAGATTTCAGTTCGCTAAGTTATGAAAATGCATGTTTTGGCTATAATCTTCCGTAAATCAAGGGCGAAAACCAATTATTTGTCCCAAAAGAAGGTGTTTTAAGTATATATCTGCATTTCTAAGGTAGATTTGGGTACAATAAGAGGCGAAAAAGCAGATTCTGACTAAGATTTTATCGAAATCGGCAACTATTTGATTCAGAAAGGTTGCCTTACGTCGAAATCTAATAGTTTATTAAGGTTTTCGTTACTAAAATGCCCAAAGACGCCGATTTGGACTAGAATTTGAAAGATATTGACATGAATATATAACTGTTTGTATCAAAAAATGATAGTTTAAACTGATATTTGCAGTTTTGATGCGGTTTTAGGTACGATATGAGTCGAAGAAGCCGATTTTGACTGGAATCTGTTTAAAATGACAAAGAAATACCTATTATCAATTCAAGGAAGTGAATTTTTAAGTAGTTATCTGCAGTTTTAATGTAGATTTCAGTTCGCTAAGTTATGAAAATGCATGTTTTGGCTATAATCTTCCGTAAATCAAGGGCGAAAACCAATTATTTGTCCCAAAAGAAGGTGTTTTAAGTATATATCTGCATTTCTAAGGTAGATTTGGGTACAATAAGAGGCGAAAAAGCAGATTCTGACTAAGATTTTTTCGAAATCGGCAACTATTTGACTCAGAAAGGTTGCCTTACGTCGATATCTAATAGTTTATTAAGGTTTTCGTTACTAAAATGCCCAAAGACGCCGATTTTGACTAGAATTTGAAAGATATTGACATGAATATATAACTGTTTGTATCAAAAAATGATAGTTTAAACTGATATTTGCAGTTTTGATGCGGGTTTAGGTACGATATGAATCGAAGAAGCCGATTTTGACTGGAATCTGTTTAAAATGACAAAGAAAAACCTATTATCAATTCAAGGAAGTGAATTTTTAAGTAGTTATCTGCAGTTTTAATGTAGATTTCAGTTCGCTAAGTTATGAAAATGCATGTTTTGGCTATAATCTTCCGTAAATCAAGGGAGAAAACCAATTATTTGTCCCAAAAGAAGGTGTTTTAAGTATATATCTGCATTTCTAAGGTAGATTTGGGTACAATAAGAGGCGAAAAAGCAGATTCTGACTAAGATTGTATCGAAATCGGCAACTATTTGACTCAGAATGGTTGCCTTACGTCGAAATCTAATAGTTTATTAAGGTTTTCGTTACTAAAATGCCCAAAGACGCCGATTTTGACTAGAATTTGAATGATATTGACATGAATATATAACTGTTTGTATCAAAAAATGATAGTTTAAACTGATATTTGCAGTTTTGATGCGGTTTTAGGTACGATATGAGTCGAAGAAGCCGATTTTGACTGGAATCTGTTTAAAATGATAAAGAAAAACCTATTATCAATTCAAGGAAGTGAATTTTTAAGTAGTTATCTGCAGTTTTAATGTAGATTTCAGTTCGCTAAGTTATGAAAATGCATGTTTTGGCTATAATCTTCCGTTAATCAAGGGCGAAAACCAATTATTTGTCCCAAAAGAAGGTGTTTTAAGTATATATCTGCATTTCTAAGGTAGATTTGGGTACAATAAGAGGCGAAAAAGCAGATTCTGACTAAGATTTTATCGAAATCGGCAACTATTTGACTCAGAATGGTTGCCTTACGTCGAAATCTAATAGTTTATTAAGGTTTTCGTTACTAAAATGCCCAAAGACGCCAAAGACTAGAATTTGAAAGATATTGACATGAATATATAACTGTTTGTATCAAAAAATGATAGTTTAAACTGATATTTGCAGTTTTGATGCGGTTTTAGGTACGATATGAGTCGAAGAAGCCGATTTTGACTGGAATCTGTTTAAAATGACAAAGAACAACCTATTATCAATTCAAGGAAGTGAATTTTTAAGTAGTTATCTGCAGTTTTAATGTAGATTTCAGTTCGCTAAGTTATGAAAATGCATGTTTTGGCTATAATCTTCCTTAAATCAAGGGAGAAAACCAATTATTTGTCCCAAAAGAAGGTGTTTTAAGTATATATCTGCATTTCTAAGGTAGATTTGGGTACAATAAGAGGCGAAAAAGCAGATTCTGACTAAGATTTTATCGAAATCGGCAACTATTTGACTCAGAAAGGTTGCCTTACGTCGAAATCTAATAGTTTATTAAGGTTTTCGTTACTAAAATGCCCAAAGACGCCGATTTTGACTAGAATTTAAAAGATATTGACATGAATATATTACTGTTTGTATCAAAAAATGATAGTTTAAACTGATATTTGCAGTTTTGATGCGGTTTTAGGTACGATATGAGTCGAAGAAGCCGATTTTGACTGGAATCTGTTTAAAATGACAAAGAACAACCTATGATCAATTCAAGGAAGTGAATTTTTAAGTAGTTATCTGCAGTTTTAATGTAGATTTCAGTTCGCTAAGTTATGAAAATGCATGTTTTGGCTATAATCTTCCGTAAATCAAGGGCGAAAACCAATTATTTGTCCCAAAAGAAGGTGTTTTAAGTATATATCTGCATTTCTAAGGTAGATTTGGGTACAATAAGAGGCGAAAAAGCAGATTCTGACTAGGATTTTTTTGAAATCGTCAACTATTTGACTCAGAAAGGTTGCCTTACGTCGAAATCTAATAGTTTATTAAGGTTTTCGTTACTAAAATGCCCAAAGACGCCGATTTTGACTAGAATTTGAAAGATATTGACATGAATATATAACTGTTTGTATCAAAAAATGATAGTTTAAACTGATATTTGCAGTTTTGATGCGGTTTTAGATACGATATGAATCGAAGAAGCCGATTTTGACTGGAATCTGTTTAAAATGACAAAGAAAAACCTATTATCAATTCAAGGAAGTGAATTTTTAAGTAGTTATCTGCAGTTTTAATGTAGATTTCAGTTCGCTAAGTTATGAAAATGCATGTTTTGGCTATAATCTTCCGTAAATCAAGGGCGAAAACCATTTTTGACTAGAATTTGAATGATATTGACATGAATATATAACTGTTTGTATCAAAAAATGATAGTTTAAACTGATATTTGCAGTTTTGATGCGGTTTTAGGTACGATATGAGTCGAAGAAGCCGATTTTGACTGGAATCTGTTTAAAATGACAAAGAAAAACCTATTATCAATTCAAGGAAGTGAATTTTTAAGTAGTTATCTGCAGTTTTAATGTAGATTTCAGTTCGCTAAGTTATGAAAATGCATGTTTTGGCTATAATCTTCCGTTAATCAAGGGCGAAAACCAATTATTTGTCCCAAAAGAAGGTGTTTTAAGTATATATCTGCATTTTTAAGGTAGATTTGGGTACAATAAGAGGCGAAAAAGCAGATTCTGACTAAGATTTTATCGAAATCGGCAACTATTTGACTCAGAAAGGTTGCCTTACGTCGAAATCAAATAGTTTATTAAGGTTTTCGTTACTAAAATGCCCAAAGACGCCGATTTTGACTAGAATTTGAAAGATATTGACATGAATATATAACTGTTTGTATCAAAAAATGATAGTTTAAACTGATATTTGCAGTTTTGATGCGGTTTTAGATACGATATGAATCGAAGAAGCCGATTTAAGCCTGTTTAAAATGACAAAGAAAAACCTATTATCAATTCAAGGAAGTGAATTTTTAAGTAGTTATCTGCAGTTGTAATGTAGATTTCAGTTCGCTAAGTTATGAAAATGTATGATTTGGCTATAATCTTCCGTAAATCAAGGGCGAAAACCAATTATTTGTCCCAAAAGAAGGTGTTCTGAGTATATATCTGCATTTCTAAGGTAGATTTGGGTACAATAAGAGGCGAAAAAGCAGATTCTGACTAAGATTTTATCGAAATCGGCAACTATTTGACTCAGAATGGTTGCCTTACGTCGAAATCTAATAGTTTATTAAGGTTTTCGTTACTAAAATGCCCAAAGACGCACATTTTGACTAGAATTTGAAAGATATTGACATGAATATATAACTGTTTGTATCAAAAAATGATAGTTTAATCTGATATTTGCAGTTTTGATGCGGTTTTAGGTACGATATGAGTCGAAGAAGCCGATTTTGACTGGAATCTGTTTAAAATGACAAAGAAAAACCTATTATCAATTCATGGAAGTGAATTTTTAAGTAGTTATCTGCAGTTTTAATGTAGATTTCAGTTCGCTAAGTTATGAAAATGCATGTTTTGGCTATAATCTTCCGTTAATCAAAGGCGAAAACCAATTATTTGTCCCAAAAGAAGGTGTTTTAAGTATATATCTGCATTTCTAAGGTAGATTTGGGTACAATAAGAGGCGAAAAAGCAGATTCTGACTAAGATTTTATCGAAATCGGCAACTATTTGACTCAGAAAGGTTGCCTTACGTCGAAATCAAATAGTTTATTAAGGTTTTCGTTACTAAAATGCCCAAAGACGCCGATTTTGACTAGAATTTGAATGATATTGACATGAATATATAACTGTTTGTATCAAAAAATGATAGTTTAAACTGATATTTGCAGTTTTGATGCGGTTTTAGGTACGATATGAGTCGAAGAAGCCGATTTTGACTGGAATCTGTTTAAAATGACAAAGAAAAACCTATTATCAATTCAAGGAAGTGAATTTTTAAGTAGTTATCTGCAGTTTTAATGTAGATTTCAGTTCGCTAAGTTATGAAAATGCATGTTTTGGCTATAATCTTCCGTTAATCAAGGGCGAAAACCAATTATTTGTCCCAAAAGAAGGTGTTTTAAGTATATATCTGCATTTCTAAGGTAGATTTGGGTACAATAAGAGGCGAAAAAGCAGATTCTGACTAAGATTTTATCGAAATCGGCAACTATTTGACTCAGAAAGGTTGCCTTACGTCGAAATCTAATAGTTTATTAAGGTTTTCGTTACTAAAATGCCCAAAGACGCCGATTTTGACTAGAATTTGAAAGATATTGACATGAATATATAACTGTTTGTATCAAAAAATGATATTTTAAACTGATATTTACAGTTTTGATGCGGTTTTAGGTACGATATGAGTCGAAGAAGCCGATTTTGACTGGAATCTGTTTAAAATGTCAAAGAAAAACCTATTATCAATTCAAGGAAGTGAATTTTTAAGTAGTTATCTGCAGTTTTAATGTAGATTTCAGTTCGCTAAGTTATGAAAATGCATGTTTTGGCTATAATCTTCCGTAAATCAAGGGCGAAGACCAATTATTTGTCCCAAAAGAAGGTGTTCTAAGTATGTTCTAAACATGTTTTGGCTATAATCTTCCGTAAATCAAGGGCTAAAACCAATTATTTGTCGCAAAAGAAGGTGTTTTAAGTATATATCTGCATTTCTAAGGTAGATTTGGGTACAATAAGAGGCGAAAAAGCAGATTCTGACTAAGATTGTATCGAAATCGGCAACTATTTGACTCAGAATGGTTGCCTTACGACGAAATCTAATAGTTTATTAAGGTTTTCGTTACTAAAATGCCCAAAGACGCCGATTTTGACTAGAATTTGTATGATATTGACATGAATATATAACTGTTTGTATCAAAAAATGATAGTTTAAACTGATATTTGCAGTTTTCATGCGGTTTTAGGTACGATATGAGTCGAAGAAGCCGATTTTGACTGGAATCTGTTTAAAATGACAAAGAAAAACCTATTATCAATTCAAGGAAGTGAATTTTTAAGTAGTTATCTGCACTTTTAATGTAGATTTCAGTTCGCTAAGTTATGAAAATGCATGTTTTGGCTATAATCTTCCGTAAATCAAGGGCGAAAACCAATTATTTGTCCCAAAAGAAGGTGTTTTAAGTATATATCTGCATTTCTAATTTAGATTTGGGTACAATAAGAGGCGAAAAAGCAGATTCTGACTAAGATTTTATCGAAATCGGCAACTATTTGACTCAGAATGGTTGCCTTACGTCGAAATCTAATAGTTTATTAAGGTTTTCGTTACTAAAATGCCCAAAGACGCCAAAGACTAGAATTTGAAAGATATTGACATGAATATATAACTGTTTGTATCAAAAAATGATAGTTTAAACTGATATTTGCAGTTTTGATGCGGTTTTAGGTACGATATGAGTCGAAGAAGCCGATTTTGACTGGAATCTGTTTAAAATGACAAAGAACAACCTATTATCAATTCAAGGAAGTGAATTTTTAAGTAGTTATCTGCAGTTTTAATGTAGATTTCAGTTCGCTAAGTTATGAAAATGCATGTTTTGGCTATAATCTTCCTTAAATCAAGGGAGAAAACCAATTATTTGTCCCAAAAGAAGGTGTTTTAAGTATATATCTGCATTTCTAAGGTAGATTTGGGTACAATAAGAGGCGAAAAAGCAGATTCTGACTAAGATTTTATCGAAATCGGCAACTATTTGACTCAGAAAGGTTGCCTTACGTCGAAATCTAATAGTTTATTAAGGTTTTCGTTACTAAAATGCCCAAAGACGCCGATTTTGACTAGAATTTAAAAGATATTGACATGAATATATAACTGTTTGTATCAAAAAATGATAGTTTAAACTGATATTTGCAGTTTTGATGCGGTTTTAGGTACGATATGAGTCGAAGAAGCCGATTTTGACCGGAATCTGTTTAAAATGACAAAGAACAACCTATGATCAATTCAAGGAAGTGAATTTTTAAGTAGTTATCTGCAGTTTTAATGTAGATTTCAGTTCGCTAAGTTATGAAAATGCATGTTTTGGCTATAATCTTCCGTAAATCAAGGGCGAAAACCAATTATTTGTCCCAAAAGAAGGTGTTTTAAGTATATATCTGCATTTCAAAGGTAGATTTGGGTACAATAAGAGGCGAAAAAGCAGATTCTGACTAGGATTTTTTTGAAATCGTCAACTATTTGACTCAGAAAGGTTGCCTTACGTCGAAATCTAATAGTTTATTAAGGTTTTCGTTACTAAAATGCCCAAAGACGCCGATTTTGACTAGAATTTGAAAGATATTGACATGAATATATAACTGTTTGTATCAAAAAATGATAGTTTAAACTGATATTTGCAGTTTTGATGCGGTTTTAGATACGATATGAATCGAAGAAGCCGATTTTGACTGGAATCTGTTTAAAATGACAAAGAAAAACCTATTATCAATTCAAGGAAGTGAATTTTTAAGTAGTTATCTGCAGTTTTAATGTAGATTTCAGTTCGCTAAGTTATGAAAATGCATGTTTTGGCTATAATCTTCCGTAAATCAAGGGCGAAAACCATTTTTGACTAGAATTTGAATGATATTGACATGAATATATAACTGTTTGTATCAAAAAATGATAGTTTAAACTGATATTTGCAGTTTTGATGCGGTTTTAGGTACGATATGAGTCGAAGAAGCCGATTTTGACTGGAATCTGTTTAAAATGACAAAGAAAAACCTATTATCAATTCAAGGAAGTGAATTTTTAAGTAGTTATCTGCAGTTTTAATGTAGATTTCAGTTCGCTAAGTTATGAAAATGCATGTTTTGGCTATAATCTTCCGTTAATCAAGGGCGAAAACCAATTATTTGTCCCAAAAGAAGGTGTTTTAAGTATATATCTGCATTTCTAAGGTAGATTTGGGTACAATAAGAGGCGAAAAAGCAGATTCTGACTAAGATTTTATCGAAATCGGCAACTATTTGACTCAGAAAGGTTGCCTTACGTCGAAATCAAATAGTTTATTAAGGTTTTCGTTACTAAAATGCCCAAAGACGCCGATTTTGACTAGAATTTGAAAGATATTGACATGAATATATAACTGTTTGTATCAAAAAATGATAGTTTAAACTGATATTTGCAGTTTTGATGCGGTTTTAGATACGATATGAATCGAAGAAGCCGATTTAAGCCTGTTTAAAATGACAAAGAAAAACCTATTATCAATTCAAGGAAGTGAATTTTTAAGTAGTTATCTGCAGTTGTAATGTAGATTTCAGTTCGCTAAGTTATGAAAATGTATGATTTGGCTATAATCTTCCGTAAATCAAGGGCGAAAACCAATTATTTGTCCCAAAAGAAGGTGTTCTGAGTATATATCTGCATTTCTAAGGTAGATTTGGGTACAATAAGAGGCGAAAAAGCAGATTCTGACTAAGATTTTATCGAAATCGGCAACTATTTGACTCAGAATGGTTGCCTTACGTCGAAATCTAATAGTTTATTAAGGTTTTCGTTACTAAAATGCCCAAAGACGCACATTTTGACTAGAATTTGAAAGATATTGACATGAATATATAACTGTTTGTATCAAAAAATGATAGTTTAATCTGATATTTGCAGTTTTGATGCGGTTTTAGGTACGATATGAGTCGAAGAAGCCGATTTTGACTGGAATCTGTTTAAAATGACAAAGAAAAACCTATTATCAATTCATGGAAGTGAATTTTTAAGTAGTTATCTGCAGTTTTAATGTAGATTTCAGTTCGCTAAGTTATGAAAATGCATGTTTTGGCTATAATCTTCCGTTAATCAAGGGCGAAAACCAATTATTTGTCCCAAAAGAAGGTGTTTTAAGTATATATCTGCATTTCTAAGGTAGATTTGGGTACAATAAGAGGCGAAAAAGCAGATTCTGACTAAGATTTTATCGAAATCGGCAACTATTTGACTCAGAAAGGTTGCCTTACGTCGAAATCAAATAGTTTATTAAGGTTTTCGTTACTAAAATGCCCAAAGACGCCGATTTTGACTAGAATTTGAATGATATTGACATGAATATATAACTGTTTGTATCAAAAAATGATAGTTTAAACTGATATTTGCAGTTTTGATGCGGTTTTAGGTACGATATGAGTCGAAGAAGCCGATTTTGACTGGAATCTGTTTAAAATGACAAAGAAAAACCTATTATCAATTCAAGGAAGTGAATTTTTAAGTAGTTATCTGCAGTTTTAATGTAGATTTCAGTTCGCTAAGTTATGAAAATGCATGTTTTGGCTATAATCTTCCGTTAATCAAGGGCGAAAACCAATTATTTGTCCCAAAAGAAGGTGTTTTAAGTATATATCTGCATTTCTAAGGTAGATTTGGGTACAATAAGAGGCGAAAAAGCAGATTCTGACTAAGATTTTATCGAAATCGGCAACTATTTGACTCAGAAAGGTTGCCTTACGTCGAAATCTAATAGTTTATTAAGGTTTTCGTTACTAAAATGCCCAAAGACGCCGATTTTGACTAGAATTTGAAAGATATTGACATGAATATATAACTGTTTGTATCAAAAAATGATATTTTAAACTGATATTTACAGTTTTGATGCGGTTTTAGGTACGATATGAGTCGAAGAAGCCGATTTTGACTGGAATCTGTTTAAAATGTCAAAGAAAAACCTATTATCAATTCAAGGAAGTGAATTTTTAAGTAGTTATCTGCAGTTTTAATGTAGATTTCAGTTCGCTAAGTTATGAAAATGCATGTTTTGGCTATAATCTTCCGTAAATCAAGGGCGAAAACCAATTATTTGTCCCAAAAGAAGGTGTTCTAAGTATGTTCTAAACATGTTTTGGCTATAATCTTCCGTAAATCAAGGGCTAAAACCAATTATTTGTCGCAAAAGAAGGTGTTTTAAGTATATATCTGCATTTCTAAGGTAGATTTGGGTACAATAAGAGGCGAAAAAGCAGATTCTGACTAAGATTGTATCGAAATCGGCAACTATTTGACTCAGAATGGTTGCCTTACGACGAAATCTAATAGTTTATTAAGGTTTTCGTTACTAAAATGCCCAAAGACGCCGATTTTGACTAGAATTTGTATGATATTGACATGAATATATAACTGTTTGTATCAAAAAATGATAGTTTAAACTGATATTTGCAGTTTTGATGCGGTTTTAGGTACGATATGAGTCGAAGAAGCCGATTTTGACTGGAATCTGTTTAAAATGACAAAGAAAAACCTATTATCAATTCAAGGAAGTGAATTTTTAAGTAGTTATCTGCAGTTTTAATGTAGATTTCAGTTCGCTAAGTTATGAAAATGCATGTTTTGGCCATAATCTTCCGTAAATCAAGGGCGAAAACCAATTATTTGTCCCAAAAGAAGGTGTTTTAAGTATATATCTGCATTTCTAAGGTAGATTTGGGTACAATAAGAGGCGAAAAAGCAGATTCTGACTAAGATTTTATCGAAATCTTCAACTATTTGACTCAGAATGGTTGCCTTACGTCGAAATCTAATAGTTTATTAAGGTTTTCGTTACTAAAATGCCCAAAGACGCCGATTTTGACTAGAATTTGAAAGATATTGACATGAATCTAAATTAGAAATGCAGATATATACTTAAAACACCTTCTTTTGGGACAAATAACTGGTTTTCGCCCTTGATTTACGGAAGATTATAGCCAAAACATGCATTTTCATAACTTAGCGAACTGAAATCTACATTAAAACTGCAGATAACTACTTAAAAATTCACTTCCTTGAATTGATAATAGGTTTTTCTTTGTCATTTTAAACAGATTCCAGACAAAATCGGCTTCTTCGATTCATATCGTATCTAAAACCGCATCAAAACTGCAAATATCAGTTTAAACTATCATTTTTTGATACAAACAGTTATATATTCATGTCAATATCTTTCAAATTCTAGTCAAAATCGGCGTCTTTGGGCATTTAAGTAACGAAAACCTTAATAAACTATTAGATTTCGACGTAAGGCAACCATTCTGAGTCAAATAGTTGCCGATTTCGATAAAATCTTAGTCAGAATCTGCTTTTTCGCCTCTTATTGTATCCAAATCTACCTTAGAAATGCAGATATAAACTTAAAACACCTTCTTTTGGGACAAATAATTGGTTTTCGCCCTTGATTTACGGAAGATTATAGCCAAAACATGCATTTTCATAACTTAGCGAACTGAAATCTACATTAAAACTGCAGATAACTACTTAAAAATTCACTTCCTTGAATTGATAATAGGTTTTTCTTTGTCATTTTAAACAGATTCCAGTCAAAATCGGCTTCTTCGATTCATATCGTATCTAAAACCGCATCAAAACTGCAAATATCAGTTTAAACTATCATTTTTTGATACAAACAGTTATATATTCATGTCAATATCTTTCAAATTCTAGTCAAAATCGGCGTCTTTGGGCATTTTAGTAACGAAAACCTTAATAAACTATTAGATTTCGACGTAAGGCAACCATTCTGAGTCAAATAGTTGCCGATTTCGATAAAATCTTAGTCAGAAACTGCTTTTTCGCCTCTTATTGTACCCAAATCTACCTTAGAAATGCAGATATATACTTAAAACACCTTCTTTTGGGACAAATAATTGGTTTTCGCCCTTGATTTACGGAAGATTTTAGCCAAAACATGCATTTTCATAACTTAGCGAACTGAAATCTACATTAAAACTGCAGATATCTACTTAAAAATTCACTTCCTTGAATTGATAATAGGTTTTTCTTTGTCATTTTAAACAGATTCCAGTCAAAATCGGCTTCTTCGACTCATATCGTACCTAAAACCGCATCAAAACTGCAAATATCAGTTTAAACTATCATTTTTTGATACAAACAGTTATATATTCATGTCAATATCTTTCAAATTCTAGACAAAATCGGCGTCTTTGGGCATTTTAGTAATGAAAACCGACGTTCCTCCTATCCATTCAAGTTTTAAATTTTAAATCGAGGTAGGCTCGCAATACTCTATACGATGCCGGCGGGGGTACCAAAATCAAGAAAATGGGGAAACTGACACCGGATTCCCGTAAAATGGGGTCGTAAACCGTCCCTATAAGGGCAAAAAATTACTCCGTTTTCCCAAAAAACGAATCGTTTTCGAGTTATGGCCATTTTAAAATCGAAAAAAAAAATTAGAAAAAGGGCCGTATCTCGGTAAGGGTGCGCCGGAGGCGAAAAATAAGCGAATTTTCGTACCGAGTTTATTACAACGCGCGTAAAAAGGTGCGGTTTCGTATATACTATAGCCTGGTAGGTTTCCGACGTTCCTCCTATCCATTCAAGTTTAAAATTTTAAATCGAGGTAGGCTCCTAAGACTATACGATGCCGGCGGGGGCACCAAAATCAAGAAAATGGGAAAACAGATACCGGATTCCCGTAAAATGGGGTGGTAAACCGTCCCCTATGGGGCAAAAAATTGCTCGGTTTTCCCAAAAAACGAACCGTTTTCGAGCTATAGCCATTTTAAAATGGAAAAAAAAAAATTCGAAAAAGGGCCGTATCTCGGAAACGGTGCGTCGGAGGCGAAAAATAAGCGAATTTTCGTACCGAGCTCAATATAACGCGCGTAAAGTGGTGCGGATTCGTAACCACTATAGCCTGATACGTTTCCGACGTTCCTCCTATCCATTCAAGTTTTAAATTTTAAATCGAGGTAGGCTCGCAATACTCTACGATGCCGGCGGGGGTACCAAAATCAAGAAAATGGGGAAACTGACACCGGATTCCCGTAAAATGGGGTGGTAAAGCGTCCCCTGTGGGGCAAAAAATTGCTCGGTTTTCTCAAAAAACGAACCGTTTTCGAGATATAGCCATTTTAAAATCGATAAAAAAAATTCGAAAAAGGGCCGTATCTCGGAAACGGTGCGTCGGAGGCGAAAAATAAGCGAATTTTCGTACCGGCCTCAACTGGCAAAGTCTCAACCCCCCCCTCCAAAATTTACCCCCTCGAATTTTGTAATTTTTGAAAAAAAAAATCGGAGAAAATGCCTTCTGAGGGTAAAGGGGGGTGAGAAGCGACCCCCTACGGGCGAAAATTTCGTGCGTTTTTCGATCCGACGAGCCGTTTTCGAGATTTCGACATTTTCGAAAAAATTTTGAAAAAGGGCAGTATCTCGGAAACGGTGCGTCGGAGGCGAAAAATAAGCGAATTTTCGTACCGGCCTCAGCGTTATTAACTAGGCGGACCGGCGAACTCGGCGTGGGGAATCGACTGGCAAAGTATCAAATCCAAATTTTACCCCCTCGAATTTTGTAATTTTTGAAAAAAAAAATCGGAGAAAATGTCTTCTAAGGGTAAAGGGGGTGAGAAGCGACCCCTTTGGGGTGAAAATTTTGTCCTTTTTTTGATTGGCCGAACCGTTTTCGAGTTATGGCCATTTTAAAATCGAAAAAAAAAAAACGAAAAAGGGCCGTATCTCGGTAACGGTGCGTCGAAGGCGAAAAATAAGCGAATTTTCGTACCGAGCTATCCTCCTATCCATTCAAGTTTTAAATTTTAAATCGAGGTAGGCTCGCAAAACTCTACGATGCCGGCGGGGGTACCAAAATCAAGAAAATGGGGAAACCGATACCGGATTCCCGTAAAATGGGGTAGTAAAGCGTCCCCAACAGGGCAAAAAATTGCTCGGTTTTCTCAAAAAACGAACCGTTTTCGAGATATAGCCATTTTAAAATCGAAAAAAAAATTTCGAAAATGGGCCGTATCTCGGAAACGGTGCGTCGGAGGCGAAAAATAAGCGAATTTTCGTACCGGCCTCAACTGGCAAAGTCTCAACCCCCCCCCTCCAAAATTTACCCCCTCGAATTTTGTAATTTTTGAAAAAAAAAATCGGAGAAAATGCCTTCTGAGGGTAAAGGGGGGTGAGAAGCGACCCCTTAGGGGCGAAAATTTCGTGCGTTTTTCGATCCGACGAGCCGTTTTCGAGATTTCGACATTTTCGAAAAATTTTTGAAAAAGGGCCGTATCTCGGAAACGGTGCGTCGGAGGCGAAAAATAAGCGAATTTTCGTACCGGCCTCAGCGTTATTAACTAAGCGGACCGGCGAACTCGGCGTGGGGAATCGACTGGCAAAGTATCAAATCCAAATTTTACCCCCTCGAATTTTGTAATTTTTGAAAAAAAAATTCGGAGAAAATGTCTTCTAAGGGTAAAGGGGGTGAGAAGCGACCCCTCTGGGTTGAAAATTTTGTCCTTTTTTTGATTGGACGAACCGTTTTCGAGTTATGGCCATTTTAAAATCGAAAAAAAAATACGAAAAAGCGCCGTATCTCGGTAACGGTGCGTCGGAGGCGAAAAATAAGCGAATTTTCGTACCGAGCTATCCTGCTATCCATTCAAGTTTTAAATTTTAAATCGAGGTAGGCTCGCAATACTCTATACGATGCCGGCGGGGGTACCAAAATCAAGAAAATGGGGAAACCGATACCGGATTCCCGTAAAATGGGGTGGTAAAGCGTCCCCAATGGGGCAAAAAATTGCTCGGTTTTGTCAAAAAACGAACCGTTTTCGAGATATAGCCATTTTAAAATCGAAAAAAAAATTTCGAAAAAGGGCCGTATCTCGGTAAGGGTGCGTCGGAGGCGAAAAATAAGCGAATTTTCGTACCGAGCTCAATATAACGCGCGTAGAGTGGTGCGGATTCGTAACCACTATAGCCTGATACGTTTCCGACGTTCCTCCTATCCATTCAAGTTTTAAATTTTAAATCGAGGTAGGCTCGCAATACTCTATACGATGCCGGCGGGGGTACCAAAATCAAGAAAATGGGGAAACTGACACCGGATTCCCATAAAATGGGGTCGTAAACCGTCCCTATAAAGGCAAAAAATTACTCCATTTTCCCAAAAAACGAATCGTTTTCGAGTTATGGCCATTTTAAAATCGAAAAAATAGAGAAAACCGAGCAATTTTTTGCCCCATAGGGGACGCTTTACCACCAAATTTTACGGGAATCCGGTATCGGTTTCCCCATTTTCTTGATTTTGGTACCCCCGCCGGCATCGTATAGAGTATTGCGAGCCTACCTCGATTTAAAATTTAAAACTTGAATGGATAGGAGGAACGTCGGAAACGTATCAGGCTATAGTGGTTACGAATCCGCACCACTCTACGCGCGTTATAATGAGCTCGGTACGAAAATTCGCTTATTTTTCGCCTCCGACGCACCCTTACCGAGATACGGCCCTTTTTCGAAATTTTTTTTTCGATTTTAAAATGGCTATATCTCGAAAACGGTTCGTTTTTTGAGAAAACCGAGCAATTTTTTGCCCTGTTGGGGACGCTTTACTACCCCATTTTACGGGAATCCGGTATCGGTTTCCCCATTTTCTTGATTTTGGTACCCCCGCCGGCATCGTATAGAGTTTTGCGAGCCTACCTCGATTTAAAATTTAAAACTTGAATGGATAGGAGGATAGCTCGGTACGAAAATTCGCTTATTTTTCGCCTCCGACGCACCGTTACCGAGATACGGCCCTTTTTCGTATTTTTTTTTCGATTTTAAAATGGCCATAACTCGAAAACGGTTCGTCCAATCAAAAAAAGGACAAAATTTTCACCCCAAAGGGGTCGCTTCTCACCCCCTTTACCCTTAGAAGACATTTTCTCCGATTTTTTTTTTCAAAAATTACAAAATTCGAGGGGGTAAAATTTGGATTTGATACTTTGCCAGTCGATTCCCCACGCCGAGTTCGCCGGTCCGCCTAGTTAATAACGCTGAGGCCGGTACGAAAATTCGCTTATTTTTCGCCTCCGACGCACCGTTTCCGAGATACGGCCCTTTTTCAAAATTTTTTCGAAAATGTCGAAATCTCGAAAACGGCTCGTCGGATCGAAAAACGCACGAAATTTTCGCCCCTAGGGGGTCGCTTCTCACCCCCCTTTACCCTCAGAAGGCATTTTCTCCGATTTTTTTTTTTCAAAAATTACAAAATTCGAGGGGGTAAATTTTGGAGGGGGGGGTTGAGACTTTGCCAGTTGAGGCCGGTACGAAAATTCGCTTATTTTTCGCCTCCGACGCACCGTTTCCGAGATACGGCCCTTTTTCGAATTTTTTTTTTCGATTTTAAAATGGCTATATCTCGAAAACGGTTCGTTTTTTGAGAAAACCGAGCAATTTTTGGCCCAACAGGGGACGCTTTACCACCCCATTTTACGGGAATCCGGTGTCAGTTTCCCCATTTTCTTGATTTTGGTACCCCCGCCGGCATCGTAGAGTATTGCGAGCCTACCTCGATTTAAAATTTAAAACTTGAATGGATAGGAGGAACGTCGGAAACGTATCAGGCTATAGTGGTTACGAATCCGCACCACTTTACGCGCGCTACATTGAGCTCGGTACCAAAATTCGCTTATTTTTCGCCTCCGACGCACCGTTTCCGAGATACGGCCCTTTTTCGAATTTTTTTTTTCCATTTTAAAATGGCTATAGCTCGAAAACGGTTCGTTTCTTGGAAAAACCGAGCAATTTTTTGCCCCATAGGGGACGGTTTACCACCCCATTTTACGGGAATCCGGTATCTGTTTTCCCATTTTCTTGATTTTGGTGCCCCCGCCGGCATCGTATAGTCTTAGGAGCCTACCTCGATTTAAAATTTTAAACTTGAATGGATAGGAGGAACGTCGGAAACCTACCAGGCTATAGTATATACCAAACCGCACCTTTTTACGCGCGTTGTAATAAACTCGGTACGAAAATTCGCTTATTTTTCGCCTCCGGCGCACCCTTACCGAGATACGGCCCTTTTTCTAATTTTTTTTTTCGATTTTAAAATGGCCATAACTCGAAAACGATTCGTTTTTTGGGAAAACGGAGTAATTTTTTGCCCTTATAGGGACGGTTTACGACCCCATTTTACGGGAATCCGGTGTCAGTTTCCCCATTTTCTTGATTTTGCGAGCCTACCTCGATTTAAAATTTAAAACTTAAATGGATAGGAGGAACGTCGGTTTTCATTACTAAAATGCCCAAAGACGCCGATTTTGTCTAGAATTTGAAAGATATTGACATGAATATATAACTGTTTGTATCAAAAAATGATAGTTTAAACTGATATTTGCAGTTTTGATGCGGTTTTAGGTACGATATGAGTCGAAGAAGCCGATTTTGACTGGAATCTGTTTAAAATGACATAGAAAAACCTATTTTCAATTCAAGGAAGTGAATTTTTAAGTAGTTATCTGCAGTTTTAATGTAGATTTCAGTTCGCTAAGATACGATATTTTCTTGATTTTGGTACCCCCGCCGGCATCGTATAGAGTATTGCGAGCCTACCTCGATTTAAAATTTAAAACTTGAATGGATAGGAGGAGGAAAACACCTTCTTTTGGGACAAATAATTGGTTTTCGCCCTTGATTTACGGAAGATTATAGCCAAAACATGCATTTTCATAACTTAGCGAACTGAAATCTACATTAAAACTGCAGATAACTACTTAAAAATTCACTTCCTTGAATTGATAATAGGTTTTTCTTTGTCATTTTAAACAGATTCCAGTCAAAATCGGCTTCTTCGATTCATATCGTACCTAAACCCGCATCAAAACTGCAAATATCAGTTTAAACTATCATTTTTTGATACAAACAGTTATATATTCATGTCAATATCTTTCAAATTCTAGTCAAAATCGGCGTCTTTGGGCATTTTAGTAACGAAAACCTTAATAAACTATCAGATTTCGACGTAAGGCAACCATTCTGAGTCAAATAGTTGCCGATTTCGATAAAATCTTAGTCAGAATCTGCTTTTTCGCCTCTTATTGTACCCAAATCTACCTTAGAAATGCAGATATATACTTAAAACACCTTCTTTTGGGACAAATAATTGGTTTTCGCCCTTGATTTACGGAAGATTATAGCCAAAACATGCATTTTCATAACTTAGCGAACTGAAATCTACATTAAAACTGCAGATAACTACTTAAAAATTCACTTCCTTGAATTGATAATAGGTTTTTCTTTGTCATTTTAAACAGATTCCAGTCAAAATCGGCTTCTTCGATTCATATCGTACCTAAACCCGCATCAAAACTGCAAATATCAGTTTAAACTATCATTTTTTGATACAAACAGTTATATATTCATGTCAATATCTTTCAAATTCTAGTCAAAATCGGCGTCTTTGGGCATTTTAGTAACGAAAACCTTAATAAACTATCAGATTTCGACGTAAGGCAACCATTCTGAGTCAAATAGTTGCCGATTTCGATAAAATCTTAGTCAGAATCTGCTTTTTCGCCTCTTATTGTACCCAAATCTACCTTAGAAATGCAGATATATACTTAAAACACCTTCTTTTGGGACAAATAATTGGTTTTCGCCCTTGATTTACGGAAGATTATAGCCAAAACATGCATTTTCATAACTTAGCGAACTGAAATCTACATTAAAACTGCAGATAACTACTTAAAAATTCACTTCCTTGAATTGATAATATGTTTTTCTTTGTCATTTTAAACAGATTCCAGTCAAAATCGGCTTCTTCGACTCATATGGTACCTAAAACCGCATCAAAACTGCAAATATCAGTTTAAACTATCATTTTTTGATACAAACAGTTATATATTCATGTCAATATCTTTCAAATTCTAGTCAAAATCGGCGTCTTTGGGCATTTTAGTAACGAAAACCTTAATAAACTATTAGATTTCGACGTAAGGCAACCATTCTGAGTCAAATAGTTGCCGATTTCGATAAAATCTTAGTCAGAATCTGCTTTTTCGCCTCTTATTGTACCCAAATCTACCTTAGAAATGCAGATATATACTTAAAACACCTTCTTTTGGGACAAATAATTGGTTTTCGCCCTTGATTTACGGAAGATTATAGCCAAAACATGCATTTTCATAACTTAGCGAACTGAAATCTACATTAAAACTGCAGATAACTACTTAAAAATTCACTTCCTTGAATTGATAATAGGTTTTTCTTTGTCATTTTAAACAGATTCCAGTCAAAATCGGCTTCTTCGACTCATATCGTACCTAAAACCGCATCAAAACTGCAAATATCAGTTTAAACTATCATTTTTTGATACAAACAGTTATATATTCATGTCAATATCTTTCAAATTCTAGTCAAAATCGGCGTCTTTGGGCATTTTAGTAACGAAAACCTTAATAAACTATTAGATTTCGACGTAAGGCAACCATTCTGAGTCAAATAGTTGCCGATTTCGATAAAATCTTAGTCAGAATCTGCTTTTTCGCCTCTTATTGTACCCAAATCTACCTTAGAAATGCAGATATATACTTAAAACACCTTCTTTTGGGACAAATAATTGGTTTTCGCCCTTGATTTACGGAAGATTATAGCCAAAACATGCATTTTCATAACTTAGCGAACTGAAATCTACATTAAAACTGCAGATAACTACTTAAAAATTCACTTCCTTGAATGGATAATAGGTTTTTCTTTGTCATTTTAAACAGATTCCAGTCAAAATCGGCTTCTTCGACTCATATCGTACCTAAAACCGCATCAAAACTGCAAATATCAGTTTAAACTATCATTTTTTGATACAAACAGTTATATATTCATGTCAATATCTTTCAAATTCTAGTCAAAATTGGCGTCTTTGGGCATTTTAGTAACGAAAACCTTAATAAACTATTAGATTTCGACGTAAGGCAACCTTTCTGAGTCAAATAGTTGCCGATTTCGATAAAATCTTACTCAGAATCTGCTTTTTCGCCTCTTATTGTACCCAAATCTACCTTAGAAATGCAGATATATACTTAAAACACCTTCTTTTGGGACAAATAATTGGTTTTCGCCCTTGATTTACGGAAGATTATAGCAAAAACATGCATTTTCATAACTTAGCGAACTGAAATCTACATTAAAAGTGCAGATAACTACTTAAAAATTCACTTCCTTGAATTGATAATAGGTTTTTCTTTGTCATTTTAAACAGATTCCAGTCAAAATCGGCTTCTTCGACTCATATCGTATCTAAAACCGCATCAAAACTGCAAATATCAGTTTAAACTATCATTTTTTGATACAAACAGTTATATATTCATGTCAATATCATTCAAATCCTAGTCAAAATCGGCGTCTTTGGGCATTTTAGTAACGAAAACCTTAATAAACTATTAGATTTCGACGTAAGGCAACCATTCTGAGTCAAATAGTTGCCGATTTCGATAAAATCTTAGTCAGAATCTGCTTTTTCGCCTCTTATTGTACCCAAATCTACCTTAGAATTGCAGATATATACTTAAAACACCTTCTTTTGGGACAAATAATTGGTTTTCGCCCTTGATTTAGGGAAGATTATAGCCAAAACATGCATTTTCATAACTTAGCGAACTGAAATCTACATTAAAACTGCAGATAACTACTTAAAAATTCACTTCCTTGAATTGATAATAGGTTTTTCTTTGTCATTTTAAACAGATTCCAGTCAAAATCGGCTTCTTCGACTCATATCGTACCTAAAACCGCATCAAAACTGCAAATATCAGTTTAAACTATCATTTTTTGATACAAACAGTTATATATTCATGTCAATATCTTTCAAATTCTAGTCAAAATCGGCGTCTTTGGGCATTTTAGTAACGAAAACCTTAATAAACTATTAGATTTCGACGTAAGGCAACCATTCTGAGTCAAATAGTTGCCGATTTCGATAAAATCTTAGTCAGAATCTGCTTTTTCGCCTCTTATTGTACCCAAATCTACCTTAGAAATGCAGATATATACTTAAAACACCTTCTTTTGGGACAAATATTATTTTTCGCCCTTGATTTACGGAAGATTATAGCCAAAACATGCATTTTCATAACTTAGCGAACTGAAATCTACATTAAAACTGCAGATAACTACTTAAAAATTCACTTCCTTGAATTGATAATAGGTTTTTCTTTGTCATTTTAAACAGATTCCAGTCAAAATCGGCTTCTTCGATTCATGTCGTATCTAAAACCGCATCAAAACTGCAAATATCAGTTTAAACTATCATTTTTTGATACAAACAGTTATATATTCATGTCAATATCTTTCAAATTCTAGTCAAAATCGGTGTCTTTGGGCATTTTAGTAACGAAAACCTTAATAAACTAATAGATTTCGACGTAAGGCAACCTTTCTGAGTCAAATAATTGCCGATTTCGATAAAATCTTAGTCAGAATCTGCTTTTTCGCCTCTTATTGTACCCAAATCTACCTTAGAAATGCAGATATATACTTAAAACACCTTCTTTTGGGACAAATAATTGGTTTTCGCCCTTGATTTACGGAAGATTATAGCCAAAACATGCATTTTCATAACTTAGCGAACTGAAATCTACATTAAAACTGCAGATAACTACTTAAAAATTCACTTCCTTGAATTGATAATAGGTTTTTCTTTGTCATTTTAAACAGATTCCAGTCAATATCGGCTTCTTCGATTCATATCGTATCTAAAACCGCATCAAAACTGCAAATATCAGTTTAAACTATCATTTTTTGATACAAACAGTTATATATTCATGTCAATATCTTTCAAATTCTAGTCAAAATCGGCGTCTTTGTTCATTTTAGTAACGAAAACCATAGTAAACTATTAGATTTCGACGTAAGGCAACCTTTCTGAGTCAAATAGTTGCCGATTTCGATAAAATCTTAGTCAGAATCTGCTTTTTCGCCTCTTATTGTACCCAAATCTACCTTAGAAAGCAGATATATACTTAAAACACCTTCTTTTGGGACAAATAATGGGTTTTCGCCCTTGGTATACGGAAGATTATAGCCAAAACATGCATTTTCATAACTTAGCGAACTGAAATCTACATTAAAACTGCAGATAACTACTTAAAAATTCAGTTCCTTGAATTGATAATAGGTTTTTCTTTGTCATTTTAAACAGATTCCAGTCAAAATCGGCTTCTTCGACACATATCGTACCTAAAACCGCATCAAAACTGCAAATATCAGTTTAAACTATCATTTTTTGATACAAACAGTTATATATTCATGTCAATATCTTCCAAATTCTAGTCAAAATCGGCGTCTTTGGGCATTTTAGTAACGAAAACCTTAATAAACTATTAGATTTCGACGTAAGGCAACCTTTCTGAGTCAAATAGTTGCCGATTTCGATAAAATCTTAGTCAGAATCTGCTTTTTCGCCTCTTATTGTACCCAAATCTACCTTAGAAATGCAGATATATACTTAAAACACCTTCTTTTGGGATAAGTAATTGGTTTTCGCCCTTGATTTGCGGAAGATTATAGTCAAAACATGCATTTTCATAACTTAGCGAACTGAAATCTACATTAAAACTGCAGATAACTACTTAAAAATTCACTTCCTTGAATTGATAATAGGTTTTTCTTTGTCATTTTAAACAGATTCCAGTCAAAATCGGCTTCTTCGATTCATATCGTATCTAAAACCGCATCAAAACTGCAAATATCAGTTTAAACTATCATTTTTTGATACACACAGTTATATATTCATGTCAATATCTTTCAAATTCTAGTCAAAATCGGCGTCTTTGGGCATTTTAGTAACGAAAACCTTAATAAACTATTAGATTTCGACGTAAGGCAACCTTTCTGAGTCAAATAGTTGCCGATTTCGATAAAATCTTAGTCAGAATCTGCTTTTTCGCCTCTTATTGTACCCAAATCTACCTTAGAAATGCAGATATATACTTAAAACACCTTCTTTTGGGACAAATAATTGGTTTTCGCCCTTGATTTACGGAAGATTATAGCCAAAACATGCATTTTCATAACTTAGCGAACTGAAATCTACATTAAAACTGCAGACAACTACTTAAAAATTCACTTCCTTGAATTGATAATAGGTTTTTCTTTGTCATTTTAAGCAGATTCCAGTCAAAATCGGCTTCTTCGATTCATATCGTATCTAAAACCGCATCAAAACTGCAAATATCAGTTTAAACTATCATTTTTTGATACAAACAGTTATATATTCATGTCAATATCTTCCAAATTCTAGTCAAAATCGGCGTCTTTGGGCATTTTAGTAACGAAAACCTTAATAAACTATTAGATTTCGACGTAAGGCAACCTTTCTGAGTCAAATAGTTGCCGATTTCGATAAAATCTTAGTCAGAATCTGCTTTTTCGCCTCTTATTGTACCCAAATCTACCTTAGAAATGCAGATATATACTTAAAACACCTTCTTTTGGGACAAATAATTGGTTTTCGCCCTTGATTTACGGAAGATTATAGCCAAAACATGCATTTTCATAACTTAGCGAACTGAAATCTACATTAAAACTGCAGATAACTACTTAAAAATTCACTTCCTTGAATTGATAATAGGTTTTTCTTTGTCATTTTAAGCAGATTCCAGTCAAAATCGGCTTCTTCGATTCATATCGTATCTAAAACCGCATCAAAACTGCAAATATCAGTTTAAACTATCATTTTTTGATACAAACAGTTATATATTCATGTCAATATCTTTCAAATTCTAGTCAAAATCGGCGTCTTTGGGCATTTTAGTAACGAAAACCTTAATAAACTATTAGATTTCGACGTAAGGCAACCTTTCTGAGTCAAATAGTTGCCGATTTCGATAAAATCTTAGTCAGAATCTGCTTTTTCGCCCCTTATTGTACCCAAATCTACCTTAGAAATGCAGATATATACTTAAAACACCTTCTTTTGGGATAAATAATTGGTTTTCACCCTTGATTTACGGAAGATTATATCCAAAACATGCATTTTCATAACTTAGCGAACTGAAATCTACATTAAAACTGCAGATAACTACTTACAAATTCACTTCCTTGAATTGATAATAGGTTTTTCTTTGTCATTTTAAACAGATTCCAGTCAATATCGGCTTCTTCGATTCATATCGTATCTAAAACCGCATCAAAACTCAAATATCAGTTTAAACTATCATTTTTTGATACAAACAGTTATATATTCATGTCAATATCTTTAAAATTCTAGTCAAAATCGGCGTCTTTGGGCAATTTAGTAACGAAAACCTTAATAAACTATTAGATTTCGACGTAAAGCAACCTTTCTGAGTCAAATAGTTGCCGATTTCGATAAAATCTTAGTCAGAATCTGCTTTTTCGCCTCTTATTGTACCCAAATCTACCTTAGAAATGCAGATATATACTTAAAACACCTTCTTTTGGGACAAATAATTGGTTTTCGCCCTTAATTTACTTAAGATTATAGCCAAAACATGCATTTTCATAACTTAGCGAACTGAAATCTACATTAAAACTGCAGATAACTACCTAAAAATTCACTTCCTTGAATTGATAATAGGTTTTTCTTTGTCATTTTAAACAGATTCCAGTCAAAATCGGCTTCTTCGATTTATATCGTATCTAAAACCGCATCAAAACTGCAAATATCAGTTTAAACTATCATTTTTTGATACAAACAGTTATATATTCATGTCAATATCTTTCAAATTCTAGTCAAAATCGGCGTCTTTGGGCATTTTAGTAACGAAAACCTTAATAAACTATTAGATTTCGACGTAAGGCAACGTTTCTGAGTCAAATAGTTGCCGATTTCGATAAAATCTTAGTCAGAATCTGCTTTTTCGCCTCTTATTGTACCCAAATCTACCTTAGAAATGTAGATATATACTTAAAACACCTTCTTTTGGGACAAATAAGTTCGCTAAGTTATGAAAATGCATGTTTTGGCTATAATCTTCCGTAAATCAAGGGAGAAAACCAATTATTTGTCACAAAAGAAGGTGTTTTAAGTATATATCTGCATTTCTAAGGTAGATTTGGGTACAATAAGAGGCGAAAAAGCAGATTCTGACTAGGATTTTTTTGAAATCGGCAACTATTTAACTCAGAAAGGTTGCCTTACGTCGAAATCTAATAGTTTATTAAGGTTTTCGTTACTAAAATGTCCAAAGACACAGATTTTGACTAGAATTTGAAAGATATTGACATGAATATATAACTGTTTGTATCAAAAAATGATAGTTTAAACTGATATTTGCAGTTTTGATGCGGTTTTAGATACGATATGAATCGAAGAAGCCGATTTTGACTGGAATCTGTTTAAAATGACAAAGAAAAAAATATTATCAATTCAAGGAAGTGAATTTTTAAGTAGTTATCTGCAGTTTTAATGTAGATTTCAGTTCGCTAAGTTATGAAAATGCATGTTTTGGCTATAATCTTCCGTAAATCAAGGGCGAAAACCAATTATTTGTCCCAAAAGAAGGTGTTCTGAGTATATATCTGCATTTCTAAGGTAGATTTGGGTACAATAAGATTCGAAAAAGCAGATTCTGACTAAGATTTTATCGAAATCGGAAACTATTTGACTCAGAATGGTTGCCTTACGTCGAAATCTAATAGTTTATTAAGGTTTTCGTTACTAAAATGCCCAAAGACGCCGATTTTGACTAGAATTTGAAAGATATTGACATGAATATATAACTGTTTGTATCAAAAAATGATAGTTTAAACTGATATTTGCAGTTTTGATGCGGTTTTAGGTACGATATGAGTCGAAGAAGCCGATTTTGACTGGAATCTGTTTAAAATGACAAAGAAAAACCTATTATCAATTCAAGGAAGTGAATTTTTAAGTAGTTATATGCAGTTTTAATGTAGATTTCAGTTCGCTATGTTATGAAAATGCATGTTTTGGCTATAATCTTCCGTAAATCAAGGGTGAAAACCAATTATTTGTCCCAAAAGAAGGTGTTTTAGGTATATATCTGCATTTCTAAGGTAGATTTGGGTACAATAAGAGGCGAAAAAGCAGATTCTGACTGAGATTTGATCAAAATCGGCAACTATTTGACTCAGAAAGGTTGCCTTACGTCGAAATCTAATAGTTTATTAAGGTTTTCGTTACTAAAATGCCCAAAGACGCCGATTTTGACTAGAATTTGAAAGATATTGACATGAATATATAACTGTTTGTATCAAAAAATGATAGTTTAAACTGATATTTGCAGTTTTGATGCGGTTTTAGATACGATATGAATCGAAGAAGCCGATTTTGACTGGAATCTGTTTAAAATGACCAAGAAAAACCTATTATCAATTCAAGGAAGTGAATTTTTAAGTAGTTATCTGCAGCTTTAATGTAGATTTCAGTTCGTTAAGTTATGCATGTTTTGGCTATAATCTTTCTTAAATCAAGGGCGAAAACCAATTATTTGTCCCAAAAGAAGGTGTTTTAAGTATATATCTGGTTTTCTAAGGTAGATTTGGGTACAATAAGAGGCGAAAAAGCAGATTCTGACTAAGATTTTATCGAAATCGGCAACTATTTGACTCAGAATGGTTGCGTTACGTCGAAATCTAATAGTTTATTAAGGTTTTCGTTACTAAAATGCCCAAAGACGCCGATTTTGACTAGAATTTGAATGATATTGACATGAATATATAACTGTTTGTATCAAAAAATGATAGTTTAAACTGATATTTGCAGTTTTGATGCGGTTTTAGGTACGATATGAGTCGAAGAAGCCGATTTTGACTGGAATCTGTTTAAAATGACAAAGAAAAACCTATTATCAATTCAAGGAAGTGAATTTTTCGACCTTGATTTACGGAAGATTATAGCCAAAACATGCATTTTCATAACTTAGCGAACTGAAATCTACATTAAAACTGCAGATAACTACTTAAAAATTCACTTCCTTGAATTGATAATAGGTTTTTCTTTGTCATTTTAAACAGATTCCAGTCAAAATCGGCTTCTTCGATTCATATCATATCTAAAATCGCATCAAAACTGCAAATATCAGTTTAAACTATCATTTTTTGATACAAACAGTTATATATTCATGTCAATATCATTCAAATTCTAGTCAAAATCGGCGTCTTTGGGCATTTCAGTAACGAAAACCTTAATAAACTATTAGATTTCGACGTAAGGCAACCATTCTGAGTCAAATAGTTGCCGATTTCGATAAAATCTTAGTCAGAATCTGCTTTTTCGCCTCTTATTGTACCCAAATCTACCTTAGAAATGCAGATATATACTTAAAACACCTTCTTTTGGGACAATTAATTGGTTTTCGCCCTTGATTTACGGAAGATTATAGCAAAAACATGCATTTTCATAACTTAGCGAACTGAAATCTACATTAAAAGTGCAGATAACTACTTAAAAATTCACTTCCTTGAATTGATAATAGGTTTTTCTTTGTCATTTTAAACAGATTCCAGTCAAAATCGGCTTCTTCGACTCATATCGTATCTAAAACCGCATCAAAACTGCAAATATCAGTTTAAACTATCATTTTTTGATACAAACAGTTATATATTCATGTCAATATCTTTCAAATTCTAGTCAAAATCGGCGTCTTTGGGCATTTTGGTAACGAAAACCTTAATAAACTATTAGATTTCGACGTAAGGCAACCTTTCTGAGTCAAATAGTTGCCGATTTCGATAAAATCTTAGTCAGAATCTGCTTTTTCGCCCCTTATTGTACCCAAATCTACCTTAGAAATGCAGATATATACTTAAAACACCTTCTTTTGGGATAAATAATTGGTTTTCACCCTTGATTTACGGAAGATTATATCCAAAACATGCATTTTCATAACTTAGCGAACTGAAATCTACATTAAAACTGCAGATAACTACTTACAAATTCACTTCCTTGAATTGATAATAGGTTTTTCTTTGTCATTTTAAACAGATTCCAGTCAATATCGGCTTCTTCGATTCATATCGTATCTAAAACCGCATCAAAACTCAAATATCAGTTTAAACTATCATTTTTTGATACAAACAGTTATATATTCATGTCAATATCTTTAAAATTCTAGTCAAAATCGGCGTCTTTGGGCAATTTAGTAACGAAAACCTTAATAAACTATTAGATTTCGACGTAAAGCAACCTTTCTGAGTCAAATAGTTGCCGATTTCGATAAAATCTTAGTCAGAATCTGCTTTTTCGCCTCTTATTGTACCCAAATCTACCTTAGAAATGCAGATATATACTTAAAACACCTTCTTTTGGGACAAATAATTGGTTTTCGCCCTTAATTTACTTAAGATTATAGCCAAAACATGCATTTTCATAACTTAGCGAACTGAAATCTACATTAAAACTGCAGATAACTACCTAAAAATTCACTTCCTTGAATTGATAATAGGTTTTTCTTTGTCATTTTAAACAGATTCCAGTCAAAATCGGCTTCTTCGATTTATATCGTATCTAAAACCGCATCAAAACTGCAAATATCAGTTTAAACTATCATTTTTTGATACAAACAGTTATATATTCATGTCAATATCTTTCAAATTCTAGTCAAAATCGGCGTCTTTGGGCATTTTAGTAACGAAAACCTTAATAAACTATTAGATTTCGACGTAAGGCAACGTTTCTGAGTCAAATAGTTGCCGATTTCGATAAAATCTTAGTCAGAATCTGCTTTTTCGCCTCTTATTGTACCCAAATCTACCTTAGAAATGTAGATATATACTTAAAACACCTTCTTTTGGGACAAATAAGTTCGCTAAGTTATGAAAATGCATGTTTTGGCTATAATCTTCCGTAAATCAAGGGAGAAAACCAATTATTTGTCACAAAAGAAGGTGTTTTAAGTATATATCTGCATTTCTAAGGTAGATTTGGGTACAATAAGAGGCGAAAAAGCAGATTCTGACTAGGATTTTTTTGAAATCGGCAACTATTTGACTCAGAAAGGTTGCCTTACGTCGAAATCTAATAGTTTATTAAGGTTTTCGTTACTAAAATGTCCAAAGACACAGATTTTGACTAGAATTTGAAAGATATTGACATGAATATATAACTGTTTGTATCAAAAAATGATAGTTTAAACTGATATTTGCAGTTTTGATGCGGTTTTAGATACGATATGAATCGAAGAAGCCGATTTTGACTGGAATCTGTTTAAAATGACAAAGAAAAAAATATTATCAATTCAAGGAAGTGAATTTTTAAGTAGTTATCTGCAGTTTTAATGTAGATTTCAGTTCGCTAAGTTATGAAAATGCATGTTTTGGCTATAATCTTCCGTAAATCAAGGGCGAAAACCAATTATTTGTCCCAAAAGAAGGTGTTCTGAGTATATATCTGCATTTCTAAGGTAGATTTGGGTACAATAAGATTCGAAAAAGCAGATTCTGACTAAGATTTTATCGAAATCGGAAACTATTTGACTCAGAATGGTTGCCTTACGTCGAAATCTAATAGTTTATTAAGGTTTTCGTTACTAAAATGCCCAAAGACGCCGATTTTGACTAGAATTTGAAAGATATTGACATGAATATATAACTGTTTGTATCAAAAAATGATAGTTTAAACTGATATTTGCAGTTTTGATGCGGTTTTAGGTACGATATGAGTCGAAGAAGCCGATTTTGACTGGAATCTGTTTAAAATGACAAAGAAAAACCTATTATCAATTCAAGGAAGTGAATTTTTAAGTAGTTATATGCAGTTTTAATGTAGATTTCAGTTCGCTATGTTATGAAAATGCATGTTTTGGCTATAATCTTCCGTAAATCAAGGGTGAAAACCAATTATTTGTCCCAAAAGAAGGTGTTTTAGGTATATATCTGCATTTCTAAGGTAGATTTGGGTACAATAAGAGGCGAAAAAGCAGATTCTGACTGAGATTTGATCAAAATCGGCAACTATTTGACTCAGAAAGGTTGCCTTACGTCGAAATCTAATAGTTTATTAAGGTTTTCGTTACTAAAATGCCCAAAGACGCCGATTTTGACTAGAATTTGAAAGATATTGACATGAATATATAACTGTTTGTATCAAAAAATGATAGTTTAAACTGATATTTGCAGTTTTGATGCGGTTTTAGATACGATATGAATCGAAGAAGCCGATTTTGACTTGAATCTGTTTAAAATGACCAAGAAAAACCTATTATCAATTCAAGGAAGTGAATTTTTAAGTAGTTATCTGCAGTTTTAATGTAGATTTCAGTTCGTTAAGTTATGCATGTTTTGGCTATAATCTTTCTTAAATCAAGGGCGAAAACCAATTATTTGTCCCAAAAGAAGGTGTTTTAAGTATATATCTGGTTTTCTAAGGTAGATTTGGGTACAATAAGAGGCGAAAAAGCAGATTCTGACTAAGATTTTATCGAAATCGGCAACTATTTGACTCAGAATGGTTGCGTTACGTCGAAATCTAATAGTTTATTAAGGTTTTCGTTACTAAAATGCCCAAAGACGCCGATTTTGACTAGAATTTGAATGATATTGACATGAATATATAACTGTTTGTATCAAAAAATGATAGTTTAAACTGATATTTGCAGTTTTGATGCGGTTTTAGGTACGATATGAGTCGAAGAAGCCGATTTTGACTGGAATCTGTTTAAAATGACAAAGAAAAACCTATTATCAATTCAAGGAAGTGAATTTTTCGACCTTGATTTACGGAAGATTATAGCCAAAACATGCATTTTCATAACTTAGCGAACTGAAATCTACATTAAAACTGCAGATAACTACTTAAAAATTCACTTCCTTGAATTGATAATAGGTTTTTCTTTGTCATTTTAAACAGATTCCAGTCAAAATCGGCTTCTTCGATTCATATCATATCTAAAATCGCATCAAAACTGCAAATATCAGTTTAAACTATCATTTTTTGATACAAACAGTTATATATTCATGTCAATATCATTCAAATTCTAGTCAAAATCGGCGTCTTTGGGCATTTCAGTAACGAAAACCTTAATAAACTATTAGATTTCGACGTAAGGCAACCATTCTGAGTCAAATAGTTGCCGATTTCGATAAAATCTTAGTCAGAATCTGCTTTTTCGCCTCTTATTGTACCCAAATCTACCTTAGAAATGCAGATATATACTTAAAACACCTTCTTTTGGGACAATTAATTGGTTTTCGCCCTTGATTTACGGAAGATTATAGCAAAAACATGCATTTTCATAACTTAGCGAACTGAAATCTACATTAAAAGTGCAGATAACTACTTAAAAATTCACTTCCTTGAATTGATAATAGGTTTTTCTTTGTCATTTTAAACAGATTCCAGTCAAAATCGGCTTCTTCGACTCATATCGTATCTAAAACCGCATCAAAACTGCAAATATCAGTTTAAACTATCATTTTTTGATACAAACAGTTATATATTCATGTCAATATCTTTCAAATTCTAGTCAAAATCGGCGTCTTTGGGCATTTTGGTAACGAAAACCTTAATAAACTATTAGATTTCGACGTAAGGCAACCTTTCTGAGTCAAATAGTTGCCGATTTCGATAAAATCTTAGTCAGAATCTGCTTTTTCGCCTCTTATTGTACCCAAATCTACCTTAGAAATGCAGATATATACTTAAAACACCTTCTTTTGGGACAAATAATTGGTTTTCGCCCTTGATTTACGGAAGATTATAGCCAAAACATGCATTTTCATAACTTAGCGAACTGAAATCTACATTAAAAGTGCAGATAACTACTTAAAAATTCACTTCCTTGAATTGATAATAGGTTTTTCTTTGTCATTTTAAACAGATTCCAGTCAAAATCGGCTTCTTCGACTCATATCGTACCTAAAACCGCATCAAAACTGCAAATATCAGTTTAAACTATCATTTTTTGATACAAACAGTTATATATTCATGTCAATATCATTCAAATCCTAGTCAAAATCGGCGTCTTTGGGCATTTTAGTAACGAAAACCTTAATAAACTATTAGATTTCGACGTAAGGCAACCATTCTGAGTCAAATAGTTGCCGATTTCGATAAAATCTTAGTCAGAATCTGCTTTTTCGCCTCTTATTGTACCCAAATCTACCTTAGAAATGCAGATATATACTTAAAACACCTTCTTTTGGGACAAATAATTGGTTTTCGCCCTTGATTTACGGAAGATTATAGCCAAAACATGCATTTTCATAACTTAGCGAACTGAAATCTACATTAAAACTGCAGATAACTACTTAAAAATTCACTTCCTTGAATTGATAATAGGTTTTTCTTTGTCATTTTAAACAGATTCCAGTCAAAATCGGCTTCTTCGACTCATATCGTACCTAAAACCGCATCAAAACTGCAAATATCAGTTTAAACTATCATTTTTTGATACAAACAGTTATATATTCATGTCAATATCTTTCAAATTCTAGTCAAAATCGGCGTCTTTGGGCATTTTAGTAACGAAAACCTTAATAAACTATTAGATTTCGACGTAAGGCAACCATTCTGAGTCAAATAGTTGCCGATTTCGATAAAATCTTAGTCAGAATCTGCTTTTTCGCCTCTTATTGTACCCAAATCTACCTTAGAAATGCAGATATATACTTAAAACACCTCCTTTTGGGACAAATATTATTTTTCGCCCTTGATTTACGGAAGATTATAGCCAAAACATGCATTTTCATAACTTAGCGAACTGAAATCTACATTAAAACTGCAGATAACTACTTAAAAATTCACTTCCTTGAATTGATAATAGGTTTTTCTTTGTCATTTTAAACAGATTCCAGTCAAAATCGGCTTCTTCGATTCATGTCGTATCTAAAACCGCATCAAAACTGCAAATATCAGTTTAAACTATCATTTTTTGATACAAACAGTTATATATTCATGTCAATATCTTTCAAATTCTAGTCAAAATCGGTGTCTTTGGGCATTTTAGTAACGAAAACCTTAATAAACTAATAGATTTCGACGTAAGGCAACCTTTCTGAGTCAAATAATTGCCGATTTCGATAAAATCTTAGTCAGAATCTGCTTTTTCGCCTCTTATTGTACCCAAATCTACCTTAGAAATGCAGATATATATACTTAAAACACCTTCTTTTGGGACAAATAATTGGTTTTCGCCCTTGATTTACGGAAGATTATAGCCAAAACATGCATTTTCATAACTTAGCGAACTGAAATCTACATTAAAACTGCAGATAACTACTTAAAAATTCACTTCCTTGAATTGATAATAGGTTTTTCTTTGTCATTTTAAACAGATTCCAGTCAAAATCGGCTTCTTCGATTCATATCGTATCTAAAACCGCATCAAAACTGCAAATATCAGTATAAACTATCATTTTTTGATATAAACAGTTATATATTCATGTCAATATCTCTCAAATTCTAGTCAAAATCGGCGTCTTTGTTCATTTTAGTAACGAAAACCATAGTAAACTATTAGATTTCGACGTAAGGCAACCTTTCTGAGTCAAATAGTTGCCGATTTCGATAAAATCTTAGTCAGAATCTGCTTTTTCGCCTCTTATTGTACCCAAATCTACCTTAGAAAGCAGATATATACTTAAAACACCTTCTTTTGGGACAAATAATGGGTTTTCGCCCTTGGTATACGGAAGATTATAGCCAAAACATGCATTTTCATAACTTAGCGAACTGAAATCTACATTAAAACTGCAGATAACTACTTAAAAATTCAGTTCCTTGAATTGATAATAGGTTTTTCTTTGTCATTTTAAACAGATTCCAGTCAAAATCGGCTTCTTCGACACATATCGTACCTAAAACCGCATCAAAACTGCAAATATCAGTTTAAACTATCATTTTTTGATACAAACAGTTATATATTCATGTCAATATCTTCCAAATTCTAGTCAAAATCGGCGTCTTTGGGCATTTTAGTAACGAAAACCTTAATAAACTATTAGATTTCGACGTAAGGCAACCTTTCTGAGTCAAATAGTTGCCGATTTCGATAAAATCTTAGTCAGAATCTGCTTTTTCGCCTCTTATTGTACCCAAATCTACCTTAGAAATGCAGATATATACTTAAAACACCTTCTTTTGGGATAAGTAATTGGTTTTCGCCCTTGATTTGCGGAAGATTATAGTCAAAACATGCATTTTCATAACTTAGCGAACTGAAATCTACATTAAAACTGCAGATAACTACTTAAAAATTCACTTCCTTGAATTGATAATAGGTTTTTCTTTGTCATTTTAAACAGATTCCAGTCAAAATCGGCTTCTTCGATTCATATCGTATCTAAAACCGCATCAAAACTGCAAATATCAGTTTAAACTATCATTTTTTGATACACACAGTTATATATTCATGTCAATATCTTTCAAATTCTAGTCAAAATCGGCGTCTTTGGGCATTTTAGTAACGAAAACCTTAATAAACTATTAGATTTCGACGTAAGGCAACCTTTCTGAGTCAAATAGTTGCCGATTTCGATAAAATCTTAGTCAGAATCTGCTTTTTCGCCTCTTATTGTACCCAAATCTACCTAAGAAATGCAGATATATACTTAAAACACCTTCTTTTGGGACAAATAATTGGTTTTCGCCCTTGATTTACGGAAGATTATAGCCAAAACATGCATTTTCATAACTTAGCGAACTGAAATCTACATTAAAACTGCAGATAACTACTTAAAAATTCACTTCCTTGAATTGATAATAGGTTTTTCTTTGTCATTTTAAGCAGATTCCAGTCAAAATCGGCTTCTTCGATTCATATCGTATCTAAAACCGCATCAAAACTGCAAATATCAGTTTAAACTATCATTTTTTGATACAAACAGTTATATATTCATGTCAATATCTTCCAAATTCTAGTCAAAATCGGCGTCTTTGGGCATTTTAGTAACGAAAACCTTAATAAACTATTAGATTTCGACGTAAGGCAACCTTTCTGAGTCAAATAGTTGCCGATTTCGATAAAATCTTAGTCAGAATCTGCTTTTTCGCCTCTTATTGTACCCAAATCTACCTTAGAGATGCAGATATATACTTAAAACACCTTCTTTTGGGATAAGTAATTGGTTTTCGCCCTTGATTTGCGGAAGATTATAGTCAAAACATGCATTTTCATAACTTAGCGAACTGAAATCTACATTAAAACTGCAGATAACTACTTAAAAATTCACTTCCTTGAATTGATAATAGGTTTTTCATTGTCATTTTAAACAGATTCCAGTCAAAATCGGCTTCTTCGATTCATATCGTATCTAAAACCGCATCAAAACTGCAAATATCAGTTTAAACTATCATTTTTTGATACACACAGTTATATATTCATGTCAATATCTTTCAAATTCTAGTCAAAATCGGCGTCTTTGGGCATTTTAGTAACGAAAACCTTAATAAACTATTAGATTTCGACGTAAGGCAACCTTTCTGAGTCAAATAGTTGCCGATTTCGATAAAATCTTAGTCAGAATCTGCTTTTTCGCCTCTTATTGTACCCAAATCTACCTTAGAAATGCAGATATATACTTAAAACACCTTCTTTTGGGACAAATAATTGGTTTTCGCCCTTGATTTACGGAAGATTATAGCCAAAACATGCATTTTCATAACTTAGCGAACTGAAATCTACATTAAAACTGCAGACAACTACTTAAAAATTCACTTCCTTGAATTGATAATAGGTTTTTCTTTGTCATTTTAAGCAGATTCCAGTCAAAATCGGCTTCTTCGATTCATATCGTATCTAAAACCGCATCAAAACTGCAAATATCAGTTTAAACTATCATTTTTTGATACAAACAGTTATATATTCATGTCAATATCTTCCAAATTCTAGTCAAAATCGGCGTCTTTGGGCATTTTAGTAACGAAAACCTTAATAAACTATTAGATTTCGACGTAAGGCAACCTTTCTGAGTCAAATAGTTGCCGATTTCGATAAAATCTTAGTCAGAATCTGCTTTTTCGCCTCTTATTGTACCCAAATCTACCTTAGAAATGCAGATATATACTTAAAACACCTTCTTTTGGGACAAATAATTGGTTTTCGCCCTTGATTTACGGAAGATTATAGCCAAAACATGCATTTTCATAACTTAGCGAACTGAAATCTACATTAAAACTGCAGATAACTACTTACAAATTCACTTCCTTGAATTGATAATAGGTTTTTCTTTGTCATTTTAAACAGATTCCAGTCAATATCGGCTTCTTCGATTCATATCGTATCTAAAACCGCATCAAAACTGCAAATATCAGTTTAAACTATCATTTTTTGATACAAACAGTTATATATTCATGTCAATATCTTTAAAATTCTAGTCAAAATCGGCGTCTTTGGGCATTTTAGTAACGAAAACCTTAATAAACTATTAGATTTCGACGTAAGGCAACCTTTCTGAGTCAAATAGTTGCCGATTTCGATGAAATCTTAGTCAGAATCTGCTTTTTCGCCTCTTATTGTACCCAAATCTACCTTAGAAATGCAGATATATACTTAAAACACCTTCTTTTGGGACAAATAATTGGTTTTCGCCCTTAATTTACTTAAGATTATAGCCAAAACATGCATTTTCATAACTTAGCGAACTGAAATCTACATTAAAACTGCAGATAACTACCTAAAAATTCACTTCCTTGAATTGATAATAGGTTTTTCTTTGTCATTTTAAACAGATTCCAGTCAAAATCGGCTTCTTCGATTTATATCGTATCTAAAACCGCATCAAAACTGCAAATATCAGTTTAAACTATCATTTTTTGATACAAACAGTTATATATTCATGTCAATATCTTTATATAACTGTTTGTATCAAAAAATGATAGTTTAAACTGATATTTGCAGTTTTGATGCGGTTTTAGATACGATATGAATCGAAGAAGCCGATTTTGACTGGAATCTGTTTAAAATGACAAAGAAAAACCTATTATCAATTCAAGGAAGTGAATTTTTAAGTAGTTATCTGCAGTTTTAATGTAGATTTCAGTTCGCTAAGTTATGAAAATGCATGTTTTGGCTATAATCTTCCGTAAATCAAGGGCGAAAACCAATTATTTGTCCCAAAAGAAGGTGTTCTGAGTATATATCTGCATTTCTAAGGTAGATTTGGGTACAATAAGATTCGAAAAAGCAGATTCTGACTAAGATTTTATCGAAATCGGAAACTATTTGACTCAGAATGGTTGCCTTACGTCGAAATCTAATAGTTTATTAAGGTTTTCGTTACTAAAATGCCCAAAGACGCCGATTTTGACTAGAATTTGAAAGATATTGACATGAATATATAACTGTTTGTATCAAAAAATGATAGTTTAAACTGATATTTGCAGTTTTGATGCGGTTTTAGGTACGATATGAGTCGAAGAAGCCGATTTTGACTGGAATCTGTTTAAAATGACAAAGAAAAACCTATTATCAATTCAAGGAAGTGAATTTTTAAGTAGTTATATGCAGTTTTAATCTAGATTTCAGTTCGCTATGTTATGAAAATGCATGTTTTGGCTATAATCTTCCGTAAATCAAGGGTGAAAACCAATTATTTGTCCCAAAAGAAGGTGTTTTAGGTATATATCTGCATTTCTAAGGTAGATTTGGGTACAATAGGAGGCGAAAAAGCAGATTCTGACTGAGATTTGATCAAAATCGGCAACTATTTGACTCAGAAAGGTTGCCTTACGTCGAAATCTAATAGTTTATTAAGGTTTTCGTTACTAAAATGCCCAAAGACGCCGATTTTGACTAGAATTTGAAAGATATTGACATGAATATATAACTGTTTGTATCAAAAAATGATAGTTTAAACTGATATTTGCAGTTTTGATGCGGTTTTAGATACGATATGAATCGAAGAAGCCGATTTTGACTGGAATCTGTTTAAAATGACAAAGAAAAACCTATTATCAATTCAAGGAAGTGAATTTTTAAGTAGTTATCTGCAGTTTTAATGTAGATTTCAGTTCGTTAAGTTATGCATGTTTTGGCTATAATCTTTCGTAAATCAAGGGCGAAAACCAATTATTTGTCCCAAAAGAAGGTGTTTTAAGTATATATCTGGTTTTCTAAGGTAGATTTGGGTACAATAAGAGGCGAAAAAGCAGATTCTGACTAAGATTTTATCGAAATCGGCAACTATTTGACTCAGAATGGTTGCGTTACGTCGAAATCTAATAGTTTATTAAGGTTTTCGTTACTAAAATGCCCAAAGACGCCGATTTTGACTAGAATTTGAATGATATTGACATGAATATATAACTGTTTGTATCAAAAAATGATAGTTTAAACTGATATTTGCAGTTTTGATGCGGTTTTAGGTACGATATGAGTCGAAGAAGCCGATTTTGACTGGAATCTGTTTAAAATGACAAAGAAAAACCTATTATCAATTCAAGGAAGTGAATTTTTCGACCTTGATTTACGGAAGATTATAGCCAAAACATGCATTTTCATAACTTAGCGAACTGAAATCTACATTAAAACTGCAGATAACTACTTAAAAATTCACTTCCTTGAATTGATAATAGGTTTTTCTTTGTCATTTTAAACAGATTCCAGTCAAAATCGGCTTCTTCGATTCATATCATATCTAAAATCGCATCAAAACTGCAAATATCAGTTTAAACTATCATTTTTTGATACAAACAGTTATATATTCATGTCAATATCATTCAAATTCTAGTCAAAATCGGCGTCTTTGGGCATTTCAGTAACGAAAACCTTAATAAACTATTAGATTTCGACGTAAGGCAACCATTCTGAGTCAAATAGTTGCCGATTTCGATAAAATCTTAGTCAGAATCTGCTTTTTCGCCTCTTATTGTACCCAAATCTACCTTAGAAATGCAGATATATACTTAAAACACCTTCTTTTGGGACAAATAATTGGTTTCGCCCTTGATTTACGGAAGATTATAGCCAAAACATGCATTTTCATAACCTAGCGAACTGAAATCTACATTAAAACTGCAGATAACTACTTAAAAATTCACTTCCTTGAATTGATAATAGGTTTTTCTTTGTCATTTTAAACAGATTCCAGTCAAAATCGGCTTCTTCGATTCATATCGTATCTAAAACCGCATCAAAACTGCAAATATCAGTTTAAACTATCATTTTTTGATACAAACAGTTATATATTCATGTCAATATCTTTCAAATTCTAGTCAAAATCGGCGTCTTTGGGCATTTTAGTAACGAAAACCTTAATAAACTATTAGATTTCGACGTAAGGCAACCTTTCTGAGTCAAATAGTTGCCGATTTCGATAAAATCTTAGTCAGAATCTGCTTTTTCGCCTCTTATTGTACCCAAATCTACCTTAGAAATGCAGATATATACTTAGAACACCTTCTTTTGGGACAAATAATTGGTTTTCGCCCTTGATTTACGGAAGATTATAGCCAAAACATGCATTTTCATAACTTAGCGAACTGAAATCTACATTAAAACTGCAGATAACTACTTAAAAATTCACTTCCTTGAATTGATAATAGGTTTTTCTTTGTCATTTTAAACAGATTCCAGTCAAAATCGGCTTCTTCGACTCATATCGTACCTAAAACCGCATCAAAACTGCAAATATCAGTTTAAACTATCATTTTTTGATACAAACAGTTATATATTCATGTCAATATCTTTCAAATTCTAGTCAAAATCGGCGTCTTTGGGCATTTTAGTAACGAAAACCTTAAAAAACTATTAGATTTCGACGTAAGGCAACCATTCTGAGTCAAATAGTTGCCGATTTCGATAAAATCTTAGTCAGAATCTGCTTTTTCGCCTCTTATTGTACCCAAATCTACCTTAGAAATGCAGATATATACTTAGAACACCTTCTTTTGGGACAAATAATTGGTTTTCGCCCTTGATTTACGGAAGATTATAGCCAAAACATGCATTTTCATAACTTAGCGAACTGAAATCTACATTAAAACTGCAGATAACTACTTAAAAATTCACTTCCTTGAATTGATAATAGGTTTTTCTTTGTCATTTTAAACAGATTCCAGTCAAAATCGGCTTCTTCGACTCATATCGTACCTAAAACCGCATCAAAACTGCAAATATCAGTTTAAACTATCATTTTTTGATACAAACAGTTATATATTCATGTCAATATCTTTCAAATTCTAGTCAAAATCGGCGTCTTTGGGCATTTTAGTAACGAAAACCTTAAAAAACTATTAGATTTCGACGTAAGGCAACCATTCTGAGTCAAATAGTTGCCGATTTCGATAAAATCTTAGTCAGAATCTGCTTTTTCGCCTCTTATTGTACCCAAATCTACCTTAGAAATGCAGATATATACTTAGAACACCTTCTTTTGGGACAAATAATTGGTTTTCGCCCTTGATTTACGGAAGATTATAGCCAAAACATGCATTTTCTTAACTTAGCGAACTGAAATCTACATTAAAACTGCAGATAACTACTTAAAAATTCACTTCCTTGAATTGATAATAGGTTTTTCTTTGTCATTTTAAACAGATTCCAGTCAAAATCGGCTTCTTCGACTCATATCGTACCTAAAACCTAAAAAATGATAGTTTAAACTGATATTTGCAGTTTTGATGCGGTTTTAGATACGATATGAGTCGAAGAAGCCGATTTTGACTGGAATCTGTTTAAAATGACAAAGAAAAACCTATTATCAATTCAAGGAAGTGAATTTTTAAGTAGTTATCTGCAGTTTTAATGTAGATTTCAGTTCGCTAAGTTATGAAAATGCATGTTTTGGCTATAATCTTCCGTAAATCAAGGGCGAAAACCAATTATTTGTCCCAAAAGAAGGTGTTTTAAGTATATATCTGCATTTCTAAGGTAGATTTGGGTACAATAAGAGGCGAAAAAGCAGATTCTGACTAAGATTTTATCGAAATCGGCAACTATTTGACTCAGAAAGGTTGCCTTACGTCGAAATCTAATAGTTTACTATGGTTTTCGTTACTAAAATGCCCAAAGACGCCGATTTTGACTAGAATTTGAAAGATATTGACATGAATATATAACTGTTTGTATCAAAAAATGATAGTTTAAACTGATATTTGCAGTTTTGATGCGGTTTTAGATACGATATGAATCGAAGAAGCCGATTTTGACTGGAATCTGTTTAAAATGACAAAGAAAAACCTATTATCAATTCAAGGAAGTGAATTTTTAAGTAGTTATCTGCAGTTTTAATGTAGATTTCAGTTCGCTAAGTTATGAAAATGCATGTTTTGGCTATAATCTTCCGTAAATCAAGGGCGAAAACCAATTATTTGTCCCAAAAGAAGGTGTTTTAAGTATATATCTGCATTTCTAAAGTAGATTTGGGTACAATAAGAGGCGAAAAAGCAGATTCTGACTAAGATTTTATCGAAATCGGCAACTATTTGACTCAGAAAGGTTGCCTTACGTCGAAATCTAATAGTTTATTAAGGTTTTCGTTACTAAAATGCCCAAAGACACCGATTTTGACTAGAATTTGAAAGATATTGGCAACTATTTGACTCAGAATGGTTGCCCTACGTCGAAATCTAATAGTTTATTAAGGTTTTCGTTACTAAAATGCCCAAAGACGCCGATTTTGACTAGGATTTCAATGATATTGACATGAATATATAACTGTTTGTATTAAAAAATGATAGTTTAAACTGATATTTGCAGTTTTGATGCGGTTATAGGTACGATATGAGTCGAAGAAGCCGATTTTGACTGGAATCTGTTTAAAATGACAAAGAAAAACCTATTATCAATTCAAGGAAGTGAATTTTTAAGTAGTTATCTGCACTTTTAATGTAGATTTCAGTTCGCTAAGTTATGAAAATGCATGTTTTTGCTATAATCTTCCGTAAATCAAGGGCGAAAACCAATTATTTTTCCCAAAAGAAGGTGTTTTAAGTATATATCTGCATTTCTAAGGTAGATTTGGGTACAATAAGAGGCGAAAAAGCAGATTCTGACTAAGATTTTATCGAAATCGGCAACTATTTGACTCAGAATGGTTGCCTTACGTCGAAATCTAATAGTTTATTAAGGTTTTCGTTACTAAAATGCCCAAAGACGCCGATTTTGACTAGAATTTGAAAGATATTGACATGAATATATAACTGTTTGAATCAAAAAATGATAGTTTAAACTGATATTTGCAGTTTTGATGCGGTTTTAGGTACGATATGAGTCGAAGAAGCCGATTTTGACTGGAATCTGTTTAAAATGACAAAGAAAAACCTATTATCAATTCAAGGAAGTGAATTTTTAAGTAGTTATCTGCACTTTTAATGTAGATTTCAGTTCGCTAAGTTATGAAAATGCATGTTTTGGCTATAATCTTCCGTAAATCAAGGGCGAAAACCAATTATTTGTCCCAAAAGAAGGTGTTTTAAGTATATATCTGCATTTCTAAGGTAGATTTGGGTACAATAAGAGGCGAAAAAGCAGATTCTGACTAAGATTTTATCGAAATCGGCAACTATTTGACTCAGAAAGGTTGCCTTACGTCGAAATCTAATAGTTTACTATGGTTTTCGTTACTAAAATGCCCAAAGACGCCGATTTTGACTAGAATTTGAAAGATATTGACATGAATATATAACTGTTTGTATCAAAAAATGATAGTTTAAACTGATATTTGCAGTTTTGATGCGGTTTTAGATACGATATGAATCGAAGAAGCCGATTTTGACTGGAATCTGTTTAAAATGACAAAGAAAAACCTATTATCAATTCAAGGAAGTGAATTTTTAAGTAGTTATCTGCAGTTTTAATGTAGATTTCAGTTCGCTAAGTTATGAAAATGCATGTTTTGGCTATAATCTTCCGTAAATCAAGGGCGAAAACCAATTATTTGTCCCAAAAGAAGGTGTTTTAAGTATATATCTGCATTTCTAAGGTAGATTTGGGTACAATAAGAGGCGAAAAAGCAGATTCTGACTAAGATTTTATCGAAATCGGCAACTATTTGACTCAGAAAGGTTGCCTTACGTCGAAATCTAATAGTTTACTATGGTTTTCGTTACTAAAATGCCCAAAGACGCCAATTTTGACTAGAATTTGAAAGATATTGACATGAATATATAACTGTTTGTATCAAAAAATGATAGTTTAAACTGATATTTGCAGTTTTGATGCGGTTTTAGGTACGATATGAGTCGAAGAAGCCGATTTTGACTGGAATCTGTTTAAAATGACAAAGAAAAACCTATTATCAATTCAAGGAAGTGAATTTTTAAGTAGTTATCTGCAGTTTTAATGTAGATTTCAGTTCGCTAAGATATGAAAATGCATGTTTTGGCTATAATCTTCCGTAAATCAAGGGCGAAAACCAATTATTTGTCCCAAAAGAAGGTGTTTTAAGTATATATCTGCATTTCTAAGGTAGATTTGGGTACAATAAGAGGCGAAAAAGCAGATTCTGACTAAGATTTTATCGAAATCGGCAACTATTTGACTCAGAATGGTTGCCTTACGTCGAAATCTAATAGTTTATTAAGGTTTTCGTTACTAAAATGCCCAAAGACGCCGCTTTTGACTAGGATTTGAATGATATTGACATGAATATATAACTGTTTGTATCAAAAAATGATAGTTTAAACTGATATTTGCAGTTTTGATGCGGTTTTAGGTACGATATGAGTCGAAGAAGCCGATTTTGACTGGAATCTGTTTAAAATGACAAAGAAAAACCTATTATCAATTCAAGGAAGTGAATTTTTAAGTAGTTATCTGCACTTTTAATGTAGATTTCAGTTCGCTAAGTTATGAAAATGCATGTTTTTGCTATAATCTTCCGTAAATCAAGGGCGAAAACCAATTATTTGTCCCAAAAGAAGGTGTTCTGAGTATATATCTGCATTTCTAAGGTAGATTTGGGTACAATAAGATTCGAAAAAGCAGATTCTGACTAAGATTTTATCGAAATCGGAAACTATTTGACTCAGAATGGTTGCCTTACGTCGAAATCTAATAGTTTATTAAGGTTTTCGTTACTAAAATGCCCAAAGACGCCGATTTTGACTAGAATTTGAAAGATATTGACATGAATATATAACTGTTTGTATCAAAAAATGATAGTTTAAACTGATATTTGCAGTTTTGATGCGGTTTTAGGTACGATATGAGTCGAAGAAGCCGATTTTGACTGGAATCTGTTTAAAATGACAAAGAAAAACCTATTATCAATTCAAGGAAGTGAATTTTTAAGTAGTTATATGCAGTTTTAATGTAGATTTCAGTTCGCTATGTTATGAAAATGCATGTTTTGGCTATAATCTTCCGTAAATCAAGGGTGAAAACCAATTATTTGTCCCAAAAGAAGGTGTTTTAGGTATATATCTGCATTTCTAAGGTAGATTTGGGTACAATAAGAGGCGAAAAAGCAGATTCTGACTGAGATTTGATCAAAATCGGCAACTATTTGACTCAGAAAGGTTGCCTTACGTCGAAATCTAATAGTTTATTAAGGTTTTCGTTACTAAAATGCCCAAAGACGCCGATTTTGACTAGAATTTGAAAGATATTGACATGAATATATAACTGTTTGTATCAAAAAATGATAGTTTAAACTGATATTTGCAGTTTTGATGCGGTTTTAGATACGATATGAATCGAAGAAGCCGATTTTGACTGGAATCTGTTTAAAATGACCAAGAAAAACCTATTATCAATTCAAGGAAGTGAATTTTTAAGTAGTTATCTGCAGTTTTAATGTAGATTTCAGTTCGTTAAGTTATGCATGTTTTGGCTATAATCTTTCTTAAATCAAGGGCGAAAACCAATTATTTGTCCCAAAAGAAGGTGTTTTAAGTATATATCTGGTTTTCTAAGGTAGATTTGGGTACAATAAGAGGCGAAAAAGCAGATTCTGACTAAGATTTTATCGAAATCGGCAACTATTTGACTCAGAATGGTTGCGTTACGTCGAAATCTAATAGTTTATTAAGGTTTTCGTTACTAAAATGCCCAAAGACGCCGATTTTGACTAGAATTTGAATGATATTGACATGAATATATAACTGTTTGTATCAAAAAATGATAGTTTAAACTGATATTTGCAGTTTTGATGCGGTTTTAGGTACGATATGAGTCGAAGAAGCCGATTTTGACTGGAATCTGTTTAAAATGACAAAGAAAAACCTATTATCAATTCAAGGAAGTGAATTTTTCGACCTTGATTTACGGAAGATTATAGCCAAAACATGCATTTTCATAACTTAGCGAACTGAAATCTACATTAAAACTGCAGATAACTACTTAAAAATTCACTTCCTTGAATTGATAATAGGTTTTTCTTTGTCATTTTAAACAGATTCCAGTCAAAATCGGCTTCTTCGATTCATATCATATCTAAAATCGCATCAAAACTGCAAATATCAGTTTAAACTATCATTTTTTGATACAAACAGTTATATATTCATGTCAATATCATTCAAATTCTAGTCAAAATCGGCGTCTTTGGGCATTTCAGTAACGAAAACCTTAATAAACTATTAGATTTCGACGTAAGGCAACCATTCTGAGTCAAATAGTTGCCGATTTCGATAAAATCTTAGTCAGAATCTGCTTTTTCGCCTCTTATTGTACCCAAATCTACCTTAGAAATGCAGATATATACTTAAAACACCTTCTTTTGGGACAATTAATTGGTTTTCGCCCTTGATTTACGGAAGATTATAGCAAAAACATGCATTTTCATAACTTAGCGAACTGAAATCTACATTAAAAGTGCAGATAACTACTTAAAAATTCACTTCCTTGAATTGATAATAGGTTTTTCTTTGTCATTTTAAACAGATTCCAGTCAAAATCGGCTTCTTCGACTCATATCGTATCTAAAACCGCATCAAAACTGCAAATATCAGTTTAAACTATCATTTTTTGATACAAACAGTTATATATTCATGTCAATATCTTTCAAATTCTAGTCAAAATCGGCGTCTTTGGGCATTTTGGTAACGAAAACCTTAATAAACTATTAGATTTCGACGTAAGGCAACCTTTCTGAGTCAAATAGTTGCCGATTTCGATAAAATCTTAGTCAGAATCTGCTTTTTCGCCTCTTATTGTACCCAAATCTACCTTAGAAATGCAGATATATACTTAAAACACCTTCTTTTGGGACAAATAATTGGTTTTCGCCCTTGATTTACGGAAGATTATAGCCAAAACATGCATTTTCATAACTTAGCGAACTGAAATCTACATTAAAAGTGCAGATAACTACTTAAAAATTCACTTCCTTGAATTGATAATAGGTTTTTCTTTGTCATTTTAAACAGATTCCAGTCAAAATCGGCTTCTTCGACTCATATCGTACCTAAAACCGCATCAAAACTGCAAATATCAGTTTAAACTATCATTTTTTGATACAAACAGTTATATATTCATGTCAATATCATTCAAATCCTAGTCAAAATCGGCGTCTTTGGGCATTTTAGTAACGAAAACCTTAATAAACTATTAGATTTCGACGTAAGGCAACCATTCTGAGTCAAATAGTTGCCGATTTCGATAAAATCTTAGTCAGAATCTGCTTTTTCGCCTCTTATTGTACCCAAATCTACCTTAGAAATGCAGATATATACTTAAAACACCTTCTTTTGGGACAAATAATTGGTTTTCGCCCTTGATTTACGGAAGATTATAGCCAAAACATGCATTTTCATAACTTAGCGAACTGAAATCTACATTAAAACTGCAGATAACTACTTAAAAATTCACTTCCTTGAATTGATAATAGGTTTTTCTTTGTCATTTTAAACAGATTCCAGTCAAAATCGGCTTCTTCGACTCATATCGTACCTAAAACCGCATCAAAACTGCAAATATCAGTTTAAACTATCATTTTTTGATACAAACAGTTATATATTCATGTCAATATCTTTCAAATTCTAGTCAAAATCGGCGTCTTTGGGCATTTTAGTAACGAAAACCTTAATAAACTATTAGATTTCGACGTAAGGCAACCATTCTGAGTCAAATAGTTGCCGATTTCGATAAAATCTTAGTCAGAATCTGCTTTTTCGCCTCTTATTGTACCCAAATCTACCTTAGAAATGCAGATATATACTTAAAACACCTCCTTTTGGGACAAATATTATTTTTCGCCCTTGATTTACGGAAGATTATAGCCAAAACATGCATTTTCATAACTTAGCGAACTGAAATCTACATTAAAACTGCAGATAACTACTTAAAAATTCACTTCCTTGAATTGATAATAGGTTTTTCTTTGTCATTTTAAACAGATTCCAGTCAAAATCGGCTTCTTCGATTCATGTCGTATCTAAAACCGCATCAAAACTGCAAATATCAGTTTAAACTATCTTTTTTTGATACAAACAGTTATATATTCATGTCAATATCTTTCAAATTCTAGTCAAAATCGGTGTCTTTGGGCATTTTAGTAACGAAAACCTTAATAAACTAATAGATTTCGACGTAAGGCAACCTTTCTGAGTCAAATAATTGCCGATTTCGATAAAATCTTAGTCAGAATCTGCTTTTTCGCCTCTTATTGTACCCAAATCTACCTTAGAAATGCAGATATATATACTTAAAACACCTTCTTTTGGGACAAATAATTGGTTTTCGCCCTTGATTTACGGAAGATTATAGCCAAAACATGCATTTTCATAACTTAGCGAACTGAAATCTACATTAAAACTGCAGATAACTACTTAAAAATTCACTTCCTTGAATTGATAATAGGTTTTTCTTTGTCATTTTAAACAGATTCCAGTCAAAATCGGCTTCTTCGATTCATATCGTATCTAAAACCGCATCAAAACTGCAAATATCAGTTTAAACTATCATTTTTTGATATAAACAGTTATATATTCATGTCAATATCTCTCAAATTCTAGTCAAAATCGGCGTCTTTGTTCATTTTAGTAACGAAAACCATAGTAAACTATTAGATTTCGACGTAAGGCAACCTTTCTGAGTCAAATAGTTGCCGATTTCGATAAAATCTTAGTCAGAATCTGCTTTTTCGCCTCTTATTGTACCCAAATCTACCTTAGAAAGCAGATATATACTTAAAACACCTTCTTTTGGGACAAATAATGGGTTTTCGCCCTTGGTATACGGAAGATTATAGCCAAAACATGCATTTTCATAACTTAGCCAACTGAAATCTACATTAAAACTGCAGATAACTACTTAAAAATTCAGTTCCTTGAATTGATAATAGGTTTTTCTTTGTCATTTTAAACAGATTCCAGTCAAAATCGGCTTCTTCGACACATATCGTACCTAAAACCGCATCAAAACTGCAAATATCAGTTTAAACTATCATTTTTTGATACAAACAGTTATATATTCATGTCAATATCTTCCAAATTCTAGTCAAAATCGGCGTCTTTGGGCATTTTAGTAACGAAAACCTTAATAAACTATTAGATTTCGACGTAAGGCAACCTTTCTGAGTCAAATAGTTGCCGATTTCGATAAAATCTTAGTCAGAATCTGCTTTTTCGCCTCTTATTGTACCCAAATCTACCTTAGAAATGCAGATATATACTTAAAACACCTTCTTTTGGGATAAGTAATTGGTTTTCGCCCTTGATTTGCGGAAGATTATAGTCAAAACATGCATTTTCATAACTTAGCGAACTGAAATCTACATTAAAACTGCAGATAACTACTTAAAAATTCACTTCCTTGAATTGATAATAGGTTTTTCTTTGTCATTTTAAACAGATTCCAGTCAAAATCGGCTTCTTCGATTCATATCGTATCTAAAACCGCATCAAAACTGCAAATATCAGTTTAAACTATCATTTTTTGATACACACAGTTATATATTCATGTCAATATCTTTCAAATTCTAGTCAAAATCGGCGTCTTTGGGCATTTTAGTAACGAAAACCTTAATAAACTATTAGATTTCGACGTAAGGCAACCTTTCTGAGTCAAATAGTTGCCGATTTCGATAAAATCTTAGTCAGAATCTGCTTTTTCGCCTCTTATTGTACCCAAATCTACCTAAGAAATGCGGATATATACTTAAAACACCTTCTTTTGGGACAAATAATTGGTTTTCGCCCTTGATTTACGGAAGATTATAGCCAAAACATGCATTTTCATAACTTAGCGAACTGAAATCTACATTAAAACTGCAGATAACTACTTAAAAATTCACTTCCTTGAATTGATAATAGGTTTTTCTTTGTCATTTTAAGCAGATTCCAGTCAAAATCGGCTTCTTCGATTCATATCGTATCTAAAACCGCATCAAAACTGCAAATATCAGTTTAAACTATCATTTTTTGATACAAACAGTTATATATTCATGTCAATATCTTCCAAATTCTAGTCAAAATCGGCGTCTTTGGGCATTTTAGTAACGAAAACCTTAATAAACTATTAGATTTCGACGTAAGGCAACCTTTCTGAGTCAAATAGTTGCCGATTTCGATAAAATCTTAGTCAGAATCTGCTTTTTCGCCTCTTATTGTACCCAAATCTACCTTAGAAATGCAGATATATACTTAAAACACCTTCTTTTGGGATAAGTAATTGGTTTTCGCCCTTGATTTGCGGAAGATTATAGTCAAAACATGCATTTTCATAACTTAGCGAACTGAAATCTACATTAAAACTGCAGATAACTACTTAAAAATTCACTTCCTTGAATTGATAATAGGTTTTTCATTGTCATTTTAAACAGATTCCAGTCAAAATCGGCTTCTTCGATTCATATCGTATCTAAAACCGCATCAAAACTGCAAATATCAGTTTAAACTATCATTTTTTGATACACACAGTTATATATTCATGTCAATATCTTTCAAATTCTAGTCAAAATCGGCGTCTTTGGGCATTTTAGTAACGAAAACCTTAATAAACTATTAGATTTCGACGTAAGGCAACCTTTCTGAGTCAAATAGTTGCCGATTTCGATAAAATCTTAGTCAGAATCTGCTTTTTCGCCTCTTATTGTACCCAAATCTACCTTAGAAATGCAGATATATACTTAAAACACCTTCTTTTGGGACAAATAATTGGTTTTCGCCCTTGATTTACGGAAGATTATAGCCAAAACATGCATTTTCATAACTTAGCGAACTGAAATCTACATTAAAACTGCAGACAACTACTTAAAAATTCACTTCCTTGAATTGATAATAGGTTTTTCTTTGTCATTTTAAGCAGATTCCAGTCAAAATCGGCTTCTTCGATTCATATCGTATCTAAAACCGCATCAAAACTGCAAATATCAGTTTAAACTATCATTTTTTGATACAAACAGTTATATATTCATGTCAATATCTTCCAAATTCTAGTCAAAATCGGCGTCTTTGGGCATTTTAGTAACGAAAACCTTAATAAACTATTAGATTTCGACGTAAGGCAACCTTTCTGAGTCAAATAGTTGCCGATTTCGATAAAATCTTAGTCAGAATCTGCTTTTTCGCCTCTTATTGTACCCAAATCTACCTTAGAAATGCAGATATATACTTAAAACACCTTCTTTTGGGACAAATAATTGGTTTTCGCCCTTGATTTACGGAAGATTATAGCCAAAACATGCATTTTCATAACTTAGCGAACTGAAATCTACATTAAAACTGCAGATAACTACTTAAAAATTCACTTCCTTGAATTGATAATAGGTTTTTCTTTGTCATTTTAAGCAGATTCCAGTCAAAATCGGCTTCTTCGATTCATATCGTATCTAAAACCGCATCAAAACTGCAAATATCAGTTTAAACTATCATTTTTTGATACAAACAGTTATATATTCATGTCAATATCTTTCAAATTCTAGTCAAAATCGGCGTCTTTGGGCATTTTAGTAACGAAAACCTTAATAAACTATTAGATTTCGACGTAAGGCAACCTTTCTGAGTCAAATAGTTGCCGATTTCGATAAAATCTTAGTCAGAATCTGCTTTTTCGCCCCTTATTGTACCCAAATCTACCTTAGAAATGCAGATATATACTTAAAACACCTTCTTTTGGGATAAATAATTGGTTTTCACCCTTGATTTACGGAAGATTATATCCAAAACATGCATTTTCATAACTTAGCGAACTGAAATCTACATTAAAACTGCAGATAACTACTTACAAATTCACTTCCTTGAATTGATAATAGGTTTTTCTTTGTCATTTTAAACAGATTCCAGTCAATATCGGCTTCTTCGATTCATATCGTATCTAAAACCGCATCAAAACTGCAAATATCAGTTTAAACTATCATTTTTTGATACAAACAGTTATATATTCATGTCAATATCTTTAAAATTCTAGTCAAAATCGGCGTCTTTGGGCATTTTAGTAACGAAAACCTTAATAAACTATTAGATTTCGACGTAAGGCAACCTTTCTGAGTCAAATAGTTGCCGATTTCGATGAAATCTTAGTCAGAATCTGCTTTTTCGCCTCTTATTGTACCCAAATCTACCTTAGAAATGCAGATATATACTTAAAACACCTTCTTTTGGGACAAATAATTGGTTTTCGCCCTTAATTTACTTAAGATTATAGCCAAAACATGCATTTTCATAACTTAGCGAACTGAAATCTACATTAAAACTGCAGATAACTACCTAAAAATTCACTTCCTTGAATTGATAATAGGTTTTTCTTTGTCATTTTAAACAGATTCCAGTCAAAATCGGCTTCTTCGATTTATATCGTATCTAAAACCGCATCAAAACTGCAAATATCAGTTTAAACTATCATTTTTTGATACAAACAGTTATATATTCATGTCAATATCTTTATATAACTGTTTGTATCAAAAAATGATAGTTTAAACTGATATTTGCAGTTTTGATGCGGTTTTAGATACGATATGAATCGAAGAAGCCGATTTTGACTGGAATCTGTTTAAAATGACAAAGAAAAACCTATTATCAATTCAAGGAAGTGAATTTTTAAGTAGTTATCTGCAGTTTTAATGTAGATTTCAGTTCGCTAAGTTATGAAAATGCATGTTTTGGCTATAATCTTCCGTAAATCAAGGGCGAAAACCAATTATTTGTCCCAAAAGAAGGTGTTCTGAGTATATATCTGCATTTCTAAGGTAGATTTGGGTACAATAAGATTCGAAAAAGCAGATTCTGACTAAGATTTTATCGAAATCGGAAACTATTTGACTCAGAATGGTTGCCTTACGTCGAAATCTAATAGTTTATTAAGGTTTTCGTTACTAAAATGCCCAAAGACGCCGATTTTGACTAGAATTTGAAAGATATTGACATGAATATATAACTGTTTGTATCAAAAAATGATAGTTTAAACTGATATTTGCAGTTTTGATGCGGTTTTAGGTACGATATGAGTCGAAGAAGCCGATTTTGACTGGAATCTGTTTAAAATGACAAAGAAAAACCTATTATCAATTCAAGGAAGTGAATTTTTAAGTAGTTATATGCAGTTTTAATCTAGATTTCAGTTCGCTATGTTATGAAAATGCATGTTTTGGCTATAATCTTCCGTAAATCAAGGGTGAAAACCAATTATTTGTCCCAAAAGAAGGTGTTTTAGGTATATATCTGCATTTCTAAGGTAGATTTGGGTACAATAGGAGGCGAAAAAGCAGATTCTGACTGAGATTTGATCAAAATCGGCAACTATTTGACTCAGAAAGGTTGCCTTACGTCGAAATCTAATAGTTTATTAAGGTTTTCGTTACTAAAATGCCCAAAGACGCCGATTTTGACTAGAATTTGAAAGATATTGACATGAATATATAACTGTTTGTATCAAAAAATGATAGTTTAAACTGATATTTGCAGTTTTGATGCGGTTTTAGATACGATATGAATCGAAGAAGCCGATTTTGACTGGAATCTGTTTAAAATGACAAAGAAAAACCTATTATCAATTCAAGGAAGTGAATTTTTAAGTAGTTATCTGCAGTTTTAATGTAGATTTCAGTTCGTTAAGTTATGCATGTTTTGGCTATAATCTTTCGTAAATCAAGGGCGAAAACCAATTATTTGTCCCAAAAGAAGGTGTTTTAAGTATATATCTGGTTTTCTAAGGTAGATTTGGGTACAATAAGAGGCGAAAAAGCAGATTCTGACTAAGATTTTATCGAAATCGGCAACTATTTGACTCAGAATGGTTGCGTTACGTCGAAATCTAATAGTTTATTAAGGTTTTCGTTACTAAAATGCCCAAAGACGCCGATTTTGACTAGAATTTGAATGATATTGACATGAATATATAACTGTTTGTATCAAAAAATGATAGTTTAAACTGATATTTGCAGTTTTGATGCGGTTTTAGGTACGATATGAGTCGAAGAAGCCGATTTTGACTGGAATCTGTTTAAAATGACAAAGAAAAACCTATTATCAATTCAAGGAAGTGAATTTTTCGACCTTGATTTACGGAAGATTATAGCCAAAACATGCATTTTCATAACCTAGCGAACTGAAATCTACATTAAAACTGCAGATAACTACTTAAAAATTCACTTCCTTGAATTGATAATAGGTTTTTCTTTGTCATTTTAAACAGATTCCAGTCAAAATCGGCTTCTTCGATTCATATCGTATCTAAAACCGCATCAAAACTGCAAATATCAGTTTAAACTATCATTTTTTGATACAAACAGTTATATATTCATGTCAATATCTTTCAAATTCTAGTCAAAATCGGCGTCTTTGGGCATTTTAGTAACGAAAACCTTAATAAACTATTAGATTTCGACGTAAGGCAACCTTTCTGAGTCAAATAGTTGCCGATTTCGATAAAATCTTAGTCAGAATCTGCTTTTTCGCCTCTTATTGTACCCAAATCTACCTTAGAAATGCAGATATATACTTAGAACACCTTCTTTTGGGACAAATAATTGGTTTTCGCCCTTGATTTACGGAAGATTATAGCCAAAACATGCATTTTCATAACTTAGCGAACTGAAATCTACATTAAAACTGCAGATAACTACTAAAAAATTCACTTCCTTGAATTGATAATAGGTTTTTCTTTGTCATTTTAAACAGATTCCAGTCAAAATCGGCTTCTTCGACTCATATCGTACCTAAAACCGCATCAAAACTGCAAATATCAGTTTAAACTATCATTTTTTGATACAAACAGTTATATATTCATGTCAATATCTTTCAAATTCTAGTCAAAATCGGCGTCTTTGGGCATTTTAGTAACGAAAACCTTAAAAAACTATTAGATTTCGACGTAAGGCAACCATTCTGAGTCAAATAGTTGCCGATTTCGATAAAATCTTAGTCAGAATCTGCTTTTTCGCCTCTTATTGTACCCAAATCTACCTTAGAAATGCAGATATATACTTAGAACACCTTCTTTTGGGACAAATAATTGGTTTTCGCCCTTGATTTACGGAAGATTATAGCCAAAACATGCATTTTCATAACTTAGCGAACTGAAATCTACATTAAAACTGCAGATAACTACTTAAAAATTCACTTCCTTGAATTGATAATAGGTTTTTCTTTGTCATTTTAAACAGATTCCAGTCAAAATCGGCTTCTTCGACTCATATCGTACCTAAAACCGCATCAAAACTGCAAATATCAGTTTAAACTATCATTTTTTGATACAAACAGTTATATATTCATGTCAATATCTTTCAAATTCTAGTCAAAATCGGCGTCTTTGGGCATTTTAGTAACGAAAACCTTAAAAAACTATTAGATTTCGACGTAAGGCAACCATTCTGAGTCAAATAGTTGCCGATTTCGATAAAATCTTAGTCAGAATCTGCTTTTTCGCCTCTTATTGTACCCAAATCTACCTTAGAAATGCAGATATATACTTAGAACACCTTCTTTTGGGACAAATAATTGGTTTTCGCCCTTGATTTACGGAAGATTATAGCCAAAACATGCATTTTCTTAACTTAGCGAACTGAAATCTACATTAAAACTGCAGATAACTACTTAAAAATTCACTTCCTTGAATTGATAATAGGTTTTTCTTTGTCATTTTAAACAGATTCCAGTCAAAATCGGCTTCTTCGACTCATATCGTACCTAAAACCTAAAAAATGATAGTTTAAACTGATATTTGCAGTTTTGATGCGGTTTTAGATACGATATGAGTCGAAGAAGCCGATTTTGACTGGAATCTGTTTAAAATGACAAAGAAAAACCTATTATCAATTCAAGGAAGTGAATTTTTAAGTAGTTATCTGCAGTTTTAATGTAGATTTCAGTTCGCTAAGTTATGAAAATGCATGTTTTGGCTATAATCTTCCGTAAATCAAGGGCGAAAACCAATTATTTGTCCCAAAAGAAGGTGTTTTAAGTATATATCTGCATTTCTAAGGTAGATTTGGGTACAATAAGAGGCGAAAAAGCAGATTCTGACTAAGATTTTATCGAAATCGGCAACTATTTGACTCAGAAAGGTTGCCTTACGTCGAAATCTAATAGTTTACTATGGTTTTCGTTACTAAAATGCCCAAAGACGCCGATTTTGACTAGAATTTGAAAGATATTGACATGAATATATAACTGTTTGTATCAAAAAATGATAGTTTAAACTGATATTTGCAGTTTTGATGCGGTTTTAGATACGATATGAATCGAAGAAGCCGATTTTGACTGGAATCTGTTTAAAATGACAAAGAAAAACCTATTATCAATTCAAGGAAGTGAATTTTTAAGTAGTTATCTGCAGTTTTAATGTAGATTTCAGTTCGCTAAGTTATGAAAATGCATGTTTTGGCTATAATCTTCCGTAAATCAAGGGCGAAAACCAATTATTTGTCCCAAAAGAAGGTGTTTTAAGTATATATCTGCATTTCTAAGGTAGATTTGGGTACAATAAGAGGCGAAAAAGCAGATTCTGACTAAGATTTTATCGAAATCGGCAACTATTTGACTCAGAAAGGTTGCCTTACGTCGAAATCTAATAGTTTATTAAGGTTTTCGTTACTAAAATGCCCAAAGACACCGATTTTGACTAGAATTTGAAAGATATTGGCAACTATTTGACTCAGAATGGTTGCCCTACGTCGAAATCTAATAGTTTATTAAGGTTTTCGTTACTAAAATGCCCAAAGACGCCGATTTTGACTAGGATTTCAATGATATTGACATGAATATATAACTGTTTGTATTAAAAAATGATAGTTTAAACTGATATTTGCAGTTTTGATGCGGTTATAGGTACGATATGAGTCGAAGAAGCCGATTTTGACTGGAATCTGTTTAAAATGACAAAGAAAAACCTATTATCAATTCAAGGAAGTGAATTTTTAAGTAGTTATCTGCACTTTTAATGTAGATTTCAGTTCGCTAAGTTATGAAAATGCATGTTTTTGCTATAATCTTAAGTAAATCAAGGGCGAAAACCAATTATTTTTCCCAAAAGAAGGTGTTTTAAGTATATATCTGCATTTCTAAGGTAGATTTGGGTACAATAAGAGGCGAAAAAGCAGATTCTGACTAAGATTTTATCGAAATCGGCAACTATTTGACTCAGAATGGTTGCCTTACGTCGAAATCTAATAGTTTATTAAGGTTTTCGTTACTAAAATGCCCAAAGACGCCGATTTTGACTAGAATTTGAAAGATATTGACATGAATATATAACTGTTTGAATCAAAAAATGATAGTTTAAACTGATATTTGCAGTTTTGATGCGGTTTTAGGTACGATATGAGTCGAAGAAGCCGATTTTGACTGGAATCTGTTTAAAATGACAAAGAAAAACCTATTATCAATTCAAGGAAGTGAATTTTTAAGTAGTTATCTGCACTTTTAATGTAGATTTCAGTTCGCTAAGTTATGAAAATGCATGTTTTGGCTATAATCTTCCGTAAATCAAGGGCGAAAACCAATTATTTGTCCCAAAAGAAGGTGTTTTAAGTATATATCTGCATTTCTAAGGTAGATTTGGGTACAATAAGAGGCGAAAAAGCAGATTCTGACTAAGATTTTATCGAAATCGGCAACTATTTGACTCAGAAAGGTTGCCTTACGTCGAAATCTAATAGTTTACTATGGTTTTCGTTACTAAAATGCCCAAAGACGCCGATTTTGACTAGAATTTGAAAGATATTGACATGAATATATAACTGTTTGTATCAAAAAATGATAGTTTAAACTGATATTTGCAGTTTTGATGCGGTTTTAGATACGATATGAATCGAAGAAGCCGATTTTGACTGGAATCTGTTTAAAATGACAAAGAAAAACCTATTATCAATTCAAGGAAGTGAATTTTTAAGTAGTTATCTGCAGTTTTAATGTAGATTTCAGTTCGCTAAGTTATGAAAATGCATGTTTTGGCTATAATCTTCCGTAAATCAAGGGCGAAAACCAATTATTTGTCCCAAAAGAAGGTGTTTTAAGTATATATCTGCATTTCTAAGGTAGATTTGGGTACAATAAGAGGCGAAAAAGCAGATTCTGACTAAGATTTTATCGAAATCGGCAACTATTTGACTCAGAAAGGTTGCCTTACGTCGAAATCTAATAGTTTACTATGGTTTTCGTTACTAAAATGCCCAAAGACGCCAATTTTGACTAGAATTTGAAAGATATTGACATGAATATATAACTGTTTGTATCAAAAAATGATAATTTAAACTGATATTTGCAGTTTTGATGCGGTTTTAGGTACGATATGAGTCGAAGAAGCCGATTTTGACTGGAATCTGTTTAAAATGACAAAGAAAAACCTATTATCAATTCAAGGAAGTGAATTTTTAAGTAGTTATCTGCAGTTTTAATGTAGATTTCAGTTCGCTAAGATATGAAAATGCATGTTTTGGCTATAATCTTCCGTAAATCAATGGCGAAAACCAATTATTTGTCCCAAAAGAAGGTGTTTTAAGTATATATCTGCATTTCTAAGGTAGATTTGGGTACAATAAGAGGCGAAAAAGCAGATTCTGACTAAGATTTTATCGAAATCGGCAACTATTTGACTCAGAATGGTTGCCTTACGTCGAAATCTAATAGTTTATTAAGGTTTTCGTTACTAAAATGCCCAAAGACGCCGCTTTTGACTAGGATTTGAATGATATTGACATGAATATATAACTGTTTGTATCAAAAAATGATAGTTTAAACTGATATTTGCAGTTTTGATGCGGTTTTAGGTACGATATGAGTCGAAGAAGCCGATTTTGACTGGAATCTGTTTAAAATGACAAAGAAAAACCTATTATCAATTCAAGGAAGTGAATTTTTAAGTAGTTATCTGCACTTTTAATGTAGATTTCAGTTCGCTAAGTTATGAAAATGCATGTTTTTGCTATAATCTTCCGTAAATCAAGGGCGAAAACCAATTATTTGTCCCAAAAGAAGGTGTTTTAAGTATATATCTGCATTTCTAAGGTAGATTTGGGTACAATAAGAGGCGAAAAAGCAGATTCTGACTAAGATTTTATCGAAATCGGCAACTATTTGACTCAGAATGGTTGCCTTACGTCGAAATCTAATTGTTTATTAAGGTTTTCGTTACTAAAATGCCCAAAGACGCCGATTTTGACTAGAATTTGAAAGATATTGACATGAATATATAACTGTTTGTATCAAAAAATGATAGTTTAAACTGATATTTGCAGTTCTGATGCGGTTTTAGGTACGATATGAGTCGAAGAAGCCGATTTTGACTGGAATCTGTTTAAAATGACAAAGAAAAACCTATTATCAATTCAAGGAAGTGAATTTTTAAGTAGTTATCTTCACTTTTAATGTAGATTTCAGTTCGCTAAGTTATGAAAATGCATGTTTTGGCTATAATCTTCCGTAAATCAAGGGCGAAAAATAATATTTGTCCCAAAAGAAGGTGTTTTAAGTATATATCTGCATTTCTAAGGTAGATTTGGGTACAATAAGAGGCGAAAAAGCAGATTCTGACTAAGATTTTATCGAAATCGGCAACTATTTGACTCAGAAAGGTTGCCTTACGTCGAAATCTAATAGTTTATTAAGGTTTTCGTTACCAAAATGCCCAAAGACGCCGATTTTGACTAGAATTTGAAAGATATTGACATGAATATATAACTGTTTGTATCAAAAAATGATAGTTTAAACTGATATTTGCAGTTTTGATGCGGTTTTAGATACGATATGAGTCGAAGAAGCCGATTTTGACTGGAATCTGTTTAAAATGACAAAGAAAAACCTATTATCAATTCAAGGAAGTGAATTTTTAAGTAGTTATCTGCACTTTTAATGTAGATTTCAGTTCGCTAAGTTATTAAAATGCATGTTTTTGCTATAATCTTCCGTAAATCAAGGGCGAAAACCAATTATTTGTCCCAAAAGAAGGTGTTTTAAGTATATATCTGCATTTCTAAGGTAGATTTGGGTACAATAAGAGGCGAAAAAGCAGATTCTGACTAAGATTTTATCGAAATCGGCAACTATTTGACTCAGAAAGGTTGCCTTACGTCGAAATCTAATAGTTTATTAAGGTTTTCGTTACTAAAATGCCCAAAGACGCCGATTTTGACTAGAATTTGAAAGATATTGACATGAATATACAACTGTTTGTATCAAAAAATGATAGTTTAAACTGATATTTGCAGTTTTGATGCGGTTTTAGGTACGATATGAGTCGAAGAAGCCGATTTTGACTGGAATCTGTTTAAAATGACAAAGAAAAACCTATTATCAATTCAAGGAAGTGAATTTTTAAGTAGTTATCTGCACTTTTAATGTAGATTTCAGTTCGCTAAGTTATAAAAATGCATGTTTTGGCAATAATCTTCCGTAAATCAAGGGCGAAAACCAATTATTTGTCCCAAAAGAAGGTGTTTTAAGTATATATCTGCATTTCTAAGGTAGATTTGGGTACAATAAGAGGCGAAAAAGCAGATTCTGACTAAGATTTTATCGAAATCGGCAACTATTTGACTCAGAAAGGTTGCCTTACGTCGAAATCTAATAGTTTATTAAGGTTTTCGTTACCAAAATGCCCAAAGACGCCGATTTTGACTAGAATTTGAAAGATATTGACATGAATATATAACTGTTTGTATCAAAAAATGATAGTTTAAACTGATATTTGCAGTTTTGATGCGGTTTTAGATACGATATGAGTCGAAGAAGCCGATTTTGACTGGAATCTGTTTAAAATGACAAAGAAAAACCTATTATCAATTCAAGGAAGTGAATTTTTAAGTAGTTATCTGCACTTTTAATGTAGATTTCAGTTCGCTAAGTTATGAAAATGCATGTTTTTGCTATAATCTTCCGTAAATCAAGGGCGAAAACCAATTATTTGTCCCAAAAGAAGGTGTTTTAAGTATATATCTGCATTTCTAAGGTAGATTTGGGTACAATAAGAGGCGAAAAAGCAGATTCTGACTAAGATTTTATCGAAATCGGCAACTATTTGACTCAGAAAGGTTGCCTTACGTCGAAATCTAATAGTTTATTAAGGTTTTCGTTACTAAAATGCCCAAAGACGCCGATTTTGACTAGAATTTGAAAGATATTCACATGAATATATAACTGTTTGTATCAAAAAATGATAGTTTAAACTGATATTTGCAGTTTTGATGCGGTTTTAGATACGATATGAATCGAAGAAGCCGATTTTGACTGGAATCTGTTTAAAATAACAAAGAAAAACCTATTATCAATTCAAGGAAGTGAATTTTTAAGTAGTTATCTGCAGTTTTAATGTAGATTTCAGTTCGCTAAGTTATGAAAATGCATGTTTTGGCTATAATCTTCCGTTAATCAAGGGCGAAAACCAATTATTTGTCCCAAAAGAAGGTGTTTTAAGTATATATCTGCATTTCTAAGGTAGATTTGGGTACAATAAGAGGCGAAAAAGCAGATTCTGACTAAAATTTTATCGAAATCGGCAACTATTTGACTCAGAATGGTTGCCTTACGTCGAAATCTAATAGTTTATTAAGGTTTTCGTTACTAAAATGCCCAAAGACGCCGATTTTGACTAGAATTTGAAAGATATTGACATGAATATATAACTGTTTGTATCAAAAAATGATAGTTTAAACTGATATTTGCGGTTTTGATGCGGATTTAGGTACGATATGAGTCGAAGAAGCCGATTTTGACTGGAATCTGTTTAAAATGACAAAGAAAAACCTATTATCAATTCAAGGAAGTGAATTTTTAAGTAGTTATCTGCAGTTTTAATGTAGATTTCAGTTCGCTAAGATATGAAAATGCATGTTTTGGCTATAATCTTCCGTAAATCAAGGGCGAAAACCAATTATTTGTCCCAAAAGAAGGTGTTTTAAGTATATATCTGCATTTCTAAGGTAGATTTGGGTACAATAAGAGGCGAAAAAGCAGATTCTGACTAAGATTTTATCGAAATCGGCAACTATTTGACTCAGAATGGTTGCCTTACGTCGAAATCTAATAGTTTATTAAGGTTTTCGTTACTAAAATGCCCAAAGACGCCGCGTTTGACTAGGATTTGAATGATATTGACATGAATATATAACTGTTTGTATCAAAAAATGATAGTTTAAACTGATATTTGCAGTTTTGATGCGGTTTTAGGTACGATATGAGTCGAAGAAGCCGATTTTGACTGGAATCTGTTTAAAATGACAAAGAAAAACCTATTATCAATTCAAGGAAGTGAATTTTTAAGTAGTTATCTGCACTTTTAATGTAGATTTCAGTTCGCTAAGTTATGAAAATGCATGTTTTTGCTATAATCTTCCGTAAATCAAGGGAGAAAACCAATTATTTGTCACAAAAGAAGGTGTTTTAAGTATATATCTGCATTTCTAAGGTAGATTTGGGTACAATAAGAGGCGAAAAAGCAGATTCTGACTAGGATTTTTTTGAAATCGGCAACTATTTGACTCAGAAAGGTTGCCTTACGTCGAAATCTAATAGTTTATTAAGGTTTTCGTTACTAAAATGTCCAAAGACACAGATTTTGACTAGAATTTGAAAGATATTGACATGAATATATAACTGTTTGTATCAAAAAATGATAGTTTAAACTGATATTTGCAGTTTTGATGCGGTTTTAGATACGATATGAATCGAAGAAGCCGATTTTGACTGGAATCTGTTTAAAATGACAAAGAAAAACCTATTATCAATTCAAGGAAGTGAATTTTTAAGTAGTTATCTGCAGTTTTAATGTAGATTTCAGTTCGCTAAGTTATGAAAATGCATGTTTTGGCTATAATCTTCCGTAAATCAAGGGCGAAAACCAATTATTTGTCCCAAAAGAAGGTGTTCTGAGTATATATCTGCATTTCTAAGGTAGATTTGGGTACAATAAGATTCGAAAAAGCAGATTCTGACTAAGATTTTATCGAAATCGGAAACTATTTGACTCAGAATGGTTGCCTTACGTCGAAATCTAATAGTTTATTAAGGTTTTCGTTACTAAAATGCCCAAAGACGCCGATTTTGACTAGAATTTGAAAGATATTGACATGAATATATAACTGTTTGTATCAAAAAATGATAGTTTAAACTGATATTTGCAGTTTTGATGCGGTTTTAGGTACGATATGAGTCGAAGAAGCCGATTTTGACTGGAATCTGTTTAAAATGACAAAGAAAAACCTATTATCAATTCAAGGAAGTGAATTTTTAAGTAGTTATATGCAGTTTTAATGTAGATTTCAGTTCGCTATGTTATGAAAATGCATGTTTTGGCTATAATCTTCCGTAAATCAAGGGTGAAAACCAATTATTTGTCCCAAAAGAAGGTGTTTTAGGTATATATCTGCATTTCTAAGGTAGATTTGGGTACAATAAGAGGCGAAAAAGCAGATTCTGACTGAGATTTGATCAAAATCGGCAACTATTTGACTCAGAAAGGTTGCCTTACGTCGAAATCTAATAGTTTATTAAGGTTTTCGTTACTAAAATGCCCAAAGACGCCGATTTTGACTAGAATTTGAAAGATATTGACATGAATATATAACTGTTTGTATCAAAAAATGATAGTTTAAACTGATATTTGCAGTTTTGATGCGGTTTTAGATACGATATGAATCGAAGAAGCCGATTTTGACTGGAATCTGTTTAAAATGACAAAGAAAAACCTATTATCAATTCAAGGAAGTGAATTTTTAAGTAGTTATCTGCAGTTTTAATGTAGATTTCAGTTCGTTAAGTTATGCATGTTTTGGCTATAATCTTTCGTAAATCAAGGGCGAAAACCAATTATTTGTCCCAAAAGAAGGTGTTTTAAGTATATATCTGGTTTTCTAAGGTAGATTTGGGTACAATAAGAGGCGAAAAAGCAGATTCTGACTAAGGTTTTATCGAAATCGGCAACTATTTGACTCAGAATGGTTGCGTTACGTCGAAATCTAATAGTTTATTAAGGTTTTCGTTACTAAAATGCCCAAAGACGCCGATTTTGACTAGAATTTGAATGATATTGACATGAATATATAACTGTTTGTATCAAAAAATGATAGTTTAAACTGATATTTGCAGTTTTGATGCGGTTTTAGGTACGATATGAGTCGAAGAAGCCGATTTTGACTGGAATCTGTTTAAAATGACAAAGAAAAACCTATTATCAATTCAAGGAAGTGAATTTTTCGACCTTGATTTACGGAAGATTATAGCCAAAACATGCATTTTCATAACTTAGCGAACTGAAATCTACATTAAAACTGCAGATAACTACTTAAAAATTCACTTCCTTGAATTGATAATAGGTTTTTCTTTGTCATTTTAAACAGATTCCAGTCAAAATCGGCTTCTTCGATTCATATCGTATCTAAAACCGCATCAAAACTGCAAATATCAGTTTAAACTATCATTTTTTGATACAAACAGTTATATATTCATGTCAATATCTTTCAAATTCTAGTCAAAATCGGCGTCTTTGGGCATTTTAGTAACGAAAACCTTAATAAACTATTAGATTTCGACGTAAGGCAACCTTTCTGAGTCAAATAGTTGCCGATTTCGATAAAATCTTAGTCAGAATCTGCTTTTTCGCCTCTTATTGTACCCAAATCTACCTTAGAAATGCAGATATATACTTAGAACACCTTCTTTTGGGACAAATAATTGGTTTTCGCCCTTGATTTACGGAAGATTATAGCCAAAACATGCATTTTCATAACTTAGCGAACTGAAATCTACATTAAAACTGCAGATAACTACTTAAAAATTCACTTCCTTGAATTGATAATAGGTTTTTCTTTGTCATTTTAAACAGATTCCAGTCAAAATCGGCTTCTTCGACTCATATCGTACCTAAAACCGCATCAAAACTGCAAATATCAGTTTAAACTATCATTTTTTGATACAAACAGTTATATATTCATGTCAATATCTTTCAAATTCTAGTCAAAATCGGCGTCTTTGGGCATTTTAGTAACGAAAACCTTAAAAAACTATTAGATTTCGACGTAAGGCAACCATTCTGAGTCAAATAGTTGCCGATTTCGATAAAATCTTAGTCAGAATCTGCTTTTTCGCCTCTTATTGTACCCAAATCTACCTTAGAAATGCAGATATATACTTAGAACACCTTCTTTTGGGACAAATAATTGGTTTTCGCCCTTGATTTACGGAAGATTATAGCCAAAACATGCATTTTCATAACTTAGCGAACTGAAATCTACATTAAAACTGCAGATAACTACTTAAAAATTCACTTCCTTGAATTGATAATAGGTTTTTCTTTGTCATTTTAAACAGATTCCAGTCAAAATCGGCTTCTTCGACTCATATCGTACCTAAAACCGCATCAAAACTGCAAATATCAGTTTAAACTATCATTTTTTGATACAAACAGTTATATATTCATGTCAATATCTTTCAAATTCTAGTCAAAATCGGCGTCTTTGGGCATTTTAGTAACGAAAACCTTAAAAACCTATTAGATTTCGACGTAAGGCAACCATTCTGAGTCAAATAGTTGCCGATTTCGATAAAATCTTAGTCAGAATCTGCTTTTTCGCCTCTTATTGTACCCAAATCTACCTTAGAAATGCAGATATATACTTAGAACACCTTCTTTTGGGACAAATAATTGGTTTTCGCCCTTGATTTACGGAAGATTATAGCCAAAACATGCATTTTCTTAACTTAGCGAACTGAAATCTACATTAAAACTGCAGATAACTACTTAAAAATTCACTTCCTTGAATTGATAATAGGTTTTTCTTTGTCATTTTAAACAGATTCCAGTCAAAATCGGCTTCTTCGACTCATATCGTACCTAAAACCTAAAAAATGATAGTTTAAACTGATATTTGCAGTTTTGATGCGGTTTTAGATACGATATGAGTCGAAGAAGCCGATTTTGACTGGAATCTGTTTAAAATGACAAAGAAAAACCTATTATCAATTCAAGGAAGTGAATTTTTAAGTAGTTATCTGCACTTTTAATGTAGATTTCAGTTCGCTAAGTTATGAAAATGCATGTTTTTGCTATAATCTTCCGTAAATCAAGGGCGAAAACCAATTATTTGTCCCAAAAGAAGGTGTTTTAAGTATATATCTGCATTTCTAAGGTAGATTTGGGTACAATAAGAGGCGAAAAAGCAGATTCTGACTAAGATTCTATCGAAATCGGCAACTATTTGACTCAGAAAGGTTGCCTTACGTCGAAATCTAATAGTTTATTAAGGTTTTCGTTACTAAAATGCCCAAAGACGCCGATTTTGACTAGAATTTGAAAGATATTCACATGAATATATAACTGTTTGTATCAAAAAATGATAGTTTAAACTGATATTTGCAGTTTTGATGCGGTTTTAGATACGATATGAGTCGAAGAAGCCGATTTTGACTGGAATCTGTTTAAAATAACAAAGAATAACCTATTATCAATTCAAGGAAGTGAATTTTTAAGTAGTTATCTGCAGTTTTAATGTAGATTTCAGTTCGCTAAGTTATGAAAATGAATGTTTTGGCTATAATCTTCCGTTAATCAAGGGCGAAAACCAATTATTTGTCCCAAAAGAAGGTGTTTTAAGTATATATCTGCATTTCTAAGGTAGATTTGGGTACAATAAGAGGCGAAAAAGCAGATTCTGACTAAAATTTTATCGAAATCGGCAACTATTTGACTCAGAATGGTTGCCTTACGTCGAAATCTAATAGTTTATTAAGGTTTTCGTTACTAAAATGCCCAAAGACGCCGATTTTGACTAGAATTTGAAAGATATTGACATGAATATATAACTGTTTGTATCAAAAAATGATAGTTTAAACTGATATTTGCAGTTTTGATGCGGTTTTAGGTACGATATGAGTCGAAGAAGCCGATTTTGACTGGAATCTGTTTAAAATGACAAAGAAAAACCTATTATCAATTCAAGGAAGTGAATTTTTAAGTAGTTATCTGCAGTTTTAATGTAGATTTCAGTTCGCTAAGATATGAAAATGCATGTTTTGGCTATAATCTTCCGTAAATCAAGGGCGAAAACCAATTATTTGTCCCAAAAGAAGGTGTTTTAAGTATATATCTGCATTTCTAAGGTAGATTTGGGTACAATAAGAGGCGAAAAAGCAGATTCTGACTAAGATTTTATCGAAATCGGCAACTATTTGACTCAGAATGGTTGCCTTACGTCGAAATCTAATAGTTTATTAAGGTTTTCGTTACTAAAATGCCCAAAGACGCCGCTTTTGACTTGGATTTGAATGATATTGACATGAATATATAACTGTTTGTATCAAAAAATGATAGTTTAAACTGATATTTGCAGTTTTGATGCGGTTTTAGGTACGATATGAGTCGAAGAAGCCGATTTTGACTGGAATCTGTTTAAAATGACAAAGAAAAACCTATTATCAATTCAAGGAAGTGAATTTTTAAGTAGTTATCTGCACTTTTAATGTAGATTTCAGTTCGCTAAGTTATGAAAATGCATGTTTTTGCTATAATCTTCCGTAAATCAAGGGCGAAAACCAATTATTTGTCCCAAAAGAAGGTGTTTTAAGTATATATCTGCATTTCTAAGGTAGATTTGGGTACAATAAGAGGCGAAAAAGCAGATTCTGACTAAGATTTTATCGAAATCGGCAACTATTTGACTCAGAATGGTTGCCTTACGTCGAAATCTAATTGTTTATTAAGGTTTTCGTTACTAAAATGCCCAAAGACGCCGATTTTGACTAGAATTTGAAAGATATTGACATGAATATATAACTGTTTGTATCAAAAAATGATAGTTTAAACTGATATTTGCAGTTCTGATGCGGTTTTAGGTACGATATGAGTCGAAGAAGCCGATTTTGACTGGAATCTGTTTAAAATGACAAAGAAAAACCTATTATCAATTCAAGGAAGTGAATTTTTAAGTAGTTATCTGCACTTTTAATGTAGATTTCAGTTCGCTAAGTTATGAAAATGCATGTTTTGGCTATAATCTTCCGTAAATCAAGGGCGAAAAATAATATTTGTCCCAAAAGAAGGTGTTTTAAGTATATATCTGCATTTCTAAGGTAGATTTGGGTACAATAAGAGGCGAAAAAGCAGATTCTGACTAAGGTTTTATCGAAATCGGCAACTATTTGACTCAGAAAGGTTGCCTTACGTCGAAATCTAATAGTTTATTAAGGTTTTCGTTACCAAAATGCCCAAAGACGCCGATTTTGACTAGAATTTGAAAGATATTGACATGAATATATAACTGTTTGTATCAAAAAATGATAGTTTAAACTGATATTTGCAGTTTTGATGCGGTTTTAGATACGATATGAGTCGAAGAAGCCGATTTTGACTGGAATCTGTTTAAAATGACAAAGAAAAACCTATTATCAATTCAAGGAAGTGAATTTTTAAGTAGTTATCTGCACTTTTAATGTAGATTTCAGTTCGCTAAGTTATGAAAATGCATGTTTTTGCTATAATCTTCCGTAAATCAAGGGCGAAAACCAATTATTTGTCCCAAAAGAAGGTGTTTTAAGTATATATCTGCATTTCTAAGGTAGATTTGGGTACAATAAGAGGCGAAAAAGCAGATTCTGACTAAGATTTTATCGAAATCGGCAACTATTTGACTCAGAATGGTTGCCTTACGTCGAAATCTAATTGTTTATTAAGGTTTTCGTTACTAAAATGCCCAAAGACGCCGATTTTGACTAGAATTTGAAAGATATTGACATGAATATATAACTGTTTGTATCAAAAAATGATAGTTTAAACTGATATTTGCAGTTCTGATGCGGTTTTAGGTACGATATGAGTCGAAGAAGCCGATTTTGACTGGAATCTGTTTAAAATGACAAAGAAAAACCTATTATCAATTCAAGGAAGTGAATTTTTAAGTAGTTATCTGCACTTTTAATGTAGATTTCAGTTCGCTAAGTTATGAAAATGCATGTTTTGGCTATAATCTTCCGTAAATCAAGGGCGAAAAATAATATTTGTCCCAAAAGAAGGTGTTTTAAGTATATATCTGCATTTCTAAGGTAGATTTGGGTACAATAAGAGGCGAAAAAGCAGATTCTGACTAAGATTTTATCGAAATCGGCAACTATTTGACTCAGAAAGGTTGCCTTACGTCGAAATCTAATAGTTTATTAAGGTTTTCGTTACCAAAATGCCCAAAGACGCCGATTTTGACTAGAATTTGAAAGATATTGACATGAATATATAACTGTTTGTATCAAAAAATGATAGTTTAAACTGATATTTGCAGTTTTGATGCGGTTTTAGATACGATATGAGTCGAAGAAGCCGATTTTGACTGGAATCTGTTTAAAATGACAAAGAAAAACCTATTATCAATTCAAGGAAGTGAATTTTTAAGTAGTTATCTGTACTTTTAATGTAGATTTCAGTTCGCTAAGTTATGAAAATGCATGTTTTTGCTATAATCTTCCGTAAATCAAGGGCGAAAACCAATTATTTGTCCCAAAAGAAGGTGTTTTAAGTATATATCTGCATTTCTAAGGTAGATTTGGGTACAATAAGAGGCGAAAAAGCAGATTCTGACTAAGATTTTATCGAAATCGGCAACTATTTGGCTCAGAAAGGTTGCCTTACGTCGAAATCTAATAGTTTATTAAGGTTTTCGTTACTAAAATGCCCAAAGACGCCGATTTTGACTAGAATTTGAAAGATATTCACATGAATATATAACTGTTTGTATCAAAAAATGATAGTTTAAACTGATATTTGCAGTTTTGATGCGGTTTTAGATACGATATGAATCGAAGAAGCCGATTTTGACTGGAATCTGTTTAAAATAACAAAGAAAAACCTATTATCAATTCAAGGAAGTGAATTTTTAAGTAGTTATCTGCAGTTTTAATGTAGATTTCAGTTCGCTAAGTTATGAAAATGCATGTTTTTGCCATAATCTTCCGTAAATCAAGGGCGAAAACCAATTATTTGTCCCAAAAGAAGGTGTTTTAAGTATATATCTGCATTTCTAAGGTAGATTTGGGTACAATAAGAGGCGAAAAAGCAGATTCTGACTAAGATTTTATCGAAATCGGCAACTATTTGACTCAGAAAGGTTGCCTTACGTCGAAATCTAATAGTTTATTAAGGTTTTCGTTACTAAAATGCCCAAAGACGCCGATTTTGACTAGAATTTGAAAGATATTGACATGAATATATAACTGTTTGTATCAAAAAATGATAGTTTAAACTGATATTTGCAGTTTTGATGCGGTTTTAGATATGATATGAATCGAAGAAGCCGATTTTGACTGGAATCTGTTTAAAATGACAAAGAAAAACCTATTATCAATTCAAGGAAGTGAATTTTTAAGTAGTTATCTGCAGTTTTAATGTAGATTTCAGTTCGCTAAGTTATGAAAATGCATGTTTTGGCTATAATCTTCCGTAAATCAAGGTCGAAAAATTCACTTCCTTGAATTGATAATAGGTTTTTCTTTGTCATTTTAAACAGATTCCAGTCAAAATCGGCTTCTTCGACTCATATCGTACCTAAAACCGCATCAAAACTGCAAATATCAGTTTAACCTATCATTTTTTGATACAAACAGTTATATATTCATGTCAATATCTTTCAAATTCTAGTCAAAATCGGCGTCTTTGGGCATTTTAGTAACGAAAACCTTAATAAACTATTAGATTTCGACGTAAGGCAACCATTCTGAGTCAAATAGTTGCCGATTTCGATAAAATCTTAGTCAGAATCTGCTTTTTCGCCTCTTATTGTACCCAAATCTACCTTAGAAATGCAGATATATACTTAGAACACCTTCTTTTGGGACAAATAATTGGTTTTCGCCCTTGATTTACCTAAGATTATAGCCAAAACATGCATTTTCATAACTTAGCGAACTGAAATCTACATTAAAACTGCAGATAACTACTTAAAAATTCACTTCCTTGAATTGATAATAGGTTTTCCTTTGTCATTTTAAACAGATTCCAGTCAAAGTCGGCTTCTTCGACTCATATCGTACCTAAAACCGCATCAAAACTGTAAATATCAGTTTAAAATATCATTTTTTGATACAAACAGTTATATATTCATGTCAATATCTTTCAAAATCTAATCAAAATCGGCGTCTTTGGGCATTTTAGTATCGAAAACCTTAATAAACAATTAGATTTCGACGTAAGGCAACCATTCTGAGCCAAATAGTTGCCGATTTCGATAAAATCCTAGTCAGAATCTGCTTTTTCGCCTCTTATTGTACCCAAATCTACCTTAGAAATGCAGATATATACTTAAAACACCTTCTTTTGGGACCAATAATTGGTTTTAGCGATTGATTTACGGAAGATTATAGCCAAAACATTCATTTTCATAACTTAGCGAACTGAAATCTACATTAAAACTGCAGATAACTACTTAAAAATTCACTTCCTTGAAATGATAATAGGTTTTTCTTTGTCATTTTAAACAGATTCCAGTCAAAATCGGCTTCTTCGATTCATATCGTACCTAAACCCGCATCAAAACTGCAAATATCAGTTTAAACTATCATTTTTTGATACAAACAGTTATATATTCATGTCAATATCTTTCAAATTCTAGTCAAAATCGGCGTCTTTGGGCATTTTAGTAACGAAAACCTTAATAAACTATTAGATTTCGACGTAAGGCAACCTTTCTGAGTCAAATAGTTGCCGATTTCGATAAAATCTTTGTCAGAATCTGCTTTTTCGCCTCTTATTGTACCCAAATCTACCTTAGAAATGCAGATATATACTTAAAACACCTTCTTTTGGGACAAATAATTGGTTTTCGCCCTTGATTAACGGAAGATTATAGCCAAAACATGCATTTTCATAACTTAGCGAACTGAAATCTACATTAAAACTGCAGATAACTACTTAAAAATTCACTTCCTTGAATTGATAATAGGTTTTTCTTTGTCATTTTAAACAGATTCCAGTCAAAATCGGCTTCTTCGATTCATATCGTATCTAAAACCGCATCAAAACTGCAAATATCAGTTTAAACTATCATTTTTTGATACAAACAGTTATATATTCATGTCAATATCTTTCAAATTCTAGTCAAAATCGGCGTCTTTGGGCATTTTAGTAACGAAAACCTTAATAAACTATTAGATTTCGACGTAAGGCGACCTTTCTGAATCAAATAGTTGCCGATTTCGATAAAATCTTAGTCAGAATCTGCTTTTTCGCCTCTTATTGTACCCAAATCTACCTTAGAAATGCAGATATATACTTAAAACACATTCTTTTGGGACAAATAATTGGTTTTCGCTCTTGATTTACGGAAGATTATAGCCAAAACATGCATTTTCATAACTTAGCGAACTGAAATCTACATTAAAAGTGCAGATAACTACTTAAAAATTCACTTCCTTGAATTGATAATAGGTTTTTCTTTGTCATTTTAAACAGATTCCAGTCAAAATCGGCTTCTTCGACTCATATCGTACCTAAAACCGCATCAAAACTGCAAATATCAGTTTAAACTATCATTTTTTGATACAAACAGTAATATATTCATGTCAATATCTTTCAAATTCTAGTCAAAATCGGCGTCTTTGGGCATTTTAGTAACGAAAACCTTAATAAACTATTAGATTTCGACGTAAGGCAACCATTCTGAGTCAAATAGTTGCCGATTTCGATAAAATCTTAGTCAGAATCTGCTTTTTCGCCTCTTATTGTACCCAAATCTACCTTAGAAATGCAGATATATACTTAAAACACCTTCTTTTGGGACAAATAATTGGTTTTCGCCCTTGATTAACGGAAGATTATAGCCAAAACATGCATTTTCATAACTTAGCGAACTGAAATCTACATTAAAACTGCAGATAACTACTTAAAATTCACTTCCTTGAATTGATAATAGGTTTTTCTTTGTCATTTTAAACAGATTCCAGTCAAAATCGGCTTCTTCGATTCATATCGTATCTAAAACCGCATCAAAACTGCAAATATCAGTTTAAACTATCATTTTTTGATACAAACAGTTATATATTCATGTCAATATTTTTCAAATTCTAGTCAAAATCGGCGTCTTTGGGCATTTTAGTAACGAAAACCTTAATAAACTATTAGATTTCGACGTAAGGCAACCTTTCTGAGTCAAATAGTTGCCGATTTTGATAAAATCTCAGTCAGAATCTGCTTTTTCGCGTCTTATTGTACCCAAATCAACCTTAGAAATGCAGATATATACTTAAAACACCTTCTTTTGGGACAAATAATTGGTTTTCACCCTTGATTTACGGAAGATTATAGCCAAAACATGCATTTTCATAACATAGCGAACTGAAATCTACATTAAAACTGCAGATAACTACTTAAAAATTTTGCAGTTTTGATGCGGTTTTAGATACGATATGAATCGAAGAAACCGATTTTGACTGGAATCTGTTTAAAATGACAAAGAAAAACCTATTATCAATTCAAGGAAGTGAATTTTTAAGTAGTTATCTGCAGTTTTAATGTAGATTTCAGTTCGCTAAGTTATAAAAATGCATGTTTTGGCTATAATCTTCCGTAAATCAAGGGCGAAAAATAATATTTGTCCCAAAAGAAGGTGTTTTAAGTATATATCTGCATTTCTAAGGTAGATTTGGGTACAATAAGAGGCGAAAAAGCAGATTCTGACTAAGATTTTATCGAAATCGGCAACTATTTGACTCAGAAAGGTTGCCTTACGTCGAAATCTAATAGTTTATTAAGGTTTTCGTTACCAAAATGCCCAAAGACGCCGATTTTGACTAGAATTTGAAAGATATTGACATGAATATATAACTGTTTGTATCAAAAAATGATAGTTTAAACTGATATTTGCAGTTTTGATGCGGTTTTAGATACGATATGAGTCGAAGAAGCCGATTTTGACTGGAATCTGTTTAAAATGACAAAGAAAAACCTATTATCAATCCAAGGAAGTGAATTTTTAAGTAGTTATCTGCACTTTTAATGTAGATTTCAGTTCGCTAAGTTATGAAAATGCATGTTTTTGCTATAATCTTCCGTAAATCAAGGGCGAAAACCAATTATTTGTCCCAAAAGAAGGTGTTTTAAGTATATATCTGCATTTCTAAGGTAGATTTGGGTACAATAAGAGGCGAAAAAGCAGATTCTGACTAAGATTTTATCGAAATCGGCAACTATTTGACTCAGAAAGGTTGCCTTACGTCGAAATCTAATAGTTTATTAAGGTTTTCGTTACTAAAATGCCCAAAGACGCCGATTTTGACTAGAATTTGAAAGATATTCACATGAATATATAACTGTTTGTATCAAAAAATGATAGTTTAAACTGATATTTGCAGTTTTGATGCGGTTTTAGATACGATATGAGTCGAAGAAGCCGATTTTGACTGGAATCTGTTTAAAATGACAAAGAAAAACCTATTATCAATTCAAGGAAGTGAATTTTTAAGTAGTTATCTGTACTTTTAATGTAGATTTCAGTTCGCTAAGTTATGAAAATGCATGTTTTTGCTATAATCTTCCGTAAATCAAGGGCGAAAACCAATTATTTGTCCCAAAAGAAGGTGTTTTAAGTATATATCTGCATTTCTAAGGTAGATTTGGGTACAATAAGAGGCGAAAAAGCAGATTCTGACTAAGATTTTATCGAAATCGGCAACTATTTGACTCAGAAAGGTTGCCTTACGTCGAAATCTAATAGTTTATTAAGGTTTTCGTTACTAAAATGCCCAAAGACGCCGATTTTGACTAGAATTTGAAAGATATTCACATGAATATATAACTGTTTGTATCAAAAAATGATAGTTTAAACTGATATTTGCAGTTTTGATGCGGTTTTAGATACGATATGAATCGAAGAAGCCGATTTTGACTGGAATCTGTTTAAAATAACAAAGAAAAACCTATTATCAATTCAAGGAAGTGAATTTTTAAGTAGTTATCTGCAGTTTTAATGTAGATTTCAGTTCGCTAAGTTATGAAAATGCATGTTTTTGCCATAATCTTCCGTAAATCAAGGGCGAAAACCAATTATTTGTCCCAAAAGAAGGTGTTTTAAGTATATATCTGCATTTCTAAGGTAGATTTGGGTACAATAAGAGGCGAAAAAGCAGATTCTGACTAAGATTTTATCGAAATCGGCAACTATTTGACTCAGAAAGGTTGCCTTACGTCGAAATCTAATAGTTTATTAAGGTTTTCGTTACTAAAATGCCCAAAGACGCCGATTTTGACTAGAATTTGAAAGATATTGACATGAATATATAACTGTTTGTATCAAAAAATGATAGTTTAAACTGATATTTGCAGTTTTGATGCGGTTTTAGATACGATATGAATCGAAGAAGCCGATTTTGACTGGAATCTGTTTAAAATGACAAAGAAAAACCTATTATCAATTCAAGGAAGTGAATTTTTAAGTAGTTATCTGCAGTTTTAATGTAGATTTCAGTTCGCTAAGTTATGAAAATGCATGTTTTGGCTATAATCTTCCGTAAATCAAAGGCGAAACCAATTATTTGTCCCAAAAGAAGGTGTTTTAAGTATATATCTGCATTTCTAAGGTAGATTTGGGTACAATAAGAGGCGAAAAAGCAGATTCTGACTAAGATTTTATCGAAATCGGCAACTATTTGACTCAGAATGGTTGCCTTACGTCGAAATCTAATAGTTTATTAAGGTTTTCGTTACTAAAATGCCCAAAGACGCCGATTTTGACTAGAATTTGAATGATATTGACATGAATATATAACTGTTTGTATCAAAAAATGATAGTTTAAACTGATATTTGCAGTTTTGATGCGGTTTTAGATATGATATGAATCGAAGAAGCCGATTTTGACTGGAATCTGTTTAAAATGACAAAGAAAAACCTATTATCAATTCAAGGAAGTGAATTTTTAAGTAGTTATCTGCAGTTTTAATGTAGATTTCAGTTCGCTAAGTTATGAAAATGCATGTTTTGGCTATAATCTTCCGTAAATCAAGGTCGAAAAATTCACTTCCTTGAATTGATAATAGGTTTTTCTTTGTCATTTTAAACAGATTCCAGTCAAAATCGGCTTCTTCGACTCATATCGTACCTAAAACCGCATCAAAACTGCAAATATCAGTTTAAACTATCATTTTTTGATACAAACAGTTATATATTCATGTCAATATCTTTCAAATTCTAGTCAAAATCGGCGTCTTTGGGCATTTTAGTAACGAAAACCTTAATAAACTATTAGATTTCGACGTAAGGCAACCATTCTGAGTCAAATAGTTGCCGATTTCGATAAAATCTTAGTCAGAATCTGCTTTTTCGCCTCTTATTGTACCCAAATCTACCTTAGAAATGCAGATATATACTTAGAACACCTTCTTTTGGGACAAATAATTGGTTTTCGCCCTTGATTTACCTAAGATTATAGCCAAAACATGCATTTTCATAACTTAGCGAACTGAAATCTACATTAAAACTGCAGATAACTACTTAAAAATTCACTTCCTTGAATTGATAATAGGTTTTCCTTTGTCATTTTAAACAGATTCCAGTCAAAGTCGGCTTCTTCGACTCATATCGTACCTAAAACCGCATCAAAACTGTAAATATCAGTTTAAAATATCATTTTTTGATACAAACAGTTATATATTCATGTCAATATCTTTCAAAATCTAATCAAAATCGGCGTCTTTGGGCATTTTAGTATCGAAAACCTTAATAAACAATTAGATTTCGACGTAAGGCAACCATTCTGAGCCAAATAGTTGCCGATTTCGATAAAATCCTAGTCAGAATCTGCTTTTTCGCCTCTTATTGTACCCAAATCTACCTTAGAAATGCAGATATATACTTAAAACACCTTCTTTTGGGACCAATAATTGGTTTTAGCGATTGATTTACGGAAGATTATAGCCAAAACATTCATTTTCATAACTTAGCGAACTGAAATCTACATTAAAACTGCAGATAACTACTTAAAAATTCACTTCCTTGAAATGATAATAGGTTTTTCTTTGTCATTTTAAACAGATTCCAGTCAAAATCGGCTTCTTCGATTCATATCGTACCTAAACCCGCATCAAAACTGCAAATATCAGTTTAAACTATCATTTTTTGATACAAACAGTTGTATATTCATGTCAATATCTTTCAAATTCTAGTCAAAATCGGCGTGTTTGGGCATTTTAGTAACGAAAACCTTAATAAACTATTAGATTTCGACGTAAGGCAACCTTTCTGAGTCAAATAGTTGCCGATTTCGATAAAATCTTTGTCAGAATCTGCTTTTTCGCCTCTTATTGTACCCAAATCTACCTTAGAAATGCAGATATATACTTAAAACACCTTCTTTTGGGACAAATAATTGGTTTTCGCCCTTGATTAACGGAAGATTATAGCCAAAACATGCATTTTCATAACTTAGCGAACTGAAATCTACATTAAAACTGCAGATAACTACTTAAAAATTCACTTCCTTGAATTGATAATAGGTTTTTCTTTGTCATTTTAAACAGATTCCAGTCAAAATCGGCTTCTTCGATTCATATCGTATCTAAAACCGCATCAAAACTGCAAATATCAGTTTAAACTATCATTTTTTGATACAAACAGTTATATATTCATGTCAATATCTTTCAAATTCTAGTCAAAATCGGCGTCTTTGGGCATTTTAGTAACGAAAACCTTAATAAACTATTAGATTTCGACGTAAGGCAACCTTTCTGAATCAAATAGTTGCCGATTTCGATAAAATCTTAGTCAGAATCTGCTTTTTCGCCTCTTATTGTACCCAAATCTACCTTAGAAATGCAGATATATACTTAAAACACATTCTTTTGGGACAAATAATTGGTTTTCGCTCTTGATTTACGGAAGATTATAGCCAAAACATGCATTTTCATAACTTAGCGAACTGAAATCTACATTAAAAGTGCAGATAACTACTTAAAAATTCACTTCCTTGAATTGATAATAGGTTTTTCTTTGTCATTTTAAACAGATTCCAGTCAAAATCGGCTTCTTCGACTCATATCGTACCTAAAACCGCATCAAAACTGCAAATATCAGTTTAAACTATCATTTTTTGATACAAACAGTTATATATTCATGTCAATATCTTTCAAATTCTAGTCAAAATCGGCGTCTTTGGGCATTTTAGTAACGAAAACCTTAATAAACTATTAGATTTCGACGTAAGGCAACCATTCTGAGTCAAATAGTTGCCGATTTCGATAAAATCTTAGTCAGAATCTGCTTTTTCGCCTCTTATTGTACCCAAATCTACCTTAGAAATGCAGATATATACTTAAAACACCTTCTTTTGGGACAAATAATTGGTTTTCGCCCTTGATTAACGGAAGATTATAGCCAAAACATGCATTTTCATAACTTAGCGAACTGAAATCTACATTAAAACTGCAGATAACTACTTAAAATTCACTTCCTTGAATTGATAATAGGTTTTTCTTTGTCATTTTAAACAGATTCCAGTCAAAATCGGCTTCTTCGATTCATATCGTATCTAAAACCGCATCAAAACTGCAAATATCAGTTTAAACTATCATTTTTTGATACAAACAGTTATATATTCATGTCAATATTTTTCAAATTCTAGTCAAAATCGGCGTCTTTGGGCATTTTAGTAACGAAAACCTTAATAAACTATTAGATTTCGACGTAAGGCAACCTTTCTGAGTCAAATAGTTGCCGATTTTGATAAAATCTCAGTCAGAATCTGCTTTTTCGCGTCTTATTGTACCCAAATCAACCTTAGAAATGCAGATATATACTTAAAACACCTTCTTTTGGGACAAATAATTGGTTTTCACCCTTGATTTACGGAAGATTATAGCCAAAACATGCATTTTCATAACATAGCGAACTGAAATCTACATTAAAACTGCAGATAACTACTTAAAAATTTTGCAGTTTTGATGCGGTTTTAGATACGATATGAATCGAAGAAACCGATTTTGACTGGAATCTGTTTAAAATGACAAAGAAAAACCTATTATCAATTCAAGGAAGTGAATTTTTAAGTAGTTATCTGCAGTTTTAATGTAGATTTCAGTTCGCTAAGTTATAAAAATGCATGTTTTGGCTATAATCTTCCGTAAATCAAGGGCGAAACCAATTATTTGTCCCAAAAGAAGGTGTTTTAAGTATATATCTGCATTTCTAAGGTAGATTTGGGTACAATAAGAGGCGAAAAAGCAGATTCTGACTAAGATTTTATCGAAATCGGCAACTATTTGACTCAGAATGGTTGCCTTACGTCGAAATCTAATAGTTTATTAAGGTTTTCGTTACTAAAATGCCCAAAGACGCCGATTTTGACTAGAATTTGAATGATATTGACATGAATATATAACTGTTTGTATCAAAAAATGATAGTTTAAACTGATATTTGCAGTTTTGATGCGGTTTTAGATATGATATGAATCGAAGAAGCCGATTTTGACTGGAATCTGTTTAAAATGACAAAGAAAAACCTATTATCAATTCAAGGAAGTGAATTTTTAAGTAGTTATCTGCAGTTTTAATGTAGATTTCAGTTCGCTAAGTTATGAAAATGCATGTTTTGGATATAATCTTCCGTAAATCAAGGTCGAAAAATTCACTTCCTTGAATTGATAATAGGTTTTTCTTTGTCATTTTAAACAGATTCCAGTCAAAATCGGCTTCTTCGACTCATATCGTACCTAAAACCGCATCAAAACTGCAAATATCAGTTTAAACTATCATTTTTTGATACAAACAGTTATATATTCATGTCAATATCTTTCAAATTCTAGTCAAAATCGGCGTCTTTGGGCATTTTAGTAACGAAAACCTTAATAAACTATTAGATTTCGACGTAAGGCAACCATTCTGAGTCAAATAGTTGCCGATTTCGATAAAATCTTAGTCAGAATCTGCTTTTTCGCCTCTTATTGTACCCAAATCTACCTTAGAAATGCAGATATATACTTAGAACACCTTCTTTTGGGACAAATAATTGGTTTTCGCCCTTGATTTACCTAAGATTATAGCCAAAACATGCATTTTCATAACTTAGCGAACTGAAATCTACATTAAAACTGCAGATAACTACTTAAAAATTCACTTCCTTGAATTGATAATAGGTTTTCCTTTGTCATTTTAAACAGATTCCAGTCAAAGTCGGCTTCTTCGACTCATATCGTACCTAAAACCGCATCAAAACTGTAAATATCAGTTTAAAATATCATTTTTTGATACAAACAGTTATATATTCATGTCAATATCTTTCAAATTCTAATCAAAATCGGCGTCTTTGGGCATTTTAGTATCGAAAACCTTAATAAACAATTAGATTTCGACGTAAGGCAACCATTCTGAGCCAAATAGTTGCCGATTTCGATAAAATCCTAGTCAGAATCTGCTTTTTCGCCTCTTATTGTACCCAAATCTACCTTAGAAATGCAGATATATACTTAAAACACCTTCTTTTGGGACAAATAATTGGTTTTCGCGATTGATTTACGGAAGATTATAGCCAAAACATTCATTTTCATAACTTAGCGAACTGAAATCTACATTAAAACTGCAGATAACTACTTAAAAATTCACTTCCTTGAAATGATAATAGGTTTTTCTTTGTCATTTTAAACAGATTCCAGTCAAAATCGGCTTCTTCGATTCATATCGTACCTAAACCCGCATCAAAACTGCAAATATCAGTTTAAACTATCATTTTTTGATACAAACAGTTATATATTCATGTCAATATCTTTCAAATTCTAGTCAAAATCGGCGTCTTTGGGCATTTTAGTAACGAAAACCTTAATAAACTATTAGATTTCGACGTAAGGCAACCTTTCTGAGTCAAATAGTTGCCGATTTCGATAAAATCTACCTTAGAAATGCAGATATATACTTAAAACACCTTCTTTTGGGACAAATAATTGGTTTTCGCCCTTGATTAACGGAAGATTATAGCCAAAACATGCATTTTCATAACTTAGCGAACTGAAATCTACATTAAAACTGCAGATAACTACTTAAAAATTCACTTCCTTGAATTGATAATAGGTTTTTCTTTGTCATTTTAAACAGATTCCAGTCAAAATCGGCTTCTTCGACTCATATCGTACCTAAAACCGCATCAATACTGCAAATATCAGTTTAAACTATCATTTTTTGATACAAACAGTTATATATTCATGTCAATATCATTCAAATTCTAGTCAAAATCGGCGTCTTTGGGCATTTTAGTAACGAAAACCTTAATAAACTATTAGATTTCGACGTAAGGCAACCTTTCTGAATCAAATAGTTGCCGATTTCGATAAAATCTTAGTCAGAATCTGCTTTTTCGCCTCTTATTGTACCCAAATCTACCTTAGAAATGCAGATATATACTTAAAACACATTCTTTTGGGACAAATAATTGGTTTTCGCCCTTGATTTACGGAAGATTATAGCCAAAACATGCATTTTCATAACTTAGCGAACTGAAATCTACATTAAAAGTGCAGATAACTACTTAAAAATTCACTTCCTTGAATTGATAATAGGTTTTTCTTTGTCATTTTAAACAGATTCCAGTCAAAATCGGCTTCTTCGACTCATATCGTACCTAAAACCGCATCAAAACTGCAAATATCAGTTTAAACTATCATTTTTTGATACAAACAGTTATATATTCATGTCAATATCTTTCAAATTCTAGTCAAAATCGGCGTCTTTGGGCATTTTAGTAACGAAAACCTTAATAAACTATTAGATTTCGACGTAAGGCAACCATTCTGAGTCAAATAGTTGCCGATTTCGATAAAATCTTAGTCAGAATCTGCTTTTTCGCCTCTTATTGTACCCAAATCTACCTTAGAAATGCAGATATATACTTAAAACACCTTTTTTGGGACAAATAATTGGTTTTCGCCCTTGATTTACGGAAGATTATAGCCAAAACATGCATTTTCATAACTTAGCGAACTGAAATCTACATTAAAAGTGCAGATAACTACTTAAAAATTCACTTCCTTGAATTGATAATAGGTTTTTCTTTGTCATTTTAAACAGATTCCAGTCAAAATCGGCTTCTTCGACTCATATCGTACCTAAAACCGCATCAATACTGCAAATATCAGTTTAAACTATCATTTTTTGATACAAACAGTTATATATTCATGTCAATATCATTCAAATTCTAGTCAAAATCGGCGTCTTTGGGCATTTTAGTAACGAAAACCTTAATAAACTATTAGATTTCGACGTAACGCAACCATTCTGAGTCAAATAGTTGCCGATTTCGATAAAATCTTAGTCAGAATCTGCTTTTTCGCCTCTTATTGTACCCAAATCTACCTTAGAAATGCAGATATATACTTAAAACACCTTCTTTTGGGACAAATAATTGGTTTTCGCCCTTGATTTACGAAAGATTATAGCCAAAACATGCATAACTTAACGAACTGAAATCTACATTAAAACTGCAGATAACTACTTAAAAATTCACTTCCTTGAATTGATAATAGGTTTTTCTTTGTCATTTCAAACAGATTCCAGTCAAAATCGGCTTCTTCGATTCATATCGTATCTAAAACCGCATCAAAACTGCAAATATCAGTTTAAACTATCATTTTTTGATACAAACAGTTATATATTCATGTCAATATTTTTCAAATTCTAGTCAAAATCGGCGTCTTTGGGCATTTTAGTAACGAAAACCTTAATAAACTATTAGATTTCGACGTAAGGCAACCTTTCTGAGTCAAATAGTTGCCGATTTTGATAAAATCTCAGTCAGAATCTGCTTTTTCGCGTCTTATTGTACCCAAATCAACCTTAGAAATGCAGATATATACTTAAAACACCTTCTTTTGGGACAAATAATTGGTTTTCACCCTTGATTTACGGAAGATTATAGCCAAAACATGCATTTTCATAAAATAGCGAACTGAAATCTACATTAAAACTGCAGATAACTACTTAAAAATTCACTTCCTTGAATTGATAATAGGTTTTTCTTTGTCATTTTAAACAGATTCCAGTCAAAATCGGCTTCTTCGACTCATATCGTACCTAAAACCGCATCAAAACTGCAAATATCAGTTTAAACTATCATTTTTTGATACAAACAGTTATATATTCATGTCAATATCTTTCAAATTCTAGTCAAAATCGGCGTCTTTGGGCATTTTAGTAACGAAAACCTTAATAAACTATTAGATTTCGACGTAAGGCAACCATTCTGAGTCAAATAGTTTCCGATTTCGATAAAATCTTAGTCAGAATCTGCTTTTTCGCCTCTTATTGTACCCAAATCTACCTTAGAAATGCAGATATATACTCAGAACACCTTCTTTTGGGACAAATAATTGGTTTTCGCCCTTGATTTACGGAAGATTATAGCCAAAACATGCATTTTCATAACTTAGCGAACTGAAATCTACATTAAAACTGCAGATAACTACTTAAAAATTCACTTCCTTGAATTGATAATAGGTTTTTCTTTGTCATTTTAAACAGATTCCAGACAAAATCGGCTTCTTCGATTCATATCGTATCTAAAACCGCATCAAAACTGCAAATATCAGTTTAAACTATCATTTTTTGATACAAACAGTTATATATTCATGTCAATATCTTTCAAATTCTAGTCAAAATCGGCGTCTTTGGGCATTTTAGTAACGAAAACCTTAATAAACTATTAGATTTCGACGTAAGGCAACCATTCTGAGTCAAATAGTTTCCGATTTCGATAAAATCTTAGTCAGAATCTGCTTTTTCGCCTCTTATTGTACCCAAATCTACCTTAGAAATGCAGATATATACTCAGAACACCTTCTTTTGGGACAAATAATTGGTTTCGCCCTTGATTTACGGAAGATTATAGCCAAAACATGCATTTTCATAACTTAGCGAACTGAAATCTACATTAAAACTGCAGATAACTACTTAAAAATTCACTTCCTTGAATTGATAATAGGTTTTTCTTTGTCATTTTAAACAGATTCCAGTAAAAATCGGCTTCTTCGATTCATATCGTATCTAAAACCGCATCAAAACTGCAAATATCAGTTTAAACTATCATTTTTTGATACAAACAGTTATATATTCATGTCAATATCTTTCAAATTCTAGTCAAAATCGGCGTCTTTGGGCATTTTAGTAACGAAAACCTTAATCAAAGCAATTCTAAGGTAGATTTGGGTACAATAAGAGGCGAAAAAGCAGATTCTGACTAAGATTTTATCGAAATCGGCAACTATTTGACTCAGAATGGTTGCCTTACGTCGAAATCTAATAGTTTATTAAGGTTTTCGTTACTAAAATGCACCAAAGACGCCGATTTTGACTAGAATTTGAAAGATATTGACATGAATATATAACTGTTTGTATCAAAAAATGATAGTTTAAACTGATATTTGCAGTTTTGATGCGGTTTTAGGTACGATATGAGTCGAAGAAGCCGATTTTGACTGGAATCTGTTTAAAATGACAAAGAAAAACCTATTATCAATTCAAGGAAGTGAATTTTTAAGCTGTTATCTGCAGTTTTAATGTAGATTTCAGTTCGCTAAGTTATGAAAATGCATGTTTTGGCTATAATCTTCCGTAAATCAAGGGCGAAAACCAATTATTTGTCCCAAAAGAAGGTGTTTTAAGTATATATCTGCATTTCTAAGGTAGATTTGGGTACAATAAGAGGAAAAAAAGCAGATTCTGACTAAGATTTTATCGAAATCGGCAACTATTTGACTCAGAAAGGTTGCCTTACGTCGAAATCTAATAGTTTATTAAGGTTTTCGTTACTAAAATGCCCAAAGACGCCGATTTTGACTAGAATTTGAAAGATATTGACATGAATATATAACTGTTTGTATCAAAAAATGATAGTTTAAACTGATATTTGCAGTTTTGATGCGGTTTTAGATACGATATGAATCGAAGAAGCCGATTTTGACTGGAATCTGTTTAAAATGACAAAGAAAAACCTATTATCAATTCAAGGAAGTGAATTTTTAAGTAGTTATCTGCAGTTTTAATGTAGATTTCAGTTCGCTAAGTTATGAAAATGCATGTTTTTGGCTATAATCTTCCGTAAATCAAGGGCGAAAACAAATTATTTGTCCCAAAAGAAGGTGTTTTAAGTATATATCTGCATTTCTAAGGTAGATTTGGGTACAATAAGAGGCGAAAAAGCAGATTCTGACTAAGATTTTATCGAAATCGGCAACTATTTGACTCAGAATGGTTGCCTTACGTCGAAATCTAATAGTTTATTAAGGTTTTCGTTACTAAAATGCCCAAAGACGCCGATTTTGACTAGAATTTCAAAGATATTGACATGAATATATAACTGTTTGTATCAAAAAATGATAGTTTAAACTGATATTTGCAGTTTTGATGCGGTTTTAGATACGATATGAATCGAAGAAGCCGATTTGGACTGGAATCTGTTTAAAATGACAAAGAAAAACCTATTATTAATTCAAGGAAGTGAATTTTTAAGTAGTTATCTGCAGTTTTAATGTAGATTTCAGTTCGCTAAGTTATGAAAATGCATGTTTTGGCTATAATCTTCCGTAAATCAATGGCGAAAACCAATTATTTGTCCCAAAAGAAGGTGTTTTAAGTATATATCTGCATTTCTAAGGTAGATTTGGGTACAATAAGAGGCGAAAAAGCAGATTCTGGCTAAGATTTTATCGAAATCGGCAACTATTTGACTCAGAAAGGTTGCCTTACGTCGAAATCTAATAGTTTATTAAGGTTTTCGTTACAAAAATGCCCAAAGACGCCGATTTTGACTAGAATTTGAAAGATATTGACATGAATATATAACTGTTTGTTTCAAAAAATGATAGTTTAAACTGATATTTGCAGTTTTGATGCGGTTTTAGATACGATATGAATCGAAGAAGCCGATTTTGACTGGAATCTGTTTAAAATGACAAAGAAAAACATATTATCAATTCAAGGAATTGAATTTTTAAGTCGTTATCTGCAGTTCTAATGTAGATTTCAGTTCGCTAAGTTATGAAAATGCATGTTTTGGCTATAATCTTCCGTAAATCAAGGGCGAAAACCAATTATTTGTCCCAAAAGAAGGTGTTCTAAGTATATATCTGCATTTCTAAGGTAGATTTGGGTACAATAAGAGGCGAAAAAGCAGATTCTGACTAAGATTTTATCGAAATCGGCAACTATTTGACTCAGAATGGTTGCCTTACGTCGAAATCTAATAGTTTATTAAGGTTTTCGTTACTAAAATGCCCAAAGACGCCGATTTTGACTAGAATTTGAAAGATATTGACATGAATATATAACTGTTTGTATTCAAAAATGATAGCTTAAACTGATATTTGCAGTTTTGATGCGGTTTTAGGTACGATATGAGTCGAAGAAGCCGATTTTGACTGGAATCTGTTTAAAATGACAAAGAAAAACTTATTATCAATTCAAGGAAGTGAATTTTTAAGTAGTTATCTGCAGTTTTAATGTAGATTTGAGTTCGCTAAGTTATGAAAATGCATGATTTGGCTATAATCTTCGGTAAATCAAGGGCGAAAACCAATTATTTTTCCAAAAGAAGGTGTTTTAAGTATATATCTGCATTTCTAAGGTATATTTGGGTACAATAAGAGGCGAAAAAGCAGATTCTGACTAAGATTTTATCGAAATCGGCAACTATTTGACTCAGAAAGGTTGCCTTACGTCGAAATCTAATAGTTTATTGAGGTTTTCGTTACTAAAATGCCCAAAGACGCCGATTTTGACTAGAATTTGAAAGATATTGACATGAATATATAAATGTTTGTATCAAAAAATGATAGTTTAAAATGATATTTGCAGTTTTGATGCGGTTTTAAGTACGATATGAATCGAAGAAGCCGATTTTGACTGGAATCTGTTTAAATTGACAAAGAAAAACCTATTATCAATTCAAGGAAGTGAATTTTTAAGTAGTTATCTGCAGTTTTAATGTAGATTTCAGTTCGCTAAGTTATGAAAATGCATGATTTGGCTATTTTCTTCGGTAAATCAATGGCGAAAACCAATTATTTGTCCCAAAAGAAGGTGTTTTAAGTATATATCTGCATTTCTAAGGTAGATTTGGGTACAATAAGAGGCGAAAAAGCAGATTCTGGCTAAGATTTTATCGAAATCGGCAACTATTTGACTCAGAAAGGTTGCCTTACGTCGAAATCTAATAGTTTATTAAGGTTTTCGTTACAAAAATGCCCAAAGACGCCGATTTTGACTAGAATTTGAAAGATATTGACATGAATATATAACTGTTTGTATCCAAAAATGATAGTTTAAACTGATATTTGCAGTTTTGATGCGGTTTTAGATACGATATGAATCGAAGAAGCCGATTTTGACTGGAATCTGTTTAAAATGACAAAGAAAAACATATTATCAATTCAAGGAAGTGAATTTTTAAGTCGTTATCTGCAGTTCTAATGTAGATTTCAGTTCGCTAAGTTATGAAAATGCATGTTTTGGCTATAATCTTCCGTAAATCAAGGGCGAAAACCAATTATTTGTCCCAAAAGAAGGTGTTCTAAGTATATATCTGCATTTCTAAGGTAGATTTGGGTACAATAAGAGGCGAAAAAGCAGATTCTGACTAAGATTTTATCGAAATCGGCAACTATTTGACTCAGAATGGTTGCCTTACGTCGAAATCTAATAGTTTATTAAGGTTTTCGTTACTAAAATGCCCAAAGACGCCGATTTTGACTAGAATTTGAAAGATATTGACATGAATATATAACTGTTTGTATCAAAAAATGATAGTTTAAACTGATATTTGCAGTTTTGATGCGGTTTTAAGTACGATATGAATCGAAGAAGCCGATTTTGACTGGAATCTGTTTAAATTGACAAAGAAAAACCTATTATCAATTCAAGGAAGTGAATTTTTAAGTCGTTATCTGCAGTTCTAATGTAGATTTCAGTTCGCTAAGTTATGAAAATGCATGATTTGGCTATTTTCTTCGGTAAATCAATGGCGAAAACCAATTATTTGTCCCAAAAGAAGGTGTTTTAAGTATATATCTGCATTTCTAAGGTAGATTTGGGTACAATAAGAGGCGAAAAAGCAGATTCTGGCAAAGATTTTATCGAAATCGGCAACTATTTGACTCAGAAAGGTTGCCTTACGTCGAAATCTAATAGTTTATTAAGGTTTTCGTTACAAAAATGCCCAAAGACGCCGATTTTGACTAGAATTTGAAAGATATTGACATGAATATATAACTGTTTGTATCCAAAAATGATAGTTTAAACTGATATTTGCAGTTTTGATGCGGTTTTAGATACGATATGAATCGAAGAAGCCGATTTTGACTGGAATCTGTTTAAAATGACAAAGAAAAACATATTATCAATTCAAGGAAGTGAATTTTTAAGTCGTTATCTGCAGTTCTAATGTAGATTTCAGTTCGCTAAGTTATGAAAATGCATGTTTTGGCTATAATCTTCCGTAAATCAAGGGCGAAAACCAATTATTTGTCCCAAAAGAAGGTGTTCTAAGTATATATCTGCATTTCTAAGGTAGATTTGGGTACAATAAGAGGCGAAAAAGCAGATTCTGACTAAGATTTTATCGAAATCGGCAACTATTTAACTCAGAATGGTTGCCTTACGTCGAAATCTAATAGTTTATTAAGGTTTTCGTTACTAAAATGCCCAAAGACGCCGATTTTGACTAGAATTTGAAAGATATTGACATGAATATATAACTGTTTGTATCAAAAAATGATAGTTTAAACTGATATTTGCAGTTTTGATGCGGTTTTAAGTACGATATGAATCGAAGAAGCCGATTTTGACTGGAATCTGTTTAAATTGACAAAGAAAAACCTATTATCAATTCAAGGAAGTGAATTTTTAAGTGGTTATCTGCAGTTTTAATGTAGATTTCAGTTCGCTTAGTTATGAAAATGCATGTTTTGGCTATAATCTTCCGTAAATCAAGGGCGAAAACCAATTATTTGTCCCAAAAGAAGGTGTTTTAACTATATATCTGCATTTATAAGGTAAATTTGGGTACAATAAGAGGCGAAAAAGCAGATTCTGACTAAGATTTTATCGAAATCGGCAACTATTTGACTCAGATTGGTTGCCTTACGTCGAAATCTAATAGTTTATTAAGGTTTTCGTTACTAAAATGCCCAAAGACGCCGATTTTGACTAGAATTTGAAAGATATTGACATGAATATATAACTGTTTGTATCAAAAAATGATAGTTTAACTGATATTTGCAGTTTTGATGCGGTTTTAGGTACGATATGAATCGAAGAAGCCGATTTTGACTGGAATCTGTTTAAAATGACAAAGAAAAACCTATTATCAATTCAAGGAAGTGAATTTTTAAGTAGTTATCTGCAGTTTTAATGTAGATTTCAGTTCGCTAAGTTATGAAAATGCATGTTTTGGCTATAATCTTCCGTAAATCAAGGGCGAAAACCAATTATTTGTCCCAAAAGAAGGTGTTTTAAGTATATATCAGCATTTCTAAGGTAGATTTGGGTACAATAAGAGGCGAAAAAGCAGATTCTGGCTAAGATTTTATCGAAATCGGCAACTATTTGACTCAGAAAGGTTGCCTTACGTCGAAATCTAATAGTTTATTAAGGTTTTCGTTACAAAAATGCCCAAAGACGCCGATTTTGACTAGAATTTGAAAGATATTGACATGAATATATAACTGTTTGTATCAAAAAATGATAGTTTAAACTGATATTTGCAGTTTTGATGCGGTTTTAGATACGATATGAATCGAAGAAGCCGATTTTGACTGGAATCTGTTTAAAATGACAAAGAAAAACATATTATCAATTCAAGGAAGTGAATTTTTAAGTCGTTATCTGCAGTTCTCATGTAGATTTCAGTTCGCTAAGTTATGAAAATGCATGTTTTGGCTATAATCTTCCGTAAATCAAGGGCGAAAACCAATTATTTGTCCCAAAAGAAGGTGTTCTAAGTATATATCTACATTTCTAAGGTAGATTTGGGTACAATAAGAGGCGAAAAAGCAGATTCTGACTAAGATTTTATCGAAATCGGCAACTATTTGACTCAGAATGGTTGCCTTACGTCGAAATCTAATAGTTTATTAAGGTTTTCGTTACTAAAATGCCCAAAGACGCCGATTTTGACTAGAATTTGAAAGATATTGACATGAATATATAACTGTTTGTATTCAAAAATGATAGCTTAAACTGATATTTGCAGTTTTGATGCGGTTTTAGGTACGATATGAGTCGAAGAAGCCGATTTTGACTGGAATCTGTTTAAAATGACAAAGAAAAACTTATTATCAATTCAAGGAAGTGAATTTTTAAGTAGTTATCTGCAGTTTTAATGTAGATTTGAGTTCGCTAAGTTATGAAAATGCATGATTTGGCTATAATCTTCGGTAAATCAAGGGCGAAAACCAATTATTTTTCCAAAAGAAGGTGTTTTAAGTATATATCTGCATTTCTAAGGTATATTTGGGTACAATAAGAGGCGAAAAAGCAGATTCTGACTAAGATTTTATCGAAATCGGCAACTATTTGACTCAGAAAGGTTGCCTTACGTCGAAATCTAATAGTTTATTGAGGTTTTCGTTACTAAAATGCCCAAAGACGCCGATTTTGACTAGAATTTGAAAGATATTGACATGAATATATAACTGTTTGTATCAAAAAATGATAGTTTAAACTGATATTTGCAGTTTTGATGCGGTTTTAAGTACGATATGAATCGAAGAAGCCGATTTTGACTGGAATCTGTTTAAATTGACAAAGAAAAACCTATTATCAATTCAAGGAAGTGAATTTTTAAGTGGTTATCTGCAGTTTTAATGTAGATTTCAGTTCGCTTAGTTATGAAAATGCATGTTTTGGCTATAATCTTCCGTAAATCAAGGGCGAAAACCAATTATTTGTCCCAAAAAAGGTGTTTTAACTATATATCTGCATTTATAAGGTAAATTTGGGTACAATAAGAGGCGAAAAAGCAGATTCTGACTAAGATTTTATCGAAATCGGCAACTATTTGACTCAGATTGGTTGCCTTACGTCGAAATCTAATAGTTTATTAAGGTTTTCGTTACTAAAATGCCCAAAGACGCCGATTTTGACTAGAATTTGAAAGATATTGACATGAATATATAACTGTTTGTATCAAAAAATGATAGTTTAAACTGATATTTGCAGTTTTGATGCGGTTTTAAGTACGATATGAATCGAAGAAGCCGATTTTGACTGGAATCTGTTTAAATTGACAAAGAAAAACCTATTATCAATTCAAGGAAGTGAATTTTTAAGTGGTTATCTGCAGTTTTAATGTAGATTTCAGTTCGCTTAGTTATGAAAATGCATGTTTTGGCTATAATCTTCCGTAAATCAAGGGCGAAAACCAATTATTTGTCCCAAAAGAAGGTGTTCTAAGTATATATCTGCATTTCTAAGGTAGATTTGGGTACAATAAGAGGCGAAAAAGCAGATTCTGACTAAGATTTTATCGAAATCGGCAACTATTTGACTCAGAAAGGTTGCCTTACGTCGAAATCTAATAGTTTATTAAGGTTTTCGTTACTAAAATGCCCAAAGACGCCGATTTTGACTAGAATTTGAAAGATATTGACATGAATATATAACTGTTTGTATCAAAAAATGATAGTTTAAACTGATATTTGCAGTTTTGATGCAGTTTTAGATACGATATGAATCGAAGAAGCCGATTTTGACTGGAATCTGTTTAAAATGACAAAGAAAAACCTATTATCAATTCAAGGAAGTGAATTTTTAAGTAGTTATCTGCAGTTTTAATGTAGATTTCAGTTCGCTAAGTTATGAAAATGCATGTTTTGGCTATAATCTTCCGTAAATCAAGTGCGAAAACCAATTATTTGTCCCAAAAGAAGGTGTTTTAAGTATATATCAGCATTTCTAAGGTAGATTTGGGTACAATAAGAGGCGAAAAAGCAGATTCTGACTAAGATTTTATCGAAATCGGCAACGATTTGACTCAGAATGGTTGCCTTACGTCGAAATCTAATAGTTTATTAAGGTTTTCGTTACTAAAATGCCCAAAGACGCCGATTTTGACTAGAATTTGAAAGATATTGACATGAATATATAACTGTTTGTATCAAAAAATGATAGTTTAAACTGATATTTGCAGTTTTGATGCGGTTTTAGATACGATATGAATCGAAGAAGCCGATTTTGACTGGAATCTGTTTAAAATGACAAAGAAAAACCTATTATCAATTCAAGGAAGTGAATTTTTAAGTAGTTATCTGCAGTTTTAATGTAGATTTCATTTCGCTAAGTTATGAAAATGCATGTTTTTGGCTATAATCTTCCGTAAATCAAGGACGAAAACAAATTATTTGTCCCAAAAGAAGGTGTTTTAAGTATATATCTGCATTTCTAAGGTAGATTTGGGTACAATAAGAGGCGAAAAAGCAGCTTCTGACTAAGATTTTATCGAAATCGGCAACTATTTGACTCAGAATGGTTGCCTTACGTCGAAATCTAATAGTTTATTAAGGTTTTCGTTACTAAAATGCCCAAAGACGCCGATTTTGACTAGAATTTCAAAGATATTGACATGAATATATAACTGTTTGTATCAGAAAATGATAGTTTAAACTGATATTTGCAGTTTTGATGCGGTTTTAGATACGATATGAATCGAAGAAGCCGATTTTGACTGGAATCTGTTTAAAATGACAAAGAAAAACCTATTATCAATTCAAGGAAGTGAATTTTTAAGTAGTTATCTGCAGTTTTAATGTAGATTTCAGTTCGCTAAGTTATGAAAATGCATGATTTGGCTATAATCTTCGGTAAATCAAGGGCGAAAACCAATTATTTGTCCCAAAAGAAGGTGTTTTAAGTATATATCTGCATTTCTAAGGTAGATTTGGGTACAATAAGAGGCGAAAAAGCAGATTCTGACTAAGATTTTATCGAAATCGGCAACGATTTGACTCAGAATGGTTGCCTTACGTCGAAATCTAATAGTTTATTAAGGTTTTCGTTACTAAAATGCCCAAAGACGCCGATTTTGACTAGAATTTGAAAGATATTGACATGAATATATAACTGTTTGTATCAAAAAATGATAGTTTAAACTGATATTTGCAGTTTTGATGCGGTTTTAGATACGATATGAATCGAAGAAGCCGATTTTGACTGGAATCTGTTTAAAATGACAAAGAAAAACCTATTATCAATTCAAGGAAGTGAATTTTTAAGTAGTTATCTGCAGTTTTAATGTAGATTTCAGTTCGCTAAGTTATGAAAATGCATGTTTTTGGCTATAATCTTCCGTAAATCAAGGGCGAAAACAAATTATTTGTCCCAAAAGAAGGTGTTTTAAGTATATATCTGCATTTCTAAGGTAGATTTGGGTACAATAAGAGGCGAAAAAGCAGATTCTGACTAAGATTTTATCGAAATCGGCAACTATTTGACTCAGAATGGTTGCCTTACGTCGAAATCTAATAGTTTATTAAGGTTTTCGTTACTAAAATGCCCAAAGACGCCGATTTTGACTAGAATTTCAAAGATATTGACATGAATATATAACTGTTTGTATCAAAAAATGATAGTTTAAACTGATATTTGCAGTTTTGATGCGGTTTTAGATACGATATGAATCGAAGAAGCCGATTTGGACTGGAATCTGTTTAAAATGACAAAGAAAAACCTATTATTAATTCAAGGAAGTGAATTTTTAAGTAGTTATCTGCAGTTTTAATGTAGATTTCAGTTCGCTAAGTTATGAAAATGCATGTTTTGGCTATAATCTTCCGTAAATCAAGGGCGAAAACCAATTATTTGTCCCAAAAGAAGGTGTTTTAAGTATATATCTGCATTTCTAAGGTAGATTTGGGTACAATAAGAGGCGAAAAAGCAGATTCTGACTAAGATTTTATCGAAATCGGCAACTATTTGACTCAGAATGGTTGCCTTACGTCGAAATCTAATAGTTTATTAAGGTTTTCGTTACTAAAATGCCCAAAGACGCCGATTTTGACTAGAATTTGAAAGATATTGACATGAATATATAACTGTTTGTATCAAAAAATGATAGTTTAAACTGATATTTGCAGTTTTGATGCGGTTTTAGGTACGATATGAGTCGAAGAAGCCGATTTTGACTGGAATCTGTTTAAAATGACAAAGAAAAACATATTATCAATTCAAGGAAGTGAATTTTTAAGTAGTTATCTGCAGTTTTAATGTAGATTTCAGTTCGCTAAGTTATGAAAATGCATGTTTTGGCTATAATCTTCCGTAAATCAAGGGCGAAAACCAATTATTTGTCCCAAAAGAAGGTGTTTTAAGTATATATCTGCAATTCTAAGGTAGATTTGGGTACAATAAGAGGCGAAAAAGCAGATTCTGACTAAGATTTTATCGAAATCGGCAACTATTTGACTCAGAATGGTTGCCTTACGTCGAAATCTAATAGTTTATTAAGGTTTTCGTTACTAAAATGCACCAAAGACGCCGATTTTGACTAGAATTTGAAAGATATTGACATGAATATATAACTGTTTGTATCAAAAAATGATAGTTTAAACTGATATTTGCAGTTTTGATGCGGTTTTAGGTACGATATGAGTCGAAGAAGCCGATTTTGACTGGAATCTGTTTAAAATGACAAAGAAAAACCTATTATCAATTCAAGGAAGTGAATTTTTAAGCAGTTATCTGCAGTTTTAATGTAGATTTCAGTTCGCTAAGTTATGAAAATGCATGTTTTGGCTATAATCTTCCGTAAATCAAGGGCGAAAACCAATTATTTGTCCCAAAAGAAGGTGTTTTAAGTATATATCTGCATTTCTAAGGTAGATTTGGGTACAATAAGAGGAAAAAAAGCAGATTCTGACTAAGATTTTATCGAAATCGGCAACTATTTGACTCAGAAAGGTTGCCTTACGTCGAAATCTAATAGTTTATTAAGGTTTTCGTTACTAAAATGCCCAAAGACGCCGATTTTGACTGGAATTTGAAATATATTGACATGAATATATAACTGTTTGTATCAAAAAATGATAGTTTAAACTGATATTTGCAGTTTTGATGCGGTTTTAGATACGATATGAATCGAAGAAGCCGATTTTAACTGGAATCTGTTTAAAATGACAAAGAAAAACCTATTATCAATTCAAGGAAGTGAATTTTTAAGTAGTTATCTGCAGTTTTAATGTAGATTTCAGTTCGCTAAGTTATGAAAATGCATGATTTGGCTATAATCTTCGGTAAATCAAGGGCGAAAATCAATTATTTGTCCCAAAAGAAGGTGTTTTAAGTATATATCTGCATTTCTAAGGTAGACTTGGGTACAATTAGAGGCGAAAAAGCAGATTCTGACTAAGATTTTATCGAAATCGGCAACTATTTGACTCAAAATGGTTGCCTTACGTCGAAATCTAATAGTTTATTAAGGTTTTCGTTACTAAAATGCCCAAAGACGCCGATTTTGACTAGAATTTGAAAGATATTGACATGAATATATAACTGTTTGTATCAAAAAATGATAGTTTAAACTGATATTTGCAGTTTTGATGCGGTTTTAGATACGATATGAATCGAAGAAGCCGATTTTGACTGGAATCTGTTTAAAATGACAAAGAAAAACCTATTATCAATTCAAGGAAGTGAATTTTTAAGTCGTTATCTGCAGTTCTAATGTAGATTTCAGTTCGCTAAGTTATGAAAATGCATGTTTTGGCTATAATCTTAAGTAAATCAATTGCGAAAACCAATTATTTGTCCCAAAAGAAGGTGTTCTAAGTATATATCTGCATTTCTAAGGTAGATTTGGGTACAATAAGAGGCGAAAAAGCAGATTCTGACTAAGATTTTATCGAAATCGGCAACTATTTGACTCAGAATGGTTGCCTTACGTCGAAATCTAATAGTTTATTAAGGTTTTCATTACTAAAATGCCCAAAAACGCCGATTTTGACTAGAATTTGAAAGATATTGACATGAATATATAACTGTTTGTATCAAAAAATGATAGTTTAAACTGATATTTGCAGTTTTGATGGAGTTTTAGGTACGATATGAGTCGAAGAAGCCGATTTTGACTGGAATCTGTTTAAAATGACAAAGAAAAACCTATTATCAATTCAAGGAAGTGAATTTTTAAGTAGTTATCTGCAGTTTTAATGTAGATTTCAGTTCGCTAAGTTATGAAAATGCATGATTTGGCTATTTTCTTCGGTAAATCAATGGCGAAAACCAATTATTTGTCCCAAAAGAAGGTGTTCTAAGTATATATCTGCATTTCTAAGGTAGATTTGGGTACAATAAGAGGCGAAAAAGCAGATTCTGACTAAGATTTTATCGAAATCGGCAACTATTTGACTCAGAAAGGTTGCCTTACGTCGAAATCTAATAGTTTATTGAGGTTTTCGTTACTAAAATGCCCAAAGACGCCGATTTTGACTAGAATTTGAAAGATATTGACATGAATATATAACTGTTTGTATCAAAAAATGATAGTTTAAACTGATATTTGCAGTTTTGATGCGGTTTTAGGTACGATATGAGTCGAAGAAGCCGATTTTGACTGGAATCTGTTTAAAATGACAAAGAAAAACCTATTATCAATTCAAGGAAGTGAATTTTTAAGTAGTTATCTGCAGTTTTAATGTAGATTTCAGTTCGCTAAGTTATGAAAATGCATGATTTGGCTATTTTCTTCGGTAAATCAATGGCGAAAACCAATTATTTGTCCCAAAAGAAGGTGTTTTAAGTATATATCTGCATTTCTAAGGTAGATTTGGGTACAATAAGAGGCGAAAAAGCAGATTCTGGCTAAGATTTTATCGAAATCGGCAACTATTTGACTCAGAATGGTAGCCTTACGTCGAAATCTAATAGTTTATTAAGGTCTTCGTTACTAAAATGCCCAAAGACGCCGATTTTGACTAGAATTTCAAAGATATTGACATGAACATATAACTGTTTGTATCAAAAAATGATAGTTTAAACTGATATTTGCAGTTTTGATGCGGTTTTAGATACGATATGAATCGAAGAAGCCGATTTTGACTGGAATCTGTTTAAAATGACAAAGAAAAACCTATTATCAATTCAAGGAAGTGAATTTTTAAGTGGTTATCTGCAGTTTTAATGTAGATTTCAGTTCGCTTAGTTATGAAAATGCATGTTTTGGCAATAATCTTCCGTAAATCAAGGGCGAAAACCAATTATTTGTCCCAAAAGAAGGTGTTTTAACTATATATCTGCATTTATAAGGTAAATTTGGGTACAATAAGAGGCGAAAAAGCAGATTCTGACTAAGATTTTATCGAAATCGGCAACTATTTGACTGAGATTGGTTGCCTTACGTCGAAATCTAATAGTTTATTAAGGTTTTCGTTACTAAAATGCCCAAAGACGCCGATTTTGACTAGAATTTGAAAGATATTGACATGAATATATAACTGTTTGTATCAAAAAATGATAGTTTAAACTGATATTTGCAGTTTTGATGCGGTTTTAGATACGATATAAATCGAAGAAGCCGATTTTGACTGGAATCTGTTTAAAATGAGAAAGAAAAACCTATTATCAATTCAAGGAAGTGGATTTTTAAGTAGTTATCTGCAGTTTTAATGTAGATTTCAGTTCGCTAAGTTATGAAAATGCATGTTTTGGCTATAATCTTCCGTAAATCAAGGGCGAAAACCAATTAATTGTCCCAAAAGAAGGTGTTTTAAGTATATATCAGCATTTCTAAGGTAGATTTGGGTACAATAAGAGGCGAAAAAGCAGATTCTGACTAAGATTTTATCGAAATCGGCAACGATTTGACTCAGAATGGTTGCCTTACGTCGAAATCTAATAGTTTATTAAGGTTTTCGTTACTAAAATGCCCAAAGACGCCGATTTTGACTAGAATTTGAAAGATATTGATATGAATATATAACTGTTTGTATCAAAAAATGATAGTTTAAACTGATATTTGCAGTTTTGATGCGGTTTTAGATACGATATGAATCGAAGAAGCCGATTTTGACTGGAATCTGTTTAAAATGACAAAGAAAAACCTATTATCAATTCAAGGAAGTGAATTTTTAAGTAGTTATCTGCAGTTTTAATGTAGATTTCAGTTCGCTAAGTTATGAAAATGCATGTTTTTGGCTATAATCTTCCGTAAATCAAGGGCGAAAACCAATTATTTGTCCCAAAAGAAGGTGTTTTAAGTATATATCTGCATTTCTAAGGTAGATTTGGGTACAATAAGAGGCGAAAAAGCAGATTCTGACTAAGATTTTATCGAAATCGGCAACTATTTGACTCAGAATGGTTGCCTTACGTCGAAATCTAATAGTTTATTAAGGTTTTCGTTACTAAAATGCCCAAAGACGCCGATTTTGACTAGAATTTCAAAGATATTGACATGAATATATAACTGTTTGTATCAAAAAATGATAGTTTAAACTGATATTTGCAGTTTTGATGCGGTTTTAGATACGATATGAATCGAAGAAGCCGATTTTGACTGGAATCTGTTTAAAATGACAAAGAAAAACCTATTATTAATTCAAGGAAGTGAATTTTTAAGTAGTTATCTGCAGTTTTAATGTAGATTTCAGTTCGCTAAGTTATGAAAATGCATGTTTTGGCTATAATCTTCCGTAAATCAAGGGCGAAAACCAATTATTTGTCCCAAAAGAAGGTGTTTTAAGTATATATCTGCATTTCTAAGGTAGATTTGGGTACAATAAGAGGCGAAAAAGCAGATTCTGACTAAGATTTTATCGAAATCGGCAACTATTTGACTCAGAAAGGTTGCCTTACGTCGAAATCTAATAGTTTATTAAGGTTTTCGTTACTAAAATGCCCAAAGACGCCGATTTTGACTAGAATTTGAGAGATATTGACATGAATATATAACTGTTTGTATCAAAAAATGATAGTTTAAACTGATATTTGCAGTTTTGATGCGGTTTAAGATACGATATCAATCGAAGAAGCCGATTTTGACTGGAATCTGTTTAAAATGACAAAGAAAAACCTATTATCAATTCAAGGAAGTGAATTTTTAAGTAGTTATCTGCAGTTTTAATGTAGATTTCAGTTCGCTAAGTTATGAAAATGCATGTTTTGGCTATAATCTTCCGTAAATCAAGGGCGAAAACCAATTATTTGTCCCAAAAGAAGGTGTTTTAAGTATATATCTGCATTTCTAAGGTAGATTTGGGTACAATAAGAGGCGAAAAAGCAGATTCTGACTAATATTTTATCGAAATCGGCAACTATTTGACTCAGAATGGTTGCCTTACGTCGAAATCTAATAGTTTATTAAGGTTTTCGTTACTAAAATGCCCAAAGACGCCGATTTTGACTAGATTTTGAGAGATATTGACATGAATATATAACTGTTTGTATCAAAAATTGATAGTTTAAACTGATATTTGCAGTTTTGATGCGGTTTTAGATACGATATGAATCGAAGAAGCCGATTCTGACTGGAATCTGTTTAAAATGACAAAGAAAAACCTATTATCAATTCAAGGAAGTGAATTTTTAAGTAGTTATCTGCAGTTTTAATGTAGATTTCAGTTCGCTAAGTTATGAAAATGCATGTTTTGGCTATAATCTTCCGTAAATCAAGGGCGAAAACCAATTATTTGTCCCAAAAGAAGGTGTTTGAAGTATATATCTGCATTTCTAAGGTAGATTTGGGTACAATAAGAGGCGAAAAAGCAGATTCTGACTAAGATTTTATCGAATTCGGCAACTATTTGACTCAGAATGGTTGCCTTACGTCGAAATCTAATAGTTTATTAAGGTTTTCGTTACTAAAATGCCCAAAGACGCCGATTTTGACTAGAATTTGAAAGATATTGACATGAATATATAACTGTTTGTATCAAAAAATGATAGTTTAAACTGATATTTGCAGTTTGATGCGGTTTTAGGTACGATATGAGTCGAAGAAGCCGATTTTGACTGGAATCTGTTTAAAATGACAAAGAAAAACATATTATCAATTCAAGGAAGTGAATTTTTAAGTAGTTATCTGCAGTTTTAATGTAGATTTCAGTTCGCTAAGTTATGAAAATGCATGTTTTGGCTATAATCTTCCGTAAATCAAGGGCGAAAACCAGTTATTTGTCCCAAAAGAAGGTGTTTTAAGTATATATCTGCATTTCTAAGGTAGATTTGGGTACAATAGGAGGCAAAAAAGCAGATTCTGACTAAGATTTTATCGAAATCGGCAACTATTTGACTCAGAATGGTTGCCTTACGTCGAAATCTAATAGTTTATTAAGGTTTTCGTTACTAAAATGCCCAAAGACGCCGATTTTGACTAGAATTTGAAAGATATTGACATGAATATATAACTGTTTGTATCAAAAATTGATAGTTTAAACTGATATTTGCAGTTTTGATCCGGTTTTAGATACGATATGAATCGAAGAAGCCGATTTTGACTGGAATCTGTTTAAAATGACAAAGAAAAACCTATTATCAATTCAAGGAAGTGAATTTTTAAGTAGTTATCTGCAGTTTTAATGTAGATTTCAGTTCGCTAAATTATGAAAATGCATGTTTTGGCTATAATCTTCCGTAAATCAAGGGCGAAAACCAATTATTTGTCCCAAAAGAAGGTGCTTTAAGTATATATCTGCATTTCTAAGGTAGATTTGGGTACAATAAGAGGCGAAAAAGCAGATTCTGACTAAGATTTTATCGAAATCGGCAACTAGTTTACTCAGAATGGTTGCCTTACGTCGAAATCTAATAGTTTATTAAGGTTTTCGTTACTAAAATGCCCAAAGACGCCGATTTTGACTAGAATTTGAAAGATATTGACATGAATATATAACTGTTTGTATCAAAAAATGATAGTTTAAACTGATATTTGCAGTTTTGATGCGGTTGTAGGTACGATATGAGTCGAAGAAGCCGATTTTGACTGGAATCTGTTTAAAATGACAAAGAAAAACTTATTATCAATTCAAGGAAGTGAATTTTTTAGTAGTTATCTGCAGTTTTAATGTAGATTTCAGTTCGCTAAGTTATGAAAATGCATGTTTTGGCTATAATCTTCCGTAAATCAAGGGCGAAAACCAATTATTTGTCCCAAAAGAAGGTGTTTTAAGTATATATCTGCATTTCTAAGGTAGATTTGGGTACAATAAGAGGCGAAAAAGCAGATTCTGACTAAGATTTTATCGAAATCGGCAACTATTTGACTCAGATTGGTTGCCTTACGTCGAAATCTAATAGTTTATTAAGGTTTTCGTTACTAAAATGCCCAAAGACGCCGATTTTGACTAGAATTTGAAAGATATTGACATGAATATATAACTGTTTGTATCAAAAAATGATAATTTAAACTGATATTTGCAGTTTTGATGCGGTTTTAGATACGATATGAATCGAAGAAGCCGATTTTGACTGGAATCTGTTTAAAATGACAAAGAAAAACCTATTATCAATTCAAGGAAGTGAATTTTTAAGTAGTTATCTGCAGTTTTAATGTAGATTTCAGTTCGCTAAGTTATGAAAATGCATGTTTTGGCTATAATCTTCCGTAATTCAAGGGCGAAAACCAATTATTTGTCCCAAAAGAAGGTGTTTTAAGTATATATCAGCATTTCTAAGGTAGATTTGGGTACAATAAGAGGCGAAAAAGCAGATTCTGACTAAGATTTTATCGAAATCGGCAACGATTTGACTCAGAATGGTTGCCTTACGTCGAAATCTAATAGTTTATTAAGGTTTTCGTTACTAAAATGCCCAAAGACGCCGATTTTGACTAGAATTTGAAAGATATTGACATGAATATATAACTGTTTGTATCAAAAAATGATAGTTTAAACTGATATTTGCAGTTTTGATGCGGTTTTAGATACGATATGAATCGAAGAAGCCGATTTTGACTGGAATCTGTTTAAAATGACAAAGAAAAACCTATTATCAATTCAAGGAAGTGAATTTTTAAGTAGTTATCTGCAGATTTAATGTAGATTTCAGTTCGCTAAGTTATGAAAATGCATGTTTTTGGCTATAATCTTCCGTAAATCAAGGGCGAAAACCAATTATTTGTCCCAAAAGAAGGTGTTTTAAGTATATATCTGCATTTCTAAGGTAGATTTGGGTACAATAAGAGGCGAAAAAGCAGATTCTGACTAAGATTTTATCGAAATCGGCAACTATTTGACTCAGAATGGTTGCCTTACGTCGAAATCTAATAGTTTATTAAGGTTTTCGTTACTAAAATGCCCAAAGACGCCGATTTTGACTAGAATTTCAAAGATATTGACATGAATATATAACTGTTTGTATCAAAAAATGATAGTTTAAACTGATATTTGCAGTTTTGATGCGGTTTTAGATACGATATGAATCGAAGAAGCCGATTTTGACTGGAATCTGTTTAAAATGACAAAGAAAAACCTATTATTAATTCAAGGAAGTGAATTTTTAAGTAGTTATCTGCAGTTTTAATGTAGATTTCAGTTCGCTAAGTTATGAAAATGCATGTTTTGGCTATAATCTTCCGTAAATCAAGGGCGAAAACCAATTATTTGTCCCAAAAGAAGGTGTTTTAAGTATATATCTGCATTTCTAAGGTAGATTTGGGTACAATAAGAGGCGAAAAAGCAGATTCTGACTAAGATTTTATCGAAATCGGCAACTATTTGACTCAGAAAGGTTGCCTTACGTCGAAATCTAATAGTTTATTAAGGTTTTCGTTACTAAAATGCCCAAAGACGCCGATTTTGACTAGAATTTGAAAGATATTGACATGAATATATAACTGTTTGTATCAAAAAATGATAGTTTAAACTGATATTTGCAGTTTTGATGCGGTTTTAGATACGATATGAATCGAAGAAGCCGATTTTGACTGGAATCTGTTTAAAATGACAAAGAAAAACATATTATCAATTCAAGGAAGTGAATTTTTAAGTCGTTATCTGCAGTTCTAATGTAGATTTCAGTTCGCTAAGTTATGAAAATGCATGTTTTGGCTATAATCTTCCGTAAATCAAGGGCGAAAACCAATTATTTGTCCCAAAAGAAGGTGTTTTAAGTATATATCTGCATTTCTAAGGTAGATTTGGGTACAATAAGAGGCGAAAAAGCAGATTCTGACTAAGATTTTATCGAAATCGGCAACTATTTGACTCAGAATGGTTGCCTTACGTCGAAATCTAATAGTTTATTAAGGTTTTCGTTACTAAAATGCCCAAAGACGCCGATTTTGACTAGAATTTGAAAGATATTGACATGAATATATAACTGTTTGTATTCAAAAATGATAGTTTAAACTGATATTTGCAGTTTTGATGCGGTTTTAGGTACGATATGAGTCGAAGAAGCCGATTTTGACTGGAATCTGTTTAAAATGACAAAGAAAAACTTATTATCAATTCAAGGAAGTGAATTTTTAAGTAGTTATCTGCAGTTTTAATGTAGATTTCAGTTCGCTAAGTTATGAAAATGCATGATTTGGCTATAATCTTCGGTAAATCAAGGGCGAAAACCAATTATTTGTCCCAAAAGAAGGTGTTTTAAGTATATATCTGCATTTCTAAGGTAGATTTGGGTACAATAAGAGGCGAAAAAGCAGATTCTGACTAAGATTTTATCGAAATCGGCAACTATTTGACTCAAAATGGTTGCCTTACGTCGAAATCTAATAGTTTATTAAGGTTTTCGTTACTAAAATGCCCAAAGACGCCGATTTTGACTAGAATTTGAAAGATATTGACATGAATATATAACTGTTTATATCAAAAACTGATATTTGCAGTTTTGATGCGGTTTTAGATACGATATGAATCGAAGAAGCCGATTTTGACTGGAATCTGTTTAAAATGACAAAGAAAAACCTATTATCAATTCAAGGAAGTGAATTTTTAAGTCGTTATCTGCAGTTCTAATGTAGATTTCAGTTCGCTAAGTTATGAAAATGCATGTTTTGGCTATAATCTTCCGTAAATCAATTGCGAAAACCAATTATTTGTCCCAAAAGAAGGTGTTCTAAGTATATATCTGCATTTCTAAGGTAGATTTGGGTACAATAAGAGGCGAAAAAGCAGATTCTGACTAAGATTTTATCGAAATCGGCAACTATTTGACTCAGAATGGTTGCCTTACGTCGAAATCTAATAGTTTATTAAGGTTTTCGTTACTAAAATGCCCAAGGACGCCGATTTTGACTAGAATTTGAAAGATATTGACATGAATATATAACTGTTTGTATCAAAAAATGATAGTTTAAACTGATATTTGCAGTTTTGATGGAGTTTTAGGTACGATATGAGTCGAAGAAGCCGATTTTGACTGGAATCTGTTTAAAATGACAAAGAAAAACCTATTATCAATTCAAGGAAGTGAATTTTTAAGTAGTTATCTGCAGTTTTAATGTAGATTTCAGTTCGCTAAGTTATGAAAATGCATGATTTGGCTATAATCTTCGGTAAATCAAGGGCGAAAACCAATTATTTGTCCCAAAAGGAGGTGTTCTAAGTATATATCTGCATTTCTAAGGTAGATTTGGGTACAATAAGAGGCGAAAAAGCAGATTCTGACTAAGATTTTATCGAAATCGGCAACTATTTGACTCAGAAAGGTTGCCTTACGTCGAAATCTAATAGTTTATTGAGGTTTTCGTTACTAAAATGCCCAAAGACGCCGATTTTGACTAGAATTTGAAAGATATTGACATGAATATATAACTGTTTGTATCAAAAAATGATAGTTTAAACTGATATTTGCAGTTTTGATGCGGTTTTAGGTACGATATGAGTCGAAGAAGCCGATTTTGACTAAATCTGTTTAAAATGACAAAGAAAAACCTATTATCAATTCAAGGAAGTGAATTTTTAAGTAGTTATCTGCAGTTTTAATGTAGATTTCAGTTCGCTAAGTTATGAAAATGCATGATTTGGCTATTTTCTTCGGTAAATCAATGGCGAAAACCAATTATTTGTCCCAAAAGGAGGTGTTTTAAGTATATATCTGCATTTCTAAGGTAGATTTGGGTACAATAAGAGGCGAAAAAGCAGATTCTGGCTAAGATTTTATCGAAATCGGCAACTATTTGACTCAGAATGGTAGCCTTACGTCGAAATCTAATAGTTTATTAAGGTCTTCGTTACTAAAATGCCCAAAGACGCCGATTTTGACTAGAATTTCAAAGATATTGACATGAACATATAACTGTTTGTATCAAAAAATGATAGTTTAAACTGATATTTGCAGTTTTGATGCGGTTTTAGATACGATATGAATCGAAGAAGCCGATTTTGACTGGAATCTGTTTAAAATGACAAAGAAAAACCTATTATCAATTCAAGGAAGTGAATTTTTAAGTGGTTATCTGCAGTTTTAATGTAGATTTCAGTTCGCTTAGTTATGAAAATGCATGTTTTGGCAATAATCTTCAGTAAATCAAGGGCGAAAACCAATTATTTGTCCCAAAAGAAGGTGTTTTAACTATATATCTGCATTTATAAGGTAAATTTGGGTACAATAAGAGGCGAAAAAGCAGATTCTGACTAAGATTTTATCGAAATCGGCAACTATTTGACTGAGATTGGTTGCCTTACGTCGAAATCTAATAGTTTATTAAGGTTTTCGTTACTAAAATGCCCAAAGACGCCGATTTTGACTAGAATTTGAAAGATATTGACATGAATATATAACTGTTTGTATCAAAAAATGATAGTTTAAACTGATATTTGCAGTTTTGATGCGGTTTTAGATACGATATAAATCGAAGAAGCCGATTTTGACTGGAATCTGTTTAAAATGAGAAAGAAAAACCTATTATCAATTCAAGGAAGTGAATTTTTAAGTAGTTATCTGCAGTTTTAATGTAGATTTCAGTTCGCTAAGTTATGAAAATGCATGTTTTGGCTATAATCTTCCGTAAATCAAGGGCGAAAACCAATTAATTGTCCCAAAAGAAGGTGTTTTAAGTATATATCAGCATTTCTAAGGTAGATTTGGGTACAATAAGAGGCGAAAAAGCAGATTCTGACTAAGATTTTATCGAAATCGGCAACGATTTGACTCATAATGGTTGCCTTACGTCGAAATCTAATAGTTTATTAAGGTTTTCGTTACTAAAATGCCCAAAGACGCCGATTTTGACTAGAATTTGAAAGATATTGATATGAATATATAACTGTTTGTATCAAAAAATGATAGTTTAAACTGATATTTGCAGTTTTGATGCGGTTTTAGATACGATATGAATCGAAGAAGCCGATTTTGACTGGAATCTGTTTAAAATGACAAAGAAAAACCTATTATCAATTCAAGGAAGTGAATTTTTAAGTAGTTATCTGCAGTTTTAATGTAGATTTCAGTTCGCTAAGTTATGAAAATGCATGTTTTTGGCTATAATCTTCCGTAAATCAAGGGCGAAAACCAATTATTTGTCCCAAAAGAAGGTGTTTTAAGTATATATCTGCATTTCTAAGGTAGATTTGGGTACAATAAGAGGCGAAAAAGCAGATTCTGACTAAGATTTTATCGAAATCGGCAACTATTTGACTCAGAATGGTTGCCTTACGTCGAAATCTAATAGTTTATTAAGGTTTTCGTTACTAAAATGCCCAAAGACGCCGATTTTGACTAGAATTTCAAAGATATTGACATGAATATATAACTGTTTGTATCAAAAAATGATAGTTTAAACTGATATTTGCAGTTTTGATGCGGTTTTAGATACGATATGAATCGAAGAAGCCGATTTTGACTGGAATCTGTTTAAAATGACAAAGAAAAACCTATTATTAATTCAAGGAAGTGAATTTTTAAGTAGTTATCTGCAGTTTTAATGTAGATTTCAGTTCGCTAAGTTATGAAAATGCATGTTTTGGCTATAATCTTCCGTAAATCAAGGGCGAAAACCAATTATTTGTCCCAAAAGAAGGTGTTTTAAGTATATATCTGCATTTCTAAGGTAGATTTGGGTACAATAAGAGGCGAAAAAGCAGATTCTGACTAAGATTTTATCGAAATCGGCAACTATTTGACTCAGAAAGGTTGCCTTACGTCGAAATCTAATAGTTTATTAAGGTTTTCGTTACTAAAATGGTCAAAGACGCCGATTTTGACTAGAATTTGAGAGATATTGACATGAATATATAACTGTTTGTATCAAAAAATGATAGTTTAAACTGATATTTGCAGTTTTGATGCGGTTTAAGATACGATATCAATCGAAGAAGCCGATTTTGACTGGAATCTGTTTAAAATGACAAAGAAAAACCTATTATCAATTCAAGGAAGTGAATTTTTAAATAGTTATCTGCAGTTTTAATGTAGATTTCAGTTCGCTAAGTTATGAAAATGCATGTTTTGGCTATAATCTTCCGTAAATCAAGGGCGAAAACCAATTATTTGTCCCAAAAGAAGGTGTTTTAAGTATATATCTGCATTTCTAAGGTAGATTTGGGTACAATAAGAGGCGAAAAAGCAGATTCTGACTAATATTTTATCGAAATCGGCAACTATTTGACTCAGAATGGTTGCCTTACGTCGAAATCTAATAGTTTATTAAGGTTTTCGTTACTAAAATGCCCAAAGACGCCGATTTTGACTAGATTTTGAGAGATATTGACATGAATATATAACTGTTTGTATCAAAAATTGATAGTTTAAACTGATATTTGCAGTTTTGATGCGGTTTTAGATAAGATATGAATCGAAGAAGCCGATTCTGACTGGAATCTGTTTAAAATGACAAAGAAAAACCTATTATCAATTCAAGGAAGTGAATTTTTAAGTAGTTATCTGCAGTTTTAATGTAGATTTCAGTTCGCTAAGTTATGAAAATGCATGTTTTGGCTATAATCTTCCGTAAATCAAGGGCGAAAACCAATTATTTGTCCCAAAAGAAGGTGTTTGAAGTATATATCTGCATTTCTAAGGTAGATTTGGGTACAATAAGAGGCGAAAAAGCAGATTCTGTCTAAGATTTTATCGAATTCGGCAACTATTTGACTCAGAATGGTTGCCTTACGTCGAAATCTAATAGTTTATTAAGGTTTTCGTTACTAAAATGCCCAAAGACGCCGATTTTGACTAGAATTTGAAAGATATTGACATGAATATATAACTGTTTGTATCAAAAAATGATAGTTTAAACTGATATTTGCAGTTTTGATGCGGTTTTAGGTACCATATGAGTCGAAGAAGCCGATTTTGACTGGAATCTGTTTAAAATGACAAAGAAAAACATATTATCAATTCAAGGAAGTGAATTTTTAAGTAGTTATCTGCAGTTTTAATGTAGATTTCAGTTCGCTAAGTTATGAAAATGCATGTTTTGGCTATAATCTTCCGTAAATCAAGGGCGAAAACCAGTTATTTGTCCCAAAAGAAGGTGTTTTAAGTATATATCTGCATTTCTAAGGTAGATTTGGGTACAATAGGAGGCAAAAAAGCAGATTCTGACTAAGATTTTATCCAAATCGGCAACTATTTGACTCAGAATGGTTGCCTTACGTCGAAATCTAATAGTTTATTAAGGTTTTCGTTACTAAAATGCCCAAAGACGCCGATTTTGACTAGAATTTGAAAGATATTGACATGAATATATAACTGTTTGTATCAAAAAATGATAGTTTAAACTGATATTTGCAGTTTTGATGCGGTTTTAGATACGATATGAATCGAAGAAGCCGATTTTGACTGGAATCTGTTTAAAATGACAAAGAAAAACGTATTATCAATTCAAGGAAGTGAATTTTTAAGCAGTTATCTGCAGTTTTAATGTAGATTTCAGTTCGCTAAGTTATGAAAATGCATGTTTTGGCTATAATCTTCCGTAAATCAAGGGCGAAAACCAATTATTTGTCCCAAAAGAAGGTGTTTTAAGTATATATCTGCATTTCTAAGGTAGATTTGGGTACAATAAGAGGCGAAAAAGCAGATTCTGACTAAGATTTTATCGAAATCGGCAACTATTTGACTCAGAAAGGTTGCCTTACGTCGAAATCTAATAGTTTATTAAGGTTTTCGTTACTAAAATGCCCAAAGACGCCGATTTTGACTAGAATTTGAAAGATATTGACATGAATATATAACTGTTTGTATCAAAAATTGATAGTTTAAACTGATATTTGCAGTTTTGATGCGGTTTTAGATACGATATGAATCGAAGAAGCCGATTTTGACTGGAATCTGTTTAAAATGACAAAGAAAAACCTATTATCATTTCAAGGAAGTGAATTTTTAAGTAGTTATCTGCAGTTTTAATGTAGATTTCAGTTCGCTAAATTATGAAAATGCATGTTTTGGCTATAATCTTCCGTAAATCAAGGGCGAAAACCAATTATTTGTCCCAAAAGAAGGTGCTTTAAGTATATATCTGCATTTCTAAGGTAGATTTGGGTACAATAAGAGGCGAAAAAGCAGATTCTGACTAAGATTTTATCGAAATCGGCAACTAGTTGACTCAGAATGGTTGCCTTACGTCGAAATCTAATAGTTTATTAAGGTTTTCGTTACTAAAATGCCCAAAGACGCCGATTTTGACTAGAATTTGAAAGATATTGACATGAATATATAACTGTTTGTATCAAAAAATGATAGTTTAAACTGATATTTGCAGTTTTGATGCGGTTGTAGGTACGATATGAGTCGAAGAAGCCGATTTTGACTGGAATCTGTTTAAAATGACAAAGAAAAACCTATTATCAATTCAAGGAAGTGAATTTTTAAGTAGTTATCTGCAGTTTTAATGTAGATTTCAGTTCGCTAAGTTATGAAAATGCATGTTTTGGCTATAATCTTCCGTAAATCAAGCGCGAAAACCAATTATTTGTCCCAAAAGAAGGTGTTTTAAGTATATATCTGCATTTCTAAGGTAGATTTGGGTACAATAAGAGGCGAAAAAGCAGATTCTGACTAAGATTTTATCGAAATCGGCAACTATTTGACTCAGAAAGGTTGCCTTACGTCGAAATCTAATAGTTTATTAAGGTTTTCGTTACTAAAATGCCCAAAGACGCCGATTTTGACTGGAATTTGAAAGATATTGACATGAATATATAACTGTTTGTATCAAAAAATGATAGTTTAAACTGATATTTGCAGTTTTGATGCGGTTTTAGATACGATATGAATCGAAGAAGCCGATTTTAACTGGAATCTGTTTAAAATGACAAAGAAAAACCTATTATCAATTCAAGGAAGTGAATTTTTAAGTAGTTATCTGCAGTTTTAATGTAGATTTCAGTTCGCTAAGTTATGAAAATGCATGTTTTGGCTATAATCTTCCGTAAATCAAGGGCGAAAACCAATTATTTGTCCCAAAAGAAGGTGTTTTAAGTATATATCTGCATTTCTAAGGTAGATTTGGGTACAATAAGAGGCGAAAAAGCAGATTCTGACTAGGATTTTATCGAAATCGGCAACTATTTGACTCAGAAAGGGTGCCTTACGTAGAAATCTAATAGTTTATTAAGGTTTTCGTTACAAAAATGCCCAAAGACGCTGATTTTGACTAGAATTTGAAAGATATTGACATGAATATATAACTGTTTGTATCAAAAAATGATAGTTTAAACTGAAATTTGCAGTTTTGATGCGGTTTTAGATACGATATGAATCGAAGAAGCCGATTTTGACTGGAATCTGTTTAAAATGACAAAGAAAAACCTATTATCAATTCAAGGAAGTGAATTTTTAAGTCGTTATCTGCAGTTTTAATGTAGATTTCAGTTCGCTAAATTATGAAAATGCATGTTTTGGCTATAATCTTCCGTAAATCAAGGGCGAAAACCAATTATTTGTCCCAAAAGAAGGTGTTTGAAGTATATATCTGCATTTCTAAGGTAGATTTGGGTACAATAAGAGGCGAAAAAGCAGATTCTGACTAAGATTTTATCGAATTCGGCAACTATTTGACTCAGAATGGTTGCCTTACGTCGAAATCTAATAGTTTATTAAGGTTTTCGTTACTAAAATGCCCAAAGACGCCGATTTTGACTAGAATTTGAAAGATATTGACATGAATATATAACTGTTTGTATCAAAAAATGATAGTTTAAACTGATATTTGCAGTTTTGATGCGGTTTTAGGTACGATATGAGTCGAAGAAGCCGATTTTGACTGGAATCTGTTGAAAATGACAAAGAAAAACATATTATCAATTCAAGGAAGTGAATTTTTAAGTAGTTATCTGCAGTTTTAATGTAGATTGCAGTTCGCTAAGTTATGAAAATGCATGTTTTGGCTATAATCTTCCGTAAATCAAGGGCGAAAACCAGTTATTTGTCCCAAAAGAAGGTGTTTTAAGTATATATCTGCATTTCTAAGGTAGATTTGGGTACAATAGGAGGCAAAAAAGCAGATTCTGACTAAGATTTTATCGAAATCGGCAACTATTTGACTCAGAATGGTTGCCTTACGTCGAAATCTAATAGTTTATTAAGGTTTTCGTTACTAAAATGCCCAAAGACGCCGATTTTGACTAGAATTTGAAAGATATTGACATGAATATATAACTGTTTGTATCAAAAAATGATAGTTTAAACTGATATTTGCAGTTTTGATGCGGTTTTAGATACGATATGAATCGAAGAAGCCGATTTTGACTGGAATCTGTTTAAAATGACAAAGAAAAACCTATTATCAATTCAAGGAAGTGAATTTTTAAGTCGTTATCTGCAGTTCTAATATAGATTTCAGTTCGCTAAGTTATGAAAATGCATGTTTTAGCTATAATCTTCCGTAAATCAATTGCGAAAACCAATTATTTGTCACAAAAGAAGGTGTTCTAAGTATATATCTGCATTTCTAAGGTAGATTTGGGTACAATAAGAGGCGAAAAAGCAGATTCTGACTAAGATTTTATCGAAATCGGCAACTATTTGACTCAGAATGGTTGCCTTACGTCGAAATCTAATAGTATATTAAGGTTTTCGTTACTAAAATGCCCAAAGACGCCGATTTTGACTAGAATTTGAAAGATATTGACATGAATATATAACTGTTTGTATCAAAAAATGATAGTTTAAACTGATATTTGCAGTTTTGATGGAGTTTTAGGTACGATATGAGTCGAAGAAGCCGATTTTGACTGGAATCTGTTTAAAATGACAAAGAAAAACCTATTATCAATTCAAGGAAGTGAATTTTTAAGTAGTTATCTGCAGTTTTAATGTAGATTTCAGTTCGCTAAGTTATGAAAATGCATGTTTTGGCTATAATCTTCCGTAAATCAAGGGCGAAAACCAATTATTTGTCCCAAAAGAAGGTGTTTTAAGTATATATCAGCATTTCTAAGGTAGATTTGGGTACAATAAGAGGCGAAAAAGCAGATTCTGACTAAGATTTTATCGAAATCGGCAACGATTTGACTCAGAATGGTTGCCTTACGTCGAAATCTAATAGTTTATTAAGGTTTTCGTTACTAAAATGCCCAAAGACGCCGATTTTGACTAGAATTTGAAAGATATTGACATGAATATATAACTGTTTGTATCAAAAAATGATAGTTTAAACTGATATTTGCAGTTTTGATGCGGTTTTAGATACGATATGAATCGAAGAAGCCGATTTTGACTGGAATCTGTTTAAAATGACAAAGAAAAACCTATTATCAATTCAAGGAAGTGAATTTTTAAGTAGTTATCTGCAGTTTTAATGTAGATTTCAGTTCGCTAAGTTATGAAAATGCATGTTTTTGGCTATAATCTTCCGTAAATCAAGGGCGAAAACAAATTATTTGTCCCAAAAGAAGGTGTTTTAAGTATATATCTGCATTTCTAAGGTAGATTTGGGTACAATAAGAGGCGAAAAAGCAGATTCTGACTAAGATTTTATCGAAATCGGCAACTATTTGACTCAGAATGGTTGCCTTACGTCGAAATCTAATAGTTTATTAAGGTTTTCGTTACTAAAATGCCCAAAGACGCCGATTTTGACTAGAATTTGAAAGATATTGACATGAATATATTACTGTTTGTATCAAAAAATGATAGTTTAAACTGATATTTGCAGTTTTGATGCGGTTTTAGATACGATATGAATCGAAGAAGCCGATTTTGACTGGAATCTGTTTAAAATGACAAAGAAAAACCTATTATCAATTCAAGGAAGTGAATTTTTAAGTAGTTATCTGCAGTTTTAATGTAGATTTCAGTTCGCTAAGTTATGAAAATGCATGTTTTTGGCTATAATCTTCCGTAAATCAAGGGCGAAAACAAATTATTTGTATCAAAAGAAGGTGTTTTAAGTATATATCTGCATTTCTAAGGTAGATTTGGGTACAATAAGAGGCGAAAAAGCAGATTCTGACTAAGATTTTATCGAAATCGGCAACTATTTGACTCAGAATGGTAGCCTTACGTCGAAATCTAATAGTTTATTAAGGTCTTCGTTACTAAAATGCCCAAAGACGCCGATTTTGACTAGAATTTTAAAGATATTGACATGAATATATAACTGTTTGTATCAAAAAATGATAGTTTAAACTGATATTTGCAGTTTTGATGCGGTTTTAGATACGATATGAATCGAAGAAGCCGATTTTGACTGGAATCTGTTTAAAATGACAAAGAAAAACCTATTATCAATTCAAGGAAGTGAATTTTTAAGTAGTTATCTGCAGATTTAATGTAGATTTCAGTTCGCTAAGTTATGAAAATGCATGTTTTTGGCTATAATCTTCCGTAAATCAAGGGCGAAAACCAATTATTTGTCCCAAAAGAAGGTGTTTTAAGTATATATCTGCATTTCTAAGGTAGATTTGGGTACAATAAGAGGCGAAAAAGCAGATTCTGACTAAGATTTTATCGAAATCGGCAACTATTTGACTCAGAATGGTTGCCTTACGTCGAAATCTAATAGTTTATTAAGGTTTTCGTTACTAAAATGCCCAAAGACGCCGATTTTGACTAGAATTTGAAAGATATTGACATGAATATATAACTGTTTGTATCAAAAAATGATAGTTTAAACTGATATTTGCAGTTTTGATGCGGTTTTAGATACGATATGAATCGAAGAAGCCGATTTTGACTGGAATCTGTTTAAAATGACAAAGAAAAACATATTATCAATTCAAGGAAGTGAATTTTTAAGTCGTTATCTGCAGTTCTAATGTAGATTTCAGTTCGCCAAGTTATGAAAATGCATGTTTTGGCTATAATCTTCCGTAAATCAAGGGCGAAAACCAATTATTTGTCCCAAAAGAAGGTGTTCTAAGTATATATCTGCATTTCTAAGGTAGATTTGGGTACAATAAGAGGCGAAAAAGCAGATTCTGACTAAGATTTTATCGAAATCGGCAACTATTTGACTCAGAATGGTTGCCTTACGTCGAAATCTAATAGTTTATTAAGGTTTTCGTTACTAAAATGCCCAAAGACGCCGATTTTGACTAGAATTTGAAAGATATTGACATGAATATATAACTGTTTGTATTCAAAAATGATAGTTTAAACTGATATTTGCAGTTTTGATGCGGTTTTAGGTACGATATGAGTCGAAGAAGCCGATTTTGACTGGAATCTGTTTAAAATGACAAAGAAAAACTTATTATCAATTCAAGGAAGTGAATTTTTAAGTAGTTATCTGCAGTTTTAATGTAGATTTCAGTTCGCTAAGTTATGAAAATGCATGATTTGGCAATAATCTTCGGTAAATCAAGGGCGAAAACCAATTATTTGTCCCAAAAGAAGGTGTTTTAAGTATATATCTGCATTTCTAAGGTAGATTTGGGTACAATAAGAGGCGAAAAAGCAGATTCTGACTAAGATTTTATCGAAATCGGCAACTATTTGACTCAAAATGGTTGCCTTACGTCGAAATCTAATAGTTTATTAAGGTTTTCGTTACAAAAATGCCCAAAGACGCCGATTTTGACTAGAATTTGAAAGATATTGACATGAATATATAACTGTTTATATCAAAAAATGATAGTTTAAACTGATATTTGCAGTTTTGATGCGGTTTTAGATACGATATGAATCGAAGAAGCCGATTTTGACTGGAATCTGTTTAAAATGACAAAGAAAAACCTATTATCAATTCAAGGAAGTGAATTTTTAAGTCGTTATCTGCAGTTCTAATATAGATTTCAGTTCGCTAAGTTATGAAAATGCATGTTTTGGCTATAATCTTCCGTAAATCAATTGCGAAAACCAATTATTTGTCCCAAAAGAAGGTGTTCTAAGTATATATCTGCATTTCTAAGGTAGATTTGGGTACAATAAGAGGCGAAAAAGCAGATTCTGACTAAGATTTTATCGAAATCGGCAACTATTTGACTCAGAATGGTTGCCTTACGTCGAAATCTAATAGTATATTAAGGTTTTCGATACTAAAATGCCCAAAGACGCCGATTTTGACTAGAATTTGAAAGATATTGACATGAATATATAACTGTTTGTATCAAAAAATGATAGTTTAAACTGATATTTGCAGTTTTGATGGAGTTTTAGGTACGATATGAGTCGAAGAAGCCGATTTTGACTGGAATCTGTTTAAAATGACAAAGAAAAACCTATTATCAATTCAAGGAAGTGAATTTTTAAGTAGTTATCTGCAGTTTTAATGTAGATTTCAGTTCGCTAAGTTATGAAAATGCATGTTTTGGCTATAATCTTCCGTAAATCAAGGGCGAAAACCAATTATTTGTCCCAAAAGAAGGTGTTTTAAGTATATATCAGCATTTCTAAGGTAGATTTGGGTACAATAAGAGGCGAAAAAGCAGATTCTGACTAAGATTTTATCGAAATCGGCAACGATTTGACTCAGAATGGTTGCCTTACGTCGAAATCTAATAGTTTATTAAGGTTTTCGTTACTAAAATGCCCAAAGACGCCGATTTTGACTAGAATTTCAAAGATATTGACATGAATATATAACTGTTTGTATCAAAAAATGATAGTTTAAACTGATATTTGCAGTTTTGATGCGGTTTTAGATACGATATGAATCGAAGAAGCCGATTTTGACTGGAATCTGTTTAAAATGACAAAGAAAAACCTATTTTTAATTCAAGGAAGTGAATTTTTAAATAGTTATCTGCAGTTTTAATGTAGATTTCAGTTCGCTAAGTTATGAAAATGCATGTTTTGGCTATAATCTTCCGTAAATCAAGGGCGAAAACCAATTATTTGTCCCAAAAGAAGGTGTTTTAAGTATATATCTGCATTTCTAAGGTAGATTTGGGTACAATAAGAGGCGAAAAAGCAGATTCTGACTAAGATTTTATCGAAATCGGCAACTATTTGACTCAGAATGGTAGCCTTACGTCGAAATCTAATAGTTTATTAAGGTCTTCGTTACTAAAATGCCCAAAGACGCCGATTTTGACTAGAATTTTAAAGATATTGACATGAATATATAACTGTTTGTATCAAAAAATGATAGTTTAAACTGATATTTGCAGTTTTGATGCGGTTTTAGATACGATATGAATCGAAGAAGCCGATTTTGACTGGAATCTGTTTAAAATGACAAAGAAAAACCTATTATCAATTCAAGGAAGTGAATTTTTAAGTAGTTATCTGCAGATTTAATGTAGATTTCAGTTCGCTAAGTTATGAAAATGCATGTTTTTGGCTATAATCTTCCGTAAATCAAGGGCGAAAACCAATTATTTGTCCCAAAAGAAGGTGTTTTAAGTATATATCTGCATTTCTAAGGTAGATTTGGGTACAATAAGAGGCGAAAAAGCAGATTCTGACTAAGATTTTATCGAAATCGGCAACTATTTGACTCAGAATGGTTGCCTTACGTCGAAATCTAATAGTTTATTAAGGTTTTCGTTACTAAAATGCCCAAAGACGCCGATTTTGACTAGAATTTCAAAGATATTGACATGAATATATAACTGTTTGTATCAAAAAATGATAGTTTAAACTGATATTTGCAGTTTTGATGCGGTTTTAGATACGATATGAATCGAAGAAGCCGATTTTGACTGGAATCTGTTTAAAATGACAAAGAAAAACATATTATCAATTCAAGGAAGTGAATTTTTAAGTCGTTATCTGCAGTTCTAATGTAGATTTCAGTTCGCTAAGTTATGAAAATGCATGTTTTGGCTATAATCTTCCGTAAATCAAGGGCGAAAACCAATTATTTGTCCCAAAAGAAGGTGTTCTATGTATATATCTGCATTTCTAAGGTAGATTTGGGTACAATAAGAGGCGAAAAAGCAGATTCTGACTAAGATTTTATCGAAATCGGCAACTATTTGACTCAGAATGGTTGCCTTACGTCGAAATCTAATAGTATATTAAGGTTTTCGATACTAAAATGCCCAAAGACGCCGATTTTGACTAGAATTTGAAAGATATTGACATGAATATATAACTGTTTGTATCAAAAAATGATAGTTTAAACTGATATTTGCAGTTTTGATGGAGTTTTAGGTACGATATGAGTCGAAGAAGCCGATTTTGACTGGAATCTGTTTAAAATGACAAAGAAAAACCTATTATCAATTCAAGGAAGTGAATTTTTAAGTAGTTATCTGCAGTTTTAATGTAGATTTCAGTTCGCTAAGTTATGAAAATGCATGTTTTGGCTATAATCTTCCGTAAATCAAGGGCGAAAACCAATTATTTGTCCCAAAAGAAGGTGTTTTAAGTATATATCAGCATTTCTAAGGTAGATTTGGGTACAATAAGAGGCGAAAAAGCAGATTCTGACTAAGATTTTATCGAAATCGGCAACGATTTGACTCAGAATGGTTGCCTTACGTCGAAATCTAATAGTTTATTAAGGTTTTCGTTACTAAAATGCCCAAAGACGCCGATTTTGACTAGAATTTCAAAGATATTGACATGAATATATAACTGTTTGTATCAAAAAATGATAGTTTAAACTGATATTTGCAGTTTTGATGCGGTTTTAGATACGATATGAATCGAAGAAGCCGATTTTGACTGGAATCTGTTTAAAATGACAAAGAAAAACCTATTTTTAATTCAAGGAAGTGAATTTTTAAATAGTTATCTGCAGTTTTAATGTAGATTTCAGTTCGCTAAGTTATGAAAATGCATGTTTTGGCTATAATCTTCCGTAAATCAAGGGCGAAAACCAATTATTTGTCCCAAAAGAAGGTGTTTTAAGTATATATCTGCATTTCTAAGGTAGATTTGGGTACAATAAGAGGCGAAAAAGCAGATTCTGACTAAGATTTTATCGAAATCGGCAACTATTTGACTCAGAATGGTAGCCTTACGTCGAAATCTAATAGTTTATTAAGGTCTTCGTTACTAAAATGCCCAAAGACGCCGATTTTGACTAGAATTTTAAAGATATTGACATGAATATATAACTGTTTGTATCAAAAAATGATAGTTTAAACTGATATTTGCAGTTTTGATGCGGTTTTAGATACGATATGAATCGAAGAAGCCGATTTTGACTGGAATCTGTTTAAAATGACAAAGAAAAACCTATTATCAATTCAAGGAAGTGAATTTTTAAGTAGTTATCTGCAGATTTAATGTAGATTTCAGTTCGCTAAGTTATGAAAATGCATGTTTTTGGCTATAATCTTCCGTAAATCAAGGGCGAAAACCAATTATTTGTCCCAAAAGAAGGTGTTTTAAGTATATATCTGCATTTCTAAGGTAGATTTGGGTACAATAAGAGGCGAAAAAGCAGATTCTGACTAAGATTTTATCGAAATCGGCAACTATTTGACTCAGAATGGTTGCCTTACGTCGAAATCTAATAGTTTATTAAGGTTTTCGTTACTAAAATGCCCAAAGACGCCGATTTTGACTAGAATTTCAAAGATATTGACATGAATATATAACTGTTTGTATCAAAAAATGATAGTTTAAACTGATATTTGCAGTTTTGATGCGGTTTTAGATACGATATGAATCGAAGAAGCCGATTTTGACTGGAATCTGTTTAAAATGACAAAGAAAAACATATTATCAATTCAAGGAAGTGAATTTTTAAGTCGTTATCTGCAGTTCTAATGTAGATTTCAGTTCGCTAAGTTATGAAAATGCATGTTTTGGCTATAATCTTCCGTAAATCAAGGGCGAAAACCAATTATTTGTCCCAAAAGAAGGTGTTCTATGTATATATCTGCATTTCTAAGGTAGATTTGGGTACAATAAGAGGCGAAAAAGCAGATTCTGACTAAGATTTTATCGAAATCGGCAACTATTTGACTCAGAATGGTTGCCTTACGTCGAAATCTAATAGTTTATTAAGGTTTTCGTTACTAAAATGCCCAAAGACGCCGATTTTGACTAGAATTTGAAAGATATTGACATGAATATATAACTGTTTGTATTCAAAAATGATAGTTTAAACTGATATTTGCAGTTTTGATGCGGTTTTAGGTACGATATGAGTCGAAGAAGCCGATTTTGACTGGAATCTGTTTAAAATGACAAAGAAAAACTTATTATCAATTCAAGGAAGTGAATTTTTAAGTAGTTATCTGCAGTTTTAATGTAGATTTCAGTTCGCTAAGTTATGAAAATGCATGATTTGGCAATAATCTTCGGTAAATCAAGGGCGAAAACCAATTATTTGTCCCAAAAGAAGGTGTTTTAAGTATATATCTGCATTTCTAAGGTAGATTTGGGTACAATAAGAGGCGAAAAAGCAGATTCTGACTAAGATTTTATCGAAATCGGCAACTATTTGACTCAAAATGGTTGCCTTACGTCGAAATCTAATAGTTTATTAAGGTTTTCGTTACTAAAATGCCCAAAGACGCCGATTTTGACTAGAATTTGAAAGATATTGACATGAATATATAACTGTTTATATCAAAAAATGATAGTTTAAACTGATATTTGCAGTTTTGATGCGGTTTTAGATACGATATGAATCGAAGAAGCCGATTTTGACTGGAATCTGTTTAAAATGACAAAGAAAAACCTATTATCAATTCAAGGAAGTGAATTTTTAAGTCGTTATCTGCAGTTCTAATATAGATTTCAGTTCGCTAAGTTATGAAAATGCATGTTTTGGCTATAATCTTCCGTAAATCAATTGCGAAAACCAATTATTTGTCCCAAAAGAAGGTGTTCTAAGTATATATCTGCATTTCTAAGGTAGATTTGGGTACAATAAGAGGCGAAAAAGCAGATTCTGACTAAGATTTTATCGAAATCGGCAACTATTTGACTCAGAATGGTTGCCTTACGTCGAAATCTAATAGTATATTAAGGTTTTCGTTACTAAAATGCCCAAAGACGCCGATTTTGACTAGAATTTGAAAGATATTGACATGAATATATAACTGTTTGTATCAAAAAATGATAGTTTAAACTGATATTTGCAGTTTTGATGGAGTTTTAGGTACGATATGAGTCGAAGAAGCCGATTTTGACTGGAATCTGTTTAAAATGACAAAGAAAAACCTATTATCAATTCAAGGAAGTGAATTTTTAAGTAGTTATCTGCAGTTTTAATGTAGATTTCAGTTCGCTAAGTTATGAAAATGCATGTTTTGGTTATAATCTTCCGTAAATCAAGGGCGAAAACCAATTATTTGTCCCAAAAGAAGGTGTTTTAAGTATATATCAGCATTTCTAAGGTAGATTTGGGTACAATAAGAGGCGAAAAAGCAGATTCTGACTAAGATTTTATCGAAATCGGCAACGATTTGACTCAGAATGGTTGCCTTACGTCGAAATCTAATAGTTTATTAAGGTTTTCGTTACTAAAATGCCCAAAGACGCCGATTTTGACTAGAATTTGAAAGATATTGACATGAATATATAACTGTTTGTATCAAAAAATGATAGTTTAAACTGATATTTGCAGTTTTGATGCGGTTTTAGATACGATATGAATCGAAGAAGCCGATTTTGACTGGAATCTGTTTAAAATGACAAAGAAAAACCTATTATCAATTCAAGGAAGTGAATTTTTAAGTAGTTATCTGCAGTTTTAATGTAGATTTCAGTTCGCTAAGTTATGAAAATGCATGTTTTTGGCTATAATCTTCCGTAAATCAAGGGCGAAAACAAATTATTTGTCCCAAAAGAAGGTGTTTTAAGTATATATCTGCATTTCTAAGGTAGATTTGGGTACAATAAGAGGCGAAAAAGCAGATTCTGACTAAGATTTTATCGAAATCGGCAACTATTTGACTCAGAATGGTTGCCTTACGTCGAAATCTAATAGTTTATTAAGGTTTTCGTTACTAAAATGCCCAAAGACGCCGATTTTGACTAGAATTTCAAAGATATTGACATGAATATATAACTGTTTGTATCAAAAAATGATAGTTTAAACTGATATTTGCAGTTTTGATGCGGTTTTAGATACGATATGAATCGAAGAAGCCGATTTTGACTGGAATCTGTTTAAAATGACAAAGAAAAACATATTATCAATTCAAGGAAGTGAATTTTTAAGTCGTTATCTGCAGTTCTAATGTAGATTTCAGTTCGCTAAGTTATGAAAATGCATGTTTTGGCTATAATCTTCCGTAAATCAAGGGCGAAAACCAATTATTTGTCCCAAAAGAAGGTGTTCTAAGTATATATCTGCATTTCTAAGGTAGATTTGGGTACAATAAGAGGCGAAAAAGCAGATTCTGACTAAGATTTTATCGAAATTGGCAACTATTTGACTCAGAATGGTTGCCTTACGTCGAAATCTAATAGTTTATTAAGGTTTTCGTTACTAAAATGCCCAAAGACGCCGATTTTGACTAGAATTTGAAAGATATTGACATGAATATATAACTGTTTGTATTCAAAAATGATAGTTTAAACTGATATTTGCAGTTTTGATGCGGTTTTAGGTACGATATGAGTCGAAGAAGCCGATTTTGACTGGAATCTGTTTAAAATGACAAAGAAAAACTTATTATCAATTCAAGGAAGTGAATTTTTAAGTAGTTATCTGCAGTTTTAATGTAGATTTCAGTTCGCTAAGTTATGAAAATGCATGATTTGGCAATAATCTTCGGTAAATCAAGGGCGAAAACCAATTATTTGTCCCAAAAGAAGGTGTTTTAAGTATATATCTGCATTTCTAAGGTAGATTTGGGTACAATAAGAGGCGAAAAAGCAGATTCTGACTAAGATTTTATCGAAATCGGCAACTATTTGACTCAAAATGGTTGCCTTACGTCGAAATCTAATAGTTTATTAAGGTTTTCGTTACTAAAATGCCCAAAGACGCCGATTTTGACTAGAATTTGAAAGATATTGACATGAATATATAACTGTTTATATCAAAAAATGATAGTTTAAACTGATATTTGCAGTTTTGATGCGGTTTTAGATACGATATGAATCGAAGAAGCCGATTTTGACTGGAATCTGTTTAAAATGACAAAGAAAAACCTATTATCAATTCAAGGAAGTGAATTTTTAAGTCGTTATCTGCAGTTCTAATATAGATTTCAGTTCGCTAAGTTATGAAAATGCATGTTTTGGCTATAATCTTCCGTAAATCAATTGCGAAAACCAATTATTTGTCCCAAAAGAAGGTGTTCTAAGTATATATCTGCATTTCTAAGGTAGATTTGGGTACAATAAGAGGCGAAAAAGCAGATTCTGACTAAGATTTTATCGAAATCGGCAACTATTTGACTCAGAATGGTTGCCTTACGTCGAAATCTAATAGTATATTAAGGTTTTCGTTACTAAAATGCCCAAAGACGCCGATTTTGACTAGAATTTGAAAGATATTGACATGAATATATAACTGTTTGTATCAAAAAATGATAGTTTAAACTGATATTTGCAGTTTTGATGGAGTTTTAGGTACGATATGAGTCGAAGAAGCCGATTTTGACTGGAATCTGTTTAAAATGACAAAGAAAAACCTATTATCAATTCAAGGAAGTGAATTTTTAAGTAGTTATCTGCAGTTTTAATGTAGATTTCAGTTCGCTAAGTTATGAAAATGCATGTTTTGGCTATAATCTTCCGTAAATCAACGGCGAAAACCAATTATTTGTCCCAAAAGAAGGTGTTTTAAGTATATATCAGCATTTCTAAGGTAGATTTGGGTACAATAAGAGGCGAAAAAGCAGATTCTGACTAAGATTTTATCGAAATCGGCAACGATTTGACTCAGAATGGTTGCCTTACGTCGAAATCTAATAGTTTATTAAGGTTTTCGTTACTAAAATGCCCAAAGACGCCGATTTTGACTAGAATTTGAAAGATATTGACATGAATATATAACTGTTTGTATCAAAAAATGATAGTTTAAACTGATATTTGCAGTTTTGATGCGGTTTTAGATACGATATGAATCGAAGAAGCCGATTTTGACTGGAATCTGTTTAAAATGACAAAGAAAAACCTATTATCAATTCAAGGAAGTGAATTTTTAAGTAGTTATCTGCAGTTTTAATGTAGATTTCAGTTCGCTAAGTTATGAAAATGCATGTTTTTGGCTATAATCTTCCGTAAATCAAGGGCGAAAACAAATTATTTGTCCCAAAAGAAGGTGTTTTAAGTATATATCTGCATTTCTAAGGTAGATTTGGGTACAATAAGAGGCGAAAAAGCAGATTCTGACTAAGATTTTATCGAAATCGGCAACTATTTGACTCAGAATGGTTGCCTTACGTCGAAATCTAATAGTTTATTAAGGTTTTCGTTACTAAAATGATCAAAGACGCCGATTTTGACTAGAATTTCAAAGATATTGACATGAATATATAACTGTTTGTATCAAAAAATGATAGTTTAAACTGATATTTGCAGTTTTGATGCGGTTTTAGATACGATATGAATCGAAGAAGCCGATTTTGACTGGAATCTGTTTAAAATGACAAAGAAAAACCTATTATTAATTCAAGGAAGTGAATTTTTAAATAGTTATCTGCAGTTTTAATGTAGATTTCAGTTCGCTAAGTTATGAAAATGCATGTTTTGGCTATAATCTTCCGTAAATCAAGGGCGAAAACCAATTATTTGTCCCAAAAGAAGGTGTTTTAAGTATATATCTGCATTTCTAAGGTAGATTTGGGTACAATAAGAGGCGAAAAAGCAGATTCTGACTAAGATTTTATCGAAATCGGCAACTATTTGACTCAGAATGGTAGCCTTACGTCGAAATCTAATAGTTTATTAAGGTCTTCGTTACTAAAATGCCCAAAGACGCCGATTTTGACTAGAATTTTAAAGATATTGACATGAATATATAACTGTTTGTATCAAAAAATGATAGTTTAAACTGATATTTGCAGTTTTGATGCGGTTTTAGATACGATATGAATCGAAGAAGCCGATTTTGACTGGAATCTGTTTAAAATGACAAAGAAAAACCTATTATCAATTCAAGGAAGTGAATTTTTAAGTAGTTATCTGCAGATTTAATGTAGATTTCAGTTCGCTAAGTTATGAAAATGCATGTTTTTGGCTATAATCTTCCGTAAATCAAGGGCGAAAACCAATTATTTGTCCCAAAAGAAGGTGTTTTAAGTATATATCTGCATTTCTAAGGTAGATTTGGGTACAATAAGAGGCGAAAAAGCAGATTCTGACTAAGATTTTATCGAAATCGGCAACTATTTGACTCAGATTGGTTGCCTTACGTCGAAATCTAATAGTTTATTAAGGTTTTCGTTACTAAAATGCCCAAAGACGCCGATCTTGACTAGAATTTCAAAGATATTGACATGAATATATAACTGTTTGTATCAAAAAATGATAGTTTAAACTGATATTTGCAGTTTTGATGCGGTTTTAGATACGATATGAATCGAAGAAGCCGATTTTGACTGGAATCTGTTTAAAATGACAAAGAAAAACATATTATCAATTCAAGGAAGTGAATTTTTAAGTCGTTATCTGCAGTTCTAATGTAGATTTCAGTTCGCTAAGTTATGAAAATGCATGTTTTGGCTATAATCTTCCGTAAATCAAGGGCGAAAACCAATTATTTGTCCCAAAAGAAGGTGTTCTAAGTATATATCTGCATTTCTAAGGTAGATTTGGGTACAATAAGAGGCGAAAAAGCAGATTCTGACTAAGATTTTATCGAAATCGGCAACTATTTGACTCAGAATGGTTGCCTTACGTCGAAATCTAATAGTTTATTAAGGTTTTCGTTACTAAAATGCCCAAAGACGCCGATTTTGACTAGAATTTGAAAGATATTGACATGAATATATAACTGTTTGTATTCAAAAATGATAGTTTAAACTGATATTTGCAGTTTTGATGCGGTTTTAGGTACGATATGAGTCGAAGAAGCCGATTTTGACTGGAATCTGTTTAAAATGACAAAGAAAAACTTATTATCAATTCAAGGAAGTGAATTTTTAAGTAGTTATCTGCAGTTTTAATGTAGATTTCAGTTCGCTAAGTTATGAAAATGCATGATTTGGCAATAATCTTCGGTAAATCAAGGGCGAAAACCAATTATTTGTCCCAAAAGAAGGTGTTTTAAGTATATATCTGCATTTCTAAGGTAGATTTGGGTACAATAAGAGGCGAAAAAGCAGATTCTGACTAAGATTTTATCGAAATCGGCAACTATTTGACTCAAAATGGTTGCCTTACGTCGAAATCTAATAGTTTATTAAGGTTTTCGTTACTAAAATGCCCAAAGACGCCGATTTTGACTAGAATTTGAAAGATATTGACATGAATATATAACTGTTTATATCAAAAAATGATAGTTTAAACTGATATTTGCAGTTTTGATGCGGTTTTAGATACGATATGAATCGAAGAAGCCGATTTTGACTGGAATCTGTTTAAAATGACAAAGAAAAACCTATTATCAATTCAAGGAAGTGAATTTTTAAGTCGTTATCTGCAGTTCTAATATAGATTTCAGTTCGCTAAGTTATGAAAATGCATGTTTTGGCTATAATCTTCCGTAAATCAATTGCGAAAACCAATTATTTGTCCCAAAAGAAGGTGTTCTAAGTATATATCTGCATTTCTAAGGTAGATTTGGGTACAATAAGAGGCGAAAAAGCAGATTCTGACTAAGATTTTATCGAAATCGGCAACTATTTGACTCAGAATGGTTGCCTTACGTCGAAATCTAATAGTATATTAAGGTTTTCGTTACTAAAATGCCCAAAGACGCCGATTTTGACTAGAATTTGAAAGATATTGACATGAATATATAACTGTTTGTATCAAAAAATGATAGTTTAAGCTGATATTTGCAGTTTTGATGGAGTTTTAGGTACGATATGAGTCGAAGAAGCCGATTTTGACTGGAATCTGATTAAAATGACAAAGAAAAACCTATTATCAATTCAAGGAAGTGAATTTTTAAGTAGTTATCTGCAGTTTTAATGTAGATTTCAGTTCGCTAAGTTATGAAAATGCATGTTTTGGCTATAATCTTCCGTAAATCAAGGGCGAAAACCAATTATTTGTCCCAAAAGAAGGTGTTTTAAGTATATATCAGCATTTCTAAGGTAGATTTGGGTACAATAAGAGGCGAAAAAGCAGATTCTGACTAAGATTTTATCGAAATCGGCAACGATTTGACTCAGAATGGTTGCCTTACGTCGAAATCTAATAGTTTATTAAGGTTTTCGTTACTAAAATGCCCAAAGACGCCGATTTTGACTAGAATTTGAAAGATATTGACATGAATATATAACTGTTTGTATCAAAAAATGATAGTTTAAACTGATATTTGCAGTTTTGATGCGGTTTTAGATACGATATGAATCGAAGAAGCCGATTTTGACTGGAATCTGTTTAAAATGACAAAGAAAAACCTATTATCAATTCAAGGAAGTGAATTTTTAAGTAGTTATCTGCAGTTTTAATGTAGATTTCAGTTCGCTAAGTTATGAAAATGCATGTTTTTGGCTATAATCTTCAGTAAATCAAGGGCGAAAACAAATTATTTGTCCCAAAAGAAGGTGTTTTAAGTATATATCTGCATTTCTAAGGTAGATTTGGGTACAATAAGAGGCGAAAAAGCAGATTCTGACTAAGATTTTATCGAAATCGGCAACTATTTGACTCAGAATGGTTGCCTTACGTCGAAATCTAATAGTTTATTAAGGTTTTCGTTACTAAAATGCCCAAAGACGCCGATTTTGACTAGAATTTGAAAGATATTGACATGAATATATAACTGTTTGTATCAAAAAATGATAGTTTAAACTGATATTTGCAGTTTTGATGCGGTTTTAGATACGATATGAATCGAAGAAGCCGATTTTGACTGGAATCTGTTTAAAATGACAAAGAAAAACATATTATCAATTCAAGGAAGTGAATTTTTAAGTCGTTATCTGCAGTTCTAATGTAGATTTCAGTTCGCTAAGTTATGAAAATGCATGTTTTGGCTATAATCTTCCGTAAATCAAGGGCGAAAACCAATTATTTGTCCCAAAAGAAGGTGTTCTAAGTATATATCTGCATTTCTAAGGTAGATTTGGGTACAATAAGAGGCGAAAAAGCAGATTCTGACTAAGATTTTATCGAAATCGGCAACTATTTGACTCAGAATGGTTGCCTTACGTCGAAATCTAATAGTTTATTAAGGTTTTCGTTACTAAAATGCCCAAAGACGCCGATTTTGACTAGAATTTGAAAGATATTAACATGAATATATAACTGTTTGTATTCAAAAATGATAGATTAAACTGATATTTGCAGTTTTGATGCGGTTTTAGGTACGATATGAGTCGAAGAAGCCGATTTTGACTGGAATCTGTTTAAAATGACAAAGAAAAACTTATTATCAATTCAAGGAAGTGAATTTTTAAGTAGTTATCTGCAGTTTTAATGTAGATTTCAGTTCGCTAAGTTATGAAAATGCATGATTTGGCAATAATCTTCGGTAAATCAAGGGCGAAAACCAATTATTTGTCCCAAAAGAAGGTGTTTTAAGTATATATCTGCATTTCTAAGGTAGATTTGGGTACAATAAGAGGCGAAAAAGCAGATTCTGACTAAGATTTTATCGAAATCGGCAACTATTTGACTCAAAATGGTTGCCTTACGTCGAAATCTAATAGTTTATTAAGGTTTTCGTTACTAAAATGCCCAAAGACGCCGATTTTGACTAGAATTTGAAAGATATTGACATGAATATATAACTGTTTATATCAAAAAATGATAGTTTAAACTGATATTTGCAGTTTTGATGCGGTTTTAGATACGATATGAATCGAAGAAGCCGATTTTGACTGGAATCTGTTTAAAATGACAAAGAAAAACCTATTATCAATTCAAGGAAGTGAATTTTTAAGTCGTTATCTGCAGTTCTAATATAGATTTCAGTTCGCTAAGTTATGAAAATGCATGTTTTGGCTATAATCTTCCGTAAATCAATTGCGAAAACCAATTATTTGTCCCAAAAGAAGGTGTTCTAAGTATATATCTGCATTTCTAAGGTAGATTTGGGTACAATAAGAGGCGAAAAAGCAGATTCTGACTAAGATTTTATCGAAATCGGCAACTATTTGACTCAGAATGGTTGCCTTACGTCGAAATCTAATAGTTTATTAAGGTTTTCGTTACTAAAATGCCCAAAGACGCCGATTTTGACTAGAATTTGAAAGATATTGACATGAATATATAACTGTTTGTATCAAAAAATGATAGTTTAAACTGATATTTGCAGTTTTGATGCGGTTTTAGATACGATATGAATCGAAGAAGCCGATTTTGACTGGAATCTGTTTAAAATGACAAAGAAAAACATATTATCAATTCAAGGAAGTGAATTTTTAAGTCGTTATCTGCAGTTCTAATGTAGATTTCAGTTCGCTAAGTTATGAAAATGCATGTTTTGGCTATAATCTTCCGTAAATCAAGGGCGAAAACCAATTATTTGTCCCAAAAGAAGGTGTTCTAAGTATATATCTGCATTTCTAAGGTAGATTTGGGTACAATAAGAGGCGAAAAAGCAGATTCTGACTAAGATTTTATCGAAATCGGCAACTATTTGACTCAGAATGGTTGCCTTACGTCGAAATCTAATAGTTTATTAAGGTTTTCGTTACTAAAATGCCCAAAGACGCCGATTTTGACTAGAATTTGAAAGATATTAACATGAATATATAACTGTTTGTATTCAAAAATGATAGATTAAACTGATATTTGCAGTTTTGATGCGGTTTTAGGTACGATATGAGTCGAAGAAGCCGATTTTGACTGGAATCTGTTTAAAATGACAAAGAAAAACTTATTATCAATTCAAGGAAGTGAATTTTTAAGTAGTTATCTGCAGTTTTAATGTAGATTTCAGTTCGCTAAGTTATGAAAATGCATGATTTGGCAATAATCTTCGGTAAATCAAGGGCGAAAACCAATTATTTGTCCCAAAAGAAGGTGTTTTAAGTATATATCTGCATTTCTAAGGTAGATTTGGGTACAATAAGAGGCGAAAAAGCAGATTCTGACTAAGATTTTATCGAAATCGGCAACTATTTGACTCAAAATGGTTGCCTTACGTCGAAATCTAATAGTTTATTAAGGTTTTCGTTACTAAAATGCCCAAAGACGCCGATTTTGACTAGAATTTGAAAGATATTGACATGAATATATAACTGTTTATATCAAAAAATGATAGTTTAAACTGATATTTGCAGTTTTGATGCGGTTTTAGATACGATATGAATCGAAGAAGCCGATTTTGACTGGAATCTGTTTAAAATGACAAAGAAAAACCTATTATCAATTCAAGGAAGTGAATTTTTAAGTCGTTATCTGCAGTTCTAATATAGATTTCAGTTCGCTAAGTTATGAAAATGCATGTTTTGGCTATAATCTTCCGTAAATCAATTGCGAAAACCAATTATTTGTCCCAAAAGAAGGTGTTCTAAGTATATATCTGCATTTCTAAGGTAGATTTGGGTACAATAAGAGGCGAAAAAGCAGATTCTGACTAAGATTTTATCGAAATCGGCAACTATTTGACTCAGAATGGTTGCCTTACGTCGAAATCTAATAGTATATTAAGGTTTTCGTTACTAAAATGCCCAAAGACGCCGATTTTGACTAGAATTTGAAAGATATTGACATGAATATATAACTGTTTGTATCAAAAAATGATAGTTTAAACTGATATTTGCAGTTTTGATGGAGTTTTAGGTACGATATGAGTCGAAGAAGCCGATTTTGACTGGAATCTGTTTAAAATGACAAAGAAAAACCTATTATCAATTCAAGGAAGTGAATTTTTAAGTAGTTATCTGCAGTTTTAATGTAGATTTCAGTTCGCTAAGTTATGAAAATGCATGTTTTGGCTATAATCTTCCGTAAATCAAGGGCGAAAACCAATTATTTGTCCCAAAAGAAGGTGTTTTAAGTATATATCAGCATTTCTAAGGTAGATTTGGGTACAATAAGAGGCGAAAAAGCAGATTCTGACTAAGATTTTATCGAAATCGGCAACGATTTGACTCAGAATGGTTGCCTTACGTCGAAATCTAATAGTTCATTAAGGTTTTCGTTACTAAAATGCCCAAAGACGCCGATTTTGACTAGAATTTGAAAGATATTGACATGAATATATAACTGTTTGTATCAAAAAATGATAGTTTAAACTGATATTTGCAGTTTTGATGCGGTTTTAGATACGATATGAATCGAAGAAGCCGATTTTGACTGGAATCTGTTTAAAATGACAAAGAAAAACCTATTATCAATTCAAGGAAGTGAATTTTTAAGTAGTTATCTGCAGTTTTAATGTAGATTTCAGTTCGCTAAGTTATGAAAATGCATGTTTTTGGCTATAATCTTCCGTAAATCAAGGGCGAAAACAAATTATTTGTCCCAAAAGAAGGTGTTTTAAGTATATATCTGCATTTCTAAGTTGATTTGGGTACAATAAGAGGCGAAAAAGCAGATTCTGACTAAGATTTTATCGAAATCGGCAACTATTTGACTCAGAATGGTTGCCTTACGTCGAAATCTAATAGTTTATTAAGGTTTTCGTTACTAAAATGCCCAAAGACGCCGATTTTGACTAGAATTTCAAAGATATTGACATGAATATATAACTGTTTGTATCAAAAAATGATAGTTTAAACTGATATTTGCAGTTTTGATGCGGTTTTAGATACGATATGAATCGAAGAAGCCGATTTTGACTGGAATCTGTTTAAAATGACAAAGAAAAACCTATTATTAATTCAAGGAAGTGAATTTTTAAATAGTTATCTGCAGTTTTAATGTAGATTTCAGTTCGCTAAGTTATGAAAATGCATGTTTTGGCTATAATCTTCCGTAAATCAAGGGCGAAAACCAATTATTTGTCCCAAAAGAAGGTGTTTTAAGTATATATCTGCATTTCTAAGGTAGATTTGGGTACAATAAGAGGCGAAAAAGCAGATTCTGACTAAGATTTTATCGAAATCGGCAACTATTTGACTCAGAATGGTAGCCTTACGTCGAAATCTAATAGTTTATTAAGGTCTTCGTTACTAAAATGCCCAAAGACGCCGATTTTGACTAGAATTTTAAAGATATTGACATGAATATATAACTGTTTGTATCAAAAAATGATAGTTTAAACTGATATTTGCAGTTTTGATGCGGTTTTAGATACGATATGAATCGAAGAAGCCGATTTTGACTGGAATCTGTTTAAAATGACAAAGAAAAACTTATTATCAATTCAAGGAAGTGAATTTTTAAGTAGTTATCTGCAGTTTTAATGTAGATTTCAGTTCGCTAAGTTATGAAAATGCATGATTTGGCAATAATCTTCGGTAAATCAAGGGCGAAAACCAATTATTTGTCCCAAAAGAAGGTGTTTTAAGTATATATCTGCATTTCTAAGGTAGATTTGGGTACAATAAGAGGCGAAAAAGCAGATTCTGACTAAGATTTTATCGAAATCGGCAACTATTTGACTCAAAATGGTTGCCTTACGTCGAAATCTAATAGTTTATTAAGGTTTTCGTTACTAAAATGCCCAAAGACGCCGATTTTGACTAGAATTTGAAAGATATTGACATGAATATATAACTGTTTATATCAAAAAATGATAGTTTAAACTGATATTTGCAGTTTTGATGCGGTTTTAGATACGATATGAATCGAAGAAGCCGATTTTGACTGGAATCTGTTTAAAATGACAAAGAAAAACCTATTATCAATTCAAGGAAGTGAATTTTTAAGTCGTTATCTGCAGTTCTAATATAGATTTCAGTTCGCTAAGTTATGAAAATGCATGTTTTGGCTATAATCTTCCGTAAATCAATTGCGAAAACCAATTATTTGTCCCAAAAGAAGGTGTTCTAAGTATATATCTGCATTTCTAAGGTAGATTTGGGTACAATAAGAGGCGAAAAAGCAGATTCTGACTAAGATTTTATCGAAATCGGCAACTATTTGACTCAGAATGGTTGCCTTACGTCGAAATCTAATAGTATATTAAGGTTTTCGTTACTAAAATGCCCAAAGACGCCGATTTTGACTAGAATTTGAAAGATATTGACATGAATATATAACTGTTTGTATCAAAAAATGATAGTTTAAACTGATATTTGCAGTTTTGATGGAGTTTTAGGTACGATATGAGTCGAAGAAGCCGATTTTGACTGGAATCTGTTTAAAATGACAAAGAAAAACCTATTATCAATTCAAGGAAGTGAATTTTTAAGTAGTTATCTGCAGTTTTAATGTAGATTTCAGTTCGCTAAGTTATGAAAATGCATGTTTTGGCTATAATCTTCCGTAAATCAAGGGCGAAAACCAATTATTTGTCCCAAAAGAAGGTGTTTTAAGTATATATCAGCATTTCTAAGGTAGATTTGGGTACAATAAGAGGCGAAAAAGCAGATTCTGACTAAGATTTTATCGAAATCGGCAACGATTTGACTCAGAATGGTTGCCTTACGTCGAAATCTAATAGTTCATTAAGGTTTTCGTTACTAAAATGCCCAAAGACGCCGATTTTGACTAGAATTTGAAAGATATTGACATGAATATATAACTGTTTGTATCAAAAAATGATAGTTTAAACTGATATTTGCAGTTTTGATGCGGTTTTAGATACGATATGAATCGAAGAAGCCGATTTTGACTGGAATCTGTTTAAAATGACAAAGAAAAACCTATTATCAATTCAAGGAAGTGAATTTTTAAGTAGTTATCTGCAGTTTTAATGTAGATTTCAGTTCGCTAAGTTATGAAAATGCATGTTTTTGGCTATAATCTTCCGTAAATCAAGGGCGAAAACAAATTATTTGTCCCAAAAGAAGGTGTTTTAAGTATATATCTGCATTTCTAAGGTAGACTTGGGTACAATAAGAGGCGAAAAAGCAGATTCTGACTAAGATTTTATCGAAATCGGCAACTATTTGACTCAGAATGGTTGCCTTACGTCGAAATCTAATAGTTTATTAAGGTTTTCGTTACTAAAATGCCCAAAGACGCCGATTTTGACTAGAATTTCAAAGATATTGACATGAATATATAACTGTTTGTATCAAAAAATGATAGTTTAAACTGATATTTGCAGTTTTGATGCGGTTTTAGATACGATATGAATCGAAGAAGCCGATTTTGACTGGAATCTGTTTAAAATGACAAAGAAAAACCTATTATTAATTCAAGGAAGTGAATTTTTAAATAGTTATCTGCAGTTTTAATGTAGATTTCAGTTCGCTAAGTTATGAAAATGCATGTTTTGGCTATAATCTTCCGTAAATCAAGCTCGAAAACCAATTATTTGTCCCAAAAGAAGGTGTTTTAAGTATATATCTGCATTTCTAAGGTAGATTTGGGTACAATAAGAGGCGAAAAAGCAGATTCTGACTAAGATTTTATCGAAATCGGCAACTATTTGACTCAGAATGGTTGCCTTACGTCGAAATCTAATAGTTTATTAAGGTTTTCGTTACTAAAATGCCCAAAGACGCCGATTTTGACTAGAATTTCAAAGATATTGACATGAATATATAACTGTTTGTATCAAAAAATGATAGTTTAAACTGATATTTGCAGTTTTGATGCGGTTTTAGATACGATATGAATCGAAGAAGCCGATTTTGACTGGAATCTGTTTAAAATGACAAAGAAAAACCTATTATTAATTCAAGGAAGTGAATTTTTAAGTAGTTATCTGCAGTTTTAATGTAGATTTCAGTTCGCTAAGTTATGAAAATGCATGTTTTGGCTATAATCTTCCGTAAATCAAGGGCGAAAACCAATTATTTGTCCCAAAAGAAGGTGTTTTAAGTATATATCTGCATTTCTAAGGTAGATTTGGGTACAATAAGAGGCGAAAAAGCAGATTCTGACTAAGATTTTATCGAAATCGGCAACTATTTGACTCAGAAAGGTTGCCTTACGTCGAAATCTAATAGTTTATTAAGGTTTTCGTTACTAAAATGCCCAAAGACGCCGATTTTGACTAGAATTTGAAAGATATTGACATGAATGTATAACTGTTTGTATCAAAAATTGATAGTTTAAACTGATATTTGCAGTTTTGATGCGGTTTTAGATACGATATGAATCGAAGAAGCCGATTTTGACTGGAATCTGTTTAAAATGACAAAGAAAAACCTATTATCATTTCAAGGAAGTGAATTTTTAAGTAGTTATCTGCAGTTTTAATGTAGATTTCAGTTCGCTAAATTATGAAAATGCATGTTTTGGCTATAATCTTCCGTAAATCAAGGGCGAAAACCAATTATTTGTCCCAAAAGAAGGTGTTCTAAGCATATATCTGCATTTCTAAGGTAGATTTGGGTACAATAAGAGGCGAAAAAGCAGATTCTGACTAAGATTTTATCGAAATCGGCAACTATTTGACTCAGAATGGTTGCCTTACGTCGAAATCTAATTGTTTATTAAGGTTTTCGTTACTAAAATGCCCAAAGACGCCGATTTTGACTAGAATTTGAAAGATATTGACATGAATATATAACTGTTTGTATTCAAAAATGATAGTTTAAACTGATATTTGCAGTTTTGATGCGGTTTTAGGTACGATATGAGTCGAAGAAGCCGATTTTGACTGGAATCTGTTTAAAATGACAAAGAAAAACTTATTATCAATTCAAGGAAGTGAATTTTTAAGTAGTTATCTGCAGTTTTAATGTAGATTTCAGTTCGCTAAGTTATGAAAATTCATGATTTGGCAATAATCTTCGGTAAATCAAGGGCGAAAACCAATTATTTGTCCCAAAAGAAGGTGTTTTAAGTATATATCTGCATTTCTAAGGTAGATTTGGGTACAATAAGAGGCGAAAAAGCAGATTCTGACTAAGATTTTATCGAAATCGGCAACTATTTGACTCAAAATGGTTGCCTTACGTCGAAATCTAATAGTTTATTAAGGTTTTCGTTACTAAAATGCCCAAAGACGCCGATTTTGACTAGAATTTGAAAGATATTGACATGAATATATAACTGTTTATATCAAAAAATGATAGTTTAAACTGATATTTGCAGTTTTGATGCGGTTTTAGATACGATATGAATCGAAGAAGCCGATTTTGACTGGAATCTGTTTAAAATGACAAAGAAAAACCTATTATCAATTCAAGGAAGTGAATTTATAAGTCGTTATCTGCAGTTCTAATATAGATTTCAGTTCGCTAAGTTATGAAAATGCATGTTTTGGCTATAATCTTCCGTAAATCAATTGCGAAAACCAATTATTTGTCCCAAAAGAAGGTGTTCTAAGTATATATCTGCATTTCTAAGGTAGATTTGGGTACAATAAGAGGCGAAAAAGCAGATTCTGACTAAGATTTTATCGAAATCGGCAACTATTTGACTCAGAATGGTTGCCTTACGTCGAAATCTAATAGTATATTAAGGTTTTCGTTACTAAAATGCCCAAAGACGCCGATTTTGACTAGAATTTGAAAGATATTGACATGAATATATAACTGTTTGTATCAAAAAATGATAGTTTAAACTGATATTTGCAGTTTTGATGGAGTTTTAGGTACGATATGAGTCGAAGAAGCCGATTTTGACTGGAATCTGTTTAAAATGACAAAGAAAAACCTATTATCAATTCAAGGAAGTGAATTTTTAAGTAGTTATCTGCAGTTTTAATGTAGATTTCAGTTCGCTAAGTTATGAAAATGCATGATTTGGCTATAATCTTCGGTAAATCAAGGGCGAAAACCAATTATTTGTCCCAAAAGAAGGTGTTCTAAGTATATATCTGCATTTCTAAGGTAGATTTGGGTACAATAAGAGGCGAAAAAGCAGATTCTGACTAAGATTTTATCGAAATCGGCAACTATTTGACTCAGAAAGGTTGCCTTACGTCGAAATCTAATAGTTTATTGAGGTTTTCGTTACTAAAATGCCCAAAGACGCCGATTTTGACTAGAATTTGAAAGATATTGACATGAATATATAACTGTTTGTATCAAAAAATGATAGTTTAAACTGATATTTGCAGTTTTGATGCGGTTTTAGGTACGATATGAGTCGAAGAAGCCGATTTTGACTGGAATCTGTTTAAAATGACAAAGAAAAACCTATTATCAATTCAAGGAAGTGAATTTTTAAGTAGTTATCTGCAGTTTTAATGTAGATTTCATTTCGCTAAGTTATGAAAATGCATGATTTGGCTATTTTCTTCGGTAAATCAATGGCGAAAACCAATTATTTGTCCCAAAAGAAGGTGTTTTAAGTATATATCTGCATTTCTAAGGTAGATTTGGGTACAATAAGAGGCGAAAAAGCAGATTCTGGCTAAGATTTTATCGAAATCGGCAACTATTTGACTCAGAATGGTAGCCTTACGTCGAAATCTAATAGTTTATTAAGGTCTTCGTTACTAAAATGCCCAAAGACGCCGATTTTGACTAGAATTTCAAAGATATTGACATGAACATATAACTGTTTGTATCAAAAAATGATAGTTTAAACTGATATTTGCAGTTTTGATGCGGTTTTAGATACGATATGAATCGAAGAAGCCGATTTTGACTGGAATCTGTTTAAAATGACAAAGAAAAACCTATTATCAATTCAAGGAAGTGAATTTTTAAGTGGTTATCTGCAGTTTTAATGTAGATTTCAGTTCGCTTAGTTATGAAAATGCATGTTTTGGCAATAATCTTCCGTAAATCAAGGGCGAAAACCAATTATTTGTCCCAAAAGAAGGTGTTTTAACTATATATCTGCATTTATAAGGTAAATTTGGGTACAATAAGAGGCGAAAAAGCAGATTCTGACTAAGATTTTATCGAAATCGGCAACTATTTGACTGAGATTGGTTGCCTTACGTCGAAATCTAATAGTTTATTAAGGTTTTCGTTACTAAAATGCCCAAAGACGCCGATTTTGACTAGAATTTGAAAGATATTGACATGAATATATAACTGTTTGTATCAAAAAATGATAGTTTAAACTGATATTTGCAGTTTTGATGCGGTTTTAGATACGATATAAATCGAAGAAGCCGATTTTGACTGGAATCTGTTTAAAATGAGAAAGAAAAACCTATTATCAATTCAAGGAAGTGAATTTTTAAGTAGTTATCTGCAGTTTTAATGTAGATTTCAGTTCGCTAAGTTATGAAAATGCATGTTTTGGCTATAATCTTCCGTAAATCAAGGGCGAAAACCAATTAATTGTCCCAAAAGAAGGTGTTTTAAGTATATATCAGCATTTCTAAGGTAGATTTGGGTACAATAAGAGGCGAAAAAGCAGATTCTGACTAAGATTTTATCGAAATCGGCAACGATTTGACTCATAATGGTTGCCTTACGTCGAAATCTAATAGTTTATTAAGGTTTTCGTTACTAAAATGCCCAAAGACGCCGATTTTGACTAGAATTTGAAAGATATAGATATGAATATATAACTGTTTGTATCAAAAAATGATAGTTTAAACTGATATTTGCAGTTTTGATGCGGTTTTAGATACGATATGAATCGAAGAAGCCGATTTTGACTGGAATCTGTTTAAAATGACAAAGAAAAACCTATTATCAATTCAAGGAAGTGAATTTTTAAGTAGTTATCTGCAGTTTTAATGTAGATTTCAGTTCGCTAAGTTATGAAAATGCATGTTTTTGGCTATAATCTTCCGTAAATCAAGGGCGAAAACCAATTAATTGTCCCAAAAGAAGGTGTTTTAAGTATATATCAGCATTTCTAAGGTAGATTTGGGTACAATAAGAGGCGAAAAAGCAGATTCTGACTAAGATTTTATCGAAATCGGCAAACGATTTGACTCATAATGGTTGCCTTACGTCGAAATCTAATAGTTTATTAAGGTTTTCGTTACTAAAATGCCCAAAGACGCCGATTTTGACTAGAATTTGAAAGATATTGATATGAATATATAACTGTTTGTATCAAAAAATGATAGTTTAAACTGATATTTGCAGTTTTGATGCGGTTTTAGATACGATATGAATCGAAGAAGCCGATTTTGACTGGAATCTGTTTAAAATGACAAAGAAAAACCTATTATTAATTCAAGGAAGTGAATTTTTAAGTAGTTATCTGCAGTTTTAATGTAGATTTCAGTTCGCTAAGTTATGAAAATGCATGTTTTGGCTATAATCTTCCGTAAATCAAGGGCGAAAACCAATTATTTGTCCCAAAAGAAGGTGTTTTAAGTATATATCTGCATTTCTAAGGTAGATTTGGGTACAATAAGAGGCGAAAAAGCAGATTCAGACTAAGATTTTATCGAAATCGGCAACTATTTGACTCAGAAAGGTTGCCTTACGTCGAAAACTAATAGTTTATTAAGGTTTTCGTTACTAAAATGCCCAAAGACGCCGATTTTGACTAGAATTTGAGAGATATTGACATGAATATATAACTGTTTGTATCAAAAAATGATAGTTTAAACTGATATTTGCAGTTTTGATGCGGTTTAAGATACGATATCAATCGAAGAAGCCGATTTTGACTGGAATCTGTTTAAAATGACAAAGAAAAACCTATTATCAATTCAAGGAAGTGAATTTTTAAATAGTTATCTGCAGTTTTAATGTAGATTTCAGTTCGCTAAGTTATGAAAATGCATGTTTTGGCTATAATCTTCCGTAAATCAAGGGCGAAAACCAATTATTTGTCCCAAAAGAAGGTGTTTTAAGTATATATCTGCATTTCTAAGGTAGATTTGGGTACAATAAGAGGCGAAAAAGCAGATTCTGACTAATATTTTATCGAAATCGGCAACTATTTGACTCAGAATGGTTGCCTTACGTCGAAATCTAATAGTTTATTAAGGTTTTCGTTACTAAAATGCCCAAAGACGCCGATTTTGACTAGATTTTGAGAGATATTGACATGAATATATAACTGTTTGTATCAAAAATTGATAGTTTAAACTGATATTTGCAGTTTTGATGCGGTTTTAGATACGATATGAATCGAAGAAGCCGATTCTGACTGGAATCTGTTTAAAATGACAAAGAAAAACCTATTATCAATTCAAGGAAGTGAATTTTTAAGTAGTTATCTGCAGTTTTAATGTAGATTTCAGTTCGCTAAGTTATGAAAATGCATGTTTTGGCTATAATCTTCCGTAAATCAAGGGCGAAAACCAATTATTTGTCCCAAAAGAAGGTGTTTGAAGTATATATCTGCATTTCTAAGGTAGATTTGGGTACAATAAGAGGCGAAAAAGCAGATTCTGACTAAGATTTTATCGAATTCGGCAACTATTTGACTCAGAATGGTTGCCTTACGTCGAAATCTAATAGTTTATTAAGGTTTTCGTTACTAAAATGCCCAAAGACGCCGATTTTGACTAGAATTTGAAAGATATTGACATGAATATATAACTGTTTGTATCAAAAAATGATAGTTTAAACTGATATTTGCAGTTTTGATGCGGTTTTAGGTACTATATGAGTCGAAGAAGCCGATTTTGACTGGAATCTGTTTAAAATGACAAAGAAAAACATATTATCAATTCAAGGAAGTGAATTTTTAAGTAGTTATCTGCAGTTTTAATGTAGATTTCAGTTCGCTAAGTTATGAAAATGCATGTTTTGGCTATAATCTTCCGTAAATCAAGGGCGAAAACCAGTTATTTGTCCCAAAAGAAGGTGTTTTAAGTATATATCTGCATTTCTAAGGTAGATTTGGGTACAATAGGAGGCAAAAAAGCAGATTCTGACTAAGATTTTATCGAAATCGGCAACTATTTGACTCAGAATGGTTGCCTTACGTCGAAATCTAATAGTTTATTAAGGTTTTTGTTACTAAAATGCCCAAAGACGCCGATTTTGACTAGAATTTCAAAGATATTGACATGAATATATAACTGTTTGTATCAAAAAATGATAGTTTAAACTGATATTTGCAGTTTTGATGCGGTTTTAGATACGATATGAATCGAAGAAGCCGATTTTGACTGGAATCTGTTTAAAATGACAAAGAAAAACCTATTATCAATTCAAGGAAGTGAATTTTTAAGCAGTTATCTGCAGTTTTAATGTAGATTTCAGTTCGCTAAGTTATGAAAATGCATGTTTTGGCTATAATCTTCCGTAAATCAAGGGCGAAAACCAATTATTTGTCCCAAAAGAAGGTGTTTTAAGTATATATCTGCATTTCTAAGGTAGATTTGGGTACAATAAGAGGCGAAAAAGCAGATTCTGACTAAGATTTTATCGAAATCGGCAACTATTTGACTCAGAAAGGTTGCCTTACGTCGAAATCTAATAGTTTATTAAGGTTTTCGTTACTAAAATGCCCAAAGACGCCGATTTTGACTAGAATTTGAAAGATATTGACATGAATATATAACTGTTTGTATCAAAAATTGATAGTTTAAACTGATATTTGCAGTTTTGATGCGGTTTTAGATACGATATGAATCGAAGAAGCCGATTTTGACTGGAATCTGTTTAAAATGACAAAGAAAAACCTATTATCAATTCAAGGAAGTGAATTTTTAAGTAGTTATCTGCAGTTTTAATGTAGATTTCAGTTCGCTAAATTATGAAAATGCATGTTTTGGCTATAATCTTCCGTAAATCAAGGGCGAAAACCAATTATTTGTCCCAAAAGAAGGTGCTTTAAGTATATATCTGCATTTCTAAGGTAGATTTGGGTACAATAAGAGGCGAAAAAGCAGATTCTGACTAAGATTTTATCGAAATCGGCAACTAGTTGACTCAGAATGGTTGCCTTACGTCGAAATCTAATAGTTTATTAAGGTTTTCGTTACTAAAATGCCCAAAGACGCCGATTTTGACTAGAATTTGAAAGATATTGACATGAATATATAACTGTTTGTATCAAAAAATGATAGTTTAAACTGATATTTGCAGTTTTGATGCGGTTTTAGATACGATATGAATCGAAGAAGCCGATTTTGACTGGAATCTGTTTAAAATGACAAAGAAAAACCTATTATCAATTCAAGGAAGTGAATTTTTAAGTAGTTATCTGCAGTTTTAATGTAGATTTCAGTTCGCTAAGTTATGAAAATGCATGTTTTGGCTATAATCTTCCGTAAATCAAGGGCGAAAACCAATTATTTGTCCCAAAAGAAGGTGTTTTAAGTATATATCTGCATTTCTAAGGTAGATTTGGGTACAATAAGAGGCGAAAAAGCAGATTCTGACTAAGATTTTATCGAAATCGGCAACTATTTGACTCAGAAAGGTTGCCTTACGTCGAAATCTAATAGTTTATTAAGGTTTTCGTTACTAAAATGCCCAAAGACGCCGATTTTGACTAGAATTTGAAAGATATTGACAAGAATATATAACTGTTTGTATCAAAAAATGATAGTTTAAACTGATATTTGCAGTTTTGATGCGGTTTTAGATACGATATGAATCGAAGAAACCGATTTTGACTGGAATGTGTTTAAAATGACAAAGAAAAACCTATTATCTGAATTATCAGAATCTGCTTTTTCGCCTCTTATTGTACCCAAGTCTACCTTAGAAATGCAGATATATACTTAAAACACCTTTTTTTGGGGCAAATAATTGGTTTTCGCCCTTGATTTACGGAAGATTATAGCCAAAACATGCATTTTCATAACTTAGCGAACTGAAATCTACATTAAAACTGCAGATAACTACTTAAAAATTCACTTCCTTGAATTGATAATAGGTTTTTCTTTGTCATTTTAAACAGATTCCAGACAAAATCGGCTTCTTCGACTCATATCGTACCTAAAACCGCATCAAAACTGCAAATATCAGTTTAAACTATCATTTTTTGATACAAACAGTTATATATTCATGTCAATATCTTTCAAATTCTAGTCAAAATCGCGTTAGGAAAGTCTATACTTATTTTTTCTTAATTAACTACACCACAATAAATTTTACCAATTGATTTACTCAGTTGTCAGGTAAAAATTTGATGTCATTGTGTCATGGCCTCTAATTTTATATGGATAGTCTTAGATAAAAGGAAAGAAATAGTAAATATAAATCGCAAAGCATTAAAGTAGGTATATGACATGCTTAATAAAAGTTGGAGATTTTTGTAAGATTTTTAAGAAAAAATAATATATATGTACTATGTTCCATTTAAGAAAATCGAGATATTCATTTAATTTGAGTAGCATCTAATTCACAATCTATGGCAATATATTTTAAATCATCGTCGAAACATCTTAATATCAAATAAAATTTAACATATATATATATATATATATATATATATATATATATATATATATATATATATATATATATATATATATATATATATATATATATATATATATATATATATATATATATATACAACAACAAAGGAGATGGTGATACGTGAACCGGGATTTATGGGTAGCATCATTTTCCTGGTGTAAATGTGTGGTGCGGTTTGTCATTGGACCTTTTCGATTTGAAGGCACTGTAAGTGGTATTAATTACCTAACAATGCTTGCTGATTGCATATTTCCTGCCATTCGTGCATTATACGGTAATGATGATTTTTATTTTCAACAAGATGGTGCTCCGCCGCACTATCACAGGGACGTACGAGCTTACCTGGATCAAAATTTGTCGGGCCGGTGGATAGGACGCAGGGGGCCAATCGAGTTTCCAGCACGCTCTCCAGACCTTACACCACTGGATTTCTTCTTGTGGGGCACAGTAAAAGATGAGGTGTACAAACGGAAACCACATAACCTAGACATTCTTTGGAATGTAATTACCAACAATAGATTTCAACTATTTTAGTATGATTTTATTTATTATTTTTTATCGATTTAGTTCTGATAACATGATAAATGAAAAAACAGTAAAATACCTACAAATTAATAACCAAAATTATTATTGTAATTAACTACATAATAAGACATTTCAAAAATTTTGTTCAAAATTATGTCTATCTGCTCGAACACAACTATTAAAAACTCTTAACAGATGAGCTTGGGTCACTTGTAGGAGAGTCCTTGTGATAGCGGCACACGCTGCACTAATTTTGTTAATGAGATCAGCCATATCTTCGATAGGTTTTTTAGGTAGCCCCAAAGAAAATAATCTGGTGGTGTAATGTCCGGGGACCTCGCCGGCCACCTTACCGGTCCATTAGTACCAAACCATCTATTGGGATATTCTCGGTTCAAATACCTCGTTACTATTTGGGCATTATGTGCAGGCGCTCCATCCTGCTGTAGCCACATATTCATTCTAGTGTCAAGAGGCACTTCTTCTAATAGTTCCGGAAGTGTAGTTTGAAGAAATCTTAAATAGCGATCTGCATTTAAAGTTCCTTCGTAAAAGTAATGTCCAATAAGGAATCCATTTAATATGCCACACCAAACATTGATACTAAAAATTCGTTGGTTACCTCTTTCTGTAATCCAAGGAGGATGGTTTTCGGACCAAAAACGACAGTTGTGTCTATTAACGATTCCATTATTTTGAAATCGACTTTCGTCGCTCCATAAAATTTTCGAGAGAAAATTTGCATCTTGGCTATACAAATCGGACAATGTCGCTAAGAAACACATTCTTCTAGCATAATCGCCTGGTTCTAGTTTATGAACTAGTTTACTTTTGTACGGGTGAAAATTGTTTCTATGTAGAATTCTGCACGAAGAACTTATGGTAACACCGGTATTTTCTTTTATCTCTGATAGGGATATCTTGGGGTTATTATCAACCTGCTGAATTACAGCAGCAGTATTTTCATCATTTGTAGCCGTCCTGTTCCTATGTCTTTTAGGTTTTATGAAGCTGCCATATTCTCTTAAGTTTTTACATAAACTTGAAAAGGTTTTTGCATCGGGGACTCTTCTATGCGGATAACGCCGTGCGTAAACTCTTTTTGCTTCTCTACCTCTCCCGGTGGACAGTTCCACTGTACCATGACCGCTATCAAGGACAGTTCAAAGGAACTGTGGGTACCGACCATACAAAACTTAGCGGCTTGCGATTTATCTTTTTTGGCCTGATAGTTCAGATGAACTTACCACCCTATTTTAATGAACCATTTGTCAGCGAGGGCCGTGTCAAGATGTTCAATATTTAGACAGGATAATTTCAAAAAAATACCAGAAAATTTCGCCAGGATTCATCAAGATTGTATTACATGAATTGGCCAATAGAATGAATTCATACCTTCATTGGGATGAGTGAAAACTAAGATTCGAGTTATTTCTAGAATTAATATTACGTTAGCAACACAACTTATTTTTTCTATCTATTTTTTAATTATAATATAAAAACTCTATTTTTCATTATTCGAAGAATGAGTTAAGATATATTATTGTAACGAACATCTTGTAAATTTAAATATATTTTTTAAAAAGGCAACGGTCTCTAACCCTCCCTAACCAATTGGCGCCCTCCAGGCAGCATTTCCAAAAATTAATTGATAATCTTGAAACATTTGCTATCGGTTAATGTAAGCTCATGTCAGAAAAATTGTTTTCCTTTAAATTTAGAAACTATTCAACCTGGTAGCAATTCCTATAAGTATGACAAATTCTAAATCTGGGTATATTATATATTATATTATTGATACACATGAAACGAAGAGTGAAGCAAAACAAATAAAACGTTAACTCCATAACCCATTTGCTCTGAAAACATTTTTATCAGGTTTAAAAGAACTTTTGGAAACAACAATTAGACGTAAGTAACTTGGTACCCTGTCAAAAATAGGCATAACCGAAATAATTTTAGGCAACAGCAACAGCCGTTTGCCACCGGTCCAATCAATAGTAAGCCACGTTATAGACAAATTCTTATGCTTTTGGTAAACCGCAAATCGTTTTCAGACCCAGCCACATAAAAGTCTTCCTCCACCCATGTTGGTTTCTACACAAAACAGTGGCATACCATAATTTAATAAACAAAATAATCTTTAAAACAATCATGTGCCAAGTACATCTCAAAAGCTGCAAAATATGGAAGCCGATGAGTTGTGCAACTCTGAAATCAATCGATACAATCAATTAAATCAATATCATATTACCGAGACTATAAATCACATTGTCACTCGTCCGTCCGCTGATAACTTTCAACCTGAAGTTAAATGAAAGCCTAAATCTTACCGAGGTCCCACAAATAAACCAGAAAACTTAATTCCCACGCATGTATCTTTAAATATGACTATTTTAAATGAACTCCACAATCTTTTCCGAGCATAATTTTAAAATCTTGATAAATTTCGAAGAAACGATTTAGCACTTAAAAATGCTATCCAGTTGTATTTGTTACCATCCATTAATTGTTCGTGAGGAATAGGTGACGAAAATATAGGGAAATAATTCCTTAAATATTGCTTACATTTCGGTTGATCAACAGACTAATTTCTAGGGCTAATTCATATTTTTCCTTCGGACAGTTTTCCTGGTAGATTAGTGTTTATATTTCAATCATTCATGTTCACTTGACCAGAGTTTTATAGTGAAATACGGTCCAGTACTTCCGTGCTTACGTTTCAAATTCAAAGCAATTTTTTTTTCTTGCCTCATCGACAAACACCTGATTTGCTCTGACGTCTACGGCAGTGCTGCCAGGTTAAGAAAAGTCGTAATTTAAGTCGCATTATTTAGTTGTTATTACTAATCTTGTAAATACTCACTTCGTAATAAATAGTCTCCTTAAAAATATTCCTTTTATCAATAAAGAATTAATTTAATCCGATAGCAGCATAAATACTTGCATATTTTCTTTAAATGAATAATTCGTTCGCAAAACAAATTCATACCGCTAATATCATTGGGCGTATGACTTTATGCACGAAGTTCCGTGATTTCTCTCCTTTTCTCCATCTCTCTCGAATATCTGAGGAAGTACTCTCTATGGCAAGGAATTCTTATTCAGTAATACTCCAACTATACCAATTTTAACAATGTTTCATTACAGGGTGTTTGAAATATTGAAATATCAAAATTTATTGACGTCGGCATACTGTTTCCTTTGTAAAAGTTTGCCATGGAGAAGCGAACATTCGACTGTCAAGTTCATTCGCTAATTTATATTTTAAATTTGATTACATTATACCTTTCGAATACTAAGATTTATTAACTTTGTTGTTTTCAGATGATACTTTAAAATGAATGTCTCTTGAAAAGTCTTTTTTAACAATATTTTTGGACTTTGTGTAATTAAAATTTCTATTTGTTATTTACAAGGTTTACCTATTTTTTTAAAACATTAAAACCTTTGGTCATTGGTCTAATTACTTCTAGGTAGTCCTGAATACGAATCTGTAGTCATTTTCAATTTGAAAAAATCTCTAAAAGAACTTCTCGATTTTTCGCATCGGTTAGCCATGACTTTAGTCGATGCTATATGATGATGCTATCTCTTGTAAAGGCTTTAGCAGTTCTCTCAAATACACGTATTTTGGCTGTTACGGGGATTTGGAATATAAGTCAATGTTTTCAAATCTATTTGCATTCCAGGATGTTCGACCAAATATGACGTTGGTTTTACCCGAATTTAAGTGCCCTGTTGCAATTACCTCTAAAGTGATGGGGGTGCTTTTGAAATTCGCAGCTCGAACTCTTTGCATCGTCGTTTTTTACGGGCAAAGAAAAGGCTTGCTTTTTTACTCACATTTCGACTGAGACATTAACAGGAACCTGCAAAAGTATTTATAGCATAATACCTAAATATTTAGAAACACTATTTCCTAACACTCTGATTATTGTACATCGAAACGGGTCGAAAGGTTCAGGATTGGTAAATAAACTTATAAACAAACTTACTATCGAACTGCATAGTAATAGTGGTCGCCTATTCAGCGAATTGGGTACCCATTTACAAAAAAGAATAAATAAAGGTGATTCTGGTATAAATACCATAGAAGCTGCTTGTAAAGAGCACGATATAGCATATTCTCAGTCTAACGATTTAACGAGGAGACACGAACCACACAAGATCTTAAAGGATAAGACTTGGCAAAGGAATAAAGCAAAAGCACTCTTCGTTTGGAGAAAATTCAGCATTTCAGAGGCGTTTTTATGCGTGATAATCTGCAGCAAAAAAATCAAATTAAAGAATGCGGAATTTTTTTTAACTGAACGGGGAATTGATTGGGTGAGCTATATAAAATACAAAACTAAGGCTTTCTTCATATATTACAATTATTCAACCAAACAAAAGTCCAGTTCTTACAAATGCGGGCATTTATCAGTGATAGATTCATAATATCCACTACCCGGCTTTAATACGAACCAGCAACGATTTAGACGCGGTGGAAAATTCCAAAATTTATGACAAATAATGCCGAAGAACTTGCTCTAACGAAAATCATGGAGTCTAATAAAGAGATAACAATGGATCTTGGGAAATTATTGAAACCACAACTCGTACGTGGTCCGTAGAAACAAAAAATAAACTACAGACGCAAATCATTATCCACGATAATAGGAAAGGTCAAGTAGAAAAGTAGAAAAAAATTTGATGACGTCAATTTAACTAATATAAAAGTATTTTTAAATTCGGAACCATTTTAAAAGAAAAAACAAGTATTCGACTCTAGTTGATAAGGTTGCTAATTTTTGGCACTCTTATTACGGAACATCGAACGAGGCAATTTTCACACGTAGCAAAGAAAAATGTCCCATTACACACATCGATGGTTCTCATCAAAATGGTTTTGTAGTAATGCGAATTGAATTTGAAACTAGCGCTAATATCCAAAAGGATACATCGGTTTACTGTCTCATTTTACATGACGAAGTATTTAGTTAGAATCCGCTAACTGAAATAGTAAAACAAATTCAACGGTTTTTAAAAAGATTCGCAAATTATATGTTCAAAAAATTTGCCACAAAATATTCGGCGAAACAGTACATTTTTGGCGGTTGTCATCACGCGGATAGTGGCGTTAGATATTCAAGGTTTTAATCTAAAGGACGCTGTAGGTTTCGTCGCTAAAGAGATTGGAATTTATGACGGAAATTTACTTACTTACTTGCAAGCCGCAGAGAGCGAAGCGTATATTGCGTACCTTGGCTCAAGCGTTTTCACCACGGATTAAAATACCTTATAGATTATAAACCTTATCGACGAATTGATTACGCGGTTGGTTCACACTGCGCACCTAAAATGCCAAGCAAAAACAGATTTTTGACTTCGAAGATCGAACAACTACAGGTATCCCGACCTTTGATTGTTAATATGTGTGCACCTTCCATATGAACGGTAGATTACACCTGTGTGCCTTACGAAAATCTGTATTATTATTTCATTGATTATGTGCTCAAATTCCTATATGAAAAAACAATAAAAAGGTATGCTTTCAAAATTTGCAATTTTATGTCGACCGGCATATGTAAAACAGTCTAACGCAAAGCGAGCAAATAAGCAACGTTGATGAACTTCGGGCGTGATATCATACGACTCGCTGGTTATGTGGCATAGGTTATTTAATAAGCAGGAAAACAATTTAAACCTGCCTCCACAAAATAAATGTCCGCTTTGATTTAGTGTTATAAAAATAAGAACATTAAATTAAATCGTCTCAGTTAATGCTCAAAATGTTTTATTAACAGCGTACGTTTCTTTTAAAAATGACGTTTGGTCGGAAGAATGGAGTTGGCTGTATCCCATTATCTCGGCGAATGGCATAGATTGCTTTCAATAGTAGCAGCTACCGCAGCGATAATTCCAAAAAGTATTAATTCTACTGTGTCTAGTGACGGGTACACCTTCGCAAGAAGGGATCGATCTGTATAAATTTTTGGCGTATAGTCCAAAACTCCTAAATCAACCGTGACTCAAAAAGTGTACTCAACTCAGCAAAAAAAAGGAAATGTCTACTGGCGTTATTAGGATCAAGGAAAACATGCTGTTTAAAATTTACAACACTGGTGCTCGTTTCACCGGCAGGGACAAATACATGGATTTTCAAGTAGAAGAATTTTCGGATTTTCTAAATTTCCTGAACAAAAGAGAAGGAATTGAAAAAATTATGTCAATCAGGCATCGCCTTTTTGACTCTATGAATTTATACTGAGACGTAAATATATAATCAATAAATCAATAAATTTTATTTGTAACCCGTATATACCGGTCTATTATTTGTTTCTAGCTGACAGCAAAACGATTAGATGTTTACGCCGCTTCCTTAATTCTTTAGCTCTTATCTTTCTTGAGAAATTTAACCAAACCTTCCAACAAGTGTGTCAAAATGACAAATAACTAGAATAGGAAATTAATCAAATAGGTCTAAATGTTTAAAAATCAGCTTATAGAGAGATTTCAATGTTTAATAAAGATGTATTGGTATAGGTCATTAACAAATATGAAGTTCTATTAATTTTACAAGATTTCGAAAATTCGAGTTTCTCAAAATTAAAAATTATTGACCCTATTATAAATAAAATTAAAGACTTATTTAATGCACTTTCTATTTTGCAAACTAAAGTAGGAAAAGAACGTATATATAGCTGCAACTTTAGAAAACACTTCTATTTTTGAAAAAGTAATTAAGGTTGATTGTTTTATTTTGAATAATAAAATGAATTACCCTGCCAAACACCTGTTCAATTTTTACGCAACAATCTTCTTTGGATTGAAATATAGCTGTTTAAATTTAAATGCCATTACTGATTGGTTCACATTCTTCCGAATAGCTTTTCCAGCAGCAAAATTAAATTGCACTTCTTCCCGCCGTTCTAGAAACGTTTTATATTTCATTGAATTTATTGTAGGCCATGCCGATGAAATTTCGAATTTCACATGGCAAAACGTACGTTTTTTAGGCTACAATCCTTGGAGGACAAGAAACGGGCGTCAACGAGTACCCTTCGATGGTGGGGCTGGTAAATCTGAACCCTTTCATCATAATTTGCGGGGCTAGCATAATCTCTGAATTTTTCGTGTTGACCGCCGGTCATTGCGTCTACAATAGAGATCGCAGCACGTTTTCGGTTTTAGTGGGCGGGCACAACATCACTTCAGGTAATGCAATATCGTCAGTTTCACGTAAAATCTCGCGCGTATTGCAATCAAAATACAAAGTATCGATTTGTCTATAGGGATCGATATTTCGATATCCGCTTAGTGGGTTTCATTCGACAAACATTAAGTAAACGTCGTTGCTACTCCCTCTCCTCTACTCCCGAATTCTACTTTTCTCTTTCTACTCTTTCTACTCCCGAATCCAAATTATACCGGGAGTGCGGGAAAGTCTCTGAGATTTAGATAAGGCACGAAAAAAATTTTTTTTCTATAGGCGCAACCTACGGAGCTATGACTCTCAAATGGACACCACCGAATTTTTTTTTTTTTTAAAATAAAACCACAAATTCAATTTTTCCAAATTGTGTTTTCCTCGTGGTTTATAGTTCTTCCCGCCATATTTATTTTTTTATAATGATGGCCTTATGCATTTTTGATTTACCCTGTATCATAAGTCTAGCTAACTGCATTAAATTTAATGTTAATAACGAGGATCGTAGATACTTACACTAAAGTGGATTTCATCTGTTTCGGGATAGTAACTAGTCAAATCTGTTTTAAGTGGTCAATTTTATTATCCATATCCAGAATTTTAAATCAATAAAATGTTAAAATTTTTTGAATAAAACTAAATTCAAGTTTACAATTACAATTGCAATATTTAACGTTGTATTTAAAATATGAAAAGCTCAATTTCTTAAGAACTATTAATTGCCTCGTTTATTTAAAGCTATACCAAGTGCCCAAAAAGTATGAAAACGGTGGAATACCTGAAGAATTATAAAACTGTTTCATAACACCTAACAAGACCCTCATTCCATGAACACGGTGGTAGAGGGAGAGCAACTTTGACATCTCATTTTTCTTTTGTTTCTCGGTTAATGGCACTGTATTAGCAAAAAAGACGATTTATCGTATTTGTCAAAAATCAGACTTTATTGTTAGCTTCAACATGTTTTTCCACTCCCTAATCCAAAATGTCTAATTATGCACTTATTCATTTATAAATTAAATGAAATGTCAAATACCATTTTTGATATATTAACATTTTGTGTAAGAATTGTAGTACCTGTCGTTCTGCATGTCTTGAGAAAAGAAATATGTGCCTATTGTAATAATTTAGTAACCTACTTTTTGTCTTATTGTTACGAACACCGGCAATTATAACCATTGTAAATTTAAACAGTTTTTCGCGATCTAGAGAAATGCAAACGCTCGAATTGACCCGCGACAGTGTTTAATGAAGCTGACATTTTAAAGTGACACTTTGGTAACGAATGATGAATGCATAATTGGGATTTTAGAGAATTTCTTGACAAACATGATAGATAAATGGCCTGGAGGTTACAGCACGAGCTACCGAGAATTCAGAATCAAATTTTGGGCAAAACCTGATATTTTTATGGCACAGAATCCGAATCTGTACTGATTTTATGATTTTAAATTGAATGACAACGTAGTTAGGAGCGGCTTAAATGGCAGCATTAAGTTGTTATTAAACCTTTTCTTTCCTTCTCAAATATCTTGCGACCGTATTTATGTTTAATCTGTATATTTAAATCTTGAATTATCTTATTGTTTTTGTTGTTGCCTTTATTTTTATTGTTATGCGAAACAAATATTAAAAAGTGCGTGATAAAATTAGGATAGGAACCACCCCTTATTCGAAGATTTATAATGTTAACACCTACGAAATCTTCCCCAACTTCAGTCTAATTAATACGGTGATAGATGACATCGCGATCATTAAAACTCAAAACCAAATAGTGTTTAGTTTATATATCGGTCCCATATGCTTACCATTTCGGTACAAAACCTCCGATTTCGTTGGTCAACTTGTTACGGCATTGGGTAAGTTTCTACAATCAAAAACGCTGTAGTTTAGATCTAAAAAATTTGGAAGTGACTTTAACAGTATTGTTTTTGGAATTATTAAAAATGTTGTTTCTCTCCAAGTCATTTTCCGAAAAATATTTTAGTATCATTTCTTCTTAAAATACATATTTTTGAATTGCCAAATAGAAGATATGGACTATAACTTGCATAGTAAACAATGCCTAGATGAACATGATCAATTTAAAATATTTTTTAAATGGATTGATAACCAGAATACGTGAAAAATCTAATATTGGTATGGTCACTTTTCACGTAGAACTTGACATGTTCGACCAACGTTTTTGGGGATATTAAGAGGCGGTTGAGGTTAATTCATATCGTATCTAAAACCGCATCAAAACTGCAAATATCAGTTTAAACTATCATTTTTTGATACAAACAGTTATATATTCATGTCAATATCTTTCAAATTCTAGTCAAAATTGGCGTCTTTGGGCATTTTAGTAACGAAAACCTTAATAAACTATTAGATTTCGACGTAAGGCAACCATTCTAAGTCAAATAGTTGCCGATTTCGATAAAATCTTAGTCAGAATCTGCTTTTTCGCCTCTTATTGTACCCAAATCTACCTTAGAAATGCAGATATATACTTAAAACACCTTCTTTTGGGACAAATAATTGGTTTTCGCCCTTGATTTACGGAAGATTATAGCCAAAACATGCATTTTCATAACTTAGCGAACTGAAATCTACATTAAAACTGCAGATAACTACTTAAAAATTCACTTCCTTGAATTGATAATAGGTTTTTCTTTGTCATTTTAAACAGATTCCAGTCAAAATCGGCTTCTTCGACTCATATCGTACCTAAAACCGCATCAAAACTGCAAATATCAGTTTAAACTATCATTTTTTGATACAAACAGTTATATATTCATGTCAATATCTTTCAAATTCTAGTCAAAATCGGCGTCTTTGGGCATTTTAGTAACGAAAACCTTAATAAACTATTAGATTTTGACGTAAGGCAACCATTCTGAGTCAAATAGTTGCCGATTTCGATAAAATCTTAGTCAGAATCTGCTTTTTCGCCTCTTATTGTACCCAAATCTACCTTAGAAATGCAGATATATACTTAAAACACCTTCTTTTGGGACAAATAATTGGTTTTCGCCCTTGATTTACGGAAGATTATAGCCAAAACATGCATTTTCATAACTTAGCGAACTGAAATCTACATTAAAACTGCAGATAACTACTTAAAAATTCACTTCCTTGAATTGATAATAGGTTTTTCTTTGTCATTTTAAACAGATTCCAGTCAAAATCGGTTTCTTCGATTCATATCGTATCTAAAACCGCATCAAAACTGCAAATATCAGTTTAAACTATCATTTTTTGATACAAACAGTTATATATTCATGTCAATATCTTTCAAATTCTAGTCAAAATCGGCGTCTTTGGGCATTTTAGTAACGAAAACCTTAATAAACTATTAGATTTTGACGTAAGGCAACCATTCTGAGTCAAATAGTTGCCGATTTCGATAAAATCTTAGTCAGAATCTGCTTTTTCGCATCTTATTGTACCCAAATCTACCTTAGAAATGCAGATATATACTTAAAACACCTTCTTTTGGGACAAATAATTGGTTTTCGCCCTTGATTTACGGAAGATTATAGCCAAAACATGCATTTTCATAACTTAGCGAACTGAAATCTACATTAAAACTGCAGATAACTACTTAAAAATTCACTTCCTTGAATTGATAATAGGTTTTTCTTTGTCATTTTAAACAGATTCCAGTCAAAGTCGGCTTCTTCGACTCATATCGTACCTAAAACCGCATCAAAACTGCAAATATCAGTTTAAACTATCATTTTTTGATACAAACAGTTATATATTCATGTCAATATCTTTCAAATTCTAGTCAAAATCGGCGTCTTTGGGCATTTTAGTAACGAAAACCTTAATAAACTATTAGATTTCGACGTAAGGCAACCATTCTGAGTCAAATAGTTGCCGATTTCGATAAAATCTTAGTCAGAATCTGCTTTTTCGCCTCTTATTGTACCCAAATCTACCTTAGAAATGCAGATATATACTTAAAACACCTTCTTTTGGGACAAATAATTGGTTTTCGCCCTTGATTTGCGGAAGATTATAGCCAAAACATGCATTTTCATAACTTAGCGAACTGAAATCTACATTAAAACTGCAGATAACTACTTAAAAATTCACTTCCTTGAATTGATAATAGGTTTTTCTTTGTCATTTTAAACAGATTCCAGTCAAAATCGGCTTCTTCGAATCATATCGTACCTAAAACCGCATCAAAACTGCAAATATCATTTTAAACTATCATTTTTTGATACAAACAGTTATATATTCATGTCAATATCTTTCAAATTCCAGTCAAAATCGGCGTCTTTGGGCATTTTAGTAACGAAAACCTTAATAAACTATTAGATTTCGACGTAAGGCAACCATTCTGAGTCAAATAGTTGCCGATTTCGATAAAATCTTAGTCAGAATCTGCTTTTTCGCCTCTTATTGTACCCAAATCTACCTTAGAAATGCAGATATATACTTAAAACACCTTCTTTTGGGACAAATAATTGTTTTTCGCCCTTGATTTACGGAAGATTATAGCCAAAACATGCATTTTCATAAATTAGCGAACTGAAATCTACACTAAAACTGCAGATAACTACTTTAAAATTCACTTCCTTGAATTGATAATAGGTTTTTCTTTGTCATTTTAAACACATTCCAGTCAAAATCGGCGTCTTCGATTCATATCGTATCTAAAACCGCATCAAAACTGTAAATATCAGTTTAAACTATCATTTTTTGATACAAACAGTTATATATTCATGTCAATATCTTTCAAATTCTAGTCAAAATCGGCGTCTTTGGGCATTTTAGTAACGAAAACCTTAATAAACCATTAGATTTCGACGTAAGGCAACCTTTCTGAGTCAAATAGTTGCCGATTTCGATAAAATCTTAGTCAGAATCTGCTTTTTCGCCTCTTATTGTACCCAAATCTACCTTAGAAATGCAGATATATACTTAAAACACCTTCTTTTGGGACAAATAATTGGTTTTCGCCCTTGATTTACTTAAGATTATAGCCAAAACATGCATTTTCATATCTTAGCGAACTGAAATCTACATTAAAACTGCAGATAACTACTTAAAAATTCACTTCCTTGAATTGATAATAGGTTTTTCTTTGTCATTTTAAACAGATTCCAGTCAAAATCGGATTCTTCGACTCATATCGTACCTAAAACCGCATCAAAACTGCAAATATCAGTTTAAACTATCATTTTTTGATACAAACAGTTATATATTCATGTCAATATCTTTCAAATTCTAGTCAAAATCGGCGTCTTTGGGCATTTTAGTAACGAAAACCTTAATAAACTATTAGATTTCGACGTAAGGCAACCATTCTCAGTCAAATAGTTGCCGATTTCGATAAAATCTTAGTCAGAATCTGCTTTTTCGCCTCTTATTGTACCCAAATCTACCTTAGAAATGCAGATATATACTTAAAACACCTTCTTTTGGGACAAATAATTGGTTTTCGCCCTTGATTTACGGAAGATTATAGCCAAAACATGCATTTTCATAACTTAGCGAACTGAAACCTACATTAAAACTGCAGATAACTACTTAAAAATTCACTTCCTTGAATTGATAATAGGTTTTTCTTTGTCATTTTAAACAGATTCCAGTCAAAATCGGCTTCTTCGATCCATATCGTCTGAAACCGCATCAAAACTGCAAATATCAGTTTAAACTATCATTTTTTGATACAAACAGTTATATATTCATGTCAATATCTTTCAAATTCTAGTCAAAATCGGCGTCTTTGGGCATTTTAGTAACGAAAACCTTAATAAACTATTAGATTTCGACGTAAGGCAACCTTTCCGAGTCAAACAGTTGCCGATTTCGATAAAATCTTACTCAGAATCTGCTTTTTCGCCTCTTATTGTACCCAAATCTACCTTAGAAATGCAGATATATACTTAAAACACCTTCTTTTGAGACAAATAATTGGTTTTCGCCCTTGATTTACGGAAGATTATAGCCAAAACATGCATTTTCATAACTTAGCGAACTGAAATCTACATTAAAACTGCAGATAACTACTTAAAAATTCACTTCCTTGAATTGATAATAGGTTTTTCTTTGTCATTTTAAACAGATTCCAGTCAAAATCGGCTTCTTCGACTCATATCGTACCTAAAACCGCATCAAAACTGCAAATATCAGTTTAAACTATCATTTTTTGATACAAACAGTTATATATTCATGTCAATATCTTTCAAATTCTAGTCAAAATCGGCGTCTTTGGGCATTTTAGTAACGAAAACCTTAATAAACTATTAGAATTCGACGTAAGGCAACCATTCTGAGTCAAATAGTTGCCGATTTCGATAAAATCTTAGTCAGAATCTGCTTTTTCGCCTCTTATTGTACCCAAATCTACCTTAGAAATGCAGATATATACTTAAAACACCTTCTTTTGGGACAAATAATTGGTTTTCGCCCTTGATTTACGGAAGATTATAGCCAAAACATGCATTTTCATAACTTAGCGAACTGAAATCTACATTAAAACTGCAGATAACTACTTAAAAATTCACTTCCTTGAATTGATAAAAGGTTTTTCTTTGTCATTTTAAACAGATTCCAGTCAAAATCGGCGTCTTCGATTCATATCGTATTTAAAACCGCATCAAAACTGCAAATATCAGTTTAAACTATCATTTTTTGCTACAAACAGTAATATATTCATGTCAATATCTTTCAAATTCTAGTCAAAATCGGCGTCTTTGGGCATTTTAGTAACGAAAACCTTAATAAACTATTAGATTTCGACGTAAGGCAACCTTTCTGAGTCAAATAGTTGCCGATTTCGATAAAATCTTAGTCAAAATCTGCTTTTTCGCCTCTTATTGTACCCAAATCTACCTTAGAAATGCAGATATATACTTAAAACACCTTCTTTTGGGACAAATAATTGGTTTTCGCCGTTGATTTACGGAAGATTATAGCCTAAACATGCATTTTCATAACTTAGCGAACTGAAATCTACATTAAAACTGCAGATAACTACTTAAAAATTCACTTCCTTGAATTGATAATAGGTTTTTCTTTGTCATTTTAAACAGATTCCAGTCAAAATCAGCGTCTTCGATTCATATCGTATTTAAAACCGCATCAAAACTGCAAATATCAGTTTAAACTATCATTTTTTGCTACAAACAGTTATATATTCATGTCAATATCTTTCAAATTCTAGTCAAAATCGGCGTCTTTGGGCATTTTAGTAACGAAAACCTTAATAAACTATTAGATTTTGACGTAAGGCAACCATTCTGAGTCAAATAGTTGCCGATTTCGATAAAATCTTAGTCAGAATCTGCTTTTTCGCCTCTTATTGTACCCAAATCTACCTTAGAAATGCAGATATATACTTAAAACACCTTCTTTTGGGACAAATAATTGGTTTTCGCCCTTGATTTACGGAAGAATATAGCCAAAACATGCATTTTCATAACTTAGCGAACTGAAATCTATATTAAAACTGCAGATAACTACTTAAAAATTCACTTCCTTGAATTGATAATAGGTTTTTCTTTGTCATTTTAAACAGATTCCAGTCAAAATCGGTTTCTTCGATTCATATCGTATCTAAAACCGCATCAAAACTGCAAATATCAGTTTAAACTATCATTTTTTGATACAAACAGTTATATATTCATGTCAATATCTTTCAAATTCTAGTCAAAATCGGCGTCTTTGGGCAGTTTAGTAACGAAAACCTTAATAAACTATTAGATTTCGACGTAAGGCAACCTTTCTGAGTCAAATAGTTGCCGATTTCGATAAAATCTTAGTCAGAATCTGCTTTTTCGCCTCTTATTGTACCCAAATCTACCTTAGAAATGCAGATATATACTTAAAACACCTTCTTTTGGGACAAATAATTGGTTTTCGCCCTTGATTTACGGAAGATTATAGCCAAAACATGCATTTTCATAACTTAGCGAACTGAAACCTACATTAAAACTGCAGATAACTACTTAAAAATTCACTTCCTTGAATTGATAATAGGTTTTTCTTTGTCATTTTAAACAGATTCCAGTCAAAATCGGCTTCTTCGATCCATATCGTCTGAAACCGCATCAAAACTGCAAATATCAGTTTAAACTATCATTTTTTGATACAAACAGTTATATATTCATGTCAATATCTTTCAAATTCTAGTCAAAATCGGCGTCTTTGGGCATTTTAGTAACGAAAACCTTAATAAACTATTAGATTTCGACGTAAGGCAACCATTCTGAGTCAAATAGTTGCCGATTTCGATAAAATCTTAGTCAGAATCTGCTTTTTCGCTTCTTATTGTACCCAAATCTACCTTAGAAATGCAGATATATACTTAAAACACCTTCTTTTGGGACAAATAATTGGTTTTCGCCCTTGATTTACGGAAGATTATAGCCAAAACATGCATTTTCATAACTTAGCGAACTGAAACCTACATTAAAACTGCAGATAACTACTTAAAAATTCACTTCCTTGAATTGATAATAGGTTTTTCTTTGTCATTTTAAACAGATTCCAGTCAAAATCGGCTTCTTCGACTCATATCGTACCTAAAACCGCATCAAAACTGCAAATATCAGTTTAAACTATCATTTTTTGATACAAACAGTTATATATTCATGTCAATATCTTTCAAATTCTAGTCAAAATCGGCGTCTTTGGGCATTTTAGTAACGAAAACCTTAATAAACTATTAGATTTCGACGTAAGGCAACCATTCTGAGTCAAATAGTTGCCGATTTCGATAAAATCTTAGTCAGAATCTGCTTTTTCGCTTCTTATTGTACCCAAATCTACCTTAGAAATGCAGATATATACTTAAAACACCTTCTTTTGGGACAAATAATTGGTTTTCGCCCTTGATTTACGGAAGATTATAGCCAAAACATGCATTTTCATAACTTAGCGAACTGAAATCTACATTAAAACTGCAGATAACTACTTAAAAATTCACTTCCTTGAATTGATAAAAGGTTTTTCTTTGTCATTTTAAACAGATTCCAGTCAAAATCGGCGTCTTCGATTCATATCGTATTTAAAACCGCATCAAAACTGCAAATATCAGTTTAAACTATCATTTTTTGCTACAAACAGTTATATATTCATGTCAATATCTTTCAAATTCTAGTCAAAATCGGCGTCTTTGGGCATTTTAGTAACGAAAACCTTAATAAACTATTAGATTTCGACGTAAGGCAACCTTTCTGAGTCAAATAGTTGCCGATTTCGATAAAATCTTAGTCAAAATCTGCTTTTTCGCCTCTTATTGTACCCAAATCTACCTTAGAAATGCAGATATATACTTAAAACACCTTCTTTTGGGACAAATAATTGGTTTTCGCCGTTGATTTACGGAAGATTATAGCCAAAACATGCATTTTCATAACTTAGCGAACTGAAATCTACACTAAACCTGCAGATAACTACTTAAAAATTCACTTCCTTGAATTGATAATAGGTTTTTCTTTGTCATTTTAAACAGATTCCAGTCAAAATCGGCGTCTTCGATTCATATCGTATTTAAAACCGCATCAAAACTGCAAATATCAGTTTAAACTATCATTTTTTGTTACAAACAGTTATATATTCATGTCAATATCTTTCAAATTCTAGTCAAAATCGGCGTCTTTGGGCATTTTAGTAACGAAAACCTTAATAAACTATTAGATTTTGACGTAAGGCAACCATTCTGAGTCAAATAGTTGCCGATTTCGATGAAATCTTAGTCAGAATCTGCTTTTTCGCCTCTTATTGTACCCAAATCTACCTTAGAAATGCAGATATATACTTAAAACACCTTCTTTTGGGACAAATAATTGGTTTTCGCCCTTGATTTACGGAAGATTATAGCCAAAACATGCATTTTCATAACTTAGCGAAATGAAATCTACATTAAAACTGCAGATAACTACTAAAAAATTCACTTCCTTGAATTGATAATAGGTTTTTCTTTGTCATTTTAAACAGATTCCAGTCAAAATCGGCTTCTTCGACTCATATCGTACCTAAAACCGCATCAAAACTGCAAATATCAGTTTAAACTATCATTTTTTGATACAAACAGTTATATATTCATGTCAATATCTTTCAAATTCTAGTCAAAATCGGCGTCTTTGGGCATTTTAGTAACGAAAACCTTAATAAACTATTAGATTTCGACGTAAGGCAACCATTCTAAGTCAAATAGTTGCCTATTTCGATAAAATCTTAGTCAGAATCTGCTTTTTCGCCTCTTATTGTACCCAAATCTACCTTAGAAATGCAGATATATACTTAAAACACCTTCTTTTGGGACAAATAATTGGTTTTCGCCCTTGATTTACGGAAGATTATAGCCAAAACATGCATTTTCATAACTTAGCGAACTGAAATCTACATTAAAACTGCAGATAACTACTTAAAAATTCACTTCCTTGAATTGATAATAGGTTTTTCTTTGTCATTTTAAACAGATTCCAGTCAAAATCGGCTTCTTCGACTCATATCGTACCTAAAACCGCATCAAAACTGCAAATATCAGTTTAAACTATCATTTTTTGATACAAACAGTTATATATTCATGTCAATATCTTTCAAATTCTAGTCAAAATCGGCGTCATTGGGCATTTTAGTAACGAAAACCTTAATAAACTATTAGATTTTGACGTAAGGCAACCATTCTGAGTCAAATAGTTGCCGATTTCGATAAAATCTTAGTCAGAATCTGCTTTTTCGCCTCTTATTGTACCCAAATCTACCTTAGAAATGCAGATATATACTTAAAACACCTTCTTTTGGGACAAATAATTGGTTTTCGCCCTTGATTTAAGGAAGATTATAGCCAAAACATGCATTTTCGTAACTTAGCGAACTGAAATCTACATTAAAACTGCAGATAACTACTTAAAAATTCACTTCCTTGAATTGATAATAGGTTTTTCTTTGTCATTTTAAACAGATTCCAGTCAAAATCGGTTTCTTCGATTCATATCGTATCTAAAACCGCATCAAAACTGCAAATATCAGTTTAAACTATCATTTTTTGATACAAACAGTTATATATTCATGTCAATATCTTTCAAATTCTAGTCAAAATCGGCGTCTTTGGGCATTTTAGTAACGAAAACCTTAATAAACTATTAGATTTTGACGTAAGGCAACCATTCTGAGTCAAATAGTTGCCGATTTCGATAAAATCTTAGTCAGAATCTGCTTTTTCGCCTCTTATTGTACCCAAATCTACCTTGGAAATGCAGATATATACTTAAAACACCTTCTTTTGGGACAAATAATTGGTTTTCGCCCTTGATTTACTTAAGATTATAGCCAAAACATGCATTTTCATAACTTAGCGAACTGAAATCTACATTAAAACTGCAGATAACTACTTATAAATTCACTTCCTTGAATTGATAATAGGTTTTTCTTTGTCATTTTAAACAGATTCCAGTCAAAATCGGCTTCTTCGACTCATATCGTACCTAAACCCGCATCAAAACTGCAAATATCAGTTTAAACTATCATTTTTTGATACAAACAGTTATATATTCATGTCAATATCTTTCAAATTCTAGTCAAAATCGGCGTCTTTGGGCATTTTAGTAACGAAAACCTTAATAAACTATTAGATTTCGACGTAAGGCAACCATTCTGAGTCAAATAGTTGCCGATTTCGATAAAATCTTAGTCAGAATCTGCTTTTTCGCCTCTTATTGTACCCAAATCTACCTTAGAAATGCAGATATATACTTAAAACACCTTCTTTTGGGACAAATAATTGGATTTCGCCCTTGATTTACGGAAGATTATAGCCAAAACATGCATTTTCATAACTTAGCGAACTGAAATCTACATTAAAACTGCAGATAACTACTTAAAAATTCACTTCCTTGAATTGATAATAGGTTTTTCTTTGTCATTTTAAACAGATTCCAGTCAAAATCGGCTTCTTCGACTCATATCGTACCTAAAACCGCATCAAAACTGCAAATATCAGTTTAAACTATCATTTTTTGATACAAACAGTTATATATTCATGTCAATATCTTTCCAATTCTAGTCAAAATCGGCGTCTTTGGGCATTTTAGTAACGAAAACCTTAATAAACTATTAGATTTCGACGTAAGGCAACCATTCTGAGTCAAATAGTTGCCGATTTCGATAAAATCTTAGTCAGAATCTGCTTTTTCGCCTCTTATTGTACCCAAATCTTCCTTAGAAATGCAGATATATACTTAAAACACCTTCTTTTGGGACAAATAATTGTTTTTCGCTCTTGATTTACGGAAGATTATAGCCAAAACATGCATTTTCATAAATTAGCGAACTGAAATCTACACTAAAACTGCAGATAACTACTTAAAAATTCACTTCCTTGAATTGATAATAGGTTTTTCTTTGTCATTTTAAACAGATTCCAGTCAAAATCGGCGTCTTCGATTCATATCGTATCTAAAACCGCATCAAAACTGTAAATATCAGTTTAAACTATCATTTTTTGATACAAACAGTTATATATTCATGTCAATATCTTTCAAATTCTAGTCAAAATCGGCGTCTTTGGGCATTTTAATAAAGAAAACCTTAATAAACTATTAGATTTCGACGTAAGGCAACCTTTCTGAGTCAAATAGTTGCCGATTTCGATAAAATCTTAGTCAGAATCTGCTTTTTCGCCTCTTATTGTACCCAAATCTACCTTAGAAATGCAGATATATACTTAAAACACCTTCTTTTGGGACAAATAATTGGTTTTCGCCCTTGATTTACTTAAGATTATAGCCAAAACATGCATTTTCATAACTTAGCGAACTGAAATCTACATTAGAACTGCAGATAACTACTTATAAATTCACTTCCTTGAATTGATAATAGGTTTTTCTTTGTCATTTTAAACAGATTCCAGTCAAAATCGGCTTCTTCGACTCATATCGTACCTAAACCCGCATCAAAACTGCAAATATCAGTTTAAACTATCATTTTTTGATACAAACAGTTATATATTCATGTCAATATCTTTCAAATTCTAGTCAAAATCGGCGTCTTTGGGCATTTTAGTAACGAAAACCTTAATAAACTATTAGATTTCGACGTAAGGCAACCATTCTGAGTCAAATAGTTGCCGATTTCGATAAAATCTTAGTCAGAATCTGCTTTTTCGCCTCTTATTGTACCCAAATCTACCTTAGAAATGCAGATATATACTTAAAACACCTTCTTTTGGGACAAATAATTGGATTTCGCCCTTGATTTACGGAAGATTATAGCCAAAACATGCATTTTCATAACTTAGCGAACTGAAATCTACATTAAAACTGCAGATAACTACTTAAAAATTCACTTCCTTGAATTGATAATAGGTTTTTCTTTGTCATTTTAAACAGATTCCAGTCAAAATCGGCTTCTTCGACTCATATCGTACCTAAAACCGCATCAAAACTGCAAATATCAGTTTAAACTATCATTTTTTGATACAAACAGTTATATATTCATGTCAATATCTTTCAAATTCTAGTCAAAATCGGCGTCTTTGGGCATTTTAGTAACGAAAACCTTAATAAACTATTAGATTTCGACGTAAGGCAACCATTCTGAGTCAAATAGTTGCCGATTTCGATAAAATCTTAGTCAGAATCTGCTTTTTCGCGTCTTATTGTAACCAAATCATCCTTAGAAATGCAGATATATACTTAAAACACCTTCTTTTGGGACAAATAATTGTTTTTCGCTCTTGATTTACGGAAGATTATAGCCAAAACATGCATTTTCATAAATTAGCGAACTGAAATCTACACTAAAACTGCAGATAACTACTTAAAAATTCACTTCCTTGAATTGATAATAGGTTTTTCTTTGTCATTTTAAACAGATTCCAGTCAAAATCGGCGTCTTCGATTCATATCGTATCTAAAACCGCATCAAAACTGTAAATATCAGTTTAAACTATCATTTTTTGATACAAACAGTTATATATTCATGTCAATATCTTTCAAATTCTAGTCAAAATCGGCGTCTTTGGGCATTTTAATAACGAAAACCTTAATAAACTATTAGATTTCGACGTAAGGCAACCTTTCTGAGTCAAATAGTTGCCGATTTCGATAAAATCTTAGTCAGAATCTGCTTTTTCGCCTCTTATTGTACCCAAATCTACCTTAGAAATGCAGATATATACTTAAAACACCTTCTTTTGGGACAAATAATTGGTTTTCGCCCTTGATTTACTTAAGATTATAGCCAAAACATGCATTTTCATAACTTAGCGAACTGAAATCTACATTAAAACTGCAGATAACTACTTATAAATTCACTTCCTTGAATTGATAATAGGTTTTTCTTTGTCATTTTAAACAGATTCCAGTCAAAATCGGCTTCTTCGACTCATATCGTACCTAAACCCGCATCAAAACTGCAAATATCAGTTTAAACTATCATTTTTTGACACAAACAGTTATATATTCATGTCAATATCTTTCAAATTCTAGTCAAAATCGGCGTCTTTGGGCATTTTAGTAACGAAAACCTTAATAAACTATTAGATTTCGACGTAAGGCAACCATTCTGAGTCAAATAGTTGCCGATTTCGATAAAATCTTAGTCAGAATCTGCTTTTTCGCCTCTTATTGTACCCAAATCTACCTTAGAAATGCAGATATATACTTAAAACACCTTCTTTTGGGACAAATAATTGGATTTCGCCCTTGATTTACGGAAGATTATAGCCAAAACATGCATTTTCATAACTTAGCGAACTGAAATCTACATTAAAACTGCAGATAACTACTTAAAAATTCACTTCCTTGAATTGATAATAGGTTTTTCTTTGTCATTTTAAACAGATTCCAGTCAAAATCGGCTTCTTCGACTCATATCGTACCTAAAACCGCATCAAAACTGCAAATATCAGTTTAAACTATCATTTTTTGATACAAACAGTTATATATTCATGTCAATATCTTTCAAATTCTAGTCAAAATCGGCGTCTTTGGGCATTTTAGTAACGAAAACCTTAATAAACTATTAGATTTCGACGTAAGGCAACCATTCTGAGTCAAATAGTTGCCGATTTCGATAAAATCTTAGTCAGAATCTGCTTTTTCGCCTCTTATTGTACCCAAATCTACCTTAGAAATGCAGATATATACTTAAAACACCTTCTTTTGGGACAAATAATTGGTTTTCGCCCTTGATTTACTTAAGATTATAGCCAAAACATGCATTTTCATAACTTAGCGAACTGAAATCTACATTAAAACTGCAGATAACTACTTAAAAATTCACTTCCTTGAATTGATAATAGGTTTTTCTTTGTCATTTTAAACAGATTCCAGTCAAAATCGGCTTCTTCGATCCATATCGTCTAAAACCGCATCAAAACTGCAAATATCAGTTTAAACTATCATTTTTTGATACAAACAGTTATATATTCATGTCAATATCTTTCAAATTCTAGTCAAAATCGGCGTCTTTGGGCATTTTAGTAACGAAAACCTTAATAAACTATTAGATTTCGACGTAAGGCAACCTTTCCGAGTCAAATAGTTGCCGATTTCGATAAAATCTTAGTTAGAATCTGCTTTTTCGCCTCTTATTGTACCCAAATCTACCTTAGAAATGCAGATATATTCTTAAAACACCTTCTTTTGGGACAAATAATTGGTTTTCGCCCTTGATTTACGGAAGATTATAGCCATAACTTAGCGAACTGAAATCTACATTAAAACTGCAGTAAACTACTTAAAAATTCACTTCCTTGAATTGATAATAGGTTTTTCTTTGTCATTTTAAACAGATTCCAGTCAAAATCGGCTTCTTCGACTCATATCGTACCTAAAACCGCATCAAAACTGCAAATATCAGTTTAAACTATCATTTTTTGATACAAACAGTTATATATTCATGTCAATATCTTTCAAATTCTAGTCAAAATCGGCGTCTTTGGGCATTTTAGTAACGAAAACCTTAATAAACTATTAGATTTCGACGTAAGGCAACCATTCTGAGTCAAATAGTTGCCGATTTCGATAAAATATTAGTCAGAATCTGCTTTTTCGCCTCTTATTGTACCCAAATCTACCTTAGAAATGCAGATATATACTTAAAACACCTTCTTTTGGGACAAATAATTGGTTTTCGCCCTTGATTTACGGAAGATTATAGCCAAAACATGCATTTTCATAACTTAGCGAACTGAAATCTACATTAAAACTGCAGATAACTACTTAAAAATTCACTTCCTTGAATTGATAAAAGGTTTTTCTTTTTCATTTTAAACAGATTCCAGTCAAAATCGGCGTCTTCGATTCATATCGTATTTAAAACCGCATCAAAACTGCAAATATCAGTTTAAACTATCATTTTTTGCTACAAACAGTTATATATTCATGTCAATATCTTTCAAATTCTAGTCAAAATCGGCGTCTTTGGGCATTTTAGTAACGAAAACCTTAATAAACTATTAGATTTCGACGTAAGGCAACCTTTCTGAGTCAAATAGTTGCCGATTTCGATAAAATCTTAGTCAAAATCTGCTTTTTCGCCTCTTATTGTACCCAAATCTACCTTAGAAATGCAGATATATACTTAAAACACCTTCTTTTGGGACAAATAATTGGTTTTCGCCATTGATTTACGGAAGATTATAGCCAAAACATGCATTTTCATAACTTAGCGAACTGAAACCTACATTAAAACTGCAGATAACTACTTAAAAATTCACTTCCTTGAATTGATAATAGGTTTTTCTTTGTCATTTTAAACAGATTCCAGTCAAAATCGGCTTCTTCGACTCATATCGTACCTAAAACCGCATCAAAACTGCAAATATCAGTTTAAACTATCATTTTTTGATACAAACAGTTATATATTCATGTCAATATCTTTCAAATTCTAGTCAAAATCGGCGTCATTGGGCATTTTAGTAACGAAAACCTTAATAAACTATTAGATTTTGACGTAAGGCAACCATTCTGAGTCAAATAGTTGCCGATTTCGATAAAATCTTAGTCAGAATCTGCTTTTTCGCCTATTATTGTACCCAAATCTACCTTAGAAATGCAGATATATACTTAAAACACCTTCTTTTGGGACAAATAATTGGTTTTCGCCCTTGATTTAAGGAAGATTATAGCCAAAACATGCATTTTCGTAACTTAGCGAACTGAAATCTACATTAAAACTGCAGATAACTACTTAAAAATTCACTTCCTTGAATTGATAATAGGTTTTTCTTTGTCATTTTAAACAGATTCCAGTCAAAATCGGCTTCTTCGACTCATATCGTACCTAACACCGCATCAAAACTGCAAATATCAGTTTAAACTATCATTTTTTGATACAAACAGTTATATATTCATGTCAATATCTTTTAAATTCTAGTCAAAATCGGCGTCTTTGGGCATTTTAGTAACGAAAACCTTAATAAACTATTAGATTTCGACGTAAGGCAACCATTCTGAGTCAAATAGTTGCCGATTTCGATAAAAACTTAGTCAGAATCTGCTTTTTCGCCTTTTATTGTACGCAAATCTACCTTAGAAATGCAGATATATACTTAAAACACCTTCTTTTGGGACAAATGATTGGTTTTCGCCCTTGATTTGCGGAAGATTATAGCCAAAACATGCATTTTCATAACTTAGCGAACTGAAATCTACATTAAAACTGCAGATAACTACTTAAAAATTCACTTCCTTGAATTGATAATAGGTTTTTCTTTGTCATTTTAAACAGATTCCAGTCAAAATCGGTTTCTTCGATTCATATCGTATCTAAAACCGCATCAAAACTGCAAATATCAGTTTAAACTATCATTTTTTGATACAAACAGTTATATATTCATGTCAATATCTTTCAAATTCTAGTCAAAATCGGCGTCTTTGGACATTTTAGTAACGAAAACCGTAATAAACTATTAGATTTCGACGTAAGGCAACCATTCTGAGTCAAATAGTTGCCGATTTCGATAAAATCTTAGTCAGAATCTGCTTTTTCGCCTCTTATTGTACCCAAGTCTACCTTAGAAATGCAGATATATACTTAAAACACCTTTTTTTGGGGCAAATAATTGGTTTTCGCCCTTGATTTACGGAAGATTATAGCCAAAACATGCATTTTCATAACTTAGCGAACTGAAATCTACATTAAAACTGCAGATAACTACTTAAAAATTCACTTCCTTGAATTGATAATAGGTTTTTCTTTGTCATTTTAAACAGATTCCAGACAAAATCGGCTTCTTCGACTCATATCGTACCTAAAACCGCATCAAAACTGCAAATATCAGTTTAAACTATCATTTTTTGATACAAACAGTTATATATTCATGTCAATATCTTTCAAATTCTAGTCAAAATCGCGTTAGGAAAGTCTATACTTATTTTTTCTTAATTAACTACACCACAATAAATTTTACCAATTGATTTACTCAGTTGTCAGGTAAAAATTTGATGTCATTGTGTCATGGCCTCTAATTTTATATGGATAGTCTTAGATAAAAGGAAAGAAATAGTAAATATAAATCGCAAAGCATTAAAGTAGGTATATGACATGCTTAATAAAAGTTGGAGATTTTTGTAAGATTTTTAAGAAAAAATAATATATATGTACTATGTTCCATTTAAGAAAATCGAGATATTCATTTAATTTGAGTAGCATCTAATTCACAATCTATGGCAATATATTTTAAATCATCGTCGAAACATCTTAATATCAAATAAAATTTAACATATATATATATATATATATATATATATATATATATATATATATATATATATATATACAACAACAAAGGAGATGGTGATACGTGAACCGGGATTTATGGGTAGCATCATTTTCCTGGTGTAAATGTGTGGTGCGGTTTGTCATTGGACCTTTTCGATTTGAAGGCACTGTAAGTGGTATTAATTACCTAACAATGCTTGCTGATTGCATATTTCCTGCCATTCGTGCATTATACGGTAATGATGATTTTTATTTTCAACAAGATGGTGCTCCGCCGCACTATCACAGGGACGTACGAGCTTACCTGGATCAAAATTTGTCGGGCCGGTGGATAGGACGCAGGGGGCCAATCGAGTTTCCAGCACGCTCTCCAGACCTTACACCACTGGATTTCTTCTTGTGGGGCACAGTAAAAGATGAGGTGTACAAACGGAAACCACATAACCTAGACATTCTTTGGAATGTAATTACCAACAATAGATTTCAACTATTTTAGTATGATTTTATTTATTATTTTTTATCGATTTAGTTCTGATAACATGATAAATGAAAAAACAGTAAAATACCTACAAATTAATAACCAAAATTATTATTGTAATTAACTACATAATAAGACATTTCAAAAATTTTGTTCAAAATTATGTCTATCTGCTCGAACACAACTATTAAAAACTCTTAACAGATGAGCTTGGGTCACTTGTAGGAGAGTCCTTGTGATAGCGGCACACGCTGCACTAATTTTGTTAATGAGATCAGCCATATCTTCGATAGGTTTTTTAGGTAGCCCCAAAGAAAATAATCTGGTGGTGTAATGTCCGGGGACCTCGCCGGCCACCTTACCGGTCCATTAGTACCAAACCATCTATTGGGATATTCTCGGTTCAAATACCTCGTTACTATTTGGGCATTATGTGCAGGCGCTCCATCCTGCTGTAGCCACATATTCATTCTAGTGTCAAGAGGCACTTCTTCTAATAGTTCCGGAAGTGTAGTTTGAAGAAATCTTAAATAGCGATCTGCATTTAAAGTTCCTTCGTAAAAGTAATGTCCAATAAGGAATCCATTTAATATGCCACACCAAACATTGATACTAAAAATTCGTTGGTTACCTCTTTCTGTAATCCAAGGAGGATGGTTTTCGGACCAAAAACGACAGTTGTGTCTATTAACGATTCCATTATTTTGAAATCGACTTTCGTCGCTCCATAAAATTTTCGAGAGAAAATTTGCATCTTGGCTATACAAATCGGACAATATCGCTAAGAAACACATTCTTCTAGCATAATCGCCTGGTTCTAGTTTATGAACTAGTTTACTTTTGTACGGGTGAAAATTGTTTCTATGTAGAATTCTGCACGAAGAACTTATGGTAACACCGGTATTTTCTTTTATCTCTGATAGGGATATCTTGGGGTTATTATCAACCTGCTGAATTACAGCAGCAGTATTTTCATCATTTGTAGCCGTCCTGTTCCTATGTCTTTTAGGTTTTATGAAGCTGCCATATTCTCTTAAGTTTTTACATAAACTTGAAAAGGTTTTTGCATCGGGGACTCTTCTATGCGGATAACGCCGTGCGTAAACTCTTTTTGCTTCTCTACCTCTCCCGGTGGACAGTTCCACTGTACCATGACCGCTATCAAGGACAGTTCAAAGGAACTGTGGGTACCGACCATACAAAACTTAGCGGCTTGCGATTTATCTTTTTTGGCCTGATAGTTCAGATGAACTTACCACCCTATTTTAATGAACCATTTGTCAGCGAGGGCCGTGTCAAGATGTTCAATATTTAGACAGGATAATTTCAAAAAAATACCAGAAAATTTCGCCAGGATTCATCAAGATTGTATTACATGAATTGGCCAATAGAATGAATTCATACCTTCATTGGGATGAGTGAAAACTAAGATTCGAGTTATTTCTAGAATTAATATTACGTTAGCAACACAACTTATTTTTTCTATCTATTTTTTAATTATAATATAAAAACTCTATTTTTCATTATTCGAAGAATGAGTTAAAATATATTATTGTAACGAACATCTTGTAAATTTAAATATATTTTTTAAAAAGGCAACGGTCTCTAACCCTCCCTAACCAATTGGCGCCCTCCAGGCAGCATTTCCAAAAATTAATTGATAATCTTGAAACATTTGCTATCGGTTAATGTAAGCTCATGTCAGAAAAATTGTTTTCCTTTAAATTTAGAAACTATTCAACCTGGTAGCAATTCCTATAAGTATGACAAATTCTAAATCTGGGTATATTATATATTATATTATTGATACACATGAAACGAAGAGTGAAGCAAAACAAATAAAACGTTAACTCCATAACCCATTTGCTCTGAAAACATTTTTATCAGGTTTAAAAGAACTTTTGGAAACAACAATTAGACGTAAGTAACTTGGTACCCTGTCAAAAATAGGCATAACCGAAATAATTTTAGGCAACAGCAACAGCCGTTTGCCACCGGTCCAATCAATAGTAAGCCACGTTATAGACAAATTCTTATGCTTTTGGTAAACCGCAAATCGTTTTCAGACCCAGCCACATAAAAGTCTTCCTCCACCCATGTTGGTTTCTACACAAAACAGTGGCATACCATAATTTAATAAACAAAATAATCTTTAAAACAATCATGTGCCAAGTACATCTCAAAAGCTGCAAAATATGGAAGCCGATGAGTTGTGCAACTCTGAAATCAATCGATACAATCAATTAAATCAATATCATATTACCGAGACTATAAATCACATTGTCACTCGTCCGTCCGCTGATAACTTTCAACCTGAAGTTAAATGAAAGCCTAAATCTTACCGAGGTCCCACAAATAAACCAGAAAACTTAATTCCCACGCATGTATCTTTAAATATGACTATTTTAAATGAACTCCACAATCTTTTCCGAGCATAATTTTAAAATCTTGATAAATTTCGAAGAAACGATTTAGCACTTAAAAATGCTATCCAGTTGTATTTGTTACCATCCATTAATTGTTCGTGAGGAATAGGTGACGAAAATATAGGGAAATAATTCCTTAAATATTGCTTACATTTCGGTTGATCAACAGACTAATTTCTAGGGCTAATTCATATTTTTCCTTCGGACAGTTTTCCTGGTAGATTAGTGTTTATATTTCAATCATTCATGTTCACTTGACCAGAGTTTTATAGTGAAATACGGTCCAGTACTTCCGTGCTTACGTTTCAAATTCAAAGCAATTTTTTTTTCTTGCCTCATCGACAAACACCTGATTTGCTCTGACGTCTACGGCAGTGCTGCCAGGTTAAGAAAAGTCGTAATTTAAGTCGCATTATTTAGTTGTTATTACTAATCTTGTAAATACTCACTTCGTAATAAATAGTCTCCTTAAAAATATTCCTTTTATCAATAAAGAATTAATTTAATCCGATAGCAGCATAAATACTTGCATATTTTCTTTAAATGAATAATTCGTTCGCAAAACAAATTCATACCGCTAATATCATTGGGCGTATGACTTTATGCACGAAGTTCCGTGATTTCTCTCCTTTTCTCCATCTCTCTCGAATATCTGAGGAAGTACTCTCTATGACAAGGAATTCTTATTCAGTAATACTCCAACTATACCAATTTTAACAATGTTTCATTACAGGGTGTTTGAAATATTGAAATATCAAAATTTATTGACGTCGGCATACTGTTTCCTTTGTAAAAGTTTGCCATGGAGAAGCGAACATTCGACTGTCAAGTTCATTCGCTAATTTATATTTTAAATTTGATTACATTATACCTTTCGAATACTAAGATTTATTAACTTTGTTGTTTTCAGATGATACTTTAAAATGAATGTCTCTTGAAAAGTCTTTTTTAACAATATTTTTGGACTTTGTGTAATTAAAATTTCTATTTGTTATTTACAAGGTTTACCTATTTTTTTAAAACATTAAAACCTTTGGTCATTGGTCTAATTACTTCTAGGTAGTCCTGAATACGAATCTGTAGTCATTTTCAATTTGAAAAAATCTCTAAAAGAACTTCTCGATTTTTCGCATCGGTTAGCCATGACTTTAGTCGATGCTATATGATGATGCTATCTCTTGTAAAGGCTTTAGCAGTTCTCTCAAATACACGTATTTTGGCTGTTACGGGGATTTGGAATATAAGTCAATGTTTTCAAATCTATTTGCATTCCAGGATGTTCGACCAAATATGACGTTGGTTTTACCCGAATTTAAGTGCCCTGTTGCAATTACCTCTAAAGTGATGGGGGTGCTTTTGAAATTCGCAGCTCGAACTCTTTGCATCGTCGTTTTTTACGGGCAAAGAAAAGGCTTGCTTTTTTACTCACATTTCGACTGAGACATTAACAGGAACCTGCAAAAGTATTTATAGCATAATACCTAAATATTTAGAAACACTATTTCCTAACACTCTGATTATTGTACATCGAAACGGGTCGAAAGGTTCAGGATTGGTAAATAAACTTATAAACAAACTTACTATCGAACTGCATAGTAATAGTGGTCGCCTATTCAGCGAATTGGGTACCCATTTACAAAAAAGAATAAATAAAGGTGATTCTGGTATAAATACCATAGAAGCTGCTTGTAAAGAGCACGATATAGCATATTCTCAGTCTAACGATTTAACGAGGAGACACGAACCACACAAGATCTTAAAGGATAAGACTTGGCAAAGGAATAAAGCAAAAGCACTCTTCGTTTGGAGAAAATTCAGCATTTCAGAGGCGTTTTTATGCGTGATAATCTGCAGCAAAAAAATCAAATTAAAGAATGCGGAATTTTTTTTAACTGAACGGGGAATTGATTGGGTGAGCTATATAAAATACAAAACTAAGGCTTTCTTCATATATTACAATTATTCAACCAAACAAAAGTCCAGTTCTTACAAATGCGGGCATTTATCAGTGATAGATTCATAATATCCACTACCCGGCTTTAATACGAACCAGCAACGATTTAGACGCGGTGGAAAATTCCAAAATTTATGACAAATAATGCCGAAGAACTTGCTCTAACGAAAATCATGGAGTCTAATAAAGAGATAACAATGGATCTTGGGAAATTATTGAAACCACAACTCGTACGTGGTCCGTAGAAACAAAAAATAAACTACAGACGCAAATCATTATCCACGATAATAGGAAAGGTCAAGTAGAAAAGTAGAAAAAAATTTGATGACGTCAATTTAACTAATATAAAAGTATTTTTAAATTCGGAACCATTTTAAAAGAAAAAACAAGTATTCGACTCTAGTTGATAAGGTTGCTAATTTTTGGCACTCTTATTACGGAACATCGAACGAGGCAATTTTCACACGTAGCAAAGAAAAATGTCCCATTACACACATCGATGGTTCTCATCAAAATGGTTTTGTAGTAATGCGAATTGAATTTGAAACTAGCGCTAATATCCAAAAGGATACATCGGTTTACTGTCTCATTTTACATGACGAAGTATTTAGTTAGAATCCGCTAACTGAAATAGTAAAACAAATTCAACGGTTTTTAAAAAGATTCGCAAATTATATGTTCAAAAAATTTGCCACAAAATATTCGGCGAAACAGTACATTTTTGGCGGTTGTCATCACGCGGATAGTGGCGTTAGATATTCAAGGTTTTAATCTAAAGGACGCTGTAGGTTTCGTCGCTAAAGAGATTGGAATTTATGACGGAAATTTACTTACTTACTTGCAAGCCGCAGAGAGCGAAGCGTATATTGCGTACCTTGGCTCAAGCGTTTTCACCACGGATTAAAATACCTTATAGATTATAAACCTTATCGACGAATTGATTACGCGGTTGGTTCACACTGCGCACCTAAAATGCCAAGCAAAAACAGATTTTTGACTTCGAAGATCGAACAACTACAGGTATCCCGACCTTTGATTGTTAATATGTGTGCACCTTCCATATGAACGGTAGATTACACCTGTGTGCCTTACGAAAATCTGTATTATTATTTCATTGATTATGTGCTCAAATTCCTATATGAAAAAACAATAAAAAGGTATGCTTTCAAAATTTGCAATTTTATGTCGACCGGCATATGTAAAACAGTCTAACGCAAAGCGAGCAAATAAGCAACGTTGATGAACTTCGGGCGTGATATCATACGACTCGCTGGTTATGTGGCATAGGTTATTTAATAAGCAGGAAAACAATTTAAACCTGCCTCCACAAAATAAATGTCCGCTTTGATTTAGTGTTATAAAAATAAGAACATTAAATTAAATCGTCTCAGTTAATGCTCAAAATGTTTTATTAACAGCGTACGTTTCTTTTAAAAATGACGTTTGGTCGGAAGAATGGAGTTGGCTGTATCCCATTATCTCGGCGAATGGCATAGATTGCTTTCAATAGTAGCAGCTACCGCAGCGATAATTCCAAAAAGTATTAATTCTACTGTGTCTAGTGACGGGTACACCTTCGCAAGAAGGGATCGATCTGTATAAATTTTTGGCGTATAGTCCAAAACTCCTAAATCAACCGTGACTCAAAAAGTGTACTCAACTCAGCAAAAAAAAGGAAATGTCTACTGGCGTTATTAGGATCAAGGAAAACATGCTGTTTAAAATTTACAACACTGGTGCTCGTTTCACCGGCAGGGACAAATACATGGATTTTCAAGTAGAAGAATTTTCGGATTTTCTAAATTTCCTGAACAAAAGAGAAGGAATTGAAAAAATTATGTCAATCAGGCATCGCCTTTTTGACTCTATGAATTTATACTGAGACGTAAATATATAATCAATAAATCAATAAATTTTATTTGTAACCCGTATATACCGGTCTATTATTTGTTTCTAGCTGACAGCAAAACGATTAGATGTTTACGCCGCTTCCTTAATTCTTTAGCTCTTATCTTTCTTGAGAAATTTAACCAAACCTTCCAACAAGTGTGTCAAAATGACAAATAACTAGAATAGGAAATTAATCAAATAGGTCTAAATGTTTAAAAATCAGCTTATAGAGAGATTTCAATGTTTAATAAAGATGTATTGGTATAGGTCATTAACAAATATGAAGTTCTATTAATTTTACAAGATTTCGAAAATTCGAGTTTCTCAAAATTAAAAATTATTGACCCTATTATAAATAAAATTAAAGACTTATTTAATGCACTTTCTATTTTGCAAACTAAAGTAGGAAAAGAACGTATATATAGCTGCAACTTTAGAAAACACTTCTATTTTTGAAAAAGTAATTAAGGTTGATTGTTTTATTTTGAATAATAAAATGAATTACCCTGCCAAACACCTGTTCAATTTTTACGCAACAATCTTCTTTGGATTGAAATATAGCTGTTTAAATTTAAATGCCATTACTGATTGGTTCACATTCTTCCGAATAGCTTTTCCAGCAGCAAAATTAAATTGCACTTCTTCCCGCCGTTCTAGAAACGTTTTATATTTCATTGAATTTATTGTAGGCCATGCCGATGAAATTTCGAATTTCACATGGCAAAACGTACGTTTTTTAGGCTACAATCCTTGGAGGACAAGAAACGGGCGTCAACGAGTACCCTTCGATGGTGGGGCTGGTAAATCTGAACCCTTTCATCATAATTTGCGGGGCTAGCATAATCTCTGAATTTTTCGTGTTGACCGCCGGTCATTGCGTCTACAATAGAGATCGCAGCACGTTTTCGGTTTTAGTGGGCGGGCACAACATCACTTCAGGTAATGCAATATCGTCAGTTTCACGTAAAATCTCGCGCGTATTGCAATCAAAATACAAAGTATCGATTTGTCTATAGGGATCGATATTTCGATATCCGCTTAGTGGGTTTCATTCGACAAACATTAAGTAAACGTCGTTGCTACTCCCTCTCCTCTACTCCCGAATTCTACTTTTCTCTTTCTACTCTTTCTACTCCCGAATCCAAATTATACCGGGAGTGCGGGAAAGTCTCTGAGATTTAGATAAGGCACGAAAAAAATTTTTTTTCTATAGGCGCAACCTACGGAGCTATGACTCTCAAATGGACACCACCGAATTTTTTTTTTTTTTAAAATAAAACCACAAATTCAATTTTTCCAAATTGTGTTTTCCTCGTGGTTTATAGTTCTTCCCGCCATATTTATTTTTTTATAATGATGGCCTTATGCATTTTTGATTTACCCTGTATCATAAGTCTAGCTAACTGCATTAAATTTAATGTTAATAACGAGGATCGTAGATACTTACACTAAAGTGGATTTCATCTGTTTCGGGATAGTAACTAGTCAAATCTGTTTTAAGTGGTCAATTTTATTATCCATATCCAGAATTTTAAATCAATAAAATGTTAAAATTTTTTGAATAAAACTAAATTCAAGTTTACAATTACAATTGCAATATTTAACGTTGTATTTAAAATATGAAAAGCTCAATTTCTTAAGAACTATTAATTGCCTCGTTTATTTAAAGCTATACCAAGTGCCCAAAAAGTATGAAAACGGTGGAATACCTGAAGAATTATAAAACTGTTTCATAACACCTAACAAGACCCTCATTCCATGAACACGGTGGTAGAGGGAGAGCAACTTTGACATCTCATTTTTCTTTTGTTTCTCGGTTAATGGCACTGTATTAGCAAAAAAGACGATTTATCGTATTTGTCAAAAATCAGACTTTATTGTTAGCTTCAACATGTTTTTCCACTCCCTAATCCAAAATGTCTAATTATGCACTTATTCATTTATAAATTAAATGAAATGTCAAATACCATTTTTGATATATTAACATTTTGTGTAAGAATTGTAGTACCTGTCGTTCTGCATGTCTTGAGAAAAGAAATATGTGCCTATTGTAATAATTTAGTAACCTACTTTTTGTCTTATTGTTACGAACACCGGCAATTATAACCATTGTAAATTTAAACAGTTTTTCGCGATCTAGAGAAATGCAAACGCTCGAATTGACCCGCGACAGTGTTTAATGAAGCTGACATTTTAAAGTGACACTTTGGTAACGAATGATGAATGCATAATTGGGATTTTAGAGAATTTCTTGACAAACATGATAGATAAATGGCCTGGAGGTTACAGCACGAGCTACCGAGAATTCAGAATCAAATTTTGGGCAAAACCTGATATTTTTATGGCACAGAATCCGAATCTGTACTGATTTTATGATTTTAAATTGAATGACAACGTAGTTAGGAGCGGCTTAAATGGCAGCATTAAGTTGTTATTAAACCTTTTCTTTCCTTCTCAAATATCTTGCGACCGTATTTATGTTTAATCTGTATATTTAAATCTTGAATTATCTTATTGTTTTTGTTGTTGCCTTTATTTTTATTGTTATGCGAAACAAATATTAAAAAGTGCGTGATAAAATTAGGATAGGAACCACCCCTTATTCGAAGATTTATAATGTTAACACCTACGAAATCTTCCCCAACTTCAGTCTAATTAATACGGTGATAGATGACATCGCGATCATTAAAACTCAAAACCAAATAGTGTTTAGTTTATATATCGGTCCCATATGCTTACCATTTCGGTACAAAACCTCCGATTTCGTTGGTCAACTTGTTACGGCATTGGGTAAGTTTCTACAATCAAAAACGCTGTAGTTTAGATCTAAAAAATTTGGAAGTGACTTTAACAGTATTGTTTTTGGAATTATTAAAAATGTTGTTTCTCTCCAAGTCATTTTCCGAAAAATATTTTAGTATCATTTCTTCTTAAAATACATATTTTTGAATTGCCAAATAGAAGATATGGACTATAACTTGCATAGTAAACAATGCCTAGATGAACATGATCAATTTAAAATATTTTTTAAATGGATTGATAACCAGAATACGTGAAAAATCTAATATTGGTATGGTCACTTTTCACGTAGAACTTGACATGTTCGACCAACGTTTTTGGGGATATTAAGAGGCGGTTGAGGTTAATTCATATCGTATCTAAAACCGCATCAAAACTGCAAATATCAGTTTAAACTATCATTTTTTGATACAAACAGTTATATATTCATGTCAATATCTTTCAAATTCTAGTCAAAATTGGCGTCTTTGGGCATTTTAGTAACGAAAACCTTAATAAACTATTAGATTTCGACGTAAGGCAACCATTCTAAGTCAAATAGTTGCCGATTTCGATAAAATCTTAGTCAGAATCTGCTTTTTCGCCTCTTATTGTACCCAAATCTACCTTAGAAATGCAGATATATACTTAAAACACCTTCTTTTGGGACAAATAATTGGTTTTCGCCCTTGATTTACGGAAGATTATAGCCAAAACATGCATTTTCATAACTTAGCGAACTGAAATCTACATTAAAACTGCAGATAACTACTTAAAAATTCACTTCCTTGAATTGATAATAGGTTTTTCTTTGTCATTTTAAACAGATTCCAGTCAAAATCGGCTTCTTCGACTCATATCGTACCTAAAACCGCATCAAAACTGCAAATATCAGTTTAAACTATCATTTTTTGATACAAACAGTTATATATTCATGTCAATATCTTTCAAATTCTAGTCAAAATCGGCGTCTTTGGGCATTTTAGTAACGAAAACCTTAATAAACTATTAGATTTTGACGTAAGGCAACCATTCTGAGTCAAATAGTTGCCGATTTCGATAAAATCTTAGTCAGAATCTGCTTTTTCGCCTCTTATTGTACCCAAATCTACCTTAGAAATGCAGATATATACTTAAAACACCTTCTTTTGGGACAAATAATTGGTTTTCGCCCTTGATTTACGGAAGATTATAGCCAAAACATGCATTTTCATAACTTAGCGAACTGAAATCTACATTAAAACTGCAGATAACTACTTAAAAATTCACTTCCTTGAATTGATAATAGGTTTTTCTTTGTCATTTTAAACAGATTCCAGTCAAAATCGGTTTCTTCGATTCATATCGTATCTAAAACCGCATCAAAACTGCAAATATCAGTTTAAACTATCATTTTTTGATACAAACAGTTATATATTCATGTCAATATCTTTCAAATTCTAGTCAAAATCGGCGTCTTTGGGCATTTTAGTAACGAAAACCTTAATAAACTATTAGATTTTGACGTAAGGCAACCATTCTGAGTCAAATAGTTGCCGATTTCGATAAAATCTTAGTCAGAATCTGCTTTTTCGCATCTTATTGTACCCAAATCTACCTTAGAAATGCAGATATATACTTAAAACACCTTCTTTTGGGACAAATAATTGGTTTTCGCCCTTGATTTACGGAAGATTATAGCCAAAACATGCATTTTCATAACTTAGCGAACTGAAATCTACATTAAAACTGCAGATAACTACTTAAAAATTCACTTCCTTGAATTGATAATAGGTTTTTCTTTGTCATTTTAAACAGATTCCAGTCAAAGTCGGCTTCTTCGACTCATATCGTACCTAAAACCGCATCAAAACTGCAAATATCAGTTTAAACTATCATTTTTTGATACAAACAGTTATATATTCATGTCAATATCTTTCAAATTCTAGTCAAAATCGGCGTCTTTGGGCATTTTAGTAACGAAAACCTTAATAAACTATTAGATTTCGACGTAAGGCAACCATTCTGAGTCAAATAGTTGCCGATTTCGATAAAATCTTAGTCAGAATCTGCTTTTTCGCCTCTTATTGTACCCAAATCTACCTTAGAAATGCAGATATATACTTAAAACACCTTCTTTTGGGACAAATAATTGGTTTTCGCCCTTGATTTGCGGAAGATTATAGCCAAAACATGCATTTTCATAACTTAGCGAACTGAAATCTACATTAAAACTGCAGATAACTACTTAAAAATTCACTTCCTTGAATTGATAATAGGTTTTTCTTTGTCATTTTAAACAGATTCCAGTCAAAATCGGCTTCTTCGAATCATATCGTACCTAAAACCGCATCAAAACTGCAAATATCATTTTAAACTATCATTTTTTGATACAAACAGTTATATATTCATGTCAATATCTTTCAAATTCCAGTCAAAATCGGCGTCTTTGGGCATTTTAGTAACGAAAACCTTAATAAACTATTAGATTTCGACGTAAGGCAACCATTCTGAGTCAAATAGTTGCCGATTTCGATAAAATCTTAGTCAGAATCTGCTTTTTCGCCTCTTATTGTACCCAAATCTACCTTAGAAATGCAGATATATACTTAAAACACCTTCTTTTGGGACAAATAATTGTTTTTCGCCCTTGATTTACGGAAGATTATAGCCAAAACATGCATTTTCATAAATTAGCGAACTGAAATCTACACTAAAACTGCAGATAACTACTTTAAAATTCACTTCCTTGAATTGATAATAGGTTTTTCTTTGTCATTTTAAATACATTCCAGTCAAAATCGGCGTCTTCGATTCATATCGTATCTAAAACCGCATCAAAACTGTAAATATCAGTTTAAACTATCATTTTTTGATACAAACAGTTATATATTCATGTCAATATCTTTCAAATTCTAGTCAAAATCGGCGTCTTTGGGCATTTTAGTAACGAAAACCTTAATAAACCATTAGATTTCGACGTAAGGCAACCTTTCTGAGTCAAATAGTTGCCGATTTCGATAAAATCTTAGTCAGAATCTGCTTTTTCGCCTCTTATTGTACCCAAATCTACCTTAGAAATGCAGATATATACTTAAAACACCTTCTTTTGGGACAAATAATTGGTTTTCGCCCTTGATTTACTTAAGATTATAGCCAAAACATGCATTTTCATATCTTAGCGAACTGAAATCTACATTAAAACTGCAGATAACTACTTAAAAATTCACTTCCTTGAATTGATAATAGGTTTTTCTTTGTCATTTTAAACAGATTCCAGTCAAAATCGGCTTCTTCGACTCATATCGTACCTAAAACCGCATCAAAACTGCAAATATCAGTTTAAACTATCATTTTTTGATACAAACAGTTATATATTCATGTCAATATCTTTCAAATTCTAGTCAAAATCGGCGTCTTTGGGCATTTTAGTAACGAAAACCTTAATAAACTATTAGATTTTGACGTAAGGCAACCATTCTGAGTCAAATAGTTGCCGATTTCGATAAAATCTTAGTCAGAATCTGCTTTTTCGCCTCTTATTGTACCCAAATCTACCTTAGAAATGCAGATATATACTTAAAACACCTTCTTTTGGGACAAATAATTGGTTTTCGCCCTTGATTTACGGAAGATTATAGCCAAAACATGCATTTTCATAACTTAGCGAACTGAAATCTACATTAAAACTGCAGATAACTACTTAAAAATTCACTTCCTTGAATTGATAATAGGTTTTTCTTTGTCATTTTAAACAGATTCCAGTCAAAATCGGTTTCTTCGATTCATATCGTATCTAAAACCGCATCAAAACTGCAAATATCAGTTTAAACTATCATTTTTTGATACAAACAGTTATATATTCATGTCAATATCTTTCAAATTCTAGTCAAAATCGGCGTCTTTGGGCATTTTAGTAACGAAAACCTTAATAAACTATTAGATTTTGACGTAAGGCAACCATTCTGAGTCAAATAGTTGCCGATTTCGATAAAATCTTAGTCAGAATCTGCTTTTTCGCATCTTATTGTACCCAAATCTACCTTAGAAATGCAGATATATACTTAAAACACCTTCTTTTGGGACAAATAATTGGTTTTCGCCCTTGATTTACGGAAGATTATAGCCAAAACATGCATTTTCATAACTTAGCGAACTGAAATCTACATTAAAACTGCAGATAACTACTTAAAAATTCACTTCCTTGAATTGATAATAGGTTTTTCTTTGTCATTTTAAACAGATTCCAGTCAAAGTCGGCTTCTTCGACTCATATCGTACCTAAAACCGCATCAAAACTGCAAATATCAGTTTAAACTATCATTTTTTGATACAAACAGTTATATATTCATGTCAATATCTTTCAAATTCTAGTCAAAATCGGCGTCTTTGGGCATTTTAGTAACGAAAACCTTAATAAACTATTAGATTTCGACGTAAGGCAACCATTCTGAGTCAAATAGTTGCCGATTTCGATAAAATCTTAGTCAGAATCTGCTTTTTCGCCTCTTATTGTACCCAAATCTACCTTAGAAATGCAGATATATACTTAAAACACCTTCTTTTGGGACAAATAATTGGTTTTCGCCCTTGATTTGCGGAAGATTATAGCCAAAACATGCATTTTCATAACTTAGCGAACTGAAATCTACATTAAAACTGCAGATAACTACTTAAAAATTCACTTCCTTGAATTGATAATAGGTTTTTCTTTGTCATTTTAAACAGATTCCAGTCAAAATCGGCTTCTTCGAATCATATCGTACCTAAAACCGCATCAAAACTGCAAATATCATTTTAAACTATCATTTTTTGATACAAACAGTTATATATTCATGTCAATATCTTTCAAATTCCAGTCAAAATCGGCGTCTTTGGGCATTTTAGTAACGAAAACCTTAATAAACTATTAGATTTCGACGTAAGGCAACCATTCTGAGTCAAATAGTTGCCGATTTCGATAAAATCTTAGTCAGAATCTGCTTTTTCGCCTCTTATTGTACCCAAATCTACCTTAGAAATGCAGATATATACTTAAAACACCTTCTTTTGGGACAAATAATTGTTTTTCGCCCTTGATTTACGGAAGATTATAGCCAAAACATGCATTTTCATAAATTAGCGAACTGAAATCTACACTAAAACTGCAGATAACTACTTAAAAATTCACTTCCTTGAATTGATAATAGGTTTTTCTTTGTCATTTTAAACACATTCCAGTCAAAATCGGCGTCTTCGATTCATATCGTATCTAAAACCGCATCAAAACTGTAAATATCAGTTTAAACTATCATTTTTTGATACAAACAGTTATATATTCATGTCAATATCTTTCAAATTCTAGTCAAAATCGGCGTCTTTGGGCATTTTAGTAACGAAAACCTTAATAAACCATTAGATTTCGACGTAAGGCAACCTTTCTGAGTCAAATAGTTGCCGATTTCGATAAAATCTTAGTCAGAATCTGCTTTTTCGCCTCTTATTGTACCCAAATCTACCTTAGAAATGCAGATATATACTTAAAACACCTTCTTTTGGGACAAATAATTGGTTTTCGCCCTTGATTTACTTAAGATTATAGCCAAAACATGCATTTTCATATCTTAGCGAACTGAAATCTACATTAAAACTGCAGATAACTACTTAAAAATTCACTTCCTTGAATTGATAATAGGTTTTTCTTTGTCATTTTAAACAGATTCCAGTCAAAATCGGATTCTTCGACTCATATCGTACCTAAAACCGCATCAAAACTGCAAATATCAGTTTAAACTATCATTTTTTGATACAAACAGTTATATATTCATGTCAATATCTTTCAAATTCTAGTCAAAATCGGCGTCTTTGGGCATTTTAGTAACGAAAACCTTAATAAACTATTAGATTTCGACGTAAGGCAACCATTCTCAGTCAAATAGTTGCCGATTTCGATAAAATCTTAGTCAGAATCTGCTTTTTCGCCTCTTATTGTACCCAAATCTACCTTAGAAATGCAGATATATACTTAAAACACCTTCTTTTGGGACAAATAATTGGTTTTCGCCCTTGATTTACGGAAGATTATAGCCAAAACATGCATTTTCATAACTTAGCGAACTGAAACCTACATTAAAACTGCAGATAACTACTTAAAAATTCACTTCCTTGAATTGATATTAGGTTTTTCTTTGTCATTTTAAACAGATTCCAGTCAAAATCGGCTTCTTCGATCCATATCGTCTGAAACCGCATCAAAACTGCAAATATCAGTTTAAACTATCATTTTTTGATACAAACAGTTATATATTCATGTCAATATCTTTCAAATTCTAGTCAAAATCGGCGTCTTTGGGCATTTTAGTAACGAAAACCTTAATAAACTATTAGATTTCGACGTAAGGCAACCTTTCCGAGTCAAACAGTTGCCGATTTCGATAAAATCTTACTCAGAATCTGCTTTTTCGCCTCTTATTGTACCCAAATCTACCTTAGAAATGCAGATATATACTTAAAACACCTTCTTTTGAGACAAATAATTGGTTTTCGCCCTTGATTTACGGAAGATTATAGCCAAAACATGCATTTTCATAACTTAGCGAACTGAAATCTACATTAAAACTGCAGATAACTACTTAAAAATTCACTTCCTTGAATTGATAATAGGTTTTTCTTTGTCATTTTAAACAGATTCCAGTCAAAATCGGCTTCTTCGACTCATATCGTACCTAAAACCGCATCAAAACTGCAAATATCAGTTTAAACTATCATTTTTTGATACAAACAGTTATATATTCATGTCAATATCTTTCAAATTCTAGTCAAAATCGGCGTCTTTGGGCATTTTAGTAACGAAAACCTTAATAAACTATTAGAATTCGACGTAAGGCAACCATTCTGAGTCAAATAGTTGCCGATTTCGATAAAATCTTAGTCAGAATCTGCTTTTTCGCCTCTTATTGTACCCAAATCTACCTTAGAAATGCAGATATATACTTAAAACACCTTCTTTTGGGACAAATAATTGGTTTTCGCCCTTGATTTACGGAAGATTATAGCCAAAACATGCATTTTCATAACTTAGCGAACTGAAATCTACATTAAAACTGCAGATAACTACTTAAAAATTCACTTCCTTGAATTGATAAAAGGTTTTTCTTTGTCATTTTAAACAGATTCCAGTCAAAATCGGCGTCTTCGATTCATATCGTATTTAAAACCGCATCAAAACTGCAAATATCAGTTTAAACTATCATTTTTTGCTACAAACAGTAATATATTCATGTCAATATCTTTCAAATTCTAGTCAAAATCGGCGTCTTTGGGCATTTTAGTAACGAAAACCTTAATAAACTATTAGATTTCGACGTAAGGCAACCTTTCTGAGTCAAATAGTTGCCGATTTCGATAAAATCTTAGTCAAAATCTGCTTTTTCGCCTCTTATTGTACCCAAATCTACCTTAGAAATGCAGATATATACTTAAAACACCTTCTTTTGGGACAAATAATTGGTTTTCGCCGTTGATTTACGGAAGATTATAGCCTAAACATGCATTTTCATAACTTAGCGAACTGAAATCTACATTAAAACTGCAGATAACTACTTAAAAATTCACTTCCTTGAATTGATAATAGGTTTTTCTTTGTCATTTTAAACAGATTCCAGTCAAAATCAGCGTCTTCGATTCATATCGTATTTAAAACCGCATCAAAACTGCAAATATCAGTTTAAACTATCATTTTTTGCTACAAACAGTTATATATTCATGTCAATATCTTTCAAATTCTAGTCAAAATCGGCGTCTTTGGGCATTTTAGTAACGAAAACCTTAATAAACTATTAGATTTTGACGTAAGGCAACCATTCTGAGTCAAATAGTTGCCGATTTCGATAAAATCTTAGTCAGAATCTGCTTTTTCGCCTCTTATTGTACCCAAATCTACCTTAGAAATGCAGATATATACTTAAAACACCTTCTTTTGGGACAAATAATTGGTTTTCGCCCTTGATTTACGGAAGAATATAGCCAAAACATGCATTTTCATAACTTAGCGAACTGAAATCTACATTAAAACTGCAGATAACTACTTAAAAATTCACTTCCTTGAATTGATAATAGGTTTTTCTTTGTCATTTTAAACAGATTCCAGTCAAAATCGGTTTCTTCGATTCATATCGTATCTAAAACCGCATCAAAACTGCAAATATCAGTTTAAACTATCATTTTTTGATACAAACAGTTATATATTCATGTCAATATCTTTCAAATTCTAGTCAAAATCGGCGTCTTTGGGCAGTTTAGTAACGAAAACCTTAATAAACTATTAGATTTCGACGTAAGGCAACCTTTCTGAGTCAAATAGTTGCCGATTTCGATAAAATCTTAGTCAGAATCTGCTTTTTCGCCTCTTATTGTACCCAAATCTACCTTAGAAATGCAGATATATACTTAAAACACCTTCTTTTGGGACAAATAATTGGTTTTCGCCCTTGATTTACGGAAGATTATAGCCAAAACATGCATTTTCATAACTTAGCGAACTGAAACCTACATTAAAACTGCAGATAACTACTTAAAAATTCACTTCCTTGAATTGATAATAGGTTTTTCTTTGTCATTTTAAACAGATTCCAGTCAAAATCGGCTTCTTCGATCCATATCGTCTGAAACCGCATCAAAACTGCAAATATCAGTTTAAACTATCATTTTTTGATACAAACAGTTATATATTCATGTCAATATCTTTCAAATTCTAGTCAAAATCGGCGTCTTTGGGCATTTTAGTAACGAAAACCTTAATAAACTATTAGATTTCGACGTAAGGCAACCATTCTGAGTCAAATAGTTGCCGATTTCGATAAAATCTTAGTCAGAATCTGCTTTTTCGCTTCTTATTGTACCCAAATCTACCTTAGAAATGCAGATATATACTTAAAACACCTTCTTTTGGGACAAATAATTGGTTTTCGCCCTTGATTTACGGAAGATTATAGCCAAAACATGCATTTTCATAACTTAGCGAACTGAAACCTACATTAAAACTGCAGATAACTACTTAAAAATTCACTTCCTTGAATTGATAATAGGTTTTTCTTTGTCATTTTAAACAGATTCCAGTCAAAATCGGCTTCTTCGACTCATATCGTACCTAAAACCGCATCAAAACTGCAAATATCAGTTTAAACTATCATTTTTTGATACAAACAGTTATATATTCATGTCAATATCTTTCAAATTCTAGTCAAAATCGGCGTCTTTGGGCATTTTAGTAACGAAAACCTTAATAAACTATTAGATTTCGACGTAAGGCAACCATTCTGAGTCAAATAGTTGCCGATTTCGATAAAATCTTAGTCAGAATCTGCTTTTTCGCTTCTTATTGTACCCAAATCTACCTTAGAAATGCAGATATATACTTAAAACACCTTCTTTTGGGACAAATAATTGGTTTTCGCCCTTGATTTACGGAAGATTATAGCCAAAACATGCATTTTCATAACTTAGCGAACTGAAATCTACATTAAAACTGCAGATAACTACTTAAAAATTCACTTCCTTGAATTGATAAAAGGTTTTTCTTTGTCATTTTAAACAGATTCCAGTCAAAATCGGCGTCTTCGATTCATATCGTATTTAAAACCGCATCAAAACTGCAAATATCAGTTTAAACTATCATTTTTTGCTACAAACAGTTATATATTCATGTCAATATCTTTCAAATTCTAGTCAAAATCGGCGTCTTTGGGCATTTTAGTAACGAAAACCTTAATAAACTATTAGATTTCGACGTAAGGCAACCTTTCTGAGTCAAATAGTTGCCGATTTCGATAAAATCTTAGTCAAAATCTGCTTTTTCGCCTCTTATTGTACCCAAATCTACCTTAGAAATGCAGATATATACTTAAAACACCTTCTTTTGGGACAAATAATTGGTTTTCGCCGTTGATTTACGGAAGATTATAGCCAAAACATGCATTTTCATAACTTAGCGAACTGAAATCTACACTAAACCTGCAGATAACTACTTAAAAATTCACTTCCTTGAATTGATAATAGGTTTTTCTTTGTCATTTTAAACAGATTCCAGTCAAAATCGGCGTCTTCGATTCATATCGTATTTAAAACCGCATCAAAACTGCAAATATCAGTTTAAACTATCATTTTTTGTTACAAACAGTTATATATTCATGTCAATATCTTTCAAATTCTAGTCAAAATCGGCGTCTTTGGGCATTTTAGTAACGAAAACCTTAATAAACTATTAGATTTTGACGTAAGGCAACCATTCTGAGTCAAATAGTTGCCGATTTCGATGAAATCTTAGTCAGAATCTGCTTTTTCGCCTCTTATTGTACCCAAATCTACCTTAGAAATGCAGATATATACTTAAAACACCTTCTTTTGGGACAAATAATTGGTTTTCGCCCTTGATTTACGGAAGATTATAGCCAAAACATGCATTTTCATAACTTAGCGAAATGAAATCTACATTAAAACTGCAGATAACTACTAAAAAATTCACTTCCTTGAATTGATAATAGGTTTTTCTTTGTCATTTTAAACAGATTCCAGTCAAAATCGGCTTCTTCGACTCATATCGTACCTAAAACCGCATCAAAACTGCAAATATCAGTTTAAACTATCATTTTTTGATACAAACAGTTATATATTCATGTCAATATCTTTCAAATTCTAGTCAAAATCGGCGTCTTTGGGCATTTTAGTAACGAAAACCTTAATAAACTATTAGATTTCGACGTAAGGCAACCATTCTAAGTCAAATAGTTGCCTATTTCGATAAAATCTTAGTCAGAATCTGCTTTTTCGCCTCTTATTGTACCCAAATCTACCTTAGAAATGCAGATATATACTTAAAACACCTTCTTTTGGGACAAATAATTGGTTTTCGCCCTTGATTTACGGAAGATTATAGCCAAAACATGCATTTTCATAACTTAGCGAACTGAAATCTACATTAAAACTGCAGATAACTACTTAAAAATTCACTTCCTTGAATTGATAATAGGTTTTTCTTTGTCATTTTAAACAGATTCCAGTCAAAATCGGCTTCTTCGACTCATATCGTACCTAAAACCGCATCAAAACTGCAAATATCAGTTTAAACTATCATTTTTTGATACAAACAGTTATATATTCATGTCAATATCTTTCAAATTCTAGTCAAAATCGGCGTCATTGGGCATTTTAGTAACGAAAACCTTAATAAACTATTAGATTTTGACGTAAGGCAACCATTCTGAGTCAAATAGTTGCCGATTTCGATAAAATCTTAGTCAGAATCTGCTTTTTCGCCTCTTATTGTACCCAAATCTACCTTAGAAATGCAGATATATACTTAAAACACCTTCTTTTGGGACAAATAATTGGTTTTCGCCCTTGATTTAAGGAAGATTATAGCCAAAACATGCATTTTCGTAACTTAGCGAACTGAAATCTACATTAAAACTGCAGATAACTACTTAAAAATTCACTTCCTTGAATTGATAATAGGTTTTTCTTTGTCATTTTAAACAGATTCCAGTCAAAATCGGTTTCTTCGATTCATATCGTATCTAAAACCGCATCAAAACTGCAAATATCAGTTTAAACTATCATTTTTTGATACAAACAGTTATATATTCATGTCAATATCTTTCAAATTCTAGTCAAAATCGGCGTCTTTGGGCATTTTAGTAACGAAAACCTTAATAAACTATTAGATTTTGACGTAAGGCAACCATTCTGAGTCAAATAGTTGCCGATTTCGATAAAATCTTAGTCAGAATCTGCTTTTTCGCCTCTTATTGTACCCAAATCTACCTTGGAAATGCAGATATATACTTAAAACACCTTCTTTTGGGACAAATAATTGGTTTTCGCCCTTGATTTACTTAAGATTATAGCCAAAACATGCATTTTCATAACTTAGCGAACTGAAATCTACATTAAAACTGCAGATAACTACTTATAAATTCACTTCCTTGAATTGATAATAGGTTTTTCTTTGTCATTTTAAACAGATTCCAGTCAAAATCGGCTTCTTCGACTCATATCGTACCTAAACCCGCATCAAAACTGCAAATATCAGTTTAAACTATCATTTTTTGATACAAACAGTTATATATTCATGTCAATATCTTTCAAATTCTAGTCAAAATCGGCGTCTTTGGGCATTTTAGTAACGAAAACCTTAATAAACTATTAGATTTCGACGTAAGGCAACCATTCTGAGTCAAATAGTTGCCGATTTCGATAAAATCTTAGTCAGAATCTGCTTTTTCGCCTCTTATTGTACCCAAATCTACCTTAGAAATGCAGATATATACTTAAAACACCTTCTTTTGGGACAAATAATTGGATTTCGCCCTTGATTTACGGAAGATTATAGCCAAAACATGCATTTTCATAACTTAGCGAACTGAAATCTACATTAAAACTGCAGATAACTACTTAAAAATTCACTTCCTTGAATTGATAATAGGTTTTTCTTTGTCATTTTAAACAGATTCCAGTCAAAATCGGCTTCTTCGACTCATATCGTACCTAAAACCGCATCAAAACTGCAAATATCAGTTTAAACTATCATTTTTTGATACAAACAGTTATATATTCATGTCAATATCTTTCCAATTCTAGTCAAAATCGGCGTCTTTGGGCATTTTAGTAACGAAAACCTTAATAAACTATTAGATTTCGACGTAAGGCAACCATTCTGAGTCAAATAGTTGCCGATTTCGATAAAATCTTAGTCAGAATCTGCTTTTTCGCCTCTTATTGTACCCAAATCTTCCTTAGAAATGCAGATATATACTTAAAACACCTTCTTTTGGGACAAATAATTGTTTTTCGCTCTTGATTTACGGAAGATTATAGCCAAAACATGCATTTTCATAAATTAGCGAACTGAAATCTACACTAAAACTGCAGATAACTACTTAAAAATTCACTTCCTTGAATTGATAATAGGTTTTTCTTTGTCATTTTAAACAGATTCCAGTCAAAATCGGCGTCTTCGATTCATATCGTATCTAAAACCGCATCAAAACTGTAAATATCAGTTTAAACTATCATTTTTTGATACAAACAGTTATATATTCATGTCAATATCTTTCAAATTCTAGTCAAAATCGGCGTCTTTGGGCATTTTAATAAAGAAAACCTTAATAAACTATTAGATTTCGACGTAAGGCAACCTTTCTGAGTCAAATAGTTGCCGATTTCGATAAAATCTTAGTCAGAATCTGCTTTTTCGCCTCTTATTGTACCCAAATCTACCTTAGAAATGCAGATATATACTTAAAACACCTTCTTTTGGGACAAATAATTGGTTTTCGCCCTTGATTTACTTAAGATTATAGCCAAAACATGCATTTTCATAACTTAGCGAACTGAAATCTACATTAGAACTGCAGATAACTACTTATAAATTCACTTCCTTGAATTGATAATAGGTTTTTCTTTGTCATTTTAAACAGATTCCAGTCAAAATCGGCTTCTTCGACTCATATCGTACCTAAACCCGCATCAAAACTGCAAATATCAGTTTAAACTATCATTTTTTGATACAAACAGTTATATATTCATGTCAATATCTTTCAAATTCTAGTCAAAATCGGCGTCTTTGGGCATTTTAGTAACGAAAACCTTAATAAACTATTAGATTTCGACGTAAGGCAACCATTCTGAGTCAAATAGTTGCCGATTTCGATAAAATCTTAGTCAGAATCTGCTTTTTCGCCTCTTATTGTACCCAAATCTACCTTAGAAATGCAGATATATACTTAAAACACCTTCTTTTGGGACAAATAATTGGATTTCGCCCTTGATTTACGGAAGATTATAGCCAAAACATGCATTTTCATAACTTAGCGAACTGAAATCTACATTAAAACTGCAGATAACTACTTAAAAATTCACTTCCTTGAATTGATAATAGGTTTTTCTTTGTCATTTTAAACAGATTCCAGTCAAAATCGGCTTCTTCGACTCATATCGTACCTAAAACCGCATCAAAACTGCAAATATCAGTTTAAACTATCATTTTTTGATACAAACAGTTATATATTCATGTCAATATCTTTCAAATTCTAGTCAAAATCGGCGTCTTTGGGCATTTTAGTAACGAAAACCTTAATAAACTATTAGATTTCGACGTAAGGCAACCATTCTGAGTCAAATAGTTGCCGATTTCGATAAAATCTTAGTCAGAATCTGCTTTTTCGCGTCTTATTGTAACCAAATCATCCTTAGAAATGCAGATATATACTTAAAACACCTTCTTTTGGGACAAATAATTGTTTTTCGCTCTTGATTTACGGAAGATTATAGCCAAAACATGCATTTTCATAAATTAGCGAACTGAAATCTACACTAAAACTGCAGATAACTACTTAAAAATTCACTTCCTTGAATTGATAATAGGTTTTTCTTTGTCATTTTAAACAGATTCCAGTCAAAATCGGCGTCTTCGATTCATATCGTATCTAAAACCGCATCAAAACTGTAAATATCAGTTTAAACTATCATTTTTTGATACAAACAGTTATATATTCATGTCAATATCTTCCAAATTCTAGTCAAAATCGGCGTCTTTGGGCATTTTAATAACGAAAACCTTAATAAACTATTAGATTTCGACGTAAGGCAACCTTTCTGAGTCAAATAGTTGCCGATTTCGATAAAATCTTAGTCAGAATCTGCTTTTTCGCCTCTTATTGTACCCAAATCTACCTTAGAAATGCAGATATATACTTAAAACACCTTCTTTTGGGACAAATAATTGGTTTTCGCCCTTGATTTACTTAAGATTATAGCCAAAACATGCATTTTAATAACTTAGCGAACTGAAATCTACATTAAAACTGCAGATAACTACTTATAAATTCACTTCCTTGAATTGATAATAGGTTTTTCTTTGTCATTTTAAACAGATTCCAGTCAAAATCGGCTTCTTCGACTCATATCGTACATAAACCCGCATCAAAACTGCAAATATCAGTTTAAACTATCATTTTTTGATACAAACAGTTATATATTCATGTCAATATCTTTCAAATTCTAGTCAAAATCGGCGTCTTTGGGCATTTTAGTAACGAAAACCTTAATAAACTATTAGATTTCGACGTAAGGCAACCATTCTGAGTCAAATAGTTGCCGATTTCGATAAAATCTTAGTCAGAATCTGCTTTTTCGCCTCTTATTGTACCCAAATCTACCTTAGAAATGCAGATATATACTTAAAACACCTTCTTTTGGGACAAATAATTGGATTTCGCCCTTGATTTACGGAAGATTATAGCCAAAACATGCATTTTCATAACTTAGCGAACTGAAATCTACATTAAAACTGCAGATAACTACTTAAAAATTCACTTCCTTGAATTGATAATAGGTTTTTCTTTGTCATTTTAAACAGATTCCAGTCAAAATCGGCTTCTTCGACTCATATCGTACCTAAAACCGCATCAAAACTGCAAATATCAGTTTAAACTATCATTTTTTGATACAAACAGTTATATATTCATGTCAATATCTTTCAAATTCTAGTCAAAATCGGCGTCTTTGGGCATTTTAGTAACGAAAACCTTAATAAACTATTAGATTTCGACGTAAGGCAACCATTCTGAGTCAAATAGTTGCCGATTTCGATAAAATCTTAGTCAGAATCTGCTTTTTCGCCTCTTATTGTACCCAAATCTTCCTTAGAAATGCAGATATATACTTAAAACACCTTCTTTTGGGACAAATAATTGTTTTTCGCTCTTGATTTACGGAAGATTATAGCCAAAACATGCAATTTCATAAATTAGCAAACTGAAATCTACACTAAAACTGCAGATAACTACTTAAAAATTCACTTCCTTGAATTGATAATAGGTTTTTCTTTGTCATTTTAAACAGATTCCAGTCAAAATCGGCGTCTTCGATTCATATCGTATCTAAAACCGCATCAAAACTGTAAATATCAGTTTAAACTATCATTTTTTGATACAAACAGTTATATATTCATGTCAATATCTTTCAAATTCTAGTCAAAATCGGCGTCTTTGGGCATTTTAATAACGAAAACCTTAATAAACTATTAGATTTCGACGTAAGGCAACCTTTCTGAGTCAAATAGTTGCCGATTTCGATAAAATCTTAGTCAGAATCTGCTTTTTCGCCTCTTATTGTACCCAAATCTACCTTAGAAATGCAGATATATACTTAAAACACCTTCTTTTGGGACAAATAATTGGTTTTCGCCCTTGATTTACTTAAGATTATAGCCAAAACATGCATTTTCATAACTTAGCGAACTGAAATCTACATTAAAACTGCAGATAACTACTTATAAATTCACTTCCTTGAATTGATAATAGGTTTTTCTTTGTCATTTTAAACAGATTCCAGTCAAAATCGGCTTCTTCGACTCATATCGTACCTAAACCCGCATCAAAACTGCAAATATCAGTTTAAACTATCATTTTTTGACACAAACAGTTATATATTCATGTCAATATCTTTCAAATTCTAGTCAAAATCGGCGTCTTTGGGCATTTTAGTAACGAAAACCTTAATAAACTATTAGATTTCGACGTAAGGCAACCATTCTGAGTCAAATAGTTGCCGATTTCGATAAAATCTTAGTCAGAATCTGCTTTTTCGCCTCTTATTGTACCCAAATCTACCTTAGAAATGCAGATATATACTTAAAACACCTTCTTTTGGGACAAATAATTGGATTTCGCCCTTGATTTACGGAAGATTATAGCCAAAACATGCATTTTCATAACTTAGCGAACTGAAATCTACATTAAAACTGCAGATAACTACTTAAAAATTCACTTCCTTGAATTGATAATAGGTTTTTCTTTGTCATTTTAAACAGATTCCAGTCAAAATCGGCTTCTTCGACTCATATCGTACCTAAAACCGCATCAAAACTGCAAATATCAGTTTAAACTATCATTTTTTGATACAAACAGTTATATATTCATGTCAATATCTTTCAAATTCTAGTCAAAATCGGCGTCTTTGGGCATTTTAGTAACGAAAACCTTAATAAACTATTAGATTTCGACGTAAGGCAACCATTCTGAGTCAAATAGTTGCCGATTTCGATAAAATCTTAGTCAGAATCTGCTTTTTCGCCTCTTATTGTACCCAAATCTACCTTAGAAATGCAGATATATACTTAAAACACCTTCTTTTGGGACAAATAATTGGTTTTCGCCCTTGATTTACTTAAGATTATAGCCAAAACATGCATTTTCATAACTTAGCGAACTGAAATCTACATTAAAACTGCAGATAACTACTTAAAAATTCACTTCCTTGAATTGATAATAGGTTTTTCTTTGTCATTTTAAACAGATTCCAGTCAAAATCGGCTTCTTCGATCCATATCGTCTAAAACCGCATCAAAACTGCAAATATCAGTTTAAACTATCATTTTTTGATACAAACAGTTATATATTCATGTCAATATCTTTCAAATTCTAGTCAAAATCGGCGTCTTTGGGCATTTTAGTAACGAAAACCTTAATAAACTATTAGATTTCGACGTAAGGCAACCTTTCCGAGTCAAATAGTTGCCGATTTCGATAAAATCTTAGTTAGAATCTGCTTTTTCGCCTCTTATTGTACCCAAATCTACCTTAGAAATGCAGATATATTCTTAAAACACCTTCTTTTGGGACAAATAATTGGTTTTCGCCCTTGATTTACGGAAGATTATAGCCATAACTTAGCGAACTGAAATCTACATTAAAACTGCAGTAAACTACTTAAAAATTCACTTCCTTGAATTGATAATAGGTTTTTCTTTGTCATTTTAAACAGATTCCAGTCAAAATCGGCTTCTTCGACTCATATCGTACCTAAAACCGCATCAAAACTGCAAATATCAGTTTAAACTATCATTTTTTGATACAAACAGTTATATATTCATGTCAATATCTTTCAAATTCTAGTCAAAATCGGCGTCTTTGGGCATTTTAGTAACGAAAACCTTAATAAACTATTAGATTTCGACGTAAGGCAACCATTCTGAGTCAAATAGTTGCCGATTTCGATAAAATATTAGTCAGAATCTGCTTTTTCGCCTCTTATTGTACCCAAATCTACCTTAGAAATGCAGATATATACTTAAAACACCTTCTTTTGGGACAAATAATTGGTTTTCGCCCTTGATTTACGGAAGATTATAGCCAAAACATGCATTTTCATAACTTAGCGAACTGAAATCTACATTAAAACTGCAGATAACTACTTAAAAATTCACTTCCTTGAATTGATAAAAGGTTTTTCTTTTTCATTTTAAACAGATTCCAGTCAAAATCGGCGTCTTCGATTCATATCGTATTTAAAACCGCATCAAAACTGCAAATATCAGTTTAAACTATCATTTTTTGCTACAAACAGTTATATATTCATGTCAATATCTTTCAAATTCTAGTCAAAATCGGCGTCTTTGGGCATTTTAGTAACGAAAACCTTAATAAACTATTAGATTTCGACGTAAGGCAACCTTTCTGAGTCAAATAGTTGCCGATTTCGATAAAATCTTAGTCAAAATCTGCTTTTTCGCCTCTTATTGTACCCAAATCTACCTTAGAAATGCAGATATATACTTAAAACACCTTCTTTTGGGACAAATAATTGGTTTTCGCCCTTGATTTACGGAAGATTATAGCCAAAACATGCATTTTCATAACTTAGCGAACTGAAACCTACATTAAAACTGCAGATAACTACTTAAAAATTCACTTCCTTGAATTGATAATAGGTTTTTCTTTGTCATTTTAAACAGATTCCAGTCAAAATCGGCTTCTTCGACTCATATCGTACCTAAAACCGCATCAAAACTGCAAATATCAGTTTAAACTATCATTTTTTGATACAAACAGTTATATATTCATGTCAATATCTTTCAAATTCTAGTCAAAATCGGCGTCATTGGGCATTTTAGTAACGAAAACCTTAATAAACTATTAGATTTTGACGTAAGGCAACCATTCTGAGTCAAATAGTTGCCGATTTCGATAAAATCTTAGTCAGAATCTGCTTTTTCGCCTATTATTGTACCCAAATCTACCTTAGAAATGCAGATATATACTTAAAACACCTTCTTTTGGGACAAATAATTGGTTTTCGCCCTTGATTTAAGGAAGATTATAGCCAAAACATGCATTTTCGTAACTTAGCGAACTGAAATCTACATTAAAACTGCAGATAACTACTTAAAAATTCACTTCCTTGAATTGATAATAGGTTTTTCTTTGTCATTTTAAACAGATTCCAGTCAAAATCGGTTTCTTCGATTCATATCGTATCTAAAACCGCATCAAAACTGCAAATATCAGTTTAAACTATCATTTTTTGATACAAACAGTTATATATTCATGTCAATATCTTTCAAATTCTAGTCAAAATCGGCGTCTTTGGGCATTTTAGTAACGAAAACCTTAATAAACTATTAGATTTTGACGTAAGGCAACCATTCTGAGTCAAATAGTTGCCGATTTCGATAAAATCTTAGTCAGAATCTGCTTTTTCGCCTCTTATTGTACCCAAATCTACCTTGGAAATGCAGATATATACTTAAAACACCTTCTTTTGGGACAAATAATTGGTTTTCGCCCTTGATTTACGGAAGATTATAGCCAAAACATGCATTTTCATAACTTAGCGAACTGAAATCTACATTAAAACTGCAGATAACTACTTATAAATTCACTTCCTTGAATTGATAATAGGTTTTTCTTTGTCATTTTAAACAGATTCCAGTCAAAATCGGCTTCTTCGACTCATATCGTACCTAAACCCGCATCAAAACTGCAAATATCAGTTTAAACTATCATTTTTTGATACAAACAGTTATATATTCATGTCAATATCTTTCAAATTCTAGTCAAAATCGGCGTCTTTGGGCATTTTAGTAACGAAAACCTTAATAAACTATTAGATTTCGACGTAAGGCAACCATTCTGAGTCAAATAGTTGCCGATTTCGATAAAATCTTAGTCAGAATCTGCTTTTTCGCCTCTTATTGTACCCAAATCTACCTTAGAAATGCAGATATATACTTAAAACACCTTCTTTTGGGACAAATAATTGGATTTCGCCCTTGATTTACGGAAGATTATAGCCAAAACATGCATTTTCATAACTTAGCGAACTGAAATCTACATTAAAACTGCAGATAACTACTTAAAAATTCACTTCCTTGAATTGATAATAGGTTTTTCTTTGTCATTTTAAACAGATTCCAGTCAAAATCGGCTTCTTCGACTCAAATCGTACCTAAAACCGCATCAAAACTGCAAATATCAGTTTAAACTATCATTTTTTGATACAAACAGTTATATATTCATGTCAATATCTTTCAAATTCTAGTCAAAATCGGCGTCTTTGGGCATTTTAGTAACGAAAACCTTAATAAACTATTAGATTTCGACTTAAGGCAACCATTCTGAGTCAAATAGTTGCCGATTTCGATAAAATCTTAGTCAGAATCTGCTTTTTCGCCTCTTATTGTACACAAATCTTCCTTAGAAATGCAGATATATACTTAAAACACCTTCTTTTGGGACAAATAATTGTTTTTCGCTCTTGATTTACGGAAGATTATAGCCAAAACATGCATTTTCATAAATTAGCGAACTGAAATCTACACTAAAACTGCAGATAACTACTTAAAAATTCACTTCCTTGAATTGATAATAGGTTTTTCTTTGTCATTTTAAACAGATTCCAGTCAAAATCGGCGTCTTCGATTCATATCGTATCTAAAACCGCATCAAAACTGTAAATATCAGTTTAAACTATCATTTTTTGATACAAACAGTTATATATTCATGTCAATATCTCTCAAATTCTAGTCAAAATCGGCGTCTTTGGGCATTTTAATAACGAAAACCTTAATAAACTATTAGATTTCGACGTAAGGCAACCTTTCTGAGTCAAATAGTTGCCGATTTCGATAAAATCTTAGTCAGAATCTGCTTTTTCGCCTCTTATTGTACCCAAATCTACCTTAGAAATGCAGATATATTCTTAAAACACCTTCTTTTGGGACAAATAATTGGTTTTCGCCCTTGATTTACGGAAGATTATAGCCAAAACATGCATTTTCATAACTTAGCGAACTGAAATCTACATTAAAACTGCAGTAAACTACTTAAAAATTCACTTCCTTGAATTGATAATAGGTTTTTCTTTGTCATTTTAAACAGATTCCAGTCAAAATCGGCTTCTTCGACTCATATCGTACCTAAAACCGCATCAAAACTGCAAATATCAGTTTAAACTATCATTTTTTGATACAAACAGTTATATATTCATGTCAATATCTTTCAAATTCTAGTCAAAATCGGCGTCTTTGGGCATTTTAGTAACGAAAACCTTAATAAACTATTAGATTTCGACGTAAGGCAACCATTCTGAGTCAAATAGTTGCCGATTTCGATAAAATCTTAGTCAGAATCTGCTTTTTCGCCTCTTATTGTACCCAAATCTACCTTAGAAATGCAGATATATACTTAAAACACCTTCTTTTGGGACAAATAATTGGTTTTCGCCCTTGATTTACGGAAGATTATAGCCAAAACATGCATTTTCATAACTTAGCGAACTGAAATCTACATTAAAACTGCAGATAACTACTTAAAAATTCACTTCCTTGAATTGATAAAAGGTTTTTCTTTTTCATTTTAAACAGATTCCAGTCAAAATCGGCGTCTTCGATTCATATCGTATTTAAAACCGCATCAAAACTGCAAATATCAGTTTAAACTATCATTTTTTGCTACAAACAGTTATATATTCATGTCAATATCTTTCAAATTCTAGTCAAAATCGGCGTCTTTGGGCATTTTAGTAACGAAAACCTTAATAAACTATTAGATTTCGACGTAAGGCAACCTTTCTGAGTCAAATAGTTGCCGATTTCGATAAAATCTTAGTCAAAATCTGCTTTTTCGCCTCTTATTGTACCCAAATCTACCTTAGAAATGCAGATATATACTTAAAACACCTTCTTTTGGGACAAATAATTTTTTTTCGCCCTTGATTTACGGAAGATTATAGCCAAAACATGCATTTTCATAACTTAGCGAACTGAAATCTACATTAAAACTGCAGATAACTACTTAAAAATTCACTTCCTTGAATTGATAATAGGTTTTTCTTTGTCATTTTAAACAGATTCCAGTCAAAATCGGCGTCTTCGATTCATATCGTATTTAAAACCGCATCAAAACTGCAAATATCAGTTTAAACTATCATTTTTTGCTACAAACAGTTATATATTCATGTCAATATCTTTCAAATTCTAGTCAAAATCGGCGTCTTTGGGCATTTTAGTAACGAAAACCTTAATAAACTATTAGATTTTGACGTAAGGCAACCATTCTGAGTCAAATAGTTGCCGATTTCGATAAAATCTTAGTCAGAATCTGCTTTTTCGCCTCTTATTGTACCCAAATCTACCTTAGAAATGCAGATATATACTTAAAACACCTTCTTTTGGGACAAATAATTGGTTTTCGCCCTTGATTTACGGAAGATTATAGCCAAAACATGCATTTTCATAACTTAGCGAACTGAAATCTACATTAAAACTGCAGATAACTACTTAAAAATTCACTTCCTTGAATTGACAATAGGTTTTTCTTTGTCATTTTAAACAGATTCCAGTCAAAATCGGTTTCTTCGATTCATATCGTATCTAAAACCGCATCAAAACTGCAAATATCAGTTTAAACTATCATTTTTTGATACAAACAGTTATATATTCATGTCAATATCTTTCAAATTCTAGTCAAAATCGGCGTCTTTGGGCATTTTAGTAACGAAAACCTTAATAAACTATTAGATTTTGACGTAAGGCAACCATTCTGAGTCAAATAGTTGCCGAATTCGATAAAATCTTAGTCAGAATCTGCTTTTTCGCCTCTTATTGTACCCAAAATCTACCTTAGAAATGCAGATATATACTTAAAACACCTTCTTTTGGGACAAATAATTGTTTTTCGCAATTGATTTACGGAAGATTATAGCCAAAACATGCATTTTCATAAATTAGCGAACTGAAATCTACACTAAAACTGCAGATAACTACTTAAAAATTCACTTCCTTGAATTGATAATAGGTTTTTCTTTGTCATTTTAAACAGATTCCAGTCAAAATCGGCATCTTCGATTCATATCGTATCTAAAACCGCATCAAAACTGTAAATATCAGTTTAAACTATCATTTTTTGATACAAACAGTTATATATTCATGTCAATATCTTTCAAATTCTAGTCAAAATCGGCGTCTTTGTGCATTTTAGTAACGAAAACCTTAATAAACGATTAGATTTCGACGTAAGGCAACCTTTCTGAGTCAAATAGTTGCCGATTTCGATAAAATCTTAGTCAGAATCTGCTTTTTCGCCTCTTATTGTACCCAAATCTACCTTAGAAATGCAGATATATACTTAAAACACCTTCTTTTGGGACAAATAATTGGTTTTCGCCCTTGATTTACTTAAGATTATAGCCAAAACATGCATTTTCATAACTTAGCGAACTGAAATCTACATTAAAACTGCAGATAACTACTTAAAAATTCACTTCCTTGAATTGATAATAGGTTTTTCTTTGTCATTTTAAACAGATTCCAGTCAAAATCGGATTATTCGACTCATATCGTACCTAAAACCGCATCAAAACTGCAAATATCAGTTTAAACTATCATTTTTTGATACAAACAGTTATATATTCATGTCAATATCTTTCAAATTCTAGTCAAAATCGGCGTCTTTGGGCATTTTAGTAACGAAAACCTTAATAAACTATTAGATTTCGACGTAAGGCAACCATTCTGAGTCAAATAGTTGCCGATTTCGATAAAATCTTAGTCAGAATCTGCTTTTTCGCCTCTTATTGTACCCAAATCTACCTTAGAAATGCAGATATATACTTAAAACACCTTCTTTTGGGACAAATAATTGGTTTTCGCCCTTGATTTACGGAAGATTATAGCCAAAACATGCATTTTCATAACTTAGCGAACTGAAACCTACATTAAAACTGCAGATAACTACTTAAAAATTCACTTCCTTGGTTTTTCTTTGTCATTTTAAACAGATTCCAGTCAAAATCGGCTTCTTCGATCCATATCGTCTAAAACCGCATCAAAACTGCAAATATCAGTTTAAACTATCATTTTTTGATACAAACAGTTATATATTCATGTCAATATCTTTCAAATTCTAGTCAAAATCGGCGTCTTTGGGCATTTTAGTAACGAAAACCTTAATAAACTATTAGATTTCGACGTAAGGCAACCTTTCCGAGTCAAATAGTTGCCGATTTCGATAAAATCTTAGGCAGAATCTGCTTTTTCCCCTCTTATTGTACCCAAATCTACCTTAGAAATGCAGATATATACTTAAAACACCTTCTTTTGGGACAAATAATTGGGTTTCGCCCTTGATTTACGGAAGATTATAGCCAAAACATGCATTTTCATGACTTAGCGAACTGAAATCTACATTAAAACTGCAGATAACTACTTAAAAATTCACTTCCTTGAATTGATAATAGGTTTTTCTTTGTCATTTTAAACAGATTCCAGTCAAAATCGGCTTCTTCGACTCATATCGTACCTAAAACCGCATCAAAACTGCAAATATCAGTTTAAACTATCATTTTTTGATACAAACAGTTATATATTCATGTCAATATCTTTCAAACTCTAGTCAAAATCGGCGTCTTTGGGCATTTTAGTAACGAAAACCTTAATAAACTATTAGATTTCGACGTAAGGCAACCATTCTGAGTCAAATAGTTGCCGATTTCGATAAAATCTTAGTCAGAATCTGCTTTTTCGCCTCTTATTGTACCCAAATCTACCTTAGAAATGCAGATGTATACTTAAAACACCTTCTTTTGGGACAAATAATTGGTTTTCGCCCTTGATTTACGGAAGATTATAGCCAAAACATGCATTTTCATAACTTAGCGAACTGAAATCTACATTAAAACTGCAGATAACTACTTAAAAATTCACTTCCTTGAATTGATGAAAGGTTTTTCTTTGTCATTTTAAACAGATTCCAGTCAAAATCGGCGTCTTCGATTCATATCGTATTTAAAACCGCATCAAAACTGCAAATATCAGTTTAAACTATCATTTTTTGCTACAAACAGTTATATATTCATGTCAATATCTTTCAAATTCTAGTCAAAATCGGCGTCTTTGGGCATTTTAGTAACGAAAACCTTAATAAACTATTAGATTTCGACGTAAGGCAACCTTTCTGAGTCAAATAGTTGCCGATTTCGATAAAATCTTAGTCAAAATCTGCTTTTTCGCCTCTTATTGTACCCCAATCTACCTTAGAAATGCAGATATATACTTAAAACACCCTCTTTTGGGACAAATAATTGGTTTTCGCCCTTGATTTACGGAAGATTATAGCCAAAACATGCATTTTCATAACTTAGCGAACTGAAATCTACACTAAAACTGCAGATAACTACTTAAAAATTCACTTCCTTGAATTGATAATAGGTTTTTCTTTGTCATTTTAAACAGATTCCAGTCAAAATCGGCGTCTTCGATTCATATCGTATCTAAAACCGCATCAAAACTGCAAATATCAGTTTAAACTATCATTTTTTGATACAAACAGTTATATATTCATGTCAATATCTTTCAAATTCTAGTCAAAATCGGCGTCTTTGGGCATTTTAGTAACGAAAACCTTAATAAACTATTAGATTTCGACGTAAGGCAACCTTTCTGAGTCAAATAGTTGCCGATTTCGATAAAATCTTAGTCAGAATCTGCTTTTTCGCCTCTTATTGTACCCAAATCTACCTTAGAAATGCAGATATATACTTAAAACACCTTCTTTTGGGACAAATAATTGGTTTTCGCCCTTGATTTACGGAAGATTATAGCCAAAACATGCATTTTCATAACTTAGCGAACTGAAATCTACATTAAAACTGCAGATAACTACTTAAAAATTCACTTACTTGAATTGATAATAGGTTTTTCTTTGTCATTTTAAACAGATTCCAGTCAAAATCGGCTTCTTCGATTCATATCGTATCTAAAACCGCATCAAAACTGCAAATATCAGTTTAAACTATCATTTTTTGATACAAACAGTTATATATTCATGTCAATATCTTTCAAATTCTAGTCAAAATCGGCGTCTTTGGGCATTTTAGTAACGAAAACCTTAATAAACTATTGGATTTCGACGTAAGGCAACCTTTCTGAGTCAAATAGTTGCCGATTTCGATAAAATCTTAGTCAGAATCTGCTTTTTCGCCTCTTATTGTACCCAAATCTACCTTAGAAATGCACATATATACTTAAAACACCTTCTTTTGGGACAAATAATTGGTTTTCGCCCTTGATTTACGGAAGATTATAGCCAAAACATGCATTTTCATAACTTAGCGAACTGAAATCTACATTAAAACTGCAGATAACTACTTAAAAATTCACTTCCTTGAATTGATAATAGGTTTTTCTTTCTCATTTTAAACAGATTCCAGTCAAAATCGGCTTCTTCGATTCATGTCGTATCTAAAACCGCATCAAAACTGCAAATATCAGTTTAAACTATCATTTTTTGATACAAACAGTTATATATTCATGTCAATATCTTTCAAATTCTAGTCAAAATCGGCGTCTTTGGGGATTTTAGTAACGAAAACCTTAATAAACTATTAGATTTCGACGTAAGGCAAACTTTCTGAGTCAAATAGTTGCCGATTTCGATAAAATCTTAGTCAGAATCTGCTTTTTCGCCTCTTATTGTACCCAAATCTACCTTAGAAATGCAGATATATACTTAAAACACCTTCTTTTGGGACAAATAATTGGTTTTCGCCCTTGATTTACGGAAGATTATAGCCAAAACATGCATTTTCATAACTTAGCGAACTGAAATCTACACTAAAACTGCAGATAACTACTTAAAAATTCACTTGCTTGAATTGATAATAGGTTTTTCTTTGTCATTTTAAACAGATTCCAGTCAAAATCGGCGTCTTCGATTCATATCGTATCTAAAACCGCATCAAAACTGCAAATATCAGTTTAAACTATCATTTTTTGATACAAACAGTTATATATTCATGTCAATATCTTTCAAATTCTAGTCAAAATCGGCGTCTTTGGGCATTTTAGTAACGAAAACCTTAATAAACTATTAGATTTCGACGTAAGGCAACCTTTCTGAGTCAAATAGTTGCCGATTTCGATAAAATCTTAGTCAGAATCTGCTTTTTCGCCTCTTATTGTACCCAAATCTACCTTAGAAATGCAGATATATACTTAAAACACCTTCTTTTGGGATAAATATTTGGTTTTCGCCCTTGATTTACGGAAGATTATAGCCAAAACATGCATTTTCATAACTTAGCGAACTGAAATCTACATTAAAACTGCAGATAACTACTTAAAAATTCACTTCCTTGAATTGATAATAGGTTTTTCTTTGTCATTTTAAACAGATTCCAGTCAAAATCGGCTTCTTCGACTGATATCGTACCTAAAACCGCATCAAAACTGCAAATATCAGTTTAAACTATCATTTTTTGATACAAACAGTTTTGTATTCATGTCAATATCTTTCAAATTCTAGTCAAAATCGGCGTCTTTGGGCATTTTAGTAACGAAAACCTTAATAAACTATTAGATTTCGACGTAAGGCAACCATTCTGAGTCAAATAGTTGCCGATTTCGATAAAATCTTAGTCAGAATCTGCTTTTTCGCCTCTTATTGTACCCAAATCTACCTTAGAAATGCAGATATATACTTAAAACACCTTCTTTTGGGACAAATAATTGGTTTTCGCCCTTGATTTACGGAAGATTATAGCCAAAACATGCATTTTCATAACTTAGCGAACTGAAACCTACAATAAAACTGCAGATAACTACTTAAAAATTCACTTCCTTGAATTGATAATATATTTTTCTTTGTCATTTTAAACAGATTCCAGTCAAAATCGGCTTCTTCGACTCATATCGTACCAAAAACCGCATCAAAACTGCAAATATCAGTTTAAACTATCATTTTTTGATACAAACAGTTATATATTCATGTCAATATCTTTCAAATTCTAGTCAAAATCGGCGTCTTTGGGCATTTAATAACGTAAACCTTAATAAACTATTAGATTTCGACGTAAGGCAACCATTCTGAGTCAAATAGTTGCCGATTTCGATAAAATCTTAGTCAGAATCTGCTTTTTCGCCTCTTATTGTACCCAAATCTAACTTAGAAATGCAGATATATACTTAAAACACCTTCTTTTGGGACAAATAATTGGTTTTCGCCCTTGATTTACGGAAGATTATAGCCAAAACATGCATTTTCATAACTTAGCGAACTGAAATCTACATTAAAACGACAGATAACTACTTAAAAATTCACTTCCTTGAATTGATAATAGGTTTTGCTTTGTCATTTTAAACAGATTCCAGTCAAAATCGGCTTGTTCGACTCATATCGTACCTAAAACCGCATCAAAACTGCAAATATCAGTTTAAACTATCATTTTTTGATACAAACAGTTATATATTCATGTCAATATCTTTCAAATTCTAGTCAAAATCGGCGTCTTTGGGCATTTTAGTAACGAAAACCTATATTTTTCTTTGTCATTTTAAACAGATTCCAGTCAAAATCGGCTTCTTCGATTCATATCGTATCTAAAACCGCATCAAAACTGCAAATATCAGTTTAAACTATCATTTTTTGATACAAACAGTTATATATTCATGTCAATATCTTTCAAATTCTAGTCAAAATCGGCGTCTTTGGGAATTTTAGTAACGAAAACCTCAATAAACTATTAGATTTCGACGTAAGGCAACCTTTCTGAGTCAAATAGTTGCCGATTTCGATAAAATCTTAGTCAGAATCTGCTTTTTCGCCTCTTATTGTACCCAAATCTACCTTAGAAATGCAGATATATACCTAAAACTCCATCTTTTGGGACAAATAATTGGTTTTCGCCCTTGATTTACGGAAGATTATAGCCAAAACATGCATTTTCATAACTTAGCGAACTGAAATCTACATTAAAACTGCAAATAACTACTTAAAAATTCACTTCCTTGAATTGATAATTGGTTTTTCTTTGTCATTTTAAACAGATTCCAGTCAAAATCGGCTTCTTCGACTCATATCGTACCTAAAACCGCATCAAAACTGCAAATATCAGTTTAAACTATCATTTTTTGATACAAACAGTTATATATTCATGTCAATATCTTTCAAATTCTAGTCACAATCGGCGTCTTTGGGCATTTTAGTAACGAAAACCTTAATAAACTATTAGATTTCGACGTAAGGCAACCATTCTGAGCCAAATAGTTGCCGATTTCGATAAAATCTTAGTCAGAATCTGCTTTTTCGCCTCTTATTGTACCCAAATCTACCTTAGAAATGCAGATATATACATAAAACACCTTCTTTTGGGACAAATAATTGGTTTTCGCCCTTGATTTACGGAAGATTATAGCCAAAACATGCATTTTCATAACTTAGCGAACTGAAACCTACATTAAAACTGCAGATAACTACTTAGAAATTCACTTCCTTGAATTGATAATGGGTTTTTCTTTGTCATTTTAAACAGATTCCAGTCAAAATCGGCTTCTTCGACTCATATCGTACCTAAAACCGCATCAAAACTGCAAATATCAGTTTAAACTATCATTTTTTGATACAAACAGTTATATATTCATGTCAATATCTTTCAAATTCTAGTCAAAATCGGCGTCTTTGGGCATTTTAGTAACGAAAACCTTAATAAACTATTAGATTTCGACGTAAGGCAACCATTCTGAGTCAAATAGTTGCCGATTTCGATAAAATCTTAGTCAGAATCTGCTTTATCGCCTCTTATTGTACCCAAATCTACCTTAGAAATGCAGATATATACTTAAAACACCTTCTTTTGGGACAAATAATTGGTTTTCGCCCTTGATTTACGCAAGATTATAGCCAAAACATGCATTTTCATAACTTAGCGAACTGAAATCTACATTAAAACTGCAGATAACTACTTAAAAATTCACTTCCTTGAATTGATAATAGGTTTTTCCTTGTCATTTTAAACAGATTCCAGTCAAAATCGGCTTCTTCGATTCATATCGTATCTTAAACCGCATCAAAACTGCAAATATCAGTTTAAACTATCATTTTTTGATACAAACAGTTATATATTCATGTCAATATCTTTCAAATTCTAGTCAAAATCGGCGTCTTTGGGCATTTTAGTAACGAAAACCTTAATAAACTATTAGATTTCGACGTAAGGCAACCATTCTGAGTCAAATAGTTGCCGATTTCGATAAAATCTTAGTCAGAATCTGCTTTTTCGCCTCTTATTGTACCCAAATCTATCTTAGAAATGCAGATATATACTTAAAACACCTTCTTTTGGGACAAATAATTGGTTTTCGCCCTTGATTTACGGAAGATTATAGCCAAAACATGCATTTTCATAACTTAGCGAACTGAAACCTACAATAAAACTGCAGATAACTACTTAAAAATTCACTTCCTTGAATTGATAATATATTTTTCTTTGTCATTTTAAACAGATTCCAGTCAAAATCGGCTTCTTCGACTCATATCGTACCAAAAACCGCATCAAAACTGCAAATATCAGTTTAAACTATCATTTTTTGATACAAACAGTTATATATTCATGTCAATATCTTTCAAATTCTAGTCAAAATCGGCGTCTTTGGGCATTTAATAACGTAAACCTTAATAAACTATTAGATTTCGACGTAAGGCAACCATTCTGAGTCAAATAGTTGCCGATTTCGATAAAATCTTAGTCAGAATCTGCTTTTTCGCCTCTTATTGTACCCAAATCTAACTTAGAAATGCAGATATATACTTAAAACACCTTCTTTTGGGACAAATAATTGGTTTTCGCCCTTGATTTACGGAAGATTATAGCCAAAACATGCATTTTCATAACTTAGCGAACTGAAATCTACATTAAAACGACAGATAACTACTTAAAAATTCACTTCCTTGAATTGATAATAGGTTTTGCTTTGTCATTTTAAACAGATTCCAGTCAAAATCGGCTTGTTCGACTCATATCGTACCTAAAACCGCATCAAAACTGCAAATATCAGTTTAAACTATCATTTTTTGATACAAACAGTTATATATTCATGTCAATATCTTTCAAATTCTAGTCAAAATCGGCGTCTTTGGGCATTTTAGTAACGAAAACCTATATTTTTCTTTGTCATTTTAAACAGATTCCAGTCAAAATCGGCTTCTTCGATTCATATCGTATCTAAAACCGCATCAAAACTGCAAATATCAGTTTAAACTATCATTTTTTGATACAAACAGTTATATATTCATGTCAATATCTTTCAAATTCTAGTCAAAATCGGCGTCTTTGGGAATTTTAGTAACGAAAACCTCAATAAACTATTAGATTTCGACGTAAGGCAACCTTTCTGAGTCAAATAGTTGCCGATTTCGATAAAATCTTAGTCAGAATCTGCTTTTTCGCCTCTTATTGTACCCAAATCTACCTTAGAAATGCAGATATATACTTAAAACTCCATCTTTTGGGACAAATAATTGGTTTTCGCCCTTGATTTACGGAAGATTATAGCCAAAACATGCATTTTCATAACTTAGCGAACTGAAATCTACATTAAAACTGCAAATAACTACTTAAAAATTCACTTCCTTGAATTGATAATTGGTTTTTCTTTGTCATTTTAAACAGATTCCAGTCAAAATCGGCTTCTTCGACTCATATCGTACCTAAAACCGCATCAAAACTGCAAATATCAGTTTAAACTATCATTTTTTGATACAAACAGTTATATATTCATGTCAATATCTTTCAAATTCTAGTCACAATCGGCGTCTTTGGGCATTTTAGTAACGAAAACCTTAATAAACTATTAGATTTCGACGTAAGGCAACCATTCTGAGCCAAATAGTTGCCGATTTCGATAAAATCTTAGTCAGAATCTGCTTTTTCGCCTCTTATTGTACCCAAATCTACCTTAGAAATGCAGATATATACATAAAACACCTTCTTTTGGGACAAATAATTGGTTTTCGCCCTTGATTTACGGAAGATTATAGCCAAAACATGCATTTTCATAACTTAGCGAACTGAAACCTACATTAAAACTGCAGATAACTACTTAGAAATTCACTTCCTTGAATTGATAATGGGTTTTTCTTTGTCATTTTAAACAGATTCCAGTCAAAATCGGCTTCTTCGACTCATATCGTACCTAAAACCGCATCAAAACTGCAAATATCAGTTTAAACTATCATTTTTTGATACAAACAGTTATATATTCATGTCAATATCTTTCAAATTCTAGTCAAAATCGGCGTCTTTGGGCATTTTAGTAACGAAAACCTTAATAAACTATTAGATTTCGACGTAAGGCAACCATTCTGAGTCAAATAGTTGCCGATTTCGATAAAATCTTAGTCAGAATCTGCTTTATCGCCTCTTATTGTACCCAAATCTACCTTAGAAATGCAGATATATACTTAAAACACCTTCTTTTGGGACAAATAATTGGTTTTCGCCCTTGATTTACGCAAGATTATAGCCAAAACATGCATTTTCATAACTTAGCGAACTGAAATCTACATTAAAACTGCAGATAACTACTTAAAAATTCACTTCCTTGAATTGATAATAGGTTTTTCCTTGTCATTTTAAACAGATTCCAGTCAAAATCGGCTTCTTCGATTCATATCGTATCTTAAACCGCATCAAAACTGCAAATATCAGTTTAAACTATCATTTTTTGATACAAACAGTTATATATTCATGTCAATATCTTTCAAATTCTAGTCAAAATCGGCGTCTTTGGGCATTTTAGTAACGAAAACCTTAATAAACTATTAGATTTCGAAGTAAGGCAACCTTTCTGAGTCAAATAGTTGCCGATTTCGATAAAATCTTAGTCAGAATCTGCTTTTTCGCCTCTTATTGTACCCAAATCTACCTTAGAAATGCAGATATATACTTAAAACACCTTCTTTTGGGACAAATAATTGGTTTTCGCCCTTGATTTACGGAAGATTATATCCAAAACATGCATTTTCATAACTTAGCGAACTGAAATCTACATTAAAACTGCAGATAACTACTTAAAATTTCACTTTCTTGAATTGATAATAGGTTTTGCTTTGTCATTTTAAACAGATTCCAGTCAAAATCGGCTTCTTCGACTCATATCGTACCTAAAACCGCATCAAAACTGCAAATATCAGTTTAAACTATCATTTTTTGATACAAACAGTTATATATTCATGTCAATATCTTTCAAATTCTAGTCAAAATCGGCGTCTTTGGGCATTTTAGTAACGAAAACCTTAATAAACTATTAGATTTCTACGTAAGGCAACCATTCTGAGTCAAATTGTTGCCGATTTCTATAAAATCTTAGTCAGAATCTGCTTTTTCGCCTCTTATTGTACCCAAATCTACCTTAGAAATGCAGATATATACTTAAAACACCTTCTTTTGGGACAAATAATTGGTTTTCGCCCTTGATTTACGGAAGATTATAGCCAAAACATACATTTTCATAACTTAGCGAACTGAAATCTACATTAAAACTGCAGATAACTACTTAAAAATTCACTTCCTTGAATTGATAATAGGTTTTTCTTTGTCATTTAAAACAGATTCCAGTCAAAATCGGCTTGTTCGACTCATATCGTACCTAAAACCGCATCAAAACTGCAAATATCAGTTTAAACTATCATTTTTTGATACAAACAGTTATATATTCATGTCAATATCTTTCAAATTCTAGTCAAAATCGGCGTCTTTGGGCATTTCAGTAACGAAAACCTTAATAAACTATTAGATTTCGACGTAAGGCAACCTTTCTGAGTCAAATAGTTGCCGATTTCGATAAAATCTTAGTCAGAATCTGCTTTTTCGCCTCTTATTGTACCCAAATCTACCTTAGAAATGCAGATATATACTTAAAACACGTTCTTTTGGGACAAATAATTGGTTTTCGCCCTTGATTTACGGAAGATTATAGCCAAAACATGCATTTTCATAACTTAGCGAACTGAAATCTACATTAAAACGACAGATAACTACTTAAAAATTCACTTCCTTGAATTGATAATAGGTTTTGCTTTGTCATTTTAAACAGATTCCAGTCAAAATCGGCTTGTTCGACTCATATCGTACCTAAAACCGCATCAAAACTGCAAATATCAGTTTAAACTATCATTTTTTGATACAAACAGTTATATATTCATGTCAATATCTTTCAAATTCTAGTCAAAATCGGCGTCTTTGGGCATTTTAGTAACGAAAACCTATATTTTTCTTTGTCATTTTAAACAGATTCCAGTCAAAATCGGCTTCTTCGATTCATATCGTATCTAAAACCGCATCAAAACTGCAAATATCAGTTTAAACTATCATTTTTTGATACAAACAGTTATATATTCATGTCAATATCTTTCAAATTCTAGTCAAAATCGGCGTCTTTGGGAATTTTAGTAACGAAAACCTCAATAAACTATTAGATTTCGACGTAAGGCAACCTTTCTGAGTCAAATAGTTGCCGATTTCGATAAAATCTTAGTCAGAATCTGCTTTTTCGCCTCTTATTGTACCCAAATCTACCTTAGAAATGCAGATATATACTTAAAACTCCATCTTTTGGGACAAATAATTGGTTTTCGCCCTTGATTTACGGAAGATTATAGCCAAAACATGCATTTTCATAACTTAGCGAACTGAAATCTACATTAAAACTGCAAATAACTACTTAAAAATTCACTTCCTTGAATTGATAATTGGTTTTTCTTTGTCATTTTAAACAGATTCCAGTCAAAATCGGCTTCTTCGACTCATATCGTACCTAAAACCGCATCAAAACTGCAAATATCAGTTTAAACTATCATTTTTTGATACAAACAGTTATATATTCATGTCAATATCTTTCAAATTCTAGTCACAATCGGCGTCTTTGGGCATTTTAGTAACGAAAACCTTAATAAACTATTAGATTTCGACGTAAGGCAACCATTCTGAGTCAAATAGTTGCCGATTTCGATAAAATCTTAGTCAGAATCTGCTTTTTCGCCTCTTATTGTACCCAAATCTACCTTAGAAATGCAGATATATACATAAAACACCTTCTTTTGGGACAAATAATTGGTTTTCGCCCTTGATTTACGGAAGATTATAGCCAAAACATGCATTTTCATAACTTAGCGAACTGAAACCTACATTAAAACTGCAGATAACTACTTAGAAATTCACTTCCTTGAATTGATAATGGGTTTTTCTTTGTCATTTTAAACAGATTCCAGTCAAAATCGGCTTCTTCGACTCATATCGTACCTAAAACCGCATCAAAACTGCAAATATCAGTTTAAACTATCATTTTTTGATACAAACAGTTATATATTCATGTCAATATCTTTCAAATTCTAGTCAAAATCGGCGTCTTTGGGCATTTTAGTAACGAAAACCTTAATAAACTATTAGATTTCGACGTAAGGCAACCATTCTGAGTCAAATAGTTGCCGATTTCGATAAAATCTTAGTCAGAATCTGCTTTATCGCCTCTTATTGTACCCAAATCTACCTTAGAAATGCAGATATATACTTAAAACACCTTCTTTTGGGACAAATAATTGGTTTTCGCCCTTGATTTACGCAAGATTATAGCCAAAACATGCATTTTCATAACTTAGCGAACTGAAATCTACATTAAAACGACAGATAACTACTTAAAAATTCACTTCCTTGAATTGATAATAGGTTTTGCTTTGTCATTTTAAACAGATTCCAGTCAAAATCGGCTTGTTCGACTCATATCGTACCTAAAACCGCATCAAAACTGCAAATATCAGTTTAAACTATCATTTTTTGATACAAACAGTTATATATTCATGTCAATATCTTTCAAATTCTAGTCAAAATCGGCGTCTTTGGGCATTTTAGTAACGAAAACCTATATTTTTCTTTGTCATTTTAAACAGATTCCAGTCAAAATCGGCTTCTTCGATTCATATCGTATCTAAAACCGCATCAAAACTGCAAATATCAGTTTAAACTATCATTTTTTGATACAAACAGTTATATATTCATGTCAATATCTTTCAAATTCTAGTCAAAATCGGCGTCTTTGGGAATTTTAGTAACGAAAACCTCAATAAACTATTAGATTTCGACGTAAGGCAACCTTTCTGAGTCAAATAGTTGCCGATTTCGATAAAATCTTAGTCAGAATCTGCTTTTTCGCCTCTTATTGTACCCAAATCTACCTTAGAAATGCAGATATATACTTAAAACTCCATCTTTTGGGACAAATAATTGGTTTTCGCCCTTGATTTACGGAAGATTATAGCCAAAACATGCATTTTCATAACTTAGCGAACTGAAATCTACATTAAAACTGCAAATAACTACTTAAAAATTCACTTCCTTGAATTGATAATTGGTTTTTCTTTGTCATTTTAAACAGATTCCAGTCAAAATCGGCTTCTTCGACTCATATCGTACCTAAAACCGCATCAAAACTGCAAATATCAGTTTAAACTATCATTTTTTGATACAAACAGTTATATATTCATGTCAATATCTTTCAAATTCTAGTCACAATCGGCGTCTTTGGGCATTTTAGTAACGAAAACCTTAATAAACTATTAGATTTCGACGTAAGGCAACCATTCTGAGTCAAATAGTTGCCGATTTCGATAAAATCTTAGTCAGAATCTGCTTTTTCGCCTCTTATTGTACCCAAATCTACCTTAGAAATGCAGATATATACATAAAACACCTTCTTTTGGGACAAATAATTGGTTTTCGCCCTTGATTTACGGAAGATTATAGCCAAAACATGCATTTTCATAACTTAGCGAACTGAAACCTACATTAAAACTGCAGATAACTACTTAGAAATTCACTTCCTTGAATTGATAATGGGTTTTTCTTTGTCATTTTAAACAGATTCCAGTCAAAATCGGCTTCTTCGACTCATATCGTACCTAAAACCGCATCAAAACTGCAAATATCAGTTTAAACTATCATTTTTTGATACAAACAGTTATATATTCATGTCAATATCTTTCAAATTCTAGTCAAAATCGGCGTCTTTGGGCATTTTAGTAACGAAAACCTTAATAAACTATTAGATTTCGACGTAAGGCAACCATTCTGAGTCAAATAGTTGCCGATTTCGATAAAATCTTAGTCAGAATCTGCTTTATCGCCTCTTATTGTACCCAAATCTACCTTAGAAATGCAGATATATACTTAAAACACCTTCTTTTGGGACAAATAATTGGTTTTCGCCCTTGATTTACGCAAGATTATAGCCAAAACATGCATTTTCATAACTTAGCGAACTGAAATCTACATTAAAACTGCAGATAACTACTTAAAAATTCACTTCCTTGAATTGATAATAGGTTTTTCCTTGTCATTTTAAACAGATTCCAGTCAAAATCGGCTTCTTCGATTCATATCGTATCTTAAACCGCATCAAAACTGCAAATATCAGTTTAAACTATCATTTTTTGATACAAACAGTTATATATTCATGTCAATATCTTTCAAATTCTAGTCAAAATCGGCGTCTTTGGGCATTTTAGTAACGAAAACCTTAATAAACTATTAGATTTCGAAGTAAGGCAACCTTTCTGAGTCAAATAGTTGCCGATTTCGATAAAATCTTAGTCAGAATCTGCTTTTTCGCCTCTTATTGTACCCAAATCTACCTTAGAAATGCAGATATATACTTAAAACACCTTCTTTTGGGACAAATAATTGGTTTTCGCCCTTGATTTACGGAAGATTATATCCAAAACATGCATTTTCATAACTTAGCGAACTGAAATCTACATTAAAACTGCAGATAACTACTTAAAATTTCACTTTCTTGAATTGATAATAGGTTTTGCTTTGTCATTTTAAACAGATTCCAGTCAAAATCGGCTTCTTCGACTCATATCGTACCTAAAACCGCATCAAAACTGCAAATATCAGTTTAAACTATCATTTTTTGATACAAACAGTTATATATTCATGTCAATATCTTTCAAATTCTAGTCAAAATCGGCGTCTTTGGGCATTTTAGTAACGAAAACCTTAATAAACTATTAGATTTCTACGTAAGGCAACCATTCTGAGTCAAATTGTTGCCGATTTCGATAAAATCTTAGTCAGAATCTGCTTTTTCGCCTCTTATTGTACCCAAATCTACCTTAGAAATGCAGATATATACTTAAAACACCTTCTTTTGGGACAAATAATTGGTTTTCGCCCTTGATTTACGGAAGATTATAGCCAAAACATACATTTTCATAACTTAGCGAACTGAAATCTACATTAAAACTGCAGATAACTACTTAAAAATTCACTTCCTTGAATTGATAATAGGTTTTTCTTTGTCATTTAAAACAGATTCCAGTCAAAATCGGCTTCTTCGACTCATATCGTACCAAAAACCGCATCAAAACTGCAAATATCAGTTTAAACTATCATTTTTTGATACAAACAGTTATATATTCATGTCAATATCTTTCAAATTCTAGTCAAAATCGGCGTCTTTGGGCATTTTAGTAACGAAAACCTTAATAAACTATTAGATTTCGACGTAAGGCAACCTTTCTGAGTCAAATAGTTGCCGATTTCGATAAAATCTTAGTCAGAATCTGCTTTTTCGCCTCTTATTGTACCCAAATCTACCTTAGAAATGCAGATATATACTTAAAACACCTTCTTTTGGGACAAATAATTGGTTTTCGCCCTTGATTTACGGAAGATTATAGCCAAAACATGCATTTTCATAACTTAGCGAACTGAAATCTACATTAAAACTGCAGATAACTACTTAAAAATTCACTTCCTTGAATTGATAATAGGTTTTGCTTTGTCATTTTAAACAGATTCCAGTCAAAATCGGCTTGTTCGACTCATATCGTACCTAAAACCGCATCAAAACTGCAAATATCAGTTTAAACTATCATTTTTTGATACAAACAGTTATATATTCATGTCAATATCTTTCAAATTCTAGTCAAAATCGGCGTCTTTGGGCATTTTAGTAACGAAAACCTTAATAAACTATTAGATTTCGACGTAAGGCAACCTTTCTGAGTCAAATAGTTGCCGATTTCGATAAAATCTTAGTCAGAATCTGCTTTTTCGCCTCTTATTGTACCCAAATCTACCTTAGAAATGCAGATATATACTTAAAACACCTTCTTTTGGGACAAATAATTGGTTTTCGCCCTTGATTTACGCAAGATTATAGCCAAAACATGCATTTTCATAACTTAGCGAACTGAAATCTACATTAAAACTGCAGATAACTACTTAAAAATTCACTTCCTTGAATTGATAATAGGTTTTTCCTTGTCATTTTAAACAGATTCCAGTCAAAATCGGCTTCTTCGATTCATATCGTATCTTAAACCGCATCAAAACTGCAAATATCAGTTTAAACTATCATTTTTTGATACAAACAGTTATATATTCATGTCAATATCTTTCAAATTCTAGTCAAAATCGGCGTCTTTGGGCATTTTAGTAACGAAAACCTTAATAAACTATTAGATTTCGAAGTAAGGCAACCTTTCTGAGTCAAATAGTTGCCGATTTCGATAAAATCTTAGTCAGAATCTGCTTTTTCGCCTCTTATTGTACCCAAATCTACCTTAGAAATGCAGATATATACTTAAAACACCTTCTTTTGGGACAAATAATTGGTTTTCGCCCTTGATTTACGGAAGATTATATCCAAAACATGCATTTTCATAACTTAGCGAACTGAAATCTACATTAAAACTGCAGATAACTACTTAAAATTTCACTTCCTTGAATTGATAATAGGTTTTGCTTTGTCATTTTAAACAGATTCCAGTCAAAATCGGCTTCTTCGACTCATATCGTACCTAAAACCGCATCAAAACTGCAAATATCAGTTTAAACTATCATTTTTTGATACAAACAGTTATATATTCATGTCAATATCTTTCAAATTCTAGTCAAAATCGGCGTCTTTGGGCATTTTAGTAACGAAAACCTTAATAAACTATTAGATTTCTACGTAAGGCAACCATTCTGAGTCAAATTGTTGCCGATTTTGATAAAATCTTAGTCAGAATCTGCTTTTTCGCCTCTTATTGTACCCAAATCTACCTTAGAAATGCAGATATATACTTAAAACACCTTCTTTTGGGACAAATAATTGGTTTTCGCCCTTGATTTACGGAAGATTATAGCCAAAACATACATTTTCATAACTTAGCGAACTGAAATCTACATTAAAACTGCAGATAACTACTTAAAAATTCACTTCCTTGAATTGATAATAGGTTTTTCTTTGTCATTTAAAACAGATTCCAGTCAAAATCGGCTTCTTCGACTCATATCGTACCAAAAACCGCATCAAAACTGCAAATATCAGTTTAAACTATCATTTTTTGATACAAACAGTTATATATTCATGTCAATATCTTTCAAATTCTAGTCAAAATCGGCGTCTTTGGGCATTTTAGTAACGAAAACCTTAATAAACTATTAGATTTCGACGTAAGGCAACCATTCTGAGTCAAATAGTTGCCGATTTCGATAAAATCTTAGTCAGAATCTGCTTTATCGCCTCTTATTGTACCCAAATCTACCTTAGAAATGCAGATATATACTTAAAACACCTTCTTTTGGGACAAATAATTGGTTTTCGCCCTTGATTTACGCAAGATTATAGCCAAAACATGCATTTTCATAACTTAGCGAACTGAAATCTACATTAAAACTGCAGATAACTACTTAAAAATTCACTTCCTTGAATTGATAATAGGTTTTTCCTTGTCATTTTAAACAGATTCCAGTCAAAATCGGCTTCTTCGATTCATATCGTATCTTAAACCGCATCAAAACTGCAAATATCAGTTTAAACTATCATTTTTTGATACAAACAGTTATATATTCATGTCAATATCTTTCAAATTCTAGTCAAAATCGGCGTCTTTGGGCATTTTAGTAACGAAAACCTTAATAAACTATTAGATTTCGAAGTAAGGCAACCTTTCTGAGTCAAATAGTTGCCGATTTCGATAAAATCTTAGTCAGAATCTGCTTTTTCGCCTCTTATTGTACCCAAATCTACCTTAGAAATGCAGATATATACTTAAAACACCTTCTTTTGGGACAAATAATTGGTTTTCGCCCTTGATTTACGGAAGATTATATCCAAAACATGCATTTTCATAACTTAGCGAACTGAAATCTACATTAAAACTGCAGATAACTACTTAAAATTTCACTTCCTTGAATTGATAATAGGTTTTGCTTTGTCATTTTAAACAGATTCCAGTCAAAATCGGCTTCTTCGACTCATATCGTACCTAAAACCGCATCAAAACTGCAAATATCAGTTTAAACTATCATTTTTTGATACAAACAGTTATATATTCATGTCAATATCTTTCAAATTCTAGTCAAAATCGGCGTCTTTGGGCATTTTAGTAACGAAAACCTTAATAAACTATTAGATTTCTACGTAAGGCAACCATTCTGAGTCAAATTGTTGCCGATTTCGATAAAATCTTAGTCAGAATCTGCTTTTTCGCCTCTTATTGTACCCAAATCTACCTTAGAAATGCAGATATATACTTAAAACACCTTCTTTTGGGACAAATAATTGGTTTTCGCCCTTGATTTACGGAAGATTATAGCCAAAACATACATTTTCATAACTTAGCGAACTGAAATCTACATTAAAACTGCAGATAACTACTTAAAAATTCACTTCCTTGAATTGATAATAGGTTTTTCTTTGTCATTTAAAACAGATTCCAGTCAAAATCGGCTTCTTCGACTCATATCGTACCAAAAACCGCATCAAAACTGCAAATATCAGTTTAAACTATCATTTTTTGATACAAACAGTTATATATTCATGTCAATATCTTTCAAATTCTAGTCAAAATCGGCGTCTTTGGGCATTTTAGTAACGAAAACCTTAATAAACTATTAGATTTCGACGTAAGGCAACCTTTCTGAGTCAAATAGTTGCCGATTTCGATAAAATCTTAGTCAGAATCTGCTTTTTCGCCTCTTATTGTACCCAAATCTACCTTAGAAATGCAGATATATACTTAAAACACCTTCTTTTGGGACAAATAATTGGTTTTCGCCCTTGATTTACGGAAGATTGTAGCCAAAACATGCATTTTCATAACTTAGCGAACTGAAATCTACATTAAAACTGCAGATAACTACTTAAAAATTCACTTCCTTGAATTGATAATAGGTTTTGCTTTGTCATTTTAAACAGATTCCAGTCAAAATCGGCTTGTTCGACTCATATCGTACCTAAAACCGCATCAAAACTGCAAATATCAGTTTAAACTATCATTTTTTGATACAAACAGTTATATATTCATGTCAATATCTTTCAAATTCTAGTCAAAATCGGCGTCTTTGGGCATTTTAGTAACGAAAACCTTAATAAACTATTAGATTTCGACGTAAGGCAACCTTTCTGAGTCAAATAGTTGCCGATTTCGATAAAATCTTAGTCAGAATCTGCTTTTTCGCCTCTTATTGTACCCAAATCTACCTTAGAAATGCAGATATATACTTAAAACACCTTCTTTTGGGACAAATAATTGGTTTTCGCCCTTGATTTACGCAAGATTATAGCCAAAACATGCATTTTCATAACTTAGCGAACTGAAATCTACATTAAAACTGCAGATAACTACTTAAAAATTCACTTCCTTGAATTGATAATAGGTTTTTCCTTGTCATTTTAAACAGATTCCAGTCAAAATCGGCTTCTTCGATTCATATCGTATCTTAAACCGCATCAAAACTGCAAATATCAGTTTAAACTATCATTTTTTGATACAAACAGTTATATATTCATGTCAATATCTTTCAAATTCTAGTCAAAATCGGCGTCTTTGGGCATTTTAGTAACGAAAACCTTAATAAACTATTAGATTTCGAAGTAAGGCAACCTTTCTGAGTCAAATAGTTGCCGATTTCGATAAAATCTTAGTCAGAATCTGCTTTTTCGCCTCTTATTGTACCCAAATCTACCTTAGAAATGCAGATATATACTTAAAACACCTTCTTTTGGGACAAATAATTGGTTTTCGCCCTTGATTTACGGAAGATTATATCCAAAACATGCATTTTCATAACTTAGCGAACTGAAATCTACATTAAAACTGCAGATAACTACTTAAAATTTCACTTCCTTGAATTGATAATAGGTTTTGCTTTGTCATTTTAAACAGATTCCAGTCAAAATCGGCTTCTTCGACTCATATCGTACCTAAAACCGCATCAAAACTGCAAATATCAGTTTAAACTATCATTTTTTGATACAAACAGTTATATATTCATGTCAATATCTTTCAAATTCTAGTCAAAATCGGCGTCTTTGGGCATTTTAGTAACGAAAACCTTAATAAACTATTAGATTTCTACGTAAGGCAACCATTCTGAGTCAAATTGTTGCCGATTTCGATAAAATCTTAGTCAGAATCTGCTTTTTCGCCTCTTATTGTACCCAAATCTACCTTAGAAATGCAGATATATACTTAAAACACCTTCTTTTGGGACAAATAATTGGTTTTCGCCCTTGATTTACGGAAGATTATAGCCAAAACATACATTTTCATAACTTAGCGAACTGAAATCTACATTAAAACTGCAAATAACTACTTAAAAATTCACTTCCTTGAATTGATAATAGGTTTTTCTTTGTCATTTAAAACAGATTCCAGTCAAAATCGGCTTCTTCGACTCATATCGTACCAAAAACCGCATCAAAACTGCAAATATCAGTTTAAACTATCATTTTTTGATACAAACAGTTATATATTCATGTCAATATCTTTCAAATTCTAGTCAAAATCGGCGTCTTTGGGCATTTTAGTAACGAAAACCTTAATAAACTATTAGATTTCGACGTAAGGCAACCTTTCTGAGTCAAATAGTTGCCGATTTCGATAAAATCTTAGTCAGAATCTGCTTTTTCGCCTCTTATTGTACCCAAATCTAACTTAGAAATGCAGATATATACTTAAAACACCTTCTTTTGGGACAAATAATTGGTTTTCGCCCTTGATTTACGGAAGATTATAGCCAAAACATGCATTTTCATAACTTAGCGAACTGAAATCTACATTAAAACGACAGATAACTACTTAAAAATTCACTTCCTTGAATTGATAATAGGTTTTTCTTTGTCATTTTAAACAGATTCCAGTCAAAATCGGCTTGTTCGACTCATATCGTACCTAAAACCGCATCAAAACTGCAAATATCAGTTTAAACTATCATTTTTTGATACAAACAGTTATATATTCATGTCAATATCTTTCAAATTCTAGTCAAAATCGGCGTCTTTGGGCATTTTAGTAACGAAAACCTATATTTTTCTTTGTCATTTTAAACAGATTCCAGTCAAAATCGGCTTCTTCGATTCATATCGTATCTAAAACCGCATCAAAACTGCAAATATCAGTTTAAACTATCATTTTTTGATACAAACAGTTATATATTCATGTCAATATCTTTCAAATTCTAGTCAAAATCGGCGTCTTTGGGAATTTTAGTAACGAAAACCTCAATAAACTATTAGATTTCGACGTAAGGCAACCTTTCTGAGTCAAATAGTTGCCGATTTCGATAAAATCTTAGTCAGAATCTGCTTTTTCGCCTCTTATTGTACCCAAATCTACCTTAGAAATGCAGATATATACTTAAAACTCCATCTTTTGGGACAAATAATTGGTTTTCGCCCTTGATTTACGGAAGATTATAGCCAAAACATGCATTTTCATACCTTAGCGAACTGAAATCTACATTAAAACTGCAGATAACTACTTAAAAATTCACTTCCTTGAATTGATAATAGGTTTTTCTTTGTCATTTTAAACAGATTCCAGTCAAAATCGGCTTCTTCGACTCATATCGTACCTAAAACCGCATCAAAACTGCAAATATCAGTTTAAACTATCATTTTTTGATACAAACAGTTATATATTCATGTCAATATCTTTCAAATTCTAGTCAAAATCGGCGTCTTTGGGCATTTTAGTAACGAAAACCTTAATAAACTATTAGATTTCGACGTAAGGCAACCATTCTGAGTCAAATAGTTGCCGATTTCGATAAAATCTTAGTCAGAATCTGCTTTTTCGCCTCTTATTGTACCCAAATCTACCTTAGAAATGCAGATATATACATAAAACACCTTCTTTTGGGACAAATAATTGGTTTTCGCCCTTGATTTACGGAAGATTATAGCCAAAACATGCATTTTCATAACTTAGCGAACTGAAACCTACATTAAAACTGCAGATAACTACTTAGAAATTCACTTCCTTGAATTGATAATGGGTTTTTCTTTGTCATTTTAAACAGATTCCAGTCAAAATCGGCTTCTTCGACTCATATCGTACCTAAAACCGCATCAAAACTGCAAATATCTGTTTAAACTATCATTTTTTGATACAAACAGTTATATATTCATGTCAATATCTTTCAAATTCTAGTCAAAATCGGCGTCTTTGGGCATTTTAGTAACGAAAACCTTAATAAACTATTAGATTTCGACGTAAGGCAACCATTCTGAGTCAAATAGTTGCCGATTTCGATAAAATCTTAGTCAGAATCTGCTTTATCGCCTCTTATTGTACCCAAATCTACCTTAGAAATGCAGATATATACTTAAAACACCTTCTTTTGGGACAAATAATTGGTTTTCGCCCTTGATTTACGCAAGATTATAGCCAAAACATGCATTTTCATAACTTAGCGAACTGAAATCTACATTAAAACTGCAGATAACTACTTAAAAATTCACTTAATTGAATTGATAATAGGTTTTTCCTTGTCATTTTAAACAGATTCCAGTCAAAATCGGCTTCTTCGATTCATATCGTATCTTAAACCGCATCAAAACTGCAAATATCAGTTTAAACTATCATTTTTTGATACAAACAGTTATATATTCATGTCAATATCTTTCAAATTCTAGTCAAAATCGGCGTCTTTGGGCATTTTAGTAACGAAAACCTTAATAAACTATTAGATTTCGAAGTAAGGCAACCTTTCTGAGTCAAATAGTTGCCGATTTCGATAAAATCTTAGTCAGAATCTGCTTTTTCGCCTCTTATTGTACCCAAATCTACCTTAGAAATGCAGATATATACTTAAAACACCTTCTTTTGGGACAAATAATTGGTTTTCGCCCTTGATTTACGGAAGATTATAGCCAAAACATGCATTTTCATAACTTAGCGAACTGAAATCTACATTAAAACTGCAGATAACTACTTAAAATTTCACTTCCTTGAATTGATAATAGGTTTTGCTTTGTCATTTTAAACAGATTCCAGTCAAAATCGGCTTCTTCGACTCATATCGTACCTAAAACCGCATCAAAACTGCAAATATCAGTTTAAACTATCATTTTTTGATACAAACAGTTATATATTCATGTCAATATCTTTCAAATTCTAGTCAAAATCGGCGTCTTTGGGCATTTTAGTAACGAAAACCTTAATAAACTATTAGATTTCTACGTAAGGCAACCATTCTGAGTCAAATTGTTGCCGATTTCGATAAAATCTTAGTCAGAATCTGCTTTTTCGCCTCTTATTGTACCCAAATCTACCTTAGAAATGCAGATATATACTTAAAACACCTTCTTTTGGGACAAATAATTGGTTTTCGCCCTTGATTTACGGAAGATTATAGCCAAAACATACATTTTCATAACTTAGCGAACTGAAATCTACATTAAAACTGCAGATAACTACTTAAAAATTCACTTCCTTGAATTGATAATAGGTTTTTCTTTGTCATTTTAAACAGATTCCAGTCAAAATCGACTTCTTCGATTCATATCGTATCTAAAACCGCATCAAAACTGCAAATATCAGTTTAAACTATCATTTTTTGATGCAAACAGTTATATATTCATGTCAATATCTTTCAAATTCTAGTCAAAATCGGCGTCTTTGGGAATTTTAGTAACGAAAACCTTAATAAACTATTAGATTTCGACGTAAGGCAACCTTCCTGAGTCAAATAGTTGCCGATTTCGATAAAATCTTAGTCAGAATCTGCTTTTTCGCCTCTTATTGTACCCACATCTACCTTAGAAATGCAGATATATACTTAAAACTCCTTCTTTTGGGACAAATAATTGGTTTTCGCCCTTGATTTACGGAAGATTATAGCCAAAACATGCATTTTCATAACTTAGCGAACTGAAATCTACATTAAAACTGCAGATAACTACTTAAAAATTCACTTCCTTGAATTGATAATAGGTTTTTCTTTGTCATTTTAAACAGATTCCAGTCAAAATCGGCTTCTTCGATTCATATCGTATCTAAAACCGCATCAAAACTGCAAATATCAGTTTAAACTATCATTTTTTGATACAAACAGTTATATATTCATGTCAATATCTTTCAAATTCTAGTCAAAATCGGCGTCTTTGGGCATTTTAGTAACGAAAACCTTAATAAACTATTAGATTTCGACGTAAGGCAACCATTCTGAGTCAAATAGTTGCCGATTTCGATAAAATCTTAGTCAGAATCTGCTTTTTCGCCTCTTATTGTACCCAAATCTACCTTAGAAATGCAGATATATACTTAAAACACCTTCTTTTGGGACAAATAATTGGTTTTCGCCCTTGATTTACGGAAGATTATAGCCAAAACATGCAGTTTTCATAACTTAGCGAACTGAAATCTACATTAAAACTGCAGATAACTACTTAAAAATTCACTTCCTTGAATTGATAAAAGGTTTTTTTTTGTCATTTTAAACAGATTCCAGTCAAAATCGGCGTCTTCGATTCATATCGTATTTAAAACCGCATCAAAACTGCAAATATCAGTTTAAACTATCATTTTTTGATACAAACAGTTATATATTCATGTCAATATCTTTCAAATTCTAGTCAAAATCGGCGTCTTTGGGCATTTTAGTAACGAAAACCTTAATAAACTATTAGATTTCGACGTAAGGCAACCATTCTGAGCCAAATAGTTGCCGATTTCGATAAAATCTTAGTCAGAATCTGCTTTTTCGCCTCTTATTGTACCCCAATTTACCTTAGAAATGCAGATATATACTTAAAACACCTTCTTTTGGGACAAATAATTGGTTTTCGCCCTTGATTTACGGAAGATTATAGCCAAAACATGCATTTTCATAACTTAGCAAACTGAAATCTACATTAAAACTGCAGATAACTACTTAAAAATTCACTTAATTGAATTGATAAAAGGTTTTTCTTTGTCATTTTAAACAGATTCCAGTCAAAATCGGCGTCTTCGATTCATATCGTATTTAAAACCGCATCAAAACTGCAAATATCAGTTTAAACTATCATTTTTTGATACAAACAGTTATATATTCATGTCAATATCTTTCAAATTCTAGTCAAAATCGGCGTCTTTGGGCATTTTAGTAACGACAACCTTAATAAACTATTGGATTTCGACGTAAGGCAACCATTCTGAGTCAAATAGTTGCCGATTTCGATAAAATCTTAGTCAGAATCTGCTTTTTCGCCTCTTATTGTACCCAAATCTACCTTAGAAATGCAGATATATACTTAAAACACCTTCTTTTGGGACAAATAATTGGTTTTCGCCCTTGATTTACGGAAGATTATAGCCAAAACATGCATTTTCATAACTTTGCGAACTGAAATCTACATTAAAACTGCAGATAACTACTTAAAAATTCACTTCCTTGAATTGATAAAAGGTTTTTCTTTGTCATTTTAAACAGATTCCAGTCAAAATCGGCGTCTTCGATTCATATCGTATTTAAAACCGCATAAAAACTGCAAATATCAGTTTAAACTATCATTTTTTGATACAAACAGTTATATATTCATGTCAATATCTTTCAAATTCTAGTCAAAATCGGCGTCTTTGGGCATTTTAGTAACGAAAACCTTAATAAACTATTAGATTTCGACGTAAGGCAACCTTTCTGAGTCAAATAGTTGCCGATTTCGATAAAATCTTAGTCAGAATCTGCTTTTTCGCCTCTTATTGTACCCAAATCTACCTTAGAAATGCAGATATATACTTAAAACACCTTCTTTTGGGACAAATAATTGGTTTTCGCCCTTGATTTACGGAAGATTATAGCCAAAACATGCATTTTCATAACTTAGCAAACTGAAATCTACATTAAAACTGCAGATAACTACTTAAAAATTCACTTCCTTGAATTGATAATAGGTTTTGCTTTGTCATTTTAAACAGATTCCAGTCAAAATCGGCTTCTTCGACTCATATCGTACCTAAAACCGCATCAAAACTGCAAATATCAGTTTAAACTATCATTTTTTGATACAAACAGTTATATATTCATGTCAATATCTTTCAAATTCTAGTCAAAATCGGCGTCTTTGGGCATTTTAGTAACGAAAACCTTAATAAACTATTAGATTTCGACGTAAGGCAACCATTCTGAGCCAAATAGTTGCCGATTTCGATAAAATCTTAGTCAGAATCTGCTTTTTCGCCTCTTATTGTACCCCAATTTACCTTAGAAATGCAGATATATACTTAAAACACCTTCTTTTGGGACAAATAATTGGTTTTCGCCCTTGATTTACGGAAGATTATAGCCAAAACATGCATTTTCATAACTTAGCGAACTGAAATCTACATTAAAACTTCAGATAACTAGTTAAAAATTCTCTTCCTTGAATTGATATTAGGTTTTTCTTTGTCATTTTAAACAGATTCCAGTCAAAATCGGCTTCTTCGATTCATATCGTATCTAAAACCGCATCAAAACTGCAAATATCAGTTTAAACTATCATTTTTTGATACGAACAGTTATATATTCATGTCAATATCTTTCAAATTCTAGTCAAAATCGGCGTCTTTGGGCATTTTAGTAACGAAAACCTTAATAAACTATTAGATTTCGACGTAAGGCAACTTTTCTGAGTCAAATAGTTGCCGATTTCGATAAAATCTTAGTCAGAATCTGCTTTTTCGCCTCTTATTGTACCCAAATCTACCTTAGAAATGCAGATATATACTTAAAACACCTTCTTTTGGGACAAATAATTGGTTTTCGCCCTTGATTTACGGAAGATTATAGCCAAAATATGCATTTTCATAACTTAGCGAACTGAAATCTACATTAAAACTGCAGATAACTACTTAAAATTTCACTTCCTTGAATTGATAATAGGTTTTGCTTTGTCATTTTAAACAGATTCCAGTCATAATCGGCTTCTTCGACTCATATCGTACCTAAAACCGCATCAAAACTGCAAATATCAGTTTAAACTATCATTTTTTGATACAAACAGTTATATATTCATGTCAATATCTTTCAAATTCTAGTCAAAATCGGCGTCTTTGGGAATTTTAGTAACGAAAACCTTAATAAACTATTAGATTTCGACGTAAGGCACCCTTCCTGAGTCAAATAGTTGCCGATTTCGATAAAATCTTAGTCAGAATCTGCTTTTTCGCCTCTTATTGTACCCAAATCTACCTTAGAAATGCAGATATATACTTAAAACTCCTTCTTTTGGGACAAATAATTGGTTTTCGCCCTTGATTTACGGAAGATTATAGCCAAAACATGCATTTTCATAACTTAGCGAACTGAAATCTACATTAAAACTGCAGATAACTACTTAAAAATTCACTTCCTTGAATTGATAATAGGTTTTTCTTTGTCATTTTAAACAGATTCCAGTCAAAATCGGCTTCTTCGATTCATATCGTATCTAAAACCGCATCAAAACTGCAAATATCAGTTTAAACTATCATTTTTTGATACAAACAGTTATATATTCATGACAATATCTTTCAAATTCTAGTCAAAATCGGCGTCTTTGGGCATTTTAGTAACGAAAACCTTAATAAACTATTAGATTTCGACGTAAGGCAACCATTCTGAGTCAAATAGTTGCCGATTTCGATAAAATCTTAGTCAGAATCTGCTTTTTCGCCTCTTATTGTACCCAAATCTACCTTAGAAATGCAGATATATACTTAAAACACCTTCTTTTGGGACAAATAATTGGTTTTCGCCCTTGATTTACGGAAGATTATAGCCAAAACATGCATTTTCATAACTTAGCGAACTGAAATCTACATTAAAACTGCAGATAACTACTTGAAAATTCACTTCCTTGAATTGATAATAGGTCTTTCTTTGTCATTTTAAACAGATTCCAGTCAAAATCGGCTTCTTCGACTCATATCGTACCTAAAACCGCATCAAAACTGCAAATATCAGTTTAAACTATCATTTTTGGATACAAACAGTTATATATTCATGTCAATATCTTTCAAATTCTAGTCAAAATCGGCGTCTTTGGGCATTTTAATAACGAAAACCTTAATAAACTATTAGATTTCGACGTAAGGCAACCATTCTGAGTCAAATAGTTGCCGATTTCGATAAAATCTTAGTCAGAATCTGCTTTTTCGCCTCTTATTGTACCCAAATCTACCTTAGAAATGCAGATATATACTTAAAACACCTTCTTTTGCGACAAATAATTGGTTTTCGCCCTTGATTTACGGAAGATTATAGCCAAAACATGCATTTTCATAACTTAGCGAACTGAAATCTACATTAAAACTGCAGATAACTACTTAAAAATTCACTTCCTTGAATTGATAAAAGGTTTTTCTTTGTCATTTTAAACAGATTCCAGTCAAAATCGGCGTCTTCGATTCATATCGTATTTAAAACCGCATCAAAACTGCAAATATCAGTTTAAACTATCATTTTTTGATACAAACAGTTATATATTCATGTCAATATCTTTCAAATTCTAGGCAAAATCGGCGTCTTTGGGCATTTTAGTAACGAAAACCTTAATAAACTATTAGATTTCGACGTAAGGCAACCTTTCTGAGTCAAATAGTTGCCGATTTCGATAAAATCTTAGTCAGAATCTGCTTTTTCGCCTCTTATTGTACCCAAATCCACCTTAGAAATGCAAATATATACTTAAAACACCTTCTGTTGGGACAAATAATTGGTTTTCGCCCTTGATTTACGGAAGATTATAGCCAAAACATGCATTTTCATAACTTAGCGAACTAAAATCTACATTAAAACTGCAGATAACTACTTAAAAATTCACTTCCTTGAATTGATAAAAGGTTTTTCTTTGTCATTTTAAACAGATTCCAGTCAAAATCGGCGTCTTCGATCCATATCGTATTTAAAACCGCATCAAAACTGCAAATATCAGTTTAAACTATCATTTTTTGATACAAACAGTTATATATTCATGTCAATATCTTTCAAATTCTAGTCAAAATCGGCGTCTTTGGGCATTTTAGTAACGAAAACCTTAATAAACTATTAGATTTCGACGTAAGGCAACCTTTCTGAGTCAAATAGTTGCCGATTTCGATAAAATCTTAGTCAGAATCTGCTTTTTCGCCTCTTATTGTACCCAAATGTACCTTAGAAATGCAAATATATACTTAAAACACCTTCTTTTGGGACAAATAATTGGTTTTCGCCCTTGATTTACGGAAGATTATAGCCAAAACATGCATTTTCATAACTTAGCGAACTGAAATCTACATTAAAACTGCAGATAACTACTTAAAAATTCACTTGTTTGAATTGATAATAGGTTTTTCTTTGTCATTTTAAACAGATTCCAGTCAAAATCGGCTTCTTCGACTCATATCGTACCTAAAACCGCATCAAAACTGCAAATATCAGTTTAAACTATCATTTTTTGATACAAACAGTTATATATTCATGTCAATATCTTTCAAATTCTAGTCAAAATCGGCGTCTTTGGGCATTTTAGTAACGAAAACCTTAATAAATTATTAGATTTCGACGTAAGGCAACCATTCTGAGTCAAATAGTTGCCGATTTCGATAAAATCTTAGTCAGAATCTGCTTTTTCGCCTCTAATTGTACCCAAATCTACCTTTGAAATGCAGATATATACTTAAAACACCTTCTTTTGGGACAAATAATTGGTTTTCGCCCTTGATTTACGGAAGATTATAGCCAAAACATGCATTTTCATAACTTAGCGAACTGAAATCTACATTAAAACTGCAGATAACTACTTGAAAATTCACTTCCTTGAATTGATAATAGGTCTTCCTTTGTCATTTTAAACAGATTCCAGTCAAAATCGGCTTCTTCGACTCATATCGTACCTAAAACCGCATCAAAACTGCAAATATCAGTTTAAACTATCATTTTTTGATACAAACAGTTATATATTCATGTCAATATCTTTCAAATTCTAGTCAAAATCGGCGTCTTTGGGCATTTTAGTAACGAAAACCTTAATAAACTATTAGATTTCGACGTAAGGCAACCATTCTGAGTCAAATAGTTGCCGATTTCGATAAAATCTTAGTCAGAATCTGCTTTTTCGCCTCTTATTGTACCCAAATCTACCTTAGAAATGCAAATATATACTTAAAACACCTTCTTTTGGGACAAATAATTGGTTTTCGCCCTTGATTTACGGAAGATTATAGCCAAAGCATGCATTTTCATAACTTAGCGAACTGAAATCTACATTAAAACTGCAGATAACTACTTAAAAATTCACTTCCTTGAATTGATAATAGGTTTTTCTTTGTCATTTTAAACAGATTCCAGTCAAAATCGGCTTCTTCGATTCATATCGTATCTAAAACCGCATCAAAACTGCAAATATCAGTTTAAACTATCATTTTTTGATATAAACAGTTATATATTCATGTCAATATCTTTCAAATTCCAGTCAAAATCGGCGTCTTTGGGCATTTTAGTAACGAAAACCTTAATAAACTATTAGATTTCGACGTAAGGCAACCATTCTGAGTCAAATAGTTGCCGATTTCGATAAAATCTTAGTCAGAATCTGCTTTTTCGCCTCTTATTGTACCCAAATCTACCTTAGAAATGCAGATATATACTTAAAACACCTTCTTTTGGGACAAATAATTGGTTTTCGCCCTTGATTTACGGAAGATTATAGCCAAAGCATGCATTTTCATAACTTAGCGAACTGAAATCTACATTAAAACTGCAGATAACTACTTAAAAATTCACTTCCTTGAATTGATAATAGGTTTTTCTTTGTCATTTTAAACAGATTCCAGTCAAAATCGGCTTCTTCGATTCATATCGTATCTAAAACCGCATCAAAACTGCAAATATCAGTTTAAACTATCATTTTTTGATATAAACAGTTATATATTCATGTCAATATCTTTCAAATTCCAGTCAAAATCGGCGTCTTTGGGCATTTTAGTAACGAAAACCATAATAAACTATTAGATTTCGACGTAAGGCAACCTTTCTGAGTCAAATAGTTGCCGATTTCGATAAAATCTTAGTCAGAATCTGCTTTTTCGCCTCTTATTGTACCCAAATCTACCTTAGAAATGCAAATATATACTTAAAACACCTTCTTTTGGGACAAATAATTGGTTTTCGCCCTTGATTTACGGAAGATTATAGCCAAAGCATGCATTTTCATAACTTAGCGAACTGAAATCTACATTAAAACTGCAGATAACTACTTAAAAATTCACTTCCTTGAATTGATAATAGGTTTTTCTTTGTCATTTTAAACAGATTCCAGTCAAAATCGGCTTCTTCGATTCATATCGTATTTAAAACCGCATCAAAACTGCAAATATCAGTTTAAACTATCATTTTTTGATACAAACAGTTATATATTCATGTCAATATCTTTCAAATTCTAGTCAAAATCGGCGTCTTTGGGCATTTTAGTAACGAAAACCTTAATAAACTATTAGATTTCGACGTAAGGCAACCTTTCTGAGTCAAATAGTTGCCGATTTCGATAAAATCTTAGTCAGAATCTGCTTTTTCGCCTCTTATTGTACCCAAATCTACCTTAGAAATGCAAATATATACTTAAAACACCTTCTTTTGGGACAAATAATTGGTTTTCGCCCTTGATTTACGGAAGATTATAGCCAAAACATGCATTTTCATAACTTAGCGAACTGAAATCTACATTAAAACTGCAGATAACTACTTAAAAATTCACTTCCTTGAATTGATAAAAGGTTTTTCTTTGTCATTTTAAACAGATTCCAGTCAAAATCGGCGTCTTCGATTCATATCGTATTTAAAACCGCATCAAAACTGCAAATATCAGTTTAAACTATCATTTTTTGATTCAAACAGTTATATATTCATGTCAATATCTTTCAAATTCTAGTCAAAATCGGCGTCTTTGGGCATTTTAGTAACGAAAACCTTAATAAACTATTAGATTTCGACGTAAGGCAACCTTTCTGAGTCAAATAGTTGCCGATTTCGATAAAATCTTAGTCAGAATCTGCTTTTTCGCCTCTTATTGTACCCAAATCTACCTTAGAAATGCAAATATATACTTAAAACACCTTCTTTTGGGACAAATAATTGGTTTTCGCCCTTGATTTACGGAAGATTATAACCAAAACATGCATTTTCATAACTTAGCGAACTGAAATCTACATTAAAACTGCAGATAACTACTTAAAAATTCACTTCTTTGAATTGATAATAGGTTTTTCTTTGTCATTTTAAACAGATTCCAGTCAAAATCGGCTTCTTCGACTCATATCGTACCTAAAACCGCATCAAAACTGCAAATATCAGTTTAAACTATCATTTTTTGATACAAACAGTTATATATGCATGTCAATATCTTTCAAATTCTAGTCAAAATCGGCGTCTTTGGGCATTTTAGTAACGAAAACCTTAATAAACTATTAGATTTCGACGTAAGGCAACCATTCTGAGTCAAATAGTTGCCGATTTCGATAAAATCTTAGTCAGAATCTGCTTTTTCGTCTCTTATTGTACCCAAATCTACCTTAGAAATGCAGATATATACTTAAAACACCTTCTTTTGGGACAAATAATTGGTTTTCGCCCTTGATTTACGGAAGATTATAGCCAAAACATGCATTTTCATAACTTAGCGAACTGAAATCTACATTAAAATTGCAGATAACTACTTGAAAATTCACTTCCTTGAATTGATAATAGGTCTTTCTTTGTCATTTTAAACAGATTCCAGTCAAAATCGGCTTCTTCGACTCATATCGTACCTAAAACCGCATCAAAACTGCAAATATCAGTTTAAACTATCATTTTTTGATACAAACAGTTATATATTCATGTCAATATCTTTCAAATTCTAGTCAAAATCGGCGTCTTTGGGCATTTTAGTAACGAAAACCTTAATAAACTATTAGATTTCGACGTAAGGCAACCATTCTGAGTCAAATAGTTGCCGATTTCGATAAAATCTTAGTCAGAATCTGCTTTTTCGCCTCTTATTGTACCCAAATCTACCTTAGAAATGCAGATATATACTTAAAACACCTTCTTTTGGGACAAATAATTGGTTTTCGCCCTTGATTTACGGAAGATTATAGCCAAAGCATGCATTTTCATAACTTAGCGAACTGAAATCTACATTAAAACTGCAGATAACTACTTAAAAATTCACTTCCTTGAATTGATAATAGGTTTTTCTTTGTCATTTTAAACAGATTCCAGTCAAAATCGGCTTCTTCGATTCATATCGTATCTAAAACCGCATCAAAACTGCAAATATCAGTTTAAACTATCATTTTTTGATATAAACAGTTATATATTCATGTCAATATCTTTCAAATTCCAGTCAAAATCGGCGTCTTTGGGCATTTTAGTAACGAAAACCATAATAAACTATTAGATTTCGACGTAAGGCAACCATTCTGAGTCAAATAGTTGCCGATTTCGTTAAAATCTTAGTCAGAATCTGCTTTTTCGCCTCTTATTGTGCCCAAATCTACCTTAGAAATGCAGATATATACTTAAAACACCTTCTTTTGGGACAAATAATTGGTTTTCGCCCTTGATTTACGGAAGATTATAGCCAAAGCATGCATTTTCATAACTTAGCGAACTGAAATCTACATTAAAACTGCAGATAACTACTTAAAAATTCACTTCCTTGAATTGATAATAGGTTTTTCTTTGTCATTTTAAACAGATTCCAGTCAAAATCGGCTTCTTCGATTCATATCGTATCTAAAACCGCATCAAAACTGCAAATATCAGTTTAAACTATCATTTTTTGATATAAACAGTTATATATTCATGTCAATATCTTTCAAATTCCAGTCAAAATCGGCGTCTTTGGGCATTTTAGTAACGAAAACCATAATAAACTATTAGATTTCGACGTAAGGCAACCATTCTGAGTCAAATAGTTGCCGATTTCGTTAAAATCTTAGTCAGAATCTGCTTTTTCGCCTCTTATTGTGCCCAAATCTACCTTAGAAATGCAGATATATACTTAAAACACCTTCTTTTGGGACAAATAATTGGTTTTCGCCCTTGATTTACGGAAGATTATAGCCAAAACATGCATTTTCATAACTTAGCGAACTGAAATCTACATTAAAACTGCAGATAACTACTTAAAAATTCACTTCCTTGAATTGATAAAAGGTTTTTCTTTGTCATTTTAAACAGATTCCAGTCAAAATCGGCGTCTTCGATTCATATCGTATTTAAAACCGCATCAAAACTGCAAATATCAGTTTAAACTATCATTTTTTGATACAAACAGTTATATATTCATGTCAATATCTTTCAAATTCTAGTCAAAATCGGCGTCTTTGGGCATTTTAGTAACGAAAACCTTAATAAACTATTAGATTTCTACGTAAGGCAACCTTTCTGAGTCAAATAGTTGCCGATTTCGATAAAATCTTAGTCAGAATCTGCTTTTTCGCCTCTTATTGTACCCAAATCTACCTTAGAAATGCAAATATATACTTAAAACACCTTCTTTTGGGACAAATAATTGGTTTTCGCCCTTGATTTACTGAAGATTATAGCCAAAACATGCATTTTCATAACTTAGCGAACTGAAATCTACATTAAAACTGCAGATAACTACTTAAAAATTCACTTCCTTGAATTGATAAAAGGTTTTTCTTTGTCATTTTAAACAGATTCCAGTCAAAATCGGCGTCTTCGATTCATATCGTATTTAAAACCGCATCAAAACTGCAAATATCAGTTTAAACTATCATTTTTTGATTCAAACAGTTATATATTCATGTCAATATCTTTCAAATTCTAGTCAAAATCGGCGTCTTTGGGCATTTTAGTAACGAAAACCTTAATAAACTATTAGATTTCGACGTAAGGCAACCTTTCTGAGTCAAATAGTTGCCGATTTCGATAAAATCTTAGTCAGAATCTGCTTTTTCGCCTCTTATTGTACCCAAATCTACCTTAGAAATGCAAATATATACTTAAAACACCTTCTTTTGGGACAAATAATTGGTTTTCGCCCTTGATTTACGGAAGATTATAACCAAAACATGCATTTTCATAACTTAGCGAACTGAAATCTACATTAAAACTGCAGATAACTACTTAAAAATTCACTTCTTTGAATTGATAATAGGTTTTTCTTTGTCATTTTAAACAGATTCCAGTCAAAATCGGCTTCTTCGACTCATATCGTACCTAAAACCGCATCAAAACTGCAAATATCAGTTTAAACTATCATTTTTTGATACAAACAGTTATATATGCATGTCAATATCTTTCAAATTCTAGTCAAAATCGGCGTCTTTGGGCATTTTAGTAACGAAAACCTTAATAAACTATTAGATTTCGACGTAAGGCAACCATTCTGAGTCAAATAGTTGCCGATTTCGATAAAATCTTAGTCAGAATCTGCTTTTTCGTCTCTTATTGTACCCAAATCTACCTTAGAAATGCAGATATATACTTAAAACACCTTCTTTTGGGACAAATAATTGGTTTTCGCCCTTGATTTACGGAAGATTATAGCCAAAACATGCATTTTCATAACTTAGCGAACTGAAATCTACATTAAAATTGCAGATAACTACTTGAAAATTCACTTCCTTGAATTGATAATAGGTCTTTCTTTGTCATTTTAAACAGATTCCAGTCAAAATCGGCTTCTTCGACTCATATCGTACCTAAAACCGCATCAAAACTGCAAATATCAGTTTAAACTATCATTTTTTGATACAAACAGTTATATATTCATGTCAATATCTTTCAAATTCTAGTCAAAATCGGCGTCTTTGGGCATTTTAGTAACGAAAACCTTAATAAACTATTAGATTTCGACGTAAGGCAACCATTCTGAGTCAAATAGTTGCCGATTTCGATAAAATCTTAGTCAGAATCTGCTTTTTCGCCTCTTATTGTACCCAAATCTACCTTAGAAATGCAGATATATACTTAAAACACCTTCTTTTGGGACAAATAATTGGTTTTCGCCCTTGATTTACGGAAGATTATAGCCAAAGCATGCATTTTCATAACTTAGCGAACTGAAATCTACATTAAAACTGCAGATAACTACTTAAAAATTCACTTCCTTGAATTGATAATAGGTTTTTCTTTGTCATTTTAAACAGATTCCAGTCAAAATCGGCTTCTTCGATTCATATCGTATCTAAAACCGCATCAAAACTGCAAATATCAGTTTAAACTATCATTTTTTGATATAAACAGTTATATATTCATGTCAATATCTTTCAAATTCCAGTCAAAATCGGCGTCTTTGGGCATTTTAGTAACGAAAACCATAATAAACTATTAGATTTCGACGTAAGGCAACCATTCTGAGTCAAATAGTTGCCGATTTCGTTAAAATCTTAGTCAGAATCTGCTTTTTCGCCTCTTATTGTGCCCAAATCTACCTTAGAAATGCAGATATATACTTAAAACACCTTCTTTTGGGACAAATAATTGGTTTTCGCCCTTGATTTACGGAAGATTATAGCCAAAACATGCATTTTCATAACTTAGCGAACTGAAATCTACATTAAAACTGCAGATAACTACTTAAAAATTCACTTCCTTGAATTGATAAAAGGTTTTTCTTTGTCATTTTAAACAGATTCCAGTCAAAATCGGCGTCTTCGATTCATATCGTATTTAAAACCGCATCAAAACTGCAAATATCAGTTTAAACTATCATTTTTTGATACAAACAGTTATATATTCATGTCAATATCTTTCAAATTCTAGTCAAAATCGGCGTCTTTGGGCATTTTAGTAACGAAAACCTTAATAAACTATTAGATTTCGACGTAAGGCAACCTTTCTGAGTCAAATAGTTGCCGATTTCGATAAAATCTTAGTCAGAATCTGCTTTTTCGCCTCTTATTGTACCCAAATCTACCTTAGAAATGCAAATATATACTTAAAACACCTTCTTTTGGGACAAATAATTGGTTTTCGCCCTTGATTTACTGAAGATTATAGCCAAAACATGCATTTTCATAACTTAGCGAACTGAAATCTACATTAAAACTGCAGATAACTACTTAAAAATTCACTTCCTTGAATTGATAAAAGGTTTTTCTTTGTCATTTTAAACAGATTCCAGTCAAAATCGGCGTCTTCGATTCATATCGTATTTAAAACCGCATCAAAACTGCAAATATCAGTTTAAACTATCATTTTTTGATTCAAACAGTTATATATTCATGTCAATATCTTTCAAATTCTAGTCAAAATCGGCGTCTTTGGGCATTTTAGTAACGAAAACCTTAATAAACTATTAGATTTCGACGTAAGGCAACCTTTCTGAGTCAAATAGTTGCCGATTTCGATAAAATCTTAGTCAGAATCTGCTTTTCCGCCTCTTATTGTACCCAAATCTACCTTAGAAATGCAAATATATACTTAAAACACCTTCTTTTGGGACAAATAATTGGTTTTCGCCCTTGATTTACGGAAGATTATAACCAAAACATGCATTTTCATAACTTAGCGAACTGAAATCTACATTAAAACTGCAGATAACTACTTAAAAATTCACTTCTTTGAATTGATAATAGGTTTTTCTTTGTCATTTTAAACAGATTCCAGTCAAAATCGGCTTCTTCGACTCATATCGTACCTAAAACCGCATCAAAACTGCAAATATCAGTTTAAACTATCATTTTTTGATACAAACAGTTATATATGCATGTCAATATCTTTCAAATTCTAGTCAAAATCGGCGTCTTTGGGCATTTTAGTAACGAAAACCTTAATAAACTATTAGATTTCGACGTAAGGCAACCATTCTGAGTCAAATAGTTGCCGATTTCGATAAAATCTTAGTCAGAATCTGCTTTTTCGTCTCTTATTGTACCCAAATCTACCTTAGAAATGCAGATATATACTTAAAACACCTTCTTTTGGGACAAATAATTGGTTTTCGCCCTTGATTTACGGAAGATTATAGCCAAAACATGCATTTTCATAACTTAGCGAACTGAAATCTACATTAAAATTGCAGATAACTACTTGAAAATTCACTTCCTTGAATTGATAATAGGTCTTTCTTTGTCATTTTAAACAGATTCCAGTCAAAATCGGCTTCTTCGACTCATATCGTACCTAAAACCGCATCAAAACTGCAAATATCAGTTTAAACTATCATTTTTTGATACAAACAGTTATATATTCATGTCAATATCTTTCAAATTCTAGTCAAAATCGGCGTCTTTGGGCATTTTAGTAACGAAAACCTTAATAAACTATTAGATTTCGACGTAAGGCAACCATTCTGAGTCAAATAGTTGCCGATTTCGATAAAATCTTAGTCAGAATCTGCTTTTTCGCCTCTTATTGTACCCAAATCTACCTTAGAAATGCAGATATATACTTAAAACACCTTCTTTTGGGACAAATAATTGGTTTTCGCCCTTGATTTACGGAAGATTATAGCCAAAACATGCATTTTCATAACTTAGCGAACTGAAATCTACATTAAAACTGCAGATAACTACTTGAAAATTCACTTCCTTGAATTGATAATAGGTCTTTCTTTGTCATTTTAAACAGATTCCAGTCAAAATCGGCTTCTTCGACTCATATCGTACCTAAAACCGCATCAAAACTGCAAATATCAGTTTAAACTATCATTTTTTGATACAAACAGTTATATATTTATGTCAATATCTTTCAAATTCTAGTCAAAATCGGCGTCTTTGGGCATTTTAGTAACGAAAACCTTAATAAACTATTAGATTTCGACGTAAGGCAGCCATTCTGAGTCAAATAGTTGCCGATTTCGATAAAATCTTAGTCAGAATCTGCTTTTTCGCCTCTTATTGTACCCAAATCTACCTTAGAAATGCAGATATATACTTAAAACACCTTCTTTTGGGACAAATAATTGGTTTTCGCCCTTGATTTACGGAAGATTATAGCCAAAACATGCATTTTCATAACTTAGCGAACTGAAATCTACATTAAAACTGCAGATAACTACTTAAAAATTCACTTCTTTGAATTGATAATAGGTTTTTCTTTGTCATTTTAAACAGATTCCAGTCAAAATCGGCTTCTTCGACTCATATCGTACCTAAAACCGCATCAAAACTGCAAATATCAGTTTAAACTATCATTTTTTGATACAAACAGTTATATATGCATGTCAATATCTTTCAAATTCTAGTCAAAATCGGCGTCTTTGGGCATTTTAGTAACGAAAACCTTAATAAACTATTAGATTTCGACGTAAGGCAACCATTCTGAGTCAAATAGTTGCCGATTTCGATAAAATCTTAGTCAGAATCTGCTTTTTCGTCTCTTATTGTACCCAAATCTACCTTAGAAATGCAGATATATACTTAAAACACCTTCTTTTGGGACAAATAATTGGTTTTCGCCCTTGATTTACGGAAGATTATAGCCAAAACATGCATTTTCATAACTTAGCGAACTGAAATCTACATTAAAATTGCAGATAACTACTTGAAAATTCACTTCCTTGAATTGATAATAGGTCTTTCTTTGTCATTTTAAACAGATTCCAGTCAAAATCGGCTTCTTCGACTCATATCGTACCTAAAACCGCATCAAAACTGCAAATATCAGTTTAAACTATCATTTTTTGATACAAACAGTTATATATTCATGTCAATATCTTTCAAATTCTAGTCAAAATCGGCGTCTTTGGGCATTTTAGTAACGAAAACCTTAATAAACTATTAGATTTCGACGTAAGGCAACCATTCTGAGTCAAATAGTTGCCGATTTCGATAAAATCTTAGTCAGAATCTGCTTTTTCGCCTCTTATTGTACCCAAATCTACCTTAGAAATGCAGATATATACTTAAAACACCTTCTTTTGGGACAAATAATTGGTTTTCGCCCTTGATTTACGGAAGATTATAGCCAAAACATGCATTTTCATAACTTAGCGAACTGAAATCTACATTAAAACTGCAGATAACTACTTGAAAATTCACTTCCTTGAATTGATAATAGGTCTTTCTTTGTCATTTTAAACAGATTCCAGTCAAAATCGGCTTCTTCGACTCATATCGTACCTAAAACCGCATCAAAACTGCAAATATCAGTTTAAACTATCATTTTTTGATACAAACAGTTATATATTTATGTCAATATCTTTCAAATTCTAGTCAAAATCGGCGTCTTTGGGCATTTTAGTAACGAAAACCTTAATAAACTATTAGATTTCGACGTAAGGCAGCCATTCTGAGTCAAATAGTTGCCGATTTCGATAAAATCTTAGTCAGAATCTGCTTTTTCGCCTCTTATTGTACCCAAATCTACCTTAGAAATGCAGATATATACTTAAAACACCTTCTTTTGGGACAAATAATTGGTTTTCGCCCTTGATTTACGGAAGATTATAGCCAAAACATGCATTTTCATAACTTAGCGAACTGAAATCTACATTAAAACTGCAGATAACTACTTAAAAATTCACTTCCTTGAATTGATAAAAGGTTTTTCTTTGTCATTTTAAACAGATTCCAGTCAAAATCGGCGTCTTCGATTCATATCGTATTTAAAACCGCATCAAAACTGCAAATATCAGTTTAAACTATCATTTTTTGATACAAACAGTTATATATTCATGTCAATATCTTTCAAATTCTAGTCAAAATCGGCGTCTTTGGGCATTTTAGTAACGAAAACCTTAATAAACTATTAGATTTCGACGTAAGGCAACCTTTCTGAGTCAAATAGTTGCCGATTTCGATAAAATCTTAGTCAGAATCTGCTTTTTCGCCTCTTATTGTACCCAAATCTACCTTAGAAATGCAAATATATACTTAAAACACCTTCTTTTGGGACAAATAATTGGTTTTCGCCCTTGATTTACGGAAGATTATAGCCAAAACATGCATTTTCATAACTTAGCGAACTGAAATCTACATTAAAACTGCAGATAACTACTTAAAAATTCACTTCCTTGAATTGATAAAAGGTTTTTCTTTGTCATTTTAAACAGATTCCAGTCAAAATCGGCGTCTTCGATTCATATCGTATTTAAAACCGCATCAAAACTGCAAATATCAGTTTAAACTATCATTTTTTGATACAAACAGTTATATATTCATGTCAATATCTTTCAAATTCTAGTCAAAATCGGCGTCTTTGGGCATTTTAGTAACGAAAACCTTAATAAACTATTAGATTTCGACGTAAGGCAACCTTTCTGAGTCAAATAGTTGCCGATTTCGATAAAATCTTAGTCAGAATCTGCTTTTTCGCCTCTTATTGTACCCAAATCTACCTTAGAAATGCAAATATATACTTAAAACACCTTCTTTTGGGACAAATAATTGGTTTTCGCCCTTGATTTACGGAAGATTATAACCAAAACATGCATTTTCATAACTTAGCGAACTGAAATCTACATTAAAACTGCAGATAACTACTTAAAAATTCACTTCTTAGAATTGATAATAGGTTTTTCTTTGTCATTTTAAACAGATTCCAGTCAAAATCGGCTTCTTCGACTCATATCGTACCTAAAACCGCATCAAAACTGCAAATATCAGTTTAAACTATCATTTTTTGATACAAACAGTTATATATGCATGTCAATATCTTTCAAATTCTAGTCAAAATCGGCGTCTTTGGGCATTTTAGTAACGAAAACCTTAATAAACTATTAGATTTCGACGTAAGGCAACCATTCTGAGTCAAATAGTTGCCGATTTCGATAAAATCTTAGTCAGAATCTGCTTTTTCGCCTCTTATTGTACCCAAATCTACCTTAGAAATGCAGATATATACTTAAAACACCTTCTTTTGGGACAAATAATTGGTTTTCGCCCTTGATTTACGGAAGATTATAGCCAAAACATGCATTTTCATAACTTAGCGAACTGAAATCTACATTAAAATTGCAGATAACTACTTAAAAATTCACTTCCTTGAATTGATAATAGGTTTTTCTTTGTCATTTTAAACAGATTCCAGTCAAAATCGGCTTTTTCGACTCATATCGTACCTAAAACCGCATCAAAACTGCAAATATCAGTTTAAACTATCATTTTTTGATACAAACAGTTATATATTCATGTCAATATCTTTCAAATTCTAGTCAAAATCGGCGTCTTTGGGCATTTTAGTAACGTAAACCTTAATAAACTATTAGATTTCGACGTAAGGCAACCTTTCTGAGTCAAATAGTTGCCGATTTCGATAAAATCTTAGTCAGAATCTGCTTTTTCGCCTCTTATTGTACCCAAATCTACCTTAGAAATGCAGATATATACTTAAAACACCTTCTTTTGGGACAAATAATTGGTTTTCGCCCTTGATTTACGGAAGATTATAGCCAAAACATGCATTTTCATAACTTAGCGAACTGAAATCTACATTAAAACTGCAGATAACTACTTAAAAATTCACTTCCTTGAATTGATAATAGGTTTTTCTTTGTCATTTTAAACAGATTCCAGTCAAAATCGGCTTCTTCGATTCATATCGTATCTAAAACCGCATCAAAACTGCAAATATCAGTTTAAACTATCATTTTTTGATACAAACAGTTATATATTCATGTCAATATCTTTCAAATTCTAGTCAAAATCGGCGTCTTTGGGCATTTTAGTAACGAAAACCTTAATAAACTATTAGATTTCGACGTAAGGCAACCTTTCTGAGTCAAATAGTTGCCGATTTCGATAAAATCTTAGTCAGAATCTGCTTTTTCGCCTCTTATTGTACCCAAATCTACCTTAGAAATGCAGATATATACTTAAAACATCTTCTTTTGGGACAAATAATTGGTTTTCGCCCTTGATTTACGGAAGATTATAGCCAAAACATGCATTTTCATAACTTAGCGAACTGAAATCTACATTAAAACTGCAGATAACTACTTAAAAATTCACTTCCTTGAATTGATAATAGGTTTTGCTTTGTCATTTTAAACAGATTCCAGTCAAAATCGGCTTCTTCGACTCATATCGTACCTAAAACCGCATCAAAACTGCAAATATCAGTTTAAACTATCATTTTTTGATACAAACAGTTATATATTCATGTCAATATCTTTCAAATTCTAGTCAAAATCGGCGTCTTTGGGCATTTTAGTGACGAAAACCTTAATAAACTATTAGATTTCGACGTAAGGCAACCATTCTGAGTCAAATAGTTGCCGATTTCGATAAAATCTTAGTCAGAATCTGCTTTTTCGCCTCTTATTGTACCCAAATCTACCTTAGAAATGCAGATATATACTTAAAACACCTTCTTTTGGGACAAATAATTGGTTTTCGCCCTTGATTTACGGAAGATTATAGCCAAAACATGCATTTTCATAACTTAGCGAACTGAAATCTACATTAAAACTGCAGATAACTACTTAAAAATTCACTTCCTTGAATTGATAATAGGTTTTTCTTTGTCATTTTAAACAGATTCCAGTCAAAATCGGCTTCTTCGACTCATATCGTACCTAAAACCGCATCAAAACTGCAAATATCAGTATAAACTATCATTTTTTGATACAAACAGTTATATATTCATGTCAATATCTTTCAAATTCTAGTCAAAATGGGCGTCTTTGGGCATTTTAGTAACGAAAACCTTAATAAACTATTTGATTTCGACGTAAGGCAACCATTCTGAGTCAAATAGTTGCCGATTTCGATAAAATCTTAGTCAGAATCTGCTTTTTCGCCTCTTATTGTGCCCAAATCTACCTTAGAAATGCAAATATATACTTAAAACACCTTCTTTTGGGACAAATAATTGGTTTTCGCCCTTGATTTACGGAAGATTATAACCAAAACATGCATTTTCATAACTTAGCGAACTGAAATCTACATTAAAACTGCAGATAACTACTTAAAAATTCACTTCTTTGAATTGATAATAGGTTTTTCTTTGTCATTTTAAACAGATTCCAGTCAAAATCGGCTTCTTCGACTCATATCGTACCTAAAACCGCATCAAAACTGCAAATATCAGTTTAAACTATCATTTTTTGATACAAACAGTTATATATGCATGTCAATATCTTTCAAATTCTAGTCACAATCGGCGTCTTTGGGCATTTTAGTAACGAAAACCTTAATAAACTATTAGATTTCGACGTAAGGCAACCATTCTGAGTCAAATAGTTGCCGATTTCGATAAAATCTTAGTCAGAATCTGCTTTTTCGCCTCTTATTGTACCCAAATCTACCTTAGAAATGCAGATATATACTTAAAACACCTTCTTTTGGGACAAATAATTGGTTTTCGCCCTTGATTTACGGAAGATTATAGCCAAAACATGCATTTTCATAACTTAGCGAACTGAAATCTACATTAAAATTGCAGATAACTACTTAAAAATTCACTTCCTTGAATTGATAATAGGTTTTTCTTTGTCATTTTAAACAGATTCCAGTCAAAATCGGCTTTTTCGACTCATATCGTACCTAAAACCGCATCAAAACTGCAAATATCAGTTTAAACTATCATTTTTTGATACAAACAGTTATATATTCATGTCAATATCTTTCAAATTCTAGTCAAAATCGGCGTCTTTGGGCATTTTAGTAACGTAAACCTTAATAAACTATTAGATTTCGACGTAAGGCAACCTTTCTGAGTCAAATAGTTGCCGATTTCGATAAAATCTTAGTCAGAATCTGCTTTTTCGCCTCTTATTGTACCCAAATCTACCTTAGAAATGCAGATATATACTTAAAACACCTTCTTTTGGGACAAATAATTGGTTTTCGCCCTTGATTTACGGAAGATTATAGCCAAAACATGCATTTTCATAACTTAGCGAACTGAAATCTACATTAAAACTGCAGATAACTACTTAAAAATTCACTTGCTTGAATTGATAATAGGTTTTTCTTTGTCATTTTAAACAGATTCCAGTCAAAATCGGCTTCTTCGATTCATATCGTATCTAAAACCGCATCAAAACTGCAAATATCAGTTTAAACTATCATTTTTTGATACAAACAGTTATATATTCATGTCAATATCTTTCAAATTCTAGTCAAAATCGGCGTCTTTGGGCATTTTAGTAACGAAAACCTTAATAAACTATTAGATTTCGACGTAAGGCAACCTTTCTGAGTCAAATAGTTGCCGATTTCGATAAAATCTTAGTCAGAATCTGCTTTTTCGCCTCTTATTGTACCCAAATCTACCTTAGAAATGCAGATATATACTTAAAACATCTTCTTTTGGGACAAATAATTGGTTTTCGCCCTTGATTTACGGAAGATTATAGCCAAAACATGCATTTTCATAACTTAGCGAACTGAAATCTACATTAAAACTGCAGATAACTACTTAAAAATTCACTTCCTTGAATTGATAATAGGTTTTGCTTTGTCATTTTAAACAGATTCCAGTCAAAATCGGCTTCTTCGACTCATATCGTACCTAAAACCGCATCAAAACTGCAAATATCAGTTTAAACTATCATTTTTTGATACAAACAGTTATATATTCATGTCAATATCTTTCAAATTCTAGTCAAAATCGGCGTCTTTGGGCATTTTAGTGACGAAAACCTTAATAAACTATTAGATTTCGACGTAAGGCAACCATTCTGAGTCAAATAGTTGCCGATTTCGATAAAATCTTAGTCAGAATCTGCTTTTTCGCCTCTTATTGTACCCAAATCTACCTTAGAAATGCAGATATATACTTAAAACACCTTCTTTTGGGACAAATAATTGGTTTTCGCCCTTGATTTACGGAAGATTATAGCCAAAACATGCATTTTCATAACTTAGCGAACTGAAATCTACATTAAAACTGCAGATAACTACTTAAAAATTCACTTCCTTGAATTGATAATAGGTTTTTCTTTGTCATTTTAAACAGATTCCAGTCAAAATCGGCTTCTTCGACTCATATCGTACCTAAAACCGCATCAAAACTGCAAATATCAGTATAAACTATCATTTTTTGATACAAACAGTTATATATTCATGTCAATATCTTTCAAATTCTAGTCAAAATCGGCGTCTTTGGGCATTTTAGTAACGAAAACCTTAATAAACTATTTGATTTCGACGTAAGGCAACCATTCTGAGTCAAATAGTTGCCGATTTCGATAAATCTTAGTCAGAATCTGCTTTTTCGCCTCTTATTGTACCCAAATCTACCTTAGAAATGCAGATATATACTTAAAACACCTTCTTTTGGGACAAATAATTGGTTTTCGCCCTTGATTTACGGAAGATTATAGCCAAAACATGCATTTTCATAACTTAGCGAACTGAAATCTACATTAAAACTGCAGATAACTACTTAAAAATTCACTTCCTTGAATTGATAATAGGTTTTTCTTTGTCATTTTAAACAGATTCCAGTCAAAATCGTCTTCTTCGATTCATATCGTATCTAAAACCGCATCAAAACTGCAAATATCAGTTTAAACTATCATTTTTTGATACAAACAGTTATATATTCATGTCAATATCTTTCAAATTCTAGTCAAAATCGGCGTCTTTGGGAATTTTAGTAACGAAAACCTTAATAAACTATTAGATTTCGACGTAAGGCAATCTTTCTGAGTCAAATAGTTGCCGATTTCGATAAAATCTTAGTCAGAATCTGCTTTTTCGCCTGTTATTGTACCCAAATCTACCTTAGAAATGCAGATACATACTTAAAACTCCTTCTTTTGGGACAAATAATTGGTTTTCGCCCTTGATTTACGGAAGATTATAGCCAAAACATGCATTTTCATAACTTAGCGAACTGAAATCTACATTAAAACTGCAGATAACTACTTAAAAATTCACTTCCTTGAATTGATAATAGGTTTTTCTTTGTCATTTTAAACAGATTCCAGTCAAAATCGGCTTCTTCGATTCATATCAGTAGTTATTCTAACGCGGGACTGTGACGATTCAAGGTCACCGATGGCATTTTCCATCAGCAGTGTACCAAAGCCAGTTCTTCGTAAGGGGGGTCATGTAAAAGAAGTAAAGGTCACGCCGAAGAAGTGGAAACTGTCACCATTAGGGTGTAGACAGGTGTACGGGGACCCCTGGGGGTGGGTAAGGTAATAACACCTGTGTCGAGGTGTGACGTCATAGTGCCTTTTTGGCGCCTCCCCTTGGGGAAAAAGTGGTGTCACTGATTAAAAAACATTTTATGACGTCATAGTCGCTAGTGCCTTTTTGGCAATTGCGCCCCGGTAAAAAAAGGGGTTCGTAGAAAAAATAAATTTCGTAGTGCCTTTTCGACACTACGGGGGGTGTGGGGGTGCGGGGGTGAGAAATTTTTGAGAGCCGAAAAAAGCGACCGCCGCCGCCGCCGATGTCTCGCGCGGGCGGGATTCGAACCGCGAACCTTCGGAGATAAACGCCGCCGCCGACGCGCGCGCTGTTCCCCTAGCGTAACTGGGCCGGCACGTTATCGCGTCGTCGTCGTGTATGCGCGCTGGTCGATATAATTAAATAAGTGTGCACCGATAAAATTGATGATTTATTTAAGACATTTACATTGATAAGTTTGAATAGAAAACAAATTAATATCTAAAAAGGTTGTCGAGGTGAATGCAATTAAATAAATGTGCACCGATAAAATTGATGATTTATTTAAAACATTTACATTGATAAGTTTGAATAGAAAACAAAATAATATCTAAAAAGGTTGTCGAGGTGAATACAATTAAATAAATGTGCACCGATAAAATTGATGATTTATTGAAAACATTTACAAAGTATTGACATCCGATATAAATTTGCTAAACACCACAACGTATTTCTTCTTCTTCTTCTTCTATAGGGTATGTTCTAAATCCTTGTTTTTTTGGCCGCTGGTGGTGACGACGACGACGATGATGGAATAACTTCGTCGCAATATAAACTTATATTGTTCGAACGATTTGTTGATTGCGAACAATATTTTATATTACATATTGGATGATTTTTAATGGATTCTTCACAAAAGCAAAAAGATTTGTTACAGCTATTACAGTACTTGGTACCGTTATAGTAGTAGACTTTGGAGTTTTCCGAAACATCTTGTTTCACTTTTTTTTCGGTTGTTGTTGTTACGTAACGATCACTATTCATGGCTGCTGCTGCTTCGTACTTGACTAAACACTTTAACGCAAATTTTCAGTGACTCGACGTTAGAATGCTGTGAAAAAAAATTGTATTAAATTATGACTACAGAAAACAAATAGGTTCTTACCTTTTAATAATGTCTTATTTAAAATTGTTGAGTTTTGCTGCTTATGAAATTGAATTAATTAAAACAAAAATGATAAAACAAGTGAGTTTTTGCTGCTTATGAAATTGTATTAATTAAAACAAGTGAATATTTTTTTAACATAAAATTTAATTTGTTTTATATCCCCAAGGCAATGTATCAGTAAATATATAATTAACCACTCTCTTATCATCGAACGGTGTTAAAACAATTTTCCTTTGGTTTACCGTAAAAACTTCATGGTTTTTACTACGAAACAGATGTTCGTTGGTATACATTTGAGTTTTATCAAACAGACAATTATAATAGTCTTCAAAAGTGATTGTTTTTAATGACGAACCGGTAATACCTTTGGCTTTTTTAATAGTTTCGACTTCTTTTTTGTTAGATTTTTCTCGTTCTACATTTGAATAATATAATTTGATCGCGTACATTTTAGATTTTAATCCGATAAATTCGTGCATAATTCTACCGTTGTTTTCGTCTTTCATCAATCCCAAAACTTTTTTATTAGCCAAAGGAATATTATAAATGTTATTGGGAGGATAATCAGAAGTGTCAAATTTATGAATATCTTCTCGAATACATTTATAAATATCGTCAACGTAAAAATTATATATTAACGAATCTGTATCTGAATACAAGAGTTTTACATCCTTGCCGAATTTTGGTATAATATAATGATAATGAAAATCGTATAAAAATGTTTTTGAAATTTCTAAAATACTAAAACCAGCGTAAATGGGTTTATTAAATTTAATATTCAATCTCTTCATTTCAATGATAACCATGTCATTGTCGAAAATTGTTAAGCTATGAAAATTTGGTTTTGAAATATAACTCTTTGCACCGTATCGTCCCGACCAACTTGTTACCAGTTTAACGTCTTTATATTTCCGAACGTTTTCCATAGTCTTGCCGAAAACGGCATTATTCATTAATTTAAAAAAAATTTTTTCGAATTCGTTTTTGCTTTGCTGCCTCAAGTGTGTGTTTAGGTCAATGTAGGTTTTCAAAAACGGAGATTGGTTAAATTGTAATATTTTATGAATTTTTGTAACACGTAAACCTAACTGAAGAGCCTGTTTGAGATTTTTATAATGTATTACGTAGTTTTTTTTATCAAACAATGTTGTCAATAATTTCGGCTGTTTTGTTTGACCCGTTGGTGGAATCAAACGTTCCGGACATAGAGGTAGATCTTTGTGGATATCGTGAAGTATTGTAGGATATTCTATATCTACTTCAAGAAGATACCCAACGTCAGAATCGTCCGACGTGTTTATGATAGAATAAAATGCGTTATTATCGATCCATTGGAACCCACCCGTCGGTAGTGGTAGTCTCATTGCCGTTCCATATAGGTTATTTACATCGAAATACATTAAATATGATGAAGGAATGTCTGGATTATAATCGTTTTCCATGTATTTATTGTTAGCCTTACCGTATCGGTTACTGCATTGTGAAATTCCACCGCGTATTCCTTTTTCGATCATCATTAATTGATCGATGTCCGTAATTAATTCTAGTTGAACATTTGAAATGAGAAGACATGCATCGTATGCCAGACCCGGTGCCGTGTAATATTTCAAACATTCCAAGCCATACGTTTTTTGACATACATTTCTGAAATTTTCGAAAACGTCCGTCAATAATAGTACGTCTGTTTTCAAATACAATTCCATATATTCGCGTAAATTTTGAATTTTGAATGTTGTCCAAATATTTTTGGCATGCTCGTAATCTTTTATCGTAATACCGGATTTTCTAAGTTTACTATAGAAATTTTCAATCGGGGGCAATTCGACGTCGTTCAATTTTTCCCAATCATCTAGATATTCATACGGAAAGACTCCCTTTTTCTGTAACAACTGAAATTCTTCGAGATTTTCGCAAAAGCTTCTAGTAATGTTTTTTTCGCTAGGGTCTAAATAAGAACTTAACTTATCCAAACTACTAGCCATAAATCTGAATGAATCTAAAAATCGAAAATTAACGCTCGTGTTTTCGATATATTTTGTAAACGATATATATTTTTCTTTGTTACGAGGTAGTAATATTACCGAACCGGGAATTTCAGTTGCCAAGTTTTTAATAAAAAAGTGTAGATCGTATCCTAAGTTATGAAATACCACGGGTATCATATGATCGTCCTTGTAATTAAGATTGCAAGAAGAATGAGCAACTCCTCGATATTTTCCCGTGAAATGACAATGATCTTTTACTCTTAAATCATTTTCGGTAAATGGTTTTGAACAAATGTGACATGTGGTTGATGTATAAAATGATTCTTTTTCATGTTCAGTCAAAGGTGTCATTGAAACAGCATTGTTAAATATAGGATTTAATTGTAGGGCCAGTTCTTGTAATTGTCGACAAAACCAGCTCATACAATCTTTACCCGTATACAAGTTAAATTTGGAAAGATTATTATCGTAACTGCACAACAGATAATAAGAAATACTACAAGGAATATGTTTTTGATATTTTTTAATGTTTCCCGTCGCAGCGGAATCTTCGTATTTTTGTAAAATACACTCGATATCCGCGTAAATAACAAACGGTACTTTTTCTTTATTTTTAAAATGCGAAAATGTTACGTGTTTCTCTTGTTCAGTTGGGAGCGTAATTTTGGTTTTATTTAATTTTCTGCAACTAAATATGTGTTTATTTAAAGTTTGTTGTGAATAAAAATGATTTAAGCACCTATCGCAATAAAATCTGCTATGAGTCGAATCTCCGCTTTGTTTCGATAATAACCGTGATAAACTTCTAATTAATGCGAAATGAAAAACTGTCTCAAAATTGTTAATGTGATTAGAGAGATTATTGTTGTCGACGTCGTCGTCGTCGTCGTCGTCGTCGTCGTAATCATTGGTTATATCGGTGGGAAGCATCAATAAATTAACCGTTCTTAAATAAGAGAATTGACTTAAACACGCCGGTACAATTTCCCGCTTTTCTAATGAGAAAACGTTTATGGAAATATTATTCATTTCTTCAAACTTTTTTATGTCTTTTAATTTGATTGGAAATTCAATGCCATCGTATTTTAAAACTTCACTGAAATGAGGATATGAATAGGTAATACGCGGATTTTGATTTGTACGACAAGGATGTAGCGCGGCAACGATAGACCAAAGAAAACAATATTCGTCGTTATTTTGAATACTAAGAACAGCTTTTTTATTAATAATAAATTTTGGCATCGATACATAAGTTGAAAGACCGATATTTATCGGTGTATAATTATTAATGTTAACTTTTAATTGTAGAATCCGGTGAAGAGCCCAACCAGAATCCCTCTCTTGAAAATCCTCTAATTTTGTTAATATATTATTTTTAATATAATTACTATAAAATTCTTTCAAATCGGTATTATGATCGATGACGCGATTTTTGGTGGAAAAATGTTTTACATCGGTTTCGCCTGTTTGTGGTTTTACAAAATCTGCAAGAAATATTACGTTAACTTTAATTAGCGACTCCCGAAGGGCTTTTTTTATTTGACAAGAGAATGATCTAAACGCCTTGCTAAAAAATATTATAGGATCTTTAATATCTAAATTAACTATTGCTCCCGTTTTAATACGATTTTTAAAGCAAGACTCGTTATCAACCCAAATTAATTTTGCATTATTTTTTTTAACTGTTTTATGATGTTTGAATTGTTCTTTAAAATTTTTTAAAAGACTTAAATTTGATTCTATTTTTGCCACCGCTTTTCTGTCTGTCGACGATGACGATACACTTTTTAAATATTTTTTCAAAATTAAATTGTTTCTGTTCAGAAATTTTATCCACTTGCAATATTCATGTTTTGTTTTAATTAACTCACCAACTTCTTTAATTTTCAGCAGCGTTTTTTCACTCAACTCACTGATTTCAGACATTTTTACTTATACGCAGCAGACTTTTTTGTCTATTCTAATAGACGCGTATGTGATAAATAATATCACTTTGTAGAATTTTACCGCTTTTATCGGATAGCGGGGTTAGGGTCAAAACTATTATGTTTTGCGCAATTGATAAATATAACGTAATCGCTTTTAATATTATGAATGCACTGTGTTATTATCGTGCTGACGAAGTGGAAATTTTAGAATAGATAATAATTAAAAAAAATAAATGCATATAAATATATCGAACTCTACGACAAGGAATCATTGTACACAACGACTATGGACACTCCGTCAACATTAATTTTTGAGTCAACGGATCCCGCCAGACTTTCCAACAAGATGCTGGCGGTATTTTTAAAAAATTTATTCAGGTAAGTCTGTCACCTTCATTGTTTTGTTTTCCATAATTTACTAAAAATCTATCAAATTATCATAGGTATGGGAGGAAAGAAGTGAAGATTGTGAACAAGAGAGTTCACTTGTATTTGAAATATTCACCGAAGAATGAAACGGTTCAGGGAAAATTAAAAAATCTTCCCGTCCGACACCTGAGAGTGGCGGCCGATGACGAGGAAGAATTACAATTGTTATTGAAGGGGATGCGTGAATTCTCGGACGTCAATTTTTATGCGGCTGCCATAGAGGAGGACGAACCGGTACCGGCTAAAAAATTCAAGCCGGCTTCGGAAGAAGAGAAAATAAAAATTCTGGAAAACAGAATTTTAAAATCAGCCACCACTACGACGATGACGACGACTACCACCACTCCCAGTACCAGCAAAGTTGAAGATTTTTGCTTCGTTTTAGACGACGACGCGGAAGAGTTTGAAAGTCAAAAATTTAGTGTAGTTAGTAAATAAAAATATTAAAAAATATTCGAGTTATAACTTGTTTAATTTTTTCCATCACATGATAAAAATAATATTAATTGTTCTTATGGTTAAAGTTAATAAAACAACAAGTTTACTACGTTCTCTTCATAATCTGAATCAATTTCATCTATAATTGATTGTTTCATTTCACTCGGTGAATCGTAATTACTAATAGGAGTCGAATTAAATGATAACTGTCTAGGCAATATTTTTCGTTTCTTTTGAATTACTGATAGCGGTAAAGTTTGTTCTTCTGCTGCGGCGGCGGCGGCGGGCTCCTCCACTTTTACGGGAGGATGATACTTTGGAGTAATTTGTGTTACATCACTTACTAGAGTCGTCTTCGTCGTCGTAGTTGCTGGCGTTGTTGTTCTTGTTGAATTTTGCAAAGAAGACTCGATATTTTTCAATCGTTTTGTAATAGGCTTAAACATTGTCTCTTGCATCATTTCACCACGTTTTAATTCTTCAAGTTTTTTTCTTATATCCTTACGTTTAGAAATTAATCGTTTTTAGTTAGTTAGTAAATAAAAATAATAAAAAAATATTCGAGTTATAACTTGTTTAATTTTTCCATCACATGATAAAAATCATTTTAATTGTTCTTATGGTTAAAGTTAATAAAACAACAAGTTCATTTTTTAAGATAATTTTTATTAATATACCAATTTCTCAGCAATAGTACATTTTCTTTGGCACAATTTGAGAAATTATAAAAGTGATTATTACAATGAAAATTATACTGGTTATTTTCTTTTAAACTTTTAAAATTTGGACATCCAATGTCATGTAAATCGACAATATCAATATCATTGTAATAAAGCAGCGATTTTAAATAGTTTACCTTACAACTGCCTTTAACATAGATATAGTTATTTTGTACAATGTTTCTAATAAAACTAACTACACTTTCTTGAGGTAGACAGGTCTCATCTTCTTTTTCATCGCAGGATAGTCCGTGGACACGATTCGTGGTCTTCAAAAGATGGTTTCTAATTTCACCTGTGAACCAGTTATACGGACAAGGTGTTTTCACCATTCTATGAAACACTTCTCCACTGGACACGTTTATAATTGCGATTTCTCTAACGATATAATCGCTCTGTTTATACTGAAATCCTTGAACGTCGAGGATAAACATTTTTTAAATGTTCTACGAGCACTACTAATTTGCAACTGAATCTTCCTCAAACCTACGCAACATTATTTATATCTATCCAACTATTGTGTTTGTTATCAAACCCCAACCACTTTACAAACACTTTATCGCGTTTCCTTTTGAGAATTTTTTCAACTAGATAAACGTCTGGAAACTTCACTTTTTGCAATTGTTCGTTGTAAAATCCACCGAGAATATTTTGATTATTTTCATCTTTTAATAAATACGTAGTGGGATTGGTTAGTTGAACTTTATCTACCGTAAAAATTTCCGTTGACCAATTTGGTTGGTATTTTTTATCGAAAACCCCTCGCCTCTTCGATATTCGTACGCGATCGCCAATCTTAAATTTGGTATTAAGATTTGTCATTTTTATTCGATTAAACACCGTTTCCATTAGATTTTTTTCGTGCTTTTTTATAACATCGGCCGGTTTCATTTTAATTACGCTGTGATGTGTATTATTGTAGTTTCAAACAATTTCCGATAATATGTCGATCCATTTCCTCGTAGACTAAACTCTTTCCACATTATATTTTTTATGGTACGGTTCACTCTTTCCACTGTAGCGGCCTTTTTCTCGCTAAATACATTATAATGATTGATATGATATTTTTTCATTAAATTTTGAAAGTCTTTGTTAAAAAATTCAGCTCCAGCGTCAGTTTGTAAATTTTTTGGTTTTTTGGTGGACTTTAAAATTGTTTCCATAGCTCTCGTCACTTCCGCTCCCGACTTATTTTTTACAGGTAGCGCCCAAACAAATTTAGAAAAACAATTTATTACAATTAGTATGTATTTGTATCCACGATTCTGTTTTGCATACGGAATCATTTCGATAAGGTCAGCTTGAAACAGATCATATAAAGATTTAATTATAGTTTTTCTACGTTTAAAGTTTATACGAGCAGGTTTATGAAGTTCCTCGACAACTTGTCGCTTGGCATCCGTAATAAATTTCGACGGCTTCATTCTATAATATCGGCTTCGCGCAATTCTTCAATTAGCGAATTTATCTCATTTAAGTGACCCGTATGACCTGCAGACTGTGACGATACGAGTAGACGCAATCGATCGACTAATTCATTTGGATCGTCCCAATAAATGTAATCTTTTTTATTGGGTGTCACTTCCATTGTTGTCATTAAACCCTTTCCCCCAGTTGTTGTTGTTGGTGCAATAATATTTTTATATTTTTTCAGCTTACTTCCGTCAATTTGAGCATTGGGTTTATAATGTCTTTTGTGAGCGTTTGTTTTGTATACAATTTGTTTATAATTTTCCCTGTCTTGTTCGTTAAATAAACTATTGTTAGGATACTTTTTAAATAACAATTCGTATAAACCTTGAGTACCTCTGTACCGTTTACCTTGAACATAAATATCTGATCCTTGAATATCTACTTGTGAGTTACCAATAAAAAATTTTTCAGTACTTTTATCCATTCTAACGCCATACTTGTGATCAAACTCTCTATTTTCGGTATCTTCGTACATTTCTCGAATATATTTCCGTGGTAATGGATCGTATTGATCCAAATATTCAATAAAAGACACTGGTCCGATATCTTCAAATCGACTAGTAGATTCCTTGTCTACGTTTACTACGTTGTCTTCATAATCTGAATCAATTTCATCTATAATTGATTGTTTCATTTCACTCGGTGAATCGTAATTACTAATAGGAGTCGAATTAAATGATAACTGTCTAGGCAATATTTTTCGTTTCTTTTGAATTACTGATAGTGGTAAAGTTTGTTCTTCTGCTGTGGCGGCGGCTGCTGCTGCTGCGGCGGCGGCGGCGGCGGGCTCCTCCACTTTTACGGGAAGATGATACTTTGGAGTAGTTTGTGTTACATCACTTACTAGAGTCGTCTTCGTCGTCGTGGTTGCTGGCGTTGTTGTTCTTGTTGAATTTTGCAAAGAAGACTCGATATTTTTCAATCGTTTTGTAATAGGCTTAAACATTGTCTCTTGCATCATTTCACCACGTTTTAATTCTTCAAGTTTTTTTCTTATATCCTTACGTTTAGAAATTAATCGTTTTTTCAAAACTTTATCATTTTGTTGACTGATCATAGCGCTCGATATCAATGTCTATAGCAAGTTACGTTCTGAATGTAGAACCACTAGTGAATAACCTTTATAGGAACAGCTCTCTCTGATCAGGCGTAAACAACTTTTGATCGGGGACCTAAACAGCTCCTGAACAGGTCTAAAACAGCTCTTGATCAGGTCTAAACAGCTTCTGAACAGGTCTGAACAGCTCCTGAACAGGTCGAAACAGCTTCCGCCGCCGCCGCCGCGATAGGACGATTAGAAATGTATGAAGCAATCAAATGTTTTCCTATATCGACCTCCTTGATTAATATCGCAGTCTTTAAATACAGTTAGGAAACTAAACGCTTCGTTCCAGCATAAAGCACACATTTCTTTAAAACGTTCAAAAGTCATATCGGTACCGATATGATCGTTGTATATGTGTTTCAAATTTAAATCGTCTTGTTTGAAAATTACGAGACAATTAGCATTGTCTCTTATAAGATGTTTAGGTATTTTAGCATACGTTTGACATAAATAAAACGAATCAATTTTATTATGTCGTCCCATACTAAAGTATTCGCGTATGACATCTTGGTTGTCGCACGCTACATCGTCGAAAATGAAAATACTGTTCGGTTTAGCCTCCGACGGATGCATAATGCTTTCACCGGCGTTAAATGTAAAATATCGAATACCTTTTATTGATTTCAGCAGTTGATCCAGGTAAATATATTTTGGTTGGTTCAAAGATCGCGAATAAATGTATACGTTTTCAAATTTTACACCGTTCTCCTGTTCGATTAAATTAATCATCACGTTAGTTTTACCGCAATTCGAAGGACCCACGATAATACATCTTATTGTTGCGGGAAACAATTTACCATGCCTCTTGTAAGATTTTTCGTGAAACGTATTATTTTCAATATCTAATGTAGTACTTTGTTTAATAAGTTTCATAATGTGATTGTTTTCTAAAACACCGTACTATTCATAATGATATAAAATAGATGACTTACAAACTTTTTATATTAGTTTGTACTAACAAAACGAACACACACGATCGTCAGCATGAAATGTTACGCATCAGGTAACGGTTTATTAAATACGGTAATCAACAAATTGCCTTTTGAAAGGCATATTCCTTGGTATAATTGGTGCGGCCCCGGGTACAAAAGTTGAAAAACGTCTCGCTAAAAACGATTCCGGCATAAACGGTTTGGACAATGCATGCAAACAACACGATATCGCCTATTCAACGGAAAGTGATTTAAACAAACGTCACGAGGCAGATAAAGTATTAGCTTCCAAGGCTTTAGCGAGATTTAAAGCTAAAAATTCCGGGTGGAAGGAGAAAATTGCCGCTTTAGGAGTAACGGCGGCAATGAAAACAAAATTAAAACTCGGAATGGGCATTCCAAATACAGACCGCGGCGGTGGTGGTTACTATTACCGTTCCAGGAGATTAATTCAAACTTGTTTAAAAAAACTACAAAAAACTAAAAAAAGTTTATACGAAATTGAGGATTCTTTAGCCAAGATGACAAATCAGAAAGAGAAAAAGAATATTTGCAGCCAAAAGAAGAAAAAGAAGACACAGCAGCGAAAAGAAAACAACAAATCGAAACCACAGACATATGAAGATAAGAAAGATTTTTATATCGCAGACGATTATCCATTAGATAGAGTTCGACCTGAAAGCATTCTAAATGATGATGAAGATAATGAAATTTCAAAAAAGAAACCTCGTATCGTATTAGTTCATAATCGGAAAAGAAAAGCTGCCACGATTGATAGAAATGAAATAAAAAGGACAAAAAGATTAAACGTAGAAGATAATGAGAAAAACATAGAAATGGATGATTCTATCAAAAATATCGAATATTGATAATAGAAAATGAAAATTAAAAGTAAGTATACACACCACCTAAAAACTTCAAATTATAAATATTGAATAAAGATGGAAAACACTTTCAGTACTAATTAGAAGTTGTAATCGGTACAATGGTCAGAAGAAAAAACACTAATCCAAGAAAACGTAAAACAAGTGCGATACAACGACGACGGCGACGAGAGAAAAAAATTGGCTTTACAAATGCTACTAAACGAATTAAAAAACACGTTATTAAACAAAAACCTAGTACTTATGGTGATGCAATTCGTGTCGCATTAAAGGCGGCTCAGAGTTTAAAAAATAAAATCAAACCTAATCGTATCGTACCGATACCAAAAACGGGTGGTGTTTTACCGCTCATTCCGATATTTGCTGGACTTTCGGCGCTCGGTGCTCTTTCCGGTGGAGCTGCGGGTATCGCGAAAGCTGTAAACGATGCGAAATCGGCAACGAAACAATTGCAAGAATCGCAACGTCACAACAAAACCATGGAAGCTATCGCAATGGGTAAAGGCATATACTTAAAACCGTATAAAACAGGAATGGGACTTTTTCTTAAGCCATATAACCGTTAACAAATAAATAGTAAACTTAGTACCGGCGTCGCAATTGCAGTACAAATTAATAAAATGAATAAGAAGCAAATACCTAACGATTATCCGTTAACGAATATTCAGTTAGAAAAGTATGCTAAAAAGTTGTTGAAAATACCTTGGTTTAGGGGTGTTTTTATGAGAGATAATCTGCCCAGAAAAATAAGAAAAAATGAACGAGGTATAATCAACTTGGACAGTAGAAGCGGAACCGGAACCCACTGGACATGTTACAAAAAACAGGGACCTAATATCATGTATTTTGACAGTTATGGAAATCTACCTCCGCCACTGGAAGCATTGACATATTTCAATTCGAATGGACCGTGCAATATACGATACAATTACGATGTTTATCAAAAATTTAATACCGTGAATTGTGGTCAGCTATGTTTACATTTTCTTTCCGAATAAATTATTTATTATTAGCAAACTGTTATTCATTAATCCGATAACCTTTGTACAGTTCGGTCGGTATGTATACGTTTACATTATCTGGTAAAGACTCGATACTTTCGACTAAAATATATCCTCCCATAGTTTTGGACGATTCAAAAAGTTATGCGATCGGATTGATCGACTTTGTTACTTTCAACACAATTCCCAATGTAGACAGTTCCAACAATAAATTTTATATCGGAAGTCAAGTTATTGCCGTACCCGAAGGTAGTTATGAAATTAACGACATTGAAAAGTTTATAATGGAGAAGATTACGGAGAAAAACGAAACATTGAAAAAAGAAAAACAAAATAAACAACAAAAAACAAATATGATTGAAAAGGAATTGTCGATGAATGACGAAATCGTTTTATTTATGAGGGCCAATCTTAATACACTAAAATACGAAATCAAATCCAACGAGATGATACATTTTGAAAAAGGCGATTCGATTGCAAAATTGTTGGGATTCAAAAATAGAAAACTGTCTGCCAATCAATTACACATATCCGAATTTCCGATAAATATTTCGAAAGTAAATTCTGTTTGTGTAGAATGTAATTTGATAAAGAATTCTTATAATAATAATAACTCAGTACATATACTACACATGTTTTATCCTAGTGTGCCGAGCGGATTTCGTATAATCGAAAAAGTGTCAAATGTTATATATTTACCTATAAATTCTAATTACATTGACGAAATTATCCTTAAAATAGTGGATCAAGACGGTAATTTGATTAATTTTCAAAGAGAAACGATAACAGTAAGAATACATTTAAAGGAAGTGGTGTCATAAAAAATGGTGCTCCTCTATAACCTCAACATTCCAAATGGCGTTTTCACGTCGTCGAATATAAAAGAAAATACGGATCTACATAGAGTTAATCATAGTCGATCGTTGAAACCGTTAACAGTCGAAAATTCCGAATTTCTTCGCTATCTGGGATTAACATTGAAGGGAAAAAACAAAAAGAAAAACGGCGTGTAAATTCCTCCTAAATAAAACATTAACAATCCGTTCGGGTATACGAAGACCTATTGTCTTTTGCAAGTGTTTTGGAAGTTACTACAACCAGAAGAAGAAGAAGAAGAAGAACAAAGAAGATGAGTTTTAATATTCTGAACGTAGGTGAACAAGCATTTATGGACAATTTTATTATTAATTACGAGTTACATAGCTACACTCCATACGCAAATACGACATTAAATAATACGGATGAAATACGGATTCCTATACAGGCTCAAGACGTTTACACTTTACCGACCAATAGTTACATGTATTTCGAAGGACGAATTGTCGACAGCGAAAAAAAAGTAAGCACGACTCTTAAACCGATCAATAATTTTATAGCGTTTCTTTTCGATGAAATTCGTTATGAAATTGGAGGGATCGTTATAGACAGGGTTAGAAATCCTGGAATTACAACTACTCTCAAAGGATTGGCATCTTTCACAAAAAATGAATGTGATCGATACGAACATGCCGGTTGGAATCACTTGCAAAATCCCGAAATAACAAACAAAGATGGATATTTCAATGTAAACGTTCCTCTTAAAAATTTAATGGGATTTTTTGAAGATTTCAAAAAAATTCTAATCAATATGAGACAAGAATTGGTTTTAATTCGAAGCTCCAACGATAATAACGCCGTCATATCTACGAAAGAAAACGAAAAACCCAAAATAGAATTATATAAAGCGATATGGAGAATACCGCACATACAAGTAGCAGATGTGGAAAAGCTACGACATCTCAAGTATATAGAGAAAGGACGAGAATTAGAATTGGTTTTTAGAAGTTGGGAATTGCACGAATATCCATTGTTACAGGAAACGACTAAACACACGTGGAACGTTAAAGCCACAAATCAACTTGAAAAACCTCGATTTGTTTTAATTGCTTTTCAAACTCTTCGAAAAAATAATGTTTCTAAAAATATGTCCAACTTTGACCATTGTAATTTAAGTAATATAAAATTGTATTTGAATTCAGAAACATATCCATATGATAACGTTAATTTAAATTTTACTAAAAATTATATCGCCATTTTATATGAAATGTACGCACAATTTCAAGAATTTTACTATTATAAGCAAATAAGCGAACCCTGTTTAACATTTAAGACGTTTTTACAGTTGGCGCCTTTCATTGTAATAGATTGTAGTAGACAAAATGAAAGTTTAAAATCTGGTTCGGTAGATATTCGGCTGGAATTTGAAACTTCTCAGAATATTCCCGCAAACACAACCGCCTATTGTCTTATCATACATGATCGTTTAATAAAATACAATCCCCTCTCTAGCACTGTCAGAATTATTTAATTTTGTACTAATTTTTTGTATAGTTATTTGCAAATTAAAATAGTTTAACATGATGGTGATCTTTTATTTGCGCATGCTCTTATTAAAACTGTATAAAATGTATCAAACGTTGCAAATATTATTCATTGTGTAATTTATTGTTAATCTGTCAAGTTTAAACAAAAAACATGTTTCAAACAAAAATAATTTCTAGTCTGACTGTGACTTTGAATTTCATCGATTTTGTCGTCGTGCATACTCCAATCAAAGCAAACTCAATTTTGGAGAAAGTCTACGTTGAAAATTACACTTTTCCAATTGAACGAGGAACATTCTACCTATACGAAAAATCCAAAGAAAACATAACTTTGAAGCAGTGTCCGGCATTCTATTTTGACGGTGCTTTTCCCGTAGGAACGCAAATTCGAAATTCGTTTAATAAAACTATAGGTACAGTAATTGGTCAACATTGAAATTATTATCCGATATTTCCGAGAGAAAATACGATCATGTATTGTGGAAGATACGGCTTGGAAAATCTAATTGGAAATAAATCTATAATTGTTGAAAATTATGAATTTACATTAGATGATTTTAAAAAAAATTTTGTAGAACTATCTAGTCTAGATTATCAATGTTTTATTTATGCGTAAAATTATTTATATACTATTGAGAATTTAAATAAATATATTTATCGATGAATATGTTTTTATCTGCGCATCACCCAATCTCTGAAAAAAATAAGTGAAAAGTGCTACACCGTCAACTTATTCTAAATCTACGCAAATAGTGAAAAATTTAGCAATTTGTAATTTTAACATATTTACTTTGTATGTACAAAATATAATGATAATAAATAATATTTGATAACCTTTGACCATTTAAATGAGATATTTTTGTGTTGTTTATCTAATAAAATGTAAAATTTGCATTAAAGTGTTTAGTCAAGTACGAAGCAGCAGCAGCCATGAATAGTGATCGTTACGTAACAACAACAACCGAAAAAAAAGTGAAACAAGATGTTTCGGAAAACTCCAAAGTCTACTACTATAACGGTACCAAGTACTGTAATAGCTGTAACAAATCTTTTTGCTTTTGTGAAGAATCCATTAAAAATCATCCAATATGTAATATAAAATATTGTTCGCAATCAACAAATCGTTCGAACAATATAAGTTTATATTGCGACGAAGTTATTCCATCATCGTCGTCGTCGTCGTCGTCGTCGTCACCACCAGCGGCCAAAAAAACAAGGATTTAGAACATACCCTATAGAAGAAGAAGAAGAAGAAATACGTTGTGGTGTTTAGCAAATTTATATCGGATGTCAATACTTTGTAAATGTTTTCAATAAATCATCAATTTTATCGGTGCACATTTATTTAATTGTATTCACCTCGACAACCTTTTTAGATATTATTTTGTTTTCTATTCAAACTTATCAATGTAAATGTTTTAAATAAATCATCAATTTTATCGGTGCACATTTATTTAATTGCATTCACCTCGACAACCTTTTTAGATATTAATTTGTTTTCTATTCAAACTTATCAATGTAAATGTCTTAAATAAATCATCAATTTTATCGGTGCACACTTATTTAATTATATCGACCAGCGCGCATACACGACGACGACGCGATAACGTGCCGGCCCAGTTACGCTAGGGGAACAGCGCGCGCGTCGGCGGCGGCGTTTATCTCCGAAGGTTCGCGGTTCGAATCCCGCCCGCGCGAGACATCGGCGGCGGCGGCGGTCGCTTTTTTCGGCTCTCAAAAATTTCTCACCCCCGCACCCCCACACCCCCCGTAGTGTCGAAAAGGCACTACGAAATTTATTTTTTCTACGAACCCCTTTTTTTACCGGGGCGCAATTGCCAAAAAGGCACTAGCGACTATGACGTCATAAAATGTTTTTTAATCAGTGACACCACTTTTTTCCCAAGGGGAGGCGCCAAAAAGGCACTATGACGTCACACCTCGACACAGGTGTAATTACCTTACCCACCCCCAGGGGTCCCCGTACACCTGTCTACACCCTAATGGTGACAGTTTCCACTTCTTCGGCGTGACCTTTACTTCTTTTACATGACCCCCCTTACGAAGAACTGGCTTTGGTACACTGCTGATGGAAAATGCCATCGGTGACCTTGAATCGTCACAGTCCCGCGTTAGAATAACTACTCATATCGTATCTAAAACCGCATCAAAACTGCAAATATCAGCTTAGACTATCATGGGTGTAAAACCCCTTTCTAAATCAAATAGTTGCCGATTTCGATAAAATCCCTGTCAGAATCTGCTTCTTCGCCTCTTAATGCACCCAAATCTACATTAGAAGAGCAGATATGATCTTAAAACCCCTCTTTTTGGGACAAATTTGGATTTTTTTCGCTCTTGATTTCGAGTAGATTATAGTCAAAACCTGCATTTCCATAACTTGGCAGACTGAAATATACATTGAAACTGCAGATGACTTCTACGGATTTTCAAGGTCCCAGGGGAAGATGCGGTCACCGCTGCAACTGCGGTGCTCTTCGCGTTGCAAACCATATCTCGCTGATGGAAGTTTCCACGGAACATTAAGTGTGTTTATGGACTTTCGACACCACACCCCGTTCCATGAAATGGTCGCTGCGGTGGTGGAGGTTTTCTCTTCCGAGACGTGTAGGTTTTTGGGACACATCTGTGATGAGTGCACTGTTGCCAGCGTATTTCGCAACCGTTGCTTGATGCTCCTGCGGCGGTGAGACCACCTGGCCGTCTACTATGACAGCGAGGCTAGCCTTGCTAGCGATGATGTCGGGCTTTCAAAAGATCCGCTCCCGCTCGACGTGGCAGCCGTTATTCCGTAGTCCACCCGCCAAGGCAGGGCAAACTGCATCATGACGGATCTGTCCTTAAACAGTAGCGGTGACAATGAATCGCCTTGACGGACTTCCACCGAACCGCCACTTCTCAGAAACTTGACCGGCCACTGATATTACCGTGGAAGCCTTGCTGTACGCCGTCATCACATACTCCATGAATGGACCACATCTAGAATTGCCGTGTTTTCACAGAACACACTTAATGTTCCGTGGAAACTTCCATCAGGGAGATATGGTTTGCAACGCGAAGAGCACCGCAGTTGCAGCGGTGACCGCATCTTCCCCTGGGACCTTGAAAATCCGTAGAAGTCATCTGCAGTTTCAATGTATATTTCAGTCTGCCAAGTTATGGAAATGCAGGTTTTGACTATAATCTACTCGACATCAAGAGCGAAAAAAACCCAAATTTGTCCCAAAAAGAGGGGTTTTAAGATCATATCTGCTCTTCTAATGTAGATTTGGGTGCATTAAGAGGCGAAGAAGCAGATTCTGACAGGGATTTTATCGAAATCGGCAACTATTTGAGTTAGAAAGGGGTTTTACACCCATGATAGTCTAAGCTGATATTTGCAGTTTTGATGCGGTTTTAGATACGATATGAATCGAAGAAGCCGATTTTGACTGGAATCTGTTTAAAATGACAAAGAAAAACCTATTATCAATTCAAGGAAGTGAATTTTTAAGTAGTTATCTGCTGTTTTCATGTAGATTTCAGTTCGCTAAGTTATGAAAATGCATGTTTTGGCTATAATCTTCCGTAAATCAAGGGCGAAAACCAATTATTTGTCCCAAAAGAAGGTGTTTTAAGTATATATCTGCATTTCTAAGGTAGATTTGGGTACAATAAGAGGCGAAAAAGCAGATTCTGACTAAGATTTTATCGAAATCGGCAACTATTTGACTCAGAAAGGTTGCCTTACGTCGAAATCAAATAGTTTATTAAGGTTTTCGTTACTAAAATGCTCAAAGACGCCGATTTTGACTAGAATTTGAAAGATATTGACTTGAATATATAACTGTTTGTATCAAAAAATGATAGTTTAAACTGACATTTGCAGTTTTGATGCGGTTTTAGGTACGATATGAGTCGAAGAAGCCGATTTTGACTGGAATCTGTTTAAAATGACAAGGAAAAACCTACTATCAATCCAAGAAAGTGAATTTTGTGTGAAGTTGGTGAAGTTACCTGTAGTTTTAATGTAAATTTCATTCCGCTAAGTTATGGCCACGTGGAGACGTCGGGCCAGTTCGTACCTATATCCGCAGCAGGTCTCCAAGGTGAAGAGCCTCTAGTCGATAGAATAATGTCGGTAAGGGAAGTCGGCAGGGGAAATCCCCTGGGAAGCAATACGACGCGCACGAAGTTGTTTGGCGGTTAACCCCTGTGCTGTTGCTACATTCTACTGCAATAGTGAAGGGCTGGGGCGCATATTAGGTTTAGAAATGCTCCAAGATAGTGTAGATGAGGGGGTTGTCACTGTCTCCACAATCTGTCCCGAAATGCCCGAAACGCCCATCGGGAAAGCCACAGAACGCACACAACACATTAAGACGACACACGCGACTATCCCGGATTCGATGGCGCAAGGGCGATGGCGAAAAGCCCCGATTTACGAGCAGCCGCGAAACGCATGTCCACACTTGACGACCTCTCTCAAGAGAGGCATAGTTAAGTTACTCCCGCCGTTTACCCGCGCTGGATTGAATTTTTTCACTTTGACATTCAGAGCACTGGGCACAAATCACATTGCGTCAACATCACGTTAAGACCATCGCAATGCTTTGTTTTAATTAGACAGTCGGATTCCCCCGGTTCGTGCCAGTTCTGAGCTGACTGTTAAATAGCGGGCGAAGAGAACACCGGAAAACCGGAGTTTTCCAGGTCTCGTAGCGAGGCGGTTCCGCGGGAGGCCAAAGCTCGGGACCGGGTTCGGATCGGCTCGTTAACCGGAACTCGCTTCCTCGCCAAGCCCGACATGCCCCGATCCTTAGAGCCAATCCTTATCCCGAAGTTACGGATCCAATTTGCCGACTTCCCTTACCGACATTATTCTATCGACTAGAGGCTCTTCACCTTGGAGACCTGCTGCGGATATAGGTACGAACTGGCCCGACGTCTCCACGTGGCCATAACTTAGCGGAATGAAATTTACATTAAAACTACAGGTAACTTCACCAACTTCACACAAAATTCACTTTCTTGGATTGATAGTAGGTTTTTCCTTATCATTTTAAACAGATTCCAGTCAAAATCGGCTTCTTCGACTCATATCGTACCTAAAACCGCATCAAAACTGCAAATATCAGTTTAAACTATCATTTTTTGATACAAACAGTTATATATTCATGTCAATATCTTTCAAATTCTAGTCAAAATCGGCGTCTTTGGGCATTAAGGTAACGAAAACCTTAATAAACTATTAGATTTCGACGTAAGGCAACCTTTCTGAGTCAAATAGTTGCCGATTTCGATAAAATCTTAGTCAGAATCTGCTTTTTCGCCTCTTATTGTACCCAAATCTACCTTAGAAATGCAGATATATACTTAAAACACCTTCTTTTGGGACAAATAATTGGCTTTCGCCCTTGATTTACGGAAGATTATAGCCAAAACATGCATTTTCATAACTTAGCGAACTGAAATCTACATTAAAACTGCAGATAACTACTTAAAAATTCACTTCCTTGAATTGATAATACAATAAGAGGCGAAAAAGCAGATTCTGACTAAGATTTTATCGAAATCGGCAACTATTTGACTCAGAAAGGTTGCCTTACGTCGAAATCTAATAGTTTATTAAGGTTTTCGTTACTAAAATGCCCAAAGACGCCGATTTTGACTAGAATTTGAAAGATATTGACATGAATATATAACTGTTTGTATCAAAAAATGATAGTTTAAACTGATATTTGCAGTTTTGAGGCGGTTTTAGGTACGATATGAGTCGAAGAAGCCGATTTTGACTGGAATCTGTTTAAAATGATAAGGAAAAACCTACTATCAATCCAAGAAAGTGAATTTTGTGTGAAGTTGGTGAAGTTACCTGTAGTTTTAATGTAAATTTCATTCCGCTAAGTTATGGCCACGTGGAGACGTCGGGCCAGTTCGTACCTATATCCGCAGCAGGTCTCCAAGGTGAAGAGCCTCTAGTCGATAGAATAATGTCGGTAAGGGAAGTCGGCAGGGGAAATCCCCTGGGAAGCAATACGACGCGCACGAAGTTGTTTGGCGGTTAACCCCTGTGCTGTTGCGACATTCTACTGCAATAGTGAAGGGCTGGGGCGCATATTAGGTTTAGAAATACTCCAAGATAGTGTAGATGAGGGGGTTGTCACTGTCTCCACAATCTGTCCCGAAATGCCCGAAACGCCCATCGGGAAAGCCACAGAACGCACACAACATGTTAAGACGACACACGCGACTATCCCGGATTCGATGGCGCAAGGGCGATGGCGAAAAGCCCCGATTTACGAGCAGCCGCGAAACGCATGTCCACACTCGACGACCTCTCTCAAGAGAGGCATAGTTAAGTTACTCCCGCCGTTTACCCGCGCTGGATTGAATTTTTTCACTTTGACATTCAGAGCACTGGGCACAAATCACGTTGCGTCAACATCACGTTAAGACCATCGCAATGCTTTGTTTTAATTAGACAGTCGGATTCCCCCGGTTCGTGCCAGTTCTGAGCTGACTGTTAAATAGCGGGCGAAGAGAACACCGGAAAACCGGAGTTTTCCAGGTCTCGTAGCGAGGCGGTTCCGCGGGAGGCCAAAGCTCGGGACCGGGTTCGGATCGGCTCGTTAACCGGAACTCGCTTCCTCGCCAAGCCCGACATGCCCCGATCCTTAGAGCCAATCCTTATCCCGAAGTTACGGATCCAATTTGCCGACTTCCCTTACCGACATTATTCTATCGACTAGAGGCTCTTCACCTTGGAGACCTGCTGCGGATATAGGTACGAACTGGCCCGACGTCTCCACGTGGCCATAACTTAGCGGAATGAAATTTACATTAAAACTACAGGTAACTTCACCAACTTCACACAAAATTGACTTTCTTGGTTTGATAGTAGGTTTTTCCTTATCATTTTAAACAGATTCCAGTCAAAATCGGCTTCTTCGACTCATATCGTACCTAAAACCGCATCAAAACTGCAAATATCAGTTTAAACTATCATTTTTTGATACAAACAGTTATATATTCATGTCAATATCTTTCACGTACCAAGACCGACAGATATATTGCACGACTCCTTGGCCACTGGAAGTAAAGAAAAAGGCAGATTTCATAAGTTTGCTCTTATAATTAAATAATAAACAACTTTCTTAGTTACTAGAACTCACATAAATTGATATATTTATAATCACAGCAACATAAAACAAAAATTAAAGTAAAATTATTTTTCAGTTTCATTTTCAATTGCCTCATCTTCAATATTTTCACACTCATTTTTATTTTTAAAATCATACATGTTTTTGTTGAATTTCTTCATGTGCTTTTCTGTAGCTTCAAATGAATAGCAATCAGTTATTTCGGATTTAGTGTGTAATACTCCTTTAATAGTTGTAGTCGATATTCTATTGCGTAATTTGGTTTTCATAATATTTATACTAAAAAATAACCTTTCCACGGCGGCGCTGCTATGTGGTAGGCACAAAAGCTTTTTTACCAATTCACACAATGTAGGGAATGTTTGAGATTCGTCTCCATTTCTTAATTCTTGTACATGTTTCCAAAAGTCGAAAATATCGAGAGTTTTGTTTTGGTCGAAAGAAAAATCGACATTTCTTAACATTCGCCATTCTCTATCTATTTCCATTATATTATTTGGACAAATCTTTGGGAAGAAATAATGTAAATCTGCAATGGAAGGGAATTTCTTTTTTATTTCAGGATCCAGAATTGCTTTAAGATTTAGCATCTTCAGACTTTTTAATGCTTGACGGTCTTTGTCGTCAAAAGGAAACATTTCTGTTTTGCAGCCTCGGTATAACACTTTAAGTACAAATTTTTCAGCTCTTCTTCCTCTACTTCTCCTACTTCTCTCTTTCTTCTGATCAAATTTGGCATCATTCCACCAACGTATATATGTTGCATCGGTAAATGTTTCTGCTCACTCGAGAAGTCAAGGTTTAATATTTTAGTTTCTTTTGCGTATAAAATATTTTGTGCTTCATTTTTTTCTTGTTCAGTGAGATTCAAATATTCAGCTTCTACAAAGCATTCCAAGATCGTTGTGTATGCGGTCAGTATTTTGTCGTATAGTAAATATAATTTTGGAGTCTCGGATTGCATTTCTTTATTGAGATCGTTAAATATAGGTAATGCAAATTTCAAAAAATCCAGGTACAATTCAGTTGTCGGTTCGAGAGCCTTGGAGAGAATTTATTGCACAGAAAGTAATATATCTACATGAACTGCAGCTTGAAAATACAATTTGAGAGCTGGTAATTGTTCTAGAAGCCTATTTACTACCTCCATAAGCGACAACCATCTGGTTTTTCTAGGGTGGAGTAATTTGTGTGGCTTAATATTTGTGAATGCTTGAAATATTTTGAAATCTCCAATACGTTTTGGAGAATTTTGTACATGAATATATACGTCTCTACAGAAATCTTTCACGCCTGTTGAGTCGTTTAATGTTACAACTCTAAATTCGTAGCTTAATTTCTTGTGATTTTTTGAGTAGAAATCAAACACACACGTGTTGACATTGCGAGATTTTATTCTTGACTATATATGGGCATGGACCCGGGTCGAACACAGAACACAAAATTAGACAGTTCATCTCAGCTGTGATGCTGCGGTGTCGGTTGTATGCGACGTTGCCAGAACGTGCGATTTGTGCCTAACATGCCGGCCGCCTTGACAGCCGCTAGGCTTCAACGGATGTTTGATTGTCATCATTCGGAAGGAGACAAAGTTTGACTGCTGGTCGCTTTACAGTTGTGGATGGTGTCTTTACAGTTGCTGCACGAACTATTCCGTCACTTCCTGGATGAACATCTTGTACGATTCCAAGCTTCCATTTCAATGGGGGCAAATCGTCCTCCTTGATGATAACCAAGGAACCTGGCTTTAGCAATTTCGGATAGCATTTAGTCCAATTCTGCCTTTGCTGCAGTTCCGATATAAATTCGTTGGACCAACGCTTCCAGAAGTGTTGTACTAGACGTTGACATCTTTGAAACTTCGATAAACGGTTTTCTGGTATTGGTGTGAAGTCCGATTCGGGAATTTTTGTCAGCCTTTCTCCAATCAGGAACTGCGAAGGTGTCAAGGCTTGAGGATCATTGGGGTCTGAACTGAGAGGAGTTAATGGCCGGGAATTTAAATAAGCTTCAATTTGGCATAAAATCGTTGAAAATTCTTCATAGGCTAAAGGTGTGTCCTTTAACACTCGTTTTAAATGGTGTTTTGTCGAACGAACTCCAGCCTCCCAGAGGCCACCGAAATGAGGTGCTTTGGGGGGAATAAAATGCCAGGTAGTTCCGTTAACACGTAATTGTCTTTGAATTTCGTCTTGATTTTTAATGATTAATTTTTCTAATTCATTTTTTGCTCCTACAAAATTAGTGCCATGATCAGAAAATAATTGAGAGCTTATACCACGGCGTGAAAGAAATGTTTGCATGGCAGCAAGAAAACAGTTAGTTGACAATTCTGTAACCAGTTCTGGGTGGATTGCCTTTGTGGACAAACAGACAAATAAGCAAATCCAAGATTTAATTACCTTGAAATTTTTGGTTGTTCTGTCCTTTAACAAAAATGGACCACGATAATCTACGCCACTGTTTTGAAAAGGCCTGCTTGGTGTTAAACGAACTTGCGGTAAATTGCCCATCAAATATTGGGTTGGAATTGGATTACTTCGAAAGCATTGAATACATTCTCGTGTTACCCTCTTTACAATGTTTTTTTCCGGAAATGAGCCAAAATCTGCCGCGAAATGATGCTAGTACTGTTTGCGCACCAGTATGTAACAATCTGCGATGTTCATACATTGCGATAAGTTTTGTTAGGTGATGATTGGATGGCAGAATTGCGGAGTATTTTTTGTCGGAGTTGAAATTGGAATCCTTTAATCTCCCGCCGCCTCTTAAAGTGCCGAATGAATCCAAAAAAGGACTGAGTTTTATCAGTTTGCTACTTGCTTTAATTTGTCTTGATTTGGAAAGATCCTTAATCGCAGCTGCAAATTCTTGATATTGAAACAATTAATGAGTGTCATTAACGCATTGTTTAATTCAGCTGTTGAAAGAGATGCGAAATTTCGTTGATTTTGGGGAAGACGACAATTCTGAATGAATCTTAGCCAATAACAAGTTATTCTCTGTAATTTTGTTAAATCTGCGTATTTATTGATTAAATCAAAGTTGTTTGCAGTTGAAACAAGGGTGAATGATCTAGTAACTCGTTTTTCAGGTACGTCTGAATCTGAATCTGTATTTGTCGTAAAAATGGGCCACCCTTCGGTCGGTTTAGATAGCCAGTTTGGTTCCATTGAACCATAATTTATTTTTGAGAAAATCGATTGGACTTAATCCTCTAGATAGAAGATCAGCTGGATTTTCTTGAGTATTGACGTACTGCCATGAATTAGTTTCAGTCAAGTTTTGAATTTGGGTGACTCTGTTTGAGACGAATATTCTCCACTGATGTGGCGAGCCTTTAATCCAAGCAAGAGTGATTGTTGAATCACACCAGTAGTAGCATTCGTCAAAATTTATGTTCAGAGCCCGTTTTGCTTTGTCAACGAGTTCTGCTAACAGTAAAGCTCCACATAATTCGAGACGAGGAATGGTAATAGTTTTTAAGGGATTTTGCACAAAGCAACTGAGTGCAATAATTTTCAAAATTGTCTAGACATCTTATGTAAATGCAGGCTCCATACGCGATCTCACTGGCATCAGAAAAACCGTGAATTTCGATGGAAACTGAATGGGGCGAAGAAACTAGTCTTTGAACCTTAAGTTAATTTAAAAGGTGAAGTTGATCTTGAAGCTGTTTCCATTTTGTAAATAAATCAAGTGGTATGGACTCATCCCAGTCGATTTTGCATTGCCACAATTTTTGAATAATGACTTTAGTGACTATAACAACAGGTGCTAGAAGACCAAGTGGGTCATAGATGAGTGCAATACAAGATAAAATACCACGTTTAGTTGAAGGATGATATGTGAATGTGTTAATGGAAAAACGTAAAATATCTTGTCGCGAATCCCACAATAGACCGAGAGTTTTATTTTGTGAGTCTCCAATTGAAAGAAATTCCATTGGAGCAGAATTTTCCATTATTTCCATTTTGTTTGACATAAGTTTTCTAAGTTCGAAGCCACCTTGTTTGAGTATGTCAATTATTTGATTTTTGAGTTCAATGACTTCTTCAATAGAATCTCCGCCGGTAAAAAGGTCATCAGCATAGAAATCTGAGGAAATGATCGAACTTGCCTTTGGATGTAATTGGGAATTGAGTTTTGACAATTCGAATCTTCACCAAAATTGTTGTTCGGGTGATAGAATCCTTTCATCATTATTAATCTCTTCTAGATGCCAGAACCTTTTCAATTGAGAATCTAGATCATGTGCGACACTAAGATTGCAAGAAATTTCATTGTGAGTAGTAGAATATTTTCGAGGAAACACTGTTCCAGAAACTATCCAACCTAAAGATGTTTTTTGTAATGTTGGTAGTTTTTTCCCAAGCTTAATTTGTCCTACACATATAAGTTCCCAAAAATGATCAGCCCGTATTAATAGGTCAATTCCACTAGACTTGTTGTAGGTGGGATCAGCTAATACAAGATTTGGAGGAATCTTTAGGAAAGATGTGTCAATAGTGACAGCTGGCAAGTTGCCTGTGATTTTGGGTATTACAAGACAGTTCAGTTGTACATTGAATGAATTTTGACGTGACTGAATCTTGAGTGATGTTGATTCTAAAGCCCTGGAATTTTGTTGACCAATACCAGCAACGGTAAAATTAACTGATTTGGTAGGCAGTTGCAATTTCTTGCACAATGATTGTGTTACAAAGCTTGATTCACTTGCATTATCTAGAAGTACTCGAATTTGATGTGAGTTTCCAAGTTTGTCAAATGTATTCACTAACGCAGTAGAAAATAATACTGTACCTAAACTAACATTGCTAAAATGGCTTGATTTAATGTTGTCATTTTGATTGCTTTCTGAATTTTTTGAGTGATCAACTATCGGCAATGGTTTAGTTGGTGTGTTTTCATCTTTACTATTTTCAAAATGTAGTAAAGTGTTGTGTCTCTTTTCGCATTTTTTACAAAGCACAGATCTACATTTATCAGATGTATGATTGTTAAGCAAACAATTCAGACATAGCTTCGGTCGTTTAGCTTCAGTGTATCTCGCATTTGGATTTAGCGCGATAAAACCAGGACAATTAAAAATTAAATGACCCTTGCTGCAAATTGGTGTTTGCGATACCTTATAAGCCTTTACTAATTTTTGAGGTTTTGATTTAATTTGATGATTGTTGTTCCCAAAATCTAAATTTTCAAGGACCTTACATTTTTGTTCAAGAAAATTTGTAAAAATGTCTTTAGTTACCTTGTCATGTTTTATGCATTCATTTTCCCACTGACGCCGAGTTGATGAGTCAAGTTTCAAGGACATGATTTGTAAAATTAACGCATCCCAAGTATTTATTTGTTGGCCTAGTGCCTCTAATGCTCTTAAATGCCGTGTCATACCATCAAGTAATTTTCTTAAATTTGTATGATTTTCCTAAGTTAGAGTTTCAAGTTCAAGAATTGCATAATGTGGTTTCTGACTAAAATTTGTTTATTTTCATATCTGTCACACAAAAGTTTTCACGCTACTGTGTAATTTTCTGAAGATGTTTCGAGAGAGCTTAAAAGTGAAGCCGCTTGGCCTTTAAGCGATAAACGTAAATAATGAAATTTTTGTATGTTCGGTATTGAGTCATTATCACATATAAGTGAAGAAAATGTATCTCTGAAAAATGGCCATTGTTCATATTCTCCCTCAAAGCAGGGAAGAGGTATGGGCGGTAATTTTATATTAGCATTGTAGCCGACTTGAGAATTTTGTGCAATGTTACTGTGTACCCCTCCTGAGAGATCTTCCATCTCTGGATGGTTAGTTGATAAAAATACCTTAGCCTGACTTATTATACTGTAATAAGAGTCCTCGAAATTTGCTCTTTCCTGATCATGTACTTCAAAACCTGTTTCATGGTCACAATTTTCAATTTCGGTTTGAATTTGACAAAAATTATCTAGAATGCCTTGAATGTCTGTAAAGCGAACTTCAAATTTAACTAAATTTGGAGGTGCCTGGATTTTTGTCCTTTCGAAAAATGTATTGAATCTTGTTAACTGTTTTTGATGAATTTATTGCCTCACTGATTGATATCCGTAATCGAAGGACCAATGTTGAGTCGTTTAATTCGTAGCTTAATTTCCTGTGATTTTTTGAGTAGAAATCAAACACACACGTGTTGACATGGCGAGATTTTATTCTTGACCATATATGGTCATGGACCCGGGTCGAACACAGAACACAAAATTAGACAGTTCATATCAGCTGTGATGCTGCGGTGTCGGTTGTATGAGATGTTGCCGGAACGTGCGATTTGCCCCTTACAAAGCCCCTTGGCAATTTCTCACATGCGTATGATGCGCATAGGTTAAAAGAATGACAAATGCACTTCATAGTAAAAAGGTGAGGTATGTCATTTTTAAACAAAGTGACTAATGAACATAACGTTAGCACCATCAGAAGCAAAGCCTATCATGTTTGATTTGTAAGGAATATTTTTTCAACAAAATATTCTATTTTGCCATACAACGCTGTTGCTGTACCATCTACGATTGGTATTAAAGTCAGAAATCTATCTTCAATGCTGAAATCTAATTTTACTATTCTACCGACAAGCCCTAATGTTCTATCGTAGAATTATCTGTGCTTTCGTCAACAAGTAATGCAAAGCAATTGTTCTGTAACATCTCTATTATATTTTCTTCAGCTGTCTGCCCAGTTACATTAACAATAATAGCTCTAGCTTTTGTGCGGCTTATAGATAATTGTTCAGCAATTTTCGAATCTGGACATACAGCGCAAATCAATTTATTCAAATGAGATGCTATGTTAAAAGACAGATTGTGCTCAGCAATAAAGCAGGCCATTTTTACTTCACCCGCTTTAGCTGCAATTTTCGTATCTTGTGAATTGGAAGCTGAGGTAAACATTGATGTCAGTTTTTGTTGTTTTTGTAACTTCAAACTATTCTTCGCGTGTTTGGTTGAATCTTTGTGTCGTAACAGTTCGTGTGTACCACATTTTCTGACGCAATTACACGCAGAACAAAAGAAATAAGTCTCACCTTTAGTGCTTTTCTTTAAGCAGCCTTTAACCTATCATCTTTTAACCACGAATTTACGAATTTCTGTTCATATTTCACATTTTTCTTCTTAGGAGGACTTTTTCCAGTCGATGAATCACTACTCATTTTATCAAAAACTTTGTAATTATTTTTTCAAAATAGACGCCGCAATTCAAAGAAACTGTTGTAACGTGTGACTATAAAACAATACTTACGCTACGCAATACAATAGGCGTGTAGCTGTAGTGTAGAAGATACTGCCATCTAGTATCAATGCGTTTGATAAGCTATTATCTTCATTCGGGTTTAAAGGCCGTCGTCGATTGGAATTACTTCCTAACGTTTCGCTAGCACGAGTGGCGAGCTTCTTCAGAGGTCCTTCCATCTCCGATGTTGGACGTAGACTGACGATTTCTCCTGCGCAGGTTGTATTTATGCCGATTGGTGGAGGGCGGGGCTTGTTCCGCTTCGGTTGGTCTCGGGATATCGATCGGTACTGCTCGGGCGTTCCTAAGGATCGGGTTCCAGATTTGGTTGAGTCTAAGGGTCTCCTCCTTTCGGTTGAAATTGTGTGGGTGTTTTTGAATCTCAATGGCTTCCTTGACTAGTCTGTTGTGATAGCCGTTGACCGATGCTAGTATTTTACTGCTCTCAAAGTGTATCCTGTGTTCCCCGCTGCCCAGTGCGTGTTCAGCCACTGCAGACTTCTCTGTATGTCCTAGCCTGCAGCTTGCTTTATGCTCCTTAAGTCTCGTTCCCATTGATCTCTTGGTAGTTCCGATGTAGACCTTTCCGCATGAACACGGAATGCGGTAGACTCCCGCAGCTGAAAGTGAGCCCCTCTTGTCCTTCGCTGACCTGATGGTCTGCTGGATCTTCTTTGTAGGCTTAAAGATTGTTTTGATGTCGTGTCTTTTCAATACTCTGCCAATCCTGTCGGTAACACTCGGAATATACGGCAGATATGCGTGGGAGGTGGAAGGTCGTTGTTCGGTATCCCGTGATCTTGATGATCTTGAGTTCATTGATCTCTCGATCTCCCTCTTACTGTAGCCATTTGCCTCGAACGCAGTTTTTAGGTGTTCAAGTTCCATCTGGAGGTTCTCCGGTTCGCAAATCCTTCGGGCTCGTTCTGTCAGGGTTCTGATAACCCCATACTTTTGACTTGGGTGATGGTTGGATAGAGCATGCAGGTATCTGTCTGTATGGGTTGGTTTTCTGTAAACTGTGTGTCCCAGCTTGTTACCTCGCTTCCTCACTAGTACGTCCAAGAATGCAAGTTGTTGGTCATTTTCAGTCTCCATAGTAAACTGGATGCTGGGATGCTGACTGTTGAGATGCTGCAGAAAGTTGTTGAGCTTGTCCATACCATGTTTCCAAATCACGAAAGTGTCATCCACGTACCGGAACCACGTTGCTGGCTTGTACTCTGAGGTCTCGATCACTTTTTCCTCAAAGTGTTCCATAAATAAGTTGGCTATAACCGGGCATAGATGCGTTATCAGAGTCTTCGTATTGCCACCGTTGTTATTTGACGTGTGTATCAAGTCGCAAGTAATTTCAATCTCCGTTTTTTCTACTATAAGTCTTGGTGTTATTATAGCAAGTGGTAAGTACCTACAGTTTCATTATGGTTTCATATTTTCACAACGATTAAATAAAAAATACCACAGGTATGAATACTGAGAATATTAAATATTTTCAAAATATCGAGGACTTTGCTATGCGTAGAATTATCCGATATGCGATTTCACATTAAATAAAGCATCACCATTCTGACCCAGTCACTAAATTTAGAATACAATATTTCGTTGGAATTATGAACGTTCAATTATATTCTACAAATTTTAATTTGACCTTTTGATCTTAAGTTTTGACTTATTTTGGGTATTAAGGGTTCTGATGTAAAAAACAAGATTGATTTACCATTTTTTTGAGTTTGGCAATAATGATCTATAAAAATTATTGTGGTTTCTTTATAGGATGCTGCTATATTAACGTTTGATGTCAACGAAACTTTTACTTTTGTTTAGTTTGCCAAAGTTAAATTTTGTGATACTTTAAATAAACGATTTGACGTAAATAAAATTTATGCACGTGTCGTTGGACCGATTTATTTTAAAAAATCTGTGTTACTACTCAACAGTTCACAAAAATCTTCTATCGAAGGTCCGGACCACACAATAGCGTTCAGTACTACGTCCTTCCAAAGTTTACCTTACAGGACACTCAAATTGGGATTTTCTGTTGTGCTCTAGCTTTAGAGTTGTAGTACGTGTGCGGCACATTGAAAAAGATGTGTGTGGTCGAAGAGCTTATTGGAGCCATTAGAGCTTTGTTGGCTCTCTTACTGACTTCTCCTAAAAATGATGGTGTCTCTCAGGGTATGAAAGAATGTACTCAAGCGATAAGAAGAATCCAAAAGGAAATGCGGACTACGAAAACGGTGCGAGAAAAACAACGTCTCGTAGCTCAAATGGTCCAAGTTAAATCGTTTCGGAGTCAATTTAAAGGAATGCTGAAGAGAGGTTCCGGAAGTAGACCCGTAACTGCGAGAGATCGCGTTCACTGGGATGATGTTAATTCAACATTTGAATCGCGCATCAGGACTGGTGTCATAACTAACCTTCATCATAAGGACGTGCAGAGTTTCGCACTATTTCGACGACGTGTCAACAACGCGCTGAAAACGGACCAGGCTGTTAAGATAAACGCTGTCTTCGGGGGAAAATTTCAAATTCAAAAGGCTGATCAAATCCAGACGGAAATTAAATATTTTACAACTTCGAACGCAGCAATCTATAAAGATACTAATTTACAACGATGGTTTGATAGAAATGTTGTATTACCAATTAAAACCCAATTAGAGGAGTTCCAAGAAAAAGATTCCGGGTGGGCTTTGAAGAAAATCCTAAATTTAATGGTCAATATCAACATGTTTAATCCACTTCACGCCGGAAGTTACCTGAAGTTACCGGAGTCGATAGCAAGAAAACACGCTTGTATTAACGTGCAAAATTCTGATGAAATGTGCTTTGCCTGGGCCGCGGTTTCTGCTCTGTTTCCTGCTCCATCAGAATTCGCTAAAAGGATTTCGTCTTATTCCCCCCCCCCTTCTGTTTTAAATCATAAAGGTGTCCAGTTTCCAATGACATGGCGGCAAATTTCAAAATTCGAAGGTCAAAATAATGTTTCGGTGAATGTTTATAGGCTGCTGAAAAAATCATCAAATAGGTTTCAAATTGTTCCTGCTTATCTGACAAGTGATAAAAAGGTTAACACGTCAACCTACTACAGATAAAAAGTCAGTATTTTACCGAAAAAGACCCCATCGATTTTACGCCGGTTTGCCACGTCTCTTTTCCACTGAAGGTGGAGGGAAGACCGAAGCAATCCTACTATACTTTGCTCACTTTGCTACGGATTGGAAGCAGTAAGTATAGGGCCCAAGCAGCTCAGTTTCTCAAAATATGGGCGGGGTATAAAAAAAGAAAGTAAATAAATCAAAGGTTGGAAACCGGGGCGCCAGCCAGCCAGACAAAACCCCAACCTATACTATAAGTTAGTGATTGTGACTTGCTCACCAGCCACCCAACAAACTCACAAAGTTAAAAAAGTTCGAACCCAAATAACCAAAAACCAAATAAATAATAAATAAATAAACCGGCACGTCAGTTTAAATCTCCATATATTGGCTCAAGTACACACTAAGCACAGGAAGCTTGGTTACGATCGATCGTTTACAAATAGCTCTTACAAACAAATGTATCTATAATTGGGTACTTTATCTTTACCCTAACTGAGCTCTTTAATTTATATTGATATTTAAATTGAAATTTGTATTTAATAGGTATAAAATTAACCCAAACGTAAATAGAGGCTTATCTGTGATCCTCCAGTTACCAATTATGGGGATTGAGTGCATAAATTTATAACAATATAATGCCCTTATATTTCAAAGCATGGCACATCACCAGAAATGGTTCTACTTTCAAACAGATTTAGCCTTGGTCTGTCCGTTAAAGCGTCTGTCTAGAAATCAGATTCTCCATGGCAGCGTAGGTTCGAAACCTACCTACTGCAAATGGCCATTGTTTTGCTTGAAATATATATTTTTTAATTAACAGCTCAGCCCAGAAATTTTTCTCAAATATGGGAATTGAGTACATAAATTTATAAAAATATAATGGACTTATATTTCAACGCATGGCACATCACCAGAAATAGTTCTACTTTCAAACAGATTTAGCCCTGGTCTGTCGGTTAAGCCGTCTGACTAGAAATCAGATTCTCTATGGCAGCGTAGTTTCGAAACTCACCTACTACAAACGGCCATTGTTTTGCTTGAAATATATAATTTTTAATTAACAGCTCAGAACAGAAATTTTTCTTAAATATGGGGATTGAGTACATAAATTTATAAAAATATAATTTACTTATATTTCAACGCATGGCACATCACCAGAAATAGTTCGACTTTTAAACAGATTTAGCCTTGGTCTGCCTGTTAAGGCGTCTGACTAGAAATCAGATTCTCTATCAGCATCGGTTCGAAACCTACCTACTGCAAACGACTATTGTTTTGCTTGAAATATAATTTTCGTAAATAGCAGCTTATCCCAGAAAATTTTGTCAATTATTTGGATTGAGTTCATAAATTTAAAATAATATAATGCCCTTATACTTCAAATGGCACATCACCAGAAATAGTTCTACTTTCAAACAGATTTAGCCCTGGTCTGTCGGTCATGGCGTCTGACTAGAAATCAGATTCTCTATTGCAGCGTAGGTTCGAAACCTACCTGCTGCAAACGAACATTGTTTTGCTTGAAATATAATTTTTGTAATTAGCAGCTCAGCCAAGAAAATTTTGTCAATTATCGGGATTGAGTGCATAAATTTATAACAATGTAATGCCCTTATATTTCGAATTTCACATCACCGGAAATAGTTCTACTTTCAAACAGGTTTAGCCCTGGTCTGTCGGTTAAGGCGTCTAACTAGAAATCAGATTCTCTATGGCAGCGTAGGTTCGAAACCTACCTGCTGCAAACGACCATTGTTTTGCTTGAAATATAATTTTTGTAATTAGCAGCTCAGCCAAGAAAATTTTGTCAATTATGAGGATTTAGTGCATAAATTTATAACAACATAATGCCCTTATCTTTCAAATAGCACATCACCAGAAATAGTTCTACTTTAAAACAGATTTAGCCCTGGTCTGTCGGTTAAGGCGCTTGACTGGAAATCAGATTCACTATGGCAGCGTATGTTCGAAACCTACCTACTGCAAACGGAAATTGTTTTGCTTGAAATATATATTTTTTAATTAACAGCTCAGCCCAGAAAATTTTCTAAAATCTGGGGATTGAGTACATAAATTTATAAAAATATAATGGAATTTTATACCAGAAATAGTTCTACTTTCAAACAGATTTAGCCCTGGTCTGTCGGTTAAGGCGTCTGACTAGAAATCAGATTCTCTATGGCAGCGTAGGTTCGAAACCCACCTACTGCAAGCGGCCATTGTTTTGCTTGAAATATATAATTTTTAATTAACAGCTCAGAACAGAAATTTTTCTTAAATATGGGGATTGAATACATAAATTTATAAAAATATAATTTACTTATATTTCAACGCATGGCACATCACCAGAAATAGTTCGACTTTCAAACAGATTTAGCCTTGTTCTGTCGGTTAAGGCGTCTGACTTGAAATCAGATTCTCTATGGTAGCATAGGTTCGAAACCTACCCACTGCAAACTGCCATTGTTTTGCTTGAAATATATATTTTTTAATTAACAGCTCAGCCCAGAAATTTTTCTCAAATATGGGGATTGACTACATAATTTTAAAAATATATAATGGCCTTATATTTCGACTTTCAAACAGATTTAGCCTTGGTCTGTCGGTTAAGGCGTCTGACTAGAAATCAGATTCTCCATGGCAGCGTAGGTATGAAACCTACCTACTGCAAACAACCATTTGTTTTGCGTGAAATATAATTTTTGTAATTAGCAGCTCAGTCCAGAAAATTTTGTCAATTATGGGGATTGAGTGCATACATTTAAAACCATATAATGCTCTTATTTTTCAAATGGCATATCACCAGAAATAGTTCTACTTTCAAACAGATTTAGCCCTGGTCTGTCCGTAAAGGCGTCTGACTAGAAATCAGATTCTCTATGGCAGCGTAGGTTCGAAACCTACCTACTGCAAACGGCCATTATTTTGCTTGAAATATATATTTTTTAATCAACAGCTCAGCCTAGAAATTTTTCTCAAATATGGGGATAGAGTACATAAATTTATAAAAATGTAATGGACTTATTTTGCAACGCATGGCACATCACCAGAAATAGTTATCGCTTTGGTGATGCCAACCACCACGGAGGCGGTCTACCATCTAGGCGGTCTATATACTTCAATTTGGTCCATTTTGGTTAGTTTCGGTTATGGAAGCGGTCTATATATAGAGACGACCTATATATGGGGGCGGTCTGTATATAGAGGCGATCTGTATATGGAGGCGGTATATAAATGGAGGCGGTCTATATATACAGGCGGTCTATATATGGAGCCGGTCCGCATATGGAAGCGGTTTATATATAGAGGCGGTCTGTATATGGAGGCGGTCCGTATATGGAGGCGGTCCGTATACGAAGGCGGTCTGTATTTAGAGACGGTCCGTATATAATGGCGGTCCGTATATGGAGGTGATCCGTATATGGAGGCGATCAGTATATGGAGGCGTTCTGTATATCAAGACGGTCCGTATACGAAGGCGGTCTGTATTTGGAGGCGGTCCATATATAAAGGCGTTCCATATATGGAGGCGATCCCTATATGGAAGCGGTTCGTATAGGGAGGCGGTCGGTATACGGAGGCGGTCCGTATACAAAGGCGATCCATATACGAAGGCGGTCTATATATGGAGCCGGTCCGCATACAAAGGCGATCCATATACGTATACCAAATTCAAGGTGAAACCGCGAAAGGCTCATTAAATCAGTTATGGTTCCTTAGATCGTACCCACAATTACTTGGATAACTGTGGTAATTCTAGAGCTAATACATGCAAACAGAGGTCCGACCGGAGACGGAAGGAGTGCTTTTATTAGATCAAAACCAATCGGTGGCGGGTTCGCGCCCGACATCGTTCAACTTGGTGACCCTGAATAACTTTACGGTGATCGCACGGTCTCGCACCGGCGACGCATCTTTCAAATGTCTGCCTTATCAACTGTCGATGGTAGGTTCTGCGCCTACCATGGTCGTAACGGGTAACGGGGAATCAGGGTTCGATTCCGGAGAGGGAGCCTGAGAAACGGCTACCATATCCAAGGAGGGCAGCAGGCGCGCAAATTACCCACTCCCGGCACGGGGAGGTACTGACGAAAAATAACGATACGGGACTCATCCGAGGCCCCGTAATCGGAATGAGTACACTCTAAACCCTTTAACGCGAGGATCAATTGGAGGGCAAGTCTGGTGCCAGCAGCCGCGGTATATTAAAGTTGTTGCGGTTAAAAAGCTCGTAGTCGAATTTGTGTCTCGCGCCGCCGGTTCATCGTCCGCGGTGTTAACTGGCGTGCCGCGAGACGTCCTGCCGGTGGACTTAGCCCGTTCACGCGGGCGGTCCAACTCAATCCTGCCGCGGTGCTCTTCATTGAGTGTCGAGGTGGGCCGGCACGTTTACTTTGAACAAATTAGAGTGCTTAAAGCAGGCTAAAACTTCGCCTGAATACGGTGTGCATGGAATAATGGAATAGGACCTCGGTTCTATTTTGTTGGTTTTCGGAACCCCGAGGTAATTTTACTTACTGCACCGACTGGCAAACCCGCGTTTCTAATTTGAGGTTTGACGCTACACTCTTCCTTTGTTTTACCAGTAAATCAGTCAGTTATTGACATAATACCTTTAAACGCAGACACTTTAAACAGTATTCACACTACACTGATCAAGTTGATCATCGTGGACGAGTTTTCCATGGTGGGTGCAAGAATGCTACATCATGTCGATCAAAGACTAAAGCAAATTTTCCAAAGCGATACTGAATTTGGTGGAATCTCGATACTTCTATTTGAAGATTTAAAAGAATTACCCCCAGTTGGAGACAAGTGGATATTCTCTCATTTTACAAACTATATATTTGCCCCAATATGTGGTACATATTTATGGGATAAATTTAAATATTTCGAACTTACGGAAATTATGCGCCAAAGAGAAGATAAAACATTCGCAATCGCTTTAAATAACATGGGCTTAGGAAATATGTCAAACGAAGACATTAAATTAATAAAGTTCAGGCAAATGAAAGGTAACGAAACTACCAGAAATGACAATACATTTGTTTAGAAGTAACGACGAAGTTGACGCATACAATTTAAATTTAAAAAAACTAGCAACCTATACAACTGAGCGAGCTATATCAATTGCAAAAGATGTAGTGAAAGGTGCATGTTCAGAGCAATTGCGACAAACCTTTCTAAATCACGCTCTCGAACTAAAAAAATCCGAAAGTTTTGGTCTTATACATACATTGACACTACAGATCGATGCCAAATATATGATCACGGTGAATATTAATACTCAAGACGGTATTGTTAATGGCGCGACGGGAATTTTAAGAAAAATTGATTACGATAACACCACTACACCTATTAGGTTATGGATGGAATTTTACGATTCAAAAGTCGGCCAACATGTACGAAAACAATATGAAAAAGTTATTAAAGCTCAAAAGTTACCAAACAGTTGGACTCCAATTCTTAAGACTGCTAGAGCGATAAAAGTGAAAAAAGGAAGTAATATTCATGTGGAAGGTCACAATACCCCATTCTTCAAGCGGAAGGCATTACTGTTCATAAAAGTCAAGGAGCAACTTATAAACATATTGCGGTACATATTCTAAAAAATATGAACCGGAGCTCGCTTTATGTGGCTTGCAGTCGGGCGACTTCGTTACAAGGTTTGTATATTTTTGGTGATTTCAAAGCGCCCTCTGAACCTCTCGCAACCGACATAACGTTTACAGAATTGAGGAATTTAAAAGAGAATAAAACATTAATTACAACGTACGGCAAACAATATTTTTGTGATAATGATAAGGTTACGTTAGCTTATCAAAACATCTAAAGTTTCAACAAAAACAAAAAATTTGCGGTAAATAACCCAGTGTTCAAAAACGCCGACATTTTGGTGTTTGTAGAAACTTGGGTTCGCGATACAGACAGCATCGATGTTGGAAACTTTACCTGTTTCGGGAAAATCTGCAACAATATAATGCGCAAACCCTATGGGATTTTGTGCTACCGAAAGACTGGAAAGGATAATGTTAAAATAACAAACGAATATACAAATGAAATAAACTCCATTGTGTTTCAAGCTATATTATTTGAAATTAATGACGAGGTCAAAGTGTTAACAGTAAATATATTGGAACGCATTTTTACCGATATCAAACACGAAAAGTGTTTGATAATAGGCGATTTCAATTGCGACCTGCTTTTAGCAAACAATAATTTATTATTCGAATGCCTAAAAAGGAATAATTTTACACCAGCCTTAAAAAGTAATGTTCCAACGACCAAGGGAAATACCCATATATATTGGTGTTTTAGCAATTTCCCAATTATAATAGCTAATATATTCCAAACCGTCTACTGTTACCATAACACCATTGCGATTAATATCTATAAAGATTATGTTCCCCATACCTGTATCGAGCAAGTATGCAATTCAATTATAAGTAACTTCATTTATAATCTTTACACTAACCAGCAGATTAGTCCGTCTTCGCCAGAAAGAAATTTTATAAATATGTCATCTGATTCTAGTGACATATCCGTTATTACAATTAACGACGAATCGCAATCAAGGGAACACAATTTTGTAAATCCGAAATTAATAAATAATGATCACGTGTCCTGTTACGCAAATTCCAGTGTTCCATGTTTGCTCGCATTGCAAAAATTTCGTAATTCAATTTCAAAAAATGACACTGCAATTAATAAATCTCTTTATAAAATTATGAACAAAACAATGAACAATGTTGTTGAACTACGTCGCTGCGTCGGAAATTTATTTATTCAGAATCAGCAGCAGGACGCAAATGAGTTTTTACTCGCGCTTTTAAGCTGGTTGGATATTGACTTTAGTTATTATATCGTTTTCCAACAGCATTCAAATGTAAGATTTTGTAGTAATTGTTTAATGGAAGAGCAGGGTGAAGCAACTTACCATAAAATTTTAACTTTATATTTTCCTGAAGGTTCCTACGAATCAATCGATTTTAATAGGATGAGTGAAGCAAGATTTTCTGACATTGTATGTCCCAACTGCCCGAAAAATTACTTACAAACTAACTTCAAATTCACTGAAGTTCACAAATATTTAATTATAACCCTTCAAAGAACGCAACTAATTGGTAATCACTTTGAAAAAATTAGTACGACATTCACCAACTTTAATAATGAACGAGTCGTCATCCAAAATTCTATTTTCAAAACTTCCTCCGTAATATTACATTACGGAGAAAATATAACGTCTGGCCATTATATTGCCATTACGAGACAGCCAAACGGTAACTGGTTATATTGCAACGATTCAAATTTGGCTGAGCAAACACATTTCGACAACACCCTTAAAGATATTTTAATATTGGAAAAAATACATTAAAATTTGTATTATATGACACATTATATTAGATTACGGTTGACAAATTTCATATTTATGTATTTCTTCGACGGTATGTTATTGCTATCGTTTACTATTTAAATTTTTCCAAAAATGTTCAATACTTGCAAAATAATAAATGTTCAAGTTATTGCAAGTAAATGACAATTTCATAAATCGTTTCAATTTAACAAAAGTTTTCACAATAAAAATCTTAAATCTTAAATGTGCATCATTTTTATATGTGCATAATTTTTAAACAAATTTGCCAAGTAACTTAAACTTGGTTTAATAAACACCACTTTAGAATGCTCATTGATAATTATGTTGCAAAATATTAAATTTTTATATATTTTACAATTATTATATTTTAGCAACTTGAAACAAATCAAATTCCAGATGTTTCGATAACATCAAATACGGAATTAAATATGGTAATTATTTACAACGTTATATTCAAACCAAACTTTAAATTAACTGAAGTTGAACAATGAGAATATAATCTGAGTTTACTGCGTTGCTATTACGAGGCAGTTAAATAACAAATGGTTATACTGCAGGGATGAAAAATCATCTGAACAAACAAATTTCCGGATTTTATATTAATTGGAATTTGCAAAAATGCATAAATTTATTTAAATACTTCATTTAATTGAAATAAAAGCCATAACTAATTTTAATAATGTTTACTATTTGCAATCAATATTGATAGCAAAATAACATATACCTATTAAAATATTCTATAAAGATAGAAAATGCTATTTCTATGATATAAATAATACGTAGATATATACTTACATCTACTATAATAAATTTTACTTCATATGGTGAACTAAATAAAACAGAATTTCACCAAAGGGCACAAATTCAAGCAAAACAGTGTTTTACCTTGTTAAAACGCATATGCCCGTATCCAGAGTCACTATTAGTGGGCGGGGAGTACATCGTTGTCACATATATAAACGACTTTAATTTTTAACAAAAAATAAATCTTATCAATTTTTTTCATGATTTTTTATATAATATCAATTTGATGTAATAAAGTCAACATTATATCCTAACGGGTTTTACTTCAGGTGGCCCGGGAATATATAGTTATGATATTTTCTTTAAATCGTACATTTCATTACATTTTGAAGTACTTGTTCAATGATCATTAACTAATTCAGTTATTTATTATACTGATTATTAATTATATAAGAATTATGACAACTATCATACAATATTCCCGATTGCCATGGGATGACCGGTTCAGATGTAGGCGTGAAGGAGGCTGGAAAATAAATTATGCTCTCGATTTAATCGAAGCATAAGGCAGCGCATCGCTAGTTGCTCCAACACAATAGCTAAAATATGACGTGCAATAATTTTTGAAAACATTTAACGTCATTAAGTAAAAAAAAAATATGTTCAATTTATCATTTGTATAATCTAGTGATTAAATTGATATAAAAATGATGAATGTAGATATTTAATACCAATATTAAATAAATTTAGAAAATTACTGACGTTATTGAATTAAGCATCCGCCTGTATCCAATACCACAGCTTTGATTGATTGACTGTTGGAAAAAAGGAGAAAAACCTCTGTAAGTGTTAATCGAAGTTTACGTGCAAATGCATCAACAAATAGGCATAATGCGTGATAAATATTCAACCCTGAAAGTTATGTGGACAACCGGCATGAAAATAAATCCAAAAACATTCAAAGATACAATCAATATATCGTTATAAAAGTCTATTCGATCAATCTTTGGCGTATATAAAAATCACTAAAATCACACCGAAAAATTTAATTATACCGCACAACCAATTCAAACGGTACGGAAACTAAAAATCTTTTGTCAAAATCAATTTTTTTCACATGCAGAATCCACCACCATGAACACAGATGGTTAAAACATTCTTATCCAACACTCATACAGTCGTCCCATTGCACATCTCACTCCATCACATTCACGATCACAGGTGGTAGTAAACTCAAGGCATAATGGCAAACAACCGGCAAATCAATGTATCCAGGCGCAGTCAATTTCAATAATCAAGAATGTGGAGCAAAACCTAACACTTAACAGGAAATAAAGACCATTGACTATTGAGGTAAATTATCTAAAAACTGAAAAAGAATTAATTTTAGCAACAAATTATTATCCTCCACTACAAACTTTAAAGAATATTCCACAGCCTGGCAACTGCGCCAGTAACGAAACCCATGACATTTGTTAACTTGACGTATAATTGCCGTAAACAATGGCAAAACTAAGATTGCAACAAGTTTTACTCCAAAATATGTATATAAACAAGATAATGTACAAAATATTACCGAAGAATAATAAATATCACAAGCACAATAACTGCTAAACCGACGGAGAACATTCTGGATAGTAAAACTAAGAAATAAACTATTAGAAGAACTCGAGCATCTAAATCAGTATACGGCAAGGTTAAAAATAATATTTTAATGTATTATTAATAGTATATTATGTATTATTTAGTATATTACCAAGGAAATCAATTATAAGTATATTATTTTCTTTTTAATTTATCCACAAATTTAATTTAGCAAATTGGGATGTTACAATATTTTAATTAGATCAAATGCATCCTAAAGGATTTTTGACATCATCAACATAACATTTGACGAAACTACAATTAGTAGATGGTTTACTTCCATTTGCTTTAAACATGGATAGTCTAGACTATTCAATTAATGGAGTTTCACCACTCATCAACATGAATATTATAAGTTATTTGATGTTTTCCTTATTTTTATTGAGTTGTATGTAGGAAAATCATATTCTGAATTAATTCAAATTCCAAAATACATTTTTCTGTTAGCAGGGAATAAATTTCAGCGATAGAGAAGGCTTTTGACAATTAAAATCATAACTGGTATGCCCAATGATCTGGCACAATAACTGCATCCAACTTTAAATTGTTGTCTTTAATAAAAACAATTTGCTACCCAACAAAAATGGCATTCACAACAAAGACAACTATTTGGTAATTATCTAATAAACATGTGACAAACCAAAAATATCACAAACATGGAGGAAGGGGAAAAACACTCTTTTGTAATAAATGAAGTGGACTTCTCAACAACAAGGGGAAAGTGGCCTCAACTAGCTGCGTGACAGAGAGGGTTTTGTAAATTGTAAAATCAAAAATTAATAAGCTTTTATAGTTTATAAAACATTTAAATACATTCAACAAACAGAAAATAAGATCATTTAATAAAATAACACAGTTTTGCTTTTTTACGCAACTATAAACAAATTTTATTTACTTTCTTTATTTACTGTTGAATTTCATTTGATAGGTCGTTGGAATGCCTAATTGATGATGCGTTAATTGATAACTTTATTCCATCAATTAAATTCTAAATGTTTGTAATTAAAAATTGCCATAACTAAATCTATAACTAATAATTTTGAAAACTTACCAATTTTTTTCTTTTACTTTTAACTAATTACTAACTAACCTCTAAAAAGTTAGTCTATATCAAGCTTTTTTTAAAAAATAAGTCCATAAGATACTTTCATTTCAAAAACAAACATTTAAAAATTTAAAATTAAAAGTACTAATCAAAATGTTGAATAGTTGAACATTTATCAATTTACGATTTATATTTATATAACATGTTTTAAAATGAATAAGAAACAAAAATTTAAATCATAATAAAATTAAAAATTTGGTAAAAATTCAAGTAATTTTTTTTATTGAGGTATTTACTACTCATTTCATTTAATATCACTACTTCTTTACAGATATATTTTAATTATATTTTTTATTGTATTTTATGTACGTAACTGCAAAATATATTATTTATCACTATCAAATCTTTAACAATCATTACACACTTTTTAAATTATTTTGTAATTAATCAGTTATATTATCAAATGGTTTTTAAAATATTATTGTTTTTTTTTAGTATTAATCAAGAAAGATTTTAGTAGAAACTAATGCGCTTAAATCAATTCGCATACTGAACCAAAATCAATGTTGCTGTTTATGCTACGATACCGAAGAAATAAGACAGCTTTATTATTATAATTATTTACTCATTTAACTTAATCTTCAGAGATTGTCCGAATTTTAGTACTGACTTTTCTTAAATCCTTTGTATAATTTTTTTTAATATCATTCAAAATTGCAAATATATTTACTGTAATATAGTAATACATTAAAAAAAAATAGTATACAACTTCAACAACAACATTCCAAATAAAAATGCATTATTTCGAAATTTTTAATATTTTTTTTTTTTTGAAAAAAAAAACACAAAATAATAATTAACCTTATAGTAGTCCAATACCTATGCATTAAATCAAATGAAAAATTTGCTTTTTTTAACAGACTATATTTTTGTTTGGAATGTGCAATATTTAATTTTTAAACATTTATATATTTTTGATTGTATATATTTAATTTGCAATATAATAGAAATAACATTTTGTTGACCTTAATAAACTAGTAAAAAATTGTTAATAATAAAGCTCTTTAATATTAAATTAATGTGTAAATTCAACAAATATGTTTTTAAACCCTTTATGATTAAATATGTTATAGTTATATAGTAAATGCAAATTATATATACAACAATAAAAATAATTAAATATTTATTAACATTATTAAATGTAATATACTCTGAGTAACCCACAATAATTTTAATTTTTCTTTAAATTTTTAAAAATTCTTTTTGAGTTATTTTAAATTATAAAAAGAAAATTATTTTCGAATTGGGATATTACAATGGACCGATTACAATGCTATCTTACCAAATATCCTAATACCAAATATGATGAAAAGTATAATATAACATAAATTAAATCGGAATGGAGAAAGGTGGAAGAAGAATGACAAGAGGTGGACGAGGAAGTAAAAGAGGACCCAGAGGAAAAAATTACAATTGTATTAAATAACAGTAAATATCTTTTATTTATATTAAATTAATCAATAAGCAATAATTAATTCATTCCTTTTCAGAAAATTATTTCATATCTATGAAATAATTTTAACAAACTAATAAAGTAACAAAAAAAGCAATTTAATAAAACGGAAATTAAAAAGATATCCCAAATACCAAAAACAATTGACTTATTTTAATTATACTTTACAACTTTTAATTAAAATTGACAATACATTATCAGAAACACTTAAAACAAATTTACCAATAAATTTTTATTAATTCACAATCTTCATAATAAACAAATTATTTTATTAAATAACAAGACATTGGCTTTTATCTTAATTGATCTTGTCTGGTTTTGAAAGCAACAAGCAATATAACTGTCAACTAATCTCATACAATAAATTGAATTTTAGCCTCAACAAAAAGAATATAATAAATAAACAAACATTAGCAACAATGAATTTCTACTAATTTACGTGCACCAAAAAAAATCAAATTAAATATTCGCTAATGAATCTTTCCTCCCTATCACATTCATATCCCTTAAACTAAATAGCCTTATCCTGATATCCCGAATTTTCCTTACATTTGTCTTTCTTTTATCCTCGCCTTCCACATATAATTTTTCGAAAGAATTGTTAGAAAAGCGAAGTCTAACAACAAACACGCTCCACAAGTGATAATGCTATAACCTCAACAATAAAAAACAAAAATAAATTAACACACAATAAAATCCATTAAAACACTATCTTACCAAAGAGCTAAACACAATCTATACTTAAAAGGGATGAATGTACCATAAATTAAGTACTGACTCTAAAATATAAATATTGTAAAATTTTTCCATAAAACGAAACTAAAACATGCAAATTACCTCCGCAAAAGTTGCCAATAAGGTTTAAATTTCACCTTGACCTAATACAATACTGAAAACTAAAAGGTAACTTAAAGACTACTAAGTATCCGATTTCTAAAGTACGGTTGTGATTTTAACAAATATAACAGCACATTCCAATTCCGAAAGTTTCATTTAAAAGCTTTTAAAATAAGACCCAAAAGAATACGAACATGATTCATATAACCTTCAACCTAAATTGTCAATCCATAGATCTAATTAATGTTCTTCCTCCAATTCGGATCGGTCCAATTTCATAGATTATTAATAACATACATGAAAACATAACAAACGTTAGACATGTCTTTTTCATAATTGTTCGAAATAAAACTTTTCGAAATTATTTTCCATTTCTTTTAATTTGCTTTAAATAACACATTAAAATCATAATGTTTTCCGATTTATTGCACCTCCCCAAAAACAAAATCATTTTCTTAGAATTATTCTTGCAACCTCCCGAATACTTTTTCACCTAATTCAAAATAAATTGCTGCAAAATAATTGGTATAAAATCCTTAATCTTATTTCTAAAAGGTCATGTCTTCTAAAAAAATACCACCCAATTGCATATGGTCCATGAATAAATTTATTAAACAGAGAAGAGAAAATGGTTAATAAAACTTTCACTGGCGGCAGCTTATTTGATTTAAATTCTAAAAGTTGGTCATGATATCAAAGCACTCTTCGAAATCGAAATTGGCTACATTTATAAAAATCGTGTCAAAGAGGTAAGAATTTTTTTATTGTTTATGAAACATTTCCTTAGAAATTATTACAAATTTGTGAAATTGAATATACCTAATAACATCGAGCATTTAGGACTACTTATGCCATCATAATTTACTTCGGTATTTTAAAATGTTTTTTATAAATAGCTAGTTTTCACGTTTAATAATCAATAATCGACAAATTCTGCCTGAACAAATCTAATATACAAATTTTTGTAATGTGTTATTCGTAAAATTTGTTATTAAAATATTGAGACAACAGAATTTTGAATCTTAACATATTAATATCGCTATCTACAGATTTAAACAATCCAAAAACATGACAATTCCGACCATTGAAATAGAAGATAATTTAAATGAAAAGTATATATTATTTTATTATAAAAATACCGTATTTACCGTATTATTTTTTATTTATTTTCTTAAACACTTGGATAAATTACTCAAAAGAAAATTGCTAAAGTATTACAATTTTAATAAAAATATCTTATCAACAAAAAAATAATTCAACAAAATAGTTTTAAAAAACGTCAACTTAATTCATTTAAAAAATATTGAAAAATAATAACCACATGATTAAACAATAAGTAAATATCATATTAATTGAAAATTAAATAACCTACTATAGCACTTTTCTAAATTTTCATTTAAATGTAAATTCAATTAATATAGACACACATATTTTTTCAAAAATTTCTAAATAATAAAAAATTCATAAAAATAATATTACAGATCTTCCACCTATTGATGTACAAGAAAAAAATAAAGACAGGGAAATGAATGGTAAGTTTAATTAAGAAACCAATAATTAATTTTTTAGATTTAATTAGTAGTAAAATCAAAAAATTGCAAAAATTAAGAGTTTATTATTACTAAAATATATATACAATAACAATTGCTTTAAATAACTACTAATAAAATTCTTCCCATTACTTTTCGAGATAAATAAGAGATATGGCAAGAAACTTTTTACTTCTGCATAACAATTTTTTATGCGAAATAAGCCCAGATATAATGACAATATTCTATTTACTATATATACTGTTTTTTATTTAACGTCTAGATAAAATTGAAGATTTAAAAAAAAATATCCAAATATCCAACAAGTAGAAATTGCACAATTAAAAAAAAAAGAAAACGAAAAAGTAGAGGGAGGAATTTGGTATAAGAGAGGGGAAAGAGGACAACGAAGTGGTGGCCGGAATGGAAGAGGTGGAACAAGAGCCGGAAGAGGTGGAAGAAGAGCCGGAAGGGGTGGAAGACTTTTTTATTTATATTACATTTTTACATCATTAGAAATTAATGCATAATTAAACAATAAGTAATAATTAATTTATTACATTTCAGAAAATTATTTTATATCTATGAAATAATCTTAATAAAATGAAGTATAAAAAAAACAATTTAATAACACTGAAATTAAAAATTTATTGCAAATGCCAAAAAAAACTTAACTTTTCTTAACAATTATTTACAATTTTTAATTAAAATTAACAACACATTATCAGAAACACATTAAATAATATATTGCCTCTTATCTTAATCGAACTTGTCAGGTTTTGAAATCAACAAGTAGTTAGTACAACTGTCAATTTATCTGATATAACATAGCATATAACAAATAAGCAAACATTAACAAAAATGAATTTCTACTAATTTATTTCCTCACGTGCACCAAAAAACAAATCAAATTAATTTTTCGCTAATGAACCTTACCCAATCACATTCATATCACTCACACCTGTGGTCCTTTGATCGGCGCCTTCGACATAAAATTTTCAAAAGAATTGTTAGAAAAGCGAAGCCTAACAACAAACAAGCTCCATAAGTAATATCACTATAAGCAAAATAATACAATAAATAAAAACAAAGAAAAATAACCACACAACATACTAGAAATTGGTTCCATTGTATGGATTAAATGTTCTAAGTGTCTAGTGAACGTTATAAGTGTTTATTCATTGTCGGTCCCGCTGTTTTTTCCTGTCCACGCCCGTATGGTGGCCGGATAGGTCCGAATGGTCCACGGGGGAAGCGAGGGAAGCCGTTTTTCATGATCGGTCGAAGATTTTTGAATAAAGTTTAATTGTTGTTTCTGCTCTCCTCGAAGGAGATGGATCTATCCAGTCCCTTTTAATTAAGGCACCCTCCAGGATCATAAAGAAAGTGTCAAACTATTTGTGTAAGTGGGCGAGTGACTCTGGTCGATTTGCCCAATAGAAGTAAAAGAAAAAGATCTTTATATCCATTTGTTTTTAATATTTTTGTTCTGCAAATAAAATGACAATACCAAGTTAATCAAACCCCTTGCAATAACCTGAAATAAAAAAAATCATGGAAAATAGTATAATCTTGAAACCACTACTGTTGCTTAGGTACCTAATAATGTATTTTCTGTAGGTTTTCTTTTAGTATAAATTTAAGGTAAAAAACAAGTTTACACCAGCTTAAATGTTCTTGAAACTAGTATAACACAAATAACTAATACAATGGACTCTACAACAAGCGAACTAAACTTCTGTTATACTTATCAGCTACTAATAAAATTTATATTACAAAGAAAATAATAAATTGCAACGATATATTATATATATATATATATATATATATATATATATATATATATATATATATATATATATATATATATATATATATATATATATATATATATATATATATATATATATATATGTATATATATACATATATATATATATATATATATATATATATATATATATATATATATATATATATATATATATATATATATATATATATATATATATATATATATATTCTCAGGTATTGATTCACGGATGGAAAAATGTGATGACACTATATTCCGGGATATCATCCGTTCGCTCGTTGAACTCCGACTGGAATCCTGCAAATCCTGCATCCGACTGGAATCCTGCAGACGTTTCGCCAAAATCTCACTTGGCATCTTCAATGCTCGCTCTCCGAGTGTTCGAAGTATATATATATATATATATATATATATATATATATATATATATATATATATATATATATATATATATATATATATATATATATATATATATATATATATATATATATATATATATATATATATATATATATATATATATATATATATATATATATATATATATATAAGTGTTTTCGGAGCGCGAGCATTGAAGATGCCAAGTGAGATTTTGGCGAAACGTCTGCAGGATTCCAGTCGGATGCAGGATTTGCAGGATTCCAGTCGGATGCAGGATTCCAGTCGGAGTTCAACGAGCGAACGGATGATATCCCGGAATATAGTGTCATCATATATTTATATATATATATATATATATATATATGATGACACTATATTCCGGGATATCATCCGTTCGCTCGTTGAACTCCGACTGGAATCCTGCAGACGTTTCGCCAAAATCTCACTTGTCCAAAAATCTCTCTACATCTTCGGTCCGTCAGAGACAAAATTCAATTTGAGATGCCAGGAGTTTACAGCATTCCATTTTGGCGAAACGTCTGCAGGATTCCAGTCGGAGTTCAACGAGCGAACGGATGATATCCCGGAATATAGTGTCATCACATTTTTCCATCCGTGAATCAATACGTGAGAATATATATATATATATATATATATATATATATATATATATATATATATATATATATATATATATATATATATATATATATATATATATATAAATATATATATATATATATATATATATATATATATATATATATATATATATATAATGGGTGACTCAGAGTAAATTTCACTATTTAAACGCGCCTTGTACATCCAACTTAATATTTGGGGGGGGGGGTATGTAACACATAAATTACCTATTGATTTTAATATGCTCGTTAGCTTGGCGTTAAAGTCGACGCATGACAACGGACGGATCACGGGTTCGATCCTCGGTAGCAAAAAAAAAAGTGAGTCATCATTCTCCGTATGTAACACATAAATTACCTATTGATTTTAATATGCTCGTTATCTTGGCGTTAAAGTCGACGCATGACAACGGGCGGATCACGGGTTCGATCCTCGGTAGCAAAAAAAAAGTGAGTCATCAGGGTTTTTTTTAGATTATGTTCGCCGAACTTCCTACAACGAGTGTGGGGGTGGAGTACACAAGCATTGGTGGATAAGCAAACCCTACAAGGATCGGAAGTGGAGCATCTCCTAGAAGGATCTTGGCCCCCGCGGGGCGCGAGGGGTGTGATTATGTTTTGAGGTTATGTTCCTCTGAACTCTCTTTTTGCATCTACTCTTAGAAATCTTGAAATTTATGGGCAATCTAAGTTGCCTAGCTTCTCAGCAAGTCACAACAGTAAAAGTTTTTTCTGAATTTCCAAAGCTTTTTAACCAAATGAGGGAATTTCAGGACGAAATTGAAATTAAAATAAAAAATGATACTAAGCCCGTTATTCAAGCAGGACCTTTTATACCATTATTATCTAAACTTGAAGCTGAGTTAAAGGGTCTCCAAAAGCTAGGGATAATAGTACCAGTAGAAGAAAGAACTTGGCTGCCATAGTGGTAGTCGAAAAGGGTAATGGAATTAGAAAATGTTGCGACTACACAAAATTAAATAAAAGCGTGTTGAGATCACATTTCCCAATTCCCAACACTGAAAATAAAAACTACCTTAGCTAAGCTAAACAGATCTAAATATTTTTCAAAGTTGGATGCTCACTCAAGGTTTTATCAGATTAAAATAAAAGAAGAATATCAAAATTTGACCACCTTCATAACTCCATTTGGAAAATTTAAATTTAGACGTCTTCTGTTTGGCATATCTTGTGCCCCAGAATATTTTAGTATTAAATTCTCAAAAATATTGTCAAATCTTAAAGGAGTAGTTACGCACATGGACGATATCTTAATACATGCAGAAAGTATTGAGGAGCATGATGAAATTTAAAGTTCTAAATCGATTAGAAAAAGAAGGAGTAACTAAATTTCGTAACGCGATTTATCCCAAATAAATCTGAAATTTTGAGATCCTTGAACGAGCTGTTAAAACATAACATATTGTTTACTAGGAAAAATTTTTTGACGAAATTTAAATTTTTTTAACAAAAGCTCCATGTCTGTCATATTATGTCGCGAATAAAAAGATAATAGTTAATGCAGATGCATCTACTTATGGGTTAGATGCAGCTTTATTGCAAGAAAACAAAAACAAACAAACAAACAAAAACAAATTGTTGCGTACGCATCAAGAACTTTATCTACAGCAGAAATCAGGTACGCACAAATAGAAAAAGAAACCATGGCGTTAACATGGGCTTGGGATAAATTCAAAAAATACATATTTGGGTTACAAAAAATATTTTTAGAAACTGATCATAAACCTTTGGTTCAAGTGCTTACTTCGAAATGCGGACGATTTCATCAATTTACAACGATTTCTAATAAGACTCATGAGATATAATTATGATGTCGCTTATATTCCCGGTAAGAAATTAATTATTGCGGATGCCTTAAGTAGAAATCCTTTGGATAATTCAGGTCCAGAAGAGTTAGAATTGGTTTACCAATAAAAGATGAATTTTTAAGAAAAATTGCGTTAGAGCAAAGCAAAGACGAGATATATGTAAAGCTCAATGAATTTTCAACTTCTAATTGGCCAAGTAAGAAAGAATTATGTCCAACATCAGTTACCTATTACGAATTTCGACACGATATTTCATACAGTTAAAATTTATTGTTAAAAGTTAGTAGGATTATTATACCACCTATTTACAGAAACAAGTTCTAGGATATATTTATCAAGCACATCAAGATATAACTAAATGTAAGGAAAGGGCAAAAATGTCGGTCTGGTGGATAGGGTTGTCCACGCAGCTCGAAAATTTGGTTATATATAAATGATTTAAAATTGTATCCGACGTTTCGTTTTAATAAGAAGCCATCTTCAGAGTACTAATTTGTAATAATTGGAATTTGAAGGTGATTCCGGGGGTTTTAAGGTGCGCTGAAAAAGACGCAATGATTTAAAATTGTATCCGACGTTTCGTTTTGATAGAGAACCCATCTTCAGAGCACTAATTTGTTTTTGTTACAAATTCGAAGTTCATGGAACAGTGTGTGATGTGCATAAAGGTCATTCAGGTCGGCCTCGAACAGCTACAAGTGATGAGTCATCAACGGCAGTCTTGGAACTGTTTCAACGCTCTCCTAACCAATCTTCAAGGCAAGGGGCACGTGAAAGTGATGTAAGTGCTAGCAGCGTGCTACGCATTCTGAAGAGAGGCAAGTATCGTGTTTACATTCCCAAGCTAGTGCAACAGCTAAATGACGACGATCCAGATCGAAGGTTGCAATTTTGTGAATGGATTCATACTTCCTGAATCGAGTAAGCATCGTATCGGCTGGTAGATTCCGCGACCGTCGAGTATTTCGAGAAAAGCAGTGGAAAGTAAAACGCTCGAATTTGCTGAAGAAAAACCTACAGTTACGGTTAATGGATTTATGTGGTCAGAGAGCTTAAGCGAATCATTGTTAGCGGGGGGGTGACTGAAAGTGAAGTAATGTGTGATGTTTTTTGTGGCACATATGACAACTCCACGTAGAGGTACAGGTACTAAAACGGTGAGAGCCTAAACAATTTACGCACATTTTTCCCCTCTTAACCAGATTGTAGCGCTCTGCGGGAGATTTTTCCAAAAACTCGCTGCATTTATAAATAAAATTAGAATTTTTACAAACAGGACATTTTGGTGGAAAATTTGCTTTGTTTTAGTTTGAAAATTAATATTGTCCAACGCCAGACAATTTTTACTTAAAAATTGCTTTAATTTAGCATAACTTGGAATAGTACTGTCGTTGTGATGAAGTTCAAATCGTGTAACTAGAGAAACCGTGAGTCTTTTCAGCATCAATTGAACAAGTATAAAGTCCCAGTGTTCCGTGGGTAACCCTAGTTTTTGCAAAGCTGCGACATTTTTTGAAAACGTATCTAATAAAGAGCGTAACTCTTTTGAATTATCTGAGGTAAGTTTGGGTGAGCATTCGAGGTTATTCCATAAATTTGAAGCAATAACTCTCACATTATTGAACCTTTCTTTTAGTAAATCGTAAGCAATTGTGTAATTATCTGCTGTGATATCCAAATGGTCGACAGCGTCCCGAGCGACACCTTTCAAGCAAGAAACTAATAGGTTAAATTTGTCAATCGCTTTTAAGTGGGGGACCGTATGAACACGCGCATCAAATTGATCGAGAAAACTCCGAAACTCGGTAACTTCTCCGCTAAATGTCGGTAACTCAGGCTTGGGTAAATTTAAATATGCAGAGATGGGCAATTGTTCACCCGGTATAGCCACAGATTGCGTCGTCGGCTTCATTAAACGTTGCGTATAAATAGCTTGAATTCTATAATATTGAATATCGAATTTTTTTCGAAAATCATCCTCAATCTTGAATAGTTCATCCGCATTTTCCTTATCACATATGATTGATATAATTTTATTGTGAAGTTTATAAAAATTTGTTCGAGTTTCCTCAAGTTCTTTATACATAGCTTCAAGAATGGGATAAAAACTTTCATCTTCGGCATTAACTTTCAGAGCAACATCGTATATTTCGTTCAATTTATGAATTTCAATCGACCGGAGTACTTTATTCTTTTTATAATCACCCATTTTTTTTTCTTTTCGGTGAGTAAAAAGTAAACGGTTCAAACCTAATAAAAACTGGTCAAACTCTTCACACACTAATATTAAATTATGTGCCCTGCTCTATTTACCTGACTAAAAATTAAATTATCTAAAATGAACAACTGCGTATTGTATGGACGAAAGGTACATAAAACGGAATGCGAAGGTCATCAATTTTTTTGTTTTGCTCAAGAATTAGATCTTGACAGAAAATGTTTAAATCCAATTTCAAGTAACTTAATTAAAATTGTGCCGTCTCCGTGGTAATAATCGAAATCAAAATAATGCGGATTGAAATAATGAATTTATTTTAATTTCTGTAAGAGAGAAATGTTTTCCGTTGCGTAGCTAAGGCTAAAAACTGCCGAATCCGGCTCGAAGGACCAAATAATTTCTTTTCGCGGAATAACCACCGATATGAAAAGAAAATGGGCGGCGCGCTCGGAAGAGCTTTAAAGTGGACTGTAGGCTTTAAAAATTTAGAAATACTACCGATCGCCAAACGGGCCGCTAAAGAACTTTAAGGTCTCACCTTAAGCGCACGCCTCCGTCTCCTCAGCAGGCCTGCTTCCTCTTTGCTGTAAGTTTTGCTACTCAATTCGCAGAACTTACTGGTGTTACGCCACGGACAACATAAAAACGCACAACGAAAATCTTTAGAATTAAAGTTCCCTTCGCGGAAAACGCGCAACAGATCTCGGTGCTGCCGCACACGGAATGTTAATGCACTCCCGATCGGCTTGACCCAAAAAAAAACTTTAACGGCAATACCGCGGTAAAAAATGTTCCAGCAACTTAAATTTTTATTTGAGTACGCACAAAATTATTTGTCCCAAAAACCCGACTAAACATAAGAAAACTTTCTCTCTTTGCAAATTACCAAAAAATAAAATAATAAAAAAAATTATATATATATATATACAAGGACAGACGTGCGATCTGTCCAAAAGGGCCCCCTAAATAAAAAGGATCAGTATATTTAAAACACTCTTTTTTATTAATCGAGGTATTAGTTACAAGATGTCAAAATCAATGTAAACTTTTACTGTTTTCTTAACTTCAGCAAATGTTGTATTTTGGATTTTATGACGGATACACTTCTCTTAGAGTTAAAGGTTGTAATAAATTGTCTTATTTTAGCTGACGGTGGGTAAGTGTTTGTTTGGAGGTATTGTGCAAACTCCTTCTGGATGCAATTCACTTCATTCTCGCTCCATACTAAAATAAAAAATATTTTTCATAAAACGTGTTCGAAAAATTAGTTAAGGTGCGTTTGTCGTTATTTTATAAATTAGTATTTGTCACTTACATCGTTTATTTACAGCTTTGGAGACTTTTGGCTTATCTGAAAGAAACAGTGTTTTGTCAAAAACACACAACTGTTTTACTTACATTCGCACTAGTATTATTAGTTTTTTAACACCACAGTAACAAAATAAATTTATTAAAAACAAATCTGACCTAAATTTTCGTTAACTCGCATCGGTTTATTTTTACCTCTTATTCTAATGAACCATGCCTATGGCAGTATAACTGAGTAAAAGTAATAAAAACATAGAGAATTACCTATATCAGCAGTTTCTTGATCTTCGTTCTTCTTAATGTTTTCAGGAATTGGTTGGTCAAAAATATTATTATCTTTATTCGCTTCAATATTTTCTTTTTTCCACACAAACAATATTTCATTGTCTTGTGTGGGCGCATTTGGTGACGAGGACTCTGAAACCATTTAGATATAAAATGGCAAACTAGTAGTAAACAGAAAACTTTTTGCATGACTACCTTTAGGTTCCTTTTCTTCGGGATAGTCAATATCAATGTCCATTTCGTTTATCGATTTGCCTTTATATTCGACAGGAAGGGTTCCTTTTTCCATCATCAATGGTATTTTTGAAACCTTTGCGGTCTGGTAAATATCTACAGGCAGCCTGGAATAACAAGTATGAAATTCATACACAAATAAGACTACCTAATTAGCAAACAAAAAAAGAAGACAAGAGAAGAAAATTGCCTCAACTATGCAAGTTCACACAAGTTATTTTTCTTCAATGGCCTTGTTTTTGTGCAATATTAACATGCGAAAGACAATACCTTTTGGACAGATCGCACGTCTGTCCTTGTATATATATATATATAATTTTTTTTATTATTTTATTTTTTGGTAATTTGCAAAGAGAGAAAGTTTTCTTATGTTTAGTCGGGTTTTTGGGACAAATAATTTTGTGCGTACTCAAATAAAAATTTAAGTTGCTGGAACATTTTTTACCGCGGTATTGCCGTTAAAGTTTTTTTTTGGGTCAAGCCGATCGGGAGTGCATTAACATTCCGTGTGCGGCAGCACCGAGATCTGTTGCGCGTTTTCCGCGAAGGGAACTTTAATTCTAAAGATTTTCGTTGTGCGTTTTTATGTTGTCCGTGGCGTAACACCAGTAAGTTCTGCGAATTGAGTAGCAAAACTTACAGCAAAGAGGAAGCAGGCCTGCTGAGGAGACGGAGGCGTGCGCTTAAGGTGAGACCTTAAAGTTCTTTAGCGGCCCGTTTGGCGATCGGTAGTATTTCTAAATTTTTAAAGCCTACAGTCCACTTTAAAGCTCTTCCGAGCGCGCCGCCCATTTTCTTTTCATATCGGTGGTTATTCCGCGAAAAGAAATTATTTGGTCCTTCGAGCCGGATTCGGCAGTTTTTAGCCTTAGCTACGCAACGGAAAACATTTCTCTCTTACAGAAATTAAAATAAATTCATTATTTCAATCCGCATTATTTTGATTTCGATTATTACCACGGAGACGGCACAATTTTAATTAAGTTACTTGAAATTGGATTTAAACATTTTCTGTCAAGATCTAATTCTTGAGCAAAACAAAAAAATTGATGACCTTCGCATTCCGTTTTATGTACCTTTCGTCCATACAATACGCAGTTGTTCATTTTAGATAATTTAATTTTTAGTCAGGTAAATAGAGCAGGGCACATAATTTAATATTAGTGTGTGAAGAGTTTGACCAGTTTTTATTAGGTTTGAACCGTTTACTTTTTACTCACCGAAAAGAAAAAAAAATGGGTGATTATAAAAAGAATAAAGTACTCCGGTCGACTGAAATTCATAAATTGAACGAAATATACGATGTTGCTCTGAAAGTTAATGCCGAAGATGAAAGTTTTTATCCCATTCTTGAAGCTATGTATAAAGAACTTGAGGAAACTCGAACAAATTTTTATAAACTTCACAATAAAATTATATCAATCATATGTGATAAGGAAAATGCGGATGAACTATTCAAGATTGAGGATGATTTTCGAAAAAAATTCGATATTCAATATTATAGAATTCAAGCTATTTATACGCAACGTTTAATGAAGCCGACGACGCAATCTGTGGCTATACCGGGTGAACAATTGCCCATCTCTGCATATTTAAATTTACCCAAGCCTGAGTTACCGACATTTAGCGGAGAAGTTACCGAGTTTCGGAGTTTTCTCGATCAATTTGATGCGCGTGTTCATACGGTCCCCCACTTAAAAGCGATTGACAAATTTAACCTATTAGTTTCTTGCTTGAAAGGTGTCGCTCGGGACGCTGTCGACCATTTGGATATCACAGCAGATAATTACACAATTGCTTACGATTTACTAAAAGAAAGGTTCAATAATGTGAGAGTTATTGCTTCAAATTTATGGAATAACCTCGAATGCTCACCCAAACTTACCTCAGATAATTCAAAAGAGTTACGCTCTTTATTAGATACGTTTTCAAAAAATGTCGCAGCTTTGCAAAAACTAGGGTTACCCACGGAACACTGGGACTTTATACTTGTTCAATTGATGCTGAAAAGACTCACGGTTTCTCTAGTTACACGATTTGAACTTCATCACAACGACAGTACTATTCCAAGTTATGCTAAATTAAAGCAATTTTTAAGTAAAAATTGTCTGGCGTTGGACAATATTAATTTTCAAACTAAAACAAAGCAAATTTTCCACCAAAATGTCCTGTTTGTAAAAATTCTAATTTTATTTATAAATGCAGCGAGTTTTTGGAAAAATCTCCCGCAGAGCGCTACAATCTGGTTAAGAGGGGAAAAATGTGCGTAAATTGTTTAGGCTCTCACCGTTTTAGTACCTGTACCTCTACGTGGAGTTGTCATATGTGCCACAAAAAACATCACACATTACTTCACTTTCAGTCACCCCCCCGCTAACAATGATTCGCTTAAGCTCTCTGACCACATAAATCCATTAACCGTAACTGTAGGTTTTTCTTCAGCAAATTCGAGCGTTTTACTTTCCACTGCTTTTCTCGAAATACTCGACGGTCGCGGAATCTACCAGCCGATACGATGCTTACTCGATTCAGGAAGTATGAATCCATTCACAAAATTGCAACCTTCGATCTGGATCGTCGTCATTTAGCTGTTGCACTAGCTTGGGAATGTAAACACGATACTTGCCTCTCTTCAGAATGCGTAGCACGCTGCTAGCACTTACATCACTTTCACGTGCCCCTTGCCTTGAAGATTGGTTAGGAGAGCGTTGAAACAGTTCCAAGACTGCCGTTGATGACTCATCACTTGTAGCTGTTCGAGGCCGACCTGAATGACCTTTATGCACATCACACACTGTTCCATGAACTTCGAATTTGTAACAAAAACAAATTAGTGCTCTGAAGATGGGTTCTCTATCAAAACGAAACGTCGGATACAATTTTAAATCATTGCGTCTTTTTCAGCGCACCTTAAAACCCCCGGAATCACCTTCAAATTCCAATTATTACAAATTAGTACTCTGAAGATGGCTTCTTATTAAAACGAAACGTCGGATACAATTTTAAATCATTTATATATAACCAAATTTTCGAGCTGCGTGGACAACCCTATCCACCAGACCGACATTTTTGCCCTTTCCTTACATTTAGTTATATCTTGATGTGCTTGATAAATATATCCTAGAACTTGTTTCTGTAAATAGGTGGTATAATAATCCTACTAACTTTTAACAATAAATTTTAACTGTATGAAATATCGTGTCGAAATTCGTAATAGGTAACTGATGTTGGACATAATTCTTTCTTACTTGGCCAATTAGAAGTTGAAAATTCATTGAGCTTTACATATATCTCGTCTTTGCTTTGCTCTAACGCAATTTTTCTTAAAAATTCATCTTTTATTGGTAAACCAATTCTAACTCTTCTGGACCTGAATTATCCAAAGGATTTCTACTTAAGGCATCCGCAATAATTAATTTCTTACCGGGAATATAAGCGACATCATAATTATATCTCATGAGTCTTATTAGAAATCGTTGTAAATTGATGAAATCGTCCGCATTTCGAAGTAAGCACTTGAACCAAAGGTTTATGATCAGTTTCTAAAAATATTTTTTGTAACCCAAATATGTATTTTTTGAATTTATCCCAAGCCCATGTTAACGCCATGGTTTCTTTTTCTATTTGTGCGTACCTGATTTCTGCTGTAGATAAAGTTCTTGATGCGTACGCAACAATTTGTTTTTGTTTGTTTGTTTGTTTTTGTTTTCTTGCAATAAAGCTGCATCTAACCCATAAGTAGATGCATCTGCATTAACTATTATCTTTTTATTCGCGACATAATATGACAGACATGGAGCTTTTGTTAAAAAAATTTAAATTTCGTCAAAAAATTTTTCCTAGTAAACAATATGTTATGTTTTAACAGCTCGTTCAAGGATCTCAAAATTTCAGATTTATTTGGGATAAATCGCGTTACGAAATTTAGTTACTCCTTCTTTTTCTAATCGATTTAGAACTTTAAATTTCATCATGCTCCTCAATACTTTCTGCATGTATTAAGATATCGTCCATGTGCGTAACTACTCCTTTAAGATTTGACAATATTTTTGAGAATTTAATACTAAAATATTCTGGGGCACAAGATATGCCAAACAGAAGACGTCTAAATTTAAATTTTCCAAATGGAGTTATGAAGGTGGTCAAATTTTGATATTCTTCTTTTATTTTAATCTGATAAAACCTTGAGTGAGCATCCAACTTTGAAAAATATTTAGATCTGTTTAGCTTAGCTAAGGTAGTTTTTATTTTCAGTGTTGGGAATTGGGAAATGTGATCTCAACACGCTTTTATTTAATTTTGTGTAGTCGCAACATTTTCTAATTCCATTACCCTTTTCGACTACCACTATGGCAGCCAAGTTCTTTCTTCTACTGGTACTATTATCCCTAGCTTTTGGAGCCCCTTTAACTCAGCTTCAAGTTTAGATAATAATGGTATAAAAGGTCCTGCTTGAATAACGGGCTTAGTATCATTTTTTATTTTAATTTCAATTTCGTCCTGAAATTCCCTCATTTGGTTAAAAAGCTTTGGAAATTCAGAAAAAACTTTTACTGTTGTGACTTGCTGAGAAGCTAGGCAACTTAGATTGCCCATAAATTTCAAGATTTCTAAGAGTAGATGCAAAAAGAGAGTTCAGAGGAACATAACCTCAAAACATAATCACACCCCTCGCGCCCCGCGGGGGCCAAGATCCTTCTAGGAGATGCTCCACTTCCGATCCTTGTAGGGTTTGCTTATCCACCAATGCTTGTGTACTCCACCCCCACACTCGTTGTAGGAAGTTCGGCGAACATAATCTAAAAAAACCCTGATGACTCACTTTTTTTTTGCTACCGAGGATCGAACCCGTGATCCGCCCGTTGTCATGCGTCGACTTTAACGCCAAGATAACGAGCATATTAAAATCAATAGGTAATTTATGTGTTACATACGGAGAATGATGACTCACTTTTTTTTTTGCTACCGAGGATCGAACCCGTGATCCGTCCGTTGTCATGCGTCGACTTTAACGCCAAGCTATCGAGCATATTAAAATCAATAGGTAATTTATGTGTTACATACGGAGAATGATGACTCACCTTTTTTTTTTCGCTACCGAGGATCGAACCCGGAATCCGACTGTTGTCATGCGTTGACTTTAACGCCGAGCTAACGAGCATATTAAAATCAATAGGTAATTTATGGGTTACATATGGAGAATGATGACTCATTTTTTTTTTTTCGCTACCGAGGATCGAACTCGGGTCCGTTGTCGAGCGTCGACTCTAACGCCGAGCTAACGAGCATATTAAAATTAATGGGTAATTATGTGTTAGATATGGAGGAATGATGTCTCATTTTTTTTTTCGCTACCGAGGATCGAACCCGGGATCCATCCATTGTTGAACATCGACTTTAACGCCGAGCTAACTGGCATATTAAAATCAATGGGTAATTATGTGTTAGATGTGAAGGATAATGACGCCGCGCTGGTGCCCCGATGCTTCGAGCCCCCAGCGGTGCTTAACTTACGAGGAGGTATCGTCTGCAGGCACATCCGTTAGACTGATAAGAGGTACGCTAGCCTTTATCGCTATAAGCTCGTATGTACAGGGCGGGGAACAAAAAATAAACAATAATAAGCACAATACATTTTTATTGACTGAAACTTAAATAGCGGAAAGAACAAATCCAATGAGACAGGAGTTTTTCAATGTTTTTGTGCCTAATTTAGATCTGACCAAGAGCGACCTCGCAAAAATTTGAAATAAAACGACTGGAAATATAATATAATATATGTTGGACTTTGTGATAGATTCGGCAACAAGGCTAACAGTGCGAACCTAGCGCGACTGCGGGGCGGCACGACGAGAGCCAGAGAGAGCTTTGCAAGACGTCGACAGAGACGGTCGGAAGAAAGAAGCGAGACGGAGCGAGGGCGCGAAGTCGGGACGAGCCAAGGCGAGCCGTCACAGAATTTGTTATTAAGTTTTCTTCGTTTCTAAGTGTTTCTTAAAAATAAAACAGTAATTACAATCCACTCAAATTGTCGTCAATCTCGTCCCTAGAAACAGGGTGGTCCTTCGTCAGCAACCCCATATATATATATATATATATATATATATATATATATATATATATATATATATATATATATATATATATATATATATATATATATGGGGTTGCTGACGAAGGACCACCCTGTTTCTAGGGACGAGATTGACGACAATTTGAGTGGATTGTAATTACTGTTTTATTTTTAAGAAACACTTAGAAACGAAGAAAACTTAATAACAAATTCTGTGACGGCTCGCCTTGGCTCGTCCCGACTTCGCGCCCTCGCTCCGTCTCGCTTCTTTCTTCCGACCGTCTCTGTCGACGTCTTGCAAAGCTCTCTCTGGCTCTCGTCGTGCCGCCCCGCAGTCGCGCTAGGTTCGCACTGTTAGCCTTGTTGCCGAATCTATCACAAAGTCCAACATATATTATATTATATTTCCAGTCGTTTTATTTCAAATTTTTGCGAGGTCGCTCTTGGTCAGATCTAAATTAGGCACAAAAACATTGAAAAACTCCTGTCTCATTGGATTTGTTCTTTCCGCTATTTAAGTTTCAGTCAATAAAAATGTATTGTGCTTATTATTGTTTATTTTTTGTTCCCCGCCCTGTACATACGAGCTTATAGCGATAAAGGCTAGCGTACCTCTTATCAGTCTAACGGATGTGCCTGCAGACGATACCTCCTCGTAAGTTAAGCACCGCTGGGGGCTCGAAGCATCGGGGCACCAGCGCGGCGTCATTATCCTTCACATCTAACACATAATTACCCATTGATTTTAATATGCCAGTTAGCTCGGCGTTAAAGTCGATGTTCAACAATGGATGGATCCCGGGTTCGATCCTCGGTAGCGAAAAAAAAAATGAGACATCATTCCTCCATATCTAACACATAATTACCCATTAATTTTAATATGCTCGTTAGCTCGGCGTTAAAGTCAACGCATGACAACAGTCGGATTCCGGGTTCGATCCTCGGTAGCGAAAAAAAAAAGGTGAGTCATCATTCTCCGTATGTAACACATAAATTACCTATTGATTTTAATATGCTCGATAGCTTGGCGTTAAAGTCGACGCATGACAACGGACGGATCACGGGTTCGATCCTCGGTAGCAAAAAAAAAAGTGAGTCATCATTCTCCGTATGTAACACATAAATTACCTATTGATTTTAATATGCTCGTTATCTTGGCGTTAAAGTCGACGCATGACAACGGGCGGATCACGGGTTCGATCCTCGGTAGCAAAAAAAAAGTGAGTCATCAGGGTTTTTTTAGATTATGTTCGCCGAACTTCCTACAACGAGTGTGGGGGTGGAGTACACAAGCATTGGTGGATAAGCAAACCCTACAAGGATCGGAAGTGGAGCATCTCCTAGAAGGATCTTGGCCCCCGCGGGGCGCGAGGGGTGTGATTATGTTTTGAGGTTATGTTCCTCTGAACTCTCTTTTTGCATCTACTCTTAGAAATCTTGAAATTTATGGGCAATCTAAGTTGCCTAGCTTCTCAGCAAGTCACAACAGTAAAAGTTTTTTCTGAATTTCCAAAGCTTTTTAACCAAATGAGGGAATTTCAGGACGAAATTGAAATTAAAATAAAAAATGATACTAAGCCCGTTATTCAAGCAGGACCTTTTATACCATTATTATCTAAACTTGAAGCTGAGTTAAAGGGGCTCCAAAAGCTAGGGATAATAGTACCAGTAGAAGAAAGAACTTGGCTGCCATAGTGGTAGTCGAAAAGGGTAATGGAATTAGAAAATGTTGCGACTACACAAAATTAAATAAAAGCGTGTTGAGATCACATTTCCCAATTCCCAACACTGAAAATAAAAACTACCTTAGCTAAGCTAAACAGATCTAAATATTTTTCAAAGTTGGATGCTCACTCAAGGTTTTATCAGATTAAAATAAAAGAAGAATATCAAAATTTGACCACCTTCATAACTCCATTTGGAAAATTTAAATTTAGACGTCTTCTGTTTGGCATATCTTGTGCCCCAGAATATTTTAGTATTAAATTCTCAAAAATATTGTCAAATCTTAAAGGAGTAGTTACGCACATGGACGATATCTTAATACATGCAGAAAGTATTGAGGAGCATGATGAAATTTAAAGTTCTAAATCGATTAGAAAAAGAAGGAGTAACTAAATTTCGTAACGCGATTTATCCCAAATAAATCTGAAATTTTGAGATCCTTGAACGAGCTGTTAAAACATAACATATTGTTTACTAGGAAAAATTTTTTGACGAAATTTAAATTTTTTTAACAAAAGCTCCATGTCTGTCATATTATGTCGCGAATAAAAAGATAATAGTTAATGCAGATGCATCTACTTATGGGTTAGATGCAGCTTTATTGCAAGAAAACAAAAACAAACAAACAAACAAAAACAAATTGTTGCGTACGCATCAAGAACTTTATCTACAGCAGAAATCAGGTACGCACAAATAGAAAAAGAAACCATGGCGTTAACATGGGCTTGGGATAAATTCAAAAAATACATATTTGGGTTACAAAAAATATTTTTAGAAACTGATCATAAACCTTTGGTTCAAGTGCTTACTTCGAAATGCGGACGATTTCATCAATTTACAACGATTTCTAATAAGACTCATGAGATATAATTATGATGTCGCTTATATTCCCGGTAAGAAATTAATTATTGCGGATGCCTTAAGTAGAAATCCTTTGGATAATTCAGGTCCAGAAGAGTTAGAATTGGTTTACCAATAAAAGATGAATTTTTAAGAAAAATTGCGTTAGAGCAAAGCAAAGACGAGATATATGTAAAGCTCAATGAATTTTCAACTTCTAATTGGCCAAGTAAGAAAGAATTATGTCCAACATCAGTTACCTATTACGAATTTCGACACGATATTTCATACAGTTAAAATTCGTTTCTAAGTGTTTCTTAAAAATAAAACAGTAATTACAATCCACTCAAATTGTCGTCAATCTCGTCCCTAGAAACAGGGTGGTCCTTCGTCAGCAACCCCATATATATATATATATATATATATATATATATATATATATATATATATATATATATATATATATATATATATATATATATATATATATATATATATATATATATATATATATATATATATATATATATATATATATATATATATATATATATATATATGATGACACTATATTCCGGGATATCATCCGTTCGCTCGTTGAACTCCGACTGGAATCCTGCATCCGACTGGAATCCTGCAGACGTTTCGCCAAAATCTCACTTGGCATCTTCAATGCTCGCGCTCCGAAAACACTTCGAACACTGCAGGATTCCAGTCGGAGTTCAACGAGCGAACGGATGATATCCCGGAATATAGTGTCATCACATTTTTCCATCCGTGAATCAATACGTGAGAATATATATATATATATATATATATATATATATATATATATATATATATAGCGCTTAGGATCGTTTTTGCTTGTAGACCTTCTTTCGTAGCGAATATGATACACGTATTTTCTCATAGTTGAATTTTTTGATTAATTGTTACATAGGGATGGTACCGTTTTATTATATTTGACATTAGTAATTATTTGTATTATATTTTATTGGCAACACTTCATATTCAACTAATAATACATAAGTGTACATAGAAGCTAGAATAAAAACTAAAATTACATCTATGATAACACCTAAAATTAAGTAGAAGTAAAAAGTTAATCTTAAAAAAAAATCCTTCTTCCCATTCCAATCCAATATATATATATATATATATATATATATATATATATATATATATATATATATATATATATATATATATATATATATATATATATATATATATATATATATATATATATATATATATATATATATATATATATATATATATATATATATATATATATATAGATACTTGTTAAGTTGGGACTTCCGCTACGTGAAGCGGGCGGCCTAACATCCACTATTTTCGGGACGTATATTATAAAACTTTCGATGTATATATGATGAGGGGGGCTTAAATTTATGGTTTCGCATAGGAGGGGTAATTATTTTTCTTTTCAAAATTATTGGACATCAGACACTCTTTCTCACATCTGCCATATACGACTCCGCGATGATGCCAAGTTTCTCATATATACAAGAAGTGACAAGGTATGTTTTACTGTTAGACTGTATATTAAGGAAGTCACAATGAGTAAAGAGGTTCAGCTGTATATAGAATTCGCTCGATATTGCAAACGTGGTTCAAACAAAAACTGAATCCGTTGCACGTCTGCACGTCACGAATGGCTCCGGGTGCGTTTAAATTTAATTTGCTGGCGGTCGCTTTGTGACGTGCCGCGGATTTAGTTTTGGAGGAGCTACATATTTTTTAAAAAGATGTCAACTTTGGCTAAGATTTTATGAGAATACGACAAAACAGTAATAATTCTGACTGAGTTTGCAATGAATTTTTGAAATCAAATAGTCACAAACTTTTTTAATATTTTTTGAGTATTATTTTGGTTTATTTAAATTTTTATTATCTAAAACTAAATAAAAAGGATGAGTATAATTAAAAACTCTCTTTTTTATTGGTCGAGGTATTAGTTACACACACGAATAAACGCTTGCCCTGAAAACTCATTTTTATTTTATCGTTTACCTCGGTGTAACATGAAAACTATTTGAAATCTGTTACTTTTTCAAAAACCCCAATCGGATGGACCGTTTTTTTTTTAATTATCAGAATGTAAGCTATGTCGTCAATATCAAGGCCACCAGCGAAGCAGCTAGAAAGGGTCAGATTTGCGAGGACGGTCAGGCAATAAACAACTTAGCGGTTCCGGAGAGCGCTTAGGATCGTTTTTGCTTGTAGACCTTCTTTCGTAGCGAATATGATACACGTATTTTCTCATAGTTGAATTTTTTGATTAATTGTTACATAGGGATGGTACCGTTTTATTATATTTGACATTAGTAATTATTTGTATTATATTTTATTGGCAACACTTCATATTCAACTAATAATACATAAGTGTACATAGAAGCCAGAATAAAAACTAAAATTACATCTATGATAACACCTAAAATTAAGTAGAAGTAAAAAGTTAATCTTAAAAAAAAATCCTTCTTCCCATTCCAATCCAATATTAGCGTATATCTTCGGCAAAAATAATAGGTTTTTGATTTATAAAGAAAATTGTCATTACGTTTTTTACTCTTCATTCAGTCTGAGTTTGTTTCAGTGTCCGATAAATTAGAGATATTTAGTGTTAGTCAATGATCATTTTTGTCTCGCTTATTGCTACATATTGATTTCACACATTTACAGGAACCAATACATTTCATAAATTTTCTTTTACAGGAACATAATGGTTCGTTACGCCTGAAATGTTTTGCCTAAATTAAAAAATCTTATTTAACAGAAAATTGAATGTCTCTGCCTTTTTTTACATCGGCAGGTGTTTAGAACTGAGGTATCCTCTTGTAATATTGCTTCGGTTATCAGTACATGTGAAATTTTCCAACTCATCGTCAATTGTCTAGAGACAGTTACGTAATCGCTTTCTAAATAAATTTGAATTTCTTCTTGAGCGACGCTTATCCGTGTAAGATATTGAGTGAACACAAACGTGCATGGTTTCAACAAGTTTTTTATATATATAAATATTTTTTTCCATTTGAACTCGCAAAGATGATCGCTTGACAAATATTAAGTATTTCCGTTTCTTTGCTGGCATTACATGTTTCGCTGGAGACAAAAAGACTAGTTAAAAAATATAAATTAATTGCTTTTTGTAATCCTTAATTTTTAAATTCTGCATTCTGTATGCCAATTATTTCCATTTTAATATTTTGGGAAATCTTCGTCATTCCTGGCGTACCAAAGGATAAATAGTTGGACTTTTCCGTTTTAGTGTGATGCACTACTGCTTCAATGGCTTGCTCCTTTATGTTAAGTTCCAGGGTTTATTAAATAAAGCAAACAACTCAGACTCTTTTAATCAACTCCACTAAACATTTTGCAAACTCTGTCCACAATCTTGAAAAACATCATAAAGCATCAAATTCAGTCACATGTAGAAAAAAGTCTTGTGGGCTTTCAGTCGTCCTGTGACAAGTAAATTGCTGTGAGTGTTTAAAGCAAACTAACTTTAACAGAGTTGAGCTATTACAGAACTATTGCCTAAGACTAACATAAGGTATCCGAACATCTTACAGGATATTTGCACTCTGCGACCTTATTTTTCATAATTATAAAAACCATATTCCAAAGTATTTGCAGCAAAGACTGCATTTTAGCATAGATGTATATACGTCAAACTGTCGTTTTCGGGCTATATTATAACACTATTCTGAACTATTCAAAAGATCCTCCTCTTATATAATTGTAAACATAGTTCATAAATTTCCGGCTAAAATACTACAATGGAAACATTAATTTACCTTTAAACAAAATTATTTCATTCTTTAATAAAAGAGCAGTAATATATTTAATTAAACTCTAGTATAAATTAAGAACTGAAAATGAACCAATACAAATAAACAATGCCTGAAAATAACCTTTATCAGCATTTACCTATTTAATTGATCTCGCGAATTCTACGATATTTCAGGCTTCTTACTCTTTATTTTATGTTTTCCTATTAATTCATTTATTTCCTTGACGTTAATGTGCCTAAGCACCTTTTGTGTATAAATAAACTTGTCAAGGCGAACAAGCGGAAGAAAATTTGGAAAATTATATTTGTTTATTTAATATAATAAAAGTCCTTCATTATTATTAAAGACAGAAAAATAATTAAGTGACAAGGTGTGTCTTATAGTGAGATTATATATTCGGCAAGTCACGAGGACCAAAGAGCTTCTGGTATATATAAATTTCGCTGAATATATGAAACATGTTCAAAAAAAATTAAATCCGTTGCATGTCATGAATGGCTTCGGGTGCGTTTAAACGTAATTTTCTTGTAGCCGCATCGTCACTTGCAAGGGGCTCACTTTTTGATTATCTGCATATTTTTTAAAAAGATGTAAACTTTTGCTTCATGAAAAAACTACATAACAGTAATAATTATTACTGCACTGAAGTGCACCGAATGTGTTGTAGCCAAAAACTAACAAATCTTTTATAACATATGGTATTGTTTCGGATATATTTAATTTTTTCATAACTAAAAAGAACTTACTTATATTAAATAGCAGCCGCTAGTAAGCTAAATAAAACGTTTGAGTATCTTCAAAATACTTTTTTTGAAGAGGCATAAACTTCTATAAATTGATGTCAAGATAAAAATTTTATAAAGACATTTTATAAATTTTAGAATCTTAATTCAAACTTCCTTTTAAATAATGCGATCAAAAATATTGATATTCATTTGATTGCGTCAACGTAAACAAAACGCAAACAAACATTTCAAATTGAAATTGTTTTTATATATATTTTTGCCTCTTATAATTAATTCGTAGGCTAAGGGGTGTTTGCTGTTTAAGAAATTTTAAAGGCCTAACAATCCAGACACATTTTTAAAAAATTATTTTATAATAGTTCCACCCCTAAGAAATTCATTTGAACCCTACCTTACAAAAATTACGAGAACTACAAAAACTTCATTAAAATGGCTAGATTACATTTGTGTTTTTGATGTAACTTTAATCAAAAACTCTGGGGTTCTACAGGCTGGTCTGAGTGATTATTTTCCTATTTTAAAAACATAAATGTGTAGCAATTTTAGTGTCCCTAAGAATACAAAACCAACTGGTCGTACACAAATTGTATCATGCAGGGGCTGGTGGGAGTGAATTTAATAATAAAAATGACAAAAAAATATTATTATGTTGTTGTTATCTACAACATACAGCCATTAAACTGACAAAACCGCTTTTCAATATTTTTATTATAAATCTTTTTTTTTCATTTTAAAAACACACCGCATAATGCTTTTATATCTTTAACGAATACACGCTTGCCCTGAAAACTCATTTTTATGTTATCGTTTACCTCGCTGTAACTTGAAAACTATTTGGTTTATCAAAAAAATGCTTTTTATAAATCATATGCATTCAAGATCAACGAATCAGCTACTTTTTCAAAAACAATAATCGGATGGATCGTTTATTTTTAATTAGCAAAATATGAAGCCCTGTCGTGAACATTACGGCCGCCAGCGAAGCAGGGAGAAAGGGTCAAATTTGCAAAGACGGTCAGTTAATAACAGACTTGCGGTTGCGGCGGCCGCTTAAGATCGTTTTTATTTGTATACCCTTTTTCGTAGCGAATGTGATACGTATTTGCCCTCATAGTCGAATTTTTTGATAGGGATGATACTCTTTTGTTATTTTTGACATTGCAACATTGTATATTAAACCAATAGTACATAAGTGTACATAGAAGCTAGAATAAAAATTAAAATTATATCCATAATAACAACTAAAATTAAGTAGCAGTAAAAAGCTAATCTAAAAAAAAACCCTTCGTGTTGGTCAGGGATCATTTTTGTCTCGCTTATCTAAATGTCTAAATTAAAAAAATCTTATTTCACAGAAAATTGAATGTCTCTATACCTTTTTTTATATTGACAGGTGTTTAGAACTGATGTATACTCTTGTAATATTGCTTCGGTTATAAGTACATGTGAAATTTTTCATTGAATTTTACATTATGTGGCAAAAGTTTAAAGTTTCCAGGTATAGTTTCATTTATTACAATTTGTGTGTAAGATACTGTGTGCCAAGCGTGGCTGGTTTCAACCAGTTTTTTTGACTTGGTCTCCTAATAATTTAAGAGTCCCAAACCAATAAGTTTAGGGGTATATTCTTTTTTCATTTAAACTCATCATCTTGACAAATATTAAGTATTTCCGTTTCTTTCCTGGCATTACATGTTTCGCTGGAGCCAAGAAGACTTGTTAAAAAATATAAGTTATTTGGAATATGCGTTTTGTAATCCTTAATTTTCAAATTTTTAAATTTAAATTATGCCATTTATTTCCGTTTTAATATTTTGGCAAATCTTCGTCATTGCTGATGAAGCAAAGGATTAATAGTTGGACGTTTCCGTTTTAGTGTGATGCACTACTGCTTCAATGACTTGCTCCTTAGAAAACCGTTTCAAAAAATTTCTAGGTTCTTCTAGGTATAGATTTCTTCTTGGAGAATTCTCTATTTCGATCCACAAAGATGCCTTTAACTTTTTTAACCAAAAATCCCAATGTGCGAGCTTATTTATTGTTTTACGTGATTCTGTCAAATAGCATGAAGCATTTAATTTCGTATTTCTTCGAGTTTTAATTTTGTTTTTCCATATTAGTCATGACTTGTCAGAGCTTTTGATTTTTTAAACGTTTCTGGCAAAATACGCAATTTAAAACTCGTATAGGTTTTGTAACAGTTTATGTCATTGTAAACTTGTTCCCTTATGTCATTAAAATTCAAAAAAATATGTAGAGCATCAGGATCGTTGTCTTAACAGATGTTCATGCGGATTTTTGCACATTCAATTAATTTTTGTTTGGATATTTGTTTGACGTTATGAGCTTTCCGCCTTATAGACAAGGTACACATAATTGGAAGTTAAAAACTTTTCCTTTAGTGTTAGCAGCTTTTTTCGTTAAATGCTTTAATTTGATGATTGAATCAAGTTCACAATTAGAACATGTACTGATTTTAATATCCATTTGGATGAAAATTATAACTAATGCGTTATTATTTATCATTCCCACACAAAAATAAATATATTTTAGTCACATTAAAAACTACTTCACTCCCTCAAAGAAAACTATTTTGACACTTAAAACGTAGACATAAAAAATAAATAAAATCATCCTCGCTGCGAAAGTGGTTGTACAAGCGCACGTCGGAACCGCAAAGTCTATTGCCTGAGCGTCCTCGCAAATCTGACCCTTCCTCGCTGCTTCGCTGGCTTCCGTAATATTCACAACATGGTTTCACATTTTGCTAATTAAAAACAAAAACTATCCATCACATTGGGGTTTTTAAAAAAATAACGGATTCGTTAACCTTTAATGCATATCGTTTATAGGAAACACTTTCTTGATAAACCAAATAGTTTTCAAGTTACAGCGAGGTAGATGATAACATAAATATGAGATTTCAGAGCAAGCTTTTATTCATAAGATACTCCCATATAAAAACATTATTCGGTGTTTTTAAAATGAAAAAATAAAGTATTTCTATTAAAAATATTGAAAAGCGGTTTTGTTAATTTAAGAGCAGTATGGTGTAGATAACAAAAAAATAATAATTTCTTGACAATTTTTAGAAAATTCACCCCCACCACCCCCTGCACCATACGATTTTTATACGACCAATCTACGATATTTCAGGCTTCTTACATTTTATTTTGTGTTTTCCTTTTAATTCATTTATTTTATTGAAGTTAATGTGCCTAAGCAGCTTTTGTGTATAAATAAATTTGTCAAGGCGAACAAGCGGAAGAAAATTTTTCAAAATTATATTTGTTTATTTTGTATAATAAAAATCCTTTATTATTATTAAAGACAGAAAAATAATTAAACTGCCAATATTCAAATTGTGTTTATCATAGCTTCATCATATCTTTTTGAACATTTTCTTGTTCTTATCCAAAACCAGAGAAGGCATTAATTTAGTACTCCATTCATTTTTAAGGGAAGTCACAAAATTTCGTTCGTTACCTGCAAATACGGTCGAAATGAATCCTTTTCAGTATATTGTGCGCCTAAAATAACGGCCTTGAAATACGCAAAAAATGCTACGTTGCCATTTTACTACCTCGTAGGAAGCCATAGAGTAATACAACTAAACATACTGTGAAGTCCTAACGTATGGTTTACCGCGGAGAGTCAAAGGGAAGTCAATACATGCGACAGACATAGGTTATTGCGAATTGTTAATAAGTTCCCGCACATTTAGTTTTCCTTCTCGACAATACGGAGTGTCATTTGTAACAAATCGGCTGTTTTTTTCATCTTTTAATATTTTATCAATCCGGATATTTTATTGACCTTAACGTTTTATATTAGTGGGATTGTTTTGTAACGTTGTGGTGGATGTTAATATTTTTTTACAATTGTTAATTTTTTCCATAAATTTCATCCATCGAGTGTTATGTTGATAGTTAGAACGGGCGAAACACTTTATTTTATATACCAATGTCATCTCTCTATATGTAGAGGTTGAAAGAGGCGTGTTGTGTAAGTTTTTTCGATCGAGTGTTATGTTGATAGTTAGAACGGGCGAAACACTTTATTTTATATACCAATGTCATCTCTCTATATGTAGAGGTTGAAAGAGGCGTGTTGTGTAAGTTTTTTCACTATTTTTTGGTTAGATTGTTAACTCTGATGAAGTGTTTTTTTGTTCTCTATATGACTTAGTGTCCTGATGAAGCCTGTATCCATGGGCGAAAGCTAGATATTACAATAAATTGCCACTTTACCTTGAGCTTCAACATCTTTTATTGCTCCCTTTACGGCGATACATCGAAGTTGGGGTGATCCCAATAATTAACAGTTTGTTTGTGTGTTACCAGTAGCCCCATTACTGTCCTTCGCTTCTTCTTGTAGACGTAGATCATGGGATCATTTTATCAGAGGATGACAATGGAATTTGGACCAGCTGTGGCCAGAGCACTAAAAACGGTCACCAACACTAATAGAAGACTTGCACATCAACGTAACAGACGCGTTTTCTTGTTAGAATGCAGAAGATTGCACCTTACCCCCCGTTTTTTGGAGGATAGTACACAACATTTTTGGAAGATACCTCAACGACTCAACCACAGTAACACTTCACAAATAGAATTTTTAAGTCAGAAGGTAACACATAAATTACATAACATTACTATCTATGACACCTGTCGAGCAATTAAGATGTTGGAATCTAGACTTAGTTGGGCTGTTGATTTCTTAAGATGTAACATTCCATTTAGAGTCCTTGACGAATTTTTATATACACAAAACATTAAATATGACACACTATTTAACAAGATAAAAAAGTCTAACCTTCGAAAGTTAAAATCAAGGAAATCTAATAGTAGTGATTTATATACCACTGACAATTCTAATTGGTTCAAGAATGTGTCCAATATTGAGATTCCTGATGATGTTAGGGGTTTTCTTTCGCTTGGTCCTAAATTTAGCCTTCCTGTGTCACCTCAACATATAGATATCTTTAAACTACTCTCTGAGGTAGAAATCATTATCCAGAACTCAGATGAACAAAAACGAGACCTCCTGCGAACGAGGGCCACTAATCTCATCACTAATTACATTAATTCTAGTGTTGTTGCTAGTGTCGCCCCACCTACATATGATATAGAGCGTCGTACGAAACGATTTTTAAAAGCTAATCCTAACTTGGTTATCACTAAATCTGATAAGGGTAATGTCACGGTGGCTATGACTAAAGAAGATTACATAGAAAAATCTCTCATATTATTAAATGATGCTAACACTTACCTACCGGTAATAAGGGACCCTACACATTCAATAGAAACGCAATGCAATAATATTATCAAGAAAATTAACAACCTTGGCTATATTGATGATACCACGGCTCGTAACCTCAAAACTTACAATGGTGTCTGCCCCAAATATTATGGGTTGCCGAAGATACATAAAGATGGTTACCCTTTACGCCCTATTGTTTCATGTGTAGGTGCGTCGACGCAACCCTTAGCTAAATTTATCAGTCAAATTCTTTATAAGTCTTTTAGTAGCTTCAATAAGTTTAGGGTTAAAGATAGCTTTGAGTTTGCGGAGCGTATAATGAGTCTATTTTACCATCTGAGTTTTCACTTGTCTCGTTCGATGTAGTGTCCTTATTTACTCATATTCCATTACAGTTAGTTGTTGATATTATAGAGGAACATTTTGACTTGGTTGAGCCCAACTGTACATTACCTAAGAAGGAGTTTTTGGATACGGTAACTTTTCTATATAATAATACTTTTTTCTCATTTGATGGAAAATTCTACCAACAAGTGAAGGGCCTTCCTATGGGGGGTGCGGCCTCCCCTGTGATTGCTGAGATTGTTATGAACAAATTACTTTATTATGTGATAGACAGAGTTAGTTTTGAATTCTCCTTCATATATCAATATGTGGATGATTTATTAACAGCAGTTTCACTTAACCTCATCGAATCCACACTTGAAATTTTCAATTCCTTTCATTCCGATCTCACTTTCACGGTGGAGACGGAGACAGATCGTTCAGTCCCTTTCCTTGACACAAAGGTCATTCGCACTAGTGAAAATTTAGTTATTCTTGATTGGCATAGAAAAGTTACTAGTTCCGGTAGATACATTCCCTTTACATCGTATCACCCTAAAAAACAAAAGATCAATATGATTGTAGCATTGACTGATCGCATTAAAAAAATTTGTCACCATAGTCTGTTAAATAAGAACTTATTGTTATTAAGGAACCTACTAATTAATAATAAATACCCACCATCGTTAATAAATAAAATTCTCTCCTGTAATAGTGCCACTACAGACCTGCCTAATGCTTTACAACCACAGCTTAATGTTAATAATGAGTTGCCTAGTTTTGGCAAACTACAGTATATAGATTGATTGTCCCCGGCTCTGATTAGGATCTTTAAAGATACTAATATAAAAATTGCCAATTACCACTTAAGACCCCTCAAGTCCTTCTATTCCAATCTTAAAGACATTACCCCATCGTTACATAAATCAGACGTTGTATATTGCATTAAATGCTCTTGCAATTTAATTTACATTGGTTATACTTCACAGAAGTTAAAAAAACGGCTAACACTTCATAAAAGTGATTGTAAGTTAAAACCAAATATTACTAATTTAAGTGCTCATGTCAATGATACCGGACATAGTGTCATGTACGATGAAGCGGTAGTATTAAAGAGTGAAAAGAACCTCTTCAAACGTAAGTTTTTAGAGATGTGTTATATTAACTGTTGTAGTAATAGCCTCAACAGAAAGAAGGATGTTGAGGGTCTTAGTAGCATCTACATCTATCTTCTTAATCAGAGTCGTACTGCGAAGCATAAGCTACCAGAGTTTTTTGATACGGTCAGGTTGTAGTGGGTTGCTAAATTTGTTGCTATTAATATATAAAAACAGTTTCCTTTCTTTGTTTCTTTCTCCCCGTTCCTAAAGGATTGTTTCTAATTACCCTTAACGTTAACTTCAATAATGTAAACATAGTTATATAAATAGTGTACAATGGGTGTATATTTGAAAGAATTCTGTTTGAAATTCCCTCCCTTGTTCGGTGTTTTACATAGGTTATGGTTGGCTGTACAGTTGGTATCATTGACTGGTTTTTTGGTTGTGGCTTTTTTAGGTTATTGCGAATTGTTAATAAGTTCCCGCACATTTAGTTTTCCTTCTCGACAATACAGAGTGTCATTTGTAACAAATCGGCTGTTTTTTTCATCTTTTAATATTTTATCAATCCGGATATTTTATTGACCTTAACGTTTTATGTTAGTGGGATTGTTTTGTAACGTTGTGGTGGATGTTAATATTTTTTTACAATTGTTAATTTTTTCCATAAATTTCATCCATCGAGTGTATGTTGATAGTTAGAACGGGCGAAACACTTTATTTTATATACCAATGTCATCTCTCTATATGTAGAGGTTGAAAGAGGCGTGTTGTGTAACTTTTTTTCACTATTTTTTGGTTAGATTGTTAACTCTGATGAAGTGTTTTTTTGTTCTCTATATGACTTAGTGTCCTGATGAAGCCTGTATCCATGGGCGAAAGCTAGATATTACAATAAATTGCCACTTTGCTTTGAGCTTCAACATCTTTTATTGCTCCCTTTACGGCGATCCATCGAAGTTGGGGTGATCCCAATAATTAACAGTTTGTTTGTATATATATATATATATATATATATATATATATATATATATATATATATATATATATATATATATATAAATATATACATATATATATATATATATATATATATATATATATATATATATATATATATATATATATATATATATATATATATATATATATATATATATATATATATATATATATATATATATATATATATATATATATATATATATATATATATATATATATATATATATATGCTTCTCCTTTTTAACATGACCGTGCACAGTCGAGCGGGTATAAGGGATTCATGTTTTCGCTATATTTTGAAAAATACTTTGTTGCTAACTGTTTTATTTTATTATATATATTTTTGGTAGATTTGTTAGTTTTTAACTTAATTTCTTTGTGTAGATGTTTTCTTTAACACGTCGCCCGATTTTGGAAAGTAATTCTTGAATATGTTTGCCAGAAATATTGCACATGTATCTACGTTAGTCAGGCGCTGATTGGACATAAACCTAACCAATAATAATAATAATTGAAAGCAAATACTATTATTAATTTTTCAAAGAAACACAGGCTACTGTAATACTTTCTACAAAACTTCTGGTTTCCTCCTGCGTCAGTTTTTGCTGAGTCGAACTTGCTGACGTTTCGCCAATCATCCTGTTGGCTTCTTCAGAGCTTGAGTGAAACTCTGTACCTGTTTATATATTGTTTGAGGGGGGAGGAGCTAAAAGAGGGGCATAAACACCGTCTCGGATGACTGATTCCCATGTTGGTGACAGACCAGAGTCGCGGTTAAGATTGTTTGGTTGTTTATAGATTTGATTGATTACATACAAGAATTCGCCAACAGCTGATGAATTTATTTGTCTTAGTCGTAAGGCTCTTTCGTGTTCTTTGAGCCTAGTTGAAATTTTTCGTCCGGTTTCTTCAATGTATTCTTTGCTGCAATGCATAGAATGTTGTGAACTCCTGGCATCTCAAATGGAATTTTATCTTTGACGGACCGAAAATGTCGAGAGATTTTGGATAAGTGGTAAATCTGGTTGTTCCAGTTTTTATGTACTTTATGAATGTGAGCCAATAGTGGCAACGCCGCACGACACCATGAAAAAGGGAAGAGTGAAGAACCGCGTGGACAGTGGCGAATAAACTGTTAGAGAATTAGGTCGCAAAACGGGGGGATTGACCACATGTAATTTTTATTTAAATTGGTAGTGTAGAAGTCTATCTCTGTTCCTTTTGAAAATCAGTAAAAGCATGAGAAGTTCGCGTGGGTGTTATTTCAACATCAAGCAAGTGAGAAAACCCCAACACTGGTTTTGACGTTATACTTCTTTAGAACTTTTGATATGTGGTCAGTGATATTTTGAATGTAAGTGGCAAGTGGAGGATTGCTTTCGGCCTCATTGCTATTGGAAGGTTGTGGTGAAGTGTATTTTTTGATCGAACGCTTAATATCTTTAATGTGGAAATTATTAGAGAGAGAAAAGCAGAAGTAAGATGTTTTAATTCTGGGTTCAGTGACTCGGGCTGAGATAGTTTTACGGTTCTGTAAACAACAGAGTTGACAACCGATGACTTTTGGGGCTGATTGTGATGTGTGTGAACTTTATTTTAAATCAAAAGATACGTTCTTATTTAATTTTTAACATATTAACTTTCAAAAGTTTTTACGCCACAGTTTTTGAAACACAGTTGCTACTGCACTCCTTACGAAAGTTCTTATTTTAAAAGTAACAAAACATTATTAAATGATGTTATAAAACAGAAAAACAAAACTATCTCAGCCCGAGTCACTGAACCCAGAATTAAAACACCTTACCTCTGCTCTTCTCTAATGATGTCTACATTAAAGATATATATAAGCGTTCAATCAAAAAATACCACAACCTCAAAATAACAATGATGCCGAAAGCAATCCTACACTTGCCACTGTGGTCCTTCCTTACATTCAAAACATCACTGACCACATATCAAAAGTTTTAAAACCAGATTTACCACATGTCCAAAAATTTCTCAACATCTTCGGTCCCTCAAAGACAAAATTCCATTTGAGATGCCAGGAGTTTACAGCATTCCATGCATATATAGAATACATTTGTCATAGTCGTATATTTTTTGTTCTGTTTCTCTGGTTAGTTTTGACATAGCTCTTTCAGATATATTGCAATTCGGGAATCTGGAATCAAACATATTCAACCAAATTGAAAAACGCTTGTCTGGAACATATTTTTCTTGTAACGGTCAAATTTATGAACAGGACCAGCTGTGAGATCTCCAGAATGGTTGGCGAAACGTCAGAAAGTTCGATTTATCAACCACCGACGCAGGTAGAATGCAGAATATTTGTAAATAGTCTTACATTATTCTGTGAAAGTTTTCTTTAAAAAAAAATCTTCAGAAATCTTTGCTAAACAAGTTTGACAAACGCCATATTACTTTATTTGGCACGAATGGAGCGAGTGCTTAATAAATGAGTGACTGAAGAAGTTTATAAGGTGTTGCATACTATATGCGTGTACCTTGACCATCAGAATTGACAAACCAAAGCACTGGCTAATATATCACCGGAAATATCCGCAGTGGCTCGCAGCCCTACGTAACGTCTTTAAGCCACACTGTATAATGCGTATTTTAGAGCAGGAATTTAAAAGGGGGATTTTTTAAAATCAATGTGGGAAAAAAATTTAGATGGTATCCAAGGAACTAAAGAGACACTTTTTATCCCGAGGCAAAACTTTATAGAGAATATGACGAAAATCACCTAAAAAGATACTTTAGTCCAGAGGTTCATTGTTAGGATTTAAGTTTAAGTACATTAAAAAAAGTAATATATGAAAATATTGTTCGGTGGCAGTGGTGACACATTATTGTACTTTACTTTTCATCCCTCTCATTCCTTGTTTAACTTCATTTTTATTTATATCTTAGGGCACAATGAAGAAAAATAACTATTAAAAAGAACACTTTTATCGAATAACTTTTATCAAAGTTCATTTCATAATAATAATTTTTACTAAAATGTAGAAATGTTAATTTTCACATTTATTTTGGTTTGATTAAAAGCAAAAGTCAAGAACTTAAATCGTTCAATAAAATAGTTCTTATATGTTGCGCACTTTAATAGGCGACCTATTAATATTAATAAAATATTATTAGACGATAAAATCAAAATATTTTATTAACCAATTATTTAGATAAGTATTTAGCAAATGATACTTTAATTTGCAAATTCCAATAACTTGTTTTCCTATTGCATTAAACAACCATTTATGTTCAATATTTCTATAATATAAATATTTATATTCGATATTTTTAATATTTCGAACACCGCTCTAAATAGTATTTAGCAGAAATTATCGAAAGAAAGTAATAAATCTAAAAATGTACCTAAAAATTAAAAAAGATTCAGAAGTTATTGCATAGTATTCACATATAAAAAACCAAAACTTGTTAGTGCCACTTTGTTTAATTGAAACATCTTAATAATGTTGCTTCATGGAGCTGAAGATTATATAATGCAATAATAATTAAATAATCGAAAAATAGCAATTTGTGCAACTAAATAAAAAATATAATTTTTTTTAAGTGATCGAGGATGGCTCGGTTGGTAAGTTGTTAGACCTGCCAACTCGACTTGCAGCAGAGGTTGTTGGTTCGATTCCTACCTGGAGTCTTGGGTGTTCTTATTGCGTTTGTTGTCCGACTTTAACGACTGACTTCAATCTAGTCAGGTTTCTAAGTAAAGACAGACGCGAGTTCATTGAATTAAGGTAAAAAAAAATTGCAACGAAGAGAGCAAGCGAAACCAAAGAGTTTCGCGACGTGTCACAGAATATTGTTTTAAATTCTAATATCATATAAAGCGTACGGCATTGGCAACAGAATATAAATATGATTTTTGTAAATTTTGAATTCTTTACCACACATTTCGAAAATAAACATTTATTAATTATTTAATTTTTTAATAGAAAAAAAAAGTCTTGTGTATTTGTGTTAGGTTTACGTTAATTCCAACTTAGCCTACTTCCGAATTTGTGGTAAAAAAAATAAAATTCTCTATTTCCACCGTCTCTACATGCTCGAAGTATGGAGCGCCAATCGAGTTCATTCAATATGAAAAACAAAACAACTAGGCGATGCGAGCCGTTACCCCACAATTTCGCGCCAGTCTGCAAAAGTTAATAGTGACAGTGTTGCCACGTAACAAAGGCGCAGAGGACGCCTGGAAATCGACGAGCTGAAAGTAGAATATATCTTGTAAAATATACAGAGACTGGGTCTCGCGCGTCTACCGGGTATACAGTTGAACTAACAATATACAAGAAAATTCGGTTTACTATGATCGTAGCGTCTTTGTGAAAATTTTAATTTAGACTATTTGGATCTTGTATATACCGTTTCTATAGCGCTGCATCCGGACGCTCGGAAAATAGCAAATTGTTAATGTACGAACGCTTGGAAGATAGTGGGATATATATATATATATATATATATATATATATATATATATATATATATATATATATATATATATATATATATATATATATACATACTACGGTGGTTAAGTCTTCCTTCAATAGACCTTTTACATTGAATAGCTCCTCCGGTTGCGTTAAGTCCTCCGTATACGGAAGACCTAACGCATCCTACGTTAAAACAACCGAAACATCGATCTGGTTCGTCTACCAAAATTTGAGAGGGAGGAGTTTTAGCTGTTTTTCGGCTATTTTGTATATATTATTTATTAGTTCAGCGGTTTGACACCTCGACGATCGTCGCTAGCGGCGCTCGTATATTTTCATGCGTATATGTTATAACTACACTTCGGTGAATAGGTCCTCCCATGTATACAAAATTGTCGTTTTACAGTATGTTACTCCTCCATAAAAGTGACAACACTGTTTGACGTGGTATACTTAAATATGCATCTTTTGTATTTGTTATTTACATTTTTTCAAATTTTTATTGGTAGGTATATTGTTATTTAAAGTTCAGAGACGAAATAAAATGGACTAACATCGAAAATAAACGAATCTTTATTTAGAATTTGTTTGTCTTTGTAACACAATAAAAAATAAAATACAGATATCCTTTTGGATTTTTTGGTGGCTAGGGTATGGTATATAATAAAAGTACCTATAATATGCCATATAATCCAAATACAACACATGTACAATATACCGAGAGAATAGTTAAACTGAGGCCATATATTAAAAAAATTGCAGAACTTAACATAAGTACTGTTGAAATGAAAAATTCCTCTAAATTAATGGGTTTATAGATTACTTTTTTGTATATTGATTCTGAATGAAAACCTTCATTTTTAACCAGTTTTTATTGTGCAGAATTTTAGGATTTCTAAAAATAAGATTTAGACATTCACCTTTTTTAGGAGGACATTTCATTTTAATGTGACCTTTAAAAAAATTCATTACTAAATTTTTCTGCTCTGTTGTCCATGGAACTAGCTTTCGAATTTTTGGTTTTTGAATACTGTCCGAATCCAGCTTACTTTTTTCAGAATTTCCAAGTAGATCCTGTGCATTTGACGTGTCTAGATGTGTCTCGTCATTTTGTTTTTCAGTAGCCTCCCAATTTTCGTTTCCATGCTCATTTTCTTTTGATTTTGGTTTATCAGACATATCCATTAAATTTTCTTCCAAATTTATCTCAATCTCATCTAGCGATTTGCCTTTAAAATGACCAGCTTCACCATTTTCCATAAGTATAAGTAATTTGGAAATTCTTGAAGTTTGATAAATATCGTCGGGTAGGCGATACGACTGTCGATGTATACCCAAAGTGTGACCCATAAATGAGGCCAGTTGCTCCATGTCGTTTTCAGACATGTTAAATAATTGAGTTAAAGTTACCAAATGTTTTCGAAGTCGGGTACAGGTTAGAGCATTCGGGTTTTTAGCTCCACAGAGTGAAGCGTGTTTTCTTAATGCTTTATAACCCACAATTGGCTCAGATGACTTAGGATTTGCGAATAAGTAAATATTGGACATTTTCAGAATCTTACTTCTACACCTTAAAACTATGTTTAAGTGTTCTTGTACATCCTTGCTAATTAATATTGACACTCCCCTTCCCCTTTTACCTCTTATGACAATACGCTTAAAACTGCTCATTAGAATTTTTTCAGTTTCTGAAATAACTTCGCCAAATTCTTTATATGCCTGAGAATTCTCATGATGAATTATTGATTTGTAAGTGTTTACTAAAAGTCTCTGCAATTCTCCCGGACGTCGTCTATTCAGTAAAATTATTCTGCAGTAGATGGTTTCTATTAAAGTAGTATATGATTTTTCATCACTGGAGTTTTCTTGCAATTTGTAGAGTGCATCATCAGCTTTTTTTATCAAGTAATCTTTTAGTAGTTTAAGATCAGTGGCAAGGGGTACTAGAGTGACTTTATTCCATTTATTTATATTAAGATCACTAGAAGCTTGGTTGGAAACATCAAATTTCCAGTTACCATTTATTAACTGTATTAGAGTTTTAAGGTCAGCCTCTTGTGTTGCAGAATATGTAGATGCAAGGTAATCAGATTTTTTAAAGCTGAATACTAGTGCGATATCGCAACACTGTTTCAATGTAGTGCCCATATTTAATGCAAATGATGGAGCTTGATATGTTTTGGAATCCTTGTCAAATCGAGATGCAGCTTTAGTTGCCGAGACTAAAATATCGTAGTTATCCGGTTTAAGGGCCTCAAAGAGGCCCTTAATAGTGGGTTTTATTTTTTTTATCTCCAATAATATTCTGGCTAATTCTCTCATTTTTCTTGAAGCCACTAGAATGAAATGGTTCTCTCTGTGAATTTTTAAATATCTAGATGCAAATGCACATATTAAGGGATCCTTCTTAGCAACTAGCGATATCTTATCGGCCCTCATTCTTGGGAAAACATTAATTTTTAGTTGAGAGTCCACTTTTAAATTCCGAATTAGAAAGTTTTGAGCTTCAGCCTGAGAATTCCTAATAGAGTATCCTTTATTTGGATTTTCGCTGCAATTTTTGCGGTGTCTCCATAAATTTTTAGACGAATAATATCCTAGGCAATGTACGTATGGTAAATAATTTGTATCTTCATTACCTTTTCTAACTGGTTTACTGATATCGGTACTACTCTGCAGGTAATTTCCTTTCTTTCTTAAAGCAAAGAGTAATTTTTTTCTGTCTTTGCTTTGCTTATCCAGTCTCGCAATAGTAACAAAACGTACTTTTTTTAGATTTTTTTTTAGAAGTTGTTACAGTAGTTGGAGTCGTATTGCTAATATCCTTATCTAAATTCAAATCTTCGCAGATTAAGGGACTCTCGGGTGGCGTGCAGCAGATTAAAGGGGAACTAACTTTAGAAAATATTTCCTGAAAAAACATTCATTTGATTTTTCTTACAACTTATTATTACTAATGCTGCCTAAAAATTTGGTAAAAATTAGTTTAGGACCGAAAGAGGATTGAGCTGGTATTTTCATGAAATACATAAGATTTTCTAAAATGAAGATACTTGGGTTATAGGTTACCATGAATTGCGTGGGATGGTTTTATCTTATACTGCAAATATTTTTTTTACTTAATTGAAGATTTTATTTTTCCAATTAATTTGTTCAGACGTTCCTTTTTATACTTTTTATACTTTTATATTTAATGAGATAACATTTTTTGTGAAATAATAAACGCCTTCTTAACATTTTAAAATCTGAAATAGATGTAGGAACGACAAGTTTTACAACCAGATCAGCATAGTAAAAAAAAGGAATTCGGAATTTGTTTAAGAAGGGAGACAAGTTATTATCCAAGTATGATTGAATAATTATGAATATTATTTATTCGACAATTTATAGTACCACCATAAATCATTCGATTCTTGTGGCTTCAAAAACAAATTGACAAATTAGTCAGATTTTAGTTGGAGACAAGAAGAGCAAAAGTACATACAAAGCCTTAGTATAATTATTATTATTAATTAGTATAAATAAACCTTAATATTCCACGTCAATATTCTTCAATATTTAAATATTAAATAAAACTGATTGTTTGTAAAAGATGTAGGAAAACTTTCTTTAGTGCAGAATAATCTAACGTAACAGATTTTTCCGGGGAAGCAGGGTATGCAGGCTAGTTTGGTGAATATTTATAATCACTCTGAGAATATTCACGCAGATGAAGGATTTGGTGAAATTATTTTAGTGAAATTATAGAAAATTTATTAGATATCCCAGCAAAAAGGAAAATTTCATCTACCAGAATTGATGTGGTCTATTAGAAAACAACAATAAAAGTCAAAAAATTCATACGTCAAATTAAAAATTGTTCCCAGTATTTTCTTATCGCTCTCTGTCTAATGTGTATTTTAAAGGGAAACCTTTAGCCTATTTCTAGTAAACGCTCTCCAACGTGGCTTATTTATTGTAGAGAAATGAATCAAGGCGCCTATTACATTAAAAAATGTTTCCATTTTAACAAAAGCGGAGAAACATAAGTCTGAACAGATTAATTATATAAGGTTGAACATATCATAAATCTTCCTCCGAAGATGGTAACTTAGTTTTTAAGTAAAATTTGTAGAGATGCGCATATGACTTCAAGAAATAAAATATGTTTTTTTTTTTATTTTAGTAATTTATATCATTTCATGCCTTTTGTTTTTCAAGTAGCATAAGTTACTAACCGACTCATTATCACTAGGAAGATATTCTGGATCTGCTTTGGAATTATTTGAAGGCAAAGAATTAGAAGAGGATTCGTTTTCCTAAAAACATATTCCCTTTTGAATATATATAATAAATTTACGAATAGGACAACTTACGTCATTGATGTTTGCCTTAAATGAAAATGAAGCTCCAAAATCCTGCATTGGTTGCTGGTTTGATAATCTAATTTCTTCACACTATAGCAAAAGTAATCGCTTAGACGCAAATATAAATAAAAACATACTGTGTGTCGGAAGAGAAAGCAAAGCAATATCCATCCTTAAAATTTTATCTGAAAATTGGAAGCTATAGTGGAAGAACGTATTCAACGTTCACTTGCGTTTCACTATGAGATGTGGTTTTAAACAATCGGTGAGAATGTTTAAGAATATTTAAATAGTTACTAAAACTTCTTAATTGTTTCTAAATCTAACAATATTTTCAAAAACTTTTAAATACGAATTTATAAAAATATCTGCAATTTCCTATCTCTTCAAAACGTACACTTACACTTTCAAAATCATTTGTGTTTAGATCTTTTGAAACGGCATTCGGTGTAAGAGGTGATGGTTCGTCAAGGGGTTTGTTACAAAACCACCTATTTTTTTTCTTTATTGAGTTTGCACCACAAACTGCATACTATAAAAAGTTATATTTAGATATGGATATTTAACAATAATGTAATACTTGCGTATTCTTCAGAAAATAACCTTCGCGCCATGCTGAAATAAGTATCCCATTAATGTTTGTTATTTAATAAAAATCATTCAACAAAAAATAGCAAATTTGAAATGCCTAAATGGAGATCACAATCTCAAATTTTAATTACTTACCTAACAATTTTCCTACTACGAAACATGCACAGAACCGTAAAAACACGTGAAAATTAAAGGACGCACACAGCTTCAAACAGAAGTAACCGCCTTCGATGCTCTAATAAACGGTTCCAAATTCTGAGACATTTGGCAACGCGGGTGGTGAACTTATCCACCGTAATCTGTAATATTTAAATATACTCGGAAGACCAATATTGCGTAATATGTAATCCATTTATACATGAGGAGGATTCTTGACTGTATTGGATAAGGAAGACGCATCCGCTGGAAAATATGTGAAAATTGAAAAAATAAATAGTCAATTATTTTGCAGAACACGTTTGTATAGTTCCCAATTATCCAGTATACGCGCAAAAAATTTAAATATACACTCTCCTTCTGGGAGAAGACCTATTGCTGCGCCACATGTGGACGAACTATATCATTACGGATGTAAATATATATATATATATATATATATATATATATATATATATATATATATATATATATATATATATATATATATATATATATATATATATATATATATATATATATATATATATATATATATATATATATATATATATATATATATATATATACATATATATTAAATTCGTTTGGCGAGGAGTTTCTTCTTCTTTTTACGTCGATCCCATTGTACCCGTTGCTTGAGTTCTTGTCCCTTTCCCGGAGGAAATCTAAATATGAAGTGCACTCCTCGCCGTCCCACTCTATCGACCACCCACCTGGGTACTCCTGCCGCTGCTGATGTTCCTGCTCCTTTATTTCTGACGATCCACCGGGTTGCTTCTGCTGCTGCTGCTGGTGATGTTCTTTTGCTGTTCTACTGTTTACGAGGGACGTGCCCTCACCCCCCCACGACCAACACTCCTTGGCCGGTGTATATCGTACCGGGAATTCTAACTCCCGGTACTCTTTGTGTGATTTAAATATGTGACGCCCTAAGCGATACGCCAACATAATGTGCGACTTGTCAAAAGAATAAACCGCGATTTTTTCTAGAATACAACAAAGTATGTATATGCAGCGTTTCCTATAAAATACCCATTTTTTAAACAAAGCTTCCAGTAAGTGGGGTTATCATATAATTTTTAAAAAATTGTTTTTTTTTTAAGTTATACACGCATATCAAAATTCACATTTCAATTCACTGTCATTTAAACGATATTAAAAACACTCAATTTAATTCGATTATTATGCAACTTAAAAAAAGTGTATTTTCGTCAAAAGAACAAACCGCGATTTTTTTAGTACAAAAAAGAAACAAAAATATGTATATATTTCGCGTTTCCTATAAAACACACATTTTTGAAACAAAACTTTCAGTAAGTGGGGTCATCAAATAATTTTAAACCTTTATTTTTTAAAAGTTATACACGCATACCAAAATTCACATTTCTATTCACTGTCATTTAAGCGATATTAAAAACACTCAATTTAATTCGATTATTATGCAACGTAAAAAAGTGATAACCCAAACTGAAACCCACAAAAAAAAGACACGCACTGTATAAAGGTAATTAAAATCATAAAACTTACCAGTTGTTAGGGTCGTAGGGAAATGGACACCCCACTTCTGTAGTCATTGCACTGAATATAGCCGACAATACACATGCGACGTATTTATACACATATACTCCCTTCCATGGTTGAATTAAAAATAGAAAAGTAATTTAAAAGTCGACAGGTCTTCTACCCACAAGCACCAACGCCGATTTGAATAAACGCGATGTTGTTGCCAGACTACCATTCAGGTAGGAGTCTCAGGGTCAATATGAACGACTTGAGACGCAACCGCTTCGGACGTTGGATGAACGTAAGTTGCCGCCAAAGATCAAGGCCCACTTGCTTTCATTTTTATTTAAATTTTTTACAATCTCCGTATGGTAAATGTGGAACCTCTGTGGTTGAGCAATCCATGAGGCGCGTCCACCGAGTGGCGGATGGGGGAGCTCAGGCTCTCACGGGCCTGGGTGGCTGGGAATAAGAAGGCATGAGGAGGTAAAAATCCAATAGGGCTGACAAATAACGAGTCGTGGACCAGCTCACCCTTCCCAGCTGTCGTGTCGTGGCTAAGGGCCTGCACAGGGTATAACGGTGCCAACTGGTTTGTAGTCGGTTGATAAACCAGGCGTCGGGTGCCGACTCGACGAGTGGGCACTCGACGCGGGGGGTCTGAGCTTCACCACTTGGACCAAGAGGAGTAAACCTCAATAAAAATCCTAAATCCTACGGTGGGGGGTCGGGCCTAGGGGATGCATGGCTGGATAGAAGATCATTCTCTACCGATCCCAACCCCGAGGCACCGGGCGCACCTCGGGGAAGGAAGCCTTACCTCTGCATGCGGGACTCTGCAGAGGTGGACCGTTTGCTTCCCTAGCTACTCGTGGGACCTTTATGGAATCAGAAATGAAATGTGTAAAGGAGGAGGGGAGAAGGGGGGCTCCAGCAAGCGGGGGCGTCCTCAGGAAGGCCCCCTCCAAGGGCGATCTGAACAGGATCCCCAGGTCGAAAGCGGGGTGGAGGGCTGGGACAAACCGGAGGGCGAAGAAGAAGAGACTCGCGGTGACGGTTTCGGAACCGCAGACGGGCTCTCTTCCGGCGCCCAGGAATCCTGCCACGCCGTCAGCGGAGGGCGCCATAGGGGGCACACCAGAAACGGCAGGCGGGAAGCGGAAAAGAAAAATGCGAGAGACCACCCAGGTTGGGGCACCTGCCGGGGGTTGGCGGCCGACACGTGGCCCAGCGAAAGCTGAACTGGTGGTGGGCCTCAGAAGACAGGAAACTGACCTGTCTTCCGAGGACCTACTGCGGTTCATAGGGTCTCATAAGCATGTATATCATGCAGGGGGGGCAATACACCCCTCCCCGGATACGCTCGGTTAGGCTGTGGAGGAGCCACATCCTGATCTAGATGATGGATGAAGAAACCAGGGAGTGGGTTCGCAGGGAGCTGATCAACGTCAGGCCCTGGGGGCTCGCGAACCTGGTGGAGGTCGATCTGGAAGGATTGAGACTGAGAAGGGCGGCGATCTGGATTCCGGGCCTGGGGGCGGGTGTCTCGAACGAGGCACTAGTCCGCTGCCTGGTAGCTCAGAATGGCCTAGATTGCCGCGCCTGGAGGGTCTGCCAGAGGACGGAGGATGCAACGGGCACAAGGTTGGTGGTGGGCGTGGACGAGAAATCGGCAAGCGCCATCATGGCTAAAGGCTCACTTCTCTTCTACCTGGCGACTCAGGTTAAAGTGAACCTGGCGGCGCCGAGGCCGCAGGAGAATGAGGTGACCGCGGGGGGCTCACACGAGCCCTCTTCATGGAGGTTGGGGGGCCTGTCGGAGAGGCTGCGCCCACAGCTTCTGTGGAGGAGACCTCCGGAGGGCCCTCCGAGGAAGCTTGAACCGAGGAGGTATCTCGGATGGAAGTTGACCGGGGAATCCCATCAGGGTCCACCAGTCAGGAAGCGGAAGCGGAGGGAGGTGCTACCTCGGGCTCGGATTCGGGCTGAGGCTAGCATCGTGACCCGCAAGTGGTATTCCCGTAATAATATCTTCACGGGGATATTACAGATTAACCTGCAACACAGCAGGGCTGCAACGGCCCACTTATGCAGGAAAATTTCGGAGGGCGGTACATCCATTGTACTGATCCAAGAGCCCTGGATTGTAAAATCAAGGGTTAGGGGCTTATCTCTGGGAGGATCGATGCTGCATAGTGTCGACTCCTTAGAGGGCGGTCCCAGGGCCTGTATACTAACCACGGGGCTGGAGGCCTTTTTCCTAAGGGACAAGGCTTCCAGGGACCTGGTTCCAATTCTGGTCAGATCCCCCACTCGGGACGTCGTGAGGGAGGTAGTAGTCGCCTCTGCGTACTGTCCAGGCGACCGCAGCTGTCCTCCGCAGGAGATCAGTGACTTGGTCGCCTACTGTGAGGAGGCGAATCTTCCTCTTTTGATTGGCTGCGACAGCAATGCTCACCACGTTTTGTGGGGCAGCGCGGCAACGAATAGAAGGGGGGGAGACCTCGTGGAGTTCATGGCCTCGGCAGGGCAGGGCTCTGCTCCCGGAAATAATTGGGTGTTGTGTCTGTGGGGAGGACTCTATGTCAGACCATAGATACATCACCTTTGGGTTGGAGATGAACCTAAATGGATGGACCTAAATCAAACGGGTTCGGGAACCCGTTAGATTTAGGAACCCCCGGGCAACAAACTGGGAACTCTATAGAGAGGAGCTCGCTTGGCACCTAGGGGGCTTCCCAAGGAAACACCGGACAATGGAGGAGATTGACGAGGCCGCCGGCCGAGTCAGCTCCGCTACGATACGGGCGTTCGAGAATAGCTGCCCTGAGACAGAGGAGCATAGGGCGGGGAGGACTCCTTGGTGAAGCTCTTCCCTGGAGCGTCTCAGTACGAAAGTGCGGAGGCTGTTCAATACTGGGAGGAGCAGCAGCCAAGGTGCGGACTGGGATCTCTATAGGGAGGTCCGCAGACAGTACAAAAAAGAACTACGGGCATCACAGAGGAGGGTCTGGAGGGGCTACTGCGACGGAGTAATGAATACCCCGGACGCGGCTAGGCCCCTTAGGGTACTCAGAAGTGAAACTGCGGGAAGACTGGGAGTGGTCCGCAGGACCGGCGGTGGCTACACAGCGGGACCAGCGGACACACTACAACAGTTGCTGAACATGCACTTCCCAGGGTCCGCTGATCCGGACACAGGGGGGAATATTGAAGCCGCGGGTCGTCTTGGATGCGACTACGCCACGGCATGGAGGGTGGTTGCCCATAGTAGGCTGAGGTGGGTTATTGACAGCTTTGGCCCCTTCAAGTCGGCGGGCGGGGATGGAGTATTTCCGGCTCTGCTGCAAAGGGACGGAGGTCTCCTGACCAGCCCGCTGATGGACCTGTTGCGAGGGGGTACGTGCCGGAGCTGTGGAGACACAGCAGGGTAGTGTTCATTCTCAAGGTAGGGAAGAGTGACTACACGGACCTGAAGTCGTACCGGCCCGTTTGCCTCACCAGCTTCATTATGAAGACTCTGGAGAGACTGGTGAACCGGTATCTGAGGGACTGGGTAGAGCTGGAGGCCCCTTTAGAGTCAGCTCAGCATGCGTACCGAAGTGGCGGGTCTGTGGGCTCAGCTCTTCACCATCTGACTTCCAGGTTGGAGGAGGGTATGGGCTCGGGACGGCTATCGGTGTGCGTGTTCGCTGACATCGAAGGGGCATTCAATAACACGGCCCTGTACTCGATCTGCAGGGCGGTGGAGAGTACTGGAGTGGGGACGGCCATTGTAAGGTGGATCCGCTCCATGCTAACCGACCGGAGGGTAGAGGCAAGACTGGATGGGGGGCAGGTCTCCATCGGTTCCATCGGGGTTGTCCACAGGGCGGGATCTTGTCCCCGTTCCTGTGGTGCCTAGTGGTGAACGAGATATTGCATATTCTGAGGGAAGAACACGGGGTCTATGCTCAGGCATATGCAGACGACCTTGTGATAATGACACAGGGGACAGACGTGAGGAGGATACAGGGGCTCCTGAACGGGGCATTGGCAAGATTCTCACAATGGTGCCTGGACAGCAAGTTGGCTGTCAATCCTGGCAAGGTGGAGATCATCTTCACTAGAAAAAGGAAGATGGAGTGCAACCTCAACATTTCGATGGATGGGGTGCCTCTTTCTGCAAGCGGAAAAGTTAAGTACTTGGGCGTATGGTTGGACTCCAAGTTGACCTTCCAGGAACATATAAGATCAAGGACCAGGTCGAACTTTGGAGCTCTGTGGTCATGCGGGAGAGCGGTAGGGGGCACTTGGGGCCTGGGGCCGTAGATCATGCAGTGGATCTACGGTACCATGGTGGTGCCTATGCTCACGCATGGGGCAGTGGCATGGTGGCCGGGGACCAAAAGAGCGGGAGCAAGGCTAGTTCTTGACAAACTGCAGAGATTGGCTTGCCTCTGCGTAACGGGCGCCATGAGAACGGCGCCCACGAGGGCCCTAGAGACTCTGGTGAGGTTGCCCTCTCTGGCGGATCGGGTGCAGATGGAGGCGGCCAGGACAGCTGTGAGGCTGGCGAGCTGCGGGCTCTGGAGGGAGAGAACCTTCAATCGGGGTCCGTACGATATTTTAGAGGGCTGTCGCGGGGATCGCGGGGATCATGGGCATGCCGAGTTACGTCTTGATCCCCGAGATGACCTTCTTTGACAAATTGACCTTTCTCTTTTCATCAAGGGAAGATTGGAGAGAGGGCAGAGTCGGCTCCTGGGATGGACTTGTCTGGTACACGGACGGGTCCAGAATGGGAGATCTGGCAGGAGCTGGAGCATACCGCGGGACGCCCCGCCAACCAAACCAAAAAAATGACTCACCGTCCGTCGTCGTCCGTGGTCTGGGTCGCACTGACCGGTGGGGAGAAGGAGGAGCTCGTCGTCCGTTCTGTGTTAGCCGGCGGTGGCGAATTAAAAAAAATGTTTCTCCGCGTAGCCTGGCAACGAAGCGTTGGTCGCATCGTCCGTGCTTTGTTAGCGTCAGCGGCAAAATGTTAAAGAATGTAAATTCCAGCACGATGAGTCACGCCTTGTTTTGCGCTTCGAAACTCGACGGCTGGGTGACATCATCGCTTCCTTTCACTCGGCGTCTGGGTGGCATCATCGCTTGCTTTCGCGGCCGCGAAAATGTTTTAAGCGAAATCTCCGTCCGATTAGAAACCCGCTTTCTCTTCATTCACATTACCTGTCGGAATACAGTATAAAATGTTTCGATTGTTTGTCATAATTTAAATACCGCCTGGGTCGTGTGTGTGATCAAGTCGCTTAATTGACCAAACGATCCTTGACTCCATGTTATCTCAGCGAATAAGTGTTAGCCGCCACCGCACCGCACCCTCCCAAACCAACGCCAAAGTAATACTATTTTTGTTTCTTGAAAAAAATTGTCAATAATGAATTGAAGTATTCTACTTTCGTTATAGATGGACTTAAAAGCATTAAATGAAAAAATTGCAGCGAATAAAGAGAATCGAAAACTAATAGCTAAGTTGGGGCAGTTAGATGTTGGTCGGCCATACAAGATAGAGAAGTTCAGAATAGTAAAGACCCAGTTTGGGGAGGCGGTTCCATTGGAGCAATAATTATCGGTGGTGTTCCTGCCGAATCGGGTGATGGACAGCCGAATATAGATCAGTTTTCGACGGGCCGCTATGGTCTGGTGTTAAAGAAGTCAGCAGTTGGCCGGCCCAAAAATTTGAAATTGTACAAAATTAAAAATTACGGAAGGGGGGGGGGGGAGAGACGGTAAGTCTTATTTTCAAATATTATTATTATTATTATTAGGTCGCAATGAATTTTACGCGAACTATTGAGGATGCTCAAAATTTAATTTTGGCTTTTCGTAAAGTGAATACGTGTTCGATAATTTAACGAAAAAAGATAAAAATGCTTGGTTGGGACGTTTACGCAGAAGCATAATTCAACATCTGAAGACTATTAAATAAATGATTTTGAATCATCGCCATTTTGGATTGGGTTTGCAAAACAACATTCCCGCAAATATAAAACAAAGAGTTTTGTGGGAGCAGATTGTGTCTTGTTTCCAGGGAAGAGTTTTAACGGGTGTAATAATCAATTTGAAACACAAAGACGAACAAAAATTTTTAAAAAATTCAAAAATTTTGAAACAAGCGTTGCCAATGCTAAAAGTAAATGCCACGTTTTGCGGGGAATTTATAAAGAGAAAATGCGACGGCCAAGACGTGATCGACGTGAAATATGTTTCTACTAAAAATGCCGTTATCGACTCGGGAACGGATTTGAAGGAATGGTTCGTTGAAAAAGTCAAATTTTAAATAAATTATCTGAATTTCAAGAACGCGATTCGGGATTTGCCTTGCAAAAAATTCTTTATTTAGGAATTAATATTAACAAATTTGAAGTGGGTAACGGCTCGTCCTACATTGAATTGCCCCCAGAAATTAAGAAAAGGAATGCATGCATTAATATTCAAAATAATGACGAAGCCTGTTTTTATTGGTCAGTGGTCTGTACTTTTTTTCCTGCAAAAGAACATCGCGAACAACACTTACCGACTTCATATCCTTATTATAAGTGCGTTTAAAGAATTAATTCTTTATGGCATTGGTTGCCAAATAACGCTTATTTTGGGAGCGTTTGACTAGTGCAAAAGTATAATTAGCATCAGAAATTTAAAACCACTGAGTAATTTTAATGGTTCACCTCCCAGGTAAGAAAGAAGGTATTTTAATTTGTACGCAAAAGAAAGTGTTGCGTCATTTTGTACAATTTGACTGAACATATCGTAGAAGGTTAGACAAAAGTTTAAGTCCCCATTAAATTTCGGGAAGTGATTCTAATTTGGCTAGAGTAGAATTTGACTAGGTAACTGCTGCTAATTGAGCGTCATATTTTAATGCATCCTCTTCATGCAAAGGTTTATAGATTTTATTATAATACATTTTACTATGATAAAAATATTATTCCGTTTCTGTGCGAAATTTATCTTCTCCATAGCCCTTTTCTAATGCCTATTATATTATATTATTATATGATATTTGCAGAAAGCGTCAAAAGCGATTTGTCTTTGTATTGTACACAGAAAAAACCAATACTTCATTCGTCCGGCTACGTCGAAAGATGTAAGTAACCAAAACTTCTACGAAACGTCTTGCATAAATGGAACGTTTTGCTTGAAGTCGCCTTAGTTAAGCCATTTTAAAAATAAGTTATTGAATAATTTTTGTGTAGGAAATAAATTTATTTTGTAGTTTTAACTACGACAATGTAAGGTTTTGAATTTAGTTAGACGTCACCAGCACCTGGAAAGAAATAGTAGCTTAATTAAATGGCGATTGATATTCAAATAAGTACATTTTTTAAGCTATTTATTATTACAGTCGGTTATGACATCCGGTTCAAAGGATCATAAATGAACATGCAAGCATGTAAATTCTGTTAGTGGACTGTAGTGAACAGAAATTATATGTAATTTCTCTTTGGTAGCAGAATTGGTTAGTTGCAAGAATTTTAGTTTGCTTGAATAAGATTTGATGTCCGATTCCTTTGAAAAACTAATTGAGAGTTGAGTAAGTATATTTATTTATATTTTTCCGTATTATGACAATCACACGGCAAAATTTTAATTTTGCATATGGCATCATTAATTTCGTTTTCACGAACCAGTACTTTCGAGGAATGCGCTTCGATATTTCCATCGATTTTAAGTTTTGGGCATTCTGGCTTGCATTTATACTTCGAATAGTCTACCTTCATCGGATTGTTGTACTTGGGCCTGAAATTCAAATTTCGAAGTAAATATGTTTTTTAAATCACTGAGCCACAACCATGCGTGTAATATGAGTACAAATAGGTATTATGGGAAATGGCAAAAATACTATTTTACCATTTGGTTTTTCGGCGGGATGAAATAATTACTACGTATTCGTTTGACTCAAATTGATTTCATGGAAAAAACTAAACTGCTCTGTGAATGTTCGTTTGCGCGGCACAATAATATGCTCAAATGCCATGGATATAGTAGTTTAATACTTCATTAGTAGAATAAATAAGCCTATTGGACAAACCACTTAAAAATACCGACCGAGAACATAAAACTATTTCAAGGGTGGTGTGAAAAAGGCTCAAGAATCACATGTATAAAATATTATCATTCGACCACAACACGGCCTCTCATTTTATTTTATGCGTTCCTCGTAATGAAAGAACTGCTCCATAATTTCGATTGTGTTCATTTTCGGCAGATTTTCAGAAGATCAAGGAAAGGTAACCAATAATTCTATTCATATTCTAAAGCAAATTCAATCTTTGAGAGCAGAAACTCGTCAAAACTATTACCAGAGTACACAATATCGTCCACATACTTTTTAAAAACAGAATATCCGTTTGGAACTTGGCACCGAATATGTTTTGTTCAAGGCTACCGCAGTTGTTTTGTTATTCGGAACATATTAATTATTTATTACTATAGACGCTAACTATGACAGGTCTACAGAAAACTGACAAGTTAATATTATTTTTCTACTCCCGTCTGTAAAATACCTAATTACGCACCGATCTAGCGTGCGGGAAGCGTCGGTTTACCACGTCAGTTTCGTTTTCCACGAATCCGAGCTACTTCGGACATTTCCGGGATTTTACCGCACGGGTTTGGGAGCAATCGGATGTTTTCGGATATATTACCCACGCTTTAAATTTTGACGTTTATCAGTTCTGACAGTCATATCAGTGAATGTATTCGTGTTTTGCGAAAATGTACCCAAAAACTAAAGGTCCTAGAAAAAGTATAGTATGCAACACGTTTGGTAAACTTTTAAACTCACTCGTTTATTAAACACTCGCTCCGCTCGTGGCATATGCCGTTTACCGCACTTGTTGCATAATATACTCTTTTAAGTAAATAAAAAAACCGTATTCAGTACCCACGAAACACGATGCCTTACCTGTCTTTCATTTCTTTGTTAAAATCATTCTTTGTGGGCTTTTTGTAAGTCATCATTCTTTGCACATATCGCCGCTTGATTTTGCTTTCATCCTTAATTATTTGTTCTGTGCTGTATGTGTTTCTTTCGTATATCTCTTTTTCTTTAAACCACATTCTCATGTATTCGTTTGACATTAAGAAGTTCATATTCGTTCTAGCGACCTGCAAGAAGTTAACACAATCTCAATCCAATTTAATTTAAATACTGTGAAAACTAGGAAAGCTTTTATTTATTATTTGTTTTGTGGCTTTTAAATTAATTCATATTTCGTCGCTTGTGTTTTAGGTTGTTTGTAAATTTTTAATTAACATGCTGACCTCAGTATACCAATGTAAAAAGAGAAATGGGAAGTGAAGCGGCATATCCTTTCGTATGTTACTCTTACCTTGTAACTCTCTCTACCTTTCTAAACAATGCAGAAATAACCTAATACTTTAAGTTTCCCAGTTGATAATCATTTGGGAAAGATGAGGCGGATTCCCATTAGTAGGAAATATTATCAGAGAACTGTGGTTTGTTCATTTAAAATCTACAAATTATGATAATAAATTTGGTCAAATGGAACGGCCTCCATTTTTAATTTTCCGAACCATTTTCAGAAAAAACAGCAATTGACCTCAAAAAAAAAGTAAACTACTGACCAAAATCATGGTATGAGGAACAAAGAGGCGGTTTAACTCCTCATTAACCAAAACTTGATTGAATATTGTTGAATTGAGTGTTTTATATTTTAAATAATTCTACATCTGTAGCCATGTTGATGGATATTTAACTTGTAATTAGAATTTTATTTTAGGACTTCAAATCATCCATTCATTTGAATGATTGATTTGAAATTGAGATACTTCAAACCTATGTTATTAAAACTTATTTGGATTTTTTTATATTTTATATTTAATATACTTAAAACTTTTTAGAAATGTTACTGGATATCCTATCTACCTGCTTAGTTATCCAAAGCAGGCATTTTAATCATGACTGCTAATAAGAATTTATTAACCGACTGGCCATTTTTTAGTTACAAATAACAAGCAATACAGTGCATGGTACTTGAAGATGTTAAAACAATAAAATTAATCGACTTGATGGTAGACATCCAGTACAATGAAGACTTTGGGACACTGTTATCTGAAAATAAAATCAATGTGCACAGGTAAATGCTATTCCAAAGTTCCGTAAAGTTGTTTTTGATAATCCCACAAGACTACGTGCATTTGGTGACTTTTAACAATTTGGAGACAAAATAGGATTTATTGACACACATTTTTCCGTCGGCGATCTTACGCCGATAGTAAATATTTTACCCTTGTATTATGAAAGTGAAAATAAAGATTTAATTAAAAATATTTGCAGTTTGGCAGTGTTCAAGTTATTGCAATAAATAATAGGGAAAAGCGACGACTCAAAGGATGCAGATTGTATACAATTCAAAACAATGTTGGTTAAAATGATATTGATGATATTGTTCACTACATTCCATAAGAAATAATTATACATTTTCAATTAATTTCCGTGATGTGAACGATTCAACCAAATTATTTGGTGCAAGTGGTAGTTGAAGATTTGTCTCTTTTTGGTAATGATTGAGAGCCATGGCTAAGCTTTTTGTTCAATGTGAGTAACACACTGAGTATTGCATTCATGAAAAAAACTAAATTGAAAATGTTTGTCTAAACCAAAAGCTATAACAAAACCGTAAACTTAAACAAAGATATTTATTTATTATGCATTTTCAATTAATTTCCGTGATTCAATCAAGTTGTTTGATGGAAGTGGTAGTTCAAGATTTGCCTCTTTGAAAATGACTGAGAGGCATGACTAAGCTTTTTGTTCAAAGCAAAAAGAGGATTAATTTCTTGGCATTTTTTAAAAAATGTTTCACAAAAAGAATATTCTTCCTGTTCAAATAGTGCCCAATTACATAGAACGTTAAGTGAAAGAAAACTAGCCAGAACTGAAAGTTTACATAAATATGTTTTGGTTATGAAAGAATTGGAAAATCGTGGCACTGTTGAAATTGACGCACCGACACAGTGCGTCAATTTCACAGGAATAAAATATTACTTCGTGACACAAAATCGTTGGAAGAGTTTAACCAAAAACTGAAAATTTACACTGACCGAAAACTAGAGAGAATGAAAATATCATGCATTAGTAACTTGAAAATAAGCCATGAACACAGCCCGGTGTTATATTTGTGGAAAAAGGACACTGATCAAGTGAATTCAAAGACAAAATTCTTGGTGCAAATGCTTTAGATGCAATGTAAGTTTGGCATTAAATCATTTGAGTGTAAAGTACCAAAAAATTTGCAAGAACAGCGGTCTACGTCAAAAGAATCTGGCAAGAGTAAGGGTGAATGCTCGAAAAAAATGAGCAAAACTCTGTGGTTTTACGACTCACGCACACACAAGGCGTAGCAAATATTATCCGGTTATCATTCGATTATAAATGACATTATGCTCAGCGGTTTTGGAAAATTTAATACTAAAGTTATAGGTAAATGTCAGACAAAAGCAGAGATTGATGATAATAAGTTCGTGCTCTCTTTCTACACAATAATAAGCTCACTGATGTCTATTACATTGATATGTTAAAACCCAAAACAAAAAGTTACTTTGAAAAAATAAAGAGTATATAGCGGACCTTGTGGATCGTGCAACTTGAGTAACGTGGGACAGACCATTAGAAAAATTACAGCCAAGGTCGAAGAATATCGATTAGCAATTAGAAATATTAGATTTCGGTACTTTTTTTTTAGGAATTTAGGACCAGGATTATTACGAGGGGCCATTGATATAGAAAATTCTGGATACCTAAATTCGAAAGGCGACGCTCTGCATTTTTTCCAATATGTGGAAAACGACACTCAAATGGCAGGCGAAATAAACAACGCCACAATTTGGGAGGCGGAGCCTCCGCACAAGCAGCACCGTTACTTCCTTCGCTGCAGGATATAAATACCACACGCATCGCCTGTAATCTCCTAGTGTTCGAAGTTTTTACGGAGCGCGAGCATTGAAAAAGTGAAGTGAGATCTTGGCGAGGCGCCTGTAGGATTTCAGTCGCAGTTCAACAAACGAACGGATGAAATCCCGGAATATATTGTCATAACATTTTTCCATCCATGAATCAATACTTTAAAATATTACTCACTACAGATTTCACCTGAAACTAAGCAACGAGGTCCATCAGTTGTTGTGGAACCGCAGAGAATATTTAACATTATGGCGCACTGAGAAAGACACGTCAAAAAACTATGCAATAAATTGAAAATTCTTCTTGTATGTTAAGTTTCTAATCATGCGACTTAGACTTATGTAAATTGTTGACAATAAGCAGGCGCATTTTTAAAATAGTATTTAAATATTCTCCAAAATATCAAAAGAAAGCATTGTATCAGTTTTACCGAAAAATATGAAGGCGTGAATCCAAAATGTCCAGTTTCTCTCCATTTTGATGATAGTATGTTGTCTGATTTTCTCATTTTGCGGACTGGCTTCCATTTTATAGCGCTGTCCATATTATATTTAGCGAAAACAATCTGAAAGACTTCTTTCAATTTGACAGAATTGGTGAATTTTTTTGACATATTTCATGGCGAATTCGTAAGAATTAGGTTTACCTATACATATTGGTTGCATTGGTTTCGGTTTACTGAATGCAATAAAACTACCTGTGGCGGTCCCATTATGTATTAGGTAGAGAAGCGCTAGACAATAAAGATACTGTAAATGAGCAATGTAAAAAGGTGTAGGGTAAAGTCGGTCTGCGGAAGGCCAAAAACAATGGCAAAAATGAATAAAGACAAGGAAGCACATTTTACTTGAACGCCGAATAAAACTCGGCAAGCTGCCGCTCAAATTACAGCAGTTTACCTTTTGCCTACAAAATCATATTCTTAGTGTGGGCGAGTTTATGAAAATTTCGATAAAGACAGGAAAGGAAGCAGTAAATTCTTTTTCAGGACAAATCGTGATTGCATATTTCCAAAAGCATTTAAAATCCATAATGGTAAATACTTTCTATTAGGCGTGTGTGGGCTCAACGTAAAAATGTAAGTTTATATATAATATGTTACTGCAGTTAGAATATTTTGCGGTACTTGTCGCCTCGAAGAATGAATGAAATCAATGAAATTACGTACGAGGAAGTTCTTCAAAATGCCCTGTTGGTGTTGAAGTTCTTCAAAATGCCCTGTTTGTTATAAATTTGCAGATACGAAAACAAAGACCGATCTTAAACTATAGAACAGGATAATGTACTAGGCAAATGATATGAACAAAAGTTTAGTTGACGCTGAGGCCGATATTATAGTACTTAAACACAATGAAGGTTGATATTTTTTTATTTTAATTATTTGTTAAGAAATTTTAAATATTCATATAATCATAACAATAATCAAGGTGGGAAAATAAAATGGTGTTTTTTATTTGTCAGCGCACGATTAAAACATTAAATCCAATTAAATTTATTTATTATAATAACTGAACGGAAAGTTTTTAATCTTGACTAGGAAGTAACATCAGAATCACTATCATCGGCATTATCCAGAATGGACACTATTTCTTGACTTAAATACTTTAACACTACATGGAAATCTCATCTTCGGTGTGTTTGATGCAGTTACTGGATATTTGATGTATTGAAACATCCGATTTCCAATATGGCTATTATTATAATTATATTTCATTATGCCCCAGACAGGCTTAATCAGATTTGAAATACTTTACAACTTTACGCAACAATTCAGCTTTATACATCGTAGCTGTCTATACAAAGCTAGAAACTGAAAAATGTTACCAGCCTTTTACTACCTACCGTTTGCATCAAACTTGGCGGATTTTAGAGTTTTTTTACTACCATCATTTAAATCCAAAAATATATTTTTCATAGAATAATAATAAGATTTCTGATGAAAATATCTTGAGCCCTGAAATAACCAATCTGCCTAATTCCAACTCGTAGAACTTAAGCTATAGTCGTTTCGAAGGTGCTTACTTGAAATTGATGTTGAGTAAAAAAATTGTGGTCACCAATACTAAAGGGCCCCTTGCCTGGTTATAACGGAGAGGAAGACATACGTGGATAAGGTTGAGCATTTTTTGGCAATGGATGTTTATTACCAGATTTACAAAGACTATACAAATAATAACGTAATTAAAAAATAATTTAGATAATGCGTTATTAGTAGATGAATAAAGGGACATCCAGGCCCACATAACCTCACTTTTTGGCTTCCCGGCCACGGCCCCCCCCCCGCCCCCGGGCCACTCGGCCATAGGCTTTGGCTCTTCTTCTTAGCGTCCTGGCCCATAGACCACTCGCCCATAGGCCACCCGCCCATAGGCCACTCGGCCATGCACCACTCGGTCATGGATCTTCTTCTTTTTGTGCCCTGGCCGATCGCCCATTGGCCACTCACCCCATTGGTTCAAGGCCACTCGCCCATAGGCCGCTCGCCCATTGCCAACTCCCTCTGACCTAACCAAACCGTCGTCCGTGGTACCAACCTAACCAAACCGTTGTCCGTGGTGCCAACCAAACCGTTGTCCGTGGTGCCAACCAAACCGTCGTCCGTGGTGCCAACCGTGGTCCGTGGTGCCAACCAAACCGTTGTCTTTGTCCGCCCGCGTGCCGTTCGGGGGCCCCACCCGCGCGGGGGGGCGTAGCCCCCGCTGGTAGGGTCCCCGCCCCCCCGCCATCTCGGGGGGGGCTGCCGTGAAAACCCGTCCGTCGTTGAAATGGGGGGCCGCTTCGCTTCGAATCTCGACCGTTGGTCGCGGTATGAATGTAAATTGCAGCGCGATTGTGTGCGATGGCGTACCGCCGCCGTCGCGTTTGACGACTGGATGACATCATCGCCCGCCGCGTCGCCGATGTGCGGCAGCGGATGCATGACATCATCGCTTTGCGAAATGTTTAAACAAAACCTTGGCGGGTGAGATCATCGCGTCGCCTGCCTTCGCCGCAAAAAAATGTTTTAAACGAGACTTTCCGCTGTCGGAATACAGTATATAAAAGGTTTCGATTGTTTGTCATCATTTAAATACCGCTTGAGTTGTGTGTGTGATCAAGTCGCTTAATTGACCAAACGATCCGTGTTATCTCAGTGTCAGCCGCGCCACCGCACCCTTCCTAACCAACGCCTAAGTAAGTACTATTTTTTTTCTTGAAAAAATTGTCAATATTGAACTGAAGGATTCTACTTTCGTTATAGATGGACTTAAAAGCATTAAATGAAAAAATTGCAGCGAATAAAGAGAATCGAAAACCAATAGTTAAGTTGGGGCAGTTAGACGTTGGTCGACCATACAAGATAGACAAGGCCAGAATAGTAAAGACCCAGTTTGGGGAGGCGGTTCTATTGGAGTTAGAATTATCGGTGGTGTTCCTGCCGAACCGGGTGGCGGACAGCTTCCGGCAGAATATAGACCAATTTTCGACGGGCCGCTACAGTCTGGTGTATCGGGGCGTTAAAGAAGTCGGCAGTTGGCCCGCTCAACAATTTGAAATTTTTCAAAATTAAAAATTACGGGGGGGTGGGAGAGAGAGAGACGGTAAGTCTTATTTTTTCAAATATTATTATTATTATTAATTGGTCGCAATGAATTTTACGCGAACTATTGAGGACGCTCAAAATTTAATTTTGGCTTTTCGTCAAGTGAACAAGGAGCGAACGGAGGTTAAACCGCCGCGTGCAATGCTCCACCACAGAATCATCTCGGCGTCTTCTACGTCTCTTCTTCATGTTCGAATGTGGTTGTATCTACCATAGATTCAAATTCGGATGGGCACTGCAGAACCGTATTGGATAACGTCGCAACTGTCAATGACGTCACAAATTTCACGTTAGAATTAAAATATGTCATATTGCTAATTTCACGAATTAGGCAATTATGTGATATTATGTATGATATTATTAGGCAATTACATGCGATGAAATATTAGAAAATTATTGTATATTTTTGGTAATTTCGTTAAGATGTTTAACATCATTATGCCAAAATATATCGAAAAATATATTTAAAAATAATCTGTACTTATCCGCATTATTATTGTTTCTTTTACTTTTTCCTTAATTATAATATTTTAGGAAGGGAAGTAATTTATGTAGTAATGAATATTTTTAATATCACATGTGATATTCACTTGAATTATTTTTTTTAAATAAACGATATTTTATTCTTTATAGTTTTCTTTTATTTCATTTCTTGTCGTCACTTTATTTTCTTAAAAGAAATAAAGAGGAATCTGTAAACAATACCGAATTTGTTTGACAGATTGTGTAGACTTATGTTTTACATTTCTTGTGTTAAACTCGAAAAACGTAGTATGTTACATAAAACGAATATAAAAAACTTACTTGTTAAATTGAAATTTATGTCTAAATGAAGTATTTTCTTGGATGACTCGGCGAATACTTTTACAAAGTTTCAATGATCGTTTATTTAATAAAATTGTCTTTTTTTTTTTCATAATTGATGAATGATATTCTTCATAACTAAGTTGTCGGTAGTGATTTATTGTCCACCTAGAAATATATAATAATTTTTAAATTTTCATTGAGAGAAATAAATGGAAAATTTTACATTCAAAAAGAAATATTAGGAAATTAAAATTTAAAAAACTTGAATAATTTAAAAAATACATAAATACATATTAAGAATAATAATATAAATATTAAAAGAAAATTAAGATTAATTATCATGTTTTCATTCATTCATTTAAATATATATATTTTTTAATTATTTCTTTTTATTTAGATGATATAAGCTTTTGTAAAATAGTGATGGTAATTTTTTGAATGAAATTATCAGTTGGTCCATGTTCAATAACTGATTGAAGGCATTCTTTATATGGAAATTGTTAATGATGGTTTGTTTTTTATCTGCAGGATTATAACATGAAAAAAATTTACCGTCAAAAAAGTAAATAAAATATTTAAATTTATCATGCAATTTTAGTAAATAAATTGAAAATCGTCTATTTGAAATACTTACACATATATACGATTCATTTAAATGTTGACAAAAACAATAAAACTAACTTGAATTGTGTAAATAATTTTAAAAGATTATATGAAACGTTAATTTTATACCAAATATCAATTACGACTTATAATTTGAACATGATAAAACTTTACCTGTGTTTATATCCATTTATCCGAATAATATTTTACTTGGATAATTTTCTTTCCTCTTAAATTTCTTATGATAATTTCTCTAGAAGTTATCAGAAGTCGTTTTATTGATAACTCATTGATGATAATTTTTGCTGTTAAACTACCCTCTTCTAAGCGGTTCTTCAATGGTCTAATTTGTTACCTGGGACGTCAGCTTTTTTTTTAGGGAGTAGTGAAACATCTAGTTCTTGTATCAATTCTCTTTCTGCAAATTTTTTGAATCCTGTAACCATAGGTAACAAAACGATTATGAATTAGAGGTTATGAAAAAATAATATGGCATAAAAATTAAAAATGTTATATTAAATACCTTTAATTTAAAAATTCGTCGACATGTACCCATTTTGACATTTTCTACGTTTAACTGTGTTCGCGTTTACCATAGTTTGAAACTCGGATGGGCATTGTAAAACCGCATCAAATAATCCTACAACTGTTGATGACGTCATAAATTTAAAATTGTCATTATTAATATTAGAATTAAGATTATGTATTATTATTGTTGATTGGATAAATGAAGTAATTATGTACAAAGGCATTACAATTTTTGTTAATTTCATGATGATGTTTAGATATTGTTATTGGAAAATATGTTGGAAAATATATTTAAAAGTAATTTGTAATCTTTTACAGTATTTTCTTAAAGAAGTAAAAAGGAATCTGTAATTTCGAAATTGCTTGATAAATGGCGTAGATTTTCGCTTTGTATATATTTGTTTTTCAGCTTGAAAATATAGGATACTATGTAAAATAATTATTGATTTTAATTTGATATATTTTATAAAATAAATATTGAAGACTTACTTGTTAAATTAAAATTTCTTTATCCAAATAATGTGTTTAATTTAATAAAATAATGTATTGTATCAATTATTTGTCGCAAATTCTCAAAATCTATAATCATCACAAATGAACTAAAAATAAATTAGAGGTTATAAAAAATAAAATCACATAAAATTTAAAGATTCTATATTAAATACCTGTTATCTGTAAAGTGTATTTGTTTCTCTGCGAAATAACTGCCTGCGATGTATTCTTGATGGCATCAACGAAAATATTTTAAAAATTTCATAAATTACACAATTATATACGACGAAATATTACAAATATATCATTCATTTACATTTAATGAAAACTATTTTAGTCAAAATGAAGATTCTTTATGATAAAACATCTGATTTTTGTATTGCATTAATTATTTTTCCACAAATTCTTAAATCCTGCAACCATCGGAGACAAAACAATAATAAATTAAAGATTATGGAAATTATTATCACATAAAAATTTTAGAGGTTATGAAAAATAATATCGCATAAAAATTAAAAATGTTATATTAAATACCTTTAATTTGTAAAATGTATTTGTTTCTCTTGGAAATAAATCCCAGTGACGCATTTTTTCACGCAATTGACGACGACATGCCATAATTTAAAAATTCGTCGACATGTACCCATTTTGACATTTTCTACGTTTAACTGTGTTCGCGTTTACCATAGTTTGAAACTCAGATGGGCATTGTACAAATTTTGGGATTTCTCCGTAGACGAATAGTTCTCCTCCTTTATTTTCATCGATACAGTATTTTATGCAGCTTTCGGGATCATTTGCGAATTGGATGTTTGCATTATTGAAAAGTTTTTGTGTGGCGTTTAATTGTCGTGGGTTTTTAAATCCGAATGTTAATTGTATGTGGGGCATTCCTAGCCTACCTGTTTCTTGTTGGCCGATGTACCATGCCACTTGGCCTTGCATTGCTTCTAATTTTTCTTTCATATCTTCACCGTTTATAAAACAGGTGAACACGCGTTTTTTGGTCGTCATTTTAGTAGTAGTGGCGGGTATCGTATCTTACACAATGCACTGTGGGTTGAACGCACTTTGGGCACACGTCTAGTAGTTGTTTTTTTCCAATCCAGTATGGTGTTAGTTGATGTTTGAATTTACGCGCGTAATTGCACTTTGAGCACACGATTTTTTTGGTGTATACGAAATAATTTCTCGTCGGTGTCGCGTTCATTATTATACTGAAATATTCTTGTTTGTTCCGGATGTTTTATTAATAGCATTATCAACGGATATTCTTATCTCTTTCCTGTTTCCTGTCCCCCCGCGCCTTCGGCACGTACGCCTCCCTGCCGGTGACGTTTGCGTCACTTACGGTCTAACCTTGTTGATGACGTCATAAATTTAAAATTGTCATTATTAATATTAGAATTAAGATTATGTAATATTATTGTTGATTGGATAAATGAAGTAATTATATACAAAGGCATTACAATTTTTGTTGATTTCATCATGATGTTTAGGTATTGTTATTGGAAAATATGTTGGAAAATATATTTGAAAGTAATTTGTAATCTTTTACATTATTTTCTTAAAAAAGGAATCTGTAATTTCGAAATTGCTTGATAGATGGTGTAGATTTACGCTTTGTATATATTTGTTTTTCAGCTTGAAAATATAGGATAATATGTAAAATAATTATTGAATTTAATTTGATATATTTTCTATTAAAATTTCTTTATCCAAATAATGTATTTAATTTAATAAAATAATGTATTGTATCAATTATTTGTCTCAAATTCTCAAATTCTATAATCATCACAAATGAAATAAAAATAAATTAGGGGTTATAAAAAATAAAATCACATAAAATTTAAAGATTCTATATTAAATACCTGTTATCTGTAAAGTGTATTTATGTCATCAACGATAATATTTTAAAAATTTCATAAATTACACGATTATATACGACCAAACTTACATTTACATTTAATGAAAACTATTTTAGTCGAAATGAAAATATTTCTTTATGATAAAACATCTGGTTTTTGTATTGCATTAATTTTTTTCCACAAATTCTTAAATCCTGCAACCATCGGAGACAAAACAATAATAAATTAGGGATTATGGAAATTATTATCACATAAAAATTAAGATTGTTATATTAAATACCTTTTATTTGTAAAATGTATGTTTCTTTATGAAATAAATTCCAGTAATACGTTCTTTATGCGATCATCAACGATATTTTTAGAATCTTGAAATTTATAGACATGTATGTTTTCTTACCATCATTTGATTGTAGTTGGGTCTATCATAATTTCTAATACTTTGGATGGTGATTTAAAGTAAAAATAACTAAATTTCATTACATTAGATAACAATTTTTAATTAATATAACTTTATGAGACACATTTATTTATCTTTGATTCAAACCATCTCAGTTGAAATGTAACGATTTTTCATGATGATAGTTCCTTGTTTGTATTAATTTTGGAGTTTCATATTTACTGAAAATAAAAAAACAATAAATTAAAAGACCTGAAAAACAAAAGTATATTCAAAGTTATTATTTTATGAAATTCATTTTAAAATGTATCTTTAATAACTAATCAATGGTAATCCTTATATATTCATTGATAAATTAAAACAATGTTCAATTTTCTTTCTTTCATTATTATAAATTACTAACAATTAAATTTCAGTCAAATAATAATCTTAATATGGCAATCAATAATTAATATTTTCATCAACAAAAATGTATAATCGAAATTTTTCCAATAAATGAAATTTAAAATTGTAAAACTCTACTAAACATAAAAATTCAATCTAAAAATGATATTTTTAAACATGATTTAATCATTCACCTGATATTTCCTTGATATAAAAGTAACTACAATTCTTTCAATGAAACAGTAATTTTCAGTCGACAAAATTTATAAATTATCTTTACCCATATCCGATTGCATAAAAAGGGAGAAAGCCTCGTATTTTCTGCTTACCGAGTGCTTTGCTTTAACATGAGCAAGATTGGGAGTCTTCAGAACGACCCTGATCGATCGGGATTCAGTGCATGGTATTACTAGACTAAAGAAGTTGCTAACCTTCTATAGAAAGGGTGGCATTTTGGACGTTCTCTAGAGCGGCCTGGTGGCCTAAATGCTTGGACGCCCACGAGCACGCCTCTCTTCAATATCAATACCAATATCCATATCCGATAAAAATCATTTTAAACGAATTATAATGATTCTTGACAATGAAACTTTTAAAAGTTGTGTAATATCAATATATACTTTATAATTTATCTTGTTCATATTCCATATAATTCCATTTTAGGGTAAATTGTGGAATCTTTCTATAACTGAAAAACAAATAGAGGTTAGAAACAGTAATATAAACAATAAGTTTAAACATTACATACCTTTCATTTATTATAGAATATATTAGTTTCTATTTAAAAAACAATCTTCGAGATATATTCTTTATACAATAGAAGATATCTTTGCTGAAATTTAACATGTTTCCAAAATTTTCTATGGTTAGTGTTTGCAAATTGACGTTTTACCATAGATGTATCTCTTATAGATTCTTTATGTATTCTAAGGATATAAGAATGCATTGAATAATCTCTCAACTATTAATGACATCACAAATCCTCAACATACCTCAAGAGTAATAGAAACACACATATTCATTGCGACCTAATAATAAAAAAAATTTGTAAAAAAATTAGGCTTATGTTGGTCTTTTTTTTTATTCTAATGTAAAATGTATATGTATTTTTTTTCACTTCAGATTCAACAGGTTTTGTTCTAGTTGTTGTTGTTGTTTGGAGGAGTGTGTGTGTGACTAAATAAAAAAAACACTAAAGATTTTTTTTTATTTACATCAACATCGATAATATTTTTAAAATTAAAAAAAAACTATGGGATTGATGCGGGCAGAGAGGACGCTAAACTTGCAAAATGTTTAAGTTTTTTTCTGCATTCGTCGGAGTGAAGGCGCGCCACTTGTAACTCGCTCTGCAGCAGGGCAATTTTAGTTTCAGTCTCTTTGATGCGGTCCTCGTTTCGCACCAGCTGCGACTCTAAAACCATTTTCAACTGGAACGCTTCGCATACCACCCTTCTTTCTTCGTCGTCGATAAACGTATCGAACCAACCGGAGGAGGAAGAGGAGGATGAGCCGGTATGCTGCTGCTGCTGAACCGTTTCTTCGCTTTTTCTTTTTTTTTGTGAGGCTTTGGGGGCGGTGTCGCACTACGACGCCGTTTTGACGGTTTTCTTACTTGTTGTTGTTGCACTTCCGGTGGTGGTGGTGGCGGCGGCGGCGCATAATGTATGTCGTAGCTCGTTAAAAATTCGTACAACTCTTCGGGGGGGAGCGATATTTGCTGCTGCTCCATGATGCGCGCCCGACACGACTGTTACATCGACACTGAGACTTATAATACATTCGCGTCGTCAATTCACGAATCGTGCGACTTGTCCAATCCCAACCAGCGTACCAAAACTTTTTTACCGCGCCTGCGCAGAACCTTTTCAACGAGATAGATGTCAGGATTGGCCGTTTTTTGCAATTCTTCTTCGTAAAATCCTCCCATTATAGGTTTACCGTTCATATCTTCGAGAAGATACGTCACCGGGTTCGTGATCTGCACTTTGACCACAATAGTTTGGTGGTCCAATTCGGCGTGTATCCTTTGTTAAACACGTGTTTGGCTTTACTAATTCTAACCCACGTCACCCACTTTCAATTTCCTAGCTCCGAATATTTTCAGGTGACTGAAAGCGCTCTTCAAAAGTGAATCGGCGTTACTTTTATTCACCGCATTAGGTTTCATTCCCGTCGTTCTGTGTTTCTTGTTGTATTGTTGAACAACAGAGGGCAGCACGTCTGTCCAGCGGTACGCAATGCAATTTTTCTTTGAGTGTCCTTATTACCCGTTCGACTATCGCAGCCTTTTTCTTACTGTATGTACTATAATGATTAATTTCGTGCTTGACCATGAGCTTCTCAAAATTGCCATTATAAAATTCCTTGCCCAGATCCGTTTGCAGGTTTTTTGGGTGTAGTCACATCACTACCCGTTTTTTTTTTAACGGTTCGCACCACACGTATTTTGAAAAAAAAAACGATAGATAACAACCAATATAAATTTAAAGTTTTTATTTTGTTTCGCATATCGGTCGAGTTGGGCCAAATCGGCCTGCCACCACGCATATGGATGCAATTTTTGCCGGAATTCGAAATCGCCATTTTTGTCCAACGAGACATAGTTATTTTGTTCTGAAATATTGTCACGTGATTCCTAGGACAGCCTTATCACGAGATTGAAAGGACCAATAACGATTCGGAAGAGCGTGCGCATTGGAAGGAGCCGCTATTGAAGTTTCGTGATGCGGTGGCGTGTTAATATAATTTTTTTTTTCAGTTTAATGTACTGATGGTACGTGATAGCTGTGAGGGGTAATAAAAATCAAGAATGTAATCAAGTATTGCTTCAATTAAAATCTAGTAAAATAGAAATATAAAAATGCGAAATTCCGTTGTAACGGTTTCGTCCGTTTGGCGCGTTTTCCATCCCCTCCCTTCGTGTAAATTTGGCACCCATTTGGTCCACAATAAAAAGAGCTGGGTCAGAAACGTCTCATTTTTACGCGTCGTTTCGAAGGTGTTAAATAAATTTTGTAAAAGTAATCTAACAGAAATGCCGCACCCAGATCTGGATTAGCCGTGAAGAATTTTATTGACGTTGGAGGTATATACTTAGAATTTGTTTCTGAAGACGCGACGAGTAAAACGAGCATTTTTTAGCCGGCGTCGTAGATGAGGATTATAGGGGCGTTTTAAAGGTAGTTTTATTTAACCACTCCGACTCAGATTTCGATATTAAAAGTGGGGATAGAATTGCCCAACTCATATGCGAAAAATTTACTATCCTGATTTGGAGGAAGTACAGGTGAGTAAATGATTTTTCCCAAGTTTGGCATTAGTTGCTTTTCATTATTTTAGGAATTAGGGGACACTGTCAGAGGTGAAGGTGGATTTGGATCTACTTGAACTAAATAATGTGATTGGTAAATGCTTCCTAAATTTGGGTGTTTTTGTACTAGAAAAACAGTTTTTGATAGTATTATTCTCCTTCACTGTTTTTCACTTGATAGTATTAATTATGTGTTCAAATATTTAATTTATGTTTAACCAAATATATAATTTAGTAACAGCGAAGTATTTTTTTTTTAATTAGACTTTAAGCTATATAAGTTGTAAAGGGGGTACATACAGCAGCAAACAATTACTTTAATAACACACTTATTGAGTAAAACAGCTCAACAAAATTATTAACCCGGAGGCCAACGCATCTGCCTCCCGGACAAAACGTGTATGTGAACGTGATAAACAGATTGAGCGCCCACAGGCCCAACATTAATAACAATTCGAAACCCTTGATCCAACTTCCTCGTTGCAGCTATTTTTCTTGCTACAATTAGCAAATGACCTAATAGCAGTTCGTATTCGTCGGCGGCTTTGGATAACTGAAGTATTGGTTTCCGAGGAATAACCAAATAGTGTTAAGGATTTACATCGTCGAAAGCCACACATTGAAAACAAGTCATTTGGACGAGGTTTGAACATTTTAGGATATACCCACCAGGTCGTCTTCGTATATAAAGTTGCAAGGGATTCCTTTTCTCAATATTTTTCCGAAAATTGTGCCCTCACCCGGTCGAGCATTTTGTGCCAGAGCAACCTCATCCGACATCTTTATGAACTAACGTTTTGTCACATGTGCCGCTGGGCCATAGGCGCAAAAGGAGCGCCGTCACCCAGCCGACGAGTTTTTGCGAGTTGAAACTCGTGGGCTGGGTGACATCATCGTCCGCCGCGTGGTCGCGTCGCCGGTGTGCGGCAACGGCTGCATGACATCATCGCTTTGCGAAATGTTTAAACGAAACCTTGGCGGGTGAGATCATCGCGTCGCCTGCCTTCGCCGCAAAAAATGCTTAAAACAAATTAATTAACCACTCGGTCCGATTAGTAATCCACACATCCTTCGGCACAGGAAATACGAAACGTTGATATTATTACCGCATGCGTTTCCTTCGCCGCGGGATTTTTGTTTTTAAATAATTTTCCACAAATAACGTGGCCGGATGAGTACCCCGCGCGCGTGTGTTTCCGTCAGAAACTGATTAGAAATTAAAAAAAAACAATAAGTAGAATATGTATATTTTATTGACCGAGACGTATATAGTGGAAAGACTCTAAAGCATTGAACAAGTTCATTTTATGAGACACGAGCTTTTCTATTTCCTCGCGCTCAAGGTATATTTCGATTAACGGATTGAATTTTTTCAGCGTTAAGTCACATCGTTCTTCTTCGTGCCAATAAGTCGCTTGCATGCAATCTCCTAGGGGGAAGATAACGTCGTTCCATTTTAGATTTCCAATTTCCTCGTCAATAAAATATAAAAACTCCAAAAATGCCTCGTGCGTAAAGTCTAGTCGCTGCTGTCCATTAACATACAGGCATACTTGGGCGCAATCCATCTCGACATATATATGTTCATCGATCGTTACTGTAGTATCCGGAATACGCGTAGGCGTAATTCTTCTGTGATTATTAAATGTTGCATCCCAATCACCACCCATCGTTATTGTTGTTGTTGTTGTTCAGTCAACTAACACACACACAAAACTTACATTGTTTTTTATAACTCATACACAGTATTTATACATTTCATCCCCTCCTATCGTCGAAATTGGACGGCACATTGGGTTTTAGTTATCTTGACCAAACACTTTGATAACAAAAGTAGCGAACTGGACGCGATCAGGTATAACAAAATGAAAATAGTTTGTTTTTGATTCGGGGAAAAGTGCTTGTCATCGTCGTCACCACTGCCTTGGAGGCTTCTGGAGTTGTTTTTTGTTTAAAGAGTAATTGCTGCTGCTGCTACTTTTGGTGCACCGTACTCATTGGCAGTTCAGTCTCAAACAGGTTGCCGTCCGTCGCCGCCAGATACATCTGCGTCCAGGTGTCCGGCCATGAACAGGAAAAATTTCGATTATCGGCGTTTTTGAAACACACATATGCTTCATTTTCCCCGCTGGGTTTGTGAATATAAAACATATTTTGCACTAATGTGGACAACAAAATAAACTTGGCGTTTAGCGTAGCCATCGCGTTCTCAAATGACACTGATCACCACGTCGTCAGCGCCTTTTTATAGCGCTCAAACAATGAAAACACCGATTTTGCGAGGGAGCCGGTCCGTCGATATGGGTTCTGCTGTCAGGCCGGTTGTAATGCACAAAACACGGCAGATGAGTTTGTAGTTCAAAATTGCATTGATGTTTTCCCGGTAATTTGTGCCACATATTTAACAATTCGTAGGGTCTCACCCGTTCTATGAGGTATTGTGCCTGGAGCACTTTCAGGTCTTCGCTGTTCAAGTTCGTCGGATGGCTCAACAGTATTTTATCCATCGTGGTCACCCACTAGTCGTCAGTTTCATTAACAAATTTTTAATCTGTTGAAACACGCTCTCGCGTGGACAATTGATGCCGAATAGACTGAAATCCACCGGTCCTGCGTTGATCAATTTATTTAAAAATTCGTTGTACTCGTAATAGGTTTTGTTTTTGAAAAATTATAAATGTCCGTTGGTGTAGCGAAACACGCTGTTTACGCCTTGCGGAATCGGGCCAAACAATTCGTTTACAAAGCCGTGACCTTTCGGACGCAAACTGCACTCGTCCAATTCGTTGAAATAATTATCATCGTAAAGGATGAAAGTTCTGCCGGAGTATGTGCTGAAAATTGCGTTAATTTTTTTATCTTGCGGAACGCCCAGGTTCTCAATGTCCGCTTTACGTTCTATCCTGAAACTAGGAAAGTCCACCGTTTTCCGCAATGGCCACGAGTTGTCCGTTGGGTCTTTGATAGATGTGGGAAATTTTGTCCATGAGAACGTACTCGGCTATTCGTTTTGGTTCGGTGTAGGTTCTATCACCTAGGCGTAGTATCCAGCACCATTTATCGTAAAACACGTACATATGATGGTTCAAAGTGATTAGAAAATTATCCGGAAGTATATTACACAAGTCTGGTGGTGGTGGTGGTGACAAAGTAACTTTTGTTGTTGTTTTTGTGTCGCTTTTCGATGTAGTTGTCGTCGATGGCGACACTGATATGGTCGTTTTGTCTCCATACAAACGGTGAATTCCCGCAATGTCATCGAGTCCCAATGTATTTACGCTCCCATAAAATGGATACATAATGGACGTGGGATCATTACTATGCCCTAAGCCGAGGGTATGCCCGATTTCGTGTAAAAGCACGGTATACAAACTCGTTTGTGGTGCGGGCGCAATCACATCGTTCCCAAAATACCAGTTTTCGTCTTTATCCAAATGGATTTCCACACACTTTTGATTTGTATTGGGAAAAAATGCGTGACCCAAAACTTGACCTTTTCCGTCAAATTTATAACTACATGATCCGTTGCCTTGACATCTTACGCTTTGTTTATGTTCGTACGATTTATCGGTGATTATCGGGCTTCATGTAATTGTAAGCGAATTCTCGGGCTGGGGGCTGGTGCTGGTGGCGACGTGGCTGTCTCGCCGTCCGCCGTCATCAAACTGTTCCACGTTAATGATGGTGGGCTTCCACGCCGACGACGACTCCAGCCTCTTGGCCAGAAAGTCCGCCTTTACCTGCCCCCTCACGTAAATGACGTCGGCCTGTGCGCTAATATGATTTATCACGTCGTCCACACTCGCATAGTCGACAAATCCTCCGGTGTATATCAATCCATGGAGGCGATCCTCCAACCCCTGCACCCCCCCGCTTTGACTGCCATTACATGCCGCCAACTCCTTGACGACGAAGCCCTCGCCGCCGTCTTGCAGCTGGAATCCCAGCATGTCGACCACCACGAACCGCATTTTTACCACAAAATGTTTTGACTGCACAAACTTTGTACCACGAACTGCGCCGCTCGATCAAATTTGCCTCGTATTTATTACGACAACGTTCGGACAATCACCACAACGTATTTCTTCTATAACGGAGGCAGTGTATGTTCTAAATCCTTGTTTTTTTGTCCGCTGGTGGTGATGACGATGACGGTGATGGAATAACTTCGTCGCAATATAAACTTATATTGTTCGAACGACTTGTTAATTCCGAACAATATTTTATATTATGTTTTGGATGATTTTTAATGGATTCTTCACAAAAGCAAAAAGATTTGTTACAGCTATTACAGTACTTGGTACCGTGATAGTAGACTTTGGAGTTTTCCGAAACATCTTGTTTCACTTTTTTTTCGGTTGGAACTCCCCGCTTGTCGGCGGAGGACAGCCGCCCATATTCCCTTGGCGGCTTGAAAATGAAATTGCAGCTTTGACTACCATTACATGCCGCCAACTCCTTGACGACGAAGCCCTCGCCGCCGTCTTGCAGCTGGAATCCCTGCATGTTTACCACAAAATGTTTTGATTGCACAAACTTTGTTCCACGAACTGCGCCGCTCGATCAAATTTGCCTCGTATTTATTAGGACAACGTTCGAACAATTTCGCTAAGCGGCCGGTGTTCCACGATGCAATCGTGAATGATGACGCAATAGGCGCGTATTTGCAGGAAATCCGTTTTTAGCCTCGATATCTAACTTAACGTCGACCGTGCTGGATTTCAGACTGTCGTTTCTTCTAGAACAATCGAAATCTTAATTTCCTAATATTTCTTTTTGAATGTAAAATTTTCCATTTATTTCTCTCAATGAAAATTTAAAAATTATTATATATTTCTAGGGGGACAATAAATCACTACCGACAACTTAGTTATGAAGAATATCACTCATCAAATATGAAAAAAAAAGAAATGAAATAAAAGAAAACTATAAAGAATAAAATATCGTTTATTTAAAAAAAAATAATTCAAGTGAATATCACATGTGATATTAAAAATATTCATAACTACATAAATTACTTCCCTTCCTAAAGTATTATAATTAAGGAAAAAGTAAAAGAAACAATAATAATGCGGATAAGTACAGATTATTTTTAAATATATTTTTCGATATAATTTTGCATAATGATGTTAAACATCTTAACGAAATTACCAAAAAACTACAACAATTTTTTAATATTTCATCGCATGTAATTGCCTAATAATATCATACATAATATCACGTAATTGCCTAATTCGTGAAATTAGCAATATGACATATTTTAATTCTAACGTGAAATTTGTGACGTCATTGACAGTTGCGACGTTATCGAGCGGGCGGGGCCCCCGAACGGCACGCGGGCGGACAAAGACAACGGTTTGGTTGGCACCACGGACAACGGTTTGGTTGGCACCACGGACAACAGTTTGGCTAGGTTGGTACCACGGACGACGGTTTGGTTAGGTCAGGGGGAGTGGCCAATGGGCGAGCGGCCAAGGGGCGAGTGGCCTATGGACGAGTGGCCTTGAACCAATGGGGGTGAGTGGTCAATGGGCGAGTGGCCAATGGGCGAACGGCCAGGCCACAGAAAGAAGAAGACCCATGACCGAGTGGTTCATGGCCGAGTGGCCTATGGGCGAGTTGCCTATGGGCCAGGACGCTAAGAAGAAGAGCCAAAGTCTATGGCCGAGTGGCCCGGAGCGGGGGGCCCGTGGATGGTAAGCCAAAAAGTGAGGTATGTGGGCCTGGATGTCCCTCTATTCATCTACTGTTATTATTATTAGTAATGGATTTTTGGCACTTGAATTTTTCAATACCTATAAGAAAAGATTTCAATCTAATCAATCGCAAAACAACTTGAGCTATGGGCTCCGTAAAATACATAAACAGGGAACATCCAATCGACCCGTAGCTGGGTTCACCTCGTTACAATCTAACTTCGTGACTTATCATAGTTCTTAGAAGTGCAAGTGTAGACTTGACTAGTTACTTAAAGTTACTGAGGTGGTTCTTTTGATCTCAAATATTAGCTCGTTACTGAATGGCACCACTTGCGATGATCCGGATCTTTTGACAAAGCAGCTTTAGAACAAAATTTCTTTAAATTGGATAATGCGTTTTTTAGATATTATGGATACAGACACCAAATTGTCATATTATATAGGGTGTTTCACGGTTAATAATTGAAAAATCCAATAATATACATGTTTTACAATTTAAATTTTAAATTTTCATGCTACTTTTTCGAAGAAGGGGCAACGTCGCAGATTTAAAATTATTTTTAATAGATAGGAAATCGCCGCCTATCCAATGTACCGTTCCTCGTTAACGTGTAAGGAACCATCAACCGTGAAACATCAAAACCTCCAGAACGTAGATTCCAATGCTCGACTTACTTTGGTAACATTTCATTGCACCTGGCTACTACATTTTTCAAGAATACGAATTTATCCATAGTTTTTAAATCAAACTATACATAACAAAAGTTAATAATCTATAGATCAGCATTATATTCTTTTAAAAGTGTAGTTTGTAAATGCAATTTATATTGGCGAGTCAAGCAGGAAGATTTCCATCAGGGTTCACGAATATCGTAGTGAAAAAGTACAAGTACATTGACGTGATAGAGAACACATCTCAATTCGCTTCTTATCTGCTGGGTACGGGGCATAACTTTTCGCCCAATAAGAATATCATTATTTTACATGACTGCCCAAAAAACACAAAACCAAAACAAAGCTGATTGCATTAATGACGATTTAAATTTTAAGGCCGACATTAATTTATAAAGATATAAACTGCATCTCCGGTATACACCCATTATATTTGTTACGTTTTTTAATTACAGCATATTTTCATTTATATAACATTTTATAAATATTTTTATTTTTGGTACCTTGACTTCTGAGTTTAATAGAATAAATTTAATACTAATTAATAATTTTTTTCGGGCTGTTAAGCTTTGATCTATTGGTTTTTGCTACCAACACTTTCAACAGCTACTGCGGCAGTCATTCTCAGTTGTAGAGCGACGCCTATTTTGGTACTAATAGGTCATAGTGACTCCCGACACAACAAAGGAAGTTAATAAAACACGAAATATGGCGATCAATTTATTTTTTTTTTCATAAACATTAATTTCTATTCTAAATACATCTATAGTTCAACAATTATAAATTTTTTAATGTAGATAGAAATATATGGCATCCAAAAGTCTTTGGTGGAGGTGTGGAGGTACGTTTTTGTAACTAATTGTAATAATTATATTGAAAGAAACATATCGAACAAGTCACTCCCTGTTTACCCCGTTTCGCGTTTCTTATTAAGTTGATATGACTCATCTAAGAACGATATCTAGATTGTAGACTACTCATGCATAATAACCATTGCATTTTTTGAAAATGTTGTCTCGCATAGTAAAGAGGCTATCGAGATCTCAGTAACTGTAATACTAGTTTTACACGGACCAAGTTCATAAAATGGAACTGGTTCCAATTTTGAACAAATTAGAACGTCAATCCAGTAATGGCTACTGTTAAACTAAATCAAATACCAATAATCATAATTAGAATTGAAATTATTATATTAGTAGAACACTTTTTAAAAACGAATATAATGACCTAAAGGGAAACAATTTTAAATTATTTTGGAGATACATATATTTTTAAATTTTCCACATTGAATATTGTTATTATTTAATTTAGCATAAAACACTCTTTTAAATGATGTATTATAAACCACAAAACTAAAATTTGATTTTTCTTATGCTCGGTCATGATCGCGCTCAATGGACATTTGTTTAAACAAAAATTTCAATTATTGCTTTGAAAAAATGAATGTTCTTGTGGAAAAATGCCTTCAGTTTACCTTCAATTACGATACAGAAATTATTTAAAAAATATTGCAAAAAAATTTAGAAAAGAATAAGTTCGACATCTTGATAGTTGGAAAATATTACATATGCTAATTGAGACTTTTCATAACAACAATTTCAATTAGTCAACAATATTGTAGGTACATCAATTATTATATTTATATTAAGAAAAAACAAACAAATTTTGTCTTTGTGTCCTGAAGTATAAGCATTAATACATCATGTGACACATCATATAAAAATATTTGATTTATTTTTTATGCTCTATCTAAAAATCGGAACATTCAATATGGCGTCCAAAATTTAATGATTAATTTTGAAAAAAATATTATAAGTTCACATGTTGACATTTTGAAACGTCAAATAAATTGATGAACTTCACGAAGAATGTCATAAATTACAGGAAAGAACGGAAGAACTGCACAATCGGCGATCTCTGTTTTAGAATAAAAAGGAAAACTTTATCATAATCCAGATCATGCTCGTACGGAAAACCAAAAAACTGAACAGGATGTAGGTGGCAGAAAGACGAAAGGTTGCGTTTCAAATTTAATGCCACCATTTTGTGACAATAATAACAGCAATTCATTATTTGCCTTTACCATTTGCCATTATTTATTTTCTTCATTGTGCTTTGGAAGAAGTCAAAATTTTGCTTCATCTAAAATTGAATTATCATTTTAAATTTAATAATTTCATTGATAAAGCAGAGTAGGTGGCGAAAAAGCATGTAATACATATTTAACCAACTCAAATCTTTTTAATCCAGAGTATACAGGGGAGCAGACATTGAAATACACCACACCACTTTCTGCAGATATCCGAAATAGACAGAGGAGATGTTAAAACCACTACCAAAGCAACATAAAAAACAAAAAAAGAAAGATCATCAATCCTGACGACAACATTGACGATATTATTAAAGAATGGAAATCGAGAAATAAAACTGGGATCAACATAGACACTGAATACGCTGACGATCTGACGCTTATAGCAGAAAGTGAACATGAGATTAAATAATAAAGTTTTGCCACAAATAAAAGACTCCTAATGTCTGAGATAAAACATTTCTTGTTTTTATAACCATGCCATTGACCAAAACTGAATAATTTTGCCCAAATATGTGAAACAATCACAAGAACGTTAAAGATTGAAACCACGAAAAAAATACAATTTAAATTTTACAAAACTAACCATAGGAAGTGAGATGTGAACGACAAAGAAAGAAGACAGCAGAATTCATGTTTAAGAAATGAAATTTTTACCTAAGCAAATAAGAAATGAAAACATCCGAAAATAACTTACTCTGTATGAACTAAACGCAAAGATTAAAGATAACAAAAAATTTGATAGTATTTAAAAAAACTTATTTAGAAATCTTGATTGATATGGCGAAGATTGCAGGCATATCATATCATAGTTACACGTTAATATTTTTATATAAAGTTTGTATTATGATTTTGTAGATCTATGGTACTTCCTATGTTAATGTTTACAGAGCGGGTTCGACAAAAATGTATCCACTCTATAAAACTCTAACAGTTGCAAACTAATTGAGGGAGTTGTCTGATTTTCGGTGAAAGGGCAACTTGAAATCCAACTTAAAGATATGACCGTAAGCGTTCAAAATGTTCACCATTAACATACACATACAAATGATGCCGCCAACCTGCAGCACGAAGTACTGATTCCAAAGTGTTCAGTTGTATGTTGGAACAAGTTCTATAACTCTGTGTTGCGCCCAATACCTTGTTACTGTTGTATTTTCGGGTAAAGTGTTCTGTCAAAAGTTAAGAAAAGTTTATTTCCTTAATTTTCTATTTAAACTACCAATGTGTACCAGTGTGTATACTTTGAACTAAAATAGAGAAGACTGGGGCAATACATCTCCTCTAGACTTCTACCTGTGTGGATCACTAATGGACGTCGTTTATTGACAAAAGCCATGGGCATTCGATGAACTTCGAGAATCCATTCATGTGCAAATATCCAACTGCACACGTTTGTGTGTGGATGTTAATGATGACCATTTAAAAACACCTACCATGATATTTTTAAGTTGGACTTTGACTAAAAATGAGGCAACTCCGTCAATAAGTTTGCAATTTAGGGACTTTTAAACAGGGAATATTTTTTTGAGGTTAGCAATTGATAAATATTGTTAATTGACAAATCACGGGCAGGCTATCAACAGATTTTACTCTTTCAACTGTATGATTTTGGTTTTATTTACGTTTATCTCGCCTTTAACAATAAATTTGATGTCCCGTTTTTGACTGAAAAGAGCAAATCTTGCGAAAGTGCAAACAATTCTCGGTCGAAAGGAACGGAAAGAATCAGGGAATTAAATTTTTCAGAAGAAAGAACAATTGTAGCACTTTTACTTTTCCACTTGTGGATGCTAAACGCAGGTAACTGCAAAATCTCCGTCTTAATATAATTTTAAACTTATTATACGGAACAGAAGATTTCTTACACAAATGTTTTGTTTAAACACGTTTTACTGATAATATTCATCACAAAATGTTCTCCTAGAATTTAGGTGCTTTTCTTATTATTATCAATAAATAAATTACTTTAATTTTTGAACAGCAATTGATTTGCGGTCCCATAACCTGGCCTAATCTACCCCAACTTAGGGATAATTCAACACATTTAATTTTTTTTTTAAATTCAATTATTCAAAAGATATAATCTAACTTGTTTTAAGGCATTGAAGCGAGTACTAAACATGTTAAGGTATGTATGTTCATAAAAAAAAAGAATTAAAATTAACAACTTACCTAGAAAGTTTCAAAATTTGGCATAGAATCTCTATATTTAATAAGGCAAGTTGTTGCCTGATTCGCGTAGAAGATAACAAGGCTCAAAATATATAAAACATAGTGATGGCCACACCTATGGCCACAATCCAATCTTTAAATGTATACATATATAAACATATACTTTTAATAATTCATCGAGTTTGGGGCATGTAGTATATGTATTGAGGGTATAGTATGGGGCACACTATATGTTCACGAGTGGAGTAGATAAGAGGACAAATAAACTAAAAAGTGAAAAATACGTAAAAATGTCATTCCATATTAAAGTTTTTGCTTCGCAATACCTAACATTTGTTTTTTTGTACATGCTACGAAAGAAATACAAAAATATAATATTTGCTTGGTCTTTTTTAGAGCTTGAACGCAAACTGTTAAATACAAATATTGTTTTAATTTGAAAAATACGTCACATTACGGATTTTCAAACAAAAATTCGAAAATTTAATTTTAAACCAAAATATTTCCAAGTTCCATCATCACCTCTTTTTTTTATTACACCTTTGACATTTGAGACATATTTAAAATTTAAAACATTTGTATTTAACATTTTGCGTTTAAGCTGTAAAAAAGACTCCTTACTTTGATGTTTGTATTTTGTTCGTATCTTGTATAAAAAGAAACAACGTCAGGCATTGCGAATCTGATTTTTGAAGCATTTTCAATTTCATTCCGTCCGCGGACATACATTTTTCGATTTTTGATTTCCAAACAAGGATATATCTTCGATAAAAAATAATTGACTATTGTTAATCAAACAAAAATATTGTTTTTCTGGCCGCACAGATTATAGAGGATTTTTGCAGTTTTTTCGAATTCGAATAACAATTAAGGATATTCCAGAAACCTTATATCTTCGCGGCTCCGTCATTTGCTGTGACAAATGTTTCATTTATATTACGGTGCCTATTTTTTTCAAATTCAATAGATCCTTGCCGATAACAAAGAATGCAATGTATGCGGTATAAAACTTTCTCTATAGGCAAATATCAGAAAGTAAGCTTTTATACCATGATCGAACTATACCGGGTGGCCCGTTTGTAAACATGTTACAATTAAATTACACTTTTAAAGTATTATACTTTATAACAACGGATGGATATTAAATATCAAAAAAAATCAAACACACTTAGGTCCGAAAATGCTTTCCAATGTACAGGGTGTTCAATATCTAAAAAACGGTTTTTAGAAAAATTAAATTCATATAAAGTAATTTAAAAAAAAAGTTCATAAAGGAACGTTTTGTCAATTCTGATGATTTTCATATTTTCGCTCAAAAACGAGGAAAGATTCGACAACCCCTTAAGAATCCAAAAAGTTGTACTTTTGGAAGCTTATTTAAAGTAAATAAGAAGAATAGAGCTGTGGTAAGGGCAACGAGGTAAAAAACAAAAATGTTATTATGTAACTCGACCGAGACGAAATGCTGGAAATTATTTTCGAGTTTCTGAAATGGACCCCAGGGGAGGAATTTTTTCCTTAGGTCTTATTAAAATTCGGTTTCTACAAAAAGTCATGGTTAAGGTGAGTTCTATATGAACGCTAAGGCAAATTCAAAGGATTTTTGCTCATTGTTGTGCAAGAAAACTGCAACACATTTACACACATTGTTTACACATTTTTACACATTTTCTTAAACAAATGTTCATACCTACAAAAACCGTTAATGCATAAAGCTGGAGTCGTTAAAAAGGGATTTTCAAAAGCAATCGTGACACGATTTAGATTGCTTACCTTGCCACCCGGTGGCGTTTTCTGACATAATCACAAAAAAAAATTGCTAAAAGAAATAAAGTGCAGGGATATTACTTTTTTATGTCATTAGATATTCAAATAAGGGCGAAAATCGAATCTCAATACATTTATCCTAACGAAAAATATGAATAAAAACAAATCAAAGTTAAAAAAGTTAAATTTTTGGAAAAAAATCACTATACATACGGGTTGCTGTTTTCAAATTTTTGGTATTACCACTTATTTTAAAACTAAAAATTGATTTTAATCATTAAGTTTATCACCGCAATCAATTATTGGTGAGTAACTAATTTTATTAACTATTGACGTAATTATGTAGCAGAATGTGTAAAATCAATTTAAAAATGAATAAAACAGTTCTTCTGTCAGAAGTAATGACATTAACATGAGCTTCTCTTAAAATAAATAATATTGCAAATGAGGAAGTGTAACATCAACTTCGCCTTTCGTGATATGATCTAATGTATTGCAATAAAGTAATATTAATATTTTTATTATTTCTATTTATCAAGACAGAGAGAGATCAAGACATATTTTACTACTTAAATAATTCAATTATTAGTAAAATTGGTCAGTCTTCAACAATCTGCTGTATTAGTTACTCGACTCAACCTAATGAGTGACTTGGAAAAGTAGTATATTCCGAAATCTTAAGAGTAAAACGTTGGCACCTACTATTTATTGTCTTTTGACAACTTTTTATAAATGTTATCCCGGTAATGAAGTTATTAACGCAGAAATAATTTCAATTAATTTAATTTCTTGGTGGATACAATTTATTATTAAAAATTCATTATTAAAAATAAATAAATTAATCTTTTAATTTGTTTTTATTTGCTATTAGCATTTTCATCATTATTTTTTATTTTATAGATTTGCGTATTTAAATAACGATCAAAAATGACTAAAATTAGGTGCCATACAACTCTCAAATATTGATTATTTGAACTCACAACACTGAGGTTTCTGTAGGGTTTGATTGTCTTTTAATTAGTTGAAATAATTAAATAATTAAAATTAATTAAATATTTAGAAATCTACAACTTTTTTAAAGAGGCGACCTTATACACATTCACCTTTTTTTTAATACTAAATACACTAACATGACGATTTCATTTTTTTCAATTTTTAGTAAGTTTAAGAAAGTATATGAAAATAAACTTCAAATATTTCGGGTGTCCCAGTAAACCAAACTAAGTACGGTATAAGACAGTGAAACATGGGCCAACTGAAAACTACATCACAAGATCTTTATCCTAACCTAACATATAAAGAAAAGAACATATTAATTCAAATTATGAAATAAAGCTTCAAGTTATTATTTAGGATCCCACATGATATTTAGAATCAAAACAAAATGTTTATTATTTATCTTAGCTGACATTACTACGTTTTGACATGCTTACCGGTTTTCAAATACTTAGGTTCACCACGTATTTTTTAATATCCCCCATCTAATCTCCACTAAAAAAGTGCTTAAGTGTGGGGATATCGCTGAAAGAACATAACGCAAAGTGGAGGTTAGTGGGTGAAATATATGCATTGAAAAGTATTCGCTTCTCTACGAAAAAATCATAGCCGCTTAAGGCCCATCAATTTTTACCGAAGTTGGGCCACTATATACTATAATATATATACCAAACACTCCGCATTTTTCATGTCGTCATTTGCTGCTTGTGAAAGTCTCTTTTAATGCCTATAGTTTTGCGTACATTTTACTACATTTACTACTTAAATAATTCAATAAATAATGAAATTGGTGATGTAACAGTTTATTAGTTTTTGTTAGTTGCTGAAAAAAATATTAAAAATAATACATTTATTGAAAGTAGACAATGATATCAAAAGTAATGTAGGTAATTTTGTGCGAACGAAACGAAATTCAATTTAAATATCATTTGGCTTAATAAATAATAAATAATTTAATAATTTAATATTTTAGGTTATGATAAAAATAGCGAGATGGGGGCTTAATTGGTGAAAATATACTTTTTTGCGATTATGTCAGAAAACCCCACTCAAGTAAGCAACTGCCATCGAGTCGCACATGATAACCTAGGCGAAGCCCTGTTTAACGAACCCAAGTTTATTAAAATGCTGCAACCATATTTTCAATGTTCTAAAAAATTATTCACATTTCCGATTATAACTATAAAGTACTAGAAATTTTAATCAACGGAATACATCAATCCACTTTAGCGCTTAAAAAAGCTATCATGTGCGCATACTGCATAACATATACATTTATAATTGATTGATACATATCTAATATGCAATACCTAATTACATTTAAATCAGTTATTAACTGAAAATAATAACAAGCCGAAGATAAATATAAGAAATATGTGATACCAAATTAGAAATCACAGAACATAAGAAATACCTAGCCTAGAGAGGACTTTCAGTTTTTATAGTTTGCACATCAGTGAAAATTCTTTCAAACCCTAAAGAGGCGAATGTTTTGGTTAGTTTCGGTTAGTTAGACCTTATCTTACCTTTTCTACAAAAAAGTTTAGGTATAATCGCATATTATATCGCGTATAATAACCTTTTTTACTACTCACCACGGGTTCTCAATAAGACGAACAGAAATATCATTTTCTCGACCTGTTCCCTCTCTTACCTTAGAAAAAACAATTAATAAATAGAATAGACAGTAAGTCATCCTTTGCGAACTTCTTTAAAAACTATTATGGTGAATACTCTAGATTTCATTAAAACAGATGATGATAATTAATTGTTTAAGGTCACATATTTTTACAAAAACTAATAAAATATTATTAACCCGTCTGGTAGGAAGAGGAAATATTCAATTTGTCGACTGGCAAATCTGTATAGCAGAACCAAGGCCTTCGACACAAGTTTATTAAGAATTATTTGGAAAACTCTTGATATTTGAAGAGAGAGTACCCAAAGAAGTGTTAAGCCAAATCTTTTAAAAATTCTGCAAAAGAGGGCAGAAAACATATTGCCAATTTATAACAACTTAAGTGTATGTACTTTACTTTACCACCTTCTAAGCAGACTGTGTAAATTTATTGTTGAAGATGTTGGACGATAGAAGGCCCAATATACTAGTCATTATATAATATCCGACCCAGAGCACCGCACACACTCAGACTTTGTAAAAGCTTTAAGAAAAAATAATAGAAAATAGATTTTTTTGTTAGAAGAAGACGAAAACGCACGCCCAGAAAGCATTCGGTTCTTGTGAGTTTGAAGCTACAAAAATTGAAAGTTTCCTCTGTAAAATATATGTCAGTAAAAACTTTAGTGATATTAATGAACTGTGGTTTGATATTTTCAAGAATTGTTATGAATCCCAAAAAACAACAGGCAAACATTTGGAAGCTTTAAAAAAATTGATGGAAGTATCTTAGCACCATGCGGAGATATTTTTGTATGTAAATTAACAAGGACACACCAAATTTATCCGATAAGGAATAATTTAGTATTTATTTAACCGCCATTATATTCTCCTCTAAAACATGGTTGAGCTCTAAGCTGAAGATGAAGTATGTTTAAGATCCACGGCGTTTTCGTGCACTTTCTTGGTTCCGATGTCATTAGAATTGTGTTTAAGGCAATTGATTACCTAGAACCCCGCACAAATATTTTTGAGATGTTGGTTGTCAAAAATTGGAAAAAAAAACGATTTATGAGTGAAAGAAAAAACTGCTTATTAAGCAAACTACATGAAAAATTAAAAAAAATATTTTTTAAAAATTTTGTATGAATCTCGTAGTCGATATCGATGTCAATATTGACGTGTTAAAATTAAAAATCGAAACTTTTAGCAAATTACCTTATCCCTAGTGGTTAAAACTTAGATTTTTGGTATGCTTTATGCGATGCTTTCAGTAGTACCCAACAAAAATTCGAACATTGACTGCACCTCGTAAGAAATGTAAAAGCTTCTCGCTAGCAACCGTCGGTTAAGTGTTAAGCATAATACTTGGAAAAAGTTTCGTTTAACCGAAGTCAGTAAAAAAAAAATTTTATTTTACAAATATATCAAAATAACAATTTTCCTGTGGGAATGGATCATTTGAATGTTGATATGACTAACCATAACTAACTTATCCATTTGTGACAATAAACTTAAAAGCTTCATACCGAATTATATAATTCCCATTCTTTAATTAATCTAGACATCAAGTAACTTCAAATCTACTGTCAAAACTAAAACTGACTGTGGAATACCTAAAATCTAGAAAAAAGACATACTTACGGAAAATTTGTATGTTTTATGTTCCGAAAAACATTTAGACTTCAGAGCAAACATCAATTACAATGTAACTGAACTCATTTCCACAAAAAATGTTTGTGTTTATATGTTCATAAAGCTGATGTATCGACTAAATGAAAGTTGAGCATAATTGTTTAACACAAACTCATTTGTACTGTCATTTTACTGAATAAGCAATTTTTTTATAATACGGATAAAAGCTCAATATTTCGTTGTATGATACTAAAATTTCAATAAATTCGGGTATAAATTTCATGCGGAGTTCTTTTCATATACAATACGAGAAAAGCTTAAAAGTAACACCCAACAAACTCAAGTTGTTATGGGTTGTTACCAGTTCGGTCACCATCTTTAACATAGGGAATTAGCTTTCCAATTGACTTAAAACAGATTCCAATCGCCCCTGTTCCTAAAAATTACCCGAAAACGAGTCGCGTTTTCCAAAAGCACTCCCATTCAATCCTCAAGGAATGAAATATCACTGTAACACGCCACGTTACTTCGAAATTAAGACCGTACCGCGGCAACTAGTATTTAGTACACGTTTCTAAATTTCTATTTACTCACATCCGCACAATATTCGCAATTTTCAATTCAAATAACTTATTTCACTCCCAGTGAAACAGTTTTTACTACTCGAGCCTGGATCAATGCGGCAAAGTCTCTAAGTATTGCACAGGTTCTTTGATTTCCTTTGGTAGCAAGTAACCTTGCGAATCGAGCACGTCAGTCTTCGGTAAATTTGGCAGCGGCGGAGGACGCGGCAATGTCTTGTTTTGCTGATTGTTTTGTTTGGTGTGTGTGATTGCGTTCTGGTAGTTGGCTGTGAAATTGTTTTGTTCCTGAAACGAATACTATTCATTGTACAGGGCGTCCGAAATAAAGTTCCCTAAGAAACTAGGAACGATAGAAAAAAAAGGTTAAGAGAAAAGTTTCATAGATTTTTTAATTCATAATTTTCCATTTCGGTTTAGTAACAAGTACCTGAACGGTTAAATATCTCCATGCGGAATACAAAAGTACTAACAGATTTCGCTATAATATGATAGTTCTGGTAACCTTGCATAGACACACTTCTAAAGTTCGCTATAAATAGGGCATTCCATTTAAAATAACACAATTGTTACGTGTAACGCAAAACTGGTAAATTTGACAACACCGCATTAGCAGTTTTAGAGATATTTAGGTACTTTTTATTTATCCGGCTTATATAAGGTTTTCCGTTCATCTAGGGTAAATACCAGCTTTCTTATTTTTAACAGAACACCCTGTATATTATGGTCACAACTTTTGCATAAATTTCAATAGAGTTGTCTTCTCAAGGCTCAAGTTTTATCAGTGTAAAAAATTATTGCAAATAGCGAAAAAGGGGATATAGAGAGACACAGGGCTCCCAATATTTTTTTTTTCGTCCAAGAACATTGAGATGATTCTAATACAAATAACAATCAGATATTGCGTTGTCGATGGTGTTTTTTGGGCACATCTATTTTAAGAAGCGGTAAATATGGAATTTCCAGACCCACCAAAATGAATAAAAAACCACAAAGAAAAGGTTACTTAAAAGAGAAGTTTGCAAACTTGAAAAATCCCTTTGACGCAAAACTAATGTAATATGTTGTTTAAATCTTTATAAAAATAAGCTCACAACTCGTTGAAAAAAAATTGTTTTTATGCTTCCGTGAATACGTTTTGTAAAATAATGGAAAATATAATCGACGTCACAGATTATTTTAAGTATATCTGACTGCATACTGGATGTCAATGAAATTACTCGCCAAACTAGAGACTCTGTCATTCAATTTTAATAAGATAAAACATATTTTAACCAGAAAGTTGACAAATAGACTTTTATAGAAAACCGTTTAATAAATTGAAAAAAAAACATTCTTTCGCTTTTACCATAAGTATAATGAAAATTGCACTTTGTGGTAGTTTACCGCAAAGACTTCCGATGGAAAGTCGTTTAAAATACCTTTTTTTTCTATTCTGTGTTCAATTAGAATAATTTTTATAGTAAAGCGTTTTTATCGATCTTCAATACTTCTTAAGATATTTGAGATTGAAATTTAAAAGTCAAATTAAGTTCAAATTGTATCCCACCAAAAAATATTTAAAATAGGTGACCGTGACATCGACTGTATTTCTGCTGAAACATTAATTGGAAAATATTGACATATAGTTTGTATTCTAATTGGTTATCATCTACTATCTAGTATCACAATTTTATTGTAAGCGAAGTGGCTGAAAATAATATCTTAATACTGTGCCTTGTGTACCAGGGAACCAATACCATTGGAATACGTCGGGAATATACAGGGAAAGTTTTAGAAAATATGGTTTTTAAATCCTTTAAATACCAAATACACCAACATCTGCATAAGGGTGACTTGCCTAGGAGAATCGACTTTTGTAACTTATGAATCGTAACAGAAAGAAGGAGTAAATCTTGAGGTTTTAGGCGATTGTTTATTGATCGATTTTGTGGAAAATGTACCTGTTTGCTTTCAACAAGATGGAATTCTCACTCATAATTTCTAATGTCTAAATATTAAAATGAAAACCCAGGCTGGATAGGCACTAATGGCCTGATAAGGTGACCGGCCGGATTAGCTGACCTTACAGCATTACATTATCTTTACTCAGTAAACATTGAAGTAAACGTGTATAAAAAAAGACAACCCCAAACTGAGGAATAAAATTAATATTGTCATAAAAGCAACCTATTCCAATAAAATTGTTCGCGCGAATTGGAATAGAGTTTGTTTTAAATGCGATTGGACATTTTGAGAATTTCAATTATGACTTATTTATTTTATATTATTTGTTTTTGTTGTATTATTTATTATTATTATTATTTTTGTATCGTATTATCTCCAAAATTATTTGAGCTCTCGTAAAAAGATATAAATATACAGGGTGTTTTATTTCAAATAAGAAAGTTTATCTCTCCGGAATAGCGGAAAGTGCTATTCAATTGTTTTATACGTTAAATGTTATTGATATAACATCTCTAAATTTCAAACTTATTCAATTTGTTCGACAGAGTCATGGCTTGACTAGTAATTTTATTGACACCCAATAGAGTAATAAAAAATAACGTTAATGATGGTTATTGAACATCTGTTCGAAAACGCATCCTTCAGGAGATTATTATCTTTTTTTTTTCCGAGGGATAATGCTGGGAATCTTACATCAGCCAAACACCAGCTCTAGGGTGCTGACTGTCCCACATAATGGGAAGACCCCGACGGGGATGCGCACCCGTCGGGAGTGCCGGATTCTTACCGGCTAAACCCAGCAAACTCTTCGTCTTCACCACCTAGCTGGGAACTGTTGTTCACATTATTTCTAGCTAGGGGGCGTGTCTGTGCCACGTGGCGTTCGTATCTGTCGTTCCTGTATTTCTCCGTGCAGTATCAGTCAACACGTCACGTGTTATCTCGTTAGTCTTCTAGGCAGCCGTCTGCCTTCTTTCTGAATAGTATGTCCCTTATGAACTTGTCCACAAGGTCCCAGTTTTCCGTTGTCGACGTCATCAGGTCAATCACGTCGTCCAGAGTAATCGGTCCAGTTAACTATAATTATTATTATTCGCAGAACGCCACTAAATCACAAACACCCAACATTTTATAATTGGAAATTTCACCAATTGGATAAACTCACTAATAAAAAACTCGTTTAAAGTTAATTTAAATGTTAACTCCTTTTAACTTCATCAGTAAACATAACTCTTTACTTAGCACTTGGCTAGTCAGAACAAAGAGTAACAAGTAACATTGCCGAGCCATGAAAAAATATTAAACAAACGAATCACTTTGAAAAATAACGATTTCTGCAGAAAAACTACGAACTGAGTCAATATTGTAACTTTGCCACGCGCATTTAAATACGTTGTGAGATGTCTGTCTTCTAGTTTGTAAATAAAAATTAAATGTGTCTTTTTAATGTTTTGCTCAACCGTTTAGTCCATAAACCTGTAGCATGTTTCTCACTGCGCATTCCTTTATTTTTTTGTACTTGTAGCCTTAATACACTTTCCTGAGTACAATGTAGAAGACTAGAATCTTGAGGCAAGGACTGAGAAATGCGAGTGAAAAAAACAATATTCTTGTCCAACGAATAATAACTAATTCGTTTCAATGTATTTCTTGAACTGCTGACAGACGATTGTTTCCATAATTTTGTCGACAACTAGTAGCAAATTAATTTGCTTGTATTCTGCAAGAATTTGTAGTTTCGAAACTTTAGGTATATGTATTATGACACTACTTGTTAATTCACTTGGAATTTTTCCGCTACTTAGTGAACTATTTATCAAATATAAAAGGAGGTATCACGCAAAACAAGCCTTTCACTAACTTAACATTTAGCGAATTATCATTAAGGCTTTTATTTTTAAAACAATACATAGTTTTTGTAATTTCAGGTAAGTTAATAGTTTCGAAATTTAATAAACTGTATCCGATATTTCCATCCTTATTTACATTGTTAATACTCTCTAAAATTTTCCTTAAACTGTCTGTATAATGTTTATTGAAATTTTCTTCTATATCCCCCTCATATTTTCCATAGTATATGTTGGCAAACTCTATGTTTCTGCCACAGTTTTTCCCATCTCCTTTAGATCTATTATGGTCCTGTCCTCTCACTATATTGTATTGAAGTCGGTCTATTCCGCTTAACTTGACAGTCTTTCCATTCATCATTGTTTCTTGTTAGCATAAACTTTCTCACCCTCTATCTTGATCAAACAATGATTGTTTTAGGGTTTCATTCACCCAAAGATATTTTTTAATTTGTTTTTTTGTATTAGAGCGACCTTGTCGACTGCATTGTCTACACATGTGTAGTTCCATTTTGCACTAATCAATTCATCCAATATACTTGAAATTACATGATCGTTAACATTTTTGTTGTAAACAATTTCTGGTTAGTGTCGTGACCGTGAACTTCAGATCCTCGTACAAGAGACTTTCTATTTTCTTTGTATGGATAATAGTGGAATAAATAATAATAATAATAATAATAATAATAATTGTTAAGGGTTTTATAACATTTTTTGGTAACTTCATAATTTTTTTCCCTTGGGTTAACTTTTTATTTTCGCGCTGTGTATACAACACCCCCACCATACCCAACCTTGGTTAAGCCGCGGGAAAAGACAGACTTGCGTGAGCGTCCGTAGTGTGATACACGAAAAAACAAGCTCTCTTCTGTGACCGGTTCGCGAGAACCCCGCGCTGTGTTGTGGTCCTTACCACCCCCAACCCTCCAGAAAATACCCCTAAGAAGACCCGGCCGGGCAGACGACGACGCGGGAAACCATCAAGGTGGGTGATTAACCGTTTCGGGTGTTGTATGTCCTACCGTTTTCTTGCCGCTCTTTCCCGTTTAAGTTTTGAGGGTGATTTACAACCACCTTCCCCCAACCCTTTACATATTGGTCCTTCTCCCCAAATCAGAATCAGTCTTTTGGATTTTTATAGTCATTCACAAACTTTAGTAATTTTAAATACATGTTCGCTATCGTGAACAGGTTAGCAAAAAACGTGTAAAGTTTGGAGAGCAAAAAGTGCTTTCCGTCGTTTCGAATTGCGGCCGTCTTTTTATTTGATTCGTTCTAAGCATATTTTCTGCGTGCTCAAATTCTTCTTCCTTTTAATTTACGTGGGTACTTTGTAGCTTTTGAAAAGAAGAATTTTGTTCAAACCAATTTCGAGACTAGGTGTGCATTTGTTTACAAAACGATTTACAATGTCGGAAATGGATAAATTTATTGTTAAGGGGGATTTAACACTTAGACGCTTTAACGATATATTGTGCATGGTGGAGGATTTGCCGAGTTTAGTTAGCACTTTTGAGTCCTTGCAATTGGAAGTAATCTCCTTAGCGAATGATTCGGACAGAGATCGACAGTTTGCAGTTCAAGATCACTTTGAACAGTTGCATTATTCAATTCGATCTATTGCCAAGCGATTATTTGAGAAAGTGGAACCTAAAGCAGACTCTCCGCTACCATCTGTAGTTGGTCGAGAGTCGCAAAGAAATAGTAATCTCTGACTCCCCCGTATTATCATTCCGAAATTTGATGGCGATTTGAAAAATTGGCCTACATTTTTTGATATGTTTAACACGTTGATCCATAATAATTCTCCCCTTTCAAACATTGAAAAATTTCAATTTTTAGTGTCTTATTTGGAAAAGGATGCTCTCAGTGTCGTGAAGAATTTGCCAATTAATGATGCCAATTATAGCATAGCTTACAATGCCCTCGTGAAGCGTTATCAAAACGATCGCTTGTTGTTAACCGATTATTGGCTGTCGATCTTTCGGGCTCCGACTATGAAGAGTAACTGAGGAGATTGCTTTCAACATTTTCAGAGAATCTTGCAGCTATCGATAAATTCGATATCGGATTTTACAAAATTCAATTTGCTTTTAGAGAAACTCGACTCGACTCTCAAGACGAGGTTCGAACTCAAATTTTGTGATAAAGATATCCCAACTCTTCAAGATTTATGTGATTTTTTGGAACAGAATTGTAAAGCTTTAGAAAACTCTTTAGTTACCTCAAAAGGTATTACCCCTACCAAGAGGCTTGGGGTTTCGAAGCGAGTTTCAACCGATACACGTAGACCCACATCTATGATAGCGACGTCTACCCCTCCGAGTGCTGATGTGAGTTGCATTAAGTGTTTATACTGCCCTTCGGACTACGATTCTCTAACAAAGTGTGATTCCTTCCTATCTCTTGAGCCCCCTCAAAGGCATGTGTTCATCAAGCAACATCGTTTGTGCTTTAATTGCTTCGCGCGATCCCATGGTGTTGGAACATGTCCCTCCAAGATTAATTGTCATGTATGTGGCAAGCGCCACCATACTTTACTGCATTTTGGAAATGCTACTACCCCCTCCGCTTCGAATGAGGCTCCCCCTGTTCCCGGCGACCATGAAGGTATTACCGCTAGTCCGGTGACCATGATGACTAATCTCTCCTCTCAAAAGGTCGTGCTTTTTGCCACTTGCTTGGTGTCCGTTTCGGATAAATCTGGCAAACTTGTTACTTGTCGTGCACTGTTGGATTCAGCTAGTCAAGCCAGTTTTGTGACAGATTCCTTTGCGAAGAAATTGGAGCTTCCAAGGTCTCTCTCTCCGACACCAATTCAAGCCCTCGACCAAATGTCGACGTCTGCGTTAGGGAAAGTTGCCCTGAGAGTGACCACCTCCCAAAGAAAACCTCCTGCTCTCCATATAGAGGCTTTAGTTATTCCATCTATTTGTGATAAGGTACCCTACCAGGTGATTGATAAGCGGAATCTAAAACATCTCAGGTCCCTACCCTTGGCTGATCCCCACTTCTGTGAACCCAACGAAATAGACGTGCTTTTAGGGGCAGATGTTTACGGAGATATTTGTTTGCCTGGATTTAGAAAAGGACAGAACGGTGGCCCATGCGCTTTTGGGACCATCTTCGGATGGGTTGTCCTAGGAAAAGTGAATTCTTTAGAACCATCTTCTCCCTTTAGTTTTTATACCACTGTGAGTACTGCTGTTGATGATTCCTTGAAGAAATTTTGGGTACTCGAGTCGGTCCCTTCAAAGACCTTTATGTCTCCTGAAGACAAATTGTGTGAGGAGATCTTTCTCTCTACCCATTCCTCTGTCGCTTCAGGTAGATACGTGGTATCCTTACCCTTTAAGGATAAACGCCCTTCACTTGGTGAATCTTACTCTCAAGCCCTTAGGCGATTGCAGTTGTTAGAGGCGCGTTTGGCCAAGAACCCAACCAAGCGACTAGCCTACAACGAGTTCTTGAGAGATTATTTGGAACAAGGTCAAATGGCACTGGTCAGCGACCTGCCCCCTCTCCCCGAGGTTACTACATTCCTCATCACGCCGTCTGGAAGCCACATAGCGAACCCCTAAAATTGCGTGTTGTGTTCGATGCTTCAGCCAAAACTTCCAACGGACGGTCCTTGAACGATCTTCTATTTACGGGTCCCAAGCTTCAACCCGACATTGGAGCCATTTTGCTCGTCTTTCGACTGTACTGTGTGGTTTTCACCACCGATATTCGTCAGATGTATCGTCAAATCCTAGTGAGTGACGTCGACCACCTCTTCCTGCGGATTCTGTGGCGTTCTGATCCCCGCGAAGCAGTGCGAGAGTACGTCTTGTCTACGGTGGTCTATGGACTAAGTTGTAGCCCATACTTGGCTATTCGCGTGTTACGTCAGCTTGCTCTGGACGAAGGAGCGCGCTACCCGTTAGCAGCCCGTCTCTTAGATTCCCAAACCTACATCGACGATATTATCGGAGGAACAGACTAGTTGGAGGAAGCCCGTGAGTTGAGGGATCAATTAGTATCGCTGCTAAAATTGGGTGGTTGCGAGTTGCGCAAATGGGCGAGCAACTCCCCCGAGTTATTGAGTTCAATCCCCGCTTCACTTCATCAACCCGTTTCCCTCTGCGGAGACGACAATCCCAGTTTAAAGGTGTTGAGATTGCAGTGGTGTCCCTTACGGGATGTGATCTCCTACCGCATCGAAGTAGCGGATAGGACGTGCACAAAAAGGAATATTTTGTCGCAAGTAGCCCAAATATACGATCCCCTAGGTTTTTTATCCCTGGTCGTGTTGACTGCCAAAATTCTCCTACAGGGGCTTTGGTCCCAGGGCGTCGATTGGAATGCATCTCCCCCCCGCGACATATTCGAAGATTGGAGTTCGTTTTCGTCTCAGCTGGACAGCCTTTCTGGGCTGACAATCCCTCGTCGGGTACTGCCTAGCAACGGCGTCCAGGTGGAGACGCACGGATTTTATGATGCTTCGGAGCGCGGATACGGTGCAGCCGTGTATCTGCAAAGCGTCAGAGAGGACCATATCTCTGTCACCCTTCTGTGTGCAAAGAATCGGGTAGCGCCTTTGAGGCGAGTGTCCATCCCCCGTCTGGAGTTCAGCGTTGCTGCTCGCCCAACTCGTAGATTTCGTCCGATCCACTATAGCCTCTGAGTTGACTATCACGAGAGTATTCGCGTGGAGTGACTCCAAAATTGCGTTGTCTTGGATAAAGTCCTCCCCCCACAGATGGAAAACTTTTGTGGCCAATCGCGTGTCCCTCATTCACGACATCATTTCCCCCAGTTCCTGACATCACGTCGCCGGTTCATCCAACCCTGCTGACTGCGCATCCCGAGGGCTCTTCCCCGAGCAAATATTAATTCACCTCTCTGGTTCTGTAGTCCCCCCTGGTTGCGTCTTCCGGTTCAAGAGTGGCCCACCTCCCACTTCACCCCCGGAGACGATCTGGAACTGGAACGTAAACCAGTGTTGACTTGTGTGTCCACCCCTTTAGTCGACTCGCTCGGAGAACTGTTAACCCGTTTCTCGTCGTTACGAAAATTTGAGAGGATCCTGGCTTATTGTTGTAGGTTTCTAAATAATTGTCGTACCTCCGTTCCCAAGCGAGCGCTTGATAATTTGTCGTTTGCGGACACGTACCACGCCCGCACGTTACTCACAGGATACGTCCAACGTGAGGTGTTCGCCGGTTTGCTGAAGTGTCTTCGGCACGGTCTCATTCGAGTCGGTGGCAGACTCCGTGGTTCTGCGTTGTCTTTCGACGCAAAATATCCTCTTCTACTACCTCGAGACCATTCTGGATTTTGTCCGCCCGCAGAGCAATTCATCACACCCTATCGCAGTGTTACCGATGCTTCCGTGTCCAACCTTCTTGTGTACAGCCATTCATGGCTGATTTACCCCCCGTTCGTCTATCGCAGGTCAAGCCATTCTCGCATACCGGTGTCGATTTTGCCGGTCCAATTTCCATTACCCTTGCGCGAAGGCGCGGCGCTAAGACCCAGAAGGCTTACATTTGCCTATTCGTTTGCATGACCACCAAAGCCATCCATTTGGAATTGGCTTCCGGACTCAGTTCAGACGCTTTCTTGGCCGCTTTTCGGCGCTTTGTCGCTCGCCGCGGGCATTGCATTGACATGTATAGTGATCATGGTAGAAATTTTGTCGGTGCTAACCAGTTGTTGGTACAGTATTGCTAGCAGTCCGCCGACCAGTGTGAGGTGCGCTGGCACTTCAACCCACCCTCCAGTCCTCACTTTGGAGGTCTTTGGGAGGCCGGCGACAAGTCGGTAAAGACCCATTTGTTTCGTGTGATAGGCTCTCAGATCCTGACTTTCGAGGAAATGTCGACAGTGTTAACTCAGGTGAAATCCATACTGAATTCCCGCCCCCTTATGTATTTTGAGTTCCAACCCAAACGATTTGCGTAGCCTTACTCCTGGGCATTTTCTAACCTTGGAGCCCCTATCTGCCCCTCCCGCCGACACTTTAGCTAATCTGAACACTAACAGACTCACTCGTTGGCAGCTCGTGCAGCAGTTGCATCAGCACTTCTGGGACAGATGGCATCGGGAATACCTCCACCACGACTAACCCCGCAAAATTTGGTCAGTTGGTTTTAATTAAAGAAGAGAACCTCCCCCCATTAAAGTGGCTTCTGGGCCGCATCACGCACTTGTACCCCAGTTCCGACAAGGAAATTCGCGTTGTGCAAGTGCACACGGCCAAAGGCACTTTCGATCGACCTTTGGTCAAATTATCTTTTGTCCCTAACTGTTAACCTGTTCAAGGGGCAACCGTGTATATAGTGTATAGGATAAGTTTATGGGAAAAATTGGGTATTTTTGGGAGGCCGGAATGTTAAGGGTTGAATAACATTTTTCGGTAACTTCATAATTTTTTTCCCTTGAGTTAACTTTTTATTTTCGCGCTGTGTATACAACACCCCCACTATACCCAACCTTGGTTAAGCCGCGCGAATAGACAGACTTGCGTGAGCGGCCGTAGTGTAATACACGAAAAAACAAGCTCTCTTCTGTGACCGGTGCGCGAGAACCCCGCGCTGTGTTGTGGTCTTTACCACCCCCAACCCGCCAGAAAACCCGGCCGGGCAGATAATAAAGGGCATTGGTTTCTATGTTTTAAAATATTCTTGCATATACGTCTAACGATTTTTTTAAGCATCAAAAACAAAACTGGACTTGACACCATATAATTTAACAGATTGACCAAATCTAAAATAGAACAATTTAAAAGAATAATATCTAAAGCAGTATCGCAAATATTCTGAATTAAAAAATACTTGAGCTAAACTGGATTCAAAACTTTTAACGTGTCACGTTCACGTTCACTCTGTCGAGAAGCTTCGAGAACTCCTATCGATACTACTCTGCTCCTGCTAAGTATTATTATTTATTATTATTATTATTAATTTTATTATTATCCAAGCAACATTATACAAGAGACAGATCACGATAGCTGTCCAGCAAAAAATTTATCAAGGAGTTTAGGGATAGCGGACTGTTTACAAATTCCACTATGTATGGTGATTAAAGACCAAACACAATTCGATGAAAGAACTACTAGGGCACCATCCAGTTAGAATCATACACAAATCAAATTTCAATTTCTACTTTGCATTCCAATATCGACATCACCCTAAAATTTTTGATAAATTTTCTGATTTATAATTATGTAATTTTTCTTACCATTTAATTAATTAAACAAAATTTGGTTTTTTGTAATTGTTGATAAAATAACCCAATGCCCTCGCGAACCCTGAAATGCGGATATTGCGTTAGACGTGACAACGTCTATCGCCTCCCTTGATCACGCTACATAGACGTGACTGACCGCCCCGACGGCGCCTGTTTTCCAGACATACGTTGCGCGAAACAGTCGACCGCGACCGCCCTTGACGATAGAAACGTGAAAATCGCCCTATTGCGAAACCCCCGTTTAAACCCCTTTCACTATTAATATATTCCCTTATAAGTCGGTGTCCTCTTTGGACTAGCCTCTCAAATGGTTTCTTTCGAGGAAGTTTAATCTCTATTTTAACGCAAATTGTGTGTTTGTGATTAACTCAAATAAACTAATTTGTAACGTCGTCGCGTTGTGACAGAATATAGTTTGTGTTGTGTTAAACGGCTATCATTTAAAATAAACCAGCCCCGCAATAATACAGTCCACACCCCCAACAAATCAACCCGTTAGATGGTGGTGAAGCAAGGATACGTTTCTCCCTCAGTAATACTAACATACTATTTGCTGTTATCATTTATGTATTCCAAATCTTTAAATTTTTAAATAATACCTAATTCCATTTCTTTTAAGAGTTACAAAATGAGGTCTAGCATCTTAGAACTCCACTGACTGAAACGCAATGGTATGGCGCAGTCGGCATATCTTGCGTTAAGCAGTTCTTCCATTGTTCTACAGGTCAGTCAGAATAAAATCTTGCAAATCCCTGTCGCTGTTATCGATGACGAATAAGTAATTGTGGACATATTGCTGGCCTCTGTGAATGAAGCTCTGATTTTGCCATCTTCCAAATATACTTCTGTTCCGCTCACATTTACGCGACGTACGACTTACAATTTATTTTCTAGAGACACAGCAGTAGATTTTAGCCCTCTTAAAGAACTAACAATGACGAAGCAATCATCAGTTTGCCGCGTCGCCTCTAAAACTTGAGGGAATCTCAGAGTGCGGGAGACATAACCTTTACTACTGCCATCCCCAATTAAGGCAAAATTTCGACCTACGGCTGCGGTTGTTAAGACCATGTTGACAACTGATGAAATTACTGCTGTCAAAAATTCCGTCACAATCACCTAGTTTGCCAACGTTGATTATCAATTTTTACAGGAGACTGTAACAATATTTCCAAATCTCTGAATTGCTCCCGAGTGGGTTGTTAATCAATTGAACTACATGACGTTCCCCCAATCATCCTATTGACTTCTTCAAAGTTTAACTGAAACTGAAACTACTCTGTACCTGCTTACACACGGCGATTCAGGTTTTAATAGAATAACTTCAGATATAGAAAGAACTAACCGAAATAATAATAGTTTGTATTGTAAACTATTCCCCAAAAACTGTTCCGCTTGCAGGCGCTAAAATGGCACCGAAGTTTGGTTTTTATTTTATGGTGCATAATATTCGTGGAAAAATTTATATTAATTGCTATACTTTTTTGTCGAACGCCACTAGATAAATTCGCACCTTTTCCGATGCGTTCCGTCCTTTTTCCGTTCTTAAATTTTTTTGATATGTTGCATAATTTTCGAGATATTTCACAAAATTCCGGACACCGCAAGACTATCCTAGAAAACTGATATGGTTTTAATTGCAAGAACGACGAAGATGCAATATTAATATTTGTCTTATACCGCAGCAACAGACCTACGTAACGCATTTATTATTCCGACGAATCAATGTATTAACCGCCGTTTGAATTGTAATGGCATTTCTTAAGGTGCATTCTGTTGCCTGTTGCATAAACTTCACTCCAAACTTAATAATTCAAAGGATTTAAGCCAGGTGAACTACAATAAAACAATTTTAAATTTTCTTCACTTGAAGAATCTTAAGAAGAAAGTTTTCAAGAAAATCATGGAACAAATTGGCATTTGCACTCAACTCGTGCTAAAATGAATGTTTCCTAATGCACTTCAGCTTTTAGATATCCCATACATGGAAAATGTTAATTAATTTCGACTCCGAAATATATCTACAAAATGTGGGTTGTCTTTCAGGTACCAAAACTTGCTTGTGTGCGTGGTAATTTTGCTTTAGATATACTCATTGTTTTGTCAATATTGATGACTTGAAGAATTCTGTTGTTATCTCTTTGACGACCAATGCAATTTTGCTTATTATTAACAAAAAATTTGTGTGCGGGTGCGAAACATTTCTCTGCGGAAACCATAGGCGTAGGCTGCTGCATTCGAACTTCCGTCGCAGAAACTATAAACATAATGCATTATTACGGGGAATATCAATAGATGCTTTTCTTCTACCAATGAATCGTTTTGTTTTTTTTTGGTATTTTCAGTATTAAAAGAAAAAGTTCGTATAGGGCTCTTTTTGATTTAAATCGCTAGCGCGGATATAATACATCGGATTTTCGCACCCATATTTTAAGGTTGATTCAGCCGATATCACGTTTTGTGGATTTAAATGTAAAGTGAATTTAAGCAATTCCGGTAACTAGCGAGGCAGGCCACTAACAATCCGGTAAGCTCGTTATACCAATTATTATCTTCAAATTTCACTTTTTGTTCCCTATCACGTGGCCTCTTCCGGCACGGCATGATGTAACTGGGTACTTACGGTCGTTCTGCTTCCCTTGAGGACTTTAACTTATGGCCTAGACTTTTTTTGTAGCTAATATCGTTTTGTGATAAACAGTTTTTCACGCTTATTCGTGAAAAATGGGTGGCACCCCTCAGCAAGTAGGTGGCTAGGGCAAAAGTATTACGTACCCCACAATTTTAAACAACTTTCGAGTAGTACAATTATAGTCTAACCACCCCCATTTTAGCGGTTCGGTAAGAGTCTATTTCCTCGTTGTCATTTAGCTCTTTTTAAGTTTTTGTTTTGTTAGCCCGTTGAAGTGCTAACAGAATGTCGGCATATTCGGTCTTTGTAAATGTTCTGGGCATCTACACAATAAACTTCACAACTAACGTCACAAACAACAATGAAACTTATTTTCACCTAAGAAAGTTAACGCTAGACTGTGTTTTGTTCTTCAAGGCATGCTGCTATTTAAGCAACATTTATCCAACGCAGCTGAGCTTTGTCCGGAATTTTGTGGAATATCTCGAAAGCTAAGCGTCGTATAAAAAAAATTAAGCAAGGAAAAAGTTAGTAAAAGGAACAAATTGTATAGGAAGAAATACAATTTTATGCAGTTGCGTGCGACAAAAAAGTTCCGTGCAGTTGACACACCCAAAAACAACATTTCGTATAGCAAATAATCTATTTTTTTTTTTTCAAATATGTCATGCCCTTAGCATTTAACCAAACACTTGTGTGTTTGGCTTTCTAGCAATAAAATAAAAACAATAAAATAATTCAAATTTTTTCCCCAAACGGAAGTTTTTTTGGAGTGTAGTTTATAATACAAACTATCAATGGAATGCATGGAACGCCTGGTGTGTGAAACGGAATATTTCCTTTGACGGATCGAAGATGTTTGATATGTTTTTGGTTGGTTAGTGGAAAAATTTGGTTTTAACATTATATTTATCTTTTTTATCTTTCCTTGAGATTGCTTTCGAACTCATTTTCTTTGGGAAGTTGTGGTGATGTGTATTTTGTGATTGAACGCTCTATGTACAAAAATGTACAAATCGATAATCGATAACGTCGATTATTTTTAATTGACAACATGGAAAAATTATCAGCGTTTGATATGAAAATTACTCTTACGAACAGTCTGTAAATCAAATTATCCCCTATACTTTCTTCACGGGCGTTTTGAAGTTATTACGAAAAACTTACATACCTACATACCTAATACCCACCTTGTATTTTAAGTTTTTATCGTCATACGCAGCCTCCAACTCCGTTTTGATATTGGAAAAATGTATTCGATGTTTCGGTTCCGTCTTCCAACAGTTTTTCATGATGTTGCATATTACGGAGGGGCAATCGTCAGGAGGAATCAACATGATTCCATCCAAAATTAACTTGACTACTTCGTCGTTACTGTGACCGTAGTATGGTTGCTTTCCGTAACTGAAGATCTCCCATAGGACCACTCCGTACGACCAGATATCCGATTCAAGGGTAAAACGTCCATAGACGACACTTTCTGGAGACATCCATCGAACGGGAAGTAGTCGGGAACCGCCCATCTGAAACACGATTTAGAATTTGAGACTTTGACGTCAACTAAGTATGATCTGGAGATGATGCTAATTGGTTGCCATGATTGTTGTGAAGTTTATCAAGGATTCAGATAGACGTAAGTATATCGCTAGGTACTTACCTACCTGTGCCTTCGTGTTTGAAATTATAATAGTTACCTTCCGGCCTTTGTTGCCGAAGTTCGTTCTTGAAAATTAATAGTATTTCTGAAGTTGCTAAGGAACGGATTACTAAAAGTGAACTTTTTAAAAATAAGAAAATTAATATTCTCTATGTGTTCAAACCCTTTCGCCGCCACAACTCAACGTTTGGAGCTACAAAAATCTGTTCGAATAGGACTAGAGTTTGAAACTCAACATTACACCAACTTGTGCACGAGGATAAACGCGGCTATAATGATTTGTTGTACCTTGTTCTCCTTTAGCGGATTATGATCAGCAACTGGGTAAATTTTTACCGTTGTTACGGTATTTCTATGTTTTCGTGATCATAACGCAATCAATCTCATTTCTGACATGTGTTATGGGTTATCTTGAGGAGATCTCGAAGTATTTAGGCGTCTCGATGGTAGCTTAAAAAATGTATTTGTGCCGACTGCGGTTATTCGGTCATTCTTCAAGTCCATATATTTTCACATGCACCTCTACAGATTTTTGCATTATTCCCCAATTACCAAAGTTACATCTTCTTTACACATTATAATTAAGGAGATAGGCAGACAATTGAGATATTAATTATTCCCAGGTAAGGTAAATAAAAACTTAAATAAAATTAAAAATAAAATGAAAATATATAAATTGTAATAAATATTACTGGAGTACAGACAAATAGTAACGAGCTCTTCAGTGTTTTCCAGCATGTTATCAGATTCCCCCTATCTTTCTTCTATTTCAATCACATGTTCGACGCACTTCATTTTTCAAAATCTTTATTCCCCCTTTTTAAGGTTCGTGATTTTAAAAGTGATGTTATGCATTTAATTTAACAGTGAAATGACGAAAGACAAGGAACCGTTATCTTTAATTTTGAATAGATTTTGTCGACAAAAAATGTCCCATAAAAAGTTTTATTCAAATTTGCAATCTTCAGCCCCTTTTTCTGCATATTTTTCTGAGACTGCTTTTTATTTAGAGCAAGCCAATCGTTAATATCATTTTTTTCAACAAGCTGGCATGACTAGAAAGATCCAGGATGAATAAAATCTAGCATTTGATTGTTTTGATTCCAGTGGGCCATCCTTTCGCGAATGTCTCGGTTTTTAAATTTTTCTTCTGCATCTTTACCAACGGTATATTCGCAATTGACGCAACTTTTGAACAGCTTTTCCTTCAAAACGGCCTTATCCATGGGCGAAATGAGGTCATTCTTTTTCATTTCATTTATTATTTTGTCCAAAGTAGTTATTTATTTTTTTAAGTAAAATGGGTGTATTGCTTCTGATGCCAGTCTTTTCGTCCGTAATATAGTTTCGTTTCTTCCTGTACTTCTTTTTGGTGACATGATGGGCCCGCGTTTATCCTCGTGCACAAGTTGGTGTATTGTTGGCTGTCAAACTCCAAACGTTGAGCTGTGGCGGCGAAAGGGTTTGAACACATTGAGAATATTAATTTTCTTATTTTTAGAAAGTTCACTTTTAGTAATCCGTTACTCAGCAACTTCAGAAATACTATTAATTTTCAAGAACGAACTTCGACAACAAAGGAAGGTACAACAAATCAGTATAGAGTAAAAGATGAAGAAACTTAAAAACATAGACAGAAACATAAAGAAAACCATTCGAAAAGCTAAAAACAAATCGGTGGAAGACGAGTGTATGGAAATAGAGTTTTCGTAAAGTAGCAATTATTCTTTTTACTTGAAACTGAGGAAACCTAATAGAACCGCTAATATAATAGACGACCAGGACAACAAACCTTTTAATAAGGAACCGATAAAAGGGCAATGGAAGAGATAAGCAAAGCGGTGTTTTGAGGACGATAAAGAAGACAGTCTCTTTAGCACTGAATAGAAAGCGTCAGTTGAAAAGATAAAGAATAGGAAAGCAGCTGTACCAGATAATTTACACAAGTCAAAGGGCAGTAACGGGCTACTGGTAACAATACAAAGACAAAGTAACTACGGGATCGCCTAAAATTGTAGACAGAGCAAATACGGGATCTAAGTGCTCGGTAAAATATTGGCTTTTTATTGGAAAATCAAGCATTAGCCCATGAATATTTACTTTTTGAGAACAACTGCAGATTATGAGAAAACGTTCAATCAAGACAAGCAACATTAAACTTATTATTACACAGATTATGCCGGCATATTAAAATAACGAACTTATCACAGAACGACTGACAACCAACCAATGGTTGAGGCACGTATATAAGGCGAGTGCGGGACCAGAGAATCATCGGCTTTGGATACTATGGAATAACATAGTACACAAGGCTTAATACAAATTTTCTATTTCATTTACTATTTCGATTGTCAGCAGTAACACAGCCATACTCGGTACCCCTGCTTTTACTCTTTAATTGCGAGTTTTAATGATATGCATATTGTCAATTATTGTGTAATATATTAGATTAGTATTTACGCATCTTTTGAAATCCTCCTGCATGGGTTGTTAACTTCATCCGAGCTTAACTAAAACTCGTTTGCATTCTACCCTGTACCTGTTTATGCACTGTTTGCATGCATATGCGGCAAAAAATAAGTTGGAGAAACAAGACGAAAAATATCAACTATGCTAAAAAAACATAAAAGACCATTAGGCAGTTGCCGAATACAATAATGAAACCGGACATCAAGTCTTATTCGACCAAACTGAAATTCTTACTTAATTCTTAATAAATTATTTTACTAAAGAAAAATCCGACCATCCATAGAAATCTCAAAACAACTAAACAATCTTATCTTTCATCAATTATCCGAGACAATGTTCATGTCTGTCCTTTAGCTCTTTAGCCCCCACAAAGAGCATATGAGCAGGTACAGAGTATAATTTAAATGTAAAGTTCCATAAATAATCGGATTATTGAATATTTTTTAAATATCGCGGTAAAGTTGACCCAAGTTAAGTGTTTTTACAGATAAATGGCCCTGGAAACCTACCTTATAGTAATCACAAGTGTATACGTCACGGCTCATTCCAAAGTCCGCAATTTTCACTGTCGATCCCTCAGCTACTAGACAATTCCTACAGGCCAAGTCTCTGTGGACGAACCTCTGCGCGGCGAGATATTCCATACCTTTCGCGACCTGAAGAGCTATGTTTAATAGATCAGAAGGATATAGTAGCGGTGGATGTTCCGTATAATCTTCACCATAGCAGCCTGTCGAGAGGCGACGCTGTACGCGAAGCACTTCTGCCAAGTCTCCGTGTTTCATGTACTCAAACACCATCATTGGGCCAACAGCCCCTTCTAAGAATGATTAAAGTTAAGTTAGATGGGTACTATTCTAAATCTGAGACAAATTCATTTTCCGTCTCTGCAAGGTAAGTGCTGGGGTGTGTTCTTTTCCGAGGCTATGTTTAGTTTCATAAGTAACGGAATTGCAATTTTGTTTTCGAATATGTCCGAAAAATCAACATTTTGGCAAGATAAGTAATCGCGTTACTCATAGCGCCAAACATAGCTTAAAGAAATCCCTTTTTAACCACTCAAGTATATTAAAATGCGTTAAACTTTTTTGGAGATATGGACAGTTATTTAAAAATATGTTCTAATAAAAATATTCGAATGCTTTCCTTGCGGAGAGAGCAAAAAGTATTCAATAAAAAAGATTTGAAGTTTTAAATTTTAAGACAACGATTACGCCTCTAGTGACCATTTAAGAAACTCGAAAATAATTAACATTAATATTTTTTTTTATTCTTTCTTCTCTAATTTTAATTTGGCTAATATCGTATTTGATCTCCCTTACTGAAGCATCCAGTATACAGGGTGTTCGGAAATAATTTACGAATAATTTAAAAGGTGAAATGAAAGAATGTCGTATGAACATGGAATCGAAAATGAATAATTCTCAAGATATAGAGTGTCAAACTCTTTTTTTGTTGCAAATGAGTTTTTATTAATTATCTGAAACATCCATTTATCGACTTTTTGACATTTGGTAGTGTTAGAGGCACCCTATCGAATATTTTTGACAAGAAATATTCGTAACTGAATTATTACCCATTTTATTTTATTTATACTTTTTTATCTATGGAATATTTTGCTTATCTTGTTTCGAGAAAAAAAAATAAGATCAATTTATTGCAGGTGCCTAGTTATTAATGTAGTTGTGAAAGCTACCTCCCTTTTTACCACTAAATCAAAAAACACAATAAAATATAGGGTGTCCCATTTAAATTTCCGAAGTTGATGTCGATACCGCAGAATTGGGTCACCGTGTGGAATCTAAAAGAGAATCATCTAAAAATTTGCATTCAAACATTAAAAATGATAGGAGATTACAATAAATTTTTAGAAGTACTTTTATCTAATTGCCTGTAAATTATTATGATTATGTTATGCTACCACAATAACTATTCAAAAATCTCATGGGTATTTTCGTCGGTCCCTACGCACGTAAATCCTGCCTCGTTCGTAAACCATACTGATAGCTGCGGTCAAACAGGTGAGTTGATGATAATAATTGCACTCTTTTGTCAACCAATGCGGACTATCCTTAAAATAAAAGTAATTTAATTATAAACAATGGTTGTAATGGTTGTAAGACATTTAAATTAGAAAATTTGGAGAAAGCGAAGTTCAAGACAAAGAAAGATTGCACATATTTACCTACTTCTCATCGTAGAAAAGAATACAATGGATATAATTAATTAACTATAGAGCAGTGTTTTGGAGTAGATAAGATGATTAGCTTGTGAAAAACTTGGCCTAGGTAAAAGTAGTAGAGATAAACGCTTTAGAATAAATAAAAGAATAATATATTCTTAAAAAAATATTCATCCAAATCTAGCAGAAACAATATTTATAATATGGTACAATAAGTGATCATACAAATAACAGTAATAAATTATTCAAGATCAGAATCGCCGAAAGTTATATCATCATCATCACGTCAGAAGAATTGTCTTCATTTTTTTTTTCATCTCTAAAATATCATCTATTTTTAAAGGCATCTGGTCTGCTTCAAATAATCATCAATTTTCGATTTAGTTGAAATATCTGAGATACTTCATAAAAGCAAAAATGGTGGGGAAAAAATTTTCTGATGTAAATAAAAAAAAAAGAATAACATACTCACTTCAGGATTTTTAACAAATGCATTGCAAATTTTTCTTAAAACAGTTTCTTCTTCATTTTCAATTTGGGAAACAATATACAACGTGTTTACAAATGGAATGTATGTATTAAAAACACTGCTCTGTAGTAAATTAATTTTTCCTTGTTTTTACTAAGCGTGAGGAACGTGTGTACTCTCTAACAAGTGATGGCGTCTGTGCGCCGCAGCATTTTATCCTTTTCTACGATGAGGAGTAAATACGTGCCGTGTCTCCCTGTCTTAGATTTTCGCTCGCTCCGAATTCTCTAATTCTTGAGGCAACCTTATACTACAATATTTATGATTAAATTACTAATACGCATTAGTTGACAAAAGAGTGCAACTATTAACATCAACTTACCTGTTAAACCGCAGCTAGGCATCAAAAAAAGGTAATCGACTATTGTCACTGGAATTAGTTTCGTTTGGTAAACACTGGCGAAATTTTTAAAAAAATGCAATTTTTTAAATGTTAATTAAAACTTATCTTGAACACTTTTTTTCAGTTAAGGTTGCCATATCAAGTCAAGTTCAGAAACTTATTTTTTTTGGATAAAATGTCATTTTTATTCAGTTGACACTGGCGAAGGTCGATCTTAGCTCGGATCTTAGACTATAAGCTCTGAAGATGCCGACAGCATGACTGCCGAAACTGTCGATAAGTTCGATTCATCAACAACCGATGCAGGAGGATTTCAGAAGAGTTGTAAATAGTATTACAGTAGCTTGTGGAAAAAAATCGATTATAATTTGGGACATGCAATAAATTGGTCTTTATTTTCATCCAAAATGAAGCAAGGTGCAAAAGAAATTTAGGAGATAAAAAGCTGTAGTTTTAGTTGCTTAATTTGAAAAGAAATTGAATCGGTCAAAAGTCAGTGGTGCCCATTTTTTTCTCAAAATTATTCGATAGGTTGCCTCCCGATAAACTACCAAATTTCAACAAAATCACTAAATAAAAAATCCATTTGTTATAGTTTGATACCGTGTATCTTCAATAACATACTTTCGAAACCATATTCAGAAAATTTTCAGAAATTATTTTCAAGTTCCTCAAATGGCTACCATTTAAAGTCAATATACATTTGTTTATTCATTATTACACAAAACTGCAAAGTAGCTGACATTCCTTGTTTTTTATGTCATTGTCCATTTTAGGTTTCATTAATAATTGTTGATGGCTAACCGTGTTAATTAAATGTTGAAAAACCATATTTGTTAAATGGTTTATCCATATTTTGCCACTTAAATACGTTGATAGTTAATAAAAATAGTTAGTCACCAATGTATAATGAAAAAATAAACGATAATACTAGTTATTTGAAAAAGGGTAATTATATCAAAATTAACACATTTTATCAGCTGGGGAGTACTTCGGAAGGCAAAAAAGCAATGAACATAAATAATAAATCTTTATTTTGGTTTTAAATGTCATAACAATAAACTAGCTTTAAATTTGGGATAACTAGGACACCCGATATGTCTTGTTCAAACGTGGTTTGTATAAATTGTGCTGTCAGGTTACACTTTTCATATTAGGATTTATCTCATTTAATAAACCTCTGCTTTTACACATTTTTTCCTCTCTTCTGTACTTTTTGGGATATCGTATAGTGTTTTTTTTTTGCGTGAATATCATAAGATATAAGCTAAAGGGTCATAGATCCAAAATAAGTGAGCTACCAGTTCCGTTCTCTGTTAAGTATTTTATTTAATGGTGAAATCCGAATCTAACGCGAACTGCTACTTCTAGTTCTCTAAATATGCCAGTTTTCATTATCTCTTATCGCTTGGTTATTTATGAAGATCAAAAACTTTATGGATGTTTTAATTTTCGAAATATTACTAAATACAGTAAAACATTTTATTCAGTTTGCCATGAAAAAGTCATTATTTTAATTAATTAATACACTGGAAGTTAAAAAATGAATTAGTAAATAACAAGTTTTTAAATTTTAATTTTAATTACAACAATATTCTTGAGTTTTTGTGTATACTTGGCAGTAGCCTCCAAAATTAAATTTGTTGACTAGTATAATTTTTGCTTAATATTGTTCCGAAATTGCAAAAGCAATTAAAATTTTAAAACAAAATCACAATGAAGAAAGGGTGGTTATAAGTGGAGTGAATTAAAAGGAAAAATCTATTTGTGAACTTGATAGAACACAATTAACTTAAATATCAAGGGTTCGATTTTTGAGAATCATTGAGTGCTTAAAACCGCAATTTTCGGATCTTTTGAAAATTGGACATAACTTTTACATTCATGAAAATGTTGGATTCGGATAATATAGCCCCGACTTGCATGTCAAGGGTCCCATTTTTGAGAAACATTTAATTGTTAAATCCGCATGGCGATGTCTTCACTACCAACCGATATATAGGGAGTTTTTTTAATTTTCGGGCCTTTTGAAAATTGCCCATAACTTTTTTATTTATGAAAATGTTGAATTCAGATTAAAATATTATTAAGGCATTTTTTAAGGCTGTAGTGGCGTACTCAGATATTTTCTACACTTGTCCGTTTTCAGGTAAATGAATACAACTTTCGTATTTTATGCGGCAAAAAGGGAATTTTTTGTTTATGTACTAGTAGTTCGTGCATAGTATGTTCAAAATGACGTCACCTAGAAATCTTTAATATAATTTAATAAACACTGGAACTTTTAAAAAAATAAGGTCAATTTAAAATAACTTAAGTGAAAAACACGAAACCTAAGAAGCATTTAATATTTAAATTTTTGTTTTAGATATTATTTTTAATATTTAATATTAATAGCTTTAATTATTTACAAAACAAAATTATAGTTATTTTAAACAAAACCAAAGAAATATTGGACTACAAAATATTAAAATTTAAACTTTTACATCAATTATATTGAAATATTTTAACGTAAATGTTCAAATTGGGCGCCACCCTCTTCAATACACTGAACGCACCTTTTTCGTACTGAATGGCTACTATTCAATTACTCTATAGGATTGATGGAACAGCATTATCCAAGCTAAAAGTTCACTTGAATTAATTAAAATTAATGGCAAGCCTTCCAAAAATGGAACAAAATATGTTCGCAAAATATTTATATAACCGTCCGCTGTCAGATTTTCATTTAAAAAATAAGGTCCCACAAATCTACCTCGAGAACTTTCTACCCATACATTGAATTCAAAGTGACCTTGCCTTGCCTTGCCTTGAATAAGGATTTTTTGTGTTATAGCGATAAGAACTGTATCTGCTAAATATTCCGGAATAGTCAATTCTCTTCATCACTCCAAACAATAGACAGTGGAAAATGAATGTTCTCTTTGCATTTTCCGATAAATCAGTTGCATCCCGTTCATGTAATTTTTGGACTTTTATGGTACAATATGACTTGAATTACTTTAGTTTTTCCAACTGTTGCTTCAGCTAGTGCCAGCGAGAACATGATTGGAGTTTCCAATACTTCTCCAATTATATTCAATTCCCGGATTTTCTGTTCTTCATTTATGTAGTTCTGACTTTGCCCTGGCTTTTTGAAACTTCGGTAATTGGTTAAATTATTTTTTAATGTCCGAAAAATTCGCTAATCTGTATGAAATAAAGTTCATTGGCTGCCTTTGCATTTTCATTCCACAAAATATAACCCTTTAACATATCACACTTTTCTTAATTTTGGTAGGTTTTAAATTGATAAATGAACTAATAGCTTCAGTTTGGCCACTAAAAATATATGTGACAGAACACAAAATTCAATAAAGAATAAGCCTACTAAAACATTAATAAAAATTACCTTTATTTCCGGCCTTTTTCATTACATATACCAACAAATCTGTATGGCTAACAAGGGCTCGACGCGGACATTTTTTCAACACTATGTCCAACTATGATGATATAAAATGGGAAAGTTATATTCATTTATGGGAAAACGAAGAACTATAGAAAAAATCTGATTCGCCCATTTTCATAAATATAAAAGTTATGGGCAATTTTCAAAAGGGTCTATATCTCGGTTCGTAAATGTTTATAAAAAGTCGAGCCTTTGCTCTATCTAGTTCAGAAATAGGTTTTTCCTATTACGACTGAACACATGACCGAAAAGATATTAGGGATTTACGTAAGTTATACTTCAATTTAATAACATAATCTAAATTAAAATCAAATCCACTTTCATATAATAACAGTTTCAAAAATAAACCAAAAAATAAATAAATCTCTTAGCAACTAATTACAAACATAAGCTTTAAAGTTAAATTATTCGTGCCAGTTTTTTCATATTTGTACTTTCCTAATTCAGAAAAATATAACTAAATATTTTTCTTCATAAATAAACCAGAAGATTATCCACATCATGTAACGAAACTTAAAATGCTATTTTTTTAAAATTAAGTTCATCGCTGTGTACTTTAGAAACCGGGCGCGAAAATCAAAAATGGCATAATGAAAGTTCCGATAGCCTGTCATGAATCGACATTTTAGATTTACCCTCTATAAGTCTATAACAACAAAATTTTAATAGTTACATCTATTTACTAACCTCTTAATACAACACCCAAAAGCGAGAGGATGTTTGGATGTCGAAAAGCGCTCATGATTTCAACCTCTCTGAAAAAATCTTCTTCGTTTTCTTTGCTAGCAGAATCCTTTAAAACTTTTATGGCGACTATATCGCAATTGCTTCCATCGTCGCTGATTAATTCGCCTGAAAAAATCAACCAAATGATCGGTGTTTATTTTTTCTCACAATGACGGATCTAATAAAACCGGAAAATGGAACGCAAGTGCATAATACGGAAGTCAACCGGAAATACTAAATTATGCAACAGGTTTAATAATCAGCTTATATTATATATTATAGCTATTAGAGATGGATATAGAGGCGCTGCGCATGCCGGTAATGCAGAAACCTGCTAAGGAACTATAACACAAATTTTGAGAAACTTACCAATATGACCCCTGACAGATCGGAAATAAGTTTAGATGCGGCATTCTTGCCTCGTTAAATATGTTAGGAAAACGAGTTTGTGGAAATCGCTGTTAAGAAAGAAAATGGCGCAAATTCAGGTTAGTGGAAGAAATGTAAAGGCATTCTCTACGAAAATGTCACTGTCAAATGTGGCGTATGAATTTTCACCGTTGTGGGACACGATATTATCTAATGGTTATATGTTTAATTCACAGTCTTCATTTCAATAAATTATATATTAATATTATAAATACTTTTTACAAGACTCCTGGATTCCTCAGGCGTCGGTTTTTGTTGAGTCGAACTACCTCAAGTTTCGAAAATGATCCTGTTGGCTTCTTTAAAGCTTCACTGTCAAGGAGTCAAGTTGCTTGAATCCAGGAGTTTTGTAAAAAGTATTACAATAACTTGTGAAGGTTTCCTTGAAAAATTAATATTTTAAATAACAATACATTATATAAAATGCATGTACAAAAAAAAAGCAAGTAAAAAAAAATCTTTAAAGGTTAAATTTAAAGGTATTATGAAAATTAGAACCTCATTTACTGATATTAATTAAAATTTATTAAATTAAATTAATTAAAATTTATTAAATTAAAATAATTAAAAAAATTAAACGCTAATGTCAAAGTGAATGTGTTTATTTTTATTACACAGCCTATCCGTTCTCAATTTTTCAATTTGAGTCAGCAATTTAACTTATGTAATAAAGTATTTATTGTTTATTTATTTATATTTATTGTTATGTTCTCATCAGCGCCATATCGAAAATTTTCATTATTAGATAGAGCATAAATAATGTTTTTAAGTGATGTAACACATGACGCATTGATTATCATTCATCTTCTTAGGTTTACAAAAGCAAAATTTCAAGTTTATTTTTTATAGTAGGCCACGAAGGCTCTCGACAATCATATTAAATCTATTGTTTATTCAGAAAAACAGTCAATAACGCAACAAATTTAGAACAAAATTTCTTTATATACTAATTACATTGGAATTAGTAACCAAATAATAATTGAAATTTATGAAATTAAATTCAATAATTAATACATATTAATTCATATTTTTATAGTAATATTTACATCAATCAATCAATTACAGAAGATTTTCAGACAAACGGCCATATTTTCAAATCATACCTAACATCGTCTAAATTGAAATTCTAAACTAGCTGACGTAATTTTTCCTCTGAAAGAAAATCATGTTGATACACAATTATCCCTAAATTTTGTATTTATAAATAATATGCATCCCGCTGTTATTTACCATACTTTTAACAGAAATAATGTTTTATTAACAAATTTTTCGTCTCCTTGCTATTTTGTGTTGTGCCATTCACACTTCGCCTTATAGACCAATCAAATTAATACATTTTGAGGAATTGTTCAACAACTACTACTACGGCAAACTAGAAATCATTTTAATCCTTTATTTGATCCTAAATTCATGTCAACCGAGCAACATAGTCGAAATCGAATGTTGAAAACGAAAAAAAAAAGAGGATGTGCTGATACTTTATTGTCAACAGTGGCATTCAGTTGACAGGCAACTTTGCGATGGTCATCATAATCGCGGATTAAACCGATTTAGTGATTCTATTAACCGCAAAAACCCCAAATTCATCCACATTTTACGTCATGAAACCTGGAAAAGAAACCTCTCAGACCACCTTCTACTCTTTCAAGTACTTCAACTTCTCGTCCGTTGTCAAATAGAATAATCTGTTCCTACATGCAATATGTGGATGTGATACAACCTCTGCATTTTATCGCCAAAGGAACTTAAAGTTTGTCAAAGCTTTAAGATCCAGATCCTGAGGTTATCATTTCAGCAGATCAACGGTTCTTGGTAGCACTATATTCACTTCAGGCAACCTCTTTGGACCAAATCCGCTATGAGACATTTTCAAGATTACTAATAAAGCCAATTTTCGAGCTGGTTTCTCTACTTCCAACAAATGTATACGGCTGGTATACTAGACCAAATGATTTTATGCTGCATATCTATTAATGTATATCATCTTTATATTTGAATTTTCACAAATAAAATTTAATTGTTTTCTTACTTCATTGCACTTAAACTAGCTATGATTAAATTGGTTATTAGGAAATTAATAATAATAATAATAATACCTACTAACGACTTAATAGTAATACAGAACTTTGATAAACTTAATACTGATTTTCATTTGTACTACTCGAATTTCTACTCAAGTTATGCATATTCCTTTAACATTGCAAAGTAATAAGAAGTGCTGTTGTTAAATGTTGTTGTTAAATGGATTTTTTCATACCAGTATCGATTTTCAACATATGTCGTTCAGGAAGCCCGGATGATGTAAGGTTGGACCAAAACACGATTTTTTTTTCGTTTTTAACATTTAATATTTGGTATACCACTAAACCGAATTTTATTTTTTGAATGTGAGTCGCAGAATTTACTCCTCTGTATTTTCCATCTGACGCACCTCCAGGTACAAGCAAAAAACTAAAAAAAGTGCAAATTTAACGGTTTTTCGGCAACTAAAAGTGAAGCCTCACCACCTGGAGTCGTACAAACTCAGATTACACACATTTAGGACCAAACAGAGGTTTTAAGACGATTTCCAGCTTGCTGGAAATTAATTCCTCAAAAACTGATTTTTCCGTCTTAATTTTATTGGCCTATTATGTTGTCCCTCGGTCCACGTCTTTTTACAAAATGTCCTATTTGTTCTATGCTTCGAAGCCATGATCTCCGATTATAACTAGAAATGCATTATTTGTTGGTTTTTGAAATGAGCCATACTTCAATAAATTGGCAACCAGTCTTCCAGAGTATTACTATGGTGCAAAATGTAACGCAAATGTAATTTGGGTGTATTTCAAAAACAATTAAAAAACTCTGCTTAACTTCTGGTAATCTTATTCTTCGCAAAAAAATTTCTTTATATTTTCTCGAAATTCTCAGAAATTATTCACGCTGACAGATTTAAGTTTCTCATAAAACTATTTAAAACAAGAAAAATTTAAGCAGCCGTGTATATCCTACATCCCCATGCTGTCTCATCCTTATATTGGTCACACTATATAAGCGTAGTATTCAGTTCAGTTAGATCCCAAAGTGAATCAATAATATCACCATTTGCGCGAAAAGTGAATTTGCTGTATAAGTAAATCTGGCTTGGTCCGATGGTCAATGTACTTTTTTTTTATTTCGCGCCTGCCTTTAATAGATGTCTAGAATAAATTTCGTCGCATTTTTTTATTCGTAAAGGCACAACACAACAGCGCGACGCTCACTTCTAAAGTTATTGGCAATTAAGACCCGCTAGCAAGTGAATATGTGCGGACATGACGGCGTTACACTTAATTGATGTTTTTCTGGCTGATACGCACAACAAAAGGCAGCGTAGGGTGCACACCTAACGGATATTTGAGACTTGGCGTTGTTTTCGCTTTCGATTTGTCAGTAAACGTAGACTGTAGTGTTGATATGTTGACCCGTTCGACGTGGGTAAGTACTTTTAATAAATTAAATTCACGTTAGCAAACTCACGACGTAAACCTTTATTGTTTTAAAATTGTAACGGTTACGCTTCGATTAACTATTTCAAAAATCCTGAAAACCCATCAATTTTTCACGTAAGTTTTTCATATGAAGGTTACATTGACCAAATGTTTATAAGAGGTTACCGCTACCGTTATCCCATCATAACCTCACTTTTCGTTTATACTTTATTTATTTGTGCTTGAAAGAAGCGTGCTCATTAAACAGGGTGAACATATTAAAGGTTATAAATTCCAATGATATATTTTTTTTTAAGCAAACCTTTTGTTCATTATTTAGAACTTTGAAAATTAATTTACATCGTTCGATTTGCACTGAATTCAACTTAAAGATATTTAGTTCTTTGTATAACCTAGTTGTGTTAGTCTATTATAATCATATAATATTTTTACTGATTTATTTTGTAACACTTGCATCCTTTGAAAATTGGTTTTGATACAAGTTCCCCATATAGCAAGTAAATATACAAAGCGAGATATATAAAAATCAATGAAGATTATGTCCTCCGTAGTTCATTTAGATAAATAATGTCTAGATATAAATATTGCAGCGACCGTAGAAATTATTATCTATAGTATTTACATGATCATTCCAGTTTAATTTGTCATCCACAGTTAACCCTAATTATCTAACCTTATTTACTTGCTCTTGAGGTGTATTATTGATATTTATTTTTTCATTTCTTATTTGTTTGTCTTTTTGTTTAAATATCATAAATTTTGTTTTATTTATATTAATTTTAAATTTATTACCATACCACCAATTCATACAGAACATTTTCGTATGCACCTGTGTAAGCTAAAGCAGTATCATCTGCGAAGATAAAATAGCATGCTTTGAAATGGACCAGTTTAAAGTTTAAAACATATAGAGTACAACAAAAACTGAACCCTGCGGAACTCCCGAGGAATTAATATTAATATTCATTAATATTTTTAAGTTTGACAAATTGATTTTTACCTCCAATAAAAATTTTAATTAAATTAAGCATAGTTGCAGTAATTCCTAGGTTTTCCAATTTTGTAATAAAATATCAACACGAACACCAGCCTTTGTCAGATCTATGAACAGTACATTAGTCATCTAATGCTTTTGAAACATGATTGACAAGATCCACAGTGGCACTTAAAGGAAACTTTAAGGAAACTATTTGGAAAACTGCCTGTGGAAATCGCATTATTTCTTAGCTTAGTTAAAATATGTATCATATTTTCTTTTAAGTTAAATATGTCTCCGACTGTAACCTCATCACCGCCTGGTACTAAGTACTGGTACTACAAAATAATTTTCTCGATCTCATTCTCATTTGTAAGCTCTGTGTTGATAATCATTTCTAACCTCTTCAGACCTTTCAATACTATTGGATCTTTCAATATTGAACTAATTTTTTTATTCACAAATAATACTGGCGCCAATAGTGACAAAATGGTCATTAGCAATTTCCTTTTGATTATCTGTTTCTCGATTGCCTTTGATAATACAACTAATTTGCTTATATTGGAAGAAGATATTAATAAAACCCTGTATTACCCACTTAGTCTTAAAATTTCCATTCTTTAGTGTCTTTATCTTATTATTGACTTGGTTGTTGAATTTTTTAAAACCCAGGTTACTAGGATCTTTAACTTTTTACCATCTCAAGCAGTTCTTGATTTATCCAATTGTTGTTTTCCGGACTTTATTTATTTTGACCGCTAGTCATAAAAACCAAATTATCGTAATTCTATATATGGTTTTAGTTTAGATCGTAAAACTAATTTTAGAATTCATTTAGAAATCCAAAACCAACGTGTGCGCTTTGTGTACGGCTTAAGACAAAGTGATTTGCAATTTTTACAAACAGATTGGGTGGCTTATGACGGAGTCTTGTTGAGGACTACATTTCTGTACTTTTTTAATGAGGACTATAAGCGATCCCCATACTTCGGGATCTAATAGTGTTTAGGCGCAAAATTCATAACTGGAATATTAGGACTATGCCATATTTCGGAAAAGCTTCTAATATTATGCAGTAAAATATTCTTAATAATATGCTAAATTAAAATTCGAATAAATTCAAAATTACATATAAGAGACTTACTGCATTTACAGAATTTACCGTAGAGATTTTTTTTTGTTTGTTTTTCCAGTTTTTCTCATGCATTTATAACTTCATTCATAACTATGTTTTTAAAAATTAGTAGCTGGAAACATCATCAATTACTCTTTTTAATTTTGTTGTGTACTATTGTGCCACGCACTGGTTCAGTGTTAGTGTTATTATTATAATTTACATTTGACGTTTGGACACTAATAATTTCCAACTGGTTTTTCCGTTAGTTTTAGTTTTACACCGCTTACAAAGGCTTTTATATGACGACTTTTATGTTCCTTAGAATTGGCGTCAATACCTACATAAAAAAAGGAAGAATATCACAAAATATATTTCTCCGAAAATATGCTATGGAAAAGTGTTCAGCATTTTAATATACAAAAACAAAATTTTAGAGAAATAATTTTTAGGTTTATACCGAAATTAACTCAAAACAAGACTGCGATAAACAAATGAGGGAGAAAACAGGTTGCGTTTTTAGTTTGTTGATAATAGTATCTTTAGGCAGCTTTTATATCTATAAAAAATAGAGTACTTCTCCGCAGTTATAATACTCTATGATTTATAAAGGTTTATAAAGTCAGAAACCGTCACCTTTATAAGATTTTTAATTTTTGTGCTATTTAAACTTAAATAATTCAAGAACCACTTATCCAATATCAACAATCTATATCTTTTTGAAATCACGAGGAAAAGATCTTTCGGCATAATAGAAAATGTTTAGGGTGTTTCATTTCAAAATAAAAAACGTTTTCTTCCAAGTCTTCTTCAAAATAAAATCATTGTTGTACTTTGAATAAAAATAAATTTCAGAAAGATATGCTAAAAAATGAGCTACTGGAGATTGTAGCTATGAATAAATCTCTTTGTACAAAATGTTTTGTCGATGAAATCGCTTAAAAATGAAATATAACTATAAAATTGGTATGGGCGCAATCAAAATACCGTCAGTGGACTATGAAAATGGAGTAAGTGTGTCGAACATGCGATTAAAACTGAAGAATCCGGGAATTTATGGATCAGAAATGGATTTATAAAAAGGAGAAAATCATCATTTTCAATATGTTCAAAGCTCTTCGCCACCAAAACTCAATATTGATTGCTGGACAATCAACAATATACCTTGTGCGCAAGGCTAAACGCTGGAATCAAGTTACAAAAGAGAAATTTTTCAATAAAAAAATAATGCAAAATTACCCTTATTTTTATCATAAAATATAAACAACATTTCGTAGCTCCTAATACGGCTCTGTTATTTGTGCACGACCACAGACACACCGTATCTTATTAGTTCGTTCGCCCGGTAAGAATGCTGGCAATAGAAGTTCCGTTAGATAAGATAATCCGTCTCTTGAAGGAAAGACGGAAAAAGAGGAAAGACAGAAAAGAAAAGAGCTATAACTTTCGCGTTGGCTTTCGAACCTTCGTATTTTATTGGCTTATTTCTTATAAACAGCCTGATAGAGTTCGACAATAAACTCGACTGCGATAAATTTATTCGTCGATTCGTATCACGTGACCATTTCATGTTTTATTTCGTTTTGTAGATTACAAATTTATCACTAACTATGTGTACTTGTGAGGATAAGAAGTGTGTGCATCATTGCCGTATGTGCTGTCGATTGTGAATTAATGTATCGTTGAATTTTTGAAAACAGGCGGTGAGCAGTCATTAATTTACATACAGTTTATCCCAATTTTTATCAATACACCCAGCCCGACTAACATTTTTTGCTTTATAACGGTAGGGATTAAGTTTCAATTACATGTTTTATAAAACCTGAGAATGAGGTCATCAACCCTCACGATTTGGGCTTTATTACTAAACCTCCCGCTTTTCGAAAAATAAAATTCCATCGCAATTCCGCTGGAATTCCACGAAATTTTTCTTTTTGAAACAGCATTCCGTTCTGGCTTAATTTCTTAAACCCATTAATTATTAGATTATAGTATCAAGGAACAGTAAACATTAAACGACCGTTGTATGTTTAACGTAACGAAATTCAGAATTAAACAAAATCAGTGTTTGTTAGGTACCTGCAATTTAGTTAGTACAATTGCAAAATTGTGTATAAATAGTAAAATTCACATATACAGGGTGGTCCTTAATGAACGCGCCATAAATCAGCCAAAAGCACTATTTTCAGAATTTGATTTGGGTATGGGATGCAACAATGAGCGACATTTTACTGAGTCAATTTTTATCCCGGGAAAAGAGATTTTAGTCCAGAGGTTTATGAATTAATGAATGAATAAATTGTAACGACTCACGTTTAAGTACGTTACAAGACTCAATATGTCAAAATATTGTCGCGGCTCATGTTGAATATTTCACTACGTTTTATCTCGATTTTTATTGTTTTTTTGCTATGGGATAAAAAATGAAAATTTCTTCCTTGTGTTACAATATTTTTATTTGATACTTATTTTATAAACGGCATTACATTTACAGTTGAAAATTTGGCAAGTTCTAATTCAAAGTAAAAAACTGTAAGCTGGGTCATTTTCTCACAAATAATATTTTCTTTAAGGAATTTCGAAAAAAGTTATTTTGAAAAACATTCTTTGTAATAGTAATTTTTCTTCATTATCCTAACTATTACAAAGTACTTTTTTCCAAATCATTTTTTTCGAAATTCCTTAAAAAAGTAGCATTTTTGGGAACACAGAAATGTCATTTTTCACAGCTGAAGAATGCTACTTGAATTCAGCTTTCTACGTTAATTTTGGTTTGCTTAAAATCCAACAATGTCGTTCAAGCCAAATTTGACTCAAATCGTATCTACTCTATGATGCGGACTTTAACGACGACCAGCTGAACTCTGAAGTGACACTTTCTGCATGCTTGATTTATGCATAATAGCATATTTTACAGTTAGGAGTAGAAAAAATGAATTTTACTAAGTAAACAGCAATACCACTTCTTATTTCTAGTTATACAAAAAAATAGAAGATAACAAATTTATGTCAAATTGAATGAGAATTTTGAACATATTTTTATGTTTAAAGAAATCAGTGTCCTATATTTTTTGTACATATTTTGTGGAAACTCCACTGGTAAATATCTAGCAACAAGGAATGCATTTTTTATGTATATTTTTTGTTCGGTTTAAACAATAAATTTTATTTCTCTTTTGTTTTTAGTATTAATACCCATTCGTTCCAACAGCGACAAGAAAATGATGATTATTCATTATTATTATTTTCATGTTTTTTTATGATAAAGGCGAGATCGCTAGTTCGTGACCAGTAGAAAAAAATATTGCCTGGGGCACTATTTTCTTCTTCGCACTTTTCCGCTTCATCTTTTGTTATATCAATTTTTTAAAATATATTTGATTTCTTGTCCTTGTCATTGTGACATGCGTTTATTCTAATGTTGGTAGTTATTTTGACATTAGTGTGTCTCATTAAATATTATAGCAACCCAAAAACTCTGAAATTTTCTCACAAGTACTATTTAGCTATTAAGTGGTGACATTTGACCAATCGTCTTGTTCGCTTCTTCAGAGCTTAACTGAAACTGGTTTGCATTCTACACTACTCTACTCAAAAAGGAGAGACATGAACACTGCCTCGGATCACTGATTCTCATATTGACTTAAGGTCAATACCGGAGTCGCGGTTAATAATGTTTGGTCGTTCAGAGATTTGTATGGATTTTAGTTTCGTCGAATAATATTTGATCTCTAGTTTCATGATTTTGTTCGGTAACTGCTGAAAAGATAATTTTTCATGGTTTTAAGGCCCTTTCATGTTATTTTAACCTAGTTGAATGTCTGGTTTCTCAAACGGACTTTTGACTTTGACGCATCGAAGATGTTGAGTGATTTTTGGAAAAGTGGTAAATCTCGTTTTAACATTATATATCTTAAGAACTTTTGACATGTTTTCAGTGATGTGTTGAATGCAAAAAAGGACACAGTAGCAAGTGCATGGTTCCTTTCGGACCCATTTTCTTCGAGAGGTGGTGAAGTATTTATGATGGGACGCTTAATATCTCTAATCTAGAAATTATTATAGAGAAGAGTAGATGTTAAGTGTTTTATTTCTAGATTTAGTATAAACAAGAGAGTTGATAACCGATGAGAAAAATGCATTAAGGTGTCGTAAGTGTGCATAAGTGTTCTGCAAACGGAATGGCCCAATAATAGCTTTGATTTTCTATTAAAGGAATGTATGTTCATATGTATAGAGTTTAATGGGTTAAAAACATCTTGACTATGGAGTCAAATAATAGAAATAACATCACAACATTTTAATAGCCCCAAGTCCCTATTCCTGAAACTCTCGATATTATTTCTGATGTATTAAAATTCAAGAATGCTATAGCTATGGGTTATCTATTAACACCAGTTATCGCAAATAAATTAATGGATCCTTTTCAGAAGAAATCCCTAGGTAACTTCCATCCGAAGCCAGAAATATGGAAACGCTACGTTGATGATACTTTTGTTATTTGGCCTCATGATCAAGAATTCCTCCGAGATTTTCTTAATCATTTAAACTTTAAACACTCAAACACACGTTTTATCACTGAATTCAAAACCAATAATAATCGCCCATTCTTAGATATTCTTATTAATAGAAAATCAATTGAACATAGGGTCATTCGATTTACAGAAACCCCGATGCAAACCGACCGATACCTTATTGCATTGTGACATCACTATCCGGTCCAGTTATAAACTCTCTTGTTTAGGGGGTCGCAAGCTTCTCTTTAATTTTATCAAATACTTTATATTAAAAACTTTTAAAAAATATAATTTTAAACCAAGGATTACCACTTGTCCAAAAATTCGTCAACATCTTCGTCAAAGAAAAAGTGCGTTTAAGACGCCAGGAATTTACTGCATTCCAGGCATATGCGGCATTAGAGAAACAGTGCTAAGAATATCAACTATGCTAAAAGAACATGAAAGAGCAATAAGACTAGGAAGAGGAGGACTCATCAGCAGTTGCTATCTATTCTTTAGTCAAGCTTCCTTTCTTCTTCATTTCTAATGATTTTGTGTTTTTGTTTGTATCTTTTTTCCTTCTTATATTTTTATTATTAATATTCTTTTGAACTCTACTCTTATTGTTGCCAGAAAAAGATTGTGGTCGGTAGAAATGTAAGCTCCGCAATTTGTCCAACTTTACTTATATCTTATACTTATATCTTTTGTTAACAATAATATAGTAGATGCGATTCGATTCCACCATCTGGTAGAAATTTCCACGTGTATAGGTACTTTGAAAAAGTTGTTTATTAATTTTCTTTACAGAATTGTTTTAACCATCTACCTCTATCTCTATTTATTTTTCTTTGTTTAAAATAACGGTCTCGTAAGCACGTTCTCATTTTTAGAAAGCGCAGTTTTACCAAGCCGTTTCTAAGCAATAAAATTTATAGTAACACTGAGGGAAAATAATAATTAAGTAACATGTAGATTAACTATCTGTCCATCTATATTTTACTCTCGCGACCTTTGACAATCACCGTAGGTACAATACTACGCATATGGAAAACGACTAAGACCACTAGATTATACAGCACAAAAATTATGTATAACCCTCTCGGATTAAGAAACAGGGCATAGTATCTTTTCAAATAATACAGAACGACAATAATTTTGTGATTTCATATTTTTCATATTTTTGAAGGTATAGCGAGTAAACTAGTAGAAAAACAATGTTTTTGTTTCTATCACGCAACTTTTCAATTAATTTTTGAGATGTATTATTTATTGTTTTAAAAATAGGAACATTACATAACATTCTAAAAGTTGAAATCGCTACGGCCACGCATACACGTTGCACAAATTAACAAAATATTAGCAGGGAATTCTCGAAAGAAATAAGTATTTATGTAAAATTTCGTTCTGAAATGCCAGATACATTTTGCTATGTGTGTGGTTCTTTTGTGGTCAAGAAATTTAGACGTTAAATTACACCCCTTTTTAAACAATCAGAACTTAATGACTTAGCAAGAGACTTAATTTTAACTAAAGATCTTTCTTAAATAAAGAAACTTGGTACAGACTACAATTCTGAGGAGTAGACGCTTTTTATTGATTCATGCAAGAAAAGCTTTAAAGCTGTTTGTTTGCCCAACGTACCTCTACCTGTTGCTCAATATGTGCGAATGAAAGACTGCTAGAAAGTGTCCCTGTTTTGCGTGTGTGCGTGTGCGTGTGTGTGTTAGAGAAAGAAATAGATTGGAATATTAAATGAAAAAGAACTGTAGAAAAAAAAGGGTGAATTAAACTTCTGGATCAAAAAATATTCTTCTCCAGAGTCTTATTTATCAACGAAAAAATCTCTAACATATTAAATTAGGACTAATGAAGCAGTACGTTAGAGCTTTAAATAAATATGGAGCATCTTTGAAATGTGGAAAATTTTCCGCTCAAGATCAAGACTTTGTGAATAACATGATCGAATTTGAAAAGGTTTTTTAGGAAACAACAAATATACAAATTACAATAACATTGTAGAAAACATGTCAGAGAAATTTTTCGAAATTGGATGAATATAAAACTTTTTACACTTACATCTGGACTACTTTCCTGAAAATCTTGGTGTCTTCAGTGAGAGGTTCCGAGATATAAACGTTGCAATGTTGGCAGATTATTGTTGGCCATTAAAAAGGGACAATCCTGCTACGGAATATACAAGAAAATCCACTAAACGAAGTTTTTCGGCCAAGAGGGAGGGAGGGATCTCTCAGAAATAAATGGACTCAACTATGATTTGAAACTTTGTTATTTAATTTACATTTTTTAATTTGGTTCTTGCACTAATAAAAATAATGTTTAAGTCAACAGAGATTTTAATTTATTAATTCTTTTAATGTGAATAAAAAACCTTTCGTGATAGAAGAAAATGCAAATGAGATTTAAATTCAGGACCCTAAATTATACAGAATGTCAGATCGAAATAATAATAATAATAATAATAAAACTCTTTATTTTCAATAATCAACAAGTCAATAATAAACAAAAGGCGAGGTTCAGTTCAGTGACATCACTGGATTTTCTTCCACCTAACCTGAAAACTTAAGGCCTAGGAAATGCAAAGGACAGATGCAAGGGCAGTATCATACACAATGTAATCTTTAATCTTACACGGAGCAACAATAACCGTTAGTCAATATCGTGTATTTGAACTTATACCTATTTTGATCTATAATTAATTGCTGAATACTGTTTTTCAAAAAGCTATAAAAAAGTGGCTTATTAGTTTTTGATAAAATTATTTTATTTAATTTACGTGGTAATTCATTAAGAAATTTTTTTATTACATAAGAAAATGACAATTTATAAAGCTCAGTCGAGTGAAGTAGTCGTACGACGTGCCCCTTGTCCCTAATATTAATAGTGTGCACGTCATTTTTACTGAATTGCTTTGTCATTTATAAAAATTGATTCTTTAATTGTAAGTAGAAAGGAACTTTTGTCTTTCTTACGTCCAAAAACTGTAAAAACGGACTTGTCTACAGACACTTGTTGGCGCCTAGAGGCCACACATCTTGGCATCAATATTGCAGGGTAAACCATATACAAATCTGTTTTACACATATAGTTATTCGCGTATGAAGCGTCAAAATTAACTTATATTATTCGTTATTCTGGCTGGTTCCTGGTTTATGTTGCGAGTAGGTAGGAAATATAGTTGCCCTCTCGGTAAACTTGGGCTCAGAATTTTTACGAACGGTGGCTTGGTAGGCATCTAAATAACTTCAATGTAAATGATTTTTGGATTATTTTGGTTAGGTAGTTAGTTTTAATACCTGATTTGCAGGAATAATTAATAAACATTTTTTAAAGGGCTGGATAATAAATAATGAATGCTACGGAACAGAAGACAGATTTGCAAATATTTTCAAACTTCAACACTTTCAAATTTTATTCAGCTATTTTTTAAAAATTAATTGACATACGGATCATAACGGACATCAAAAACATGTTGGTTGCCAGTTTTTCTTAATTTTTTTAATTTTGTCAAATTTTTTCGCCATCGAGACAGCATTTTTAGAAGTTTAATAAAACTCTCAGATTTATTCTTCTTCTCAAGATATCACCTTGGTTCACCGAGTCTCAAATTGTGATGTTTGTTTGCACTTTGAGAATAAAACTTAATTTTAAATGATTCCCGGCTATTACAGCTATTAAAACCCCGATATCCTCAAAAATGATTCTGTATATAACTTATAAGAGGAGAAATAGAAAGACAATTAATTGTGAAAATTTGGGACACTGAAAGTAATTCTGTTCCGAAGAGTATAAAAACAAACTAATTCAAACAAATAGCCGAATTAAGATTATTTACTATCTTATAAACAAAGAAAACATCAAAACACTGCCTTCTGGATAATAATGTAAAATCTCATGATAAGAGTGAAAGTGTTTTTGTTAATTGAAACAAAAATTAAGAGTATCAATGAATTTTATTTGGACACTGGCGATTCAATCCACGTAACTGTTATATCAGAACACGTTTTACCATACTGCACTGTGTGTATAATTTAAGTGTGTAAGTTCTTTAAGCGCTCAGTGCGTTAGATACTTCACTTTTTTATTTGGATGCATTGCATTTTTTTTTCGACTGAGAATATGAGAAAATAAGGCTTATCTTTGTTATATTCCAAACACACATCTATTACAATTACATCATTTTTTAAATAAGAAACGTACTTTGCGGGTGTTCCTAGCGTCTTTAAAGAAATGAGAAGAATTCTCAAGTTTAAGACCAAAATGTGGTTATAATTTTTTAGAATCTCACTGTTATCGCTTCCGAAAACGATATTTCAGTGAAATTTGGTACACATAATAAAAGGTTTTAGTAGTTTACCGGATGATATTTTAAGCTTTAAGCAACAGACGTCATTTACTTCAATTTTTGTTTTCATTTATTTTTAATATTTACAAAACTTCTGGATTCCTCTTGCTTTGTTTGTTGTTGAATGGACCTTGCTGAAGTTTCGCCTCTTGGCTTCTTCAGGGCTTGACTGAAGCTGGCTCTCATTTTACTCCGTAACTGTTTGTAAATTGTTTGAGGGAGGAGGAGCGAAAGGAAGGGCATGAACGACTGTTCTGACGTTATATTTTTAAAATTTTTGAAATGTAGTCCGTGATGTTTTGGATGAAAGGGAGGACAACAGTGGCAGTGCTTCCGGACTCTTACATTCAAAACCTCACTGACCACTTCAAAAGTGTTCAAGTGTTTGAGATACCAGGAGTTTACCGCATTCGATGCATGTGCCGCAAAGAATACATTGGAGAGACTGGAGGAAAAATATGAACTAACCTCAAAAAACACGAACTTAACCGCGACTCGGATCTTTACATGGCATCAATTTGGGAATCCGATACAATGTTTATGTCCCTCTTTTGGGTCTTCACCGCTCAAACAAAAAACATATCAGTTACAGAGTAAAATGCGAGCTAGTTACAGTTGATTACAGGATGATCGGAGAAACCTCAGCAAGTTCGATTTAACAACAACCGACGCAGAAGGAATCCAGAAATTTTGTAAACAGTGTTGCAGTAGTAGTAGAAAACTTATTTATTTTTGCTAAAATTATTGTGTTTGTTGCGAGGATCTTCGTCAGTAAAGTAATTTAAAAGTTTTAAATGGACCCAAAGTAATACTAAAACCCTAAAACCCTAAAATCATGTGTACCAAATTACAATGGAATATCATTTGCCAATATTTAATATAATTTTCAAGACCCTGTAGTTCTAAAACATTCAAACATTTCACAAAATCTTATACCGTGTTTTGTCTAAAAATTCGACTCATTGCTTTTGTAAGATAGATTGGAAAATACACTGTTTAGTAAAGTTTTTTATTTCAACAATGACATGATTTTAGTAGGTCAGTTTTTAATATTGAAGCACGAAATGGAGAGAAAATCTCGTAGACGATAAAAAATGAACGTTTTCAAATACCAGAAAAGAAAGAAATAACACGATATTCTCCAGTAATGGTCGATTTTACTCCAAAATAAAATATTAAATATTCTATCTATCTAACTAACCAAAACTCTGTTCTACAATGTCATGTCGAGGTATTTTTTAATTATATAATACCAAAAACATTTAGGCACTTTTTACTGAAGCTTGTCAACGTTCAGTATTATTCATCAGAACGTGCAGTCGCAGGGGAACTGTCTCGATGTAATTGATGAGTTGCCCCAAACCCACTCAACTGTAGGATTCTATGTTTGACAGAAGACTGGAAAACAATGATCAGTAACTTTGTTCTGGTGAGCTGTTTCGGTCGAGAGTATAATGAGCATGGTGGTAGTGCGATTTATGTTAATATACAATTTTTCAAAACACACAATAATTATTATATTAATTATTTTGGACAGTACCTTTTCCGCGCAATGCAAGAAGGCGTCTACGTCTCTTTGAGGTGGTCTGTAGATTGAAAGCACTAAAAATTGTTCCTCGTTGAATGTGCACTCCACTGCCGAACACTGAAATATATTTTTTAGCAAGAATTTAGAGAGTTTGTTTTATTGCCTTGTACTGAACCGATATATAAATCGCACTACCACCATGCTCATTATACTCGCGACAGAAACAGCTCACCAGAACCAAGTTACTGATCATTGTTTTCCAGTCTTCTGTCAAACATAGAATCCTAGAGTTGAGTGGGTTTGGGGCAACTCGTCAATCACATCGACCGAGTTCCCCTGTGACTGCACGTTCTGATGAATAATACTGAACGTTGACAAGCTTCAGTTAAAAGTACCTAATTGTTTTTGGTATTATACAATTAAAAAATACCTCGACATAACATTGTAGAACAGAGTTTTCCAAGTAGATAGGATATTTAATATTTTATTTTGGAGTAAAATTGACCATTACTGGAGAATATCGTGTTATTTCTTTCTTTTCTGGTATTTGAAAACGTTCATTTTTTATCGTCTACGAGATTTTCTAAAATCATATCAATGTTGAAATAAAAAACTTTACTAAACAGTGTATTTTCCGATGTATCTGACAAAAGCAATGAGTCGAATTTTTAGACAAAACACGGTAAAAGATTTTTTGAAATGTTTGAATGTTTTAGAATTACAGGGTGTTGAAAATTATATTAAATATTGGCAAATGATATTCCATTGATATTTGGTACACATGACGAGGGGTTTTAGTATTACTTTGGATCCATTTAAAACTTTTAAATTACTTTACTGACGAAGATCTTCACAACAAACACAATAATTTTAGCAAAAATAAATAAGTTTTCTACTGCTACTGCAACACTGTTTACAAAAATTCTGGATTCCTTCTGCGTCGGTTGTTGTTAAATCGAACTTGCTGATGTTTCGCCGATCATCCTGTAATCAACTGTAACTAGCTCGCATTTTACTCTGTAACTGATAATATATTTTTTGTTTGAGCGGTGAAGAAAGAAAGGAAGAAAGAAAGAAAGAGGGACATAAACATTGTATCTGATTCCCAAATTGATGACATGTAAAGATCCGAGTCGCGATTAAGTTCGTGTTTTTTGAGCTTAGTTCATATTTTTATATTTATAGTTATATTTCTTGAACACTTTTGAATTGGTCAGTGAGGTTTTGAATGTAAGAGTCCGGAAGCAACACCACACTTGCCACTGTTGTCCTCCCTTTCATCCAAAACATCACGGACTCATTCAAACAATTTATAAACAGTTACGGAGTAAAAGGAGAGCCAGCTTCAGTTAAGCCCTGAAGTAGCCAAGAGGCGAAATTTCAGCAAGTTCAATTCAACAACAAGCAAAGCAAGAGGAATCCAGAAGTTTTGTAAATATAAAAAATAAATGAAAAAGAAAATTTGAAGTAAATGACGTCTGTAAACTAAAACCTTTTATTATGTGTACCAAATTTCACGAAAATATCGTTTTCGGAAGCGATAACAGTGAGATTTTAAAAAATTATAACCACATTTTGGTCTTAAACTTGAGAATTCTTCTCATTTCTTTAAAGACGCTAGGAACACCCGCAAAGTACGTTTCTTATTTAAAAAATGATGTAATTGTAATAGATGTGTGTTTGGAATATAACAAAGATGAGCCCTATTTTCTCATAGTCTCATTCGAAAAAAAAAATTGCAATGCATCCAAATAAAAAAGTGAAATATCTAACGCAATGAGCGCTTAAAGAACTTACACACTTAAATTATGCAGACACTGCAGTATGGTAAAACGTGTTCTGATATAACTTACGTGGATTGAATCGCCAGTGTCCAAATAAAATTCATTGATACTCTTAATTTTCGTTTCAATTAACAAAAACACTTTCACTCTTATCATGAGATTTTACATTATTATCCAGAAGGCAGTGTTTTGATGTTTTCTTTGTTTATAAGATAGTAAATAATCTTAATTCGGCTATTTGTGTGAATTTTTTTGTTTTTATACTCTTCGGAACAGAATTACTTTCTGTGTCCCAATTTTCACAACAGATTATCTTTCTATATACATATATATACATTTTTGAGGATATCGGGGTTTTCATAGCTGTAATAGCCGGGAATCATTTAAAATTAAGTTTTATTCTCAAAGTGCAAACAAACATCACAATTTGAGACTCGGTGAACCAAGGTGATATCTTGAGAAGAAGAATAAATCTGAGAGTTTTATATATATATATATATATATATATATATATATATATATATATATATATATATATATATATATATATATATATATATATATATATATATATATATATATATATATATTCTCACGTATTGATTCACGGATGGAAAAATGTGATGACACTATATTCCGGGATATCATCCGTTCGCTCGTTGAACTCCGACTGGAATCCTGCTTCCGACTGGAATCCTGCAGACGTTTCGCCAAAATCTCACTTGGCATCTTCAATGCTCACGCTCGCAGTGTTCGAAGTGTTTTCGGAGCGCGAGCATTGAAGATGCCAAGTGAGATTTTGGCGAAACGTCTGCAGGATTCCAGTCGGAAGCAGGATTCCAGTCGGAGTTCAACGAGCGAACGGATGATATCCCGGAATATAGTGTCATAGTGTCATCATATATATATATATATATATATATATATATATATATATATATATATATATATATATATATATATATATATATATGGGTGTAAAAGATAATTTGGAGTTGAATGTCACTGCTTGAACCCTATTACTGTCATAACTAGAACAGAAACAGAAAAACCTATGTACTGTAAAACTGTAGGGTACTGATCATAAGTACAAATAACTAACCATCTTATACCATAATATCCTTTGATGGAAGTTCCACCTCCCACAGAATAAACATTTGTGCACTAATAGTTTTCAATTGGTTTTCCGATTACTTGTAGTTTTATAACGCTTATGAAAGATTTTCTTCAGTAACTTATAAAATATGTTATAAAAGTCTCCAAAGTGTTTAATATTACTTGAAGGCTCACGTAAAAGCATAGGTTTCTTAAAAGCAAACCACAAAAGAGAAAATATCGCACTTTAAGGAATATTACTGAATATGTTCTATTCCCTTCCCTAAAACATCCAATTTTACAACGATCGAGCGTGCGGAGTCATTTTATGACGTCAGTTTTGTTAGCTACTGCGTGTCACTTCGGACATTCTGAAGGCCTTGTCAAACATGACTCAGTGAATGTTGTTTTGCAAAAATGTATCCAAAAATTAAAGTTCCTAGGAGAAGTATAGTATGTAACAGGTCTGTGTTTTTAAGTCATTCGTTTATTAAGCAATCGCCCAGCTCGCTCCAAATCAAAAGTCGTGAATCAAAAGCCTTTTACAACATTTGTTGCATAATATACTATTTCGACATTAATTACAGAGATTTTTTTTTGTGAAAAATAAAATTAAGTCGTCGTTCGAAAGTTTCTGGATTTTTGATTTCCATTTACGCTCTGACTTATTTAATACTATCAAGTTTATTTATTCTCGAATTAATATTAATTAATTAATTAATAATTAAGTATTAATATTAACTTCAAGTAAAATAAAAACTGTACTATACTGTGAATAGCATTATAGCGTCGCTGCTATCACCAACGGACCTATTTACATTTTAACAATTTTATAGGAGAGCGGTTTAAAGAAAACTATTGTTCTTATTTTGGCTGTATCACAGGTACTATTCGCTTATTCTAAGTTATTTCTTCAAAGTAACGTAGATAAGTCAACGAGAATAAGGGGACATTTTATTATTTTTTTTAATCATGCATGATTTCAATCAAAATCATATTAAATAAGATAGACCCTTTCGTAAAAACAATAAGAGTTCTAGTTTGTATATTAAATCAGATAGGTCACTATTATTATTTTTATATTATGGCCTTTTGAATGAAATTTCAGGCGATTTTTTAAATTTATTTATTTTTTATAAAATAATATGCTGAAAATATATTATTATACTTTTAGTAAAAATCACATTAACAAGTTTAAATGTATAAACTTCTTGCGAAATTTTTTTTTCAAATTCAGCTGGTCTACGCACCATCATCTTTTCTTTTTTTTTTCAATTTAAAATTTCAATCTAAAAATTTTGTTTTCTTATGTTCTTTTTTATTGTGTTACGCATCAAATTGCAATAAAGCCATATCTTAAAGCAACAACCTAGTTTTATTGAACTTCTCCCTAGGGGAAATTTTACACGTACACCGGTAAAGAAACTAGATGTTCGATCTGGACGATCTCTTTTTATTAAAAACTCAATGATATAGGTTCACTTAAAATCTGTGCCATTATCGTCAGTTCTTTTAGACCGAATCTATAATCTTCGAAATTTAAAGCATAAACTTGATAAAAAAATTTTTATCTGACCAGACGAAATATGAGTACCAGGTGGCTCGGGATATACAAATCACCTGTGTTGTTGACTGCATAATTAAGTCCCCTTCATTTTGGCCGTGATTGTGAGAAACAAAAAGAGCAGCGACTAAGATAGAATTTTTATTCGGCCCATCGTATTCATCAGCAAACTGCATAATTAAGTCCCCTTCATTTTGGCCGTAATTGTGAGAAACAAAAAGAGCAGCGATCAAGATAGAATTTTTATTCTGCCCATCGCATTCATCAGCAAATGATAGCCAGATTGAATCTTCATTTTTGTGTTTCGTCTATTTAAAACAAAACAAAAAAAAACTTTCGGTTAGTTAAATCGTAAAATGTAAAATTAAATACGCTCAACCTTCTTTTGTAATACACCGTCCCATCGCTTAAAATAGATAAATTTATCACAATTCTAAACTTTTCTTGGATTTGTCGTACTGTAGTTTTTTTGGTATGCGTCTTTAAACTTTATTTTTTCGGCTTATGTACCATCATTTTGGATACGGTAAAACCCGCACTGGTTATTATTAGATCTGTGGAATGATAAATTCGTACTTTTAAAAATCAACCGATACAACGAGAGGCATGGTATTTTGCGTTTTGAACAAATTATTGATACATTTTACTTATTGACACTAATGGGATTCCGTACGGGGCTAACATGTGCCTAACAATATTGTCCCTTGAAATTTTGTTAGACCAGATCAGACCAGAATCTTGAAGTTTTTAAAGGGACGTACGCATTCCTTTATCACTTATTAGCAACGTATTTACAAACATTTTACGACAAACTGGAACTCTTTTGTTCCCTAAAGAAACATAAAAGAAGTTCGTTTGAGCACCCCACGATTAACTGACCCATTTGGTACCACTTTTTTATATTTTGTTCTTCAAAACTAGCAGTGAACCCTCGCTGCAATATTAAATGTCCCATATTATTAAAATCTGAAAATATTTTGTGTCTGAGTTCTTCACTAAACTACGTACATTTTCGACCACCCTTGTTACACCACGCTTTATTGCATACTGGCCCTAATTTCTTCACTTCACTTCACTAGATTAGTTAAATTAGTAAAATTAGTTAAAAGTCGATGGTTGGTGGCTTTTCAACCATTGAAATTTTTAATAAGTTTTCCGATCTCGAATTTTGCATTATTAGTAACAATTTATACGCTGACTGTATCCACAATATTAATAGTTTTATCGTCCTACTCAACAAAAACATCCATTTTAAATAAGGACATCTGAAATAATATAATATTGTACCGCCAATTTTCCTGCTTACTGACTTGTATAGACATTAGTTTTCCAGCGAATTTCACTAATCAACTAATCGACACGCTTTTCAGCATACAACGTTTAAACAACTCAAATAAATGGTAAACCTATAGCGTTGCATTATTTATTTTGTCCTTTTGCTCTTTTAATTTTGTTACTTTATTGCTTCACTGAATTTTCCGGAAATAAATAAAATTATAACGCAAAGGCCTAATTCGCTTAGCAAGAAATGCATGAAAGAGATAGAATAGGGGCCAATGTCAATTTGGTCTTTATGCAAAAATATTAATTCTGAATATAAGGATATGAATAAATATGTATGTATATAGTAGTATGAATATAGAATATGAATATAACTCAGTTTCACCAAAATGCGAGATAGGACCCTACGGAATAACAACGACGATATTGTGGTGCAGTTTAAGTTACAGTTAAACTATTTCAATGCAAGCGTGTTGAGCATTCCGTTCGATATGTTTTAGAATGGACAGGTTTGCAAGCTCGATATGTTTAAAAGTAAAAAGGATCATTAGACCCCCGTTACGGTTGCTGGTACAGAAATTTCATACCGATACTTTAACAATCGACGACGTGCCATCTCCGAAAAAGTTACCGTTAATTGGAAAATGGGTCAATTTACCATTAGTATTGGCGGGTTCGATGCCGAAGCTGCATTGGTACATCGACAAAAGACACAAACAGTTGGGACCAATTTTTAAAGACCAAATTGGACCGGTAAATTGTGTGTTTGTTTCGGATCCTGAAGGAATTAGATCCGTATTTGCCCAGGAAGGTATATTGGGAGATATTTTTATAGTATAGCGAATTATATTCCGAGTTACTAAAAATAGATTTTTAAAAGTATTTAAATACAAATAGAAATCCTCTTGAAAAGTAATTAAATGTATTTCAAACAATTTCTTCAAAACTGTATTTAATTGCATCTACAATTACATTTAAAAATTTGTAAGTTGAGAATTTAATTATTTTTTCCCGAAAATAACTCCAAAGCAGATTTCTGTCTGACTTGTCTGTCTCAGTCTAGTATAGGCGTGCAGATTTCCTGTAATACAACTTTAATTTTTTTTTTCAATATTAGGGACATTTGTATTTAAATTACATTTAAAATACAATTATTTGTTTATTTGAAAAGAAAATAATTAAGAACGTGTCCATACATTGGGGTCTCTTTACTTTGAAAAATTTAGTCTTAATTTCTCACTAAATTGGGCACTACTTGTGCTTTGTTGTTTAGTCGAATCAGAATTTTATCTGTGGGAAGATATTTGTACTGCTAAATACAATTAAAGAAATGGAATTTTTCGCTCATTTTTAACTTGTTAGGGAATTTAACTTTAGTGCTGTCCAAATACCAATTGATAACTACAGTTTGAAGTCTGAAGGAACGGCTTGACTTCACCTCGTACACTAAGCAAAAGGTTCTGATACTGATATCTTTAACCAGAAAATACTTTAAACACATAAAATATCAAATGTAGACAAAACGATATTAAATCAAATCAAATTTAAAAAATAAAAACAAAAATACTACATAACGCCAATTTTTTTCAATTAATGAAAATTAATTATAAATTTTTTAAGTTTCTCTTATGCGTGATTGGATCTCGGTTTATTTTTGTTAACGTTGACTATATATTTGTTCAAGTTTTCAAATAACAAAAAGGAAAAATATTATTACTCATCGTGTTGACTTCTTCAGAACTTAACTAGAACTGCTTTCTCTTCTACTCGGTGCCTGCTTATATACTGTTTTAGGGGGGCGGAGCTAATGTAGGGACATGAATATTGTCTTGGATGACCTATTTTCAAATTGGTCAAAGGTGAGTCGTGGTCAAGATTGTTTGATTGTTAAGAGTTAGAGACTTTAGTCTTAAGGCTCTTTCATGTTCTACTAGCCTATTTACATTTTTCATTATGTCTTTAGAATGTATTCTTTGCCGAATATGCATAAAATGATGTACACTGCTGGTGTCTCAAAAGGAATTTTGTGTTTTATGGATCGAAAAGGTTGAGACGCAAATGGTAAATCTGATTTTAATTTTATATTGATGATGATCAGTTGTTCTAAATGTAGAGAAGGACCACAGTGAGATTGCTTTTGAACTCTTCTTCTTTCGGAGGTTGTGGTGAAGTATATTTTCCAATGCAACGCTTAATATCTCTAATAAAGAAATTATTTGAGAAAAGAGCAATGATTCGGGTTTCTCAGCTCTGTAAAAAATGAGTTGTTAAGCGATGACTGGAACCGATGGCGAGGTATCGGTTTGTGTGTGTAAGTCTTCTGTAAACTGAATGACACAATGTTAGGTCTGATTGCCTTTTAATAACAATATATAATTCCTTATTATAGAGTTTAATTGGTTAGAAAATATAAGAGGAATTCTTAACCATGAGGTCAAATAATTATGATTTTCAAATTCTGATTCTGAATTCTGAATTCTAATTTTAGCAGGAAAGTTTCCAGGGTTTTCTTCTCCAAAGCGTCCGTAAATATATTTGGGTTGACTGGTGATACTGGAAAACCCATGGCTGTTCCTGATAATTGTTTCTAAATATGAGCAGCTATAGGTTTCCTACATAGCTGTTTCTGATATTTGTTCGTGTTCACTCCTTGTCCTAAAATCTCCAAACATCTACGAGCGGTTAAAGATAAAGTTTAACTTAAGAGACAAGGTATTTATAGTATACCATGCAGCTTTTGCAAAGAATGCATCGGAAAAACAGGTCGAATAATATTAGCCACGCTAAAATAACACCAGAGATCATCTACATCTACTTGCGTATAGCACTTTCCTCCATCCAGGAAATATTCGCGACACGGATTTGTATCTCCCGTTCATTTGGGATCCGCACATCGGTGAAGCAATTAAATCCCTGTCTTTATTCCTCCATCCCCACGCATGTATTTGAGTTGCATGCATAGTAATCTGTCATGAGTTTTGGGCACCGCTCTGAAGAAGACAGCAAGATGTTTAGCGAAACGTCAGCGAGACATGATCCGAAAGCCAGAAAAAGAGTACCTACAAGTTCCACACACCTTGGAAGTTTCTTTTAAAAAAACACTTATGTATATGAACACATTTCTCATTAACAAGCAGGCTAATATATTTCTAGGAAAATATCCGATACACATTCTACCGGAAGCGTGGTTAACTTATAATCGGATTTACAACATCAAAAGGGGAATTTTTTTTATGAACGGCGACGAGTGGCTCCACTTTCGAAAAATACTCAACAATCTCCTTTTAAAAGGTGATACCCACTGGATGGAAGAGTGCTGTCAAGTTGTGACGCATAACTTGATAGGAAAAATTCGCGAAAATTCCGGAGATAAGTTCTATTACCTCAAACTCGAAGGAGATCTCTATCGATCATCTCTGGAAACCATATTGGCAGTTCTTCTCGGTCCGAAGCGATACTTGGAAATGAGAGAATTAATCGAGGATAGCGTGAAAGAACTCACGTCTACCATACATTTGGTTTTCGAAACGAGTTCTAAATTAGCCTTGGTTCCTTCAGAATTTGCCGCTAAGTGGCGGATATCGAGGTACGAAAGCAAATCGTAATTAAATAGTGTCACGATATTTACTGTTCTTATGTTCTTATAGGTGGAAAAAGTTCGAATCGGCTATATCCAAGGTACTGGCGTCAGCTAGCAAGCTGGTTGTTATACTTTATGAGCTTCTTGGCCCTGACGATGACGGATTGCTAGTTAAAATGAGGTCTAATATGGCCGTTGAGGACGTAACAAAAATTGTCACCGATCTGATTCTAGCAGCTGGAGATACGACGGTGTATTCAATAGAGTGGATGTTGTATCTTCTGGGCAGGAATAGAACCGTTCAAGAGAGATTGAGAGGAGAGCTGGCGAATGAAAAGGTAATTACCGAAATAATTTTATTATTAATTAGTTACATTTCCGTAAAAATACTTCAGAACTTCAGGTGATAGCTTGAGCAATGTGATTATGTGACTTTTTAAACATAATTGGAAACGATGTTTCAAAGTAAATTAGCAAAACGTAAGGGGGAAATTCTTTGTTTGAAATAAAAGGGTGGTTTTGTTATATAAACGTAGGATCAAAAGCGAACCATTAGGGAGATTTCTCGCTACAAATATGGCGGAAAACATTTTTTTAAAGAAAATAAAAGAGCATTAAATGTTAGGTAAGTATTTACTATTACAAAAACACACTTTCTGAACATTTTTTTTAATTACCGGAGGGGATTCTTAGCTTAATTAACAAAAAAACTTGTCCAATGGCATGGCAAAATGCGATAGATGGGTTTATCGAAAACTTAGAAATATAAAATGATATTCCATTGTAGTGCAAGCATTAAATGTCGTCAAAAAATTGTTTTAGAAAAATGATTTAGTTGAGCGCTGTCAAACAATTACATTTTAGAAATAATTTAATATTAAATATTTCTGGAGCGTTAACCATGAATGAATATTTTCTTTAAGTGAAGTAGACTAATTCTTTTAAATCCTCAAGTAAAAAAATGCAATCTAGGAATCGGGGCTGCCAATGTTAAAGAACACCTCTTCCAACAAATTTTTGATTTAATTAACGCCTTTGGAAGTGACCGCAGTCCACTCGATTTATTTATATCCTTATGCATTGCTATAAATTTAATTTATTCATTTAGGAACAGTATGTTTTATGAAAAAATTACAGGCGATGAATGTTTCTAAATGAAACATAAAAAATAAAAAAAACATATTTTATTTTTGTTGATATAAATGATGGGACTAGTTTAATTCAATCGCCTCCTAAAAAAATAAAATATAAACATTGACATTGACCCAATATTTATATAAGAAAATGCCCTTTATTTTTGCAGTTGTATTGAAATAATGAGTATCAATATACTTCCGAAAACTTATAGAGTCTCAATGATATCGACGGCTGTTTTGCTCCATGCCATAAAAATAGTATTACGCAGTGTATCACAGCACCTAACATTTTTATTTAAAATGGAACATTATTCCATTTTTAGATTTCTGTTGGCTTCTGCTAATTTTCCTATACTTACTCCCAATAGTGCCTTAGATATCTTGGTTAGTTTAATTTTTTTTTACATTTTGAACAATACACCTTGAGATAAACTGAATCGATCTTCTCGAAATTGATTTTTCGTGAGTTTTTGACCTAGTAAATACGTAAAAATTACACTTAATGCCTCTATATCTTTTTATAACCAAAACTATCAGACTTTTACCATCACAGACCGTAGTGGTTTTGCGAGTAAGTTGCCGTTAGTCCAGTGTCAACAATTTAAATAAAAATCATTATTTTTAAAATTACCGCTTTGTTTAAAATGTTTAAAGTTGATATTGCTGTTGGCAACATTTTGTTACTAATGTCACTCCCACCATAGTAAGTTGGAAGTCAGTCTATTGTTTTCTTCTGTATAAAGACGTTGTGATTAAAAATTTTTTTTTAAAAAAGTATCTCGTGTCATCCTATATGTTTTTAACTAATTGTTTAATTTGATTAAGTTATTGATCAAAGTCATCCTTGTCTGTAATTTCCACGAGTGTATTTATATTTTAAATTCATTAATATATCACCAACAAGAAGAATGCCGGCTGCGGTGTGTACCGAGTGTTTTTCCACCTTTCAGAGTTTAAACTGCACATTCTGTAAGTAGTTATAATAAATAATTTCACTCCCACTATAGTAAGATAGCCGTCAGTCTATTGGTTTGTTCTGTTTAAAGACGTTGTGATTAATTTTTTTTTTTTTTTAAAGTATCTCGTATCATCCTATATGTTTTTAACTAATTATTTAATTTGAATAAGTTATTGATCAAAATCATCCTTGTCTGTAATTTCCACGAGTGTATTTACATTTTAAATTCATTAATATATCACCAACAAAAGAATGCCGGCTGGGGTGTGAACCGAGTGTTTTTCCGTCTTTCAGAGTTTAAACTGCATATTCTGTACGTAGTTATAATAAATATATTTAGTTTGATATAATAATTAAACGATACATAGTTCAAACCGTTTTCTGGGTTGGTGTTTTTGATATAACATCAATTGTTAAAAAATTCTAAACAAACATAAATAATAATTGAACATTAGGGTAAGTTGTTTGTAATAGAATATCTTTCAATATTCCAGTCTTCCTGATGAAGTCTACAATATTGGGCGAAAGCTTGAAGTAGTGAGAATAAATGCCAGTTACAAAAAAAGCACCTGAGATCTTTCATTGCTTACTCTAACCTTCATAAAGGTAAAACTTGATAGCGATTCCCATAAAAAAATGCAAGGAAAAACATGTTCATGTATTATTATTACGAATAAAATTTGCTGAAACTTTCGTTTTTATCTTTTTCTGCTACAGTTCATATTTAAGCAAACATTTTAAAAAATCGCCAAAAACCTTTTTTTAATAACTGTTGACAGCTGTCAAAAATTGAAGAACTAAATGTTTATGAGTGGAGCTTAGAAAACTGCAATTCATTGCCAATTTAAACTTATTCGTATAAGATATAGTTTTCGAGATCCCTTGCATAAATTAATTAATAATATTTTTTGTTTTGTTTCGACGTGAAAATTATTAAAAACGGTATTATTATGGTTTTCAAATATTAAATTATTGCCTTATTTCCGTTCGGATTCTCTGTTATAAATATGTCACATTTTTCACGAAGTGCTATTTTCAGGGTACACATATTACTTCGAATGTACTGCTCAAAAATACTATTAAAGAATGCCTTCGACTATATCCAGTGGCGCCGTTTTTGACCCGGGTTCTTCCCACAAAGTCGAACGTTATGGGTTACGACCTTCCGCCGAATACGGTGCTAATAATATCGGTATTCAGCACTGGGCGCGAGGAGAATTATTTTCCAAATGCGAATGAGTTCCATCCGGATCGGTGGAATAACAGAAATGGTCGAGGTACTATAGTCCAAAATGCCAATTTGCCGTTCGCTTTGGGTGTAAGGTGAGCATAAGTGAGGGAAATATTTCGTTTCTTAACGCGAGAGAGCAATAAAAAGTAATTTTGCAATGACAGTCAAAAATTCAGTATTTCAGTTTTAAAGACCTAAATTAGGGGACACACTAAATACTTTTCAATAGAAAGACGAGGTTGGCGAACGAAGGTAATGTGACAGAGGTGTTACTAATATTACATAATGGTATTAAGGGGGGCGCCCTCGTGGGCGTCCAAGCACTTAGGCCACCAGATGGGCCCGTTGTGGTATAGGGTTATTACTCTAACTTATACTATATAATAATACGATATACGAGGTGTGTTCGAAAAGTAAGGTGACTTTTGTAATTCGGCCGGCTGCATACATTCCATCTTCAATGTATTTTTTGTATTGTTGGTACACATGTTCCTAACATATGTTCACACTTTCAGCAAGTTTGCACGTTTACTTTTTTTGTGAGACAGAATCGGAGACGTGTTTTATGTGGTGGATGATTTTCTTCAAAAAAAATGGAATAATGAATTTGCATAAAATTTTGTGTAAAAAATGGAAAATAGTGCTGCAAAACACTTGAAATGTTGACAACGGCATATGGTGAATCTACTTTCAGCAAAAAAAATGTTTATAAGTGGTACAAGCAGTTCCAAGATGGTAAAGAAGATGCCGATAACGAACCTCGCTTTGGACGCCCCTGCACGTCAATATTTGATGCAAACGTTGAAGAAGTGAAATAAATGGTGTTGAAAAATCAAATTGCCAAGACCAAGACAAAGATGTTAAGCTCTTGCTTACTGCTTTCTTTGATTATCGTGGCGTAGCACATCAAGAGTTCTTACCACAGGGTCGTACGATCAATAAAGAGTAATACCTTCCAGTTATGCGCCGTTTGTGAGGAACAATACGCAGAAAATGTCCGGAATTGTGGGAAAACAATTCATAAATTTTGCATCACGATAATGCACCTGCTCACTCTTCGTTGCTTGTGTCTAACTTTTTGGCCAAAAACAACATCACAATATTTACCGGATATAGCGGGCTGCGACTTTTTCCTGTCCCCAAAACTCAAGAAATCTATGAAAGCAATGAGGTTTGGAACGATTGAGGAGAAAAAGTCGCTGGAAGAACTCAAGGCTATACCAGAAAGTGCTTACCAGAAGTGCGTCTCGAGAATTGAAAAAAACGTTTACACATGTGTATTATATCTGGGGGGATTACTTTGACTGGGGCAACAATAACGTTGATAAATACATAAATGCTTTTTAATAAAACTTTAAAGTCACCTTACATTTTGAACATACTTCGTATTTTATATACCACAATAACGTTGCTTATTCTTTTTTATGTCTTCTTTTTAAGTTCTTATTCATTGCGTGTACAGTTTTAGTGTTTTTTCTATTCTCTTATTTCTCTCTTTTTCCTGTTTCCCTTGTGATCTGCTGTATCCAATTTTATTTGTGTTGCTTTTTCATTTCTTATCACCATTACTTTTGTCTTAGCCTTAGTTAGTTTTATGCCAGAATCTTCCAGAGCTTTGTTCCACATCGCCATGCTATTTTATAAATCCCTTTTCCTGCGATTACAACTATATCGCCGGCAAAGGGTTGTGTAGTTCTTTGTTACTTAATAAATGATTGTGAATACCAAAGGGCAAGATTCTTATATTTCCTCCTTATTGTTCCTTGTTTAGTTGTGATGACTCTCAAATTTTATTTGCCTATTATTTTCTTTGTATATATTTTTTACACATTCTAATCATTGTAATTATTAATATTTTACCTTTTCCAGAGGTTACTTCTAGTCCATCCTTCCATGAAAGCCTGCATCGCGCTTAATACATTTTTATCACTTTTTCACTTTTTTATCTGATTTTACTGATATTGTTCTTTGTCTTTGAGAAACTTGGCTAAATTCAAATATTAGGGATAACATTGTTGGTATTCCTTTATACCGTGTTTTTCGATCAGACAGACAGTATAAGGTGTAGCGTTATATATATAAAAAAAATCTGCGTTCTATCATCTTCTGATCATTCTTCTGATGATACTGTTCTAGACGAGTTGTGGATTAAAATCGCGATTTAAAAAAAAAAGTACATTGTCGGCGTGATAAAGCCCACCGCAGAGTTTGAGAAACGTCTTCAATCTTTTCAAATTGTTTACAGCGGCGACAAAAAATTACATTTTTGAAACATCTAACAATTATTCAAATTTATTCTGCGACTACATTGAGTCTTTAAACTTTAAATAAATAGTTCTAGAACCCAGTAGGGTAAGTAACTATACTTCCACGTTATTAGACTTTATATTACTATCCAGTGAAGCCCATTTTGATACAGGTGTGAGGGATGTTGTGATCTAGAAGACACTAAGAATAGTGTTGGTGAGATTAGAAAGGGAAGAAACATGAAAAATATCAATAAACAATCTTTTGGCTATTACTACTTTCGAGGATATCATATATATAAAAAATATGAATAACAAAGTCACAACATTAAACAATCACATTATAAATATATTTGATACCTTGGCTCCCGTTTTAGAAATAAAATACAAAAATAAAAAACCACTTTGGTTAACATACACTGTAAAAAATATGATACACCTAAAAAATAAAGCCAACAAAAAATATCAAAACCAGCGGAACGTCTCGAATTGAAATTGTTATAAACAATTTCGGCCTCCTTTTTGTTTGTAAAATTGATTATTCGAGTCTCTTCAGGAGTTTTAGCACTTCTTCCTCGGAAGCAACAATCAACGTCGTATTCTGGTGTTATCTGCCATAGAAGATAGTGCTCGAAACAGGCACGAAGATTATAAAGTAAAATTTTACTGGTATGAAAAATCAAGGCAAGTAATCTATAAATATCACAATCACTATGAAGAGGATTAAAAATTGATATTTTGTTTGCGATATTTCCTAACTTAATCGGTAAATTATTTTCATGCCTTCCGGTGCTATAGATCTTATTGCTTCGACTGTCACAACATCAATTGCAGCAGACGTATTAGATATTAGTTTGTTTATGGCAGCTTGCACCTCAGAAAACAAAATGTCTGGTTCAGCTTCAGTGATATTATGTTCGATAATCATTGTCAGCATGAAGATTTGTACCGTATTCTTTTCAAAACTTTGATGTCTTTAAACCCCCAGATTTTTTATTTCGCAGTTGGTACGTCGATTTTCTAAAGGCATTGGACAAAATTCACCACCATATAATAAAGACTGTTCTTGTGAGCATTTCAATAAACTATCACAATGGCAGGCAGGCAGTAGACGATATCATTGGATGATATGAATAGGTTTTTAATAAGAATTTCTTGGGGTTTCACCAATCAATTTTTCTTCAATATAAAGGCAATCAATTATACATTTGATAAGTTAGAATTATATGAACTTAAAAGCCTCAAAAGGCGCAGAGCTTTTGCTTGTATATGTCTTGCTTGCGGCCTTGTTTATCTGCCGTTCGGTATTAGTATTCGTGTATAACAGACGTGTCTTAAATTACATTAAAAACTCTTATAATTCGGTGTGCAAAATGTTATAATAATGTATCTTGTCAGCATATGGCACTTGTGATATTTTGCAGTTAAGTTTAAATGGTTTTAAGACCCGCTTAAGAAGGTACAAGTAGTAGTTTTGTTTCGGGAAACAAAGGAGGAATCCAGAAGTTTTGTAAAAAAAAAGAAATATTTATTATTTAAAATGTATAATCTTATCGTCCTTTAATACTAAATATTTGGTAATACTTGCAACAAGACAATTCTTCCTTTCATTTCTGTTTTTCCCAATGGATGATAATTGTGAGTCAGATGTAAAAAAGTGCATGGTCATTATGTTCAGTCTCTTAATGTAACAAAACTGTAAAACTTAGTGGTATTCCATAAGCTTAGTAGACAGGTAGTTCACCTACACGCATCTTAGTGAATAAAATTAGAAGTATAGTTTCTTTTCTAAGAAGCAGTTTCAGACAGATATGCTGACAAAAAGCTACTGGAAATTGTAAATTTCAATAAACCTCTTTGTACGAAATTTTCTGTCGAACAAAATCGATTGAAAATGAAATATGACGGCAATTCGACTTTCGCTATATCACTGTGAATCAAACTCCATGAGAAATGGAATCTCTATAATTATAATTAAATATAATTATTGTTATATTTATTATTCTAATAAAGTACCTTTATTAGGACGATTAGGTCCTGAAATCTGAAATACGGAAAACTATCAAATGCAACTTATCTGAACTTTACGGCAAAAAAGTTGTTTAATGGTCGATATTATTTCAAAATTTACATTTGATTACTATGTTGCATTAAGAAACGAAATATAGATATTTATTGGGGTATCGACGAGTTTATCTCCGTAAATGTAGAAAATTCAAATGTTGACACAAAAAACAGGTTTCTAATTGACAGGAAAATATATAAATATAAATGCATACAGAAAATCGCGAATTCAAGAGTAACCCTTTTTTTTACACTGCAATAAATAAATATGGTTTTGAAAAATAAGTGTTTTACATAAATAAGATAACTACTTACCCACACTTATTTCCCACACATAGCGTATTAAATAACTTTTTCTTGATTGGTACTTTAAACCATATAGTTTTTCATACTACTGTTTCTTGTATACAATAATTTTAGAAGATTGTTGGTTTTGTAATAGAATGTTGTTTCATATGTTTTAGTCTTCCTGATGAAGCTTACAAACTTGGACGAAAGCTTCAAATAATTGAGAATAAATGATAGGTGTGATAGAAGCACTTGAGATCTTCATTGCTTCCTCTAACATTCATAATTCAATAAAGAGGTTTCCCATTATTATCCAGCTCGCTTACAACCTCTATCCCTTTACTCTCTTTTTAGTTACTACTTACCTATATTTATAATCACGTTTTCTAAAAATACTATTTCATCATCAAACACAAGAAGTTACAAGTTAGGATGCTACTAGATATCTAGAAGCCCTACTTATGCTAATAACATGTATATAAATCGATTACTATGAAAAAAAATTGAGGAAGTGCATTAAATATACACACGCGCGAGATTTAAATTCTCGTTTTCAACATTCAACAACCAATATGGCCGCTGACGAGTCGTCAATAAGTTTGGACGGCCAAAATGAGTCCAGATCCCATTGAAGGCTGAAAGGAGTTAAGTGTGTAGATATCCTAAATGTAGAGGCGTGTTGCGAAAGATCATTGCAATCTCTACGTTCTACTTCTAAATTAAGATTTTCGTTTAGGTGTGTTTTCACAGGCTACTATTCAAAATGTAACGTTAAAAATGTTTTTATTTGTATAAATTTAGATAAAGTAGCTTATTTGTTAATTAGTCTAAAATAATGATTTGTGGTTATTTATTACCAACAATTTGGTTTTTATCATAGATGTACACTAATTATTAATCATAAAATTATAAAAAACGTCGCACTGACAAAAAATACGCTGACACTGCAAGTTGGCTACGAAATTACCATATCGAAAACAATGTCTTTTATTTCGCAGCTGTTAAAATTGACACCTTTTAAGCTGTCATGTTAAATCCGCACTTTATTTTAGTTTTAAAAAAACTAAAAAAACTATATAAAAATGTTGGGCAACATTATCTTAAGACAGAAAATGAAATGTAAAGTATGTTTTCGAAAAATATTACTGTGTTATTTTTCTCTTATCTTTCTTTTGCTTTCTAAATCTTACAAATTAAAAATTAATTTTGTTTGTGATCTCCGTTGATCTTTGGTACAGCATATACCTTTTAATTTTCTTTTAATTTATTTGCCGTTTGCAAACATTACCCCAAAATTCTTCTAAATAAATAGGTACACTTATTTCCTAACGTTTCATCTCTTTCACGTGTATGCATTTCACTTATGTTTTCTTAAGTTGGGAACTAGAAAAATTAAAATGCATTGGTTTAAAGAAGTTAAACGACTTTATTAGAGTCGCCAGGACGATTAATTGTTGATCGATATTTTAAACAAAACCCTACAATTTATTGATCTGTATATTTAATAATCGCCTTAGCAGTTAATATAAAAATTTTTGGCAAATAAGATTCTGTCAGATTATTTGTTGCAGTCCTCTGAAAATAAAAAGAAACTAGAAAATTTTTACTACAAATTGAAATTAATGTGGATTTACGCAAACCGATCAGAGACCGTTGGCGTGATCAATCTTTTATAAGTAGCTACTTTCATTTTTTTAATACTGATGGCATCTGTCCACGTGAACCACTTTGAAAAATACGATTTCTTTAGTCCATTCTAAATTTTTGTATAAGCATATCATTTATTTTCGTCGCTTTATGTTTATATAAACTAACCGAAGCTATGTTTCAGGTCGTGCATGGGAAAAAGACTCGCCATAACTCAACTCCAGCTAACGCTGGCGGAAATAGTCAAAAATTTTGATTTTACTATTAAAAACTCAAAAGAAATCGCAGTCGACCTGAAAATGGTTCTTGTTCCCTCAGAAGCTATTCAATTACAATTTCGTAGTCTCGATTAAATTTGTACCTGCTTTGTTTCTGTTAATTTTTACACGTTGATATAAAGCATTTTCGAAGCAAACTAGCGTTTTAAATTCCTCGTCACAACTTTTCGTATTTCTTCGGAAATATTAATTATTTTTCGACGTTTGCTTGTTAAAAAGTGGTAATCGCACATATAATAATTTCTGACCTTATATTGCGTTTTGTCTAGGTCTCCCCGCTCCAAAGGTGTAAAAAATTAATAGTATATTATGCAACACGTACGGTAAACGACATTTGACTCGCGAGTTTATTTGACACGATCGGAGCGAGTATTTAATACACGAGTGACTTAAAACGTTTACCGAACGTGTTGCGTACTATATTTTTTCTAAGGCCGTTAGTTTTTGGGTACATTTTCGCAAAACAACACGAATACATTCACTGACATGATCGTCCGAATTGACAAACGTCAAAATTCAACGCGTGGGAAATATCTCCGAAAACATCCGATTGCTCCCAATCTGGTGCGGTAAAATCCCGGAAATGTCCTAAGTGGCTCGGATCCATGGGAAACGAAACTGACGTGGTAAAGTGACGCTTCCCGCACGCTAGATCGGTGTGTAACTAGGCATTTTACAGACGGGAGTAGAAAAACACTATTTACAATTCATCTGTATTTCTTCTGCGTCGGTTGATGAAGAACCGAACTGACAGTCGGCTGGCAGGAGGGATCCAGAAGATTTGTAAATAGCCTGTGGAAGTTTCTTTGAAACCAAAAAGTATCAAGGACGTTTACTATGAATTATGAAAATTTGGGAAATCCGGAAACTTGTGTATTTACAAAAAATCAGGCATTTTTCCGCAAAACTCTATGATTTAGATTATGTTAAAATTTTAACATATTTTTCTATTCTGCTCTGTAAAATACCTAATTTTTCTACAATCTAGCTTGCGGAAAGCGTCAATTTTCACCTGAGTTTCGTTTCCCGCGGATCCGAGCCACTTCCGACATTTCTGGAGTAATTCCGGACGGCTTGAATTTTGACGTTTGTCAAATTCTGTCGATCATGTCAGTATTCGTGTTATTTTGCAAAAATAAGGGGTGTTTTTTTTCGATGTATAGAACTTTAAGCTGCAATAAAACAACAATCTTGTGGCATTATATTTTAAATATGATTTCTGGCATATGATCGCTACGGCTGGCGCGGATGTAGTCCAATCTGGACGTCCAATTTTCGATAACTTTTTCCAACATTTGTGACCGTATATCGGCAATAACACGGCGAATGTTGTCTTCCAAATGGTCCAGCGTTTGTGGCTTATCCGCATAAACCAATGACTTTACACAGCCCCACAGAAAGTAGTCTAGCGGTCTTAAATCACAAGATCTTGGAGGCCCATTCACAGGTCCAAAACGTGAAATTAGGCGGTCACCAAACGTGTCTTTCAATAAATCGATTGTGGCATGAGCTGTGTGACATGTTCGCCTTGTTGAAACCACATCTCCTGGACATCATGGTTATTCAATTCAGGAATAAAAGAGTTAGTAATCATAGCTCTATACCGATCACCATTGACTGTTCTGGCCATCATCGTTTTTGAAGAAGTACGGACCAATGATTCCACCAGCCCATAAAGCGCACCGAACAGTTAGTTTTTCTGGATGTAACGGTGTTTCGACAGACACTTGAGGATTAGCTTCGCTAACTAACCATTCAACCAGAAGTGCGCTTCGTCGATAAACAAAATTCGCTTATGAAAATCGGGAACAACGGCTATCTCGTTTTGGGCCCATTCTACGAATCTACGCCTTACTTGACGATCGTTTGGCTTCAACTCTTGCAGGAGTTGGATTTTGTAAGCACATAAACCAAGATCCTTCCGCAAAATCTTCCATAAAGTGGATGGACACAGATCCAATTCCTGTGCTCGATGGCGGATGGACTCATTCGGATCTTCCTCAATGCTACGCTCTACAGCCGCCATAGCTTCTTCTGTACGCACCGTACGGCATCTCTGGGGATGCGAGTTATCAATAAGAGTAAACTTGGTGCGAAAACGTTCCTTGGTTAATCGAATTAACTGCTCTGATGGACCATTTTGTCGACGATAAAATGGATGTAGTGCGCGATACGTATTCCGCACAGAACCATTATGTTCGAAATAAAATTGCACTATTTGCAAGCGTTGTTCAGGCGTGAGTTTATTCATGATGAATTGCCAAACCAAACTGAGAATACATCACTTGACGGCTGTTAAATCGGTCGCCATCTTGAACAGCAATGCCAACTTAAAGTTCTATACATCGAAACAAAAACACCCATTATATACAAAAACTAACGGTAGTAGAAAAAGTACAATATGCAACACGTTTGGTAAACTTTTTAAGTCACTCGTTTATTAAACACTCAAATGCCGTTTACCTCACTTGTTGCATAAATTTATAAATAGGGTGCCCTGAAATTAGTGGGATAAACTGTAACAGTCCGTCCCAAATAAACTCCAGTTTTCTATAAAAAAAATATGTCGAGAAATGTCTCCTAAAAGGAATGGATTTGAAAATTTTTTTTTTAATAATTATTATAATTAATATTTGCGAAGTAGTAATTTTGCCATGCTCAATCCTTTTCAAAAAATTATAAATGTCAAATTTTGGTTTAGGGTGTAACTTTTAATGGATAAAGTGCAAGGACAAAAGCAGTATGGAAAATTGATTAAAAACATTGTCAATCTCAAAAGTCGAATTTGCTACTGATGAAATTAAATCGCGCAGATAACCAGTTACAGCTGGGTTAACTTGTATTGAAAATATAGTTCAAAAATTCAAAGAATTACATAGAAAGGGTCTGGAATTACCTATCATCCCTACAAATATGTTAACATTCATACTGTCCAAAAATAATTTGTGGCGACTGAATCATCGAGCAGCTCCAGGAATTATGTTGCCTTCGGTACAAGCGTGAAATGAAAAAACTATAGTGTCTAGCAATTCCATTAACTCCATATGCATAAATTGTTAATCAAACGGCACAAATGGGCAGGGGCAAACATCCGCCAGCAATTATATACACTGCATTCAATGTTGCATATTACAAACGCAATACGTAAGTTCTAAATGTAGGTATTAACAATTTTGAAACTGAATAAAAATAAAGAACGTTTGAAAATATTGTACTGACAATACTGTATCAAAATATTAGACAAATTACTAATTACAAATTCAAGGATATAATTGACTTATTACGATACGTACCAGTGAAACATCATGATTTCTTCAAATTAATCAATCAAATAAATTCATATTGGTAATTTTGTACGCCATGTTTTGAATCGCATAAATTGGATGAAACTTGGAGTTATCAGTAGCAAGGGTTAAAGCTGGAGTTTTTGTTGGTCCGCAAATTAGACAGATTTTCGCCAATGAAACTTTTCCAGCGCTGCTATTCAAAAGCAAAGGAACAGTGTTAAATCAGTAGTTTTTGGATTTTTAGGAAATAAAAAAGATGAAAAGTACGAAAAGTTGGTTGCTGAAATATTTTAAGGCTACGGGCTGCAGAATGTCATTAAAAGTGCATGCTCATCAGAAAAGCAAGGAGAACATTTTCATCAGGACATTTGAGTGTCGAACGTTACCAAGGCGAATACAATGAAATTATTGGGAATTATTAAGAGGAAGTACTCGTATTTGGACGGATTCCTATAAAATTAACAGATCAAACGAACTTACCTGAAGTGAAGTTTGATCTGAATTATATGAAGCCTCGTCGATATAATTAAGTAGAACGTAGTACCTTCCACTTCGTATTCAAACTACACGCATTTTAAAGATATCGATTTTTTTTGTTCCGTGCACTGCGCTAGCATCGGTCCGTCATGCCGGTATCTTATCTCATTCTTTTAAAGCAAACCAAATATTTATAATTGTATGCCTATGGTTATGGGTTGGGAGGGACTTAATTATATCGACGAGGATTCATATAATTCAGATCGAACTTCACTTCAGGTAAGTTTGTTTGATCTATTAATTATATTATGCCTCATCTTCATAATTAAATAAAACGTAGATGTTTAAAGAAATTTGCAACAATCATAAATATGTAGTCTATTCCTGGAAGAAACGAAATTATCACAAAAGCATGGTAATAAACGATTGTTCAACACTAAGCAAAAGGCTACCTTTGAAAATACATGTAAAGAGTAATTAGAGATTAAGAGCCCAGAACAGCCTGGGCAAAATTTTACTATTTTAACAAACGGCGTTGATAGAAATAAGCAAATGTTTTTGACTTTTCAGTCCATCCTGCTGCCAGCCTAATTATAACCATACTTGCTCCCTTACGAGCCGCGGCGGATGTCATGTACTATGGGCAGTAAATATGGATTTATCAACACCACTACATTTGAGAACTGTCTACTCCATCTACTAATGGAGTTAGGTTTTGCATTTTTGAGTTGGCTGTAATCTATTTAAACCAGACGCTTTGAGTCGCTTAATGATTTAAATGCTAAATTTAAAGCTCTATATTAGAGATTTCAATACTAGCCAACGTCTGAAGCCTTTGTCTAGTACTAAACGCTAATAGTGCTGCTAACTTATAAGTTAATTTTTGTAAGGAAATGTCAGTAATAATAATAATTTCATTTATTCACATGTTAATATACAATGAAAAGCACACGGAATGTTTTTATATAGTTAAGGACATTAGACGGGTCCCAAATAGTTTTTGGGTTTGTTAGCCTAAAATCATTGGTAAAAGATAATCCTGCTATTTGAGCTGTTCCACATCTGTATGAGTTCAAGGTCCCGTAAGAAGCGCCTTTATTAAAAAACAATGTCAAAAATGTTTTAAGGCATCTGGTACAGATACTGAAAATACATTTAGATTTTCTGGCTTGCAAAACTCTCACCTAAGTTTCAAACAGGGATTATACTGCTTAATGGTACCACTGGTAATGGAAGCCATACAAATATCCAGTGATGTTTCAGATACTCCGCCTAACTGCAATGCTTGCCGGATATGACTTCTGCTACCAACTTAGTCCATTATTTAAAAAATACTAGTCTTCACACAAACTTCGTTCGCTTGTGGTAGGGATAAGCTTTGCAGGGTAACGGTAGTATTACTATGGTTTATTATGCTTAGGGTAATGTTATTCATATTTTGAAGATATTTGATCTGTAAGTGGTGTATTGTACTGTTGATGAATAAAGGTATAAATAATGATAATTAGAAACAAGATAAGTTTACTTGTAGTTATAGTCATTAAATATTGTTGACTATTTCTGTTAAAGTGAAAATAAATCGAAAAGTTTTTAAAACAGGTATATGGGTGACGAGCCCTATCATAAGAGAGAAGTAATTAATTTACTAACAATTACTACACCGAAAATGCTCGTTGCTTTATCTTCAAACAACTTAATATGATCGTGAAAAGTGGGAATGCATAAATATAAAAAGTTAACCAGTTAATTGTAAATGCATCTACCGCATAACTTTCTGGACTCTCAGCCAAGAAATAAACCGTTTACGTATTTTATTAACTCTTGAAGCAAATAAGTCAATATCGGATTTATTAAATTGACGGGTTATTTTTTGAAATACCTCATTATTTAACTCCCCCTCGGTTTCAGTTTCCAACTGCCTAGATTCCTTGTCTGCCTCAATATTATTCTGAGATTTAATATACGATGCATATACATAAATTTCCCTTTTTTCGCACCATTGCTATATTTTTCTTGCTGAGTTAAATTTAGGATAACGAACGGAACCCATTTGATTAATGCCTGCTTTTGTTGTAGTGTTATATATCCGGCATAAATATTACAATTAGAAATGCAACTGGCAAATTATTTTATAGCAAAAAATGCAAAATGAGTTCTAGATAGTTTATATATTCCTGCATTTCGCCTTTGTTCCAGAAACCATGAGCCCTTTTTTCCTCACAGTAACTGCCCCAACCAATTGTCGACGCGTCAGAGTGAATATCAAGAGAGGGAAAGTATCCCCGAGATTTTATAAGCGAAATTGCTTTTACTATTTCTGTATAAACATCCGTACATAACTGCCCGGAAAGCCGAGATCAAAACACGAATAAAGTGAGCAAATTCCTTGATTCTGCATTTTTTACGTTCTAAATGTTTTATAGAAAGCTTGATGAGGTAAGCCACCGGGATGACGGACCGATGCTAGCAGAGTGCACGGAACAAAAAAAAAGTCGATATCTTTACAATGCGTGTAGTTTGAACACGAAGTGGAAGGTACTACGTTTTACTTAATTATGAAGACGAGGCGTAATGTAATACTTTCTTATGTCCCTTTCTTTTTTCATCTGATCACGACTTAAAATGTCTATATTTTATCCTTTAAAATCACAGTCAAATTTTATGTTGAGTAACACAGATCAACACAAATATTAAAATTTGAGAAAGTTCTATCGGAAAAAACGTTGCTGCCAAAATTTCGTTTATTTAAAAATGTTACGATATTTTAAAAACTCGGGCGGGAAAAAATTCAGAAAAGTTTCCCTTTAAAAGATACCAAATAAAGGGAGTTGGAACCGTGAACGCATCGTCCCTGTCGATTTTCAAATAAAGTAATATAAACCGTAAATCGTCGACGGGATAACGAGACTGGAAGTTATTTGCATGAGGGCGCGACAAAAAAATATAACGCATGGGCGATATTACAGAGTTCAACGAAAATCTTAGGAGAATTCGCATTTTTTCGCAAAATAATTGTTCGGTTTTTATTTATTTTACAATAACGCTAAAAAAAGAACAAAGCTCAAGAAATGCTACTTTATCTTGGACGCATATTTCTCTTCAACTTAAAATACATGCGGAACTAGTGGCCTAACTACTTGGAGTAAAATTGTCCGATATTACAAAAATGATCATCAACCAAGCGAAAATATCTTAAAGAATCCAAGAATCGAATGTTCCAAAAGCACTTGAAACAGATCTCTGTACAAGGACAATCGCCCGCGACTAGAAATAATCCAACATATCTATGCTCTGTTTCTTAATGGGAAAAAGTTATTAATGATTATTGAACTGCAAGAAGTAATTGCTGTAGCCGTACTCCATAGGAGTAGTGTTGTACAGGGATATCTTTTATATTTGCGTACCCACGTATCGAGGTTAACGGAAGCCACCGAAAATAATTTTTAAAACAATAGTTGTATAATTTTTGCCAGGCGTTCGAAAATGGGTTACTCAGGGTCAGAAAATCTTCCAGTAGTTCGTCTTTCTTATTCCAATAAGTATCAATAATAATACTAAAAATTCTAAAAAACGCAATATCAACAACAAACGATAACAACGATAATTAAACGAACAGTAATGAAAATATAACATGAAGTGAATGGCTATGTGTTTTTTGCATATCCTCCATGATTTCCCAAACATTTTCTAATATTATCTCTCATTCAAAATAGAGTCTGGATGATCACTGTGGAGCATGAATATTTCTTTTTCAATTCTTTGACTCACCACTCGTATATTTTGAGGTCTGTTATTGTATATTCGTTTTTTTTTAAATCCTCTTAGAAAAATATCAAGAGAGTTTAAATCCAGGCTATTCGCCGGCCACAGAATTGTGCCATGTTTGCCTATCCAATGATCAAACCTCGCATTTGGGTATTCAGTAACTGGATCGGTAGTCTGAGGCGGTGCCAAACCAGGTTAATGTATTGGCGAGCTGGAAGGCCTTCCAAATAATTTTCATTTGTCATTTTGAATTAAATCTAAATATCGATGCCTGCTTAACCAGCATGCCACACCACACAGGAACCGATCTACGACCCTGTGTTTTTACTGGTTGAATTTCATGTGGCTTTTCCATTGGCCAATAATACTTATCTTTACGATTAAACATTTTTTAATTATTATTCAAAACAGAGCAAAATCTTTATGTCGTCTGTCATCTTCATTTCTAACAAAGGATCTCTTTTTTCGACAGAGACTTTTTTACACAATATGTCATACTGAACGCCTGGCCACCTCAATCAACATCTGTTTAGTTAATCAAAAATCTAAACTTAAATAATTCAAGAATGGCTAATCCAAAATCAATAATCTATAAATTTTTTAAATCAGGAGAATAATGTATTTCTTTGTAACAGAAAATATATAGGGTACTCCATTTAAAAATTAAAAACTTGTTACTGTTTTTCATCTGTTCAAGTCTAAAAGATAATACTGCAAAAAATTATACCACTTCTGTATTAAAAGTTTTTCTCGGTGACTTCCGTTACAGGTGGGTGAGCAATTGTAAAAAATAATCCTGTACCAATGATTATCAAAGGTCCGAGTTGACGGACAGATAGTTTTAATATTTTTTAAAATTATAATTGTAGGTATTTCCCGGCAGTTGTTGGCAAACTGCGTTCTTGAAAATTACCAGGTAGTGTTTCTTCATTTGTTGCTTGGAAGTTGATTAGTATATCTGCACTTTCCGAAAACATTTTGCCACCAAAAATTTAACATTCGGAGAAGCAAAAATAGTTGAAACGTGTTCGAGTATGACTAAAATTGGACTGTCAACAATATACCCACTTGTGCACAAGGATAAACGCTTCCCCATCAGATCGCCAAAAATATGTACAGGAAGCAAAGAAACTCTAATAAATGAGGATGAAAAGACCGCTATCAGACGAACAATAAATATCAAAATTCAAGCCATGGGAAATATCTCCGAAAATATCTGATTGCTGCGGTAATATCCCAGAAGTGGCTTAGATCCGAATTTTTCACATCTTCACAATTCAAAACAAAAAAACACTTAATAATTTTCAAATGGCAAGATAAGAATTTGAAAAGCGCCAGGCAAGTTTTCAGGGAAAATGGTATAATGGAATAAAAGCACCCTTCCAAAAAGATAAAAGATTAATAATTACTCAAAATTGATTTGTCGGCGTCGGTATATTAGCATTTTATTGACAAAACTGTGGAGATTATAATGAAGACATAAATGCTGATATTTTTGAAGACCACTTCCAGCAAATGCTATATCTTGTTGGCACTTCAAACGGGCTAACAAAAAAACTTATAAAGAGCTAAATGATAACGGAGAAGTAGACTCTTACAGTAGCGTTAAATTGAGGGTGGTCGGACTATAATTGTACTCGGTAATTCGCTACTCGAAAGTTGTTTACAATTGCGGTGTCCTACTTTTGCCCTGGCCACTCAGTTGGTGGAAGGGGTGGGTGAAACATAAGCAAGGTTAGAGAGATTTTGGCAATACCGGTTTTTCACTGATAATCACGGGAAAGGAAGAGTATTAGCTACAAAATAAAAGTCTAGTCCTTAAGTTAACAGCAAGCGTCTATTGCTATTAAACAAAATCTCCAAAAAAAGGGAAAAACCAAATATTCGAGTATGGCGTTATATAAAACATAAGCTTACAAAAAATCGTTATAAATAATCGTTTCAGCTTTATGGTCTTGAGCGCTCAATCTTTACATAAACAGTCATAATACACAAAAGCCCAAAATCAAAACAATGCACTTTAGAAAAGAATAAATTACTAACAAATACCAAATTTTACTGGTATTTCCCTGTTTTTTCTGGTGGATCTTAATTAGCATGACTGTCTAGAATGGTCTAGAATTAGACGCGTTAGCGTTTTTAATCAAAAGTAGCTCCATACGAGCTTGATCTTTTAATATCAAAAATACCAAAAAAACACAAAACGGTTTCATTGGTAGATGAAAATCATCTGTGGTCACTTCCAGACGAATTGAACGTTATTGATTGACAATTAACGTCAGTCTGCTACTCGCTCCAGAGACGTTAAGGTTTGTGTTTTACCTTCGCGTACTAACACGTGTCTTCCATTTTCCTGGTACGTCTTATTAGTATTTATTAATTCGAGAGGGGGCAGTATACTCCCCAGCAAATAAATAAGATTATACGAAATAATTCACAGATTGATTATAGCGTTGAAGGTCAAATGCAACAAGTAAGAGAAAATATTTTATTTGATCGTTTCTGCCGAAAATTCCGACCACAATATAGGTAAATTTAGTAATTTTAAAATATCAAGATAAATATTGAAATTGCAACTCAAGGACATTAAAAAATTCCACAATAAATGTACAAACCGTATAGCGACTGAGTTCTATAGATATGAAGCGATCAAAAAACCAACATATTTTAGACAAACGTTTTAAAATCTTCATTAGGTTTAATTTCGTGACATGTAAAGGTATAGTTAGGAATGTCGACATTGAAAAAAAATTCTCCAAATGATTCACGTTAAAAAATTAAACCATAACATAATTTTTGATTATGAGGCTCAATAAAAGCCAACGAGTACTGTCCTGCTCACATTCCGTGAAGTACTACTACCGAAACACATTTATTTTTAAGACCTCCCTCTACATGTCTATATCCCCCCGGTCACGCAGTGTTTTCAGTGGACATAAAAGGAAGAACTGTAAAGGTAGGGAAAAGTGTTATTGCTGTTGCTGTCGCTGTTGCTGAGATAAATTTCACAAAGAGACACACCATATTACCCATATTCCTACTCACTCCTCTTTTACCCCGAAATGCAAAGGCGAAAACTTCTCATACTAACCCAACCCCATACATTAAAGAGCAAGTATGCCCAGAATAATAAGTCTTACAATTCAAAACAGCTTAACTCCATCCCAAAGACGTTTGGCTAACTCCAAATCTAAAAGAACCTACTAACAGACTGTCTCCGATGAAAGAGGATTGATCCATAAAAGCTATGATAAGCAGGCTCATAACGAGAATATTTACCTTCCCAATTCTAGACCGGAAAAGAATAATTCTACAAATAGACCAATTTACGAAGACCCCCACTACTTCCATTATCTTAAGTCTCCAAGATTGACAAACGCCTCTACAAGAAGTGCCCGCAAGATAATCATTCGGACTGGAATCCAGAAAGTGCATCAACCTCAAGACAGGACAGTTTGACTAGAACCTTTATGGAACATTTTCTAAATACCTCAGAAAAAAATCAACACCTTATAAAAACTTAATTTTAAACCACATAAATCTGAACCTCTATGGATCTTAATAACACAAATGAAGATTGGTAAAAAAAAATCAATTGTAAGTTAAAAATAATGCAGTGAAACTTAAGGAGTATTAACTCAAATAGAACAGATTTAAATTCTTTAATTAGGGACCAGGATCCTAACTTTTTTTTTAAATGAAACTTGGTTAATTAAAGATAAAAATTTTCAATTAAATCTTACAATATTATTAGACAAGATAGAAATGGCAGTATTGGGGGAATAGCAACAGGAATAAAAAATAACATTACATATAGTGATATTAAAATTTTTTATAATAATCAAACCCAGTGTATTATAATTAGGATTGCCAATCTCAACCCTATTAACATATATTCTAATGTTAATAATAAAGACTTGAACTTCCATCATCCACTTTGGGATATAAGCACTCCAAAGCAAGGGGGTAAACAATACAGGCAAAAAAATATATAACCATTGCCAGAAAAGGGCAAAAAATAAAAAAACGTAATAATTTTGCATTTTTTTTGTTATTGAATCGGGAATCTAATCCAAGTTATATTTATTCATATAAATAAACAATATATTAGACATAATTTGGAAGATAATTTTCGTAACGAAATTTTCAAGCAAATGGCCATTTATAATGTGTTATCTAACTTTAAATTGACCTCATTTGAGGAGACGAATCCATTTATCCAACAACAATTTGAAAATACCGTAATTAATAAAAAGCTGTCAGCCTCTGGCCTAAACAATTTAACTTATAAGATGCTTTCCAACCTACCTATAACAATAAAAATATCACTCCTTAAAATCTACGAGTATTTAGAATGACACCCTCTCTCGCATTCATGGAAAAAATGTTTTAATTATTGTAAAACCAAATAAAGAAGCTTACAACCTAGAGAGCTATAGATTCTTTGTGTATCCTTTCTGCTGCGTCAAACTGTTAGAAATTATGATCAAGAATAGACTGGAGTAGATAGTAGATAATAAACAGGTTTTAGAAAGGAGATGGGAATCAATAAAAACATTGCGTATATAACATCTGTACAATTATTTATATATAATATATATTTAATAGACAAATGAAATGGGACAGACATATTGATCAAGTTTTAAAAGCAAAATAAATAAGAACTAAAAGTTTATATTTTCACGAAATTACATATTTTTACATTTATGTAAAAATATTTATGTAAAAATATATAATCAAATCAAAATCAAAATTTCCCAAAAATTATCGATCTAGATAAGCGCGAAATTCTTAACAGTATTAAACAAAAAATCTTCCGGGAACATGACAGACAGAAAAACATACTAAAATATAAAGTCTAAGGTTTTGTACAAAAGGATTTTCCTCAAAAAAAAAGGTTCACTAAACAAGAATTTATAGACAGACGTCATGTTATTAGCTTCACAAGAACCTTTACAGAACTTAGGTATAAGTTTGTGAGTGTGGAAATATTGAGGACCTTAACCATATATTTTTTGAATGCCCGATAAACGCGATCTCCACTCTCGATACGTATAAATCTCAAATTAAACAGGGCACCGCGGTCCCCTTAACATCTTAACAGTTTTGTATGTAAACCATATAGCTATTAGACATATAGACTATGCTAATAGTACAGGAACTCAAATATGTAACAAAATTTTGAGGTCTTTTCAATATGCGCACGCGCGAGATTTGAAATTTCGTTTTTAACCAATGGCAGCTCCAATTGCATTTTCTGACGTTCGACCCTTAAGGCCTTGCGGCGTCCTCAATGTTTAGATGCAGCATTTTTATGGCAGTAAATCTCATTAAATTTTAAGGCAAAAAAGGAATTAAGGTGTAGACAGCGTTGTTAAAAAAAGTAGCGATACGTGAAGGATTATTATGCTGAATTACAGTACACAGATTGTAAATAATTTAGCGTTTTGGTTCTTTAAGCGCTGTAGACACGATACCAGCTCATTTTTCCAGAATTTGTGCCCGTAAATCGGAGCAAACAGTTTATTTTTATAAACTTATTGGGTTAACGTCTATTGAAAATAAAAATAGAGACGAATTCCCGAAATGTGCTTCTAAAAGTATAAATATAACTTTAAGGTATTAGATATTGCACTGCAGACATCTAAGTGGAAAAGATGTTCAACAAGCACCTCGTATAGACAGAACGATTATTCTTTCATCGCAAGTCTAGTAATTGCAGACAGTTTCGCTTCCCAAATGTATAATTATGAAAAGTACCAATGGACGATTTCGTTAAAAAAGTGTAAGTATTAAAAAATGTAACCAAGAAAATTAAAAACTGGTATAAAACAAGTCAATAAAAAATTAGCCCTAAATGTAACAGAATTAACATTACCAAACCCTAAAATGTGTAGTTTATTGTCTCAAAATTTTAAAATCATTTTCCTAGCACAAATTGCATGGTAGCTACCGCAAAAGATTCCCCCTTAAAAATATTTAACGGCAATTGTCAAATGCTAAAAATGCCGGGCTTTAGATACTAGTATCAGTTCACACAATAACTTAGCTAAATTTAATTGCAATCTGGATTCAAATATAAATAACTAAAAATTAGTTTTCCAGAAATGCTCCGGATTTTTTCACATGAACCGTTCTAAAAGGAAGATGTCCTATTAAGAAATATTTTTTCCAGATGCACACTCCAGACTGGTTTTGTAGACAAAATTGTGGTTTACACATACTTACTTACTACGACTTACCTTCAATTGTAATAGCTTTTTATATAGTGTTTTATTAACTTGTTTTGAAGTTCACAGAAGATATAGTGGCATGTTAGGGAATGAATGCAATGTAAAAATATAAATGAATAAATACATGAATTATTTTAAAAGGCTTTTATTGAAAATAATAAAATACAATCAAGAAATTAAATAAAAATATATGCCGCATTTTTAATAGCATAATATTTATTTTTTATTGGCACCATGGCGTCCGACATAAGATGCTTCAGTGTTACTCTTTTCAAGGAACTTTCATATTATTTGATTTGAGATCAGCACCTTTAAAAATGGCAAAAAAAAAGATGAAAGCAATGATCATGTTCAAATATTCATTTATAATACATTAAACTATTGTTATTATTAGTAGAATAACTACGGCAAAAGTTCCATTAACTGTTCGAAAACACTTTACTTGTTGCCAATATGTTACTGTGCTTTAAGTTCTTTTTAAAAACTGTGACAGCTGATTATTCTGTGCTAGGCTTCTCTATAACTTGTAATGTTGTTTTGACTACCACTAAAGATTAAAGATCTGCTGGTTTCTGCTCTAGTTTTAACTACGAAAGAAATTATTATTTTGACTTGTAGGAAATAAAGCCCAAAAACACCTCCCTATCAACAAAAATCTCTCTTATATTCAAGATGGAAAATTTTCAGTCACAAATTATGCAGGAGAAATATCAATATTTTAGACCAAAAACAAGTTGACAACATATTACCAACAAAATAATATTTTTGAGGAATGTGGAATTATTTGATAAATTTTATCAGTTGGGTTAGACACCAGAAATAAAACAGTTAAGTAAATTTTAAAAAATCAAAAAAAGGTACCATTTGGCACTCCAAATATGGGCTGTTAAGTACCATAGAATGACCAGAAAACAAGTAACCTGATTTACAACTGATCACAATACCTACCTAAAAGACACTGCCTACTTTATCAAACGTTTGCTACCTCTTATATAGCTAAAAGAAGTGATGTGCCCCGACATATTGATGCTCTTCTAAAGCTATGAGCCTCCCTGGCAGCTCCATTTTTGACAAGGAATGTTATCCATTGTTTCCTTACAATTTCATCTTTTGGTAAACTAAAAAATAAAATATAAACAATGACACTACCACGCTAAGAGATTATTTTATCAAAACTCGGAAATGGGATAGAGAACATGGATCAGTCCCATAACTTGTCCAAAAACTTGTACTAAATAGGGAGGTAGGTGATACTTATGAGTCAAGGACATAGCTTACTCTCGACCTAAGTAATATATTTTTCCTACTCAAGTTGTCCCAAATCCAACAAGCAGATTTACAAAATAAATATTTTTTCAATTTAATCAGTGTCAAATTGTGTGTGTACGTACTGCGGATTCATTTACTTCCCTAAGGAGGTAGGCGACCTACAAATGAAGTACCCCAAAATTTTGAATAGTTGCCTAGAATTCCTGGTAGTTCTCAAAAATTTCCTGTAATGCCTTCAGACTTCCCAAAAATATCCTGCAGATTTATCTTTTAAATTCTTCCTGTTGCAGCTGAACTGATTTTGGTAATTTCCCAATTTCTGCTGTAATAATTTCTGTAATTTTTCATTATCACTAAGCGTGATGACAAATGAAAACTTTCCCACATTGAATTTTACAAGGATTTGTAATTGTCAAGGGGTATTTCACAATCAAATGTCACATTTGATAAAGACACGGTGTTGTCGAAACAATTGTCATGTCATAGTATATAATTTCGTGAAAATCTGAACTTTTAGTTCTTATTTATTTTGCTAAAACATATTACCCAAACATCTTTCCTATGTAGCTATTTAAGTGTACCTTGCAGTTTGTTAAATTAATCGGGTTTGTCTAAGATGCAATTAAGTCCTCATATTTGCCACACTTGTAATTTCGTGAAGTAGCAAGTATTGAAAACACAAATTATACAGGTTTGTGGGGCGTCCTATAAAAACCACTTTTAAGTCATTTAAATTAACTTGTACATACGGCAATACTTACCCGTATATAGGCACATTCTTTTCCTTACGGTATTGACCACAAACACAACAAGTTTTTCGCAAAAACACGAGAAAGGTACGGAGAGAATCATAAACACAAAAGATGTAAACAACAATTACACAGACTGTTAGCAATGACAATGACAATTTGTAGCTCCGCGTTGCCAATTATATGCAGATTTTAGAAATTCAGAATTCAGATTCAGAAATTAGTCAATTTTTTCAGAAAAATTACGGCAATATGGCAACTTAGTTGGGGGTGACACATGCGCAAAAGATCCACACCTTCTCAACGAAAATATCATAGCCACCTGCGGCGCATCACTTTTTACCGTACTAGGGCCACTATATTATCTCATAGCTAGATGATGTAAACTAACAAAAACTTGCATTAATGAGCAACATACCTAAGTATAAATCGACAACTATATGAAGAATTGCAACAAGAAAAAAGAAGCCAGAAGAAAGAAAAAGTAGGATTCCTCAGGAGCTTTACTCGATAATCTGAGGATCTCCCCGAATGCGCTGGGGACTGTCTAGCGGCAAAGCCATAGAAAGAAGAAGAAATTTGATTTGCGATGGATCAAAATATTTTCGTGTATGATAAATAAATTTCATTGAGGGAAAATGCCCAATCAAGTGGATCAATCTAACGCAGCATGACAACATAGGTAAGTTGCTTTCCTTTACTTTACGCGAGACTGCTTTGAGTTTGAAAGTTCTAACCTTAATTACGTTTGTTTACAATCTAGCTGAGATAAGTTACAATTAAATTGGAATTTCGATCGCTACTCTCTTTTTAAAGTAGTAGTAGTGGTTTCCGGAACAACGTAACACAACTAACTAGTAAATTTAAATTTAAAAATTTCCGCCTAAGCGTATTTAATGTTAAATATTTTAGCAATTTGAATTATTATTTATGAGGAACTAACTGAATTTAAGGTAAGTCGCTGCAAAAATATTAATAAAATATTTAAAATATAAATATTAATAAAACTGATTTATAAACATGCTTTCTATTTTTTTCAGATTCAGAAGGACGAAAAGTGGGACTAGAGATGAGCTGGGATATAGAGGATCTAAAACTAATTACTATCCCTTTCATACCTGTTAAAATTATGTTGATTAAAAAAATACCCACGACTTCTTGAAAGAAAAATTACATCATTCATGGGGTTACTTTTAATAAAATGCCATTTCAGAAACATATGGTGGAAAAGAAGCTACTAGAGAATGTAAATTTGAATAAACCTCTTTGCACATTTGTTGTCGATGTAATCGCTTAAAATGAGTATCTCGCTTTCGTCCATATCGCTAGGTATTACATTACAGAATTTGCATAGAGTAAAGCGGTTTGTAGCAAAGCATAACACCACAACCACTTTTGAAATGTGGAACGTTGAAATGCTCTTGCAATAGGGAATAAAGAGAGCGTGAAAAATGGAGTAAGTGCATCAAACGTGTGATTAAAATAAAAGACAAAATGTGCTAATCTGATAACATGCTAGAAAACGCTGTAGAGTCCGTATTATTTCTCTGAATTCAAACGAATATAGTTCATCTGTTTACCAATTAAAATATATAGTAAACTTTACCATTGTTACGTAATCATTATTAAATTCTATCCCTTTCCATGTTACTCTTTCTTTTATATATATTTTTATTTACTGGTTCTTAGAACAATTAATATCTTTAATTTCTGCCGATTTCTACAAGCATAATGTTTAATTATTATTTTATATTTATTTTTCTAATAAACTGGTATGTATTCATTTAACGTGAAATGAAACTCGACCACGACAATGCAACCGTTTACTCACAACTCCGTACAATACGCGGCCCGGCAAGTAACTGCCGTGGATAGCCCTAGGAAAACGTACCGCATCACGGTTTACAAAAAAAACCTAAACTAAACTGCGATATAAAAAACTCGCATATAGAACACCTTCCCCCTATAATAAACTGAAACTAACTTAACTCTAGTGGTGTTTATGTACACTTGCATTTAGATGTGAGTGTCACGTTTACTGGGCGACTTGTAAACGATCTGGAGGGTTAATCTTACTAAGTCTACGAAGCACACGCGCACCGTGGTGACTTGGGACTTCATTGACGCTGGGGTTGTTTTCACTGGGTGAAATAACGTCTTCACTTTCTGAGTCCGATGTTTCGCTATCGCTAGACCTAACTGACGTTACAGTATTACTTGATCTGTTTCTTGTTACGTTGGAAGGTGGAGTCATCGAGGAGTTTTTTTTTATTTGGGGCTGTCATGGAGTTTTCCTTGCTGGGGCAAGACTTATCGTTACAATGATACTTTTTTAACTGACTTAAATGTCTTTTCCATGTGACTCCACCGACCAACTCAACCACGTAAGTTCTTCGGCCAAGTATATCTCGAACTACCCCTTGACACCACCTACTTTTATCCGTGTTTGGACGGTAGTCCCGGGTCCATACTTTCTCCCCAATTGAAAATGATAGTTACAATATTTTCGATCGAAGGTAAAATTCAATCAAATCTAGTGCGTAAAAAGCGACCAAAAAGCATTTTTGCTGGACATTCTTGGGTCGTAGTGTGCGGTGTATTGCGGTATTGAAAAAGAAAAGTATCTAAAATAAGTTGTAAATCAATCACCCCATCCGCATATCCTTTGCGTAACGCTCTTTTTGCAATTTTGACGCCTGATTCGGCCAGTCCATTCGTTTCCGGATGATATGGAGCACCCGCTTTGTGAATGATCCAAAAACTTGACAACAAATTTTGGAATTCCTCGGACATAAAAGTCTGACCGTTATCGGTGGAAACTTCTTTTGGGAGACCAAAACGAGCAAATAGAGCTCTGAAGATTTTTATGGTTTGTGCAGAAGATATGTCTGAGACTATGAAACATTCTAGCCATTTTTAAGTGGCATCTTCGATTACTAAAAATGTTTTATTTAAAAATGGTCCGAAAAAGTCAGCGTGAACACGAGTCCATGGTTCTTTAGGAGTATACCACATAATTAAAGAAGGTTTCGCGGAGTTTTCCGAATAAAGTGCACATGTTTTGCATGAACGCGCGATTTTCTCGATAGAATTGTCGATTTTTGGCCACCAAACATATGAACGCGCCAAGGCTTTCATTTTAACGATTCCGGTATAAGTTAAATGTAATTCCCCCAAAATACTGCCATAGAAGGCTGAAGGCACAATTAGACGGTAACCCCACATTATACAACCATGTTCTACAGAAATTTCATGTTTTTTAAGAAAATAAGGTTTAAAATCTGTAGAGGGGCAAGTTTGTGGCCAACCGTTTCGAGCATAAAATAGAATTTTGCTCAAAACGACATCTTTTGAGGTTTGTTCTTTAATCTTTTGGAAATTAACTGGGAATTTTGAATTTTCGATGTAATTTAAATATGAAATTTGATCTTGTAATTTGATAGTAACGGATTGCTGGCATGGTGAAACATATTTTTAGTGTTTCCCCCTAACCGAGATAGGAAATCTGAGTAGTTTTGTTTGGTATTGACATACTTAATTTCGAAACGGAATGAAGATAGAATGTATGCCCATCTTTGTAGGCGGTTGGCTGCAAAAACTGGCAACCCTTTTTTGTCGCCCAGTATTGCCAAAAGAGGTTTATGATCTGTGTACAGTGTGAACTTGATGCCGTAAAGGTATTGGAAGAACTTTTTGACCCCGAATATTATTGCTAGAGCCTATTTTTCGAATTGGGAATAGGAGAGTTCGTTTTTATTTAGCAACCTTGAAGCGAACGCGATGGGTCGCTCAGTTCCGTCTGTGTAGGTATGACTAATTATTGCCCCTAGACCTATACTGCGGGCATCTACCAATAATTTGATTGATAATTTTGGGTCAAAATGGGCCAGCACAGATGGAGATACTAACATATCCTTGATTTTATCGAAGCTATTTTGGCAAGTCGGTGTCCATTCCCAAGTTATGTTTTTTTTTAATAAGCTGTATAAAGGATAAAGGATGGACGACGCGTTCGGTAAGAATTTAACGTAATAATTGACGCCCCCGAGAAATGACTTAAGTTCTGTGATATTGGAAGGTACCTTGGTTTTGACCACTGCTTCGACCCTCTCATCGGTTTTGTGCAAGCCGAACCTGTCAATTAAATAACCCATGTAAGTCAAAGATTCTTGCATGAAACTACATTTTTCTTTTTTTAATTGGAAGCCACATTCCGATAATTTTTGAAAGACTTGTTCTAATCGCTCCAAATGCTCATGATCGTTTCTCCGTCACCAGAATCTCATCTAGGAATGATATAACGCCAGGAATATTAAATAATTGCTTCATGATTATTTGGAAGATGGAGGGCGCGCAGTGTATGCCGAAAGGCAATCTTTGATAAGAAAACAACCCCTTATGTGTGGAGATGGTAACCAACTCTTTGGACTGATCGTCGAGCAAAATTTGCTGATACGCTTCTGAAAGGTCGATTTTTGAAAATTTCATTCGCCCCCCCCCCCCCCCATAGTTGGCTAAATAAGTATTCAATTCTTGGAAGAGGAAACTGTTGAAATGCCAATTGGAGGTTCAAGGTCACCTTAAAATCGCCGCAGATCCTTATACCGCCGTTTTTTTTTAATATTGGGACAATAGGTGTTGCCCACTTTGAAAATTCTGTGGGCACTAGCACCTTGTTTTTGACTAGCCGGTCCAGTTCTTGCTCAATTTTCGGTTTTAATGCTATTGGAACCGGCCGAGGCTTAAAAAATTTTGGGGTGGCGTTTTCTTTTAATTTTAGCGTGACCTTGAACTTATTGAATGTACCTAGCGTACTGCTGAATATTGGTTCGAATTTTTTTAATAAATTTTGCAACTTGGCGTCCGAATTTACATATAATAAACTGGTATTGCTATCGACCGATTTACAAAACCCGATATTTAGCATTTTCAGACCATTGCGACCTAATAAGGGTGGCCCGCCGTTCTTAATTACATATGTTTTTAGGTTGTAATTTTGACAATCATATGTTATTTTTAAGTTTACAAAACCCAAAGGTTGAAAAGACACACCGACATAATCTTTCAAATCATTACTGATTAACGGATATTTTTGAAAATGTTTGTTATACATTTTTTTCGAGATTGCCGCGTGGGCGAAACCGGAGTCCACAAAATTAAATTGCATTTTATCTATCTCTAATTTAATTAAAATAGGTTTTTCGTTACTTATTGAACTGCTATGGACATTTTCTGTTTTCTTATGAAACATATTTTGTACGGACGTCTGGGTGATGTTCGTGGGACCGTGCAAGGGTTTATCACTGATAATGAAGCACGGATCGTCGCTATCGTCCAAACCTTCGAGCGCGTTGTCTTTTAGAAAATTTTGACCCACGTTATTCTGCTTACACAAGGACGCTAAATGTCCTTTTACTCCGCATTTATGATAAAAACAATTGCGGTAGGCACACTCGGACGATTTGTGGTTGGAACGGCCACAAACTGAACAAGAATGGAAACTTGATGTTTTCGATCTTAGTTCCTTTTGGGGGGTCCTTGAATTTGACTTACCCCTGCTCCGATGAAAAATACCTGATTTTTGATTGTTATAAAACAGCTCTTCTGGTTCTCTCTTGATTTGTGTGGATGTATCCTTCGACGCGCGTTTTTCGTGGTCAAAAAATGCAGATTCCTTTGCCAATGCGATTTTTTCCATAAACTGGAAGGTGCTTGCTACTTTGAGGATTTTCCTCAAATAAGCGGTCACTAAAACGCACATCATTTAAGCCAACCGTGAATATATCCCTCATTAATCGGTCGAGAGTGATAGAGGCATCAAACAAACAAAAACTTGCTAAATTTTTTACGCGAGCCGCCCAATCACACACTTTTTCACTTGGCTCCTTTTTTGCTGTGTAAAATTTTGATCTTTCCGAAAAATACGAACGCACGGGAGAACAATGCTTTAATAACAACTTGTCTAACTCTTCAAACTTCAGCTCCGGCGGCGTTTTCGGCACGCACAAATTTCGTAACAAAACATTCTTCGTTTAATGTGTTTAGAAGCGTTGCCCGTTTTTTATCCTAATTCGTTATCTCATTCGCGGCGAAAAACTGTTGAAGTCTCTCGGAAAAAATTGCATTATCTGACTTTCCCGAGTCAAATGAACCGAGGTTCCCGAGAAAAGTCGACATTTTAAATAATATTTTGGTTCGAGTGCTGACTGCGCCACTGTTATGTGTTCATTTAACGTGAAATGAAACTCGACCACGATAATGCAACCGTTTACTCACAACTCCGTACAATACGCGGCCCGGCAAGTAACTGCCGTGGATAGCCCTAAGAAAACGTACCGCACCACGGTTTACAAAAAAAACCTAAACTAAACTGCGATACTGCGATATAAAAAACTCGCATATAGAACATAAACCATCTGAAGTAATGGCGCTGTAACATTACTTTCATTTACAAAATTCGTCTTTATATTATGTACACATTGGTGTGACCCTAATTTGTAAACGATTAATGATACAAGAGTCCGACTTACTGCGACATATTGTATGACAGCTTTCATATTTTTGCCTTTAGTTAAAGAAATTGATAGATATATTGACACCTACATCATTTTGCATCATTTTGACAAAATTCAGTATAGAATATATCTAGGACAGGGGAACAATGTGTTCTATTCAAAATAAGAAATTTCTTACTTGCAGGAATACTCCTGCATCGGTTTTTGTTGAGTCGAACTAGCTAACAATTCGCCAATCATCCTGTTGGCTCCTTTACAGCTTGACTAAAACTGGCTCGCATATATTGTTTGAGGGGGGCGGAGATAAATGAGGGGCATCGTCTCGGATGACTGATTCCCATATTGGTTGCAGGTAGAGACCTGAGTCGCGGTTAAGATTATCTGCAAGAATTTTAGTTTCGATAATAATCAATTCTTCACCAACGAAGAATCCGAGAGTCTATAGAAATCTATAAACCTAACAATCTTAATCGCGACTCAGGTCTCTACCTGTCACCAATATGGGAATCAGTGATCCGAGACGGTATCCATGCCCCTCATTTAGCTCCGCCTCCCTCAAACAATACAAAAGCGGGTAGAGAGTGAAATACGAACCAATTTCAGTCAAGCTCTGAAGAAGCCAACAGGATGATTGGCGAAACGTTAGCTAGTTCGACTTAACAAAAACCGACGCAGGAGTATTACAATAGCCTGTGGAAGTTTCTTTGAAAAATTAGGAAATTTCTTAGTTATCCACGTTAGAGATCTTAAGATAAGTTCTTATTCCGTAATAAAAGGGACTCCCGATACGATTTCTTGGCAGTAAAACAAACCACTGCTTTGTTCTCCGAAAATAAACAACTTTGCGTAACAAACAATATGCAAACTGTGTAAAACCGTTTCGGTTTCTCGTCAAAGTCGTATTATGATATTAAACGCTTTGTATTAAAACACATTGCTATGCTGAATTATCAAACTTCCAAAAACTAACCTTTGTAGACTTTTCCAAAACAGCCTTCTCCCAATTCGTTGAGAAACTTTAAAGTTTCTTTCCGTAACACTGGAATTCCTGCTCCGGAACACGCTGAGTATTGAGGATTGGGAGTGTATCTCTCAGCAATTAATAAGCTGTGCTTGAGGTTAATCGGTGATGTCTGAAACAAGCAACACACAGTTAGATTCTTTAATATTATACTAGTTGAAATCGAGATGATGATTTAATTTAATGCACACACCAAAAATAATGGGTTATTAATTGTCTCGTTTACAGAGCCGTAAAACTATCCCAACCCGAATCACTGAGCCTTGAATTAAAACACTATACATCCACTATTCTTTACAACAATTTCCACATTAGAGACATTAACCGCGCTACTACAAAATGCACCTCACCACAACATTCCCCGAAAGCAACCCCACAATTGTGACTGTGGTCCATCCCTACACATTCCAAAAGTTTCTCTTTAATTAAAATTTTCCGACCGGTTTTATTTTTTTGATTTAGCAAGATGGGTAATTCCATTAATGTATTAACACTTTGATTTAATGGCAATAAAAATCAATCATTAATTAAATTAAAAATATTAGCTGAATATGTTCTTGATCACTACTTGCGTGACATACATCATTTTAAATAGAAGAAAAGGCGAATTTATTAAAACCATAAAATATTGGCAGTTTTGTTTACAAAATTTTATCTAAATATATACAGCAATAAAATTTAAGAGATACAGTGAACAATCTTCATCAATCTTCGAAGAGCAAAACTTCAAAAAATATTAAAAGTTGGGCATCACCATGCCCTGAGATTTCAGAACCAGAACACTTAGATTACGATAATATTTCACTAGCAGGGCTTTAGAATCAATTTGTCAAATTGACAGGAAAATTTCAATTGATTTGATTTGATTGATCGAGAAAATCACGAAGTGGGCTGTGGGAAACGACGAGATTGACATTCAGTGTCATGCAGCCATATTGTAAATAAAAAAGAATATTCTGTATCAAAAGGTGTAAAATATAGAGATTAAATATGCAGATCATGTCAAAACGTTTTCACACCTTAATCATTAGCAGTGGTCGAGAGTCACAATATTAGTAGCATGAGATAAGGTATATCTATATCTTACCCAGTTTACAATAGCGAATTTTTGATATTTGTGTTATTTTTTTCATCTGCCTTCCAAATATTTAGGCCGTAACATTACACATATAGCGGATAATTATCTAATAATTTTCTAATAAAAAACTTCAAACTTGATATCAATTGTGCACAAATTTTGTTTGAATGCACATTTTCCACATTGCCAATCACAAATAATTTAGCTGCTAACGTTAATACAAGTTGGCTTTGAACAAAGAATTTCTAAACTCAATCAATTCAAAAATTCATTCTCAACTAAAAGTATAAACTTGGAAAACCTGTTGAGTCAAAACACAAAAAAAGCACAAGGTTTTTTTTAAATTCCGTCGATCGTCGGAAATAACTAAACTTCCTTAGAATATCCGAGAAATACGCCCACAAAACTGACAGCATTTCCATTCAGAATTTTCCAGGGTATTATATATCGTCATCACTACACAAAGTTCTCATTCACAAGTCGATTAAGTGCGGAAGCATCTGAGTCCAATTAATAAAGAGATTGAGTCATAAATGACGGAAAAATGTACGGGAACAGCATTTTACAATAATTTGTTATTTATTTATTTATGTTACTGTTCGAATAGCTATCTATTTAGGTACTAACTTAAATAACACGTATATTGCTAATTGCTGTTTAATTAGATCTGCAAAATCGCATCAATTATTATTTACGTTGTGAAAAAATGTCTCTTCTATCTCATAATACTTGCTCTGAATGTTCCAAGCCAGTAACAAATTATATTTCATGTAGCGTAGATAAATTTGTCATCGCTTTTCAATGATATATTGAAAAAAAAAGTTAACCAATTACAATGAACACAACTCCCTATGGCTAGATTGTCAATTAATTAGCCCTTGAAGGGTTTCAATTTCAATCGCATCGTAATCGTATCTTTATTTATTTAGCAAGCACAGTTATTCAGTAAACAGTATTAGTAAATGTGGTATACATACCGGAATTAAATTTATCAAGGACGGGCTAAAGGTGAATCAGTCAAAACTTTTAGATAGAGACTGCAAGTTAAACCGACTTACTTTGAAAATTTTCATCAAAGGTCTTGATTTTCCATTTCTATAACTATTTAATTTTATTTTGGATTCTGTATGTTTCTATAAACCTTTTTCCATAAACCATCCAAATGTGAAAAACTTAGCATTTTCATGAAATTTAAAAATTATTATTGTGATATTGCCCAAAAACGAGTTCTAATTTCATTTTTTTTTTAATTTATATTATTTTGTCAAATTCAGAATTTAGGTACCCCTATATTATTGCTAAATCCTAATCCTAAATAGTTTTCCAGAATTTTCAATTTTTCTACTAATAACATTTCCTAAAAACGGGTGAGCGCAATCAAAGATTTGGGCATTGACCACTATTTTTGAATGTTTCTCAGTAGTTTGGAACCTTCGCTTAAACAAATATATTACTCAAATGAAGAAAGCACAGGGAAAATTCATCAACACTCTTGATTTGAAGATCGCAGCAAATATCTGAATACCTCGAGTTCGCCAATTTTAAATGTGCCTAAATGCAAATCCTCAACAATCACTACAGGAAAATACATCCTCTATGACTTTTAAAATACGGTTGAAAAGTGCAATTTTTTAATAATTTTCTATCGTTTACTTGTCGGATCTAAAAACCAGAAAATGGTTGTTTGATATTAAAATTGCCACTTAAAATGATCAAAGTAACAAAACGGTCAGCTGTAAATCAAAAGTTTCTGAAACCGCTTCAAATTATAAACTTATCCTTTTTTTTTCATGTGTCTTGTTTATCTCACGAATTTTGTTTGGTGGGAAGAATTAAACAAGATAAAAGGAAAACAAACTTGAAAGTTTGTTGTTCATAAAACATAAGACTAGTTTTTACTACATCTGTAAATTAGTCCTTCTTGAAAATGGAATTTAAATTTCCCGCTCGCAATTCAGCTAGTAGCTCTCTAAAAAAACGTGAAGTCGCCAAATGAACTTTTTGCGTTTGGGCGGTTTAGTTGAATTACTAATTTTTAGTTAGTAGGTTGTACTATTTCAAGCTTAAAATTTTATACTTGCCGACTCTGTGGTCGAATATTACAGTTAAGCCTGACTATGCAATTTTAAAGGCAGTCAATTAATTTTTAAAAACGCCTTCTAAGAAACGATCCACTTCAAAGAGAGTTTGTGTTATTTCAAAACTCAATACCAGTGCTATACGTAACAATATTTATATGTATACTAAAATTTCATTTAACTTAACTTGTACCAACATTGTACTTTCAGTTAGGTACGGCTGATTTCATAAAAAAAAACTGATACGAGTCTTACGGCAAAGTTTGGAGCAGTGTATTATAGGCCACCATGTCATTTTCTGTAAACTTCATTGCTTTCAAATTTCTAATACTGTTAATCTTTAAAAAAATGTCACATATACGTTAGAAAATAAAAAGAAACCTAAAATGGTTCCACATACGAGCAGAGAGTTAAAAGCAAGAATAAAAAATCAGTAATTTTCATTAAGTAATCAGGCACGTTTCTAGAAAATGGTAAATCCTTATCAGCGGCAGCTCAACATTTTAATGTAAACAGAACAACCATTTTTTTCATTAATAAAAGGTGGAGACGAGAAGAAACAAGAAGGTTCAAGAAGATCAGACGCTTCTACGAAGGATCGAAGGTATCCCTTTCCAAAAATCAAGGAACAAAAGAATCTTGTCGGAATTTTCGGACAATAAAACCACAGTTTGTCGAAGAATTAAGATATCGCGTCTCAAGCGGCGGACTGCGGCAAAAAAGGCCGTCACTCCCCAACAGAAGCAAGCACGGCTTATTTTCGCTCTTAACTATCAAACGCAAGAACAGCAGTTTTGGGATAATTTTTCGATAAAAAGATCTAAGCGTAAAATTAAGGTGTTACAAGACCCGTAAATGTATGGGGATCGATTTAATCTAGAGTAATGGGAGTGGTATCGCGGATTGAGGGGAGATTTGTTGGTCAAACTTTTGCAGAAACATTGCAGAACGTTATGGTGCCTAGTCTGAAACAGCTTTACCCGGAAACTAATTATACAAGACAACTGTTCTCTCCACACTGCAAACATCGTTACACATTGGCTTCATAATACCAACACTGAAATCTTGCCATGGCCAAGTAACAGTCCCGATATCAACCCAATCGAAAATATACGGCGGTAATGGTACAACGGCTGTATCAAAGAAATTGTATGCCTCAAAACAGCGAGGAGCTATGGCAAAGTATTCCGGAAGTATGGCAAGAATTGTAGCTTGAAGAAACCTTCATTACTCCTTTCATGACCACAAAATATTAAATTTCTTCCAAGTGTTCCTTCTTGTCCTGTTTATGTTAAAATGTTGGGCTCTTGCTCATAAGGTTCAACCATCTTCTAAATTTGAACATTCACTTACATTATCCAAACAAAAACCACATACAAAATTACAATAATTAAAAATTAATAAAACAAGAGACTCGCATAACTTTTTCCTTCACTTTTGACCTAAAATTTGTCTATTACTGTATAATATTTTTAATGCCGTATATGCCCTTTGAAATATGCTTTTCAAATGTTTTTAATTCTTAGTTTGCTATCTAAAGAAATTCCCAAGTTCTTAGCATTATTAACGGAATTACGCACTGTGCCATCAATTAAAATATTTAAAGAGTTTTTGTTCCTATTCATCTTATTTTTATTACCAAAAAGTAATAACAAAGATTTTGTAGAGTGTAACTAAGATTATGACTTTTGGAGAGTTCACTCAAAGTTCGTAAATCGTGATTTATATTTTGTTCTACCTCCAAAACATTATCATCATCAAAACAATAATAAATTTGTGTATCGTCGGCAAACGCTTGAATTTTACAGAATGTTAATAATTTTAGAATGTCCTGTTTATGTTAAAATGTTGGGCTCTTGCTATTAAGGATCAACCATCTTCTAAATTTGTTAAAATTCTTACATTTACCTAAACGTAATTATTTTGAAGTTTATTTAAAAGTTAAAAATTATCTTTTTATTATGTGCAGGTAACAACTGCAATAACCTTTCTGTGGATTGACACTTAGACAATCTTCTTATAAAATCGTCACACTTTATTAATGTCGCTATGATGGATTTGGGAAATGAATTTCAAAAATACACTATTTAGCGCCCATTCAATTTATTTATCAAAAATTGAAATGTAGTCATTGATACCAGGTTAATAGGTTTGTTATTTGTTAATTTTCATTCGAGACTTATTAGCAGGCTATAAATAACATTAACTCCACAATAACATTAATTCCAACAATAAAAAATCAATAATTCGCATTCAGTTTTCAGGCATATTTCTATTATTTTGAATACCTGATCATGATCTTTTTCTAATATCATCAGATACACGAAGAATCTCCAAGCGATTATTCCTAATTACTGGTCTGGATTATCTACTTCTGTGGCATAAATTACACATTTTACCGCACAAATAACAAACGCATTTAAGTCAGAGATGACCAATTTACTGGCCACATGAATTTTCCAGTTTGCAAATTTTTTATCTAACCAGTTTCTTACATCTCCAAGCGAGTATGTATGGGAATATTCTCCAACAGTTCAGCCATATCATTTGTAAGGAAATTTAAGTAGACATTAATTAGCATTTAATCTATATCGCAAAACAAAAGGACGCAACGTATTAAGTACAACTGCCCAAACATTGTTATGTTAGAAAATACTATCCGATGCGATTGTCGCCATTGTGGAAGTCTTTCATGCTCCCGTATAGCGCCACGGTCTTACCATTACAACAATCTCAAATAAAATTAATATATGTTAATTGTCCGTTCGAAAAACGTTCCATAATAGGTACCTTCTTTCTCATAACAGAACACAGCATTTTGGATTTTATAAGGAAAAAGTGTTGTTACCTGTACCCCTCAACGGATACGTTTGGCATTTGGCATAAGGCATTATTTTGAAACTCGTTTCATTAAATGTTTACCTCTATATACCTTTTATGGCAGTATTCCTTTTTTTTCGCAGTCCGATCCTGCGCTACATTTTTTCATATTGTTCATCTACAGCTAGCGCAAAAATTTAGCAAATATTAGTTCATTTTTTTCCTTACCGCTTCTGTTCTCCTGTGCATTCTCGTTTTAATGTAAATTAAAATACAAACGAACAATGCTATGGAACCAGCCGCGAGGAGTAGGGATGGCACCATGAAATTCGAAAACGTAGATCGTTGTGTAGCTGCTAGCGATTCATCGACCTGAAACAACGAATAATAAACTGCGGGACAATAATATCTGTTTATATACCGGGTGTGCATTTTCAAAAGATTTTAAGGGGTACCTCGCTTATTAGTAAAGATATCCACTGAGCGCGATATACGGTGCTGTTTTTCCGAGAAACAAAAGATACCGCTTGCATCTCAGTTATTATCAAGCTTATTAGTTTGAAAGAAATAAACCAAATTTATGTATTTTTTAATGGATCTCCCCGAATTTGTCCAGAGCTTCTCAAAAATTTATAAAACTGTATGGTTGTTTCTAATACTAAGCCTAATATATAAGTTTTGAAAAAAATATACTCGTTTTTTTTTTTTGGTTGGCCAATAAACGACTTTTATTTCCGATGACAGCATAACAAACATACAATACAGATAACAATTAGTTGTACCTTCGACTGGCGCAGCTAGCTACGAATTTTTAAAACATGGTTATAACAAATGCATGAAAAAAAAACTGAAAAAAAAACAAAAAATCTCTACAGCAAATTCTGTACAGACCTCCGATGATGAGGTATTATTAGTTCCCTAGGCCTAAAATTTCTGTTATGAATTTCACGCCTAAACATTATTCGTTCCTAAATCGAGGGTGGAGTATAGGGATAGTTTATAGTCTTTATTAATAAAGTAAAGAAATGTAGTTTTCTACAAGCCTTCATCCTAAGCCACCCAATCTGTTTACAAACAGAAGAAATACAATCATACTTTCTTAAGCGCACACAATGATATTGAATTTTTTTAATTCAACATTCACTTACATTATCCAAACAAAAACCACATACAAAATTACAATAATTAAAAATTAATAAAACAAGAGACTAGCATAACTTTTTAATTAACTTTTGACCGAAAATTTGTTTATTACTGTATAATATTTTTAATGCCGTATATGTCCTATGAAATGTGCTTTTTAAATTTTTTTAATTCTTAGCTCGCTATCTAAAGAAATTCCCAAGTTCTTAGCATTATTAACGAAATTACACACTGTGCCATCAATTAAAATATTTAAAGAGCTTTTGTTCTTATTCATCTTATTTTTATTACCAGAAAGTAATAATAAAGATTTTGTAGGGTTTAACTAAGATTATGACTTTTGGAGAGTTCACTCAAAGTTCGTAAATCATGATTTATATTTTGTTCTACCTCCAAAACATCATCATCATCAAAACAATAATAAATTTGTGTATCGTCGGCAAACGCTTTTACGATTTACAGAATGTTAATAATTTTAGAATGTCCGAAGTATACACAATAAATAATAGAGTGTAAGGTGGGGGTTTGCGGGTACACGAAATTAAACAATTTATGTGTCACTACAACTATGTAATTCCGAACTCAAGTATACTATGGGTGGACAACGAAATATTCGAAATTAAACGCGTTTTCCGAGAGTCGCTGCATAACCCTTTGCGGTAGGGGTTCTACTACTTCTCCGCGGTTCGTCTGATGCACGGTAGCGCGGAGGGTCGCGGCGACGGGTACGTCTGGAACGTGCGGCGCCACACATGGGCGTGCGCTTTTAAAATGTTCGTTACAATCTCCCCCTTTGCACCACACTGTCGTCCCGAGTGTGGGGCAACACTTTAGTTACGTTGTTGAATCTTGCGAGGGCGACCACGTTTCCGAATTGGCCGAGTAGGAGCTGGTGGTTGTTCTTCATCGTCGACTGCACGGTATGGAGTCAACGCGGAGGCATGGTATTTACCAATCACAGTCTTCGGAGCACTTGGTAAAGCAACTTCGTAGGTAGTTGGGGTAACCACTTTGGTTATGATGTAGGGACCATCGCGCCGTGGCGAGAATTTTGAAGTGAAGTTCTTACTTGCGTTGCTCAATGCGTGAGAGTCTACGAACATTTTGTCACCGACAGTCATCGTCACTTCGCGGCACTTGTCATCGTGGTACTTGTTGCGCCGATCTTGAGTTTCTTCGTGAGTGTCGCGAGCTTCGCGCAGAGCTGCAGCAATGGTCTTAAGATAGGGTGTGATCTGCGGAATAAAGTTCGCATTTTGTACAATAGCACGGAGATCACGATTTGCGTCATCCGGAGTACGCAGTTCACGACCGAAAGTTAGGTAAGCCGGAGTGAAACCAGTGGAGTTACACTTAGCAGTGTTCATAGCAAAACGTACAGCAGGCAGTTTACTAGACCATACTGTATGATCGTCGTCAGTCAAGGTAGCAAGCTGTGTTTTCAAGTCGCGGTTTTTCCTTTCTACCGGGTTGGCAGACGGATGATATGCAGGTATTAGGGTTTGATGAAATCCTAAACACTCTGCTACATGCTGCATCACAGCACTCACAAATTGGGAGCTATTGTCGCTTTCCCACTCTGCGGGGAACACCGTAGCGAAGGACAATTTCGTCAAGTAGGCAGGTAGCACAGGCGACAGCGGTTGCAGCTTTGAGTGGGAACTGTTCCGTCCATCTATTGGCTACATCTTCGATGATGAAAACCCAACAGAATCCTTCAGGGGTAGTCGGCAGAGGACCGAGAAGATCGATAGCGAGGACTTCGAATCTTTGGGTCTGCACTGGTGCTTGTAGGAGTCCAGCAGGCATTAGATGTGACATTTTATATTTTTGGCACTTTAGGCACTTGCTGCCGTAATCGGCTATGTTTTTGCGCTTACCAGGTCAGTAATAGCGGAAGGCGACACCCTGGTGTGTATCTGTACAGAATACCATTATTCATAATGTATCCGCGTTCTGTCCATTTCTTGAAGTGGACACTGATATCATTAGGGTCTTCGAGACAAAGGATTATTTTCTCGATGTCAGGATCGGATAGTTGTTCAGTTCTAATGTCTGAAGCACTTAAGGTTGGAAAGTCCACTTCGATTAAGTTAATTTCGGATGACTCCTCGACGTCTTCGAATGGAGATCGAGATAGGGTGTCGGCACTAACGTTCTTCTTGCCTAGGATGTAGTCGATTCTAATGTCATAGGGCATTAGTTCTAAGTCCCAATGAGCTAGTCTTCCACTTGGCGATTTTAAGGTCATAAGCCACTTCAAGGCTTGATGATCACTTTGTACGTAAGTTGTACAACCTTCAAGATATCCTCTGAATTTCTTAAAAGCCCGAACAACGGCAAATGCTTCTCGTTCGGTTGTGTTGTAATTTTGTTCGGCTGGGGTAAGAAGGCGGGAAGCATACTCAACTGGCCGTTCGTTTTCACCCTCCCCCTGGAGTAAACATGCTCCGAGTGCGTAATACATATGGCAGGCGACTGTCAGCTTGCCGAAGAATTGGAGGTGAGCATAGAGCTTCCTTCAGGGTCGTAAAAGCTTCGTTTTGCTCTGAACTCCATGTCCATTTAACGTTTTTCTTTGTGAGGTTCGTAAGAGGTTTTGCCTTTTCAGCGAAGTTCTCAATAAATCGTCGAAACCATGAACAGGTTTGTATAAAACCTAAAAGTTGCTTAACGTTGTTCGGTTGTGCCAGGTTCATGATGGCTGCTATCTTTTCATCATCTGGTTGAATCCCTTCTTTCGAAAGAATGTGGCCTAGATAACAAACAGATTCGCAAGCAAAGGAGCATTTGGTTCTATTTAGTGTTAACTTGTACTGCGCAAGGCGGTTAAATACTTTTCTAAGTCCTTGTACGTGGTCTGTAAAAGTAGGTGACAAAATACAAATATTGTCGAGGTATGCCAGCATAGTAACATCTTGGATACCAGAGTTGCGCAAACCGAAAGGCATACGTTTGTAACGAAACATACCAAATGGGCAAATGAAGGCTGTCTTATCCCTATATGTGGGTTTGACGCTTATCAAATGATATCCGTTCCTAAGATCCAGAGTAGTTATATACCCTGTTTGCTTAGCGGCGTGAAGGAGGTCATCAATCCGTGGGATTGGGTATCTGTCTGGCTTGATAATGGCGTTCAGTGCTCGGTAGACGACCATAAGACGAACCTCTTTGTTCTTCTTCGGGACAAGTACGACGGGTGCGGGGTATGGTGAATCGCACTCTTCTATGTAATCACATTCAAGCAGTTTGTCCAATTCCTTGCGTAAGATTTCCTTTTTCGGTTCTGACATCCTATACGGTGGTACCGAGATAGGTGTGTCATCTAGTAAGGTGATATTGTGTTCAGCATAAGGAGTCGGTTCATCAGAAGGCAGGAAAAGTTCAGACTATTCACAAAGTAGGGAGTTAATTGTGTTCCGCTCTTCTTCATTGAGTGTACGTCCTTCATCATCACGTAGAGTGAGATTTTCATGCTGCACAGTATTAATTAGACAGAAGCTGTCAAAATCGGTGTCAAAAGAGAATGACGAGTGGGAATCTTCTCCGAAGTGATATCGATTTTGTGGTACATCGATGACAAGGTTGGCCGATGTTATGAAATCAACTCCAAGTAGCGTTCGACTACTTTTATGTTCAGGCACTGAAATGAATTTAGTGGGAATGGTTTTGTCTTGCAAAACAACATCGACATTGAATACCATGGCATCCACTTCTCGCTGAACACCGTCTGCTTAAGTCATAAGCATATTTTCGGTGATATAAGGTATACAATCTTTCAGTAAAAGTTGTGATAAAAGCGATCCGGCAACGCTGCATTTGGCACCTGTATCGAGGAACGCGTATCCTTTGTGATTGTTCACAGTGGTAGGTACTAGAGGGCGTACCTGTGTATTGTCTGTACCTTTGTCAATCGAATTAAAAAGAAATTCAGCACTGTTGGCGTTTGTTTGTTTAGGTTTGCTCTCGAGTTTGCACTTGAGGCAATTACTTTTGACGTAACCGGGCGCACCACAACCGTAACACGAGATACCAGAGGAAGTACTTTCGGGCGGCTTCGTTGGGTTAGCCTTTACCGTAGGTGTCTTATTTTCCTCAGCCTGTTTTGTTTTAGTCGCTAGTTTGCGACACTCGTCAACCGCATGTCCCGTATATTTGCAATACGAACAGCGAAGTTTCTTGAGGGAGTTTGTTTCGTTTGGCGCTTTTGAGTCACTAAAAATTTCGAAAGTTTCTTCCGCGAGGCGCGCTTGAGTGAGTAATTCATTAAACGTAGTGACTGCATCGCGTGATACCTTTTCCCGAATTTTCCGGTGCAAAAGTCCGTAGACCATGTCCATCTGTACTTGTTCTGAGAGAGTACCGGCAGGTAGTTGTGCTAGCATAGACCGTGATTTGCAAATAAAAATGTCTGTTTCTGTTTTCGGGTCCTGCTCATGCTTAAACAGTTCGCGATATACCCGATACGCAGGTTTCACCGGACCGAAGGTTGATCGCAACAAATCGATAGCCGCTTGCCATGTGTTCAAAGTTGACTTAGCTCCCTGGTACCAAGTGGCATCAAAACCGTCTAAGATCATGGGCAACCCTTTTAGAGCATTTTCGTTTGAAACATCGGTACAATCTTTGTACACTTCTACAGCGTCAATGAATGCTTTAACGTCCGCGTCCGACGAGCCGTTAAAACGCGAGCTACATTTGGAAAAATTGCCTGTTTGAGCGTTGACAGTAGAATTTTGAGGTCCGTAACAGTGACAATAGACGTGAGCGTAGACATTTTGTTTGATCGAAGATTGTATGGAGGTTTTCGTCCTTCCACGATGAAAAATAGTCACTAGGCGAATGCTACTTACAGTTTGGTGGCTCTTACTTTCCCAGTTTACACCTCAAGGCACTTACAACGTTCTTCTTCTCGTTTCTACGATTTTGACGAAAAATCAACGCACACACATAGTTTTCGGTGAGAAATTACGCGAAAAACAGGTTCAAAAATATTTTAGTTCAGTTTCCGGTGAGAAATCACACGCGAATCTGCTTAAATCGATGTTTTGTTCAGTTTTCGGTGAGAGATCACACGCAAATCCGATTCAAAACGTTCTCTGTTCAGTTTCCGGTGAGAGATCACACGCGAAGCCGATTCAACGTGTTCTGCCGTAGTTTTGGATGAGAAATCACGCACAAAACAACGCGAAACTCGAGTTTTGATTGAGCAACCCGTAGACAGAATGAAGTTACGCAGAGCAGAAATTGACATAAACGTAATTATCATAATTTTGCTTATTCCGTGGCCACTACGTTGGAGCGCCAGTTTGTAAGGTGGGGGTTTGCGGGTACACGAAATTAAACAATTTATGTGCCACTACAACTATGTAATTCCGAACTCAAGTAAAATACTATGGGTGGACAACGAGATACTCGAAATTAAACGCGTTTTCCGAGAGTAGCTGCATAAATCTTTGCGGTCGGGGTTCTACTACTTCTCCGCGGTTCGTCTGATGCACGGTAGCGGGAGGGTCGCGGTGACAGGTACGTCTGGGACGTGCGCTTTTAAAATGTTCGTTACAATAGGACTTAAAATAGACCCTGTGACGCTCCCCAGAGTATTTGCGACTCATCCGAAAATTTGTTACTTGAGGATATTATTTGCTTTCTGTAATTCATATATGATGACATAAGAGTGAAAGATTCATTAGAATATCTGTTTTGTCCGTGCGGAAACGGACTTTGGCCGCAGCTGGCACAGCAAGAAGTCGCAAAAATTACTCAAGACAGGATCAAAAGATTTTTGATTACTTAACTGACCCTACCTCGTTTTTGGTCTTCCTTCCGGAGGCGTCGGCCCGTGCTGCGTCCTCTGTGCCTTGAGTGGTGAGGAAATTTGTTGATCACCACGCGTATGACCTGATGCGTTCAACGGCACTTTTTGAATCACACGATGAGAGCGACCGATTTAACGCTTCACCGTGATTTTTAGTGGAGCATGCGCCTAAGGGCGCTGGCAGGTATAGATGGCCAGTTAAGTTCAAGAATTTAATACCGCGAGGAAAGGAAGAAGAATAATTTCTTGGTGCTGTACTCGCGGAAAATCGATAAGCTATAGGTTTATTTATATAAATTCATAAGAAGTCGAAAAATAATAAAATGAAAACTAAACATACCGCCCACCGAAATGCAGTAGGTATTTTCCCAAAAAAACAAAAAAACGGTTCCGAAAAAATGATATCCATGTTTATAGGTTAAAAAAAAATTAAAATTCAGAACTATACTAATAAATATTACTAATAGAAGTGCTAACATCTTGTGTGCTTTAAGCGAAAAATGTGCCTTACCACGCTATTGATTTGGTAGACGGCAGAGTTTTACAACAGGTCTCTTAACGACACCAGTCGCAGTACGAACCTTGACCACTCTGACAATGCCATCAGGGCCAGGCTAGACCTCGGCTATACGCGCAAGACGCCAGTCAAGAACTGGAGTGTTTTTCTCCTATAAGACCACCACTGTGCCCACATCAAGATTGAGGCGATTGTCACACCATTTATTACGTTGATTGAGGCTTGTGAGATATTCATTATGCCATCGACGCCAGAAGAACGGTTTAGTCTCGACATGTTTGAAGAAGTCATATCAGGGTCAGGGAGTATCGATACTGGAGCCAACATCAAAAAATGACCTGGTGTAATACAGCTCACGTCATTGGGATCGTTACTGACAGCGCATATGGGTCTAGAGTTAGCAATTGATTCTATTTGAACCAAAACTGTATTGAGTTCTTCGTAGGTCATGATGCGGTCACCTACACGGACTAGGTGTTTTTTGACGCTTTTGACGCCGGCTTCCCACAAGCCACCAAAGTGAGGACTAGAGAGAGGATTAAATGACCAAGAGTTCTGCTCTTCTCTAGCTGCATCGGACATGATTTTGGCTATGTATTTTGACGCAGAAATAAAATTCGTTCCGCAGTCGCTGTGGAGAGCAGAAGGTTTTCCTCGGCGCGCAATCATGCGTCGCAATGCGGCTAAAAATGCATCAGTTGATAAATCCGAAACTAACTCAAGGCGGATAGCACGAACTGAACAGCAGATGAAAAGACAAAGATATGCTTTTAGAGTCTTAGCACCTCGTAGCTTTGCCATGGTAATTTGAATAGGACCTGTCATATCGATACCAACACACTGAAATAGCTTGAGTTGTGTGATGCGATAAGAGGGCAGATTGGGGAATGTACGGTTTAGGGTTTGCTCGAAAACAGCGGTAACATTGAGACAAATTCCTGCTGATGACTCGTTTGGAAGCAATAATCCAAAAATGTTGTAACAACAAATAGGGCAAAGTTTGAAAACCTGGATGCAGGTATTTATTGTGATAATAACAGACTATCATATCTGTCAGTTTATTATATAAGAGGGCAGGGTGTTTTTGCTCATAGGGAAGCATGGACGTAATTAGCCTTCCGCCCACCCTGAGAATACCCTGAGTATCAATTACAAGACACAACTTGCGCATAGGTTTGGAGCAAGGTAGACCTTTGGAAACAAGATCAAATTCCTGTCGAAAACATTGCTGTTGAACGATTCGAACAAAGACGAGTAATGAGTTATGTAATTCAATTTCATTCATCACTGATGTATCAACAGACTGACGTTTTTTTTTTTCAAATCTATGAAACGCAAAACATAAGTGATAATACGAAGAATTTTCGGAAGAGAAGAAAATCTGTCCAATAAATCCGAAAAAGGAAAGAATTTTTGTGGAAAAGTCGAGTAAACATAACATTTTGATTCCTCTTTCCGAATATCTGGTGAGTCGAGAGTAGGAGTTGGATTGTTCGGCCATTGGTCGACGAACGACGTAGCCACTCTGGGCCGTTCCACCACATAGAGTTGTTCAATAGCTCTTCCGGCAACATACCACGTGATGCAATATCACCTGGGTTGAGTTGTGTTGGGACAAATCGCCAAGAAGATGGAGGAAAAATATTTTGAATGTGAGATACGTGATTTGCGATATAGGTTTTCCATTTATATGGAGGCGCTCTTATCCAACCGAGAGCTACCATGGAGTCAGATCATGCGAAAATGGATTCAAAACCAACATCAGAATAACTGACTTTGATGAAAGAAATTAAATCATCGACCAAAACTGAAGCTGATAGCTGGAGGCGAGGAAGGGAGATCCTTTTTAGTGGCGCAACTTTGGTCTTGGCTGTCACTAGCGTGGAAAATACACTGCCAGTTGAATCGGCGACTCGAAAACACGCGCATGCGCCCAAACCAGTTTCCGAAGCATCGCCGAAAACATGGAGTTGTAGAGACTGAAGATTTGGTGTCAAGATGTACCTGGGAATTTTTATCTGGGAAATCAAGGGTAACTGACTTTTGTATGTCAACCATCGATCGACAAGACCTTGGGTTGGAGTATCATCCCAATCTACACCCTCTGCCCACATCAATTGCATTAGATGCTTTGTACGAGCAATGGTAGAGAGAATTGATCTTTTCGTAGAAGAATCGTCGGTTTGTTTGACATGATATGAAATGACATCATTCACTGGGTCCCATTGGAGACCAAGGATTTTATGAAAACAGTCAGTGTCTAGTGAACAGAAGTTTGTCGAATATTTGATGGAATTGTATTAAGAAAGTTGAGATCATTACTTGGTCACTTCCGCAGCTCAAAACCTGCGGAATTTAATAACTCAACAACCTCTGCTTTAAGAGTCAATGCTTCCTCCAAGGTGTAAGCTCCTGTGCAGATGTCGTCGACAAATATGTCGGACTGCAGAACTCTTGAAGCGTTAGGATATGCTTCTGAGCCCTTTCGTGCCAGTTGCAAAATGACTCGAAGTGCCAAATAAGGAGATGATGCGATTCCAAATGTAAAGCGGGTAAGACGATAATCTTGGATAGGCTGCTCGGGAGAAAATCTCCATACTAGCCTCTGATAATCCCGATGCTTGGGGTGTAGTACAATCATACGATACATGGCTTTGATGTCACAAGAAAATGCTAATGGAAATTTTCTGAAGTTAAGGCAAATTGCGGTAATGTCTTTTTGGAGTTTAGGACCTGACAGAAGAAACTGATTGAGTGATCCTTTTGGAATAGGACAAGACGCATTGAATACTACGCGCACGCTTTGGTCACTAGCTTTCGTAACCGAATGGTGGGGTAGATAATACATTTTTTGAGTATCAGTCGAAATTTCAGGAGCAACAACTTCCATATGTTTGAACTCTAGATACTCACGAATGACAGCAGAGTATTTTTCATAGAGATCAACATCTTTTAAGAGCCGTCGCTCTAAAGAATAGAACTGTTTCAGAGCAATATCCCTAGAACTCGAAAAAACAGGCTCGTCTGCTTTGAAGGGAAGAGATACTATAAATCTCCCAGACAATTCCCGATAGTGAGTAGTGTTAAAAAAATCGCTCACATAACTTATCAGACTCAGACATAGGTTCAGTATGAGGAACCTCTTCAAGTTGCCAGAATTTGGACAAGGTTCTCTCAAGAGAATCTGATAAAGTGAAGAAGCTATTGAATGTAAACGAGAGTTGCCAGATGATTTGACATTTCCCATGATAATCCAGCCGTAAATGGTGTTTCATCCATGAGTAACGGAAATATGGAGGCACCTAGTAAAATGTCGATTCCACTAGGAGTCTTGAAACTTGGATCGGCTAACTTAATATGAGACAAATGATCCCAGCTATTGTGTTCTACTGAAACAATAGGCATGTTAACGCAAATTGACGGTAATATGACTGAATAGACTGCCACAAAAGGTTGATTCAAACCAGGCATATATATATATATATATATATATATATATATATATATATATATATATATATATATATATATATATATATATATATATATAGCAAAGCGATATTACTCAAATAATAATAATAAAAAAATGAAAACCAAACTGTTCCGAGTTTCAACTAGACCGAAAGAAATTCGACAAAAAAGTAAATAAATACGCCTGAAACTCTGGCCGTTCCGATATTGAACGTTAAAACGAAACAATATTTGAAACCGAGATCTAGTCGATTGAAATCAAATGCGAATATGTATATATAAAAAAAACGTACTGATCTTTTTGTGTTGATGCTAATGGCCTTCATACACAAAAAAAGTAAAGGAATAAACAGATTTTTCGCAAAGCATAGTAATCGTGAATTTCAAATTGAGAATATTGATTGCACAATAATAAGATACAAGTTAGTTCTTTTTAATCGGGCTCGTAACTACCAAAAATGTTTTGTTCGCGCGGAAACGGACTTTGGCCGCAGCTGGCACAGCAAGAAGTCGCAAAAATTACTCAAGACAGGATCAAAAGATTTTTGATTACTTAACTGACCCTACCTCGCTTTTGGTCTTCCTTCCGGAGGGGCCGGCCCGTGCTGCGTCCTCTGTGCCTCGAGTGGTGAGGAAATTTGCTGATCACCACGCGTATGACCTGATGCGATCAACGGCACTTTTTGAACCACACGACGAGAGCGACCGATTTAGCGCTTCACCGTGATTTTTAGTGGAGCATGCGCCTAAGGGCGCTGGCGGGTATAGATGGCCAGTTAAGTTCAAGAATTTAATACCGCGAGGAAAGGAAGAAAAATAACTTCTTGGTGCTGTACTCGCGGCCAATCGATAAGCTATAGGTTTATATATATAAATTCATAAGAAGTCTAAAAATAATAAAATGAAAACTAAACAATATCCATAATATTTCGAGCATTCGAGAACCCAAGAACGGTATTTACAAAACTTATTCAGAAAGTCTTGAATTTCCGTCAGAATGTATTTTTATTGTTACAAGTTTTAATTAAAAGGTCAAAATTAGCTATGAGAATAAATATTAAATTTGCAAACATTGAAAAATACGACATGCTAGTTTTTTATAAAATAAAATAAGCACGGAGCTTTAGAAGTCTATTTTAACAGGTTTGTATCATTTTATTTTCTTCTAGTCGAAACTAATTATAATCATCTATTACTTATAGATATATATAATTTTTTAAAGATTAAAATCAAATTAAATTCAAACGTGCATTTTGTTAACCCAGTTACAACAAAGAAATAAGAAAATTGGTGTTCGCAAACTCAATCGTATGTATTTTCTAAAAATATAAGTTTTTTTATTTCTTGGAAATAATTGACGAAAGGGTGGAATAACCGAGGGGTGTCCCAAAATGCAAAGCTTCCAAAAACATTCCGCATCCCAAAAACCAAACAAATTTTGTTTATTCTCAAAGCAACTTATCTAATTGAAAATTGAAAGTCTGGTTAATATTTATTATCATAGGAGTATTATTAATACTCCTCCTACGCAAATAACCAAAGAAATAAAGAAATGTCTAAGGCTGCTATGATTTTCAAGTTTCAAGTTCAGTTTAGTTTCAAGAACCCTTGAAACCAAAAAAAAAGACACTGATTATTTAAGACAACTGCAAGTTGAATATAAAAAATACATTTTCACTAAACAAGGTTTCCATTCTGGATATAATTGCAGTGTATCATGAATGGTCATTTAATATAGCACACACGAAAGTTTTGGTGTTTTTAGTGAGTGATAATCTTTTGTAAGTTTCAAATGAGAAGTAATTGCGCCACTGGATCACCTTTCTAATTAGCGAACTAAAAATTTTCAAAATCATTGTATCTAAAAATTCAAGATAACTATGAGATTTATGTATGTGCCACCTTCCATTTTATAAAAAAGCAGCTTTGGTTCACCAAAGCCGCAACACATCAACACATCAACATCAAATTTGGGACACACTATACAATCGCGAAATGATACTCATTTTCCACATGTGGACATGAATGGTTTTACAACAAGGGCGGATATAAGCGCCAACTTTTCTTGGAGAAGACGATGTTTAGAACTTTTTAAAAATATTTAACAATGAGATTTGAATCAATTTAGATATTCATTACAATATTGTTCCTATTGTTTTTTCTTAGATTATGGTAGAAACCAAGATCAGTCTGGCCAAGGTTTATCCTAAATGACGAAAAATTTAGTGCCGCCTCGTTGAGATATAGGTAGGTAAATTTAGTAGGTAGGTTTGTATTATTGTAACCAAATAATAATTATAGTTCTGCACGTTGAGTTCTAACTAGCCTTTATGTGGGTGCAACGTGGTGACCGAAATATTAGCACTGCACTACACTGCATTGAGGGGGGGAAGGGGCATATAACGGACGCCCTTTACAAAATTCTCCATTGGGGTTTTATAACAGTAACCAACACCAAATATAGATTTCACTTGCTTCCCACAAAACATTTTTACCTCCATTGTATATTAAATCTATATACCGTTCGAGCTATATGGATATCCATGATCTCCATGTCGTTTCGCCAAGATCTCACTTCAATGCTCGCGCTCCGAAAATACAGGATTCCAGTCGAAGTTCAGCAAACGAACGGATAATATCTCTGAATATCTTCCGAGCGTCCGTCTACAACCAAGCGTCCATGTATGGACGCCCGGATGAAACGCTATAGAAACGTGGTATACACGAGTTGTAAATAGCCTTATGAAGAAATTGTTAATTTTGACGAGTTTTTACAAAACTTCTGGATTCCTCCTACGTCGGTTTTTGCTGAGTCGAACTTGCTGACGCTTCGCCAATCATCCTATCGGCTTCTTCAGAACTTGACTGAGACTGGCTCGCATTTTAATCTGTATTTGCTTATATATTGTTGAACTAAGAGGGGTTTGACGGGGGCGGAGCGGAATGAGCGGCAGAAATACCGTCTCGGACGACGTTCAACAATATATACGCAGGCACAGAGTAAAATGCTAGCCAGTTTCAGTCAAGTACTCAACATGCCAACAGGATGATTGGCGAAATGTCAGCAAATTCGACTCAGCAAAAACCGATGCAGGAGGAATCCAGAAGTTTTGTAAAGTGAATACTAATATTTAAATATTATTCTTTTAAATTGTTTTCTAAGTTCTTGACGGTCGACTTATTTGCAGATCAATAAATTATTGTACCAAATTAAGAAAAACTGTTAATTTAGAAATTAATATCATTTTCAATTATTTTCTTTTAGGAGGCCAGTTGAGGCATCATATTACTGGGTTGTGTGTGTTTAATGTTGGTTTAAAAAGGGTCGATGTTAGTTATTTGGAATATTTAGGAGGAATAGTTAGAAGTTTCTATTTTAGTTTGAATGAAAATAAGGATTTTTTAAATTTTTATAAAAATATAAAGAACACAGACAACTGCGATGAGAGCGGCATTCGTTACTCGTCAAAATTAACAGTTTCTTCAGAAAGCTATTTACCAATCTTTTAGACACATTCTGCATCGTTTGTTTGTAAATAAAGCTAGCTGACATTTCGCCAATCATCCTGTTGGCGTCTTCAGAGCTTAAGTGAAGCTTGCTCAGATTCTATTCTGAACCCACTCTTTGAGAAAGGCGGAGCTAAAAGAGGGACATGAACATTGTATTAGATTTCCATATTGGTGAAAGACAGTGTCGCGGTTAAGATTGTCTGGTTGTTTAGAGATTTCTATGGATTCTCGGATATTTCCGGGTAGAAGAATTGATTACATTGATTAATTTTTAATTTGATAGAATGAGATTTCGGTTTCATTATTGTTTTCGGCGATTATGACTTTATTTGTCATAGTCATGTATTTTTTATTCTGTTTCCCTGGTTAATTTTGACATAGCTCTTTCAGATATATTGCAATTCGGGAATCTGGAATCAACCCTATTCAACCGAATTGAAAAATGCTTGTCTGGAACATATTTATCAACCACCGACGCAGGTAGAATGCAGAATATTTGTAAATAGTCTTACATTATTCTGTGAAAGTCTCCTAAAAAAAAAATCTTCAGAAATCTTTGCTAAACAAGTTCGGAGCGAGTGCTTAATAAATGAGTGACTGAAGGAGTTTACAAGGTGTTGGATACTATATGCGTACCTTGACCATCTGAGAGACCAAACCAAAGCCCTGGCTAATATATCACCGGAAATATCCGAAGTGGATCGCAGCCCTAGGTAACTTCTTTAAGCTGCACTGCAAAATGGGTATTTTAGAGCAGGAATTTGAAAGGGGGATTTGTTTTAATGAATTTGGGAAAAAATTAGATGGTATCCAAGTAACTAAAGAGACATTTTTTATACCGAGGCAAAAGTTTATAGAGAATATTTCGAAAATCACCTAAAAAGATACTTCAGTTCAGAGGTTTATACACTAGTTATTCACTTCGAGAGTATATTTATATTGAGACGACTTACGTTAAGGTACATTAAAAAAAGTAATATATCAAAATATTGTTCGGTGGCAGTGGTGACTGACACATTATTGAATATTTCGTACTTTTTATTCCTCTCATTCCCTGTTTAACTTTAATTTTATTTATATCTTAGGGAACAATGAAAAAAATAACTATTAAAAAGAACATTTTTATCTAATAACTTTTATCAAGTTCATATAGAAGAAAACGAAGATCTTCCGCCGTACATAATAGATCTGTCAAGACATTGCCTGAAAAACGCTTACTTTATGTACAACGGGAAAATTTACCGACAAATAGATGGAGCAGCAATGGGATCATCTCTCTCACCTGTGATTGCCAACCTCTTCATGATTTACTTCGAAAAGAAAGCAATAGAGAAGGCAAATCTGAAGCCAAAACTATGGACAAGATACGTTGATAACGTATTTGTTGTATGGCCTTTTGGCAAGGAGGAGCTTCCTAGATCATCTGAATTCCATTCACCGAAGGATTCAATTTACAATAGAACTTGAAGAGGATAACAGTCTGCCCTTTTTAGATGTGCACATCAGAACGGCCGAAGATGGACATTTGGAACACAATGTCTATAGAAAACCAACACACACTAATAGATATCTGAACGCTAAATCTCATCACCACCCATCACAGATACAGGCAGTGGCAAATACATTAATTGCTCGGTCCTTCAGGCTCACAAACGAGAGGAACAGAGATAAAGAACTGAAGAAAATTGGTACCTGTCTCCGACAAAACGGATACCAAAGGCGCACCATCAGCAAGGCAATCAGTAAACAACAAGAGCCGCAGCAGAGAGTGCAGGACGAGACCCAACGAAGATCGATCGCTGCCCTGCAATACATCAAGGGGGTTACTGACAAAATCGGCCGAATATTACGGAAATACGACATATCAACGGCATACAAACCTGACCATACCATCGAAGCAATACTAAGAAACCCAAAACAAAAAATTACTCTGGAAAACCAAGGAGTATACAGTGTAGCATGCGGATCGTGCAGCCTGACGTATGTGGGACAGACCAACAGCAGGATTTCAGCCAGGCTCGAGGAACATCGTTTAGCCATAAGAAACAAACAAACAACATCTGCTTTGTTTCAGCACCAACATCAGACAGGCCATAAAATTGATTTCGGCACTTGCAAACAAATAGCTAATATTCCTGATTTTAGGACTAGGATTATACGAGAGGCCATCGAAATAGAAAAGTCCGGACACCTCAATACGAGAGACGACGCTCTGCACTTATCCAACACGTGGAGAACGATAATCAAACAGCAGAGCGATGCGCAGCAGCCAACGGGGACATCGCAACTACGATCGGGCGAAATTAACAACGCGACAATTCGGGGGGCGGAGCCACCTCTCCCCACGCACAAGCAGCACCGTTACCATCTCCGGCACAGAGTATAAATACCGTACGCACCGCCGATAACCTCCCAGTGTTCGAAGTGTTTTCGGAGCGCGAGCATTGAAGATGCCAAGTGAGATTTTGGCGAAACGTCTGCAGGATTCCAGTCGGATGCAGGATTCCAGTCGGAGTTCAACGAGCGAACGGATGATATCCCGGAATATAGTGTCATCACATTTTTCCATCCGTGAATCAATACGTGAGAATATCATACACCTTTACGGGAAGGAGACCTTTACAGCCACCAAGTGTTATGAAAAACTAAGACAAAGGAGGGTTATTTCGCTGTGCAACTTGAATTTTCCAGTCGCGCAAGAGTGCCTCTTCTACTGGAATACTCGGGTGGAGGGATTTGACATCGAAACTTGCCATAATGTCGTCCTTGTCCATCCTGAGAGAACCTAAAATCTGAGTGAAATGTTCTGAGTTTTTAACATATGAATCTGCCTTTTCCACTATAGGCTGAAGTGCACTGGCCAGATGTTTTTCCAGCTTGCATAATGGTGAGTTAAAGGCGCTTACGATTGGACGCAGGGGAACCCCGTCCTTATGGATCTTTGGGAGCCCGTAGAATTTTGGGCAACGACTCGATTTTTCCCTCGGAACAAGTTTCTTCTTTGTATCCTCATTTATTGATGAATCGAGAATTTTGGAATTAGTTATTTTTTCCAAATATGTCATGGGATCTCTGGTGGCTAGTTTGTATATTGGGCCGTTCAAAATATCCTCCAATTTTGCATTATAATCCGATGTATTCATGACGACAGTGGCATTTCCTTTGTCTGCTGGCATTATTAGAATGTTTTCGTTTTTGTTTAGATTCCTTAAGGCTTGCATTTCTTCTCTGCTTAAGTTTGGTTGCGGTGGTTTAGACTGTCTTAAGACTCTGGCGACATCTTGCCTAATTAACTCCGCATCTTGTTCGTCTATGGTGGAAAGACTTGCTTCGACGTTGGAAACGATCTCTTCGACGGGTACTCTTTTTGGAGCTATTGCATAGTTAAATCCTTTATTCAGTACGCTGACTTCTGTATCGGAAAGATGGTATGCTGAAATATTATGAACTGTACTGCTTCGGTTTGTATTTGGCACTTGTCCTGATTTTTTGGAATTTGACTGAAGGATTTCTAATTTCTTCCACAGTTTTTTGAAGTGATGTCCTTGTCTTTCTCAGTGCGCCATGATGTTAGTAATTCTATGCGGTCCCACAGCAACTGATGGATCTTGTTGCTCAGTTTCAGGTGGAGTCTGAAAAGTTGTAGTTCAGTCTCACTAATTTCGTACCGGGTCCGCCTGATCTGGTCTTGGAGTAGGGCCTTGCTAGCTTTGTCCAGGATAGCTTGTGTCCTTCTGGTGCGTGTGTGATAAGACAACCTTGTAAATGTTGGCAACAAGTTCTGGTTGCGGCAGTTTTTAAGAAAATTCAAGTTGCACAGCGAAATAACCCTCCTTTGTCTTAGTTTTTCATAACACTTGGTGGCTGTAAAGGTCTCCTTCCCGTAAAGGTGTATGATATTCTCACGTATTGATTCACGGATGGAAAAATGTGATGACACTACATTCCGGGATATCATCCGTTCGCTCGTTGAACTCCGACTGGAATCCTGCATCCGACTGGAATCCTGCAGACGTTTCGCCAAAATCTCACTTGGCATCTTCAATGCTCGCGCTCCGAAAACACTTCGAACACTGGGAGGTTATCGGCGGTGCGTACGGTATTTATACTCTGTGCCGGAGATGGTAACGGTGCTGCTTGTGCGTGGGGAGAGGTGGCTCCGCCCCCCGAATTGTCGCGTTGTTAATTTCGCCCGATCGTAGTTGCGATGTCCCCGTTGGCTGCTGCGCATCGCTCTGCTGTTTGATTATCGTTCTCCACGTGTTGGATAAGTGCAGAGCGTCGTCTCTCGTATTGAGGTGTCCGGACTTTTCTATTTCGATGGCCTCTCGTATAATCCTAGTCCTAAAATCAGGAATATAAGCTATTTGTTTGCAAGTGCCGAAATCAATTTTATGGCCTGTCTAATGTTGGTGCTGAAACAAAGCAGATGTTGTTTGTTTATTTCTTATGGCTAAACGATGTTCCTCGAGCCTGGCTGAAATCCTTCTGTTGGTCTGTCCCACATACGTCAGGCTGCACGATCCGCATGCTACACTGTATACTCCTTGGTTTTCCAGAGTAATTTTTTGTTTTGGGTTTCTTAGTATTGCTCCGATGGTATGGTCAGGTTTGTATGCCGTTGATATGTCGTATTTCCGTAATATTCGGCCGATTTTGTCAGTAACCCCCTTGATGTATGGCAGGACAGCGATCGATCTTCGTTGGGTCTCGTCCTACATTCTCTGCTGCGGCTGTTGTCGTTTACTGATTCCCTTGCTGATGGTTCGCATTTGGTATCCATTTTGTGGGAGACAGGTACTAATTTTCTTCAGTTCTTTATCTCTGTTCCTCTCGTTTGTGAGCCTGAAGGACCGAGCAATTAATGTATTTGCCACTGCCTGTATCTGTGATGGGTGGTGATGAGATTTAGCGTTCAGATATCTATTAGTGTGTGTTGGTTTTCTATAGACAGTGTGTTCCAATAATGCCAGCAGACAAAGGAAATGCCACTGTCGTCACGAATGCATCGGCCTATAATGCAAAATTGGAGGATATTTTGAACGACCCAGTATACAAACTAGTCACCAGAGATCCCACGACATATTTGGAAAAAACAACTAAGTCCAAAATTCTCGATTCATCAATAAACGAGGATACAAAGAAGAAACTTGTTCCGAGGGAAAAATCGAGTCGTTGCCCAAAATTCTACGGGCTCCCAAAGATCCATAAGGACGGGGTTCCCCTGCGACCAATCGTAAGCGCCTTTAACTCACCATTATGCAAGCTGGAAAAACATCTGGCCAGTGCACTTTAGCCTATAGTGGAAAAGGCAGATTCATATGTTAAAAACTCAGAACATTTCACTCAGTTTTTAGGTTCTCTCAGGATGGACAAGGACGACATTATGGCAAGTTTCGATGTCAAATCCCTCTACCCGAGTATTCCAGTAGAAGAGGAACTCTTGCTTATAGAAGAAAACGAAGATCTTCTGCCATACATAATGGATCTGTCAAGACATTGCCTGAAAAACGCTTACTTTATGTACAACGCGAAAATTATATATATATATATATATATATATATATATATATATATATATATATATATATATATATATATATATATATATATATATATATATATATATATATATATATATATATATATATATATATATATTATATAACAAAGAACTTACAGACGTACGAGGACACCGAACACACACAGACAACAGAACAATGGATTATTTGAAAATACGTACCGTCGGCAACTTGGAATTGTTTGTATTTGACACAGGTATTACTTTGATGGAGGGAGGTTGTACATTTGGAATTCTACCAGGTTGTTCATTTACTGAAACAAAGAACATTGCAATTGTAATTTGGAGCAATAGAAAGCGTTGTGAAGTTAAAATGTTAGAAGGCCTCTATGCTTTCTGAAATTATCTTGATCAAGCAATAAATTTAACCAAAGTCCCTTATATTCGTAGCTAATTTTATTTACTATTTAAAATGTTATTTACATTTATTCTTAGGCCGTTGCCGTAGGACTTCATCTCGATGTTTCACAGTTTCAAATTTTATTTAGCATTTAATTAAAATGAGTGCAAGAAGTTTGCACACTCCCTTCCGTCTGAATCAAAGATCTCCATCCAGCGTTAGTACAAAGTGTAGCAGAAGTTCACCGTAAAACATTAACCAACAGAACCTGGTAATTTTATGCGATTTGTTATTAAACTAGCCCTTTATCCAATGCAATTCAATTGGAAAATTTGGTTGAAAGATCTCTTATTTGTATGCTCCAGAAACGTAATATAAAATAATAGCATAACTTGAACGACAATTGAATAATTCTAAGTATCGGGTAGTTTCTTTGTTATCTTCTATAATATCATCGATGATCTTTATAGTGAGCTCCTCACAGCGGCAAGCACCTGAAATGATTGAAATGACGATGCTGAGTAATTTAAAGAATATATGAAGCAATAACTAAAAATCTACCTTAATCATTGAATTGATTAAATTTTTCTCGAGATAATACTTTTTAATAGATTTCTGGCGATGGTTTCCGACAGATATTTTTTCAAAAATGAAACCAGCTAGGTAATGACAAAAAATTAAATCCACTTCACCTTGTCAGACTCTTTTGCAAAATATACCAACAATACCTTTTCAAATTGGGTGGTGTACTGCTTCTCACAAATTTTACCTCCTGTTACCTTTTAACCTATACATTTCATATCCATATTTAATTATATTGATTTGAAATATTTTCTCAAATTTAACTCAATAAATCTCGATTATATGTCCACGAGATATATCTAATATAGTAACAACTAGTGTAGATATACATTATTTAAGTCTTATGGATGTGCATAACATTTTATAAAATATTCAAATAAACATTTCAACCACCCTTAGGTATTACTTCATCATGCCGCTTGGACCAGTTCATCTTTTTCTTTGATGTTCCTCTATCTCATTTCGTACGAGAATTCTTTTGGCCATTTCGGACACGCTATGCCAGACTTCCTTGCAATCTTAAAGCGATAGAAATAAGCCATGTAGCAACCATGTCCTGAGAGGAGCTGAGTGAGATAGTAGTTAAGAGTTCTATGTTTTCTGTTACACCAAGGTTTTACATTAGGGATTAGACTTTGGGTCCATTGCCAATGTTCAAGAGATGTTGCTCTCGCGGTTATCGTGAACGCCCTATCCTTCCCGTACGTTTTCTCCCTTTCTTTCACCTGCAGATCTATTGGGATTATGTTTGACAATACTAGCACCGCACTAGTTGACACCGTTCTGAATACACTACATATTCGAATAGCCATTTTCGTTTCGATCTTTAGCATCATATTTGTGTATTTCCTGTGTTTTAGAACGTTAGACCAAGAAGGTGCCGCATAACAGCGTCGACTGTTGATTTACCTTTAGTAAATCCGAACTGTAGCTTGGCCAGTCCCCCTTTTCCGTTATTTCTGTATTTAACCTTTCTTTTAGCAAGTATTCCAAGACTTTCCCCATACCGTCTACTAAACAAATCGGACGATACGATTTAACTTACATTTGTTTCTGGGGCTTTTCTATAAGAACTAACCTTGCCTTTTTCCAAATTTTTGGGAACTCTCCTCTCTAGAGCTGGCGGTTCATAAGGTTAAAAGATTGCACAGGGAATTTCCTGATAACATTTTTGATAATTTCTGGTGGAATCCAGTACGGGACATGCGCCCTTTTCGACCTAAGTCTATTAGTTGCCTCTTCTACTTCCTCCATTGAAAATGGTGGTATTTCTTTTGGATTCACCGCTATCAGGTCCCAGGTTATTTTTGGTAGAGAAGGAAATTATTTCCGAGCCTCCTGTAACATAAATTCTTCTGTAATCTGGAGAAATGGTCTTAAGCATAATGCTTTGGTAGCTATTTTATAACCTATGCCCCGGGTGTCATTTTCCACATCATCCACTACTCTCTTCCAGGCCTCTTTTTTGGCTTCTCGGATAGCTTTTTTCAGGCTTGCGCGGGTTTCTCGATACTGTGCTATTGCCGATTTTTTTTCTTCGTCAGTAATATGTGGCAATTTGTTTTTTGGAGTCATGGTACGCTTTTTAAGCAGACATTCCTCTCTAAGTTTGGCTATCTGTGATGTCCACCAGTAGACAGGCTTCTTGTTACCTCCCAGTCCTTTTTTCTCTTAAAGATACTGTCGCATGTGCCGGTTATAATTTCGGACCATGCTTTTGGTGTCATATCTTTGGTACTTTGTGCAGATAATAATCTTTTCTCCAGAGTTATTAGGAATTCCTCAATTTTTGTGTAATCTACACTCCACCCTAGTTGTTTCGGTTTTTGTTCAGGTGAGTTCGTCTCGTTTACACTATCTTCTTTTATGGCCAGGAAAATAAAGTTATGGTCAGACAAATTTTCTTCGCCCGATACCTCCCAGCTTAAGATTCTGGTTGCTAGTCTACTCGTTGAGAATGTGACATCAATAAAGGACTCGCTGGTGCCCATTTTGAATGTTGGCATGGTGCCTCTGTTTAACACGACCAGGTCCACATCACCGACTTGGCACTAAAGTCTCCACATATAAGACATTGTTTCCTTAGGTTACGGATACTTAGTTTCAAGTGGTGTAGGAAACGGAGATAAGTTTCTTCGCCCTAATTTGGGGATATATAACAACTATATATAATTATGTCCAAGTAGTTTATCCAGACAAAGCCGATGCCTTTGCCGCTGTATTGGGAATGTCCCGAGTTATTTATCACTTGTATCGCCGAGTCTAAGTTATCATCTGTCTGCCATTTGTTTCTCGTAGCATTTTTTTTGTTTGGCTCGCTTAACACGACCACGTCTATTTTCCTCGTTCCTATAGCTTGCCGTAATATGTCAAGTGCAGCGTATCGTCTACCTAAGTTTTTCAAGTTTGGATACTATACGCTTTGTAATTCAGCCCTCCTATAGACTGGGCACCTCATACTGAGCGGTTTATGACCGGACACCTGGCATATTACACAATGCAAGCTCTTCACACAGTCCTTCTCCGCAGTTAATGCACAGCTTAGATCTATTCGGCCCAGGGCATTCTTTAGCCATATGTCCTACGTTCCAACATTGGAAGCGCGAGGTGATATTGACTCTTTTTCTTGTTGGACAACTCGCCAGTCCGATTCTGATTCTACCCTAGTTTATGGGCAATTTCTTTGAAGACAAAAACTGTGGCAGCTTGTGTTTCTCTGAACGACGGTCTAAGAGAGCTAACTCTAACCTCTCCCGTAAGATTATTTCTTTTCAAAAATGTTTTAATTTCGTTTACTATTTCGTCCGTGGTGGTGATTGCATCGATGTTTTTTATATGCAGTATAGGTCTTGATTCATTTACGGTTGTGGTTTTTATCAGTGCATCATCATCACGCCTTTAAGAGCCTCAGCCATGTGTACTGCTGTGCCATGTTGCCTTTCTATTGACAATATTAGGTTACCATCTTTAGACTTTCTTACTCCGCTAACTAGGTTGCTTAGTTGTCGTTTATTCACTTCCATCTTCACAGCTGTAAGCAGTTCCGCATAGGATCTGTCCCCTTTTTCTACCACAACAGCATCGGATGGAATTTTTGACTGTGGTCGCGAATTTATTCCTGCATATTGCCTTTGTTTATTTGCATCAGCTGGGAAGATTAGTTCTACGGTCACCGCGCTATTTTTTAATGCACATTCCACAATCTTTTGGCATCTTTCATGGTCCCACCTTTTCTGGAAAGTTCTTCCTTTCTTAATAGTAATGTCTATATATCTCCTGAGATGCCTCCTTTTCTTCTTTCTGTAAATCAGTGCCCACCAAAAATGTGAACCTTTTCAGATCTTGCCCGTCTTCAGTCTCACTTTCGCCATCGAGTAATTTGCTGCTGGTTTCCACGTAAATAACGTTCTCTGGCTCAGGTTTACTTCTTTCGACAAGGTCCATAATTTGAATCTCCGGTTCGGTTAATCTTCGAATTAGAGCGGAGTTGTCTGCCTCTTTTGGGTCCATAAAAACTATGCGATCCGTTTCATTGATTACATTATGCAGGGTATCGTTTTTTACAACTGTATGTGTGAACGCATCGTGCTCCCATTCTCTGCCCATTAAATTATTTTGCGCATTGTTATCCAAGTCACTTTTAATGATACTCTGGACATCCATATTTGTTAATTTACCTTTGGCCTGATTTTCAGTTTGTGTTCCGTCAGCTTGCATTACAATTTCTTCTGTTTGAGTGCCTATTCCTATGCTATTTGTTCTTGGAGACGCATCTATTATCTCGTCTATACTCTTATATGTACTATATCTGTTGTCCCTAAGGTTCTTCAGCGTTTCCTGTACTTCTTGTACAAGCAATTGTTGGGCTAGCCTTTGAATAAGCTATTATCTTGATTCGGGTTTAAAGGCCGTCGTCGGTTGGAATTACTTCCTAACGTTTCGCTAGCACGAGTGGCGAGCTCCTTCAGAGGTCCTTCCATCTCCGATGTTGGACGTAGACTGACGATTTCTCCTGCAGGTTGTATTTATGCCGATTGGTGGTGGGCGGGACTTGTTCCGCTTCGGTTGGTCTCGGGATATCGATCGGTACTGTGCGGACGTTCCTAAGGATCGGGTTCCAGATTTGGTTGAGTCTAAGGGTCTCCTCCTATCTGTTGAAATTGTGTGGGTGTTTTTGTATCTCAATGGCTTTCCTGACTAGTCTGTTGTGATAGCCGTTGACCGATGCTTACAGCTCTCAAAGGGTATCCTGTGTTCCCCGCTGCCCAGTGCATGTTCAGCTACTGCAGACTTCTCGGTCTGTCCTAGCCTGCAGCTTGCTTTATGCTCCTTAAGTCTCGTTCCCATTGATCTCTTAGTAGTTCCGATGTAGACCTTTCCGCATGAACACGAAATGCGGTAAACTTCTACAGCTGAAAGTGAATCCCTCTTGTCCTTCGCTGACCTGATGGTCTGCTGGATGTTCTTTGTAGGCTTAAAGATTGTTTCGATGTCGTGTCTTTTCAATACTCTGCCAATCCTGTCGGTGACACTCGGAATATACGGCAGTTCAAGTTCCCTCTGGAGGTTCTCCGGTTCGCAAATCCTTCGGGCTCATTCTGTCAGGGTTCTGATAACCCCATACTTTTGACTTGGGTGATGGTTGATTAGAGCATGCAGGTATCTGTCCGTATGGGTTGGTTTTCTGTAAACTGTGTGGCCCAGCTTGTTACCTCGCTTCCTCACTAGTACGTCCAAGAATGCAGGTTGTTGGTCATTTTCAGTATCCATAGTAAACTGGATGCTGGGATGCTGACTGTTGAGATGCTGCAGAAAGTTGTTGAGCTTGTCCATACCATGTTTCCAAATCACGAAGGTGTCATCCACGTACCGGAACCACGTTACTGGCTTGTACTCTGAGGTCTCGATCGCTTTTTCCTCAAAGTGTTCCATAAATAAGTTGGCTATAACCGGGCTTAATGGGCTTCCCATTGCCACTCCGTCCACCTGCTCGTAGAAGTTTCCCTTCCACACGAAATAGCTACCGGTCAGACAGACTTCAAAAAGTTTGCAAATATCGACAGGAAATATCCTGTTCACCAGGTCCAAGCAACTCTTCAGAGGTACTTTGGTAAATAGCGAATCTTGCGCACGATGTCGGTGGAGTCCCTGATGTAACTGGTGCCGTGCCCTACGTGTGGTTGGAGCAGCGATGCCAAGTGTTTAGCCAAGTAATACGTTGGTGATCCGGGTGCGCTAACTATTGGTCTTAACGGGACATCTACTTTGTGTATCTTAGGTAGTCCATAGAGCCTTGGTGGAACAGTCTCCGTCCTCACAATGCGCTTCTTGATTTCTTCTGACAGTGATGATGACTTGATGAGTCGGTTGGTAAGACGTAGTCTAGCTTGCGTCGGATCCTTTTTCAGGGGTTTGTAGCTTCCCGGGTCCAAGAGTTCCTCAATCTTCCTTTCGTAGTCCTCGGTCTTCAGAAGAACGGTTGCGTTTCCTTTGTCCGCTGGGAGTATGTTCAGGCTACGCAGTGCCAGTCCTTCACTTCTCGTCAGGTTAATCTTGGGTGGTTTTGCCTTCCTGAGGATGTTGGCTATCTCGCTTCGTATCTCTTCGGCATCTTGGTCCGGTAGGTTCTTGATGGCTGCTTCCGTGCTGGAGATGATCTCTTCAATCAGAATGTGACGGGGAGTGATTGCGAAGTTCCCTCCTTTGGTCGAGTCGCTCACTGTCTAGGCTTGGTATTTTAGGCCACTATTAACATTCGTTTCTGAAGTGGCATGCATCTATCCTCTGACTCCGTAAGATTGATACATTCTCTGCATACGTCACATACATAGTAAGCTTCATCTATAGACTTCTGACATATTCAACAATTTTTCAATTCATTTCCATCCATATCAAAAAGTTTTCTATGACGCTTATCTCTGCTTATCTTGTTTGAGTTTTTATAGCTAACAACAACAAAAATGTTGCAAAGAGAAATACCAGCAAAAAAATCTTCAAAAAAAGTTCCCATATAGTTTTCGATTTTGTAGGAGCAATATAAACACACGTGCACATTATACTGATTTACCGTAGATACTATATAGATATTATTATTATTATTATTATTATTATTATTATTATTATTATTATTATTATTATTATTATTATCATTATAACTGCGCCTGGATCTGAGACTACAAACTCAAATTATTAAATTATTTTTCCAACGCAACCCATTTTCTCAAATTCGATTTATTCAGGCGCTCCTTGTAGAACAACTGACAGGTGACTTCGAACATCGTAAAATCAACAAACACTTACAGCTGCCGGTATTGTTATTGTGTACAATTCTTTTTAAAACGAACTATTTTTAAAGGCAATTTGCTTACCCAATAAAAACATAAACAGAAATGTAAGTGGTCCATATGTTTGCAGCCTCTTCCGAGACGTCAAAATGTATACATAGCGACATTTAACACCGACTTAACATTACTTGGCCGCAATTTTTCGCACGCGTTCGATATCTTATATTAGTGTAGTAAAATTAAACTCTTAAAAATAAAAAAAATATAAAGTTTTGGTTATTTTTTGTGCCGAATTCCCATTAGGAACCCAAATTCCACCCCAAGGTCGCCTTAGGGTGCTGCTCAGTGTTTTAATCGTAAACCGTAACTTCGTTATCCGACTTTTTATATTCTCCACCAAATTTTACAAAAAATGGCTATATAATATCTTTGTGTATCTCCCACCCAAAAAAGTGGATGCCCCTGTAGGCGTAGACTTGCTCTACTAATCGAATATAACTACTTAATCATCTACCTCTGCAAAATCCTTCACGCTAATGGCATTTAAACAATTCGGGAAGCTTAATTAGCAAGCACTAGCATTAGAATTTTGTTCCTCGTCACAAATAAACCTGCTGAAAAATGCGACTGTTTCACTCGATTGACCAGCTAATTTAGTAAATAAAATCAACCGATAGTGATTTTAATTTTTCCTCAGTCCTGCCAATATCATCTTTAGTTGTTGAGAGACTGAACAGAAGGGAAAAAGAGAGGTTATGTTACATTTTTGATATACGCCGCATGGCATCTTCTGTTTGTACGCCGCAAGGCAATTTCTGTAAAATCTAACAATAATCCGCCAAAAAAGAAGTACAGTGTTCAGTTGTTTCGTAGAAATGGATGTTACTAATTATTGAATTTTTATAGTAGTAATATAAAGTAACAGGCACTGATGCAAGATTTTTCGGGTCTGCTAAAGTCGCCGATATCAGGCTCATAAATGGTCATAGAATTTACTTCGTTGCAAAATAACAACAATTACATGCTCATCTGCTGACAAAAGGGTAATTTTTAATAACTATTCATTATTAATACTCAGCAACGCAACCAATGAACGTCAACAGTAAGGTAAGGAGGTATCGTTTCATATTTTTTATTTTAGTTACCTGACGACTTATTTTGCAAGTACATACTTCTTTACAAATACTGATATATCTTTCCTTAGTTAAATGTCAAATATACTCCGCTTTATCAAAATAAACTGTGGTAATCTGTTTTCATATACTTTTTTATACTTATATTTCTCGCAAAGCCAGATCTGGCTAAATCCCAGTTGATTTTTTTAATATAATCACCCGATTCCCTATCCCTACATTTAATTTCCAAAATTTGCTTAGAAAAGATGTCTATATCAAAAGTGTGGACGTATTGATTAAGAAAAATTCCGCTGTTTTGCTTTAGAAATTATCCTTCAGTATAAGTGTTTGACATATATAACTATATTCCCAATTATTTTTGCGCTATTGACACTTGAAATTTTAAATTTTTGACTGTTTTGAACATTTATACTGGATCATCTTAGAGCCAAATAACCTGCACATTCGAATATCTTAAGTTTTAATGAGCTATTGTATGGTGTAAAATGCAAATTTAATTGAAAATAAATAAACAAAAATTCAAATAACAATGTCAAAAAAAATGGTTTTCAGTCAAGCCCTGAAGAAGCCAACAGAATGATTGGCGAAACTTTGGCAAAAACCGACGCAGGAGGAATCCAGAAGTTTTCTAAAAAGTTCTACTACTTTTGCAGCTAAATCTATGAAAATAAATAAGAACTAAAAGTTCAGTTTTTCACGAAATTATATATTTTTACATGACAATTGTTTCGACAACTGTGTGCAACCAAATGTGTAAATTTATGCCTACATTTATATAGAATCACAAGAAATATTTAATAATTTATTTTTGGAATATGCCTTAAACATTTAAATAAATTGCTATTAAATATTTAAAAAATTTAAGTCTGTGCTAGAATCAACTACAAGTCTACAACTAATTTCAGTATTGTTTAAATATTCCGTAAACGATGGTGCACTTATACGGAGCGCTCCGATGCTTACACGCTGAGGGGACCCTGCCTGTCACTTTCGCCTAAACATTTGCTACAAAACATTACACTTCCTTCTTGATTCAATGGGATTTCACAGTATTCCTTTCAAGGAAGAAGATCTTATCCAAATCCCTTAACGTTAGTTGTTCTATTAAAAAATGGTATCATAAAAAAAATACAATTTGTTTAGAATCAAGAGACAATTTGTTTGGAACGCGTTAGATTTAAAAAATAAATATTTTATTTATTTTTGGGTTTAACAGTTATTGATGTTTATTTACTTTATCTCCTTAACGCAAATCACCAAATTGCTTGCTTAGCTACCCCCAAATCAAGATTTGTAAAAAGTGCGGTTGCTAAAAAAATGCGGAACTTCGCTTAGAGATCTATTTCTATTCAATTTTTATGGTACAGTTTACGCTACACATATAAATCCTTAGGCGACATAAATATTTTAACTCCTTTGAAGGTGTCTACCAACTAACATCTCTTTCCACTACTAGGGAGACCACAATTGATGAGATTCGGCGAGTATATCAGCAATTGAAAAACCGTGGCCCTAAGATCGACCCTATTTGGTATAAAAAACGGATGGAACTTCACTTAGCCTATAATAACAAACCTTAATCTAATTCATACTTCTCACTGCTACTGTGAAATTATAGAAAAATAATCAAATAGAAATACTTCTAAAAAAAATATTGGTTTTCACACTTGCAAAAAATTAATATAGCGCCATTATTTTTAAAAATAGGTCAATCATATTTGATATTAGGTAACTCATATTTGATTTGGGTAACTCAAAGGTAACCTAAAAGAACGGAATTTGTATTAGATGCAAAAGGGTTTTTCAAAGAAACTTCCACAGGTTACCGTAACACTATTTACAAAACTTTTGGATTCCGCCTGTGTCGGTGTTCAAATAACAAAAATAACCGAATATATTTGGATCATTTTATATTGAAAAATTTAAATTTTCTTAAATTGCACACCATACATATTATTATTTGATCTGAAAGATCTTACAAAAATCTACAACTTTTATTCCGTATGTCATATACCTATTTTTAATACTGCGATCTATTTTAACTTTTCCATAATTTACCCTTCTTTCTATCCAAGCCTATTGCTATAACATTAGTCGGATATGACAAAATGACATTGTTAAATTTTTGCATGAAAACTAAGCGAATAAATTAATAAAATGTATTGTGGTGTCAGTAAAAAATAAAAAATAATTACGGATTTTCCTAAAGTTGAATTAAATGATATGATCTATATACTGCACCGTTATAAATGAAGCAATAGAGGCCGATCCAAATTTTTTGTCAAAAATAATGTTTTCAGATAAAGCTACTTTTCGTAGTAATGGTGTACCTTAGTAGATTAAAATGATTTCTTTGATACATTAAAAAACAAAAGGGTAAATACTACTAAAATATCAATTATCTGTTACAATAAATATTAAAATGAAGAATAAATTTCAAAAAGATGCAGTAGTACCGCCTTTTCATTCCAGTCATTGGGTCAAAACCATTTATCTGTGAAAGCATTATACATAGAGCATCCAAATGCCACACTATACTAGATAACACACTGATTCCACTGTAAAACAATCATTTCCTTTCTTCATTCAAGATTCATCGCAATTAATGCAGTAATAAATCACATCTTACCAGGCAATCAGCTCTCTAACTCTCGGTCGGCTCCTTTGTTCTGGCGTGTTAACCTTGGCTGCCACACATTCTGAGATGACTCTATTTGAAACAACAGGGCCGGATTCCACGAAGTAGTTATTAATACGACATGGCAGAATTATGATAAACTATCCAAGAAATAGGTGTTTATTGGAATTAAGATATACCTAATAAAATTATGCCAGGCCAAACCATCAATTCCCTCATTCTAAAGTTATAATATAAAATTAACTATATTAATTATTTTAAATTATTATTAATTGTTTACTATTTTTATTAATTTTAAGTTTAACAGTAATATTAATAGTAATATTAAATATAAAATTTCAAAATTAATATTAAATGATCATTTACATTAAAATATTTATTAATAAATATTAAAAATTAATAATTAGTCAATAATTAAATTGATTAGTTTTTCTTAATTAATGAGCAAGAATGGAATAATATTATGATCAAATTACGAGGCACATGAAACGTCAAAACTAGGTTAACGATATGATAGAATGTCAGTGAGACAGTTAACTCTCTAAATTGCAATAAAATCAACTAAAATGTTAAAACCATATTAACTTTGCATGCAAGTTTGACGATTTCTGTAAGCGCGCATTTGAAAATTTTCTATAAAATCGACTGTTCAAAAGATATCGAAAGAAATACACTTCCTTCTAACTAGTTACGGTGTACCAAACAAAAGTTGGGTTAAAAATATGGAAATTTGAGCGATTTTTTTGAAAACTTGTGGAAATCTTGAAAAAAAAATCCTACAAAATTTTTGCATATTTTCAGAAATGACGTATTTTTAAAATAATTTTTCTACAAAATGGCAATTTTGATAGGTGAAGGCAAATGTTTAAAAACTTTTGCTGGTCCAAAGGTTCGTAATTATTTGAATCAAATCCGAAAATACTGAGACTACCAAAACGTTGTTGCAACTGCAAATATTGCTGAAGAAAGGAAAAGAGTTTATTATTTTACGTATATATACGGATAGCCACGTAACACTATTTTTACAAAAAAAACTAAATTATTTTAATTAATAATAAACTAAATTTTGTCTTATTAATGACAATATTAATTATTTAAATGTATTTTAGCAAATATTTAAAATTAGTGGTAATTAATCCGAATAATTACTTCGAGGAATTAGAAGAAAAAAAAAATCTCCCAGCCAGTCTACAGGAAACAGAGTCAGTTTAAGTACCTATAATAGCATATTATGCATATAAGTGTAAACGGCATTTGAGCCACAAGTTTATTTCGTACGAGCGGAGCCAAGTGGGTTGTTTATTCAGAATTATTGAATGATACGCTGCATTGTATATTGAAATTAATGTTTAGTTTTTCTTTTATTCAAAAATTTCACAGTTCATATAACTTTTTGATGAAAAAAAAACTGGCACCTGGAATAAATCCCGTTCGACCACTAACATGCAAAATAATGAACCTTCAGATCCTCTTTTCTTGTTGACACTTCATACAGATTAGTCTTGAAAAGATTTGAACCACTTCCATTGATAAGTATCTACTTTTCGTTTAGAAATCGAACACACTGGTCTACTATCTGTAGCTGTTCACGTAAAAATCTTGGGTTAATTTAATATAGCGAAAACATTATTAATTTTGATAAACACCAAGTTTTAGCGTAAACACTACGTTTTTTCTAAATCATAAATCACATTCTCAACTTCAATTATTCCGTCAAATCTCCAGTTTTTTATTTTTTTTTTGTTGGAGATTTTCAGCTTTCTCTTTCAGTTTCAAAATAGTTTTCCAAATTTAAAACCATTGTGCTTGGGGATGCAGAGAAAAAAAATGCTTTTTATTATTTACCTTGCCACTTAAAATTGTCATAGTCTCAAAACTGAAAACTGTAAATCATTTTTTTTAAATCGCTTCAAATTTTAATTTTGAAATTTTCCATGTAAAGGTAGTATACATCTGTCTTATTTCTCGTACGATATTTGGAGAGAACAATCAAACAAGATAAGGAAAAACCAAACATGACGGTATGTCTTAATTAATCCTAACACCTGCTCGATAAGACTGGTTTTGACTATAAATTGATTGAATTGTCTAAAACTCATTGGCAGAAAATATTCCCATATAATTGGTACTGTAGTGGTGAGACATTCTAATCCTATAGAATGAACTAATATAATAAGGCGCGGCAAATAAAAAAGAAGAATCAATCTATCATTGAAAAGAATCATATAAATCAATAGGACGCCAAATGTTGCAAATAATAAACAACATTTTTTATTTATTTCCTTCCTTCATGTTAGTATTTTATCCATTATTCCACAAGTTTTTTTCAAGAAAGACGTTACCTACATTGGCGTGAGATTATTTTTCTGGTTTCAAAAGAACAGTCACAATAAAAAATGAAGTTAGGAGGCATAAAACTTTCAAACTTATAGCAAATCCAAATAGTGACATTTCTGTAGTGTTCAATAGTTTTTTAGAGATTTTTTACTGTCATTACATAGCAACATTTTATTGCTAATGTTTCCAAATCTACAACTTATTAAAATGTTTCCCTTTAAAAAGAAAAATTGTTGTAACTAATTTTTCATTTAACTCTTTTACTTTTTGTATTTTCTTTTTTAAAATATCAACACTAGATCTCGCTTTAGAAGAAAATCAATCAGTACACCAAGAACGGCAAGATTTAATGGTTTTCCCAGTATTAGGTATCCTATTTTTTTATTAAGTGTAAAAAATACATTATACAGAAATTAAATTATAAAATAAGATAATATTCTTCGTTATCTGAGGAACTATGATCTTCTCTTGACCTTATAACTGACGGGGCGGCGATCTAACTGATTAAAGACTGCTATTTCAACGCTATATTAACGCTTTGAATTTTGACGTTTGTCAATTCTGACGGTCATGTCAGTGAATGTATTCGTGTCGTTTTCCGAAAATGGACCCAAAAACTAACGGTCGTAGAAAAAGTACAGTATGCAACACGTTCGGTAAACTTTTTAACTCACTCATTTATTAAAAACTCGCTCCGCTCGTGTCAAATAACCTCTTGAGTCAAATGCCGTTTACCACACTTGTTGCATAATATACTATTCATGTACCGCTTGGAGGGACACCTTATCTCAGTTATTTGGATTTTGAAACGTATTATAACATAAAATATTATACAATCCTACTTAAGAACTGTACACTCTCGTAAAATCTTTGTTTATGGTTCGATGTTGATGATTTGTTGGATAGATCTCTAAAAAATGCACTAAAATTCGTGTTTTCTTATTGCTTCAACCTAAAGTCATGGCCCACTGGGACTATTTAATAAGAGAGAGAGAGAGAGAGAGAAAAGAGCAGTTCTATTATGGATTTTTTAAAGAATTCATATTCAGGAATACTTAGAAGCCAATCTGTATTATGTTTCAATACAGGGTGTTTGAAATATCGTTTGTGTCCTGCTTAAGGCTGTACATCCTAGTAACATCGTTGTTTATGGTTTGATACTAATTTTTTTTGGTTGGGTAGATTTCCCAAGAACGCACTAAAACCTTTTGTTGCTTACCGCGTCAAACCGGAACCATTTTTGATGCCGAATATCGATTAAAGGACTAAAGAACTTCTTTAAGATTATTATCCAATGTTTGTTTATGGCTCAATTTTGGTCAATCTGGTTTTGTTGGATAGATATTACTAAAAGCCTCTCAAACAGTTTTTTTTTCATATAGCATCGACTAAAGTCATGGCCGACTGACACAATTTTTTGAAGTTGAAAATTAAGAGGCACTTTTAGGGATTTTTAAAATTAAAAATGACAACAGATTCAGGACTACCTAAGAGCTACTAGACCAGTGACCAAAGTTTTTGACAATTATAAAAATAATGATAAAAAAGGACTTGAGACATTTTTTAAGGGTCATTTATTTTTTAGTATCATCTTAAAGCAACAGCGCTAATAAATCTATAGTATTAAAAAGGTATAATGTAGATACTAACTAATTCTCTTAAACGACTGATAAATTCTGAAATTCGGAAAAGTTCAAAAATTCGATTGAATTGAGTTTTTTCTTCATTGATACCGCTAACATTTCTTGGTTGAACATTGAAGGTAACATTTTTAAATAGCTACATGAGATATATTTTGGATTTTAGAATGTAGAAAGCTTTGTGAAATGCTGTAAACTGCTGGTATCTTAATCTAATCTTAATTTTTTTCTTTGACGGTTGAAGATGTTGAAAGATTTTTGAATAAGTAGTAAATCTGGTTCTGATGTTATATTTCTTAAAATTTTTGATGTGCTCAGTGATGTTCTGAAGGTAAGAACTACAACAGTAGCAAGTGTGCTTCCGCACTCTTTTTCTTTGGAAGATTGTGGTGAAATGTATTTTGTGATGTAACGCTCAATCTTTCTATTGCGGAAATAATTAGAGAGGGTAGCTGATGAAAGGTGTTTTAATTCTACAGTGACTCAAGATGAGATAGTTTTACAGCTCTCTAAACAAGAGAGTTAAGAACCGATGATTTCTGGGTCAGATAGTGATGTGACAATGCATGTATGCGTAAGTTTCCTGAACATGGTATGACCCAATGTTAGTTCTGATTGTCTATTAATAAAATCTCTAAGAATACGTTTCAATACGTTTTATAATTCGCTATATCTCTTCAATTAAATTAAGGAAAAAAGTAGTTTCGGTAGATCCTTGGAAGATGGGAGAGCATATGCAGTATAGTATAACAAAAATAAGTAACCAATAGCAAATGAAATTTTTGAAAGCACGAAGTTGTTTAAAACAAATAACAAATTAAATAGTAGTTACCATTTTTTTGTTTAGTAAGCAACTATGGTTAATTTATCTTTCCCATCCTATGTCTAGTTAGCAATGGTGCCATATCTTTTCGTGAAGCTGGACTAAATATTAATCATCGCAGTACAGTTGCGAATATCAACAGGCATTTTGGTCAGAACGGGAATGTCGATAATATTTGCAAAAACTGCATCTGGAAAGATGCCTTTAAACCCAAATTCCTGCGTACTTTATGTCTATCCATAAAAACATTTTTGACAAGTGGGCACAGTTTCATTTCAGAATATTAGCATGTGGAGAGAAGAAAATCCCCGCTGAGTGATTAAGTGCAAGTATTCTACTCAAGTGAACGCCTGATGTGGGATTTTAAACGAAAAAATAATTGGCCCTACTTTGAACGGGTAAAATTTTCTCCGATTTTTAGAAAAATTAAAAATTAAAATGTAAAGCTTTTTAATCACAACCGCAAACAAAAAAAGTCTTTTTATTCGAATTAGAGAAGCTTGTCGTAGCATCACTAGACACAAGCTAAGTAAAGTAGTTAGCAACATTCAATGGCTAATTAAAAAATGCATAGAAAAAAATGGTAACTACTATTTAATTTGTTATTTGTTTTAAACAACTTCGTGCTTTCAAAAATTTCATTTGCTATTGGTTACTTATTTTTGTTATACTATACTGCATATGCTCTCCCATCTTCCAAGGATCTACCGAAACTACTTTTTTCCTTAATTTAATTGAAGAGATATAGCGAATTATAAAACGTATTGAAACGTATTCTTAGAGATTTTATTAATAGACAATCAGAACTAACATTGGGTCATACCATGTTCAGGAAACTTACGCATACATGCATTGTCACATCACTATCTGACCCAGAAATCATCGGTTCTTAACTCTCTTGTTTAGAGAGCTGTAAAACTATCTCATCTTGAGTCACTGTAGAATTAAAACACCTTTCATCAGCTACCCTCTCTAATTATTTCCGCAATAGAAAGATTGAGCGTTACATCACAAAATACATTTCACCACAATCTTCCAAAGAAAAAGAGTGCGGAAGCACACTTGCTACTGTTGTAGTTCTTACCTTCAGAACATCACTGAGCACATCAAAAATTTTAAGAAATATAACATCAGAACCAGATTTACTACTTATTCAAAAATCTTTCAACATCTTCAACCGTCAAAGAAAAAAATTAAGATTAGATTAAGATACCAGCAGTTTACAGCATTTCACAAAGCTTTCTACATTCTAAAATCCAAAATATATCTCATGTAGCTATTTAAAAATGTTACCTTCAATGTTCAACCAAGAAATGTTAGCGGTATCAATGAAGAAAAAACTCAATTCAATCGAATTTTTGAACTTTTCCGAATTTCAGAATTTATCAGTCGTTTAAGAGAATTAGTTAGTATCTACATTATACCTTTTTAATACTATAGATTTATTAGCGCTGTTGCTTTAAGATGATACTAAAAAATAAATGACCCTTAAAAAATGTCTCAAGTCCTTTTTTATCATTATTTTTATAATTGTCAAAAACTTTGGTCACTGGTCTAGTAACTCTTAGGTAGTCCTGAATCTGTTGTCATTTTTAATTTTAAAAATCCCTAAAAGTACCTCTTCATTTTCAACTTCAAAAAATTGTGTCAGTCGGCCATGACTTTAGTCGATGCTATATGAAAAAAAACTGTTTGAGAGGCTTTTAGTAATATCTATCCAACAAAACCAGATTGACCAAAATTGAGCCATAAACAAACATTGGATAATAATCTTAAAGAAGTCCTTTAGTTCTTTAATCGATATTTGGCATCAAAAATGGTTCCGGTTGTTTATAACTTCAGTTTGACGCGGTAAGCAACAAAAGGTTTTAGTGCGTTTTTGGGAAATCTACTCAACAAAAAAAATAGTATCAAACCATAAACAACGATGTTACAAGGATGTACAGCCTTAAGCGGGGCACAAACGACATTTCAAACACCCTGTATTCAAACATAATACAGATTGGCTTCTAAGTATTCCTGAATATGAATTCTTTAAAAAATCCATAATAGAACTGCTCTTTTCTCTCTCTCTCTCTCTCTCTTATTAAATAGTCCCAGTGGGCCATGACTTTAGGTTGAAGCAATAAGAAAACACGAATTTTAGTGTATTTTTTAGAGATCTATCCAACAAATCATCAACATCGAACCATAAACAAAGATTTTACGAGAGTGTAAAGTTCTTAAGTAGGATTGTATAATATTTTATGTTATAATACGTTTCAAAATCCAAATAACTGAGATAAGGTGTCCTTCCAAGCGGTACATGAATAGTATATTATGCAACAAGTGTGGTAAACGGCATTTGACTCACGAGGTTATTTGACAAGAGCGGAGCGAGTTTTTAATAAACGAGTGAGTTAAAAAGTTTACCGAACGTGTTGCATACTATACTTTTTCTACGACCGTTAGTTTTTGGGTCCATTTTCGCAAAACGACACGAATACATTCACTGACATGACCGTCAGAATTGACAAACGTCAAAATTCAAAGCGTGGGAAATATCTCCGAAAACATCCGATTTCTCCCAAATCCGTGCGGTAAAATCCCGGAAATGTCCAAAGCGGCTCGGATTCATGGGAAACGAAACTGACTTGGTAAAGTGACACTTCCCGCACGCTAGATCGGTGGGTAATTTGGTATTTTACAGACGGGAGTAGAAAAATATATTACCGAATCACCACGAGCTTCCTTTACTACTTTTGAAAACTGACGGTATTAAGATCACTAAACTTTAAAATTACATTCATTTAACTTTATTTAGGGCAAGAGTACCATACGGATCACTATTCCATACAACAGAAAACATAACCGGAATCTCCATTATCGACACGCACGCGACAAATTTAAATTTAAAATATACAGGGCAAACTACATGAACGAACATTTTTATAACGATTGTTGTTTTTTTCTTGTTTCGGCGTGGATATATGTAAAATTGAATTAAAATCTTACCTATTCTTCTAGGACAGGTACCATTTTTTGTAGGTGGGCGGGAATCGTGGGTACACAAGCACGTGTAGGTGTTATTGTTGACGTAATACTTGCATGCCGTCTCCCCCCTACACACCCCGGGAACGCACGGTCCCTCGTGGTAAATTGTTATTCTTTCATCTGAAATAAATTATTGTTTTATTATCAAAAGACCACCTCACGAAATACATGGGAAAAAAGGGTTCACCGAATTTATTGACGTTTTAATATATTATAGTATTTGTTTTTTTTTAAACATCCTATATATATTAAGTTTATATTCATAATTTATGAGATATTAGCTGTCAAAGTTGGGAAAAAACCTTTTTATAGATACTTCCGTGAGAGAAAAACAAACCTACTTATGTAGCAAAATGACACAAAGGTACAGATGGATGGAAGTTAGAATAAATAATTAATGACCTACTGCTGTTGCTTTGTGTGACGAGGTGAAGCCAAAAAAGTATATTTTTCCACAATTTTTAAATTTCAAATTTTTCTATCTCATATGACATTTTTTATTGTTTTTTTTTTACGTAACGTAAAAAGCTGTGAGCAGATAATTTTATTTTTATGACGAGGCGAATTAAAAAGACAAGATTTTAGAAAAAAAATGTTTTTTTTTTATATTGTCTCAATAACCAATAAGAACATTTTTATTATACTCTTCTTTTATAAATAAGTATCTATTATTTAGATAATTATTATTTAAATAAGTTTTAAATAAAATCTAATAAATTCTGTCTTGGTAATTTAAATTATATTGGAATAAGAATATTTATGAGAAATAATGTTGAAAACTAAATAATTTGTCAGTTGTTTTTTAAAAATATATTGCCATAAAAAACACATTTAAAGTAAAATAAGGCATAGAAATCTATATCTTATATAGAATAGAAAAAGTGAAAGATAAGAAAAAAAGACATTCTTTATAAAAGTTTTTCTCAAAGAAACTTCCACAGGCTACTGCAATACTTTTTATAAAACTTCTTGATTCCTCCTGAGTATGTTTTTATTGAGTCGAACTAGCTAACGTTTCGCCAATCACCCTGTTGGCTTCTTCAGAGCTTGACTGAAGTTTCAGTTTATTTTTTTGCACCGGGTACCAAAACAAAATACAAAAATATAAATTGAATAAAGTGCAACGTGTTCTTTTTACAGCTTAAACATGAAATGTTAAAACTGTTGTTTTAAATTTCAAAATACGTTATTATAACCTTATATTATTTGATTGTCCATTTCATAATTTTGACGTATTTTTCAAAGTAAGATTTTAGAGCAGAGGATATTCTTATTCTTATCGTTACGTTTGTAAAAGGTTTGTACTAAATAAATAAATATTCAAATGATAAAGTCACTAAGCAAACTAGATCCGTTACTGATGTAAACTAGATGAAAAAATGATATGATGAAAACGATGCTTCAGCAGCAATGCGTTATTGAAAACCCTATGCTATCTTTAAAAAAGCGAGCACAAGGTTTGTAGGTCTTAAAACAAAGCCATATTGGTAATGTGGCTTTTATTCAACATAATCATTATTATCTAATATTACATTGGCAATTCTCTGCAATCCATATGAGTCTATTATTCTGAAAGCCTAAAGTTTTTATTTTGACAAATGCATCACAATTTTGATAGGTGCAATCGAATAAAACAGGTGATAGTGAAAATTTTAGAAATTTCTGTAAAAAAAGGCAACGTTGCTATTTAGCAAATTTTACATTTTTTTCGAAACGTGTATAAAAAACAAACGTCAGGCACTGTGAACCTGATTTTAAATTAAATTAAAAAGACAAACTTAAAAAAAAGACTTTTTTCAGTATCTTTCAGTTTTTGGTCTATTTGTGCTCTTGGCCACTCCATACTCAATAAATAATATTTACTATTAACGGCCCTAGAAACAGTATAGGTTATTCTTATTACTGCATAATGTATATAACTTTTGCAAAACTATTTTATTTTTTCCGCTCCCTGCTATGATTCACAAATTATACATAGTTCTAGCTCGCGGAAAGTGTCATTTTACTATGTCAGTTTTGTTTGCCGCGGATGCAAATCACGGCGCACATATCAATTAATGTTCGTCACTCGTTTATTAAGTACTTGCTCCGCTCGTGTCAGATAAACTGCTGACTCTAATGCCGTTTACCACACTTGTTGCATAATATTCTGTTAATGCTGAGATTGACGAACGCCTCAGACATTTTGCACATTGTCTAAATCAGCGTAGTCAATTTGCAGATTATCCAAAATATCGGCAATCTAGAAAAACCGTCAATGTGCGAAATTTACCGGGCATAATGTAAAATCACTAGTATTTTTGGTAATCTGCAAATTAACTACGCTGATTCAGAATAAAAGAATATAAAATAATATATACAATTTTTTTAAAAAATAATCATGAACACTAAGCATTTGCACTATTTTTATAGTTCTTTGCGCAACCCTGTAGATAGGATGTACAAATACGGAAAAACCTGCATTTGCGGAGCTGCTTGTTGAATTGTATTCACACTCGAGCACCTACCTGTAATTCCACTTCTAGCATAATGGAATCAATCCACTCCCACGAGACGAATTTCAATTTAATTCCTACCCCAGACGGAGTTAATCCTTCTCAGTTCGAATTAGTCAGTTTTGCTATCCTCTTAAATGTAAATTCATAAAAGGTTTAAAAAAACGTAACGCCTTTAAACGCTTGAGTTAAAGATTTCAATCCAAATAGCACTCCGCCTCATTTGCCTAGATAAGAATGGCATTGTTCAGACCGCAGTATGCTGCGTGTAAGTTTATTTAAACGGTTTAATTTAGAACACTTTTGAAATGCGAAACCGAATCGAGAATCCATGTCTATAACAACTCACCTGGAAAACTGATCTGCGCCCAGCGGCGGACTGTATATGTATTTCGTAAAAATGTAGGCATTATTTATTTATTATATCTTTAGGTGCTTGCTCAACAATAAACAATGATCAAAGACGAGAATATATCGCAAAATGAGTAATTTTCATTTTCTAAGGTTACAGATACTGAAGGCAATAAAGTCTTTAAAATCTAATGCATTTGGCATTGACATATTAATTTGAGGACGATTAGTGACTCCATATTGTTTGGAATAAGTTAAATATTAAAACACCTAAGGACAACTTACAGAAAGCTGTACATATTATCTAGACCCAGCAAGCTTTGGTTCCCTAAAACAATTTTTAATAGTCGACATATGCTGAATACGATCTTATTTACAGAAGATGAGCAAGTGTTGTAAAATTGTCATAAGTTGCATTTAGACAAATTTGTTCATAAAATTGGAAGACCTTAGTGGATGTTAAAAATACGTTTATTCAGGATGAGTTTTGAATGAGTTTTTCGGTCCTACCCATATTCAGTGACGCTTCTCTGAACTAAATATGTGTGGATGCTATTCGTACCGTCTCTGTCGGGGGAGCGAGGGAGTTTGTTTGTCTGGTTATTTGTGTGTTTGTGTGTGTTTGCTTGCGTTTGTTGTTCTGGAGTAACTCTCAGTTTTGACTGATTCAAATAATTATACTATCCTACTGTTGTTTCTTTTTGGTTATACGTTACGCGTTTGTTTGTTTATTGAAAGTATTTACATATTAGTTTGTAATTAATGTAGTTAATTTAGTTTGATTTGAACTTTCACCATGCAAGCTAGAATTCGCCACTGAGTCAATATTTGATAATCTGAGTTTAGTACTGCTCGTGGTTTAGTAAAGTTCATTTCAAGTGTATTCTTAAAATCCTCAGTTTCATTTATTGAGCCGCTTCTGGTTACATTCAATCATATTTTAAATGGTAAGCTTTATGCAGAGATACGGAAAAAACTAAAATCTGGCCGGTTTTGAGGGCAGGCTATTAAACACTACAAACCTGTTGCAATTTTGTTGTTATGTTGGACACATACCCCTAACATATGTTCGCAGTTTTATCCAGTTTGCAGGTTTACTTTTTTTTGGACAGAAGCGTTGGACGTGTTTTGTATGCTCGACTCGGCAGCAAGTCAGCAACCGAATAAAGCACGTCAAGTTGGATCCAATGTCAAGGTTTTGCTGACTATTTTCTTTCAATATAAAGTATTCCCTTGAAGTTATGCACCGTTTGCTAGAAGCAGTATGAAGAAAAAATCCGGAATTGTGGGAAAACAATTCATGGATTTTGCATCACGATAATGCACCTGCTCACTCATCGTTGCTTGTGTCTAACTTTTTGGCCCAAAACAAAATTAGAATAATGTCTTAGCCTCCATATTCACCGCATATGGTCCCTTTGGAATGGAAGGAGGATTGGAACAATTGATGAAATAAAGAAAAAATCGCTGGAAAAATTCAAGGCTATACCAGAAAGTGCTTACCAGGGGTACTTCGAGGATTGGAAAGAACGTTGGCGCAAGTGTATTATATGTGGAGGGGATGACTTTGCAGCGGACAACATTAATTTTGATGAATAAATAAATATTTCTTCATAAAACCTAAAATTCAGCTTACTTTTTGAACACACCTCGTACACTAGCCTTGAGAGGTGTGATACGTTCAGAGATCTGGGCATTGTGTTTGACACTGATGTTAGATTTATTGAATGTATTAAAAGCTGGCGAGGTCTGTGCATATTCATCTATAATATGGTCACCTGTTTACGAAAGTTAAACTCTTCTAGTTCGAAGAGTGTCCAGCGTAAATGCTTAAAATATTTTCACTTTAAGTTGTATGGATATTATCATTCTGTTGTTACTCTAACAGTTTTACATGGATTCTTATAAGGTCAGACCGATTTGTTTATCTGTTGGCATGCTGTTAATTTTATAGACTGTGCAATATCTCTACCCTTTTAACTTGTTATTAGGAGTGAAAGAAATATTTATCTATAATATGGTCACCTGTTTACGATAATCATAATTCTAGTTTGAAGAGTAATGCATCGTAAATGCTTAAAACATTTTCACTTTAAGTTGTATAGATATTATTTTTCTGTTGTTAGTCCAGCAGTTTGACATGGATTCTCTTAAGGTCAGACCGATTTCTTTATCTGTGGCCATGCTGTATATACTAGTTAAAAATTCTATAGATTGTGCAGCATCTCTACCGTCCAACTTGTTATATGTTTATGAAAATCATACTTCTAGTTTGAAGAATGTTTAGCGAAAATTCTTAAGATATTGTCACTTAAAATTGTATGGATATTATCATCCTGTGATTACTCCAACTGTTTGAAAGCGGTTAGTAACTCTCGTTCTCTGTTCATTCGTCTTAGCACATCTTCGTTGGTCACACGATCCGTCCATGGTATTTTAAGGATCCGTCTAAAGAGCCACATTTCAAAAGCTTCCACCCTTCGCATGCTGGAGACCTTCAAAGTCCAGCTCTCAACACCATAAAGTAGGGTAGTCAAAACATAGCATTGTGTTATTCTCCAGCGTGTTTTCAGGTTAAGATCATTACTTGTGAGAAGCGAATTTAATTTAAAAAACGTGCTCCTGGCTATCTCTATTCTTGTCTTAATTTCTTCATCTGGGTCCCACTCGTCATTTAGCCAGCTTCCCAAATACTTAAAGCGGTGTACTCGCTATGGGTTGGCTATTAATTGACAGCGACGCATTGTTAATACAAGTTTTAGATATTACCATGAATTGCGTTATACTGTAGTTTATTAAGTAGTAATTTTTACTGATAGTATTTACTCTGTTTAATAGCTGTTGAATATCTTGAATGGTGTGGGCTAGTATTACAGTGTCATCTGCATACCGAATATTGTTTAGGATTTTCCCATTAACTTTAATTCCAAATTCGATGTCTTCCAGAGCCTCCTGGAAAATTGCCTCTGAATATATGTTAAACAGAAGCGGGGAAAGAACGCATCCCTGTCTTACACCCTTCATAATTTTGATTTTTTCCGAGATATGGTTATCACACTTTATCTGGGTCACTTGATTCCAATACAACTGTTTAATTATATTGCTGTCTCTACTATTGAGTCCCAGTTTGATTAATAAGTTAATTAGTTAACAAGTTAACATGATAATGCTTCACATTGCCAAAAGCTTTTTTGTAATCTATGAAGCAAGCTATTACAGTTGTCTGTTGATCTAGACATTTCTTGTACTGCAAAAAGGGCCTCACGTGTCCCGAAGCCGTCCTTAAATCCAAACTGAGTTTCGCCAATGTTAGCATCCAATCTTCTCCATATCCATCGCTTTTCCTTCCTGCCTTGCCTTCTTGGGTAGGGTGATAAAAGTGGAAACAAGCCATTCTTCGGGAATATTACCTGTCTCGTAAGTTTTGTTAAAGATTCTGAGCAATAATGTAAGATGTTCAACATCAAGAAGTTTTATCAGTTCTACATGGAGATCATCTGGACCAGTAGCTTTTCCGTTTTTGGTCAGACGTAGTGCATTTTTAAGTTCTGACATGATAAATTCTGGACCCTCTAGTTCCTCCGCATCCTGCCTGTCTGTGAGGTTGTCATCGATCATTTTTTAAATGTATTTGCACCATGCTTCAAGTTGTTCTTGCTGATCAACTACAATTTTGTTTGACTCATTTACTAGTACCTTTTGATTTCATTTAGTTCCTGCGTTGGTAAACTCCTTGATTTTTTTATGTAGATGAAAGCTATCATGATTCTTCTCCAGGTCTTCAATTTCCTGACATTTTTGGTTTGCCCAGATATTTTTTGCTTCTCTGATTTTCGTTCTAATTTCTCGCTGTAGTTGTTTGTATCTGGCTTTATTATTTTTATTTTGCCGTCTTTGTTCCATTAAGCACGGGATATCATCGGTCATCCATTCTTTCCTTTTTGTTTGTTGTTTTTGGCCAAGGATATTGTTTGTTGTTGGTTGTATAATTCCTTTCATGTTGTCCCATAGTGTGCATGGTCGTCCTTATTTTGGGCCATTAACCTTAGGTTGTCATTAATTTTATTTCCCAGATTGTTTTTAGCCTGTGTGTCCCGTAGTTTTTCGATGTCTGTACCTCTGTTTGTTGTTTTCTTTGCTCGTTTCTTTGGACGCAGTCTTAGTTGTGCAACCACCAGATGTTGGTCGGACTCGATGTCAGCTCGAGGGTAAGTTTTCACTGATTTTACTGAGTTTCTAAATCTTTTGTTAATCATTATATAGTCAATCTGATTCCTGACAAATTGACCATCCTTATCCTGCGGAGATTTCCAAGTGTATAGCCTCCTTGGTGGTACCTGGAACCATGTATTGCCAAGGATAAGATCGTTTTCCTGACAGAACTCTAGCAATCGATCTCCTGCTTCGTTTCTCACGCCTAATCCAAATTTACCAACGGTATCCTGAACTTGGTCCTGACCAATCTTTGCGTTCATATCACCCATTATAATGGTTATCTCATTTTTCTTAATCGCCCTATATACGTCCCTTAATTGAGCGTAGAATTCTTCTCTTTCCGCTGCTGGTTTGTCTGGTGTTGAAGCATATGTCTGTATAATATTAATGTTGAACGGGCGTCCACTGATCTGTAGCATTATACATCTTTCTGAGTATGGGAGGACATTCTTAACAAATTTTGTTAAGTTCTTCTTAATAAGTATTCCGACTCTGTGGACATGGTATTGCTCATTTCCTGAGTAAAACAGAGTTGCATCATCCATTGTGTTGTCCATTACCAGTCCATCGAACTTCACTCATTCCCAGCATGTCAATTTCCATTCTATTCATCTCCAGCACGGCATTCCGAAGCTTAGGTATTACATGCAATTATTTATTGCTTTGTTTTACGTATTTTCTATAATTGGATATATGCCTGTTGGAAGTAAAGTATTATTATTATTATTATTTATAAAAATATTTTGCTTAGTTATTGTAAATACATACATACATAAATGAGAGAGTTATTATTATTATTTTTGCTCAAAGACCTCTTTCATTTTGATGGGAACATTTACTCATCAAAGATATCTCAGATGTCAAAGGGATTGATCTCCACTGCGGCCCTTTCGTGATTGTTGAGCTCTGGGTGACGCGCTCTCTGATTTCCTCCCATAAACTTTCGGACAATGATTGTTCGGAATATAGCCTTTTGCATCTTCTTATACAGGGTGTCCCAAAATTAATGGGCCAAATTATAAAAGAATACTCTTTGTTCAAAATAAGCCCTAGTTTTCTAATAAACAGATTTCGAGAAACGCCCCCTAAGGCAGCCACAAGCTCTGAGTGGGTGGAATGAACCTGAAAATGGTTTTTTATTAATTCTTTCGAGAGAAAACTTTAAAATTTTAACATTTTTGCAATTTTGGAATGCTGAATCCGATTCTAAAATTATAAATGTCAAATTTTGGCCAGGAGCATAACTTTTTTTGTTTGATTGATTATATTCATGTCTATATGCTTAGAAAGAGTACAATAGACTTTTTCAAATTTGATTGACTTTTGATAGAAAGTACGAAAAAGAAAAGAAACTTGAAAAATATGGGCAAGGAAAAGCATAATCAATCAGTGATCACACCATGCAATAATGTACCGGACGTCTTACCTACAACTATCAATTTTGAAAGGACGATTTTCGGGTTTCCTTTTACCCTACAAACGATTACCACAAATTAGACATCCATACAAACAACTTTTGTATGTAAAATTTTTAAATGAAGTAAACTCTTATGACGTTATAAAAGAATTCCGCAGTGGTGGATTTACACTGTGGATAATTTGTAACTTTTGGCTTGTGTCTGGTCGATTTCATTGATGCTTTTTCAGTATCTGGCAATATGTTCCGCCACATCAAAAATATCAACATATCGCTCCAGAAAGTCCGGTTGCTTAAGAAAAACAATAATTCCACTCATTGCCCACGCCAGGAAAATGACCAGACTTAATACCGTGTGATTTTTTTATACGACGCATCGGTCTCATTTTTATGCGGTTGAAAGTTTTCAAACAAAATCTTTTTATTTCTAAAACGGAGGCAACCAAAATTAATATAGGAAAAGTCTGACAGTCGAATTTGTAACGGGTATCTTAATTTCATTAATTAATATCTTATTTGGCATCACCGATTTCCTTAACACGTGATAAAGCGTCTGCTCAATTTTAAATCACTACATTGGATTTTGGATCATATGAATCATCTGAGTACTATTTCGCTTTCAAAAGGTACAGTCACAATGTTAAGGCCAAGGTCAGGTGTGAGTGCATTTAATTTATCTTGATTACATTTTGATTGGCTGTAACATTTTCGTTTTAAGGATATCAAGGTAAATAAAAAAAATATATAACACAAACAATTTTCTGAGATATCAGCCTATTAAAAGTAACTTATTTCATCAATAGAACACGTTATTCTGGTTACAATTGTAAAACACTACATTTTATTCCACTTGTTTTCGAGATATTAGCAAAAATAAAACAGATAGATGATCTTTATTTTATTATAACCGTTTAAAAATGAAAGATAATAGATAAATAGAAAAATATTTTTATATTTGCAAAAATAAAAATAAATTAAGAACTTTTACTTTTTTAAATATTGGTGTATTTAACAACCATTTGTTTAAAACTAGTAATGAAAAAAAAATACTTTTTTTTTTCAAAGAAAGGTCCACAGTGCAATACTATTTTTCTACTCCCGTCTGTAAAATAGCTAAAAAAATAGCTAATAGCGTCACTTTACAGCGTCAGTTTCGTTTCCCATGCATACGAGCAATCGGATGTTTTTGGAGGTATTTCCCACGCTTTGAATTTTGACGTTTGTCAATTCTGACGATCATGTCAGTGAATGTATTCGTGTTGTTTTGCGTGTACCCAAAAACTAACGGTCGTAGAAAAAGTATAGTATGCAACACGTTCGGAAAATTTTCTGAGTCACTCGCACCGCTCGTGTCAAATTCACTCGTTAGTCAAATGCCATTACACACCGATCTAGCATGCGGAAAGCGTCACTTTACCACGTCAGTTTCGTTTCCCACGAATCAGAGCCACTTCGGACATTTCCGGGATTTTACGGTCACTGAATTCTCACGGTCATGTCAATTTGTGTTGTTTTGCGAAAATGTACCCCAAAACTAACGGCCGTAGAAAAAGTATAGTATGCAACACGTTCGGTAAACTTTTTAACTCACTCCTTTATTAAGGACTGCGGAAAACGTCACTTTACCACGGAAGTTTCGTGTCCTATAGATCCGAGGCGAAAACCGATAAAACGCCCTGCACTCTTGAACACTGCATCCCTGTACCTATTGTAATTGTAAACAAAAACGAATTTCTTCAGTTTATAAGACTGTTATTTATAGCTTTACATTGATTTCTATTTTTAAGAAATACCTTTCAAGTCAATTTTAAGCCAAAAACATTTTTTATTTGTTGTTTGTTGTTTTCATTATAATGGAAACGTCTCAGTTGTCACTGATGCGAGCTTAATATTTGTTTCATTCCGAGCTACAATATCAAGCCCAAAAAACGTCGGTAGAAACGGGTCAATGAAAAAGGACAGCCGCAAGAAAACCTCCGAAATGAAAACGCACAGGTATCAAAAAGAATTTCTTTAGAAACATTTGCATGGTTTAATGAAAAAAATGCAGATTTTGTCATTCTTTAATATATGCTAAGCTAATGTCCCACACAATTTCAATTATTAACATTTTAACCAATTAAATTATAAAACATAAGTCGGTAAAATTATTCAAAGGTCTGGAAACACTGCGATTTTGTGCATCCCTATAATTTTTCCAAAGTGTATATATTCGCAGCACATAAAAAAAAGTAAGGATAAATACGGCGAATCTCGGTGGGCATCTTGTTAAATGGAATATGTGGTAAAATCATTAAAAATAATGTTAAAAACTATGGTTAGTTTTCGTATTGTGTTCCTGGTTGTACAAATTACAATAATCTAATTTAATGTTTAATGTTATAAACAAAATTTAAAAACTCTGTTCGTCACTGAGAAATCCCAGTCCTCTAACTGGTCCTCGAATGGAATAATAAATCATCTGTGAAACTTCGACATCCAGTACTCATTCTCGATCCCACCAGTCCCTTATTAATTTTTCTGTACTCGTACGGAATGTGATATAACTCAACTTGCTAAACTATTTTTAAGAGAACTATCTACTAGTTTTTCGTAATAGGATTTTGCCGCAGTCCATAATATCTATTGCCTTAAACTGGCAATGGAGATAAAATCAAGGAGTTCCAATTTTAACATAATACGCTGCGATATCAGTTTTTTCTTATAATTATTATTATCAAAGAGTTTATTTTACCATGATAGTCGAAACTTTAAATCCACTTCCGCCTTTCCTGCTGACACTTTTCTTATTTTAAATCTGTTTACTTACAAACTAGTGAGAATAATAATCAAATGGATTTCCAGGAAAAGTCCGATGTTCTTCTGCAACTTCTACCAAACCTAGAAATTGATGTTATTGTTATTATCATGATATTATAATATAATCTAGGAATAGTCTCTAAAGCATTCCTGGACAAGTTAAGGCTCGAATAGCTCCAGTCCGGTTCAAAAATTGACTTAACAAATTATCGTTTTATTAGCTGTTTTATCTAATAAAGCAATTATTTTCAAATGTAACATGTAACGTAATGAACATAAATATAAAGACCTTGGAAGATCTTGGATACTTAATTAGAAATGCAAAAAAATTCAAATCTGAAAGAACATCGAATTATTTTTATTATAGCCTAGTGCACTTAAAGCTTGACTATGGTAGAATAATTTGGTTGCCTTTTCCTCAGTAATTGCAATTTCATCCTAAAGTAACATAGATGTTTTTAGGAACACAAAAGAATTGTTTGCATAATTTTAAAAAAATGTATTCCAGAATGTTACCAATCATTTCTATTTTATTTTCGCTTTTGCGGTTTTCTTCGGCTACAATTTTTAGTCTTTTTTCTTAAACTAATGGGCATTGCTTTCTCTACTACTGTCTTGTTGGCGATTTTCCACATTGCCTTTCGTTTTGAAAATAGTTAATCAAATTTGAGGCTGTTTTTTTTTGGGAATGAAAAAAAAAATTAGAAAATTGCTATTCATTAATCATGTTGCTACATAATATTGTCCAAGTCTCAAAAACGACAGCTGGATACAGGTCTGTCTTTTTATTATTTTATTTCGAGGATAACAATTAAACACGATAAAAACGAAGTAGAAAGTTTGTCGTTGATAAATCGTTAGATCCGCATAATTGGACTGGTATTGTCTATATCTCACGAATAAAATAATTAAAAATATATTGGTCCCAGGAGCCTCTAGTAACCCTGTTTTTTGCACAACATCTTGATTAGTATAATTTCCGTTTATTATTGCACTAAGTTTGGCTTAACTCATATCTTATAATTTTGTTTACTTTTTTTAATTATCAGTAGATTAATAGGGAAAGAATAACATCTAATTTTGAACGGTTTCCTTAAAAAAATATCTTTAGGCTTCTAAAGTTAGATATTTCCTACCATAAACCGAAAGGATGTTTTTGTGCCCTTTTCACGTTTGCATTTCGAGACGGCGACAAACACTTGCGATTTGTCAAAGTCCACCTTAAAAAACAAATCGGGCATGAAAAGGATCGGGTCTTGAGTCTCAGGGTGTTTCTCGTTTAACAGGCTGGCAGTCAATAAAGTCGACAAGGTGGTCCAACTCAGAAAACGCGTCTCGATTTGTTATTTTTTCTTTTTTGTCGGCACTTAAATAATTTCGCGTCGTTATTCTACCTGACTGGGGATGAGAGAAAAAACTTGCCAAAAATAATCGTTATCGTGTTTAAGCGTTCGAACAAATCGGTTGACCCATTATCTGAATTAGTAATAATATAAACTGATTAGCAATTAGTAATATCTTTTTATTAAAATTAGTTTTTAATTTAATTTAATTAATTTAATTAATTTTTTTAAGTAAACCGATCGCCACCTTATATAAAGATCTGGCCAAAACCTGTATGATAACACAGGCCAACAATTTTTAAACTTTTGAAAGTTGATTTCGCCTCCTAAATTTAAGTCTGATAAGCATTTTCCTCTATCACGTAAGGTTTTTTATCAACATCAAAATAATTCATAAATGCAAATCTAGGTTGAATTAAGCATTATTTTTATTAGTGCAAGAATAAAACGGAATTAATAAAAATCTAATTGAAATAAAAGAGTCTCACGCAATTATGAGGTCCATTTATCTTTGGGGGATCTCTCTTTCTCTTGGCAGAAAAACTTCTTTTAGTGGTTTTTTGCATGGCCGAATGGTCTCTTTTTAATCACTAGCAGTAATCTGCCATCACTGCAACGTTCGACCTTGATTTCTGCGTTAAATTTGTTTTATAGCCTGGTGGAACCTCTCACCTCGCCCCAGTACCCATATTTTCGAGAAAGTAGTTCAGATGTGAGTATAAAAAGTGTGGTTTTATTACATTCCATTTCCACAAATTTCGCAAACATTTTTTCTACAATGTAATTCAGATATTTGTTGTTTTTTAGAAAACCTTTTATAATGTGATTAAATGAAAGCCGTGAAACCTTTTCAGATTCGATGATGGTATTCACAAAGTCTTGAGGTTCGCTTGTTAACCTCATTAGGCTAATTTGAGGACCTACAAAAATTATTTTCTTTAATTTGGCATCTGAGAGAGGAGGAAATTTTCCACATAGGTATTCAAAACATGTTCCATCTTTAATAAAAGCTTTAACGCACTGCTTTATCAGTGCTAATTCAATATGGTGGTAAGAGAACATTTTCTGGATCATTAAGACTATCGTGAAGAATATTTTTTGACCTGGGAGTTAAATTAACCCTTTTTGATCAGTTCCTTTTCACCCATTGTTGTTACTGCCTACTGTTTTTACTGTCTGTGGCGCTCACACAAAAAACAGGGGTACGTCGTACTACTGCTAACCTAGTAGAAGTCCCACAATTTTTAAGTCACCACACAAATCATCGAACTATGGTCCTTGTATTTGATTTTCTCAAACAGTAGTTCGAGATTTTTGTAGGCTCCTCTAGAATGAGTCAATAAAAAATCTCCAGTCCGCAGAATTGCAGTCTGTTCCAAGTGAAACACTTTGTTCAAAATAGTCGATAAATCCCATATAACACTCCATATATCATGTACCATATATTTTCTTGTATATCCAGTTCAGAAAAACTGGTGGTATCTTCATCTAAATTGGCTAGATTCTCTCAGGTATTGAAACATCTGAGTCATGTGGCTGATTGCAGACTTGAGATTCGGAAAAACAATGTTTTTCAAATTTTCAGTATTAGATCATCGAACATTGTATATGCAGAAATTACACTCATCGTGGTCATTTGTTGGCTCTCTCCATATCATAGGTGTTCCAAATGCTAGAGATCGCATGGATGCATTATTCCAATATCTTAAACCTTCTTCACATAGCTTACAAACGATATGTGGCGCCCAAGGTTTGTCTTGATCACCAATGTTTACTTTAAAATTAGCGTAGTACTGTTTTTTTTTTTCAAATGGGGTATAATTTTATGTCTAAAATTTTAGACCACAAAAGCAAAACGTATCTGAAATATTTTTGCTTGGCATTTCAGAAAGAAATTTAACTGCACAATGCTTACAAACCTCATAAAGCGACTGCTTACAACAAACGCAATTACATGATAAACTGGCCGCCACGACCCGACTTGTGGCTCCACGAGTGACCTCCTGGTAACTGGTAACAAGGTTTGTCTTGATCACCAATGTTTACTTTAAAATAAGCGTAGTACTGTTTTTTTTTTTTCAAATGGGGTATAATTTTATGTCTAAAATTTTAGACCACAAAAGCAAAACGTATCTGAAATATTTTTGCTTGGCATTTCAGAAAGAAATTTAACTGCACAATGCTTACAAACCTCATAAAGCGACTGCTTACAACAAACGCAATTACATGATAAACTGGCCGCCACGACCCGACTTGTGGCTCCACGAGTGACCTCCTGGTAACTGGTAACAAGGTTTGTCTTGATCACCAATGTTTACTTTAAAATAAGCGTAGTACTGTTTTTTTTTTTTTCAAATGGGGTATAATTTTATGTCTAAAATTTTAGACCACAAAAGCAAAACGTATCTGAAATATTTTTGCTTGGCATTTCAGAAAGAAATTTAACTGCACAATGCTTACAAACCTCATAAAGCGACTGCTTACAACAAACGCAATTACATGATAAACTGGCCGCCACGACCCGACTTGTGGCTCCACGAGTGACTCCCTGGTAACTGAATCGACCTGCAGGCTAAACTAAGTGAGGATAGCCAGATATGAGGAATTCGCAGCGTCTGACCCCGCCTGGGCGGCTGCAAACAGCGTCTGCCTCCAGAGGACCGTCTGAACTGAACTGTTCCCCAGGATATCACTACGGAAGAAACAATAACAGAGACAGCCCCCAGCCCCGTGCAGCCCTTAGGTGGGCAAGGGGTGCTAAGAATCGGCGGTGGAAGAATGAAAAATAATAAAAAAAAAACAGAATACGCATAGCAACGTGGAACGTTAGAAGCCTTTATGCGGCTGGAAAAATTGGCAACTTAATACAAGAAGCTAAAAGACTGCAAGTGACATTATAGATGTGAGCGAAGTGCGATGGCGAAATAACGGAGTATATAAGCACACAGACGGATCTTTTTACTACGCAGGTGACACAAGCAGCGACATGCACCACAGAAACATAGTTGGAGTGTTTATTACTAGAGAATACTCCGGATGGCTTAAGAACTTCACACCCATCTCAGGAAGGATCGTTCTATTGCAGCTTAATGCTAGGCCCTTTCATATCAACATAATTCAAGTATATATGCCCACAGCAGATAAAACATTCGATGAAGACACTGAAATCATCTATGAAGACTTGACAAAACTTTTTAAAACTCTTAAGAAAAATGAGATGAACCTAATAATAGGATACTTTAATGCCAAGGTTGGAGAGGGCAATAGAGATATTCCGGTAGAAAGATTTAACCTGGGCGAAACCCAATGAGAGAGGAGATAGACTTTACGAATTATGTTAAATAAACTATCTCTTAGTGTGTAACACTTAGTTCCGACTATCAAAAAGAAGACTGTATACCTGGACCTCTCCTGCAGATTGACTACATCTTAATCAATAACCGTTTCAGAAACTGTCAGAAGTGTGCCACAACATACCCTGAGGTGCACATAAGCTCGGAGCATAATCCCTTGGTTGGCGATCTAGATAGCTGCCTGAAGATATTTAAAAAGACTGAGAAGGCAGTAAACCTCGATCAAACAAAACTATAGAATAACGATATTAGAACATAAATTTCAGAGGAGACAAACACAGACCTGATGGCAACAAATATTGGACAAGCATCCAGAATATTATAAATAGAATAAGCAAAAAGGCCCTCAAACCATCCCAAAAATTCAAAAGAAAGCGATGGAAGACAGACGAGATCCTTGTCTCAATAAAGCAATGAAGAAAAGCTAAAAATGATAAGACCCCGTATAATACCTTACATCGAGAATTAAAACCGGAGATTGGACTAGCCAAAGAAGAGTAGATGAAGGAAATGTGTGAGGAGATGGAGAAGTTAAACCAACAACATGATTTCCTTAACATGCATGCTAAACTAAAAGAGATGGCAGAAATATTTTGATGGAAGCCGCCCACAGTTTTGATGGACAGGAACAACAAACTTATATTCGAAGAAGAGCAAAAACAATCGACCTGGGAAAACTATGTGAAAGAATTGTTTAAAGATGAAAGACCTGATGAACCCGCAATAACAAAGTAATTGGATCTGACAACGTACATATTGAACTAATGAAGTTTCTCGATGACAACTACAACATTGTGGAACTCTTCAAACAAATTTACACGAGTGGAAGTTTACCTGATGAATGGCTGAAATCTATCTTCATCCCAATCCCAAAAAAACAACATTCAAAAAAGTGTGAAGATTACAGGTTAATTAGTATCCTAAGCCACCTGCTTAAGACTTTCCTTAGAGTGCCTTACATGCCAGGAAAATCAGACGCAGTTTGGTTTCAGGCACGGACTTGAGACTAGGGAAGCCCTGTTTTCCTTGACCGTATTACTAAAAAAATGCGGACATCAGCGCAAGGACGCCTGCTTCAGTGACAATAAAAAGGCCTTCGATGGCGTACAACATACAAAACTCATTTAAGCGCTACAAAGATCAGGAAGTCGACCAAAGAGACCTCCAAATCATAAGAAACTTATATTGGAACCAGACGCAAATGTACGCATTGACAATAAATTGATAAATAAATTGGATATGCCGGAGCCAGGGCTGTATTCTCGGTCCCCTTCTGTTTAACGTGTATTTAGGCATTGTTGACTAGTACTAGAGAGGACGTATGTAGGCATTAAAGTAAATGCGGTACCAATAAATAACTTGAGATACGAGAGACGACACTGTTATCATGGCAGAAAGCATAGCATAGCAAATAGCCAGGGTCTCTGATTACAGATAACCTTGGGCCGGATATAGGATAACAAATAGTATATAGCAATAACAAAAATATGGCTCTTTGACAGCAACTGCTTAAATGCTACATCCTTCTATACGGAGTCGCGTCTTGGCCTTGAAACCGCCCTTAAACCGTCTGGAAACATTTGAGATGTCGGGCCTTCGGCGAATCTTAAAAATTTCATGGACTGCAAGAGTGACCAACGAGGAAGTCCTGAGAAGAGCAAAGACACATTGTGACCTCGTCACAATTGTCAAGCGAAGGAAAGTAGCATATCTGGGACATATAATGAAGGTCGAAAAATACCAATAAACCATTTTCAGGTCCTTGTTAGGGCCTGTGGCTGTTTGAGGGCGTTAGGTTTATATAGCAAACTTATTTTGGGCGTGGTTTAAAGTAAAACGTAAGGTAAGGAAGTAAAGTAAGTAAAGTAAGTAAAGTAATAAATAAATTAAGTAAGTTTTGTAACCAACTTTAATCTTGTTCTAGAACCAAAATTTTACTACAAAATTCCCGTGTTTATGTCAAGCATTTTCAATAAATGTCAAAAAAGTAAAGAGAGCTAATAAGAAAGATATTTTGAAACACATAAAATAAAATGATAATTTTGAATTATATATTAAATCTTAATTCAATATTCAATTCAAAAATGTGCTCAACACTTTTATCATAATCAGTCTGAAGCTCCCATCGTTTGCCTTCATATGTTCTCAGTTTGACATTATGCAGTAGGAATATTAACTATATATTAAAATGAGGAAAATATTGAGCAAACTCATTTTTTAATTTGCTTTTATAATTGACATCAACAAACATTAAATCATCTTTTGAGTTTATAATGTAGTGATTCCCAAGAGATTTTAACTCAAAATTTCAAAAATTCAATTTTCAAAAACTTCAATCGCATACTAATGATCATCATTATTATTATTATTATTATTATTAGCACTGCACTAATTATAAAATTACGTTGATATAGAATTTAGTTTTATCGATGTTCTTATCAAAGTTTTGAAAAACATCCAAAAATAAAATATCAGTAAGAATTTCTGAAAAATAACTTTCATAATTTTTAAAAAACAAGACATAATTTCTGACATGAGTAATCACCTTACCATACCCTTTCATCTTACATAAGTATTTATTTAAAAAAAAAAACTAAAAAATACCTTAAACTTTTTAAATCCAAACAAGTAAACAACCGATAGAGTTGACAGCCTTTCTATGAAAAATTGATATTTCCAGCATGCTTCCACCAGAACTTGACAGATAAAAAAAATATGTTCCGATTTATCTAAATAACATGATTAAACTAGCGCTCTAAATAAGTTCCAAAATCGTAATTGTCATGTTAGAAACCCTAAAACTGCCAATTATTATACTATAAAAATTTTCTCATTTAATGAAGAAATTCAGAACACAATTAAAACATTGTACGCCTTCTATCTCCGAGGTATGACAAAAATTCTGACTGAAATTCTCACTTATGTCAGAAATTCTGCGTTACTTTTCAGAAATTCTGACTTATTTTTTAGAAATTCTGACCTATCGACCTAGTGTCGATCAGCAAATCATAACAATAAAATACGTTATTACTTTTTACTGATGAAATAAATTTCGTTCGGGACACACAAAAGGTCAGAAATTCCCTCATTGCGACTTATTACACCAAAAAATATTTCTTGAAAGGCTCGAAAGATATTTTTCACTGAGGCGAAATAACGCTTGTGCCGAAATCGACTCTCGTCTCAGTACAATGTTCCCATTTACAACTCAAGTAAATTGCGTCTCTGCATTGCTTAAAATTATTTTCTTTATCGTATATTTTATGCATGTGTATTCCAAATTGAAATATCTACATAACGAGTGTCCCAGTAAGGACAACGACGTACTATATTAGAGGACGGTCATAGAAAATAATGGAATTAAAAATGCAAAGTGCAATTATTCGAAAAATATTTATCGTAGAGATTTGTCGTGGTGTTACGAAAATGGTAAAAAAAACATAAAAAATATTTGTAGATTTCCAAGACGGTCGCCAGGGAGCATAAGGGCCATGTTAAACTTTAAAAGTAATTTTTCACTAAAATCCCTGTAGTAAATGTAATATATATATATATATATATATATATATATATATATATATATATATATATATATATATATATATATATATATATATATATATATATATATATATATATATATATATATATATATATATATATTCTCACGTATTGATTCACGGATGGAAAAATGTGATGACACTATATTCCGGGATATCATCCGTTCGCTCGTTGAACTCCGACTGGAATCCTGCATCCGACTGGAATCCTGCAAATCTTGCATCCGACTGGAATCCTGCAGACGTTTCGCCAAAATCTCACTTGGCATCTTCAATGCTCGCGCTCCGAAAACACTTCGAAGTGTTCGAAGTGTTTTCGGAGCGCGAGCATTGAAGATGCCAAGTGAGATTTTGGCGAAACGTCTGCAGGATTCCAGTCGGATGCAAGATTTGCAGGATTCCAGTCGGATGCAGGATTCCAGTCGGAGTTCAACGAGCGAACGGATGATATCCCGGAATATAGTGTCATCATATATATATATATATATATATATATATATATATATATATATATATATATATATATATATATATATATATATATATATATATATATATATATATATATATATATATATATATATATATATATATATATATATATATATATATATATATATATATATATATATATATATATCGGTCCTTTTTCTTTGTGCCTCTACCCCTTTTTTTAAATTTCTTGAAGTAAGAATACTTTTATTATGTTTAGAATTATGAAATTTTATCACTTAATCGTAAAAAAGACACATAAATAAGAATAATTACCGGTGTAATAACTACATTATAAAATTTTATGATAACTAAATTTTCTTAATTCTTAATATAATATAATATAATACCCATCTACTGGAAAACTTGTTGTGCGTGTGTTCAAAACTGCAAAGAAAAGAATGGGTCTACACATGGGTAAGTGTTGTATTGTGTACCGGATGATCATTTATAATGTAATAGTAAACTATTTGTAAGATATATTTTTAAATATACAGGGTGTTGCAGAAATTACCCACAGATAAAAGTTATATATTTTCAAATAGAAACAGTCCTATAAATACTGATACTGCATTATTTATAGAAAATGAGAGCAAGGATAAGCGATAACGTTGATGATTTTTTTTCGTTAATGAACGATCAATAAAAAATTAATAGCTTACGAAGGATAAGAATTATTTAACAATTGTTTAATATGTCTTTGAGCAGTACAAGCAGTATAAAGGGTTTTTAAATACATAATGGAATTTCTAACAGATTCGGGTTAAATCTTCGAGGGTCTCTGCAAAATGCAACAAAATATTAAGTTGCTCTTCATTATTCAAAATATGACGACGCCTATTTTTTTCTATCTTCAAAGTTTCAAATATTCTTGGTAAATGGTAAATACTGTCGAAAAATTGTTTTTCTGGACGCTTCCTTAATGGAAATTTTCTAATATAATCTCTAAAAGCCACGATCCGGTTTTTACTGTACGATACGTAATTTTCTTTTTCTGTGGTAAACGATAGGCAGGTAGCATCTAGCGCTTGTTTTGTTTAAACGCCGTCATAGCCACCTTACACTAACTAAACTTACATGGCAATGGCATATTACTTGCTGCAACTCTCTACTAAGTCGTCTACTTACCTCCCTTGTGTAAATAACTATTTAGTTCAAGATTTTGGGTTTTTCCATCCATAAATTGAAACCAGTCCCATAACTTATTCTCTATTCCATTTTTTTTGTAGACTTGCACATACTTCTGTTTCCTATTTTTGATGTAATGTGTCATTCAATTCACATTTTATTAACTGACCATACCTTTTTGGTACCATTTTACCTTTTTTTTTTTAAATTATTTAACTATTTCATTTCTGCTGGACATCGAACCAAACTGACAATTTGTCAAATAATTTCACATTCTTGACTCCTCGAAAATATTGTTTTATATGTTATCAACTTCTCTTCAGTCTAAAATATTTCATAGTTTTAAAAATTCTGCAGTTAATTTGTGAACATAGACAAATTTTTGTTGACAGGAAGCGTTTTCGGAGTTTTTTTTTTTGCAACAAGTCATAATAATAATTTTTTTCCTAGGTAAAACGAGAGCAGACAGCACCAGATGTTTAATCTTTAGTGGTAGTCAAAACAAGATGACAAGTTACAGAAAAGTCTGGCACAAAATAACCATCGGTCATCAATTAATTAATCAGAGTTGCATATTGTGAACTAGCAAAATGCAGCTGATTTAAATTTTGTTTCGAATTTACAATTAAAGAAATGTTTGCTTTAGTCATAATAATGACCAATAGTTTAATGTATTATAAATGAACATTTTTTAATTTATCCTCTCAAATCAAGTAATACAAAGAGTAACACTGAAGCATCTTAGTTGGACGCCGTTGTGTAAATATTGTAAAATAAATATTATTACTTATTAAAAAATGCAGCACATTTTTAAAAAAAATTTATTCCGTTGGTAAGAAATGTGTTTTATGCTTTTCAATAAAGGCCCTATTAATTCATTCATTTATTTATTGATTTGCATGTTTACATTGTGCTCGTTCTTTTACCCTGGCACTGTATCTTCTGCAGGTTATTAAAACTATGTAAAATACATTTTAATTAGAGGTAAGTCGTAGTGGCATAAACCACAATCATGCCTCTAAAACCAATCTATAACAATACAAATTATTGTGTGAATTGATACTAGTATCTAAAGCCCAGTACCTTTTTCTGCATGTATTTTATAATTGCGGTGTAAAAAAATATGCAAAAAAATATAAACTGGCAATTTTTTGCTGATAGATAATGCATTTTTTTTTCTAAAACAATACTTTTTAGCGTTAGTGTTATGCAAAAATGATTGTACCACGAATTTTTTTTTTTTTGGGAATAGGAATGGGTATAGGAAAAATCGATATTCCCAATACTAGAAACGAGGGAAATGGTGATATTTCTTTGATGTACTGAATAAAATTAAATATATTAATTATATTATTTTATTAATTTCCTGAAACTAATTTCTGTACAATTCTCTTACAATTAAGACTAATTTACGTTACATATTTTAATAGAAATTTTTTAAACAAACTGTTTATTGATTTGTTTTATAATAGTGTTTAATTTTCAAACTGTCCATTGCCACTTTTCATAAGTATATATTTGGGACGCGAAACTTTCATCTGCAATTACTAGACTTGCGATGAAGGAACGAGCGTTCTGTCTAAAGGAGGTGGTTCTTAAACATTTTTTCCATTTAGATTTTTCCTTTGCGATATCTAGTATCTCAAAATTATGTTTAGACTTTTAAGGACCATCTTTCGTGATTACGTCTTTATTCACATTTTGAAAAGAGGTTAAACCTATAAGTTTTATTAGAACTAACGCAAGTCACGAAAATATAGCCAACATGAAGAAATACATGTAGAAATTGCATCGTGTCTACAGCGCTCACGGCACAAAAACACGCCAAATTACTTACAGAATTGTACGGAAGCCGATGCGGGTGCTGTAATTCGCCAAATCATAAACCCTGTAGTTGTCGCTAGTTTTTTAACAACTTCTTTTCCACACCTTAAATCATTTTTTTCCTGACAATTTAATACGATTTCTTTCGACATATTTTGAGAAAACACTGTCGTAAAAATGCATCCTCCAAACACTGATGATCTATCCGCGGCCATGTTGGTTGTCGAACGCCGCAAGGCCTTGTAGGTCGAAAATCAGAATTGGAAATTGGTTAAAAAAGATTTTTTTTTACATAATTGAGTTTCATTACTGTCAGAAGAGGCAGGGCATCTATATATCTAATCTAATATGGTTCAATAGTTAGGACCTCTCCACAATCATATGAGGGGCAACGCTAACCGTTTATAAACTTATGCATTACAACTTAAATAATTCAATAATTAACAAAATCTGGCACAAATTTAAATCTCCCACTTTGGTGGAGGATTTAAATTTGTGTCATCTTTGAAATGGCACTCACTCTAAAAATATGCTTAATTAAAGAAAATTTTGCAGAAACGAGACTATAATATAATTTGTTTACAACTACAACTACTACTATTACAACTGCTCTTACTGGGACACCCGGTATATGCCCTTAGGTAATGAATATTTGCCACTTTCATGATGAACACAAAACCTGTTTTAGTGCTGGTGAATTCGAGCATGCCGGAGCCATGGGACTGATATCAATGGCGGCCTTTTATAAGGTCCTTTCATATCCCGTTCACGATCACAAGTTATCTCGGGATATGACAGACTGTTAATATAATTTTGCTTAAAAAATCCGGGCAGAGCCAGGACGGGCTTTGATAATATTTGAAGATATCCTTAACTTTTGCGCCTCTTTTGGGGAGTAGCAGTGAAATTCAGAAAGGTGTAGAGTAACAAAACCTCACGTTTTTTTTGTTTTTCAGTATTGTTCATATATATAATAGGTCTTATGCAATACAATAATATTTATTTCAATTCAATTCAATGTCAATTTAAATTCACAGCAACAATTACTACACAGCAAACCTGTTTTTCCCGAATGTTTGCGCAATATATAGTATTAAATAAATTATTTAAATTTCCTCTCATGTAATTGTGACAAATAAAGTTGTTACATGTTTCATTTGTATGGACCAAACTACATGCTCAAGCCCTAATTTCAAATATATCCCCATAATTCATGAGATTCATTAGATACAGTCTTGGTTTTCTCGGTAAAGTGCACAATATATAGTTTTGTGTTACTTGCAGATGGTCTAGATGACAGTTCTGTGCTGCTCCCCATACCAGTATACCATAATTTAACAGGGACCCCACTGGTGCTTTATAGATTACAACAAGATTTTTCTTCAACATAATATTTTGCAGTAGAGAAAATTGATGCATCGCAGTTTCTTGCACAGATAAAGAATACGTTGATCCCATTTTAAATGGTTATCTATCACTACACCTAAGTATTTGATCCCGATGTACTCTTTCGGAGGTTCCGCTAAATTGTTCCCAAGCATTTTATTATAATGTGGCTTCTGTCGGGGAATAGGCAATATATTATGTTTCTTCAATATTTAAACTTAGGTTTGGCGAATCGAGGATATTTTTAATGCTCATAAAACCCGTCTTTACTTTTTCTCTGACTTCTGACCAAAGGTCTGAAGAGAAAACTATGACGGTATCATAGGCATATGAAATAAGTTTGCCATATAGAGCAGAACTGCATAGGCTGTAAATATTAAAAAGTATGGGTCTTATTACCGTACCCTGGAGTATGCCGTATTTAACTATCCCCATCTAGCTCACAGTCTTTACGATCCTGACCTTTTTTGCGGTCTGTGAGGTAGCTCCCAAAAACCTCCAGCATAATCCCCCTCACTCCGCAGGCTTCTAAAGCCTCAAACAACAAAGTATGGGGAATTGTGTCAAAGGCCTTCACAAGATCTCCATTATTCATTTTTTCTGAGACTTTATTCACCAATTCAAATCTTGCATTCGTTGTGCTGGTTTCCTCTCTGAAACCAAATTGTTTTTTTGAGAGAATATTATTTGTACGCAAAAACTCGATCAGACGCTGTTTTAAACATTAGATATTATCGAAATAGGTCTACAACTGCTAACTTTATACTTGCCGCCCGCCTTGTATATAGGGGTAACAGCAGAAGTTTTAAAATGCATTGGAACTTTTCCAGTTCTAAAAATCAAGTTTATGTGTGCGAGACACGCTTTGATATATTCATATCAAAATTTCAAAGCTTTAGCAGCTGTATGATCACTGCCCGCGAGGTAATTATTTTTTAGACTTTTTATTTACTTGATTCCCTCATTTGTATTTGTGGGACTTATAAATATTGAAGCATTTACCTTGATTTTAATTTCGAAAGGCTTTAGTGGACGATCTATAGCACGTGATATTTTTTCTCCAATATATATAAAATAATCGTTAAATATTTGTGAAATTTGTTTAGCATCTGTTATCGTTATATTGATATTTTTTATTTGTGTAATGTCACACCTCTAGTCTAATTCAATGGTGGGTTCATTCACCATTTGATAAACTTTTTTCATGTTTCTGGAGTTTTTATGAAATTTATGTTTATAATAGACATTTTTCGTATCTTTGATAATTTTATTTAATAATAAATAATTTTTAATTAATTTTTATACTCAACGTACTCTTCTTTTTTTATGTCAGTTTAGTTTTTAATGAAAGACTTTTTTAAGCGGTCTCCATTTTTTATTGATTTGATTTTTATTCCTGACTGGTCTATGATCCAATTTACTGTTTTAGCGACACTTTTAGTAAAATAAGCCACATAATCAGTATTTTTTCTGTTACATCATTCTGTCGAGTTATAAAACGTATTATGGGTCAATGGTCGGTTATTTGATGTAAGGCAATGAAAGAAATACTCGGTCTTTCTTAAGATCTTGTGTGACTTCTAAGAAACAAATGATCTAGCTGTGATCCAGATTCTCTAGTGATATATTCACACTGAGATTTGAAATCATTGGTACTAACAACTGCTATATACTTTAAAACATTTGGATCATCATTATTAAGAATATTTATATTAACATAATCCTAAGAGTAAGAGTAAGTATGTTGAAAGAAATCGTCGATCTCGTCTAAGAAATGGTTTGTATTTGAAGATAGATCTATAGGTCTATATATGGCAACAATCTATATTTTGTTGAGATTGTAGTTACTGTTATCTGTTTTTTAGTTAAAACAAGCAGCCCGCCAAAGGAATTATAGTTTCCCTCATAGTAATAAACATCATAATTATGTATGTTTAAGTAAGTAACGGTTTTCAAAAAATGGCATTCGCTTAAAACTATTAAGTTAAAAAACAAGTTGAACATTTCGAAAAATACTAATAATTTGTCAAAGTTTGATTTGATACCACGAATGTTTAGCTGTATAACACTATCTAGTATACTGTTTCTACTTGCAATGTAACACCTTAATATGCTAATACAGGGTATCTTCCCCACTCAATATAAACCTTTCCACAGCTTCTTCCAAACCTTCTGAAAATCTCAGGATCACATTGTTCAAATAGCATTTTACTCTCTTTTTCCCTGAAAGATTTAATATATCTCACCTTAAAAAGATTATTGTCTCTAATTGCGTTTGATTTCTAATAATATAATATAAATGAAATTTGGATATTAGGGGGTTGTCTCAATAATCTCATAATTTTGGACCAAACTGATAGCACACATTCTTCATTTTTTTAAAATCATGTGTCATCATTATTCTTCCATTAGGTAACTAACTCTTTCTTACTTTTTACACGGACCCCAATATTACCTGGTTTAAACTTTATGTCAATGTTAAGCGAAGTCCGTCTACTTTTCCTGTTTATCTTTAATTATTAATTATTCCTAGTAAATTACTTGATTGTTTGAAAAAAAGTAAAAACTGCTTCAAGTAGATATTTTTACCAAAAATCCAGGGGTGTAGCCTAGAAATTTTTTAGACAAACCGCTTTCCGCAGATATGGTCAAAATATAGTATTTTTTAAATGGAACGCCCTGTCCTATTTATTATTTTTTTTCCAAATTAAATATTAGTTTAACTTTCAGTGAGTAAATACGTAGGGGAAGCTCTCGCGTATCGAAAATAGCAAAAAAAGGAAGCGGGTGTCATTGCGCAAGTGATGTCTGGATGTCAGACAACATATGTTTTATCAAACATCAGCAAACCAAACGTCGGATGAAGTTTTGTTAATCCAGCATAATAATGAACTATTTCAAGAAAACAGTGCAAAGTCGCAAAATGAACAGGTTCTTTTTGCTAGTTGGCAAAAAACAGAGAATGAGAAAAGGGTCACTAATGATAAATTGAATTAATTGCCGTTACAACTTGGCCAATTGAATACAGCTTATGCAGACGAAGACGAAGAAGAATTAGCACACGACACGACAAAAAAGGTAACAAATTTGAGAACCAAAACAAACCACCAACGTGTAAACAACAAAGCAAGGTACTAAACCTAAATCTCCAAACATACAGTCAGGTTGCAAAAAACCCTGAAGTAAGTTGAACACAAAAAATAGCGAAGTTGATCCAACCATTCAGACAACACTTCAACAAATACTAGACAAGATAAACGCACTATTCACCAGGAAATGACGCTAAATGCGGTAGTGCAATTATTAAAGAAGAGCAGTTAGAAACTGAAGTGAAACTATTTGCTGAAAAACATCCAACAGGCAATATGGGAAAATACCCCAGAGATAAAAAATATAACAAAGAGCAATAACTACCCGAAGGAAATCAGCCACCTGGTACATAAAAGGAAGAAAATTGAGACGAAAACTAAAAAAAGAAAATCAACGCATTAAAAATGAGTCTATGGGCGATAAGTGATCTAGCCAATGACAATAACAAAAAAATAAAAAAACTAGAAATTCCTTTCATTCAAAACCCACCGGATAAGAAACTCAGATGAGAGCTGGGCTCGATATAACCAACATAAAGCGTTCAGATTTAAAGAAAACCTACAAATTATTTTTAGCCAAATAAATTAGAAGACCTCCTAGATCAGACTGAACTAAGGCAGAAAAATGTGACCATTAGGCATTCCTCCAACAAAGAAGTATTCAAAGAAATCAAAAACAATACTGATCCGGAAAAGGCGCCATGGTTTGACCTAATCGCGAATCAAATCCTAAATCAACTGCTAAATAAAGCTTTAGTTAATCAATGCCTCATTCGTAAGATGTGGAAAAAACCGGAACTGATAATGATTCTCAAACCAGGGAAACCAGCTCAAGATGATATCACTGCTGCACGTAATATTGAAACTATATGACCACTATTGAAAAATCTTTAGAGGAAAAGAAAGCCTGTTCTACTATCCTTCTACACATATTTAACTTCATACACTTAAGTGACATAAAAGAAATTAAAGCAGCAGTGCGACAAGGTAACCTACTTGGTTCCGCACTTTATCTGCTCTTACTAGTGACATCCCTACTATAGAACATAACACAATTGCAACTTTTGCGCGAGAATTGTTGTTGGAAAAAATCACGACTAATGTGCTGAAAAGCTCCAAACTTATAATAATAAATATAAACGTCATTTCTTTAGATTTAGCAAAATACTTTTGCATGAATCTGGACGCAAGATTTTGCTAGGATGTCCATGTGAAAAAAAAGACAAGACCTAGGATGAAAATATAAAACATATATTGGGACTGAAATTGACGATAAATAAAAATATTTATAAAAATAATAATAATAAACAAATTCTACATGACTAACAAAACTGTTCAGTACGTAATTGGCGCTCGGAGTTATTAGGCGCATTTGTTTTCCTAATATCCTTTGCGTTTGTGATTTTGCACTCCCCTAGTTTCCTCAATATACGTTCCTGAATTCGAGTGATTGGTCCCAATATTTACTACTCATTGTCCTCGTTATTTTATTTATTATACGCTTTAGCCATTTTCTTTGAGAATTTTCCATCATTAATTAATTTAAATTTAATTACGGTGAAAAACGTCCGCCAAAGTACAATTGACAAAAAAAAAACTTTAAGCAAGTCTCAAAATAATTTCATCGCTTGGTGATTACCTGTTAAAATATTAATGTTTGATCACATAACATTCAATGATGCAAACGATCACATCATACTTATGACTGTTTAAAAAGAATTTCATTTTTTCTTACACTTTATTAAAAAACTTACTCTTTTAAGAGTTAATTTACTTCAGAAATGTACAGTGTGATTAATCATTTTAATTTTTTTAGGACCAAAAAATACAGGAGGAGCCATTTGAAAAATCATGTTTGAGTAGCAAAATTATGTTTACGACATACAAAGTTTTGCAAAAAACTGACTTAGGCTCGCGAAAATTGAGAATTCCATCTCTGTTTGTTACCGAAAAACCCTGTTATGATAAGGAATTTGGGACACAGTGCACAGAATCGACAAAGAAGTGTGCAAAGCGAGAACTATCCGTCATCGAGACTGGCGGAAAAAAAATGATTACTAAATTGTCCAAATGAAGATGTTGAAAAATATTTTTTGATTTTAAACAGGCTAAATTATTGTAAAGCTAATATACAATCAATAGAAATAGAAGTTTGGTGAATAATATTAATGTCAGCGGCTTTACTACAGGTATGATCAGATAATTATTAATAAGAAATAAGAATAAAATGAATGAATAAAATGAAAACATATAAATAGAAACTTTGTAGTGTAGCCATCTTTTCCCGTATTTTGTGGTCTCATTTTACCACCTTGCTTTTTTGCCATTATTTTTTTTTATTTATTAAGTTTGGTGAATAATATTAATGTCAGCGGCTTTACTACAGGTATGATCAGATAATTATTAATAAGAAGTAAGAATAAAATGAATGAATAAAATGAAAACATATAAATAGAAACTTTGTAGTGTAGCCATCTTTTCCCGTATTTTGTGGTCTCATTTTACCACCTTGCTTTTTTGCCATTATTTTTTTTTATTTATTAAGTTTGGTGAATAATATTAATGTCAGCGGCTTTACTACAGGTATGATCAGATAATTATTAATAAGAAGTAAGAATAAAATGAATGAATAAAATGAAAACATATAAATAGAAACTTTGTAGTGTAGCCATCTTTTCCCGTATTTTGTGGTCTCATTTTACCACCTTGCTTTTTTGCCATTATTTTTTTTTATTTTTATTCTATGTGTGCCCAATGGTTAATTAATCTTGTGAATTGCTGGGTCTATATTACATTCGTTCTCTGATTAAGTTATCTTGCAACAACCAAGTCCAAATCAACGTGTGCCTGTCGATAGTATACTGTGGTAGTGTCCTAAATGCAATGCCGCCATATTGTTTGTTTAACCATTAAATTAAGTTAAATTATTGTAAGTGCCGCCTCATGGTTTAGAAGAACTTTGGCGCATTATCCTGAGTATAATTCAACTTAGTTGGTGACGGCTTCATAACAAAAGCCAAATCTAATGATCGTCTACATTTTTACGCATTATTATTGGGCGATCCCGAAGTTATTGTGTTTCTCTCTAAATTGCAATATAAATTATTATTTTAAAAATTCTACTAGTTACAATAACCTTCATTTATAAATTTTAGTTCTCATGTTCCGCGGAGACAGGTAAACCATAAGTTTCGTAGCCAACAAATTTCTTAAATAAGATTTAATCAAACTGAAAATCTCTAATAGCCCTGTCTTCAGTCTATCTTTCTGAAATTGCCTTCTTAAGTAAGTCAATAAATAATATCATTTTTGGGTGGGTAGAATTTCAGATTTTCTTGAGTGACTTTAACAGACCCAGAAGAAATAAGATCTAACATTTGCTGGAAGAGTCTCCAGTCCATTTTGATCGAAATGCCCATCACCGACAAATCCATTTTTGCTACCAAAGTGAGTAAATATTTACAGTTTAATGATGATTTATACCTCATGCGCAATAATAAACAAAGCACAACTTTCCTCATATCGAAAAATATACTCGAAAATTTTGTAAAAATGAACTAGTTTTAAAAAAAATAATTTCACTGAACATTTTTTAATCCTGTTATAATACAACTTAATCCTCAAAAGCCTCGTTATTATAATTATTATTATTATTATCAATAAAAATAAACTTATCTGGGAAAGTATTGAACGAAACATTTTATATTCAGATTGAAGACAATATCCTAGCTAGCATTTAGGTTTAACGTTTAACAAATCTCCATCGTCTGATTTTCCCATAAAAAACTCTATATTCTCTGAACAATTTAGTTCTGTTACTGTTTGATATGCAGATGTGGTGTACAGATATTGCTTGTCTATCTAAAAAATCAATTCAAAAATTACTAAATTCCTTCAACGTACCTTACCGTAGTCATATATCTCGTTCTTAAATAAGTTTAATATTTTAAACATGATCAATAGAAAGGAAATTAATGGAATCTAAACGAGAAATCCCAACTTCTTCCATACTCCCACGTATGTGGCAATAAAGATTTGGAATAGTTTTACTAGTCAAATATAATCATTAAGGATATCCACCTTCACAAACGTAATTATAAAAATACTAAAAGGATGTCGAACTTCCTTTACGCTTACACTTGCAGTGTAAGTTAAACTTAAAAATAAAGACAATGGAAGTTCGGCATTCTTTTAGTATTTCTACTGAATCAATGTCTACCACCTTCTAGATGTAATTATGTTGTTGAGTCTTCCCGCAAACACTCCTTCTTTTAGAGTGTGTTTATTAGAGTTGCTGTAATCAAGAATGGCTCTTTTTTGTCACAATTTAAATATTTGTTTTTTATTATTATACAGTTTATTAAATTAACCTTATTAATTACTATTGTGATGACCGGTAGAAAAGTTCAATTGTTTCTATCTAATAGAAACTAACCAAAACTGTGGATATCAATAAATATATGTTACCCAGATTGCACCCGAATGTAAATATTTTGCATGTATTGCAGGAAAGTTATGTACATTCATTTTTTGCCTTTCGGGACCAGCATGGCTAATGATTCGGTAAAAAAATTGATTTGTAAAAACAGCAGTGGTTTTCAACTATACCGGAACGTTTTAAAAAAATAGCCATCTAAAACCGAATGTGTAGAAAAAATATGAACGATGTTTTTTTATCTGACCACACGGACAAAAATCTTCTTTATTCCTCCCTAAATTACCTAAACATAAATTTCGCTATCGAATAGGAAATAACAACACTCCGCCATTACTAGATATTCTTATTAATCCAAACTCAGACTTTGAAAAACCGATTCATATAATAATCGATACATAAATCCATCACCATCTAGCCCAGTGATTTCTTCCATCCTTTCTTATTTTTAGAGCATTATCACTCCCAAGTGCCACCTAAATCACCAAATGAAATGCTACTGCATGAAGACAACTGACTGTCAGCAAAATATCTAGCTTCAATATGAACACCCTTTTATAAACAAAAATCAGTAACAGTTATAGGCTGTGCATTAGCACTAGTCATAGCAAATATATTTATGGAAGCTTTTGAGGAGAAAGCCCTCAACGCCTTTCATCAAAAACCAAAACTATAAAAACTCTACGTTGATGATACTCCGATATTTTCTTAACCATTAAACCTCTATACACTCTAACATACGTTTTACCATTGAATTAGAAACTAATAATAATCTGAAATTCTTAGTTGATCTTAGAAAATCAAATCTAACAATGGGTCATTCAGTTCATAGAAAATCTACACACACGATACCTTAATGCATTGTCACATCACCATCCTACTTAAGCATCAATTATCAATCTTGTTTACAGCCCCGTAAAACTATCTTAACCCAAGTAACAGAAATCTCCTCTTCTCTTTAATAATTTCCATATTAAAGAGATTTACCATTCCACCACGAAACACACTTCACCACAACCTCCCAAAAAAAATGAGCCCCAAAAATTACCCCACACTTAGCACTGTGGGCCTTACTTACACTCAAAAAATCGCTGACCACATATCAAAAGTTCTTAAGAAACATAATGCTAATACCAAATTGATCACTTATTGTATGTAATTAATTCTACTAAAAAAAATCAGAAAATCCATAGAAATCGCTAAACAACCAAAGACTATTAACCGCGACTAGCGACCTTTTACCAATATGGGAATCCGTCATCCGAGACAATGTTCATATCCCCACGTCAGCAAATTAGTTTTATCAACAATCGATGCAGGAGGAATCCAGAGAAGATTTGTAAATAGCCATGTGACTGTCTATCGGAATGACATCTCACCCCAATTCTTCTCTCTTCTTCCGTTGGCCCCGCCTCACCTTCCACAAATGGACAAAATTAGCCAAAATCAGTAACTTTTTTGTACAACCAATATATTCAAATAACCAATAGTTGAAATTAATAATAATAAAACAATCAGAACTCTAAAAGCCAGAATTCGTTAAAGATAAAAAATGTACAACCAAATAGAGTTAGAGCTTCGGAAATGCCACTCATTTAATTGTCACCAATTTAAATTGTTGAAGAGTTGTTATTAAAGTGCTGTTGGTGATACGCTCTTTGCTTTAAATGTCCAAAAACTAACCAAAACTAACCAAATTTATTAAATCCGGCTATTAGAAATAGTCACTTTGTAAGGCTTAGTAATGCAAAATTATCGAAAAATTAATTGTGTTTCCCATCCTTTTCCATTATTATAAATTTTTATAAAACAAATATTAGGTTGCAGTTTTTGTTAATCATTTCTCAATAAAGTTCTGAAGTCATTGCAAAATAAGCTTTAAAAGTTCCGGTATTTTCAAATGATGCTCTTTATAGAATAGATATTTTTGAAATAATACTGTTCCCACAATATCAAAACAAGTATTTAGTAGTTTATTCAATTCGAAACAAAAAACCACCTACACGCAGAACAAAAAAAAAAAAGAAAAGTGTTGTCGACGGTCACAACACACAAAAAACTGTCGCAAATCTCTGTCATAGATAACTCCATTGTGTAATGAAGACTAAAATTAATTACAAGGATGTCGTTGCCGATGACGTCGTATTCCTTTTTATTAAATAAACATCAGTGTACATTTCTGCTTCTTCGTTTTTCTTAAGGTGTCATATCGATTTAATGAATGTTAGCGACGATTCTGGCAAAATCTTCACTGTCCTGTGTAGCTCTAAAGAGTGAGTGAGCATCCAGACCAGTCCAGCCATGAATTGTTTTTCCTTCCGATTCCGCGTTTTCCTTCAATTTTCATTTCTACGATTAGCTTCAGGATTTCCTACTTCGTGTTTCTAAATATATAACGCAGATAAGCTGCTTTTCTTTTTAAACTATTTACAACAGTTCCCTTTCCGTTCCCAGACGTCTCAATATCAATGTTTGTCGCATGCTAAGAAATTGTATTAACTTAAAATTTAATAACATGTTTCTTCCTTATTATCCAAAAGTCCAGAAACAATTCTACCCCAGCATTAGTTTATAGAACCAAAAATGAAAGCACATTGGAGAGTATGGTAGGAAATGACCTGGTATTATTTAAAATGGTAAAATTTAAAAATTAACACAAGCAAAACAAAATATACCATATATTTTGTTTTGCTGAGACAAAAATAGAGAATATAAATTATTTCGACCAAATCATACTTGAAAAATATTTCATACAAAGTGTAATATGAATCTATTAAATAAACTCATACTTAGATCTTTTAATAACTGATTTCCGTCAAAGAATTAAAATAGTTTTTCTAGTATAATTGTAGATTTGTTAGATGAATAATATAAAATATTGTTGTTGTTTAAGTTTTCATTAATATATGTTGCTTGTGTTATTCATTGTCTTGTTTAATATATCGTTTATATGTGAATATTATAAACATACTAATTTACATAAAATGTATTGTTATATTAAGTAGTAGAAAGAAACCATTTTGTTCATTCTCTCGGAGTAGTAAGATATGTGTCAATTTATTTTACAGTATTTTAAAACAAAACGTACATAAATTAAATTAGTTCATTTTTGTCATCATTTAGAAATTTCACCGGTTTATTAAACAATATTTTAACACTTTCATATTTTCCACCTTCTTAGAAGTAAATCTGTTTACAGAAAACCTCGATAAAGAATAGATTCCAAGACATACTACTTTTGACGCTTATTTGACGACCCTGCACTTTTTGGCCTTTCTTTCTATCATACGTAAAATGTTTTCCATTCGTAAGTTGCACACTCAACTCGCTACAGTGCTAACACAAATCGAAATCTGGTTGCTTATTAAAAGTGAAGCTCAATGAACCGAATAATTTGGATAAAATCTGTTCTTTTGACACTAACTATAAAGAATACCTATAGCGCTTTCACAGATGCGGTCGTTAATTTACACTACCAGTGGTATGTGCCCTGCTTAAATGATTATTTGAGACGATAATAAGTAGGTAAAATGCTTACATATATGGAGGAATTTTATTTTTGTAAATTTAGTCTTAATTCCTCCCGGAAAGTAAGGGGTGTTTTTTCGTGCAACTTTAAGTTGCAATAAAACAATGATGGATTATTCGATTGACATGAATTTTATTTATCCGAAAGATAATCTTATGGCATTACATTTTAAATATGATTTCTGGCATATGACCGCCATGGCTGGCGCGGATGTAGTCCAATCTGGACGTCCAATTTTCGATGACTTTTTCCAACATTTGTGGCGGTATATCGGCAAAAACACGGCGAATGTTGTCTTCCAAATGGTCAAGCGTTTGTGGCTTATCCGCATAGACCAATGACTTTACATAGCCCCACAGAAAGTAGTCCAGCGGTGTTAAATCACAAGATCTTGGAGGCCAATTGGCCAAAGTGGCTATTCGAAAATCCAATAATATACAGGGGGTCTTATTGAAATTTGAGAAAAGTATCATTTTGCGAAACGTGGCAACAACGCTTATTGTAAGAAAATAATTTTAGACTGATCATGTCTAAAGAAAAGCATTATTTTCGTAAAAGTAATAGATAGAAATGTTGTGATTACTTGTCATTTATTAACTGTAAAAGGAGAAGAGGAAACGTTGTTGAACAGAACCTAACCTAACATGAGAGAGAGTGTTAATTTAAAATCAGTGTATTCATTATTAATAAAGTTATTTTTAGTTTAATACATCCGTGTGTTCGTAAATTCACAATAGGTTATGGGCCCAGAACCACGCAAGATGTTGGCTGGCGGAAGGTAGATAGAGAAAATTTTAAAAATTTTTTTTTGAACACGTGTATTAAACTTGCAAAGGCAAAATCAATCATAGTGCAATGTGTAAGTGACAAACACCTTGATATAATTAAAGATTCAACTACAGAGAAGCATATGTTAAAAGCATTAGAAGATGTATTTCAGAGGAAAAGTGTATTTTCGAAGTTGACTTTAAAGAAGAAGTTGCTAACAATAAAATGTACAAGGAACGACAAATTAGAGGATCATTTTTTGAAATTTGACTCTGTAATATGAGAATTAGAAAGTATTGGGTCTAAAATCGAAGAATCGGATAACGTGTGCCACTTACTTTTGTCTCTTAATGAGGAAATATTTGGCATAAGAGACTAGGACATCGTTATGGTCTAAAACAGTTAAGTTTATCTAATAGTGATGAAATTTGTAGTAATTGTGTGGAAGGTAAAAGTACTAGAAAAACTTTTTATCAAGGTACTAGAAAAACTACTCGGATTGGTCAACTTATTCATACAGATATTGCAGGGCCAGTGGCAACTCCATCTTTAGAAGGTCATAGGTACTTTCAGGTTTTACTTGATGACTATTCACATTTTTTGGTAGTCAAATTGTTAAAATCTAAAGATGAGGCTGCTCAAAACGTTATTGATTTCATTAAGCTAATAAAAACACAACAGTGTCAAAAAACACAAAAAATCAGATTTGATAATGGTGGAGAATTTTCTTCAAAGTATTCCAAACAGTATTGTAAAAATGAAGGTATTGAGATTGAGTATACGCTGCCATATAGCCCGCAACGGAACGGTAAGTCTGAGCGTATGAACTGAACTTTGTTAGATAAAGTAAGAACTAAATTTGCTGAAACAAATTTACCCAAAGTGTTATGGGGAGAGGCAATCTTATGTTGAGCATACGAGTTAAATCGGTCATCCACAAAAGCAAATGGTGGTGTTCCTCCCTCGACAAGATGGTATCAAAATAACAATTTATCAAGCAAAAGATATGGGAGAAATCAAGAATTTCTTAGGGATGACAATAAACAGAAAGGAAGATCAAGGTAAACTAGAAATAAAGCAAACAAAATTTATTGAAAAACTGTTGGAAAATTTTAACATGAAAGAATGTAGTGGAAAATCTACACCTATGGAAAAAGGATTTCAATATAATGAAAATAGTGAGATTGTGAATGTTCCTTACAGGCAATTGATCGGAGGACTGATGTGCTTGTCAACAACTACACGACTTGATATAACATTTTCTGTTTCATATTTAAGTAGATTTCTGGACAAGCCAACAAATGATACTTGAATGCAGGAAAAAGAATATTACGTTCTTTAAATACTACTTAATTTAATTTTAATTTAAATTTGTGAAAAATGAATAAAGTAATGACAGAGTAAAATTAAAAGCTTTTGCAGATTCAAATTGGGCATCAGATAAACATGATCGGAAGAGTGTAAGTGGTTGCTTAATTTTACTTGGTAACAACCCTGTATGCTGGTTTTCAAAGAAACAGGGATACGTTGCTCTTTCTACCGCCGAAGCGGAATATGTTGCAGCGGCTGCTTGTGCTCAGGACCTAATGAATCTTAAAGGGGTGTTAAATTATTTTAAGCTTAATATTCCCACACTGCTTTTTTGTGATAACAGAAGTTCAATATTAATGTCAAAAAGTAATGAGAATTCAAAAAGGGCTAAACACATAGATATAAAAAATCATTATTTAAAAGATTTAGTATTACACAAGAAAATATCCGTTGAATATGTACCAACTGAGGAAAATTTAGCAGACATGCTAACAAAACCTTTAAGCAAGGATTTATTTGTGTAACTTAGAGATAAGTGTAATATTGTATAACACTGCAAATGTTTATTCTTGTAATCACGATTTTCATTTATCCAAACACATTGTAAAACTTCAAATCGAGGAGGAGTGTTGTGATTACTTGTCACTTATCCACTGTAAAAGGAGAAGAGGAAACGTTGTTGAACAGAACCTAACCTAACATGAGAGAGTGTTAATTTAAAATCAGTGTATTCATTATTAATAAAGTTATTTTTAGTTTAATACATCCGTGTGTTCGTAAATTCACAATAAGAAAAAAGTTTATAAAGTTAATAAGCAACCCAACAATGATGATTTAAACATAACCCGAATTCTAAAAATGATCCCTAATAAGTTCGAAACGGTGCATCACAGACCATACGCATATATATCGTTAAATTTGTCTTTGAAAGGACTATACAAAAATACAATAAAATCTAACTTTGTTTCACCACCCTGACCACAGACTACAGTTTTGTGAAACTGTGATGGAAATGTGCAATTTAAATGGTCAGATACTGTTTAGTGATGAAGCCACGTCTAAATGTAAAATTTTAGGTATTGAAGTACAAATAAGAGAAATGGATAAGAGAAAATCATACACAACGTCCATAAAAAATTTATGTTTGGGCATGAATTTTAAATTACTGAACTCTATTTCTTCAATCAAAATCTCTCTGGCAAATTAATGAAAACATACTGAGCAATATTTTGGAATTGTTTTTAAACCGAATAGCGTATTGTCAAAAAGTCAATGGTGGGGCATTTTCAACACTCATCAAAATATTTTCTTTGATATACTTCTTATTTTTCAACTCAGAAAGAGTAAGAGACAGGTATACGACAGCCTACATGAATTATGCCTTATATTTAACGTAGATTTCTAAAACGGATTTAAAGATCTTTTTTAAAAAGGTATTCTGCATATTTTCTATTTTCTGCAAAAAATGAGGAAGAAAAAATTATGGTGGACATATGTGAGCGTTTTTCTGAAAACCAATATCTGACTTAAAAATGAATTTGTTCCATATTTTAGTTGTTCTTTGTATGTATAGAGTGTCCAATAAGAATGGTACATGGTAAAGTAGGAGATTCTTTAGGTAAAAATATTACAAGTTAACGAAACTTACCTCAGAGAGATAATGATAATAATAATAATAAATTATCTATCTTTTTGCACAAAATTTGGCAAATCGGGATTTTTGGACATGAGAAGTCCATTTTCGTGAATAATGTTTGGGTCAAATTGTAGAGGGCTCGTATGGTGCAATTGATAGATCCTAACTTTTTTGCGCCTTAGTGTATGCAAATTAATAAAGATATTCTTAACACTTTTTTACGCAAATATAGAATAAATAAATAAATTAGTAAAAAGTAAATTTCACCTCAAGTCGCCGCTTTCAAGAAATTCGCATTTTCAAATTTCGTTGCACCTAATTGAACAGTTTCATGTGACATGCAAAATAGTTCAAAGTAGGCATAATCGCAATAAAAGAGAGTAAAATAGTGCGAAGTAGGCTCTGACGAAAGCAGACGAGATGAAATACCTGCAAAATTTTTCAAAGCAGACTAATGCAAATGCGATAAAGGTTCTGGTGAATTTCTTTGCTGTTTGCTGTAAGTTTTTCGATAATGCGCAAGATATACCTTGTTTTCCAACATGGAGATGCGCGATATATGTTTATAAGCACAACAAACTCGGCAAAAATGGTTTCTTCCGTCCCAAGGGGGATTCTGTTGGGCGCCCAAAAATTATTACATCGGAGTTGGAAGAGGAAATTTTAGTCCAAATAGCTGAAAATCCGGAAATAAGCACAAGACGAATGACAGTAAGAACCGGAATGAACAAATCGACAGTTTGTAATGTTTTTAACCGAGAAAAGCTTTATCCATATCACTTTACTCCTGTGCAAAATCTTTTAGAGAGTGATTCTCTAGTGAGATTGTAATTTGCTTTTTGTTGAGTCCGACAAGACGCCGATCCAATGTTTTTAAATAAAATATTTACAGATGAAGCAACATTTTCACGCAAAGATGTCTATAACATTAGAAATAAGCATGCGTTGGATTTAGAAACTTTCCATCAGACAACTGAATTCGATTTATAAACAGTAATTTAAAATAAACGTTTGGTAAGGAATAACTGATAATTACATGTTAGAACCCATCGAAATGCCACCTAATTTAAACTGCTAGTTGTACCTCAATTTTTTGCAAACTCAGTCCGCCAATTGTCTGGATGATCTATCCTTAGCCTTAAGCAGAACAATTATTTTCATGCAAAATGTCGCTTCCGGAGCACTTTTCGGGACATGTTAGAGACTGCCTAAATAATCAATTTCCTTATCGTTGTTTGGTAGTGGTAACCAAACACCTTGGCCGCTTAGGAGTCCAGATTTCAATGCTTTTGATTTTGTGTTTGGGATATACGAAGCTGCTAGTGTATGAAGAAGTAGTTCATACTTAAGATGAATTATGGCACAGAATTGAAAATGCCGCTAAATCATGACGAGGAATTATGATTTAAAATCAAACAGGCTTCCAAGGAATGTGTCTCTAAATGCGTCACACTGAATGGTAATTTTTAACATTTATGTGAACATTATAGTTGGTGTGTTTTACTTTGGCTTAAAATTAAAATTGTTTTCATTAAGGTCGAAGTTTGTTTGCGTCTCTCGTAAATATCCCAAAATAAATAACATTAAAAAAGCTGTTAAGGTCTATACTACCATATTATCTAAGTTATATGCATTGTCTAGGTTATTTCAAAATAAAAAAATTAATTAATTTACTAAATAATAATAAATTAATTAATTTAAATTAAATTTTAAATATTACGTAATAATGTACTAACAATTTCAAACCAAAATTTCTCGAAAACGGCGACTCGGAGGGAAATTTATTACAAAAAAAGGTTTTGTGTTAAAACGTAAAAGGAAGTGATAATTTTATTAAAAATCTGCATACACTAGGGGCAAAAAAATTAGTGTCAAAGTGTCAAATGCAAGACCAATGTAAATACCTGCATCTCGGTTCTTATCAACTTTTGGACGAAAGTAAGTTTCGTTAAATAGGAACATTTTACATAAAAAGTCTCCTATTTCGCCATGTACCGTTACTTATGGATCACCATGTATAATAATAATTAGAAGTTGAAATAAATTTCCTAACAAATTTGGTTAGATTAGTTCCTAACTAGCAGATTTTTCAAATTATCCGTGTTGGTGGGATCCTTATATGAGTCACCCACGAATAAATGAAGTAAGAAAATACAATTACTGAAAAATGAGCAAATATATATTTGCACTGAATTCACAATAGCGAATATTTTATTACTTCTAAAAATAAAGTCCTAGGTTTAAGATATTTTTTTGGGAGACCGCTAACGTTTACTAAACACGAAATTAATCATCCGTTTTCCAAAATAAAGCTAGGTCCAAGTGAAAAACTTTTAAAACATTAGAGTAACGTCGTTAATCAAAATCTGATTTATTTTTATTAACCGTAAACAAAAAGGTTATCTCGAAATAATGTTTGCACTAAGTCAAATTTAATTTTCATTTAAAAGCGCCAATCCGTCATATGCAAAATTGTATTTTCGACGTTTTATGTTACGACATTAAAATGGATATTAATCTCCAGATCAATATTACAAAATATCGTTATAACGACCCGAATAATTAAAGAATAATTAAAAAATATATATTTTTTTTATGATTCAAACACTTTAGGTGCTGTCTCAAAAATATACTTTTCGTGATCAGCCGTTTTTGATGTTTTGGGGACTGGCAGTTTTTTCCTCATGTCTGACAGTAGTACAGTACAGTGCGTTGGGCTTTAAAATAAAATGGCATTTATTTGTGAACCTTTTTAATCCTATTACTTCTGCTCATCATCATTAAGAAGTTGTTTACCAAATAAACATATTTGTGTATTTTCTTTGTTCCAGAAAAAATTACCAACGGAACATCGCCAATTTGTATTTTGGTAAACGTAAGCTCATGAGCAAGTTCGTGTTTATTGACCAAATCATTTGTACTTAAATCGTCAAATTCAACAATTCTTTCGGTACTTGAATCACTGTACCGATGATTTAAAAACTAATAATAATCTCCCATTGTTAGAAATTCTTATCAATAGAAAATCAGATCTAACATTGGGTCATTCTGTTTACAGAAAACCTACGCGCACAGATCTTAATGCATTGTCACATCACTATCCGGCTAAAAAATCATCGGTTATCAACTCTATTGTTTACAGAGTCGTAAAACTATCTCAGCCCGAGTCGCTGAAACTAGAATTAAAACACCATTCAACAGCACTTTTCTCTAATAATTTCCTCATTAAAGATATTAAGCGTTCCATAACAAATTACACCACAATATTCCAAAGAGTCCGAAAGCAACACCACACTTGCCACTGTTGTTCTAACGTGTATAACTTCAAATCCAGATAAAAATCTCTCAACATCTTCGATCCGTCAAAGACAAGATTCCGTTTGAGATACCAAGAGTTAACAGCATTCCATGCATACGCAGCACAGAATACAATCGATAGACCAGATGAAAAATATCAACTAAGCTCAAAGAACATGAAAGAGCCTTAAGACTAAGACAGATAAACTCATTAATATATCCACGAAACTAATCATCAAATTTGATTCGATAAAAGTGAAAGGCTATAAGCAACCAAACAATCTTAACCGTGCCTCAGGTCTTTACCGATCATCAGTCACCAGATATCCGAGACAATGTTCATGCTCCTTCTTTAGGTCCGCGCCCCTTACACAATATGTAAGCAGGTACAGAGTAGAATGCGATCCAGTTTCAGTAAAGCTCTGAAGAACCCAACAGGTTGATTGACGAAACGTTAGCAAGTTCGACTCAGCAAAAACCGACGCAAGAGGAATCCAAAAGATTTCTAAACAGTGTTACAGTAGCCTGCAGAAGTTTCTTTGAAAAACAAATTTACCAACATTTTTATCCAAAAAAAAACCTTCACAGTCATTAGCAGACACAGGAAATAGTGACACAAAATATACGAACAAAAGTGCCTAAAAACAATTCAATCGTTGTTGTACTACGCATTTTTTGTGATGAGCTGCACATCTATCTAAACTCTAGTGTTACTCGGATTATATGAAGAATTGGTTATATCTTCTATTATTAGTCTTGGGTGTGATTTGAGGGTTTCCAAAAACCTTCCCGTGCATATTTTTCCATCTTAAATTAAATAAAATCAGTTTGATACGTTAGTTATTACTTAAGGAAAATCTAAATTCAAGGAATTTACCATTCAATGCACTTGAAAATATTTTCTTTCAGTGAGCTAATAACCAATCGCTAAATCGTTAAATTTTCGTTTTCAAATGAAGTCAGCATATATTTAAAAATCACCTTTGAAGGTGAATTAAAAAATCAACTCATTATCTAAGTATAATTTTTTAATGTTTTCTGTAATACATTTTATTATTTCCAGGTATGTTCTTATTTGAAAATGTTCAAAGTCTCTTATTATAATGACGAGGAATACATTTTTTTTCACCTGATACATAGAGGGCGCTAATAATTGATGATTTCGTTATTTTTTTGAAAATAATTTTTCGAAAATTATGATAGATGATTTACTTCACAAGTAAAAAAGATGTAGCACCTTTACTTCAATTTGCCGTTATATTCCTTTTTTTTCTCAAAAGGTACGAAGGTTTCTTGCAATAGGTTTATGTAGACAGTATACAGCGGAGCTCAAAATATGCATTTATACAGGTGGAATTGAAATTAAAGAAAGTTTCAGTTTTTCAAACGGGGCATAAATATGTTCTCAACTATTCTGGAAAGCACTTAAGAGAAAACAAATTCTGACTCAAACTTTTATTCGCAACTAATATTATGCAGCAAGTTTGACACACACCATTTTAATCACCAGTTTCTTTTGGCACAAGCAAAGCGCAGCAGATCGAGTGCTTTAACAAATGAGTGAGCGAAGCAGCATACAACAATAATTTGCGGTGGGACACGATTTATAATAAAATAAATAAAAATATGCGAGTCTTACTGGCTTACTGCCGGACTAAACACTTTTTGGTAGTAACCAAAAAGTCTTATAGCAATGCACACGCCGAGCTGTCAGAATCGTAGATTGAATAAAGTTCCGTGTTGCCATGAAACAAAAAGTTCCTTTAAGAATTGTACAGGTTACGCCGAAACTAGTGGGCCTCCAAGAGATTGTTCCAATTTATTTTCTAGCAACATTAATTCGCCTTAGTAACTCTTCTGAACTATCAACCTATGTGGCAGAAATATACCATACACCACATATAATGAGTTTCAGTCAGACGACCGAGCTGGCCAATTTACTGGAAATCTTGTTAACGCCAATACTAAATCAACTTATTTTGTGGGGTTTTAATTTTTTTTCGAAATACCAAACTGTGAATCATATAATATATAACGACTATTTTTAGTATTTGTGAGACCTATTAATGCACACATATGCATACATGCCACAATGAGTATAACTTCGAGTTGCGGGGACTGCCTTTAGCATCATTGTGCTGCGCTTTCTATCAAATATTGTTTCCTGCATGTGAGTTCCTTTTGCTCTCTCTGGACATAATTTCTGAGTTGCTGGGTGATTGACGAAGCAGTAAGTTTGATTTATAAACAACCGAGGAAGGAAGAATCCAGAAGATTTGTAAATAGCATCACAGTAGCCTGTGGAAGTTTCTTTGAAAAATTAAAAAAACTCAAATGTGAGTCTTATTGAAATAGGTTTCGATAAGTAGAATCTAAGTACTACAAGATATCCGAAAATTTTAAAAATTGTTATGATTTTACGGATTTCGCAGATATTACAGATTTCACAGGTTTCAAGGAGAAAAAAACTAATAGAATATAAGGTGTTCCACGTAAAATTCCAAAATTAATGTCGATATTGAGGAATTGGGACACCGTGTACAATCTAAAATTGTGAAAAAAGTATATGGGTCACCTTATAGAAGATATCCTGAACCTCCAACACAGTGGTTCACGAAGTGGTTCAGATGGACCCCCAGAGAGGGGGATTCGACAGAGATCTACGTTCGCGTGACAAAAAATACATTTATATAGAATATAGTAGAAATGTAGCTGCAGAGGGTCCACCGGAACTCTCTAAATTTTAAAAGTGGTCTATGAGAAAAAAAAAGTCTGGAAATCATTTTAAAGTCTATCACGATCCATAGATTGGGGTGGGTCCGATTTTAATGCACCTTAGATCAAAAGCTACCTGTTTTCATATATGCCTTCCGCTGAGTATTCCAGCTTCGATCATCTGCGTCGCTCTAGTCCCGTCTTTGTCATCCAGATATATATTTGCTCTAGTGCTTCGTTTGCACAGAACATGCTATAATTGCCAAGTAGTCCGCATAGAAAGCGATTTCCGCCCCCCTTGGAAATTTAACTTCAAGTAGCTCTGTTCCATGTTTATAGTTCCTCGGAACGATTCTACTTTCTCAGCGTCCGAATAATTTTGTCAAAAAAAAACTGAGCTAAAGCCTTTTTCATGTAATCAACACTAACCAAATGTAACTAATTAACTAACCGCTTTCGTATTTTGGAATTTCAATTTTGAATAAATTGAACTCTCTTATTTTAATTTTGCATCGTCATATCAAAGTTATTGTTTTAATTAGTTAGCGCCAAGGCCAGGTGTGCCAACAGACTAAACACCAGCGTGTTTAGATACAATCGAATTTTCCCAACAAAATAATATCCGTTACTCAACCAATCTGTACCCAATAATTCATGTGGCACCCCGGTATGAGAGGTGACGGGGGAAATATAACGTAGATATTTTAGCTTAACTGACGTCACGGGATAAATATTTTCATTGTGTGTCAAAATATTATTGGAAAAAGAAAGCTTGCGTCTGGTGAATAAGTTTACGCACTGTAATTTTTAGCTCTTCATTCAGAGAGATATTTCTAATTTTTAAAAAAATCAAAGAAGTACGTTTTCGGAGCTCGGTCAGTCTGTTCCTCTGTTACTTCTGATTAGACCAGACTATGTTCTATGCTCAGTATGTGATCATAAGATCGCGATATTTAAATCATTTAAATTTGATTGTCCGATGCTGACTACAGTGAAATGTTCGTGATACACGGTTGTTATTGTGAAAATCTGTCAACTGCGTGCTGATATGTCGTATAGTCCGCTATCTGATGCTTTAGAAGAATTTTTTAAGGTTATTCGCTGCAACTAATTTGCTTTTGCTATATTTTAAATATACCTGGATATACGTATGAGTTTCGTGAATGTCGTTCAAAAACTTCCGGAGGCGTGCATTTCTTTACCTAAAGATCTGAATCGGTAAGTAACTACATTTGCTCTGCATTCTTAATGTGATTTACAATTATTATTGTTTCTATACAGATCATAAAATAATCAACATTTAATATCAATTGTTTGTTATAGTGCTAAGTTGCGGTTGGAAGCTTTAGGAAGAAGTTTAAGGCATCCCCACATAGAAAGCGTTGAAGAACATAAAAATTTAATCAGGTTGGTTTCATTTTTTATTTGATATTTAAATTAATTTAATTTAAGTATTTAAGTATTTAATATTGGACTGTATGAAAGTTATTGTTGCACTAACAAGTCGGTAGCGAATCATATCCTTTTATTAGAAAACAACGTTTCGCAGAACACATAGAATTAAAATAAGTACCCACCAACATCAAGGGTTCGTCGGGACTTGGAAGGTCCCTATTCCTATCCCGTCCCGTTTTTTACACACAGATCTCTAAGCTTGTGTAATGTTCTGCCGCTTAATCTCATTTGTGCGTATAAAGCACAAAAACATTTAAAATTTGACCCCTAAAGTGAATTGTTATGCTTACATTAACAAATTTAATTATTATAAAATTATAATAGCTATATATATAATATAAATGTTCCTTCTTTCTAGATGTTGCAGTTGTGTCAGAATTTACAATGGGTTCCGCAATGGAAGAAAATTATTCTCCTGGGCAGCACAAATTAAGAATGTCCTACAATTACACCATAGTAGGTATAATAAATAGGTTTTAGAATGCTGAAATAGAATATTATGCAAAAAATATGGTACACTCGTGAACTTAAAAGTTTATCAAACATATTGCAAACTTTACTTTGTCTACCACCTTTACTTTTTGTATACATTTTTGCAAAACAACACGAACACATTCACTGACATGACGGTAAGAATTAACAAATGTCAAAATTCAATCCCTGCAGTAATATCTTCGAAAAAGTCCGATTGCTCCCTTACCCGTGCGGTAATATCCCGAAAATGTCCAAAGTGGCTCGGATCCGTGGGACAAGAAACTCATTTGGTAAAGTAACGCTTCCCGCGTGCCAGATTAGTATATAATTATGCATTTTAGAGAAGGGAGTAGAAAAATTTGTTTAAGGCGTATATGCAAAACCAATAAAACTTTAGTTTGTAATAATTTTGTAATGTATGCATATTTAATGTACATTTTTTTATTAGTTTTCACAACTAAGAAATAGATAATTAACCAGATACTAGAAAGCAATTTTTGCATTAACATTTTTGAGCATCCTCCATAGAGGCTATTTATTAAAAATACTCATTTTTTCTACTCCCTACTCTGAACTAGCTAATTATGGAGCATGCAGAAAGGGTCGCTTTAATGCGTCAGCTTCGTTACCCACAGTCGGGAGCCACATCGGACTTTTCCGGTAATTCAGTCAAGCATTTGGGAGCAATCGGATGTTTTCAGTTAATATAGTATGCTACACGTTGATAAACTTCTTCAGTCACCTGTTTACTAAAAATGGCATTTATCAAACTTGCTGCATAATATCCAACTATTTTTTTTCAACTCTGCAGCTTTATATACTATGGTATATATGAATATGCTTCTGCGAGAAAAACAAAAAAAAAGCATATCTACATAACTTAATTTTAAAACATTTCATTTCATTCATAATTGTGGGCATGCGTCATTTATACTATATTTTTGTGTACATAATATGGTACCTTTAATTTTATTAATAATATTTTTAAACACAGTTTTAAAAAATAGCGTTCATCATAAAAAAAAAATCAAAGCCAAATGTTAATATTGTAGTACTATTTGCAAAACTTCCGAATTCATTCTACGTCGGTTGTTGATGTCGAAGTTGCTGACGTTTCGACATTCATCCTGTTGGCTTCTTCGGAGCTTAACTGAAACTGTCTTGCATGCTACCCTGTATCTGCTGAGAGGAGCTGATATGTTGAGAGATTTATGTGGATCCTTGCATTTTTCTTTGGTTTAAGAATTGATTACAGTTTGCCGAATAAGATTTGATATCCGATTTCATGATTGTATTCGACAATTGCTGATGAGTTTATTTACCTTAATGTTGTATCATGTGCCGCATATGCACGCAATGCTGTAAACTTCTGCTGTCTCAAACGGAAGGTTATCTTGGACAAATCGATGTTGTTGCTTTTTTTTTTCTTGAGAGGTTCTGGTGAAGTGGATTTTGTGATGGAACGCTTATTATGGAAACAATTAGTGAGAAAATCAGATGTAACGTGTTTTAATTCTGGATTCAGTGACTCGTGTTGAGATTTACGCCTCTGTAAACAAGAGCGTTGATAACCGATGGTTATTGGATCAGATGGTGATGTGACAATGTATTTAAGGTATGTCTGTTTAGGTTTTCTTGAAACTAAATGACCCAGTGGTAGGTTTGATTTTCTATTAATGAAAATAACAAAGCATGAATGATTATTAGTAGTTTCTAATTCAATGATAAAACGTGTTTTAGGGTGTATAGAATTTAAATCGCTAAGAAAATCTCGGAGGGATTCTTGGCTACGATGTCAGAAAACAAGTTTCATCAACGTAGCGTATCAATAGTTTTGTTTTTAGATGGAAGATGTTGAGGGCTTTCTTTTCAAACGCTTTCATAATTATAGTTGTGATGACTGATGATAATGGAAATCTCATGGCTGATTTTGATATTTCTTCATAAATTTGACAAGAAAAATATGTCCCTAGCAAGCATTTTTCAATTAAGATGAGAAGTTTTGATTCCACATTCTCGGATTTTAATATGTTTGAAAAAATGTTGAGAGGTTCATGTAAAGTAAAGACTCTAGACTCTACGTCGAAACTTATCAGCAGTTGCCGAAAACAATCATGATACCGGACATCAAATCTTACTCGACCAAACTAAAATTCTTGGGTGCAATCAATTTTCTACCAAAGAAAAATCCAAGAATGGATAAAAATATCTTAACAACCAAATAATCTTAACCTCGACTTTACCTTTCGCCAATATGGCAATCAATCGAGACAACGTTCATTCCCCTCCTATAGCTCCGACCAGTCAGTAGAAGTTTATACGCAGGTACAGAGTAGAATGCGAGCTAATTTCATTTGAGCTCTGAAGAAACGTCAGCAAGTTCGATTTATCAACCGACCAGTGCCGAAAATTTGTAAATTGCAGTAAATTTTTTGTTGAACCAAGAAGAAACGGCACTACCAATAATTGGTCAGTCATTTCTAGGACTTGGTCAAACAGAAGTTAGGGTATGCATTTTGATACGACACCATACAGTATGAAAGATGTGTCTTCATTTTTTTTATTTATTAGTTACATCCTGCATCAACACAAAAGGAGAATATCAATGCATCTTATTTCGTCAAATATGTATAACATAAAAATTGTTTCTTGTTTCTTTTATTTGTCTGTTCTATTTTGACAGTATAAATGTATTAATTCAATCACTGTAAAGGACACTTTTAAATATTTCTTTTGTGAGGCAAAAATGGAATTAGACACTAAAGTAAAAAGTGAATAAATCATGTTTCTTAAGTTCCTTATTCTTTCTTGCCACTATTTGTCTAAAATAAATGTTAACAATGTCCAGCTTGAACATTTTCAACATTAACAGCAAGTTCATTACCTACTTCTTAGTCGTTCATACACATATGCAGTGCAATAAACCCTAATAAGTTTGCGAACGGACTGTCATTTTGAGGACACCTATGCAACTTTCGATTTAGTTTCAGATTTTTCCTTCATTTTTAGGATTCCTATACGGTGTCATCAGCTAGCGCAGCAATGGATAACCGGAATCATATGTTCGTGTATGGCAAAATTTCCCCAGATGAAACTATCATGTTGAACTCCATCATAATTTGGAAGCACATTTCTGATTTTCAATTTGCTATTGCAAATTATTTTACTATTCCAATTACTCCTGCAAATCTCCATTTCTAAAGAAAATCTATTTTAATTTCATGTCTTCCTCTCTCTCGTAAACCTTAATGTTGTAAAAGGTAGTTTTCAAAAAACGTACTCTACTTTTTTTTAATTCAACTTATGTTTGGAATTAACAAAATGTTGGAAACGATATATCTTTTTTTTTAATGAAATGTATAATAACGTATCGCAATTTCTTATAGACTAATTTTTCAAAAGTGTAACAAAATTCTGTAAGTCTTTCTTATTGCAATAGCTATGCAATAAAGTACAAGCGGTCCCAAAAGTGTTTTTCGATGAAAAGTAATGAACGTAATTAAAAAATAGCTTGGAATTTTTCATTTTTTTGAATTAGTACTTATAAAATTTCTAAAAAATTGGGTATGCTTTTAAAAATAAAAGCGCTAATGACAGTTCGCTAAATATTAAGTTGGTGAAAGGCTTGCTTTCTATAATAGGCAATTTCCTTCTGTATTTGATAAATATTTCACTAGTTAGCGGGAAAATTCAAAGTTAGTAAGCAAGCGTCACATTCCTTTTACCTAAATTATCAAAACCAAAAATTTCAGCAATTCAGGCTAATTCATTACAATTATAGAAACAATCGCGTATCAAAAGCTCAGGAAATACCTTGAAAGGAATCAGTTGTTATTCGTTGGTCAGTGTGGATTTATAAGTAATCATTCATGTGAATCGGTTATTCGGCATGTATGTGCAACACAAAGAAAAGATATAAATGTAGAAAAGGTGGTGATTAGTGTGTAGTAGTAGTATTTGGGGTGGTTCCGTAGGGCAATGTTTTGAGCCCACTATTGTTTCTAGTTCATCTTACTGATGTTCACGTAGTGTTAAAAAGGTAATTTATCAACTTATTGACAAATGACACCTTAATGTCTGTACCAGGCAGACAAATTTAAGGAAGTTTCTGATATCGTGAATAGCGAACTTGAAATCGCGTGTAACGGGCTATATCAACCTGGTTTAAAGTTAAATTTAGTGAAAACTAAAAGTATGCTTATAGGATACAAAATAAATTACAAAAAATTCTATTTAGTCTAATTAATTTTGTATCGAAAATTAAGTTTATTCGGGAATTATATTGGCAAAGATTCTAGTATAATACCCGGTTAGTGCGCCCAATTTTAATTATTTCCTAGGGACAAATCGCAAGTTCCGGCAACGTCGCTCAGAATGAACTGTATAATTTTTACGTTCTATGTTGCATTCGAGGTCTGTGTTCGACCCGGGTTCATGCCCATATATGCTTAAGAATAAATCTCGCAATGTCAACACGTGTGTGTCTGATTTCAAATAAAAAAATTACAAGAAATTAAGCAGCGAGGAACATGCTACATTCAATGAATTGGCTAATGGTTTTATTTTGATTTACAAAATAAAAAATAGGCAGCTACTAAGATATAATAATGATACTAAAAATAATAAAGGTCTTTATTTGAATTATAAACAATATAACAATTGCAAGTTAATATTTTGAAAACAAGGCGAGATTCAGTCCTCTAAGAATTAGCATATTGTTCTATCCAACCCGAGGAAAAGTAGGGGGAAGAAAGTATACAGATTGTGATTTGTAAGTCGTAACTTACATAAAAAAAATAGTATAGTGTTAGGTATGCTCGTGTATAAACATTTCCAAGATTTTTGAAAAAGTGGGTAAAATACTGATAGGACGAATAGTATCTAGGGTTGTTGGATTTACAATTTTTGATAGAGGTATTAGTGCCTTTTTTCACTGATCCGTGAAAATGGAATATTTTAAGCAATAATTTATGACATGCGTGATGTGAGGCAATAGGCAATACGAAATTAAATGGCCGGAACAGATTTTACAAAATAACTGTTCATTTCTTCAACATTACATATTTGCAGGCAAGGTTGGGCTCATTTTAATTAAGTGATTTAAATCACGATTAAAATCATGATTTAAATTACTTGATTTTTTTAATTTAAAATCACGATTTTTAAGTGAGACCAACACAAAAAGCACAACGTAAAAATGTTATCACAAATAAAAAGTAAAACACAACACTTTTAAAAAATAAGACAAATGCACTTTATGTTTCCTAATTTTCGTTGTATAGTTTGAACAAAAATACTAATTTCCCCCTTTTTCTATCCCCACCCTGTTTCTTATATCTGCACACAGGTTTTATAATTGGTAGCTGTTTCGCAATTTCTGGCTCATCCTTTTGTGATGTACACCACAGATTTCCATTTACGTTTTTTATTATTTCATCCGAAAACATATTTTTATTTTTTACTAGGTCCAGTTGTTTCTAAAGTGTGTTCGGGTGTTAACTTCTATTTTTTGTATTTTTGATAACATCCTGCAAAAAATTTGTCACCTTTTGGTAAATAGTCGAATCAATTTTGTTTTTGTACTCCCGTCTGTAAAATACCTAATTACCCACCGATCTAGCGTGCGGGAAGCGTCACTTTACCACGTCAGTTTCGTTTCCCATGAATCCGAGCCACTTCGGAGATTTCCGGGATTTTACCACACGGATTTGGAAGCAATCGGATATTTTCGGAGATATTTCCCAAGCTTTGAATTTTGACGTTTGTCAATTCTGACGGTATGTCAGTGAATGTATTCGTGTTGCGAAAATGTATCCAAAAACTAACGGTCGTAGAAAAAGTATAGTATGCAACAGGTCGGTAAACTTTTTAACCCACTCGTTTATTAAAAACCCGCTCCGCTCGTGTCAAATAAACTCGTGAGTCAAATGCCGTTTACCGCACTTGTTGCATAATATACTATTTTGTTTGCTTCAGAGATTCATAATAATATATCCCACTGAATGACGCACATCTTTAAACGGTTATCGCGAAAATACTTAACAATTTGGGCAAAATGTTCTTTGACATCTAGTATTTGTAAGCCTCCGAAAAGTAAATTCAAAACATGTGCGGAGCAGCCATAAATCATGAGTCCGTATTTTCCGCCAAAGTCTTTCTCATGAGGGCGACATTTGCTGCAAGGTACAAACTACTTCAGTCAAATATAGTGAAGGTTTTCCCGAAGTATCAATAGTTCCGTAAATAAACATATTCAAACATTGTCCTAACATAGAAGAAAAACATTTTGCCTTTATCTGTCGCGAGTGTCGTGAAACTCGATGCAGACGATGTAGTAGCAAAATCTACAGAACTGTCAAGCGGCATTCGAGTGCCTAAAAAGGAAATAAAAACATTAAAAACATAATTTATTAATTTAGACCACTATTAATAAATGATAAACCAAATACGCGCCCAACTTTTCTTTAAAAAATTAGTAAAGACTTTATTGTACTTCATTAAATTTATTCGGTTAACTCTTTGTTTTTGAATATGTTGAAAATTGTGTACATTCTTTCCTAAGATAGAGAAATTATACGATATGAATAAGAAATACTTTTTTATGTACCGTAAAAAAAAAGAAGTAAGTATCTAAAAATTATAAACATTAACATAAACAAAATATGCACAAATTAAAATTTTGGCAAGAAAATACAAAAAAGAAATGACATTTTTTAAATAATAGATGAATTAATTCTTTTGAAAACGTTTTGGTGAATACCTTACTTCTACATTTGTTTCTTGCACAAACTTCATAGTGTACTTTCAGTCTTCGAACTATCCCTTGGATCTCTCGTTTCAATGTAAAACTACCATATGCTAGTTTCTTTTCTTCCAGCCATTTAAATGTTTTCACCTCTATTTTCCACTAGTTCCACTCCAAACCACCAACTACATCCTCGAGACGTATTCGACAACGACAATTTATAGATCGGAAAAAAACAGGCCATGACAGGAATTTTCTTGCGAAAAGAGCGTTCTGACGAATACTTAGTGTGTATATTGTACTATATTGTTTATAGTGGTTTTAAAATATGTTGTAATTGCTACAAAAACAAATAGGGAAATACATATCCTTATGAAAATTAAAAACAATTAAAATATTTTTTTTTAATTCAATGATTTTTGTTTTTTTTATATAAATCAAAGTTTTCCCAACACTGTTTGCAGGTAAATCACTATTCAGGTCTACCCATACATTCTTTTGAGTGGCATTATAAAAAAAATCTAATGTGATACTTTTTTACTGGCGCTTTTACTCTTTTTAAATTTAGATAATGCCTTGTTTCTAGTAATAAGAATGTCCGTACGCCACGGTGCATACCTTTGTCATATCTTATAGGTTTTGAGTGGCGCGTGAATATCTAAGAGAACATTTATCTTGCTACAAAGATTAATTCTACTTGGCCCTCTGCATTGTTTATATCATAAATGTTATTCCAGGGAATTGACATTATGTATAATAATAATCGTAAAGTGAATTTTGTTTGTCAGTTTTGAAAAGCGGATCTAAGAATCTTAACAATGTAGCTAAGATACACGGACCATTTTTGATTACGTCACTATACGCGACTGCACAACTGCTCTGACGCTTCCAAGTCCAACAAGATGTCGGACCAATTTCAGCATGCACTTCCTTGATCACTATTTTTTCACTCACCACTATGCCCGATAGTTTTAGGTTAGGCTTGTTGCAGTAAATATTGTCCCGTTTCCATTGATGAATGAATTCAACTAAAATTGTATCCTTGTATTTTTTGCTGAGCATTCTGAACATGCGATAACAAAAGACTATATCGTTTTGCTAAGTATTTATGTCACATTTTTAAAAAATGCTATTATTTACAACATCACAATTGTCTTTATGCAGATATTTATCTATTTTGTTTTTCGTGTATGCCTTGGAAAGCAAATTGACAAATTATTTGCAAGATCCTGTTTAACAGCGTTTTCAAAGATACCTGCGAAGCACTAGCACCTTCTTGGCTAATATTTGCACTCCCAAGTACTCAATAAAGTCAATTTTTCAGTTCTTGCAAGCCGCTACTAAGTCGAAGCACGTTATTTATTTAAAATTCTCGAATGATACGCGTTATCTAATACGAGTAATGTGAGTGCATCCCAATTTGGTACCAGTTTTTCTTTTAGCCATTTTTCGAACATTTCTTAGTAGATATTATCATGACTAAATCCTGTTGAACAACCAGCAAAATAATGTCCACATGTCCCTTTCCTCTTGATAGATTTTACAGAATCATCTTGCAAGATTTTGGACCACCTCCATTGGCAATTATCCAGGTTTTGTCTAACAATACATAAACACAGTGTCAGTCCTTTTTATAACGAAAACGTAATATTCTTATTAATTTTGATAATGATTCAAGTCCAATATCCAAAGTTTTTTTTAAATAGTTTCATTAAAACTCATAAAGTTACATTGATTTTTAATCTATGTAAATCATAAATCACATTCCCAACCTCCATTTTCACATCTTCTGTCAAACCTTCAGTATTTGTTATGTATTTGCCACAAAACTGACAGCTGTAAATCAAAAAAAAAAATAAACCCCTTCAAATTATAAACTATTCGTTTTTCTTTTTCATGTCTTATTTTTGTTACGAATTTTATTATAAGTTTCTCGTTGATTAGACCGGTTTTGACTATACTACACTACCATGTGTATGTTTTCGTGAAACTGTCCTTTGTGCCCCCTCAATTTCCCGTCATATTTTCACGCAAAGCTTATGTACGCCTATGACCGCCCATTTTATTACTCTTGAATTAGCCTATGGGCAAAAACACCGCAACATGGTATATTAAATTGGCTTGATTTATAGGCGAATATTTATTTTTCAATTGCTTGACACGATAGTGACTTAAATGGAAATGGAGTTTTCATTTTGAAATCAATTCGATTGAATACGTCTCAGATTTGCTTGTTTAAGAATAGTACGATTTCCAATAGCGAGTGGTATAAAAATATTAAATTGGAACGTTTATCCATGACCCGGCTACCCACATATGGTTAATTTATCGTTGAATATTAGCAAAAGCAAAGAGTACTATGAGGAGAAGTGTAACGGTGGTAGTAAAAAATTGATACCCACAATTGATCGGGAGTTTTAAATTAATAAAAAATTACTGAGTAATCACACACACACAAAAAATCACAAATAACAACATGCACGCGATTCATAAAATTCGGTTTAATTATTGCTTTTTTTCATCGAAAACAAGGTATTTCTGGACTGTAGCTTAGAAAAATACGTTGTAATATAACACATGTGCTGTGCTGTGCTGTCTAATGCTTTAGAAACTTCATCACTTCATTCTTGTGCTGTGACTACTGCAACTTGTCATCTGACCCAATAAATTAATACTGCTTCCTACAGCTAACCTCAAGTCGGAAGATTATTAGCACTAAACCATCTTTCAGATAAAACTAAACCAGCATTTATAGTATCAGACGAAGTTTCAATGTTACCGCTGCATGACAAACAATAGCGGAGCGTTGTAACAAACGAAGTTAAAAATGTTGTATTTTAGAAATACAAAAGAAATCCTAAAGAATTTTGGCTTTGGTGATTTCTAATTTCTCCAGAGATCAAGTTTTATGTACTCATGCAAAAAAGTTGTGCTCCGTGAACAAAAGATGAGTATCGTCTGTCACCTTATTATAAATTGGTTCACTGTATTATTGGTCTTAGAAGTTATAGATAAATTCCTATTCTTGAACAACTGAGTCAGGTTTTATGAAATATCACCGAAGAATCTACGTTTTCGATGTTGCGATTTTATGGTATAATAATTTGTATTTATTGACGAACTTGTAAAACAATGGATGACCGTTATTGAATGCAATTTGCCTAGTCGTCGTTCATTCTTTATTAAATGTCTATGAAACAAAAAATTAAAGGAGACAAATTAATGAGAATGGGAACAGTCAATTCTCCTTTCCCAACTAATACAAAATTGAGAAACGACTTCTCCGACGTAAAATATATTTTCTCATACAAGGACAAATCTTAACAGTTCGGTTAGCGTTTTTTGACTGCCATTCCAGACAACGCAGTTTTGTAAGCTATTAAATATATGGACATTTTTTTTCTCAAATCTTTGTAATAAATAATGACTAGTTTTATTATATTGAGGGTCTAAAAATCTGTATTTCTTAAGTTAAATAAAATTTACCAAACTTATTTCGTTTTATAAAAATAAAGTTTTTTTTTATATGCTGTCATAGCCAACTAACGAATATTTTTTATTCCAAACATAAATATAAGGCTTAATATAAAAAACAACAATCCAGTTAAAAAAATTTTTGGTTTATTTCTCGAAAATAATTGAAGATAAAAAAAATCTGAGTTTGCCGCTAAATTCTCTGTAAAAATGGCAAGAAACTGGCTTTTTCTTTTTTAATAGGCTTTATAATAATCGAAATACGAAAGACCTATGAAAATTCTGTAAAATACCTAATTATGCACCGATCTAGAGTGCGGAAAGTGTCACTTTACCGCGGCAGTTGCGTTCTCCACGGATCCGAGTCACTTCGGACATTTTCAGGATATTAACGCACGGGTTTGGCAGGAATCAGATGTTTTTAAAAATATTACTGCACAGTTTGTTGTTTAAATCGGAAATTATCAAATTAATTAAAAATATTGAATTGAATAATAAAAATACACCTTCAACCAGCACAGAATTCCATAAGGACCCAAACGACGCTATTTGTAAAAATTGCTTAGAAAATATCTATCTAATTAATTGAATAATTAGCAAACTAAATGGAAATGTACAAGTCGTGATTAAGCTTCAAACAACAAGTACAAAGACCCACTGACTTTTATGAACGAGTGTGAAGTATATTAAAAGAACCGAATTGCAATATGCATGAGCCTATCATATCACGAATAAATTAAGAAAAATGAAAATGTAGTACTGGTGAAATCGCCTTGTTGAACTACCACAAAACACGCAAAATCACATAGCCAATTGTTAATCAATTAAAAAATTAAAATGAATAGATTTTAGTAGTTCCAGAGGAACAAAACATTAAATTTACGACGAATATCAAAATCTCTATAGGACGTTACCAACTTAAACTTTCAAATTGATGCCCCCTGAAAATTAATCACCAAGTAATAATTAATGATGGTAGAAAAATTACCACTATTACTACTACTAGGTTCCTGCTTACGGTTTGAGGAGGAGGAGCTAAAGAAGAGGGATCAATATTGTCTTGGATGACTGATTCCCACATTGGTGGCAGACAGCAGCAGATAAGTAAAATGCAACGGTAGTCATGAACACAACTGACTATCAGAAAAAAATTCAAGATATTCTTACAGACGGATCCTATCGTAAAATTAAGAAAATCATGTATGGAACGCAACCTTCGCACTAAAAACTGATAGTTTCGTACTTAACTAGTTTCACTGCAGGAATCCATAGTAGATACATAAATAGTATTACAGTGGCTCGTGGAAGTTTGTTTGAAAAATTAATAATCTACACTATTATCCAGATCTGCCAAATTTTCCAATACAACAAAATCAGTTGGACATAACTGTTCAACTGGAGAAAACTAAATTAAATGAACTAAATAATTTAAGAAGTAACTTGACCGTACTTACTTCTGGAGGTTTTTAGCAGTTGTCTAAATATACAATTATATGGACCATCTCGTGTACATTATTATAATTAGTCGGAGTGTGTGGGTATCTGCTCCAAAAAGTTGTTGCAGTCAAGATGCAGTATATCAACCAAGAAGATCAAAGATCAAAGATGTGTTTGAGGGTTGAATTGAAGCTAACGGTGGATGAGTTAACTTACAAGCGAAGATCCCAGAATGCTGACCCAGCGGAATCCTTCTTCAATTCTTCCTATAGAAAGGAATTTTTCATTTCCCAGTACTTAATTCAGATACGGTGTTGTAACGAAATTTAAAATTAAATAAATTGTGATATCCATCTTTCTGCACCGATAGAAATACCTAGCGATTAACTAATATTAAATTTAATATTTATTATAAATATTTTATTATTAATTAATTGTTAAGTTAACATTTTATTATTTTTGAAACCGAAATTTAGCTAATGGTAGTGGTAAGTTCATGGGGTAGGTAGGTCAAAATGGAGAACAGGGACAAAAGAAGTACTCAACAAATAGTTTCCCACCACATCCTTATATATTATACAAGGTGTAATAGAAGAAGGTAAACTTGATATTATTTGATAGTAGCTCATGTTGCTTGTTGCTTGTAATTTTTCCGCATGTCTCTAATATATTTTAAGAACAGGGCACGTTTGTCTTTGTTAAACGAATGAACTATGTGTTTTCTGTCAGTGGATATGTGGATAATTTTTCCATATACACCCATCGATTTCCTTATGGCCATCAAATAAATAAATAAAAATGTATATCGGTACACCTGGAGAAAAGATAAAGCCTTCAACATTCAGAAACAATCTGACAAACCACATCTATGAAATGTGTGTGGTTATTCCCGAAACATAAGTTTCACGTGTTCTCCGAGTCTTCGAGAAATTTGACGTAAACATCGATAAAATTTAGTGTGTTGCAAACATTATGGTGCAAAATAATCTGCATTAAACTTTCTAATTAATATCCGTCAGAATGTGCACACGCATAATACTGTGTCAATATGTACAAAGGTTTATCGATAAAGTTATCGAAGCTGTTGCTTAAATAAGCGTAATTAAAAGGGAGATAAAATTTATTAGTTTATCGAAGAGCACTGTTAGGAGCGATGATTAAGTTACCCAAAAGTTATTAAGTACTGCCCAATATACAATACATATAAAATACATAAAAATAATTTATTTTTTAAAGAAATTTCTACAGGCTACTGTAATACTTTTTACAAAACTTCTGAATTTCTCCTGCGTTGGTTTTTGCTGGGTCGAACTTGCCAACGTTTCGCCAATCATCCTGTTGGCTACTTCAGAGCTTGAATGAAACTGGCTCGTATTTTACTCTATACCTGCTTATATACTGTTTGAGGGGGGCGGACCTAAATGAGGGACATAAACACCGTCTCGGATGACTAATTCCCATATTGGTGACAGGTAAACACCTGAGTCGTGGTTAAGATTGTTAGGTTGTTTATAGATTTCTATAGACTCTCGGATTTTTCGTTCGTAAAGGTAATGAAGATAAATAATAATATTTTATTTTAGCATTAAATTATTATTATTGCGTAAACTCGGGCTACTTAGGCATCAATAATAACCCGTAAAGTAGAAAATTTTCCCAAAATCCAATTTTTATGATTGAACTTATTTTTTACTGATATTTCACGTTAGGATAAAGATATTGAACCGTTCACTGGATTGTTAGTTCCTTATTTAAGTATCTAGGGACACAAGAAAACTGATATAGTTGTTTTTATTCTTTTTTCAGAAAATCCCTTTTTCTATGACTTATTCAATTTCTATATTAAATTCCACCTGGTGGTAAGTTACGCTAGATGCTCCAGGAAAAGCTCTTTATAACAACTCCAAGTTTATGAAATGCATTACGCCTTTTTGGGGATTTACATGCAATCGACAAATAAAGAAACCACTGATATTTTCGTAAAACTAAAAACTATTGTGTAACTTGCGTCTAGACAGAACCCAAGCAATAATGACGACATTCTAAAAATTAACCCAAAAATATCTAGTATCATGGAACACATCAACATAATCTCTAACCATTTTTTTTTCAAATTTTTAGTTCCGTCCGTTTCCCTAATATCGTACATCGTTGCACTCACTGTAAATCACACATATTTCGGGTATTCAGGAACAGTTTATTTTAAAAACCCCACACTTGAATATTATAATAATTGTAGTCCTAGTTAAATTTAGATTTAAACAAGGAATCACAGATCCTCTCAAGACATTGCATGTTGCCCAACTCTTGAGTAGTGCTGATGATGAAACCGTAGTGCCTTATTACAGGCTGGACGTAGCCTTTAATAATATTACCAGATCCAGAGGATTTACATTTTCTAAGTAATGAAAAACGGTGTTGATTTTTATTATCAGAAGTAGTTGCACTTTTAAGAAAGGTGCGACATGTATAATTGAGAATAATTGGGCAAAGTGGTCGACAATATCTTTAGGAGAATCCGAAACCATTATATAGTTATGTAATACACACCATTAGCAATTCTGAACTTTCCCTTCTTTACCTGCCACACTACTATTCATGGAATTATATACTGAATGTGATTATTTAGTTTTGATTAGTTTTGGTTAGCGAAACTTCCTTCTACGATTATTAAAATACTCTCAGGTCAAAAACTGAGTACATGCATAAAAAATAGCACTACCTACGTCCTGCTATGCACGCAATCGGAATGCAGAAGCATATTGTGTAATAGCGAGATGTTGGAATTAGGAAAATTCTATCTTTGTATCTTTTGTTGTCTTTGTTGACAGTAAACTGCCGTATGGAAGAATCGCAGAAAATGAGAACAAAGACGTTCAATGCTGGGTGATGAGAGTCTTCATTGACAAGATCACTCTTGACCTCACATGTTGTGTAAACCAGAACTAAATGAAATACAATATTACGTATATATTACAACGCATAAGCACAAGGTACAGCATTACTATTGCTATGCTATTGCTATGTTACCTTGACTATTTAAGATGTGTGATTTGTGACAGACCCAGCATACTTAACTCCGTTTCTTACTTGCCGCACAATAATAATTTTAGAGCAGTACAGGCAGGACGGTGATTACTCGAAAAGACGCTAATACACATCGACACCAGAACCTGGGTGTATATCTATCCAATCAGGTCTAAACAGCCACTTTGGGATATATGCCTCCTCCTCTGTTTTTTATGTCTCTGTATAATAAGTGTTTTACATCTATCTTGGTCTAACATGTTTCCTTAAATCATCTGACTATCGCATTGTGCTATTCCTCTTGTAATTCCACTGTACTGTCTCTAGTACATAATTATATTATTTCATTCGTCATCTTTTTGCTATCTGTGTTGAAACATCTCGCACTTCCGTTTTGCTACGTATCCAGATATTACTTTTTTTGTCTGCTATTTTGAAGTTCAGCATTCTTCGCCATTTTTTCCTTATTTACCGCTACAAATGTTTTAGTTTGAGAGCCATATTTGACATGTAAGTAATGATGATATTTCGTGCTTCTTAGAATATTTGAATGTTTTCCAAATGATACCCAAGCCAACCCTATCCTTCCCTTTAGTTCTTTTGTCTGAATTGCTTTATTTAATTTTGTGGTTTCTCGCAGGTTTATATGACCATTTACTCTTTCTGTATCTATTTGCGCTACTATAACTATTAGTTATTCTTGTTGGTTGGTCATGGTTTTTGTTTTATTGTAATTCATTTTCAATCCAATATTTGACGACTAAATTAAACATTTTTTTGTAATTTAACTGTTTTGTCTGTTACTAACACAATATCACCTGCGTGTCACCGGTGATTCAGATAATATAAATTATCTAAATGTTCCGTTTTAAAGATGTTATCCAGCGCATTCATTCTGATCGACTGTGTTTGCTCCATTAGTTTAATAGTTGCTATTGCTTTGTTAAATATGTTTAAGATTATAAATATCATGCACTACGGGATATACGTTGACCTTTTCAATTAATATTTTCATCGTTAGCAAATGGTCGCTTGTACTAAGGTCCTTTCCAAATCCGGGTTGCCCTTTTGGTAGTCATTTGACATTGGTGTTAATGTATTTGTTAATATTTTGATGAGTTAGTAAAAAAAGGAAATACTGGACAAATGTTTCAAAAAAACTTCCACAAGTTGCTGTATACTATTTACAAATTTTCTGGATTAGTACTGCGATTGTTACTTGCTTAAATATCGTTTGAGGGGTGCGGAGCTAAAGGAGAGACGTGAACATTGTCTCGAATGACTCATTCTCCTATCGGTAAAAATGCTAAAGACCTGATTCTCTGATTTTTCTTTGGTAGAAGAATTGATTACATGCAAGAATTTTAGTTTGGTCGAATAAGATTTGTGTGTGTTGATATTTTTCGTCCTCTTTCTCCATTCAAGAAATTCTAATAGACAGATCATATCGTTAACTTAAAAAAATGATCCTACGTCATCTTGAGAACGCAACCTTAAATCTGCTATTAAAGCTTCTTCTCGATTAGAACCCCTCACTATAAAATTTCTCGTCTCTACTGAATCCCTAAGATTCAAAAACCTATTCTCTAGCAAAATATTTAGCTTCTATATTAAAACCGTATACAGGGAACAAAACTATCTCAAACCGAAACACTTAACCCTGAATTAAAACACCTAACATTTGCTCTTCTCTCACATAATTTCCATTTTAGGGATATTAAGTGTTCCACTACAAAATACACTTCACCATAACCTCCCAAATTAAATTCAAAACATTACTGACTACATATCAAAAGTTATTAAGAAATATATACCAGCATTCACATGAGGTAAAGAATATATTGGAAAAACAGGACAACTGGGCTTAAAAAATGAAAGAGTACTATCATGAAACCAGACTAATTCAACCAAACTAAAATTCTTGCGTGTATTCAATTCCTCTACGAAAGAAAAATCAGAGAATCATAAAAATCTCTAGTCCCCCTCTCGAACCCCCCTCCAGCCACTCCTCTGGCTCCGCCCACGTCATACAGTACATAAACAGGTTCAGACTATGCCCATTTCGTTTAAGCTCTCACGAAACCAGCAGAATATGTCAAACGCCAGCAAATTCGATTTGACTGAAGCAGGAAGAATATACATACAATAAATGCAGCTATGTTTTTGTGAATTTGTCATCTGGAAATCCAATTTTTTCGTGATTTTTGGAAATAGTTGCCTTTTCATATTTACATTAAATTGCAACAGTAACTTAAATGTTCTTAAATGGGCATATAACTAGTAACTATTTTATTTAAAGCAGAAAAAAAGCGATAAGTGTTGAATCTTTATCGCTGGGGGTGTAAACAAAACAAATAATCGACTTTTTGTTTCATTTTGAAAAAGTTTTGTTTTTATTCAGCAACATCAAAAGCGAACAGGGGGAGCACGAATAAAAATGTTTTGGGAAAAAGTTCCTCCGAGATTCCGAATCCTTGTCGCTAGATTTATTAGACCGCTCATTAAAATTTTAAAAGTTCTTAATGAAAACATTATAAAGGGGGAGTTTTGTAGACTTGGGTTTGACGAATTTTTTAATGTCTCGTTAAAACTTTCAATTTCGAACAATAACAGGATGATAAATTTATAAATTGAAGTTTATTTGATTGAAATAAATAAAAAATAACGGGAAAAGTCTGGAATAAAATGATATTTGAATTCATTTAGTATTGATATTAGTATTGATTAATGGGATATCAAAAATTAACCTGGCAAAATCGCATAACGCACATATCCAGGGTAATTCATAAAGAATGGGCAATCTTTAAATGAGAAATACTAAAAACCTGAATATTATGATTATGATTATGATAAAGTAATTATTAACTTTGTCAACTTAATTACAGAAATGACATTTTAAGCCAACTTCACACTATTTTTTTATATTATTATTATTTTATATTTTTACAAAAAAAAATGTTTGCAAAATGGCATTTTAAACATCGAGAGTAGAAAAACTTGTTTAGTAACTGCTGCTTACGAAATAATAAAAAATGCTTATACATCAACTGCCATTGTAGCAAGAGTTATTTGCTAATGAGATTCGTTTTGTCTAGTGGTATTGTTATCGTACTGATTCCGACACACACTCACATATTTATAGAAAATAAACTCTTAGACCCAACGTTCATCTTCTTATCGGAAATATTACAGAGGTCGGCTGTGAATCTTTAGCGTTGCTTTGGCATGCAGTCCGCCGCAACCTATTGACCTGTATATGCATAGATACTATCTCGGATCCGCTACCTTTGTACTGGCGACCGAAAGTACTCTACTGGTCGGCAGTGAAACCAGAAGAGTGACGAGTGTGCGCTACCGAAAGGGATAAAGTTATAATACTTGAAAAATGTTTGCCTGGAACATATTTTTCTTGTAACGGTCGAATTTATGAACAAATAGCAGGAACAGCTACGGGTTGTGCACTATCATCAGCCATCGCAAATGCATTTATGGAAGCTTTTGAAAAGAAAGCCCTTGAGACTTTCCATATAATACCAAAACTATGGGGACGATACGTTGATGATACTTTTGTTATTTGAGCTCATAGTCAAGAATATACACGTTATATACGAATATATACGTTTTACCATAATAATACGTTTATACGTTTTACCATAATAATAATCTCCCATACCATGATTTTCTTATTTAATCAGACCTAACATTTCAAAAATTCAAACATCAAACAAATTCAAAACATTACTCAGCACATATAATAACACTTTATGGCACTTTATATCCAACTGGTAACATAACCCAATTACAGGAAATATTCAATATAAATCACATGATATATTTACAGGGGACGTAAAAACTAATCTTAAATCTATTAATCTTATAACTAAAAAAAAGAAAGAACAAGAAAGAATAGGATAAAACTTCAGTACTTAAAATATGACGTCAATCGAAGTTGTCTAAGTATCGCCTGGAGACCATCATAATACAAGTCACAGTGTGGTGATAGTTTCTTAACGGTAACACACATATTGTAAATAGAGAAAATGGATATTGATCTGGGTAACTGCGGTAAGAAAATTGATTGATGTCTGCCTGAAACCCCAATTTTTTCAGAAAAAGGGACAAGTAATGAAACAGATTGTAAGTCTCTGCGTAGAAGATCATGATCAACTCCCCTCTCAGGATAGGAACGTTCCTCCCTGAACATTAGATACTTTAGTAACCTTCTCTGCACACTGTCACAGGTGACCCAGTCATAGTCAAGCTTGTACCTAACGTAACAGTTAAATAACAATTGATAGTAGCTGAGCTACAAAAATGCGTGCAATATCTTAATATGAATCTTAAAATTTGCATTACACAGTAATGTGAAGTACAAATAAAATCCCCAGATTCTTTACAGTGGCAAGTCTAGTCAGGATAGTACCATCCATATTGTAATTAAAGACTATAGGAGTTTTTATGCAGTGGTAAGAAACCACATTACACTGGCTAAGTTTAAGATGCGATTTATTTTTACTACACCACTGACTGACCGGTTTTAATACAGTGATATAGTTTTAGGTCATGCGCATCGGCAAGCTTGTCGCAGATGATCGCAGATGAGCAAAAGTTATTATGAAATATAATGTTAAAACCAGATGTAGCACTTGCCCAAAAATCTCTCATTATCTTCGATCCATCAAAGACGAACTTCTGACGAATTTACAGCAGTCTATGCATATGCGTCAAAGAATAAGTTGCCGAACATCACAAAACTGGATTTCAAATCTTATTTGATCAAACTAATATTGTTGAATGTACTGAATTCTTACCAAATAAAAATCCGAGAATTCATAGCAACCTTGAAACAACCAAACGATTTTAACCGCCACACAGTTCTTTAAATGTTCTTTAAGAATATGGGAATCAGTCATTCGAGATAATGTTTATGTTACTCATTTAGCTTCGCTGTACCTATTTAAACAGGTACAGAGAAGAATACAAAAAAGTTTCAGTTAAGCTTTGAGGAAGCCCACAATATGATTAGCAAAAAAAAACGGAATCCAGAAGATTTGTACATAGTATTACAGTAGCTACGGTTGTGGAATTGACGTGTCAATTTTTTTTTGTGTCTATTGACCAGTCAATTGACCGAAACAATTTTATATTTCAAATTGCATCTTTTTTCCTAAATCAACTTCAAGTTGCTAAATCAACTTTAAGTGCTTTGCTTCGCCTTGAGACAGGGTTCACCTTTCTTATGATAGTGTTAAGAACTGGCTTGAGCAGTCCTCCGAGACTGTTTTGATCGTCAGCTATTTCTGATCAATAACTCAAGAGGCTCCAAATTCAACTGGTCATGTCAGATAAGAGAACTGTTTCGTGAGTTGGGTTATGGCGAGTGGCGGAGCATTCTATCATATATCACTCTAAGATAGCAAAAGACTGATATTTTAGAATGTTTTAAAACAAAAATTTTTGAAGCAGATCCCAACATTGCAATCGGTTCACACTACTCGAATTTTTATTGAAAATTCGCACCCTCTGATCTACCACCCAACTATTTAAATTGCCAAGGCTTGATCAGATCTGCTCCATATGTAACACTCAATTTGAAACAATTTACCACCTTCTATTCACTTGCCCGATGTATAATGCCCTCCTTTATTTATTTATACCTTTATTACCACTTTATCTTATTATAAATATATTAAAGGTCCACGCCTTTCTAAGAAATTAGTAAAAATAAAACAATAATTTGTATCTGTATATTTGAAATAACATGTTGATAGATCCCTATTAGTTTACTATTTTGTTTGTGTTTTTTTTTGGCCTATGTAATATCTGATGCGGAGTTCTTGTTCTGTAAATGAAATTTCTGATAAACAACAAACAATAATAACAATAATACTAATAAATAAAATTTCTTATAAAACACATATTATAATTAAAGAACGATAGGTAACACTCTACAATTGCAAGATATTATTTAAATTAAAATAAGAGATGGACAATTGACGGTCAATTGACCAGCCCCAACAGAGTAGCCGGTGAAATTTTCATTTCCAAAAAAGACCTTTCAAGCTTTTGACAAACTAAAATCGCTCTCAGTTTTACGGAAAAGAATAGTCATCGTCCATTTTGAGACAACCGGTATACCCAGGCCCGCACCGTACCGTTGCCGCGAGAGTAATTCATGGAATTATGCATTGTTCTTAGCTTTCGATTCTACGTATGACATTTAACAACCGTAAACTGCCAATCGATGAGCACGACATTCATTTTTTTCAACCTACAGTGTGACCAGTGACCAATTTGAAACACTGATATGAAATTGGTATGGCCTCTAATTTTAGTGGTGTTGATTTTTGATTGATTTAAAATTGATTCCATAACATAATTTTAATTAGATGTAAAAAATTTGTCGAAGTCTTGGAAGACTGAAATCATAACAAAAATTCAAAATTTAATTGCCTCACGAATAACGAATATTATTAAGCTATCTGTAAAACCATTTGACCTTCGACCGCCAAGCAAACTCGCTTTCATAATGGTTTCATTATATTATATTTCTCGAAACGCAAAACGACAGCCTGTTTTAACTTAACGAACCCGAAATTATTAAAACAAAAACAAGGGAAATATTGTTTAGGAACCGATTAGTGGCAACTTGGAAAACAACTCTCTGAAGAAACAATTTCAAACATGTGAAAACTTACCATTACATTAGACTTTAATAAAGGAAAATCGCTATCACAATATCCAATCTGCTGTTCCTGGGAACTCAATGAGCAAATATGAATCAGCCTTCGTCAAATTTAACTTATGACACGAACAAAAAACAATTATTCATTTGAACGAAAAAGCCGAAAAAAGAACGAAATGGGGAAAATTCAGCATAATGGAGTTTATATTCAAGACTTTTAAGTAAAGAAAACTTTTTGAAAGAACCTGCCGCAACTTTTGATGGACAGGGTAAGCTAATTATTAATTAATCATTATTAATTTTTTCAAACTCCATACACCCTAACATCAATTTCATTATGAAATTAGAATATACACCTTTCCCTTTTTAGAAATTCATATTAGACAAAACCAGCCTTAACCTAATCTACTTTTGGTTGTGGATGGCAGTACATATATAGAAAAAAAAAATCGGAAACTAGCGGATGAAAATTTATTTAACGAGCTTCCAATAAGTTTTGAAACATTTTAAACTGCAAACTCTGGATTTTTTGAATTTGTTTTAATAACTTTGGGATCGGTGTTTACTGTGGGAAAAATGGAGTTCACAGTTATTTGAAAATGTTTTTGGAGCTAATCTTATCCATCAAAGAGGAATCGTAACCATTAAATTTAATTCGCTTTCAAAACTTTGGGTCGAAAGTGATATATTAAGCAGCCTGTGAATAATAGAATGAAAGGAAGCCATTTCGTGTGTGCAAATGTGATTCGACTTATGTATTACTGTGTCTGTATGTATTATGATAAATGAAAAAATCTCATTTGTTTTGTGATTTAGTTATAGTTAAGTAAAGAAAATTTATAGAATTATTTCGTTATTCGTCTCTATGGAAAATTTTATGCGTTTGTGTAACGAGCTAAAAAGATACGTTGTTGTAAATTTTCGAATCCAGAGAAATAAGCAAAAAAATCATTCACCAAAGAAAACTTTTAATCAGACGATGTTCATGTAAAATATTTTCTAAAATGGACCAAGTCGGTTGCCCATAATTATTCTTTGGAAATTGAACATTACATTCAAAATAATTTTAAACTATCTTTTAAATCTTGTCTTATGATGAGGTTAGTTAATTTTTGGATAAGAATGTTATTTATTGTGTTTAGAAAGAAAACAAAGAAAACTAGGATAGCATTAGAAGACATTTGAATGTCTTTAACCTTGTTGATTGGCGAAAGAGCTTTTGATTAGAAATTTGGGTTTTAAGATTTTTTTTGATTTGAGATTCTCAAATTTTTATTAATCTTGTTGTTAGTTAAACCAACAATGACGTTGCAAAAGAAACAAAAGGCCTAATTGGCTTATCTTGTGTATGTATTTTAATTAATGAACGTAATTTTGGTGGTTGGGAATTCATAATTTGTTAATAAAGTTACCCCATCATTATTTTTTGTTAAGTTTAATGATTTATTAATTTCTAAAGGAACTTATTTATTTAGTCAATTACTTGCCGAAATTGTAATGGATAATTTAGAAAACATTATACATAAAATATTCTGTCATTAAAAAAGTTTTCTTTGATTGAATATATATATGGATTATGTTTTTGATTGTTTCACTGAATTCTATAGACAACTACAGGACTTTTGGAATCAGATCGACTCGTTACATAAACGCGTAAAGTTCACTACCGAGACGGAACAAAATAATTCTTTAAACTTTTCATACCTAACTACCATCAGAAAAAAAATGAGATTTTTCCATTTATCATAAGGCCTCATATACGACACCTAATAACTCAAATCCTTCTACAGAAAGTTTTGAAAGAGAATTAAAAATTGCAACAAATAATATTTTACAGTTTCAAGTACTTCAGTACTCTACTTATCTCATATTAAACAACGATCCCAAAGTTTTTAAGAGAATAAAATACATAAGAATGCCTAGCAAGCAATCCGAAGTCTACTGGTTAAATCGCTTATCATGTCCTAAAAAAAAATTAGTAGAACTTTCAAGAAAAAAAAGAAATATTCGAATTTAATCGATCTCCGTTGCTAAACCTAAATTCTAATTTGGAGACCCTATTATAAGTGTGATTATGAATTCATTACCACCCTTCCGAATCATCTCGTCGGAAGATCTGAAGCTGGTTTATTCTAATCTAACTTAATAAAATATACCATTTATAGTTGCCGATTTGGAGTATTTGCTTTAAAATAACCTTTAACCTTGACCTTTGTGGTTAAAATCTTGTTTAATTATGATTATTTCACATCAGCTGCAACATTGTACGGAGAGGACAATGACTTAATAGAGAAATTTTTTACTCATTTTTGAAATAATCCATACATTTTTAAAATTTCTTATGGTTTCAAATGATACGTTTGTTACCATTATTAGGGTCACAAAAGCAAAATTTGTTTCGCTGCCAACAGAAGATTTGGAGAAAAAAAATTATTAAATTAATTTATAAAATTTATTATTAATTTATTAAATTAAAATTAAAAATATTTACAGTTTAGTTATTCCTGTAAACATTGACCTTTATTATGTGTACAACATTATGACCGAAAAGATAATTCCATAGGTAATTGCGCAACACAACGGCGATAACAGAAACAGGGTACTCACCGGTAGCTGGTGATGTTCTGCTTCTGGGGCCCCAGATCTCCAAAACTGAAGGAGTTAACCACTAACTTCACTTCTCGAACTGTATAAGATTTAATGTTCTTCTCAAAGTGTCGAAAAGGCAAGAGAGCGTTCAAAAATTTCGGCGATAGCAGGTCGTACTCAAATTTTTGGCGCAGTATGGTACCCTGCACGTAGGATCACAGTTGTGTGTTTTAAATATAGATAATAATAATTTCTTTTACTTTGTTGAGTGTACGCTAACAATTATTTTTGCGCCATATTTGTAGCTCGCTATCTATGTAATGGCGTTCGACCCAAAAAACTGCTCCATTATTTTAAACAATTAAATAAAATACTTTTTTTCTGTATAATAATTGTTTTTTTAAATAATATATTAAAATAAATTTTCAATTTGTTTCAAAATATGTCAATAATGACGATATCTAAAATTGAAAATTGGAGTGATAGATATTTTTCAAACATCTTTCAAATGGCGCCAAATTATTGACCAATGATGGATGCGAAGCGATAGAAAATTTTTATAACTTTTATGAATTGGACAGTTTAACTTCATCCACGTGATTCGGTAGTTTTATTTTTCGACAAAGAAAAAAATAAACAATATTAATAAGAGCATTTAAGTTTTTAGAAATGACGCTGGATCAGAAGCTGATAACAGTACTACTACAAGCAGTTTGTAAATACTTATCATGCACGGTACTGTTGTGGGAGCATTTCTCTCATAATTTTTTTGGTCTTTGAATAAAAGTTTTAAGAAGTATTTATGATCTAAGTAACGCATTAAATAGCGAATTCCACTGACATTAGTACGAAGGATAGAAATAGTATAAAAAATTATTTTTTAAGACTAGAGAACAGCAGGTACACCAAACGCGACACCACTCCCTTAAAAATAAAATCCATAATCACTTAACTCATGGTGTCGAAAATGATAAGCAAAAAATATTAATATTTTTCACTTACTACTACTATAGAACGCCATTTTATTCTTTAATAGAGACAAAAAATATGCAACATAGTAATTGAATCATTTGAATATCACTTTTTAATAGCATTTTAATTTAATTTTTGGGTTGAAAAAAATTGGACAAATTTAATATTTATTATACAAAATTTTACATGGCTTTATATGCATATATTAGAAAGAATTATGTCACAAACCATTTTACAGGCATATTACACCTATACGAAGAATATGTTTAGTTAGATTTTGCTCAGTCACTTGAATGCGCTCTTACTAAAAAGCGATTTTCACTATTCCGTTAGAAAAGGGGTGCAGTAGGTAGGATATTATGAAATTTATCGAATATATCGGTAGACTTTTCGCATCTACAATTTATCGGAATATCGAAACTTGTTGGGTGCATGACAAAGTATTTTAGATTCTAACGGTACGAAATTTCTAACGAGAAATTTATATACAGACGTTGCCTTAAAAACATTTTTATCAAGGCTTAAAGAGCCTCTAGATACTCCAAAATTACTCTGTCATTTAAGCAGCCCACGCGAACGTTTAAACCAAATACTACAAGATTATTTTCAGTAACAAACAAGAACTAACAAGCAACAATCGAAGTATTTCACAAAATCACAAGTATTGAATGAAAAAAAAAATTACGAAAACCCCATCAATAAAGAACAGACAATTTCAAGTCTTTCCCACAACAACAACATCAATTTCGAGGAATTACACAACACTGAACAATGTGGTGAAAATCCTGATTGAACAAAATTTTACGAAACAATTACAATGGCAATATTAGACAATTGTCTGATATCGTACTAGTCGAACATGACCTTAAATTTCCAATTGATTGCAGCTTATTAAAATCTTTTAACTCACCTACAGCGTTTAAATATTACTAGAAAAATTTAAATGAAGACCAGAACCAGTTATCGACTTAGCCACACTGACCCTCGATGTTGCATCTGAGCAGGGAGGAATTATGTCACGAGCCATTCCTGCACCACACACTCACCTTACATAAAACTGCTGTTTTGTTTATTTCTCAGCTCAGTACGCTCTTACCATTTTTTTAATTTAGAAAAATTTAGAAAAATAAAGTTTATTAAAACTTCTAGGGAAAGTCACATCTAAACGTTTGAAGAAAAGGAGTGATGAGTACTAATATATAAAGAAACGTTTTAAATAGAGCAAATAATATAATAATATAATATAGAATACCGCTTAACTACTTAATACAAAAGTTTTCGTGTCTCAATTAATACTAACAATATGTCATTATTTTTGTACATACAAATTTATTGTTTAACAGTGAACCGATTGAAACGATAAGAACAAAATTAAATTCACGAAACATTTAAATCCATGAAACATAAGTTTTTTACCAAATACAAAAAATTGGGGTGAAAGATATTTGTGATATTAAATGTTTGTCATATATTTTCAAAATGATTTAAATAATTGCTATTTAATTGATCAGGTAAAATGTTTGACAAATTAAAATATTTCAATTTAATTATTTTTACTTCAATGTGTATAGCTACTGTATATTCAATTAGATTGTCAACATTAAATCATAGGATATTCAACTGAAGCAGCAAAGTATAGTTTACTTTGGAATATCGAAAACATTGAAAACTATGTATGTTCTTTGTATGTATATGTATCTCTAACTCCAATGCTTATATTCACAAAATTATATAGGATATAAACACTCACTTGAGCGGCGAAAAAAACATTTTTGAACAGCCAAATCCAAGATTTTTCATTCACCACTCATGACTTTTTATTAAAACTGCTATACTACTGTAACACTTTGTACAAAACTTCTGGATTCCTCCTGCGTCGGTTTTTGCTGAGTCGAACTTGCTGACGTTTCGCCAATCATCCTATTGGCTTCTTCAGAGGTTGACTGTACCTGCTTATATATTGTTTGCATATATATATTGTTGCAGTTGCCGAACAGAATAACGAAACCGGACGTAAAATTAATTCGATAAATCCGACAGCCTATAGAAATCAATAAACAACCTAACAATCTTAACCGCGACTGTGTTTATACCCCTCATTTAGCTCCACCCCCCCTCAAACAATATATATGCAGGTACAGAGTAAAGAGCGAGCCAGTTTCAGTCAAGCTCTGAAGAAACCAACAGGATGATTGGCGAAACGTTAGCAAGTTCGACTCAAAAACCGACACAAGAGGAATCCAGAAGTTTTGTAAGAAGTGATTCTGATGTTTGTTATAAACTCTGTTACAAATAAACTGTTTCTTTATTTTAAGTTTCGCGAATTGAAATGTTTCATAAATGTGATTGTTGTAAATCTTAATTGTTCTTTGGAATGTCGCAGAACTTTTGGTGTAACATTTCATTTTATAATACTATTTTATTAAATTAAAATGTTTAGTTTCTTAGATATTGGGTATCAAAATTTAGAAAAGAAGCATTTATGGGTTGGTCCGTAAGAGCAAAAAAACCTTTATTAAGCAAAATTATATGAAGTACAAATAACTTCGTATTAATAAAGTACAGTAAATAATTAATTACATACTAGTTCTGTCCACAATCTATTGTGTACACGAGGTGCGAATTTTCCTTCGGTACTATTAAACCCTTGAAGAGAAAAAGGTACCATACAAGTTTACTAAAAGAGCTATTGTTTATAGTGTTTCAAAACAAATCCGAAAAACATAAGGGACTAATTCTTCTTTTTTACAATAAAAGGTAGTTTGTTACTTAAATATTAAGACAAAAGCTAATAATTAGGGAGATATGGCGTTACAAGTATGGCAGGAAACTAATATTTTTATTTTTAATACTAAAAACCCTTTTTGCATTTTTTTAATGAAAAAAGGGGACTGAATTAGACCACCCCTACAGTTCTAAATCTAAAGAAAAACATAAGCAATCCCTTGGACAAAATTGATAAATTGTGATAGTTTGGTTTATTAGAAACTCAAAAAAGTCTGCAATTTTTTCACAAAACTTACAGTTGCCGAATAAAAAAATAAAATGTAAAATATCACATGTCGAGAAAAAAAAATTGGTTGAGTGCTATTCAACAGTTGTACTTCTACCACTATTTACCAATTATCTTCAAAACAATACAATTTAAGAATAATTTGTATATGGCTCAATTAATTAAAATTAAATGATCATTGATAATTCCTAACCAAACCTTCACGTCAAACTAATATCTACATTGTGTTATTGGATGTGTTGCAGAAAAGATAGGAATTTTGGTTAGAATTGCAAACTTTATAACACCTTTGCTTTTTTTATTTAGAAATGTTCTTTAGAAAATAAAAATGCCTTTTTTTATTAGTTTCAAACTTCATTTTTAAAACGAAATTTTCCCCTACTTTTTTAACACAACTGCACTTTGTCATTTTGCCGTATAAATAGATTTTTTAATCCCACGGAGTTACCCATAAAATGTATTTTTCCGAATTTTGACGGTCAACGGACATTTTTTTTTGTCAGCAAGATGGACGAAAAATATCCATTTTTGGGTTTAACAGTTTCAAGGAAGCACCAAAGTACGCCAACTATGCCTTTATTTAATCGATTTCGTATCTCCTACAGTTCCAATTTGGGACAGCTTGTACAGTCGGCTGACAAGTTTTGAAAATTTAAAACTCAATAAGGAAAAAATATTACTAGAGATTGCATATAGGCTTAAAAAATATTTTCATTTTAATTTGTAATTCCGTTATTTTTGAGTTTTTGAAAAAAATCTATATTTTTTGTTGTTATGTTTTTGTTTTCATGATGTCATTGCGCCCAATACAATTTACAAAATTTAAAATTATTTTAAAGTATACGGGATTGCTCAAAAAGTCTTGACGAAGAAAACAGTTTTTTTAAATAAACACCCTATTTTTAAACATGCGTTTGAAGAAGATTTGTAATAGTGTTGCAAACCATACTTTTTCTACAACCGTTAGTTTTGGTTAGATTTTTGCTAAACAGCACAGATACATTCACTGACAATGACCGTCAGAATTGACAAAAGTGAAAAATTCAATTTCGGAAAACATTCGATTGCTCCCAAACCCGGAAATGTTCTCAGTAGCTGGGATCCGTGGGACAAGAAACCCACATGGTAAAGTGAAGTTTGCCGCACGCTAGACCGGTGTATAATTAGGTATTTTACAGAAAGGAGTAAAAAAATAGTATTACACTAGCCTGGTAAAGTTATATATGACATACTCAACAAAAGTTTTAGCTTTTTGTAAGCTCTTTCAGAAAAAATAAAAATTTGTATTAGAAATTCGAAATTTATCACTATTATTATATAACTATTAGTATGTTTTATTATTAAAAAAAAGTTGAAAAATTTCAAAACCAATTCGAAACAAAATTGTTAAAAACGTATGTTTTATTCGTAACGCCTTTTAGAGCCGCCCTGTATACTTTAAAGTAATTTAAAAGTATGCATCCTAACAATCTTTAAAGCTTTTGTATTTACCATTTTCTCAACTTTTGAAACCAATGGGATAATGAACTTTTTTCTATCGTTGACTTACCCTGTATTCTAATGTAAAGTAAACAGTTTTTGTCTCGACGAAACCATAATAATTCTTGTAACATTTCTGAATGATAAAAACTTACTTGACATACACGCTTCAAAGTGATTAAACAGTTCTTTTAAATTTTTTCAAAATGGATAATATTTTACATTGGGTTTACCTTCGGATGACATTTTCTCGGCCGCTCTTTTTCTGGACCCTCGCCATACCATTTCCATCAATCAATTTAGTAACACATGCTCACAATCGAATGTCATTTCCGCACTAAAATTAAAAACTGGGTTTATTCAACGAACAACTTTGATTCTCGGACACCAAAACATCGACGAAAATCGCGAAACGACTGGATCTAACTTCCGAAAAAGAGCGCGCGAAACGCAAGCCAATCGGCCTTACGGACCCAACTGCCAGTGTGGCGCGAAAACGAATGATCGAGAGAAATAAACTATTACCGGATAGGAGGTTGTGAGCGATGAGCGCCAACCGAATTTCGGAAGTAGGAGAATCTTTCGCGCGAGCTTTCGCGTTTGCAGATGGACCGCGAAACTTAATAGTTGGGAAGACAGCTGACGTTTTTGATGACCAATAGTAAGAAACATTTTTTTCCAGAGTTCATTGAGTAATGGTAAAAATGCAATAACTATTATAAAAAAACAATATCGAGAAAGATATTATTATTTATATTATTGTATGGTTGTAAAAATTAGTCACCTGACTGTACAGGGTTATTTTTTATACTTTCGTATCCACCTACGATTTACGAAAGTCATCGAGAAAAACTTCTAATACAATAATTTTTGTAGTATTTTAGACTTGTAAAAGATAGTTGCTGTTATGACAGAAGATCTGATTTCAAAAATATATGGATTGTTGACGTTTGAATAAACCGTTCTTGAAGTATTTAAGTTTAAATTTTTGTTTAACTAAACAGATCGAGCTGGCCAGGTGTGACATATCGTGGCGCTTTAGTTTAAATTGAAACATTCAGTTAAGAAAATTGGTTGCTCACAGGAAGAAAAGCTTCAGTTAGTTTGTAGGTACCGGGGTACCGTCAATTGATATAACAAAACGCATTACCCGCCAATTCAATGAGAAAGTTCAATATCGTTTGTTGCCACATAATTAGGAATGTCATATTACAAGATTCAGTCTACTTAGTGATAAAAATGTTAACTGCGGGGCAATTTGGTGTCCTCCGGACATTTCATTTGAATTTTAAATCTCATAGATAATAACTTACAGTTTTATTTCATAAATTAGAGTTAATAAGACATTAATAACAACCCATAAAGAGGATTTTTCTCAAAATCCAACTTCTTATTTTCACTATTTAGGTTATTTGACCATCTAATAATATAAAGTGGTTCACATTGTTATACTTATCTCTTTTTTCATTTTTGTTTGTGATTATGTCGGAAAAATTCACCAGATTGCGAAGTCAGCAACCACAATCGCGCCACTCATGGCCTTGAAAGCGTTGGAAAACCCCCTTCAAATTTATTAAAATGCGCTAAGTCTTTTTGGAAATATGGACATTTAAGAAAATGTTCGAACACTCCCTACCGCCTTCCTCGCAGAGATAGAGCGAACATATATATAAGATATTCCGTTTATCCGTACCTAAATGTTCGACAAATTTTGTTTGTTAACAATTTTTTCGTTAATTTTGGTTGGATTTCTTGCGAAATTTTTTTATAAAATTGTGGATTCTGGAACTTTATAGTTTCCAAAATTATTGACAATTTAACATTTTCTATTGTCATAATGTAATACGACTGTAAAGTTTTGTTATTAGTTGAATATGCTAACTGAAGTTTAAAAAAAATAGAATCCCGAAATTCGGTTTCTAAATCCAAATGGGAACAGCGTTAGAAAATTAGAACTACTATATACAACAGATTTGAAAATGGGGGTCATATGGAAATACTCACTTTAAATTTTGAAATTTTATTTATTTATTTTTAAATTTATAATTTAAATGTAATAGTTACACATTTTATATAATAATTTATAATCCTGCTTGTGCCAATGGATATTTCAAATCTTAACCCTCCCTTATACTTCAAAACGTCAAACCACGCTCAATTCTTTCAAAATTGTATTATCTTAAATTTTGCTTTGTGGATTTTTTTTGGGTATATTCATATAAAACAATTCTTCATTTTCTCAATACATTCTGAGTGCTTATGAAAAAAATTAGATTAAAAAAGTCAAATTTTAAATCAATGACAAAGTAGTCGTGTCAAACTGACATGTAAACAGATATTGTTTTCAAGTTCAGTTTCAGTGTTGTTAATTTTCCTGTTCGATCAATTCATACTCATTCGTTTAATAAAGTGGCATTTATTTTTTTAAATAAGAGTTAGGAAGCTACCTCTGAAAGAAATGTAATTTAGCATTAGTTCCAATCTCATTTTTTTGTAATGTTTTTATTTTCGGCAAACATACTCGGACAAAATTAAAGCAAGTTTTTGATTTTAATATTTATTCAGTACTTTAGAGAGAATTGAGATAAACTGTGATTGCTGTGTGTAAGCTGTGATTGCAAATAAAGAGTGTAGGGCTAAATATTTACTTTAAAGCCTCATTATCCTTTTTTTATGGTTGCAAAAATAAGTGAACATAATTTTGTCGCAGTATTAAAAAGAACAAGTTTAATTAATTTCATTTTTCTGATTATAAATTGTTCGGCTACCTAAAGTTTTAATTTACCCAACCAATCACTAACTTAAAGTATTCTAAATTGGTTTGTTTCTAATTAAATTTTCCAAAAGTTAATTTTGTCCGGAATAGTAGGTATATAATATCGCATGATAGGTATATAATATTGCATGATCTGTCAATATTTGGAATGTTTAGAGTTAAATTCACACTGAACAACCCTAGCTGCACCACCTTGATACTCGAGATCGAATCATAAACCGAGCTTCACCCCATGCCCCGGGTTATCAAAATAGGTCCAAACTCATAAAATTGCCGTCCATATAAATATAGTTTGTTATGGCAGCCACTGGGTTTTTGTAAACTCTAAAATAAACAAACCTATTAAGAGCGTATCGTATGGTCACTGTACTGTGGATCAATAATTATAAAAAGGATAGTGATAACGGTAAGTTAAATAAGATGATTTATGTTCAGAGAATTACTTATTAAATATGATAACCGGACTCAAATGCCTTCCTGAACAAATTTGTTCCACGCGCTGATAAATTAAATGCATATTGCCTTTCGGAGAAGCAGCGATTGCGTTTAATACATAGGCCCAGAGTAAATTATTTGATTTTGTTCTTTTCATTTGGAAAGACAACGCAAAACAATCAATATTTCTATGAATTAGATTGAAAAAAAAACTCCAAACCAAAAATACTAACCAGGTGACCCAGAAATTATGGGATGAAGTTATTTGGATTCTCTTATGCTTTAAAGTACACTTCCACCTGATCCTGATCGATCCGGACTCAGTGCACGGTATTGGGCTAGCGCGGTCTGGGGACACAACGGGCCCACCTGGTGGAAGCCCGCGGGGGGTGCCACCTTTAATACCAATACCAAAATATTATATTATTACATATACAGGATTTTTACATTTTCCTCAAAAAGGAAATTTCTAAACGTATTTCATATAATACTGTATATGTAGACAAATAGACAAGAGGACAAAATAAAGTAAGAGGAGAAAGATTCGATTATAAAAGTTTTTACTTGTTTTAAAAGTAAAGTTCGCAATTCCTGATGTTTATTTCTGATACAGGGTGCGAAAAACATGCAAAAATATAAAATTTGCTTAAGATTAAAATTTGCTTTTTACAGTTTAAACACAAAACATTATATACAAATTTCAAAATCCCATTACAGATTTTCAAACAAAAATTTGAAATTTTTATTTTTTTTTAAACTAAAATATTATCAACTATTTTATTTGATTGACCTTTGATATTTGTAACCCATTAAAATAAAAAAGATGTTGAATTTAGAACAGAGACTGTTAATAATCCAAAATGGGAGATCCATAAGGGGTTGCGGAAAATCGACAATGCAATGTTAGATAATAATGATTCTATTCAATGAAAAATATGCATATTACATATTGAAATAAAGAAGGATAAGTGAACATAATTTTATGTTTCAAAAACTTGCACTCCGTGCGCTACACATTTTGGACGTCGAAATTTGCTAAGAGTCCTTCATATGCTTCAGATACTTAATTTGCTATTAGAATCAGAATCCTATCTAGTTATAACAAACGTAAGTTTTAAGTAGAGCAATTATCTTTGAATGATCAAGCTACTTCTCAGTATTTAGATAATTCGGTCAGTCAATCTTTGGATCTGCATATTAAATTGAATTTTCTGAAATTTAACTAGTGGAATAAAATATTGGCTACTGATCTCGTCACAGTTTAAACGTACACACGAAGATCAATCGATCGAAAGCAAAGACAAGTTCCGATATCATATTCAATTACATGGTCTCGACTCAGGTCATTACTAGAAAGTAATCCACCAACAAATGACATTTTCTTAAAACAATAGACAGTTGAAAGTCGAGATTTCGCCGTTATGATTTATTAATTGAATGTTATAGCCGTGAGCTTCTTTAATTGGTTCTTAAATATTATATTAGTAAAATGAGACTAAGCAATCATTTGATAAATTATAAACCCAGCTTCTTCTAACCAACGACAAATATTCTTCTATGCTTTTTCCTACAATTGAATCTTCCTTAGGGGAGATAAAAGAATCTGGAATCTCGAAACCGATGGCAACAGAAATAGAACTGCTAATGCACTGCACTTGATAACGGGAAGTGATAATTCTGCCCGAAACGTTGTGTATAAAAATAATAAAAACAATGGAAGTTCGACAATCTCTTAGTGTTTCTAGAGTTAATGCAAGAGAAATCCCGAAGATGTGTACCCACACGAATGTCTTCTGGTCTGAAGGTTTTGTCATTTTTAGCATTCTTGCCTTAATGCACTTCTGATTGAGTAATCTCTGATCCTTCTGCTTTCATTTATTGTGATTTTACGGGCCTTTCCATATCCTTAAATAGTTCAGCAATATACTCAGACCAGGTTTTAAGTTGTTTCTGGATATTCCGAAAGATTCTTGCACTTTTTTCTGCATATTAGATATGTCATGTTTTCTCTCCAATTCTCCAATTTCATGCTATTTGTTCCTCTTTTGCTGGTCGAATTTTTGTTCTTATATCTTCTTGGGTAGTCCGATACATTTCACTATCTTTATTCTTGGCTTTCCCCTACCATATATAAGTTCCAGGATCTCATTTGTTTTCCAAGGTTTATTTTTACGTTTGTTTCTTGTTGTTGTGGATATGTGTTTCTGTGCTTTATTGAATACTTGCGTTGGTTGTTTCCACCATTCTTTCCTACTCGACTCATGTATATAACCCGATCTAACTAACTGCCAATCTCTAGCCGAGCGTTGGCGCATGTTTTTTGAAATACTCCGAATAGGCCGTACTTTATTACAAATTGAATTACCGTGTATGCGATTTAATGATGTTCCAACATGTCTTTGTTTGGTGAAACTTTACCCTAATTGGAGAGACCCAAGTTCATTAATTAGTAAGGGAGGTGCCAGTATTTTTCTCAACGCGGTAAACACTTAGTTAGAATTTAACATCCACTTGGGATCCTTATAATCGACATAATAAAACAGGGACAATAAAAGGCGGCCCATGATTTACTAATATTAACCATACTTTAATTTGCGTAAATTGTTATTGCGTGCCACTAATAACGTGACGCGATATGGAGTGAGAACCACAAAGATAACATCAAAACCTATAATATTAATCCGATTTTCCACCCACCCATTTCCGATAATATTCGTTATCACGAAAAAACGTAGGTTTATCTGGGGATCACATACGGAAGAAAAACGATACATCAGAAGAAGGCCTATGACTGGTATTATGCTCTGTTTCCTAATGCGTCAGAATTAAAAATTATTATTGAACTATAAAACTTAGTGATCTTAGCCGCATTCCATTGGCGCAGTACTGAACCTATGATGATTGTCAAGGGTCCAGAGAGTGGCAAGTAGACGAACAGGCAGCTGACCTAACTCTTTTTTGTACCCGGTAAACTAAATGTAAAATACATATATAATCAATTATTAGAGATAGAGATATAGAGATATAAAATACCGATAATACAGGAATTTATGAAGCAACTATGAAAAAAAATTTAGAAAGTCCATTTAAAATGCACGAGATTTTACAACTTGTTTTTAACCAATGACCTTGCGCAATTCGACAACCAACATGGCCGCTGACAGATCGCAGTATTTTCTCAAAATATTCTCAGACCCTATTAAATCTTCAAACCAAAAAAAAAGTTTACTTGTGAAAAAAATACTGTAACTTCAGAAAGGACGGAAAGGACGGAAAGCAAAAATTACACAAGTTTGTAGGTCCTATATATACCACTTTAAAATCTTTTAAATTAACTATTACAAAAAGTAACACTTACCCGTGTATGGGCACATTCTTCTCCTCACAATTTTGACAGTTTTGTTATAAAAACACCAAAACATAAAAAATAAAACAATAATGACTACTCCTAGTATTCTGAGATTATAAGAATTGGCCCGGCGTTGCCGATAATGTCCGGATTTCAAAGCGTTTTTATAAAAATAAATCAATTTTCCTGAAAAATGACAATGTCCCCACTCAGTCAGATGCGCGAAAAATCATTCCCAACAATATGATATTTACGTTAATTATAGTCAATAATAATATGTGGATCGTATCTTAATAGTATAATTTTTCTTCAGATTATTTATAAAAAGTAATGCTTTTTATTTGAGGGTAACAAAAACTAATAAGGCATAAATGCGCCGGTGTTGGCTATTCTGATGAATAGCAGCAGTTCACACGCTTATATGTTTTTCCTATTGTTTTACCGTTTTTTACTTCGTCGATCAGGGCCGTAGGCCCTCGCTTCAAGACCTACCAAGAGCTGACGTAAATTCTCGAACGTCAAATTGTATCACTGTATTTTTATCAAATTGCTCTCTAAACAAAACTGTCGGAAGTCGCACACCTTGGATAAAGCAATGTCTGAAATGAAGAATGATTTCATTTCACCAATGGGTAAGAAGAAATTATGGAAAATTTTCGTTACGAAGAAACTTAAAACAGAAACTTGGGTAAATATTGGTAAAAAACTTGGTAAAACATGGCAGGACAAAAATTTAAATAGGGCGATGCAAGATCTCATGGAATAAAATTAGTACCAAAAATGGATTTTTCGGTGGTGGCTTACTAGCATTTCAATCAAAACAGGCTGGTGAGTAGCATTCAAATATTAAACCTTATTCCTCCTGGGTCTATTATTGGCGTGGATAATGCCGCCTGAAGAAAATCTGAAAAAATTCCCACATCTTCTTGGAAAAAAATTGCAAATGACAAAATAACTAGAGAAGGTAATACCATGCTAGAAAACTATAGTTCGTCTGACTATTCAGATCATGATGACTGAAATTGTATTGTAAATAGATTTTTTAAATTATTATTAAACTATCTCTATAGTTTTTATTTACTTCATCTTAGAACGATCATCTCAACTATCATGGATAATTATCATCTAGATGTGATAAAATAATAAACGAAATGATCAAATAAGTTGGTGAAAGTTGAATAAACATTGTTAAATTATATAATAAAGTTTAAATATTATAATTTTATTATTTGGCGTACTTCTTCCTCGGTATAACCCATTTGAAATATCTTAAGTTATTTAACTTACGCAACCGATCTTTAGTTTTGATTAGTTGTCAAAAGTAGAAAAAAAAGATCTACGATAATATATAGGGCATTCCATCAAAAATTTATATGTTGCTGTCATTTTGAAAGTTTGCGATCGTCGTTTGTTTTTTCTAAAATAAGATGATAGAGCAAAAATCTTCAAACTTTTGTATTTGCACTTCTTTTTCTATCTTTCAAAATTAACCATGTAGGTGGGAGTCAGAATGTAATGAATAACCCTGTACAAGAAATAAGATCAATTCGATCGTAATAGTTAATTAACATAAATGAACCAGTTAATTGAGAAATGCTTGAAGATTACTGGATCTTTTTTCCAAAAAAACTTCCACATGCTACTGTAATGCTATTCACAAGTCTTCTGGATTCCTGCTGCGTCGGTTGTTAAAACTCAAACATAATCCGATTCATTTAAGCTCTGAAGCAGCCAACAGTATGATTTTCGAAACATCAGCAAGTTCGACAAACAACGAAGCAGGAGGAATCCAGAAGAAAATAGTTATTATAATTTTTACTATATTGAAGAAAGAGAAATCAACAATAAATGATTAGGGTGTTGAAAATATATACAAAAAAAGCTAGATTATGACAACCCTTATTGATGAAATAATAAAAAACTGTATAACAACGGTAAAGTATCTGAAGGAAGACAGAAACGTTTACAGCATAGCAGAAGCCCTGGGCGATTTTGGAATGAAACTAAATAAAACTAAGAAAAATGTTGTTCTGGTGTTTGTAATGGTAGTAAGAAATGAATGAAAAAGAAAAAAAATATCAACTCCAAAAAAATTATTGTTTGCAAAACATTTAGTTGTAATCAACAAAAAATCAAAATTCAACTTAAAAAACACGAAACACGAAATTAAGAAAGAACCAAGAAATACACTCTGGAATTCACACAAACACGAAAATTGAGCTTTTGCGGATATCTACAAAGACGGGCAAATAGAAGACAAGTAAACAGATATGGGAAGCAAAAAGTCAGAAAATAAAGAAACGTGGAATACCAAACCCAACATGAGATGGCAGAGTTGCTGAGATTCTGCAAAAAGAAAAAACTTGGAGAGAAGAAGTAAGAAATTAGAAAGAAGCGTAAAAAATATGAGAGTTAAACCAGTGATACTCAAAAACGATATTCTAATATATAGAGGTCGTTTAAAAAAGGCGCGACATATTTAAGGGGGTGATTTCTCAGACCATTTTATGAAAAAAGTTCTCAGCAATGCATTTGCGGAAAAGCATTGTTTCGAAGAATAAAGTTTTTTTTTCAAAATATTTTTAAATTACTTTTTTTTAATAATGTTTTTAAGTAATAAGGGGCTGAATTAGCACTAGCTAAATAAAAATGAAATAGTGGCGATTTCCTGAGATAAAGCGCCTAAAACTACTACTTATTCGCCTCTTCATTTTTTCTCATATTATGATGTTTCGTTTACAAGATAAAAACATTCCAATAATATTCGAAAGCATTAATCGACGCCTTCATGAAACGGGCACATTAAAGCGACAGGAAGGCCAAGAACAGCAAGAAAGTTAGAGGTCGAAGAGGATGTGCTAAACATGACTGAAAAATTGCTGAATGTATGTAATGGAATTATTATAAAGCCCAAATTATTATACCCATGTCATATCAGAATTTAATACTACCCCTAGCATCAAACCGTTCCATTAAACACTGAAGAGATTGTCTATTGATCTATTAGGATACTTCACCTTGTCTTACTGACAAGAAAGTATTTTTTTCCGCCTCACCCGCTATGTAAATCATATCAAGTAATTCAGCTTTAGGAAAATCAAAACTTAGTTTTTAGTTTGCTGTCATCATATTCAAATTTATGAATTTACTTACTCAGTTGTCAGGTAAAAATTTATCACGGCCGACTAATGTTAGAATAAGACTATTGCTGTCTTAGAAAGAAGAGTAAATATTGGAAAAGTTAAAATAAAAATTTAAATGATAATAAAAAAGTTGTAGGTTAATGTAAGTTCACTCAGAAAAAATAATAATATATTAAGAATAATATTTCATAAATTTGAGTGTCCACGACACCTTGTAGCATCAGATTCAAATTCCGTTGCATAAATCTTTTACGTCATCTTCCTTCCTTTAAAAATAATGGCGCTATCGTAATTTTTTTGCAAGTGTGAAAACTAGTACTTTTTAAGAAAAAATTAAATATCGGAAAAACTATTTGGTTTAGGTATGTAATATTATCAATAAAAACTTGGAAAATTGCAAAAGGAATTCAAAACAAAATTTGAAAATAGGGTCAACAACTACAACTTTTGTATTTACCACTTTTTCATAACTTTTGAAGGCATTGAGATAATGCACTTTACTCTATCGAATCACTGTACACCGTGATTTTGAAATCGGAAAAGTGAATAGCGCATCCGATATAGATTTTTACGTAGAATTCAGTGGTCAGTTTTTTTCTGAATACCTTCATGAAAATTAAAAAAAAAACATTTTTGTGAGGTCATGAATACATACTACATAAATATATTTTTTTCAAAAACGCGAAATCATTTGGACAAAAAACTAACTAAGCCACTGAATTCTACGTAAAAATCTACATCGGATGCACTTTTCACCTTTCTGATATTTCATAAAGATACCCGAGACAAGAGGGATGCTCCAGAAGTTGAAATCTCCAAAATCACCTGGAAACGCAAAGCTCTATCGAAAGACGGACATACCCCCCAGTCGCGACCAAAATGGGACACGCTTCTGGATTTCTCCTGCGTCTGGTGTTGACTCTGTCTGGCTGACGTTTCGCTATACATGCTTCTGAAAATTTTTCCTGGATAGAAAAAAGGGCTAGATGCAAGTATATATTATCGAATACAATTTGCTATCCTGTTTGGTGACGATGATCAGAAACCACTGATACAGTTATTTGTCGAAATCTGATAGATCTCTGGTTGATTTTTTTCGACCTATTTCACTGGCACTCTTATGCACATATTCTTGTTGAACAATAAATAAATTATCATTAATAAAATATAAATTTTGGAAAGAGTTTGAAAAACCTATATATAAAACATGGATATAAAACAATTGAATAGCAATTCCGGTTGTCCCGGGGTAAAAGCCTAGTAGGATTTTTTTTTTCGATAGCTCTAATTGTTTTTTCCTGTTAAATAAAAGAAAAATTTATTTTAACCAAAAAAATTACAAATAGAGTATTTTTATAGGAACCATTTGATAGAAATGGAAAAAAAAACATACGCTTTAAACGGATGTGCACTGAAAATTGGAATTTGTAATACATAGTTTTCCGCAAAATTCAATGGAAATCTCCTAAAAGTTCCATTTTCATTAATTTTAATTTATTTAAATTTTAAAGTCGAACTAAATTTAATCATGCGGCCGCAAAAATAACTGTATATATTGTTTTCGAATACAAAATAAACGAAACAAACGTTGACAGTAACAAATAATAAAATAACAACAATTTTCATTTGTACCTATGTAGGTAATTAACAATTTTAGTAAAATAAGTATATTCAACTGAGGTATTTTTAATATGTATTTTAACGAAATAATAATTTAAAAAACACACTATATACTTATGAACAATAAATATGAATAATATAAAATACATCATTCATAAATTAAATCAATCAATTTTCCTTTTCTGCTTTAAAAAATAACTCTAATGGTGTCAGCATAGGAAATCTGTTGGCCCACCTTATCGGGCCATTAGTGACTATCCAGTTTTCGTTTTCAATAAAAAAGATTTTCTTAGATTAATTCCAGATACCTTTGAAAGTTTAAAGGCTCCCAAAAAAAAAGTTGATTCAAAAAACAATCGCCTAAAATCCCAACATTTACTCCAAACCTGTCTTCGAATGCTCCCTCGCTTATTAAATGTAAATTGTTTGTAGACCAGTACTTCGAATTATTTCTGTTAAACATGCGTTAAAGATGCGTAAAGATTCATAAAGCGATATTCACGAAAAAATGAATCGAACTTTTGAAATTAGAAATGATGGTGTATTTTTCACTACACTTCGATGTCAATAAGCAACTTTTCAATTTGGTCTCTTGTAAAATAAGGTATATTTTTTTCTGAAACTACTGCAAATATTCTACATACTAGATACCAAGAAATTGCAATACAAACTGTTAATATTTTCCAGTTATTGTTTCAGCAGTCATATTTTTTTGTGGTAAATATATCTAGTTTATTTATTTTGATAAATCTAAATTTAAATTTTCAGTGTACCCCCGGTAAACGCAAAAGTATGTTTTTTTTTCACTGCAAATAAGTTTCTATAAAAATACTCTGTCTCTTTTTTGAAAATTTTAAACCTTATATTATCTCCAAAACTATTAAAGTTATCGAAAAAACATAAAGAACATTTCCTACTTGGATTTACCTGTAGAATACAAATATATCTAAAACCGAAAATGCTATTCAATTATTTTATTTGCCCAAATGTAGCCTACTTTATTTATATAACATCTTTAAATTTCAAATTTATTCCATTTTTTTGACATAGCTTAGCTAGTAATTTCATCGATACCCAGTATACTCAGGAGCGCATTTAACATTTTTTGTTGTAAATTATAGCAGATTTAAACTGCCTCTGATTTTCACCAAATTTTATTATGTTAATTATTTTAAAAGTAAAATAACACAAAATGCTGTAGAGTTTTTCGAACCCTAAAAATTTTGTACATTTTATATAAATATTTCATTTACAAAATAATGAAAAAATACAAGGAAAACATAACAGAAACATCGCTTTTACTTATTGATATCAAAATTAACTATATCTTCATTGCGAAACAATTTTTTATAGTTTTTTTTTCTCCGACTTTTCGTTTAAATACTTATGGGTAATCTTAACAATGCTTAAGGATTTTTGTGTAATCCTTTCTGATTGACTGAATAGTTTTGTTAAAATTTGGCGCGAAAACATAAAATGAAGGGTCTATATTTATAAATGCGTATTGTCGGAGGGAATAGATTCTAAATAACATTAAAAATATATATTTTTTGTGTCATTGGGTATTCTTTTCTTTATATTTAGTTATGAAGACTGATAGGGGTACTGTAATTCAATCTCTTTCAAAAAGTGCAACTTTATAATATTTATACCTTCGTAATATTTTATTGTTCTATCCATTTCTTTTTCCGTCATATTTGTAGCGCGATACATCCTTAATTGTTGTTTTTTTGACCCAACGTTTATATAGCATACTACCCTTTATTTTAAGCAAGGAATCACCCCCAAGTTTTTCACATTGGTTATTTAAAGACCCTCTGTTGCATTATGTCAACAGTTGTAAAGGTTTATATTTAAAACAAATGATATTAGAAAATTTCCATGGTAATTATTATTTATCTACTTCCTTCTGACCCACGGATCCAACCCCCCTCGGACATTTCCGCGATATTACACCACGGGTTTGGGAGCAATCCGATGTTTTCGGAGATTTTACCGAACGACTTGAATTTTGACGTTTGTCAATTATAAGGGTCGTGTCAGTGAATATATTCGTGTTTTTCTTTTGCAAAAATGTACCCAAAATCACACGGTCGTAGCAAAAGTATAGTATGCAACACGTTTGATAAACTTTTATTTGATTATTATATAATTAATAAGTATTCGATCCGCTCGTGACAGATAAACTCGTGACTCAAATGCCATTTATCGCACGCATTGCATAATATGCTTTACATATTTTTTGAATTTGTGTCTGAAATAATTTTTGGCTCTATCAGATTCAGAAATCTTACCCATTTAAAAGTATCTAATAATTTTTTTGTGCATCTTTAACCATAGAAAGTTGTGGAGATTACTTATAAATTAATTATTCAATTATTTTTTATTATATCTTTTATATAGAACTTTTTAAGAACGACAAATTGAAGACAGTTAATTTATACGTTTTAATAATTAATTATAAATTTTAATACCGAATTTTCGACAATCAAACAGAAATACACTCTAGGAATTACTATACCGGGTGATGCATTGCCGAACGGAAATCCCATGTAAATTTTTAGGTGGCCAAATATTCGCATGAACAATTTATAGCAAACTTGTAATATAGCTTTTTTGAGGGGCCGGTATGATTAACTCATGTGTCGAGTTTGAGGAAATGTTAATAATCCAATCTTCACTTATCAGTTAGACAACATGAAAATTCATGACAGTAACAATATTTATATTTGTAATAGTTATACTTTATTAATCATGATTTAATTAAAGCTAACAAGCGGTATTCTATTGAAGTAACCATAATTAAGTGGGATTATGCATGAAACTATATGCTAAAACTATATCTTCTATTTCAATAATTAAACGTATTATTACCCAATTCGAGTCAAACGCACTGTAATAAACTAATGCAAATGTTAGAATAGAAGAAAGGGACAATAGAGATTTGAACAAAATGATTAGTACCAGGATTTTTGGACAAGTTGTAAATAAACATCAAATCACAGAAGTGCAGCAGAAGAGTATTTTGTTTTGAAATGATGAAAAACTCAAATACTGATAGAGACTTTTTTTAAAATATTTGTTGCATTGATGAATCTTCACACTCAACTCAACAACAATGTTCAAACTTGTCTTCATTGGAGTAAAGACTCGAACCCAATATCTTCAAAAAATAAATGTTAATGGGAATTTGTGGACTTCAAATTATTGGACAATTTTTTATGGACTATAACCTCACGGCAGAAACCTATTTGGACTTATTATAAAATCAAATTGAACCCGCACTAGAAGTAGTTGTTTGCGAAGATAAGGAGATCTGGTACCAGTTGGATGGTTGTCCCGCCCACAATTCCCTTGTGGTTAGGGAGAATTTAGGAAATATTTTAAACGAGGAAATTATTGGCCCAACGAATCCTTTGATCACCTAGGTCATCTGACCTCACTTTGATAGTGTTATCTATAAAAATGTCAAATTTGACAATGTCAACCATTGACAAAACGCTAGCAAACGCTAACAAACGTTTGGAATAGCACAGGATTTCACAATATCAACTAAGCAATATTAGAATTGAATTTTGTGATCGCTTAGGATATTGTTTAACTGTTAATGGAGGGATGTTTGAATATTTACTTAAAAAATAATGTTTATTTTTAGGAATGTTTTTTTTTTTTAAATATTATTCTTAATAAGTTTTCTTGTTGCTTAAACAGTCCTTTAAATTAAATGTATTATTTGCTGGTCATATTTAATTCAATAACTGAAGATTGACTTATTAAAATTTCTTCAAACTCGACACATACCGGCCTCTTCAAAAAGTTATATTACAACTTAAAATATACAGGGGAGTCAATATTTGGGCACCTAAATAAAAATGTACATGAGATTGTCTATTATTCCGTTTGGCAATACTTTACCCGGTATATTATTCCTAGTGTCTATGAAATTACTAATCAAACGATAACTCTATTTTCACTTTTTTTAAAAACGCTCAAACCAACATATTTTGAACACGGAAAAAATAGGACATTTGTCACGTAAACATCTTACCTCTCAATCTCAGGGTCGTGCAAAAGAAAAGCATTAATTAATTAAATTTGAAGTTTATTGGTGAGGTAAGACAATACCCAGACTAGCTCAACGACAATCGAGAAAAAAAATTAATAAAGAAAAAAAACTAAATAGAAGCCCAGGTTGAAAGGCGGTGATGGGCACCTCGGTCAGTCCAGGAAGGTGGTGGGTAGGCGCCACGTAATCAAAAAGATAAACTTAATAACCCAAGGTTCCAACCCGTAAAGGAAATAAACAAGTGAATCACGAACAAGAAATTATTTCCTCCAACCTGGTGGTAGGTGTGGATGTCAAATCTCACCTTCAAATTTTGGCGGTGCAAAAGAATGTAATGTATTATAATTTAAAACATTAAAACGTTCTTGAAGAGAACAGACCACTTAAGCTACCCAAACCTTAAGCTGTCGCGAACGTTACAGAGCTGTCTGTTACTGCTGGCTCAGTACTCGCACTCAACACCCTCGATTCGAGGGTTTTCTGGAAATGTGGGACAATGACAATTTTTTCAAAATCCTTCGTTGAGAAAGATTCCCATTCTAAATAGATCCAAAAGTATGAGAAATCATCAATTAGTGACCAATTTATATATCCCCCTCTTATTGGGGTAGCGCTACCGACTCAAAAAAAAAATCGGTCACACAAAAGAAAAATTGCCACAGCCCCAGCTTCAAAAGCGAGCGTATAAAATGCCAGACGATTCAGACAACCAGTTTTATTGAAAAACTAAAAAATTAGAGGGAAAACACCACCGAAAGGAGAACGGAAATCCTCCAGACTAGAGTGGTAAACTAGGTCGTCGGTAATCTATATACCGTGATGTTAAGTCGACCTAGTGGGCTAAAATTGCAACGGTTGCTACAACGGCAAACAAGTCTCGTGTATTAGCCCTCACAACAGCCCACAGGATCACACCTCTACGACCAAGCGGAAACCGACGCACGCGACCGCCAAAGATCAACCTGGCATAACAAGACCAAAGACACTAATCGGGAAAAGAAACGGTGAGAACATGGTTGGTAACAACTCTCCAACACTTTCAATATGATTTAGTATACAAAAAAACTTACCAAATCTGTCAAAAGAATAACAGACTGGTGAGGCATCGATGTACAGTCTTCAAACAGCAACTTAAAAGTTTAGAGACAGAAAATTTATAAACTTCAGTGCTTAATAATAAGTAAGTAACCCACCTCTATCCCACGAAAACAATTGCCTGAAGAATAGATTGTAAATCCAAATTAGTTGTTCCTGTTCCTGGTTCCTGTAGACCAAATGAGCGGCCTCAAAGTGCTTTATATTTTTGTCGATATAAAAATAGACCCAGTACATTTTATAGATACCATTAAATGCAACTTTGACAAAGCTAGCAAAATTGGGTTGGTGAGTACCATACAATTTGTAACCACTCTTCAAACCGCTGCCAAGTTATTGCAAGAATATGGGAACGATGTTTCTATACCCCAGTTCAAACCTCTGTCTCCTGGAGAGATTCTAGGTTGTACAGCGCCCACTTTAAAGTGTTGTGATAATGTTATTTACCTTGGAGACGGGCGGTTTCATTTAGAAGCTGTTATGATAGCGAATCCTAAAGTAAAAACTTTCAAATATGATCCTTACAGTAAAAAATTTACAATTGAAGAATACGATCATATTTTAATGAAGAGTAATATACAATGCGCTAGGTTTGCCAATAAATTTGGTGTAATCATGGGAACATTAGGGCGCCAAGGAAGCCCAAAAGTTGTTGAGCACTTACGAAAACGCCTCCGGGATTTTCCCTAAAAAGATTGATTTGTTTTGTCAATTGGAGGCGTTTGTTCAAATTGCGTGCCCGAGATTGTCTATAGATTGGGGCAGTGCATTTTCCAAACCCTTCCTTACACCTTATGAGCTTATAGGCTACGCTCGGTGGAAAGATGAGTCAAGTTATCCTATGGACTTTTATGCTAACGCTAGTCTGGGTCCCTGGACTGCTAATCACAAACCTGACGAAAATAGTGTAAATACATGCTGTGGAAAATGCCCTTAGGTTTATAATAAATTATAATTCTTGTTTTTGAAATCAACGAAATCAATCATCATCAAGTTTAGCGTTGAGGTTTTTCGACACGTCGGAGAAAATTTTATTTTTCCGCCAAACCTTATCGTCGACCTGATAGTGAACTGTTCTCCTACGCAAATTGTATATTTTACGGGATCGGTCCGCCATTCTAGCTATACGGGCTTTGACATCCTCAAAAAGTTTTCTATAGCCCATTACGCGTGCTTTCATCTCTATCTCTATTCGATACTCGGTACCATCTCCAACATATTCTCGTCCAAAATTGACAAAGTATGGGGTATAATCTGTGGTTTCACTTCGAGAGGTTCTTATAGCGCATCCAATTGCAGCAAATAGATGGAAACCATGGTTTTTACAATCTCATTGTACTGCTCAACAGGATCCGCCTGCGCGTGGTAATATACAGTATACGAGATTTTCGCATGATATCTGAAACACAGGGCTTTAAATTTTTTGCTTCTCATCTGTTTGCCATTGTCGCAAATGAGGAAGTGAAGCACTCCATACACCAGAAATATTTGTTCTTCCACGAAACGACACAGGGTGCTTGAAGTAGCGCTCTGTAATGGTCACAGAGCAACGAACTTGCTTAAGTAACCGCATACTGTAAGGAGATAGGAGTAGCCCTTCTTGTTTGTGCGATACGGTCCCATAAAGTCAAGGCTTATCATCTGTCATGACCGGCTTATCTCAGGTCGTGTGCCCATATGACCTGCTGAGGCCTTTTGCTCCGGCTTGTGTTGTGCACAACTATGAACATACTTCCTGCTCCCATCTTCGGCCAAAAATATTTATTATGAATTTTCCAATAAATCTTATAAGTTCCAACATGACCGGAAACGGGCTCGTCATGATACTTCCTAAGGATTTTATTTCGGTGATCCTTGGGTACTACAATCTTCCAATAGTCAGACTGCGCAGTAAGTTCTGGAATCGGACACTATACATATTTATCTACAATCTTATTCTCCACACGCCACTGAGGAAATTGTTTCAGTCGACTCTCAATATTACTTATCATCTTCCTATATCACGCATCAGTACTTGCTCAGGAGTCGAACTAACAACTTCCACATTGATCGGAACACTCGAAAGAAAATCCGGAACAACATTCTTCTTCCCTTTTCGGTGTACGATGGCAAAATCATAGGGTTGCAAATGAAGCCCGTCGGGCTAGTCTTCCGGTTGGGTCTTTCAGATTATTAAGCCAAATGGGTGATGCATCGTCCGTGACAATAGTAAAATGGCTCCCTTCAAGATAATTGCTCAGTTTTTCGACAGCCCAAATGACGCCTAAACACTCACGCTCAGTAGTGGAATAATTACGCTCCTATTTTGTCAACGAACGTGACAAGAAGCAGATTACCTTCTCTCCGTCGCTCGATTCTTGGGTCAGGACAGCGCCAAGTCCATAAGCAGAAGCGTCGGTCTGAAGGACAAACGGTTTCGAGAAGTTTGGACATGTTAATATAGAAGCTGAGGCAAGTGCATTTTTAATATGATTAAAGGCAGCCTCGCAATTGCTATCCCAGACGAAAGAGGCATTCTTGTTGGTTAACGGCGCGACCAGCCATACCTAGAAATCTCCTAATCTCTGTAATATTCAACTTTTTTGCCATCTACATGTAGTCATTTAGAGTCAACTACAAATCCAGGGCATACAAAACTTACACTTCCCAGGGCTTAATGTTAAACCTGTTCCCTGTAATGTTGGAATCTGAATCATTATTAAGCGATCGTGATAATATAGTCTACTGGCCTCTCCAAAGTAGGATTATGACCAGAAGCTGCACCTCCCAGGTTTATCAAATTACCCACAGCAGCATCTGTTCTCTCCGGATGTATAAATTCATTTTCTGTGAACGTTGCTCGACACTGGTTTGGCAAAGGCTGGCGATGTGATTCGCGTCCTGCAAGGCGTCAAAACAAGCACTCAATAAAAACATCACGTTTTGTTTCTTTGATTTCAAGTCCTGACCCTCAGCTACCACTCTGTGCATGCATTAGCCTGCTGTATATTTTCTTAAATTTATTTTCTCTTCTCCTCATCAAACTCCTGAATAAGGTCCACCAATTCATCCTACTTAGATACACATATGCCCAATTCGGACGATGGCTCAAAATAGATGTTAATATCCTCCTGGATATTCCGCTGAAATGCTTCCCGCAGCTGAGTTCTCTTTTCATCCACTGTAGATCCCACATCACAACCTCTGGAAGCTAACTCCCATCACTTCTAAGCCGGTTAATCTCCATTTTAAATTTAAATAATTAAATTCCGCACCCCTTCCTGCTATAAGGAAAATAGAAAAAAAAAGAAAAACTGGGAACGACAGCGCAATAGAAGCAACCAAATACTGGACCAACAGAATACCACCCGCACACAACTCACCATGCACTATCGATCGATCGAAGAAGACGCAAATTGAGAAAAATAATAATAATCAACTAAGATCCGTAAAAAATAAACTGAAAATGTGGCGAAGTACACATAACTGCCGGCAATTACTTCCAAAAGCTGTCTTATTACGCTTTAAATAAATTTCCAAATCACAGAAAAGGTCGGAGGATTTTGATTATATTATTGTGTTAATTTTGGAGTCACCGTTATAACCACCAGCCAAGTAGCTAGAATTTTGTGAAATTTGACACTTCCGAAAAAATTCTTAACAATAATACTTTTCCAATGCAAACGTAAATACAACTTTACCAATAATGAATATTCAAAATTCTGTGGTGCTCCAATTTGGAAAAATAGCTGTACAGTTGTATAAAGCTTCACAAGTATAGATATCGTCCAAATTTCCCACAATCAAAAATTAATAAATTACAATATACCGGAACTGTAAATGTACAACACTGATATACCTACGGTATAAGGTACTATGAAACATTAAACCGCAAAAATGAAATACATTGCATAGTAAAACAGCGATGTATACAAACTTGTTATAAAAGAACCACCGAAACTTGAAGAGAATTCTTACCTCTTTCTGGGATAAGGAATATAGAAAAAAAAGTGTAAATGAAGAGGAAAAAAAGGTATATAATCACAAATATTTTTCCTACAAAAGCGAAAAGCATAGACAGCTCCAGAAAGGCGATAAAGAAGAGAATTTTGTTTTGTAATGATGGAAAAACCAAATATTGATAAGATTTTTTTTTAAATCGTTGTTTCATTGATGAATGTTCACACTGAACTCATCAACAGTGTCCAAAACTGAAGGTGTTTGCGAAGATCGGGAGATCTGGTACCAGTTGGTTGGTTGTCCCGCTCACAATTCCCTTATGGTTAGGGAGTATTTGGGAAATATTTTTACGGAAATATTATTGGCCCAAGCTGACGATCTTTGATCACCTAGGTCATCTGACCTCGCGCCGAACGACTGCTTTCTGGACGCTAGCAAACGCTTAGAATATGACGGGATTTCACAATATCAGCTAAGCAATATTAAAATTGAATTTTGTGATGTTTTAGGATATTGTTTAACTGTGAATGGAGGGTTTTTTGAACATTTACTTAAAAAATAATGTTTATTTTAAATAATCTTCCTTTTTAGGAATGTTTTTTTTAAATATTATTTTAAATAAGAAGATTTGTTGTTGCTTAAACAGTTCTTTAAATTAAATTCATTATTTGCTGGTCATATTTAATTCAATAACTGAAGATTGACTTCAAACTCGACCCATACCGGCCCCTTCAAAAAGTTACATTACAATTTAAAATACACCTAATTAAAAATGTACATGAGATTTTCTATATTCCCTTTGGCAATACATCACCCAATATATTATTCCTAGTGTCTATAAAATTACTAATCAAACGATAACTCTATTTTCACTTGTTTTAAAAACACTTCAAACCAACATATTTTGAACACAGAAAAAATAGGACAATTTCCACGTAAACATCTTACCTCTCAATCTCAGGGTCGTGAAAAAGAAAAGCATTAATTAATTGAATTTGAAGTTTATTAGTGAGGTAAGACAATGCCCAGACTAGCTCAACGTCAATCGAGAAAAAAAAATTAATAGAAGCCCAGGTCGGAAGGCGGTGAAGGGCACCTCGGTCAGTCCAGGAAGGTGGTAGGTAGGCGCCACGTGATTCAAAAAGATAAACTTAATAACCTGAGGTTCCAACCCTTAAAGGAAATAAACAAGTGAATCACGAACAAGAAATTATTTCCTCCAACCTGGTGGTTGGTGTGGGTGTCAAATCTCACCTTCAAATTTTGGCGGTGCAAAAGAATGTAATGTATTATAATTTAAAACATTAAATCGTTCTTGAAGAGAACAGGCCACTTAAGCTACCTACCCAAACCTTAAGCTGTACCGAACGTTACACAACTGTCTGTTACCGCTGGCTCAGTACTCGCACTCAACACCCTCGATTCGAGGGTTTTCTGGAAATGTGGGCCAATGAGAATTCTTTTTAAAATCCCTCGTTGAGGAAGATTCCCATTCTAAACTCCAAATAGATCCAAAACTATGGAAAATCATCAATTAGTGACCAATTTACACATCCCCTCTTATTGGGGTAGCACTACCGGCTCAAAAAAGAAATCGGTCACACAAAAGAAAACCTGCCACAGCCCTAAGCTTCAAAAGCGAGCGTACAAAATGCCGGACGATTCAGACAACCAGTTTTATTAAAAGGCTAAACGAGGAGTTGTGTCAATCGCAATTGCTTCGGTCACTTTGATTCAATCACTTCATAGGATCGAACGACCGAATCTCGGTTGTTCATAGCGATTCGATCACCTGAAGTAAATGAATACAGGACACCCGATCGACCGACAGTACCAAAAAAAACGGATTCGCCATGCGGAATACGATTCATATGAATGATTTAAGATTTAAATGCTTGACTGAGACAAGCTACGAAAAAGAAATGGGAGTATTGTTATAATTATTCTATAGTATTGAGTTGCTACATCGATTAGTAGATTTGCTTATGTGTTGAATTGAATATTGAATGAAATATCTATTTCCACATAGGAATTTAATTCAAATTCAAATGAATCAATCGATCGTTCGGACTGTTCGGATTCGGTAACTATTGCCGCTTATGTTGGAGCATACGTTAATTTTCCAACGTGCCGAGCCAATCAGAACGCGGCGGTTAGTTTTGACCATGACGCCAAATTCAAACCGAATCGGAGATATTTAAAGTTGGCATCCGCCTAGCGCTCTTTACTTTCTTGACAGATTGGACAACGCATGTCGCATTAAGTATGATAGCTTAGATTATTTGTTGTTAATCATTGACCAAGTAAACTTTGGTTAATATGTTAATTCTATTTTGAACTTTATAAAATAAAACTGACAATGTGTTTATACTGCTTTTATTTGTATTTTGAGGGTAAATTGACTTATAAAATATGACAATAAAATTTATTTACATCTTATATCATACAATTATTATTTATTAATTAAAGTATGCAATTATCTAAAAAATAAAATATTATATGAAAATGAAAGGTTTATAAATACTTATATTAATTTTTGATTAGGATAATATGTTTGCTTCTCAATTTTTCGTTTTTTCAAATTTTCCTCGGAATTTCGTTCTTCTGTGTCCCTCTTAAATGTCCTAAAAATATCTGCAAATTTCCCAAAAGATTCGTCCAAGCTGCGAGCAAAATGACCTGTAACAAAAATCGAAAATTAAATGCGTAATAATTGTAGGCTTAATATTTTCAAACCTGTCACCTATCTTCAAATGCAATAGTGTCTACATGGAGAACGGGCTTCGTTTCCTGAATAAAATGGGTAACATAATCTTGGCATCAAAAAGTACTCAAATGAACGGATTGATTGAAATGTTCGGTCCTTTTCGAAATCGGTCACTGATTAATTCGGCCCTCGTAAAATGAACGATTGACACAACACTAGCTAAGGGGCACACGCCACTCTTGCCAACATAGTCGACGGTACGGCAACAGTAGATCGAACAACTCAACTCTATCTCTGGTGAAGGCCGTATGGCCCGTGCCAAAGAATCAAGGTTGCGTCAAAGAGATCGAACTACCCGAACGCTATCTATGGTGGCCACCGGACGGCCAGTCCCAGAAAATCGAGGAAGAATAGGTTAAGAAATCAAAACAATGTTTTTCTTCTCCCGTCTGTAAAATACCTAATTACGCACCGATCTAGCACTTTACCACGTCAGTTTCGTTTCCCACGAATCCGAGCCACTTCGGACATTTCCGGGATATTACGGCACGGGTTTGGCAGCAATCGGATGTTTTCGGACATATTTCCCACGCTTTGAATTTTGACGTTTTTCAATTCTGACAGTCATATCAGTGAATGTATTCGTGTTTTGCGAAAATGTACCCAAAAACTAACGGTCCTAGAAAAAGTACAGTATGCAACACATTCGGTAAACTTTTTAACTCACTCGTTTATTAAACACTCGCTCCGCTCGTGTCAAATAAACTTGAGAGTCAAATGCTGTTTACCGCACTTGTTGCAAAATATACTATTATTAGGCTCCGCCCAAGAATCGTAAACCTAATAGGATTGCTCAATCTCATAAGACATACGTTCGCCAAAATTATCGATCGCACATGGTCGCTTGTGACGTAAACGAAGTCCTCTAACGGTTTTTGTGTATTCTGTCAATGCATTTGAAGGCGTATTAAACAAGTTTTTGATGTAACTTATGATACTGAAAAAGGTAGAAGAAATGAATTTCTTACCTTTACCTATATTATTATGTGCAATATTTTGAGCTTACCTCCTAACTAATAACACCGCTAATAAGCAGCACAAGCACAAAACTTTTAAGTCTTTGTTTAAGGTTAAAAATACTGTTTTTCTCAGTTCAATTTTAAAGCGTTTGTTAAAGCTTAAAAACACTGTTTTGTTTACATAAATACAATTAACACAAACATAAGGGTACTACTCACTAGTTTAAATTATTTTAATTGTTCAAAATACAACGGTTTAATACGCCTCCAAATGCATTGACAGAATACACAAAAACCGTTAGAAGACTTCGCTTACGTCACAAGCGACCACGTGCGATCGATAATTTTGGGAAACTTGTATCTTATGGGATTGGGCAATCCTATTAAGTTTGCGATTTTTAAGGGAATGATCACAGTAGTCGCGCTCAACAGAATTGGTGAAACATATCGTTGAAGTAAATATAAATTTAGGACTTTCGATGGAACCGTTGCATATGGCGGACGTTGCTCTTGCCCGATTCCAAAAAATCTGTAGGAATCGATTGAAATTAGTGTCGTTTAAAGAATATATTGTTTTGTACATTTGTTATCTGAAGTGTTATAGGCGTAGTGCCTATAAATTTTCACGGAAATGTACACTGATTTGTGATGTGTTATTCCATGATGTCTATTTTAACACGGTTTCCGGATGTCTTATATTCACGCTGGTAACCAGGCCGGATGGGATGGGATATCCCGTATAAGATAATTGCTGGAGCCGTGTGAAGAATCGGTCGTCATTTTATGACAATATATTTGGAAGTTGTTCCCGTTTTTGTGTATGTTAATTAACCTGGAGGATGATGGATTGGTCCAGACCCTTCTTTAAGGAAGGCATTCTTCAGGATTTTTGTATATGTTACACTTGTCGTAAGTTGGCCGAGTGACCTATTGTAGCCGTGGCCATTAGAAGTATAATTCAATTCAATCCAAATTTAAAAGGCGTTAAATGTTAGACTCGAGTGCATTATTGCTTTCTGGATTTTAATTGTGTAAAAAAAAGCAAGTATTTGGTTAGTTTTTGTTATTTTGTGCATGGGTGAGAGCACTTGGAAACAAAGAAGTCAAGTCAAAATGTTTACACTAATTTAAACACAAGCGGAAAAGTTTGCCATTAAGTAATTTGAGGTGCAGAGACGTTTAAAATCGCAAAATGCCAATTCCCCCTGCACTTGCTGCAAAACTGTCCCAGAGGGGAATATTAACAGGTAAGTAAATTTATGTCCTAGATGGAATAACCTGAAATATTTGTATTTTAGGTAAACAGAAGCCAGAACCAAACAAAAAGAAAGATTACAAAGGCGTGTCGACTTGCCCAAACAAATACAACATTTACCATGAATGTAACCATTGGTGTGAAATTAATTGGAAGGGTGTACAAACTCCAGATCCAAAATATATTCGCAACATTCAGAAGATGTTGGTGATATATCCCCTTCCAAATAATTGGATGGAAATATTTGACAAAGGAGTGTAAATAATTTTGTATTATTTTGTTGATTATGAATCAAAATTCAAATTTTTATAGAGGTCGATATTATTACTGGAACATGGAAAATGATTTGGTCTGTTGGTTACCTCCAAAACATCCAAAGGCTCAAATCGTGAGAAGTTCTGCCAAACTTCGTGAGAAACAACAGAAAAGTGAAATGGGAGAAGTAGAACGAAGACAGAAAGAAGGTCGAAAACAATGTGACAGTGACAGAGACTCTGATGATGATGATGAGAATAGAACTCATCGCAGATACTCTGATCGAAGAAATCGGTAAGCCCAACCTTTAAGAAATATTGTAAATTATGTAATACCTGTAGAATTTTTATTTTTGACATTGAACTGTATACAATATAGTACATAGAGTTGTGGAATTGACCAGTCAAATTTTTTTGTGTCAATTTACCGAAATAATTTTGAAAATACAATGAAATTTATATTTATTTATATTGTGCGCCACGTCGCCCTCACGTCGTTTTGAAAACTAAATGGAGTCGATGTTGTTATTGGGATTCCCTGAATCGCTAAATATCTGGGTATCTGGGTATTCTTTTAAGAGGGTTATGGATAAATTGAACATCACAAATTGTACACTTTACAATTGCAAGATGTTATTTAAAACATTTTGATCAAATTTGACTAGTCAATTTAGAAGTGGACAATTGAGCTGTCCTAACACTAACGGTAAAAATACCTTCTTGTGCACATTTAGTACATATTACACCAAAGGAAAAAAATTAAACCAGAATTAAAGTACATCTTCGTAATCAGTTGAACATTTGCAGATTTTTTAAAACTACAAATACAAAATGTCCGATAATGTAATATTATACGAGGTGCTAAATGAGAAAATGATACTGTAAACTTAGAGATTGAAAATGGAGATTTATTCACTTTATGATATTCAAATCTTTTACTCAAGAGATGGGCTAAATATATAGATTTATTATTATTATTATCATTATTATTTTTATTATTATTTAAAGGAACATTAAATAGTGATAATAAACTGCCTATATATTGGTGATCTGAATCGAACATTTTAAATTATTTATTTATTTATTTTTACTTATTTTTATTACATTATTAATGTGTGTATTCAATGCCATCTAAATAGACCTTCAAACTCTTAGCTGATTGTGCCCACTCCAGAGTCACTCCATTCATTTTTAAATTATGATTGGTTACCATCTGTAACCTTGCGTCTCTGTGCCACACTACCTCTGTCCTAGCTGCAGTTAGTCTCAAACCATGACTACCTTTAACTTTACCAGAATCAGAATTTATCAAGGTTTAAAACATATTGTAAACAAAAAATACATTTGAAAATCTTGCACATTCAGAGAATGAAAATGACTCAGATTGCAATATGTTTTCGTCATTGATATAATACTCATACACATCATTGTTTATTGTTGACAAACCTCCGATGCTCAAGAAAAAATATTTTGTGAAAATGACTCGCCAGAATTGATTTAATTTTTGAGAGAACACCCATATGGTGACTAAAATTGGCCTTTTTAGTTTCTGCGGGACCTACAAAACTACAAAACAAAATTTTAACTGTGGTGACCAAGTGACCTCCAGCTGCAAAGTGTTACCAAATAGCTATATTAATTCGATTCTTGTTTCATTAAAAAATCCGATATCTTCAATCCAAAAAAATTTCGCTATTTTTTCAAAATATTTTATTTCTATTTCACTTTTGAACTTAAGGTATCGAACAATCGAATGTAACCGGTCAAAGATGCAATCAAATTTTCAAAAATGTTGTCAGCCAAATACTTTTGCTCTAGCAGAAATTTAAGTGATACAAGATAGGGCGAGTTTTTTAATATGAATATTTTATTTAATTATTGTAAAAAGATAACAGCAATAGGAATATTATATTCTAAAGCAATGTGTAAGCTTATGTTGCGACAAATAAACAAAAGTCAAATTCCATTATCTTCACAAATGTCGCTGCAAAAGGAAGCTACAATTATAGGAGCATTATGGGGAGCTACCCTAGCCTCATGTGCTATAAAGTTTTGAGGATAATCCATACTCCAACAGTATATACCAGCAAGGATGACTTCTGGCGAAAAAAAAATCCTTCCTTTAAAATCGTGTTGGGATCTAAGAAGTGATAATTAAACATTTGGCAACACGGAACAAGAAATGTTATAAAAAAATAAATAAACTGCAGAAATACAAGATTCAGCATCCCCTATGTACTCCAGCCTTTAGTTTTGGTTAGTTAAACTTAATTAAATTAAATTAATTAAACTTAACGGATTTGGTCCAGTCGGAAGGAGTATATTCTAACGGTGTCGGGCCTATCAGAATGCGACGGCTAGTTCTCATCATGGCGCCAAATTTAAACTGAATCTTTCATCAACACAGCGCTGTTAGGTACTTTCTTGACATATTAATATGTGTTTTACACAAATACTTTTATTCGCGTTTCCAGGGCGAATAGCGATATCAATAATCATACATCTTATGTTTTACAATTTTTTATTGCTATTGTGCCCTATAAATAGCAAAAATTAATCAATCAATCAATAAATTAAACACAATAAATAAAACATAAACACTGATGGCAGTATACAATTATTTTAACGCTAATAAAATATTATATGTGTCGGTTAGTGATGATTCGAACTTGCTGACGTTTCGCCATTCCTATTATCTTCTTCAGAGCTTAACTTAAGCTGGCTTGGTTTGTACTTTGTACTTGCTTATTGAGGTGAGGAGGGGAAGCTAAATATTCTCTTGGATGACTGATTCCCATATTGGTGAAAGGTTGTTTGGTTGTTTAGATATTTCTTTGGATTCTCGGATTTTCCTAGGGTAGAAGAACTGAGAGGGTTTTGCATAATCTAAATCTCGTTTTAACATTGACAATGTTCATTTTTCTCCTTTAGCTCCGCCCCCCTCAAGCGGTATGTAAGCAGATACAGAGTAATGTTCAAAAAATAAGTAAGGTTTGTTTATTCTTAAATCGGCAAGGGCGCATTGTCGAGATATGCAGTACGATGTCTAATTTCGGCATCTGGTATAGCTAGTAAGGACATATCGCGAACGTTGGAAAGAGTCTTTAATGTCCATCTTGCCTAGTTCTTGGTGATATCACTAGACCACATTTTTTGATTCAATTACAAAAATTGCAGAATTCCCTAGAAAATTGTGCATGGTATTTCGCTTATGCAGAAGCGCCTGATTCGTTTCAATCCACTCATTGTAACATTATACATAATTCGTTTAAACATGGCATTTTACCAGGTAAATTAAAAATAGGTCTCGTAAATCCGCTATATAAAGAAGGAGATAAGATTATTTAAAACTATAGGCCTATTAGTGTGATGCCTATATTTTCTAAAAATTTTGAAATAGCCATGAACACAAGACCTTAATTGTTTTTGAATGCGGAGAAAACTAATTTTGTTTGCTTTTGTTCAAGACAGAGGACAGGAGTGAAGTCACGATAGGGAACCAGGTTGTACGGCTTTCAAAAACAACCACGTTTTTGGGCATTCGTATTTACCACAATTGGTCGGAACATTTATCAAACCTCTATCTAACTTTGGAACATCTTAAAACAGTTAATTACGCAAACATTTTTTCAGTACCCCGTAATGGTTTATTTTGCACGAGTCACAACAAAACATCAACACCGGATATGAATGTCTTAATTTCCCATTGCACAGACTCACATCAATCGAAAGAGGTCTCACTTACTCGTGCATAATTTTTTTAAAAAAGTTACCAGTAGAAATTAAGATAGAAAAAAGCTTTAATACTTTAGTAATAAAAAACAATTTATCTGTTAAACTTACAGGCAACAATCTTTTGATTGTGTATATGCTTTTTGAAGTAGGTAACTAATAATAACTAAAACAAATATGTAGGCTTTTTTTTCCATTCTATTGATAATGAAATATGTACTGGTTTTAATACTAGAAGATAAAATAACCAAATTTACTATATGTTGAAAACCTGGATCGTTAAATTTACTACGTTCTTATTTATTTTTCAGCGATGACAGGAGAAGCAAACGGGAAAAGGAGGAGCGGCATCGTAACAGTAAAAGACCAAAATGGGACGATAACGCCCTAGATCCGATGGATCCCGCAGCGTATTCCGACGTACCGCAGGGTACTTGGAGCGATGGATTGGATTCTAACAAAACCAGAGCTGATAGTACAGCTTCCGGTGTGTTATACCAGCAAAGACCTTATCCGGCCCCCGGTGCTGTATTGGCAGCCAACAAAGAGAAAGACAAAGACAAATCTAGAAAGTGATAAAATATGTTGCTAATCGACACCTCTAATATAATAAAACAAATAGATCAAATCAAGTTATGTGTCGGTAGAATTCTACAACCTACAAGATTTTTCTATGCTGCTATGCTATGTGAAAATTCTTATTCTTTGGAATATAAACCCGTTGAACCAAATTTGGTTCATTTTGGGATATGGAGGAGGGAACTAAAATATTGGTAAAATATATCTCCTAAAGTTGAGATTGATCTGCACTTGCAAGTATGTTCATGTGGTCTATTAATTTTACAGTTTTCTACATTTTCCTCTGCTTCAGCACAAGATAGAGGTATAGCCTCGAAAATTAATTTCTCTCATTAACGATTTTTGACAACTACTCCATCATAAACATAAACATAATTTTTATTCGCGTTATTACAGAATTAAGTTGAATATATCCCGGGTGCCCCAGTAAGGACGAGGTACAGTATTAGGGAAATGGACGTCCTAGAAATTTGAAAAAAAATGAAGCTTGAAATAATTTTCAAAATTATAAAATGGCCACCAAGAGCGTAATTATTATCTTCAATTTTAAAACTACTGTCTACTGTCATTAGATAGTCGTAACGCTGTCCACCCAAAAACCCAAGCACTTTTCTATTTCTACATTAATGGTTGCTTTCAACAACCAAAAAACATGTTGGTTGTCCCCCTTCATCTAACGTTCAGTTTGCATTCAAAAACAAACTCCTGTTTCAAATTTAATGAAATTTAATGAATCAAAAGGTATGTACACATTATCGAATATGTTTATAAGTTACTAAATCTAGATTGGAATTAACATTTAAGTATAAAATTACAATTACATATGAACTAAATCTTAAAATGTAAATAAGACTAACATTATCGATATAAACATTTCGAAGTTCAGTATTTACATCTAATTCTAAAATACTTAAAAGAACAAATCAGTTTTAAAAAATCGTAAGTTAGGTTATGAACCCGCGAACATGTAAGGATAAGGTTTTTATTTGTTTTAATACTAAGACTTCATTTTAAAAATATTTTTTGTCACATAGGGAATTCCAAAAAATTGATAAAGTTTTATATTGAAATTGTGGAATGTTATACAAAAGGTTCAAAAATTATGCTTAAATAGAAATTTTCAAGACAGGTCCAATGGAAAAAATATTTTTCAAACTGGATTCCAAGTTCGCCCGACTTAATGCCACCGGATTCTTTAGTGGGGACAAAGAAATCGTTACCTCCGACAATACCAGATGATCTCAACCGGTGCTTCATACAAGCTGTCCAAATGGTAAACCCTCGTATGTTGGAAAATGCTGCTGAAGGTTTTAGAAAAATTATGCGCTTGGATCACAGATCGTTATTTTGAACATCTGATATAAAAATGTGTCTGCTTTATTTCCACAATTTTTTTTGTTTGTACATAATTTAGGCTACTGTCTAAAATCATTTTGCAGAATGAAGGAGTTAATTTTTTTGCAAGCGTTGTTGAGTGCTGCATAAAATACAGGACGTCTAATTTAAATTAATTATTTTATTAATTTTCAAACACTCTGTTTAAGTTGTTAAAAATTGAGACATGACATTTCATCGATTGCTAGGCTCATTAATTTCTTTAAAAAAAAAGGAAACACCAACTCAGACAATAAGTATTAAAATTAATGTTACATTTTTGTAAACGCCTAAGTTTGACTGCATTAAGCCTTAATTAGACTTTTCGCATTATTGATCCTACATGGTATGAAAATATTTTAAAAATAAAACCTATACAAAAAAAGACACTTTTCTATGGTCAAATAATTTAGCCATAATGCTTCATGTTTAATAATTTCAACCATTGACACTTTGCAAAGTATTCATTATGTTATTTATTTCCAACCGAATTGTGTTAAAGCACGAGTCATCGAAGCATAACTTACAATATTACAAAAGCAATTACCTGACTATCTAAAATTACACGCTAGAATAGTAGAAACTTTAAAATAAAAAGGTAAAAGAGTGCATATGTGCTGTAAAGCAGGACCGTCACTCGTTCAATAGGAAGAATGTCCCAGTATGCCTATCTCGATAGAGTCACAACAAACGAAAGAGACATATACATTATATATACACACATTTTTCTACCCAACAATAATGACAAAAATCTACATAGGCAACAGCTTGCAGTTTTTACTTGGATAAATTTTGACCATTTAAAAGCTCTGATTGTGATGAATATAAAACGACTAGGTGCTAGTGTTTTTCTTGAGACAATAGGCGTTGCATGTAAGATATTGCTGACATCTGCTGACTGTTCAGATCAAACGATTTTCTAAGAAAAGATAGGGAAATAAATCTAAAATATTGCTTTAAATATCCGTTCGATACAGAAATTAGCACTCTTTTTACTCACTGCCCTGATATTGCTGTACAAAACTTTGGGCGTCTTCAGAAATTTGATGGTGGAAAACCTGATCACCTTAGTTTCAGGCGGTTTGTGAATACTAGGATCTTTTCAAATATAATCAGTACAAAGGATTAGTAGAAATCTTAAAAATGCACATTCCTCCTCCAAATATGATTGAGTACATCGCCTGATCCACATAACCAGCATCGGAAGATCCACAAAACAGATTCCTATATGCACATAAGCAAAATCTATAAAGAGTGACTCAGTGCTTCAAATGCCAATGTGTTCCCATAATTTTCTGCGAAATTGCCCTCCTTAATTTCTTGCAGACCTTCCATTAAATTCACTTGAAGAACGTTGAATGGTGCTTTATTATTAAATGTTCGTTATTCTTGCCCTTAAAAAGATGTTAGTTGGATGTTGTTAGTGTTTTAATAAATTAAACTATGCTAACGTAAGCAAGTGGTTGTAGAAAGAGCAACAAAAAATCGATGAACTTCTCCTTTCACTCGTTTGTTGATCAATCGCTGCGCGCGTGCCAAATGACACTCGTAACTTAAATGCCATTTTTCAAACTTAGGGCATAAGTTATATATGACACAATAGTAAAAGACGGTTTAAGATATCTTGTGATTTTAAGACGAAGAAGCATCTAATGGGCATCCAAATTGTCTTAAACTTCATTCTTTAATCTGATAAGAGAAAAATTTTAGATAAAATGATACCTTATCTCAGAACCTGTGAAAATGATTAAAAAGACTTAAAACTTTCATAATAGTGTGTTGTTATATATACAACATCTATGTCGACTTCTGCGATGGAAATCCATCCTTTGCTATATATCTGCAGTGTATTTTCTTATAAAGATCCACCTTAGTGGTCTGTAGTGATATTTTAAAAATAAATAAATACATAAATAAATAAAAATGCCCTATTTTTATAATTTTATCTTATTAAGCTTTTAAAAAAGGGTGTATAAATAGTTGCAATAACAGGTTTTTTCATTGTAAATATGATGATTAAAAATGATTACGATTTGCAAATAGTTTCTAATAGCCTCTTAAAATAATCTAAAATTAAATTGAAACTCAAAAAAATAGGATTGTAATTATTAACATTAGACTATTTATAGATGGTCTAAATCTCCAGACTATAAAAAAAGTCAAAAACCTCGCCTTAAATGCTTGACAATCACTTACGATTTAAAGCTCATGGCCATATTTTCCCCTAAGGTCCCTTTATAAAAACAAGCATTTTAAACCTATGTTTATTTTCAGAACTAGACAAAAATTATATATTGTAATATTTCATATATGGTTAAGTGTCGGTAATCGTAAGACTAGACTTGTAAATTGTACATTTTTAAATTTGTAAATTGTAAATCTTACAAGAAAATGACAGCGAAACATAGCGAAGAAAACTAATCGAGCAATATGTTTTTTGTTATAGTTATTTTAATATAACAAACTACTTTCATGTCTATACAACATTATTCTAAAGAAATATATAAATAATGAAGAATATACCAATCGCAATTAAAACAAATTAAAAAGAAAAAACTATATAAAAATTAAAGTATCCTAACATTTTTAAATATTTCTATTATTTGATAAACACTGTTTTGTTCTGGGTTTTTGCACGCCTGGATAGTTTTCAGCAAACGATTTTTGATATCTTTTTCTGTCATGCTTCGGAGTTATCTTTTTCACCAATTAATATACGTATAGCATTCTTACAATGGGAAAACGTTTTAATGACAATATTTCGAAAATTACAACTTTATCAAATTGGCAGATTCCTACCAAATTTACCCTTTTTTAAAATGTTCAATACGATAAAATTGACAATGGCAGTGACAAATGACAATATTTTTTTTGTTAATGTTACTTTTTGATCACCCTGTTTTTATTTATGTTTAAAATAAGTCATCTTCTATAAGCAAAGTTTTAAGACTTAGGTATAGGTTATTATTCCGCATGTCCCAGTAAGAGCAACGAGGTAGGGTATTAGGGACACGCACGCCTAGAAATTCGAACACAAAAAGTTAATCGCCAAAGATAAAATGCTGACAATTATTTTCGAGTTTCTGAAATAACCACCAAAGGGCGTAAATGTCATCTTGAAATTTAAAACTCGAAAACAAGGAAATTTGTAAGGGGTGTTTGAATATGTTATTAAATAAATGTGCATATCTTAACGCATTTTAATAAAGTCGTTAAAAAGGGCTTTACCTAGAAAAGTAGAATTTTTTGCCAACATCAAATGACATAAACAAAAAACTGAAATCATTCCATTGTTTGCAATTATCAGAAAAATCCAACTGATGGCAAAATAAGCAACCACAATCGAATAACTCCTATAATTATTTAGAGCCTAAGAAAAGCGCTTTCTAATGACTTCAAGTTTATTAAAATGCATTAAGCCTTTTCAGAGACATGGGTGGACTGTCTCATAAATGTATAAAAAAGTATTTTTGTTACGCAGCTCCTTATTTATTTCTTCGTATCTGAATTCTGCCGTAATTCTGGTCACATTTTGTATAACAGTATGCCGCGGCCGAATAGTTTTTAAAATATTTTCCATTTTTCGGGATTTGCTTCTTGACGCAGAATGACGATTTTTTGCAGAAGTATTGCTGAAACTACGACTAATTTGTTTTTTAATGGAATGGTCAATTCACGCCGTTCCTTACACCAAGCCCTAGTCTATGGACAGCACTACGCCTCCAAATCCTGTTTCGTTAAACAGTACAGGACTCAAATGCCAACCATAAAAAACTGAAAAAATAGCTCACCAATAAGTGCAAAAATAATATGATACCCACGCAGACAACTTAAAAACTCGAAGAGTAGGACCTGAACCATATGAACCCAAGATGAAAATAAAACTTTCCATTCCAACGGGAAAGCTAGTAACAATGTTACAATCTGATATCACAATAAAACAATTTGGACAGAATGAATATAAAGGTTGGTCTGCATAATGGTGACATGCTCTTTGAAAACAAAACCAACTAGGTCAGGCGCTCTTAATGCCTGAACCCTTACACCTTAGGGTGGGGCTTAATGCCCCAAGAGCAGCCCTTAGATTGCAGATTCTAGGGAACTGGAACCTGAGGACAGAAAGCCATCTGCCATTTGTCTTAGGCGGTAACTAACCCTCTCTGTGAAGAGGGGCAGGAATGAGGCTACCTTATGCTTCCAGTGGAAATCCCTACAAAGGACGGCTGTGCTAGTTTGATACACAGACACTGGAATAGGAACAGGAACTGTGGCAGCTCTCTAGGGCACAGATATCTGTTCCTCTGGGGTCCATCTCAGTACATTCTAGAAATCTATGAGATCTGGTGTGTGCTTACGAGAGGGTACTCGGACAAGCACATCTATATTTGAGAGGGTGAGCTCAGGATTGCTACTTGACAGGACTGGCAGAATGTCATTCTGTCAATTTAGTCTGGGTGCGACATGTAGGTAATGAGAGCAACAAAATGGCAGACAAATTGGCTTAGGACACAGCGGCAACACCGTATCTCGGATAAGGAGGCATTGCGAAACCTTACCGGGATTGAACATAGGAAGAGGAATAAAACAATCGCCACGTACATCAAGAGCCGAGCGAAAATAAGTCTCCAAGTAGCCCGCGAAGGCTCGTCAGGGCGCATGGTTGGATCAGAACCCTTTCGTGGGTGGCTAAACCAATTGCAAAATCTGTAATAAAAAAAATCGATGGAAATAGAATCCCGGAAATGGTGAAAAGACATGAGAGGCCAAGAAATTCGTCAGCAGTCCAAGAGCCAAATTTACAGCAGAACTGCTAAGCACATATGTTTCCATCTGCTGGACGTAACCAAACCATAGGCAACGAGCTACACCAAGAAGTCACTATGAAAGCTGTGAAGTCTATTCAGATAACAAACAAATAAAGCTATGAAGGTCCTCGGGGGTAGGTATCTTGGTTTATAGAGAATAAAATGCAATGCAAATGTAAATGGTAAATACTATAATTTTTGTGGAAATTAAACTTTTGAATACTTAAACCATTTTTGTTTTACTTTTCGAGATCCTTACATCTTCGCCTAGCCCAAACAAAAAAACGGCTTCCAAAATATCTACAGGGTAACTGAACTCGACCGAAGTCGAACCGAAAAAATTAATGAAACGTTTGAAAGGCAAAAGTCTCCGCCTCGCTGTAAGTCGTCGACGTCGGTACCGTCGAATAACTGACCGAATCCGAACCCTCGTGATAAGTGCTGGTCGTACTCATCACTTCGTGCTTGTCGGGATCTTCTTCCACGTGAGCGATATTGAACCCGCCAATCTCGGTTTTCAGTTTTACTTCTTCGCCGTTGGACCCCTCAATGACCGACGGTAACGTCACCAATCCCAAACTCGTACCTTGCAAATCGACGATTTTCCCGTTATCTATGATAATGGACTGCATCTCGTTGGGAAGCTTGATATTGCCCATGATCCCCATCAGGATCCTCTGGGGCGGCACCTGATCCTGATTGCCGGACTGCGACTGAGACAGCCCGCTCTTCTGGATATCTTCCGCGTCCCTCTCCGCTTTCGGTTTGCCGAAGGTTTTGAATTTAATGGGCATCGGTTCCGCCGCCGATGTCACCGGTTCAACCCTGTGACCCCCCTTAAGATCGGGCTGGGTTTCCATCCAATGTCCGGTGGTTCTTCTATGGTTTTTCAATTGGCCGGATTGGATGAACCGTGCAGGGCAAACGCCGCACGCGTACGGCCGTGCCCCGGTGTGTCTGCGCATATGCAAAGCCAAATCGTTTGATTGCGTGAACGCCCGACCGCATATGTTACACACGTATGGTCGTTCGCCGGTGTGGACGCGGCTATGTCTTAACTGAAAAAAAAAAGATTCATGTCATATAATTTAATAGCAATTAGGTGCATGAATAACTAACTGAAGGATTATTATCGAAATGTTTTGTTTAATAGATACAGTTACTTAAATTCTAAAGTCAAGGTAGAATGCAATTTTGAAACTTTTGAAAGTTGATTTCGATCTGACATTTGGATGTGTATAACTTAGGCTTCTTAAATTTAAATCTGATAAGCATTTTTGTCTATCACGTAAGGTTTTTTTTATCAAGATTAAAAGAAGTATTAAATGAGAATCTCCGAACATTCTTCTTTTTTAATATAAGAAAAAAAATCTAAATTAAATAACAAAATCTCAAACAATAGTTAAGTTCATTGTTTTTAGATCTCTCGCTCTCTCTCTCGAATGCAATTTTGAAACTTTTGAAAGTTGATTTCGATCTGACATTTGGGTGTGTATAACTTAGGCTTCTTAAATTTAAATCTGATAAGCATTTTTGTCTATCACGTAAGGTTTTTTTATCAAGATTAAAAGAAGTATTAAATGAGAATCTCCGAACATTCTTCTTTTGTAATATAAGAAAAAAAATCTAAATTAAATAACAAAATCTCAAACAATAGTTAAGTTCATTGTTTTTAAATCTCTCGCTCTTCGACCATGGCATTCCCAAAGCCTTATTTGAGGACCTAAAAAAATTCCTTCCTTTAATTTTGCATCTGAGAGCAGAAAATTTTCGATAGGTATTTGAGCTTTAACATACTGCTTCACCAAGCTTAATTTAATATGGAACGGTGGTACGAGAGAAGATCCAACGCTATTAAAGGGTTTACAGAGGTTAAAGTAAAAACACTATGAACAAGAAGCTAACAAATAAAAGTGAGATCGGGAAAGTTATATTGGATTTAAAAAAATAACTTAGCATCAGACTGTGATGAGGTCACGGTGAGAGACTTAAAGCCTACGCAGGTGCAGGTGAAAATGTTCTATGTGACGTCAGCAATTATGTGGATTGGTTTAGTAGATTGGTACAGCAATAAATTTAAAATTAATATAAATAAAATAATTAATTAATTAATTAACAATGTTAGATATTTAGCATTAACTGTTTATGGCAAATTATACCTATGATCATTGCAGTATTTAATGTAGACGTTATATATCGTAAAAAACTAAGTACATGATCGGCAATGCCGATTTTCAAAAGATGCAATTGTTAAAAAACAAAATAGTAAGAATATTATGAGAAAGACTAACACAACTAGTCTTTACAACCAACTAAGTATCTTTAAGTTTTTATATAAATAGTAGATACAACAGTGAACAAAAATCTAATATATCAATAATTTTATCTAACCAAGTCCATAACTATGAGATGAGAATTATAAACAGGGTGTTTAAAAAAGACGCGGCAATATCTATGGGAGTGATTCCTCAGATACATTGTTTAAAAGATGAAGTTTTTTTTAATAATGTTTTTAAATTAATTCAAATATCTTTTCACGGATTTGTTTGAAATTTAGCAGCGTTATTTCTAGTGGTAAGGGGCTGATTTGAAACTAACTGGATTAAATGGGGAGTTAACCTTATAAAATTTATTAATTTATGAAATGAGCACATTAAAACCATGTGGAAGAACAAGAAGATCAAGAACAGCACGAGCTGGAAGAGAATATGGTGAACATGATTGAAGAATATCCTGGTACTTCAACTCGAAAAATTTTTAAATACACGTAATGGTACTTTTTGGCAAATTATTAAGAACGTTCAATCAGTTCTTCTTACGGATCTTCCTTAACGCATTGCGTTGTGTCAATGACGTTTGCGGAAAATAGTTCAAATCCTCCAAATAAAAAATTTTCATAATAACCATTTATGGTGGGGCCACCTAAAGTCCGTTTACGCTTACGTCACCGCTGTGGAAAATATAGAGAACCTAAGAAATCGAATTATTGCTGTTATTTTTGACAAGGTTCGCCAACCCATGACGAGAAGATTGGATTCCTACATCCGGGATGAGGGTGGTCACCCAATAGTTTTTTTTTTAATTTTTTGTATAATAAATATTAAGTTATTTTTAGTCGAATTGTTCGCCAAATCAGCGCTTTATTAGTAGAAAAAACGCTGAAAATTTCAAAAAAATTTGACTCACAAAGGGGGTTTTACACCGATATCTAATGGTTTATAAAGGTTTTCGTTACTGTAATGCTCGAAGACGTCAATTTTGAATAGTATTTGAAACATATTGACATCAAAAGTTAACTGTTTGGATCAAAAAATGCAGTTATGAAGCGGTTTTAGGTTCGATATGTTCCGGATAAGCCGATTTTCACTAAAATCTCTTTGAAAAATGGAAGAAAAATCAATTATCAAAAAAGGTAACTGTTTATATCAAAAAATAATAGTTTAAGCTATATTTGCAGTTTTGATGCAGTTTTAGGTACGATATGTGTGGCAAAAGCCGATTTTGACTGGAATCTGTTTGAAATGAGGAAGAAAAATCTACTATCAATCCAAGAAAGTGGGTTTTTAAGTAGTCATCTGCAGTAAATCAAACGCCAAACCCAATTATTTGTCCCAAAAGGAGGGGGTTTTCATTACATATCTGCATTTCTAAGTTAGATTTCGGTGCAATAAGAGGCGAAAAAGCAGATTCTGACTGGGATCTTATCGACAGCGGCAACTATTTGACTCAGAAAGCTGGTTTTACATTGATATCTAATTGTTTATTACGGTTCTAGTTACTATAAAGCCCGAAGACACCGATTTTGACTAGTATTTGAAAGATATTGACACGAAAAGGTAATTGTATCAAAAAATGATAGTTTAAGCTGATATTTGCAGATTTCATGCAGTTTTAGGTACGATGTATGTCGGAAAAGGTGATTTTGGTTGAAATCTGTTTGAAATGAGGAAGAAAAACCTACGATCAATCCAAGAAAGTGGGTTTTAAGTAGTCGTCTGCAGTTTTAATGTATATTTCAGTCTGCTAAGTTATGAAAATGTAAGTTTTGACTATAATCTACTCGAAATCAAGAGCGAAAACCATTTATTTGTCCCAAAAAAAGAGGTTTTAAGTAGATATCTGCTTTTCTAAGGTAGATTTGGGTGCACTAAGTGGCGAAAAAGCAGATTCTGACAGGAATCTTATCGAAATCTACAGCTGTTATTTAAATATTATTGGGAATAATACATTTCCGGACCAACATTTAAGGAAACTTTTTTCATAAAATGATTTGAGAAATCAACCCCTTAGATATGTTTTTACAAGAACCAATATAGGAATTCATTATTCCTTAAGGAGCTTTTAAGGATTAACCAAGAGGTGTAATATCTGCAAATAAAATGAGTTTCTTGGTTAAAAAACATAAAAACTACAATCTTAGTTTACAGATTGGTGATCAATCTATTTATATATATATATATATATATATATATATATATATATATATATATATATATATATATATATATATATATATATATATATATATATATATATATATATATATATATATATATATATATATATATATATATATATATATATTATATATATGTATTGGGTTTAAAGAAACCTTATTCTGATAAATATAACAACAAACCATATAAATGTATAACGATCGAACATCACAAACCTTTTCACTATAGAGACGATTTGTTGGATATAAGTGATGATTTTTGTAAATCACTTTAAGATTCCATTCTGAACCACATTCAATGGTCATACGCGTGGTGATCAACAAATTTCCTCACCACCCGACGCACAGAGGACGCAGCACGGGCCGGCCCCTCCGGAAGGAAGACCAAAAGCGACGTAGGGTCAGTTAAGTTCCGTAATCAAAAATCTTTTGGTGCTGTCTCGAGTAATTTTTGCGACTTCTTGCTGTGCCAGCTGCGGTCAAAGTCCGTTTCCGCGCGGACAAATCATCAGAACTAACTTTTATCCTATTATTGTGCAATCAATATTCTTATTTTGCTTTGCTTTGCGAAAAATCTGTTTATTCGTTTACTTTTTTTTGTGTACGAAGGTCATTAGCATCAATACAAAAAAGGTCAGTACGTTTGTTTTTTTTTTATACACAGATACGCGTTTGATTTCAATCGACTGGAATTCGGTTTCAAATATTCTTTTGCATTTAACGTTCAATATCGGAACGGCCAGAGTTTCAGGCGTATTTATTTAATTTTTTGTCGAATTTCTTTGGGTTTAGTTGAAACTCAGAACGGTTTGGTTTTAGATTTAGTATTATTATTATTACTTTTTGAGTAACATTGCTTTTCTCTATGAATCTGCGTAGTGTTCGATAGGTTTTTATAATGGAAAACTATTTAACTTACAATAAAGCCACTCTAGGTTTTTTATAAGTCGTTGAAATTTATAATCGTTCTCAGACCTGTCGCACTAATTCTACTAAGTTAAATCAATTTAAAGCTCGTTATGAAGGAATTGAAGACATTAGAAATAATTCCGAAACTTATCATCATGCAATCGTTGGGTCACAACAGATGACTGACAAGTCTCTGGAGGATGAAGACGAAATTCGTCGCGAATTTGATGAGTACTACAGCTTGCCAATTTTGTCGAAGTCAGACACACCATACTTTGCTCCACTGGGGAGCTGATTCTCCTTCCAAAGACAGTTCGCCACAGACACTACATGACCCATCATGCGAACTTCCTCACTCCATTGCATCTTCTGCATTCGTAGAGCTAAACTCACCTAAATCATATGCCTCTTCTTCGGCGAATATAACCTCATCAACCCTACTCGCTACCGCCCTCGTACAAGTAGCTGACAGACATGGCAACCTACACACGTGCCGAGCGCTACTGGACAGCGCGAGTCAGGTAAATTGCATTACTGAAAAGTGTTGTCGAAGATTTGGTGTGAAAAGCTGCGGTAGAAGTGTTGTAATTCAAGGCATCGATGATACGTCAGTTGCTACATCGAGAGGCTACACTACTTTCGAACTAAGCGTGCCTGGTTTGAATCAACCTTTTGTGGTAGTCTATTCAGTCATATTAGCGTCCATTTGCGTTAACATGCCTTTTTAAAGTAGAGCACAATAACTGGGATCATTTGTCTCATATTAAGTTAGCCGATCCAAGTTTCAGTGGTGTTTCAGGTTAGTGGTATCGACATTTTACTAGGTGCTTCCATATTTCCATTACTCATGTTGGATGGCAAGATTATGCAATCTCCACATGACCCCATTGCCTTGAACACCATTTACGGCTGGATTATCATGGGAAATGTCAAATCATCTGGTAACTCTTGTTCACATCCACGTGATGATTGTACTACACCCCAAGCATCGGGATTATCAGAGGCTAGTATGGAGATTCTCTCCTGAACAGCCTATCCAAGATTATCGTCTTACCCGCGTTACACTTGGAATTGCATCGTCTCCTTTTTTGGCACTTCCAGTCATTTTGCAACTGGCACGAGAGGGCTCAGAAGCATATCCTAAGGCTTCTGCAGTCCGACATATTTCTGGACGATATGTGCACAGGAGCTTACAAATTGTAGGAAGCATTGACCCTTAAAGCAGAGCTTGTTCAGTTATTAAATTCTACAGGTTTTGAGCTGCGGAAGTAGTCAAGTAATAATCTCAACTTTCTTAATATAATTCCATCAACTATTCGACAAACTTCTGTTTCACTAGAAGCTGACACTGGCTGCTTTCACAAAGTCCTTGGTCTTCAATGGGACCCTGTGAACGATGTTTTCTCATATCAGGTCAATCAAACCGACGATTCTTGTACGAAAAGATCAATTCTCTCTACCATTGCTCTACGTTTGATCCAATCGGACTGACATGACCTTGCATATTTCTCGCAAAGCCTCTAATGCAATTGATGTCGACAGAGGGTGTAGATTGGGATGATACTCCAACCCAAGGTATTGTCGATCGATAAAAATTTCCAGGTATATCTTGACACCAAATCTTCAGTCTCTACAACTCCATGTATTCGGCGATGCTTTGGATGCGCCGATTCAACTGGCAGTGTATTTTCCACGCTAGTTACAGCCAAGACCAAATTTGCGCCACTAAAAAAGATCTCCCTTCCTCGCCTCGAACTATCAGCTTCAGTTTTGGTCGCTAATCTTGGTTTTGAATCCATTTTCGCATGGTCTCACTCCATGGTAACTCTAAGTTGGATAAGAGCGCCTCCATATAAATGGAAAACCGACATCGCAAATCGCGTATCTCACATTCAACCCAGGTGATATTGCATCACGTGGTATATTGCCGAAAGAGCTATTGAACAACTCTATGTGGTGGCACGGCCCAGAGTGACTATGTCGTTCGTCTGACCAATGGCCGAACAATCCAACTCCTACTCTCCACTTACAGATATGCGGAAAGAGGAATCAAAAAAGTATGTTTACTCGACTTTTCCACAAAAACGCGTGCCTTTTTCGGATTTATTGGAAAGATTTTCTTCTCTTCTGAAAAATTCTTCGTATTATCACTTATGTTTTGCGTTTCACAGATCTGGAAATAAAACGTCAGACTGTTGATACATCAATGATGACTGAAATTGAATTACATAACTCATTACTCGTCTTTGTTCGAATAATTCAACAGCAATGTTTTCGGCAGGAATTTGAACTTGTTTCCAAAGGTCTACCTTGCTCCAAATCCATGCGCAAGTTGTGTCTTGTAATTGACACTCAGGGTATTGTCAGGGTGGGCGGAAGGCTAATTACGTCCATGCTCCCATATGAGCAAAAACACCCTGTCCTCTTACCGTCAAACCATAAACTGACAGATATGATTTTGTTATTATCACAATAAATATCTGCATCCAGGTTTTCAAACTCTATCCTATTTATTGTTATAACATTTTTGGATTATTGCTTCCAAACGAGTCATCAAGCGGAATTCGTCTCAATGTTACCGCTGTTTTCTAGCAAACCCTAGATTGCCCGTACATTCCCAGTATGGGCAATCTGCCCTCTTATCGCATTTCACAACTCAAGTCATTTCAGTGTGTTGGTGTCGATATGGCAGGTCCTTTTCAAATTACTATGGCAAGACTACTAGGTGCTAAGACTCAAGAAGCATATCTTTGTCTTTTCATCTGCTGTTCAGTTCGTGCTATCCACCTTGAGTTAGTTTCGGATTTATTAACTGATGCATTTTTAGCTGCATTGCGATGCATGTTTGCGAGTCGAGGAAAACTTTCTGCTCTCCACAGCGACTGCGAAACGAATTTTATTTCTGCGTCAAAATACATAGCCAATATCATGTCCGATGCAGCTAGAGAAGAGCAGATCTCTTGGTCATTTAATCCTCCCTCTAGTTCGCACTTCGGTGGCTTGTGGGAAACCGGCGTCAAAAGCGTCAAAAAAACCTAGTCCGTGTCGTAGGTGACCGCATCACGACCTACGAAGAACTCAATACAGTTTTTTTCAAATAAAATCAATTGTTAACTCCAGACCCATATGCGCTGTTAGTAACTATCCCAATGACATGACCTGTATTACACCATGCCATTTTTTGATGTTGACTCCAGTATCGACACTTCCTGACCCTGATATGACTTATGTCGAGACCGTTGGCAGCTAATGTTACAAATGCAGCAGCACTTCTGGCGCCCATGGCATAATGAATATCTCACAAGCTTCAACCAATGTAATAAATGGTGTGATAATCGCACCAATCTTGATGTGAGAACACTGGTGGTCTTAAAAGAGGAAAACACTCCAGATCTTGAATGGCGTCTTGCGCGTATAGCCGCGGTCTACCCAGGCCCTGATGGCATTGTCAGAGTGTTCAGGGTTCGTATTGCGACTGATGTCTCTAAGAGACCTGTGGTAAAACTCCCTCTACCAAATCAATAGCGTGGTAAACAAATTTTTCGCTTAAAGCATATAATATGTTAGCACTTCTATTAGTAATAATTGTTAGCATAATTCTAAATTTTCAATTTTTTTAACCTATAAATTGCAAGTAAACAGGGGTATCATTTTTTCGAAATCGTTTTTTGTTTTTATGGGAAAATACCTACTGCCTTTTGGTGGACAGTATGTTTAGTTTTCATTTTATTATTTCTTCGGGTTTTTATGAATTTATATATATATAAACCTATAACTTATTTATTGGCCGCAAGTACAGCACCAAGAAATTATTCTATTTTTCTTCGCGGAATTAAAGTCTTGAAATTAATTGGCCAGCTGTACCCGTTCAAGAACATCCAATAGTTTCATGTGCGGCACTGTGTCGAACGCCTTGGCCAAGTCCAGAAACACAGCGATATATTTATTGTTCTCATTGATCTCATCAATCACATAAGACACTAGCTCCCGCATTGGTTTTCTGAAAGGAGGTTATTGATTTTTTAAAACTTCGCAAATCGTTCATTTAAACATTTTTCGAAAATTTTCGCAATGTGGCTTATAAAACTGATGCCTCTGTAATTTTTAACCAATTTGGGATCACCCGCCTTAAATATTTTTGTAAATTTTGTAATAATCGACACTTTAAATTGGGTTGGCACATCTCCACACCAATATTAAATTAATAATGTGTTTAATTGGTGCTATTATAAGATTATCAAACATTGTAGTATCTTTGGACATTATGTCATCATAGCCGGGGGCACCAGCGGACTTTAAACTGTGAATATGTTTCACAAGGTCATTGTCACTCACTGGCTCCAGATACATTGACCCGCTGACCCCTGGAAAGTCAAACTCCAAACTATCATTAAATGCAATATTTTTGTTCATTTCTACGCCTATACTTGCAATGTACTGGTTACAAAAATTGGCCATGCTAATATCCTTATCAAAGCTCTCATTATTGTGGTTTACAATTTGAAAATTATAAGCTGATTATTGACTGTCTTCATTAGAAGCATCTCTGAGACTAGTTGATATATTTTCCTAAGATTATTCTTTTTTTCTTCGATTTTATGCTTATAATAGTTATTCTTAACATTAGACATACGAGCTTTAAGTTTACGTCTGTAGTTCTTCTATTGATTCTCTTTAGCAGTGCTGTAATTTTTCTGAAGTTGTTTTTTTAGTTTGTCTCGAGTTTTAATACAGTTAATCAAGGCATTAGTAATCCAAGGCTTCAATTTATTAGGTTCTTTTATTTTAACTTCTGTTCTACATTGATTTCAATAGGACTGAAAAGTTTCTCTCCTCTAAGACTTTTTGCCTGTTTTCAGATTCTAATTTGAGTCTCAGTGCGTTATAATTTGTTCTATATATAGTCTTTACTCTCACATTGGGTTTGCTATTTTGTTGCTCTGAATTTGATATGTTTAACATAATGGGACCATGATCTGTTATGTAATAGTTTATTACATAAGAGCTAAAATGAAGATTTTCGACCTTCAACCTATTTTTAAGAAAGATATGATCCAAACATGTCCCACTAGCTGGTCGAGTAACATGATTTATATAAGACTCGAATCCGGAACCAGACAGTACGGTACAATATTCATTGACCTTGTGGTCGTCCGTATTCGACAAACAAGCGAATAGAACCCTGTGGCGATCTGTACAAAGCATTAGCTCCATATTTTATTTTATTAATTTCTAAACTTATTCTACTTACTACAATGTTGGATGTCCAGCTTGTGTGTTGTTACGCACGGATTCAATTCTGACTTTATAAACACAAGCACTTCATCATTTCTATTTTTCTTACTAAAATTACAATGCCCCTTGTAATGAGGAATATTAAAATGTGAAACAGATTCAGGCTGAAAACACTGACTCAATACTATGACATCGCAAAAATGCATTTTAAATGTCTCTAAAAATGTGAGTAACTCCTCAAAAAAATATTTAACGCTTCTTATATTAATTTGCATGACGTTAAACTTTGTTTCTTTTATTGCACCTACTGCTTCTGAAATATCACCTGCACTAATCACCTCACTATGCATGTCTTCACTTATTATGTCAAACAACTCTGCTCCTTTTACACTAGCCATTTTTACAACCGCTTGACCTCTAGGTGATACTGGTAGGTTGGACACTGTAGATCATCAGCCGAGCGTTTTATTTCGTTATTTGTGTTATATTTTCCATTTGCTTCAACACAATTGACACACTTCTTAATCTGTGCAGGACATTCTTGCTTTGGGTGACTACCACAACAGTTTTGATACTTTTCCGGATGCAGTTCTAATTTTATTGACACCAATACTTATATCTGCTGATTTAATTTTATCTATAATATACGATTGCACCTCCTCTACGGTTTGATCTCCTTTTGGTTTTATTATTAGACTAAGCGTGTTGATTACGCCAGATGTTTTAGGCAAAACACCAGTCTCTTTAGCGGTTATGTTTGCGTAGGTAGGTTGGATCGGATTTGATTCACTTTTTCTTTCAAGCGGTCTTCTTAAGGAGATTAATAATTTCATCCCTGCTTTGTATAAGTGGGTTCTTAGCCTCAAGCAAATTATGGAGCAATTCAAATGTTTCATGCTTTGAGCTTTCGTTCTTTTAACTGCATAACTCTTCTTCTTCTTCTGCATTCTTTAGAGAATGGCTGTGAGCATCCATCACATCTGTGCGTCTCTCTCTTATTTCTACAGGCGCTGCACTTCATAGTTGTTAGATATAATGTTATTTTCAACCATCCATGCAGGCGGTCCGCTCTCCGGCACCCACAAAAAACTTTATTTTAATTGTTCTGAATATTACTAAACACGTGGAGACTTATTCGTAATCCTGTCGGAGAAAGAACACAACCCGACCCCCACAATCACTTAAACAACCCCCAGCACTGCCCTGACTAATTAATTCTACGGTATATCTCAACTAGCCCGTATTTCTTTGGGACCCGCGCGAGGCTAGACCAGCGGGACAGGGACGTCCGCACCAATAAATAGCTTTATTGTTTTAACCATTAATAAAAATAACATTAAGAAAATTATATCCCGGTGGCAAAGGGTTAAAAAAGTCAGACACCTGACATAGTCAGATACTGTCAGCATTAAATTAACTGAAGGGAACAGGCATCGCTTGGAGTGGGAGGAAATTAAAGAGAAGCAAGTATTTAAGCAAAGGTTTAATTAAGTCAAAACGAAAATGAAATTCTGCAAGTATACATTTTGCTCACCCAAAAGACAATTTTTAAGAAACATGAAAATTCTATTACGGGGACATATTTACCAATCATAGTTACAATTTGGTATGAGAAAGACCTTTTCAAAAGCTCTTTTCGATGTTGTGGCACAGTAAGGAGGCCCTGTCTACGGAGATTCAAATTATAGACAATCGTCTGAAATCAAATTTTGTTATACAGATAGTGCGGAGAATGGTAAAAAATTCAACAAAGACATAGAATGTGACCTATGCGGAAGACAGAAAACGGTCTGAAAAATGATACAAAAATAAAAGAAAGCAACAAATAAGTACATACGAATAGAAAATATTCAGAGAAAAAATTGGATTGTATGGTAAATGGTATATTTTTTAAAAAACTATTGAAAATTGGGAAAAATGTCTAGCATCCAGATCTTCCACAACTCAACAAAATCATTTCTAAATGTAACTGATCCAGACTTGTAGCGGAACTATTAATTTTGAATAAATATTTTTTAAGAATATTTTCCGGTAACAGTGTAAAATTTAAATAAAGAAATAAAGTTTTTTTAAACTCTGTTCCTATATGTCATTATTGATTTGAAAATTAGATAACGAAATTTGTAAGAATTCATTATTTATATCATTTTGATTATTTAGTTTCCGGAAAATTACTACATCCACCGTATTTAGCAAATTTTGCGCCGGTAATACAGTGTGGTTTCGAAGATATGCCAGATAAGACAAACCACTCGTTAATTTATTGTAAATTTCAAAAGCAGATTGAACGAGTGGAAAAGAAGAGGATTAAGGTAAGAAATTTTAAGAGTCTTCATAGGGACCTTGTTTAGGCTCCATTTGAAAATTTATTTCATTTATTTGGCGTTAAAGAAAAAGTTAATTTCTTTAACACTCCCTTATTAAACATTTTTAATATATTAGAGTCCATCTCGGAAATTAAAAACAAACCAAACAAACATTGCAATGAGAGATGAAAAAAAGTATTTTTAATTTTGCATCAAAACAGTAACAACTCTAAAACACTTAAAAAAATTGAATGACCTTAACATTAACAACATAAAAAAAAGTAACATTCCGGAACTTCTAGGCAATCCAAATTAAGTAAATAAAGATTTTTTTTAATTTTCGTCGTCAAATCTACAATAGTATATTATGCAACAAGTGCGATAAACCGCATTTGATTCACGAGTTTATTTGACACCAGCGGAGCGAGTGTTTAATAAACGAGTGACTTAAAAAGTTTACGGAACGTGTTGCGTACAACACTTTTTCTACTCCCGCCTGTAAAATACCTAATTACGCACAGATCTAGCGTGCCGAAAGTGTCGCTTTACCACGTCAGTTTCGTTTCCCACGAATCCGAGCCACTTCGAAGATTTTCGGGATTTTACCGCACGGGTTTGGGAGCAATCCGATGATTTCGGAGATATTTCTCACGATTTGAATTTTGAAGTTTGTCAATTCTGACTGTCATGTCAGTGAATGTATTCGTGTTTTGCGAAAATGTACACAAAAACTAACGGTCGTAGAAAAAATATAGTATGCAACACGTTTGGTAAACTCACTCGTTTATTAAACACTCGCTTCGCTCGTTTCAAATAAAGTAGTGACAAACGTCACTACGTTTTGACAAACGTCAAAATTCAAAGCGTGGGAAATATCTCCGAAAACATAGGATTGCTCCCAAACCCGTGCAGTAAAATCCCAGAAATGATCGAAGTGGCTCGGATCCGTGGGCAACGAAACTGACGTGGTAAAGTGACGCTTCCCGCACGCTAGATCAGTGTGTAATTGGGTATTTTACAGGCGGGAGTAGAAAAACAAAATTTAAAAAAAACTTCATTTCTTTCTTTACCTTTCACACTGTTACCGAAATTAATAGTTCCATGTCAGTTAAATTTGGAAATCATTTTGTTGAGTTGTGATAGAATTTTGTCTTTTATAACTAATCTACAAAATAAATTAAATAATAAATAATAAAAAAATAGAAATAAATTATCAGATGCTTGAAGGATTTCCAAAAAAATCAGATCCTAAGTCAAACACCGACCTCAGGCCAATTAGTATAGTATCAGTCTTGTTCAAAATACCTGAAGAAATTATGAATCAACAAATTAGGAAACGCCTAGATGGTAATGACATTTTACCCAATTTTTAATCGGGATTTCCACCGAAGGAGATATGGCATGGGCTATTGTTAATGAGGCGGGCATTGGCAAAGACTGAGTAGATACAAACCAGTTTTTTTTATTTAGATCAGATGAATTTGTTGAAAACATAAAAGTCCTTGGATATCCATTTTCACGCTTTAATCAGAAAAGATTTGTATCAAATGGCATACATTTCATTATGCACAAAAAAAATATTTCGAAATCAATAGTATCAAAATTTCATGCCCAGACATCCAGACTTAAGTCTCTGACAACCTGAACCTAGGAGCATAGCAAGGGCCCATAGGTTCAACTGACCTCGGGTTGAATTATTTTTCAAATTTTAAAAGATATTACGGAAGGACATAAAATCATTTTAGATAACAAGTATTCAAGCCTTCTCAAAAAACCCATCAAAGGATTTCAATGGTTGGAAAAAAACAACTTGGAAGGTTTTCGTCCTCGGAACGTGACTCACTTATTGCTTCCCGTTTTGCTTCTATGCAACTGGCAAATTCATGCCGCTAGCACTCGTCTTTCCTGGAACGGCTTTAATTCTTTGTAAAAAGGGTAATACCTACAACTGACAACAAGTGCCTGTTAATCATGGCCAACCATACCACTCACCGCGCTATTACACTGTTGGATTATGCTTATGAAAATAATGTCCTGTTAACCGTGCCACGACACAGCACGCATAAATTACAACCACTTTATAATTCGGTTAATGGTCCATTTGGAACGTATGTGTGCTATGCAGAGTGGCAAAAAACTAATCCCTCCCACAATTTAATGTTTTTTGACATTGGTGAAGTATTTTCGTAGGCATGTCTAAAAGCTGCGATCCCTGCCAACGCAATTGGTGGATTTCCGGGCCTCTCAAGTCACAGAAATCGATGATAAATATAACATAGATTTAAAAAATCACCCGAATTCTATCAGCTCGCAAAGCAATTCAAACTTCTAGATCTCTTGAAGTTTTTCAAGACGACTTTAACTTTCATAATATGGATGACTTGATCCGAAACCAAAAAAAAAGTTACAAAAAGAAAAACTCGATAGTGTAAAGTGAACCTTGCTGACCGAGTTTCCCCTAGCTTTAATTTGTCCTGGGGTTTAATTTACATCATTTCTAAATTGTTTCTAACACATTTTTGCTTAATATGGTTTGTATGACAAATAAACATTACTATTGTTATTATATCTTGTTTTCAAACTTGAAGAAAGGGGTTGGTAGGCTAATAAGTAAGTAATAGCCCAAACAAATGCCTATTTTGAGTAGCTTCCATAATTTCACTTTTAACACGCTTGAAATAATTGAAAAAACCCTTAGACTACTGTACAGAGTTGAAAGGAGGTTATGTCGAAAAAAATTTTAAGAATGATTTGTTTCTACTCCTTTTTAAGGACTTATTGCGCGACCCTCGGTAGTCCGGCAAAAACCGGGTCGAAAGAATCTTTTTTTTTTTAGTACTAGTGTTAGTATGTGTCAAATATTTACCAATTTGTTGCTTTTGTTGAAGGATTTCCCGCATAGCGTACACAAATAAGGCTTCTCTCCGGAATGCGTCCGTTCGTGGCATTTCAAATCGTGCGATCTAGGAAAACCTTTTCCGCACTCCCCACACTTGTAAGGTCGTTCTCCAGTGTGACGTCTCATGTGAACAATCTAAAAAGAATAAGGGATACAATATCAAATAATAAAAAATCGAGGGGTTAACCACTTCACGCAATACTATCACTAATCCCCCATAATCGTGCACAAAATCTTAAATGATATTAGGCGGCAGCTGAAGTCATCATTGTGATAGTTGTTGCGGCACAAAGTTATGGGCCCATGTGACGCTGTTTGATTATTCAAACTACAAATGAACAATTTTATTTAATTGGAATCATTCAATCTATAAGCACATACATTATGAATGGTATATATACTGGAAATCAAAGTAAAGGTGACGAGGTACAGTATTAGAGAAACAGGTAATAGTATATACAGTCGAAATTTCTAGTTATCAAGACTTCGAGTTATCAATAAAAACTACAAATGCATGTACTTTTTTGTGAATGAACATTCATTTTTAAAAATGGATTATACGTTACATAAATGCCCTAATCTATGATTTTTAAACAAAAAACGAAAATTATGAAATAGTAGCACATATGTATGTATGTATTTACATAATATATGTACATACAAATGTATTGTATATGTACCCAGTGTATATAAATATAGTATGTAGGCACATATACATACATATGTATGTACATATTAAAGTTTTCTTACTCTTTCACTAGAAAAAAGTCAGTTATTTGTGACTGACGACCGGATTTCTTATTTTGGTTTTCAACAAAAGCTTCAATTTTATTTAAACAATCATAGAGGGTGTTAAAAAACAGTAACTTAGTGACGGAGTGCTACGCGAATAAACAAACAAAAATCGAGAACGCAACGCTAGATTGGCTTTTGAACGTTTGATATTTTTAGTGTGTCACTTTTGAAGTTGTTTTTACAAATTACGTATTATTTTCCGTTTTCCACCATTATATTTTAATATTTAAACATTAGAGAACACTTAGTAACGAATCCGGTGTTTATTTGAACGACATATTCCACATTTTGGTGCCGAAACTCGGGAAGTGTTTGTTTGAGTATTGGAATTAACGTGGAACGAAATAATATTTGGAAAATGGAATCAAAAACCGACGTGTCTTTACGTAAAAATTATCGCGGGCAATTAACGAAGTTGTGCAAGGCCGGAGATGAGGCCGTAAATTCAGCAGAATCTTCACCGGACGAACTCTCAGTTTTGTGTGAAAAAATTAAACTTCTAAGAGTCACTTTCAACGAACTGAACACGAAAATCTTGCCGACGTTAGAGGACAATTTCATCGAAATGGAATGTGACAAAGTGACAGAATATGAAATTAACGCTATGGATGTTATTGGTTTGGAAGTGGCTATAAAACGCAGATCGGACGGAAAGCAGCTGCAGAACGTGGGAATTGAATACATGTGAGACCCTCAGGATATCTCTCCGATTCCAGAAATGAGTATTGGTAACGTACAATCCCAAACCAATCAGAAATCGGTAAGATTACCCAAACTTGATTTATTAAAATTTAACGGCGACCTGGAAGCATGGCCAGCTTTCTGTGAGCAATACAATCAAGCTATACATAATAATCCTGAGTTAAGTATGAACTGCAAATTTACTTATTTGAAGTCGCTTTTAACGAGTAAGGCGGCTCGGACAAGCGGAAAGAATTATTGACTGTTACGTGTAAAAATTATGCGGTATTCCGTCGGTAAAATACGACAAAGATGTTAGTGGATTACGTTGCTTGTACAACACGGCTTCTTCAATAACGTGCTCGTTGGAACCATTGGGCATATCAGCTGATCAGTATGGTTTAATGGTCAAATCCATGATTTTTAAAGTTTTACCGTACAATTTGCGAGTTCAGTTTAATAAAATTAAAATACAGAGTTTTTCCAAAGAAACTGTAAAAAAAAGATCGCAGATTTATTAAACTTTATAAAACTAGAAGTTGATGCGTTGGAGCAGGCTCAGACTAACGAAAATAAAGACAATAAAAATCACGCGAGTTCGCGAGAAAATTCGGGACATTCGACGCGTAACGACACCCGAAATAGATTTAAATCAACCCATAATGAAATATTTACAGCTCAGGGCTTGTTAAGTGTGGCTCACGAACAGTGTTTATTTTGCAAAAATAAAAATTATCTAACCAAAGATGGTTTAAGTACTTATATTAGTTTGACGGATAAAAAAAAACTTTTGCAGGACAGTAACAGATGTTTTCGTTGTACTGGGCAAAATCATAGGTCAAAATTTTGCAAAACAAAAGACATAACGTGCAAAAAGTGTAAAGGGCGACATGTTACTGCCTTATGCGACCCTTCATACAAACCAAAAACAAAAAATGAAAGTCAAAATGAACGTAACGACAGCTCTAAAGAACAAGCAGCCGTAACTGTATTTTCTACAGGACGTCTCGAAAATGTGTATCTACAAACTGCGTGTGTCTTTGTAAAATCGAATGAAGATAAAAAAGAAGTATTATTACGGGCGGTTTTTGATGCCGGAAGCCAATTAACTTATATAAAACAATGTGTTTCACGGCAACTCAACCTACCAATTATCGGAAAGCACAAGATTTCCATTTGTGTCTTCGGAAGTTCGCAACGCGGTGTTGCCAAACTGTACAATAAAGTTGAAGTTGTTGTAAAGAGTCAATATTCAGATAAGTTAATTACAATACATGCAATTGAAGCTCCCGAAATATGCTTCGATTCGATTAACCCCCCTTCCCTTCTCTTACCGATCCAGTTATCGAAGATTTTGCAAAACAAAATCAGTTAGCGGATATTCAGACAATGCCTTTAGAAGCAGCAGGAATATCGTTGCTTATCAGTACCGAAAATTATTGGATGTTGGTTACAGGTGAAACGCGTACCTTAACAGAAAAATTGCGAGCTATAAAAACTAAAGTAGGGTGGACTATTCACGGTGCAAGAGAATCTAACGAAGGGGCTCCCGATTTTACTGTAAATTTTAATGTTGCGACTATTTTGCATTCGCAAATTATCGACGGTGATACAGAAACGGACTCAGATGAAAACAATTATTTAAATTTAAAAAGATTTTGGGACTTGTAGACGATTGGCATTAACGGTTCGGAAGTTAAAGTGAAAGATAATTTTACCGAAAAATTTATGGAAAATAACCTGATTTTTAAGGACAATAGATACGAAGTAACTTTACCATGGCAATCCGATAAGGTTTTGGACTCAAATTACACGGGTGTATTTAATCGTGCAAAAAACTTGATAAATAAGTTGTGTAAAAACGGAACTTTATTAGAATACGACAGAGCAATAAGGGAATATGAACGATTAGGCTGTTCTGAATTAGTATATGAGGGTGATATTAAACATAATAAAACGTACTATCTACCGCATAGACCGGTTTATCAACGAGATAAAGAAACTTCTCATGTGCGAGTGGTATTCGACGCGAGTGCGCATGCGCCCGGAATGCCTTCGTTAAATGACAAATTAATAACAGGTGAAAATTTAGTTCCAGACTTACTAAAAATTTTGATAAACTTTCGAATTGGTAATATTGCGTTGGTAGCCGATATCGAGAAGGCTTTCTTGCAGATCTCTTTATGTAACGACGATCGAGATTATCATCGCTTTTTGTGGTTCAAGGATCCTATTCAAGGCGAAATATTTTCTGTCGATCAGTTGCCGAAGTTTGACACTTATAGAATGTGTAGAGTGACATTTTGCTAGCAGTGACCCTAAGGTAACATTTATTAAACCAACCGTATCGTGAATTTGGAAAATCTTTATTAAAATCTTTTTACACAGATAACTTTGTAAAATCGGTAAATAACGAAGATGTCGCTTTAGAAGTCTATAAACGCTCCAAAAACATGTTATCTAAAGCAAAGATGAATATAAGAAAGTGGTGTTCAAATAGCGCAAATTTAATGAAAATTTTTAACGACATGAAAATCGATACAAACGACTTAAAATCTAACGACCCAAAAAAGGTTTTAGGAGTAAATTGGTTTATGATTACCGATCAGCTAGCAATTGACGTTCCTAGAATTTTAAATGATTTTAACGTTGCTAAAGAACCTACAAAAAGAATAATTCTGCAAACTATTGGACTATTCGACCCAATTGGTCTATTGAGCGGATGTGGATAACAATAAAGTTACTTTTACAAAAAATTTGGAAGAAAAACCTTAAATGGGATACACTGTTGCCAAACGAATTTAAAATGGAATGGAACCAATGGATCCAAGATGTGTCCAGCTTAAACGATTACGCTATAACTCGCTGTATTTTACCTGACCGAAAAGAACCCGTAGAGTTACATATCTTGTCTGACGCCAGTCCTCACGCTTACGGAGCCGTAGCATATTTAAAACGTTTGGATAATAACGATTGCAATTTTTTAATGGCCAAAAACCGAGTCGCGCCATTAAACCAAACGCTAACTTCACCAAAGTTAGAATTAACCGCAGCCTTATGTGCAGCATGGTTGCAGAAGTATATTACAGAAAATATAAAATTAAACACAACCAACATATTTATATGGTCGGACCCTAAGATAACTCTGTATTGGATTAAGGGCAACAAATATAAGTGGAAACCATTTATTCAAAATCGGGTACGAGAAATACGAAACATGAGTAAAATCATCTGGGAGTACTGCCCAGGTAGAGATAATATTGCAGACATTTTGAATAGAGGAGTTCAAGCGTCAAAATTGTTGAAAGAATCGGAACGATGGCTTCATGGACCTTCATTGTTATCTTCAAGCAAAGAAAATTGGCCAATGGACGAGCATTTTGATTTGAAGAATGAAGAGACAACAGTAGTTTCTTGTTTAGCAGAAATGAGAGAGAAGGTCGATAATGAAAATAACGAAGACAAAAATATAGTAAAAGAAATATTTCCTTTGGACAAATTTAGCAGTTATGAAAAAGCATTAAGAATAGTAGCTTTTGTATACAGATTTTTAAATAATGCGAAGACAAAGGATAAGGAACGAAGAATTACAGGGTACATAACAACAAAAGAAATTGAAAATGTTGAGATATATTGGATAAGGAGAGCGCAAGAAGAAAAATATTTTGAAGAAATAAAGAATTTAAGAAAAAACAAGGAAATTTCGAAGAAATCTGAGATATTAAAACTGGATCCATTTTTAGATGAAAATCATCTACTTCGACTAAAAGGAAGGTTACAAGAATCCAGTTTAAATTACGACAAAAAACATCCTATAATTGTTCACAAAAAATCCGAATTAGCAAAAAAATTGATTTGGAACGCGCACGAACAAATGAAACACAAAGGAGTAAATTCTACACTAGCTGAAATTAGAAAAAGATACTGGATAATCTAAGGAAGACAAAGAGTGAAATCAATTATAGGACGCTGTGTTATTTGCAAAAAATTAAAAGGGAAATCGGGAATGCAGCCCTTTGCTCCGTTACCAAGAGACCGTATAATGATAGCTCAACCTTTTAAGGTGACCGGAATTGACTTTGCTGGCCCACTGTTTGTAAAAGAAAACGAACAAAAAATCAAAGTGTATGTTATGTTATTCACTTGTGCTGTAATAAGAGCGGTGCACCTAGAATTAGTGAGAAGTCTCACAACCGAAAGTTGTGTTTTAGGTCTCAGACGTTTTATTGCTAGAAGGGGTGTACCTAGTATAATCTATTCAGATAACGCAAGGACTTTTAAACGAACAGCATTGGAACTAGATGAGTTGACGAAGATTTTACAACAAGAGGAAGTACAATACTTGGCCAGAAAGAATAGAATCCATTGGAAATTCAGTGTGGAAAGAGACTCATGGTGGGGAGCGCTCCCAGACGCTTCGTTAGTACCGTGAAAAGTTCTTTAAAGTCAACTTTATTAAAGCAAATGATTGGATTCGACGAATTACGCACAATATTAGCCGACGTGGAATCCACAGTAAATTCAAGACCGTTAACCTATATAGATGAAGACCCAGAAAACCTTTTCATATTGACACCTGGAAAGTTCCTCATTGGAGAAGTCGATTTAGGATTTAGCCCTAATTTAAGATCAAAAGAAATAAAAAGAAATGATATTTTGAAGATATGGAAGAACAGAGAAGAGGTAATGAGTCAGTTTTGGAAAAGGTGGCAAGTGGATTATTTGAAACAGTTACGTTCTGCTCATTACATCGACAATCCAAAGTCTAACGAAATCAAAGGAGATGTTGTACTTTTACAAGACCAGGACAGACTGCGTTTGACCTGGAAGCTCTTGAGAGTTACTCAGACATTTCAAGGACGCGATGGAAAAGTAAGAGCGTGCGAAATAAAGACAAGTACCGGTGATAAGCTGAAACGTCCAGTGCAGTGTTTATATCCGTTGGAAATCGATAATTTCGCGGCCCGGGAGGATGTTAAAAAACAGTAACTTAGTGACGGAGTGCTACGCGAATAAACAAACAAAAATCGAGAACGCGACGCTAGATTGACTTTTTGAACGTTTGATATTTTTAGTGTGTCACTTTTGCAGTTGTTTTTACGAATTCCGTATTATTTTCCGTTTTCCACCATTATATTTTAATATTTAAACATTAGAGAACACTTAGTAACGAATCCGGTGTTTATTTGAACGACATATTCCACAGAGGGAATCGGTTGTGTATTCACTGGTTTTCAAATAGGAACGCAAGACAATCAACGAATTTTCAACCAATTCATTTGAAGGTGGTTGCTGAGATTCATCTTCCAATTCCTCCTCCATCGTGTCACTTTCGCAGTCATCTTCCATGTTTAACTGTACCGGTTCGGATCTGCAGGACTCGATATCTTCATCAGTAGGAAACTCTGAAGTAACAATATCCTCATCCACATGTATAAAATCGTTGATGGTGCTACCTTCTGCTATACCTCTAATGTTTGTCCAAGCTTTAAACTCGACTTCTATTTGTATTTCGTCTTCACTCTTTTCTATCAGGCGTTCACTTAGGAAAATCAAGGGAATCTCATCTTCTTCTTCCCATTCAGAATACTGACCAAAACCGGCTTTTTTAACGCAATTGGAAATTGTTTCAGGCTTAACGTCGATATTCCATGCGGTAGTTACGTCGTCAACACAATCCATTAGTGTAATGTTATTGTTTTTGTTTTCTTCGAAACGTTCCATTGTATTTTTCAAAATTGTAGACACTGTACTTGCCGAAATCCCATACTTCACAGCTACATCTTTATTTTTTGAGCCACTTTCCACTTCTTTTATAACCTTGAATTTTTGATCAACAGACCAAGCTTTTAAAGTACGTTTTGATGACATATCAACAAATGCAAAAATCCAAAAATGTCTTTAATATAATGTGTAAATTGAATAAGGACAGTATTTTTAACTTAGTATTAAGTAGTAAGTCATACAAGTGAACTTGCAAGCACAGAAACTGAACTGCTTGCAAAGATACGTCAAAAAGACAGGTTAAGATCGGTCGTAATTAGGGGGTTCCCCGAGAAAATTCGACTTATCCAAGTTGGCACCAAATGTTTCGTTCGAGTTATCAAGATATTCGAGTAATTGAAGTTCGAGTAATCAAGAAAAACTAACACGCATTTCCTACTTTTGACGCTATTGCCAACCAATTTGGTTAGTTTATATTATTAGTATTTATATATATATATATATATATATATATATATATATATATATATATATATATATATATATATATATATATATATATATATATATATATATACCTAGATAAATCTGGTTTACAATATATATATATATATATATATATATATATATATATATATATATATATATATATATATATATATATATATATATATATATATATATATATATATATATATATATATATATATATACATATACATATATATATATATATATATATATATATATATATATATATATATATATATATATATATATATATATATACATATATATATATATATATACATATATACATATATATATATATATATATATATATATATATATATATATATATATATATATATATATATATATATATGTCAATTTCTGTATTTGCTTACAGAATTTAGCGCTGTTAAGAGGATAGCGAAGAACATAAAACTTAATAAACGCTGAAGTCAGTTCAGTGATTATTGTTTCTAAGGCAAAATCGAGGCGCGAGACCCAGTCTCTGTATATTTTACAAGATATATATCCTGTTGCCAATGCCGTACGCTTTATATGATATTAGAATTTAAAACAATATTGTGTGACACACGTCGCCAAACTCTTTTGTTTCGCTTGCTCTCTTCGTGAGAAAATCCGCTCATTGCATAAAGTTATTCTTTTTTCAACTATTTGTCCGCCGGTTGCATTTTTTTTTACCTTAATTCAATGAACTCGCGTCTGTCTTTACTTAGAAGCCTGACTAGATTGAAGTCAGTCGTTAAAGTCGGACAACAAACGCAATAACAACACCCAAGACTCCAGGTGGGAATCGAACCAACAACTTCTACTGCAAGTCGAGTTGGCAGGTCAAACGACTTACCAACCGAGCCATCCTCGATTACTTAAAAAAAATTATATTTTTTATTTACTTGCACAAATTGCTATTTTTCGATTATTTTATTATTATTGCATTATATAATCTTCAGATCCATGAAGCAACATTATTAAAATGTTTTAATTAAACAAAATGGCACCAACAAGTTTTGGTTTTTTATATGCGAATACTATGCAATAACTTCTGAATCTTTTTTAATTTTTGGGCACATTTTTAGATTTATTACTTTCTTCCGATAATTTCTGCTAAATACTATTTAGAACGGTGTTCGAAATATTAAAAATATCGAATATAAATATTTATATTATAGAAATACTGAACATAAATGGTTGTTTAATGCAATAGGAAAAGAAGTTGTTGGAATTTGCAAATTAAAATATCATTTGCTAAATACTTATCTAAATAATTAGGTAATAAAATATTTTGATTTTATCGTCTAATAATATTTCATTAATATTAATAGGTCGCCTATTAAAGTGCGCAACATGTAAGAACTATTTTATTGAACGATTTAAGTTGTTGACTTTTGCTTTTAATCAAACCAAAATAAATGTGAAAAGTAACATTTCTATATTTTAGTAAGAATTATTATTTTAAAATGAACTTTGATAAAAGTTATTCGATAAAAGTGTTCTTTTTAATAGTTATTTTTCTTCATTGTGACCTAAGATATAAATAAAAATGAAGTTAAACAAGGAATGTGAGGGATGAAAAGTAAAGTACAATAATGTATCACCACTGCCACTGAACAATATTTTCATATATTACTTTTTTTAATGTACCTAAACTTAAATCCTAACAATGAACCTCTGAAATAAAGTATCTTTTTAGGTGATTTTCGACATATTCTCTATAAAGTTTTGCCTCGGGATAAAAAGTGTCTCTTTAGTTCCTTGGATATCATCTAAATTTTTTCCCAAATTGATTTTAAAAAATCCCCCTTTTACATTCCTGCTCTAAAATACGCATTATACAGTGTGGCTTAAAGACGTTACGTAGGGCTGCGAGCCACTGCGGATATTTCCGGTGATATATTAGCCAGTGCTTTGGTTTGTCGATTCTGATGGTCAAGGTACACGCATATAGTATGCAACACCTTGTAAACTTCTTCTTTCACTCATTTATTAAGCACTCGCTCCATTCGTGCCAAATAAACTAATATGGCGTTTATCAAACTTGTTTAGCAAAGATTTCTGAAGATTTTTTTTTAAAGGAAACTTTCACAGAATAATGTAAGACTATTTACAAATATTCTGCATTCTACCTGCGTCGGTGGTTGATAAATCGAACTTTCTGACGTTTCGCCAACCATTCTGGAGATCTCACAGCTGGTCCTGTTCATAAATTTGACCGTTACAAGAAAAATATGTTCCAGACAAGCATTTTTCAATTTGGTTGAATATGTTTGATTCCAGATTCCCGAATTGCAATATATCTGAAAGAGCTATGTCAAAACTAACCAGAGAAACAGAACAAAAAATATACGACTATGACAAATAGAGTCATAAGCAGTTGCCGAAAACAATAATGACACCGAAATCTCATTCGATCAAATTAAAAATTAATCAATGTAATCGATTCTTCTACCAGGGAAATATCCGAAAATTAATAGAAATCTCTAAACAACCAAACAATCTTAACCGCGACTCTGATTTTCAACAATATGGAAATCCGAGACAATGTTCATGTCACTCTTGTAGCTCCGCCTCTCTCAAACAGTATATCAGTGAGTTCAGAATAGAATGTGAGCAAGCTTCACTTAAGCTCTGAGGAAGCCATCAGGATGATTGGTGAAACGTCAGCTAGCTTTATTTATAAACAAAAGATGCAGAAGGGATCTAGAAGATTTGTAAATAGCCTTCTGAAGAAAATGTTAATTTTAACGAGTAACGAATGCCGTTTTCATCGCAGTTGTCTGTGTTCTTTATAATTTTTTTTAATTAAACTAAAATAGTAACTTCTAATTATTCCAAATAACTAACATCGGCCCATTTTAGACCAACATTAAGCACAAACAACACAGTAATATTGCCTCAGTTGGCCAGTTGAAATTATATTACATAATTTCTAAATTAACAGTTTTTCTTAGTTTGGTACCATAATTTATTGATCTGCAAATAAGTCAACTGTCAAGAACTTAGTAAACAATTTAAAAAAATAATATTTAAATATTAGTATTTACTTTTTACAAAACTTCTGGGTTACATATGCGGCAAAGAATACATTGGAGAAACCGGACGAAAAATATCAACTAGGCTCAAAGAACACGAAAGAGCCTTACGACTAAGACAAATAAATTCATCAGCTGTTGGCGAATTCTTGTATGTAATCAAACAAATCTCTAAACAACCAAAGAATCTTAACCGCGACTCTGGTCTTTACCGGTCACCAACATGGGAATCAGTGATCCGAGACGGTGTTCATGCCCCTCATTTAGCTCCGCCCCCCTCAAACAATATATATACAGGTACAGAGTAAAATGCGAGCCAGTTTCACTCAATCCCTGAAGAAGCCAACAGGAAGATTGGCGAAACGTCAGCAAGTTCGACTCAGCAAAAACCGGCGCAGGAGGAAACCAGAAGTTTTGTAGAAAGTATTACAGTAGCCTGTGGAAGTTTCTTTGAAAAATTAATAATAGTATTTGCTTTCAATTATTATTATTATTATTGGTTAGGTTTATGTCCAAGCAGCGCCTGGCTAACGTAAATACATGTGCAATATTTCTGGCAAACATATTCAAGAATCAAAAAATTCAAGAATTACTTTCCAAAATCGGGCGACGTGTTAAAGAAAACATCTACACAAAGAAATTAAGTTTAGCAAAGAGCTTTAAAAACTACCAAATCTACAAAAAAAAATAAAATAACAAATAAAACAGTTAGCAACAAAACATTTTTCAAAATATAGCGAAAACATGAATCGCCTTATACCCGCTCGACTGTGCACCGTCATGTTAAAAAGGAGGAGCGTGTTCTAAAGACCATATCTATTTATATGTACTTTAATACACAATCAATCGGGCAACGTTGCTCGGACGCTCAGAAATCTGCCCAATAAATGAAAAATATACATACGGACGCTAGGATGCTGAAATGTAAAAGTTTTCCCGTGTATATTGGACGCTAGCAAGGTACCTCTATAAAAGGACGCCGACATATAAGTATCATTCATAAAACTTCACAAAAATGATCTTCGTAAAATCTGTCCTAAGGAAACTCAACGCCATCTCGTTTATAAAACTTCAAAATATTCACTTGTTAAAGTAGGGATCTTGAAGAAAACGATACTGGACGCTCAGAGACGGATCCATGAAAGGACGCTTGGAAAATGTTATTATTTTATATATATATATATATATATATATATATATATATATATATATATATATATATATATATATATATGTATATATATATATATATATATATATATATATATATATATATATATATATATATATATATGTATATATATATATATATATATATATATATATATATATATATATATATATATATATATATATATATATATATGATAATAAAATATAATAATTTTTCTGTTTGATTATCAGTTGGTCTCCAAGTTTTTTTGATAATTCTGAGGTAAATTAGTAAGGTTATTATACTAAACGGTGGTGGTAACAGTAATGTTGCATTTTCTACAAAATTCATCCAGCATCAAATTTAAATGAAATGTTTCTTTTTACATTGCTAACGTGTTCAAAATAGGGAAAAAACTAGAGCGATTTGTAATACCAGATTTTGAGTTTTCTTTTTTTAATTTGATATTTTTTGAGTTGTTAATTTTATTTTTTCAATAAATGTAAATCTTTTTGTACCTAACTTCTTCATGAGGAGTACGTTCAATAGACAGTCATTCTAAAAATTATATACAGAGTCGGTTTACATACAATACATACAAGTACATACAATATAATAAATGAACGCAAATAAAAGCTTCCGGTTAACTTACCATATTGCTTGAATTGTTAAATTCTTTTCCGCAATACACACATAAATGCAACTTGGAGGTGTCTTTGATGCCCGAATGTATCCTCTGATGAGTTTTCAAATTATCCAACCTGTTGAACGCTTTGCCGCATTCTATACAGACGTGTCTCTTATCTTGCATCAAATGAGCTTTGGTGTGCCTGGCGAGGTGATCCGATCTAATGAGGACAATAAGAATACAATTTTGCTATTTATAGGTCATAGGCGATGATAAATGTTGATGAAATGAGATATTCTGCAATTAGATTGTCAATATTATTTCTTTCCGCATTGAAGGGATGTCTTCAGGTAATTACTAAATAAACTTTATTCCTACCTTTTTGCCGAGTATCCCAGTAATGACGATGACGATCGGTAATAGGGAAACGGGAGTCACAGAAATTTGGAAAAAAAGATTATTACTTTTTACAATTCTTCTGCATTCCTCCTGCGTCGGTTATTGATAAATGTAACTTGCTAACGTTTCCTGAATAATCCTATTAGCTTCTTCAGAGAGTCTGGGATGACTAATTCCCATATTGGTGAAAGGTAAAAACTTGGTTCCTAGTTGCTAGTTTGGTTGCTTATATATTTTTATACATTCTAAGATAGAATTTTTCTTGGGTAGAAGAATTGATTACATGCAAGAATTTTAGTTTTATTGAATAAAATTTCATGTACGGTTTCATGATTGTGCAACGGCGGACGAGTTTATTTGCAGTAGTGTTAAGGCCTATCATGTTAGGATGTTGTAATCCTGTTTTAACGTTATATTTCTCAAGAAATTTTGATATATGGTCAGTGATGTTTTGAATGTAAGGAGGAAGGATAACAGAGACAAGTGTGGGGTTGCTTTCGAACTCTTGGACATTATAAATATTAAGCGGCAATCTTTATAATTTTAAATGAATTATCTCTGTAAACATTTTTTTTAAATACGTGAATAATTAATAAAACTAGTTTGTCTCTAACAATTGATTAGTAACCAAGTTAATGATGAAATGTAATTATTAATGGAAAAAAAGTGATAATACTCAATATTTAAAACAGATAAGCACATCAAAACGCAAAAATATCAGCAACAGGGTGATCCCTTGGAAGGAATAGTAAAAAAATAATAAACATCAATAATAACATTTTATGTTAATTTTAAATATCATTTGGCATCCTAAATTCGAGATAATTAAAAATTAATAAGAACCGTAAAGTGGAAATGTCGCCCAAAATCCGTTTTTTTCACTGGATTTTTGAGTCCTTATTTGATTATCTAATCAAAAAATAAAGACAAGTTCGACAATCTCTTAGTATTTCTACTGAATCATTCTGTACCACCTTTAAGCAAAACCTTAAACAAAAATGATTTCAATTTATCTCAGCCTCAAAATGGTGCACTCTTTAACTATGATTATGGCTTTACCAAGCGATAATAGGGCCAGTCATCATGACTTGGCACAAGGCCAAAGTTGATGCTAAAGATTATTAGGATTTCTCTTTGCGAACATAACCAGCGACAGCGATAATATACAGAAGAAACTGCAGAAGACCTGGGATGTAGCTTGACAACGTACTTTTCTGGGTCTTGAAAGCATTGATTGCATGCTTGGAAGTACCCCAGAACAGTATGCCATGTGAAATGCAAGACTGAACACAAGCAAAATAGACAGTTCTGATGCACTATGAAAAACGACTCTCTACGCCTGCGAATTAAAAAAACTCTTTAGGCCTGGGCACAGAGAGTTTACGTGATCCTCTTAACTTAGTGAGGGTCAATAGTCACTCAAAGAAATTTAATAATTTTACCCTCTGGGACTGATTTTCTGTCCAAGTTCACATCTAGAAAGCAATTCCTAAATCTTAAATGATTTCTCAAAAATTGTCTGTTCTGAACCATACACTATCTGCTGTCTTATAGTATGAACAAAGACACGCAAGTACCTCAAAACCAAACTTTCCTTAACAACAAATGGTGATCGATATTGTCCAAGGCCCCTAGACAAGTAAAAATGTGGCCCAGCAACCTTCTCCTTTTTGTCGTCTTTTTCTGTTATAAAAGCAATTGTCTGATTTGTTTAGTAAAAATCCATATTGATTTATTTTAAAAAATTCACAGTTCTAGAATAAATTATCCTCTCAAGCACCTTCGACACATACATAAACCGGTATTTCATCAATACCAGCAGAAAACTTATTAGGAAGATTCATTAAAATTTTAAAGATCTATTAATCTACAGGTTTCAGAAATGCTGATGGGAAAAGTTCTTAATGGGTTGCTAATTGAGTCAATATAAGCCGCATGTGGAAGATTGAAATAGTTACCAAACATTTCGGCAATCAATGTTGGATCCTATATAATATGCTCTGAGCCAATTCATTTCATTAGATTAGATTTTACATAGTTTTACCCTTATTACATGAGTTAGTTTTGTTGTCATTTATACTTTTTTTGAAGTTCAATATGAAATTTCTGAATTTTTTTCTCCCTAGTTCATAATGTTCATATATTCCTTGACGGCTGAATAGTTTGCATCAAATATAGAGATCTTTAATGTGTACTGAATAGTTTTTGATTTAATTTAATTAACAACCAACGAAAGTCTTCTTGTTGCAGCGTCCATTCGAAACAATCGCTACCGAAATTTTGCGAAAGCAATCCTGTTAGTTTTAGTTCTGACTACTAAAGTGCTAAAATAAAGAGTTATGCTATCTTACCTCGGAAACACCGCCTCGCAGATCGAGCACTTGAGCTGCGTCTCATCGCTCGTCGACTGATGCAACTTCAAGTGACGTATCAGATGCTCCCCGCGGCTAAACTGCTTGTTGCATACTGTACAGACGTAGGGCTTGTTAATGTGCTGCTCTTCCACGTGTTTTTTTAACAGTTCGTCCGAGAAAAACGCCTGATCGCAACGATCGCATTTGTGAGTTAGGAGTGCCCTATGCAGGGTCATGTGCCTGGTCAGGTGATTCGCTCTGGCAAACTCACCGAGACACACGTGACATGTATGCACCCTCGTTTTCTTCGATTTCTTACTCGCGTCTTCCCGATCTATGTTATTCTCGATAACGAATTTTTCTTCGTCGTTATCGACCTGTTCGGCCTTTGGGACGTTCGGTTCGGCAAACTCGTAAGTCGCCTGTTGATCCACATCCGCCTGGTCTACAGAGTAACAGAAAATCCCGTGTAATGTTGCACGACGAAATGGTAAACGTGTTCTGTGTAAAAATTGTACTGGGTAGCCGGTTTAAGGCCGGTTTAAATCTGAGTGTTATAAAAAAATTATATACAAAAGCCATTTGCAGTAAATTGATCTTGAATTTTTTGTATTATTTCAATTTCAATTTTAAATAAAGTTTATATTTTTATAATATTTAACGGTATTTGAAATAACTCCCAATTTCGTAAAAAAATAGAAAATTAGAAACGCTTTCAGAATTTAGCCAGACAGCCAAGAGATTTAATTAATCGCATTAATATTTCCTCAGAATAACTAAAAATCGTCAATAAATTCGGAACGTAGCACACAGTTAAAGGGCGAAATGCAAAAATGTACATGCATATACATTTTGCGAAACAACGAAACATAACAAAAACTTTTATACCATAGTAAGCTATAAATTTTGAAATCTGTCAATGACATTTGAATATCTAGTCCATTACTGTGTCGTTAAAAATGGCCTTTACCAATGAAGACAAACGAGACATGGTAAAACTCTATTATAAAAACGATAGAAACGGTGTCAAGACATCGGAAATGTATTTGAACATGTATTCTGAAAGACGACAACCTTATCGAATTTTGTTTAAATTATTAGATAGAAATCTCGCTGAGTTGGGTTTGCTTCGTTTGAAAAACTAAGACAAAACATAAAGACAGAATGGACGAGGGAACTAAAAAAAATTTAGTTAATGAGGTAAGATTAATGTGATTTTTTTTTCCTTTCGATAAAAGTTGGCATCTTGCAGATAATTGTGAACCTGGGAAAATCCATACGCCAAGTTTACGCTGATGTAGGTGCTTCTTCTCATATGAGTGCTTGGAAACATCTAAATAAAAGTGGTTTTAATTGCTACAAAATTCATGTCTCCCAAAAATTACATCCAAGTGATCACGAAAGGCGATTACAATTTTGTAATTGGCTACAAAGAAGACCCGACTTTTCAGCTTTCCTAAAAAATGTGATTTAGACAGTAGACAGATAAAAGCAATTTCAAAAATTGTAGAATATTCAATCCAATTTTTTTCATAGTTACTTTTGAAGTTCCTGTATTACCGGCATAGACAGGGCCTCTATATCTCTACTATACGGAGTGGTTCGCAGGTCATGGTACCTCAGACGATTACGGCGAATGGTACATTGGATTGTTATTTACTTGGTTAGTTCCATAACCGGCGATGCTCTATCGATCTAAAATACTTTTAACGCGGCGACGTTGCGGCTTCTCCAAACAGTAGTACCAAGATTAAAATCTTAAATGCGATACCATATATATTATTGCATTTTCTGATCCGCTAATACTTTATGATTATTTTTGAATAATACGTTACTATACTTATTTTTAGTGATTTTCAAGAAAATAATCATTTTTTTTATTTTCCCGACCACAGCAATTATTACAACTCTAGGGCCAGTACAAAGTTAAAATTTTGGACATAGCGAAGTATTGAACAGAATTTCTTAATGTCGAGATTAGTTCGCAAATTCTATAAGCAAATTAAACTCAGTTTTGAATGTTGTTAAATGTCAAATTTTCCCTTGTTTATGTGTAGTAAATAAGGATTCGTTTCATTAAATTTTCTGCATGTTCTGGCTATAATGTGGTTGCATTGTCAATGCATAATAAACAAATTTTATAAAACAGCATTATAATACTGGTTTCCTTCCATTTTGAACCGATTTCGTCGACAAAATTTGCACCACAAACAATGAGTAAATCTTTATTGAACTGTGAACTGGGAGAAGAATTATTTAACACAAGATGGATATTTGATGACCACCTAAAAGAATTATGTTAAAGTAATCCAGTTTACCAGATATAAGGACGATACATATTCGAAAGGGAATTTAATTTTCTCTCATAGTCAAATAATTAGTTTGGACAAACCCTGCATAATATATAACTAATATCAATATTAAGAAACAATGTACAGTACCTCCCTAAACTCCGTCAAAAATTTTAACTTTCTACTGCTCCAGTGTCGTAGTAGCAAAAATGTAATTGAAGCTGTAGTCGAAAAATGAAGAAAATAATAAAAAATAATTAATTTCTTGAAAACCACTAAAGATAGGTATAGGAACGTATTATGCAAGCGGATCTGAAAACGCATGGTGTAATGGTGTCGCATTTAAAATTTCAATGTTGATGCTACTTTTTCAAAGCAGGAACGCCGCAGCGTTACAAATATTTTAGAACCATAGAGCATCGGAATATATAAGAAACAAATTGTTAAATTCCCATCTTTAAAATGTTATACAGAGTATTTTAATTTAATAAAATTTATTAAAATAAAAAGTTTCCTTTAGCTATGGTATTTGTTAGAGTTTCCGATATTGTTGTATTTCTTTAGTCTTTTTCCAGGAAAGCAATAGTCAGTATATTGCATTGTAGAATGAGTAATAAAAACAGAGAAAGTCATGCAATTCCGCAATCACTACGTACAGGTATGGAAGGTTTTATGCGTACTCATAACCGCAATCAGATAAAATGTGTTACATTTAAAAATCCAAAGCAGATGATGATAAAGATTGCGGCAAAAGTGCATGGGTCACCTTATATATAAAAGGAGCCCATATAACAACCTTCTGATATACGCATAATTTTGCTTTGCGAACCCACAAACCTCGGTCTTCTTTGACAGCACCGCCGTTATTGTTGGAGAGAACATTGTCCGCCTGCTCGTTATTATCCTTGGTATCGTCCAAATCGCTATCGTTGTCCGACATGCCGTGCTCGACTCGCATATGATGGGAGAAACTTTTCCGGTACTTAAACTTTCTGTCGCAAAACTCGCATTCCATAACCTGAAAAAGGTTCGATTAATACAGTTTGGGCGAGTACGGATCGCGTCGCGTTACCTTTTTGTCGCCTTTAATTTTAGAAAGTTTTGCACTTATCACGCCATGAGTCCGTAAGTGTCTATTTAGGTGACTTTTCTTGGTAAACAGTTTATCGCATAGCTAAAATAATGTCAAATCGTTAAGGCTACGTTCAACCAGAATTTTGAGAAAGCAAAAAACTTGCAAATATAGTAGAAAAACGAATTTCTTTTTAAAGAAGCCGCCTCGCAAACGGAGCTACACCTGAACATTGTCTCGGATGACGCATTCCCATATTAGTGAAAAGTCGTGGTTAAAATTGTTTGATTGCTTATAGATTTCTATTAGTCAAGAATTACATGCAAGAATTTTAGTTTCATCGAATAAAATTTGATGTCCGCTTTCGAGACCTTAATTCGGCAAGTGATGAGTTAATTTGTGGTCTTAAGGCTCTTTCATGATCTTTGAGCCTAGTTGATATTTTTCATCATGTTTGCTCGCATTTTACTCAGTACCTGCTTATATATTAATTGCGGGGGACGGAGCTACATGAATGGCATAAACACCGTCTCGGATGATTCTCATAATGGTGACAGGTAAAGATTGTTAGGTTGCTTACAGATTTCTATAGACTCTCGGATTTTTCGGTGGTAGAAGAATTGATTACATTTTAGTTTTATCCAATCACAATTTATGTCCGGTTTCGTGATTGTTTTCGGCAATTGCTAATCAGTTTATTTGTCTTAATCTTAAGGCTCTTTCATGTTCTTTGAGCCTAGTTGATATTTTTCGTCCTATTTATCAAACGGTGTCTTTGGCGGATCTAAGATATTGAAAGATTTTTGGTCTAGAAAAAAGTCTGGTTTTAACGTTAAGAACTGTTGAAATGTGGTTAGTGATGTTTTGAATGTAGGAAAGGACCACAGTTGCAATTGCGGGGTTGCTTTCGGATTCATTTTCTTTGGAAGCGCTTAATATATGTAATGTGGAAATTATTAGAGAGAAGAACAAATGTAAAGTGTTTTAATTCTAGGTTTATTGAATCGTTTTGAGACAGTTTTACGGCTCTGAAAACAAGAGAGTTGATAATCAATAATTTTTGGGCCGGATGATGATGTGACAATGCATTAAGGTATTATTAATAAGAATGTCCCAGAATGGGAGATAATTATTAGTTTCCAATTTAATGGTAAAAGGTATGTAGAGTTTAAATGGTTAAGAAAATTTTTTCGTCCTGTTTCTTCAATGTATTCTTTGCCGCATATGCATGGAATGTATGTCTCAAACTGATCGAAGATGTTGACAGAGATTTTTCGACAAGTGGTAAATCTGGTTTAAATTTTACATTTCTTACTATTTACAAATCTTCTGAATTTCTCCTTCGTCGGATGTTGATGAATCGGACTTGCTGACCGCAGGTGCATGGGATGTTGATGAATCGGACTTGCTGACCGCAGGTGCATGGAATGCTGTAAACTCCTGGTACTTCAAATGGAGTTTCTTATTTGATGAATCGAAGATGTTCAGAGATTTTTGGACAAGCATTATCTCTTTTTGACGTTATACTTCATAAGAATTTTTGATATGTGATCAGTGATGTTTTGAATGTAAACAAGAACAACAGTGGCTAGTCTGGGGTTGCTATGATGGAACGCTTAATATCTCTAATGTAGAAATTATTGGAGAAGAGAGCAGACGTAATGTGTAATAATTCTAGGTTCAGTGACTTGGATTGAGATAGTTTAACGGCTCTGTAAACACGAGAGTTGATAACCGATGATTTTTGGGCCGAATGGTGATATGACCATGCATTAAGGTATCATTATGGTAAGGTACGTTTTTTGTAAACAGAATGACCCAATGTTAGGTCTGAATTTCTGTTGATATATATATATATATATATATATATATATATATATATATATATATATATATATATATATATATATATATATATATATATATATATATATATATATATATATATATATATATATATATATATATATATATATATATATATATATATATATATATATATATATATATATATATATATATATATATATATATATATCTAAGACTGAGAAATTATTATTAATTTCTAATTTAGTTAAGATAGCTAAGAAAATCTCGAAGTGATTCTTGACCATGAGACCAAATAACAATGTAGCGTTCCCATAATTTTGATGGAAAGTGACGAGGATTTTCTTCTCAAAGGCTTCCATAAATATATTCGCGATGACTGGTGATAATGGAGAACCCATTCCAACGTTGTTCAAAAATTTGACCCTTATAAGAAAAATATGTTCCAGACAAGCATTTTTCCATTAAGATGAGAATATCCTGTGGAACTAACGTAATGGTTTTTCATTGTTCAATCAGTCATCCGAGACAATGTTCATGCCTCTCCTTTAGCTCCGGCCCCCTCAAACAATATATAAGCAGGTACAGAGTAGAATGCGACCAGTTTCAGTTAAGCTCTGAAGAAACCAACTACTTTTTTTTATCTAACCGTGACTGACAATCGTCATTTCAGGTAAATAATTTCGTTTACAGCACAACACGTTTTATGAGCAACTTTTTCAGTTTAATATTTATTTAGTATAACTGACGTAAACTGGTTCTCTGGGATAAAATGCCTCAATGCCTCAATGGCTACTCAACTGACTTTAAGCAACGGGCCTATAAATGCCTATAAATCCTGTGTTTAACAGGTTAATATTAGCAAAATTTTCTTTAACAATTATAGTGAACTTAAACCGGAATACAGGAAAACTTCGAAACAACCTTCTGCAACATAAATTTTAGCACAGAGATGCAAGATTGTTTGCAGACGAACATCGGAAATGAATACTATGAGATATGTCATCCAGATGGTAAAAGCTAGATCCTAAATGTGTTTGTCCAACGTTTAAGCATGGATGTGTATTATTATGGTATAAAGATACTTCTCTAGATTTGGACCAATTCATCCGATTAAGCGAATAATGGTTAGAATTAGAGGAGGTCATGCTACCTTACTCAGGGTGGGAAATGCCTCTCAGGTTCGCTTTTCAACATAAAAGCAACTCAAAACGTTCAGCTAAGGTTCTCAAATAAGGTGGGAATGCTAAACAGAGTATTTTTGAAATCCATTTTGCACAACTTTTTCCTTTGTGTAAGAAAAAAATGTAAAAGTCAACCCACAAAAAGTTATTGTGTTCCAGTCACTTATGTCCTTCAAAAGTTACGACAATCTCTAAAATTTGAAATATATAATTTTATAATCATATTCATCATGTCAAAATTACTAAAACGTTAAAATGTTAGAACTTTGTCTCAACCTGTTTTGGAAATATTAAGAAAAACATTTTTATGATCTATTCCCTTTAGAGCAGAGTGGTTCCGTTTTATGAATGAGTAGAAAAATGTGGAAAAGGAATTTCAAAAATTTGTGAAAGTTATACCTATACCTATTGTAAGTTAAAAATAAATATCTATCAAGAAAAAGTTAATTATTTTACATCACTACTTTTATTGTAGCTGTCAAACAAGAGAAAAAAGCATTATTCTGGTAATTTTGGATTACCACTTTTCACCTATCCATTAAGATAACGTGGTGGGTTGATTCAATGTGTTTTTTTAAATAAACAGATATAATTCCTAAACGACTTAAGGGATTTTAAGAAAACTTGGATCTCATAGGAAAAGAATTTTTGTGATATGTCTATATCTAGTTTGTAGACATGCCCCTAGATCACGCTTTTCGATTCAATAACAGAAAATTGCAAAATTCTCAACAAAATTAGAATATCAAAAAAAAAATACATTTTTTATATTTTAAAAAGGCGCTATTATACCCTTTATATGGTTTTTCCAGAGTATAAATAATAAAATTCGATAAATTTTATTTTTGAAATTATAAAAGTATTCTTGGGTCAAAAAAATAAAAAAAAAGACGTGTCGTGCCTAATAGTCAACATGCAACACTAACTAATTTTCATTTTCTCTTATTTTTGAATTTTATTCTTATATGACCATTTTACGGTAAAAAAAGTTCTATAGGAAGTTCCTCTACTTATCTAATGGCAAGTAGTCTCTAAAATAAGTAACTAACTGAATTTCTAAGCTGTCATTATAATAGCAGAAATAATTATAATCGTAATTAATAATTATAATCAATGAAAAAGTAAGAAAAAAATGTAGCCTAGAGAGAAGCATCCCAATTTCAAATAGTTATATGAAACAGTTTCAAAGTTACGGTATTCCTTTAACCGGGTACCCAGTCTAAGAAACAGTTCAAAAAGGTCTCAGAAACAAAATTTCAAAATGGCCTCGTATCTTTAATAGTTTGGTATCATCATTCTAAGTCACAGAGGCTTTAGGAGTGGGAGAGCATATTTCAGTCTGAATTTACATTCTTTGGTGTCCAGGATAGACTTTTGTTTCCTTCAATGCCACCATCACTTTTTAAACTTTTCCAGAATTAGTAGGCAGTCAGAAGCATTTTCAATGACCCTTCCGCAGTGTTTTCAATCTTAACTGTACTCTTTCTGTATTCTGTGATTCATGTCAAAAAATCAAAAAAATCTAAATATTCCTAAACCTGTTAATATATGTTTATAATGACACTCAGGATAATACATAATGTGATAATAAAAATATAAAATTACTGGAAATATTTGCTTAAACTCATAATAGACTGCCTGAAATACTCTAAGATATTGTGACTTGTAACCTTGAATCAAAGATAGAAAATTATAATCTTCATTACCTGTTTATAAACATTTTTACCAGGGCTAGCTGTGAGCAGCATTCTAATTGGATATCTCAAATTAATAATGAAAAAAAAAACAAAAAGACTACCTTACAGTTTGCTAGATCTGATCCATTGTGCTTCCTCATATGTATCCTTAAACCAGTATAAGAATTCATAACCTTATTACACTCTTTGCACTCAAACGAAACTGCATCATTAGCTTTAGACATATTATTGCCTTCTGCCTTGTTTTCCAATTCATTGTAATCTTCATTATCAAATTCAAAATTGCCATCATCATCTTCACCGTCACTAAATGGAAACTGATTTAAAGGTACATCCATGCTATCTCCATCTGCATCTCCTTGTGACTTCTCATCCTTATCATCTGGTACATCAGACGCATTCTCTCCCGTGCTGGTATGATTTGTTCCAAAGTTCTCGATATCTGCATTCTGTTCCTCTTTAATTTCCACTTTGACACTTGATTTGTGCTTTTCACTATATTTTGAACAACTTTGGCCTTCTACATACTCTAAATGGGATTGCTTGTGTTTAAATAACTCACCAGTAATAGCAAATTTCTCAGAACAAAAAGGGCATTGATGTTTTAATCCTTCTTTGTCATGTTTTTTCATGTGTCTCACCAGATGATTTGTTCGAGAATATTTTAATGGGCAGATTGGGCAATATCTAAGAAAAAAAAAAAACGAAAATTACAAAACTCATGTGACAATTAATCTTTTACCTCATGCCATCACCAGCATGGTGTCTTAAATGGGTTTCTAATGCTTTTTTGGATTGCATGACTCGTAAACAATATTTACACTGAAGTGACATTTCAGATTTTAGTGGTCGTCCTCTTTTTCTCCTAAGCAAAGGTACATCGTCCTCATCATCATTGTAGACTGCTTGCTGAACAATTATATCTATTTTTTGATGATGTTCGTTTTTTTGTGTTACTTCTCTTAATGCTGTGTCTGATTTCTCACACTGCTGCTTAAACTCAAAAGCAGAACTGAGTTTATTTTGACATATATTACATAGTAAATTAGGCAACCCATCCCCAGAAACAATCTACAAGAAAATGAAATGAATTAATAAATACTTAAATAAATGAAAAGTGCAAATTGAAATTAAGGATTTACCACTAAAGATGTGCAAGCCATAAGCATATCAGAGAGAAGCATGGTTTCTCCTCCGTTTTTTTCAAATATATTATTCATTTCCTCGCGCTCGCACATACAAGACCGACATATTTTATCTAGCATTGACTGAATATCCTCTGGAATCATTATTTCTTTATAAAATGTCTAACAGCACAACAAATATACATCCAGCAGCCTCAGTTTTTCATGGAAACATCCACAGATGATTAATTGGCCGTTATGGATAAAGTTCAACGAATCCATAGATCAGCAACACTTATTTTTATCACTGAAAGAGTGCTTGCCCTACCAAAATTAAACCACCGTATAAAACGTCTTCTTTTTCTTTTATTGAGCGTGGACACTTGTTCATCGCCGACATCCTTCTAGAGTAGCCATAGAAAACCTATTTTTTTTTTAAATATATATGGGAGATAGGAAACTTAAGGGGCGAATCCTTTTTTAAAATAAAGTATGGTGCTTTATATAAACGTTCGTTCAAAAGTTTTATTATTAAATTAAATATTATTATTTTAGAAACACACTTTCTGCATTTTTTTTTAACATCGGTGGAGGGTATTCAAGTTCAAGATCTAACCGTGGTTTATTGTATTATCAAGGGCAAGTCAGTTAGACCACCACAGAATTTGTAGTATTTTGTGGGTCATTTAAGTTTTGTTTTTGTTTTAAGTTGTAATGGCTATTCCCAAATCATTTGAAACGTGCAATGATTATATACAGGAAATGTTATTATTTTTAGAAAAATATCAATGGCTTTACAACTACCGTAACACCCATATTTTGGTCGAAAAACAGTTTTCCATCATTGCAATTCCTTGGAAAGATTATATTTTAAATCTATCACAGGAGGATTTACAAAATATCTTTATGGGAAAATTTGATCATAAAGTCCCATCTTCTTTAATACATTTTTTGAAATCCTTAGAAGCATTTGAACCAGAATTAAAACTATCAACTGTAAAGCTTGATTTTGTGTGTCCACATAATTCTGGATTAAGCAAAAAGAAAATTCATGAAATTCAATCCCTGGCTCCTTTGATTGAACAGACTTGTCAAGCATATCAATGTGACTTAATTGTTGACATAGGTAGCGGTCTAGGATATCTTTCTCACTTCCTTTATAGCAAATATAATTATAAAGTGTTGGGTCTTGAAGCTTCTGAGGAGTTCCTACATGCAGCCTATAGACATCAGGAAAAATACCATCCAGCATCGAGAGGTTGTGTCAAATTTTGCAGAATCTATATCAAAGATGATTCCTGTGAAGATGTAGAAAGACTGATAGAAGAGCATTTCAATAAGGCAGAAAATATTTGTATAACAGGTTTACATGCATGTGCTGACTTAAGTATAGACATTTTACATTTATTTGCTAAAATGAAATCAGCAAAAGCATTAGTGGTTATGCCATGTTGTTATCATCGTATACAGTGCAAGGTAGAATCTAACAGATGTGAATATTTCAAAAATTTTCCATCAAGCCTAGTCTTTAAGGAGGAATTTCATAAACATGAATTTTATAGATTCATAAGAAGACCTTTTCTCCGATTAGCTTGCCAAAGGCGAAATTTTAATATTTTCAACTTATCCGAAGAAGAAAGTAATTGTCAGGCTAGATCCTGGATGTTTAGAGCTATATTTCAGGCAGTTGTGGAAGAAGAAAAATATTGCATCAGGGTTAAGAGTAGCTTAGAAAAATTAAAATCTGTTTCCAATGACGACGATGCGTTCCTTGAATATGTATGTACTTTACAAAATAAATTTGTGTTCGAACAAGCTGGTTCCATTTGTAATGCAGAGGTTTTTACGGAAAAAATGTGGAAAAAATATTTGGAAAATCAAAATAATTTGATTTTATTTAAATTCCTAATGGCATTTCAGGCCAGAATTCAGAATATGTGTGAAAATTTTGTTTTGATGGATAGAGTTCAATTGTTAAAGCAAAATGGATTAACTTGCGATATAAGAAAAGTGACAGATGATTTTGTGTCACCAAGATGTTTTGCGTTAGTATGTGTTAGGTAATTTCATCTGCTTGTAAAATTGTATCAAAATTGTACAATAGCAAACAATCTCATTGATTCAACTATATATGATCCGCTCCGAGAAATAGTGTGGTAAGCAGGGTTTATTTTTAGTTTAGTTTAGCTTTAGTTATTAGCCTGTTTTACTTGCCTATATAGTGGTTTATGATTTTTTCGATACTTATTTCAGGAGACTTATATAAATCTTAAATGCTCTGTAAGAGGTTGCATTTTCAAAAAAAAAAAATTGGTTAAATATTGAAATAATATATCAAAATTGTTCTTTTTATTCATCCTTCTGAAAGTTTTCCTGTTGATTATTTCATGTTGTTATGTTATGTCCAAGTTGTCTGTATTACAATAATTATAATATTTAAATTAAAAATAAATCAACTTTTATAGTTATTAGGCTGTTTGAAGATACATATAATAATAATGTCACAGCAGAATTTCTGCCGATAGACTGCTATACTTTTTATACTACTGTTGTAAGTGATACTATGTCCATGAAAATTTTGGAGCGCTGACAACTGATGTAGCTAAACACAGTGCCCAGTATAATATTACTATTGCTGTTACGTTGTTAAATAAAACAATACCACTAAAAACTGACCATTTTTTCGAGGACAAAAAACAGTATCTCGCTAACATATTGTTCTGTTGTACTGTTCACTTCTCCAAATTGCATTATTGGCGAAATGTCAGCGATTTGTTAACAATCAATGCAGGATTTGAAAATGCATGCATTTTATGAAATCAGAAAGTGTAATTATATTTTAAGAATCGATTTTTTTGACCGATGAGACTAGATTTTGTATTTTTCTTGTGACACCTGTAATCAACAGTAGAAAAACACATTTTTCCACTTAACATTTTCAGTTACTTTTCTACATTTAAATGGTTATCCGTAAGCCCAGAAGCGAATTAAGGCTGTGAATATTCTGGAATATTTCATAAAAGCTATAAACGCAGCAAAAATGTATTATTCTTTAATGTATACTTAATGAAGCAGTGATCCAAGCTTCAGCTCAGAGCTAATTAATTTCTTATAAAAGAAATTGATTAAAAACAGTTAAAGGTTGCTATTAATAACCGCTACAATGGATTATTCTGCGCCCATCCTGCCCATATGCGAATGCCGCCAGAAACGTTTGATTACACATATTTAATTGTTTATCCCACATCTCCGAACCAATAGAGACAAAAAGTTGTGCAATTATCATGTTAAACTGCGAAAAAGGATTAAAGATACCATTAAAGTAAGTAAAAACAAATATTTGTTTTATTATTACATTTTGCAAAAAAAAACAAATTAAAAAAATAATGCAAGTTTATTTATAATAGATTAAATTTTTTTCTCTCAAATAACAATTAGGAATTCTACCAGACCAGGTAGTGACAAACGCAAAAAAACATTGTCACTACTAATGTTCTGTGACAATCTTCATACCCAAGAATCGTAAACCTAATAGGATTGCTCAATCCCATAAGATATACGTTCGCCAAAATTTCGATCGCACATGGTCGCTTGTGACGTAAGCGAAGTCCTCTAACGGTTTTTGTGTATTCTGTCAATGTATTTGAAGGCTTATTAAACCGTATTCTTTGAACAATTAAAATAATTTAAACTAGTGAGTAGTAGTAGTTGTATTTCTGTAAAAAAAACTTGGACAAAACAGTGTTTTTAGTTATGCCTGGAACGAGATGTGCCATGTAGTTCTCATAGCTTTCCCAAAGGGAAAGATCTAGTATACCGAACTATTCGGAAGGAGTGGATAGTTCAATGTAGAAGAGAGGAGAAACTTAATCCAGATAAAAGCTATGTCTGCTCAGTTCATTTTACTGAAAATGATTACGAAAGAGACTTACAAAATGAGTTATTAGGTTTTTTTTTTGTCTTGAGTAACACATTAAAATCACCACAAAATTTAAATTTTAGGTTTACCTTTAAAAGATTCTAAAAAAAACTGCTGTTCCCACCCTATTATTATTTAACCCGAAACACCAACAGAAGGAGGATTATCTAGGTCAAAAAGACTTCATTCCAAAAATACCATAAAATTAGCTCAGCAGGTATTGTCTGAGCTTTTAGCAACAATTTCAAATGCCACAAGTGAAGTTCTAGAGAAAAATCCATCTCCAGAACCCATCTTCGAACCCCAAATAAAAAAAAAATTAGAAAGTATGGTAAAATATGTAGTAATATGTATTTTTTATATTATGTACATATATATAAATACATATTATTTACCTACCACCTATAAATAGTTGTTATGTATGCCTAATATATTTTTTGTTTTTTAATATGTTCTTTAATATATATAAAATAGGGATTTCTAGTTTATAAGTATTTGTTGATTTTTGTATATTTAAAATGGTAGAATGCCGTAAAACACAAAGCTTTACAAGTAAATCGTTTTGTTCGCTAGTTTTATGTCTTTCTGTGTAACAATATTTAATTAATATATGTATTTCAAGATAATACATATAAGCCAAACTTGATTGCAATAGTACTATTTTTACCCTACCTGAGACCCTAGCCTACGCTACTTCCCAATTATTATTAAATAAGTACTAAAACGATTTAATGTTGACATTAAATGAAAATAACCAGTGATTATCCAAACAAAATGCTATATTAGTTACTCAAAATACTCGAAAGGACTTCACCTACGTCACAGCCAGCGAGAGTTTTCGCATTGCACTTGCGGACAGATTCGGCGGATTAGGCAATCCTATTAGGTTTACGATTCTTGCTTCGTACCAATAAACTGTCAGCAGAATTTTCACTAATCCAAAATTGAAGCTGTTGTAGACCTTGGTCAAATTGCAGCTTCTGTCACGTAATAAGAAAATTCTTGTCGCCGCTCAGTCTGTAATTGCCACACTCAATTTCAGTCTATGATCAGTGGTAATATAATATAAATAATAAAATTATGGGAACTATTTATTGTTCATTGATTTGAATTAAAAAGAATTTGGTTAGTTATTACAATTAAGCTGGAGTTCTGATAACGAGTAGGATTTCAATCAAAACTTTTTAGTGAAATGGATTTTCTCAATATGGACCATTTTAAAAGATCGCGACTCCTACACTTGTGTCTGGCGATTACATTTTTTGCGTCTGGAATTATCGTGAATATAATCCAAGCAATATTCTATTTTACTTTAAGGCCCTGGAACAAACACCTCTACCGAAAAATTAATTATTTTTTATGTTATACTATTTATGCACAAGTGGTTTTTGTAGCTGAATGGTGGGCGTCTACTAAGTTGCTATTATATATTGATAAAAATGATTGGGAAAAATATTATGGTAAAGAACACGGATATTGTATAATGAACCATTCATACGAAATAGACTGGTTGATGGGATGGATGGCTTGTGAAAAAATGAAAGTGCTTGGAAATTGCAAAGCTTATGCAAAAAAATCTATCCAATATCTTCCTGTTCTTGGTTGGGGCTGGAAATTTGCAGAGTTTGTTTTTTTGGAGAGGTCCTTTGAAAAGGATAAACTTGTTATAAGTAAGCAAATCACCGAACTGGCTGATCATCCCGATCCTATGTGGCTATTGCTTTTCCCTGAAGGAACAAGGTTTACTGAGAAGAAACATATAGTTTCATTGGAGTTTGCTAAGAAAAATAATTTGCCTGAACTGAAACACCATTTACTTCCAAGAACTAAAGGGTTTGTTGGTAGTTTGCCTTCAATGAGAAATAAAATTCCTGCAATCTATGACACTGTTATAGCATTTAATCCAAATGATTCAGTGGAGCCAACAATTACCAATCTTCTAATGGCAAAGCCAATCACAGCTCACATGTACATTAAAAGAATTCCATTAGAGGAAGTTCCAGAATCAATAAGTGGACAAGAACAATTTTTAATTGATATGTTTCTCAGGAAGGACAGATTAAAAGACAGCTTTTTTAGAACTGGTGATTTTTTCACTGAATCTGGAGTGGACCGTGTAAAACCATGGCCTTCCCAGAGACGTATATGTGTATTACTTAATATGATCTTCTGGCTAGTTTGTATACTTATACCTTCATTCTATTATCTAATGAAGCTCTTATTTTCTGGAAAGTTTCTTTATTTTTCAATTGGATTTAGCTTTATTTTAGTGTTTTATGTTTTATTAAAGAAGGCAATTTCTATGACAGACATAAAGTCATCTTCATCTTCTTATGGGATTGATGGGCATCCAAGCAAAAAATTAAATTAAAATTAATGTAGGGAGTTACATAAATGAAAATTTATGGTTTGTAATTTTAGTCCTCTTATAACTGTAAATAATGAAGTTTGAATGAAATGAAGTATTAGAAGTTAAAAGTTTACTTTTTATTCACGTGATTACGTAAAGAATATTTTGCTGTGGTAAAGTTACAAAATTTATGTATAGATGCGTGAGTGCATTAATCTAGAATCACTTTTCATTTGAGGAAGTTATAATCTTAGCTTCATATTATTTACGCAATCTGGACTGCTAAACTTTTGCATAGGTTTGGAAAATAGAATGTGACTATAATTTGTCTTAATAAATCTTGTAAAGTTGTAATAGTGTAACGAATATTTTCATTATAGTATTAACAAAAAATTTAGGGTGTAATTACTGGGTTATTATTCCAAAAAAATTAATTTCATTGATAAATCATATTACATACATATGGTTCATAATGGAAAATATTTTGTTAATACTAATGCAATTAAAAATAGTAGATTTTAGGTTTTAGAAAAATCTATGTGAGTTTTAAATTTTTCATTGTAATGGGGTTTTAGGAAAAGCTATAATTAATTTCAGTGTTCAGGTGTTTCATCTTTTGTTTTTTTTTGCAACCGCTTTTAAAGTTAAGCTTTTGGTATTTAATAAATGTTAAAAGATTTGTATTTTTAGGGGAATATTGAACAAAATAAAAAAAGAAAGGCAACTGGAAATCCTTTAATTCCATTAACACCATTCTAACAACAAATCATTTTGTCCCTCTTAACGTACTGGATACCACTTCTCTAACACATTTTTATACTGTTTTCTTTCAAATGCTGGAAAATCTTCTGGATGCAACTGCACATAATGGCGAAGAACTGCATCTCGATCAGCATAGTATTTTTCCCGATAATTTTCAGAAATAAAGCCAATGCCTACACCAGCTGCTGTACTTAGAATATGTTTGTGGATACTACTAAATAGAGGTCGTTTAGTTGCAAAATTAGCGAGGATTACAGTTAGAAATCCTGCTGTTCCACATATAAAGGGACCCCAATACTTATTCAATAAGCCTGGCTCAACGTTATGACTATTTTCTAATAATTCCAGTGGCGTTCTTGCTACTCTGGGCGCACCATCCATTTTCTATCTTTATTAAAGCAGTTATTGAAAAATTATATAATAAATTCCTAACCCCTTACAAAAAAATCTCTGATTTGATTATACCATAGCACAGATGGAAAAGTAACTTATCTAGTCTATGGATCACATTAAACTTACCAAATTTCCATACAGGGCTCTCCGCTCCTATTATATCTACAGCAAAAGTTAAAATGGGCAAAATTTTAGAGGAAATTTAATGCATTTGATAACAGGTTTAAAATTTAAAATCGGTCAATTGGTTTCGAAAATATCTTCGAAAAACCGAAAACGGGGGATTTCGCTTTTCGCCAGTATATCCAAATCAGTTAAATTGATAGCTGTCAAAATGTGACATTGTTCAGACACTTTTCTAAGACGAGTACGATTACCCGTATGGCATGTCTCAATAGTCTTTTTTATCTCGCAACCTGCCTTAATTTCTTTTTCTTATAGTCGCCATTGAATTTTTGGATGTTCGGAACAGCGCAAAGATTCCAGTTTGGAGATGTCTCAAGTGTACAAAAGATTTTGTCACACTTTGAAAAATTAGGTCCACTTTGGGCTGATATGATTTAATTAATTAATAATACAATAAAATTTTTCCATTAATTAGATGATCATGGACGGTTCAATAACTTTTGTCCTTAAAATTTAACGTATTTGACATTGAATTTATGACTCGAGCGCCATCTACCTTGAGATTTATGAACCGTCTAGTGAATCATGTTGAAAGTATCCCTGCTATTTGAGTACTGTTTACTAACAAAAAAATAGTGCAAATAGTTTATATAATTTTATAACTCTAATTTATTTTATCAGTACCATGGGTAAAGGAGTAAAACAGAAAATTTGAAATTTGTTTCTTGTTTTTGAAGTTGTAATAAAAATCCTTTTAGGCTTTTATTTAAAAAGACTAGTTTTAAAATCTTAGAGAAATTTTAAGTAAAAAAGTAACATTTAGAGTGGAATTATCCATGTATCTAAGATATAAATACCTGATGATGCGATGCGATGTATGTGTCCGTTTGCTATAAAAGCAGCACAAAAACATTAAAATTTGGGAAAAAAATATTTTATCGATTTCCGAAACTTAAAGGACTTAAACAAATCTAGATTTAATGGCGGAGGATGGTACATGGGTGGTGTTTGTTCTGAACATTTTGAGATTTTTTTAACGCATGTAATCTTTATTTCACTTCCTGAAATAAGGGTTACACTGTTTGGGCGTGCTGACAGAACGACTGATGAAACGGCGTTTTTTATTCATAAGGACGAAATATTTAACGAAAAGTCGGAGAAAACAAAAACCTACAAAAAGGCACTTTATAGTATTACTGACCTTCATGAAAAAAATTCAGTGCTTGCGGCGCATTAATTTTTCCTTAGTGGGCCAATACATTATCTGTACAATAACTATATCCATTAAACATGGGATTAATACTTTGAATATCATAAAAACTGACAAAATTAAATCTATAGATGTATTTTCCTTTAAAGTCCATAATTTAAAAATTTACTAAAGGTATCTTGCACATACTCATTAGTTAATTTTTCAAAGAAACTTCTATAGGCTACTGTAATACTTTTTATAAAACTTCTGGATTCCGTTACAGCATGTATGCATATGCGGCAAAGAATACTTTGGAGAGACAGGGCGAAAAATATCAACTAGGCTCAAAGAACATGTAAAAGCTTTAAGACAAATAAAACTCAGCAGCAGTTGCCGAACACAATCACGAAACCGGACATAAAATTTGATTCGATAAAACTAAAATTCTTGCATGTAATCAATTCTTCTACCAAGGAAAAATTCGAGAGTCTACAGAAATCTATAAGCAAGCTAACAATCTTAACCTCAGGTCTTTACCCGTCACCAACTTGGGAATCATTCATCGGAGAAGTGGTTATGCCCCTCATTTAGCTCCGCCCCCCTCAAACAATATATAAGCAGGTACAGAGTAAAATGCGAGCAGGAGGAATCCAGAAGGACGCTGAGTGACGTCTTCCATTGTAGTTGCAGAGGTGAGGGGAAGCGTCGTGCTTGTATTTAGGGATCTTGGGTCAGGTTTTCTGGTGGAAACCACAGTGTCAGTGGCAGGAAATTGTTAGTTTGGGACCAATCGATTCGGCACGAATTTTATCCATTAACTTAGACTTTATTCTATTTTTTAAATAGCAACAACACACTACGTTTTTTTCAGGAAATTTAATAGGATCTGAGCAAATTGTTGCTATCGAAAGACAAAGTTTTTCGTTCATTAATTCTCTTAATCACTAAAGAAATGTGAACTTTTTTTATTAATGAGTTTTGGCAACTTTTGATCCTCGAGATAGTTTGTGCATCAAAATTAATGAATTAATCAATTTAAGAATATTCTCAAACATTTGCCATTATGCGTAAAAATTGACATTTCTTATAAAACAAAAAATTGGAATAATTTTGAAAAGTTTTATTGGAAAAAGTTATTTTTTTTTAGTTTTCTGCAAATATGCAAATTCTTCAAGTTTTTCCAACCAAACTTTTCTTTTGATATACCCTAATTTAAAGATGTAGGGATAATAAAGTGTTTTCCTTTAACTTTATCTTAAATATTGGAAGCCTGGAATTTTTCATATTTCGAACTATTACTTTTCCTCTGAATAATTGTAAGTATCTTCTCTCACCTGCCATGCATTGCGAACTAGTGTGCCAATTTCGTCTGGAGAAAAAAGGACCATTGATAGTCTGCTTTAATATGCAAGAAACATCCTGAATACGTTTACGTTTAAATGGTCGATTATTTCTTGAATCGTCTTTATTAGTGTTTACTTATGTGTATCAAAAAGATTTGATTATGCGAGATTTTATATCAAATCCAAGTTGAAACTTCGGGGAGGGGATAGGTTGCAAGAAGTCTCTGTGAAATATGTGTGGAACTATACCTACGTTCCACAAAATTATAGGCATGGTACCAACCAACTAATTATGTTAAGCGGGTAGTATCGCGGTGTCCTTCTAATTAAATCATTTTTATACACATAAAGTACCTTTAATTTTTCAAAGGCTATTGCAATATTATTTACACATCTGGATTTATCCAATCATTATGTTGGTTTCCTCAGAGCTTAACTGCAACTAGCTCGGATTCTATTCCGGACCTGTTCATATACTGTTTCAGGGAGGCGGACGGGCGTGAACGTTGTTTCGTGGTTTATAGATTTTTATGGATTCTCGGATTTTTCATTGGCAGAAGAATTGATTACATGATAGAATTATAATTTGATCAAATAAGGTTTGATGTCCGGTTTCATAATTGCGTACGGCAACTGCTGATTATTCCATTTTTTCGTGTTCTTAACTCTCTTATGTTCTTTTAGCCTAGTTGGTATTTTTCGTCCTGTTTATAAAATGGTGTCTTTGACGAATCTAATATATTGAAAGATTTTTGGAGTGTAGAAAATCTGGTTTTGACGTTATATATCAATCAATGATAATCAATAATTTTTGGGCCGGATGATGATGTAACGAATGGACTAAGTTATTATTAAGGTATATATTAATAACAATGTCGAACAATGGGAGATGATTATTAGTTTCCAGTAAAACATATGTTAGAGCGAGTAGTTTAAATCGTTAAGAAAATCTCAGGGATTTTTGACCATAACGCCAAATAACAAAATTGTCATCAACGTAGCGTTTCCATAATGTTGGTTTTAGATGAAAAGTGTGGACGGGTTTTTTCCAAATAGCTTCCATGAATATATTAGCAATGACTGGTGATAATGGAGAACCTATAGCTGTTTCTGATATTTGTTCATAAATTTGACTGTTACAAGAAAAATGTATTACAGACAAACATTTTTTTGAGAAGGGACGAGCGTTTTCTGGTATTTTAATCTATTTAAAATTAAAGTTTCAGGAAAGGGGACTTTCGTAAAGAACGGCTCTAAGTCGAAACTAACTTTAATTGTTCAATGAAGTGAAAGGAATTAAGTACGAAACCAATCCTGGTTTGTGAATCTTAGGGAGTTCGTTGAACCGAAACGTTAGCACGGTCGATTTGTCAACAACCGACGAAGGATGAATCCAGAGAGGTGTAAAGAGTATAAGCTATATTTGTTATAAATTGTAATTAAACAACACCACACTGGATAAATTGTTGCTCCACGGGCCTCAATGTCACAGATGCTACACTTTTTGGTGTACAAACTGTATTAATTTAGATTGATCTTATTTCAATAATTAAGTAACCGCTTATTTTTGTGTCCTGCTAGATTTCAGAGAATGTTAGTATAAATTAAAAATTTGATTTTGAATTAGTGTTAGGCCCTGTAGAAAAATGGTTTTGGTTGACACTTTAATCAGAGGTTTTGAAAAAGAGAATGTTAACTTTTCAAAGAAACTTCCACAAGCTACTGTAATGCTTTTTACAAAATTTCTGGATTACTCCTGCGTTGGTTTTTGCTTATTCGAAATTGTTGACGTTTCGCCAATCATCCTGTTGGCTTCTTCAGAGCTTGACTGAAACTGATTCCCAAATTGGTGACAGGTAGAGATTTGAGTCGCGGTTAAGATTGTTAGGTTGTTTAGAGATTTCTCTAGACTCGGATTTTTCGTTGGTAGAAGAACTGATTACATGCAAGAATTTTAGTTTTATTGAATAAAATTTTATGGCCGGTTTCACGAGTGTGTTCGGCATCAGTTGATGAGTTTATTTGTCTTCGTCGCAAGACTCTTTCATGTTCTTTGAGCCTAGTTCATATTTTTAGTGTCTCTCCAATGTATTCTTTGCCGCATATGCATGGAATGCTGTAAACTCCTGGCGTCTCAAATGGAATTTAGTCTTTGATGGACGGCAGATGTTGAGAGATTTTTGGAAAAAGTGGTAAATCTGGTTTTGACGTTATACTTCTTTACAACTTTTGATATATGGTCAGTGATGTTTTGAATGTAAGGAAGGACCACAGTGGCAAGTGTAGGATTGCTTTCGGCTTCATTGCTATTGGGATGTTGTGGTGAAGTGACAGCAATTTTGACTAAGCAAAAACCGACGCAGGACGAATCCAGAAGTTTTGTAAAAAGCAAAGATAATGTTTTTAATGCAACTTTACCCAAAAATTAAAAGATGTCACTAAAAGTTTCAAGCAGAAATAAATAGAATAGACTTAATTTTCAAAGCTCAAAAACTATGCCAAAAACTCTACAGCATATTTTAAATAGATTGCGCTATAGCTATCTTGGCATAAATAATATTATTATAGATATTTTTTCATTATTTCTGTGTTTAGATGCAAGAATTTTAGTTTGGTGGAATAAGATTTGATGTCGGGTTTCATGATGGTAACTGCCAATGAGTTTGTCCTAGTCCTAACGAAATAGTTGATATTTTTCGTCCTGTTTCTCCTGTATTCTTTGCCTATATGCATGGCATGTAAATTTGTGTCTCAAACTGAACGAATATATTGAGACTTTTGGGGAAGTGGTAAATCTGGTTTTAATATATTTCTTAAGTATTTTTGATATGTGATCATTAATGTTTTTAATGTAAGGAATGACCATAGAGGCTAGCATCAGACTCATTTTGTTTGGGAGGTTGTGATCTATGAGCAGATGTTAGGTGTTTTAATTCTTTATCCAATAATTTTATGGCTCTGGAAACAAGACAGTTGATAACCAATAACTTTTGGGCTAGATAGTGAAGCAACAATGGATTCAATAACCGGTCTGTTAGTGTAGGTTTTCTATAAACTGAATCACCCCATGCTAGGTCTGATTTCCTATCGATAAAAATATCTAGATTATGATTAGTTTCTAATTCAATTGTAAAACATATGTTAGGGTTTATAGTTTAAATGGTTAAGAAAATCTCAGAACAATTCTTGACCATTTGGCCAATTAACAAAAGTATCAACAAAATAGAGTTTCCATAGTTATGGGTTTAAATGATAGGTGTTGAGGGCTTTCTTCTCAAAAACTTCCATAAATATATTTGCAATGGTTTGTAAAGGGAATAGAGAAACCTTCTATTATTCGTCTATATTGTATTCACCTCTGGGGTACATTATAGGGCAAACAACAAAATTATCAAATAACGCGCATGCGCAACACTAACTGATAAATATAGCATACTGAATAATGAGGTGTTGGTTACCGGAAGAGGGAGCTAGTTACAATTTAATTAGGTCGGAATGTACACAAGCTAACAAGTCAAAAGAACGCGAAAATCGCGTTAACCGAATTGAAAAGAGAATCCTCCCGGGAACCCATTCATGTTGAACTCCGCCCCGTTGCCGTGTCCGCCCGTGCTGAAGAACGTCTGGAAAATTTGCGTCGGGTCTATATCTGCAAACAATAGATCCATTGAGTTAAAATTAAAACGACACAAATAATATGCTTACTTATATGGATATTATAAATATATTCTCAGCATATCATTCTGATCACTCGCCCATACTTCTAAATGCAAAATTGTAAAACGCTTACAGTAGTAAACATAAATTGATAACAATATTTAATATACTAACATTTTCAATTTTCAATTACATATCCCAAGCTAAAAACAAAAATGGATGAGGGGTATTAACAACAGCCAACAAAATGATGCAAAGCTGGAGAGAATTTTTCATGGAACTATTAGGGGAATAAGAAGATAATGATGAACAGGAACAACTAATAAAGGAACTCAAAAATGAAAAAGTACAGGGATGCGATAAAATAACAAATGATATGATCAAACACGTTGGTGAAAGTGGATAGGAAATCCTTGTCAAATTATATAATAGTATGGACCAAAGAATGCATTCCTTAAGATTGGAAGACATCTTTAATAATCCCAATAGTTTAGAAATGGGATAAATTGGACTGTACTAATTAATAAATCAAGGCATAAACAGAAAGATAAGAACCGGTAATAGCAAATAATCTAAGCACCAAAGTGGATTCAAAAATGGAAGAAGTATCACATAGTCAGATTAAAACAAAAAAAGGTGAAAAGGTAATACCAAAATAATAAAATATATTTGGACTTCATTGAGTCGGAGAAAGCGTTTCATAAATATAATGTTTCAGAGCCATTCAAATAACGCTCGGGTGGATTTTCGAGTAATACGAAATAAAACTAAGACAAAAGTAGCGGTGATAGGAAATAAACATATGTATGGATACAGCAAGTCACAAGATTCAATTACTTAGGAGTAGAAATAGAAAACAACGGAAAACAGAAAAACTAAACTAAAACTGTCCTTTGAAATGAATAAGAACTTGATAAGTAAAAAAAAAATGTCAACAAAAACAAATGCAGAATGGTTTTCTCCTATCTTAAATCCTCGGTTAATTTGTTTCGGCAATAAACGTGCTCTATACAAGACCCTAGCAGGTAGGAATTTTTATGATTAAATTATAAGCTTCGTATTTTCTCAGGTATGTATAATAAATGACTGGGCAATTGAAGTTTTGAGCAAAGCCGGTCAGAATTTGGCTTAAAAAATTCAATAAACCGACATTAATACCTGTAGCGAAAAATATCAAGGTAAATCATTTTTTGAAATTTGTGTAAATAAAAAATATATATTTTCTACTCCCGCCTGTAAAATACCTAATTAAGCACCGATTTAGAGTGCAGGAAGTGTCAGTTTACCACGTAAATTATGTTTCCCACGGATCCGAGTCACCTCAAACATTTCCGGGATTTTACCGCACGGGTTTGGGAGCAATCGCATGTTTTCGGAGATATTTCCCACGCTTTGAATTTTGACGTTTGTCAATTCCGACGGTCTTGTCAGTGAGTGTTTTGGCGAAAATGTACCCAGAAACTAACAGTCGTAGAAAAAGTATAGTATGCAACACGTTCAGTAAACTTTTTAAGTCACTCGTTTATTAAACGCCCGCTTCGTTCAAATGACGTTTACCGCACTTGTTGCATAATATACTATTTTCTACGACCGTTTTTGGGTACATTTTCGCAAAACAACACTAATACATTTACTGACATGACCGTTAGAATAAACAAACGTCAAAATTCAAAGCGTGGGAAATATTTCCGAAAACATCCGATTGCTCCCAAACCCGGAAATGCCCGAAGTGGCTCGGATCCGTGGGAAACGAAACTGATGTGGTAAAGTGACGCTCGCCACACCCTAGATTGGTGTATAATTAGGTACTTTACAGACCGGACTGGAAAAAAGTATAGTATGCAACACGTTTACCGCACTTGTTGCATAATATACTATTTATAAGACAAGTTTTATCATAAACCGACACATAATTTTACGTCATAGATGCGCATTTCAGTACCAAGTTGACATTTTCAATGGAATATTAAGTTTTGATATTCTCCTGCAGATGGGAATTTGGTTGGCGAAACACGCGACGATGGCGTAAAATTGTGTTTCGGTTTGTGGCAAAATGTATATAGTGGGTTGGTACAGTGCCGAAGGTTCCAATGAAGAGTTGTTTTACGGTTTTTTATTTGTGTCTCACCAACTACAGACTATGCCAATGAAATAATAATGACTTTAAAATTTAGATTACCACTAAAAACGTGATTTTGAAATAGAGATAGTTAGGAATACAATCAGAATTACAGCATTTTTTAGGTGTTTTTCTATGATCACAAGGAAAAAACTTATCGGAAGGTATATTCTGCAGTGTCATGATTTTTAATAAATGGCGGGTCGGGAAACTCCAAAGAATGACTCTGTTAGCTTTTTTGGAAATCCACGATTCAATCCGAATTGAAAAAGTGCTGACAATTTCGAGTAAATTTTATTTAAATCACACAAACGCATAGTCATCAGAGGAAAAAGGGGTAGATGAGTACTTGTACTTTTTGACAAAATCGCCCTAGATTCTACGTTCTCTTTGGTGAATTTGAGAAAAAATTTTGATCTTGAAAATAATCAGTATTTTTTTGGATTACCGGAAACATTTGGATGATATACGACCATGAGAAAACATTCAGACGGCATCATTAGGTTAAGAAAGCAGTTGGCAACTATCACTCAGATCTTTAAAATTTACAAAAATGAATTAAAGAAGCTTGCTTCATTTATGGGTCATGCTGAAAAAAACGCATTCAGTTTTTATCGTTTGCTAGACGATGTTTTCCAAACTGCTAAAGTGAGCAAGTTATTATTACTTTCACAAAACAGTGCCTTATTTGAAAATAATAAAGGTAATAAAGGTAAACCTCTGAGTGAAACAGAACTAAATGATGAGATCAAAGAGGAAAGGGATGATAATTCTTCAAAGATATTTACGAAAATATGTTAGAAAATCAAAACCCGAATGAATTGAAAAATCAGAATCAACTTAGTGCCTTTGCTGCTGAAGACATTCCTGGAGGAAAAAAAATAAAAAAACAGAAACGTAAGCTGGTAACATAAGTAAAAGATCAGAAAAAAAATTGGGGAATGTTTTTTTAAAAAACATAACATTCCTCCAAAAAAGCAGGAGGTAATGAGCTTAACCGAGAATCATCCTGGGATTTTTACAATCAAAACATGCCCAGTAATAAAAGTTTACACATGCAATAAATTTAATAAAGAATAAAGGGTCTGAAAATGTGTTACCTAGAAATTTAGAAAAGTTTTCTTTTCAGTTTACTAATGTCCGACATCCTGAATAGAGTGGGCGTCGAGGGATACAATTTCTATCCAGGAAAGTAGGAACAAAAAATGTGTATGAATTACTCCGAACCTGCAACCTCTTGGATCCACCAAAATTCTCCATTGAAATTTTAATAATTTCTTGTAAGCAAAATTCTGTAAGGCTTCTCTCGAAACCTCAACTGCTCAATCATTTTCAATAAGTTTCATTAATACCTAGAAATTTTCTATATCATCATTGCTGAGGATTTTATTTTTTAATTTCGACAAAATCGCATTTTAGTGTTTTTGAATTTGTATAGTGATCCTCTGCTATCTAAGTTTCTCTTAGGTAATCCGTTACTTCGTTTTTTTAGTTAGCGACAAAATTTTCTGCACTTGGAATTCATCACAGTGTCTCTATTTGTTTTACAAAATTTCCGACGTTTTGCTAAGCAATGATGTTTTCTGCTTACACGTAGTGATTTTCTAGATTATTTTTTGTCTGAGAATAACAGTAATTATGAATATCACTCCTTACTGGGGTTGGCAGATAGTAGTACACTTTATTGTTCTCGTTTAAAGTCATAAAAATTTCCAGTGATTTTTTGAATTTTTCGTTCCTATTTCAAGCTTCTAATTAGTTACGCCGCATATTTATGGATACTCATGACGTTTCCAACAACTTTTTTTTCTAAATATTACGAAATGTCCTTAAAATACGGAATAACAAATACCACCTGCCTAATTTTGAACGTTGTAATACAGCAATGTACCAATTAAGCGCAATATATTGCTTTACAGTTTTCGCCACTCTCGAAGACCGTAAAACGCTAAAATAAATAATGACGACCTTGCGCTCGGACACCTGACAAAAAATGCGTTCTATAAATAGCAAAGTTGGATGCCACTCCCTCCGCTACATAAAACAAAAAATGTACATATGAGTAAATGTATATTGCCAGGATACCACCTTGAAGTACAATGGATCAATGGACACCAGAATTCAAAAAAACGCAGGTTGGAAAACACAAGTAAAATAGAAGCCAAAAAATAAAAAAAGAAAAAAAAACATGAAGGACCAAGACAAATATGGGAAAGCAGTGTTGCTCAGATTCTGCAAAGGAGTAATAGTGGAAAAAAGTAATTTGAGTAAAATCTCTGAAAATGCGGAGTCAAATGTTGGTTGTGGTATATCTAACGATCCCATTAGAAAAAACTATAAATATTTTATTACTTCGCTGTTATTATTATTACCATTATTACCCACTATCTGGATCGAGAGGCCAAATGTTGAATTACAGGTCAATTGCACAAGCTAATATCTTAAAAGTGTATTGAAACTAGATTAAAAAAGATTTTAGAAAAAAATACCTTATTCAACATTAATAGATTTGGTTTTAGGAAAAAAGATGAGTTGAACAAAGTAGCGGTCAGCATAATCATGATGTAAAAAGTGTATTGTCTTTTACGATTTGGCCAAGACACTCGACACTCTGTTACACCCTGACACGTGACACCCTGAGCCGTTCTTTTTTATATAATGCGCCAAATGTTTGCCAAAGAGTTCTTTTATTAAAATAAATAAATCTTTGGTAGAATCAATGTTATCCCATGGTGTTTGGGGTGCTGTTGCTATATCCTTCTAAATAATTTTTGACTGAAGTGAAATTATTAACAAAATCTACATTAAAATAGTCATCAGAGTATTCACTTTCAACAAAATTTGTAAAGCAATCAGTATACAATATACAAAAATTAAGATTTTTTATCGCTTCTGGTTTAGTTGAACTGTGAATAAAATCAATTTAGTGATAAATTTAATCATAATGTAATTTCATTTCATTTCATTTCAAATTCAATATTCAATTTTAAATATTAATACAAACTTAGCCATTACTAGTAAATTAAGTTGCATTAGATTGAACAAAATGCACACACAAATTTCCCAAAATCATTGTGCACTTGATATCTTGTTGAACGTATTATCTAATTTTTTAATTTATGCGCTAGGAAAATACAGTGTGCTATTTTATTGACAGCATATAAGATAATTAATGAATCTGGAGTTCACCCCGAGGCCGGTGTCACTGCTATCGAACGTGTTTGAGAAGGTAATTTATTTTAGAATAATGGACCTTTTAAAATGTCAGGACATTCTAAAAGTATTGATTTACTTGTTCTTATCAAATTGATAGAATTATCTGTTTTTCAAATAATAGTAGGCTTTTATCGTAACTTTGCTCTTAAGAAATGATTTTATGAAATTTTATATTTGTCGGTTGTGTTTTTTTGTTCCCTTGAACTTTCTTGCTTGGTTCTCCCATGAGGTAAAAGAGACAATCATAGAAAAAAGCTCATAAAAGGTACCTCACAATTGCACTATAATAAAATTTGAACTTTAATAATCCAAACCTTCAAAAGTCAATGCTACCAAAGTTATATAGCTGCGACAGTCTTCTTTGAGGCTGAATATGGGAAAAATCTTAAGATTTGTTAATAGTATATCTTATAACATTAAGGGATCCTATGCAAGTGATAATGTTAATTTGTTCCAAGAATATTTTTCTGAAATGTACGCAGCAGTAACATATTTGCTTGGCAGTAATGGTCTGGTTGCACCATCACAATATCAACAATTTATTAACTTTTAATTTAAAACTTGATATTGACAAAGGAGCGTGACCTTACGGATTCCCGCTATCTCTTATAAAATAGTGCAGCACTTTACTTTGTCTTCAGTCGTTACGTTAATTACCGACTTTTTTTTCTCCATTTTAAATAAACCTACAATTTTTTGTCTGAAATGAGATGAAAAGTAAAGGCGACTGGGCCGGATAAATATTTACTTTTACACGATATTTGCACTGTACGGTCTAGAATGGATAATTTAGAACACAAGTTATAAAAAGTTGCACACCTATTTGGAAACACAAATCCCAGAAATGGAGAACCAAAAGTTACATCCGTGGAGTCTTTTAAGGAATGAAAATTAAAAAAGCTCCAGCTTACTTCAATCCTGAGTAGTATAAACATTATTAACAGTTCCTACACTTTTTTCCGCCACTGGACTATAAGTGTATGAGTTTAAACACATTCTCGGTATAGGCTAGGGATGCAAGTATCCTTTTGATGCTAAGGTGGGATAATATTTTACAAACTACTTACCTGACATTCCTTGATTGTAATCTTCGATGTCCTGGCCGCTGTCGTAACGAGCCTTTTTTTTCGGATCAGATAAGATGCCGTAAGCCTCTCCGATTTCCTTGAACTTCTTCTCCTGTTCCTTTTTCTCCAGATCGGTGGCGTGCGCGTGTCTATCTGGATGATGGACCAACGCTCTTTTCCTGAAACCTAAACTTACCGAGTTTATTCTTTGGGTACGGGGTGGCCAAACAGGCGGGCAAAGTACTGCATCTCAGAAAATATTCGCAGTGGAGACACTTGCGGCAAAAAATGTTATCGCTACAGTGGTCGAAAAAGACTATGGATAATATTTTCAGATTTCCAAGATGGTGGTCAAGGTAAGTCATAACCGCCATTTTTTTAAACAAAGCTTTACGCAAGTGATTTTTTGAAACATTTTTTTACCTATCTATTAAGCAGTGGTGGTGGTAATCAGGGGAGGATTTTAACAAGCTTCATAAAATGATTCCTAAAAGTGAAAACAGTATCTCGACATAATAATAACAATAATAATAAGAGGTTTATTAACTCAATATTCTGCAAACAACAATGCTATTAAAGTAAATTAGTTAGCAGGCCCTTGTTTCGAATTTTTATGGGATGAACCTATAATAGTGTTGGGACTGGTCAATTGATCACATCTTAGTTGACTATGTTGACGTTTGTGATGTCCAATTTACCTATAACCCTCTTCAATGAATATTCAAATACGATACGTAGCGATTCGGGAGTTCCAATAATAATAATATTCACTCCATAAATATAATATAAATATAAATAAATAAATATAAATTTCATGGTATGTTTAAAATCATTTCGGTCAATTGACACAAAAAAATTTGACTGGTCAATTCCACCACCTTGTAAGACTTTTTCAATATTTTTTAAAGCGAAAAGTGGGTAAGGGAAAGAACAGGAAAAATGGAACGTCTTAGACAACAATTTTACAATTTTTGAATGTGTTGAAGTTACAACAGCCCAATTCGATCTTGATATAAATTACAGTGTGGGACAAAATTAAACCAACTATATTTTTTTTATTTAGCCATACCAATCTTAATTTGAGGTAAATAACTTTGCAACCCAACACAGAATGCATCTGATTTTTTGTGATGTTTTATTTTCGGCAAACACACTGGAACAAAATGAAATAAACTTTTTTTCAGTTTAATATCTATTAACTACTTTATTATAAAATGCCTCGCAGTATGGCCTACACAATTGTATTCTAGAAATTAATATTAGCAAAAGATATTAATAGATTACAAAGGATATTGTCTCCACAACTATAAAAAATATTCATATTCGCGAAAGTGGGACTCGGTACCGAAAAACTGTTAACAGTGATCCCAAAAACTTCCTGCAATATAAGTTTTGCCATCTTTAAGTCAAGTAGAGGGGATAAAAGTGTCATCAAAGAGAATCCAAAGGCGTTTGGTTGGGGCAGAAATGTATTATTATTGGACACCAAGAGATTGGAAAAGGGTTTTGTTTTTTGATGAATCAAAATGTTGTGGAAGTGATGGTGCAAAATGGATACGTCGTCCAGATACAAAAAGACTTGACCCTAAATACGTTAACACAACGGTAATATTATGGTATGGGCTTGCTTCTCCGCCTTTGGAGTTGGATCAATTCATCAGATTGAGGGAATAATGAATAGTGCTGCTGCCTTACTCAGAGTGGGAAATGCGTCACAGGTTTGCTTTTCAACATGACATGAATTAAAACACTTGGCTAAGGTTGTCAAGCACTGGTTCATATACAAAAAAAAAGTTATGCGATGTTCAGCTCAATAACGAATAAAAAAATTGAAGAAATTAAAAGCATTTGGACCTCCATTACAGACCATTGTCAATTTGCGAAGCTGTAATTGCAAATAACCAGAAAGTTTAAATTAATTTAGATTGAATTCAAATTTTTAAAGTTTTTATTTAATTTAAGAAGTAATTTAACTAATTTTATTTTCTTCGAAAACCATCATTGTTTAGATCTGATTTAATTGCAAAACAGTTATGACCTTTTGAGTTCTGTTATGACATAGGATGAGAAGTTTTTTAAAATCAGCTTAGTCATTTAAGACTTACAGAAAAAATCACTTTAAAAACCAACTGGGTGATTCTGTTTTAACTATGATTTTTATATATCTTGTACTGTTTGTTCTCATTGGTCATTAATTAATAATCGAATAATGAAATTTTTATATTAATTAGACGATGATGAACATATTTCATAATATTTTTTATATGTCATTCAGAGAGAGCCTCCAATAATTATTATTAATTATTTTTATGATAACACTGAATTGAAGTTCAATAACTTTTATCTTTAAAATTTAACGACTTTTTGAAATTGAATTTATGATTCTAGTTCGTCCACATTTATGAAACGTCTAGTGAATCACGTGGAAAGTATGCCATCTGAGTACAGTTTACAAACATGGAGTTAATAAAATACTGTTTACAAACATGGAGTTGATAAAATAGTGCAAAGATTCTAGATCTCAAATTTATTTTGTCTGTACCTTGGAAAGGAAATGTTGAATGAAGTAAAATAATGAGTAATGTGCATGACAAAAAATTAAAAAGTCTAGTTTTAAAATGTTTAATTTACTAGGAAGATTTCATAAAAAAATCATTTTAACTAGTCGGTCACGTCACTAGGGATCATCATCAAGTCTCGATGATGAATAGTGCCGAGAGCGGTACTTCGCGCGCTTGTTTGGCCACCCTATAGCTATACCACCCTATGAATACCTGTAAGCTTTCTTGATGTCGTCCTCGCTGGCGCCCTTGTCCACCCCCAAAATTTTGTAGTAATCCTTTCGCTTACTCTTCTTCAAAGCGAATTTGGCGTCCTGCAACAGTCTTTTGTTTTCTCTATTCTTGTCGATTTTGCAAGCCTTCTCGTAGTCTTTGACCGCCTCCTCGTATTCCTCCAGGTCCATGTAGCACTTGGCCCGACGAAGCAATGCTTTGAGGTAACTTTCGTCGAGAAATAACGCGTGCGTACAATCCTGAACCGCCTCCCGCGGCTTCGTCAATCGGAAATATGCGTTCGCCCTGAAAATGAACCTTTACAACCTATCGGAGATTTTTATTTATGCTAAAATCGAAAGAAACTGTTTCTAATGTCCTTTTAGGCAAATTTATTTGATATACTAGTAATAATAGTAATGTTATTTGCAAATCGTCTCGATTCCTCCTGTGTAGGTTGTTGATCAATACTTGCTGACTTATCGCCAATCATCCCGTTGACATTTTCGGAGTTTAACTGAAACTGATTTGCAGTCTACCTTATACTTCCTTACATTCCATTTGAGGAGTCTTAACTAAAGAACATTGTCTTGAACGACTGATTACCATATTGGTGAAAAGTGAGTCCGCGTTTAAGATGACTTGTTTATAGATGTCTATGGATTCTCGGATTTTTCGTTGATGCTGATGAATTTATTTCTATCTCATGTTTTTTTGTCCTGCATCGAATGCTGCAAACCCCCGGTGTCAACAGGTATAGGTTTGTGTACGAGGGTTTCCTATAAATGGAACTATTCTGATTTTTTATTAACAAGAAAATCTTATATTCATTCATGTGTTTAATAAAATACCACAAAATCTATTAAAGGGCACTACCAAGAAAAGACTTATAAGACTTTATAAGAAAAAATAGAATATAAACTTATATTAACAAACTATTATATTTAATTTTACTACTGGCATCTTCAATGCTTCATTATATATATATATATATATATATATATATATATATATATATATATATATATATATATATATATATATATATATATATATACATACAAAACGGTAGTCGTGACCGGCTAGTTGAACAACAAATTTTAGTTAATTGGGGTATCGGTCCTGATGAGGGCTCAAATAAAAGGCTTTTGTGCTACACCAAGCTTTCGAAAATGTTTATTTTCTTCTTCAGGGGCTACAATATGAAAGCGGCTCTTAGTTATTTAATACTAAAGTCTTCTAGTTAAAGTACTTACTGCTACAGTGCCATTATAGGCCAACACCAAACTCATCCGGATAACAGAAAGAATCAAATACGACCGTTAATTATTATAACCGAGGGCAGCCATCTAGACGAAATTGTTGTTACATTTTATTTAAACGAATTTTACTTCAAACGCAAAACGCAAATGATGGAAAGGTCTTATTAATATGACTACCGCCAGCCGTCCAGTTTTTTTCCCTTCTTTTTTTCCTTTTGTTACCTCCTTTTTGTTTACAAGGCACCTAATGTATAGAGGCTTGGGACTATTTTTCTAAATTATAATTACATTGTGACGACACTATTATCAGCAAACGCAATTCGATTGACGGTTGGTTGTAAAGTTAAGACATTAGAGTAGATCACACTGAGGCCATCAATGTCAGATCTTTTATTGACCGATTTCGGTTCCAAGAAGATCTCCACCATTTCCAAAATTGCTCTTTTGTTGTAGTTGCTTTCTTTATGGAGAATTTTTGTTTCAACAAAGTTAACATCGTGATCCATTTGGTTAGAGTGTGTTGCTAATGAACAGGTGTTCTTATTAAGTCTGCAATCACTCTTGTGTGACGTAATTCTATCCTTAAGTACTAGCGATGTCTGTCCTATGTATACCTGATCACACTGATTACAGGGGATGCTATAAATTACTTCTGAATTCTTTTGTACCTCATCCTTATCTTTTAGTTTGCTAAAGACACTCCCCAATGTTTTTGTTTGTTTATATGCTATCTTAATATTTGTTTGTGCTCTCAGAATTTTTGTGAGTGTGGTCGTTAATTCTTTAATGTATGGCAATGAAAAATAAAAACATCTCAGATCGTCCATTTCTGGGCTATCTGAGTGGACGACCGTGTTCCGCGGGTTTGGAGCTCTTAGTGGGGTCGTGCTATATAACAATTTTTTAGTTAACCTACTTGGGTATGAGTTGTTAATCAGCATGTCGTAAAGCTTATTAAGATTTTTTTGTCTTAGTGATGGGTGAGAAATCCTCTCTATTCGTGTCTTTAATGCTATGACCAAATTTATTTTTGTTTTCGTTGTATGGTAAGAGTGGAAATTCATATATCTCCCCGAACTGGTCGGTTTTATGTACCAATCTAATATAATTTTGTTATCGTTGTTCCGGATCACTTTAGTGTCCAGAAATGGTACGATGTTAACTTTGTTGAAACAAAAATTCTCCATAAAGAAAGCAACTACAACAAAAGAGCAATTTTGGAAATGGTGGAGATCTTCTTGGAACCGAAATCGGTCAATAAAAGATCTGACATTGATGGCCTCAGTGTGATCTACTCTAATGTCTTAACTTTACAACCAACCGTCAATCGAATTGCGTTTGCTGATAATAGTGTCGTCACAATGTAATTATAATTTAGAAAAATAGTCCCAAGCCTCTATACATTAGGTGCCTTGTAAACAAAAAGGAGGTAACAAAAGGAAAAAAAGAAGGGAAAAAAACTGGACGGCTGGCGGTAGTCATATTAATAAAACCTTTCCATCATTTGCGTTTTGCGTTTGAAGTAAAATTCGTTTAAATAAAATGTAACAACAATTTCGTCTAGATGGCTGCCCTCGGTTATAATAATTAACGGTCGTATTTGATTCTTTCTGTTATCCGGATGAGTTTGGTGTTGGCCTATAATGGCACTGTAGCAGTAAGTACTTTAACTAGAAGACTTTAGTATTAAATAACTAAGAGCCGCTTTCATATTGTAGCCCCTGAAGAAGAAAATAAACATTTTCGAAAGCTTGGTGTAGCACAAAAGCCTTTTATTTGAGCCCTCATCAGGACCGATACCCCAATTAACTAAAATTTGTTATATATATATATATATATATATATATATATATATATATATATATATATATATATATATATATATATATATATATATATATATATATATATATATATATATCAACATATCTATGTTTTCGGAGATTTTACCGCACGGCTTGTATTTTGACGCTTGTCAATTCTGACGGTCATGTGAATGAATGTATTCGTGTTATTTTGCAAAAATGTATCCAAAAACTAACGGTCGTACAAAAAGTATGCTTAGTCTTGAAAGAATGCATGCCATGCATGCAACCAGAAAAAACTTAGTGTTATAACGAGTTTTAGAAAAGATCATCAAAGCCGTTTTTTATGGATCCTTGCCACCAGCAGAAGATGCTAAACACAATAAATATGTCGTCTTAAACTGACACACTAAACAAAATGGAAGTCGGTTCGCCAAGCTATTAAAATACACCATAAATGGATTCTAGAATTTTTGCGCATGCAATTGGCGAAACGTTAGCAAATTCGATTCAGCAATAACTGGACGCAAGAGGAATCCAAAAGACGTATAAAAGGCATATAGAATGTTGGCTAGACACATTAGAGCACTGAAAACCATTAACACATAAAAATGTTTATTAATGGTTGCACGCTCGATATTTTTATACTTTTAGGTTAGGCTCATTACTGTAATTAAATTCTGTTTTAAATATTTACTATCTTTTGCTGTTTATCTGTGTGTGGGAAGTTGATCATATATATATATATATATATATATATATATATATATATATATATATATATAATATATATATATATATATATATATATAAATATATATATATATATATATATATATATATATATATATATATATATATATATATATATATATATATATATATATATATATATATATATATATATATATATATATATATATATATATATATATATATATATATATATAAATATATATATATATATATATATATATATATATATATATATATATATATATATATATATATATATATATATATATATATATATATATATATATATATATATATATATATATATATATATATATATATATATATATATATATATATATATATATATATATATATATATATATATATATATATATATATATATATATATATATATATATATATATATATATATATATATATATATATATATATATATATATATATATATATATACAGGGTTTTTCACTTAAAACTCCGCACGCCAATAAGTCCAAAACGAAAAGAAATATTTAATTTATGTAAAAAGTAGTCAAAGTGTGGGGTCAAGTAGACATTTCCTAAAGTTTAAAAAATTCGACGCCTGCAAAGAGCTGGGCGTCGCGACGCGTCGAAAAATTATTCGATTGCAGAAACTCTGGAAATACGCGCATACAAAAGTACATATTATTTAAAAACTTTTTTGTTATTTACTCAAACTTATTTACTTTACCCGTTTCTAAGTTATACCGATTTAAAATAAACATTCCTTGATTAATAAAAAATGTGATTAACGCTTATTTTTACAAGCCATGAATGTTGGTTACTATGGCAACCATTGTTATGGCAGTTGTTTTAAGTGCAATTACAAACAATAGATTTCAACTATTTTAGTATGATTTTATTTATTATTTTTTATCGATTTAGTTCTGATAACATGATAAATAAATGAAAAAACAGTAAAATACCTACAAGTTAATAACCAAAATTATTATTGTAATTAACCACATAATAAGACATTTCAAAAATTGTGTTCAAAATTATGTCCATCTGCTCGAACACAACTATCAAAAACTTTTAACAGATGAGCTTGGGTCACTTGTAGGAGAGTCCTTCTTGTGATAGCGGCACACGCTGCACTAATTTTGTTAATGAGATCAGCCATATCTTCGATAGGTTCTTCATAGATAACGTTTTTTAGGTAGCCCCAAACAAAATAATCTGGTGGTGTAATGTCCGGGGACCTCGCCTTCGTAAAAGTAAGGTCCAATAAGGAATCCATTTAATATGCCGCACCAAACATTGATACTAAAAATTCGTTGGTTACCTCTTTCTGTAATCCAACGAGGATGGTTTTCGGACCAAAAACGACAGTTGTGTCTATTAACGATTCCATTATTTTGAAATCGACTTTCGTCGCTCCATAAAATTTTCGAGAGAAAATTTGCATCTTGGCTATACAAATCGGACAATGTCGCTAAGAAATACATTCTTCTAGCATAATCGCCTGGTTCTAGTTTATGAACTAGTTTACTTTTGTACGGGTGAAAAGAGTTTCTATGTAGAATTCTCCACGAAGAACTTATGGTAACACCGGTATTTTCTTTTATCTCTGATAGGGATATCTTGGGGTTATTATCAACCTGCTGAATTACAGCAGCAGTATTTTCATCATTTGTAGCCGTCCTGTTCCTATCTCTTTTAGGTTTTATGAAGCTGCCATATTCTCTTAAGTTTTTACATAAACTTGAAAAGGTTTTTGCATCGGAGACTCTTCTATGCGGATAACGCCGTGCGTAAACTCTTTTTGCTTCTCTACAATTGCACCTGCATTCTCCAAACACCAGTAACATGTCTACTTTTTCCTCATTGCTAAATTGCACCATTTTCACATAATAATTCTTAGTTTTTTTTTAACCGAACAAATTTGGATATTTCTTGTGACAAAATGTGAAAATTTTTTGATACAGCAATAACAACTTACGTTTGTAATTGCACTTAAAACAACTGCGATAACAATGGTTGCCATAGTAACTAACATTCATGGCATACTTGTAAAAATAAGCGTTAATCACATTTTTTATTAATCAAGAAATGTTTACTTTAAATCGGTATAACTTAGAAACGGGTAAAGTAAATAAGTTTGAGTAAATAACAAAAAAGTTTTTAAATAATATGTACTTTTGTATGCGCGTATTTCCAAAGTCTCTGCAATCGAATAATTTTTCGACGCGTCGCGACGCCCAGCTTTTTGCAGGCGTCGAATTTTTTAAAATTTAGGAAATATCTACTTGACCCCACACTTTGACTACTTTTTACATAAATTAAATATTTCTTTTCGTTTTGGAGTTATTGGCTTGCGGAGTTTTATGTGAAAAACCCTGTATATATATAAATATATATATATATATATATATATATATATATATATATATATATATATATATATATATATATATATATATATATATATATATATATATATATATTCTCACGTATTGATTCACGGATGGAAAAATGTGATGACACTATATTCCGGGATATCATCCGTTCGCTCGTTGAACTCCGACTGGAATCCTGCAAATCTTGCATCCGACTGGAATCCTGCAGACGTTTCGCCAAAATCTCACTTGGCATCTTCAATGCTCGCGCTCCGAAAACAGTGTTCGAAGTGTTTTCGGAGCGCGAGCATTGAAGATGCCAAGTGAGATTTTGGCGAAACGTCTGCAGGATTCCAGTCGGATGCAAGATTTGCAGGATTCCAGTCGGAGTTCAACGAGCGAACGGATGATATCCCGGAATATAGTGTCATCATATATATATATATATATATATATATATATATATATATATATATATATATATATATATATATATATATATACATTTTTTTAGTGGATCGATGGCAAGAGCCTCCGTATTCAAGTTAATTGCCTCGGAAAACCTGCAGAGTTTGAAAGCTTCATTGCGGTCGTATATATACATATATTATTTGTAGACTACTTTAAATCTATTCTCAACCAGGGTACGATTTTTACCTATTGAAATACAATTTTGCATTTGTCTTTTTGTTTAGGGGATCGATGGCAAGAGCCTCCGTATACAAGTTAATTGCCTCGGAAAACCTGCAGAGTTTGAAAGCTTCATTGCCGTCCTCCTTCTTTTTTTTCAACTGCTTAGCACGCTTGTATTGATCCATTGCCTTGGAATGATCCGGAGCGAAACGGAGGACCTAAAAGACAGGCAAAAGTTGGTTGCGAGCGAAGAAAATCATTTACAATACGAACTTGCTGAAAGTGCGTAAACGCCTTGTCTATGTTATCGTCGTAATATAAACACAGACCCCTGACGAATATGGCATCCGCGCTCCCTTTGCTTGAACGCAAGATGTCATTCGCGATTTCTTGGGCTTCTTGGCATCTGCAAAATGTACGTGGTGGACGTATACGGGAAGAAATTAATGCAAAGAACGTACCTTCCCAGATATGCCAAACATTCGGCCTTTTTTAATTTGTATTTTTCGCAAACCGGAGCTTCGTCCAGACACCTGTCCATACAAAAAACCACTTTGCGATAATCTTTAGCCTCCTCCGCCTTTCTCGCGTCTGCTTCGTATTGTTTGAGTTTCTCCAGAGATCTGATCTCGTTGATCACCGATCCGGGTTGCAAACGTTCCGCATTTTTTGCCGCACCCTCGGCGGTTACCAAGTCTCCCAGAGCTATGCCGCATTTCAGAATACGGATATACCTTTTAAATAGATAGATGTTTTAGCAGTGATGCACATACACTGGTAGCTATTTGCTGCCAATGAAATTAACTTCAGTTGAAACGGTAGCGGTCACAATGTACAGGGTGGTCCGTTTATTACGAAATGATACCTTTTCTCATAATGTTTAAAATATCAAAAAAACTTAAAAGAGACGAATGTTGTTTGGATTTTGTTGTAATTTTAAAATATTATATGCTAACAAGAAAGAAGTATGTTAGTATTGTTCAACAAATAATAATAATTTAATCTAACAATACAAAACAAATGTGGCTATAAATTAATATTTTCTTTACAGTATAAAGCACGTTTTATTCTTGGCTGAGTTCGAATTCTTCACTGTAGACACTTGGTTGTATCAAATAAGTCCACTGGGAATAACATCATTCTGGCCATAGATATTGGTAACTGTAGGAACATAAGTCTTCTCTGGCTTCTTTGCTTCTTTGAGCTTTATATTCATTAAAGACGTCATTACTTTTGGTTATTATGGCTTTATTGTAGAGCTGATCCCTTTTATGAATATTTAAATCAATTTCTGGTGTCCGCCATTTCTTATCCGCCCATTATTTTTTCACAACCTTTTCTTGTAGAGCTGCATACTGTTTAGCACTGTAGAGATGGATTCCATCAAGTTATCTGCTAGTATGTCTAGCTTTGTGCAGTTGGGGTCCCGTTCTATCTACCAGATCCATTTGAAAATGCAGTTCATTATGTAATTTTGTATTATGTATGTAACTATATAATTTTTAATACTGTACTAATATTTTACCCGTTACATGTGTCTCGGATAAACAAACCACTAAAGGTTTCCAATTATTAACAATTAAACTCATTTCAGTCTTATGTGCAAGTAGGCTTTATATATTTAGGACAGTTTTTCTTTCTTTTGTATTAAGCTATATATATATTAGTCCATTTCCAACACTACACTCTGTTTTCCTTTTTTTTTCCTTTGAAATGTGTTATCACAGATATATTTCTCTCAGAGTCTGGTGTGGTAATGGCTTTCGGGAGGATGATTGATAATGACAATTTGTTTTTCTAGACTCTTAATTAAGTGATCTTTTGATAAAATTACTTCTTTGGTGCCAATTAACTTGTCTTTACACTGCACTAAAAGTTGAAACATCGATGCAGGCTCATATTTCCTGCACGTAGCACAGTAGAATTTCATTAGACGGGAATACCTTAACATATGATGGTGTTAACTGCCCACACGATTTACAGTTTTTTTATTTGCACATGTTAAAACGGCTGCTTTATGTTGCAACGTTTTGAAAAAGTTTAAGTTCAATGTCCTCAAGGAATAAAACACATTTTTTGAATTTTCCGAAAAATTCTAGATCTATTCCATATACAGGGTGTCCCATAAGTAATGGTACATGGGAAAGTAGGAGATTCCTTAGGTAAAAATATTACGATTTAACGAAACTTACCGAGATACAGGATGTCAAAGTTGCAATTCTTGAAATAATAGAGATTTTTGCTCAAAATTTCGCAAATCAGGGTTTTTTGATATGAAAAATTATTTTTCGTGAATAATTTTGGGGCAAATTGTAAAGGGCGCTACGTATCGTACTTTTTGTGCACTTTTTTACATAACACATTTCGCTCCGAGTAGGCGTTTTCAAATTTCTCGAAAATGTTTTGAAATTTTCAGAACATCCTTATGAAATGTTTCTTTTTTTTTATGCCATCAATTAAAAAATAACTCTGATGAGCTAATAGGGTAGTACAGACCTTAACAGTGTTTTTGATTTTATTTATTTTGAGATTTTTACAAAAGATTCAAAAAAACTTCGACGTCGATGAAAACAATTTTATGGAAATACAAATTTAATTTTAAACTAAAATAGATTATAAAAACAATTCATAAAAAAAGATTTCTATTAGGCAATAAATGTTCAAAATTATTTGATGCATTTAGAGACACGTTTATTGAAAGACTGAACCTGTACCTAAGTGTTGTGGTGTGTTGAGTAAAAAAGGTGTAAGAAATGATATCTTTATTAAAAATCTGCATGCACTGCACTTACCCCTTCACAAAATTAGGATCCAACTGTATACTTCTTCTTGAATCATCTAAAGCTTCATTGTAGCGATTAAGCATAATATAACAGGCAGCCCGGTTTCCATAGTAGGCAGAAATGTGGGGACACAACTTGATGGCTTCCGTATATAGTGGTAAAGCAGACCTATACTGTTTGATTTTGAAGAGTTGGTTGCCATTCTCTTTCTTTAATTCTGCAATTCTATGCAAAAAATATATAAAAATAGAGACATAACAAAATATAAAGAAATTTATAAAAGAATAGTGAGGTGGATTAAAGCCAGGAAACAAAAAATGTATATCAGAAACACAACATTTTTAACCTGCACAAAGAAATGGAAATGGAAGTAGTACCGAATAATATTAACTTAGAAATCCTGAAGATCTTTGAGGACGACAAACTGGAATTCTCAACCAAGTTGGTAATAAACAAATGAGAATAAATTGCAAAAAGACACAGGTTCTTATTGTAAGCAAGAACAATATATACACTCAGTTTTATATTAATACCCCTTTAGAGCAAACAGAACAAGTCTCATACCTTGGCCATAATTTCAATCAAAACTTGGATTACTCGCAAGAAATAAAGTGAAAGATTCAAACTCGAATTCAAGTTCTCTGGTGTTACATGTCTGTGGTATTTTTATATGGACTCTACATGCAAACGTTTAGCAGCTGCAAACGATACGGTGTTGGCAAAAAGAATGAAATGGGATGATTTGAAAAAAGTTAAAACTAAGAAATTGGGCATGTGATGAGAAATGGAAAATACTATCTCCTCCAACTAATTTCTAATAAGTCTTCTAATAAATAGAGGGCAGATCAGGCCCTGGATGTAGAAGAACTTCATTCCCTGACTATTACGATAAAATAAGATAGATAAGATTCCGAGAATTTCAAAAAATAGTTTTATAAAAAAAAAGTTGCCTCTCTCTCGTTTCTATGAAATATAAATACCATCAAATGATATACGATGGTGGAGTGACGACTCACGAAGTGGTAGACGAAAAGATATATGCTCATGGAAAATGAGTAAGCTCACAGTCAACGCAAAAAGGGCAAGAATTAAGTATTGGAGAGATACCAAAAAATCAATTCAGATATTGAAAACACAAAAATAAATAAAGACCAACACAAAGCACAACATAAAGGTTATGCAGGAATAAATTTTATCTCTATGGAGAATGTAAATCCTATTACCTTCTAGTGGAAAATATGACAGAATTTTTGAATTATTTTGAAAGGCGCAAAATAAATTCCACACAGGATATGGATAATAAAAAAGAGTACCAGGTATCGTAAATATATTAGTAGAACTTCTAAAGGCCGTCCCATCAAGAGTATTGGAAGTTCTGGCAAATATAATTATTAAATGTATGCCAGGAAATAGAAAATTTACATCAGAAAGTTATTGGTGAGTTATAACATTTTAATGAAAACAAAAATCATGCTATATAAAACTATTGTTGAGAACGTCATCACTTATGGCGTTGAAAAGTGAGGGCTAAACAAAAAAAAAATGATGATCCCATGAAATGGCGGCGTAGGAGTTGCAGAATCTCAAGATTGGAACATATCCAAAATGAAGAAATTCAAGAAATCATTGGAGAAAAAGAGACTATTTTTGGCGCTATTGATGGACCAACAAAATGGACACCAACTGAGCGGAGGAAAAGATGAACGGCGACTAGAAGATGGCAGCAACATGTGATGAAAGCAAACGCCAAAAGGCCTTCAAGAAGGAGATTTGACATACAGGAAAATGTGGAGATTGAGAAACGGGAGATGACAATAGTAATAATTGAAAACCACTCCTATATATGTATAAAATTTAAAAAGTATAATAATAACAATTTTTATTTTGTGGTTATGACAACAGTTGCCAATTAATCAATTAATTTGTAAAAAGGATCAATCAAGACATTCCTGTGAACCATCTCACACTATGGCTTCGCAGTTATTTAACTTAAACATAGACTGGTACTTCCCACCCATCAGCGACTTTTACCTATATGCTACCTACATAAACCAATACAAATATAGTTATTTTGAAAATTGTAACAACAAACAAACAACGAGAAACAACACAGGAGAAAGAAGGAAAACAACAAAATTCCCTTAATTTTCCATTTCATTCATTTCATATGACTGGCAGATTAACTCAAACAAATACCAAGAAAATAAATGAGGCCTGCCTTGCAATCTTGGCATAGATTACTGAAGATGACGGATTTCTGAAAATCAACATAAGTTTCGTTAAAACCTGTTCAAAAAGCCCTCAAAGTCTATTGCTTAACATCAGCTTATCTACATAAAATCTACTTACTCTTCGGTAGTTTTGGGGATAATATCTCCGCTGTCTTCGGCATCCATAATTACATCCTCCAACACGTCCACCATCTTCGAAAACTATGTTGCATTAGTCATTTTAGAGTAGTCAATTTTACTTTTTGACCACAGTACCACAGAATCCTGGTCGGGCATGATATCAAACGTCTTCTTTTCGTTTTCTTTTACATAAAATTTTCTGCTGACAGTAGTTATCCAATCATTCCGATCCGATTAAAAGTTTGTTGCTACAGAATATAACATACTGCCGTTTTATTCTTTAATTTTAGGCACTACATGCATTAGAAATTTTAAAATATTATTCGTTTATAATTTACAAAATTTTTCCATGGCTAATGGTTTCATAAAATAAATGTTTTTAGTGACGGAAAGTTAACTCTTAAATTCTACAATAGCAATATTACCTTTGTAATGTGACCTTTGTAAGGTTGTTTTGAATAAATGAACATGACCAATCAAACTGACAGCATACATTTACTTGAAAATCAGTGATTCGAGTAATTTCAATATTATCAAGCCATTGGTATTCTGTGATCAAGTTTAAGGAAATGCATGTTTGTAAACTGTGCCCGTTTTGTGAGGTGATTACCAAGTATTTGTGTATTTGAGGAAATTTTGCCATTTTGTAATAAGCTGTAAACTACTAATTTTATCATAGGTAAGACAATTTTGAAAGCAATGCTTTACGCAATGAAGAAAGTACATCTATATTATTTGTAGTTTCTATACATATTTCTGTTTAGAAATGGTACGTCGAACTTCAAAGGCAACAGCAAAATCTTTAGAAAAATCTAAAATCGAATCTCCAGCATTAAGAAGATCGAGACGTAGAAGAAAGTCTACATCAAGTGATGATTCTGATCATGGAAGTTCTACAAAAGACAATGAATCACCTAGTTCCATTAATAGAGATTCATTGCGAAGGTCTAGAAGAATTACATCAGGAAAAGACAATGACGCGCTTGAAAAATGTGTATACAGTGGATCTTTGGTACCAGAGGAACATCAAGAAACCGGTGAGGGGGAAAATTTTAAAGGTAAGTCTAATGATAAAAAGGGATCAAATAATGACAGAAATGAGTCAAATGTTGATGAAGAAATTGAAAATAAAAATGTGCAGGTGACCAGTCAGTCACCAAGTAACACACAGACTGTTTTTAAAAGTATATCTGACAAAGCGAAGTGCGAAGAGGAATGCACAAAAAGTGCCAGTGACTCATCTGAAAATAAATGTTTCAACAAAGTCAGTGAAAACCAAGAATTGAAAGCTAGCATTGCTGTAACTGTTCTGTCAAATGAAAATAATCCAGAAACTTCAAAATTGGAGGAATACACTGTTCTAAAGGAAGATATGTTACATAGTCAGCAGACTGAAGATAACATCCAATTGGGGCCTTTACAACCTTCTTCAAATAATTTGATAAGCAATTCTGGCACGAGCAATTTAATTGAAACTAATTCCGCAAAGCATAACCAATCGAGTGATAAAATTGTCTCTAGTTTCAGTGATTCTAAGGAAAACCTATTGTTAAAAGTTGTCACACATTCCTTAGAATGCCCGAAAGTTGAAACATTTGATAAACAGAAATTGCTTACTACAAGTAGTGATCAATTGGAAGCTAACCAAGAAAGTACAAAAAAAAGTACCGAGCCCATCGAGACAAAGAAGATTCTTTTAAAAAGGGCAATAGATGGAAAAGCATCTGAAATATTCAACAAAGAAGAAGTCAAGAGCTCCTGTGTGGAAGTAAATTCAGATACGCATATTGAAGAGCAATCTCAGCATCTCACAAAGAAATGTTTAGAAAGCTGCAAATCCGTAGACAGTCAAAATTCAGAAAATGCAGACATTTTATCAAGTGAGGAGTCTTTGAAAAAAAAAATCACCCTGAAAAGATTACCAGACACAAAAACTTTAGGAAACTTATTGCAGGATGTTAGTGACTCAAAACATGAGGAGCAATCCATTGATGAAGATTCTGAGCAAACTAAAAAGAGTGACTTGCAGAAGAAAGAAAAAGCAGATACAAGTGAAAAACACAAAGACATGACCAACAAAAATCAAAACAGAAAAATTTTGTTAAAGAGGAGAAGTACTGTTGAAGCTGAAAAACCATCTTTGATTGTTGACAATAAGAAGAAAGAAGATAAAATGAAATTAGAGCAAACATCTTTTCAAGAGTCAAGTGAGAAAGAGCAATCTTCTTCAGGTGATGATGCTACTAATGAAGATAGAAAGAGGAAATATAGTAATGCCTTTGAAATGGGGTTATGTGAACACCAAGGTAAGATTGAAACTCATTTACAATAATTGTTGTGGCCATAGTGGTATTTATGTTTTAGAAGCAGACAAAAAACCTGGTAAACTACCCAAAGTAATTAAAATTGTGCGCAATTTATTGACACAGCAGGGTCATTCTTTTGAGGGTAAAGAAAATCCAGAAACCCAAATTATTTTAAAGAAACCGAAGTGGAATTCAACCAACATAACATCCACAAAAATAATTTGTTTAAACTTGAAGGATTTAAGAAGAATGTGCCCCAAATTAGGCTTTGCAAAGGAGGACGAAGTAAATTTAGACTTGACATTCAAAGAGAAGCAACAATTGGAAATAGAAAAACGTAAGGAAATGGTGGAAGCCAAACGAGAAGAAAAAGAAAAAATGCTAATGGAACATATAGAAAAGGAGATCAGCGAAGTGGAGGTGAAAGAAAATGTTATAACTTTAAACAGAAAAATAAGCATAGTTGATGATACAGCAAGCAAAATGAAACCTCCACCAACTCCTCCGAAAAACCCAATATCGAATGTTATATTTGTTACTAATTTGGTGAGGCCATTTACAGTAAAACAGCTTAAGGAATTATTGGAGAGGACTGGTAGGATAACAGAAGATGGATTTTGGACCGACAAGATCAAATCGAAATGTTATGTAAAATATGACACTCCAGAGTATGTTGATTTTCTATAGTGTATTTTTCGTTTTCAAATTTTGCTCTTTTGATTTAGAGAAGCCGAAGCTACAAGGAATGCCTTGCACGGTGTTAATTGGCCCATTGGTAATGGGAAGAAACTCATAATTGAATATTCGACAGAGGAAGAACTGGAAAAAGTAAAGAACCCTCCTCAGCCCTTCGTTAGGCGGGAAAAAACTCCGGAAAAAGAAAATCAAGTGTGTTTGATGGTTTCTCTTATTTGATCTCATATTAATGACATGAATTATTTATTTCAGTTGCCCGGAACGCTTGTGGTGAGGGAGCGGATGGAAGAAAACGCTGCGGTGATCGCACCTGTTTTGACGTGGGACATGGGGAAAGAGGACAATCACCAGAAACGTCCGAGGATGAGATCCAGGAGCAAGGAAAAAGTTGGAAGGCTTAGTCAGCTGCCATATATGCCTGAAGGTTTTGATTTTATCTTAGAACTTTTCCCCAATTTCAAGCCCCTTTTGTATCTAGATTTTTATCAGAAAAGGACCAAATATGAGGAAGTGGTGGCCCCAAAAGCGATGGACGATTTATTTTTGAAAACCAAAGTCACACCCAGCATCTACTGGCAACCACTTTCACCTGAAGAGGTAGGTGCATTATTTGACTAAATTAATTATTTGTTTATTTGTTTGTACAGTGTGTCACATTTAAGATGAAGGTTATACAGGTTTATGGTTCACATTTTTTATTTGAAAAATTGTTCCAATTAATATTTTAATCCCACATCAAAGTCAAAGTCAAATGATTTTTTATTAAAAAAAATGGAAACTAATAAGCCTCACAAAAAACGACTGTAATCTAACCCATCCAAAGTTTTTTATTTATTTATTTATCAATGGGCCAGCCACCCCATATAAAATAGGATTCACATAAACAAAATAGTAAACAACAAAATAAAATAAATTAAAACAGAATGAAATAGATAGATGAAGACCTTACCCTAATATGACAAAATTGGGTTTCCAAAGTATTGATATGTATTAGTATAGTTAGTCGACACAACAGTACGGACACTTATAAGAGTAGCGAGGCACCAACACAACGTCATACAATACTATTGCAAAGAAAAGCGGAATAGTTTTACTGACAGTCTTTAAGTTCTTTCTTAAATATTCTTGCACTCTGGAAGCAGTCAAGTTGGTCCGAAAAGGGATTCGCTGGTGCAGCTGACCTAGTAAGAAAAGAACTCTGCCAATAGTTAGTACAATGGAACTCCACCTGGAGAGAGTGGTTTATTCTGGTCTGGCGGGGGGAATGCGAAGCCCAATGTTACGTACCAGCTCAGGTCCATGGGAATTTGTATGCAGTAGATTATAAAAAATGGTGAGATCCCTCTGCATGCGACGAATCTGAAGAGTTGTAAGTTGGAGAGAGTTTTCCAATTCCGAGTAATCAACGTCCTTGGTGCTCCTTAAATGTTATAACCGCAGGAACCTATGCTGCACTCTTTCTATGGCCTGCTCGTTCTGTGGACGTTATACTAAGGAGGTGTGAACGCATGACGGAGCAGAACAGTAATATGAGAGACAGAACACTCTGGAAATCCACTGTACAATGCTTAATAAAGCCCAAAATCTGAAGTGAATTGGACACAATAAAGGAATCGTGGTGTGTGTAAGTCAACTTAATATTGAGTAACAATCCAAGATCCCTTATTAAGGAGGCCTGCAATAACTGTGACCCTTTTATGTTATAAGTAAAATGTATGGGGTTTCTGCTCCGGTAGAAGCTCATTATAGTTGACATTTATTAATATTTAGTTCCATTCCATTCAAATCGTTCCATAGCAATAGGTGATCTAAATCGGACTGGAGTTTTGTACAGTCATCAGCATTATGGACTCTCATATAGAATTTTAAGTCGTCAGCAAATAATAGAAAATATGCTTGATGAATGCAACATCATTCACATAGATATTGAAGAGTAGGGGTCCCAGGTGCGATCCTTGTGGAACACTAGGAAGCACTTTACTTTTGGTGGATTGGAAGCTCTGGACGCGCACCATTTGCACTCTTTCATTAAAGCACAATGTTGGTATTGGTATTAAGCACTTAGGCCATCAGATGGGCCCGTTGTGCCCCCAGGCCGATCTATAGGTCGTCCAGAATGCCGCCCCTCCTATAGAAGGTCAGCAACTCTTTTAGCTCAATACCGTGCACTGAGTCCGGATCCATCAGGGCCTTTCCGAAGACTCCCAATCTTGCCCATGTCAAGGCAGGGCATTCGGTGAGCAGATGATACGGGGTCTCCTCCCCCTCCATGCACCACCTACACTCCGGGTCGTCTCCAATGCCTAGCAAGCAAAGATGCCTCCTAAGTCTGCAATGTCCTGTGTAGGCTCCTGTTAGTGCTCTACACTCCCTTTTGGTCAGTCTAAGCAGCTCCCTGGTCCATAAGTCTCGCCTGCCTCATTCCCGGAGCAACTCTCCAGCCCACCGCGGCCCGGTCTCTCGCCCAGGCTTCGAGAGCTCCCCGACTTACACACGGGGCGATCCCCAAGCGGGGCTCTGGTCCTATATGCCTATGCGAGGAGCTCTCCCTGGCTAAGGCGTCCGCTGCCTCATGGCCCCAGATACCGGTGTGACCCGGGACCCAGACCAACGTACGCGCGTACGCACTGACTTCAGCGCCATAAGTGCAGCTCTACTATCCAAGCAGAAGAAGACCCTCCTGCATCCGTGGTTGAGCCGAAGCACCTCTCTGGCCGCCATCAATAAGGCGAAAATTTCCGCCTGAAACACAGTGCAGTACTGACCCAGAGGGACCGACAAGGTCGATCCCGATCTCCTATTCTGGACCCGTCTGTGTACCAGACAAGTCCATCACAGGAGCTGACTCTGCCCTCTCTCCACTCTTCCCTTAATAGGAAGAGAAAGGTCCATTTGTCAAAGAAGGTCATCTCGGGGATCATGACGTCACTCGGCATGCCCATGACCCCGCGATCCCCGCGCCAGTCCCCTAAAATGTCGTACGGACCCCAATTGAAGGTTCCCTTCCTCCAGAGCCCGCAGCTCGCCAGCCTCACAGCCGTCCTGGCCGCCTCCATCTGCACCTGATCCGCCAGAGAGGGCAACCCCACCAGAGCCTCTAGGGCTCTCGTGGGCGCCGTTTTCATGGCGTCCGTATTATGCAGAGGCAAGCCAATCTCTGCAGTTTGTCAAGAACTAGCCTTGCTCCTGCTCTTTTGGTCCCCGGCCACCATGCCACTGCCCCATGCGTGAGCATAGGCACTGCATGATCTTCGGCCCCTACCGCTCTCCGGCACGCCCACAGAGCTCCAAAAGCCGACCTGGTCCTTGATCTTATATTTTCCTGGAAGGTCAACTTGGAGTCCAACCACACCCCCAAGTACTTGACACTTCCGTTTGCAGAAAGAGGCACCCCATCCATCGAAATGTTGAGGTTGTACTCCATCTTCCTTTTTCTGGTGAAGATGACCATCTCCACCTTGCCAGGATTGACAGCCAACTTGCTGTCCCGGCACCATTGTGAGAATCTTACCAATGTCCTGTTCAGGAGCCCCTGCATCTACTCACATCCGTCCCCTGTGTCATCACAAAGTATGATGTTAACCATTCCAAAAGTTTTCCCTGGATACCAATGTTTTGCAATTTTCTTGATTAGGATTTGATGATTTACTTAATCAAAAGCCTGCGTAAATGGCATGAACGTGAGACCCCTCCTCCAATGTTTCCAGCAGAAAATCTGTGAATGTAAGCAAGTTTATCTCAGTGGAGCAATGAGGGAGAAATCCAAATTGTTGGTTGATGAAGCAACCTTTCAGGCCAGCAGATAAATAGTCGCAGACTAAACTTTGGAACACTTTAGGAATACAACTCACGATACTGTTGGGCCTATCAATTATTGACTTGTGAGTTATCGCCGGATTTTAGGATAGGGGTAATGAATCTTGATTTCCAGTAATTGGGAAAAGTTCCCGTTTTTAAAGAGTGGTTAAAGATAATATAAAGTGGTCTGGAAAGTATGAAGCTGCAATGCTTAATAAGATATGGTGGGAGGCCATCTGGACCGGATCCTTTGTTTTTGTCTAGAGTCGACAGTTTTTCGTAAATAGATGAAATCGAAATGTTCAAATGTGAGAGGTTGACACCTTCAGAGACACAGTCCCCGTCACTATACATATTCGAAAAATAGTCTGCAAATAAATTGACAATATCTTCACCCACAGAACAAGTCACGTTGCCAAAGTGCACAACCGATGGAATAAAGTTTCGTTCCTGTTTACTGTTAACGAACTTCCAACACACACAACGGAAATTTGGCCATTTTATTCTTTAGTGTTACAGCTAGTAGATATTTCATACAGTAATAAAAGTAATAAAAAAGCCAACTGAATAAATGTAAAATATGTCTTCTGAAACCATGCGGTACATAATAGTAAGTGACGTCATCGCGTCTAGATTGAACTTAAGAAATAACGACTTCCATAAGGATTTTTTCAAATATCTAGCAAATAGACCCAAAACGTAAATACAGAAATCGTAGCTCTTGATGGTAGTACTGTTTAAATCAAATAGCATATTACGATTTTTGATTTACGGCCAATAATTTATTTTCAAAAGGAATAATTTTCAGGCTCTTTTCGATTTCGGTCTGTTATTGAAAAACCGTGTATATAATCGCAAAAATGCTCAAAATAGAAGTTATAGTCCCGGATCTTCCGCGTCCCTTGGTTGCAGAATTTTGCCAATCGGGTTCATAATTTTCGAGAAAATAATTTTTATTCTAGCAGCCAAAATAACCCAACAAAAATTTTCAATTTCTTTAAAAATATACTACAATATCATTGCATTTTAAAAGCCTTTGGTCCTAGAGGAACACATTACTGTGCAAACCAAATAGCCATATTGTTCACGAATTTTCATGTACTGCTAATAATTTAATCCCGAAAAGAATAATTGTCAGGGTCTTTTGGATTTTTTATCTATAAACAGATCTCCCGCGGTTTCTTATTCAAGAATTTTGCTAATTGAGTTAGTGGTTTTGAAAAAAATATTTTTTTTTATGAGTCACAAGACCAAAAATTTTTTTCAAGAAACAAACAAACTTTCCGACGTTTAATTTCGCCCAACTTCTGAAGTTTAGGTGTCGGTATGGACTTCTACATCCCTGCCAAATCTGAAGTTGATAGCTGCACATTTAGGTCACCTACTATACCTTATACACGAGATATCCGGAACACCCAGTACAATATGTGATAACGTTAAATAGAGAAGTATAAGTAAACTATATAACCATGTAAAAGAAACTGACAACTGATTATTCATCTTCTAGTTATTTACTGTTTTGCAAATTGCCGACGTACTCTATACAGTTTCAAAAAATATTCTCAATAATTTTTAGATCCGGATATCGCGCACTTGTAAAGATGGGTTTTAAATTTTTAAAAATAGTTCCCGACTCTTCAGCCCCCCCAGTTCCAATAGGTTCAGTTAGCGAAATAAAATCTATACGCGCGGCAAATTTGAAGTCGATAGATTTAAATTTCGAGCACATGGTGTTTCATAGCGATTTGCACAGAACAGGACGAAGATCGAAAAGATGGACGCCACTGTCCGATCGAAGCAATTTTTAAAAGGAGCCAAATTTCAGTACCCTAGCTTGAACCATTCGGAAGTTATTTTTAACTGTTTTTTTTATTTTGTCGTAGATAGTGTTAAAGCAGCAACAGCGACAAATGCGAATGGAAGAACACAAACGTCGCCTGGAAGAATCCGGTCGCGGGCGCGGAGGCGCGAGGGATCTTCCTCGAGAAAGGGAAAGGAATTTCAGGAGACGTTGAAAATTTTTCGTGATCAGGACTAGTTTATATTGTTTTTTTTTTATTCTAATGCATAAAATTCCGAGTGGGCGAGTACCGAGTATGCGAAGTGACGAACGAAGCGTGTGGAAGTGAGGTTAGGTTTGTTTTTTTTTTCAAGTTTCAGGTCGTTTTTAAATTCTGTAGCCGCCGGTAAACACATGAGTGGTAGTTCGACCCGGCCGCCGGAATCGAAGAAAAATACACAAAATTTAGTGTTAACTGTAGCGTGGCGGGGTTAATAAACGTGTGAATGAGAGAAAATGTCCGATACCTTTCGCATTTTTTTTTTCAAATAGGTTGCGCTTAGTAAATTCGAATTTTTATAGGATTTCCAGCATAAGAAACTACTTATCACCAAAAATTTCTTTCCGACGAGGGATGTGTGTGTTTACGGTAGGGAAATATCGGGATTGACACGGGAAGCTTCGTTTAGTAGCGAATATTCTGTGGGAATGTCACGTTAGTAGGATTTTAATTTTTAGCAGAATTTGTATTAACCAACTTTATTATTGAGTAAACACTTGGCATTAGACGCGCGTGTTTCTTTTGTTCATCAAGCCGAAAGGAAAAATGCGCAAAGAGTATCCCAATAGTGCGTCGCCGGTTGATATCTTGGAATGTCGGCGATAGAGAATATTTTCAAATTAGAAAGTTGTCGGGTACATCACCTAAAATTTATCTTTAAATTTAGTTCTTTTTTTTAAATTTTGATGAACCTTTCTAACAAATTTTCTGATGGTATTGATACCAGTTTATGGACGACTGGTTCACTGTCAAATAAAAACTTGTCAGCGTTTGCACAGTTGTTCCCAAGGTGGAAACAAGAAGAAACTTTTGAAAGGAAAGGGGGATCTGATAAACAAACTGTTAGATTAGTTCAAGAAGATCAGGCGCCCCTTCGGATAGCCGAGGATGACTCATTCCGAACAGAAGCAAGCATGGCTTATTGCTATTAACTATCAAGCGCAAGACAGCAGTTTTGGGATAGCGTCATATTTTCAGATGGAAGAGCTTCCAGTCTTCCTAAAAGCGTAATCTCAAAGTGTACAGACTAGACAACCAACGTTTCAACCTTCAATTTGTCGACAAGTACAGAGCTGTAGGCAGTTTCGCTGTAAATTTATGGGGATGGAATACATCCAGAGGCATGCGAGTGGTATGGCGGATTGAAGGAAGATTTGTTAGTCAAACTCATGCCGAAATATTTTAGAATGTTATGGTGCCAGTCTGGAACAGCCTTACCGAGAAAATAATTATATTTTTCAATAAGAAAACTGTCATGTTCACACTGCAAACATCGTTACACAATGGCTCCAAAATGTCAACATTGAAACCTTGCCGTGGTCAAGTAACAGCACTGACATCAACCCACTCGAAAACATATTGGGGGATAATGGTGAAACAGATATATCGAAGAAATTTTATGCCTCAAAACAGCAGGGAGCTATGTATGCCAACGTATTAGCATGAGCTGACGACTTAAAGCTGAGATTGATGCAGGTGGAGATTGCCCAAAATATTAAATTTCTTCCAAGAATATTGGAAGGAACGACCATCACAGGTGCGTTACGCAAAAAACCTCACTATTGCGTAATAATTAGGGAACATTCGGAATTGTACCCTGGGTCTTAAATCACCATTGTTAACCGTAATGCATATGCATAAGTTAATAAGTGAAAATAAAATTCGTAGGAGAAGTCGTTTATTTTCATTCGATAGTCACAACGAAAAAACACTCAACTCTTAAGAATATGCGTATTAATTTTTATTACCCAAAAAGTGTTTGCTTAAACCTGCGTTTAGATCCCATATTGGACGTCCAAACGAACTTTATATTGTCAAAATGTGATATGACAGGCTTATTTACAAAATATGAAGTGGAATTTTTAAGCCGTGTGTGTTGAATGTATTAGTGCAGAACGCAGTTATTGTCACATAGATGGCATTACATGTATTGTTTTTGAAGTAACCTTTTTTGGCCTACGTGACTAGAAGGAAGAATGCGGTGGAATGGCGGATCAAGTGTAGAATGCATTTTGTTAGTTTTCTTATAAATTCCAATATTTAATACATCCTTCTTAAAATAAAACGCTTCAGTGTGTGTTATTAAACCCACCTAATTCAAGAGGTTATGGGCCCAGATTGCAGAAGCGAAGGATTGTAAAATAAGAGCTGTAAACAGTGTGGAATTTCGCACTTTTAGCTATGGTTGGAATACACAGCAATACAGTGCCAATTTTAGAAGCAAACAATTTTAATAATTGGCAATTCAGAATGGTAACTTTGCTTTGAAGGGAGAAATGCCAGGAGGCCATCCAAGGTAATAAACCAGGAGAAAGTGCTACTTCGAATGAAAAGAAGGAATGGGAGAAAAGGATTATAAAGCACAGTCAATAATAGTTCAAGGTGTGTCGGACAAACACTTGGATATTATTAAAGATTGCAAAAGTGCAAAGGCGCAAATTGAGGCATTGTCCTGTTGGAGAAAACTGTTAAATCTAAAAACTACCGCGAATGAAAGGCTTGAAGACCATTTCCTAAAATTTGATACAATTATCAGGGAGCTTAAAGAGCATGGATCAGACCTAAATGAGAGTGATAAAGTTTGCCATTTACTATTGTCACTGCCAGTACAATATGATACAGTTGTAACAGCTTTGGAGAATATTTCAGATGTAAAATTTGATTTTGTTAAAGCGAGGTTATGGGACGAGGAAATAATGAAATCAAAAGCTAATTGTAGCAATGAAGACAGCGAAACAGGCTTGAATGTAAGTGGCAAGAAATGTTTTGCATGCGGTAGTCCCCAACATTTTCAAGCGCAGTGTCCACGAAAAAAAGGGAACTTTAGAGGCACGCAACATAGAGGATTCAGAGGTAACCCACGTGTTGATAGAGGAAAAGGAAGTGTACAAACGTTGGGAGATAGAAATCACAAAGAAATCACAAAGCTAACACAGCCGAAGAAGACGTAATTCTGTATGCAGCAAACTACGGAAATCACATCGAAGGTATGAATATCGTATTGGACTCAGGAGCAAGCAATGATTTTGTACAAAAGGAATTGGAAGGAAAAATGCATATTGTGCAGGAGCTACCAAATTATGTGTCAATACATATAGCCAATGGAGAAATTTTAAGGTCCAACAAGACGGGAGTGTTAAAAGCAGAGTGTCAAGGGGTCAAATTATCAGTTGAAGCACTCATTGTTCCAGGTATGAAGCACAATTTGTTATCAGCCTCAAAGCTAACCACAAGGGGGCACAAGATTGTAGTCCAAAGAGAAGGCTCAACCATAAATGGTAGAAATTTTGTGTTGAAGTGTGAAAACAAAAAAGGACTATATGTGTTACCAATGAACAAGATAATAGAACCATTGCCTCACTAGAGTCACATTTCAGTGGAGGACCTATGGCATAGAAGGTTAGGACATGCAGGTGGTGACTCATTTGTACAATTGGGTTTATCAAAATCTAACCAGGTATGCAGCAGTTGTATGGAGGGCAAGGCAACAAGGTGTCCGTTTGAGAGAAGTAAAAGGACAACCACAGCTATAGGAGATTTAGTGCATAGTGATGTCTGCGGACCAATCAATCCACAAACTAAAGATGGTAGTAAGTACTTTCAAAACTATATTAGATGATTATTCTCATTTCTTAACAATCAGAATTTTAAAAACCAAAGATGAAGCTAGTGAAAATCTGGTACAGTATGTTCGAGATCTTGAAAGGCAAAATCAAGTCAAGGTTAAAGCATTTAGACTAGACAATCGAGGTGAATTTCTTTCCAGTAGTTTTAGAAATTTTTGTAAACAAAAGGGTATCACACTGGAGTATACCATGGCATATACACCCCAAGAGAATGGGAAAGCAGAACGCATGAATAGAACTTTACTGGATAAAGTCAGAACCAAGATAATTGATTCGGGTATCCCAAAATCACTATGGCATGAGGCTCTAAAATGTTCGGTATATGAATTAAATTGAATTCCAACTAGAGTTCTACCTAGGGGAATAACACCCTCTACAATTTGGCATGGGCGAAATGACCTAAGCAAGCTCAGGATTTTTGGTTGTCGAGCCTGGTATACCATATTACCAAAGAGTAATAATTTAGATGCTAAGGCAAGGAAGGTGGTCATGGTTGGATATTGTGGTGGCGGTTACAGATTGTGGTTACCACAGGAGCAGAAAACAATAAAATCCAGAGATGTAAGATTTGATGAAAGTATAATGGAGTGTAAAATTAGCCATGAGAAGAAAGATACAGAAAAGTCAACAGAAGTAAAAAAAACACAGTATACTTACCTGATCAAGAAGAGGATATAGAAAAGAGAGAACTAAATAAAATAGATGACACCCAGGATGAAGAACAATTTCAAAGGGATGGTGAGTTACAAGAAAGAGTTGATAGCTCAAGTAGTGATGAACATGATGAATGTTTACCAATAAACAATATGACAATAACAACACATGGAAGAAGACTGGTGAGACCAAAAACACTAAGTGACTATGAAATCTACAGTGCATATTGTTTACTTACATCAGCAGAAGATGAACCCAAAAGTTATGAAGAAGCTTGTAAAACTGCAGACTGGAGGGAAGCCATAGAAAAGGAAATACGAGCTCATGAAAATTCTCAAACATGGATTCCCACAGAACTTCCTGAAGGTCATAAAGCTATAGACACAAAGTGGATATTCAAAGTGAAAGAAGGTGGTACGAGGAAAGCCAGGTTGGTTGCAAGAGGTTTTCAAGTACCTTATACCGAAAATGACAACTTCAGTTACGCACCGGTATGTAGATTGGCTACAATAAGACTACTTATTTCAGTATCTTTGCAGAATAATTAGAAACTGCACAAAATTGACGTTCCTACTGCATTTCTCAATGGAATTTTAGACAATGAAGTGTACATAAAAGCACCAGACGGTCTGAAAACGAAGTCTAGGTATTTAAAATTAAAACGTGCTTTATATGGACTACGAAATGCACCCAAATGTTGAAACATGAAATTTAACCAAGTTATGAGTAGTTTAAATTTTCGAAGATCCCAATATGACTATTGTTTATATGTGAATGGCAATATGTCGCTAGCATTATTTGTTGATGATGCTCTTATCATTGGACCCGAAGATCAGGTGAAGAAACTCATCAGGAGTTTAAGGTTAAAACAATGTCAGAAGTTAAGACATTTCTTGGCATGGACAAATTACCCAAAAGAGAATGATTACCAGACTTTTAGAAGAATTTGGCATGGGGGAGACTCGACCAGTAGCAACGCCAATGGAAGTAAATTTTCAAGTGGACATGACTATGACAGAGGTAGATAGTGTTCCATATAGAAGATTGGTATGTAGTTTAATGTATCTGTCTTTGGTTACTAGACCAGATATTGCATATAGTGTTTCTTATTTATCTCGATTCTTGGACAAACCAAATATGTGTGTATGGAATGCAGAGAAGAGGATTCTTCGTTATCTGAGTTGCACTATTGATCTTGGCCTAAAATTCACCAAGCCAGACCACAAACTTACAGGTGTATGTGACGCTGATTGGGGAGGCGACCATTTAACTCACAAGAGTTAAATGGTTAAATGGTTTGCAAGAGGTTTTGTATGTTTCCATGGCAAAAACCCAATTGCATGGCACTCACGAAAACAAAATTGTGTTGCATTATCATCAATGGAGGTAGAATATATTTCCACAGGACTTGCAGCACAAGAACTTGTTAATTTGAGAGGTGTGTTAAGTGACTTAACAAACAAGTGTGGACTAGTGACTTTGAACTTAGACAATATTAGTGCCATATCTATGATCAAGAACTGTGAAAACTCTAAGCGTACTAAACACATTGACATAAAGTACCATTTCATCAAGGATCTACATTTAAAAGGGGTTTTGTTACTTAAATATGTATCTTCAGTAGAAAACTGTGCTGATATGTTCACGAAATATTTAGGAAAAGAAAAATTTGTTAAATTTAGATCAATGGTGATAAGCAAAAGTAACACTTAAGTAAATTGTATGTTATTGGACAATTTAAGTTCACTTGATTGCAGTTTGTTGATGCATTTAAATTGAGGGGGTGTGTTGAATGTATTAGTGCAGAACGCAGTTATTGTCACATAGATGGCATTACATGTATTGTTTTTGAAATAACCTTTTTTGGCCTACGTGACTAGAAGGAAGAACCCGGTGGAATGGCGGATCAAGTGTAGAATGCATTTTGTTAGTTTTCTTATAAATTCCAATATTTAATACATCTTTCTTAAAATAAAACGCTTCAGTGTATGTTATTAAACCCACATAATTCAAGAGTGTGGACCCCCATCCCCCTTGTTCATGAAAATTCAATTCATGCAGGTACTACCAGAAATTTAATAACTAAAAGGTTTTCGAAATTTTCATTTTAACAATAGGTTTTCAAAAGTGAAGATCTCGAGTACTTTTAATTAAAAAATCGATTACGGATCCACCGTGAAATGTGAATTGATAAAATTTTATGGATTTATTGATGAATAATTTATTAAAATAGTGAAAAATCTCCACTCCTGCCCATAAGTCTTCTTCCAGGCCTCTTTCCTGAACTTCCTTATCGATTCCCTCTCGCTAGCTTTTGCACGGCCTTTGTTGCGCATACCCGCGATAAACTACCCTTTTAACGTAGATATACTTCGATTCGGTTACGGTTATTCTCGTTAATGTTCTGGAGTTGATCACCGATTCACAGTCACATAGCACTGTAATTAATTCTTCATAATCTAGGGTCGCTCGGCTTAGCATTTTTCGCAATAATGGCTTGAGAACCCCCACAAGTCTCTCCCAAAATCGGCCCCACCATGACGCAGTAGGTGGATTAAAACGCCATTTGATACGTTCTACCGAAGTAGTGGCTGTTATGCTGTTCCAGTCCATCAATCAAGTTTACTCGCAGTTTGCAAAAAAACGTGGGTACTGGAGGTATTTGTACAAGTTACAGTTCCCGAAGCCGCCTTGCCTTGTCATCAGCGCGCTCATTTTCTTTCTTCTTTGTCTCGGGAATCTTTTGACACATTAGCGCAAAATGTTCTCTGTTACATAAAATATACTTCAGTCGAAGTTTGCACATGTGCGACTGGCGCCCCACCTTTAAACATCGAAAGCAAGCTTTCTTGGAACTTAACATGTTCTGTTTCTTCTCTAAGGTAAAACTTTGCACTTTGAAGCAAGTCTGACTAGCGTGCTCCCCATTGCAAAATATACACTTCGCGGAATCGCAATTTAGTAAACCTGTCGCGGTGGGAACGTCCGACTCAACAGCTATATGCCCAATGTCTAATGCACGCAACTGTGTCTCGATCTTATCATAAAGCAACGACAACTCCATTTTTTCCCGCGACACTGCGTTATCTAAAATCAACTTCAGCAAACCGCGAACATAAACCTCGATTTGCAAGTCTTTATGACCGAATCGCGACGTTAAAGAGTTAACAATCTTGCTATAATTATCTCCTACAGCCGGAAAACTTTCTACCAACCATCTAGCCCTACTACCTGCTACGATAGTTTGTATCAAATATTCGACTTTATCATTTAAGTCGATATCGCTGTCTTCATGTACTTTCCGGAACTGGGACCAGAAGGGCAGCCAGTCTTTCACATTGCCGTCAAATTTTTTAAACTCTATTGTAGGTAAGGTAAATTTGCGTTTACCTCTTATACCAATTGAGCCATTACCCCCTGATACATGAGATTGTGTATCTTCCGAAGGAGCTGTAACTAATCTGGAGCAATACTCTTCACACTTTACATTTAACAAAGCAAATCTTGACTTATAGGCCTCGGTTGCCTCTAATTCAGCCACTGAGTTCCTCTTCAGTAGCATTCTCCATCAACAAGTCAAAAATCTCAGAGTCGATTGTTCGGAGCTGCTCTGTTTTTTCTCGTAGAAGATCCAAGGCCCCCCTCACGGCGTCCACGTGACTGTCCGTCAAAATTTATTCTAAATCGTTGGCATTTTTCGTAAACACCGTGCGAAGCATCTTCCTGTGTTTCCTTTTCTGTTTAAGAACCATCTCGGAACAGAAGACTTTTGTAACGTAAAAAAAGAGACACCACGACAAACCGTTTAAAAACAGCTAACGTTTGCCAAACGGGGCCACCACCTAGCTAAAGTTTGTCTATGACCTTTGACGGGAACTTACGCCCGCCCGTCTTCCAACTCAAATCCGACGAAAAACCGCAATCCGTCCTGTCACGGTCGCCACAATATGTTGCGTATACCCGCGATAAACTACCCGTTTAACGTAGATATACTTCGATTCGGTTACGGTTATTCGCGGTACAGCAAAAATATAAGGATACTAAAACGACCCTTTTCACATAACATAACTTCTATTTTATTTCGACGCATTCGTCTTCTTGCCTAAACGGACAAACCGCGCTGTTGCCAGCTTATGAAATAATCCTAACAGCAAAGAAAATACAATGCAATGTTCGCGACAGTCTTCTTCCTTGTGGGTTCCAATTTAAGATTTTCTCTGGTATTCGTTGTGGCATTCTCTGGACTTGTTCAGACCACACTAATTGTTAGGTGTTAATATCATTGATAATTTCGTGTTTTATTTTCATGTGTTGTCTTATCGTGTCGTTCGGTATCCTCTCTCCTCTGGATTTTCCGACCGGTCTTCTCCGTGACCCTTGACGTTGTTTGTGTTGTGTTTTTTCTTTCAGCAAGTTATTATGCTTTTTACGATTGAGTTGTAGATTTCTGTATTGTTATTTATATTTATGTTTTCGTTCCTTTATATACTGTTTAGCATGGAAATTGCTCTTTTTTCTTGAACGTTACCCTTAGATATCGCTTCTTACAGTCTTGCGAGATTGCTAGTCGTAGGTTTCGTTGTTGCCCTCCAATGTACATATACTTGGTCTTATTGATGTTGACTTTAGACCCCATTTGTCATACTCCTCAAACAGCTTGCAAGTCATGTATTTGATGTCATCCATGTCTTGTGCAGCAATAACTTGATCATCCTCGAACGGCATAATCTTCATCTACTAGTATTCCCATATTTTCGTTTCCAGTATATTTTCTAAATAAATTTTAAATAGCGCCAGTAGTAATTATTCGTGACTTGACCATCCCCCGTCCCCCGGGGGAGATTTTGTGATTGCAAATTTACAGATTCCCAAGCAACCGAAAAAAAAAAAAAAAATAAAAATAGTTTGACCATTCTACGAGAGATGTCGCCACCCATTAAGAGCTCAGGTTTCGATCGCCAGATGTCACCCTGAATGGGGGGTAGGGGGTAGTTTTCGCGTTAGTGCCTTTTTGGCAATTTCGCCCCGCTAGGGGTAGTTTTTGCGTTAGTGCCTTTTTGTTTTGACGTATTTTTGCGCGAGGTGAAAAAAGCGACCGGTGTGTCGCGCGCGGTCGGGGGATTCGAACCTCGAACCCCGCGCGCTACGTTAGTCGAGCCTAGCCGAGCCTAGCCGACGACGATTTCGGCGGCGACGATAAGAGAATTCAACTAATAAAAGGTCGTCGAGGTCGCTTAAAATATAATAATTTATTGACAACATTTTTTTTTTTGCGGATTAAATAAAATGCAACAGGGAAAAAGACGTTTAATGACACTAATATCGAACAAATTGTTTTATTAATCATATACAAAACCCCATCAGGATAGACACATATTAATAAATATATTCGAACGATATGCATATATAAATAGCATATATGGACATAAATAGATACATAAATTAAACACAAATATAAACTACAATCATCTAAAGGAATCGTAACATATTAGTTTGCCAAAAGAAATATCTGGTGGTCGATCAATCAGTGATTTTCCCGCTGTCCTTTGAACCAACTAAATTTCGATGGCCCCAAGCTAGCGTGTACTCTGAGCCGGGTATAAGATGTCGTTTGTCATCCGCGTAAGACAACGCCACCTTATTTTTCAGTTCGACGTACATATCATGTAAATGTGAGCGAAACGAAGACATTTGGCGCAAGATTAGCGTGCCTTCCTCGTGGACAGCGCGCTATGTTCGCGCTGGCTGACCGAGTCAGCAACGCCCTTGGCCTTTTTGGTCAACTCGTTGCTGTCCACATTTACGCAATAAGCTTTCGCTCCCGTACCCAAGAATTCCCACAACGGCCGTCCTGCGTACTCGTCCTTCTTTTTACCAAGAACGGACTTGTTTACAGGAATGCCGTGTTGGTTGTTCTCCGAGTAATTAGAAGTATCGAATTTGTCCAAATTTTCTTTCATATCTTCGTAGAAATTTTCGCAAAAAATTTGGACAACGAGGCTGTCGGTATCGGTGTAGAGTACGACGGCTTTGTCGCCGTACTTAGCCTTTAGATAGCCGTAAAAAAAGTCGTATATGAGAGTCTTGGATATGTCCAAAATGCAAAATCCGGCGTAAATAGGCTTATCATATACGACTTTAGTCCTTTCCATCTGGAGAGCTACTAGATTTTCGCTAAATATGGCGACATTTTTAAAATTAGGTCTCGCGATTAACGCTTCTGCCCCCAACCTTTTCCCAATATTTTCCCAATGGGAAACGAGCCGCACGTCCACCCTTTTGTCCACATTTTCCATCGTTTTTCCAAACACAGCGTTATTCATAAGTTTGAAAAAATCTTTTTCAAACTTATTTTTAGCTGTATTACGCATCGCCGTATTCAAGTCTATGTATTGTTTTAGCCAGGGAGATTGATCGAAAACAAGAACGCGATGGATGCGAACAAGCTTTAAACCGTTGCTTAAAGCCTGTTGCAGATTCCTATAATGCAATACATAATTACGTTTATTGTTTAAATTTGGAATAAGTTTTCTCATTTTGGTTTTCGCGATTGGCGAAACGATGGATTCCGGGCAAAAAGGCAGTTCGTTGTGTGCGTCATGCAGCACTTCCGGATAGTCCAAATCTACTTCGAAAATATAGCCCCTAGGTGAATCGTTGGGGATACGCGTAATATCTAAATTTTGAATTTTGCCCTCCTCCAACCACTCGAAGTTTCCCGTTGGGAGGTATTGTGACATGGCCGCCCCGTATAAATTGGTAGCGTCCAAGTACATGACGTAAGAAATAGGTTTGGAAGGGTCGTAATTAGGTAAAAATTTATTATTAGCCGCGGCCTTTCTCACACTACACTGACTGACTCCTCCGCGGATACCGTGCTTCAAGAAGTGTATCATGTCCACGTCGGTCAACAGGTCCAGTTCGACCTTTGTCGCCTTCAGGGCGCTCGTCCATGATAGACCCGGTGTCGTATAAAACTGACTCGGGTCCAGACCGTACGTTTTCAGACACACCTCTCTGAAGTTTTCAAAAATATCGGCTAAAAGTAAAACGTCGGATTTTAAATAAATATCTGAATATTCGCCTAAAGTTTTACATTTGAACAAATTCCACACAGTCCAGGCACGCTTGTAATCCTCCCTGGTTATGTTGCTCTTTCGCATGGAGTCATAAAAGTCCTCGTGCGATGGCAGTTTGGTTTCGTCTAATTTTGAAAAAGAATCTAGATACGTATATGGAAAAACGCCCTTCTGTCGAATAAGTTGAAATTCTTGTTCATTTTTAAAAAATTTTTTGACTTCCCGACACTGACTATCGTTCAAATTTCGACTCAATCTGTCCAAACTGGATGCCATAAATCGAAATGAATCTAAAAATCGGAGTTTTAAAAATACCCTTTTCCCTTTGCCTCCTTTCTCCGACTCAATGTTATCGACTAGGACATGTTTCGTAAAGGAAATGTAACGTTCCTTGTTTTGGGCGATGACATCGATCTTTTCCCCTTCTTCAGCCATAACTTTTACAAATAAATGACTGTCGAAACCTAAATGGTGAAAAAAGACAGGGAATGTGCCGCGGAACTTTGAAATTCAAGTTGCAAGTGAAGTGAGCCGCACCTCGAAATTCGCCCGTCATATGACAATGATCCCTTACTTTTTCGTCCTCTGCATTAAATGGCTTCTCGCAAATGTGACAAGCCACAGCGTTTCGAAAGCCGGTCTCTTGTTCAAACGATAGAGTGGTCATGGGCACGGAAGTTTTCATGAACTTGTTGTAGAGCGCTTTGCAGTCGCTCTCCAACCATTCAATGAAAATTTTGTGTGCGCCCCGACCTCTGTACTGTTTAAAAGTAGACTGGGAATCGTCAAAGTCACATTTACATAGTAGGCGAAAGAGTAAGGCTCGTGAATATGAGTTTTGACGGTAAACGATTTGTCGGGATTCGGTTCGCCTTCCACCTGTAAAGGAGTCATGACTGTTTCAAAGTCCGCGTACACAACAAAAGGAACTTTTAATTTCTTTTCAAATTCTTCAAATTTCAGCTTATTCGCGGGAACATCTTTACCGTATTTATCCTTGCGCAATTCGGTGGTCGCAAGTTTGATGGAAATGTGAGTGCAGTCGTGTTCTTTATGACGCTTTAGTTTTTCTTCGTTATAAAAATAAACCAAACACCCATCGCATAAAAACTTTGTAGAGGACCTTTTAGTTAATTGTTTTGAAACCAACCGAGACATACTTCTTATTAAACAATAATGATTTTCTCCATAGTCATTACTAATTAATAATAGGTTTACATGTCTCTCTTTACGAGATTCAGTAAAATGCAAAGGACCAACGACCTCAACATCATTACGGACTTTGTTATAGACTCTCTCGAGGCCATAGACATTGACCGAAATTTCATTAAGTCGTTCAAAAGTGGATATGTCCTTAAGTTTAACGGGAAAATCGATACCTGTAAAATCCAGCTCGTTCTGAAATTCTACATAGTTACTGACCCTGTTAGCGTTATTTGTCCAGTGAATTGGGTGAAGAGCAGCCAAGATCGACCACATAAAGCATTTTTCGTCCGTATTTTGCAAGTTCAAAACAGCTTTTTTGGCTTCGATTTCCTTGGGCAGGTTAACATAGGACGACGCCCTTAGGGGATTGTACTTGTTAATCCCTATTTCTAAATGGAGAAGTTCCTCCAACGCCCAGCCTGTAAAAAAGAGAAAGAAATTAGTTCGGAAATATACATTTTTATGAATCATACCGCTGTCCCTTTCCTGAAACTCGGACGCTTTGGTAGCCAAGATGTCGACGAACTGGACGTATAGCTCCTCCAGATCGGTGTTTCCGCTCACCAGCCGATATTTGGTATTGAAGGACTTGACCTCCTCTTGTTCCTTCGTCTGCAAGAGGAAGTTTCCGAATAGCTCCATACCGACTTTTACGTTGCCGTAGCGTCGGACGTTCGACTCTACCAACGTAAGGATTTTGGACCTAAGGTGGTCCAAGAAGCCCTTAACGTCGGTAGGGTTAATGGTGGACGCCAGACGGTATGTAACTATGCGGTTACGGAAGGAGGTCTGTATCATTTCTACTCCTGGCTCCTGCACCACGCTGCATTTTTGGCGGTGAGCCAAAGTACGCAAGTGTCCTTGCCATCTCATTGCAGGAATGGTCAAGTTACACTGCGTACAATGGCGCGTGGATGATGGTGATGATGATGATGTCGAAGCTATAAAATACAATATGAGAATTGTTTGGGATATAAAATCAAAAATCCTTACCTTCCGGTAGGTCAAGTCTCGGGCGCTTGGGTTCGTCTGCAGCAATAGGGGCGGCGGCGGGTCTTTTCGCCTTGGGAACCTCATGCTTCTCGCGTTTATGGCGTCGGAGAGCCCCCTCGGATTTGTATATCCCGCCGCAAACGTCACAAATTTGTACTGCTGCGCGACAGTCCCCGTGCCTCGCCAGGTGGTCTTTACGGCTGAACGAGCGGTTGCAATATTCGCAGGTGAACATTTTTATTTGCTGCGAGGAATAGGCGTCTCACTCTCCAACTGTTCCAGATCTCTACTTGACACTTACCTTTTTTAAGTGGTGAAACACAAACAAAAATCCAAAGAATGAAGTCTCACTATGGCGGCGGTCACTTGTTAATTAAGCCAATTTTTCTGGGGTAATGAATTTAAAATTACATTCGAGAACGTTCCTTCAGAATAATTAAGATTTGTGTTGGCGAGAATTCCGCAATATAACGCGACCCGCTGATAAAATTGGTCGTAGTTAGCGACCTAACCTAACCAAACCGTCGTCGTATGGGGCCGCTTCGCTTCGAAACTCGACCGTTGGTCGCGGCGTGAATGTAAATTGCAGCGCGATTGTGTGCGATGACTCAGGCGTACCGCCGCCGTCGCGTTTGACAACTGGCTGATATCATTGCCCGCCGCGTCGTCGGTGTGCGGCAGCGGATGCATGACATCATCGCTTTGCGAAATGTTTAAACTAAACTTTGGCGGGTGAGATCATCGCGTCGCCTGCCTTCGCCGCAAAAAAAAAATGTTTTAAACGAGACTTTCATATTAGACCGCTTAGGAACGGCATACGTGTTTTCCTGCGACACAAGAAATGGTTTAATCGAAACGTTTGATATTCTTACCGCATGCGTTTCCTTCGACATTGAGTTTATCGTCGCATTTCCTTCGACGCGAACAAAAACGCAAAAAAAAAAATCTCACTCCGTAATTTCATTTTGTCAGTATGTTATACTTTGCGTCACCAAAAATAATTGTTCGATCGCAATGCGAAATAAACATTCCTGTTTAAAGAAGCAAAATGGTCCATATCTGTGTCGGACCTGTAGAAACCTGTTCCGTAGAGGTTTTGGGTCTGTTTAAGGCTGTCCTAGACCTGTTCGAGAGCTGTTCCATAGATATTTTAGACCTAATTTAAATCTGACCAAAAGCGTCCTGGCTAACATTTGAAATAAAATAAAAATATTTTAACGCGATTTTATTTTTATATCAAAATACAGTTACTGAATATTTTTTCGTTTTTATACAATATGTCCTGGAGCCAAATTTTGGAAATATCCGATTTTTGCTTTGTATTCTTCCGCACGTAAGCGCAGTATTTGGAGATCGGCCTGAACAACTGCTATCTGAGTTTCGAGCTGCTGGATACCTTCTTCACATTGCATCAGCTGATTTTCCAAATTGTTTTTCAAATTGAACGCCTCACAAACTATCCTTTTTTCGTTGTCATCTTTGAACGCCTCGAACCATTCTCCTTGTGCTTGCGGTAGAGATTCAATTTTTATTTTCTTAACTCGTGAATTTGCAGCAGTACGCTTACGTTTTGGAATATCTGTTGGTGGCTGCGAAGGCCCAATCATCAAACCATTCTCTTGCAATAAATTTAAAAAATTATCCGGCAACACAATTTGTTCCATGTCTGTCTCGGACGCTCACAAAATCAAAAATAATAGAAGAAATTTATAGGATATTCGCGGTGTCGATCCATGAATCATGTGACTTGTCCAAGCCCAACCAGCGCACGAGAACCTTATTTCCTCGTTTGCGCAACACCTTTTCGACGAGATAGACGTCAGGGTTAACGGTTTTCTGCAATTCTTTCTGGTAAAAAGCGCCCATTACAGGCTTACCCTTCATATCTTCCAACAGATAAGTTACCGGATTTGTAATCTGCACTTTTACGATTTTAAACAATTCCGTGGTCCAGTTGGGAGTATAACCTTTGCTAAACACGTGCTTGGTCTTGCTGATTCTTACAACGTCGTCCAGTTTAAGTTTAGATGGTCCTACAATTTTCAAGTGACTGTACGCTGATTTCAGCAAACTAGGCGCGTTATCTTTGTTCACTTCTTTAGGTTTCATTCCGGTGGTCCTGTGCACGTTACTGTTATATTTTTCGACAACAGAGGATAAAACATCTATCCATTTGTAGGTGCCGTTTAACGAAAAATATCTAAATAATTTTTCCTTGAGAGTACGTATAACTCTCTCGGCAAAGAGTTTTATAATATCCATTTTAAAAAAATGACGGGTAGGTTTGACATAAATCACTACAGTACATATAGCAACGTGAAAGCTGCCGTAGCCGAGAGAGTTATACGTACTCTCAAGGAAAAATTATTTAGATATTTTTCGTTAAACGGCACCTACAAATGGATAGATGTTTTATCCTCTGTTGTCGAAAAATATAACAGTAACGTGCACAGGACCACCGGAATGAAACCTAAAGAAGTGAACAAAGATAACGCGCCTAGTTTGCTGAAATCAGCGTACAGTCACTTGAAAATTGTAGGACCATCTAAACTTAAACTGGACGACGTTGTAAGAATCAGCAAGACCAAGCACGTGTTTAGCAAAGGTTATACTCCCAACTGGACCACGGAATTGTTTAAAATCGTAAAAGTGCAGATTACAAATCCGGTAACTTATCTGTTGGAAGATATGAAGGGTAAGCCTGTAATGGGCGCTTTTTACCAGAAAGAATTGCAGAAAACCGTTAACCCTGACGTCTATCTCGTCGAAAAGGTGTTGCGCAAACGAGGAAATAAGGTTCTCGTGCGCTGGTTGGGCTTGGACAAGTCACATGATTCATGGATCGACACCGCGAATATCCTATAAATTTCTTCTATTATTTTTGATTTTGTGAGCGTCCGAGACAGACATGGAACAAATTGTGTTGCCGGATAATTTTTTAAATTTATTGCAAGAGAATGGTTTGATGATTGGGCCTTCGCAGCCACCAACAGATATTCCAAAACGTAAGCGTACTGCTGCAAATTCACGAGTTAAGAAAATAAAAATTGAATCTCTACCGCAAGCACAAGGAGAATGGTTCGAGGCGTTCAAAGATGACAACGAAAAAAGGATAGTTTGTGAGGCGTTCAATTTGAAAAACAATTTGGAAAATCAGCTGATGCAATGTGAAGAAGGTATCCAGCAGCTCGAAACTCAGATAGCAGTTGTTCAGGCCGATCTCCAAATACTGCGCTTACGTGCGGAAGAATACAAAGCAAAAATCGGATATTTCCAAAATTTGGCTCCAGGACATATTGTATAAAAACGAAAAAATATTCAGTAACTGTATTTTGATATAAAAATAAAATCGCGTTAAAATATTTTTATTTTATTTCAAATGTTAGCCAGGACGCTTTTGGTCAGATTTAAATTAGGTCTAAAATATCTATGGAACAGCTCTCGAACAGGTCTAGGACAGCCTTAAACAGACCCAAAACCTCTACGGAACAGGTTTCTACAGGTCCGACACAGATATGGACCATTTTGCTTCTTTAAACAGGAATGTTTATTTCGCATTGCGATCGAACAATTATTTTTGGTGACGCAAAGTATAACATACTGACAAAATGAAATTACGGAGTGAGATTTTTTTTTTTGCGTTTTTGTTCGCGTCGAAGGAAATGCGACGATAAACTCAATGTCGAAGGAAACGCATGCGGTAAGAATATCAAACGTTTCGATTAAACCATTTCTTGTGTCGCAGGAAAACACGTATGCCGTTCCTAAGCGGTCTAATATGAAAGTCTCGTTTAAAACATTTTTTTTTTGCGGCGAAGGCAGGCGACGCGATGATCTCACCCGCCAAAGTTTAGTTTAAACATTTCGCAAAGCGATGATGTCATGCATCCGCTGCCGCACACCGACGACGCGGCGGGCAATGATATCAGCCAGTTGTCAAACGCGACGGCGGCGGTACGCCTGAGTCATCGCACACAATCGCGCTGCAATTTACATTCACGCCGCGACCAACGGTCGAGTTTCGAAGCGAAGCGGCCCCATACGACGACGGTTTGGTTAGGTTAGGTCGCTAACTACGACCAATTTTATCAGCGGGTCGCGTTATATTGCGGAATTCTCGCCAACACAAATCTTAATTATTCTGAAGGAACGTTCTCGAATGTAATTTTAAATTCATTACCCCAGAAAAATTGGCTTAATTAACAAGTGACCGCCGCCATAGTGAGACTTCATTCTTTGGATTTTTGTTTGTGTTTCACCACTTAAAAAAGGTAAGTGTCAAGTAGAGATCTGGAACAGTTGGAGAGTGAGACGCCTATTCCTCGCAGCAAATAAAAATGTTCACCTGCGAATATTGCAACCGCTCGTTCAGCCGTAAAGACCACCTGGCGAGGCACGGGGACTGTCGCGCAGCAGTACAAATTTGTGACGTTTGCGGCGGGATATACAAATCCGAGGGGGCTCTCCGACGCCATAAACGCGAGAAGCATGAGGTTCCCAAGGCGAAAAGACCCGCCGCCGCCCCTATTGCTGCAGACGAACCCAAGCGCCCGAGACTTGACCTACCGGAAGGTAAGGATTTTTGATTTTATATCCCAAACAATTCTCATATTGTATTTTATAGCTTCGACATCATCATCATCACCATCATCCACGCGCCATTGTACGCAGTGTAACTTGACCATTCCTGCAATGAGATGGCAAGGACACTTGCGTACTTTGGCTCACCGCCAAAAATGCAGCGTGGTGCAGGAGCCAGGAGTAGAAATGATACAGACCTCCTTCCGTAACCGCATAGTTACATACCGTCTGGCGTCCACCATTAACCCTACCGACGTTAAGGGCTTCTTGGACCACCTTAGGTCCAAAATCCTTACGTTGGTAGAGTCGAACGTCCGACGCTACGGCAACGTAAAAGTCGGTATGGAGCTATTCGGAAACTTCCTCTTGCAGACGAAGGAACAAGAGGAGGTCAAGTCCTTCAATACCAAATATCGGCTGGTGAGCGGAAACACCGATCTGGAGGAGCTATACGTCCAGTTCGTCGACATCTTGGCTACCAAAGCGTCCGAGTTTCAGGAAAGGGACAGCGGTATGATTCATAAAAATGTATATTTCCGAACTAATTTCTTTCTCTTTTTTACAGGCTGGGCGTTGGAGGAACTTCTCCATTTAGAAATAGGGATTAACAAGTACAATCCCCTAAGGGCGTCGTCCTATGTTAACCTGCCCAAGGAAATCGAAGCCAAAAAAGCTGTTTTGAACTTGCAAAATACGGACGAAAAATGCTTTATGTGGTCGATCTTGGCTGCTCTTCACCCAATTCACTGGACAAATAACGCTAACAGGGTCAGTAACTATGTAGAATTTCAGAACGAGCTGGATTTTACAGGTATCGATTTTCCCGTTAAACTTAAGGACATATCCACTTTTGAACGACTTAATGAAATTTCGGTCAATGTCTATGGCCTCGAGAGAGTCTATAACAAAGTCCGTAATGATGTTGAGGTCGTTGGTCCTTTGCATTTTACTGAATCTCGTAAAGAGAGACATGTAAACCTATTATTAATTAGTAATGACTATGGAGAAAATCATTATTGTTTAATAAGAAGTATGTCTCGGTTGGTTTCAAAACAATTAACTAAAAGGTCCTCTACAAAGTTTTTATGCGATGGGTGTTTGGTTTATTTTTATAACGAAGAAAAACTAAAGCGTCATAAAGAACACGACTGCACTCACATTTCCATCAAACTTGCGACCACCGAATTGCGCAAGGATAAATACGGTAAAGATGTTCCCGCGAATAAGCTGAAATTTGAAGAATTTGAAAAGAAATTAAAAGTTCCTTTTGTTGTGTACGCGGACTTTGAAACAGTCATGACTCCTTTACAGGTGGAAGGCGAACCGAATCCCGACAAATCGTTTACCGTCAAAACTCATATTCACGAGCCTTACTCTTTCGCCTACTATGTAAATGTGACTTTGACGATTCCCAGTCTACTTTTAAACAGTACAGAGGTCGGGGCGCACACAAAATTTTCATTGAATGGTTGGAGAGCGACTGCAAAGCGCTCTACAACAAGTTCATGAAAACTTCCGTGCCCATGACCACTCTATCGTTTGAACAAGAGACCGGCTTTCGAAACGCTGTGGCTTGTCACATTTGCGAGAAGCCATTTAATGCAGAGGACGAAAAAGTAAGGGATCATTGTCATATGACGGGCGAATTTCGAGGTGCGGCTCACTTCACTTGCAACTTGAATTTCAAAGTTCCGCGGCACATTCCCTGTCTTTTTTCACCATTTAGGTTTCGACAGTCATTTATTTGTAAAAGTTATGGCTGAAGAAGGGGAAAAGATCGATGTCATCGCCCAAAACAAGGAACGTTACATTTCCTTTACGAAACATGTCCTAGTCGATAACATTGAGTCGGAGAAAGGAGGCAAAGGGAAAAGGGTATTTTTAAAACTCCGATTTTTAGATTCATTTCGATTTATGGCATCCAGTTTGGACAGATTGAGTCGAAATTTGAACGATAGTCAGTGTCGGGAAGTCAAAAAATTTTTTAAAAATGAACAAGAATTTCAACTTATTCGACAGAAGGGCGTTTTTCCATATACGTATCTAGATTCTTTTTCAAAATTAGACGAAACCAAACTGCCATCGCACGAGGACTTTTATGACTCCATGCGAAAGAGCAACATAACCAGGGAGGATTACAAGCGTGCCTGGACTGTGTGGAATTTGTTCAAATGTAAAACTTTAGGCGAATATTCAGATATTTATTTAAAATCCGACGTTTTACTTTTAGCCGATATTTTTGAAAACTTCAGAGAGGTGTGTCTGAAAACGTACGGTCTGGACCCGAGTCAGTTTTATACGACACCGGGTCTATCATGGACGAGCGCCCTGAAGGCGACAAAGGTCGAACTGGACCTGTTGACCGACGTGGACATGATACACTTCTTGAAGCACGGTATCCGCGGAGGAGTCAGTCAGTGTAGTGTGAGAAAGGCCGCGGCTAATAATAAATTTTTACCTAATTACGACCCTTCCAAACCTATTTCTTACGTCATGTACTTGGACGCTACCAATTCATACGGGGCGGCCATGTCACAATACCTCCCAACGGGAAACTTCGAGTGGTTGGAGGAGGGCAAAATTCAAAATTTAGATATTACGCGTATCCCCAACGATTCACCTAGGGGCTATATTTTCGAAGTAGATTTGGACTATCCGGAAGTGCTGCATGACGCACACAACGAACTGCCTTTTTGCCCGGAATCCATCGTTTCGCCAATCGCGAAAACCAAAATGAGAAAACTTATTCCAAATTTAAACAATAAACGTAATTATGTATTGCATTATAGGAATCTGCAACAGGCTTTAAGCAACGGTTTAAAGCTTGTTCGCATCCATCGCGTTCTTGTTTTCGATCAATCTCCCTGGCTAAAACAATACATAGACTTGAATACGGCGATGCGTAATACAGCTAAAAATAAGTTTGAAAAAGATTTTTTCAAACTTATGAATAACGCTGTGTTTGGAAAAACGATGGAAAATGTGGACAAAAGGGTGGACGTGCGGCTCGTTTCCCATTGGGAAAATATTGGGAAAAGGTTGGGGGCAGAAGCGTTAATCGCGAGACCTAATTTTAAAAATGTCGCCATATTTAGCGAAAATCTAGTAGCTCTCCAGATGGAAAGGACTAAAGTCGTATATGATAAGCCTATTTACGCCGGATTTTGCATTTTGGACATATCCAAGACTCTCATATACGACTTTTTTTACGGCTATCTAAAGGCTAAGTACGGCGACAAAGCCGTCTTACTCTACACCGATACCGACAGCCTCGTTGTCCAAATTTTTTGCGAAAATTTCTACGAAGATATGAAAGAAAATTTGGACAAATTCGATACTTCTAATTACTCGGAGAACAACCAACACGGCATTCCTGTAAACAAGTCCGTTCTTGGTAAAATGAAGGACGAGTACGCAGGACGGCCGTTGTGGGAATTCTTGGGTACGGGAGCGAAAGCTTATTGCGTAAATGTGGACGGCAACGAGTTGACCAAAAAGGCCAAGGGCGTTGCTGACTCGGTCAGCCAGCGCAAACATAGTCTCGACGACTATAAGCGCGCTGTCCACGAGGAAGGCACGCTAATCTTGCGCCAAATGTCTTCGTTTCGCTCACATTTACATGATATGTACGTCGAACTGAAAAATAAGGTGGCGTTGTCTTACGCGGATGACAAACGACATCTTATACCCGGCTCAGAGTACACGCTAGCTTGGGGCCATCGAAATTTAGTTGGTTCAAAGGACAGCGGGAAAATCACTGATTGATCGACCACCAGATATTTCTTTTGGCAAACTAATATGTTACGATTCCTTTAGATGATTGTAGTTTATATTTGTGTTTAATTTATGTATCTATTTATGTCCATATATGCTATTTATATATGCATATCGTTCGAATATATTTATTAATATGTGTCTATCCTGATGGGGTTTTGTATATGATTAATAAAACAATTTGTTCGATATTAGTGTCATTAAACGTCTTTTTCCCTGTTGCATTTTATTTAATCCGCAAAAAAAAAAAATGTTGTCAATAAATTATTATATTTTAAGCGACCTCGACGACCTTTTATTAGTTGAATTCTCTTATCGTCGCCGCCGAAATCGTCGTCGGCTAGGCTCGGCTAGGCTCGACTAACGTAGCGCGCGGGGTTCGAGGTTCGAATCCCCCGACCGCGCGCGACACACCGGTCGCTTTTTTCACCTCGCGCAAAAATACGTCAAAACAAAAAGGCACTAACGCAAAAACTACCCCTAGCGGGGCGAAATTGCCAAAAAGGCACTAACGCGAAAACTACCCCCTACCCCCCATTCAGGGTGACATCTGGCGATCGAAACCTGAGCTCTTAATGGGTGGCGACATCTCTCGTAGAATGGTCAAACTATTTTTATTTTTTTTTTTTTCGGTTGCTTGGGAATCTGTAAATTTGCAATCACAAAATCTCCCCCGGGGGACGGGGGATGGTCAAGTCACGAATAATTACTACTAGCGCCGGGAGATACGCAGCAACCAGAGTCCCGCTTGGGGATCACCCCGTTTGCGAGGCGGGGAGCTCTCGAAGCCTGAGCGAGAGACCGGGCCGCGGGGGGCTGGAGAGTTGCTCCGGGAATGAGGCAGGCGAGGCTTATGATGGCTGGGCCTGCCCTTCCTCGGACCAGGGAGCTGCTTAGACTGACCAGAAGGGAGTGTAGAGCACTAACAGTGGCCTACACAGGACATTGCAGGCTTAGGAGGCATTTTTGCTTGCTAGGCATTGGAGACGACCCGGAGTGTAGGTGGTGCATGGAAGGGGAGGAGACCCCGTATCATCTGCGCACCGAGTGCCCTGCCTTGACATGGGCAAGATTGGGAGTCTTCGGAACCATCCTGATCGATCCGGACTCAGTGCACGGTATTGGGCTAAAGGAGTTGCTGACCTTCTATAGGAGGGGCGGCATTCTGGACGCCCTCTAGAGCGGCCTGGGGGCACAACGGGCCCATCTGGTGGCCTAAGTGCTTGGACGCCGGCGAGGGCGCCCCCTTTAATACCAATACCAATACCAATACGCAGCAACCTTTGGTGACCTTAAAGTCTATCGTTAACCCATGTATAAACGTAAAGAGGTGATAAATTGTGGATTTTCCTGCTCGTAAGTCCGTTTGTTTTTCTGCCTTCATGTCCGCATATTCCATTTTTATTCTGTTTTTTAGATTTGTTTACATATATTCTAGCCATAATTGTAACCGCTAAATCCCGATAGCTGTCACAATTGCTCTTGTCTCCCTTTTTGTGTATGGTTGACAAGTGGGAATAAATTTCTTAGGGCATGATACAGTTTTTTGATTTCGTGTATTACAAGTTTTTCAGGGATATTTCTTGGTCCTGGGGTTTAGCCATTCTATAAAGTTTTGTACTCTTCCTTGATCTCTGCTACTCTTAGTTTTATTGGGGACTCTATCATACCTATATTTGACTTTCTGTTTTGAGCATCTTTAAATTGTGGTCTGTCTTCAATCTGGATTTTTTCGAAGTATTGTTTCCATTCTAATCGTGATATTAATGAGAATATTTACTTTTTCTGTTATGTTTTCATGTTTCTGAGGCATCTCCAATTTTATGTGCTTTTTCTTAGTCCTATGTATGTGTTAAGTCTTGAACATGGTATTTTCATTGGTTTCCGCTTATCATTTTTCTCTGGCTTGTGAATCTTTGTACCTATTGTTTATTATTTTTTAAATAAACAAATGAAAATTTCAGTGATTTTGCGGCCGAAAAATATTTTTTCTTTCGTTGATTACTAGCGAAATACATTGAAGTTTAAGATTCAGAAAGAAAATTTCACTGCTCGTGATTAATTTAAACTCTGTCTTTATTCTAACTCCGGTCGGAACTAAAAATCACAATAAAAAATAATTATTCAACAGGGAAAAGTAACAAATATTTAAATAAAAAATTTACATAACTGTGTGATACATTTTTAATGTTTCATAGTTATTTTATAAGTTATAATAACAAATGACTCTTACTATTTGTTTCAGTTTATTTGTTAAAAGAGTTCAATATAAACAAAAATCGAATAACTTGAACGAGAACGACCGTGATTTTTGCATTTCCATTTATTTAATCTATAATTTTTAAAAACTAACTCGTTTTTCCAAATTTATTTTTCAATTATTACTTTGCTTTCTCTGTTTTAGTATCGTAATAACAAATTATTTAATTTTATTGTTAATTGTTTAAAAAATTTAAAATAAAAATTTGTTTATTTACCCACAGTATTTACATGAAACCAAACAAAACGCAACAGGTACAATATCATCACATGTATCTCACAACAAGTGGAACCTAAATGCAAGAAGCATTTGTATGTGCCCTATGTTATATTGAATATTCGTATTGTTTAAATAAATCGTTAGCAGTGAAATTTGCTTTGTGTCACCTAACCTTAAAGTATTACGCGTATACTCAGTGAAAAAAAAATTGTTAAAATTGTTGATTTTTCTTAAAATTAAAATTTAGAAAAACTGTTTTGGTTATTAATTAAATGTGGTGGTCCACTTGCTTATATATGAATTATGAATGAATCCCTAACATTCGGAATCTGAGGATCTGAAAATACAAAAAAAAAACAAAATGGGTTTTTACCAAGAAAATCTACGGAATTAGGAATTTTTCAGACAACTGCTTTTATAACAAAAAATCGATGAAAAGGATAAGGTTGCTGGTCTATTCTTTGAAGAAAATTTGAAAGGTTTTGAGATACTTGTTTTTCTTTCTTAAAATCACTCCTGGGAAGTAGAGCGCAGATGGTTATTATCACACACCTCAAGTCCCATTCTCTTTGTTCTGTATATGAATGAGCTTCCAGATCGATTCGTTTCTCTCTGTCCGTATGTTGATGATACATCAATTGTGCTATCCGAGATGTCCCTGGCTGATCTGTCTCAGGTGTGAGGTTGAACACAGACAAATATTAAATTACTTGAAATGAATATTGACTCCTCACTTACTTAAATTCTTTGTGCTCAAGCCTCAACCGTTTTGGCACTTTGATTCGCAGGCTTAGAGAGTTCATTTTCATAGAGAGTATCACAACTATCTATTTTGCTTGTGTCCAGTCCATCTCATATGCGAGGGATACTGTTCTGAGGTTCTTCCAAGCATGCAATCAATGCTGTCAAGAATGCTGCAGGACTTCCTGCAAACTGTATTTTGACATTCTGGCATCTCCACTAGCAACCTTCTGTCGTTGGTTATGTTCGTGAATCTGAGCCTTAAGCAACAGATCTGGCTTATGTCCAGTCATTGTCAACTGTCACCAGGAATACAGCCGGATTCAGTATCCCCGTGCAGAATTCACTCTTGAAAGAAAAAAACGAAGCCATAGAGCAATGACAAAACTTGTCCGTACCTTTGATATTTAGGGGGCTAGCTTATTGAACTGATTGACATAATTTCGTATAACGATTCGATACACTGTGGTGAAGTGGAGCTGACGCATACTTACAAAAGTGAGCCGAGACAAATAATTTCCTTTGGCAAGTTCCATACTTTGATACAAAAATCAGATTAAGTCATATGTACCTATTATTTTTAGTAGATATTTAAATTATTTGTTTTTGTCACAAAACCATGTCAATCGTAAAAATGAGGGTAGATGTTTCTGGCAAGGTGATGCTAAGAAAACTAGGAAACTGCCGAGTTTGTGAGATAGAAGAGTATATATATTATACAAGTTTGATAAATTTCATTTTAGCCACGAGTTTCTTTTGGCACGCGCGGAGCGCGCAATAATTAGTAAACAAAATGTACATTACGAAATTATTACAAAGTTACCCATTTAAAATAGTTTTAAGTTTTCGAGTTTCCGAGTGTTTAGTTCGGAGAGCGAGGGGCTGAAACAGAGAGAAGGCCGATGCGGAGGAGAGAAAAGGACAGACAGAAGTTGCGTGAGACAGCAGTGACTGTTGGAGGGGGGAACGTGAAGTAGGAACGGCGCGTAGCTTCGGGACAGCTGAAGGTTGTTGGAATGCGCGCGCACCGATTCGTCTAATTAGTACGAGATAAAAGAAATTTGTTGTTTACATATGGCACAAAACCGGCTGGATATTTGGCTATTCGTTCTCTACAACAGGTCGCTTTTGAAAATATGCAGAAATTCCCCGATGCAAGCAATACGATTTTAAGAGATTTTTACGTGGATGATGTAATAACAGGTCGGGACACAATTGAAGACACCATAATATATAATTCGTTAATACTTTTATTAAAGGTAGTTCAAACTCAACATTTCAATATTGAAATTAAAAACTTTAGGGAGAAACGTCCGATTTCCAAAACTAGTAAATTGCATTCATTCCTTTTTTAGATGGCGATGATTTATTAAGGGTAGGGAGGAGGTTAGCGCAATCTTCAGAATTTACTCCGGACAAAAAACACCTGGTATTATTACCATCAAAACACATTTTAACCGATATAATTATCAACTTTTCACTCCTCACGATGCAAGCAACACTAGCTGCAGTTAGGTTGAAACTTTGGCCGATACATGGCAGAAATGCTACCAAACGCATCATACACAAATGTGTTATTTGTTTTAAGGCAAGGCCGTCTTTTAACATTCCCATCATGGGAAATTTACCATCTTCGCGTTTGACAGGTGTTCGGCCGTTTTTAAACGTGGGGTGTGATTTTACTGGACCACTTTTTATAAAGGACCGAAAATTACGAACTCGAAAATTAGTAAAGGCATATATTTGCATCTTTATTACCTAAAAATATTTACACGGATAATGGTACAAATTTTGTAGGAGCGTATCAAGAGTTGAAAAATATTTATAAAAACTTACAAGTTGCTACGAAATCTGTTGAATTTCAATTATTTTTGTCGGATAATGCCATTCAATGGCATTTTTTACCACCCCGTTCACCACATTTTGGCGGATTGTAGGAGGTTGCAGTTAAGTCAGCGAAATTCCATCTAACACATATTCTGGGAAATGCTCATTTGCCATTGGTACATGTTTGCGCGGTACGGTGCCAAATAGAGGCCACCCTTAATTCTCGTCCCTTGACCGCATTATCAAATGACCCAAACGATTATTCCCCTTTGATACCCAGTCTGTATCGTCCCGATAAGGGATTTATGAATTATGCAAACTCCTTTTTAAATTACTCTACATATATTAATTTATTTCGCGGTTTTTTCGCGCTCAAAAAATGACGACTCTTTTTACTTGCGGCCGAAGACAAAGGTCAAAACTTTTAAATCGATCCACACGGGACTCTCTCTCTGATCGACCGTCGAACCGAACGCATCACGGACAATTCCAAAGTGTAAAGCAATTAAAAGTGCCGGTACGTGTAAAATCCGCGGGTGCAGAGAACCAGCAACCCCCTTCAAGGGATCAAGGTAGGCCGCACCCTTTCGAAGTCGTCTCGAAACTTTATTAAAGGGAAAATCAAAAAATAGTAACCAGCCCAAATACAGTCCACTCAGATTTTTGTACACAGTCAATTCCTTATAAACGACATATTGACTGCCATTCCACAACAAGATTTGACAGATGTTCCTCAGAATCGACTAATTTTATATGAGAGACTGCAGCAACTATTTCAGCATTTCTGGTGACGTTGGTCGGTAATAATATCTAACTTCTCACCAACCCAGATCAAAATGGAGGTCCAAGGTCGGAAGATAATTCAAAATCGGCGTTCTAGTTCTTCTTTCGGAAGATAATTTGGCACCGTAACAATGGAGGTTGGGTCGAATTAAGGAACTTAACCCAGGCAAGGACAATGTAGTGAGAGTTGTCAGTGTTAAGACAAACTCCGGTGTCTTTAAAATAAGTGTGGTGAAAATTGCGGTTTTACCGATAAATTGACAGGACAGTTTGATTGTTTAATAATTGTAATTAATTGTTCTAATGCTATGCTTATTCAAAAGCTTATACTTTCAAGGCGGGCGGAATGTACGGTTTTCTTTCTGTAACTACGTATTTTGTTATTTTGCAACAGTGGCAACAGTGCGCGGCTTATAAAAGGAGAGCGCGCTCGTGTTCCGAAAAAGGGTTTACTAGACTTGTTTATATTTTCGTATAGGCAGGTTGTTGTGACACGCGCTGAGGTGCCAGTGAAATTACGTTGTTCATTTGGCAAATAAATTGATAAGCAGCCCATAGATTTCTATTTTTTTAACAAAGGATTCGCTCAGCGTTGCACTCATTAAAACAACATGTGTGGACCAAACAACACACATCCAATGGTCCAGAGCGCGGGTTGTTCACAGAGAGCAGCATTGGAGAAAGCGCAAATTTAAAGAAGCAGTTTTCATTAGAAACAATGAAAACATCTTCAGCAATCCAAGCGTGGATATACCAACAATTTGGCAACCTCTAATAAGGCGCACCAATGCTGGCGTTCTAGTTGAACAACTTCACGCTTGACTACACCCGACTCCGTCATGGATGAGCCTTAGAATTAAGTTTAGGTTACGGATAGTGATATAACTGTTAGAAACGTTGTGTAAGTTAAAAATAAAGACAATGGACGTTCGACATCCTTTTAGTATTTCTACTGAATCAGTGTCTTATCACCTTCAAGCAAACGTATGAATCCAGAAGTTTTGTAAAGTTGTGTAAAGTTCATAAAAGATTAATTAAGTATGATTTACCGTTATGCAAAACTTAAAGACTAAACAAAAAATCAGCAATTTTTGATTTTTGATAATGATTTTGTAATGTTTAAATCATTCGCATCTCTTTTTATAAAAAAAAAAGATCCACAAGTACCAGTTTTTGGATGAGTGACTTTATTAATGTAAGAAGCAAATTTAATTGAGTTGAATTTGTGTCCTGAAAAATTAATCAATTATAATTACCCTCCCTACTTCTAACCCAAATCAGATATTCACTTTTTCCATTTTTTATGATCCTAGGTGACCGAACAAAATACTGATATAGTCCGACATACGATAAATCGTTTTGACTGTAATAATAATAATGCTGTTAGCGTTTTATCTGCTCTTACCCCAGCAGCTCCCTGATCCGAGGGAGGGCGGGCCCATCCATCATAAGCCTCGCCTGCCTCATTCCCGGAGAAACTCTCCAGCCCACCGCGGCCCGGTCTCTCGCCCAGGCTTCGAGAGCTCCCCGCCTCACACACGGGGCGATCCCCAAGCGGGGCTCTGGCCCTATGTGCCTATTTGAGGAGCCCTCTCTGGCTAAAGCGTCCGCTGCCTCATTGCCCCGGATACCGGCGTGACCCGGGACCCAGACCAACGTGACCTTTCTCTCCTCAGCCACTCTCCTCAGTACCCCTTTGCACTCTTTATCAACAAGGAGCGCGTACGCACTGACTTCAGCGCCATAAGTGCAGCCCTACTATCCGAGCAGAAGAAGACCCTCCCGCTTCCGTGGTTGAGCCGAAGCATCTCTCTGGCCGCCATCAATAAAGCGGAAATTTCCGCCTGAAACACAGTGCAGTACTGACCCAGAGGGACCGACAAGCTCGATCCCGTTGTCTCGCAGTACGTTCCAGCTCCGGCCAGATCTCCCATTCTGGACCCGTCCGTGTACCAGACAAGTCCATCCCAGGAGCCGACTCTGCCCTCTCTCCACTCGTCCCTTGATGGGAAGAGAAAGGTCAATTTGTCAAAGAAGGTGCATTTCGGGGATCATGACGTCACTCGGCATGTCCATGACCCCGCGGTCCCCGCGACAGCCCTCTAAAATGTCGTACGCACCCCGATTGAAGGTTCCCTCCCTCCAGAGCCCGCAACTCGCCAACCTCACAGCTGTCCTGGCCGCCTCCATCTGCACCCGATCCGCCACAGAGGGCAACCCCACCAGAGCCTCTAGGACCCTCGTGGGCGCCGTTCTTATGGCGCCCGTTATGCATAGCCAAGCCAATCTCTGCAGTTTGTCAAGAACTAGCCTTGCTCCCGCTCTTTTGGTCCCCGGTCACCATGCCACTGCCCCATGCGTGAGCATAGGCACCACCATGGTACCGTAGATCCACTGCATGATCTTCGGCAGCAGGCCCCAAGTGCCCCCTACCGCCCACAGAGCTCCAAAGGCCGACCTGGTCCTTGATCTTATATTTTCCTGGAAGTCCATCCATACCCCCAAGTACTTGACACTTCCGCTTGCAGAAAGAGGCACCCCATCCATCGAAATGTTGAGGTTGTACTCCATCTTCCTTTTTCTGGTGAAGATGACCATCTCCACCTTGCCAGGATTGACAGCCAACTTGCTGTCCAGGTACCATTGTGAGAATCTTACCAGTGCCCCGTTCAGGAGCCCCTGCATCCTCCTCACGTCTGTCCCCTGTGTCATTATCACAAGGTCGTCTGCATATGCCTGAGCATAGACCCCGTGTTCTTCCCTCAGAATATGCAATATCTCGTTCACCACTTGGCACCACAGGAACGGGGTCAAGGCCCCACCCTGTGGACAACCCCGTGATGAACCGATGGAGACCTGTTCCCCACCCAGTCTTGCTTCGACCCTCCGGTCGGTTAGCATGGAGCGGATCCACCTTACAATGGCCGTCCCCACTCCAGTACGCTCCACAGCCCTGCAGATCGAATACAGGGCCGTATTATTGAAGGCCCCTTCGATGTAATGTCATGTCAGATATCGGTCCACCAGTCTCTCCAGAGTCTTCATAATGAAGCTGGTGAGGCAAACGGGCCGGTACGACTTCGGGTCCGTGTAGTCACTCTTCCCTACCTTGGGAATGAACACTACCCTGCTGTGTCTCCACAGCTCGGGCACGTACCCCCTCGCAATGGAGGTTCTGAACAGGTCCATCAGCGGGCTGGTCAGGAGACCTCTCACTGATCTCCTGCGGAGGATAGCTGCGGTCGCCTGGAAAGTACGCAGAGGCGACTATTACCTCCCTCACGCCGTCCCGAGTGGGGGATCTGACCAGAATTGGAACCAGGTCCCTGGACGCCTTGTCTCTTAGGAAATAGGCCTCCAGCCCCATGGTTAGTATACAGGCCCTGGGACCGCCCTCTAAGGAGTCCACACTATGCAGTATCGACCCTCCCAGAGATAAGCCCCTAACCCTTGATTTTACAATCCAGGGCTCTTGGATCAGTACAATGGATGTATCTCCCTCCGAAATTTTCCTGCATAAGTGGGCCATTGCAGCCCTGCTGTGTTGCAGGTTAATTTGTAATATCTCCGTGAAGATGTTGTTGACCGGTGGACCCTTATGGGATCCCCGGTCTACCTCCAGCCGAGATTCCTCCTCGGTTCTTAGCCGTGATGGCGCTTGCCGATTTCTCGTCCACGCCCACCACCAACCTTGTGCCCCTTACATCCTCCGTCCTCTGCCAGACCCTCCAAGCACGGCAATCTAGGCCATTCTGAGCTGCCAGGCAGCGGACTAGTGCCTCGTTCAAGACACCCGCCCCCAGGCCCGGAATCCAGATCGCTTCCCTTCTAAGTCTCAATCCTTCCGGATCCACCTCCACCAGGTTTGCGAGCCCCCAGGGCCTGACGTTGATCAGCTCCCTGCGAACCCACTCCCTGGTTTCTTCATCTATCATCTCGATCACGATGTGGCTCCTCCAAAGCCTAACCGAGCGTATCCGGGGAGGTGTGTTTTGCCCCCCTGCATGATATACATGCTTACGCGGAGGTTAAGAGACCCTATGAACCGCAGTAGGTCCTCGGAAGACAGGTCAATTTCCTGTCCTCTGAGACCCACCACTAGTTCAGCCCCCCCCCCCCCCGCCCCGGCTTGCGCATAGGACCGAGCCCCCCTCTCAGAGCCCCCCCCCCCGGGACGGCCCGCCTTTCCCGGGCTCAGCTTTCGCCAAGCCGCGTGTCGGCCGCCGACCCGCGGCAGGTGCCCCAACCTGGGTGGTCTCTCCCATTTTCCTTTTCCGCTTCCCGCCTGCCGTTTCCGGTGTGCCCCCTATGGAGCCCTCCGTTGACGGCGTGGCAGGTTTCCTGGGCGCCGGAAGAAAGCCCGTCTGCGGTTCCGAAACCGTCACCGCGAATTTCTTCTCCTTCGCCCTTCTTTTTTCCGCCCCACTCCTATGTCTGGGGCGGTGTGTCGTCGAGGTGGTGTTCCCGGTTTGTACCGAGCCCTCCACCCCGCTCGCGACCTGGGGATCCTGTTCAGATCGCCCTTGGAGCGGACCTTCCTGAGGACGCCCCTGCCTGCTGGAGCCCCCCTAGGGCCCATTCTGCTTCTCCTTTACAAGTTTTATTTCTGGTTCCATAAAGGTCCCACGAGTAGCTAGGGAAAGAAACGGTCCACCTCTGCAGAGCCCCGCATGTAGAGGTAAGGCTTCCTTCCCCGAGGTGCGCCCGGTGCCTCGGGGTTGGGATCGGTAGGGAGTGATCTTCTATCCAGCCATGCATCCCCTAGCCCCCCCCCCCCCGTAGGATTTAGGATTTTTATTGAGGTTTACTCCTCTTGGTCCAAGTGGTGAAGGTCAGACCCCCCGCGTCGCGTGCCCACTCGTCGAACCGGCACCCGACGCCTGGTTTATCAACCGACTACAAGCCAGTTGGCACCGTTATAACCTGTGCGAGCCCTTAGCCACGACACGACAGCTGGGCAGGGTGAGCTGGTCCACAACTGGTTATTTGTCAGCCCTATTGGATTTTTACCTCCTCATGCCTCCTTATTCCCAGCCACCCAGGCCCATGAGAGCCTGGGCTCCCCTATCCGCCACCCGGGGACGCGCCTCATGGATTGCTCAACCGCAGAGGAATATGTTACGTACTATATAATTCTAATTATATAAATAATAAATACATATTAAAGTCATCAGAATAGTTCGAATCTGTCCTATCACTATCATCCAAGCATATAATTTATGGTTTTACGTTGTCCCAAGTTTTTTTTATAATTATTTTCCACTTCACTTACATGATTAACAATTCTTTCTACTTTCTGGTATGAATTCAAACTGAGCTTTAATTACACCAATTATATGGGCGGACATTTTCGGAGTTTATATTATTGCGTCTAACTTTGTTTTTAATTCGACCCATATCATTTCTATAGGATTGAAATCGTAGTGGTAAAGTTCACTTGTCATGTCCTGTCGGTAGTCAAAAAGCAGTCTTTAATGTTTTTTGCTGAAAGTAGCAAAGCCTTTGGAATCCAATCTTCTCTTGACTCACAGTGTAATATGACGTAAATTGACGAATTTGAGTTAAATATTTTTGTTTCCATTCCACCAATCGTTGGGTCTTTTTAATGTAATTAGGTTTGGCAATGTTATTAAACACTTTTACTATGCCTTATCAAGGAATCCCCATAGCAATATTCACATTTTAATTTAACTTAATTAACTTAATTATATTTTTCCAATTTTTTTTCGCAAGTCATTTTTTGCAGCATCATTATCAGCAATAGGATAGTGATCTGTAACATGACACACAAATGATTTTATACTGTTTAAACCAATCGCATGATTTTCTATGAAAAATGTTCCAAACAGTCCAGTTTTGGACGAGTGACTTAATTAATGTAAGAATAAAATTTGCATTGACCCAGAACGTGTTTATATTTGTCTACAACCTTGGAGCTACCTAATAAGTTTATATTTAAATCTCCAACAATATTATGGGTTCGATAATTTTTTGCCCACGATAAGTATTGATGTAAATTGGAATTAAATACTTTCTCGACAATAATATCAATCTCCTAACGGTGTGGCAATATTGAATTTTATGTAAACTATAATCCCGTCGATTTGGTTTAAATCACCCTAATTGCACAACACGTCGTAACCATTTGTTTTAAATGTTTTTTTTGGTGTATACAGTTTGGTGTACTAAGTTACTTCAGAAATTACAAAAATACAATAATAATAACATATAAACAATAATAACAATTTTGAATTTACAAAAAAAATATTCATCAATATTAAATACGTAAATAGAGATCTGAGAGTCGCACAGTATGGCGTGCGGCAAGGCAGCGTTCTTGACACAATTTATTTTATATTTAAATAATGTTACAACGAAAAACAAACAGTAACAATTGATAGAAGATATCATAATTCTCAAAAACTGGCACCAACACAACAAAATGTCTCTAAATGTCAAACATGGGTAATTTAACAGTAATTGACAATAGTACTATAAACAGCTTCTTTAGATGAGATTTACACATTGCAAATGTAGTTTTTCCACTCCCGTCTGTAAAATGCCTAATAATATATCGATCTAGCGTTCGGGAAGCGTCAATTTACCACGTCAGTTTCGTTTCCCACGGATGTGAGCCAGTTCTGACATTTCCGGAATTTTACCGCACGCGTTTGGGAGGAATCGGATGTTTTCGGAGATATTTCGTGTTGTTTTGTGAAAATGTACCCAAAAACTAACTGTCGTAGAAAAAATATAATATGTAACACCTTCGGTAAACTTTTTAAGTCACTCGTTGATTAACCACTAGCTGAGCTGTGCTTCGCTCGTGTCAAATAAACTCGTGAATCAAATGCCGTTCACCGCACTTGTTTATAATATACTATTATAAACTTAGAAGGGTACTCTTTAAATTTTACTACTTAAGAGACTGATTAACAATCCAACAATTAAAAACTGTGTATACGTCCTTAATAGAAACACATCTATTAGACGGCATCCTGGGTCGGGGTGAAGTTTCGGAAAACTATGCATGAACATGAACACTCTGCAAAAATAATATTTCGCAAACCAAAGTTATACCTAACATGTTTGCTATTTTTTCAAAGAAACTTCCACAGGGTACTGTAATATTTTTTTTGCTGAGTCGAACTTGCTGGCGTTTCGTCAATTATCCTGTTGGTTTCTTCAGAGCTTGGCTGAAACTGGCTCGCATTTTAGATTAGATTTATTAGATTTAGACCTGAGTCGCGGTTTAGAGTATTAGGTTCTTTATAGATTTCTATAGACTCTCGGATTTTTCGTTGGTAGAAGAATTGATTACAATGCAAGAATTTTAGTTTTATCGAATAAAATTTTATGTCCGGTTTCGTAATTGCGTTCGGCAACTGCTGATGAGTTTATTTGTCTTAGTCGTAAGGCTCTTTCATGTTCTTTGAATAGTTGATATTTTTCGTCCGGTCTCTCCATTGTATTCTTTGCTGCATATGCATGGAACGCTATAAACTCCTGGCATCTCAAATGAAATTTTGTCTTTGACGGATGGAAGATGAAGATAGAACATAGCCCCGCTTTTCTTACATCCTTTAATCATTTGAAACAATGATTAATTAATGCCCCTATCCTAAAATATCCAGACTATTCAAAACAATTTATTTTCATTACAGATGCATCAAATACTGCTGCCGTATTATCATACGGGATACCCACACATGACAACCCAATTGCGTACGCATCATGTATATTAAACGATACAGAACAAAATTATAGTACAATAGAAAAGGAATTGCTTGCCATTGTATGGGCCTGTAGATACTTCAGACGATATCTTTACGATCGAAAATTTCGAATTTATACTGATCGTGGAACTAATTCAAAATTAATAAGAACGTAGACACATTATCTCGAATTAAATTGAACGCAGTAGAAACCGAATCCCTATTTAATAACCCTGGAGATATCGATCTCGATGTTGAAAAATTCCTAGATGATAAATTTGATCAAAATAAACTAAACTTGTCGAATATTTCAAAAATTCTTGGAGACACAGAAAAAGAATCTAATAAAAAAATAATCATTTACGAAAATATAGTTATAAGGCCAGTTTTTAAAACAACAATACATTGTACAAATAACGATGACACCCTTCAAGAAATTCCTATATTAGACGAAATAATCAACAATAAATAAATCCAACTAATTCTTAAGGAAGCACTTATATAAAATATAAGTAGTTGTTAAGTACAATATAGGCTTCCCCCACTCCTCTCCCTTTTGTGGGCGTGTCCTCCTTCCTCACGACTCTCTAGCTCCTCCCCCTTTACCCATAATCCCTTGAAACTGGCCCCCATTGGATAAGCAGGCACCAATGGGGTTTAATCAATCTCCTCACCTCTAGTTTGCGATGGCGGCGAAGCCAATCAGAGCCCAGATATTTTCCCACCCCTAAGAAAAGCAATGGCGTCAATGAGACTTGATCATATTGTCCGCGTGACCATCTGCACCCTCTAGCGGTTCGAATGTAAACTAGTGTCCCCTCTTGGAATAAGATTTTCTTTAATAAGGTAACCCCACCTAGTGAATATTGACCAAAGCATTTATTTTAAAAACATATAGTTCTGCGAATGTGTACCCTCGCGGGTACAAACTGTACTTTTTTTGCGCACAAAGGACAGAGGAAATAAAGACGAAAAGTGTTTTATTTCTTTTTTCGGAACTGGAAGCTGTGTGGCACCACCATTAATATCTGCAAAACAAAAACCTGGTTAAAATTTTCATTAATAAAGTAGGATATTAGAAACCATATACCTTTTTAATTTACTAAGCCATCTACCGTGCGTTAACTTCATACATATTTCCGCATGCTTCTGTTTTAAGGTATCGTGAAATATTTGACTATTTATCTGGGAAAAATTCATATGTCGAAAATATTATGTGTATGTGGCCGTGGTAGGCTTTCTTTGCTATTATAATTTTATTTTTATTATTTAATATTTACAAAATTAATTTATCTATCTTATTGATGATTTTGATTTTCTTTGCTATTTTATTATTTGTTTTTATTATTTAATATTTTCAAAATTAATTTATCTATCTTATTGATGATTTTAAGATATCGCAGTACTGTAATACTCTTCTCTGCTAACGCGCTAGGAGACGCTATTTGAACCCTGTTCAAAGAAAAACTTCTACAGCCCAAATAACCTCTCTGAACCACACTTAAGCGCATCACTCTTTCACTGTCTTGCAGCCTTCAGATTAATATTCCGCACTAACAACGTATGCCATACACGAAACGTTCTCTTTTCTAATTTTTTTCTATGCGCTACATTAACGAACAGGATCTGAACTTTTCTGTCTGTGTATTTTGTTAGCCACCTTAAAAAAAAATAAAAAAAGGTATGCGAACCTAGAGGATATTTTCCATATTTTTCACAAATGGTGACAACAATTAATGCAAGTATTATTTTTAATAATAATCCATCTTTCGCTATGACACGAAAACATCCATTTTTTAATTCTAACTTTTCTCATAGAGCTTCCCTTTAGTCTCTATCTGTTCTTTAACTAAATCCCCGCCTTTTTGAAAAACCAACCTCTAAAAATAGTTAATTTTCTCTAATATAAATTTGTACGTTTTCCGCAATATGTGTGAATATTTTTGCTAGAGCATTTAGTTACTTAGTACATGTCCTAATCAATATTTTAAAAATATAATTCTAATGATACGTGTTTACGATTTGAAGATAACGAAACATTCCCCAGTTTTATAAATGAGAGCTCACTGCCAAACTACCAAACATCACAGTACAAACTACCGTACTACGCCCCCCCCTTGGACAAAATCAGGTTAGTCAGCGTCATTAATTCTACCTGCGTTAACGAATAGCGAATTGTTAATTAAGGTTTAATACGCAGAAAATTTAAGTAACAAATAATTGCAATGAAACTCAATAACATCATAAATTATTCAAAAAAAAAATAGAACAGTTGGAATTTACTGGAGTAACCAATTTGGCACTAAAAATGGAAATTTTCGATACTCTACTAGGTGCCTACAATAAATTTTACTATTATTTTTAATGCAGAGACACAACGATTTTCTAGTTCTGAATTTGATCAGGGGTATATGACCATAGTTTACGCCGACTCTAAAAGGCATGCAGTCTATTGTTTTTGAACGCCCCATTTTGTGTATTATGTTCAAAACAGAGACTCTCTGGGCTTACGACTACAGCTACCAGCTACTACTTTCAATAATATTAACACAAAAAAAAGTAGGTGGCATTTCTATAATACGTGCAAAGTTTATGTGAAACTGACTGGAAGACAGAGTAATGCACCAATATGTTACTAAACATATTTCCATAGAATTCCGTAAGAGCTTACCTCCAAGTTTTCTCATTTAGTCAGTCAAAGCATCAAATGGGAAATTCCAATCCAACATATGTAGTGGTGGAAATATATCAATCGCCTACGTTACCGATGGTACCCGACTGAAGCTTCTGCGTCTTCTTTACCCCACATGCCTACTTAAAAAGATACTGGTCTAAGTCTCAATATTCCTGTTAAAAAAGAGAGGTTCTATATTGCCATAAATATGTGTTTTCAAAATGTTACCTGAATGGTTCGTGATTCCTTATATATGCAGTGTTGGCAGCAATGTGGCGACGACTACGCTGAAACTTTCCATATCTCGTGTCCCCATGACTGGTCTGTTTCATATATGAAAGCTCACCTCGCACGGGTTTGAACCTCCTTTAAAAAAAAAAGGCAAGACTTATACTTATTATATCAAAGTAATATGAGGAACTTATATTTTATGCCAAAACTCATTTTATCACCTCCAAAGGGGAATAGGGGTTTCTAAAGTATGGTAGGTACATCTCTTTCATTTTTTAATTAAAAAAGTGACACAATTACGCGACGTAACTCGATCCGGATCGTTAACGCGTCTCAAGATGGGGGGTTTAGAGATGCTGAGGTCATTAAATTGATTCACTAATACCAGTACATACTGAAACCCCTTATTTCCAAAATAAAAAATTGTTAACTGTTAACACAAAAAAAAAACTATTTTCTCACCAATTATATTTCTGGGGTCGTTTTCAGAATTTGTCCAACGTAGAATCCCAAGAGGATAGGGCCGCAATTTCGAAAAATGTTCATGTCTCCCCACTATGCATTTGTACACGAAGCAGGGCCGGATTAACAGCAATTATATTCTAGTAAGTCAACATACAGCCGCCGATTGAATTCTCGGATTCTGCTTTACTAGTTGCCATGGTCTGTCAAATATGTTACTTAAAAAATTGTATATTTTTTTACAAATAATATACCTTTCCTAAAATAATTCTGCCTTTGTCAAGTTGGACAAGGGCACGTCTGTCCGCTTTGAAAAGCGCGGCGTATGTATCTTCCAAAATGATCCAAGCAGGCTCGGATTGCCAGCAAATACATAACTCGCCGATTCAATTCTGAGATGTTGCTTCACGAGTTACCATGATCTGTCAAATATTTTAATTAAAAAAAAAAATCTATTATTTAGCAACAATATACCTTTTTAAAAATAATTTCGTCTTTTTCAAGTTCAACAGGACACGTGTGTTCGTTTCAGTTGGACAAGGGCACGTCTGTCCGCTTTGAGAAGCGCGGCGTATGTATCTTCCAAAATGATCCAAATTGTTAACCTTTTTTTGATTCCTCGTTATGCAAATCTAAATGGAGCAGGCTCGGATTGTCAGCAAATACACAACTCGCCGATTCAATTCTGAGATGTTGCTTCACGAGTTACCATGATCTGTCAAATATTTTAATTAAAAAAAAATCTATTATTTAGCAACAATATACCTTTTTAAAAATAATTTCGTCTTTTTCTAGTTCAACAGGACACGTGTGTTCGTTTCGAAAGGTTTCGTAGTCTGTAGCTCTGTCGAATTCTCCAAAATTCGTTAAACCTTCAGATATTTTCAAAATTTGTCCAACGCGGACTTCCACTCACCCAGTTTCGAAAACTTTCTGGTCTCCCCGCCATGCATTTGTACACGAAGCAGGGCTGGACTATCAGCAAACAGCACCCCCGGTCACTTTTCTTCTCGGATTCTGCTTGACGAGTTACATCGATCTATGGAATATTTAGCGTAAAAAAAAATTATCTATTACTTTTACCAAAAATGAAGTACCTTTTTTCTTTAAAATTTTGTTCCTCCTTTTCGAGTTCGGAATTTTTCGTAGTCTATATCGTCTGCCAATTGTCCAAAATCGTTGGACTTTCAGTAATTTTCAAAATTCGCCCCAACGCAGCCTTCCACGCACGCACGCAGTTTCGAAATCTTTCAGGTCTTCCCGCTATGCAACTGTACACGAAGCAGGGTCGGATTGTCAGCAAACAGCACCCCCGGTCACTTTTCTTCTCGGATTCTGCTTGACGAGTTACATCGATCTGTGGAATATTTAGCGTAAAAAAAAAAAAAATTCTATTACTTTTACCAAAAATGAAGTACCTTTTTTCTTTAAAATAGTTCGTCTTTTTCGAGTTTGAAAGGTTTCGTAGCCTATAGCCCTGCCGAAATGTCTTTGCATTTGTACACAAAGCAGAGTCGGATTGTCAGCAAACAGCACAAGCGCCACTTTTCTTCTCGGTTTCTGCTTGACGAATTACATCGATCAGTCAAATATTTAATATAAAAAATATCTATTTTACCAAAAATACGTACTCTTCTAAGATAAATTAGCTCTTTTCGAGTTTAAGAGGACACGTATCGTCAACTGTAGGATGTTTTATTATTATATTTTCCAGTGTCTATAAATTAATAAACAACAGAAGCTTCCGAATACAAAAATTTCAACATGAGTTTTTTTTTTCTTGAAACTTAAAAAGTTCTAACTCCTAAAACCATATTTTTAATACGCTGGCGGACGTATGACAATCCCCAAAAATTACCATATTTAAATTGTTACTATTGATATATTTCTATACCGAACTTAACTCAATACATGCAAAAAAAACTAGCGAATGTTATTTATTATCTCCGATGGGTGGATGATTGAGAAAACGTTTAAATAAATCTACCTTTCTGTCTCTCTTTTTCTATATAGGTAACTCATTCTCTCTATCTGTTACTTTCCACAATCCGAATTTACACTTTGTCCTCCAAAAATCTTGTAAAATTTTATCTGCTTAACTTCTTCGCGTTGTTCATAAGGCTGAATTTTTTGGGAGATATATCGTGCGTTATTTCTATTAAAATTCTGTTTCCTTTTTACCTACTTCAAAAACGTAAGCGAGCATTTTTGGTTGTTTTATTAAACAAAAATGGATACTAAAAAAAGATCCGTATCTCCGACCTCAGCCTCCTTTGATCACTCCCCAATTTTTTTTTAATTAACTATGGAAACCTCGTCGAACATATACATAATACTAGGTCAAAATGTTACGCGGTTACTCATTAAAGTCGCAATTCCGAAAGCTTCTTACCTATCTTTTTCCAGTCTTTTTTGTTTTATTTATCCATATATGAAACACACAATGAACACAAAACTTAAACTCGTTGGCGATTTTGCATTAAGCAACAAACATGGATAACAGAAACGAACCCTTAACACAAACGCTTCTTTAAACTTCGACTGGCACGTGAAACAACCCGCATTCCTACGAAAGGCAGGTAAACCAAGCAGGTCAAATTTTAAGCTACCCTCCAGTGTCGTCGTAGGTTGGGGCATAGTAAATAGCGAATACAACAAAGCAGTAATTTATAATAATTTAATTTGCATTTTATTTAACTTAAGTTGTTATGTAGAAAATGAGACATTTCTACAATTAATCAATATACTACGAGTACTTTTCCGCTTAATTACTATTTTGAGAAACAAAAGGAAACGTTAGATTCCTTTATTTAGAAGCTAATGGCCTGTGGCCTTAACCAGACGTTTCCAAAGGCTGGTTTGATATTATGTATATAAATCTTAACAAACACGAAAAATAGAGTTATATTGCCACCGAAAATCTGAATTTATGTTTAAAAATGTAACTTCCCGTATTTAAACTATTGCCTGCATTGGCGCCTATATTTTATAGTTTTTTTTTTGTATCCTATTTTTTGTTTTGCTTGCAAATGTGTGTCCATTTTCGGGTACTGAATTTTTTTTCTCAAATTATTACAAATTACTCAAAACGGAGTTAAAAAGAGACGAGGAGAAAAGGGAAGAACCCTTATTTCTTCGACACTGACCTCCGATTTTTATAAAAATTGACGCCTTGACACCCTGCCCGTGAATATTTTGCAAAGGATTTTTAAAATTTAACTTCCAAATAACGCATACTCTCGCCTAGTGTCACAGTTTTGGGCCCCATTTTGCTATGGTTAGACAGGTTTATATTTATCCCCTTTTAAAATGGAGCATTATTTGATACGTACTTTTTTCTTGTCAGAGCTTGTCTAAAAAAAAAAGCGGGATGGATGGAGGTTCTCCGTCAGGTGTTTTCCTGTCGAAACAAGTATGTGAGGCGTTCGCTTTGGATCTGGGGAACGGGTGGGGGTTATACATATATAAGCTATAAGAAATTTTAATTTTTTATTCAGTTTCCACTCATACAATTTCGTGATAAGTGCAGAGTGAGAAAAATGTCCGAAGTCGAAAATTATTCAACGCAAGCATTGGATTCGTGGGGAAGATTTGTGGTCAATGCGGAAATAATCCGCGAACAAAAATACATTTACGAGGCAGCAATTACGCTGCCGGAATTCGGACTAGAAATTACCTCAGGTCTTAGCCCAGCAAGAATCTTCGCTCCGGCAGTGAAAGTGAGCTTTCTCCCCTACGTTTTGTCGGAGAAAAGAAGCATTTCGTTCGACGAGATAGACTTCACAGAATTAATACAACAGCTTCCACTGTTATTGTTAGCAGGCCCGACTGGTAAAGTTATGTATTTAACCTGCTTCAAACTCACCTGTCTACAATGTGATGGTGAAGTCTTGGTCAAGATTGAAAATAGCGAGGGTATACTCTATATTTCGAAAGACTGGGTACAGGAATTAATTACCATAAGCAAATTGGTATTTAAAAGAATACGAGTACTGTCTCGTTTGAACTTTTACGAGTACTACGATAGAATATTGTATTTGACTATACATGAAAATTTGCTGCAAGACGCCAAAATCTTTCCGCATATAGAATATTTATGTTCTACAGAAGAGAGTGAGCACAGCTACTGCATGGAGGACTACATGCGTTTTGGAAAAATGCAGATAAAACAAGATATCAACAAAAGGATAGCATGGGACATACCTGTGTTTTAATAGAAATTTACCTGTAAACTAATAATAATAAATGTTTTTAAAAATTCAGTATGTGTGTATGTTTTATCCTTACCCCTATAAAAAAAAAGTAAAAAAAAAACAAATAATTGCGTAAAATAAATTTATTAAAGAAAAAAAAAATAACAACAAAATATAATCAAACAAAACATAGTACCACCGGAATGAAACCTTCAGAAATTACCCCAACAACGGAGATTCTCGCACATAATTTACCAAAAAAAATTTGCAGTGAAAAAGTCAAAGTTCAAAGCTGGCGATGCAGTGAGCATAAGTCGCACAAAATCGGTTTTTGACAAAAGCTATGAAATTAATTAAATTAATAAATTAAACCAAATAGTCGATCGACTTTGGTAGTACGGTTTTTGTAATTCGACTTCATAAAACGAACCTTTGATTTAACGCCTCTCCATATCTTCCAAAAGATACGTAAGAGGGAAGGAATCACTTACTTTAACAATCTTGAAATTTTCGGGGTGTCCATTTTTCTCACTCTGCACTTATCACGAAATTATATGAGTGGAAACTGAATAAAAAATTAAAATTTCTTATAGCTTATATATGTATAACCCCCACCCGTTCCCCAGATCCAAAGCGAACGCCTCACATACTTGTTTCGACAGGAAAAAACCTGACGGAGAACCTCCATCCATCCCGCTTTTTTTTTAGACAAGCTCTGACAAGAAAAAAGTACGTATCAAATAATGCTCCATTTTAAAAGGGGACATATTATCAATAGTGAAATAATTTATAAACTATTTATATCAAGATATACCTTTATCCTCTTTGCAAATAATTTTCTACTCGCTCACAGGTAGGATCATGAAGATCCTTCAATATTTTGTTGCACCAGGTATTTAGCTTAGCCTAGAATTCTTTTGAAAAATTATTATTATTTTTAAAAAAGGCGCGCGCTAGATCAGTTGCCGTTTCAGCGATATTTCCTTGTTTCCCGTGTCGGAGTTTATCTCTTTTCTTTTGTGCATATTCTTGTTTAATTAAATCTTGATTATCTTTTTATGCCAATTTTGACGATCATCTAATTTTTTGTAACTAAAATTAATTCAATAGAAACAATTAAGGCGAGATGATGCCCGGGAGCTGTTGTATTAGGTATGAAAAAGTCCAATTTGGATGAAGGAGATGCTTCTTTTGTCCCGACAATGTACAAGAATAAACCTGTCTAACCATAGCAAAATGGGGCCCAAAACTGTGACACTAGGCGAGAGTATGCGTTATTTGGAAGTTAAATTTTAAAAATCCTTTACAAAATATTCACGGGCAGGGTGTCAAGGCGTCAATTTTTATAAAAATCGGAGGTCAGTGTCGAAGAAATAAGGGTTCTTCCCTTTTCTCCTCGTCTCTTTTTAACTCCGTTTTGAGTAATTTGTAATAATTTGAGAACAAAAATTCAGTACCCGAAAATGGACACACATTTGCAAGCAAAACAAAAAATAGGATACAAAAAAAAAACTATAAAATATAGGCGCCAATGCAGGCAATAGTTTAAATACGGGAAGTTACATTTTTAAACATAAATTCAGATTTTCGGTGGCAATATAACTCTATTTTTCGTGTTTGTTAAGATTTATATACATAATATCAAACCAGCCTTTGGAAACGTCTGGTTAAGGCCACAGGCCATTAGCTTCTAAATAAACGCGAGATATTATGAAAACTGAAAAAGTTTGAATGGAATCTAACGTTTCCTTTTGTTTCTCAAAATAGTAATTAAGCGGAAAAGTACTCGTAGTATATTGATCAATTGTAGAAATGTCTCATTTTCTACATAACAACTTAAGTTAAATAAAATGCAAATTAAATTATTATAAATTACCGCTTTGTTGTATTCGCTATTTACTATGCCCCAACCTACGACGACACTGGAGGGTAGCTTAAAATTTGACCTGCTTGGTTTACCTGCCTTTCGTAGGAATGCGGGTTGTTTCACGTGTCAGTCGAAGTTTAAAGAAGCGTTTGTGTTAAGGGTTCGTTTCTGTTATCCATGTTTGTTGCTTAATGCAAAATCGCCAACGAGTTTAAGTTTTGTGTTCATTGTGTGTTTCATATACGGATAAATAAAACAAAAAAGACTGGAAAAAGATATTTAAGAAGCTTTGGGAATTGCGACTTTAATGAGTAACCGCGTAACATTTTGACCTAGTATTATGTATATGTTCGACGAGGTTTCTATAGTTAATTAAAAAAAAATTGGGGAGTGATCAAAGGAGGCTGAGGTCGGAGATACGGATCTTTTTTTAGTATCCATTTTTGTTTAATAAAACAACCAAAAATGCTCGCTTACGTTTTTGAAGTACGTAAAAAGGAAACAGAATTTTAATAGAAATAACGCACGATATATCTCCCAAAAAATTCAGCCTTATGAACAACGCGAAGAAGTTAAGCAGATAAAATTTTACAAGATTTTTGGGGGACAAAGTGTAAATTCGGATTGTGGAAAGTAACAGATAGAGAGAATGAGTTACCTATATAGAAAAAGAGAGACAGAAAGGTAGATTTATTTAAACGTTTTCTCAATCATCCACCCATCGGAGATAATAATTAACATTCGCTAGTTTTTTTTGCATGTATTGAGTTAAGTTCGGAATAGAAATATATCAATAGTAACAATTTAAATATGGTAATTTTTGGGGATTGTCATACGTCCGCCAGCGTATTAAAAATATGGTTTTAGGAGTTAGAACTTTTTAAGTTTCAAGAAAAAAAAACTCATGTTGAAATTTTTGTATTCGGAAGCTTCTGTTGTTTATTAATTTATAGACACTGGAAAATATAATAATATAACATCCTACAGTTGACGATACGTGTCCTCTTAAACTCGAAAAGAGCTAATTTATCTTAGAAGAGTACGTATTTTTGGTAAAATAGATATTTTTTATATTAAATATTTGACCGATCGATGTAATTCGTCAAGCAGAAACCGAGAAGAAAAGTGGCGCTTGTGCTGTTTGCTGACAATCCGACCCTGCTTCGTGTACAAATGCAAAGACATTTCGGCAGGGCTATAGGCTACGAAACCTTTCAAACTCGAAAAGGATGAACTATTTTAAAGAAAAAAGGTACTTCATTTTTGGTAAAAGTAATAGATAATTTTTTTTTTACGCTAAATATTCCACAGATCGATGTAACTCGTCAAGCAGAATCCGAGAAGAAAAGTGACCGGGGGTGCTGTTTGCTGACAATCCGACCCTGCTTCGTGTACAGTTGCATAGCGGGAAGACCTGAAAGATTTCGAAACTGCGTGCGTGCGTGGAAGGCTGCGTTGGGGCGAATTTTGAAAATTACTGAAAGTCCAACGATTTTGGACAATTGGCAGACGATATAGACTACGAAAAATTCCGAACTCGAAAAGGAGGAACAAAATTTTAAAGAAAAAAGGTACTTCATTTTTGGTAAAAGTAATAGATAATTTTTTTTTACGCTAAATATTCCATAGATCGATGTAACTCGTCAAGCAGAATCCGAGAAGAAAAGTGACCGGGGGTGCTGTTTGCTGATAGTCGAGCCCTGCTTCGTGTACAAATGCATGGCGGGGAGACCAGAAAGTTTTCGAAACTGGGTGAGTGGAAGTCCGCGTTGGACAAATTTTGAAAATATCTGAAGGTTTAACGAATTTTGGAGAATTCGACAGAGCTACAGACTACGAAACCTTTCGAAACGAACACACGTGTCCTGTTGAACTAGAAAAAGACGAAATTATTTTTAAAAAGGTATATTGTTGCTAAATAATAGATTTTTTTTTAATTAAAATATTTGACAGATCACGGTAACTCGTGAAGCAACATCTCAGAATTGAATCGGCGAGTTGTGTATTTGCTGACAATCCGAGCCTGCTCCATTTAGATTTGCATAACGAGGAATCAAAAAAAGGTTAACAATTTGGATCATTTTGGAAGATACATACGCCGCGCTTTTCAAAGCGGACAGACGTGCCCTTGTCCAACTGAAACGAACACACGTGTCCTGTTGAACTTGAAAAAGACGAAATTATTTTTAAAAAGGTATATTGTTGCTAAATATTAGATTTTTTTTTTAATTAAAATATTTGACAGATCATGGTAACTCGTGAAGCAACATCTCAGAATTGAATCGGCGAGTTGTGTATTTGCTGGCAATCCGAGCCTGCTTGGATCATTTTGGAAGATACATACGCCGCGCTTTTCAAAACGGACAGACGTGCCCTTGTCCAACTTGACAAAGGCAGAATTATTTTAGGAAAGGTATTTGTAAAAAAATATACAATTTTTTAAGTAACATATTTGACAGACCATGGCAACTAGTAAAGCAGAATCCGAGAATTCAATCGGCGGCTGTATGTTGACTGACAAGAATATAATTGCTGTTAATCCGGCCCTGCTTCGTGTACAAATGCATAGTGGGGAGACATGAACATTTTTCGAAATTGCGGCCCTATCCTCTTGGGATTCTACGTTGGACAAATTCTGAAAACGACCCCAGAAATATAATTGGTGAGAAAATAAGTTTTTTTTTTGTGTTAACAGTTAACAATTTTTTATTTTGGAAATAAGGGGTTTCAGTATGTACTGGTATTAGTGAATCAATTTAATGACCTCAGCATCTCTAAACCCCCCATCTTGAGACGCGTGAACGATCCGGATCGAGTTACGTCGCGTAATTGTGTCACTTTTTTAATTAAAAAATGAAAGAGATGTACCTACCATACTTTAGAAACCCCTACTCCCCTTTGGAGGTGATGAAATAAGTTTTGGCATAAAATATAAGTTCCTCATATTACTTTGATATGATAAGTATAAGTCTTGCCTTTTTTTTTTAAAGGAGGTTCAAACCCGTGCGAGGTGAGCTTTCATATATGAAACAGACCAGTCATGGGGACACGAGATATGGAAAGTTTCAGCGTAGTCGTCGCCACATTGCTGCCAACACTGCATATATAAGGAATCACGAACCATTCAGGTAAAATTTTGAAAACACATATTTATGGCAATATAGAACCTCTCTTTTTTTAACAGGAATATTGAGACTTAGACCAGTATCTTTTTAAGTAGGCATGTGGGGTAAAGAAGACGCAGAAGCTTCAGTCGGGTACCATCGGTAACGTAGGCGATTGATATATTTCCACCACTACATATGTTGGATTGGAATTTCCCATTTGATGCTTTGACTGACTAAATGAGAAAACTTGGAGGTAAGCTCTTACGGAATTCTATGGAAATATGTTTAGTAACATATTGGTGCATTACTCTGTCTTCCAGTCAGTTTCACATAAACTTTGCACGTATTATAGAAATGCCACCTACTTTTTTTTGTGTTAATATTATTGAAAGTAGTAGCTGGTAGCTGTAGTCGTAAGCCCAGAGAGTCTCTGTTTTGAACATAATACACAAAATGGGGCGTTCAAAAACAATAGACTGCATGCCTTTTAGAGTCGGCGTAAACTATGGTCATATACCCCTGATCAAATTCAGAACTAGAAAATCGTTGTGTCTCTGCATTAAAAATAATAGTAAAATTTATTGTAGGCACCTAGTAGAGTATCGAAAATTTCCATTTTTAGTGCCAAATTGGTTACTCCAGTAAATTCCAACTGTTCTATTTTTTTTTTTGAATAATTTATGATGTTATTGAGTTTCATTGCAATTATTTGTTACTTAAATTTTCTGCGTATTAAACCTTAATTAACAATTCGCTATTCGTTAACGCAGGTAGAATTAATGACGCTGACTAACCTGATTTTGTCCAAGGGGGGGGCGTAGTACGGTAGTTTGTACTGTGATGTTTGGTAGTTTGGCAGTGAGCTCTCGTTTATAAAACTGGGGAATGTTTCGTTATCTTCAAATCGTAAACACGTATCATTAGAATTATATTTTTAAAATATTGATTAGGACATGTACTAAGTAACTAAATGCTCTAGCAAAAATATTCACACATATTGCGGAAAACGTACAAATTTATATTAGAGAAAATTAACTATTTTTAGAGGTTGGTTTTTCAAAAAGGCGGGGATTTAGTTAAAGAACAGATAGAGACTAAAGGGAAGCTCTATGAGAAAAGTTAGAATTAAAAAATGGATGTTTTCGTGTCATAGCGAAAGATGGATTATTATTAAAAATAATACTTGCATTAATTGTTGTCACCATTTGTGAAAAATATGGAAAATATCCTCTAGGTTCGCATACCTTTTTTTATTTTTTTTTAAGGTGGCTAACAAAATACACAGACAGAAAAGTTCAGATCCTGTTCGTTAATGTAGCGCATAGAAAAAAATTAGAAAAGAGAACGTTTCGTGTATGGCATACGTAGTTAGTGCGGAATATTAATCTGAAGGCTGCAAGACAGTGAAAGAGTGATGCGCTTAAGTGTGGTTCAGAGAGGTTATTTGGGCTGTAGAAGTTTTTCTTTGAACAGGGTTCAAATAGCGTCTCCTAGCGCGTTAGCAGAGAAGAGTATTACAGTATTTAATATAAGCGTCCAGATTTCATTATTGTTGAGATTGCATAGAAACACACTTTCATGTAGTAGTCGCAGCAGCTTTAAAGTATATGACTTTTTAGTTAAGATGCCTTTCGAGTTTGTTTTATGGCTTGATAGGAAATTAAAGGGTAGATACAGATAAGTTACGAAAAAAAGTATGTACACTATCCTCAAAGATCAGCAATAAATAAAAGAAATTGATGAAATAGTAAAGTTGACTGCGATATCTTAAAATCATCAATAAGATAGATAAATTAATTTTGAAAATATTAAATAATAAAAACAAATAATAAAATAGCAAAGAAAATCAGAATCATCAATAAGATAGATAAATTAATTTTGTAAATATTAAATAATAAAAATAAAATTATAATAGCAAAGAAAGCCTACCACGGCCACATACACATAATATTTTCGACATATGAATTTTTCCCAGATAAATAGTCAAATATTTCACGATACCTTAAAACAGAAGCATGCGGAAATATGTATGAAGTTAAAGCACGGTAGATGGCTTAGTAAATTGAAAAGGTATATGGTTTCTAATATCCTACTTTATTAATGAAAATTTTAACCAGGTTTTTGTTTTGCAGATATTAATGGTGGTGCCACACAGCTTCCAGTTCTGAAAAAAGAAATCCAACACTTTTCGTCTTTATTTCCTCTGTCCTTTGGGCGCAAAAAAGTACAGTTTGTACCCGCGAGGGTACACATTCGCAGAACTATATGTTTTTAAAATAAATGCTTTGGTCAATATTCACTAGGTGGGGTTACCTTATTAAAGAAAATCTTATTCCAAGAGGGGACACTAGTTTACATTCGAACCGCTAGAGGGTGCAGATGGTCACGCGGACAATATGATCAAGTCTCATTGACGCCATTGCTTTTCTTAGGGGTGGGAAAATATTTGGGCTCTGATTGGCTTCGCCGCCATCGCAAACTAGAGGTGAGGAGATTGATTAAACCCCATTGGTGCTTGCTTATCCAATGGGGGCCAGTTTCAAGGGATTATGGGTAAAGGGGGAGGAGCTAAAGAGTCGTGGGGAAGGAGGACACGCCCACAAAAGGGAGAGGAGTGGGGGAAGCCTATGTTGTACTTAATAACTACTAATATAATACCCAAATTAATGAAATAAAGCCTTTGAATGAATGAATCAAGAAATAAAAGAGGCTTGTTGAATCCAATTGGTACTAAAACTACTCTCTTAGAACATAACGCAATTTTAAAACAGCACTTTTTTTAAACTGAACAATTACAGAATAATAACCAACTGGATTTTAAAAAACAAATTTCTACTAAATATAACAAATTCCGTTGTTCCTGTGGCATGCCAGGTATTTATACGGTAGCTGAACAGTCGGCGTCGAAGAGTTCTAGAACGTTGAGGAATCACGCGCTTCTTAGTCAGCATTACTACTACTAACATTGAGATTATTGTAAACAAACAGATTAAAGTACTCCGTATAACACGTATTACTGGTAATTTAGATCAAAATGACTGCAAGAAAACCAAAATAAACTCAAAACCAATTCAATTAACAAAATAATATTATTAGAAGAGACAATCAACACGTTTCATAATATAATATCCAATATTCTAAAATCCAAAATTATCCTGAAATCGACAATGCTGCAAATCGAAGACACAGTTAAAAAAATTGCATTACAACAAATGAACGATTTTGACTACTTTCAAATGAGTACATAGTCATAATAAACCAATTGAATGTAAAGTACAATTTAATATATGAAATACTTGAAGCCGCTATTAGTTTTCAAAAATTGAATACTATTCGTAACTCAATTATTAATCCTTTGAAGAAATTAAAAATTGTAATAAAAATCTGCAGGCTCAATTACCGCTTGAAATATTTCTCGAGAATTTACTAATTTTTGTTCCGTAATCAGTAGTTACGATTATCCTTGAAGTACCATTAATTGAAGCAGAAATCTATCAATACTATCAAATCTTATCGTTACCAATCCCGACCGGAAAAGATTCCCAATTTTATGTCAATATATTCCTAAAACCACACCTTATACTGAGTCATAACAAATATGCCTTTAAGGATCAAAAATGTATTGAACTACAAGGAAATGAATACCTGTGCAAAGAAGCCTACGTTACCTATTTGAAGAACCGACAACTATGTTCCGTAGAGCTGATAATGCCTCATACCTCATACCTGTGTCCGACTAATTTGAGGAATGTTAGTGTAAGCAGAAAAGAACTGTTTATAGTCTTAAAGCCTGTTAATTTTTATAAACAATCATCAGAGAAGGGGCTAAAAGTGTGTCCAACATTTTAATAAAATGAAAACAAAGCCATCAAATTGAAAAAAGATTTTTGAAAAGTAATAATTTTTGGATGGAAGTAGAGGTAACTTTTTTATACCAATACACTGTACTCGACACCAAAAAGACTTAAATAAAATGGAACAGGCCCATGCTTCATCTTCAACCCCCACTACGGAAGTTTATACCACGCAAAAAGCTTACGGCCTTGGACTTAACTAAAGACGACTATATAACACTTCCAAGAGAAGCAAAAAGAAGGGGAGCTAAAATCTATCCTTTATACCCTACTATTCCTAATGCAAAAAAAAATGTTGTCCATAAAGACAGAGGCTACGATCCCATTACAAAACCTGTTGGATTTAACTATAAGTCGGCTAGCACGTATTAATTCTGAAGTGTTGTTGCAGAATGTTGCAGAAGTCATAAACATAAATGTTTTTTTTTTATAAATGGGGTCTTGACGGTAGCGGTGGTCACAGCTTTTACAAGCAAAACTTTGCCTTCAAATTTTTTGGAAGAACTAAGTCCATCTTCAACTAGATATTGCCGTGTTATAAATTTTAAATTAAAAAAAGAAACAAAAGAGAACATGAAAGCAATTTACAACCCCCAAATATCATGAGTTACAACACATACATTTCTAGGAAAATGGACAACAAAGAATGACAGGCAAGAAGCCAAGAGGCAAAAGAAAGCGTCAAAAACAGAAAAAATCAATTGCCTCTAAATCTGATTCGGTAATTGCCAATTACTAACCAAAACATGTAATGCTTATAAATAGGAAATAAAAAATTCTTTCACCCTGTCAATATGAATTAAAAGAAACTTTTGTTTTATTGTTTTGCTTCTTATTTTGTTAAAAACTACCAAAAATCTTTCTAAGTTAAATATTTTTAAAAAATCTGAAACTCTAAATTTTATTTTTAAATATACTTTTACCTTTAAACCGGCCTTTTTAAATTGTTTTCCCTAATTTATCGAGCATGCGAGCAAAAATAAAGCCATCGGAAAATTTTTAATTTGTTACACCTTGTACATAAATTAAAAGCCTAATGAGGTCTATGCTAAAAATTTACGGGTTAATTTTGTACTGAAATAAAATCAGTGGATATGTTTTGTTCCTATAAAGTACCTATTTTGCCATATGTGCACTGGTGGCTATAAATTAATGGCAGGGATTTTAGTCCAATACAATATCTTTTTTCTAACTTTACCACTAGTTTGGAAACAGTTATGAACTTGTTCGTTATTGGCTGTGCCAACAAGGCCAGTTTGTCGAGATTTGCAAGATGCTTAAATCGATCCAGCGAAATAGGATTTCTACTAATTACTAACTACCTAAAACGGGCAATAAAATTCACTTCATGGCACAAGTTTTATTTTTATAACAAAAAACAGTCAAATTGAAAAATAATTCGAAAAATAAATTTAATTGAATTGAAATTGAATTTAATTATTGATTCTACCGTTCTGTTAAACTTCGTTCGACGAGACCGTTGAAATATGCTTCTGAGTTTACAAACGGGTAGTTCTGTTGTAGCAACTGCAAATTTAAGCATAAGTATTAGTTTCCTGTATAGCAGAAAACGACAATGTATTAAAATTCTATTCTATTTCTGTTTTTCTATCGTGGTTACTACGGACCATGATGTAACTTAGTCATAATAAATGAAAATATTTTGTACGCGCACTCTGTATAAAGTGCCCTTCAGATTAGCACTCGATCTAACTTGAAGGCCACGTCAAACTTTGTGAAAAATCCAAAACAGTGTATCTCGCATATTAGTACTGATACAGGGATGTAGTTTTCAGGATACGGTGCTTCTTCTAGAAACCAAAGATGCACAGAATTTTTGATTTTTGAGATACGGCGTGCATTTTGGAAACCTGACGGTTATTCTAAAGCTTATTAGAAAAGTCAAAAGTGAGTTTCTTGCCGTTTTTTCTAGCAAAATTCAGCGGTATACTCGGATTTTATATTTTCAATTCTTTTCAAGGAATAAATCAAACATAATATTTTTGAGTCACCCTATATAGTTTTTGCATAATGCTATGGTGGATATTCGTTTTTGTTAGTTTGATATGACAGGTTATAAAAAACCTTATTTTATTCAAAACAGAACAATTTTGGTAAATTTTATTTCACCTAAAAGACCCCTAATATAATAAAATATAATATAATAAAACTAGTGATTATTGATTAAAAAAATTCAAACAAAAACAACATTGTAACTATGCAAAAGAAAAATCTTAAATTTATTGCTAGATCACAAGTGTTGCTCAAATTGATCTCCATTATGTTTGTTTGCGCCAGTTTCAATTTATTTGTTTTATTTGCATCTTTCTGAAACCAATCTAAGTCAGTCGAAAATCAGCATCGGTCGGTAAACTCACGAATTTAAAGTCCCGTATATGTGACTTCAAAGTTATCGGGTTTTGGAGAATACGAACTTGGGTGAGTTTTTTCCCCAGGGTTCTTGCCTCCCTCTATTTTACTTTCTTCACCGAGAGTTTAGCGTATCAAATCGCGGACAGTCCGGGTAAGTCAAAATTAAATTTAATAACGACAAGTTGGCTAAGGGTCACAACATAATTTTGATCTCTTCGAGCCGGATACCAGCAGTTCATACATAAGCCAGCGTAATACATATTTTGATTTTTGCAGTGCAGTTTTTTTCGGTTGTGCGGTTTTGTGACTTACGGTGTTGACGGGTTTTCTTTCATTTCAGTGATCTTCGACTCATTAAAATTATTAAATTAGGAGCAGCACATGTATCTGCAAAAAAGATATATCCCGGCATATCTACAGCGGCGAAATAATAAAACGGTTGAATATTGGATGCCTTTAGTAAATGCAATCATAATAAGATAAATTTTGATTTGCGAACGAATTTAAAGTTCAACGATTTTCGTATTTTGTTGAACCTTCCCAGCACGCGTTTTTTTTTTCAGAAAGTTAAAAGATTGCTTCGGACCAAGTAAGGAAATATATATTGCCAAATTTTCAGTGCTTAAAGGATAGGTTCGGTAAAAATGACCTCAAATGATAGAAAATTTAAAATGTTAACCATCCAAAAAAAGGCGATATATTCGATCATTCAAAACTTTTATGACTTATCAAAAGATCTTTGAACGTAAAATAAAATTAATAAATTGTATATCAGTGTACCAATCTATGGATTGAACTCGGACCGATATTTTACAAATTTTAGATCAGATAAACTAAGTAGGTTTTGAAATGAATGAAAATTTTAAACCGGAGTATAAAGTTATTACCAATGAAATGTGTTGACGAATATACCAAAATAAAACTAAATGAGTAATGTGACGAGTCTTTTGCCAAAATTCGAAATTCCGGATCTTTACGGTAAGCCAAAAAACTGAGAAATGTTTTATTGTATTTAAATGGATCGGCTTTTTTGTGAATATTGCAGTATCGGGTGATAATTACGATATAATTTGGAAGTCTCTTTTAGATAAATATTCACATCAAAAGGTTATTCGCCAGCACTTACTTACACCAAATTGTTAATTTTAAACAATAACACACGGAATCAGAAAAAAATTGAACTATTTTTTGCAAAATTTTAATGCTTCGGAAAATGCAGTAAAAAAAATCGACATACCGGATTTATTGGACTTTATGTTGCTTTACCACGCGCTGTCAAAGCTAGACGAGGAGACGGTTAAATCGTTCGAAAATCGGATTTAATACAATTTGTTAAAGAGTTAACTAAAATTAAAAAAACGACGGGAGCTAGAACTAGCGGGTTCAGTAAAAATAAAAATTTACGAACATTTTTTGTCTGCAATAACGATAATAAAGATAATAAACCTCCCTTTTGTGTGTTATGTAAGATAGGAGGTTGTTTCTTGAGCAGATGTGAAAAGTTTAAAGCAATGATTTACAATTAACGGTACTAGCTGGTCAAAACCAAAAATTTGTTTTTTGTGCAGTTTCACGAGTATGTCAATGTTCCAAGAGCCCATGTGGACAGTGTGGTAAAAACCAGTAGCCACGATTCATCAAACTCAGAGTTCCAGCTCTCAAGAATCGAGTTCTTAAAACAACTTTAATGATAATTCTGCTGATAAATGGTTTAAGGTACATTCTCAATACGGTTTGGCGACATATCGACGGAAAAAGTAATCCTACGGATTGGTTGTCAAGGAGTTTAACGCCTACACAACTAATTAATCACGATCTCTGGCTTTCGGGTCCCATTTGGCTGAAATCTTCGGAATCGGAATCGTCTATGTCAACAATAGAAGCAGATACTTTGGAAAGACGAATTTTTATTGTTCGCGATTCAATTGAGAGTGAGTGAGGGTGGTGGAGGTGGGAACCACTTCGAATTGGCAAAAAATATTACATATTACGGTACGAATCTTAATGTTTATAAAAATAAATCCTACACAAACATTGGTTACTGCTTTGGCCCTTAGAAGAGCAGAATTATGTTGCCTGCCTAATTCAAATTAAGCATTTTGAATCGAAAATGGAACGGCTCCAGCAAGGTAAACCTTGTAAAACTAATCTAAAAAGGTTACATACATTTTTGCAAGAGGGATTGCTAATGGTCGGAGGTAGACTAAACAATTCGTCCCTTAATTTTTTAGGAAGGCACCCTTTGATTCTTCCTGGAAAGAAACCATTAGTTGAAAGAATAATTGATTGTTATCATATTATTTATTTGCATAGAGGCTCATATTTACGCTTTATATTTATATTAGCTTTGCTGCTCAAAAATATTGGATTCTCGGCGTTAGGAATATAATAACAAAGAGGATTTTCAAATGCAACCGCTGTTTTAGATCAAAACCAAAACCTTTGACACCCTTCATGGCGGTTTTGCCGAAACTTAGAGTTACTGCTACCAAACCATTCTTACATATAGGCGTTGATTATTTCGGACCTATGAATACACCTTGGCTAAAAAAAGAAATACAGTGGTAAGGGATATTGTTTGTTAGCCGTTTATTTAAGTAACAAGGCTAAGAACTAATAACGTCTTTAAGTAGTCATCATTTTTTGGAAGATTTTAAAATACTCTAGGCAAGAAGCGGTCCTTGCAAAATACTGTACTCCGATCAGTGGACTTCTTTTGTTTGTGCAAAAACTGTTTTAAGGGATATAAACTAGTTTGTTAATTCAGAAGAATATACAAAAGCTATATTAGGAGAACTAAATTTGAACGAAGTAAAATGGCGGTTTATAAGTCCCCAGAGTCCAAGTGACGGAGGAATTTGGGAAAGGAATGTAAATAGTTTCACTTGCACAAGGTACTCGGCGATTTGACATATGAGGAACTTAACACTCTTTTAGTGCAAATAGAGGCGTTATTAAACTCAAGACCTTTATGTTGGTTACTTGCCGATGACGTTGTAGAATTAAATATAAATTGGATAGGTTTTAATTGTTAGATAGAAAGGTGCAGGATTTCTGGAGATCTTGGGGATTGGAATATCTTACAAGTTTGCAAGTCAGAGAAAAATCAAATAAAGACGTTCCAAATATTAAACTGGGAACAGTGGTGGTTGTTAAGATAGATAACGCCCCGCTTCTTCATTGGCCGTTGGCAGTGGTTCCTGAGCTCTATCCGGGAAAAAACGGAGTTGTTAGAAACGTTACTATGAAGACTGGGAGAGGGAATTTTGTGCGTCCGGTTTTAAAATTGTGCCCTCTTCCAGACCAATAACTTTACAGTAACACCTTTGCGTAATTAGTAACATTAGAGATATAGGCAAACCCATGAAATTAAAGTCCGGTATGGGCGAGTTCAAAGTTATCGGGTTTTGAGGAAAAACAGACTTCGGTGAGTCTTTTCCCTTGGTTCTTCCCTCCCTCTATTTTCCTTTCTTCACCGAGAGTTTAGTGTATAAGATCGGGGACAGTCCAGGTAGGTCAAAATTAAATTAAATTGCGACAAGATCACAACATAATTTGGATCACTTCGAGCCGGATACCAACAAGGTTATTGCATTAAAATATTAAATGACCGTACATATTTGATTTTATAGTTATCCCCACAAAAACAAATCCGAAATCGATAACTGCGGTGACCTAGGTGGCCATCTTATAGGTCAATTTATTCCAAACCAATGGCTAGGAAAATTAGTGTTAAGGTAGGTACTTAACATTCGCTCATTATGAGCGGGAGCTCCGTCTTGTTGCAAATATAAATTATTACGATGCGCCAAGCAATTTAAAAATACCGACAGAACCTTTTACTTTCCTGCAAAAACTACTTCAAATTATTCAGGATGAAGCGAATACATTAATTTTAGCAATCTGCTTGTTTTCTTTGTTGCGAATATTTTGAATGTTGGATTAAATTTGGTTTTAATCTTTAAAAAAATAACACACTAGCATTTCGTATTATTCAAAGTTTTTAAATAATGACTGCCACGGCTGGTTGTGACATTTTAATTAAAATTTGTAAAAGAATTACAAAAAACCACAAACCGTACTATTCTAACAGAAACTTAAGAATTTCTGAATATGAATATTTTGTTTTAAAAATAAACCTGCCATGGTTAACTAACAAAAACGAATATTTTTTTTTCAAAATTTAAATATTAGGCTTAATATTAAAAACTACTATCGAGTTTTATATATTTTTGATATACTCTTGACAAACCCATTTAAAAAAAATAAGTTTGGTATATTTTTCGAAAATAATTAAGGACAGAAACAATCGGCCACTGAATTCTGCGTAAAAAACGGAAAACAAGTCCACGTTATACATTTCTAATAAGCTTTTGAATATTTGAGATTTGAGGGGTCCGGTATCTTAAAAATCAAGAGGGCTATGAAAACTTGTTTCTCGAAAAAGTAGCGGAGTGTCGCAAAAACCGCATCCCTCCATTTTTACTATTAATCTCAATACCCATCGAAAAATGGACACCCGGTACATATTCGAAACAACATATATCCCCTTGCGTCTCGAGTTTCCTGCTTTAAGAATTTTCCTGTTCCGATTTTCATTTTTTTTAACCCAACAAATTTAAGAATAAGGAATAAATAAGTAAATAATTCTAATAAATAAGACGGCCAATAAAAATTCCAAAGTTGATATGGATACCGAAGAATTGAGGCACCCTATAAAATCCAAATAATCTAAAAATTCCTTAAATGCAAATTACTTTTTTATTTAAAATGTCTTGATAACTATTACAGGTTCTGAGAAAAGCATATCTTTTATTGAATGGAAAGGGAAATGAATGAATTCAAAATACACCTTTTAACACAAATTTAATTTGTTTGCACCCTACAACATATAAGGGGCTGCTCAAAATTAACTTTACCGCTTAGCTGAAACATTAAAGTTAACTATCCAATAAAAGTGTTACTTCAAAAGTATACAGAGTGGTTTTTACCCAGAATTAGATTTCCTATAAAACCTATCTCTTTATCTTAAAAATGAAAAAATGAAACACTGTATCCTACTATTTTTTCAATTATAGTAGGCTTTGTCCTAGATGAGACGTAATTTATTATTTCTTTTTATTATCATTGTTTAAAGTAGTTACGTTAGCGAATGTTGGAACTAGATGGTGCTCCTACACACTTTGCAAGAAGTGTTAGAACCGGTTAGATCGACAATATACGAATAGACGGGTAGGACAAAAAGGTCACAGAACTGGTCCGACAGGTCTCCGGACGTAACAAATCCTTACTGTTTTTTATGGGGATATATCAAAAATATTATTTACAAGGCGAACGATTGCACCGTAAAATAAATTATTTTATTTTTTAGTTTATTTCAGTATAAAATAAATGTATATAAAGTTGCTTATGTTTTAAGGAAATCTGCATTACAAGTTGGCGCCCGACGGCAGGCAAGCATTACGCGGCCTGTAGTGCAATAAAAAAGCGGTAAAAATGTTCAGTTTTTTTCGGGTTCGAATTACATGAAACCTCACCCAAATAATTAGTTAGGTTATGTGACATACGAAATGGTCAATTACGACTTTTTTTTATTGAAAACTTTTTGTCATTCATCCTCCAATAACTGCGAAAGTATTGATTATATAATTTTATATTATATTAAGTTTATTGCAAGGGAATTTGCATCACAGTATTTTTTATAGAAAGAAATTAGTCATAAGAAGCATAAGAAAAAGAATAAGAGTAAGAAACAGAGGAGATAGGTATGGAGAACCCCGAAAAATTTGATTTGATTGTTGAGAAGTAAAACGTTTTGAAAACCTTGTACGTGTACTTTATACTGTGTCTGTGCTTTATATTTTGTCCTTGAAGCTACATGGACATGAATGTAAATTCATTTTAACACCCACCTTTCTAACAATCTTCTTTTTAATTCTGGCGGGTAGGTCACATAAATATATTCGTTATCTTTGTCTGATGTAATAAAATCTTCCGTAAATATATGGTGCCCATCTGTAGCGCCCAAATTCTGCCCATGAAGGTGCGTCGGTGACGGAGTTGACCTGTCTGTAAGGCTGGTACTGGTTACGCTTATGTCGTCAGTACTAGAAATACTAAAATTGTTGAGTGCTTTGGTTAGAAAAACTATTCTCCGCTAAAACACTTACTCAAACAACACCCATACTATGTAATAGCACAAACAAATTCCCAAAGATAAAACCATAATGATCATGCAAACCAGTCCCCAGGGAAAGCTCCGGATGTCTGTCTGGGAATCTTCCCAGTAACGATCGCAAGTCAAGTACCAACACACGGCTCGGTTGAAATCATCTAAAATGAAATGACAATATTTATAAGGTAAGTAATATTTGGCGAATTTTACCTTCGACCTCTTGAAAGTCTTTAAAGGACAAATGAATCAACAGATTGGCTATGCAATGGCGTACCAAGATTTCGCACTTGGTTTTGATTTTCTGCAGCTCCTCGGGTTTGCAATCCGCTTTCAGCTTTTTTTGCCAATTATCAATGCGTTGATGGTTGCCGTCCGGCGCCGGAAGTGCTGAATCGACGAGATCCATTCGGCACACGTTATTCGCTTCCTTGCCATGTTTTAATTTGTCGTTTTCATTTAAGTTGCTTTCTGAAATATGAAAGAAAGAAGGTTATTCACTATTAATGTAAGTTTTACAAAATAGCTAATGGTAAGTCAGTAGATGACATTACCTAACTAAAATTGCTTCATTATCCTTATAAATTTGAAATGTGGATATTTTTTGGTAGGTCGTTAAAAATTTTAACATGATCTGAGATGACGTGATAATGGAAATAGGAATAACGATAGCCTTGACAGTCTAGTGTTACAGTTATGCAGATCAGCATTTTTGACAAAGTGTTTTGAAAATGTAAGTTTAAGAGACTGTCATCATGTCAAGCTTAACAAACAACAGGAGGATGGTACTGGGCTGATCTAATATCTTGTTGCATGCTAGAGTCAGTTTTTGATTATTTCTATTGTTTAAAACCAGATTGTCAGAAGAAAACCATTTCAGTATTGCACTCGTTGTGACTTCAATCTTATCCAGTAGCATTTGTGGATGTTTAGCTGAGAACAATGTCATTCGCAAATAGTGAAACTTGCCTATGCGGCAAGGAAACGGGAAGATCGTTTATGTAAATGAGGAACAACGGGGGCCCGAGAACTGAACCCTGTAGAACACCATCACTGTCACTTGTTTATTAATTAAGAAGTTATCGTCCATACAGTCCAGGGCTTTCGCGAAATCGCATAAAAGTGCTGTAGAAGTTTCAGCTCCCTAAAGCAATTTCGAAACTCTGACTACAAAGTACAAGAGAGGTTGTGTTGTTGATCTTCTCTCACGAAATCCAAACTGTGATTATTAACGGCAAAATATTGAAACAAAGGTACTTTGATAGCCTTGTCAATTGAATGAAGGTAAGTAAAGTAAATGTCCCATCTATAGAATGCCATTTTACTAATAAATAAAAAATATTTTCGTACAATTATAATAAAATAATACTTTATTAAAGTTAATTCCAATGTATATTTAATTTTTGTGTATACTTTCACTATTAAATTGAACCGATTGAAATTTGAAACGTTATGCATACATTGAATAAAATAAGACGTATTGTCAACAAACAGTGGTATTCAAGAGAAATTTTCGTTTATGAAACATAAGATAAAGACCAACTTAAATATTTGTAATATAGTTTTATACAAACATCAAAGTTTCAAATAATAAAAATTGTTATCAATATTTTTCAAACATTTTTATTACGAAATTTAAATACTTATTTTTATGAATGATGGATTAAAATTTTTGACGAATTAAAATGTTCGAATTAAAATTATCAAGACACATTTTAATGTGGCGCTGTATATTACGGCGGTTTATGTAAGTTTTCTAAAGTCACGATACCACAACGTGAACTCTTCTTCTTTTTTTGGCTACACTCTTAAGGCCTAGATCCGATATTCCAATGTAAACAATACTATGATGCTTAATAATAATAATAATAATAATAATGATCACATTCGCTTATTATAGGAAAACAGTCCTAATTTGTGTTATGGATAAGGATACTCTTCCCACAAGCAGATTAGTATGAAAGCACTTTCTGGTAGAATGAACAATTAACTCAAAACTTGAAAGTCGCAGCATTTAATTTCATCAGCAGCTTAAATGCTTATATCCAACAGATTACACACTGCAACTATTTCACTAACTTACCAAAAAAGGAAGAGGAATTGCAATTATTTAAATTCAGTTATGAAAACGTTAACAAACATTTAATATCAAAAATATCTTTCATCCTATATTTGACATGGTACACGAATGGTAAAACATGCAATTCAGATGCTTAAATACAAATACCACAAAGACTTGGTATGTTTAAATAAATTGTCTCTTTATGTTTCATGAATTATGAATTAAATGTTTCGAGAAAATGTTTTAGTTTAACATTTCATTTTAACACATAATTTCCACAAAAATATTGTGACACCATTTTTATTATTCCAACAATATTAAAAAGTAATACAGTCACTTATACTTGTCTTTAAGTTAGTTCGATTCATTTACAGAGGGTGAGTCAAAATGAAAAATATTAATTTTCGTGAAAAAAAGAAATTAGAATGTATATTATACTTCATTTAGTGATTCCTATGAATGCTCTTTCAATTAACTCAGCATCCCATATACCTAATCTTAGTATTTTTTGCGGTAAACATATATTTACGAAATCTCCGAAAATTTGTCAAATTATGAGAAAATATCGCAATAAGTCAAGAAAAGAAAAATAAATAAGTAAATTTTTAATTTTGGGAAAAAAATGTTTCCATTAATTTAGGATTCCTGCCTTGCTTAAAGCCCAAAATCATATTGAACTATAAAATAATGTTTTCAGATTGTGTCTTTTAGTAAATTGGCCATACAAATGAAAGTTTGGATTGTCAATAAATAATTATTTCAAGTTTGTATTAGTTTTCTCAATTAATTTGTTGTTAGTTGAAATTGCAACTCAACCATGAATTTTTCGATGGAAGAAGTGGCAGACGTGGTATTAGCTACGAGAATTTACAAGCAACGGTATCCAGAAAGAAGGCAATCCTCTAAAAGACGTCTTGACAATTTGATAAATCGTTTTGCGCGAACTGGAAGTGTTGATTATGAAAAGAATGAAAGACTGCAAGTTTCACTTAGTGTCAAGATTTACGAATTTCTAAGAGTTCTGTGAAAAATATTTTGAGAAAAAATAAGATGCGTCTTTGTCATGTACAACTTCATCAAGAACTTAATGAAAATATTTATCAAATTAGACTAACATTTTGTGAATAGGCTCAAGAAAGAACTTTATGATGACATAAATGTTTGGGGTGGTATAACACCAAATAAGGTGGCATCCATTGTTTTTGAAAATACAGTAAATGCGCAAGTTTACTTCGACTTTTTAGAGCAGAGGTTGCAAAATATGTGCAAAAAATAAACACGCTGTACATACAAAATTCAAATAAATTAAAGGTTTGTAATACCTCAATTAATTTTTGTATTTAACTTTTGGCTCCATCCGCTATAGTTTCTGAGATAAGATAGTATCCCAAGATGATCGGGCCACCCTACACATGTCTCAACGTTGCAAAAAAAAACTAAGGCGCGTAATATTCAAATTCAAGCAGCCTAAAAACTTATTAAATAAAACAAATATGAAAATGGTTTATCACTATCTAGTAGAGTCATTGCTACAGTAGCTTTGTGCAGTCACTTAAAACAACTAGAAACAATACAGAAAGTTTTTCCAAAAATTTTACATAGGAAAAATCGTTTTTTTTTGCGACTTTTTATTTCAAGAATCACATATTATGGACATTCAACCACTGCATATAAGATAATAACGAACAAAAGTGCCTTATCCAAAATGAATCAACATCATGAAATGAGTCACAAAAAACAAAGAAAAGTAAAAACAACAAAAGCTCGAAAACGATCAGGCCGACGGCCAGTTAACTATATTTTCCATATGCTCGGAAAATCTGCAATCTTGTAAATTAGATTAAAAATAGATTTAAAAGACAGTTAAAGATTTGGATACTTCCAACCCCTATAAAAATTATCCACGATTATGTCAAATTAGTAAATAATTGAGTGTAAAAAATATAGAAAATTTATTGAATGAATATGAGATTTTTAATGAGTTACTAGTATATTATAAGAATATATTTATCTGAGCGCTCGAACAAACAATTTTTTCCACTCCCGTCTGGAAAATGCCTGATTACATACCGATCTAATGCGCTTTACCACTTCAGTTTCATTTCCCACGGATCTTAGCCACTTCAGACATTACCGGGATTTTACGGCACGGGTTTCGGAGCAATCGGATGTTTTCGGAGATATTTCCCACGTCTTGAATTATGACATTTGTCAATTCTGACGGTCATGTCCGTGAAAGTATTCGTGTTGTTTTGAGAAAATGTACCCAGCTGGAGATTTCCTTTTTGACACATATGGGCAAGGAAACGACGAAATTTTAAAGCTATATTTATTAAATGTAAACGCAGAAACTATGAAAAATGTTGGAGGGAGAATTATATCCCGATTAAATTCTTATAAACCTTCGAGGCAAACTGTAACTTGAAATTTAGCTATTCAGAAAAACGTACAGGAAAGATTAAAACGCAGTGGATAGTACCTGCATACCACGCGGTTCAGTCGTTCCGCTGGCGGATCGATCTGCCTTGTGCCGTTTGGAAGGTTACTAAATTCGCTTTGGCAGCTTCGTCGCCTTGTTGCCTCGCGCACGTTCAACGGAAGAAAACGGCCGGAAAACTTGTTTTCCGACGAGAGAAAAATAGGAACCAGGGAAACTATCGCGACCGATAAAACCCGGACAACTACGCTCGGTGCGCCGTTCCGTACTTCCGCGTCGGCGTGAGATTAGCGCAAGATTCCTGCTATCAGCTCTGTACGCTACTTATGTTTAAAATTAACACGAAGACAACACGAATTAAACCATCCTTGCCTGGATGTAGGTCGGTGACTCGAGCTAACAACCACTGGAGAGGAGGACGTTGTTCATCCCTAACGAGAACCAAGTCCCCCCTTGAAATAGGTGGTGAAGGGTTGGACTATTTATGGCATTCTTGTAAAGGGTTAATATACTTAAGAGACCAACGTCTCCAAAACTCACTTTCAAGTTTTTGAATGTATTGCCACCTGCTTAGGCGGTTTAGGGAAAGTTGGTCCAAAGAGAGATCTGGAATTACACAACGGCTCTAGAACTAAAAAATGCCCGGGAGTTAACGATTGCAACTCATTAGGGTCTGAACTGATGCTCCATAATGGGCGTGAGTTTAAAACTGCTTCAATCTGACTGAGGAGAGTCATGTTTCGGGAGCCAACGGTACAATAGAGGTGGCTCTTGAAGGATTTAACGCCTGCATCAGCAAGACCGTTAAAGTGTGGAGAGCCAGGAGTATTAAAAAAACAGTTTAAGGAAAGAGTTTCGGCACAAGCCTTGGCCAAATTCGTAAGCTCTCGATATGCGCCCTTGAAATTGCTACCTTGATCGGAAATGATCGAGGTGCATTTACCGCGACGCGCGACAAAGCGTCTAAATGCCGCTAGAAAGGATTCAGGAATGTAGGTGTTATAAGTGAATCCCTTTAGTAGCTTTGCATAGTAGCGGTGCATACAAACACACAGACGTATCCTTTAAAGGTTTTGGAGCTTCGATATCTACTCATTAGGATTGAAAAAGGACCAGCGAAGTCTATACAAACCGACTGAAATGCTGTGAGACTCTCATGGGGGGTAAGTCCGCCATGTAAGGGATTGAAAGATTTTGGTTTACTTTTAAAACACCTTACGCAGTTAGAAAGGCACTGATATATGGCGCTACGAGGGGACAATATCCAAAATTGTTGCAGCAAGAGGTAACGCATTGTTTTAAATCCTGGGTGCAAATTATTTTGATGAATGTGTTCGATGATGAATCAGGAAGTCTATGTGATTTTGGATGAAGCAATGGATGTTTTATGTCAAAAGGAAGCTGAGAATTGTGGAGTCTTCCTCCAACTCTAAGTAATCCGAAAGAATCCACAAAGGGAGCTAGTTTTCTAAGAGGTTTAGGTAGCAGCTCGTTTTGGAAAAGCTGTTTTTCTTCAACAAGTGTCTCGGTGTCAAACTCAAGGTTTGGCTGCTCCGGCCAATTAGCTGGAGACTCTAAGAAGAAATTGGGCCCCGACCACCTCTCTAAGAGTTGGGCGGGTGTTAAACTAAGGTACATGGTGCCAAGATTCGCGAGATACAATGTCCTGTATATGGCTCACTCGATTGGCCGCAAAAGTCTTCCATTTGTGTGGCGAAGAAGGCACCCAAGCCAGCGTGACCTGGGAATCCGTCCAGGTATAGACAGGGTCCAAAGTCGGTAGTTCAGAGTAACTTTGCTTGACGGTAGATATGAGGTCAGCAAGTAGAATGGCTACTAAAAGTTCAAGTCTAGCAATAGACCATCTTGTCCGGATTTTCTATTTGTGAAAAATTGGTTAAACATATTAAGTAGCATATGAAACTTTAGAGAAATGTTACCAGAACAAAAGAATTTTGGCTACGCAATACTACAATGAAATTTCTAACACGCCTATCATTCAGAAGGCTACTTCGAAAAATCTTAGGCATGTTGCTGCTTTAAGAGTACTTCAATTACCCGTTGACCATTGGGATTTTCTTTGGTTTAATATGCTGTTCAATAAACTCGATTCAAAGACTCGAATAGCCCTTGAATCTATTCAATATACTTCAAATTTCGTCGCTCCTTCTAACGATAAACCAAAATCTAAGCTCAACTTTCAACAAACCTCTAAAAGGTCAACTTCAAGTTTTATTTTCCAAAAGTTCTCAGGACCGTTTTTCCTTAGCGAAACAAAACAACCTTTGAGTGAATTGTTTAGTTTCTCCTCATTTTATTAAAAATTGCAACTCTACGCATCAATGCAGAGTTTGCAAGTTTCCACATCACATTTTCTTGCATTTTAATAAAGCTCAAACCGCTCCAAATATACAAGGTAATTCAGTTTCAGATGAGTTGAATACTAGCCTAACGCAAGACACTATTAATCAAACTTCTAACACGCAATGTCTAACTAACACCCTATCATCATCTCAATCCACAGTTTTACTTTCTACATGCGAAGTGGACATTAAAGATAGTAGAATCTTATTGGATACCGCATCAATGGCGAATTTTATTTCCGAACCGTGCGTTCGACGCTTAGGTTTATCTCATAGGTCGTGTTCAATTAATGTCGAAGGATTATACGATATGTGAGGAAATTTTTAAGGCTCTAACATTCAGAAAACCCTCAGAACGATTTTCTGTACCATTGCCATTTCGACACTCAAATCCAAGCTTCGTAGACATTTATTCTCAAGCATACCGCCGTTTTAATTTATTAGAAAGTTTTCTTAAAAATCCCGAACTGCATAACAAATATTGCGAATTTATGCAGGATTACCTAGATCAAGGTCACATGTCCTTGATTCCTTTCCAGGACCACAGATCACTCACAGCTTACTACATACCTCATCACGCCATTTTTAAGGAACAAATCATCGGTGCCACCACGTCCTCGAAAATTCGAGTCGTTTTTGATGCCAGCGTACGAGATGTTCAAGGTTTGTCGTTAAACGATACATTACTCGTGGGTCCTAAACTACAGCAAAATATATTCTCGCTGCTTTTGACTTTTTATCCTCTTTACCGTCTTTACCAGAAGCATGCGATACAATTAGTAAACAAATTTACATCGATGATGTCTTGGCTGGGAGTTCTTCCCTAGAGTCCGCCCTGGCACTCCAATCTGACCTCATCCAGGTCATGAAACGGGCAGGCTTCGAGTTTTGCAAATGGGCTAGTAACCACCCAAATCTTTTAGATATTCCGGCATCCGAAGTCCAGGATTCACGCGCTTTTGACAAGGGTGAACCTTCTTTCATAAAAACACTGCGGTTGCGATGGGACCCTCGTCTGGACATTTTTTCTTATTCTTGCGTGCCATTGAATCGTATTTGTACGAAATGTACCATCTTATTTGAAATAAGCCGAATTTTCGATCCACTCGGATTTATTTCGCCTTGTGTACTATTTACTAAATACATTCTACAACGTCTTTGGGAATCGAATATCTCATGGGACGACACACCTCCTAGAGACATTTGCGATATATTTTGGGGCTGTCGATATCTCCGGAAACACAAACGCATTTTTAATTTGCGGAAAATGTCGAATTTCAGCTCGAAAAACATAGTCTATTGCTAGACTTGAACTTTTAGCAGCCGTTCTACTTGCTGATCTCAAATCTACCGTCAAGCAAAGTTACTCTGAACTACTGACTTTGAACGCTGTCTATACCTGGACGGATTCTGGCGTGGGGATTTTCTTCGCCACACAAATGGAAGACTTTTGTGGGCTGCCGATTGCGCCAGCCGCGGTTTGACTGCTTTCTAGTGGTCGGGTCCCAATTTCTTGTTAGAGTTTCCAGCTAATTGTGGAAGCAGCCAAACCTTGAGTTTGACACCGAGACACTCGTTGAAGAAAAACAGACAGTTTTAAATGTTTCGACAGAAAAGAGGTGAATTGTTGTTGTCTTGTTGGACCGTTTTTCATCTTTAAGAAAAATCAAGTGCACCTTTGCTTATGTCCTTAGGTTTTTACACAATTCGAAGTCCGAGTTTAAGTTTTCAGGCAATCTGACGCCTACCGAAATCGAAACTTCTTTTGTCATCATGGTAAAATGCGTTCAGATTGACGTATTTTCTACAATTTACTCTAAGTTTTCCCCAAACGAGCTGCTACCTAAACCTTTTAGAAAACTAGCTCTCTCGGATTACTTAGAGTTGGAGGAAGACTCCACAATTCCCAGCTTCCTTTTGATATAAAACATTAATTCTTCCAAAATCACATAGACTTACTTCCCTCATCATCGAACACATTCATCAAAATAATTTGCACCCAGGATTTAAAACAACGCAAACAAGTTTTCCGGCCGTTTTCTTCCGTTGAACGTGCGCGAGGCAAGAAGGTACGAAGCTGCGAAGGTGAATTGAGTAACCTTCCTAAAGGCACAAGCCAGATCGATCCGCCGGCGGAACGACGGAACCGCATGGTCTGCAGGTAGGATTCACTGCGTTTTAATCTTTCCTATATGTTTTTCTGAATAGCTAAATTTCGGGTTACAGTTTGCTTCGAAGGTTTATAAGAATTTAATGGGGATACAATTCTCCCTACAACATTTTTCATAGTTTCTGCGTTTACATTTTTCTTTGTGTTTCCGGAGAAATCGGCAGCCCTAAAATATATTGCTGCTGCATAGGCTTTGTGAGAGGCGTCGCTAAATCCGTGGAGCTCGAGTCGTTTCACAGAAATACAATTTATGAACCGAGAAATTTTTAACCTTGCTAAATTAGAAATTTCGGCTTTAAATTTTGAGCAGGCATCGCAAATGTCTCTAGGTAGTGTGTCATCCCATGAGAGGTTCGATTCCCAAAGACGTTGTAGAATGTATTTAGTAAATAGCACACAAGGAGAAATGAATCCGATCTGATCGAAAATTCGGCTTATTTCGGATAAGATGGTATGTTTCGTACAAATACGATTCAATGGCACGCAAGAATAAGAAAAAATGTCCAGACGAGGGTCCCATCGCAACCCCAGTATTTTTATGAACGAAGGTTCACCCTTGTCAAAAGCGCGTGAATCCTGGACTTCGAATACCGGAATGTGTTCTAAAAGGTTTGGATGGTTACTAGCCCATTTGCCTATCTCGAAGCCTGCCCCATTCATGACTTGAATGAGGTCAGATTGGAGTGCCAGGGCGGAATTTAGGGAAGAACTAACAGCCAAGACATCCTCGATGTAAATTTGTTTACTAATTGTATCGCATGCCTCCGGTAAAGACGATTTTTTTTGGTAAGCGAGCTCCTGCAATGTTCGAAGCGCTAAATAGGGAGAGGATGAAATCACAGTACGCAAAAAGTATTCCTGAAGTGGTTGTGCGGTAGAAAAACGCCACAGAATTTGTTGAAAATCCCAGAATTGGGGCTGTATATTGATTTGCTTGTACATCTGTTTGATGTCACAAACGGACACGTACGAAAAGTCAAAAGCAGAGAAAATATATTTTGTTGTAGTTTAGGACCCACGAGTAATGTATCGTTTAACGACAACCCTTGAAAATCTCGTACGCTGGCATCAAAAACGACTCGAATTTTCGAGGACGTTGTGGAACCCATGATTTGATTCTTAAAAATGGCGTGATGAGGTATGTAGTAAGCTGCGGGTGATCTATGGTCCTGGAAAGGAATCAAGGACATGTGACCTTGATCTAGGTAATCCTGCATAAATTCGCAATATGTTATGCAGTTCGGGATTTTTAAGAAAACGTCTTTCTAATAAATTAAAACGGCGGTATGCTGGAGAATAGTATCTACGAAGCTTGGATTTGAGTGTCGAAATGGCAATGGTACAGAAAATCGTCCTGAGGGTTTTCTGAATGTTAGAGCCTTAAACATTTCCTTACATTTTTTATCTTCCGGAGCTAAAGCAGTTGGTTTAGTGATTTGATCAATTTCCCAAAATTTTTGTAACAGAGTATCGACATTGCGAAGAAGCGTGACAACTAGCAAGCGGTAAGAATATATTATTTGTTATGCTTGCTTTTCCCTGTAGAATGTATCCAAAAGTTGTGTCCAAAGCCACGGGTTGGTTGACATCACCGACTATTCGACCTGGCTTCAAAACAGAGGAACTAACTCATCTCCAATAAGCATGTCCACAGGACCTGGCTTAAAAAAGTTGGGATCTGCCGGCTTTAAACCTTTAATGCAGTTGATATCACGAGGCTTGATCGTAATCTTGGGTTGGTTAGAGCACACCTGAGGAATGACAATTGCTTCAAATGTAAATGTAGGGTTATCTTTGTTGCAAAACGGTAAGCGATTCCGTTAGTGCCGAATTGTACCTAACGTTTAATCCTTCGACAGGAATTGAACACGACCTACGAGATAAACCTAAGCGTCGAACGCACAGTTCGGAAATAAAATTCGCCATCGATGCGGTATCCAAAGAGATTCGGATTTTCTGAAAAGTATCTCTACTATTTTTAATATCCACTTCGCATATAGAAAGTAAAGCTGTGGATTGAGATGATTATAGGGTGTTAGTTAGACGTTGCGTGTTAGAAGTTTTATTAATAGTTTTTTGCGTTCGGCTAGTATTCAACTCGTCTGAAACTGAATTACCTTGTTGTATATTTGGAGCGGTTTGAGCTTTATTAAAATGCAAGGAAGTGTGATGTGAAAACTTGCAAACTCGGCATTGATGTGAAGAGTTGCAATTTTTAATAGAATGAAGAGAAACTAAACAATTCACGCAAAGGTTGTTTTGTTTCGCTAAGGAAATGCGGTCCTGAGGACGTTTGGATAAGAATTTCTAGCATTTAAAAACGGGTTGTGAACCGGAGCATAAAACACATTTGCGGGGGTCGCCAGTGGCGTTCTAAGAAGGTTGTAAGCTGACGATAAGTAGGTAAATCTTGATTTAAACTATTTTCCAGTTCAAAGTCTGTTCGAGTCTTTGAATCGAGTTTATTCAACATCATATTAAACCAAAGAAAATCCCAATGGTCAACGGGTAATTGAAGTACTCTTAAAGCAGCAACATGTTCAAAAAAAGTGTTTAAAAGGTGCCTAAGATCTTTCGAAGTAGCCTTCTGAATGATAGGCGTGTTAGAAATTTCATTGTAGTATTGCGTAGCCAAAATTCTTTTGTTCTGGTAACGTTTCTCTAAAGTTTCATATGCAATTTGATAATTTGCATCGGTTAACGGAATGCCTTTTAGTAAGGCCAAAGCAAAATAAGTCAAAAGATATTGAAATTTTTCAACATCGCTTAAATCCCCGTTATTATGTATTAAGCTATTGAATAAATCATAAAAACTCGGCCAGTCTTTATATAAACCCCCAAAAATTGGCAATGAAATTTTTGGCATTTTAGCAAAAACCTTAGAAGAACCACATTGATTAGAACTATTTGAAATATCAATCAAAAATCATGCTTAATGGATTTAACCACATAGTAAACTTCGTCGGCTGCTATTCTCATGGATTCATAATTTGAAAATTCTTCGTCGGTAATCAAAGAAATTATGGTATGGTGAGCCGCCTGAAACTCCTGGTAAATAGTATCGATCATGTCAGCCCTTGCCAAAAATGAAGATCGTCACGATTCCTCCCTAGTAAATGTCCTTCCAACGTCATACGCTTCCTTGAGACGGTTGTAAGCCAAATCCGTTTTTAGTTAGTTCTAGTTAATTTATCCCCCATTGTAAATTCTACTAAAACAAAACGCTACTTAATATGTTTTACCAATTTTCTACAAATCGAAAATCCGCATAAGATCGTCCAATTCGAATAGAAATCAGTTTATTTCTTGTAAAGACCGAGACCAAGACCGATGTAATTAAAAGGGAATGCGACCCTGTCGTAAAAACAAGGACACCCTCAATTTGTGACTTCTGTGTGTACGGTGCCAACACAGTAGGAAGAATCCGCAAGCCAATTAAACAAATACTGAATAATTATTGAAATAGTCTCAAGTGGGCTCAAATCACTGCGATATATGACGTAAGTTAGATTTATTTCTCATTTATTGCCGTCAAAACATAAACATACATGTTAAATACAGCTGTGCGGTAAAAAAAAGGAAAAAGAAACAAACCAAATCAGCTGTCGATTTATTCATAAAAAAAAGGTATGACGTGTTCTATTGTCTGTTGACGATTGCGAGCGGCGGAATACAAAAAAAAGTCCAACGGTCACAATTAATGGCGACAACGATAAGCCCAATTATAAATATTCCTGATGTTTTAAAGGAAAGCCTTCATCTGGTCGATGAGGACCAAAATGTAAACGCAGAAACTATGAAAAATGTTGTCGGGAGAATTATATCCTGATTAAATTCTTATAAGCCTTCGAAGAAAATTGTAACCCGAAATTTACCTATTCAAAAAAAAACGTACAGGAAAGATTAACACGCAGTGGATCCTACCTGCAGTCCACGCGGTTCCGTTGTTCAGCCGGCGGATTGATCTGGGTTATGCCTTTACTTCGCGCACGTTCAACGGAAGAAAAAGGCCGGAAAGCATGTTTTCCGACGAGAGGAAAATAGGAACCAGGGAAACTATCGCGACCAATAAAACCCGGACCACTACGCTTGGTGCGTCGTTTGCGTCTGCCGTTCCGTACTTCCGCGTCGGCGTGAGATTAGCACCGGATCCCTGAGATCAGTTCTGTACGCTACTTATGTTTAAAGTTAACAAAGTACTGCAATAACCCGAAGGAAAAAAAATGTTTGTGTATTGGAACCCCCGTTGCCACCAATAAAGAGAAAAAAAACAGTTTGGAAATAGATTAATTTAAAGACATAAACAAAACGGAAAAGTTATTTAGGAAAAAGAGTATAAGAATAAAACTTTTTGATCGCCCACAAATTCTAGTAGGCTGTAAAATGCAGTTAGTAACGTAGAAAATATTAAAGCAGCTTTGTTAAATTATTTTGCTATAGATGAAACTTGGAATGTTTCGAACAGGATTTGTTTATGGTCACTCCTATTAAAAATGAACATATTTTAGATTTTGGGAAAAGATCTCCCACAAATTCTAGTAGGCTGTAAAATGCAGTTAGTAACGTGGAAAATATTAAAGCAGCTTTGTTAAATTGTTTTGCTATAGACGAAACTTGGAATATTTCGAACAGGATTTATTTATGGTCACTCCTATTAAAAATGAACATCTTTTAGATTTTGGGAAAAGATTACAAATTTTAAGAATTACCGATACCATGGACAATGCAAGCAAAGTAATTCATTTACATCAATACGATCAAATTTGTTTAAGGGCGTTTATTAGAGGATTTCCAGCTGTATAAGTTGTATAGAATTAGCTATGACCCAAATTATTGGAGAATGACATTTTCAATATACACAAAATCTTTTCAGAACTACAATTAAATCAAAAATTTTGTCTAATACTTCTGTCGAATCCGCTAAACAATTTTCACAAAATTTAAATTATTTTAGTAACCAAAATTTTAATCACGTTCAACCTATTCGCCTCACAAATTATTTTTAAAACAATAATCACCATAATAAAAATTTTAGAATTAGGTATGATCAAAATCCTGAAATTAATAATTTTCCCAAAGGTCCAATTAATATGCCTTAACCACCCGAAGTTCCAAGATATTTTCCTACAAATAGGCAAGTTTTTGACCCACCTAAAAACGTATTTAAACAGATAGGTCAGGTACCTAACAATAAACCCGAATCTATGTCAACGAGAACAAACTATATCATACCACGTCAAAATAATAAAATTAACCATTTTAAACATACTGGTCTTAGAAATTTCCTTTCTCAAGAATTATACCAAATTGACGAAAGGAACGCGGTACAAACAGATGAAACATCTGCAAAATTTGAAAATGAAAATATTAACCAAGAGGCATACTTTGAAAATATGGAATTCTCAAATCCAATTGAATACTTGACACTCAAAACTTTTACAAACATCCTGAAAATCAAATCTTTCAAAATGTTACAATAACGAGCCAACGAGATGACATTAAAAATGTATACCGAAATTAATAATAGTTCACCGTATATCCAGATTAAGGAATCCGCAATTAAATTTTTAAAAAAATTAAATTTTCCCACAACCTCTAAACGTTTTATCTTTTCCGGACTTTTATTAAATTTTTAACTTTTTTATTTAGGATACGTCTTGCCAAATCATAAGGAACAATTTAGTAAATGCGACATTTCCAAAATAATTCGTTGCGAACAAATAAATTCAGAAGAGTTTGATTACTAAGTTTATTATAAGAAGGGAAAACAGACCACCAACGCTGATGCCCTGTCACGCATTGACCAAAATGTGATAGATAAAGTTATTTTTCTGAAATCCTGGAGATATTAATGAAGACATAAATAAATACATTTATGAAGAAGATCAAAATTTGAACAAATTTATGTTTAACAAACGAGAAAATGTAAACACTAAAAAATTAATATCATCTCGGACATTTAAATTAGACCGCCAAGTATTCCTAACACTGTTGAGAAAGTACACTCAGCAGCTGAAGATCCTATTTTAAATATAAAGATTACCGAAAATATTTTAAATACTTATTCGAATCAAATAATATTTAACCATAAAATAACCGGCCATTATCACGTTATTAGGAGTTACCCATTCCAAAATAGATTTTCTGTTTATTTGAGCCAAAACTATCAAAATTAAATAATTAAATTCTTTTTACATTATTTGGATCCGACAAAAATGTACTGCCTTTATGTACAAAACACTGAAATAGATTTAAATAGGGAACTCCTTGTTTTGTTGCCAAATATATTGAAAAACCATGCTTATAAATTGGTAATATCGAAAACTTTTTTAACTGACTTCTCTGACAGGACAAAACAAAAAGATCTAATTTCATATCATCATGAAAAAACCTGGCATCGAAAGCCTAATAGCATTAAAAAGGCTCCACCATTGGCCAAATATGAAAACTGACCTAACAGAATATATTAATAATTGTGACACATACCAACAAACAAAATATGATAGTCATCCATCAAATTTAATGTTTGAGTTGACACCAACCATTTCTGAACCATTAGAATCCAATCAAATATTACAATTATAGACGTATTTTCACGGTACGCCCAAGCTTATCCGTTAGAACCGGCTTGTACAGCAATTGCTATTTTAGACGGTTTAGCGACCTTCATAAGTGATGACTCAAAAAATAACGTGTGATAATGGCACGGAATTTAAAACGTCTTTGCTTTTAGATTTCTGTAAATTGCATAAAATTGATATTCATTTTACAACTCCTGGCAATTTTAATAGTAACAGTCCAATAGAGATATTTCACTCTACTGTTATTGGACTATAAACGGTACTAAAATTAAAAGAACCTAAAGAAGTCCCTAAAAATTTAATAAAACACGCAATTATGGGTTACAATTCATCAATGCATAGCGTAACAAAATAAAAACCTTTTGATATCGTAAATGGAAAAGTAAACGGTTCAGATCCTTTCGATTTAACGGATGAAATCATTGCAATTAATTACATTGCAGATAGATGCGAAAAATTAAAAACTATTTATCAACAAATTTACGAAACATTGTTAGCAACAAAAATGCGTTTAAATGAAAAACAAAACGAAAAACTAGGAAACCCATCTGAAATGGAACAAAATACAAAGGTTTCCGCTAGTGACAAAACAGCAATACGCAGTAAAGATAAACACCGAAGAAAACCTGTTGTTATAGATCAAGATATTGGGAATAAAATTATCACAAAAAACAAGAAAATAATTCACAAATCTCAGATTCAAAACCCTAAAGCTTTTTCTTCTTCGCAGGTTAATGAAGCGGACTACGCAGTCCCTTATTGCAGCTACCCTGTTTTTAGTGATAGCGAATAATGATATTGAACTTATCCCATTCCAAAAACCATTTCTACCCTTCCGCTTAGGAAATGCTCGAATTATTCAACATCAACATACATTTTTGCATTTAAACTCTACAAATAAACCTAATGGTCAAAATGTACACTATATTAATGGAAGTAATTAATGCTCGATTTTTAATCACACAAGTAAAATTCAAACTCGGCAAATATAATACCTAATAACCATATAAAAGAGGTTCAATAAATGCTGAGGATGGACAAAAATATGATGGAATTATCGCAGGACTTGTCCGTAGTAAACATTCATCTGAAATCCAACTAAAAAAGCAAACCTCGTTGATTCAGCAGCTGATGCACTACTATAATGACACTATAACACTTCTACAGAAAAATCAAGAAACTATTAAAAAACATTTATACGTTTTGGAATATAATTCAAATAAAACTATTAATGACATTACTACTTTTATTAAAGCTCAAAACGAATAATGCGCAAATATGTAATTCTAAATTGCGAAATTTTTATAACATAACATGAAATTCCATTTGCGAAATTAAACACATTACACCCTGCAGTACTATTGGCTGCTGAATTAGAACAAATAATTCTTAAATTTGCTATTCCCTATGGTGATCAAATTTTTTGAAAATCAAAATAATTAATCAGTTAGCAAACTTACAAGTTAAATTTGCAAAAGATAAAAAAAAATTGCCGTCCATATTCCGATATTTCTTTAAAAAAATTTGAAATGTTGACATGCAACAATATCAACAAGCAATCTGTCCAATCATTGAAGACAGATAGGTTCGCGAAAATCAACTTAGCAAACAAAAATTGTCACTTAGTCAATGTAAATATTTCACCGCATATAATACGACCGATCACTAGTAGATTTGTTTTTATAATACCATCGGAACAGAAAGTTAAATAACAAATTAATTGTCGAGATAAAGAAATAGCTTTTATTGAAGAAGTTTAGCTACTCCATGTTCAATATAATTGTGGTATAAGTACCCCAAATTCTGAGCTTTGGAATAAAGCAGAACTTTTTAAAGAAAACCCATTCTCACTGCCATCCATTAAAAGTGAAAATATGGAACATCACGATGTAAAGTACCAGCCACTCCAAATACAATCGATTGATTTCAATACGATCAAAAAACTAAGAGAAGCTGCGAAATCATCGATCTCCGATATTGGTTATGAAATTGACTTGGAGTCTCGCCACTTCAATGGGAAGGTTGTTTTTTTCTATTCCCGTCTGTAAAATAAGTAGTTACACACCGATCTAGCGTGACTTACGTACCTCGGATGCCGAAAACCGTTTTTAAAAAAACACCAAAATTTCAACAATTGTATTTTAATGACTTAATTAGTCGACAAGACTGACTGTTTTACAATAGAAAATATTACGTTAAAGAATGGGATGTAATTGTAGACGCGACACTGATAAGCGCATCTTGCCGTTGGGTTTGTGCTAACTCAGGGCTAATTAAATAGATTAGCGTCACGTTGGGATGTATAACTCCTCCATCCCTAACGGGGGCTTCTATCTCTAGGGAGTGAAAAAGGCGTCAGGCTTGGGGTCTCGCTTCTCTTCGGAAGGTCTTCTTCTTCTGGTGGATCGTTCCTTTCTGATTTTTTTGAAAACCAGATAAACTGCTACTAGGGACAGCACGATGTAAATCGGTATTGTCCAATAATGATTTGTTGATCGATCTTCGATCGGTGACAGGTCAACTGGTCGGAGGCTTGATTGCTGTTTCTGATGCTGGTGGATTTCGTCCAATGACACATCTTTGATTATACCCTTTGAAGGAATATTGATTTCAGGCAACAGCAGGAGTTGACCATCGATGTTTTGTTTCTCGTTAATATAGAAACGATTATCGGTTTCAAATCGGCATCCGGGTGGCAGGTGGATTAGATAATTTCCTTTTATGGTTGTGAAGTCCGTTTTTTGGCAAATTGTTTTTATTTTAGTATGGTTTAAGAGTATCAATATATAATTCGCATCATCGATTTGCTGAATAATGCGTTCCGTAATTTCGATAGACGTTTGTTTACAATTGATGTAAGTCGATTTTAATCTTAGGATTTGATGAATGCAGTCTTCTGGGTTGTTTCCATTTATCAATTCTACTTTGGAACAGTAGAAGTTGGGGTGCAGCTTTCTGCATGGCGTGGACATATATTGGTAGATGTTTTCGTTCATTATCAGATAGGTATTACTTGGAATAATCGTTGTGGAATTTTTGGTAGGGATGGAATATAGGTGATATATGGATAGTAGTCGAAATCTTGGGGGTGAATAATTGGGAAGTGTAAAACGAAAACGATTTTGTTATCTGAAAAATACGCTTCCACTTCTAAAATTTCATAGTATTTATAAAGGTTTTTCGTATAGTCTGTAAAAAGTAAGTTATCTGGTGGATAATACTTTAATATAGTTTTAATTATTGATTCGAGCTCTTCGATCTTTAAGATACTACTGTGAACAGTTTTTAATCGAGCAAATGTTATAGCGTTTTCGATATCAGAAAGCAGTTGCAAAACGGTGTTTAATGTAAAGTTAATTTGATCTAAAACATTTCGAGCTTTTAGGAAATCGTTAAAATTAACAATAGTCGCATTGAGTGTTTGAATCACTAAATTCATTTCCTTATATATTACTTCTTGATTATGTTTTATCAATGAAACAGTTCGATTATAATTTTGAATTACTTTTGTGGTGATAGAGATTTCCTTGTTTAACTTACTAATAACTTCAATTTGTCCATTTTGCAGGTCAGATATTGCTTTATTGTAGAAAATTGCGTCGTTTGCGTCTAGGTTTCCCGTAATACTTTTTATTATCGTACCTAAGCCGTTAATTATACCACGTTTTTCTTTATAATGTGGGCGGAGAGAGTTTAGTTTTTGTTCTGCCGAAATTAATTGAAAGTTTACTGTTTGAACGAAGTTTGAAAGTTCGAAAAGGTATTCATGTTTTTGCATGCTGATAGAAATATTGTCATAAATATTTCTTATTTTTTCAATTTCTAATTTAACTGGGTCAAGATCGTAATAGTGAATAAAGGAATGTTGTTTTATTTTTATTCTTGCGGTTTCTATCTTATAGGGAAGAATTCCCGGGTTTTTGTCTAGGTTCGTTATCGTCAGTTCCTTGGCTGTCATTGTTCCTATCAGGTTGCACCTGTAACATTTTTTTCTGATTAGCCTTTGGTCTCTTTAGGGATTGCTTATGAAATACTTTCTTACTAGTTTTAATTTTTATTTTTCGGTCCTGGAGGACTTTGTCTTTAACGAATTTTGGTGTTAACTTGTTACGAATATTGGAGGTTAGTTTTTTGTAAACGTCCGCGTCCGGTTTGTACGGAAGGGGGTCTTGTCTATTTTCGTTCTGTTTTTCGATCACGCGTTCTTTATGATTAATTAATTGTTCATTATTTTTTTTGTAAATTTCTTTAGTCAACTCGCGATGTTCCTGTACATAATTATTAACTAGTTTTTCGTTTAGATTTATTTTGAATGGGTCTTTGGAATTTAAATGACCGTTTATTACGTCAATTGGTTTTTGTTTTGTCACGGAGTGCATAGAATTATTGTATCCTAATATTGCATAGGGCATCTGGTTTAAAATGTCGGCTTTGCCTTTATTTTTGGTTATAATTATTCTTAAGTGTTCGATGATAGTAGAATGAAATCTTTCGATTGGTCCATTTGATTGAGGGTTACTAGGTGTTACATAATGGACATTAATATCATGTGTTTTAAAAAATTCTTGAACAACGGAATTTAGGTGTTACATAATGGATATTAATATCATGTGTTTTAAAAAATTCTTGAACAACGGAATTTTTCAATTCAGTACCGTTATCCATAACAACTAGGGATGGTAGACCGTGATGAGTCATGAAAGTTAGAAATGCACGGACTACTTCTATGCCGGATAACCCAACTAAAGGATAAGCCTGGGCGTATTTGGAGAAGGTATCGATAATCGTTAGAAATTTTTGACCGATGGGGTCGGAGTCACCATAAGCTTTTTTTTGGGGGGATTGCGATCATATTTATTAATTTGTCATATTTCGCAAGAGTTTACGTATTCATTAACATCGTTTTTAATTCCTGGCCAATAATATGTCCGTCTAATTCGAGTTTCGGTTTCAACAACTCCACGATGGTTTGTTTTGCCTTCATGGAATTTTTGAATAGTTTCTGTTTGGGCATCTTTCTCAACAACGTCTTCTAAAACGGCGTTACATTTCACAAGTTTGAAAGCAGAATTTTTAAAGGTATTTTTTAGAATATTACAAATTTCAGGGATATTTTGGTTGAATAAAGTTTTTGAAAAATTGTATAATATCGTTTTCTAGATTCATTTCCGATATTTGCACGAAGTGTCGAATTTTTGTCGGGAAAATCTGCTTCTTTTTCGGATTGGCCGGTGAATGGTGGACAAAATCAATAACTATTTGATGATCGAACATATTGAGTGGTTTTTCTGAAATTGGTATGCCTAGAATTGGCTCTTCGTGGCTGGTATGTCTGGTGTTGTCATCCTGTGAGTTGTCTTCTTCGGTATTGGGCGTGAATTCTATGTTAAGTGGATTTTGATTGGTCGGGTCATTATTTTCGCTTTCTCTTACGTCTTCTATACAGGGTGCTTCGTCAATATTGCCTACGATTGATTCGTTATCTCGATCGGGTTTTTTGGACATCTTATCGTTAAAATCTTCCATGTACTTAAATAATTCCTTGGTGTGTATTTCAATACGGGATAGTGCATCCGCATTGGTATTGTTTTTGCCTTTTTTATACACCACTTCGTGATCGTATTCTTCCAGTTTTAATCTCCAGCGGACTAACCGTGAGTTCGGTTCCTTTAGTGACATAAGCCACTGGAGTGGTTTGTGGTCTGTAACGATTTAGAAATTTTCGCCCATATAAATATGGCCGAAAATATTTTGTCGCCCAAACTATCGCGAGGAGCTATTTCTCGGTTGTTGAGTAATTTTGATCCGATTCGTTCAGTGTTCTTGATGCAAAGGAGACAGGTTTGTCGTTACCTATCGGTCCTTGAGATAATATGGCTCCGACGGCTACGTTACTGGCATCTGTCGTAAGGACAAAATCCTTGGTAAAGTCTGGGTATTGCAGTATCGGTTCATTTGTTAGTAGGTTTTTGCAGCGTTCAATACAAGCGATGAATTCCGGGATGTGTTCTATTTTGGCGTCCTTTTTTAAACACATCGTCAAAGGCTTAGTAATTTTTGCAAAGTCTCGTATAAATTTTCGGTAATATCCCAAGAGTCCTAGAAATCCTTTTATTTCCTTTGTTGATTTCGGTAATGGATACTTCCTTATTGCCAAAATTTTGTCGGGATTGGGTTTTACTCCGTCAGGTGTCACGATGTGGCCTAGATATGCCACTTCTTTTTTCAGGAATTCCGATTTGTCAAGCTGTATTTTGAAGTTGGTGTCTCTTAGACGCTGAAATACTTTTTTTAAGTTGACAAGGTGCTCCTGGAGTGAAGTTGAAAATATAATGATGTCATCTAGGTACACCAAACATATCTCATTTTGTAGCCCTCTGAGTATGTTGTCCATAACTCGCTGGAATGTCGCAGGGGCGTTTCGGAGTCCGAACGGCATCCGTAGATACTCGTAGTGGCCATTCTCCACGTTGAAAGCTGTTTTGGCGACGTCTTCCGGGTTCATCTCTATTTGATGGAAACCACTGGCCAAATCGAGGGTTGTAAAATAGGTGCACCTTCCTAATTTGTCTAGGACATCAGACATATTAGGTAACGGGTACCTATCTTCTATCGTCTTTTCGTTAAGTTTCCGGTAGTCCACGACGATTCGCCATTTCTTTTTACCGGAGGCGTCCGGTTTTGGTACAATCCATATCGGTGATGACCAGGGTGAATTGCTGGGTCTTATGATTCCTTGGTTTAACATTGAACCAATTTGACGTTGAACTTCGTCCTTGTGGACGAACGGGTACCTATATGATTTACTATAAACCGGGATTTCATCTTTTATCCGAATGGAATGTTTTATTTGATTCGTAAAGGTCAACGACTGATTTTTAGTGTGAAAAATATCCGAAAATATTTTACATAATTTAATAACATGATCTTTTTCTTCCGCGTTCATGTGGTCAGTCCGTATAATTTTTTCAATATCTAATCTCTGTTTTTCATTAAAAGATGTGACATCAACGTGGTAAAGTTCGTAGTTATTTTCGTCAAAAGGAATCACTTTTAAGGGGCTTGTCAATATAATTGTCACTTCCTTGTCCGTTTTATTTAATATTTCGACTAAAGCTAATCTATTCTTTACAACAGATAATGTTTCAGGTATTTCGCAGTTTTGAATATTTTGATTTGGGATGATGACATCACCACCTGTTTTATTTACTGGTACTTTCGTAACGACTCGTGTATGGGGTTTTATTATTAGTTTAAATGAAATATTTTGATTTGAGTTTTGATACTTTATTGGTATCTTTGAACAACGTGTAGTTAGGATTGAGTTAACGAAATCGAGTTGCGCATTTAACAGTTTTAGGTTATCTAATCCAATTAATCCGTCATACACATTGTGGAAGTTAAAAAGATAAAATTTCAATGTTTCTTTTTGGTTGAACTCAGGAAATATTGGAATTTCGCAACAATAATCGTGTGATGAGGTTTGAAAGATGGTCGAAACTGTAAAAGGTTCATGGAAAATGCGATTATAATAATATTTAGAGGCGATTTCCGGGTTAATGAAAGATTTTGTCGAACCTGTGTCAATTAAAAGTTTTAAGGGTGGTTTTGTGATTTGCATATACGGTAATTCATTTTTATCCGAGGACATGTGATATTCTATCACGTTTCCTGTTCGAGGTTCGGGCTTTCGCGAAAATTTTCGCCTTGTTCTTCATTTTGGTTGTCAAAGTCGGGTTCGTAGTTTTGTTGATCATCTGGTGGGTATTCGTCATAGTCAGTTTGTTCGTCGAAGTGTTCCGTGTTGAATAATTCTTCAGAAATAAAATTGGGTTTTTGTCCGAAATTTTGGAAATGATTATTGCTTTGGAAAGGTTTCCTTAAATGAGTCGAAGTATTCCTGGTGGATACACTCATAGGGGTAGGTTTATCCCGTGAGGTACTCGGTCCTGCAGAAATTTTTCCAAAAACTTGTGAGTTAGTGGGGAATCTCTGCATTGGTGGATTGGGGTGTCTTTGAACATTAATTGGGCCACGAGGGAATTGTGGCTGATGAAATTGGGGTGGATTTTGTGGCCATGTTATTGGTCTAAAATGAGGTTGCTGGAAGTTTTGATATCTGTTACGGGTTGGTTGTTGTAGCCTTGGGGTTGGTGGTTTATGTTGTCGGAATTGATATAAAATGTTGGTGTGGTTAGATCTCTGATAATACTTAATGTTGTCTTCCTCAGTTATGTATTGCAAGGCCTGACTTAAAGAAGTTGGTCTCATTGCCCGAATAGTTGGACCTAGAGGATCCTTAAGTCCTGCTTAGAATGTTTTTAAGGCTTGTTTAACAAAGAAATCTCTCTTACTTTCTTTTAGTTCATCTGGACAATTTATATCAATATGGTTGCAAATAGTATTTAATAAGTGAATAACTTTTTCGTGAAATTGATAGGGAGTTTCATTTTGTTTTTGTCTTAAGTTAACAAGGGAGCAATCGGATGTTTTCGGAGATATTTCCCACGCTTTGAATTTCGACGTTTGTCAATTTTGACGGTCATGGCAGTGAATGTATTCGCGTTGTTTTGCGAAAATGTACCCAAAAACTAACGGTCGTAGAAAAAGTATAGCATGCAACACGTTCGGTAAACTTTTTAAGTCACTCGTTTATTAAACACTCGCCCCGCTGCGCTCCAGTACGCTCCGCTAGTGTCAAATAAACTCGTAAGTCAAATGCCGTTTACCGCACTTCTTGCTAATGGAAAATTTGCAAGACCCGTTTGCTGCATGATTCCAAGAAAACCAAGCACGGGCAGTCTCCTGGACACAACCCTTCGTCCCTGTTGTTTTCCACTACGGAGGGAGGAATTATGTGACAGAATATCCTGATGACTACAACAAATGCTAGCTGCAGTATTTCCAGTATCTGCGACGCGACGTTCGCATAAGAACGTTATAAATATGTGTACAATGTACTGTGAATTCAATTTTCCTTGTAGCACCTTAATGTAAAGCTCGTAGCTCTGCTTGTAAAACAAGTGTTTTTAAAAACGGGACCCGTTGTTCGAAATCCTTAACTAACACGTTCGGTAAACTATTTAAGTCACTCGTTTATTAATCACTCGCTCCGCTCGTGTCAAATAAACCCGTGATTAAAATTTCGTTTACCGCACTTGTTCCATAATATACTATTGACATAGTTTCTGTGAAACGTTCTTCTTTGTTTTCTTTCAATAAGTAATATTGTAGACAAAATTGTAAGATGAAAAAGTTGAAAATAGATGTTATTATTATTATTATTATTTTTATTATTATTATTATATTAGAATCATTGTCCGTATAATTATGTGATCCAACGTGCTTAAAAACTGCGGTGTACCAAATAAAAAAAAGTAATTTTTGAATTTGAAAATTGAAATTGGCCAACCTTGTGTTAATGTAGATGGATATCTGTTCATCAGTCAAATTATTAAATTGTTACTGAATGTGTGTGTTGAAGGCAATAGTGTCCGTTTTCCTCTTTTTCTTTAATAATATTTTTTTTTTAGTTAAATTTGATCAAAATTGACAAAAAAAAATGTTTACAAAAATATGGCAAATTTTTACCATTTCAAGGCAAAAGTAAATAACAGCAAATGCAAAATAGTTAGTCTCGAACTGCTTTTTTTTTCAATACTATCCTTTAGCATAGAATAGCACTGGATTTTACAATTTTAATCTACTTAACGCAAAATCCGCCCTTTATCGTGCCAAATTTCAACAAAATTGTTCAAAAAATATTTTTTCTATTCGCTTCTGTAAAATTCCCAATTATACACCGACCTAGCGTGCAGGAAGTGTCACTTTACCATTTGAGTTTCTTTTCCCACGGATCCAAGCCACTTCGGACAATTCCGGGATATTACCGCAAGCGTTTGCGAGCAATCGGATGTTTTCGGATATTTCACTAAACAGCTTGAATTTTGACGATTGTCAATTCTGACGGTCATTTCAGTGAATGTACTAGCGTTGTTTTACAAGAATGTACTCAAAAGCTAACGGTCGTAGAAAAAGTATAGTATGCAACACGTTTGGCAAATTTTTTAAGTCGCTCGTATATTAACCACTCGCTCCGCTCGTACCAAATAAACTCGTGACTCAAATGACTTGTTGCATAATATACTATAATGTATGGCAAAAAAGTTTTCCTAAAATATTTAACTTTTTTTTTACGAACCCTCAGGCCCTCAGTCTAGCGTTGGAGCATGGTTATTGAAATACTTTTTAATTCTTTAAATGATGATCACTCTGATTAAATTAAATGCATTAAAACTGCGCGATTTCGAATACATCCCGATTATTTTAAAAAAGAATAAAATTCTTTACCATTGTTTCTTGCAACATTCTTACTCCTCTGACACTGCTGCTTTCCATTAAGTAGATCATTTTTCTTTTGTAAATATTTAAAAGATTCAGATTTGATGTCGTAATTTGCCACATCCCGAGATCCAGGTGAAATAAGCGCTTTGGAGTGTAATGTAGTTTTGTGCCAAATTTCTACGTCGGTATTCTTGTGGTCCAAGATTGTTCTGAGATCTTGAGTGTTCAATACCTCACAACGCATTATATCACAGTAATCTGCTAGACATACTGCATCCTCTGCCTGAAATTACATACAGAATAATCAATCGAAAATTTTTGTTAGTGAAGTCTACCATATTTATGTGGGTTTTGTGTCGAATGTCAAAATGCATGTCCAAATATCTTTCCTCGAAAAATGATTTCCCACAGAATCCGCAAGTCCATTGTGAAGGCCTGTGTTGTTTTTTAGCGAGCTGTTGCGGTCCAAAAATATCCCTTTGATGGTGAAAAGGACATTCTAACGGTAAATGCAACTTATATTTGGCGAGAATGGGAATCCACTTAGCCTGGACAACTTTTCTTACTATTCTAGCCCTATCTCTCGGGCAAGATATTTTGAATATTGTTGGCCCAGGCCATGGTATTAAGGACAACATCAACAGAGTGATTATCTAAAAGAGATTTCCATATATTTATATTTACAGTTACAAATTGGTAGTTATATTCTAAAATGAATAAACATAATTATAACAAAGGTTAAGCTTAATATCAAATGAAAACATATTCCTTAAAAATCGATGTCATGTTAAAATAAGGTTAACCTTAAATTGATTTTACAAATTTGCGCAACGGATTTTTGATACTCACCGAGAGTTTTATTGAATTACCCTTCATTCATAATTTTTGGATTTAACAATCATCTAAAATGTTATTTTTCAGATCAGGCAACAATTTCGAGTTTAATTGGAATGAAAAACAATCTCTGTATAACGCAGTCGCCGACTCGGCTCTTGGAAATACGATTTTCCTCGTTGCCATAGCGATCGAACGCCGACACAACACCCCCGTTTCATGCTCTACATTCGTAAACCTATTTTTCCGGTTGAAAGTGGTTATGTATCCGCTGCGTTTACTTTGTCATTCGTGATGTTATCGTTACACTATACGCATTTACCGTTTGTAATAATAATAATAATAATAGATAGATAGATAGATATCGTTTATTGACCACCTATAAATACATGTATTTGTGAAGTCGAAACTCAGTAATATAACAAAATAGAAATAACAGCAACAATAACAAAAAGAAGAAAATATAAATACAACAACAATTTGATAAATTTAACAAGAAATAGAAAAAATAATATGTATAAACATATGTTTATAGAAAAAAAAATTATAAATAAAAATATTTGCTTGAGTTAACAGTATACACTATATTCTTGGGATATGTGATAGAAATTCCTCAACTGAGTAAAAACTATAACTGGAAAGATAGCTTCTAACCGATAACTTAAATTTTCTTATCGTAAATTGCTAAGCGTTAGCTTTATACAAGCGGTTATAATTGTTATAATATAATAATAATAATAATAATAATAATAACAACAATAATACCAACAACAACAACAATAATAATAATAATAATAATAATAATAATAATAATAACAACAACAATAATAACAACAACAAAAATAATAATAATAATAATAATAATAACCCGTGGCTGAAGCTGAACTGCTATCGGGGGCCGCCCCTGGCGATGGGGTACGCTCGTCAGTTTTTTTTGGACTGAAGAGTATCGGGGAAATAAAATACCCGAGGTGGACAAAAATCAGCACACCGCGAGTTGTGGTAGCAGCTCAACTCGCGTGAACCGCGATCGCTGTCAGAACAAGGCGTAACAGGTACTCGGGCGTGGCAGAGGACCAGACTACCTCTGTTCGGAAGCGTCCTGAAGACCCCCAGTCTGGCGCAGGCCCCAGTGGAACGAGTGGCACTGACCTGCGAACGGAATCCACCAACACAAGCAACAGGAACGACCGAAACAACTCCCTTGAAGAACAAGTTGCGACCCCGCTAAATGTTGAAGACACTCAGCGTCTTCCCATGATCGGGGACAATATTAGGACGGTACGATTTAAATGGTCAGAGGACATGAACACTTACCTTTATCGTACCTACCTACGCATAACCGAAATGGAGACCAATAAGAACCCATACGGCCACAGACTACATGAAGCAATGATTCAAAGATTTCCCGCTCTACAGGGAAAAACCATCCAGAACATTCTAGACCAAAGAAGGCAACTATTTGTAAAACACCGGCTTAAACCTGAAGTGATTCAGACTATGAGAAAAGAGGTGGCTCTAGAGCTGAGGTGGACAGTCGATGACGCAGTGGATGCTACAACCGAACAACGGGTTGATATCCCAGTCTGCACATGAGACAATTCAGGAATGTCTTGAAAGGTACGCGGGCCTGGACCCGCTTAGTAGACCTAGGATACCCAGACTAAGAACAAATCGGGACACCAAGAACATACTTAAATCAATTAACAACATACTGTCTTTAAAAAATAATAACTGTCATGACCTCACTGTTGTTCATGATCTGGTGTACTCCGCCCCTGTGGCAACCATCCTGCTCCATAGACAGAAATTCTCTCCCTCTAGCACTAACTCACCAAAGAAAACGCTTAAATTCCCCCCCATGAGGAGAGAGATCGGTATACTCACTGAAACCCTTGAACCCAGAAAACCAAGCAAACGGGTCAAAAAGCATGCCGATAACGTGCAAAAAAATACGGAGACTCTGGAAACCATACTGTGGTCGACATGTTGGATCTGCTAAAGCAGAAACTGCGGGTATACGCAAATAGACTGCGCAGATACCAGCAATCATGGCGATAATAACCTCTTTAACCGGAGCCCTGGTGCTTCTCAATCACAAAATTTCGGCTGAGTGGATAAAGTGCTAACAAAAGAAGACCGAAAGAATAAAACTCATGCTGCCTCAAGTGATCGTCGTAGAGGACCTAAATGAAGCCCTGGCGAAAGCTAAAAACTGGAAAGCCCCCGGACCGGATAGGATACAGAACTTCTGGTACAAGAAATTCACCGCTGTAAAGTCCAGACTTGCTGACACCTTGAGCCTGATACTGAACAACCCTCAGTCTGCGCCACCCTTTCTGACGAAAGGGATGACCTACCTTCTCCCAAAGACAGATTACCCAATTAAAAATCCCTCAAAATACAGACCCATAACGTGCCTGCCTACGATATACAAAATTCTCAATGGAATAATAGCTAACAAACTCTACCAACACATGGATGATAACAATCTTTTGGCTGAAGAGCAGAAGGGGTGCAGGCGGCATGCACAGGGGTGTAAGGAACAACTTGCAATTGACCCCAAAATCATCAACCAGTGGGAGACGCAAATAATTCCGAGAGACCAGGGGACGCAAGAAAAGCCGATCAGCATAAAAATCCAACGAGGTATTTTCCAGGGCGATGCTCTGAGTGCGCTCTGGTTCTGCATAGCGTTAAACCCACTCTCCTCCGCTCTCAATAATCTCAAACAAGGATATCCACTTAATAAATAAAGAACTTAAGCTCTCCCACTTAATGTACATGGACGACCTCAAGATATTTTCGGACACCGAGAAGGGACTAAAACGGCAGCTCAGATGCATCGAGAACTTTTCAAATGATATTCGAATGAGTTTCGGTCTGGAGAAGTGTAAAGTAGGCAGACTTCATAGAGGAGAGTGGCGTCAGATGGACGGCCATCAGCTTACACAACATAGTGGTGGTGGAAAAATAACGACGCTGGATAAATTTGAAACCTATAAATACCTAGGTCTTGCCCAGTCGCGAGGAATAGACTCTAAAAGTGTCAAGACGCTGCTCACCGAGAGATTTAAAGAGAGAGTCAAGCACATCTTAAAAACAAGATTGGCAGGCCGTAACATGGCAACTGCAATCAATTCCTACGCCGTCCCTGCAGTGGTGTACAGCTTCGGCATCGTCGATTGGACGCCGACAGAGCTTGATGATCTGAATAGAACCTTAAGGACAAGTCTAACTAAATTCCGCGCTCACCACCCACGAGCTGGCAGAGAGAGGGTACATCTACCTCGAAACATCGGAGGCAGGGGTTTCTCGGATTTGCGAATATGCCACAAGACCCAGGTGGAGCGGCTGCAGAAATACTTCCATCAAAAAAGCGAAAGCTCAGCGCTCCACCGAGGAGTGACAGGTCTAGATAGATCACTTACACCCCTCATGTTGCAGGTCACACACTATCAGTGCGACCCTAAGTATTCAATTTTCGAGCTCGAGACCCAGTAGCGGGGAAAGGAACTACAAGGCAGATACCCAAACTTGCTTGACAGTGCTGACCTTGACAAGCCCGCATCGGTTGGCTGGCTAACGAACGGAAACCTTTTTCCCGAGACTGAGGGTTTCATGTGTGCAATTCAGGATCAGGTCTTACCCACTCGGTCTTATCTTAAACACATAATCAAGGACCCGACAGTAACAACAACGAATTATCGCATATGTGGAGAGGACCATGAGAATGTTGAGCACCTCATCAGTGGTTGCCGGATACTGGCCCCGAAGGAGTACACCACAAGACACGACAACGTAGCCAAGATAGTCCATCAGAAAATAGCGTTCAACCTTAAACTTCTAAGAGAGAAGTGTCCGTACTACTGATACCAGAATCCGTGCTTGAAAATGAGGGATTTCGGATATATTGGGACAGAACTGTTCAGACCGATCGCACTGTCCATCACAACAGGCCAGATATTCTTATTTATGACAAGGCAAATAAGGTGGTGACCCTCGTCGACGTTGCAATTCCCGCACCTAACAACTTGCAGAAGAAAGAACGTGAAAAGAGAGAAAAATACATACCGTTAGCGGATGACATAAAACAGACATGGCGTGTCGATAGGGTTAACATTGTTCCTATAGTGATCGGTGCAATGGGAGAAATACCAAAGTCCCTCAGAACCAACCTGACAACACTCACCGTAAAACCAGGCGCCTACTTTGAAATGCAGAAGTCTGTGGTACTAGCTACCTGCAACATAATTAGAAAAGTTCTTAATCAACCTCAACTTCAATAGCGCACATTTCATGTTTTGCTACTCACCTAGCCGACATGAGAGGACTCCATCTTCCGATGAGAAAAAAAAATAGTAATAATAATTGACTTTATTGACAAATGATCAAAATATAAATGTACAAATATCTATGCAGGGTGCTCCAAGTTCAATGAAATATGATATTAGAGAAAAGGAACTTCTTCTTTTGTTGCATATCCAGTTCTCGATCACATTTGTCCGCTCTTCTTTATTCCGTTTAGCATATATGTATGTTCTTTCATTGTCCTTAGTCCCGCCCACTGTTTGACATTGGGCCTCGTCTCTTTTCATCAATCTTCCCTTCAATTACAAAAGTCAACAAAAATTTTGTGATTTGGTATTGTTCATATTTCTGGAGTTAAAGGGACTAAACTAATAGAAAAACAATTTTTTTTGTTTTTATTACGGAACATTCTTGAATTAATTTTTCAAATGTCACATTAATTGTTTTAAAAATTGATACTTTACATAACTGGCATACAATTTTCATAAATTAACAGAATATTAGCGAGGAATCCCCCGAAAGTAAAATATAGTTTCTGGGATTCCCAAAAAATGTAGCCAAAACATTGGTCGAGTGTAATTGTGTTTGTTGTAAGCAGTCGTTTCGTGAGGTTACTGAATATTCCAGATACGACTTGTGTTCTTTTGTGGTCAAAAGAAATTACACCCTTGTTTAAAAAACAATACAACCCCCATTTTAAAGTAAAAATTGGGGTGCCACATATTGTTTCTATGGTATGTGAAGGTTTAAGATATCGGAATAAGTAAACCAGGGGATCCCTACCTTTTGGAAATTACCACGATGACTGTTATTTTTGCATATTTATATTGGATATAATACTAAAAAATTGAAAAACAGTGTTAATCAGAATATCAAGTCTACAATTAGTGCAGTACCACATGGTCTAGATGTCCCAGTTCCTGGAAATCCAACCAATTTAGCAGACGATACCACCAGTTTTGCCGAACCAAAAATAGATGAAGATATTCTTAGTGATGTTGGTGATATATGGAGTGTTTTTCAGCAACCACATTTATTTTCACAAGAACTTAATCTTTCCGAAATTTTAGCATCTTGACATAGAAATCAAAATTTACTCTCACAAGACTTTAAAATATCATATTTAAGGAAGCGCAAGACATAATTTTTGAACAAAGTGGTTCACTTGCACCGATATTCCTAATATAATTAAGAAATTTGACACAGACTACGATTCTGAGAACTGGATTCTTTTTATCGACTCATCCAAGAGAAACTTTAAAACCTTTTGTTCTTCCTTCTGTATCTGTTGCTCATTCTGTGCAAATCAAAGAATGCGACTAAAATTTGGAACTATTACTTGAGAAAATCAAGTAAGTAATTAAGTTGGGCGATTTGTGGTGATCTAAAAATTATAGAACTTCTACTAAGTTAGCTGTCAGGATATACGAGGTACCCCAGTTTTTTGTGTCAGTTAGTAGCAACAGACCGCAACATTGGGTCAAAAAGAAATGGCCAAAAAATGTTAATTTGACTCCCAGATCAAAAAATATTCTTTATGATGGTCTACGAATCTACGAAAAGTTCTCCTCTCACCGTTGCATATTAAATTATGAAGCAGTACGTTAAAGCTTTAAATAAAGATGGACGATGTTTTAAATACCCATGTGGAATATTTCCCGCTCCTTCAGATGCAAAATTAAAGGAAAAATTTTTGTAGGTCCTCAAATAAAGCTAATAAGGCTAATAATAGAAACTCAAGACTTTATGAATACCATGATCTGAAAAGGTTGCGTGGGTTTCATTTACTGATGTTATAAAAGGTTTTCTAGGAAATAACAAATATCCAAATTATAAAGACATTGTAGAAAACATATTAGAGAAACTTTGGGAAATAGAATGGAAAATAATAAAGAATAAAATACTTTTTACACTCACATCTGCATTTCTTTCCCTAAAATATTGGTACCGTAAGATTAAGGTCCGAGTCGTTTTTGACCGGAACGCCCATGTTATTTTGGATAATCTCAAGGAATATTTTGACTTATGAGCGGATGAAATCTGATTTTGCTCATTTAGCAGAGAACTTGCCTGAGTTATAGATTTGATTAAATATCTTCTGAAGAACCGTGATACTTTTGTCGTCCAATAGCTTAAGCAACTCAGGTCTGGTCACATCGTCTTCTCATCTTTGGATGTGCAGATCTCTCTTATAATTTCTTCTTTTGTGACGGGAGGTCGAGACAGATTTTTGACGTCGACATTTTCATCGACAAAAGGTTGCTAATATAGTTTTCTCATATGAATTTAAGCTTTTGGTCATTCTGCGCTAATGCTCCCTGATTATTTTCTACATTGGAGAATTGTCGCTTTCAATGTGCTTTAGTCGTCTCTTGCTATGTATAAAAATCTATCGTGTATTTCCTGTAAGTATTCTAATTCTTCAGCCACTCATTCTTAGCTATCCCTCTCTTCGCTCTAATAACTTTCTGCATTTTTTTATATTTAAGTCCATCCCCTTGGTTTTTATACTTTCTTCGTTCTTCAAACTAGTATCTCAGCTCCTTTCTTCCTCCTCATACGTCCGCCATCCAAATTGGCTGTCTTTGTGTTTCTTTATCTTTAAGTTTTTCGTAATTTATTTTTCGCTGTGATATATAGTGATAGTCATGATTTTAATCTCCATTACCGCCATCAAGAGAACATGAGCCCAGGGATCATGGACACCCATATTTTCTCTTTACCGATGTCCCGATGTTTGTTGATTAGTATGTAATCGATCTTATTGCGAATTAAGTTGTCTGGGCAATCCCCGCGAGCTCACCGTCTAGGTGGCAGCTTGAACCATGTGTCGGTTATTTCATGTTTTCTTCTTTCATTAAGTATCACCATCGGTAGAAGTGGATTCATTGGAAGGCCCCCTCCATCATGTGTCTTAACAACATTGGATTTCTTTTTGAAGGAATATGTTAAAGATCCTGTTTATGTAAGTCCCCCTATAACAGCAGAAGATATGGAAAATAGGATTCCCTGTAGGAGAATAACACAGTTTTTGCTAAGGAACATCCAAGAAAATATACGAAAAAGACTGAATATGTTTATCCAAATGAAAGGGCATATTTTTGAACATTTATTGCGCCATAATAATAATTAAGAATAAGATGACTTCATTTGTAGTAATAGGCATTTATTTACTTCTTCCATGAATTTAAAATTTCGTCGTTATATCCACCAACATTGCTAATAACTGTCTGTTGCTTTATCAACTTCTAATAATTTTGTTATGCCAACTAATATTATAGCAATAGTCGTAGAATCAAAAAAGGGTAAATATTGAAAAAGTAAAAATAAAAGTATTAAAAAATTAATAATAATATAATAATATAATTTGTTTTGTTTGTTTACTGCACCATGTAATTCAAATTAAGTTGCATATGTTGTAAGGTACCTTCAAAAATAATGGCGTTATCGTAATTTTTATTCAAGTGTGAAAACTAGATTTTTATTAGAAAAATAAAAATATTGGAAAAATTATTAGGTTTAAAAGGAATTCAAAACATAATTTAGAAATAGGCCGTATGTTTTATTCATTACGTTTTTTTGATATATTATTTTAAATTGTGCGTCCTAACAACTTAACACCTTTTGTATTGAACATTTTTTCATAAATTTTGAAACTAATGACATAATGAACATTACTCTACAGCCTGTACAGAACAGCCCAAAAGGTAAGTCCTTCAATAAAACATGTTTTTCTTACATTAAATATCAAGTGACAACAACTGCACCTTCTATACCGAAGACAGGCACCATACGTATAGTTAGCATAATTAAAGTGAGAGACATGTAATTTGATTTTGATACTTAGAAAATGTCGAGTAGAGTAAAGTTGTTTGCTCTTTGAATAAGAAGTTTTATATGTTCACTAAAGAGTATATTGGAATCCATTACGTTGCGAATCACTAAATGTTAAATTGTTTCCTTCAATACTGATTCTCAAATATGACATTAAGAAATCTCTATTTATTTTCTTCCTAAATAGTAGCAGTTTGGATTTGGAGGCATTAAGTTTTAGCGAGTATTGTTTAAGACGATCCTTTAGGAGATTTAAATAAGAACTAATGGCCTCTGTGTTAGTATTAAAATTAGTGCAATGAAAATGACAATAAAGTACTTGCACAATGCCTGAGGTTGTACATTTAAGAAGCTCTGCAATGTGAAAATCACAGTAGCTGTAATCTAGGCAAAGCATTGTAAAACTGAAAGAAAAAAAAAAGAAGTTAGTTCTGGAGATGTGTATAATTGAAAGCCCTTAATTTTCATTGCGCAGATCGATTACAGTTATTGATGTTTGCGATGCCGGTCTTCCAGCTTTGGTTAAAGTAGTTTTGTTTAATATAGCTGTTTATGATGTTAGTGATGTAGGGGTCAACAAATAGGCTACAATATTTTAGCATTGATGTCGTTAGTCTATTTGTACCAATACTGTGTAAAGCCAATTTTTCAAAGAAACTTTCACAGGCTACTAATACTAATACTTTTTACAAAGCTTCAGAGCTTGACTGAAACTGCGTGTAGAGAAGGGATAAGGATGTCGTAGGTACGTAAAATTTATTTCTTATAATCAAACAAAAAAGAAGCAGTTACTACATTTGTCTACGTGGACGACCGTATCTTCGCCAGTACAAGAAGACTTCGAGACCTTGCCCTGTATATGGACAAAATTAAAATTTATTCTTGAATAAGAATTTGTGCGACATCTATCCTTAAGCGGACGAACAATCGCGGACTGACGGGGCTGTGTGACGACCACGAGATGGCGGCAAATCATGTTATAGCTCAAATGTTGCACCTATTTTGTTCAAAAATAAATATTAAAAGTACGCGAAAGTCTCAAAATCTAAGTGTGTTGGTTAAAGTCCAGCACAACAACATCAAATAAAACCGCAGACGAGCGACGCAAAGTCTTTTCCTTTTTATTTCCGTTAATTTGAAATTTGGCAATTTTAGGTAACTACCATGTGTTAAGCGGCCTCAATGTGAAATCAAAGTTTGAAATCTCCGGTTGCAGATATATACGTTGAAACTCTAAATTAGGTTATATTAAGTCCTTTGATGGATCATAAGATCAGTGGCCGTTTTTCAGTCAATTAATCTTTTTTTTTTTTGTCAATCATGCACACAGGTGCAAAAGTTTCATTACTTGCACTTATCATTGAGGAGTGACATAGCCGAAGCAGTAAAGTCGTTACAACTTTCAGATGCGAATTATGCTCACTTGGTCGCGGAATACTTTGAAAATAAACAATTATTGATAAATATTCCCATAAAATCACTACAAAAGGAATCTTCTGACGGACTAAGACTGCTTCTAGATATCTTGCAAAAATATTTACGATCTCTAAAAGTCCTTAGACGGCCTAAAATTCATTATTTATTATTTATTTATTTACTTTTTAACTAAAAACAAATAACTGCTACTCCTATTTAAAATTAAAAAGTTTAGAGCGTTTAAATGTTATTTTGTTAAGCAGCACAATTGTGGCAGTCAATGAAATTTGTCAATTCATTCAAAATTTTTCCCGACTTTGATTTTATTTCAAACATTTAAATAGAATTGTACAATGTAAATATTTTTCTGAAGAGTACCATAAATCTATCGTAAGTCGTAACCTGTTAAAAAAATGAGCAAACTTTTAGGCCTAAATCCTGGAATATTAACAGCCATTTTGCATCTATGCAGTAGATTACTGAGGACCAATTTGAATAAACGATCGAAAGGGTAAAAATTTAAAAGTATTAAAGGGATATTTAACTTCTTTTCTAAAAACTGGTGCAAAATTGCCCAAGTACTACTTGAAACGTGTGATTGGTAACGAGTCTATATTCTACGGAGATGTATGAACAGTTTTGTGTCAAATTAAAGCTTGAACTCACGCCCACTCTATTCCCATTCATCATTGGAGAAGTACCTACATCAATACTCGATGTGGACTATTCTACGTTAACGGAAAACATTTTGTCTCGCTTTCCAAAATTACAAAGGCCCACCATTTACTTCTGGGCACGCTGGTCCAGTGAATATGCGTCAGGCCTACAGCAACGTAATACTATTTATAAATCTTCTGGTTCCTCCTGCGCTGATTCTGGCTGGCATTGTGCTGTGCACTTGCTTATACAGTGTGTCCCACTTAAGAACTGCACACCCTTTTTTTATGGTTCGATTTTGATTTTTTTTGTTGGATAGGTCTCTAAAAATTGCTCTAAAACGTTGTTTGCCTATTGCTTCAACTTGAAGTCATGGCCATCTGAGACTATTTAACAAATGTGAGAGAAGGGAGAAATACTATTAGCGATTTAAAGAAAAATAAATTTACAACGAATTCTTATTCAGAAGTACTTAGATGACAGCCATATCAATTTTTATAATGTTTTAATGCAGGATGTTTGAAATATCGTTTACGCCCCGCTTAAGGCTGTACTTCGTTGTAAAATCTTGGATTACGGTTAGATTTTGATAATTTTTTTTGTTGGGCAGATCTCTGCTGAGAGATATCATGAGCTTTCTAAATAGCGTATTTTTAAATTAATTTTTCTCTAAAATGGTCTATCCTATAACAGAACACAACTTTTCTGATTTTATAGGAAAACAATCTAAAATTCAAACTACAAAAAAGAAATATTACAGTTTTGCTACCTGTTGCTCTCAAAAGTTACACCCCTGACCAAAATTTGAAATTTATAATTTTATAATGAAATTCAACTTGCCAAAAATATTTTAGTTAGAATTTCAAAACTGTTTCTCAAGCTATTTCTGAAATATTTATGGCATATGAGGGGACGTTTCTGAGTATATATTTATATAGAAAACTAATCTTATTTTGGACGTACAATATGTATATTTGAAATGAAAAGTTCAGGAAATTTTTTCATTACGATTATACGATATATTTATATATTATTTAATTTACTTCAATTTAAATAGTTCCTAAGAATCTATTAAAACCTGACCAGTTTGGGGTAGTCTAAGCAACACCCCGTTTTAGTCATTAGGAATATCGATTCGCCCTGGGCCCTTCCGAAATTTTTCGCCTATTCAAGGCACATGGCAATGCAGGACAAGAGATTGTTTTTTACACGGATGCCTTTGTGTACTTTTTTTTAACTACCAGAGATGTGCCTATGCTGATAATCAAGAGAATATATATTTACAAAGATTCTTTTTTTACACTTTCCAGTGATTATAAAAATTAATCTTTATACCTAAAAGCAGTATATCTACAATTTTATTGCGAAATTACTCACTATATACAGATTTTGCTCCTTAATTTTTTTAATCACCTTATATGACTATTATTATGCATCGTCGTATGTCTTAAAATATTGTATACATCATTTGCCAGCAGTATACTTGAATATTATTATATTGAAAAATTGAACTGAGGTGGCTTTTACTTGATGAAAATCCATTTATCAAAAAAAATCTGAACTTTTAGTTCTTATTTATTTTGATTATTATATTGTTTTATATGGTATACTGGTTATAAAACTCACAACTATAACATTAAATTGTTAAATAATATGATTAATGCTCCCGAATTGTTAAATCAAAAAAATATTCATGCTCTAGCGAATATAACATAAAATTGCATAAGTTTTACCATGATACTATTGTAGCAATTCACCAATTATTGTTATGTGTAAATTGTGTAATCAAATCCCATCAAAGTGTGATTTGTGTCATTTACTAAGTTTAAATCTAAACTCTTTGAAATATGGAATTAATTATTAAATTTTATTCTTGTATTTCTTAGGTTGTTTCAGTAGTAGTCAGTGGTTAGTAGCTTCCACTAAATGGATTTAAGTCTGTTACGTTTATAAGTAAATAACGAAGGCCTTCAAAAGGTACTTTAAAAAATGCATTCTCTACTTTACATATGGCAACGTTGCGCACATCGACGACAAGCTATACGTGTGCGGTGTTTAAATAACCTACTTTATGAAGGTCAAGAAACTCTTTTTTTGTAGAAATATGAGAACATCATGTGGAAACAAGTCTCTTGCTACCCTTTTTGTAAGAGCAGGTTAACGTCGTATTGCCCATGACATTACATTACTTCAGAAAAATTATAAAATCAGAGGAACGCCGTATTTGTCGCACTTATCGGACATGTCAAAACATGTTTCTCAATTATCGGATTTATCTGCACGCTATACATAAAGATAAAATGTTTTGTCTTGTTTGGTTCATAAAAAGTGTTTTTAAAATAGGCATGAATTAACAACACATGAATATACAAAAAAATAGAGAATCAAAATTAAAACTACTTTAACAAAGATTATAAAACACATACGTAGGTATAAACTGTTTCAGAAAAGTGAGGAGTAATAAAATGGGGAATAGGAGTATCAAAAATATGGCCCTACAAAAACACTCCAAGCTATAATAGCATATTCCACATCTAAGGTAAGCCTCACCTTTCTGTACGTCGTGAATGGATCTGAAAATGTTTTTTTAGTAAGATTTCCGAAACAGGTTGACAATGAGTTTTGGAATTTTAGCATCTTAGTAAACAATGATAGACCTGCAAGGATTACGATTGTAATGCCTGAAGACCGTGCGGCCCATGAGGCACTATATGAGAACCTTGAACTCTACTCTGATATGTATCCCGTTACAAGACCTAGCCTACCAAAACTTGGGGGTAATAAAAATACAAAACAGCTTCTGACTTGTATGAACAAAGCGATAGTGACGCGTATGAATGAGTATGGAAAAATCAGTGAACTTCACGATTTCGTGTATGCTGCAGCAATGGCGGTTCTACATCTACATCAGCACAGATCAGAAAAACTGGCAGAAGTAATGAGTTGACTGCGGAAGTATAAAGAGCCACATCAAAGGTGGAAAGATATGCTCTTTTCAATAGAAATCAGAGGGCATTTTACTGGCAGCTCAATAATGGTACACCAAATGCGAATGGTTATGAATTTCCAAAGAGACTTTTGATCGAAGATATGGGGAGTAGCGGCAGAACACAGAAACAGAACAGCATGGATTAAACATGAGACCAGAATCAGGGATAGTCACTGTAATGCTTCCACAAACGATATGTCCTGACAACATCCAGGAAAGCTTCTAACTGGAAAACGCCAGAACCTGACAAGATCCAGACATTCTGGCATAAGAAACTCAATATAATTTGGCCACGACTCAGCTATCTCCTCAACGAGATAGATTTATCTACTTCCCAATACACAAAAACCATCCAAGTAGAGATCTATTACATGCCTACCTACACTATATTAGATCTTAAGTGGTATTATATGTAACAAGATCTAGGATCATATATCTAAACATAACATTTTGGCAGAAGAGCAGAAAGGTAGCAGGAAGAACTCGCAGGGCTGTAGAGAGCAGCTGATTATCGACTCTATCGTCAATGTGCATGCAGTGAAGAACAGAAAAGATCTATATAGTGCATATATCGACAATCCAAAAACTTTTGATAGCGTCCCTTACTCGTGGTTGATACACAGTCTAACACTCTACAAAATAGACCCCGCTGTAGTAGTAATCCTATTGAGAACCTTGATGAACAAATGGGCGTCAGCATAAACATCGTGGCAAAAATAGAACCCATATACATAAAAATTCGGGGAGGGATTTTCCAGAGTGATGCTCTAAGCGCGTTGTGGTTCCGCATTGAATTAAATCAACTGTCCACTACTCTCAACGAACACAATAATGGCTATCAAATTAATAACGATATGCAATTCACACACCTGATGTACATGGATAATATTAAGCTGTTCTCGGTAACTGAGAAAGGTATAAAACAAAAACTACGATGTGTCGTACAATTTTCCAATGACATCAGGATGAAATTGGCCTCGACAAATGTAAGGTGAACGGAATGTGGGTGTGTGGCAAGAATCTGGGATACTTTCCTCTGACTAAAGCATCGGGATCTGGAACTGTTAGTAGTATAGAGAGAGGAGAAACGTATAAATATCTGGGCTTTATTCACACCAGAGGTATACAGTAGCCGCAGGTAAAATGTCAACTGGAAATCACGCTACAGGACAGAGTTCGAACCATTCTGAGAATAAAACTTTCAGGACACAATATCGTGGCTGGTACTAACGTGTACCAACCATCACCTCTAGTTTTCGTGTGGTCTCTGACATACTTGGAAGAGTTGAACCGTATGGTTCGGGTTTGCTCAACTAAACACCACCGTAAAGCCTGTATAGAGAGATTCCAGCATTCCAAGGTGGAAGAGGAGTGGCAGATATGCGACTTCAGCATAAGGCGCAAATTGAATTTCTACGAGAATACTTTTTCCCTAAGGCAGCGGCGTCACCAATACACAGCGCAATGTGTCCGTCAGGACACCAATTTTTCGCCATTAAAGCTAAACAATCCAGAATATAAATGTGATACAGATTATAATATCCCTGCTCTTATATACATCAACCTGTTGAATGACGACCAGGTAGACAATACGGCATCTCTGACTTGGCTCACGCGGATAGCAACATCTTCTTGAGACCGAGGGTTTTGTCTGCCCCATTTAAGACTAAGTTATGGCAACCAAACCCTATTTGAAATATATTGTCAACGATGACAGAGTAATAAATACACAGTGCCGCGTGTGTGGCGGAGCATATGAGAATATCGAGTACATCCTTAGTGGATGCAAGACTCTGGCGTCCCGAGAATACACAACCAGACATAACAACGTGGCGAAGATAATCCATTCTAAAATCTGCCATCGAATTGGATAGATGGAAAAAACGGTACCATATTACTTATATGCTCCTGACTCGGTTCTGGAGAATGTTCGCTTTAGGGTTTACTGGGATAGAGAAGTCCTGACGGATGAACCAATACACCATACACCATAACAGACCCGACATCGTAATCGACACGTATTGACGTGGCCGTCCCATCACCTGCAAACCTGCAAAAAAACAGAAAGAAACTTGAAAAATACTTACCTCTGGCAGAGGACGCCAAAATCACCTGGAGCGTGCGTGCTATCAGAACTATCCCAATTATAATAGGAGCCACTGGAGAGGATTCTCCGAAATCTGACACCGCAGCTGGAAAAATTGAATTTACCGGCTTGCTGGTTCCGGCAGCTCCAAAAGGCTGTGATTCTGTCTTCATGCAACATCATGAGAAATGTTTCAATCATTAACTTGATCGACCAATACATATTAAGCGCTTTGCAGGCGACCGCCTGGCGGCTCTTAAGTGACAACCCGCAACAGGCTTGATTAAATAATAATAATAATATTAATAACAAAATAATAATAATAATAATGATAATGCCTTTTTTGTTACAACCATCAATATTACATATTATCAAATAACCAAATAAAAATTAGTTAGTCTTCTAAGGATATAAAAAAGAAGAAGGCGAGGGAATTGAAACGGGCACATAAATTGTAAGAGTTTAATATTAATGGGATCGCAACAACTGCTTTTTGAGATTATTTCTAAACGTTGAGTTAGACTGATTATTATTAAAATTTGCTATAGAGTTCATGCAAACGGCTATATTATCGGAATATTCTTTACGACGACGGAGTACTTCAAGTCACTGTTTTCCAAGCAGATTCAAATTGAGTATTGTTATATGAAAAGTATTTTTTCTATAAAGATAAACTGGCTTTTTTGTTTTACTTATCTTAAAATAGGAGAAATTACAGTACAGATACATATAAAGTACATATTGAGTCAACTTGATGCTGCAAGGTACGAGGAGATATGATATTCCATAAATTAGCCTTAAGCACGAGAACTTTCTGGTAACGATTGGCAGCATACAAACATGGTCCATACAAACTACTTCATTGATTAAACTGTGACAGAACAACTAATTTACACAATAGCTTGCGAGTTTGCTGACAAAGACCATGTCAATCATCATAAATTAATTTTAAGTTAGCATAGCCAACCTCAGTAAATTGGTAAAGTGTTCTCTGAACTCTAAATTAAGAGTGAGTCTCAATCTTTTATATGAATCAGAAAATGGCAAATTCATGTTATTGTTTAATTGTTATGCTTTTCGTTGCATGGGTTAGCTGTTTCGATTCGATTCGATTTATTAGATGGTCGTGGCCAAAGAGAATTACTGATTAGAGTTTAGCTTTAGGAGATGTTTCGTTGTAAAAATTGATAAATGAATATTAACGATGTCTTCAGCGACAGCTTTTTCTTGCGGAAAAAATGGATAATGAGGTCCAAAAATATTACCTTCTCACATTGATCAGGCCTAAAACCTGATTGTTTTTCAGGTAGAAGCTTACCATTTGTTTGTGCACAATCCTTTCAAGATAAATCAGATAATATGATCATTAACTACATGCGCTTGGATTATTTATTTTAGGGAGGGGGATAACTTGTGCTCACTTGCAGTTCGACTAAAAGGACGAATTTCAGATCCACTCATATATTATATATGGTAATATATGGTACAAATTGCTCAGCAACTTTGGATTTTAGATTTTTTTAAATGTTGATAATTTCATCTTCCGTAGACAGGACAAAGTTAAAGTAGTCCCGTTGTGTAGTTCCAAATTATTATCAGTATAAGAATTTAACAGCTTCTGATTCGTGGCTATCTTTATTTTCGACACTATTTATGAAGAAATCATTAACCCTTGTTACGTTTTATAACATTAAGTTTCCTTAATTCGGTCCAATAACTTTGGCATTAAAGTTACGAAATTTTGTTCTTAAGCCAGCTTTTTTTTCTGATCTTATGACTGAGTGGCAATTATTTATAATAATCGTAATGTGCAGGAACCTTAGGTTGTTTAAATTTTTTAGGGCTTTATCTCTCAATTTTTGTAACAGTTTTATATTGTCTATAATCCGAGACGGATAGTTATAGTTTCTATTTTCTCTAAATCGTTTTGAGGCAGCGTGCTTATTGAACAATTCCAAAATGTAGTTGTGTATGATGTTTAACTTTTTCTTAATATCATATTAATAAGGTATGTGTCTCTAACTTCTGAAGATTAATATTTTTTAATGATCTATAATAGAAACTTACAGGTTTATCATTTGGCAAGTCCAAACTAAATTTGATGTATGTTACAAAGTGATCAACAAGGTTATTATCAACCCTTCATCAGACACCTCCTTTAAGTTGGCAAATATTAAATCTAAGAGCGACATAGGATGTAATGCAAAGCGAGTATTCTCTTGTGCTGGTAGGACCGTAGTTTTCGAGTACATTTTTGCAAAACAACATGAACACATTGACTGACATGAGCTCCAGAACTGACAAACGTCAAAATTTAAGTAATAACTCCGAAAAAATTCGTGTTCGGGATTCTCCCTCATAGTTCATAGGGTATATATGGCGTTATTTAAAATTGGATTATTTAAATCAAAGTAAGAATATTATGTTGGAAATTGTAGGTAGATAATTCCATAATATGTATTTATTTTCTTTCTGGGTATTTTATGCAAGGAAATTTATTTTCGCGATGATTCTCGATGATATTCTCGCGTGCTATTTTTTTTTGTTTCTGAGCCAGCACCGAAGCACGTTTTTGTGGAGAAAAAGTTTCGGCAGTACGACCGATACTTCACGAATTCTTCTTCTTGATGAGCTCGCGTCTGGTTAGGCGGCCGCCTACCTCACGACTTGTGGCAACAAAGTGAACGCGCGCGTGCTAAAGAAAACCTGCCTCATTTGACGCTCTTCAAAATTTTAGATTACCGCTCCACCACCATCGGTAAGTGTTGTGTTCAAAACTCACCCTTCGCATACCGAACAACCAAAAACAGAGGTAAAGCCTCCAACACCTGGTCGAATCGAGCCGAGGATACTTAAATATTACTCAATTAATTAAAACTTCACTTTCAAACTTCACTTTTTCCATGTCTATTGTCGATTCTTGTTCAAACGCGATTTAAGTCGCAGCAAAAATTCAAGGTCGCTTTGCAAAGTTTAAATGTTTTTTCTGTTTAACGTTTTTCTGTTTCTCTACATTTGTGTCGCCATCGCTTTCGAAATTAAACAATTCTATTTATTCTTCGAAATAGCTGTAAACTAACTGTCTTTTAAATCTGAGCCTTATATACTATTTGTCAACATGAGTTTCAACGCTAGTAAAATTAAACAATATAAAGCCTTACGTCAAATTCTATTAAATCAAATGACAGAACTTAAAGCATTTGCCGATTGTTCTTTAAAAGGAGAACGAGAAAAGGTGTAGTTTCAAGTAATGTATAAACACTTCGATGTCATCGAATCGGATTTCCGCAAAAATCATCAATCTATTGACATCATTGGCACTCGCGGCTGACGCTGATCTTGGCGCTTGTCTGAAAATCTAGCTTTTCCTGTGAAAGTATTTGATTTTTTAACAGTGTATATGTTATCCAAACTCTAAGCAGGTTTGAAATGGAAAATCAAAATTGCCGTAATATTGTTCCAAAATTTAACGATTAAAAACCTTTATCCTTGAATAATGTGACGCTTTCGATGCTATCGAATTTTGGAAAAAACAAAGTAAAATCCTATTCAGACTTATAAAAAATCAAATCAAATCAAATTGGGTTCGAAACGTGAAAATCCTTCTATAAGTACGGTTGTCTGTTTATACTGCAACGAGAATCATGTGATTTACAAATAACCAAAGTTTTTTATATAACTCCCTCAGATATGTTTAATCACGTAAAACAAAATGGTTTATGCTTTAAATGTTTAAGTTCGCAACATCGTTTTAAAAATTGCAATTCTACTCATACTTGCCGTTATTGTTGCCAAAAGCTTCATAGTTTAATCCATATCATTCGAAATCCGACAAATATTTCGTCTAGGCCAGTCAGCTCTAATGTCCAAACTCAGAATCAATCACAAAACCAAAATTCCGTCCTACGTATTGCGGTACTAGTGCTAGCATTGCTAATATCTATTGTCAACTGCTATTGCTGAGGTCTCTGATACCAACGGGTTTTTTCATAAAGTCCGAATACTACTAGATTGCGAAAGCCAATTGACATATTTCGGAAAAATACATTAAAAAACTTAATTTAAAAAGATTTGACTGCTTCTCTCTCAATCTACGGTTTAGGCGGTATGATGGAAGCCACTTCTAAAGGTGGTGTGACATGCACCCTTAAACCGGTTTAACTACTTTTACGGTGGATGCAATTGTTCTCAAAACACTGTGCCCTGATTTCCTTCACATAAGTACTAAAAAAGTCTCTTGGTCGCATATTGCCCATATCTCGTTGTCATACAATAACTGGCATAAGTCTGCAAGGATCGACATTATTGTTGGTGCAGATTTATTCCCCTACATATAAAAGACGGTCGTGTAATTGGTAAACCAAACAAGCCAGTCGCCATTCTGACCGCCTTTGGTTGCATTCTTTCTGGAAAAATTGCATCACCTCCGAATTACAAAACACATGAATTTTTCTCATCGATTGGAAAGGCGATACAATTTTACTGTAAAATCTATTTAAAAAAATGTGGGAATTAGAAGAAATACCCAAACTCTTATTTGATTCGGATTGACTCGGATCCGTGGGAAATGAAACTGACTTGGTAAAATGACTCTTTCCGAACACGAGATCGGTGCACTACGGAAGGGAGTAGAAAAAAAGAATTTCTGCAATTTGGGTAGGTACTTATTCATTTTTCCGGAAATGGGTTCGATGGTTACTTGTGCATGATTACGGATTTGTGCGCAGGTGCGTCGTCTTGTTTAAACGAACAATTTCTAACTTTCTCAAACGGTAAGTTGTCCAAATCTTTTTTAATGTCATGCTCCAGGAAGTCGTGGTAAAGCCGAGAGTTAAGAGAACCATTCTAAAAAAGGGCCTATTAAATGTTTTCCAAAAATTGCAACCCACATATTAAAACCAAAACGATATTGGGTGTACTCGAGGATGCCCAGCAATGATAACTTCGCCGGTTTTATTCCATTATTTGTTATTATACTTTCGCCTGACCAAATAATATTATGGGAAAAGTTTTCATCTTCCCAGGATACCATTCACTAAATGTCCTTCGCATTTCTTCGTCACCAGGTCTGAGCGCTTGACAAATTCTAAATTTGAACGGGTGAAATTTTTGTTTTTTCAAAATATAATGAGCAGTAGATTTCGCGCTCCCACATTCTATTGTTTTTAACAGATGTTTCCAGATTTCCGTTTACAATATATACAATATATTGTTTACCTTTTTTTTCATTGCAGGGTTTGTATATATATATATATATATATATATATATATATATATATATATATATATATATATATATATACAAACCCTGCAATGAAAAAAAAGGTAAACAATATATTGTACTGTGTATGACCCAGTTTCAGTCAAGGTCTGAAGAAGCCAACAGGATGATTGGCAAAACGTCAGCAATTTCGACACCGACGCAGGAGGAATCCAGAAGTTTTGTAAAAAGTATTACAGTAGCCTGTGGAAGTTTCTTAGAAAAATTAACAATAAACTCTTTTGCAAACTATTTTTTTAATGGCTTTTATTTATAAAATGTACCTACTACCCTAAACATTATTAAACATAAATGGATATTAAAATTTTATTGCTCTTATACTAATCGAACAATATTTTGAAGAGAGAGATATTTACCAACCCTATCCTGAAGTATGAGACAAACCGCACCACAACCGTTTTAAAGCTTCATTCTATTTCGTACAGTCAATGGTGATAATAGGCGCAACAGTTTCGTATTCGTCAGGAGTAAAAATCGGTTCACTCTCTTTGTCCAAAAATGAGCACGGAAAGTCTGTAAGCTGTAACAAATTGATTCTTTTCTTAATTTAAATTCATATTTTCGTAAGGATAGCACTCATCTTTTAAGTATACTTTAAAATTACTCAAATTGCAGTGATCGAAACGACTATAATCTTTATATAATAATTTTCTTCGATAAATGTATACCAAAGAATATATAATGGGGTTTTTCTACCGAAGTTTTAATTGACTACGTATGACGTTGAGTTTGTAGAAGAAAAGGATTCTCATGAAATTCGCGACTTCTGAATGGTATATCCAATTCTCGACCGCTAGCAACGGAGTCAAGCAACTTTAATCTGACCACATCAGATTAAAGATACAGAGGTATTTTCTAATTAATGTTATATATTTCGGCCTTAACGGTTACCGTAGGATCAGATAATATGACTGCATTTGAGTCCGTGTTACTTCTAATTAAAACCAATTCTTACCTAATATTTAATATAATTTTCCTAAAATCTTCAAAAAGTCCTAGACTCATTTTTAAAGGTACTTACATTAAATGAACTTGAAATTTTATATATAATTAGAATTTTCTTTGGGAAAATAACCAGAATTTTGAAGCGCTTTACTTTGGTTGGGACACTCGGAAAACCAGGATTTCTTAAACCATCAATTCCGTTATTTGCAAATCTAACATCTGGAGATTGTACTGGTTCTTTTCCATCGTACACATTAACTTTGCCTTCTATGTACAAAGAAGCGTGTTGCTGTTGAATAGGTATTCTAGTTTTATTGTTATTGTTAAACGAAGTTTAAGCATACGGTTAATAAGTACGTTTTTCGACATAGATAATGGAAATTGTCAAATACGGGTTTTTCATTAACATTCAAAATCTCAAAATTCATTATTTATTTTATACTAAAATTGTAAAACCAAGGAAGAAACTTTTTTTTATTAGTTTGTTTCACTCTAGTTATATACGGATCATTAAATACTTTCTTTTTAAATATTATTCCCATTAGACAATTTTTTTCAAATGTAGTCTTGCCGGTACCACTTCCAAAATTATCCAGATTTCCTTCTTGATCCGTTATTTTAAGTACTATTTCATCAATTTGCTGGGTGTTAATTGGTAAATATATAACGTTGCAAGGTGTTTCAACTATTCGAAAAGCAGGTGGTACAGTATATGAGTCTGCTACAATATTACATTCAAGGAACAACGAATTTACTTTCAAAAATTTTGTTGTTGTCAGAAATGTCACATTGCTGTTAGTATTCTTGGTTTGAAGCCGAATATGCTACCAAATGAATTTGGTTTGGAAGAATCAATATTTAATGGAAGTTTTGAAAGTGTTATTATTTCCAGACATTTTTAGAACCGTTGGTACATTGACCAGCTTACCCTTTTTAGCAAAATTTTCAGTTTTCGTAAAGATCTCAATTTCGTTAATCGCGTGTTGTTTCAGTCTTCTCTTTAAAATATCGCTAATGTCATTCATTTCGTAAGATTCATCCGGAATTTTAATAACTCCTTTATTTCCAAACTGAGATATAAAACGAAATTTATTATTGGTACTGTCAATATTGCGAAATTAATTAAATGTCTTCATATTTACTAGTCCTAAGACATAATTACTATCATTTAAAACGATTGGAGGCTAAAATTTACTAGTAAGTAAATGAACACGAAGAACTGCTTTTGGATATAAAAGCTTAATGGATGTAAAGATTATTGTCAAAAGGAGAAAGAAACGCTGGTACTTGTATGAACCGTTAGAACCCATTTTTGGACCAAGATTGCTCACCTAGAAAGCTGGGTTTTAAGGTCACAATATATTAATTATAAAGTTGTTTATCAGCATGGAAAAACTATCCACGAATGCTCTCATTTTTAATGAGAAGTCTTTGTTCCAGGACAATTAATATAATATGCGCGAATAGTGAACGGATGATATAAAGAACAACTGGAAGGACACTGTTGAAAATTGTAGTATCTTTCAAGACAAATTTTGCTTTAATAATGGTATTTTATTAAAATGAAGTCAAATTGCAATCCCTCTAAAAAGAGACATAAAAGGCCTTTGAGTCTGCACTTTGGTACCTTCCACATCTGCACATCACCTCATTAAAGGAAGGCCGGTTGTACCATTATTTATTATTTTATTAGATATAAAGAGATCAAAATTCGAAAATTCGATAAATCTCTTAAAAGGTTTCCTGAGCAGCAATTAATCACAAAAATCTGATTGGCAACAGGGCTTACTTGATTATTAAATAACATACAACATTGTGCGAAACAAAGATTGAAATTGAAAAATTGAAAAATTGAAAGAAAGAAAACAAAACGAAAGGCTAACGACAACATTGATATTAGTGTAGAAGACAAGGTTTACCAAAAAAACCTTATAGAGACTAACAAAATTACACCAATTTCTTGGCCACACACAGTCGTGAGCAAAAAATGAGGTGATAAACGAAAACGCATCATTCGCAATGCAAACGCAATTTCTCAAAATAAATTACGCGAGTAATCCTTTTCGACATAAAGAGCTGACTTGAAACTGTCTAACGTCTATGAAGAAAAGATTTTTTTTTATGAAAAAATAATTAACCAATTTTGTCCAGTGATAGAACTTTTTTTTTTTGAAAACGGAATGATATGCAAAAAAAATACAAGAAGCAAAGAAGTTGTAGTTTTAGATGCCCAATCAAGCAATGAATATTAAAGTTACTAAAAAGGAAGTGACGTGTATTTTTTTGCCAAAAAAATTACAAAAATCGAGTGAATATTGATTTAGATCTAAATAAAACCATTTTTTCAAAGATCTCCGCCAATTTTTCGAACACCTTAGTGTATAGGTGTATACATATATATTGATCCTTTTGGCGATATATATTATCTATTTTATATGAAACGAATAACTTCTTGTAAATGATTGTTAATGAACTAACTTTTCTATATTTCTGAACTAACTTTTCTATATTCCGAATTTGCTGTACCTTTCAAAAGAAGGAGAACGGCGAAAAAGATTATAGCACGCAAATATGTGAGACCTCTTTTATTTGCATTTACTTTTCAAAAACCATCGAATTGGATTGTAGTAACGACGCTATCTTTAAACCAGCTGACAAAATGTTTGTGAAAAATGTTTATTTTTAAGTCGCAATAACAATGGCTACACTAGGCTTGAGTCCTAAATAAACACATAGGCCTTCGTGTTGTGCAACGAGTCAATGCATTCCGTTTCAACCGTTCGTTGACCTCCCAAAAATTCTCTGCCTTACGCTTTCGTTTTTTTTTCATTGGAAGAAGAAACGAATCCAATTGGTATCCCATAAACAATCGACGGTTGGGCAAAGTAGTGAGTGAGTTTATACAGGGTGTTATTGAAATTGTTAGAAAAATTGCTCCAAAAATTACCAATGCCAATGCCACTTTTTGCATATTTCAATTTGGCATTGTTTTACTTTACGTTTTTGAAGCTACCCACCGCTTATCAAGTCTCCCTGTACTCCCTTGGAAAACAGCAAATATTGCTGGATGAGTTAAAAAGTAAAGATTTGTCGTTATTTGATTGTACTGGGTGCTTCCTCAAATTTCGATACCCTTCTTAACTTTATTTATTATTTGAAGTGATACAAAAAAAACAATTATCTCAACGTTTTATAGTTTTTTCCTAACTTTTCTAAATTGATGTGGACAGAAACAACATAAGAGTTACCGTATTTCTGTTTGAGTCGTTGCTTTCTTGTTTATTCTAAAAAACATCTAATGCATCCACAACCTCTAATTTCGTCATCCCAAAGTCATCATTTTTATGGTTATTATATAAAAATAATAATAATAAAAATAATAACAATAAAAAAATTAATAATTTTTTTAATTTCATTTCGCTTTTACAAAAAAAAGTAAAAATGAAAAAACGTTGACAAGAACGATTAATCTATATAATTAACCTTCAAGTAAATATGGTTCTGGTTTCACTAACATTTCCTTGACAGCTTTCTTAAAGCATTTGATTGACACTTAATAAAATCCTTTCTTATTTATCGAAAGTGTGTGATTAGGTACCATGATGTTCTGGGATCGTGTATTATTATTATTATGTATTATATAGATTGCATACACTTTGTTTTGTTCGAAATAAAATTATTTTCGTTTTCTTGCTATTTACCATAAGTTTGTTTTGCCAAAACTGCAAAACTATATCGTTAAGAGGTTTTTTAGTTTTCTTTGTTACGTCGGATAGGTTTTCTCCAGGTACTAGGATGTTTTTGTCATTCGCAATGTTTGTAACCATAAATTATCTCTACTCATTGGTAGGTCGGTCAAATAAGGAATGAATAAAATTGTTCCCAGTATCTGTGGTGTTCCTACCCTCTTTTCTAAAATTTCAGATTTCATAGCTTTGCTTTTATGTTGGACAATGACATCCCGCTTTCTATTGGAAAGGTACAGCTTTTCTAATTGAATGCTTTACTTCCGGTGCTATATGTCTCAATTTTATGCAATACAATTTCTTGGTCTAGCCAAACCAATTGCTACGTTTTTTTCTAAAATTGTTCCAAAATAGTTTTAGTAAATTAGAAAATGGCGGTGCTAGTTTTGACATTTGGACAGCTTAGAAAAACTGGGCAAAAGTTGAGGGACAGTTTTCTAAATCGTTTAGATTTCCTTCATGGAATTATTTATTAAATAGCATAAAACTTGTGGTATTTCTGGTATCGATAAATTTGCTATAGTACCTGGAAATATCCTCACCTTCCAATAACTCGTTTTATGTCACATGGACAAGTAATATTGACTGAATACTTTGATATTGTGTTGCAAGAGAATATGAGTAGGCGAGTTCAAAAACTCCAGGATTATAATTATCAAGTGTTTTGTAAAATTTTTTTGAGATCTTGTGGGGAAACTGGAAAATTTCTGTGGAATTTTACTGTAATTTCTCCAGAAATTGCTTTTTATTTTATTATCCGAGCTTACCGAGCACATAAACATTGTCTCGGATTCCTATGTTGGTGAAAGGTTAAGTTTGTTTAGTTTCTTGTTGGTAGAATTTATTACATGCAAACATTTTAGCTTTGTAGAATAAAATTGATGTCCGGTTTTGGCAACTGCTGATGAGTTTATTTGTCTTAGACTTAATGCTCTTTCATGTTCTTTGAGCCTAGTTGATATTTTTCGTCCGGTATCTCCAATGTATTCTTTGCCGCTTATGCATGGAATGCTGTAAACTCCTGGTATCTCAGACGAAATTTTGTCTTTGACGGATTGAAGATATTTTTGCACAAGTGCTAAATTTGGTTTTGACGTTATATTTCGTAAGAACTTTTGAAATGTGTTAAGTGATGTAAGGAAATACCCAGTGGCAAGTGCGGGTTGCTTTCGGATTCATTTTCTTTGGAAGGTTATGGTTCAGTGTATTTTATGATGGAACGCTTAATATCTCTAATATGAAAATTATTAGAGCGAAAAACGGATACAATTCTTAGTTCAGTGATTCGGATTCATATAGTTTTACGGCTTTGTAAACAAGAGAGTTAGTAACCTATGATTATTGGGCCGGATAGTGATGTAACAATGCATTAAGATTAATTAATTTTCTGATTTCAGACAACACTTGTACTTGAGTGCTATGCTTAACTAAAGTGCTCCTGAACGTGCACTTTTGCTAGGTCAAAAGTGATGGTTTCCTTTTCTGCAAACCATTTGGTGAAAGAATCTGATTATTTTTGATATACATATCTTCTTCAGGTTCTCAGCATTCAATCTTTCTTTTTCATCTAAGAACTAGTTATCTTAAAACTATCTAATACTATCTAAAAAGAGAAGCACTTAATAAGGGATTGAGACGACTATGTGAATAAAGGTGATCTGTGTTCAATCAACAAATTATTTTACAAATTTGTCAAGAAATAGAAATTATTATAAAATCTAAATCTCCAGAACGTAAATTCTAATTCTTGACCTATTTCGGTAATATTTCGTTACACCTAGCTAAATTACATTTAAAACAAGCAATACATTAGAACAATTTATAATAAAAGTTAACGTTCCACTAGATTATTTTTCTATATCAGGAGTATATTCTTTGAACTGTGGGTTAGTCTGGCAGGAAGATATCCATCGGGGTTCGCGAAAATCGCAGTATGGTGAAAAAATACAAGGACCAGGAGGCAGAAACCAAATCTGTTTTCACGGCCTAACTTTTTCCCGAATTAAAATGTCAGTGTTTTACATGAGTGCCCAAAAAGTCAAAAACTTGATCTTCAGGAGAAATTAGAAATAATCAAAACCTGTTTGGTGTTCTTATTTTTTTTTAATTCTTTTATTTTCTTATTTCATTTTTTAGATATGGCTAAAATCAAACGGATTCCAATTTGTGACTGTGTGCGTTGGAGTTGACGTCTTTGGATGTACCTATTCTTAATTTATGTAAGTAATTTTATGATGATGATGTTGCCCGTGTAATAATTTTTGAGACATCGACTATAACAGCCTTATTTAACAGAATATATGTAACTTACCCAAAAAGAAAAATGCGAAGCAATTTTATGAATGTCGTGGAATCAGCTTGATGAGTCACACACTGGAAGTATTCTGGAAAGTATACACCGCTAAGTACTTCAGAACATGGAAAATAATATCTCGGATACCCAGTTCCGTTGTAGAAACGAATACAACACCTGGGACACATTATTTGCATATATGCTCATGCAACGCAGTCGCGATGTCAATCAGGAAATTGGCAACTGCTTTTAAGGCTTTTAATAAAGTGACGGATGACCAGCTGGTAAAATTGATATACAAGAAAAACCGAGACTTGCGAGATATCAGGATAATTGTCAACCTTACCTTTAACAAAAGGCCGGCCGCGGCAAGAAATCAAATGAAGAGTAAAATAGGTTTGGGTTATCTCGCCGCATTTATTCAACATCTAATCTGAAGAAATATTCGCAGTAAATGGCAAGACAATTAATAACTTGCGCTATGCAGACGACACTACGCCACTGTGACACACTGCCACATTTTGTTTTAACACCTAACACAATAGAGACCAATTATATCTTTATAACAAAAAACAACGCCTCGCAAAAACACCTCTATGTAGACGGAGAAAAATTACAGAGGATATAACTATCTGGATATAAATATCACTTTGCCAAGTTATTTTGAGCGCAAACGTAATCGATGGCAAATAGGGAGTGCGAGATAGCAAGTGATCAAAAGTTTAACTCCAAAGCACACCCAAAATGAACAGTAGAGATCGGGTCACAAGAGTCGGGCTCTTGTCTTTACATTACGGAAGCGGTAGAACTCAGGAGGAAAAAAAAGGGAAAAATGGGTATATATTCCTTACTAAAGGTATGTAGGATCATATACGACAACCATTTCTATTTAAAATAGAAAGTTGTATGTAGCCGCTGTGATCAGGTAGGCCTTACGCTTGTCAACTTATTTATATTTACTTGTCTATTGTGTATACGGACATGCGTGACAACAGGATATAGGTTTCGTAATCCGCAATTGTAAATCTGGATAGAAAAACAAGGGTAAAAGCAAAATCAATGATAAAATAAATTCTTAGCTGTGTATCCCGGAGATTTACGAGTTGTCCAGTTCGTCGTAATCACCGACGTCACGGTGACAGTGTCTCCTTGACCACCTGACCTCAGTGAACCACTGCGGCTTAAGGGGGAGATTTAATGCCCAAAGTATAAACTCTAAAATATATTCATTTCTTTAAATGCCGAACAACTAGTGCACTCTGTAAGTTAAATTAATTTATACTTTTAATATTTAATGATTCGGAAGAAATTTAATTATTATTTATATTTATTTTGTATGTAATTGTGCATTGTGCATTTACCGTTAAATGCGTACCTACACTAATGCATACGAATGACACTAATTTTATTTGATATCTATTAATAAGATGTATAAATAAGGAAGATTTATTAATAATTAACGTAATCTAACTACTACGTATATCAATATTTATGGAATAATGGAATAACTATAGAATCTTTATTTACTAATTTTAGACATGTAATTATTATTTAGTATATATAAACGATAAGAAATGTGAAAAAGATGGGTACTTACACTGTGTGTAAGTTACACATAGGCTTGCTGGGTATTAACTAAAGGTAGTTTAAAGGCGTGAATTGCTTGACTATTTATATATACCTTGAGTGGTACGAATATAAATATTCGCCACGAAATGGTTAGATCCGACAATTTGTTAATGAGCGATGTGGTAACTCACAAAATCACTTACTATTGCAATACTCAATGACTACGATCACTTACACTAGGTGCACACAAAAATAATCCAAACTGGACAAAATGCGATGGATTCATATGCGCCGAATTGACGGATGAATTTAAAATTGAACGCGGGAGGCTTCTATCACTTAATTCATCAGGATAAACTGAAGACACGTCGTCTAATTAAATAATGCACATGTTACATTCTACACTCTCGATTATTAATCCGAAATCAAGATGGGCATAAAGAAAGCATGTGCGGCTTTCGTCAAAATGGAAATGATGATCTGTAGGCTGAAATGTATGTATATGTCCGATGCTGTACTATGACGTCGCAAACTTGGACCCTTAACAGAATGTAAGAAAGAAAAATAGGGGCATTTGAAATGTGGACCTACAGAATGCTCAGAATATCGTGGGGGAGCACACGACCAACGCAGAAGTGCTTATCAGAATGAAAATGTTAAAGGAGGCGAAGAGAAGACAGATCATCTATCTGGGTCATATAATGCGGGGTCCAAAATATGAGATACTACACTTAATAATCCAGGGGAGGATTGTGGGAGCTGCGGAATCTGAGGAATAGCGGAATTAAAAAAAATATTTAAACATTTAGTGTGCACCTAGAAAGAAAATATTTTTGAATAGGAAATCGGTTTAGTAATAAAGTATAGCGAAATTATTGTGTGATCTATATTCAAATTACTTACAGAATTACGCTGTATAATTAAAATCTCGTTTTCTTGTTTTTAACCAATGACACCTGCGATTGCTAATTCTGAATTTCGGCCAGTAAGGCATATAGCATTAAACAATCAACTGAAAATGAGAGATGAATGCTCTGTTCAATCCTTAAGTCCTTGACGAGTGGTGGGTACTTAAATAGTTTGACGGAATGTTTGGGAAGATAAAAGGTTATGTCGCGGTCACAGAAGTGGAACTAAATCGCGGTATACAGAATCAAAATTGTGACTTGAATGGACTAAAACTTAATTATTAGAGGTGGATTAAGAAATACTTTAGCACATGTATTGCCAATTCGACAAGAAATTAGTTATTCGAAACTTATAGTGTTCAACATAAGATTCTTCGGGATTAGCTTGTTTTGTCTACAGGGCATATCAATTTTAAAGTGCGACTACCAACGTTGAACATTCAAATAGAACACCATACATTTTATAAAAATAAAACTGAGGTAATTTTATAACAAGTACTTCACTTATTCTGATTCTGATTTTTTCTGATTCTTGTTTCAGCATCTTTCATCTGCAAAGCAAGACATGCAGAATCGTTGTATTACTTTAGGGTAGCTCTGTTTTCTTGAAATCATTTAAAGGGTACAGAGGAAAAAGATGATTGTCCTATAAAATATTGAGCAAAGCCAAATACGTTGTGAATGTGAGTAATGAGTTATTCTCATACTAATTACAAATCTTCTGGATTCCTCCTGCGTCGGTTGTTAATGAATTGAACTGACTGACGTTTCGTCGATCATCCTTTCGACTTCCTCAGGGCTTAACTGTAACTGTTTCCGTTGCCAGTTTCAGTTAAGCTCTGAAGAAGCTAACGGGATAATTGGCGAAATGTCAACAAGTTGAATTCAACAACAACCGAACGCAGGAGGAATCCAGAAGTTTTGTAAATAGTATTACAGTAGCCTGTGGAGGTTTCTAAAATTCCTGTATAGCTTATAAATAAATCACTCAATAATTTATGAAAAATGTTAAAAAGTATTACAAAAAATGTTTTACCAAACATATTTTAAGACAAGGCGATTTTAAAATCAGAAACTGAATTTTATGGCAATGTTCTTATTCCCCCAGTACTCTTCATTTACATGAATTAGGTATGGACTGCTAATAATAAAGTTAGCTGTTTTATACAGAATTTAAAAATGCAAAAGTGTTCTTCTTCAAATTTTAATGGTAATATTAGTTTAATAAAGTTGTAATTTGAAGCACATATTGAAAAAATTGTCCTTAGCGCAAATAAAATGCTATATACATTACTATTAAATATAATATGTTATATTCAAAATTACTTTTTTTAATTTCATATCACTATGTTTACAATAGGTTCATTATTGTTCCACACTTTGGAACCCAAAAAAAAAACGCTAAATACATAAATCGTATCGAAAAAGTGCAAAGAAGATTTGTAAAAAAAGGTTGAACGGAAAAGTTGTTTCTGTTCTGTTCATTTTTTTGTATTATTTCAGTTGTCACTCCATTAGTATGGTGGTCAAATAAAGTTTCAATATGCCGTTAATGGTGAATATATTTGGGATTCAGGTTATGTTAGATATTAACTTTTAAATACTTTTAAACTTAAAACATTTTTTTGCGTAACATATTTCAGAAAATAATAGCTTTTATCAGACAATATTCAAAATTGAAATATATTACTTTTCTCAATTTTTGAAAAACAAACACCCTTCATATTTTGTATTTTCGGATAGACCTTTAAAAGACGAATCCAACGATATATGTGAACATTGGCCTGCGCCGCACCGTTTAGAATTTATTGACGATTTTCATTCATTTCCAGGCAATATTAACGCAATTAATTAAATTTATTAGCTTTCTGGCTTAATTCTGAAAGCGTTTCTAATATTTTTTTATATGAAATTGGTGGTTATTTTCTTCCATTAAATGTTATAAAAATTCTTTATTAGAAAATAGATAAATTAATAAATATTTAATTTAATCCTTTTAATTTAATTTAATTAAATTTCATTTGAACATTGCATAATCGAAAAAATATGTTTTACTGGAACTGTGAAAATAAACTTCGTAAATTTGAGAGAAACAAATAAGGTAGAAGATCGTTTAAAATTTGGTGTTGTATTTGGAGAGATACAATATTAGGGTCAATATTTTATGAAGAAAATTTGACAGCAGTGCGAATTTTAGATTTATGAAGAAATCATATTGAGCCTCTTATACGGAATACCATTAAAGAAATATAACATCAGTATTTAATTTTGCAACAAGATACCTAGCATATCGGTGAATTTTGAAATACATATTTTAGGAAATGGACGGGGCAAAATGGCACCATTCGGCCAGCAAAAGCCCGAATTTAAACCCACTGGATTTATTTTTGTGAGGCACTTTAAAAAGAGATAGTATGCAAAACAAACAACAACAAATTCGAGATGTAATTAACCAATTAAATGCCACCAACTATATATTAAATGCTAAATCATTTAACAATTTAACATAAAATTATTAATTTCATTTTTGAAAAGTTGTGTCAATGTGACTGTTTTAAAAATAAAATAATCTATGATTTTTAAAGTGTTTAAAATAAGTGATTATCGATACAGAAATTTCATAAAGAAATAGTAGAGACGTTTTCAGAATTAAAGTTAATTGTGTTAATATTGATTTAAAGTTGCTCTTATGATATTAGCTCCCCTGTACATTTTATAGCATAGTGGTAGTTTAACTTTTTGAAGGGACCGGTATCATTATCTCATGTGACGAGTTTTGGTTAGTTAGTTAGTTGTTTCACACATTCAAAAGTAGGTATATCATTATTTTTTTCTTGGATCATACTCATAATCGGTTCTTAAAACCTCCTTATCTCTTAAAGCAATCTGGGAATGACTTAGATTTAAATATTTGTGTTTTTTTAATGTGGTTTGACGTTTGTTGACAGCAAATCTCCATTGTCCCTTTCTTCTCCTCTATTGTCGACATTTCCAGCGGAACATTTGCATTATGGTGTATTTGGACTCGAATTAGGTAATAATACATTTAATTGTTGAAATCGAAGGTATAGGTTTACCAGACAAATAAAATGAAAAATTTCAGACACTGCTCTAAGACTGTTCCCGCATAATACCACTTAATTATTGTTACCTTTTCTTCCAATAAAAATATTGTTACTGTCATGAATTTTCGTGTTGTCAGTGTCAAAATGCATTTAATGCCATCATATTTATTTCAATAACTGGAGATTGGCCTATTAAAATTTATTCAAACTCTCGGCCGTTCAAAAAGTTATACTACAACGTTGTTATAGAATATACAGGGGAGCTAATATTGAGCCACCTAAAAATTTACATGGCATTTCCGTGTTCGACTCTTCTTTCAAAGGGCTATCCGAAAATGGAAAAATATACAGGGTTTTTGATTTAAAAAAGAGAACTAACATTTTGCGAACCATTGCATTATATATATATATATATATATATATATATATATATATATATATATATATATATATATATATATATATATATATATATATATATATATATATATATATATATATATATATATATATATATATATATATATATATATATATATATATATATATATATATATATATATATATATATATATATATATATATATATATATATATATATATATATATATATATATATATATATATATATATATATATTATTTATTTATTTATTTTTTTCGGGACGTATATTATAAAACTTTCGATGTATATATGATGAGGGGGGCTTAAATATATGGTTTCGCATAAGAGGGGTAATTATTTTTCTTTTCAAAATTATTGGACATCAGACACTCTTTCTCACTTCTGCCATATACTACTCCGCGATGATGCCAAGTTTCTCATATATACAAGAAGTGTTTTTTACTGTTAGACTGTATAGTAAGGAAGTCAAAATGAGTAAAGAGTTTCGGCTGTATATAGAATTCGCTCGATATTGCAAACGTGGTTCACCCAAAACTATATCCGTTGCACGTTTGCACGTCACGAATGGCTCCGAGTGCGTTTAAATTTAATTTGCTGGCGGTCGCTTTGTGACGTTCCGCGGATTTAGTTTTGGAGGAGCTACATATTTTTTAAAAAGATGTCAACTTTTGCTAAGATTTTATGAGAATACGACAGAACAGTAATAATTCTGACTGAGTTTGCAATGAATTTTAGAAATCAAATAGTCACAAACCTTTTTTAATATTTTTTGAGTATTATTTTGGTTTATTTAAATTTTTATTATCTAAAACTAAATAAAAAGGATGAGTATAATTAAAAACTCTCTTTGTTATTGGTCGAGGTATTAGTTACACACACGAATAAACGCTTGCCCTGAAAACTCATTTTTATTTTATCGTTTACCTCGGTGTAACATGAAAACTATTTGGAATCTGTTACTTTTTCAAAAACCCCAATCGGATGGACCGTTTTTTTTTTTTAATTATCAGAATGTAAAGCTATGTCGTCAATATCAAGGCCACCAGAGAAGCAGCTAGAAAGGGTCAGATTTGCGAGGACTTAGCGGTACCGGAGAGCGCTTAGGATGGTTTTTGCTTGAAGACCCTCTTTCGATATGATACACGTATTTTTCTCGTAGTTGAATTTTTTGATTAACTACTTGTTACATAGGGATGGTACCGTTTTATTATATTTGAGATTAGTAATTATTTGTATTATATTTTATTGGCAACACTTCATATTAAACTAATAATACATAAGAGTACATAGAAGCTAGAATAAAAACTAAAATTATAACCATGATAACACCTAAAATTAAGTAGAAGTAAAAAGTTAATCTTAAAAAAAAAAATCCTTCTTCCCATTCCAATCCAATATTAGCGTATATCTTCGGCAAAAATAATAGGTTTTTGATTTATAAAGAAACTTGTCATTACGTTTTTTACTCTTCATATAAATTAGAGATATTTAGTGTTAGTCAGGGATCCTTTTTGTCTCGCTTATTGCTACATATTGATTTCACACATTTACAGGAACCAATACATTTCATAAATTTTCTTTTACAGGAACATAATGGTTCGTTACGCCTGAAATGTTTTGCCTAAATTAAAAAATCTTATTTAACAGAAAATTGAATGTCTCTGCCTTTTTTTACATCGACAGGTGTTTAGAACTGAGGTATCCTCTTGTAATATTGCTTCGGTTATCAGTACATGTGAAATTTTCCAACTCATTAAGGATCCTCAATTGTCTAGAGACAGTTACGTAATCGCTTTTTAAATAAATTTGAATTTCTTCTTGAGCGACGCTTATCCGTGTAAGATATTGAGTGACCACATTTGAACTCGCAAAGATAATCGCTTGACAAATATTAAGTATTTTCGTTTCTTTGCTGGCATTACATGTTTCGCTGGAGACAAGAAGACTAGTTAAAAAATATAAATTATTTGCTTTTTGTAATCCTTAATTTTTAAATTCTGCATTCTGTATGCCAATTATTTCCATTTTAATATTTTGGCAAATCTTCGTCATTCCTGGATGACCAAAGGATAAATAGTTGTACGTTTCCGTTTTAGTGTGATGCAGTACTGCTTCAATGGCTTGCTCCTTTATGTTAAGTTCCAGGGTTTATTAAATAAAGCAAACAACTCAGACTCTTTTAATCAACTCCACTAAACATTTTGCAAACTCTGTCCACAATCTTGAAAAACTTCATAAAGCAACAAATTCAATCACATATAGAAAAAAGTCTTGTGGGCTTTCAGTCGTCCTGTGACAAGTAAATTGCTGTGAGTGTTTAAAGCAAACTAAGTTTAACAGAGTTCAGCGATTACAGAACTATTGCCCAAGACTAACATAAGGTATCCGAACATCTTACAGGATATTTGCACTCTGCGACCTTATTTTTCATAAGTATTTGCAGCAAAGACTGCATTTTAGCATAGATGTATATACTTCAAACCGTCGTTTTCGGGCTATATCATATCACTATTTTGAACTATTCAAAAGATCCTCCTCTTATATAATTGTAAACATAGTTCATAAATTTCCGGCTAAAATACTACAATGAAAAAATTAATTTACCTTTAAACATTCTTTAATAAAAGAGCAGTAATATATTTAATTAAACTCTAGTATAAATTAAGAACTGAAAATAAACCAATACAAATAAAAAATGCCTGAAAATAACCTTTATCAGCATTTACCTATTTAATTGATCTCGCGAATTCTACGATATTTCAGGCTTCTTACTCTTTATTTTATGTTTTCCTTTTAATTCATTTATTTCCTTGACGTTAATGTGCCTAAGCACGTTTTGTGTATAAATATACTTGTCAAGGCGCACAAGCGGAAGAAAATGTGGAAAATTCTATTTGTTTATTTTCTATAATAAAGTCCTTTATTATTATTAAAGACAGAAAAATAATTAAGTGACAAGGTGTGCCTTATAGTTAGATTATATATTCGGGAAGTCACGATGACCAAAGAGCTTCTGGTATATATAAATTTCGCAAAATATATGAAACATGTTCATAAAAAATTAAATCCGTTGCATGTTGCATGAATGGCTTCGGGTGCATTTAAACGTAATTTTCTGGTGGTCTCATCTTCACTTGCAAGGGGCTCACTTTTTGATGATCTGCATATTTTTTAACAAGATGTAAACTTTTGCGTCATGAAAAAACTACATAACAGTAATAACTATTACTGCACTAAAGTGCACTGAATGTGTTGTAGCCAAAAAGTAACAAATCTTTTATAACATATGATATTGTTTCGGATATATTTAATTTTTTCATAACTAAAAAGAACTTACTTATATTAAATAGCAGCCGCTAGTAAGCTAAATAAAAAGTTTGAGTATCTTCAAAATACTTTTTTTGGAAAGAGGCATAAACTTCTATAAATTGATGTCAAGATAAAAATTTTAGAGAGAAATTTTAAAAATTTTAGAATCTTAATTCAAACTTCTTTTTAAATAATGCGATCAAAAATATTGATATTCATTTGATTGCGTCAACGTAAACAAAACGCAAACAACATTTCAAACTGAAATTGTTTTTATATATATTTTTGCCTCTTATAATGAATTCGTAGGCTAAGGGGTATTTGCTGTTTAAGAAATTTTGAAGGCCTAACAATCCAGACACATTTTTAAAAAATTATTTTATAATAGTTCCACCCCTAAAAAATTCATTTGAACCCTCTGTATAATTTTAAAAACCTTACAAAAATTACGAGAACTACAAAAACTTCATTAAAATGGCTAGATTACATTTGTGTTTTTGATGTAACTTTAATGAAAAACTCTGGAGTTCTACAGGCTTGAGTGATTATATATATATATATATATATATATATATATATATATATATATATATATATATATATATATATATATATATATATATATATATATATATATATATATATATATATATATATATATATATATATATATATATATATATATATATATATATATATATATATATATATATATATATATATATATATATATATATATATATATATATATATATATATATATATATATATATATATATATATATATATATATATATATATATATATATATATATATATATATATATATATATATATATATATATATATATATATATATATATATATATATATATATATATATATATATATATATATATATATATATATATATATGAATATGAATGAAACTTCATTTAAATACCCTGTATGTAATTCAAAAATGACAATTGAAATAATACAAAAAAAAAATAAAGATCATTTTTACAGGAAACAACTTTTGTATACAAACTTTTTTTTATAACACTCATAGATTTCGAGATAACATATAGGCCCCTCTTAAACTTCTTTCTTACTTATATACAAAATTTGCAGAAGACGTAAATACGTTGATGTTTACTTTGTCTAGACAATTGTAAATTATTTAATATTGTATCAACTTGTGCAATTTAATGCTCTATACTCTACGTGTAACTTTTATTGAACCAAGCAGTTCTACTAGCAAATTTCCCAATTCTCTGTTTATAAGATATAAGATTTATAAGATCACTTATATCACTGCTTGCAAAGTGAAGAGTTACTAGATATCTTGGGTATATAGTTAAATAATTTTAGAAATAATGTTTTGCTAATACTAAGAAATAGTTCATTCTTAAAATAATTTGGTACCTTTTTTATAGTTTTCGAGATGTTTGCACACCCACATAATTTAAAAGGGACTATTTGGGTAGCCTAATGCAAAAAAACAAATAAATAATAAACAAAATATTTACTATTTAATCTTTTAATAGAGAAAAGTGAATCCAAGGACAATTGAATCTAAGTTTATTTGATTTTTTTAGAGGTTCTGAGATAAGGGGTCGTTCCATAATAATAGCGCCACCCCCTACATTATACACATATAATAATGAATTAAAAATATTATGTAAAAAGTGCAATAAGAAGTATGGGTACAAACAGAAAGGCAGTCTTATGCCTAATGTTGAGAAAAACTATTTTTCGTATTTTTCGTACCCCTGCATAAGTGGTTCGCATTAGCTTACGAAAAATCAATCCGGAGCCCCACAACGTGCGTGTAGAACTACTACGCAGTTACGCAATTTAAAGCATCTACACAGCACCGGACTGGGATCTACTTTAAACTATATGGAATATATTGAACCGTATTCTAACCGGAACCATATTGCAACCATTTGAAACCAATAATTACAGCCTTAGCAAGAAAAACTTCAGGGAAAGAAAGAATACCAAAAATATAAAGAGAATTTTGCTCAAAATGAGGGAACCTATGACATTTTTTTGTCCCATACAATTTTCTATAATGAAGTGGATAAATGGTTTTGGTTAGTGCCGATCTCACTGCGTAGAGAAGAGCTTGCAAATGCTGCAATGCACAATGTAAAAAATATAGCAGTAGCAGACTGCGAAAGGAATATTACTGACATAACAAAAATCATTCTCGCATAACACACTTGTGTTCAAAAAGTAAGGGTGCTTTTAAGTTTTATCAAAAAGTATGTGTTAATTTATGTCAAAGTATTTATAAACATTACTCGTTATTGACCGTACGACTTTGTGGTATGAACTCTTGATGTACAACGCCATGATAATCAAAGAAAATAGAAAGCAAAACCTTGATATTTGACTGAACTTGACATGCTTTTTTCGGTCTTGACGATTTTGGGTTCTTCCATGAGGACGAATGGGCTTTGGTTTCAATGTCGTAATCATATACCCGTTATCAGTTAGCGAGGTTCGTCATCGGCGTCTTCTCGGCCATCTTGGAACAGTTGATACCACTTATTAACATATTTTTGCTGAAAGTAGATTCACCATATGCTGTTGTCGATATTTCAAGTGTTTTGCAGCACTGTATTCTATTTTTTATACAAAAATTTATGCAAATTCTTTGTTCAATTTTTGTTGACAGTAGAAAATCGCCGAGCACACAAAACACTAAATTAACCTAAACTGTCTGGAATTGGAATGCTAGGGACAAGTGTACTAGCGTAACAAAAAAATCTATCAAAGGTCGAATGTACGTAGCCCACCCAATTACAAAAGTTACATTACTTTTTGAATACACCTCGTACATCACATCAAAACTAAATACTGAGTGATAAATGAAGAATATTGTTTTATTAATATTTCTGAAAATGTTTGGTTAGTTAGCGTTAAGTTTTGAAATTTTACAATTTTTTGTGGACTTTTTAAACTTTAACGTTATAAACTGAAAAAAGCGGTGGTCTTCTACAAAAAAAGGGACCTAATAACGATACTTGGTTAGTTTTAATTCGAAGAATCCTTTTTCTTATTTTCAATTCAAGTCTTTGGATCTTAAATTCTGTACCTTTAGATGATGGACGATAATGGCAAGGATGTGTAATCCTTGTCTTTGGGTCATTATATTTTTAACTTTTTCTTTTCATAGTAGTTTATAAAAAAAAGTGGCTGTAAAGAGGTAGAAACTGTTTTAGGAATACTAGTGTGGCAGGCGTCTTAGTACTATTTGAGGATTTAATGTGATTATCAACCTTGTGGAAATCGTCACCCGTACAGGGACACGCGTGTGACCATTGTCGTAACTGTAAATAAAATTAATACATGCTGTTTGGAAAAATTTATAAAGAGAATGGCATCTCATTTAAGGCACCCCCTGACCAAGCCTTTTAAATACGGAATAAAGTTATCAGTTATCAGTTTAATGTTTTAAATTTAGATTTCAATTTCCTAAAATCCGAAATTTCCGTGGTTCACATTCGTTGAAATAAAATTTGACAAGTTTGATAATCGGAGATCCAACAAAAACACAACAACCAAAATGAACTTCCTGTTGGGGAAAAATGATGTACAATCCACAGAACACGGTCTCCACAACGCTTTTTTTGAGAATACATCATTTTGCCCTCGCCGCTATGGCAATTGCCTTCACTTCAAAAATTGCCTTCCCCCGCTAAAAATGCCATAATCACGAGTAAAATCGGAAGTCTTGGAATAAATATTGGTTCGTGTACAGGGACTCCCTGAATAGCCGTGAATCATTTCAAATGAAATATAATGTTAAAAGATATTAGTCATGTAAATTAGACGAGGAAGCCAAATCTGTGACTCAGAATGCTCATATCTGTCAAATGTCAAAGATACAACGCGATACTGGATTTTGATGTAAATGAACCCTGAATATATATTTCAATTCCAAATTTCAAAAAAAGGTAATGTTATGGCCACTTTCAAAAACCCGTTTGAATTATATTAGGCGTTTACTTTGTCGATAGCTGACAAAATTTGGATATTGTAACGATTTGTCAACTGTCAGTCGTCAGATAGGTAATCCTCCATTCTGCATGCATCGTGGAAGTTTAATTGTTTCTTTTGTGTTATTGATTCTTCACCGTGTGACGTTTTATTTCGTTTTAGTAAATAAATTTGATTAAACAAGAATGTATAGTGCGGCGAGTTTTGATTTCCGCCAAACCCCGCTACACATTTGGGGTCCCAACATGACCCTGGGGATTCAGAGTGACCACCACCCCATTGACTTTTAGAATGGAATTTGTGCTTTTATGGCCATGAAACATTTAGAACTCAATACATTCAGTGCAAAGTTTGGCCAAACTAAAGAAATTGTATCATGTGTTGCATCATAATCCACAGTACAATATTTTTTTCATAATTTTTTGCGCATTACAGTTTCCTGTAATAAGTGTCAGTATAATTTAAGGCATTTTTAAAAAAGGTTATAATCTTTTAGGTCGAACCGACATTTCAGTCTCCTGGTGTTGGGTTTTACTCAGTTTTTCTGATTTTCTACGCAACGTGCCCGTTGGTTGACCGAAAAATCACCCAGCTGCAGTTTTCTCTTAGATACTATTCAGACCACTTTAGTAAAGTTAGTATTTGCCTATGGAATATCTCTTGAAGTAGAAGTAAAGATGTTTACGTGCTTCGCTCGTGTTAAATAAACTCGTGAGTCAAATGCCGTTTACCACTTTACCGCACTTGTTGCATAATATACTATTTCCCATGTTTATCTCACCGTTGATGACACTATTTGTTTTGGCGACTTCAATGTTAATCTTTTATCTCACGATAATCCACCAGTACCCTTCCTTGAAAATTAAAATCTTTATCAAGTTATAAACGAACCAACAAAAATTACAGCTACTACTATTGCTGCGACTTTTGTTAATGAGCGATTTCTTGCCAACTTTTGATACACATCACATTTCCGACCATAAATTAATTTATTGCATCTTTGATTTCTTTAAAGAGCCTATTAAACCAGTGATTCTAAAGTATCGTTGTTTTAGATACTTTAATGTCAACAATTTTCAACCGAATATGTGCAACTTACCGTGGGACAATATCATCTATGAAAACAATATTGATGAGAAAATTACAATACTTACTGTTAACATTATTTGATGCATATGCTCCAATTAAAGAATCACGTGTAAGTAAACCAAACGCTCCCTGGTTGACGGAAAGTGCTAAAATATTTATGAAGCAGAGAGATTCAGCTTTACAAAGATTAAAAACAACTAGGAATAATAATGATTGGCTCTTATATAAAAATCTCAGGAATTTTACATTGTCTACAGTAAGAAGAGAAAAGAGGATATATCTAAATTCACTGTGCAATTTTAACAAGTCTAAACAAACTTGGGACAAACTTCTCTTCCAAATAACTTGAATAACCCTGAAGAAATTAATACGTTCTTCTCGCAGTTACTTCAAAACAAATCAAACTGTAATGATAAAATACAAACACTTTGCTTTTGAATTAACAAATCTTGCTGATGTTCATAAAAATATTTATGAAATTATAACAAATGCCACTGGGGTTGACGAAATCTCTCCACTTATGCTTAAATATTGCAGTCCTTACATTGATAAGTATGTCACTCACATTATTAATTCTTCCATAGAAGAAAACTATTTTCCAAAAAGCTGGAAAATGTCACTTGGAAAACCATTAGCATAAAATAATACCCCTACAAGTTTCAATGACGTAAGAATAATAAGTATATTACCGGCACTATCAAAAATATACGAAAAAGTTCTTTATAATCAAATGTATACCTATATAATGGAAAATAAGTCAAGTACTGCGAATGCTCTTATAAGTGGCATTGATGATATTGTCCGAGCCACTGACAAAAAACTAATGAGTGCCTTAATACTTTTGGATTTTTCGAAGGCATTCGATGCGGTGAACCATTCCCTATTAATTTCCAAGCTGAATTTCCATGGTTTTTCCTCTAATTCACGCGCGCTGATTGAATCGATACATTCTATATACTATATAGCAGCACTATACTAGATAGCAGATATTCGAAAGAAAGTGAATTTTTCTCTGGGGTGCCGCAAGGTTCCATTTTGGGGCCGTTATTTTTTTTTGATTTACACTTCTGACATTTTAAAATCTTTAAATTTTTGCAAAGTTCAGGCATATGCCGACGATACTCAATTGTATTGCTGTTTTGATTTTAATAGTAGCATGGATGCAGAGATATTTATAAATCAAGATCTTTACAGGATGAGTGAACATAATTTAAAGCTAAACCCATCAAAACAGCATTTAATGATATTTGGAAATAAAAATAAAGTTAAGATACTTAAACAAAATATTAATATAATGTTAGATAATATTAAACTTTCGGTTGTCGATTCAGCAAAAAATTTGGTGGTCAACATAGATTGTGATCTAAGATTTCGTGAATATTTAAAAAATATCTTTCAAAAGACGTATTTCTCACTTTAAATTTTATATAGTAACAGACATATTTTAAATTTTAGACTAAGGAAACAATTATGTGAGTGACTTGTTCTCTCACATTTTAACTACTGTGATGTAGTGTATGTTTTTTTGTTATTGATAACGAGTGTAAGTGTCAAAGGCTGCAGAATGCTTGTGTTCATTTTATATGTGGGTCTTCAAAAATATGACCATGTATCTGCTGCATATCGTCAACTTAATTGGCTTTAAATGAAACAAAAAAGAGCTCTTCATTTCAACATATTATCCATAACCTCGATTCACCCACTTTGCTGAGAGGCCGGCTTACTCCAAGGAGGACTATCCATTATGTGAATGTAATATACAGGTACAGACTAACGCTGCCACATCATCAGAGCGCCTTGCTTCGTAATCTTTCACATTCAACGCAATTCGTGATTTTAATTCTTTGTCACAGGAATTTAGTAACTTAAATTTATATTCATTTAAAAAGAGGTACAAAGATTATTTGTTACAAATACAGTTTTCCTAATAATGTGTTACTATATATGTTATTAGCAAGGCATTATACTGAGTTATCAAATTCTTTATCTTCAATTGCATTTTCTGTAGTGTGTAGTAGAGTTATGTTGTTCTTCCGATTTTGCAGGTATTTTTCATATTTTGTTTGTTGTTCATCCATTTTTTATTTTAATAAATAGTGCGCAATTTATTAATTATATAAATAGTTCTTTAGCGGTTCAGTAGAGTAGCTGTTTAAAGCTAGACTGCGCCGCTTTTGAGCTACCTGTTTACTTTGTTTTGAAAAATATTAATATTGTATATTGTTTTTTTTTGTTATAATAAAGGCTATTTATCATTTATTATTATTATTATTATTATTATTATTATTATTATTATTATTATTATTATTATTATTAATATTATTATTATTATTATTATTATTATAACAGGACTATGTTTTGTCGGTTGTACCTGTCAAAAGGAACGACATGTCCGAGAGGCAGAAAGATCCGCTGTTGCTAGCTCTTTCAGATAATCAGGAACATTACTGGATCAAAACAAGGATTTGTTCGACAAAAGTAAAATCATTTATCTTCTGCAAACAAAGAGATTCTTAACAAACTTCGACTGAATGCTATTACATTCAGTATGCACTGCCTCGAATAGATGCTCTTATACATGGCACTGGGAAAGCTAACTCGTAACCACATTGGACCTAAAAAGTGGTTATCATCAAGTACCAGTTACAGACCAAGATCCTGACAAAACAGGAAACAGGAAAACCCGAATTTTGTCATTAAATTTGGTATGTGCGGTTAGAATAATATTCGGAACAACTTTTTCAAATAATTTTTTTCAATATCTTTAACGCAAAGCAAAATATTGAAAATTGACCCTGTGTGTGGATTCGTGTTTCAAAAAAGTTTCAGTGGGATATCTTATAAAATGTAAACAACCTGTATGACTATGCAAAACTTTAAATCTTCCATCTTCAAAATATAGGGGTGCTTTCAACTTAATGAAAACTGTTTTATCACGCTGTTTGGGCTTTATCGTTACAAAACGATGCATTTTGGCCTTTCCACAGCGCCAACAACGTTCCAGCAATTGATACACCGATTTTGTTCATATACAAATGCTAGGATAACTGGATTATTTGATCATTCTATCTTCGACTTTTGATCAACACATTAAAGACTTGACTCATGTTTTCATTCGTCTATGACTTTACATGCTAAGCATAAACAAAAAGAAATGTAGGTTGTGCACTTCAGAGGTTAAATATTTTTTCTACCTTATTGGGCGAGATGGTATGAAAGCTGATCACTAGAAGGTATTATTTTATTAACTTTCGCGGCTATCTTACACCAAGCTGATACTGACATGACATACATTATTAATGATTGATGCCAATGCTTATACATCTGCCGTATGTTTACTCCAGGAGAAGGATACAGATGAAAGACCGGTCGAATACGCTAGTCGTTTATTAACAACTGCCAAAAAGAATTACTGACCGAGAAGCCCTCCCACTCGTTTATGCAGTTAATAAACTTCGTGAATACATAGAAGTTTCACCAGTTAATGTAAAGACTGATCATTAACCACTTCGATTGATTTTGACGCTGAGGTCGCCAACTGGTAGACTGGCTTTTCAACTTCAAACTTTCAACCTGAAGATTCACTACATTCCAGGACTGGTAAACATGGTCGCAGATATCTTATCAAGGCCATCAACCGACTTCGATAGTAATAATTTTGTTGAAACTTTAGTGGGATGATGCAAATTTCAAAAGGGGAGTATGTAACGGTCACAGATCATAGTAGGCACGCGGACCTTTTTGACAACTGTCAGTCAGTTTAATTGTTTCTTTTGTGTAATTGATTCCTCGTATTGTTTTCCGTTATAAATTTGATTATGGTAAGTATTCCAATGACATTGTTGATAAAATATTTTTGGGTATTTAAAATGCAACGATAGTTTTTAAGTTAATACTATTTATTATTCAACTGTAACTTGATTGAATTTAAATTGAAAACGGTGAAAGAAATATTTGTTATTATTTTACGGGATGGTTTGTAATGAATGCGTCACATAGTAACCTTAAATTCTAGACAACACATTATACCACTCGAGCCAAGAATGATTTTAAAAATGTTGCTCGTTTAAAAGATACACAGGGTGATAAAGTTTGATTTTTAAATTACTATTTAAACTTTTTATAAAACTTCTGGACCCCTCCTGCGTCAGTTTAAGTCAAGCTCTGAGGAAGCCAACAGGATAATTGACGAAACGTTAGCTAGTTCGACTCAACAAAAACCGACGCAGGAAGAATCTAGAAGTTTTATGAAAAGTATTACAGTAGCCTGTGAAAGTTTCTTTTAAAAATTAATTTATTGTTTATGTTATAATTTGAATGTTTGATTTGAAATTGTTTGAAGAGAAAGAATTTTTGACAGAATGGTTTCTGGGGTGTAAAAAATCTGAATGTATATGTTTTTAGGCTGATTGTAGAGGGCGCTAGTTACACATCTTTCAATATTCATTATAACTTATTTACTAAAAACTTTTACATTGATGGTTTTTAAGAGGAAATGTAGTAATTTCGAAAGAAAATTGAACTTGAATGTTTCACTGCACGCGGACCTTGGGATAACGATTCGATTAGAAACTGAAGTAGGCTTTGACTCAAAAAGCTTAACAAATAAAACCCACCTTTCCCCGGCAGCAGATGTCAATAGACCTTTTATTTATTAACCTAAGTGGATTTGACAATAAAAAAAAAGTATACATTAAAGAATAAATTTTCAGTAATAAACCAATATTTTTAGTGACATGTATCATGAACTATTTCAGTAACTGAACTAAATGTCGACTATGAACCTTGTTCCCTTATTTAAATGCCGTCTTACTTTGAACAAGATACCTTCTTTCTTTCAATTTTTCCTTAACTTCTTCATGAATTTTCCGTAGACGATCCCCACGTGATTTTTTTCCTTATAAACTAAGCCGGTCAATTGACCCCGGAAGTAAAAAACTATGGAGTTGAGATTTGAACTACGAGTTTGAGAAACGAGAAATATGAGAAACTTTCGTCCAGGAAATCTCGAACCAAGCAATTACAATGGGCGGGTGCATACTACATGTCAAATTGCAAGTGACAAAATGTTTGCAAAAATCGAAATTACTCTTTGCGTTTTACTGGTAGTTCATATGACCCAATCACCAAATATTTATAAAAAATTCGTGCTGAAAATGTCTTCCAAATGAAAGTTCTTTGGTTCTCAAGTGTGATGGTTTCTCCAAAAGAAAATACAACCGGTATAGTTCGACAAATCTTGTAGCTGGGGAATGTCCATGGTAATTAGGTACTTTTTGCATACACACAAATTATGTCAATTTAATAATTAATGAATGTCTCGACATTTTGTTAAATTTATTGATTTAAAAAAAATTATATGAAATATGCTGGCAATCTGGCAACGTAGAAAGTAAGTTCTAATTCAAATTTCTCACCCCCAAAAACGCTTGTGTCCCCATTTTTACGACATTTACTTCAATACTAATCAAAGCATGATTTTACTAAAAATTGTAGCAGAAAAAATACCAACCTGAATGGAACGTCTGCTCAGAGAAACTTTTGACGGATATCGCCATTCTCAATCACAGATTTGGCTTCTTCGCCCAAAATTTATATAGAAACTGTCTTTTAAAATTTGTAAATAGCAAAAAGGGAAGGTTTTATTTCGACTGGGCTACTTGTCATGCTTGTCCAAGTGTTAATTATTGTTAAACATTTTAAGGGTACAAGAAAAAAGTCAACTAAGTTCAAAAATGATAAATTTTAGGAGGTAGGTAGGTAGCCGATGCATTCCTTTTTCAGCAAACAATTTTTTTGTGTAGTGTGTCGCATTTAAGATGAAAACACCTTTTGAAGATTAAAGATTTCAAGTTTTGCACAGTCATACAGGTTGTTTACATTTTATAAGATATCCTACTGAAATTTAAATTTTAAACGAGAATCCAGAACAGGGTCAATTTTCAATATTATTTGAAAAAGTCGTTTTTTTTATTTGTTTATTTACTGTTCCATGGAAAGAAAAATCTATACATTTTATTTTAAGAAACAAACAAGAAATCAGTAATTTTTAGTAGTAAACTGATTAAATTTAAAAAAATAATTAAAACAACTAGTCCTCTATACATTCAAATATATTTTTTCTATTCTTTTAATATTCTGCCTGGATTCTCATCTAAGTCCTGGGATGCTAATTCCTTGACATGATTGTCTTATTCTGGAACAAAGTTCAACTAGATTTCTGGACCTTGTTTTATAAAATCGAGTGGTACAATATCAGGGAACATCGGAGGTCAGGGTACAAAAAGACTGTTTCTTCCTATCCAGTGAAATTTTTTATTTAAGCATTGACAAACAATCCTTGAATTGTTAATGAATGCACCAAATAGCTCAAAATACATATCCTTTCGCACACTGACAAGAACAACAACCCATAATTCCCCGACGAAAATGTTAACTAAAAGATTAACGTTTAATGACTAATAATTTAATTCATTATTTCGTCTCTCAAGATCCCACACCAGACATTGACTTTCTAGGAATATTGATCTTTAAAATGTATAATCTAGTTCGGATTCTCTCCTAGCCAGTACCTACAATTTTGAGGTGATACAGTCCCATTGATGGTGAATGAAGCCTCATCGGTACACAGAAAATCGGTCTTCAAGAGGCCTGTCATTTAAAAAGTTACTTTGGACAATAATATAATCTTTTATTCACCTTCGTTTAATGAATGATTTTTTAATAATCGATTTTGTGACGGATTGTGAGTTCATCCTTACTAATATTCAGCTTCAGGTGTGGATTTGCTCGATTTGCCTCTAGCATATCGTTATCCTGCAGGTGTATTCGCCTAGGTTGGCCATTCTGATGGATTTTAATAACACTGGCAGTTTCATTGAAACTACTACTACGATCAAATCACAAAACAATCAGATTATTTCGTTTTAATTCGGTGATCACTAAATAGAACTCAATGTAATAAATTTAACGTTTAATCTGATTGATATTAATGATTCAACTTACCATAGTACACTGGTTTATAGAATACAAAAATGTACTTTTTACTATTCTTCTTTCTTTTTTATAAAACTTCAAATCTATATTTATTCAAATAGCCAAAATATAGGGGTGTCTTCGTCTTAAATAGACGCAATGTATACAGGGTGCTTTTAATTGAATATCAATAATTACGGGGGTGATTTTTTGGTCCATTTTACTTTTACATTTTATTTTTTAGATTTTACTAGGTGAATATTTTCAAATGTACATAGAAGGTTGACTGAAACAGGTACTTTGAGTGAAAATAATAATTTAAAAGGGGCCCATCGGGAGCAGTTTTAAATTCTATTGATGAAATACTTCACAGAGTGCGCGGCAATATGAGGAAGAGTTGAATGTGTATCCTTCACTTTCAACAGCTTATCTATTTTTTATCTTTTTTTTTAAACTTGGTAATAATTTACTAACAGAGAATTTGGTTAAAAATTATTAATAATAGCTACTGTTTTTGTAAGTAAGAATCTTTTGTTATTTATGTTGATAAGATGTTATATTATTTCATTAAAACTGTAAAAGTAAAAAGAACTTCAGTGTTCTATTTTTTTTCCGAAGGACACTAGTTGCTAAGTAAAAACTGGATTATTTGTTTTAGATAGATAGATAGAAAAAAGTTCTCGATTAACCAAAATATTATTTGTTCATAGACAGTCAGTTGCACCCAACTGATTTCCTTTAAAAGTTAAGACGTTTAGGACATATATTCATATATACCGTTAATTATTAACATTTAAAAAACACCCTGTATAGTTCGATATCCACTTTTGTTTAATAGTTAAATTAATGGCAGAAAATACACAGCGGCAAGAATCTATTGAAATAGTAATTCATATTTTAATAATTTTGCACTCACAAAGATTAAAATACAAAAATCTCATATAGTTGATATGTAGTGCGCGAAATTTGTATCTCGCGTACTATTTCCCATACGGTTTCATGCTTTTTGTAGAAAAATAATAATTAATGTTTAGCAGAAGCAGTGACTAATATTACATATATGTTAGCGGTTAATATCATTTTGTTCAAGTTTGGCGTTGCATCTGTTGCATATTTGAAAAATATTGGTTCTTGTTTTAGCTTTGGAGCGAGTTGTTTCAAATCGATGCGTTTACAACTCGGTACGTCCCTGCGTTACGAATCACGCATCGAGATTCTCCTTCCTCTGCCTAAATTTTATTACGCACCAGCTAGTTCAATGACCGCTCTAGCGGGGTTGCGCGGCGTTAGGCGGGGGCACTTTTTTGGTTCAATAACCGTCTTGTCCTACTTTGGGGTCCTACAACACAGATAAATGGCGCTTCCCGGATCGCTGGAATGGGGACTCACTCTCCCTTTCATGTTGAGGGTCGAAACTCACTGTTTTGGAAGCCTTCGCCGGTTTTCATTGTTTGTTTCCAAGAAAACTGATTGGAGTGTGGTATAGCAAAAATCATTAGCTGTTTACCAATATGTACTGTTACCAAAAAAAAAAAACAATAAAAATTTAAATAAAAACACATAAGCCCAAGCGACTGTACGTAAGTTCCGAGTGCGCAGCGGCCGCAAACAAAACAGCGGCCAGCTTCCTAGAAAACTTCACAAAGTTGTGTCAGCAGATTAAATCCCTGGATAAAGTTAATAAAGATTCATACAAGCCCAAGAAGGAAGTGAGAGACGCTGCTATCAAAACAAGTAACTTGGCCGAGGTGTTAGAGGTGTTACTGCGCACAACATACAAGAAATGGTTGGAGGAAATTGCTGGCGGAGAAGTCTACAAGGCTCTCTGCACAATCCGTTAAGAAAATGAGAACCAAATCAAAATGCTATTGCCCAAACACGAAGACGAGCTAGCGAAAAATGTTAGTAAAGTGCTCCAATGCCTCAAAGCTTCGTTCTTGGTCCCACTCTATGGAACGTACTTTATGACGACCTGCTACACATTGAACTTCCCGACGGGATAACTCTTAAAACTGACCTTCTGTGACCATGATAAACAAGTTATATCAAAAGTGGAAAGAACCATCACAGCTCTATCGAGTTTGATGCCTAACCTTCGGAGGGCCTAGTATATATATATATATATATATATATATATATATATATATATATATATATATATATATATATATATATATATATATATATATATATATATATATATATATATATATATATATATATATATATATATATATATATATATATATATATAAGAAACAAACATCTGCTTTGTTTCAGCACCAACATCAGACAGGCCATAAAATTGATTTCGGTACTTGCAAACAAATAGCTAATATTCCTGATTTTAAGACCAGGATTATACGAGAGGCCATCGAGATAGAAAAGTCCGGATATCTGAATACGAGAGAAGACGCTTATCCAATACGTGGAGAACGATAATCAAACAATAGAGCGATACGCAGCAGTCAACGGGGACATCGCAACTACGATCGGGCGAAACGTCTGCAGGATTCCAGTCGGAGTTCAACAAGCGACCGGATGATATCCCGGAATATAGTGTCATCATATATTCATCCAAGGGTTCACTTCAGAATAGAAATTGAAGAGGATAACAGTCTGTCCTTTCTAGATGTACACATCATAAGGACCGCAGATGGACACTTGGAACACAACGTCTATAGAAAACCTACACACACCAATAGATATCTGAACGCTGAGTCTCACCACCACCCATCACAGATACCGGCAGTGGCTCACAAACGAGAAGAACACAATTTCTATTCTGAAGTGAATCCTTGGATGAATGAAATTCAGATGGTCTAGAAATTGCAACAGCTCGTCTTTGCCGAAAGACCATACAAAAAATACGTCATCAATGTATCTTGTCCATAGTTTTGGCCTCAGATTTGCCGTCTCTATTGCTTTCTTTTCGAAGTAAATTATGAAGAGGTTACCAATCACAGGTGAGAGAGATGATCTCATTGCTGCTCCATCCACTTGTCGATATATTTTCCCGTTGTACGTAAAGGAAGAATTTTTCAGGCAGTGTCTTGACAGATCCATTATGTACGGCGGACGATCTTCGTTTTCTTCTATAAGCAAGAGTGCCTCCTCTACTGGAATGCTCGGGTATAGCGATTTGACATCGAAGCTTGCCATAATGTTATCCTTGTCCATCCTGAGCGAACCCTAAATCTTGAAGAAGATAACAGTATGATCTTTCCAGATGTACACATCACAAGGACCGACACACACCAATAGATATCTGAACGTTCAGTGTCACCACTACCCATCACAGATACAGGCAATGGAAATACATTAATTGCTCTGTCCTTCAGGCTTACACACGAGAAGAACCTGTCTTCGGCAAAACGGATACCAAAGGCGCACCATCAGCCTATCTCAGTAGGACAACAAGCAAACAACACGAGCCGCAACAGAGACTGCAAGACGAAACCCAACAGAGATGAACTTATTATTTATTTATTTCTTCAGAAAATGTCGCGGTATTTGGTTGCTCTGGCCTGTTATCTGGAGATTTTAACAAAAAATTGGGACCAGACCACCAGATATCAGTTTCTAATAGTTGTGCAGGAGTTACGCCACGGCTTGCACAATCAGCAGGTTTCTGGACCGATGGCACATAATGCCAAGAATTGTATGAAATAAGTTTCTGTATGTGGCTAAATCGGTTAGCGACAAAAGTCTTCCACTTGCGGGGAGAAGAGAACACCCAAGCCAGCGTGACTTCAGCAGGTCTGCGTTGCTTCGCTTGACGGTAGATATAAGGTAATAGCCGCTTGATGTCTTTCAATGCATTGTGTTTTTAATGATGCAACTCGGCATTTCCCACAGACCAAAAATACGTTTGCATTTCCAGATAGATCAATAACACGAAACTATAGCACAGCTGCTTTAAATTTTGGCCAATCACTGCATACTTCCGTGGGGAGTAGATCTTCCCGCCAAAAAGCGGGAGCTATATAGGCCAATTAAAAAGGTTAAAGACATAGCTATTAAGAAAGGAAGAACCAAATTGGCTTGTACTTTCCAGAAAAGGTGGGACCATGAAAGATGCCGAAAGATTGTGGAATGTGCACTAAAAAACAGCGCGGTTACCGTAGAACTAATCTTCCCAGCTGATACAAGCAGACAAAGGCAATATGCAGGAAAAAACTCGCGACCACCGTCAAAAATTCCATCTGAGGCTGTCGTGGTAGAAAAATGGGACAGATCCTATTCGGAACTGCTTACAGCTGTGAAGATGGAAGTGAATAAACGACAACTAAGCAACCTAGTTAGCGGAGTAAGAAAGTCTAAAGATGGTAACCTAATATTGACAATAGAAAGGCAATATGGCACAGCAGCACACATGGCTGAGGCTCTTAAAGGCGTCAATGGTGATGCACTGATAAAATCCATAACCGGAAGTGAATCAAGAGCTATACTGCATATAAAAAACCTCGATGCAATCACTACCACGGACGAAATAGTAAACGAACTTAAAACATTTATGACAAGAAATAATCTTACGGGAGAGGTTAGAGTTAGCTCTCTTAGACCGTCTTTCAGAGAAACACAAGCTGCGACAGTTTTTGTCTCCAAAGAAATTGCACATAAATTTACGGAGGAGGGGAGAATCAGAATCGGGCTGGCGAGTTGTCCAATAAGAAAAAGAGTCAATATCACCTCGTGCTTCCAATGTTGGAACGTAGGACATATAGCTAAAGAATGCCCTGGGCCGAACAGATCTAAGCTGTGCATTCACTGTGGAGAAGAAAATCATCAACGAAAGGACTGTATGAAGAGCTTGCATTGTGTAATATGCCAGGTGTCCGGTCATAAACCGCTCAGCATGAGGTGCCCAGTCTATAGGAGGGCTGTATTACAAAGCGTGTAGTATCCAATCTTGAAAAATGGTAAAAATTCTCCAAGTAAACTTAGGTAGACGATACGCTGCACATGACATGTTACGGCAAGCTATAGGAATGAGGAAAATAGACGTGGCCGTGTTAAGCGAGCCAAATAAAAAAATTGCTACGAGAAACAAATGGCAGACAGATGATAACTTGGACTTGGCGATACAAGTGATAAATAACTCTGGGCATTCCCAATACAGCGGCAAAGGCATCGGCTTTGTCTGGATAAACTACTTGGACATAGTTATATATAGTTGTTATATATTCCCAAATGAGGGCGAAGAAACTTATCTTCGTTTCCTACACCACTTGAAACTAAGTATCCGTAACCAAAGGAATCAATGTCTTATATGTGGAGACTTTAATGCCAAGTCGGTGATGTGGGGCTCACCCATAAACGACCACAAAGGGGATATCCTCTCGGAATGGTGCTCTGAACTGGACCTGGTCATGTTAAACAGAGGCACCATGCCAACATTCAAAAAGGGCACCAGCGAGTCCTTTATTGATGTCTCATTCGCAACGAGTAGACTAGCAACCAGAATCCTAAGCTGGGAGGTATCGGATGAAGAAAATCTGTCTGACCATAACTTTATTTTCCTGGACATAAAAGAAGATAGTGTAAGCGAGACGAACTCATCTGAACAAAAACCGAAACAACTAGGATGGAGTGTAGATCACACAAAAATTGAGGAATTCCTAATAACTCTGGAGAAAAGATTATTATCTGTAAAAAGTACCAAAGATATGACACCAAAAGCATGGTCCGAAATTATCACTGGCGCATGCAACAGTATCTTTATGAGAAAAAAAAAACTGGGAGCTAACAAGAAACCTGTCTACTGGTGGAAATCACAGACAGCCAAACTTAGAAAGGAATGTCTGCTTAAAAAGCGTACCATCGAGAAACCCGCGCAAGCCTGAAAAAAGCTATCCGGGAAGCCAAAAAACAGGCGTGGAAGAGAGTAGTGGATGATGTGGAAAATGACACCTGGGGCATGGGTTATAAAATAGCTACCAAAGCATTATGTTTAACACCATCTCTCCAGATCACAGAAGAATGTATGTTACAGGAGCCTCGGAAATTATTTCCTTCTCGACCAATAGTAACCTGGGACCTGATAGTGGTGAATCCAAAAGAAATACCACCATTTTCAATGGAGGAATTAGAAGAGGCAACTAATAGACTTAGGTCGAGAAGGGCGCCTGGCCCGGACTGGAATCCACCAGAAATTATCAAAAATGTTATCAGGAAATTCCCTGTGCAATCTCTTAACCTTATGAACCGCCAGCTCTATAGAGGAGAATTCCCAAAAATTTGGAAAAAGGCAAGGTTAGTTCTTATAGAAAAGCTTCAGAAACAAATGGAAGTTAAATCGTATCGCCCGATTTGTTTGGTGAACGGTATGGGGAAGGTCCTGGAACAGTTGCTAAAGGAAAGGTTAAATACAGAAATAACGAGAAAAGGGGGACTGGCCAAGCTGCAGTTCGGATTAACCAAAGGTAAATCAACAGTCGACGCTGTGAATGTCGTGCTACAGGAAGCAAAAAATGCAAAGGCTTTCGCTTGGAAAAATAGAAAATTATGCCTCCTTGTCACGATCGATGTAAGAAACGCATTTAACTCTGCGCCGTGGCCTGGAATTGTGGACACTCTTAAATACCAAAATGTAGCGCCTTACCTGATACGCATAATAACAAGCAACTTTAAGGATCGGGAGCTGATGGTGGGCAATAGCCATACCATGGAGGTGACCTGCGGGGTCCCACAAGGATCTGTACTGGGGCCGACTCTTTGGAACATTTATTACGACCGAGTACTCAGACTCGAAATGCCACAACACGTGAAAATAGTTGGGTACGCAGACGACCTCGCTATAGTAGCAACTAATAAAAGTCAGGAAACGCTGGTGACATTGGCTAATATCGCCATTCACCGTGTAATGGAATGTTTAAAGAAAATGAATTTAGGACTTGCGCCTGAAAAGGCAGAAGCAGTGCTAATGATTGATAGCAAAACTGTGAAAAAAATCACAATTGAGATCATGGATACCCATATTGCCACAAAATCCGACACTAATTACCTAGGCGTGCATATTGATCAAGGAACTACAATGAAACGGCACATCATCAACGCATGTCAAAAAGCAGAAGCCTCGGCTGCTGCCTTAAGTAGATTAATGCCAAGACTACAAGAACTAACATCTACGAAGAGAAGATTATTGAGTTTAGTGGCTCATTCCATCCTACTTTATGCGGCACCTTTTTTGGGCTAATGTTCTAAAATACAGGAAGTACACAAATATGATGCTAAGGATCCAAAGGAAAATGGCTATTCGAATATGCAGTGCTTTCAGAACGGTGTCAACTAGTGCGGTGCTGGTATTGGCAAACATAATCCCAATAGATCTGCAGGTGAAAGAAAGGGAGAAAACGTACGGGAAAGATAGGGCGTTCAAGATAACCGCGAGAGCAACATCTCTTGAACATTGGCAAAAACGGTGATCGGAGTCGACCAGCAGTGGTCAATGAATCCAAAGACTAATCCCTAATATAATACCTTGGTGTAACAGAAAACATGGAACTCTTAACTACTATCTCACCCAGCTCCTCTCAGGACATGGTTGCTACATGGCTTACTAATATTAACATCCACCACAACGTTACAAAACAATCCCACTAACATAAAACGTTAAGGTCAATAAAATATCCGGATTGATAAAATATTAAAAGATGAAAAAAAGGCCGATTTGTTACAAATGACACTCCGTATTGTCGAGAAGGAAAACTAAATGTGCGGGAACTTATTAACAATTCGCAATAACCTAAAAAAGCCACAACCAAAAAACCAGTCAATGATACCAACTGTTCAGCTAACCATAACATGTGTAAAACACCAAACAAGGGAGGGAATTTTAAACAAGAATTCTTTCAAATATGCACCCATTGTACACTATTTATATAACTATGTTTACATTATTGAAGTTAACGTTAAGGGTAATTAGAAACAATCCTTCAAAAACGGGGAGAAAGAAACAAAGAAAGGAAACTGTTTTTAAACATTAATAGCAACAAATTTAGCAACCCACTACAACCTAACCGTATCAAAAAACTCTGGTAGCTTATGGTTCGCAGTACGACTCTGATTAAGAAGATAGGTGTAGATGCTACTAAGACCCTCAACATCCTTCTTTCTGTCGAGGCTATTACTACAACAGTTAATATAACACATCTCTAAAAACTTACGTTTGAAAAGGTTCTTTTCACTCTTTAATACTACCGCTTCATCGTACATGACGCTATGTCCGGTATCATTGACATGAGCACTTAAACTAGTAATATTTGGTTTTAACTTACAATCACTTTTATGAAGTGTTAGCCGTTTTTTTAACTTCTGTGAAGTATGACCAATGTAAATTAAATTGCAAGAGCATTTAATGCAATATACAACGTTTGACTTATGTAACGATGGGGTAATGTCTTTAAGATTGGAATAGAAAGATATATATATATATATATATATATATATATATATATATATATATATATATATATATATATATATATATATATATATATATATATATATATATATATATATCAATGGAACGCATAAATAAGAAAAAACATCTAACCGATGATCCCATCGCAAACCTAGTGTTTTTAGTATTTTAAGAAAAGAAGGTTCAGCCTTATCGAAAGCGCATGATTACTGAACGTCCAGATGGCAGAAAGTCCTTTATAAGATTTGGACGGTTATTTGCTCATTTGCTTAAATTAAATCACACTCGTTTTATAACCTGGATGATTCAAGATTGAAGTGATAGGGTGATTCTAAGGTAGAGCTGTCAGTTAAAACATCACATCAGTTAAGACAATCTCTTGGAAAGCGTTGAGAGCTTTCTCTCATCTAAAACCAAAATTACGAAAAAGCTACGTCGATGATACTTTCGTTATTTGGGCTCATGGTGAAGAATCCTTAGTAGATTTTCTTAGACGTTTAAACTCTATACTCTGTATTAGAAACTAATAATAACCTCCCATTCATAGGTAATCACTGTTGTCCTTCCTTACATTCAAAACATCAATGATCACATATCAATAGTTCTAAAGAAACATTACTTAATAAACAGATTTAAGGCTTGTCCAAAAATCTCTCAACATTTCCGATCCGCCAAAGACAAACTTTCATGGATTGGAGAGACCAGACACTATTTGCCTTAACACTAAGGCAAATAAACTCATCAGCAGTTGCCGAACACAATCACGAAACCGGACACAAAATTTTATTCGATAAAACTAAAAGGCTTGCACGAAATCAATTTTTCTACCAACGAAAAATCCCAGAGTCCATAGAAATCTATAAACAACCTAACAATCTTACCGCGACTCAGATCTTTACCTGGCACCAATATGAGAATCAGTCATCTGAGAGGGTGATTATCCATTTAGCTCCGGCCCCCTCAAACAATATATAAATAGGTACAGAGTAAAATGCGAGCCAGTTCGGAAGCCAACAGGATGATTGACTCACCCAAAAACCGACGCAGGAGGAGTCCAGAAGTTTTGTAAAAAGCCTGTGGAAGTTCCTTTGAAAAATCTTTTACATTTATAAATTCGACGTAGGCTGGAACATATAATTTTGCGCGTGTCACTAGAGAAGTCAGTTTGTGAAGGCGCAACTTTAACAAAACTAGAAGTTGTTCTTTTAGGATTCTGGTGCAAATATGGCTTAAAATTGGGTTTCTCTTTAGACGGAACGAATTTTGAAGTACAATGAATGTATTCCCGAGCTATTCAATGGCGTTCCAAAAAGTAGTATAGCTGGTGGTAAGTGGTAACTCCAGATTTAAACTATTTTCTTGTTCAAAGTCGGTTCTAGTTTTTAAATCAAGTAAATTTAACAACATGTTAAACAAAAGAAATTCCTAGTTGTGCACGGGTAAATTAAGTACTCTTAGAGAAACACTATTTTCAGAGAAAGTATTTAAAAGATATCTAAGATCTTTTGAAGTAGCCTTCTGAAGAGTCGGCGTGTTCGAAATTTCGTGATAGTACTTAATAGCTAAAATTCGTTTGTTCTGGTACCGTGTCTTCAAAGTTTTATACGCAATCTTATAATTTGCATTTGTTAAAGGAATACCTTTTAGTAAAGTCAAAGGTTCTTTTTCTAATGAAATTAAAATATGCTGAAATTTCTCAACATCGCTTAAATCATCATAATTTATTAAGCTGTTAAATAAATCGTAGAAGCTTGGCCAATCTTTATATAAACCCCTCAAACGTTCGTAAAGGAATTTTAGGCATTCTTGCTATAACCCTAGAAGAAGACCCTGCCTTGATTGGAAACATTTAAAGTATTTGAAGCCGACCTGGTAATTAAAAAATCGTACTTAATTTCTTTAACCTTATAATAAGCTTCGTCTGCTGCAATCCTCATGGCTTCGTAGGTTAAAAATTCATTGTTTATAATTAATAAAATTACGGTATTGTGAGCCGTTTGAAACTCCTGGTAAATATTGTCAATCGCATCAGCCCTTGCCAAAAATGAACAACGCAAAGATTCATCCCCAGCAACTGCTTTTCCAGCATCAAGCGATTTGTTGACACGATTATAAGCTAAAGTGCGCTTTAGATTAAGCTCTATTTAGTGTATCTTCCATTGTAAATATTAATTTTAATAGAAGGAAGAAGTGTAAAGTGAGAAACACAAAATATAGTCAGTAGTTCTTTTATAGGTACAGGTAGTAATACATTTATCAGCTATCTAAATCGATATGAAGAAACCTGCGATCGGAAAAAACAGATTTTTTTTAATAAAATACGCAATGAGGCAGTAAGTATCGACACGCGTACAGATCAATACAGGTTTGGTGCATTGTCAACAAAACATGATTCACAAATATCAGCTGTCTAATAATCGAAATTCAAATCAACTGTTATCTATTTATACATGTAAGCGATATCTTTTGTATGGCCGCCAAAAGTCACGTATGCTGAGTCAGGACGGACGAGCGGCTTGCCGTTCCAGCTACGCAAAATAACGAACGGCAGTACGACCTCCGATCCGATCCGAAGAGACGAAAGCAACCAATAATGTAATAGGTGTTCCAATACAAAAGTGCTTTGGGTTTTGGGGAGAGTTTTATTCAGGTTTGACACCCTCGCGGCACCCCTTAGGTTAACATGAAAAGTGGGATAGTTCCGTATCCACTGTTGCAAAAGCAATTCCAATTATTGTAAAAAATGGCGGCAGACAATTGCACAAACGGTGCCGTGTTCAATCTTTCAACATATTTGAACAGATATAATGTGTCTAATCCTAAACTTTCGGAAGGTACAGTGCAGTTGCAAGATATTGTAATTGATTTAATCGCTGCCCAACAACAACAAATTGCTCAGTTGACGAAACAAACAAAGATGGCGATGAAATCATCGTCACATTCACAGAAAACGTCAACGCCCAACCTTCCCGTAGCAGTTGGATCAAGTAAGCAAGCATCAACATCAACATTCAAATTAACCAGCTACGATCCGGATAACAGGCGCTTACGCTGGTTGAAAGAGGCTATGAAATTAAAAGACGAATTAAACATCAACGATAATTTAATGATGGCTAAAGCAGACGAGGCTATCGATACTGTTGCGAATGGCGATAGATCTTGGGAAAATTTTTGTACTGACCTCATCACTGCGTTTTGTTATAAAGAAACACCCGGGGCTCGAACATTTAGAGCTGCTAAAGTGGTAATTTTGATTCTTTGTGTGATTATGGAAATGTCGACTATGGTTTATATCACGCATAAGTTCGAACCTCACTCCATATTCAACTACCTCAATCCGATTGTTCGGTTATGAGATTACTGAGCAAATATAATGCAAGATGAAGTGCAAAGCGTGTGTTGGAAATTGATGAGATGCCTAAAAGAAAATTTGTGGCCCCAAGGACACCATCGTTACACGTGCCGCAATAAACAAGAAGCGCTAAAAGCAATTCGAAAAGAGATTCCAGGTTCATCCAAAGTTACAATTTGCAACCATTGTAAGAAAATTGACAACAGCGAAAGAGGTTCTTGGTATAATAACATGAAACCTAAAAAGACATTTTTATAAAAAAAAATATCGCCATTTGAACGCAAGACCAACAGCGACGTTAGTGTTGAAAAATATGACGTTCTTGATGCGATAATGAAAACAGACGATAAGGTCCGTGCTTTTTCGGGATTTGGGACCCAAATTGTTTAGGCTATTGGTCTTTGTAATTTAACAGCTATTGTGCCGATGTTGAATTTGGATATTACTTACGCGATCGTACCGAATACTTTTATTCCAGGGAACATTGACCTAACTATTGGATGGCATGTTATCAGTCGACCTTGTTTATGAATAAAAAAGAAACAATTTTTGTATTCGTATTACACCATAACCTGCTCAATATTTCGAACATAATGACTTCAAAAAGAGCGGGTAATATTGTGATTAATCAAGTTCACTTAAAAGAGGACTTGAAATTACTACCGAACATATTGTGACTGGTGAATTGACAATAAACTTAAAGGACACTACTCCAGCGACCTGCTAGGTTGGCATATGAAGAAAAACTTTAAGTTAAGACAATTGAGGCGAGGGTATAATTCGTGAAGTTCGATCAGAATATGCAAGCCGTATAGTTCGATCTTAAAAAAAGAATGGTGAAGTGCAAATGTGAGTAGGTATGCAAATCAACATGAGAGTCGTTAAAGACAGATACCTGCGGCACATATTCAGGATCAGATCAATGCTGTCTCTCATGCAAAATACTTTACTACACTAGATATAAAGTCAGGCTTCTATCAAATCCAAATTGGGGAGGGCCTCGTGGCTGTGGAAGATTCTCAGCTAGCCGGCGGAGAAAAATTGCACACAGAGGACCATTTACTGTACGTGCAGTACTACCTAATAACCGATATGCGTTACAAAAACAAGGAGGCGGACTACTGTAGCTGCTCATGAACAACTGCGTGCATGGCCGTCTACGAATGCACGAAAAGTCGGTAGCGTTCGATTATTTACTTTTTGATTGCTTATTTAAAGTTGAAAATAAAATAGTTTAACGAGAAGAATTTGAAAAATTATTGAATTTAGTGGCGATCACACTATAAGGTTTAAAAAAAAGTATAAAAGAGATTAATAATGGCGATCTCATTATGGAATAAAAAAAATATTTAAATAATGTTACAGTGCCAACCCCATTGTCGGTTTGTAATGAGTAAACAGTAACATTTACAAAAATTCTGTTGTTTCTAAAATTTTTCTCTCAGAGCAGGATGACCGTGTTAGATAATGAACGGCATGTCGTTCCAGCTACGCAAAAGAACGAACGGCAGTGCGACGTACACCGAAGAGACGAAAGCAACCAATAATGTGTGTTCCAATACAAAAGTGCTTTGGGATTTGGGGAGAGTTTTATTCAGGTTTGACACCCTTACGGCAGCCCTTAAGTTTACATAGATACTTCTACGTTGTCCGAAAAGCGTGAAGCAAGAACGCGGACGATGCTTTGTCCGTCATTAGTGGCACTAGTTGTTAAAAAGTGTCCAAAGAGCAAAATGGCGACAACGATATTAATAATTTACTAACGTTAAGTTAAAAAAGCCTTTATCCGGTCGATGAAGGAAGAAAATATTTATGCAGAAACTAAGAGAAAGTTAAATAAGTAAAACTAATAAATCTTCGATAACAAACTGCAATCCGAATTTAAGGCCGACCTAAGTACAAAAAAAATAAAGGTGCAGCAAAATCCTACCTTGGAAAATTTTGCGATCACTGCGTCCCGCCGGCTACTCAATTTACCCCTTCAAATTTTCACATCACTCGTTTTAAAATTGAAGAAAATAGCCTAGAAATGTCTAAATTCTTAGACAGGAAAGAATACCAAGCGTGCAAGCACCCGGTACAAATTCGTCTCTCTCTGATCGCAAACAACGTGGTGCGCATGGACATCACACTAGGCAAACTGTTTTATCATGTTCTGCTGAATAGGCTTAATTCAAAAAGCTTTTTACATTAATTTTTAGGCAAACTTAGTATCATCGAATAGAACAAAACATAAATCCTAAAAATTTACATCGTTTTGCACAGAACACTTTTCTCAAATGTTTTCAATAACGCCTAAATCAGTGAAAATTGGACATTTATTTATCCACACGATACCAGAAGAGCTCACAATAGTGTTCACATGAAGGTTCAATAATAGTAGACATTTCCTGTTGGCTTCTTCGGAGCTTAACTGAAATTGGCTAGCATTCTACTCTCTCTTTGCTTATATATTGTTTGAGTTGGACCGAGCTAAAGAAAAGATATGAACCTTGTCTCGGATGACTGATTCCCATATGGTTAAGATTGTTTGGTTAGTTATAGATTTGTATAGATTCTCGTATTTTTCGTTATTAGAAGAATTGATTACATGCAAGAATTTTAGTTTTATCGAATAAGATTTGATATCCAGTTTCATTATTGTGTTCGGCTACTGCTGATGAGTTTATTGGTGGTCTTAAAGATCTTGCATGTTCTTTGGGCCTAGTTGATATTTTTTGTCCTCCCATGTATTCCTTGTCGGACATGTATGTAACGGAATTATTAGTATTAGTGTTATCCCAAAAGAGGAAATCATTTCAAATGTCAAATCTATTCTAAAGGTAAAATCGAAGTTAAGATTGCTTGGTTGCTTATGACTTCTATAGGTACCGGTTCTGAATGAGTTTTGGGTTTTGGTTTCGAGGTGACACATAAAAATTGATTTTATATTATAACTTCATTTTGTATTATTTGGTATATATAAATTAAATTGTGTCTAGTATATTGCAAAACTTTATTATTTTGAAAGCCCATACTGTGGATACGATGTTAAGTTTACCAAAGACATAGTAAATTTGCTTAATAGGTTTTATATTATAAAAACAAATCCCAACATTCTTATCACCTTTATACATATATTATTAATATGCTCGCAAATAAAAATATTTCATGAAACATATATCGCGGGTATTATTTACTCTTTTAAGATCATTTTGTTTTAACAAACCCATTAATATCAGATTGTGTGGTCTGTCAATGTTCGTCAGCCTACACTAGTTTTATTTGCTGAAAACAGATCTTTATATTATTTATGGGCATATTGCAAGTAATCGAGCTAAAATCGCTTAGGATTTTCTTTTATATCTAAGAAATTTAAATTTGTTGTAATATTTATGTTATTTTTAAATTTTTTCCATTGAGAGTGGGTTTTTTGTTTATTTTTAAATAAGCTTGTTGTGTGCTTAGTTTTGTTGCCGTACATGTGGTTTTATTCTTTGATTTATAATTAAATAAAATATATATAGATTTTCGTTTATATCTTCCCTGGTCAATATTTCTCTACACTTCCTGTTTTTGATTACAAGATTTATACAGTACCGCTTGTGTTTAAAGTTATAGATTAACTTGGTAATATATTTTATGGATTTGGTTAGTTGCCAGATCCAGCACAAACTCCAATGGTGGGTGATATTTCATTTTCATATACAATTGTATTTTTTGAGAGAATAATGTTATTTCCGTTATGTTTATTGCAATTTTAGTTCTGTTGTTACTGTTTCTTCTACATTGGTGGGATATAAAAAAAAACATTATTATTAACAACAAAATTATTTTTGAAGTTATGTGATGTGATAGAAATAGGGAAATATTTGATTCGATTCCTTAAAATTTTAAACTCATGGTGTAAAACGGGTTGACTACTTATCTCGATCTCGCAGAAATCATAAATCTTAAAATGACGAGCGGAATGTTGTAGACGTTACGCCATTAATTTTTGTTTGTCAAATCTACCACATGAATTGGCATTTTCTGTGCGTGTGCGTTCAAAAACCTTAGACAACTTTATTCGCGTTAGTTTGAAGCGATTGCCATGGTTTCATCTAGGTCAAGTCTATTTTGTACAATAGTTCAATAGTTTTTAAAATAAGTTTTATTATTGGTGAGCGGGTAGGTTTCGCAAGGTCAAGTGACGTTGCTAAAAAGGTTCATTCGTAAGATATAAACGATACAAATTATTTGAATTTATGTTCGGCACATGTTCTCGTCAATAAACAGTGTGAAGAAAAACTTTTACTCCAAATACGGGTTAAAGGAACATGTCACAGTGTTGCAGCTTGAATGTATGATTCTAATTTCTGATAATTTCTGTAAAATACATCTCTATATCTTCTTTCTAATGGTTTTCGACTATAATTTAAGCTTTTATTGCTTCTACCTGAAGAGTATGGGGTAAAATATTACGCTGTGGATTTTGATATTATAGGAATATTTAATTTCACTAACTTTTAAAAGGAACACACAACGAAGGTATGAACGTAACTAACTATTGACTGTATATAGACCTATCTTTTGAAATGCTTTTAAAGGAATCATAACATAGGAACAATAATTTCAAACATAATCATACCGAGCCGATATAAGTCTAGTTATAGTTTCAGAACGTGGAACGTTATTATTCTAAATAGCGTTTTTCTTCGACTTGGAACTCCTATTTTGGCTTGCATAATGTTGAAGTTTTTATTGTTTAGAATAAAAGGATTCAAAACAGTTAAAAAATCTTAGTGCAGTTTATTAAAAAAAAAATAAAATTTGTGAAAAATATATATAATACCGTGAAATAAATACAGATCAACTCAATTGTTTCGTTGTTTAGTTTCATATGTTTAACGATCTCGCAGTTTTCTTTTCTTAATTGTTTCAAGTCTATTTATAAAGTAAAATATTGAAATCGCTGCAATCGTTATCGATTATCGATCGATCAATAGTGCCGGGAAGCTGGCACATCGCCGTCTATCTGCCCACTGTCCTGTTTCTCTGTGGTACCCTTTTCATTGGTTTCCGAAATAACGGTCCCACTGTTTGTTTGTCCGAGTGACCTCACTCGTTGCTATAATTGTTCTAAGAGAACAGGTTACATTCAAATGTCTTAGAGACAGACACATTTGTTTCAAATTAAATAGCAAATTAACCTGAAATTCAAGGATTTTAAATACCATACAAATATATCTTACCGTCATAAAACGAAATTATATCAATTAAAAATGACTAACCTGCACTTTTCTTCTTAAAGTGCCCATCCGTTACGGATGTTGGCGATCATCACGGCAATTTTTATCTTGTCAGCAGCAATACGGAAAAGTTGTGGTGTCTTATTAAACCAGGATCTGCGATTCTTCAACCAGGACGTTCGTCTTCTTCCTGGGCCCCTTTTTCCAAAAATTTTTCCCTGCAAGATGGATTGAAGCAAGGTATATCTTGGTTCGTTTGTCATTATGTGGCCGAAGTACTGTAGCTTGCGTATTTTGATGGTGTTGATTATTTCACGATCTTTTTTCATTCGTCGAAGGACTTCTTCATTAGTAACACGATCAGTCAACGGGATTTTTAATATTCGCCTGTATAGCCACATTTCGAACGCTTCTAACTTGCTACACATATCTTCATTTACGTTCCATGATTCTACACCACAGAAGAGGATGGAAAAGACGTAGCAACGCAACATTCTTATTTTGGTCTCAAGAGATAAGTTGTGGCTCTTAAAGAATGCACTCATTCGGTTGAATGTGGACTTAGCTTTTGCAATGCGTGCTCTGATTTCTTGATTGTTGATCCATTCTTCATTTATAATAGTAACAAGGTAGTTGTACTGTTTTACTCTTTCTATGGGAATTTGGTTTATGTAGAGTTTTCTTCATGTTATCTTATTCTTACTTATTATCATCATTTTTGTCTTCTTAACATTGATGTTAAAGCCATACTGTTGACTATGATGGGTGATGCTGTCCATTAAGGTTTGCAGATTCTTTAAGTTGTCGGCAAATACAATTGTATCGTCTGCAAACCTTATGTTGTTTAATCGGATTCCATTTAGTAATATGCCCTTTTCCATATCATACAGGGCTCCGTTAAATATCCTCTCGGAATATAAGTTGAAAATGAGTGGGGATAGTATACATCCCTGCCGCAAACCTCTCATAATTTTGACGTTTTCTGTATGTTCTCCTTCCATCCTTTGGTTTGCCGTCTGGTTCCAGTAGAGGTTGTAGAGGTTTTCAATTAGTCTGAAGTCTTTGGCGTTAATCCCGGATTCCTTAAGTATGACCATCACGGTTTCACTCTATCGAACGCGTTTTCATAGTCAACCAAACATGCATACTCATCGCAATTTACATCTCTGCATCAGGACCTGTATTGAAAATAAGGCTTCTCTTGTTCCAACCGCTTTTATGAAGCCAAACTGGTTGGGTGATATTTGGTTTTCACACAAATTGTAGATTCTCTTGTGTATTATTTTGAGGAATAGTTTAGAAGATGACTCATGAGGCTGATCGTACGGTATTCCTCGCACTTTTTGGCTCCTGGTTTCTTAGGAAGTTAGAGTCATAGATTGTATGGAACAGTTTAGTGATCAAGGTTACTGCTTCCGGATCTAAGAGTTTTAAGAATTCGGATTGTACATTATCAGGGCCTGTTGCTTTGCCATCTTTTAACTGATTTATTGCTGACTGGATTTCTTGATCTAAGATTTGAAGTCCTTCTACTGATTCTTCTCTATTTATATTAAGGTTATTCCTTTGATCTTCAAAAAGTTTCTCGAGGTATTCTTTCCAGCATCTCATTTTTTCTTGTTTGTTCAGTATGATGTTTCCTTCACTGTCTGTTAGATTTCCTTGTTGTTTTCTTTTGAATCCGCCATTTATTTCTTTGATCTTTCGATGTACATTGTGGCTATCGTACTTTCGTTGTAAGGCTACAATTTCTTCACACTTTTCTTTTGCTTCCTTCTCTTTGGCATCTCTGTTTTCTTTCTTATTGCCACCAGTATTACCTTATACCTCTCTGGGAATTGTTTAACTTTTCTTCAATCTTCCATAATTTCCAGAATTTCATTGATCATTCATGTTTTTTTCTTGTTTGACTTGCCTGCTTTCAGAAATTTTTCTTTCACTGACTCAACTATGTTTATTATTGTTTTTACGGATTCTTCACTTTCTTCGAGATTCTTAATCTTGTCAGTGATTTGTTTATTCAGCTCAGCTCTTATGTTGATTTTTGTGTTAGTATCTTTAAGTAGGCGGATATCATATGATACAGGTGACTTCTTATGTATTCTTTTCAATTTGACTCTAAATATCCCCACTACCGGAACGTGGTCGGATTCAAGGTCAGCGCCCGGATTAGTTTTCACGGACGTGAAGCTGTTTCTAACTCTCCTGTTGACAAGTATATAATCAATCTGATTCCTTACAATTCTGCCCGGTTTGTCTAGAAGAGATTTCCAAGTATACAGCTTTCGGGGTGGCAATTGGAAGAAAGCGTTTGTTACCACTAGATCTGTGTCAACTGCAAACTTCTCCAAGAGATCTCCTCTCTCCTTTCTCTCCCCAAGATCGTGTGCTCCGACATATAGAGTGTCATTTCCCTTACCGAGTTTAGCATTGAAATCTCCCATTAATATTAAAACTTCTTGTTTGGGAATCTTTGTCATAATTTTATAGATTTCATGATAGAACTCCAGAACTTCCTCTTCTTCTTTGTCCGCGGTGGGAGCATACACTTGTAAGATGTTAATATTGATTGGATTGGCACTAATTGATAGTAACATAAGGGTATGAAGTTTGTGACACATTTGGCCACATAGGCTGTAACGATAATCCCAACCCCATGTTCATAAGCTCCGTTATTTTTTCCTGAATAATACACTCTATGTTTTTCCACTTCTGTTGCACCTGATTTTGGCCATCTCATTTCTGATATTCCCATAACGTCTACTTTCTTCATCTCTTGTACGGCGTTGTTAACTTTTCCTGCCTTTGACATAGTTTTTACGTTCGAAGTGCAGATTTTGATGTTATTTCTGCATTTTAATCTATTATTTCTGCCATTCAACGGTAAACTCATTACTGCCCTCCCCAAACGGAGGATTTAGTCCGGATTTTAATTTAGCACTGAGCATTGCTATGAAATGATGGACTAGGACATGGACCTCGCCACTTCGGCAGTAATTCTTGACTAAATCCTGTTAACTGTACCGAAGTAATCGGAAGTAAAATCAGGTTCCCATAGGTGAATGTCATTGGTGCCGACCGTCTTGCGTCAAATTGTTCTTATTGATGAGACTGATAATTCGGGTAATCTTCAGTTATTTTCTGACGCAAATTACACATCTACTTCATCTTTAATACCCGCTCTAAAAATGTTACTTGTGCAGATACATGGCATCCCATCAATACTTCACTTGATGATGTCCCTAGTGCTCTATTTATGGTGTCATTTAACCAAAATTGAATATTGGGTGCAGTATTGGTATCGTCTTCTGAATCCGCACCCATTTCCTTGCTGTAAGTCCTACAACATCAGTACTGTCTCTCAGTACAGTATATTTTGAATTTTTGTGAACTAAACGACAATCTCATGTCGCTTATAATCACGTAATCAAGAAAGTAAGTAGTTTTTGTTTTTCACAGGATAAACTAATATAAATTTCATAAAAACATCAATTAAGATGAAAAGATGAGAATTCTTTCTTCAATCAGTATGAATCGTCTCAAAAGGTATGGTATGGGAGGTGTAGGATTAAAATCACGAATTTTCGCCATTACAAATAAATTTTGAACATTTCAATCAAAGTTGCTGCTAATGTTTCCACCTCAAAAGAGTGTTATTTTTGTTATTCCTTTGTTGACCGAAATAAGCTACCGAATGTTTGTTTCGGCTTCGATATTTCCGCACAATTTTGGATGAACTTCCTCTTGTAATTGACTCACTATTTTTATACTTACTAGGTAACCTTATAGAGAGAGGAGGAGTTGAGCTTCTCTTAGATTCAGGTTCCGCCTTTGGTGATCGAACAAGTTCCATTGTATCGTATGATGGAAGATATCTTCGGACAATGGAGCATTGCGGATATTCCCTTCTTCACTTTCGAACTAATGTTACGAGTTTCTATGGAATCATAAATTCGTAAATACTCTCGGAATGGATGCACGACGAAAACACTAAGATCGGTAAAGCACTGGATTTACTAATATCACTTCTGATGGTTTATTCAAGATCCGAACAAATAGAAAACGAACTAATTTTTTATTTATTTATAATCCGATATCGATCGATCGGTACTATCGGGAAGCTGGCACATCGCCATCTGCCGATCCTCGTTTCTCTGTGGTTCCCTTTTCATTGGTTCCCGAAATAAGGGTCCCACTATTTGTTTGGGCGTGCTGACAGAACTATTTATAAAACCGCGTTCATCGAATTGTGGGGTTCACATCACAAGCATCGCCCTTCTATTGTTTAAGCATGATAGTATTTCGAACTCTCTTCGTCCAAAACATGTGTCGAGTAAGACCACATTTTAAAATATTGAAGGAGTTCGATATCTTTTTTGTTAATGATCCTGACCTCCACACTGTATAGGAGAATAGAAAAGACATAGTACATAGCAACCTAAAATCTCTACAGTCTACAGCATAGGACTTTTTTCATCTTTTTCAATCCTTGATCTTATTTCAGAATGGTTGTCTGCGCCACTTGTTAGAATAATGCCAGGATATTTTATTTGGTTGTTGTGGTATAGTGATTCGTACGCTGATATTAGTATGGATATTAGTTTGATTACCGTTCACTAATACTTTTGTCTTTACGATATTCCAGTTTAGGCCCGCCGTGGTACATTTTGATATAATTCCATTCAGTCTCCAGAAGCACGCAGTCCAGCAATTTTTAAACTTTTGAAGATTTCGATCTGACATTTTATTCTGTTGATCTGTTAGGCCTCCTAAACTTAAATCTGATAAGAATTTTCTCCTATCACGTAAGGTTTTTATCAACATTAAACAAAAATAAATGAAAATCTCGGTTGATTTAAATATTAGTTTTATTGATATAAGAACAAAAATCGAAGTGAAAAATCTAAATTAAATAACAGAGTCTCAAACAATAGTAATGTCCATTTTTCAAAGAAACTTCCACAGGCGTCGGTTTTTGCAAAAACCGACACAGGAGGAGTCCACAAGTTTTGTAAAAAGTTCAATATAATCTAAATATTATTTCTAAAAACTTAATTACCTAATTTTACACCTAAATGGAGCCCACGGTGCGATTTGTGACACGGTTGCTGATTTTAACCTAAACTGAACTACGACCAACTTCAAAAATATTTCACCAAAAATATTATGTTAGATGTTTTCACTTATTTGGGTTTCTTTCATTAGTTTTATTGAAGAAATCAATCAAGATTCTTTTGAGTACTGACTCTCTTCTGATGACTGGCTCAATCAATTAGACCCTTCTGTATCTACTTCTTGAAATTGCGTCCATCTTGTCTCTACTGACTTCAAACACGATTCGTAAGAAAACTAAAAATCTTTGTTTATCTTCAACCCAGAATTTGAAAAATTAATGTCAATACTAGTGAAGCCATCAAACTCTTCTAAACTACCAAATTACATTCGCATATTACATTTGCGCTGTTGCCTGTTAATAGTCTAGTGGACCAACTTTCAAACTCGCTCTCCGAATCATTATTCAGAAACAGACTTTATTATTTTTCGATTTGTCGTTGCCCTCTGTTATGGAAAATAGCAGAGAAACAAAAAGGAAAATTAAATTATGTCATCCACACCGCTGAAACTAGCCATTTCCATTAAATTAGCCATTGATACAATATACACCGAGTAAAGTTACTTTACGGTTTACACTTTAGGCAGCCTCTTCCGACAAACATTTCAGCCAAAAAGGTCAAGGTGCTTACAATGTATCCTGCGAAAAGCATCGCAAATTCCGCCCAAAAATGTTCAAGCTTTAACATTTTCTGCTCCATTTTGACCATTTCTTTCGCCGTGACCATGAACTTATAGACTCCAAATTCATTAACTCGCCTTATGTACTGGTTGATCTTTTCCTTGTATATCGATCTCTTTTTGACCATATATGCGCCCAATCCTGGTGCAACAGGTTGGTGCAGAATTTGATAGTTGAAATATTTGCGGTTTGCAGCAAACCACGACGCATAATAATAAGCATCGCTATATACCATTACGAATGCCGCTTTCGAATTATTAAGAATCATTTCACACATGACGTTGCGATCAATCCTGGTGCTTCTTAGGTCGTAATTCTTTGCGAAAGTAGTGTATATGGTCAAGTCGCTCTCGTTGAGTTGTTTTAAAGTTTCCATCCGGTTAACGGTTGTGGTGGTTAAGATTTGCTTAATCAAATTTACTTCATACATGGCTCCGAACACTACGCTGAATAGAAACCAGCTGGCAGCTATTAGTGACTTATGTTTATTCAAATTCACCATAGGAATTCTGAACAAAGTACAAAAGTAATAAAACATATCTATATTATGACGACTTGAATTCGCAAAAATATATTTTTCAAGTAGCGCGAGTGCAATCATAGCACAAATTAGTGAGAGTGCTACTTGATATGTCATAGTGTGAATCATATGATAGAACTGAGACATTTTAGGTGATCTGGGTATTAACACAACCGCATTGTTTAACATATGCGGGTATGTATAGTCACTGCACTGCTGCCTTTCGTATGCCAGAAATAGATTTAAGTTAACGATGTTGTGAAAAAAATCTACTTTCTTATTGCAAAATGCGCCGATGATTTGCTCGGACGTAGAATTCGATACCAGATAAATGCTGCATCTGGAAGCATTAATTTCCCGTACGAATTGGTCGGTAAAGTCACCAATTGATACAGTGTTGCCCGGGAGTTCCAGAGCTGATCGTAGATGAAGAAATGTCAAAGGATATAAGTGAACGTTCTTGAGTTTGTCAGGAAACTCTAAATATAGCCCATTTATCTTTTGAACTGGCCCCGTTTCATTTGTGAATCGGTTGTACGTTATCGACTTTATAACTTTGTTTATGGAGAAACTTAAAACGAAATTTACAATACCTTTATCCCAAATCATCGGTAAGGTATAGTTCAAAAAATCTTCGGTCTCCACTTCATCGCAGATTGCCATTCGGAATAATTCTTCGGCGTAAAAATCCGTAATATGATCCAAGGCGTCGCCAAACTCATTCAAATTCTTGACAAAAACAGAACTGATCTTCTTGAGTCCACTGATTTCTTTATTAAAACCGTGCAAATTCGAGATCAACTTGGAACAACGTGTATGTTTTATGAGATTATTTATCATTTCTTCGCAGGCGTCGATTCGATTGGGGATCATCAAATAACAAGCAGATTCGCCATGCATAGGCGTTATTTCTTCTGAGTATCGCAAATATTGTTCATGAACGATTGCATAAGTTTCTCCGTCGAAAATTTTCAGCTGGGACGCGAAAGCTCTAGCGAACATAAGTAAAATTACTGGTAAAAGTTTAAAGGCTTCTTGAATAGTCATCGTGATAATAGCAAACGTTTGAACTAAACAACGTAACGTAAAACAATTTACTTGTTTGACGTATCCGTGTTAATAGCTGATTTTAATCAAGATTACTATTTAATTTAAGTGATTGCTTTGACAAATCTAATATTTGCCATGGCGTCCAATTTTCATTTTCTTTTACTACGAAATTTGTATTGCTCCCGATTAAAAAACATTAACCAAACCTAAGTGTTTCTTAAACATTTACTTTTATGTTAATAATCATTTAACATTTTTTAATTGTACTTGAATCCAAAATTGCAAGAGAGATCCAAGATAAGAGTCCGACTCGAAACAAAATTGGAAAATCTGGATAGCTTCGTTTATTCTAAAGTCTACAAAATTTTCTCGTAAAATGGCACAAAAAAAATCAGTTTTTATATTGGGCAATAATCAGTTTAAATGTGCGGTTTCGATTATTGTAAAAAGTCAGAAAAATGAAAATGACGCATTTCCGACAGAAATTTTTGATTTTATAATGTTTGCCAAGGCTCGTTTTTACTGTGTTCTCAACAAGAATATTTTTATGCTAGAGCTAGAATATTATAAAAAATTATATTTTATATACTTTTTGTCCAATCACGTCATAGCAAGATATCTTTAACTGGATGTCGCAAATTGAAACAGGAATTTTAGTTTTCAGTTTTGAGATCCGTGTCATAAGACACATCAAGATCAAAATTTTTAAATTTAGCTGAAAGTTAAATCGTTTCAAAATGTCTCAACGATTTGATTTGATTATTTTTAAACTTGTGGATTATTTTACTAGAGAAAAAAAAACGGGGACACCGCTTTTACCCTTAATTAATATTTCTCTAAGATTGGTCCATAAGCTTGCTTCTGAAAGCAGCAAAAACCGATCATGAATATAAAATTAAAGTACAGACCAGTCACGGAACACCCCTTTATAAAGTACACCAGTATAGCATACCGACACGAATTTATGCTATATACACGAAACTTTGCCTTTTTCCATATAAATAAAATATTTTGTGGCACTGCTTTTTTCTGTTTCATGGTTTTTCGATCGAAAAAATGTATTCATTTTAATAATTACTTTTCGTCTCTTATAAGAGAATATGTCAAAGTTTAAACAACCATACATTGCTCACATGCGACTGACGTTTTTGAGAGAATACATTAAAAACCAGAATGATGCCTTTTCATTCAATCTACTATTTTGAAGCGAGACTTCATTTAGTAAAAGAGCATCTAGGATAAGCTAGCAAGATGATTTTCTCCGAAGAATTCAAAAAAAATATGTTCTGACTCCAAAAATAGCTTTGTGGAGTATCTTTCGGGCTGCAAATCGAGGACTATCATGATTTAATGAACACTGAAAATTTTGAAAATTGATTTATATTTTTTTAATAGGAAAAGTAGACTATTTCTAGCCTATGAACGCAGATAAAAGTTTTAATTTTGTACCCATGGAAACTTTCATTTCCTCAATGCTAATTTGCTTTGGAAAAAACTAACTTATGCATTTCTTTTACTTTTAAAGATGGTTAATTTAACAGCTGCTGTCCAATCTTAGTGAACCTTTATCTTAATAAAGGATAATGCATTGCATCGCTGTGGACTTGTTAGATTAAGCAGTCTTTCTTTGAGTGGCTGCAAAAAAGGAATATTCCAATTTAGCCAAGTTTAATAAAGTACCAGCTATGGATGTTTGTGAAGCAACACTTGACTCAAAAATAGCATAGGTAGTTTTTAAATATTATTCCTTAAATATTAAATTATTTCAAAATATAATCTTTTAAGAATAGACAAGTAAGCATTGGAAAATGTCCATCACGTTTTGTGGCTTCCGCTTTATTATTGACAATTTAATGCGATAGAGATGATCTGGTCAGATTGTAAACGGTATTATGATGCCAAAATAGCTTTATGGACTGAAGCATTTCTCAAGTAAAATAATAACAATGCTTTTGATGAAGTATTCGCAATACTTTAATTTAGGTTTCACTCGAAAAATGGAAGAACTATTGTAGGCACACAGACCGCCTGATAAGTGAGGGTTGGGAAAGTTAAAAGCTGATCGATGCGTCTAATATTCTCAGACTTGGAAGAAGTTATTTTCTCCCATGATGACTAGTTTTTATTCCCCTTCTTTGCTCGTTGCGTTAAGGGTTTAGGTTGTTTTTATTGTTGAAGCATTGGGAGTTTTTCAAAAATAAACCTATCTAATTGATATTTGTTTTCTCCCATATATTTGATGCGTTTTATTTTGTCCGTTCATATAAATATACCACTGATCCATAATCTCATTATAACAAAATAATAATATGTACCTTAATACGGTATTTTATGCGAATGACACTTTTATGACCGTGTTGCTAAAGGTTTTCACGAATTTTAATTTAACTTTTAGGATTGCATATTCGAACGTACTTACGTTAAACTAATGAATTAATTAAAATCGGAACGCATATAAAAATGGAAGCAATATAGTTAAGACATACTGATCATTTTTGATTACATTACTATACGTGACGTAAATGCGCAACTGCTCTGACTGGAGTATATTTATTTTAATCACCAGCGTCATCACTTTCCTCCCAATTCTTTAAATAATTCACTACTTGATTCTGGCTTCTTTTCGGAGCAAATATTTTCTTGTATCTCATAGACAAACGAAAGATTATTCAATTTTCGATTTTGCAATGTTTTTTAAACCTGGTAATGATATCGTTCATTTCTTCCCGAAGAAGTTGATATTTCCGTAATAATAATATTTATTTTATTTATCAACTTTCATATTATTCTTAACTGCTATGTTTTTTCATATTTGGATCTATTATTAGTCCGAGAGCTTCATAACACTAATACTGAAAAACATATTTTGTGGGGGTTGAATGTACGACACGTGTGTTAGTAGATAAAAGAATAAGTCCACTGAAATAGTTTTTTTTTGCATTTTTTTAATCCTGACGTGGCACATTTTGGCACCCCAGCACCATGCCGAACCGTTTTGTCCCTCTTATCGCAATCATGATTCATGATTATCAGTGGCAGAAATAAGCATTTTATACGAAATTTTTGATTTCAAGAACACTCTGTATATATTTATAGTATTTATATAGTTTTTTAAATTTTAATAATTTTGCTTAGACTATATCAGGATATAGGCAACATAAAATATGTTATCCTCCCTGGTTTAATTCTGAAAAAATATAAAGCAGAAACACATTGTTTACAAAAATTTCATGTGTATTTTTGTATTATCAAAGCATAGAAAAAAATTTTTTTCAGATTATATTCAATATATTTTTTATTTTCATCAACGAATTATCCATTACGTTAAACTTACCTCATTTGTAGTTTACGGATAAAGATCTTTCTGGGCAACAAGAATGATTGCAAGGAATTACCAAACGCTTTGCTCATTATAATGTTGCTATACTATAAGTTAACTATACAGTCAACGATGTGCCCTCAACAAAGACGTAATACATTGAGAGATCTGGGTTGACATCAACTTTACTTTTATTGAGCATATATCAAACGCCAAACGCATCCAAATAACTAAGCTACTGTGTTAAAAACTGGTAAGGAGTGCCCAACATCCTTACCTTAGAACTTATTTACACAACGTTTATAGGGGGCAAAGTGGAATATTCATCTATAATATCTATAAAAATCATACCTCTATTTTGGAGAGTGTCTAGCCTAAATGCTTAAAATATTTTCACTTTAAGTTACAAGGTTATTTGAACAACTTTGGTTGCTCCAACTGTTTGACACGAAGTCTGTTAAGGTTAGTTGTTATTTCTCTACCCATGCTGTATAAACTCGTTAACAATTCTATAGACAGTCCGTCCCTTCTTCTTCTTCTTGTGGTGCCTATCCGTTACGAATGTTGGCGATCATCATGGCAATGCGTACTTGCGTCCTATTAGAGAGATTTTTTTTTATAATTTTATGTTATAATATATAAAGGAACTGCTTCAGAAGTAATGGGAAATTATGTACCCTTAGACAGTGGGACGGGAAAGGAATAGAGATCTAAACGAGAAGTGTCACTACTAAAAAAAGAAATGGAAAAGGAATGTCATAAGCTGTGATGGGATTGTTGAGAACATTATGAAATTAAACGTAGCAAGTCTAAACAAACGAGTGACGATTGTCGTGGTATACGCTCCATCAGACGATGAAAACATAGATTTAAAGGAAGAATTTTTCAAGAAACTGCGCGAAATAATAGCAGAACAGGGCAACACAAGGGAAGTTATCCTTACGTGACATTTCAATTCGAGGACGATGCTGATAACGATAATGAACATAAAGTACACGTGGATGTAAAACACAAGAAATTTAAAATCAGTAATAGATTACATCATAGTTAAACAGGAAACGAAAATCGAGATCACGTGAGAGTTATGCGATGAGCTGCTTGTGGATCTGAACATCATCTCTTAAGAACAAAATCCAGATGCCGTTTAAGTATGACAAAAACCAAAATGATAATGAAAACACGGACGAGCTCCAAGAAATAAACTATTTAACATATAATTTCTAAAGATTTATACACGACAATGTTAGAGGGCTATAGAACAGAAGACTCGCGCAGAAACTTATCTCTTACGACTATTCCGGAGATATAAGCAAGCATATTAAAAAAAAGGAAACCTACCTGCAGTGGCTTAATACAAAATCAATACAATAGGGAAAACTCGGGAATTAATAACAAGATTGCTTTGGAAATTTCGTTGCTGGGCGGGGCAAATTCGTAGCGTGTAGCGCTAAGCAGATTTTTATTTGAAAAAGAAGGCGCTTCGCGGTTTCTTGTCCTACAGGCACGCATTGTTTTTTAATCATGCTCCTGCGAACCACTATGGAACTGGATAAAGCGTTTTTTACCTATCTCTGAAGTTTAATGTCACAACAAACTTTGATAAATATAAAAAATTGTACAAGTAATAACGATCTCCATTATACATTATATTATTTTATAGTTTTTCAATTACGGCTCATAATTAATCCACGAAAATGGCAAGTTCAGGGTATTTCTGATTTTTTGCACATAATCCATCCTTTTTTGCCATAACTTCAAATTTAAGGCAAAGTTTGATAAATATTAAACTTTTTACAAATAATGGCGATTTCCAATGATATTTTTTTAAATATGTGATAGATGAAACCTGAAACTCTCGACGCAGTTTACGATACTGTTCAATACAAATCATCCCATCTTCAACGGTTTTCTATTTATCGACAATAATTTACCCACAAAAACGGTATTTTTTAGGATCTTTTAGATTTTTTGTCCATAAACGACACACCCTGCATATAATCCAAACAATGTCCGAAATAGAGATAATAGTCCTGGATCTCCCATTTTTCATGATATAGGAATTTTTCCAATAAAGCAAATAGTTTTGGAAAAAATACTTGTTTTCTAAAACCATGAAGCACGTCGTAATAATAAATGGCGTCATCGCGTCGAGATTGAGAGCGACAAATGGTGATTTACATTTGGATTTTTTCAAATGTCTCGAACGGTGTATGTGATAGACGAATACCGTAAATACATAAATTGTAGCCCTTAATGTTTTGTACAATACCATTTAAAGCAGTTGGCGATATTTTTTGGGAATTTTGATTTACGGCTAATAATTTACTCTGAAAAAGAACAATTTTCAGGGTCTTTTAGATGTTTGTGTATAATTGAAAAACCCTGCACATCATCGAAAAAATGCTTGAAATAAAAGTTACAGCACCAATTCTACCGCATCTCCTCGTAAAATAATAAATAATTTTCCAGAAATTTTGTTTTATTTAGAAGAAAATATATTTAGAAAAAAAAATTCAAAAATAAAAAAAAATACTAGGCAAGTCATGATTGATCCCAGTTTCTACGGTATAGTTACATATTTGAGACATCTATTACATTTTTGAATATGGTATAAAATATCCCGAACAGCTTGTACGATACAGTTCATAATAAGTTTTAAATCAAATTTTCCTATCTTTTACAGTTTTTCATTTACAGCTAATATTTTACACAATTTTCCCTGAATCTCCCACGTTCCGTGGTAGATGAAGTTTGCGAATAGAGCAAATTGTTTTCGAGAAAATAATATTCATCTGAAACAATGCAGCGCACCGTAGGTCGTAATAGTAAGTGACGACATCGCGTCTAAATCGAGCGCGATTTTTACATAGATTTTTTCAAATATCTCGAGCAGCATGTGTGCTACAAAAATTGTAGCTTTCGATGTGGTCTATATCATCACTCCAACCAATTAGCCATATTTTTTACGAGTTTTGACTTACGGCTAATAATGTATTCCGGTGAAGAACAATTTTCAGAGGCTTTTAGATTTTTGGCTATAATTAAAAAACCTTGTATATAATCGAAAAAATGCCTGAAATAAAGGTTATAGTTCTGGATCTCCTGCGTCTTTTAGTTCAAGAATTTTGTCCATCGGGTAATAGGTTTTCACGAAATGAATTTCTTTATGCCGCTCAAAATGTCGACAAATAATTTATAGAAAATTTTTTAAAAATATTTGCCCATATCTCATTGCGCCGAGCTTCAACGATATCTCGAACACCCTGTACAATATGCATAAACCTTAAATACTAGGATTTTAGCTGTCTCTACGGCCTACACTGCCATATAGAAAAAAACCGTAGACCGGTTAATAGTGTTCAACTTACACTCAATTTTCTTTGCAAGGGTGACTCAAGGATCAGTTTTTTGGAAGTTTTTTGCACACTGTATATTTTAGAAAAATTGTTAAGAATGAAGGTTTATGGGCATCCATATTCTGCATCTTCCCATTAAAGAATTGGTTCAATCCGATAAACGGTTTTCGAGATATAGTCATTTTGTGGTTTTAAAAAAAAAGTGGTTTTTGAATTTTAAAAAACACTTCCCAATTACACATTCCTCTTAACTTCAATAGATTCCGTTAGTGACCCAGTCTCCATTCTCGTGCAAAATTGCAAATCGATAAATTCAAATTTCGAACAGTTATCGTGTTTCATAGCTAAGATAAAAAATTGAAACAAGAAATCAGGGTTGCCGTCGTCGGATCGGGCTCATATTTCATTTTCAGAATACTGTTTTCTCAGGATAAAAGAGTCAAAATTTCAGCCCTCTAGCTCAAACGGTTGCCGCGTTAAAGCGGTTTGAGTACATGCAGAGAACAAAGAACAGACAAACGGACAAAAAAAAAATTTTTTTTCGACCCTGATTCGTTCTGTACCGATGGCGGTCCCATAGAACTAACCGTTTCCAAGTTCTGGAAAAAAAATACTAGTGCGTACATACTTTCGCAAAAAATGAATTTCATTTATTTTGCGAAAGCAACAATATTGCTTTCGAAAAATCGTCGATGGGCGGGGCAAGTTCGTAGTGCCTAGCACAAAGCACCTTTTTATTATAAAAGGAAAGAGCTTCGCGGTTTCGTGTGGTAAAGGGACCCATTGTTTTTCTATCATGCTCCTGCGGACCACTATGGAACTTTCGCAAAATCGATGTAATTTGGTTGCACATGCACCGTGTATAATAGTGAATAATAGCGAAGTAGAATCTGTAGCTCTCGATGTGGCTTATTACACTGTTTAAACCAATTGGCCATATTTTTCACGAATTTTGATTTACGGCTCATAATTTAATAGCGAAAAGAACGATTTTCTTGGTCTTTTAGATTTTTATCCCTAATTGAAAAAGCCTGTATACAATCGAAAAAATGTCTGAAATAAAAGTCATAGCCCTTGGATCTCCCGCATTTCCTGGTCCTTAAATTTTCCAGATCGGTTGAATAGTTTTTGAGAAAATCATGTCTTTCTGGAAGCCAAAATATTCAAAGAAAGTTTTTCAAAATTTTTTAAAAATGATTTGATCTTCTACGTTTCCTGGTTCAAGACTTTTTTGAAAATAGTAAATGGTTTTCGAGAAAATAAATTGTAGCTCTTGATGCGGCCTATGACATCGTTTGAACCAATTTTTCATATGTTTTACGATTTTTAAAGAACAATTTTCTAGGTCTTTTAGATTTTTGCCTATAATTTGAAAACCCTGTACATAATCGAAAAAATGCCCAAAATAAATGTTATTGCACTGAATCTTCTGTGTCTGCCGGTTAAAGAATTTTGCCGACAAAATTACCAAAAAAAAAAAATTCAAACATTTTTAAAAAATACTTGGTAAAATTTCATTACGCCCAATTTCTACCGTTTAAATGTGGACACGGACTTTTACTTCTCTGCTAAATTTGAAGTTCATATCTGCAAATTTAGAACACTGAACACATTTCTCATTTAGAACGGAATATCGGGAACAGTATGTACAATAGGTGAAAACCATAGATACAAAAGTTTTACTGTCTATGCGGGCTATATCGCAATATAAAAGAAAGTGAGATCTGAATCATAGTCTTTCAGTTAAAACCAATTTTCAATAATAGAGGGACCCAGTTTTCAGTTTTTTTGAATTTGCGGCGCATGCTGTATATTTTTGAAAAATTGTCAAGAATAAAAGTTTATGGAGCCGTATCTTCTGCTTCTTTTGGTTCAAGAATTTTTTTGGTCTCGTAAATAGTTTTTGAAAAATGATGTTTTTTGTAGACCCTTGCACAAGCGATTTTTTATTTTTTTAGAATACTTCCCGACCCGCCAGTCCTCCCATTTTCAATAGGTTCCATCACGGGGCAAAGCTGCATATATGTGCCAAATATGAAGTCGATTGCTTCAAATTTCGGACACTTATCGTGTTTCAAAGCAAGGTCCAAAAAACAGTCGAAAATCGCGAAAAAAAGATGGATACCGGCGTCGTATCAGGGCCATTTTTTATATGCCTTGTGGAGGGTTAAAAAGGAGGCAAATTTTAATTTTGTAGCTCCAACGGTTCGGAAGTTATTCAGGAAAACCAAAGGACGAGAACGGAGAACGGAGAGACAAAAAAAAATTTTTTTTTCGACGGTGATCGAAGATACTTTCGAAAAATTCGATGTCATCGATTTTCGAAAGTAACGAGATTGCTTTCGAAAAATCGTCAGTGTGCGGCGCAAATTCGGATAGTGTAGGGCGGACCAGATTTTAATTTCAAAAAGAAGCCAATTTGGGTATTTTGTCCTTGAGGGACGCATTGCTTTTCTATCGTGCTCCTGTGGACCACTATGGAACTTTCGCAAAATCGATGTAATTTAATTGTGCATGCACCCTGTATAAAGTAAAGTATATATCATCCCGCCGAACTTGAAAATTACATTTACATTTAAAATGTTTAAAAAATACTTCTCGACCTGACGAATGGGATTAAAGCTTCATCATCAAAATAAAGCATACAAATAAATACCACATCCTACTCATGAATTTAAAACATTGAACCCAAAATATTTGCGTTTCTAGTTTTTTAAAATACTTAGGTTTCTCCGAGAAAGTTAAATTTTTTAATAAAGATGGAGGTTCGTAGATACTATAAAATCCCAGCCCCTCATTTTTAGTTAATATTTTCGATTATTATTTTCATGTTTGTCATGATTTTCCCCCAAAAATTTAGATTTTATATTTTTTAAAATACTTACGTTGCTCCAAGAAGGTTGAAATTTTTATCGAAGATAGTGGTCAATGAAGTCTATCCACAGATACGATATAACTTATGTGAATGTTTTTGGTGTCGATGGATAGATGGACGAGAAAGTTCTAATTTGTAATTATTTTTTGAAAATATCGATAAATTATCGACATTTTTTCAAAAAAAAAACGTTTTTTACCAACATTTGCGCCCCCAGCGGGACTAAAGAATGTATAATTAAACAACCGATTATTTTTTTTAATACCCCCCGACCTCTTGTCTTTCTGCCAGATTTCAGCCGGATCGGTTAATATCGACCTCCATCCAAAATTTCATGAGTGGTGATTTTTCCCAAAAATTTAGGTTTTTAATTTTTTAAAATGCCTACGTTGCTTCGAGAAGATTGAAATGTTTATTGAAGATGGAGGTCGATGAGTTGTATCCGCAGATACCATAAAGTCCCCCCCAAACCCTCTCCATTTACTTGTAATTAATTATTTTATAAAAATGTCCAGCCTCCCAGATAAAACGTTCCCGACGGCAAACCGTACAACTTGTGTGAGACTTTTTGGTGTTATTGGTCAGAGGAAGGACGTAGGTATATAATATGTAGATTTCAATTTCTCACAGTTTAAAATATATAAGTATATATATAAGTCATAAATTGCGGACCATCGATTTTTGAGCTGATATTTCGGCCCTAAATGTGATTTCGAGGTAATATCCCAAAAGCTTGCAAAATTTTGACTAAAGGGGTTTCTGAGGATGAGAAATCCGAATCAGAAACTACTTTTTGAAAATGTTGACATTTCATGATGATTTATGATTTTATTGATTATGTCTTTTCAAATATCTCTTGCACCCTGTATAGTAGACGAAAGCTCTAAATCCTAAAATTGTAGCTCTCGATACAGTTCGTAATACGTTACAAAACCAAATTTTCGTATATTTTACAGCTTTTCATTTACAGCTAATATTTCACCCATAAAAACGGAAATTTTCACGGTACTTTAGATATTTTGCCCATAACCGATACACCCTATAGATATTCGGAAAAATTACGGAAATAGAGATTAAAATCCTGAATCTCCAAAGTTCCGTGGTTGACGAAGTTTGCCAATAGAGCAAATTGTTTTTCTAGAAAATAATATTTATCTGAAACAATGCAGCGCACTGTACGTGGTAATAATAAGTGACGTCATCGCGTCTAAATTGAGCACGATTTTCACATGGATTTTTTCAAATATCTCGAGCAGCGTGTGTGTTAAAAGAAAACGGTAAATATAAAAATTGTAGCTCTCGGTGCGGCCTATAATACCTATAATATACCTATAATATAATGACTTGGACTGATGTCGTGTATTTTCATCGGTTTTCAGAAATGAACGGTGGGCATTTTGAAAATGATTGTAATTAGCGTTGTATACTGCTGAATTCCCGATTATTATTATTAAATTTTTATTTTCAAAAAAATTAAATGTATTTATGTTACTGAAACTAAACATGTTATTGTATTAACTTATGCCATTTTTTCACATTTTTAATTTGTAGCATGTTGTTTTTAAAAACTTAGTGCACGTCGCCTACTGGTTAATAATGCTGGCCTGCATTTCCACTTGCTTTTCCGTAACAGAAATGCATTTTGCGATATCCAGTATCACCTTTCTGTAAATTAGATTTGTGGCTAAACGATAACACTTATCTACTTAAAATGAGAGTAACAATTTTTGAGGATTTGTGATTCTGCTTAAGGCAATTTGTTCTATTTTGCAGGATCAGTGTAAATAAATAAAATGCTGGGAAAATACAAAAAAAAGTTATAGGTAAAGTGCCCTCTACTGACAGATTTCTGAAAAACTTTTATTTTGTCACGATTTCTTTTACTAATTCAGGGCAGTATGTAAAATACCAGCTTGTTGCGTTGAGAATTACTGCTTTAAAAATAAAATTTTAAAAAACAAATTTTGACAAGCTATAACTCGGAAAATATTACGATTTCGAATTTTTGTTACATGACTTACTACTACTATTTTACCACGTTGAATTTTCCTCCAAATTTCCGAACTCAATTTCCGAACACCCTCTATAGTATAATGAAGAGTATATGTTAAAAGCATTTTCAATTTGAGGATATCAAACTTATTACATCAAGGATATCATAATTTTGAGACAATTATTTAATATTTTCTAACATTGAGAATACGGCACAACCATATTGAAAGTGTGTTACTACAAAAAATAATACGTTTTGAAAATGAGTATATTGTTTCTCCTTCTAAAATTATATATCATCATTTTAAGGAGGCAGCACTTTCCAAATCAAGAGACGATTCAATCTCAGAAATAATATTTGTAATTTAGGAATAATAATTTGAAACATTTTAAATTACTACAATTAAAAAATATATCTTGTAAATATCATATTTTCTTTTTCAAGCATATTGAAATTCTTAATTTAAACTTGTTCCTCTAATTTAAAAACACTTAAGTTTAAATCCAGTATAAAATATTGAAGATATACGTAACTCTACAATTAAGAATTTTTTCTGTGTACTTATATTTTTCACTGTGCTCCAGCGATCTCCGCCCCTCTCACAACCGATTTTATCAGCTGCACTTATCCAGACCGAGGTTCATTTGGATGTCGCTGCTGGATTTACCAACACAGACAATAAGTCGCGTAACCGTGACTTTTATTTTGGAAAATATCTTTATGCCATAGATGCGTAATTTGTTGGTTGGACCGTGGTAAAATCTATCCCTTTCCCTGAGGTTTAAGAAATGAAGAGAGTGAGCGCTAGACTAGATAAAATCACAGTGGCCTAGTTCATCTCTCTGAAAGATACCCCGTCCAATTTTTTTTCCCGCTTCTTGCACCTTCGTAGCAGAAGGTTCGTCATCCGCCGCTTCATCGCATGTTTTGGTTAGTTTATTATTATTGTTATTAACATTATTATTGTTATTATCATTATTAATATAATAGAAAATTTTTGCACATAACCTAAAAATTTTTTTTCGAAGTGAAATCCATAAATTTTTTGGAAAATCCATGAAATCTCTGTGGAATCTGAAACCATATGGTTGGGTGAATTCTGGAGTAGCAATTTTGAATGTTGATTTGGATATTTCCTTGAGGTGGGACCACTTACCTTAAATAACAATAAAGTGACGCTTGGTGATATGCATAAAGTTAAGTGGCTACTTTTTGCCCACTTCATTTGTTTTGCATAAAAACAACATAAAACTTGTGAGTGTGCTGTTTCCATGTGGATGTACTTGCTATGTTTATGTTTATATCTCCGAATTTATGCCTATTTATCAGCGTGTTTAAGGTAAGGTTAAGGTTAATATTGGATCAAATTTCCATCCTTAGATGAAGATCTTCAGAATGCGAAAAATAAATAGCAAGAAAAATTTAATTTTCACTCTATGGACTGTACTCATATTCCTATACTGAAATCCTCTATTCGCGGAGACGAATATATTAACAGAAAAATGAGGAGCTCACAAGTGTGAATGTCTGTTGTTCAGGATCTGTACACGACCCTAGGATATGCAATGGAACAGGGCTGTGGTTCTATTGCTGGGAGACTCTGAGTATGGTATTGCTCTGTGATTCATGATTCTTTGTAGGTTGCAGATACCCTAGAACAACCGTCATACAATACGCTGTTAACAAGAGATCCACGTAAATATCGTATAAGAACCTAAATTAAATTACTTTATCGATATAAGTTGAAGAACGATCTGTATTACCTAATAACAATTTCACAATGGAAGCTTAACTGCAGAGCAGTAACTTGAAAGTAAAATTGTTAAAATAACATTTATGAATTTCTTTAACCGTTTCAAATGTAGGAGCTTGCAGTACTGGTCCTAAACTTCCAGATACTACTTCGATTAAATCCGTTTTTTCTGCTGCAAAAGAAACAGATGCACGAGTTATAGAAATATCAGCTTTGACGCATTTTATTGGACAACCGTCCGAAACAGCAACTGAAAGTTTAAAATGTGCCATAATATTATTTGTAAAAAGTATTACAGTCGCCTGTGTTTCTTTTTTCTTTCTTTGAAAAAATAATATCTAGGTCATTCGCTTGCTCCCAGAAATCTAGTCAAGTCTTCCAGTTCAGGTATATTCAATTGCATCCACCTCCGCATAGAGGTACATACCGAGTTAAGGAAACTAGTAAGGCACCTTCGGCATTTCTAAAATTACATTAACATAATTGAAATGCATATAGTTTCAGTCGTACCATACATTTCTACAAACATTTTTAATACTAATAATTTCTTTACCTTGTCTCAGGCCTATTGCATATATTCGTTCGGTCTCTTTCTCTTTTAGACATGCTTTCAACTCTTAAAATTCCTGCCTTGTATTTGGTCCTCCAGGTGTTCATGATTGTGTTTTTCCTTCCTTCCATTCTCTTCCTTCTTCTTCCTGATGCTTGATATCTTGTTTCTGTACATCGAAATATCTTTTTGCAATAACTTGAATATACATATATTTATTAAATTCTAAACCTACAAAGCGTTAAATAATGTTATAAAATACGATTTTTTTGCACTAAACTTGCAAAATGTCTTTTTTGTGAGCTACTACAAAATATTAAATCAATTTTACCTCGTTCCGTTACACCTTGTGTATAATACACAATTTCGTCGAGAAAAATTATTTGTTGAGGGGTTCTGTTACTGCTCTGCATGTTAACCTACCTACCCTATGAATTGACTACCTGCAATTAACCTAATTCCTGTTTAATTTTAGTATTAACGATCGTAGAAAATGTATAGTATGGTAAACATTTGGTAAACTTGTTAAATCATTTGTTTATTAAACACTCGCTCCGCTGCGTTCTGCTCGTGCCAAATAAACTCGTGACTCAAATGCCATTTACCACGCTTGTTGCAATTGAGATGTATGCAACTTTGGAGTAGTTTGAAGACAAATCAAAACCCGCAAATCAAAGTGTCGACTTGAGAATTTCATTTTAATCTAATTTCAATTTAATCGTCAAATTAGCGCGCTGAATAAACTGGCAACATGGCTCTGATCCGCAAATCCTGAGCATACAAAAGTTAAATTGAGATTGGTCAAGGTAGCCCGTGCGGCTGCCGTCGGCGGGCTGCCTCGCTCGATATCGTTTATTGTCGGATCCGACTTTCCTTTTCTCCTCTCCGTCCGACGACTGTTTATTTGCTTACGGCGTCTTTTCGTCTATTTTTAACGCTATTAGGAGAAATTGGCGGAAGGAGATGAATTGAGATTTCAGAAATGAAACTCGGGAGTAAAATTGCTTTGAGTAAAACATATTACCAACGAATTATTCTGTGCTGATCCCGGTTACACAATGGATCTATAACAAAGTGCGTTGCGACGTTGCCGTTTCGCAGCCACGTGTGGCGTATAGCATTAATCTCTACAACTCGAACAGTTTTGCGATTGTTTTCCAAAAAGTGAGATGCCACACGTGTGTGATATCAAATTGATAATTATTCTCAGGTTTATTTTTGGTTCTAATCTATGCGAATCGTTTACTTCGTTCAATTTTGACAAATTTAGAATCTTTTCGTTATAAAAGCGATATTGTGTAATAACATCACTTGTTCTATCTTGTCGGCCGCTTAACAAAATTATTTTTGAAGCCTATTATAAATGTGAATCTAATAATGACATTTGAATGACAGACTTAAAACATAATTACGGTGGCGCTTTTAACAGTATATTTATTTGATTTAAGGCATCAGTATTTGTTGTTAAGCCGTAGTGTTCACAGTATTCCAAAATTAGTAATAAAATGGCTGCAAGAAGTTATTAGCTATTATGTATGTACCGGATATTCCATTTTGGGCACTTTTGTGGGGTATCCCGGTTATTTTTTAAGATAGAAAGGTGCGACACTATACTGCTTTTTTGTGAAAATAATGACGTCGTCCACAAAATTATCATGGCCCTCTTGGGTTTTTAGATACAGCGTGAAATGCAAAACTATCGATTTTGGGACCACCCTCGTATCTCCGTTGTTTTATGTGGCTTATAGTGGCTTGGTTTCTTTCTTACTTGTTTTAACCGTTTATTAGTTATGAAGCAAACATATATTTTTTAAGGGGAAGACCTTGTATATTATATTTTACATTGATAGTAATGCCCTTTTCTGGATTTTTCTTTAAAAAAACACACAGTAATTCGATAATTCGCTCTTTACGTTCATGTTCTATTTAAAATTCAATGTATTTATGCGTTTATGTGTTAATTATTAATGTTGACGTTAAATAAAGAAATTAAATTTCTTTAGAAATGATCGGAGGTTGTAAGAATAATTTTTATTATAAGGAACTTCAGTGGCGTACCAACAATGTCTGCCAAAATATAGACGTAAATTCCGTATGCCCGCCACTGGTATATTTAAAAAAAAATATGGTACACTAATAATGCCTCTTGATACATAGTATATGTGTTCAAAATTTCATTAAAATATTTAAACTGGTATTACAGATAGAAAACACCCTGTATATTTTTAATTTAGTTCCCGAACTGTTTTATTTAATTACCTGAATTACCTTAATATATGCTTACTTAAAAAAATATTATTGTTCTTATGTTAAACGGACCAATTTATAAAATAACATATTTACATATTCGTTAAATAGTGTGCACTTAGTCTAATAAATGAGACAAACACTTTTTTAAATGTCCGATAAGTGTTACCGAAACTTGGCTTCAATCGTATTTTATAATTTCTTGAAAAACATTGTTTACCCTTTTTAAGTAAGTTACATAAAGAATAATGGTGAAGACAAATAAGGTTTGAACGGTTTCCTTAGAAGACTTATTTTTCCGATGGGGGGAACATTTGCCGCTTAACGCAGTAACACAAATTTCTAGAAGACATTTGGTCCTATATACGCCAAATTTGTTGCAATAAAATTACTTTCAACTTCTTGTATTACGAAAAAACTACCTCACGTTTATTTAGAAACTATTCACAGAATGCCAATTTATTTAATACCAAGTCGACAGTTTAATAAAATTATGTTGCGATATACCAATTTGTTTTTCCAAAACTAATATCCTCGAATGAAATTGCAACTAGCGCGTTGTATTGTAACATCATTTCATCGCGCACCACAATCGACGACCTACGCAAATAGCTAGTCTGGAAACCCGCCAATAAATTACCAAACACGTTTTGCGCTTTTAAAGAAAATGAGCATAGGCCGAGGTATAAATTTCTTGAAATTTCTTAAATATCGTGCGAACGGGCAATGTTGTCCGCGAGGCTCAATGGAGAAGGGATAGGGGTACCCGCACCTTGGCCTCGACAAGCTCAGCGCGAGGCGGCGAATGACTACGGCGTTTTCGAACTGGCACGTGGAGTACATTAATAGACTATTCCTGCCAATTAGAAAAAATTGACCGAATAAAAAATATCGTCAACAATGAGTTGAAATGTTTGCTGCACCGCGAAAGCCGAAGGTTAACACACGGGTATGTTATTTGTTTTTTTTCCATGATGTGGTCATATAATTTCCACACACAGTTGGCGAATCGAACTGTTTTTGTTATTTTACTTGATACTTGATATTAGATTTTTATGACTTGTACGAATTATATATATATATATATATATATATATATATATATATATATATATATATATATATATATATATATATATATATATATATATATATATATATATATATATATATATATATATATATATATATGTATATATATATGTATATATTCTTGAAGGTCTAAACGCTCTTGAACACTGGAAAAACCATTTTCTCTTTTTAAAAAAATTCGTGACAATTTTATTAGTTCTTTTTTTCTATGGATATCCTATAAAAACAAGACGCTATTGCGGAAATTGAAACCATACTACATGTTTACGGAGGTTAGAAAACGTTTTGTAATTAGTAATAAGTTCCATTTACTTGCATTACTCGTTGATTTTATATTGAATTTTAGTAATTAATGTTTAAAATAAAACCTTAACTAGAATAGGATATTTCGTAGCTTTAGTTGGATTTAAAATAAAATACACGAGTTCTTGCAGAAAATTGGCCATAGCTTCTAAACTACCAATTTTTGTAATAAAAGCTATATACACTTAAAATGATACATAATCAAATCCCAAACCCAATTAAAGTGCTAAATATAGGGTGTTCCATAGGTAGGGCAAAACATTATACATTAGTCACTTCCATGCATCCATAATAGAAATTACAAATTTCTTTTTTCAAGTGTAAAAAAAGCACATTTTTTCAAAGACCTGGTTTTCAGCAAAAAAATGGGAAAATTCATTTTTCTCAAAAACTACTCAAAATTTCGTATGACAAAAATACTCAAAAAGTTGGTTACTGTACTGGCACAACGGACTACCCGTATTCATAAAAGTATTATAAATAAAATATACACAAGGGTTAAGCACGTTTTGTTTTAAACTTTTTCCCTGTGTGTTGTACTTATTGAGATAAGGTATAGGAGATTCTTAATTCTTAGGCTCCACTCCAAAGTGTCCAAATCATCATGTGCTGCTTTTACTACACGTTGTCTCATTTCTTTGTGCATCTTCGCACCGTTATCCGGTATATTCAACGGTCTGGGTGGCAATAATTATTATAGATATGTTTTATGTAATCGGATGTTGGTGGCTTGGATAAAATTTGGTGAATTTTCTTTGGTTTTTCATTTTCTAATTGACCAGTTAACACCCAATCGACTTTCTGGATGCGTTTGCTTTGCTTGATTTTGTGAAGAAATTCGAGTGCTTCTACATGATTCGTCTTATTTCTTAGATGAAACTAGGTTTCCAACGTAAACTCCTGTAGCTCCAACCATCATCGGACGATTCGAAGTATTAGCTGCTTCTTTTTGCTGGTAGCCTTTAATGAGTTGCAACTTGTGACTAAGACAAATTCCCAAAAGCCAGCCAGAGCAATTGTGCAGTCATGTCATAGCATGACATCTTTATCTGGATGTTGTAAATTGACACAGGAATTTTGTTTGTCAGTTTTCAAATATAGCTAAGACATACATCATTTTTGTAACTGCACAACTGCTCCTACTGGAGTTTATTAGTAGGCCGTGCATATAGCTCTCTACGTCAGTGTAACTTTTAGTCTTTATTGAATTTTGTGTTCAGTCACACATAATTTTAGTTGCCAAACATAAACTTTTAGTTCATTTAGAAATTTAAAATGTACCAAAATTATTAAAAGTTGTTAAAATTAATAAAGTGTTACATTTTGTCAAACAAAAACCATGCGAGCGAATATTTAGGACGTTAACCAATAATTTAACCAATTAGAGAAGTTTCAAAAAGCCTACGCAAAATCAAAACCATTTAAAAAAAGAATAGGAAAACCGGGACTTGAATATAATTGAAGAAGTAATAGAAAATTCAAGTACGGGCACTAGCTGACGCAAAAAATACCAGGAAAACTAAAGTTTTGTCTACTTAAAAAAACATAAATTTAGGCCATATGTTTATCGGAAAATGTAATGAGAACATTAATTTTCCATTGTATATTATTTGGAGGGATGAAACGAGAATTGACTGTTCCGGAATATTTAAAATACATAATTTTTAATTTTTCAAAGAAATGTCCACAGGCTATTGTAATACTATTTCAGTTTCAGTTAACCTCTGAAGAAGTCAACAGGATGATTGGCGAAACGTTAGCGAGTTCGACTCAACACTGTGGTGTTTCAAAATGGGCAAGGTCGCTTTGGTTAGTTTTGTATGACTAGAAGTTTTCCGAGGTAGATTTGTGGGACCTTATTTTTTTAGTGAAAATCTGACAGTGGATGGTTAAATAAATATTTTGCGAACATATGTTGTTTCATTTTTAGAATACTTGCCATTAATTCATGAAAGGAGTTGCCCCGATCACAATGCATGGATTGTAAGTGAACTTTTAAATGAAGACTTTGGACAGTGTTGGATTGGAACTAGACTTCCCATTCTGTGACCTGCGAGATCGTGTGATCTAACTCATGTAGATTTTTTTTGGGGGAGATTAAAAGATCTTATATTTAAAGATAGAATTTTAATAGACAAACCAGAGTTAGAGGAAGTCATTTGACAAGCGTTTGTTTCCATCAATCTTATAGAGTTAGAGAATAGTTGCAATTCAGGACAAAGTAGGTGCGTTCAGTTTATTGAACATTTAGGTTAAAATATTTCAATATAATTAAAGTAAAAGGGATAAACTTTAATAGTTTGCATTCTAATATTTCTTGTGTTTTGGTTATTAGGTTAAAATAGCTAATTTTATTTTCTAAATAATAAATGGTTCTTAGGTTTCGTGGTTTTCACTTACGTAAGTTATTTTAAATTGGTCTTAATTTTTTTGAAGTTCCAGTGTTTATTACATTACTTTAATGGTTTCTATGTGGCGTCTTGTTGAACATCTTATGGACGGTCTGCTAATACATAAACAAAAAATGCTCTATATTTCCGCCTTTTTTCATAACTGACATCAACTAATCTATATGGCTGAAAAGGGCACGACACAAGCATTTTTTTTAAGAATATAGTCAACTATGATTGCTATATAAAATAAAAAGTTCTGTTCATTTTTGTGAAAAAGGAAAAAGGATTCGAATACAAAATTTTCAAAAATAAAAAATTTGTGGGCAATTTACAAAAGGGCCAAAAATTGAAAAACGCCTTATATCTCAAAAATCGATCCTTCGACACGTAAATCGATTTTGTTCTATCTAGTTCTGAAATAGGTTTTTTCTGTTAAAACACTTCAATAACTTCATTGTAAAATTTCGATATAAAATTTCAGATTTTCGAGACTAAATACGAATGTTTAAGGTAACATGTTTCGAATTTAAACAGGAAATTTTAAGATCGCGTATTAATTTTTGTGCTGTCTTTTCTAAATTGTTTTGTCCATGACCGAAATAAGTCCTTCCTATCTGTCGTAAAGTATGACACCGCGTTTCATTCAAAAACATCCGCCATACACGACCAATTTATAATTCCGTACAGCGTACGGAATTATAAATCCGTATTATTGTCTAGACAAAAAAGTAGCACAGAATTGTCCGATTCGAAAATCGGTTGAGCCGTCGCTCTGACCAAGACCTGACTCAAGATTGCGTTGTTGCGATCCGCGGAAGATGCTGTTGCTAAATTAACCTGAAAACGTACTTTCCCGACAGCGATTCGAAGAAACGACGAGTCGCGGTAAACAGTTGCGATAAAAATGTTTGAATCGACGCAGCGAAATAACCGAAAAACAACAAATTTGCAATGCGAAACGACGTTCGAAACACAGTCATTCGCCTCCACGTGTCTGCTTACACGAGCTTCCAGACTCGGGACCGACCTTTTGGGCGCGGCGAAGCGGGGCGGCGGGAAAACTTCGCCATCGGCGCAATCTAACGGCGCCGTTGCCGCGTCGCGATCGTTTTCAATTCCGTAACCGCGTTGTTCCCCCGCCGATTCGACGCGTAAATCGGCGTAAATATGACCAGGCGGCAACACCGCTTCAATGGCGTAAGATTACGAACGGGCGGGAGGTATAAACATTTTTAGTCAGATTTTGGATCATTGAATGTGTGGTTGCATTTCGAAATTGTTTGTCCTTTTTGTATCCCGCTCGTTTAGGAGAAAAGTTGGAACAGTAGTGTGTCTACCGACATTTTGAGGATTGGTGGCATGTTTACCCTATTACAACACCATCAAAAACGCTAATACGTAAGTATGTTGTTAAATATGGCCTTTACGTTAACGTTAACATTAACGTTTTTTTATTATTCATTACATTGTGCGTCGGCCAGTTGCGATATATAGATAGATACAACAAAAATATTCGTGCGTGACTAACCTAGCCCAACGCATACGATGTAACAGGACATATTAATGTTCGAGAATTAATATTTTCTAGAGAGACACTAAAATAGCCAGGATTTACTTATCGCTTATTATACTGTGTGTTATGTTAAACAGAAAACGCTTGAAAACCAACAACATAACGCTCAAAGAATTGCATTACGAAATCATTGCAATTCATCAAAACGCCGTTATTTCGCAGTTTACTACTGAATATTTTGCAAATAACCAAACCAATTTTTTTATTAAATATATTTTTTTATTATATATAACTGCTATCGAATCTGAAGCGATTCTGTGGTCACCAAATGGCATCCAACTGCACGGTGTAGCCAACTCGCATTCGATTTAACCAGGGAATTATTCAAAATACAAAATCGTTCATAAAACTCCAACATCTCCGATCAAAAATAAAATCGTAATTCTTTCAAAATATGCTTTAATTAAAGTTTTTCCATTTCACTCTTGAACTTAACGCATAAATCGAACGTAATGGATCAAAACCTAAGCAAAAATTTAATGGATAATAAAAAACGGCGAGTTTTTTAGTGATAGTGTTAGTGTTGGCACTGTAAAATGATCGTGATGACTATTAAACTAGCCAAAAGATACCTTAACTACAGGATTATCCTTACAGTATAGTGTTCTAATTAACGATCGAGTTTTGGTTAATTCTGTTATTCTATACAATATTTTGTAGTAAAGAAGCTATCCTATATAAATGACGTGGCACAGCGTTTATGACTTGGTTAACAGAAAAATAGTTGATGTGTAATTTTAAAAAATACGTTGTTATTTGGGTAAGTCGTACCGTTGAAGTTATAAAGCCGGTATATTCAATAACAGTCACTTATCGTCATCTTTCGACCTAATTTACTTAGCTTAGAAATAATATAGATATTTCCGTTTCGTCATCTTTGCCTGATTTAACAATTTTTGGTCTACGCGGGCAATTTCTTTCCCTTTGTTTTCCACGCAAATTTTACTAATGAACCTAGGTTTTTCCGAAATAGGAGGGTAAGTTTGCTTAGTTTGAGCCGCGACGTCGTTGCCAATTTTCGCGGAGAAAGATAAAATAAGAAGACCGGTTTCTGTTAATTTATTTGTTTTTCGCACAGTGTGGTTTGTAGTAAAACTAAACCGTTTCGATTGAATCGAACTAACATGCTTGGTGGGGAGTGTTCATTCGTTTTTGTATTGAGTTGCGACTTTCGTCAATAAAGTGTCCATCACGTGGGGAGACATTTGCCTTTGCTTGTCTAAATTGGCGTTTTTATAAAAAAATATTAACAAACTTGATGTGTTCCACATTTTTCCAACTTGGACTAGACTTTAAATGTTTTCCGTTTCATTTATAATAAACACTGGATTTCAAAGAACAATTTCAATGCACCTGCAGAAATCGTCATGTTAAGTTTTTTAGAAATCAATTTTCTGCTTAGATTCCATGAAAATAAATTTAAACTTCTTAAACTTCTTAAACTATTGCTTGTTGCGTTGTCTTCGAACATCTGAAAAAAAAAGCGATGAAACCAGTCTTGCAAAACCTTGCTTTCATAATTTCAGAATAAAAAGGAAGTGGTACCATTCCAATATTATTTATATTTTATATATAAGTACAAAACTCCACAATCTAGATAAAAAACAATTAAAATGCAATTTCAACACATTCAACGAACTCTAAGAACACAAATAACCATAGGTAATAGATTTATAGATACATACACATGGAAAGGCCACAAATATATTAATTTATTTGTCTTCTGTCATTTTCAATGAAGCTCGAAATACGCACTTGTCTGACTAAAAATATATTTCCGGTTAGTCAATTCTTCTGATCGCTGGCAATACATCCGAAACTGTTATTTGACGTGTACGAACGATTTCTAAATCACTAATTGTCGAATCGTTTCTCCGAAAGCTTTTATTTAAAGGCCGCTGATCGCTGCCGATAGTTTTTGACTGATCTAAATTTGTATTAATTAAATTTCTTAAAACCGGGCGAAATTTTGATAAGCGGCAACGGTGCGAGGGGGAGTCGGAGTGGACGGGGGCGACGCAACTCACGACCTACGTCTCGCATCGGGTTGTCGAGGTCGGTGTTCGGCATAAAAAAGTAGCGAGCGGGCCCACGTGGAGGCGAGTGACTACGGCGGTTGACGCGTGGCACTTTGTGTTGTTGTCGCTATATTCTGGACGGAAAGCTATCGAAAACGCCGCAGTCGCGGGCCTCTCTAGTTGCACCGACCGCGCGTGTCACGTTATTTTCGTGTTTTCTTCGAAAACCGGACCGGCGTTGCCGCGTCGTTCTTGAAATCGTTACGTCTCGGTTATTGTTGCCGACTTTTTCTGAGGTTTTCATTATTAAAGGTGAAAATTATAGATAGCGAGGATGCACAAACAGAATTTCTTTAGCCCCTTTTGAGGCACGGGAAGTTTTTCCAGCTGTGTATTTTGGAACACACCTCGTATCTCGAAAGTTTATCAGATTTGTTTATTGTCATATTTTCATATATGATTCAGTTTGTCAAGAGCATAAAAAAACTATAATACTTTTTCCATGTTTTTAATATCATGCCTAATATTTAATTTTTGAAAAAAAAATCGTTTTTGTTAATTGGTCTTGATAGTTGACAAAAAAATCTCATTTCAACTTAAAACAGAACAATTTTAGTAATTTTTCCTTAACCTAACATCATTTTAGACCTCTAATAATAGAAAACTAGTCATTTATTTATTAAAAAAATATAAACAAATAAAACATTTCTCAAATTGTTTTTAGCATCGCTTTTCAAATCTATCTATCTATATATTTGGTACTAGATGCTATATATTTTTAAAGTAGTGTTAAGATGGGCACTTAAAATATATAAATTATTGGGATACACTACTATTTTGAGAAAAATAATTTCAATCATTTCTAAATATTTATTTGCAGTAAGGCTGCCTTCACAAATATTACTGCCAGTATAAAACATAAAATCTTAAAATCGAACCGGCCTTGCCGTTTCCGTGGAAATGTTACATGCTGATTTTATTACATGTTGATTCCTGAAATGAGCTTCGTCAGGAATTTTATTTTCATTTTAAAGTATCACATACCAAGAGAGAGATCACAAAAAACTTGTTACGCAAAGCAAAAAAAGAAAAATGAAAGAAAAATAGATTAAGACATAACGACATAAAGGTTAGGTTTTCTTTATATAGGAATTTCTTTTTTTATGGAAATTTAATTTAGTTAATATTGTTTTAGCAAGGTGTTAATCGTTTTATCGAACTTTTCGTCAAAACATTTTTCCTATTCAAGTAGAGACCGAAGGTAAGTCAATACTTTTGTGGCGAGTAGGATGATCGCGCAACTGGGCGCTTGTTTTAAATTTCATTGTTGAATATTTTTCAATTGAATAACCCATGCATATGGATATAAATTTCATTTTCAAGAAGTTGATTCAGTTATAAAATTTTATGTCCCTTTCGTTATTTGACAAGGAGAAAATTTTTATAGTATAATAATAAAAATTGACAGTTTTAGGTTTTTTGACATGGCAATTACGAATTTCATTTCATCATTTTTTCTTCTTCTAAGTTTTACTTTAAACATCATAGAAATCTAAATGAATTTTCCATTTTTCATGCAAAGGCTACCTAATTCTCGGTTTTTGAATTGCTTATTGCGTTTAAATAGTTCAAAGTATTTTTTCTGATTTTTGTTGATAAATACTCAAAAGAAGGAAAGGTGCGGGGAGCAATGTACTAATATTTAGCAGTATAAATTTTGGTAGTAGTAATAGAAGAAACATAAAATCGAATGTTTTCGATTCGCACTGTGTTTTACATGAGACATGTCAGAAATTCTGACTTCAAGTCATAAACTATAAAGGCTTCTAAAGATTTATTTTTTTATATAACTGATTTGGAATAAACGAAATTTTGTGGTGTTTTGAAATTTCTTTATTTCTCTTCAAAATTTCGAGTTTAAACACTTCGAACACTTTGTTTTCGGAACGCGAGCATTGAAGATGCCGAGTGAGAAGATCGTTGCGAAATCTGTACAGGTTTCCATATATATTGTATATAACTATTTGAAGCTATTGGAAGCTATTACTTAATGACCAATTGGATTTAATTGGATCATTAAGTAATACATTTGAATATCTTATGTTATGTTAATTTCTATAGCTTCTAATAAATTTATATTTTTGCTTTTTGATTCATAATGTAAAATATCATAATTATCTTTATTTCTGAATTTAAATGGTTAACATAGTTACAACCCTAACTTTTATTCTTAAACGCTCTTTTATATTTGTAAATGCGTTGTTTCTTAAAGACGATTCGCATTTTAACTTGTAGGCTCTGGATTTTTGAGTTTTTCGTGATCTAGTCTTATCGTTTTTTAAAAATTTTCCTATGGTGTTTTGAGTTTTAAAAGACAAAATTCAGATCGATGTTTCGAAACTTTTTTACTATTTTATTGTTTTATAAATTTTGGGTTCAATGGGATGGATGTAGTTCCAGAGGTATTTAAAACTGTTTTTTTTAGTTATAATTCTATCTATTAAACAGGGGTCGTAACATTCTTTTTCAAAATTTTCTGTGGTAAGTAGTATATTATGTAGTCTGTGAATAAAAGAATAAATGGCAGCCATTTTGTGTGTGTGAGAATAATTTGACTAATTATATATGCGAGTTATAACTTGTTCCGTAATTTGGTTATAGTTAAGTCCAAAATGTTTAAAGAGTTTTCTGTTTGATTGTTTCCGTTACAGTGAAACAAACAAAAGCGTCATCTACTTATTAACAGCACCAAAGAAAACTTTTACTCAGAGGATGTTCGTGTATGATATTTTCTAAAGTTTTAAATTTATTTATTTTTACTTTTTATTATGACGTTGTCTGTCCCGAACAGCCACAATCGAACGATCGCTTTGCGTCCCGCGAGGCTGCTTAAAAAACCACGCGGCAAACCTGGCACAAATCCGGTCCTAAAAATTCGGAACGCTTTTAAGAACGCCACGTTCATTATACAGGGGGGTTCGTTGACCTCTTTCTCGGTGGCCGGGCGGCACTTAAATTTTGGTAACATCGCCCAACGTTTTGGCCCGGGTCAAAAACCGAATTTGTCAGTAAATATCTCCCCCTTCCGGGCCCTTCCTTCGCACACGCATTGGGCGTGGTTAAGAATAACGCGGTCTCTTTCTGGCGCGTTGCGTGCGACCCATGCGTTCCGCTCCGCATACGTTTTACGCTGCGGATGGTCGCAGCGCACGTCGATAGTAACTTTTCGTCTTTTGTGCGGGTCGGTCCTGGGATAGCCATGGATCCGAAGGAGAAAGTGATCGGTAAAGATTTGATGAAGAGTTTGCTGATTAAGTGCGCCCAGGAAAAAGCGACCCAGGGGATCCAAGATGGCGGGGACGCCTCTAACGGTTTGTTTCTGTTAACCGAAGACATTTCCCTTTTAGAAGCCTTTACAAGCATATACAAATTAAAAATTTCCTGTTGTTGCTCTCAATTTTGAACGTTTTCCCCAACATAAGAAAAAACAAAACAACAAAACAAAGCTAACCAAAACTAACTATTTGCGACAGCAAACTCGAAAGCGTGACGGCGAAGTCTTGGTAATTCCCATTCTTTCATTCCGAAAATTCTAAATCAAGTAACTTCAAATGCACTGCAAAACTCCAATTATCGAATTACTTTTTAAATCAAGTAACTTCAAATGTACTGCAAAACTACAATTATCGAAATACTTCCCCTAGCACAAAAGAAATCTCTGGGGAATTTAGTATTGTTGAACTTGAACAATACCGCCTTACCAAATTTATTTATTTATTGGGGCCGACGATATATGGAGTCGAACAAAATACCTCGATAATTTAAAAAAACAAAACACGGGGACGAAAAATGCGAGCGTTAAGATTTTTTTTTACAACAAAAATTAATATCGATAATTCTCTTCAACATAGCTGTATCTGTAATACATTTTAAGAAAATCTAAAATGAAAAAACATATTTCCTCAGAAAAAAAATATTTCTATATTCACAAAGGCTTCTGAAAGATAAAAGTACGATTCTTATTTATGTTAATGATTTGGACTAAACCAAAGTCGGTCCATTCGTCGCAAAGTTAAGAAACCATGGATAAGCGATGAAAAATGCAGATAAACGATTTTGGCCTAATGGTCCTCAATGAAACGCGGAGCCACCTGCTGTAAATTTACATTACTGTTAATTATCTCACGGAAAGTCTCACATTATATTTCGTTTAAATGGTTCAAGAATTGTCTTCCACATAAGATTCATTTATCGCTTATCCATGGTTTCTTAACTTTGCGACGAACGGATCGACTTTAGTTTAATCGAAATCGCACTTTTATCTTTCACAAGCCTTTGTGAATATACAATTTTTTTTTCTGAGGAAATATGTTTCTTTTTTCATTTGAGGTCAACGATTATAGACTACCGCACAGATATAGCGTGCGGGAAGCGTCGATTTACCACGTTAGTTTCGTTTCCCACGAATCCGAGTCACTTCGGACATTTCCGGGATTTTACCGCACGGGTTTGGGAACAATCGGATGTTTTCGGAGATATTTCCCACGCTTTGAATTTTGACGTTTGTCAATTCTGACAGTCATGTCAGTGAAACATCACAAAACGTTTCTTGTTAGCTTCAGTCACAATGTCTACTTTTCCCTTACACGAAACTGCGTCAGTATTTGCTGAGTCGAAATTGCTGACGTTTCGCCAATCATCCTGTTGGCTTCTTCAGAGCTTGACTGAAACTGGCTTGTATTTTACTCTGTACCTACTTATATATTGTTTGAGGGGTGCGGAGTTAAGTGAGGGGCATAACACCGTCTCGGATGACTGATTCCCAAAATGGTGATAGGTAGAGATCTGAGTCGCGATTGTTAGGTTGTTTATAGATTTCTATAGACTCTCTGATTTTTCGTTGGTGGAGGAACTGATTACATGCAAGAATTTTAGTTTTATCGAATAAAATTTTATGTCCGGTCTCGTGAGTGTGTTCGGCCACAGCTGATGACTTTATTTGTCCTAGTCGTAAGGCTCTTTCGTGTTTGAGCCTAGTTGATATTTTTCGTCCGGTCTCTCCAATGTATTCTTTGCTTTGGAATGCTGTAAACTTCTGGCATCTCAACGGTTAGCAACTCTCTTGTTTACAGAGCCGCAAAACTATCTCAGCCCGAGTCACTGAAAACAGAATTAAAACACCTTTCCTCTGCTATTCTCTCTCACTTCACAACCTTCCAATAGCAATGAGGATGAAAGCAATCCTACACTTGCCACTGTGGTCCTTCCTTATATTCAAAACATCACTGACCACATATCAAAAGTTCTAAAGAAGTATAACGTCAAAACCAGGTTTACCACTTGTCCAAAAATCTCTTCAGTCCGTCAAAGACAAAATTCCATTTGAGATGCCAGGAGTTTACAGCATTCCATGCATATGTGGCAAAGAATACATTGCAGAGACCGGACGAAAAATATCAACTAGGCTCAAAGAGCCTTACGACTAAGACAAATAAAATTGTATTCGATAAAACTAAATTTCTTGCATGTAATCAGTTTCTCTACCAACGAAAAATCCAAGAGTCTCTAGAAATCTATAAACCTAACAATCTTAACCGCGACTCAGATCTCTACCTGTTACCATTTTGGGAATCAGTCATCCGAGACGGTGTTTATGCCCCTCATTTAGCTCCGCTCCCCTCAAACAATATATAAGTAGGTACAGAGTAAAATACGAGCCAGTTTCAGTCAAGCTCTGAATAAGCCAACAGGATGATTGGCGAAACGTCAGAAATTTCGACTCAGGACCGACGCAGGAAGAATCCAGAAGTTTTGTAAAAAGTATTACAATAGCCTGTGGAAGTTTCTTTGAAAAATTACCGTTTCTCGTTGTTCGTGGTTACAATGTCCTGCATATTGTGTTTACCGGATGAAATGTCACGCATCCATTTCCATTATTAGTATTAAGAACGATTTCAAGATTGGTTAGAAAATAAATAGGATCGTTTGAGGATGATAATGATCACGCTTGGGCCTGACAGTTCAGAAACGATCAGTACGGCAGAGTACGGAAGAGAATTGAGAAAAAAATATTTATAAGCTTACCTTCCGGTACGAAAGTGCAGTTTGGCAAAATGCTAATGCTACACTAATCACATTTTTCTCTACCTTGGTACTTAATCTAAAAAATATATTTTATTTCGCGGACTTCCAATTTGGTTTGGTTGATTTCTGTGTTACTCTTGTAAAGTTACTACATTATTATTACAAATTAATAATAGACTTCATAAATTTCAAATGACAACCATGGAAAAAAGAAACGAGATATTAAAGCCTCAGGTGGTACCTCGATTTTTTTATTGCTTTTTAATTATAATTGTTCAGAGTTTTTTACAAAAAGGCCCTTCCTTAACCTGGTTTTTTACAAAAAGGCCCTTCCTTAACCTGCGGCGGTTGTTTATATATCAAACGTGCTGATGTTTCGCGAATCATCCTGTTGGCGTCTTCAGAGTTTAACTGAAATTGGCTCGCATTTTACTGTGTACCTGTTTAGATATTACATTTTTCTAATTAGTTTCCATGTGGAATCCTTCTTTATTAAAGTATTTATTAAATAAATGTGTTAAAATCCGAGATTCTGGAACAAACCCTTCTCACTTTAAATAAAAATGCTTGACTAGAACATATTTTTCTTGTTACAATCAAATTTATGAACAAAAGTTGGGAACAAATACGGGTTCTCCATTGTCACCAAGCATCGCGAACATAGCTATGGAAGCCTTTGGGAACAAAGCCCTCGACACCTATCTAAAACCAAGATTATAGCCATTTAAACTCTAGCTGCGCGCCCTAACATACGTTTTATCGTTGAATTAGAAACTAATAATAATTTATCGTTCTAAGATATCAATAGAAAATTAGAGCTAATATTGGCTAATATGTTTACAGAAAGCCCACGTAGCTGTAAATCTATCTCAACCCGAGTCACTGAAGCTCGAATTAAAGCACCTCACATCTGCTCTTCTCTAATAAATTCCACATTAGAGATATTAAGCGTTCTATCACGAAATAGATTTCTCCACAGCCTTCGAAAGAAAATAAGTCTCATGCAACCCCATACTTGCGACGTGTTCTTCCTTACATTCAAAACATCACTGACCACGTAACAAAAGTTCTTAGTGAAAATAACGTTAAAAGACAATCATTGAACCGGACGTCAAATCTTATTCGATACAACTAAAATTCTTACATGTTATCAATTCTGCCAAAGAAAAATCCGAGAATCTATAAGCAACCAAACCGCGACTCAAATTTGTACCTTTCACCATCCGCGAGCCAGTTTCAGTTAAGCGCTGAAGCCCTGTGGATACGTTTAATTTGTTATACACTACTTTTAGTTTAGTTATGTAGTCTCTATTTTTATTAAAAAGGGTCATTACCATAAAAAATGTCCTCTTTTTCAAGTAAATACACTAAAACAACATAATTATTATAAAAACCAAAAACACGCATTGCATTCTTTCTACCACCTTCTAAATAAAGAAATCTAAAAGCTTGAAGTTTTCATAGTAATGTTGTAATGATGATAAAAAAATAAACTTATAGCTTCCACTTGCAACTTTTTGGAACCATTCGCTTAACGGTTTTTCTGTTGTCTGCAGAACCCCGTTGGCCGATGCCGGAGATGGTAGGATTCTACGGCCGACCGTCTATACCATTGTTGCCCGTCGTTCACCCCTCATCGGAGGATCTCGCGGTCAAAAAATTGGTTTGCAGTCCCGACCTGCCGATCCCCGCATTTTCTGGTGACACCCAAGAAAAGACGACCGAGTCAGTCCGCTGTCCCGTCTGTCAGAAAATGTACACGTCGAAGAGCGCTTTCCAGGCGCACCAACGCACCCACTCGAAGGACTCTGAGGACCCGTACAGGTGCAACATTTGCGCGAAGACGTTCGCAGTGCCTGCGAGGTTGACCCGCCATTACAGGACGCACACCGGCGAGAAACCGTTCCGGTGCGAGTTTTGCAACAAGAGCTTCAGCGTGAAGGAAAACCTGAGCGTGCACCGCAGGATCCACACCAAGGAGCGTCCATACAAGTGCGAGGTGTGCTCGAGGGCGTTCGAGCACTCCGGAAAGCTCCACCGACACATGCGGATACACACCGGGGAAAGACCGCACAAGTGCAACGTGTGCTCCAAGACGTTCATACAGAGCGGGCAGCTGGTGATCCACATGAGGACACACACCGGCGAGAAACCCTACGTGTGCAACGTGTGCCAGAAGGGTTTCACGTGCAGCAAACAACTGAAGGTGCACTCGAGGACGCACACCGGCGAGAAGCCGTACTCGTGCGAGATATGCGGCAAGTCGTTCGGTTACAACCACGTGCTGAAGCTGCACCAGGTCGCCCACTTCGGCGAGAAGGTCTACAAGTGCACCATCTGCAACGCGACGTTCAACTCGAAGAAGAGCATGGAGGCGCACATCAAGAGTCACTCGGAGAGTGCGCAGCATCCGCCTCAGCCGCCGACGCCGCCCGCCTCCAACCCGTCGAGCGAGTCGTCGTGCTCGAGCACGATCAGCGACAAGGAGAACCTGAAGATGGGCGCCGCGACGCTGGAAGAAACGCGCGACGTCAACTATTACGTTTACTCGCGGGGCGGTATTTCGCCCACTTACCTTCAGACAAATTACCCGATTTCGTCGGCGGGGGTGGAGCTGTTGGCAGCGGCGGCGACGGCGCGCGAATCCGTCGAAATGTACGGCCCCAACAACCAGGACCTGGTGTTCAGCTTCGTGAAGACGACGCCGCAGGCGCTCGGCTACTTTCCCGCGCCGCACTGCGATCCGCCGCTATCCGCCGGAGACGATATCAGGAAACGCGTCGAAGAGGCTTTGGTGCTGGAAAACTACCCGGAAGAGGGCGCCAGGGTCGTGACGCCGCCGTTTTCGAATCCCGCATCGCCGTCGGCTTCGCCGCCCGCGTCTCCCGACCCGGAACTCAGCCTTCCGCCGAGGAAGCGGTCGAGGATGATCCAGAAATCGATGGAAGAGAGTTTAGACTTGTCCCCCGTGCGGTACAGCGTGATTCAGTATGCGCGTGCGTCGTAGATGTTTATTTTGCTCGTTCGGTGTATTTCTGTCGTACTATTTTTTTTTCTTCTGTGATAAGATTTTTGCGTCAACGTTTACCTCATGGCAGTGCCTGCGTCTTTGCAATACGTTGCGTTTGTGTGTGTTACATATTATATAACTATTTGACTGCTAGCGTGCGAGTATGCCTCATTATTATTATAACTAACCAAACCCGCGCCCACACGGCGTTTGGTGTAATTTAGTGAATAACTTTTGGTATCAAAAAAATATTAAGTCCGCAATCAAAGTAGGATAATCAAAGGGAACGCGAAAACTTCTGTTACGTTTTCTTCCATCGAGGATACGATTTGCGTTTTCGCGAAGATTTTGTTGTCCACCTAAATTTAATGTTGAAAAATTAAATTGCTAATAATGTACCGTATATCTAAGTCTGAACCGTTGCGGTTTTTTGAACAGCTGTCGTATTCCTTAAATAATGTCGTCGTTGTACACTTATCTTGGTATAACTTAAACGGAGAAAACAATATATCGTCTTATAAAAAGAGTGTTTTTTATTTTCCGCACCTCGTGAACTGGGCGGGAACACTGCCCGAATGGTCCATATCTAAGACCCGCATATTATGAACATTTTATGAGGTTCGGGTTTAATGAAACGTGATTCTACGAACTTTCGCAATATATTAACCAAACTGTCAGTCGATTACAAAAAGGCCCGTTCGGCAGCATGACTATGCTGTAGTCCACAATTATATAATCGATATTAATCAATACCGTGGCCGTTGCTGATCCATGTGGTTAACACGGTCTTTCATGAACATGAACTATGATGTTATGTTTGGCCATCCTGACTGTTAGTCGAACTTTACTTCTTTAGGCTTCCTTAATGAAATGTGCTGTGAATATTTTTTTGTTAGTTAAAGTTAGATCATGGTGAGGCAACGGCATTAAGAATATGCTGGAATTTGTGCTCCAAAGAAAATAGTTTCAATGTTTTGCTTTTTAAAACCTTTTTCGCAAGCAAAAATGATTCTTTTAGGAACTGAAAATAAACTAAACAGACCTTTAAAAAATTTGCAATTTTGCAAATCAATATTTTGAGTATCAATGAGCTACCATTAATATGTAGGAATATTCCCCCGCCCTTTTAGCATAAGGCCAAAGGTGATCCATATGCCTTGTATAAAAAGGCTTTTCTGGTTTATCAATTGCAAAATGGAAACCTCTGCTATTTTCCGTACTATCCTTTTTTATAACGTGCATAGACATAATTTCTTATAATTCGTGTGATCCCTTTGAACCATAATTTACTTTAAATCAAGGATTCACATTTTTTATATCCTAGATGGCCGATGTCATGAAATTTCCTTAAAATGTTGAATCTGGCAGATTGTAGAATGACTTCTTTTTCTATAAAGTCTTTGATTTTTTTTAAAGATACATGCATTTCTTAACACAGGTATCACAGTCAGTAGATTTTTATTTTTCACACAGTGCGTCAACGTGAATCATTTTATTACCAGGGCGGCGCTTTATTTTAAAATGATAGTCTTGAATTTTCAACCATGCGGCCAACTATGCGAGATAATAAATTCGGTTTTCTAATTCTTTTGATTGTTTCGACTATAGCTAATGTTTCTAGTTTATGCAAATGAAATTTTTTTGGTTCCTGGTTTTAGGAGACCTTTATGTTTTTGCAATAAAACCAAACTTTGATCGTAAATAACAAGATTGCTTTCAAAAAATCGTCACTGGGCAGGGTAAGTTCGTAGAGCTAAGCAGCTTTTATTATAAAAGGAACGAACTTCGCGGATTCGTGTGGTAAAGGGACGCATTGTTTTTCTATCGTGCTCCTGCGGACTACTATGGAACTTTCGCAAAATCGATGTAATTTAATTGTGCATGGACCCTGTATATAATGTCACATCTCGTCGAACTTCAAAGTTACAGCAAACATCAGCAAATATTAAAATTTGCACAAATAATAGCGTTGAATGATTTTTTCAAATATCTCGCGCCCTGTATAATTGACAAAACCTGAAATTCTTACGGTTTACTTTACGGTTTATACTGTTCAAATAAAATTATGCTATCTTTAACGGTTTTTTATTTACCGCCAATAATTACCCACAAACCGGAAATTTTTAGGTTATTTTATATTTTTTGCCCATAAACTACACACCCTGTATATGATACAATCATTGTTCGAAGTAGAGATTATAGCCCTAGATTTTCCACGTTTCCTGGTTCAAGGATTTTTTGAAAATAGTAAATGGTCTTCGAGAAAATAAGTTTTTTCTGAAACCGTACAGTGCGCCGTAATAATCAATGACATCATCGCGTCTTAACAGCACCCGAAACACCGATTTCAATATGGATTTTTTCGAATATCCCGAGCAGCGTATGAGGAGTGGAAAACCGCAAATACAAAAATCGTAGCTCTTGATGCGGCCTATGACACCGTTTGAACCAATTAGCCATATTTTTTACGCTTTTTGATTTGCGGCTAATAATTTACTCTGTAAAAGAACAATTTTCTTGATTTTTGCTTATAATTTGAAAACCCTGTATATAATCGAAAAAATGCCAGAAATGTTATTGCACTGGATCTTCTGCGTCTGGCGGTTAAAGAATTTTGCCCATCGGATTAATGATTATGGAGGAAAACATATTTTTCTGGAAGCTAAAATTACCAACAAACAAAAAATCAAATATATTTAAAAAATACTTGGTAATATTTGATTGCGCCCAATTTGTACAGTCTCAATGTGGACGTGGACTTTTACTTCTCTGCTAAATTTGAAGTTGATATCTGCAAATTTAGGACACGACACATTTCTCATTTAGCACTTAATATCGGGAATACCCTGTATAATAGGTGAAAACCTTAAGGGCAAAAGTTTTTGCTATCTATGCGGGCTATATCGCAATATAAAAGAAAGTGAGATCTGAATCACAGTCTTTCAGTTATAACCAATTTTCAATATTTTTAAAAAATAGTCACGAATAAAAATTTATAGAGCCGCATCTTCTGATTCTTCTGATTCAAGAATTTCAGTTTTTGAAAAATGATGTTTTTTGTAGACCCTTGCACGCGCGATTTTTTAATTTTTTATAATACTTCCTGACCCCCCAGCCCACCATTTTCAGTAGGTTCCGTCATGGGACATAGCCGCATATATCTGCCAAATACGACGTCGATTGCTTCAAATTTCGGATACTTATCGTGTTTCATAGCAAGGTCCAAAAAACAGTCGAAAATCGCGAAAAAAAGATGGATACCTACGTCGGATCAGGGCCATTTCTTATAAGCTTATGTGCCTTGTGGAGGGTTAAAAAGGACGCCAATTTCAATTTTGTAGCTCCAACGGTTCGAAAGTTATTCAGGAAAAGCTAACAGACGAGAACGGAGAACGGAGAGACAAAAAAAATTTTTTTCGACAGTGATCATTTCTGTCTGTACCAACGCCGATCCAATAGGACCTACCGTTACCAAGATATAAAATTTTTATACGAGAGCAGACACTTTCGAAAAATTCAATTTCATCGATTTTCGGAAGTAAGAATCATAGTTTCATAATGGTTCGAAAGTTATTCAGGACAAGCCAAAAGACGAGAACGGAGAACGCACAGACAAAAAAAAAATTTTTTCGACGGTGATCATTTCTGTACCAACGGCGATCCCATAGGACCTACCGTTACCAAGATATAAAATTTTTATACGAGAGCAGATACTTTCCAAAAATTCGATTTCATCGATTTTCGGGAGTAAAAATCTTAGCATCATTTTTAATAATTTTTCTGAAATATGGGCTAAGACCTAAAAATAGCCGCAGTGGATGTATGGTTTTGGGCTTTGAAAAGTTAGCGACTGCGTTTATTTATGTTTACCAGGTTGGATTTGCCCTTGACGTTATATCGCAAATAATTAATGCTGACTTCACTTTTAAATATTTAGTTTTAAATTAGCTTTTTCCAAAAATTTAAAAACTGTCTCTAAAGTTTTTAGACCATTTTCTTTTGATTCCCCACGAAATAAGCTTCGGCTGGTAAATGATTTTGTACGGCCTCCTTCCATTGACCCCATGTTTTATTATACTCGAATAATTTATTGTACCAAACTTTAGCCATGCCTGCTAGTTTTGCCTGCAAAAAGAACGGTTTTTGTGTCAGTCCAGCCAGTTGTTCTATTTTGTTTAGATACATTACGGAATTTAGTTATCGGTTTTCAGGGTCGAATAAGGGCACTAGATCGCACTGGGAGAAGTTTTCAGTATTTTGTGCAGTAAATTTAGTTTATTGGTTGGTATACTTGTACTTTCTTGGCGATTGGATTTTCGACTGTGGGGTTTATGGCCCGACTGGACGAAGTCGAAGAGTTTCACAAATTTTTTCACTAGTATATTTTACATTTTGGGTGTTTTCGTCACTATCACTGTCGCGATTCATTTTTAAATGCTCACTTAATCGCACAGGTTTAATAATACGACCTGACATTACGAATTTTTGCGATATATTAACCAAAATATCATTCGATTACAATAGACCCTGACCGACAGCATGACTATACTGCCCAAAATTTTATAATCAATTATGTAATCAATACTGCGACAGTTGCTGATTCACGGTCTTTCACATAAGAACATGAAGTATGTGTTGTATCAGTGGCACCATCTAGGGTCATTTTTAAGCGTTATGTCACCGGTAGAAAGTTTCAGTTGCTAACTGGTTTCAAATCGAACTAGATGGCAAACGTTTAATGTATCTACAAGACGGGAAGAAATATAGCTCTTGCTGTACTGTACTGTACTATAACCAATTTAAGTATATATATCGGGGCGATTCTACAGCACTATGATGTTACTGTAATTTATTCTTCTGAACTTTAATAAGGCCGGGACCATACAATGCGGTTTAGCGGCTTAACAAATGCCACACAATGTTTTCAATTGAGTCGTTTTAGTCCAGTCAAATTACTGCTTAAATTAATGGGTATGACAGTTTAGGCTGAATAAGTTTTTCTCGTTTCTCAGCTGAACGGCGAGTTTTAGAGCAAAAATTCTATATCATCCGATTCTCTAGAAAAAATGTCTATACACTTTCTGTCATAAGTATTGCCATTTCCGTGATATAGCGGTTCACATAATTCGTAATATGCACATTTCCATACCAGCTACGAGGTAGTGTGATGAAGGCTGTATAAATTATGTAACTTATAAATAAAAAAATAAAAATTATTCATATTAATTCATAATAATCCAATGGAACTTCTAGTGTACTGTCTTCGTTTTCTTCTTCTTCTTCTTAATGTTAGATACAAATATACACTGATATCGCAATTATCGTCATCTAGTATCGATTCCACATTGGAGCACGATTGTCCTTAACAATTTGTTACAGGCCAGATTTTCACAAATCAGAAAATAGCTTTTAGTTACATACCTAAGTTTAATCCACAATATTAATTAACATAATTTTAACATATACCAAATAATAAGCTCACAGACACATATATGAAAGAATAATAATTAGTTACAGCTCCTCTATATTCCAGCTATGTGGGATCGTCCTTGCTTCCCGTCCGTCTGGACACAAATGGTGTATGCGCCAGTAATATTAAAAAAATGAAAGCTTATTTAAAAAATCCGTTTTCGGAATATTTATTGTTTACTATTTTATAATTTTTGCAGCACCTTACCTTAGATTCACTTAAGTATTCGTTTTAATAAATAATAATTGGTTTAGCCAAATTTGACTGGCGAAATCGAGGTTTCCAATTCCAGCTGCTAAAATATTTAACATTAACTAGGCTTAGACGGAAATTTAAATTATTATATCAATTCTAACTTATCTTAGCTACGTTGTAAACAAACGTGACTAAAGTTAGAACTTCAAAGTCAGAGCACTCCCGCGTGCAGTAAAGGGAAGCAAGCTCCACTTGATTCGGCATTTTTCCCCCAATAAAAATCATCCATCACACACGAAAATATTTTGATCTATGGCAAGTTATATGTCAATCAATATAGTAGGAGATCCCACCATAGAATGACTATACAAAAATTGTAATTTAAATTAGTTGTAACGAGATAGAATAATTCGTAAAAAATTAGAATTAATGATTTCATTAATGTCCTTGACATATAAGTTTTTGACAGGTTTAAAAAAAAATGTTCAAAAAAGTTACTTCAAAAAGTAGTTTGCCTTGAATAAATTTTCAAGATCATTCATAAAGATTTCATTTAGCTTTCTCAATAAAACGTTGTATAAAAATTATATATTAAATGCTTTTATTTCATTAAAAAAATATTTTTTTCAGATGCGTGGTGATATTTCTACCGCTGGTGAAGCCTCAAAATGTATTGCATCTAATGTCGATTCCTGTGCAACAGGTACTGAGAGTGAAGAAAGTCGTGCTGATTCCATCGTTGCGATTTCTACAAATGTAGAGGAGGTACTACATATTCTGACTTTTATTTGAAGTGTCTTTTTTTGCGTGAATTTTCTTGTCAGTTTTGCAGTCATGAACGCAAAAAACGTGGGAAGCAAATACAACAGCTCAGATTTATTAAAAGTGACAAAGCAGCACAAAAAATATTCGTATGGCCGAGACTCTCAATGATGGCGGCATCCTCTTAAAACTTACAAATCAGTACTGTTACGCAGCGTATCAATCCAAAGAGAATTGGGCCACCGAAAAACACACCGATGCCAGTTGGCATAAATACAGAAACGTGCATAAATTGATTTTTGATTTTATTACAAACGAAATCATAAATAATGACCAGGTCTACTTTGGGCAGTTATTCTCACGATATCAAGCATTGTTGTTGGAGTACGGAGATCGTGAATTAAATTTGGATGAATTTCAAGATTACGGACCCGAAACTTTACAAAAAAAATTATTAAAAAATTTGGTGACCGTATTGTAATAGAAGCGTCTACTGGTCCTCGTATCAAGCAGACATAGAAGTTTAGTAATGGTTACCAACATGAAATTGTTAGAGATAAGAAACTATCAGAAATTTTATTTGAGAAAGTGCATCTAGAATATTAATCCTCATTGACCCTCATCCAGTCATTATTCGCGAGAAATATCCCTATACCGGACGCATCCTGCTGAATAGACGCTGAATCAACGATTCAGCCATATAAAATCGACTACCACCATTTCCCGTGTAACATTAATGTAGTGTCATAGCCCTTCGCTGTTCACATTAATTGTTCGTGTTTAGTTTTAAGAACAGCCCTGTTTTTTCGAAAATAAACGTTTTTTAAAACGTACTCCGTCGGTCGTGTTATTTAACTGGCGCTGCGAACAGGATAGTGTAATTTCGCCCTTTACCAGTTTTTCGTTGTGCGAAAGTGAAGTCAAATCTTAGTGCATTATCCGAACAAAAATAAACCGACTGACTCCATGCTCGCAACGGGACTGCTCAGAACTCCTGAAGAAATTTGAAAACCCTAGCTCGCTACCGTGTTGTCAGCAGCTATATAGTCAACGCAATTCCCAGCTCCCGAAGCAGATCAATGTCCCGACGTTAGGCCCTTCAGCCACTCCTTTATAGGTTGGTTGTGAGCCTCTGCAGCACAAGCTTTATGGATCTTGCCTTGATTGTACTGTAAGTAATTGCTGAATTGCCATTATTTAATGTCTGACGCTTCCAAACATTTGAAAAGTATTTTGAAACGCATTAGGGCTTCTTTAGGTTCATTCAGTTAAAAAACGAATCGAATAGTGATTCTGAAGATTTAAGTAAATCATTAGCGTCTATTCCAGAGGATTTAGCAGATTTGTTATATAGTTTAAGTATTACTAATAAAAACAAAATGGAAAACCTTAGATTCCATATTTCACTTTTACCCACATTTTCCGGAAATCAAGATCATTTAGAAAGCTTTATTTTGTCTATCGACGAATGTTATTCATTATATTTCAACACTAACGAGGATCAAAGAAAAGTAGTTTTAGCCGCAGTAAAAGCGAAATTAGTTGATGATGCTAAAAGTTTTCTTCTCACCGATTTAACAAAGGCGAAAACATTTTGCATTTCGTAGAAAGGTTAAAAACTTTTATTCAAAGATTCAATGCGAAGTAGAATATCAAAACTCAAAATTAATTTTAATTACGCAAGTACAAAGCACATCAGTACTTATTTTAACAGCAAATTCTCCGCATACTTTAAAAACCTTGTTAATGTTAAAAAATACCCCAGACACTTGACGCCGCTTTTTCACATGTGGTAAACTATAATATGATAGAGTCTCATGTTAACTTTATAAACAGTAATTCCAACCTGCACGCGTGAATAGGCAGGCAAAATAATAGTAACAATAATTTTAAACCGTTTTTTAACCAACAACATTAGTAGATATATAGTACTGATATAAGAAGCAAAAACCGCACATAACCTCAATTTCCTAACCCCCTCGCAGCGGTGGCCCCCCCGCGCGAGGCGGTCCAGCCCGTCCTAGTGTCCCCCCTGGCTACCAGAGTGCGCTCCGCCCCCCACCCACCTTGTGTAGCGTCCTGTTTTGCCCCGGTTCCGCCCGTCGCTGCTAGATGTCGCGCGCTCCGACCATCGTAGGCCCCCCCCGTAGAGGGCGGTGACGTTGCATCGCGGTGATCGGGAGGATAATTAAATAAACTTGAATTTTAATATATTTTATTTAATTTTATTTATAAAATTGGTCTGGCGAGGAGTTTCTTCTTCTTTTTGTGTCGATTCAGTCGAACATCCTATTGTTCCTGTTGCTTGAGTTGCTCTTCTTCCCGTTCCCGGAGGAAATCTAAATACGAAGTGCACTCCTCGCCGTCCCACTCTGTCGACCACCCACCCGGGTACTCCTGCTGCTCCTTTGTTTCTTTTGATCCACCGGGTTGCTCCTGCTGCTACTGATGTTCCCTTATCGTTGTATGTCGTACCGGGAATTCTAACCCCCGGTACTCTTTGTGTGATTTGAATATGTGACGCCCTAAGCGATGCGCCAACATAATATGCGACTTGTCATACGGACAAACCGCGATTTTTTCTGGAACAAAACAAAGTATGACATGTAGCGTTTCCTATAAAACACACATTTTTTCAACAAAATTTCCAAAAAGTGGGGTTATCAAATAATTTTAAAAATTGTTTTTTAAGTTATACACGCATACCACGTTTCAATTCACTGTCATTTAAATGATATTAAAAACACTCAATTTAATTCGATTATTATGCAACGTAAAAAAGTGTATTATTGTCAAAAGGGCAAACTGCAATTTTTTAGTACAAAAAATAAACAAAAAAAATATATATATATATATATATATATATATATATATATATATATATATATATATATAGCGTTTCCCATAAAACACACATTTTTGAAACAAAAGTTTCAGTAAGTGGGGTCATCAAATAATTTTAAAAATTGTTTATTTTTTAAAAGCCAAAATTCCCTTTTCTATTCACTGTCATTTAAAAGATATTAAAAACACTCAATTTAATTCGGTTATTATGCAACGTAAAAAAGATGAGTATAATATTTTAAAAACAGGTAGAAACTAACCAAAAAAGTAATAAACCAAACTGAAACCCACAAAAAAAGACACGCACTGTATAAAGGTAATTAAAATATAAAACTTACCAGTTGTAGGGTCGTAGGGAAATGGACATCGCACTTCTGTATTCATTGCACTGAATATAGTCTATAATACACATGCAACGTATTTATACACATGTACTCCCTTCCATGGTTGAATTAAAAATAGAAAAGTAACTTCAAAGTCGAAAGCTCTTCTACCCACAAGCACCAACACCGATTTGAATGGACGCGATGTTGTCGCCAGACAACCGTGCAGGTTGGAGTCTCAGGGTCAACACGTTTTCAGACGGGAACGACTTGAGACGCAACCGCTTCGGACGTTGGACGAACGTATGTTGCCGCAAAAGATCAAGGCCAACTTGCTTTCATTTTTTACGATCTCCGTATGGGATGTGGAATTTCAAAACGCGTCGAGTCTAAATGTCAAGTTGTTTTGCTTGTTGAGAATAATAATTAATTGCCCGTTTATATTTGCTCCGTGGGATTAACGTAAAAAAAAATTGTTGCAACGCATGTGGAGGTGTCTTTGTTTGTTAACTTTTAGAAAGTATTCTCGCACAGTATAAATAAATCTCATTTTTCTCTGTTTTGTCAGTAGTTGTATTTGGTATTATTCGTGCAACGTGGAAGCTAACTTAGTGGTTCGGTGTTCGTACCAAAAAGCAGTAAGTACCTTTTTTATTGTTTTATTTTAATTATTTAACATTTGTTATTATTTTATAAAGGTCTTAAAGATCATCTTAGTACTCTCAACCCGTAACCGCAACTAGAATAGCAGCAATCTTAAGCGTAAGTTTTTTAATTTTTTTAATTTTGAGATAAAATAATAATTAATAATGATTTATAGATGGACTTAAGTCAACTGAATGAAACCTGTCTTGCAGAAGGTGATTTTGAGCAGCCGATTATTAAACTGCATGAATTGCCGATACGCGTTCCGTTTAAAATTACTAGAGCCAAAATTGTTAATAGAAAATTTGGCAAGTCCGTGTTGCTGCAATTAGAAAATTCCGTAGTATTTCTTCCTACTCGCGTGACAGAAGCTTTCCGTCCGAGACTAGAATACTTTGCGTCGGGGCAGTACAAACTGGTCTACGAGGGATCCAAAGATATTGGAAAGCCCAACTCTTTAAAATAATTCAAAATAATTCAATTAATCAACGTATTTTACAGGGTAAGTCTTATTTACTGTTATATATTTAATAAACCCCGATGCGCGTAAAGCAGATCATTCATAGAGCGCAAATCTTAATTTCAACCTTACAAAAATTAAAAAAGCATATTTCCGACAAGTTCACTCTTAGAGATAGTGATGTGTGGTTTAGGAGACTAAATAAAAATATTGAATCTTGCAACCAAATTGTTTCTAACGAAAAGGATTTATCTATTGGGTTAAAAAGAAAATTACAAACTACAATTCAACATCTGAAAACTATTAGAAAAATTATTCTTAATTATCAACATAAGCATTTTGGATTGGGATTACAAAGTAGCAGCCGCGAGACAAACACAAATGAAATGGTTGTATGGAAATCGGTAGCGTCGTGTTTCCAGGGAAGAGTTCAGACCGGTGTCATAATTAATTTGATGTTAATTAATTGTCGTCCAATTTTTCAACAAAAAATTAGTAAAATTTTAAAGAAATTTTTATTGCTGAAAGTAAATACCACATTTTGCGGTGAATTTATTAAGGCAAAAAATGTTGATGTTAAATATCTGAGTACCGGAAATGCTGTGGTTGATTTAGGAACAGAATTGAATGATTGGTTTGTTGAAAATGTGCAAGATAAAATTTTAAATCAAATGTCAGAGTTTCAGAAACGTGATTCCGGGTGGGCTTTAAATAATATTATTTATTTAGAGATTAACATTAATAAATTTGAAATGGGTAACGGATCATCCTTCGTTGAGTTGCCTAAAGAAATTGCGAATAAAAGGGCTTGTATTAATATTAAAAATGACGATCAAGCGTGTTTTTATTGGTCGGTTGTATGCGGACTCTTTCCAGCACGTTTTCGTCAGTATTTACCCTCCTCATATCCATACTACAAAAGTGTTTTGAAAACTGAAAATTTACAAACACCTATGGAAATGAATAAAATAGGCAAATTTGAAAAAGACAATGATATTTCCATCAATGTTTATATCTTAGAATTTAATAAAAATGAAAAAACTAGTTTTTATTCCGTGCAACCTGCATGATTAACAAAAGAAAAACGCGAAAAACACTCAAAATAGAAAATAAATATTATCCAAAAGTTAATGATTTTGATCCTGATCCGCAAGATAATGATCATGAAGAAATACAATATCACTATTGTTACATTAAAAATTTGTCTCGATTAGTTTCCTCACAGCTCAGTAAATATAATCACAAGAAATACATTTGCGATAGGTGTTTGAATTATTTCAATAACGAAACTCGTCTACATGACCATGAAACAGTGTGTTCCAGTTTCAATGAGTATAAAGTGTCTTTTCCCAAATATGATCATGTTGAATTTCGAAACCATATATATAAACAAATGACTCCGTTTGTAATTTACGCCGATTTTGAGAGTCAATTGAGAAAAGTAAATTTGAAAATTTCAGAAAAAACCTCGAAATACCAAAAGCACGAAGCTTACAGTGCTGCATATTACTTTAAATGTTGTTATGATGATTCAATATCATTTTTCAAAAGTTATCGTGGTCTAGATTGTATTGATTGGTTCGTGGAGGAAATATCTAATTTATCAAAATTTGTTCGTTCAAAATTTAAGGATATTATACCGATGGATAGTGAAATTAGTCTAGATCAAAGGTCGAGCCATTGTTATATTTGTGAAAAACCTTTTTTAAAAGAAGATGTTATTGTTCGTGACCATGATCATTTTACTGGCAAATTTAGAGGTTTTGCCCATCAGGCTTGTAATTTAAATTTTAAAAAAATATTTGTAGTGCCCGTAGTATTCCAGAAACTTTCTGGATACGATAGCCACTTCCTGCTTCCGGTTTTAGTAAAAAAAAGTTGTGTATCCATAGTTCCGGTTAATAAGGAAAAATACATCTCTTTTACATATTTCGAACCTGATTATAACATAAAATTTAGATTTATAGATTTACCCTCCTCATATCCATACTACAAAAGTGTTTTGAAAACTGAAAATTTACAAGCACCTATGGAAATGAATAAAATAGGCAAATTTGAAAAAGACAATGATATTTCCATCAATGTTTATATCTTAGAGTTTAATAAAAATGAAGAAACTAGTTTTTATTCCGTGCTACCTGCACGATTAACAAAAGAAAAACGCGAAAAACATTCAAATTTGTTGTTAATACAAAATAAATATTATCCAAAAGTTAATGATTTTGATCCTGATCCGCAAGATAATGATCATGAAGAAATAAAATATCACCATTGTTACATTAAAAATTTGTCTCGATTAGTTTCCTCACAGCTCAGTAAATATAATCACAAGAAATACATTTGCGATAGGTGTTTGAATTATTTCAATAACGAAACTCGTCTACATGACCACGAAACAATGTGTTCCAGTGTCAATGAGTATAAAGTGTCTTTACCTAAATATGATCATGTTGAATTTCGAAACCATATATATAAATTATAATAAATATAATTTACGCCGATTTTGAGAGTCAATTGAGAAAAGTAAATTTGAAAATTTCAGATAAAACCTCGAAATACCAAAAGCACAAAGCTTACAGTGCTGCATATTACTTTAAATGTTTTACTTACTTTTTTAAAAGAAGATGTTATTGTTCGTGACCATGATCATTTTACTGGCAAATTTAGAGGTTTTGCCCATCAGGCTTGTAATTTAAATTTAAAAAAAAATATTTGTAGTGCCCGTAGTATTCCAGAACCTTTCTGGATACGATAGCCACTTCCTGCTTCCGGTTTTAGCAAAAAAAAACTGTGTATCCATAGTTCCGGTTAATAAGGAAAAATACATCCCTTTTACATATTTCGAACCTGATTATAACATAAAATTTAGATTTATAGATTCGTTTAGATTTTTGGGAGCATCTCTGGATAATTTAGTTTCCAGTATGGATAAAAATGAACTATATATTTTAAGAAAAGAATTTTCCGATCTCGACGAATCAAAATTAAATTTACTGTCCCAAAAAGGTATTTTTTGTTACGATTACATCGACCATATAGACAAATTAAATGAAACAACTTTACCACCGATTGAAGAATTCTATAATAAATTAAGTGAAAGCAATATTAGTGAAGAAAAATATTCCCAGGCAAAAAGTGTTTGGCAGTCGTTTGAAATAAAAAATTTAGGCGAGTATTCAGATTTGTATTTAAAAACCGACATTATTCTTCTGGCAGATATATTCGAAAATTTTCGAAAAACTTGTATGGCAACACATGTTTTGGATTTGGCATGGTATTTCAGTATGCCCGGGTATACATGGGATTGCATGCTTAGATTCACAAAATGTCGTTTAGAACTTTTGCGCGACATTGACCAAATTATGTTTATCGAGCGGGCTATACGAGGTGGAATTTCGGTGTGTGTTGGTAGATACGCGGAGGCCAACAATAAATATATGCCCAACTACGATTCATCCAGTGATGATATAGGTATCATGTACTTTGACGTCAATAACCTCTATGGCAAGGCCATGTGCGAGCCTCTTCCTTACGGAGGATTCGACTGGATGTCTCATCAAGAGATTGATTCATTTAATGTCATGAGCATTCCAGATGAATCTTCCCAAGGATATATCCTAGAGGTAGACCTGGAATACCCGCAGAAATTACATGACACACATAGAGATTTTCCATTTTGTGCCGAACATCGAGTGCCCCCCAATCCAAAGTTACCAAAACTAATGACTACTTTGTATAATAAAGAAAAATACGTCATACACTATCGCAATTTAAAACAGGCTATCAAAAATGGTCTCATACTAAAGAAAATTCACAAAATATTAAAATTTAACCAATCTCCTTGGTTGAAATGTTATATTGATCATAATAATAAATTAAGAACCGAAGCAAAGACAAAATTTGGTATAAATTTATACAAATTGTTTAATAATGCCGCTTACGGTAAAACAATGGAAAACATTCGCAAGCATCGTATTGTTAAATTTGTTAAAGCGTGTTAAAGAGATTTGGATCGTCTTACAGAAATAGCATTTTGGCAACTCCAGTCATACATTTTGACGGAGAATCCACTTACTGTTTATGGGTCAGTTATTGCAGGATAAAATATTCGGAAATTTTAGTTTGTAAATCTTGCCACTTTATATTTCAACTAGTTAAAAAATTTAAAAAGAAAAATTTTAGACTTCTATTGGATCACTATCATTTACAGCTGGATACAAATAATTTGAATGATGTATATCACGATAAACAATTTTGGTATCAAAGCTGCTTTGAAGAAGTTTTGTTCACTGTAGAAACTAAAGATGAATGTAATTTAATGCTTCACGGTGAGGGGAAATATGGAAAAAAGTTACGCTTTTCTGATAGCACACTGAACTATTAATACTGTGGTTTTATTATAAAATATATAACTGTAGATAAGGCTTTTATGTATTGATTGTATTCCATTGTATTGCAACAAGAATAAACATGTATATATTTAGACGCTATTTTCTTTTTTACCACCACCACAACACCGCATAATAATTACACAGAAGTTTGTAATTGTATAATTTATTTATTATATACATTATTACTACTTTACAATTTCGTTAAATGCTAAATTATTAAATTGTTCTAGTTTTCTTTTGCACTCTTGCGCTGGCAGCCGCGCCACTTGCAAGTCTGTATTAAAAAGCGCAATTTGTGTTTCAATTTCGTTGATATTGCACTCTAATCCCGCCAACTGAGACGCCAAGTTTCTTTTTAAATTGAAGGCCTCACAAATGACACTTTTTTCTCTACCGTCCGTGAACCCTTCGAGCCAATCAGCGGATGACGTTGGAGCTGCAAACGGTTCACTTGTGGTAGTTTTCTTCTTCTTCTTGCGGGATACGACCGACGCACTTTGTTTTCGTTTTGTCGCAGATTTTTTGGTTTGTTGCTCTACAGGAACGAAGCTGGACGGGAGCACTTCTGATGGAGGAAATTGCAACTCGAAATTTTCCAATAAATTATACAATTCGTTGGATGTCACAATTTGCTCTTGAGCCATCACATACACGTATTTATGTCAGAACTTCTAAATCGAGACTAAATTTATTTCAAGACATCTATGTTGTCTACCCACGAATCGTCCGACTTATCCAATCCCAACCAGCGCACGAGAATAAGATATAAGTCCGGGTTAACTGTCTTCTGCAATTCTTCTTCATAAAATCCGCCCATTATGGGTTTACCCTGCATATCTTGAAGCAAATAGTTACGGGGTCAGTAACCCGTACTTTAACAATTTTAAACAATTCCGTGGTCCAATTCGGTGTATAACCTTTTTTAAACACGTGCTTGACTTTGCTGATTCTAACGATGTCGCCGACTTTAAGTTTACGAGGACCGAATATTTTGATGCTACTATACGCGGTTTTCAAAATTCTCTTTTCGTTGCTCTTACTCACATCGATGGGTTTCGTACCCGTCGTCCTGTGTTTTGTGTTATTGTATTCTTCAACGATAGAGGCGAGCACATCGATCCATTTGTACGTCCCGCGTAAAGAAAAATGTCGAAACAATTTCTCTTTGAGGGTACGTATCACCCGTTCGACATTTGAGGCCTTTTTTATGCTATACATACTATAGTGGTTAATTTTACGCTTATCCACAAGTTTCAGAAACGTGTCGTTGTAAAATTCTTTACCGAGATCCGTATGCAAGTTTTGAGGGTGCCGTCCGTCCTTGAGAATTTTGGAAAACGCCTTGGCGACTTCGACCCCGGTTTTGGTTTTCAACGGGCGACACCATACATATTTTGAGAAACAGTCTATCACAACCAGCACGAATTTAAAATTTCTGTTTTGTTTGCTGTAGCCATCTAATTGGGCCAGATCCGCTTGCCACAGGTCGTCCATCCCTCGTATTATAGTCCTGCGGCGAGCATAATTTCTGCGTGCTGGCTTGTGCAGTTCTCGAACCAGTTGTACCTTCTCTTTATTCATAATGTGTGTTCGGTTGCGGTGGAGGATTTAAAACCCTTTGTTGACATTGCAAATTTTTAAATTGTTCATATTGACGTTTACATCTGGCATATAATCGAGGGCGCTCCTAATCACAGTATTAGTAAAGGGTCGTTTAGAGCACAGCGCGCTAGAACGTCCAAACTTGTCCAGACTCATCGTTAAACTAACGTATAAAACCTGATTCTTTTAGCTCTTCAACGATTGAAACTATTTCGTTGTCATGAGACGTGTTGCCTGCGTGTTTCGACGCGATCTCTCAAAAACACTAAATTATACAAGCCGCGGGTACCTGAATATCTCTCGCTGTCTACAATAATATCGCCAGATCCTTGATGAAAATCCATCGATTTATTGCCGAGAAACCATTTGGATGATATTTTGTCGTAAACGGGTCCGTAAACAATATCGGTGTCGGGCGATTTTACCCATAAATATTGAATATAGGAATGGGAAATTTCTGGATATTGTTCGAGGTATGATTGAAAAGATGCGTTAGCCACGCTCTATGTGTCAAACACATCATCTTCCTCATCGACATTTTGCATCTTAACGCTCTTATTGGGATCCGGGGATTCCTGAATTTCTTCCATAGGCAAAAACGATACGTTAACCTTATTTTTTCTTTCTTCGTTCGGTTCCTTTTTGTGTTCCCGCTTGACACCTCGACGTTCAGTTTTTATTTCTGCCGGTGACGGTGATAGCTTTATTTTTGCTATACGTTCTAGCGGCTCGCTGACGGGTTTGAAAAGCTTCCGAATTGACGCATCCTCTTCGCTCTTACCCAATTTTAATGTTAAATACTTCTTTCGAATAGATCTAGACAACTCGTTCACTTTTTTTTAGCGCCGCGTCGGCGATGTCGGCGGACGTCGCCTTCATAACTGTTTCTATCGACAATTAAATATCTACTTTTATATATTTGTCGAAACCCTTGCGGTAGCGTCCATTTTTTACGTCGAAATCTTTGACAATTATCAAACAGCCGTACTTTTCTTTCCAGCACTCGGAACAAATTTGTTTAAACGTGTCGTATGAAACGTCGGGTGAGACATGTTCATCATAAACGTGACGTAAATTCATGTCATCCTGTTTAAACAACGCGACAATATTGTAATTGTCACGTATCAATTTCTTGGTTATCTTGGAGTATGTCTGACAGAGATAAATAGCGCCTATGGCGTTTTGTCGGCACATCGAAAAATACTCGCGAATTTTATCTTGCTTGTCGCACGACACGTCGTCGAAAATAAACACAGAATTCTCTTTCGCGTCGCCGGGGTCGATTATCGAGTCTCTTTCACTGTAGGGATAATTGTTCAATACGCGAGATAACAGTTGATATTTCGGTTGATACAACGACTTTGAGTAGACGTAAACATTTTCGAAACTTGCCCCGTTGGGGTTAAAGAGTAGCGCTAACATGGTGTTGGTTTTGCCGCAACCGCTAGATCCGCAAAACACCGCCCTAAATGAATTGGGTAGCAGTTGACCATGTTTGCTTTTGTTAACGAAACCATCTCCGCAAACCAAATTTAAATTATCGATGGGGAGCATGGGTTTCTGCTGAACCACCCGCATGACTACAATGTTTATTCGAGACACCTCGTATATATATATATATATATATATATATATATATATATATATATATATATATATATATATATATATATATATATATATATATATATATATATATATATATATATATATATATATATATATATATATCGATTTAATATCTCTGGCGCGCAAGTTAAAAATTCCGCACTTCAGGGTTGTTTTTATGCGAGATAGTTTACCCCGTCGAATCAGACCGCAAGAATGCGGAATTGTAAATTTGGATGTTCGTCGAAATAAAAGAACCTACTGGGTAGCATACAAAAAGAAGAAGTTGAGTATTTTCACAGTTTCGGTAACCTTAAACCACCCGCGGAATTTGTTAAATATTTCGGCAACAGCGCCAATATCTACTATAATCACGATAGATATCAAAATTTTACGCAATACAATTGCGGTCATTTGTGTTTGCAATTTATATATATATATATATATATATATATATATATATATATATATATATATATATATATATATATATATATATATATATATATATATATATATATATATATATATATATATATATATATATATGATGACACTATATTCCGGGATATCATCCGTTCGCTCGCTGAACTCCGACCGGAATCCTGCATCCGACTGGAATCCTGCAAATCCTGCATCCGACTGGAATCCTGCAGACGTTTCGAAAAAATCTCACTTGGCATCTTCAATGCTCGCGCTCCTAAAACACTTCGAAGTGTTTTAGGAGCGCGAGCATTGAAGATGCCAAGTGAGATTTTGGCGAAACGTCTGCAGGATTCCAGTCGGATGCAGGATTTGCAGGATTCCAGTCGGATGCAGGATTCCGGTCGGAGTTCAGCGAGCGAACGGATGATATCCCGGAATATAGTGTCATCACATTTTTCCATCCGTGAATCAATACGTGAGAATATATATATATATATATATATATATATATATATATATATATATATATATATATATATATATATATATATATATATATATATATATATATATATATATAAAGGACTGAAATCGCGGACCTACAAGCAGTCAACATGTCGATCATATTTACGTTAAAAGGGCACACGTCGATATTATCCATCGACTTTGTCAATCCGCTGCAGTTGGATGAAGATGTAGAGTACGGTTTAGCGCTGATTGGATTCCACGCTTACAACAACATTCCCAACATAGATAAGGGTTCGAATAAATTTTAATTCTTCGATAGTGACAATAAAGAAAACGTAATTGAAATTCCGACCGGGTCCTAAGAAATTAGCGACATAGAAACCTACATTAACGAACATCTGCCGAAAAATAAGGAAGAGAAGAATACGATCCCAAAGTTAATAGAGGAGATATCAATCAAACCCAACAATAATACGATAAAGTGTGAGATCTACAGCCCCGTATACGGGGTACACTTTAAACAACACTCGGACAGTATCGGAAAATTATTGGGGTTTTCACAGAAAATTTTGGAGCCCAATATTATGCATTCCTCAGATTTACCCGTGGATATAATAAAAGTGCGAACGATACATGTGGATAGTAACATAACGTCTGGAGCTTTCTACAACGACAGATCTTCGCACACAATTTACGAGTTTGCCTTGTCCATCGATCCGGGGTACGCCATCGACAAAACTCCCAAATATCTAACGTACTTGTCAGTAAGCAAACGACAAATCTACAACATTACCCTACAGGTTCTCGATCAAAACTTTGAGTTGATTAATTTCAGAGCTGAAGAAATCATCATTAGATTGGAACTTAAAAAATTAACGTAATGTTGATTTTCAACTCAATCGGAGCCGCTGGTGAATATAAAAAAGCGAACATCCAAACGGTAGGGTTAGTAACAAAACCGAGGCGTATCCGTAAAGGTCGTCTTACATTGTGCAACAAACAATTTCTCCGATCACTGGACTACGATGTTATCGAATCAAATATTCGATATACACAGAAAGCCGAAATTTGATGAATCGATTCAGCGGGTGGAGACCCGCACCTATCATCCCTTTGTGAAATCTTTTTTGAACGACACCATTGAGATCACGATCAATCAAGGAGATGCCTGGCTGCTTATGTACGACGCTGCTATTTGCGTTAAGGGATCGCTGAAACGACTCACGGGAACCGACCAAGTGCAATTTGTAAACAATGCAGGAGCATTTTTTTTTTGAAACTATATCGTACGAGCTGAATGGGAAAGAAGTGGATAGCGTGAGTGATCCGGGTATAGTTAGTACGATTAGAGGTTATCTGTGTTACTCGAAAGACGACTCATCGCATCTAGATATTTCCGGCTGGAATTTCCCTGTAAATGCGATTCACGATACAGAAAATGGACATTTTAGCATGCGAATCCCGTTACGACACTTTTTAAATATATTTAATGATTATAATATGATAACTTGTGGAAAACAAACCATAAGATTGCTTAGAGCCAGACATGACAAAAATTGTATGATAATTAAACCAATGGACGGTGTTGCGACGAGTGCCATTAAAACGACGGTGGAATTAAAAATTGATAGCGTCGATCTTAGGGTCAAGCACATATTTCCAAACAACGAAATCAAATTGGCTCTGCTGAAATCGATTAGAACCCATATTGATACCCTATAGACGATGGGAACTTCATGAATATCCTGCCCTAACCGCGGGATCTACAATAGAAATTTGGTCTGTCAAGACGTGCGCGGCTATCGAAAGGCCCCGATACGTAATAGTCGCTTTTCAAACAAATCGCAAAGACAATGAAGCGAAAAATGCGATGCGATCACGTCGACGTAACGGATATAAGATTAACACTAAACGGAGAATATTACCCTCACGAACGTTTACGATTAGATTTTGAAAAGAATGACTTCGTGGAAGCGCATCACAATTACACGGATTTCTACCCCAGTTATAAGGGACGTGAGGAAAAAACTGCGTTGCTTGACTATATAGCTTTCAAAAACTGCGCGGTTTTCGTCATCGACTGTTCTCGAAGAAACGACAGTGTAAAATCCAGCACTGTCGACGTAAAACTAGACATCGAAGCAAAAAATGGATTTCCCGCGAATACACGTGCCTATTGCATCATCATTAACGATTGTATCGTGGAACAACTACCGCTCAGCGAGATTGTTCGAAATCTAACATAAATACCGCCAGATGAACCTAATCTTAACCAGTCATATTAAAAATGCGCATCGATGCGGTAGATATTCAAGGCTTCCAGTTAGAAGATGGATTTGTCGTTAAAGAAATGGTTGTCTACAACGGATGTCAAATTAGTCATTACCTTTTGAAACCGCCGCGTGAATATTGCACGTTGAACGCTGCAGAAAAAAGAACGGTACGCTGGCTCGAACAATATCATCACGGTCTCAAATACAGCTCTGGTTTTGTTCAATATTCCGACATTGATACATTGACCGCACTACTGATAGAAAATGCTGACTTGATATACGTGAGAGGAAGATCAAAAATGGAATTTTTAATGTCGAAAATAGATCGGGCGGATGTCGCATGCAGAGTTATTAACGTGGAGAAATTCGACGATGATAATTGGTTGAATCCTCCGAAATTTCAACCGGATCACGCCCATTGCATGTTTCACTCCGGAGGAAGACTGCGCATGTGCGCGTTGAGAAATTCTGCCCTTTTATATAATTGGTTGTATTCAAGGATTCCTGTATGAAATAAAACTTTTTTTTTATTTAAATAAGACTTTTTATTTCAATTCAAAAAATTAATAATACATTTGCACGTAAAAATAAAGCACGCTAATGCTATGATATGAATACAAACTGCGAAACTGTAATCTATTGAAGTATAATTCTTTTTTCGTTCCATTTGTCGAGTAATATTCTGCGTCATCTCACGCAAAACAGCGACTAAAAGCGTTTGGTTCATCACTTCTCTTTGTTATTTTACCTATAAAAGATTAGCTAGGAACCGAATATATTTTAGTATTTTACTGACCTTGAACGAGATGAGAGTCTTGTTGCTATGCTACGCTGTCTTTACTACCTGTTCGGACGTGTCGACGATAGTCGCCGCGCTGCCCGACGAAGGTGTGATTCAATATTTACAAAAATTCGGATTCCTTTCACCTAACGACAACGAATCTTTAACGCAGATCAATGCGTCGAGTTTGCAACGTGCCCTAATGGCTTTTTAGGATTTCTGTAATTTACCGGTGGATGGTATTCTGAATAACGAAACCGTCGAACTAATAAATAAACCCCTATGTGGTGTAATAGAAAATGCCTTCACGACTGTTTCGCGATGGCAGAAAACGGATTTAAATTGGTATATTCAAGTACCGCCCAGTCACTATCAAGAGTTAAAAGTACTGGCAGCCGAGGTTTTTAAAATATGGAGTGATGAATCAAATTTAAATTTTTTCTTAAATTACTCAGAGCCGGATATTATGATTTTGATGTCTGACAAATATACTACCCACAAACAAAGCATAAGATGTAAAGGGAACGAATCCTGTCCTTTTGCTTTCGACGGAAGGGGTAACAGATTAGGACATGCATTTTTTCCAAATTAACAACAAGAGTGCGTGGAAGTTCATTTGGATAAATCCGAAGATTGGTACTACGGTTTAGAAGTGCCTGCGCCCGGAGGAAAGACGAGCTTGTTTACTGTGTTGTTCCACGAAATTGGACATACGTTGGGTTTGGCGCACAGTAACAATCGCAATGCCATTGTACCCTTGGTATAGCTTAAATTCTAAGACATTGTCATACGACGATATTGCAGGTCTTCAACGTTTATATGGTAAAAAAACCACAACCACCGCCCGCGTAACAACTCCGACAACAAGAACAACAACAACTACTACTACCACTACTACTACAACTACGAAACCTCCGATAGGGAAAAACGAAACAAAAGTACCAGATTTGTGTCACGTAAATCCATCCATATTTTTGGTTACGTCTAACCATCATATGTATCTGTTTTACGACAAATGGGTTTGGATAATAAGATTAGGTGATAAAGTCTACATGGAACCTAAATTGATATCAGATTATGTCCCTATTTACGCTCCTATTTCGCATATCTACCAAAGACCCAACGGACAATTTTGGTAGTCACCGGTGATTCGTTTTATCTACTTCACTTCCCGAGTTTCACGATAGTGGGCGACCGACAAAGCGTCCAGTGACTGGCTGTGCCTGCGGGTAAAACAGTGAACACCATTTTTAATACGTATGGTCGAACGTATATATTTTACGGTAAACGCTACTATGCAGAAATAGACGAGTGTTCTTTAAGTGCGAGTGAACACGGTTTTACTACGGAACTGTTTCCGGGTATGCCCGACGATTTGTCGGGCGCGTTTCGATACACCAACGGACATTTGTATTTTTTCAAAGAGAAAACGTATTACGAATACAACGAATTTTTGAATAAATTAACGAGAGTCGGTGAGATAGACTTGAGTCTTGTCGGAATTAATTGTCAGACCAAGAGTGTCTTTAAACAAATTAGGAATTTGTTAAGAAAGTTATCGATCTTTCACAACAATGAATTGGAGCATGTGAGACCGCATGATCTGTTAAATATGTGGTGGTGTAAGTTACCAGTACGACATCGCAACAATTTTGAATTGCAAACTCATTTGCCCTGCTTTGTTCACTATAACAGACCGGACAGCAAAATGCATATCGACGGCCCGGCACAATAAATGTCATTATTGTTTGAGTGTTATAAAAGCAGTTACCGAGATCTAGGATAGTTTCATTCGGGCTAGATACATGGATTTGTTAAGTGCTCACTTTGTTTTGTTGTCAGCTGTGGTTCAAAACGTTTTCTATATACATAAACCTAACGATGTGATTGAAGCGTTCGTTTGTTTCAAAAACCATAATAATCGGTGCATTTGGCCCGATACGTGGACGCGTATGCAACTCGCTCAAGTCAACGGAATCGACAATCTACAAACTTTTAGCGTGACATTGTCGAATAACACTACCGCAGATAAGCCGTATTTAAATTACAAGGTACGTTTGGTTTTCGCGAACCACGGCGAATGGCAAACGATCGCTGTCAAGAATTCCAATAACACCAGCGGCGGCGTTAACGACAATTGCGGTAACGAATACAACATCTCGGCAGATCGAAAAACTATTTTAATCCCGCTATTTGTAACTACGTGCGCTTGTTTGCTTCTTTTGGCAAAATGCTTATTCAAATTGACTAAATGTAAATATCTCGCTTAATTACACCGATAGTGGGGGGTTGTTGATATATAAGTACATTTGAATTTGATATCGAAGTCAGTCTGTTTGTCGCAATGTGTAACAAAGTGGTCACTATCGATGAAAACACGGACCGCCACGCGCGGGGGGGCCCCGCTGCGAGGGGGTTAGGAAATTGAGGTTACGTGCGGTTTTTGCTTCTTATATCGGTACTATATATCTACTAACATTCCTTCATCCCACAGCCAAAACCTTTTATCGGTCAAGCGATTAATATTCAACACCCACTAGTCCAACGACATTTTCCCATGAACGCCCAAGTGTTTGGTAAACCAGCCAACCCTAAAACCATGCAAAACGGAGCCACCCTATAAGAAGAACCCGTACCAATGTCGACTTCCACTATAGGACCTTCTCGAACATATTCGCAGAGACGAACGCCTGCAAATTACACTAATTTCTTTCAAAGGACAAGACCGAGGAACTTTGTTTCTCAAGAACTTCACAATGTCGAAATTCACCCCGATTATGATCAAACTCCAACCTGTGAAACTTCGGAAACCTCTCAAAATACTGAACATTATGATCATTCCCAGATTTATAACGGCGAACCCGTTCATCACGTCTACAACCTTTTCGACCCAAATTCAGATTTCGACAATAATGTCGAAAATCACGAGGAAATTCCCGAAAAATTTCAGGACGTAGCCTCCCATCCAGAATTAACTTAAACAACATAGCCCCAAAATTGAACTTCCTTATTTTTACCTTCCTGAAAAACAAATCACGGTACTCAGTGACTTCGGCTTCAACAATTTCGCCAAAAACAGGCAATTTATGTCCACTAAATCAATTTATTGAACCCTTTGAAGTTACAGCATGTAAACAAGCATACAAGGAGAATAAAAATTAAAAAATTCCACTATTACGACAACTAGGGATTAATTTAAATTTTAATCCTCGTGTCCTAAATTGGCGTAACGATTTCGACGCGCTTATAGGTAACAAAGATCTGAAAAAATTAAATGTATTGATTGATAAACGAAAATAAAATACTTACTTTACAAAATATTAAAATTCCATTTTCTCTTGCCTATAACAAACCACTGCATCAACCAATCAATAATTTTAATAGTAAATCTTTACTAATTCCAGTTAATTTCGAAAATGGAACTGCTCTTCTCCCTTCGTTCTGTATTAATGAACACGTAGTTACTCGATTCATTGGTCGAGGTAAATGACGGATTTTGCAAAATTCCAAACCCGGAACCCAATGTTTCAATTAATTTCCACCAAAGAGTTAGGGTCATTCCTCAGGACCATTCGAACTATTAAATCCCCCGTTCGATCGCCCCTCGAAATTCAACCCTGAAAGTCAACTAAGGTTTGATCACCTTTAGAAAAATCAAAACTCTTACGTCTATGCCACGAATATAACGATATTATGTATCAAGAGAATTATGATCTTACTTTTACAAGTCAAAATAAACACGTCGTTCGAAGGAAAGACGACCGGCCTACGTAAAAAAAAAGTATGAACCTTGAAATTCAACTTCAAATCCAGAAACTACTACAGAATAAAATCATTCCCCCATATTCTGCACCCTTCTGGATTATCCCGAAGAAACTCAATGCTTCTGGGAAACGCAAATATAATATGGTCATGGTCGTGGCCTCAATAGACCTTAGAAGAAAAATATCCATTACCTCGCATCGAAGAGATCCTTGATAACCTAGGTAAATGTACTTACTTTACCACACTCGATCTTGCCCAAGGGTTCCACCAAATTGACATGGATCCTAACTCAATTGAAAAAACTGCCTTTACTGTTAACAATGGGCACTATGAATACCTTCGTATGCCTTTTGGTCTAGTCAGTGCTCCTACCACTTTCCAAAGGATGATGGATGAGATATTACGGGACTATCTTTACCAATTTTGTTTCGTCTACATTGACGATGTTGTCATATTTTCAAAACCCCTTTCCGAACATACCGATCACATCCGAAAAACCTTCAAAAAATTCAAAGAAGTCAATCTGAAAATTTAACCCGACATTTTTTGTGCAAAGAAGTTGCATTTTTGGGACACATCTTTACCGCTGAAGGTATAAAACCTAACCATTCAAAAATTGAATCTATCCAAAGATATCCCACCAAAATCACAAAAAGAAATTAAGGCATTTTTAGGATTGGTGGGATACTACCGCCGTTTCATTAAAAACTTCTTCAAAATTACATTTTGACATTTCCCATTTCCCATCACTAAATGTCTTCGTAAGGGTAGTGAAAATTGTATTGCATTTTTAAAATGTAAGGAACTCATTAGTAACTCTCCTATTCTTCCGTATCCTGACTTTTCAAAACGCTTCAAATTAACGACTGATGCTTTCAATATCGCCATTGGCAGCGTCTTATCCCAAAATGACGGTCCCATAGCTTATTACTGTCGCACTCTAAACTCCGCATAGAAAAATTATAGTACCATGGAAAAAGAACTTCTCGCTATTGTCGAATCCACTAAAAATTTTCGTTGCTATCTCTATGGCTCAAAATTTCTGATAGAAACCGGTTATAATCCCTTGGTATGGTTATCAAAAATTAAGGACCCTAATGCTAGGTTAATAAGATGGAAACTAAAACTAGACGAGTTTAACTTCGAAATTAAATACAAAAAAGGTAACGATAACGTCCTAGCCGACGCACTTTCTCGTATAGAACTTAACGTCAATCAAACCAATGATGCATTCGACGCCCGATCCGATGTCCCTAATGTCGACGATACAGTCGCCAATCTTAGTCACTTCGATCTCGGCGATTTCATTCTTAACGAAAAATATAATGATATAACAACCGACACTGTACGTAATAGATAATGTCTCAGACGTCACCGTTCATTCAAACACACTCCCTACTACCCTCAAATTAAGCTACAAAACGCTTAGTCATCGACTATGGCGAAGAATATAAACATATATTCAGAAAAATCACCACTTCGTTCGTATATTAAAAGAGGAGAGGATTGCGCACATCCAGAAAATAATAAAAGAAATAATAAAACCTGATGTCGCTTTCACTATTTTTATTCCCAATCACGAACTTAAAGTCGAATTCGAAAGAATAGCCTCCGCAAATTTAAACGCTTCAACTTGTTCTATCAAATTCTTACGTGACAGACGTAAGCAACTCTGAGCAACAAAAAGACATTATTTCTAAGTATCACCAGAGCAATCATAATGGCATAACGGAAACCTATCATAATATCAAACAAAAATATTATTGGCCAAAACTCAGGGATGCAATTCATTTATAAATAAGTACGAAATTTGGCTACAGAATAAATACGAAACACATCCGTACAGAATGGCTTACGAAGGCCCTCTGTTCGCTGAAAAGCCTTTTAAAACTATTGATTTGGATATATTCCAATTTTCAAATTCCCAATTGCTCACCATAATCGACTCTCTCTAAATACGCCCAAGCATATTTTGTCTCAGATAAAAATTCGATAACTATTCTTAGCAAACTTAGACATTTCTTTGCGCATCACAACGTTCGGCAAAAAATTGTGACAGACCAAGGAGAAGAATTTCAAAATAATCTTTTTGGAATTTTGTCAACCTCGCTCTACTGTACTTGAGAAACTAAGAATACTAAAAATGTAAAATCCGGAAGAGACTCCCCAGAATCTAACGATTTCCGCAGTCCTCATGTATAATCAAAAAATTGACTCCGCGATTCCCCATTTTCTATACTTTATGGCCCCTATTTTAATGAAGCTATATAAACAATGTTTTGACGTTATTCGAATAATACAACGAAAATCGAAAAAAAAGAATTATTACCATTTTTTGAACACATTTATAAAACCGCTTATCGAAAACAGTCTCAAAACACCGAAAAACAAAATAAAAATGATGAAACACCTCCAGACTTACACCGTGATCAAATAATCTACAAGAAAACGACTCTTAGAAATAAAATGAATCCTCAGTACATACTGACAAAAATTACGAACGTCGATAAAAATAAAATAACTGGCATTTCTAAGAAAAAACCAACCTCTACGGATATAGGAAAAACTAAAAGGCTTAGGAAAAATCCTCTTTCTTTTCAGCCTCCTGATCCGGATCCTGCAGGCCCAAGCACTTCAGTTCTACAAACTTCCGAACAATGGATATTATACCGAAGATGTATCACCCTCATTAGTTTTAAATCATTATCATATGTATCATTTTACATTACTAATATTAAGCATTTATTATCCCATTTACTTAATAATGTATTGATTTTAGAGAAGCTAGAAAACAAAGAAAATAATAATTTAACAAGGAAACAGTTATATCACATATATAGAGCATTAAATTTCACTTACACAAAACTCAACATTTATGAGTTGAATAACTGTAAGAAACGAGGATATGAACTTTCTTGGCTGCGGTATTAAATTCATCACCGGAAATCTCAATAATAATGACATGGAAAATTGTAGAAATACTTAAGCAAAATCAACTAAATTCAATGTGTAAGATCAATGAACTAAGTTATTTTGCTGGAAATATAATGAGTAACTTCAAACGAAATGTAGAACTTATAAATCAAAATACCAACAGTCTTAGTTCCGAAGTTCTCAAAGCGAATGAACAAATTAATTTTTTGCAAGATCAACACGTGCAAATAAACCTTAACCAAATTTTAGAAAAACTGCTAAGAGTATTTTTATTTGTGCACTTACAAACATTAGATCTCAAAATATTTAGCTCTGACGAAATAAAGGAGATTTGGCCATACCTGACATTGCATTACCCTAAAAATGCCCTATGGCCTATTAATCATATTTCCGAATTAACTATAATTTTTAAAACCGGTTTGGTAATTACTAGTGAAATGGCAATTAAAATAGCTATTCTCTATGTTAATTAGCCCTAGTAAATATTATTGTAATAACCTGTGGTATAAACATTGCGAAGTAGTTAATTCAAGATGGTTGTGTTCGAATCAGTTAAATAGTTGTTATCTTCCAGTTGAATGTCAGTATACTACTGCACAAACCAACTTTCGTGTGCATACTACTTTACTGTTCTGTACAAAGACGTCGGAACTAGTATACGAAGACTGCTTCCAATTAACCAAAAAGAACGTCTTCAAGGTTTTTCCCTGATCCAGAGCCAATGCGACGTTATCATCGACAATAGAAGTATTCCTTGGGTATAAATAATATTTCCATTCAGTATCCAGAAACGACGAATCTTCAACCCAGCAACCTCACCATAAATTTACAAGTGAAACGCTTAAAGGATCCAACCCTTATTCAAGAGGACCTTATAGAGCCGATGGAAATCGAATGATTGGTTCACCAAAACCAAATATATTACTGTTTAATTTACTATACACTATTGTGTATAGTTCTCCTGAGTAGTTCCAGCGTCATGGAGAAAACATAGACTCCTAGAGGCCATCCCTTTCAAAACCCTAGAAAGGATCATCAACGAGGACGTTGAAGAATCTAAGGGAGGAGGAGAAATATCCCTAGACCGGACGCACCCTGCTGAATCGACGATTCAGCCATATAAAATCGACTGCCACCATTTCCCGTGTAACATCGATGTAGTGTCAAAGCTCTTCGCTGTTCACACTAATTGTTCGTTTTTAGTTTTAAGAAAAGCCCTGTCTTTTCGAAAATAAACTTTTTTAAAACGTACTCCGTCGGTCGTGTTATCTAACTCGCGGAGAATGTGAAACTTTTGAAATGCTATTTTATTTCATGGAAAGTCTCATTATAGAACCAAATGTTTCGTTCGTAAATCGTTACCAACTTAATGTCAAAATGGCATCAATATGTAGTGACATAATTTATACAGTAGCCAAAGGCAGATGTAAACCAGCCAAAAGTTTAATGCTTCGAATGGCAATGCAGTCTTTAACGAATTCTCGGCAAGTAATCACAATGCTCAATAGATATGGCCATATTATTGGGTACAATTTGATCGAAAAATAAGAGCCAGAAATAACGTATACATCGGTTCAAGATATAATGTAATACCAACCGGCATCAACACATCGAATGGACACTGTACGCACGTTGCGTTTGACAACTTTGATCGCTTTGTTGACACTATTTCCGGAAAAGATACTACGCATGACACGGTTGGTATTATTTATCAGTTTCGGTGATGAAACAGATGATTCCGGTGATGAAACCGCTGAAACACGTGAAGTTAGTGGCAACGTCAATAGTGAAGCACCTGCACTTAAAAGAAGGTGTTTTAATGAGATTGTATTAGAAATTCGGTTGTATTTAGGATTTATTTTAGATTTATTATTAATAATATTCTGATCGGTCTCTCAGTATCCGGTACTTAAGGTATATTTTTTCGTTGCCCACATTCGCTGCACTTAATTTGTTTGTTTTTTGTAATCCCTGGTTTGATAGAGATATATTGGTTTTACTTCCTTAGATCATCATTAAAGTAGATGTTTTTATTCTGTCTGACTAATCCACATTATCTTACCTTGAAGACTTTTAATATTTTAATACATTTGACAAATTTATGTTTAGTTTGTGCATCTTCAAACTTTACAAGTAGTAGAGGATCTTTCTTGGTACTTATTCGGTGGACCTAGAAAATGTGATCCTTACTGATTTCTACTTTTAACGCGTCAATCACTTGTATTGGGGCTCTTCTTCTCTTTCCTTCTGTGCGGCATTGTTTATTTTGCTTTCTAGGTTTGCTAATCTTTGCCTTTTACAATAAAAACTATTTTATTACAAAATGAAACATCTTTAATAAAGGATGGCTTGAAGCAACTGGGGTCTAAAAACGTATTAGAAATATATATTTTGTTTTTATTTTCACATGCGTTACCGGGCGGGGACGTCCTGCATTCATCTCTTTCGAAGTTGGTCACTTTCAGCAACCGGTCAATAGCGCTTTCAATCTTCTTTTCACTCATTTCTTTTTGTTTTTCAACCTCGTTTGGTATTTGGTTGTTTTGATTTTTGGGCGTTTCTGATTTTAGTTAGATTTTATTCTTGCGCTTTTCGGGTTTTGTTCAACTTTGGTTTTAGGGCATTTCGGGTTGTGCTTGGGTTTGGTTTTTGAGTATTGTGAGTCTAGCTTTAGTTTTTGGACATTTGAAGTTAATTTGGTTTTCGAACATTTCGAGTTTTGGTTAGGCATTTAGGATTTTATTTTGGTTTTTGAGCATTTGGGGTTTTGATTAGTTTTGGTGTTTGAGCATTTCGGGTTTAGGTTAAATATGGATTTTTGAAAGTCTCGGGCAAGAATCGTATACCTAATAGGATTGCCTAATCCGCCAAATCTGTCCGCAAGTGCAATGCGAAAACTCTCGCTGGCTGTGAAGTAGGTGAAGTCCAGTATTGTACGTTTACTATGTAAATGCATGGAAATAATCTGAAACTGACCCGAGTTTTGATGGACTTTCGAGTATTTTGATTAGCTAATATAGCATGTTGTTAGGATAATCACTCGTTATTTTCATTTAATGTCAATATTAAATCGTTTTAGTACTTATTTAATAATTATTGGGAAGTAGCGTAGGGTAGGGGCTCAGGTAGGGTAAAAATAATACTATTTCAATCAAGTTTGGCTTATATGTATTATCTTGAAATACATATATTAATTAAATATTGTTCACATAAATACATAAAACTAGCGAACAAAACATTTACTTGTAAAATTTTGTGTTTTACGGCATTCTACAATTTTAAATATACAAAAATCAACAAATACTTATAAACTAGAAATCCCTATTTTTGGATATATTAAGGAACATATTAAAAAACAAAAAATATGTTAGACATACATAACAACTATTTATAGGTGGTAGGTAAACAATAATATGTATTTATATGTACCGTTGTATGCACATAATATAAAAAATACATATTACTACATATACTTTACAATTTTACCATACTTTCTAATTTTTTTCCGCGGGTATCATCTTGCAAAGATTTTCTGAACGTTATATTTTGCTTTTATATTTCTGAAGTTCATACGAATTATCGTTCTCAGCTTACAAAAATCTCTAACTAAACTAAATTGTAATTCTTTTTCTGTTTTAAATATTTTTTTGCTAAGTTTTTTACCACCCCTTGCCCTTTTCGAAACGATGATGGGATTCAAAATAAAAGTTCCATTTTTTATTTTTTTTTTCAAAAAATGATCAGAAGGCTTTATAAGGCCCCCATATGATAACTGTTGCACCCAAGAGGGAATGCTGTAATGATTATGTGTGGTAATTTTATAAGTATAATCTCCTAAATTGGGGATATCTGTTTTGTGTTTTTTAGCTAAGTTGTCCGCAATGTACTCCAAAGCATCTTCAGTAGTTTCCTTAGCACCCTGATTAAAATCAGATTGAGGAAACTGATGAAAATGATGAGCTGCTGCTGGACTCATTATGTAAATTGTAAAGAGGCGTGCCTTTAATGTCAACTTGTGCAGTTTCCAAAATTTGGGTACAAATAATGTAATCGTCTAAAACTCGCTCTTCTGTATTTACTTTAGAACCTAAAATACCATCATTTTTTCAACAGATTCATACGAATTCTGTAAGCGGCCCCAGAGGTGTTGGGTGTTCATCTGGACCCCCTCTGCTTCTTAATTGAAAAAAAAAATGTTCTCCAAACTATCCTGATTTAATTTATGAGTACAAATATATTTAATATCTAAAGTGGACTTCATGTCTTCAAACAAATTTTGTAAAGAAAGAATGGACATTAATATGCCTTTTTGAAAAGTCATTAGGGTGTTTTTTCCAACAACTCTCATATTATAAATTAATTCGTACATTTTTTTTAAGTGGTCATTTTGTAATTTTCTTATCTTCTCCCGGCTTATAATGTAAAAGAGCAGTAGAAACATTATTAGAGAGAAGTTGCGCAGCAAGTCGCACATTTTGACGATTTGTTTTTTCAACATCTAAATGCTTATGGTTTATTTTCCAACAAGCATTGACTTCACTATCGGTAAAGGAGATCAGAGCCTGAAGAGGATTTTTATTTAGCGTAAATCCCCTATCTAAAAGCCAGTTACACAATAATTTTAATAAATGTGGAACATCAGCAAACATATAAATGTTATTATTGGAAATGGGATGCTTAAATGAGGTGTTATTTATATCGATGCCTAATATTTTCCATAGCCCCACATTACTTGCACCACAATCACTTACACAGGCCACCACATTAAATGATATATTGTGAAGTTCAATAATAATGTAATACAAAATTTCTTTGGTTATTTTTTGGTCAAAAGCAATAAAAATAGGTTACTTCCAGTTTGAAAATAGGCCTCGAGCCATAACAACTTGCATATTGTTATAAGGACCTAAAATTTCATCTTGAGCGCATTATATTCTTACACATCCTTCACTTAAACCTCATCATACTGTAAAACAACTGTTCTTTCAAAAGTAAAAAAGCAATAGCAAAACATCTGATAATATTCCTTGACTTAAATTAAGTTCAGAAGCCCATCTTCTTAAGGAAGAATGTGCAGGTAGTGGATAATGTAATTTACTTCTTAAATAAAGGTAAGATTTCTTACTGTAATATCTTAACGTAAATGCGACAGCTATTTCGTCTCGAGTCCAGTTTACTCGCTTCTTTTTTATTTACAATAAATCGATTTGATTCTGGGTAAGTCTTGAATAGTGTCATGGGTGCTACTTCTTCAGTTGTTTTAGATTTTGGGGATTTATAATATTTACTTTTGAATTATCTTAGTTGGTCATTAAGAATTTTATTTTATTACTTTTGATAAAATGACCTTGTTTTAATAGAACTAGCTTCTAGCAAAGAATATTTATTGGTTAAATTATTAAAACTATCCAACAAATCTATATACTTACGTTTATAATTTATTATTTGGGGTTCGGAGATGGGTTCTGGAGATGGATTTTTCTCTAGAATTTCACTTGTGGCATTCGATGTTGTTGCTAAAAGCTCAGACAATACCTGAAGTCTTTTTGATTTAGATAATCCTGGTTTTGTTGGTGGCTTCTGGTTAAAAATAGGGTGGGATTTTTTTTTAATCTTTTTTAAAGGTAAACCTAAAATTTAAATTTTGCGGTGAATTTAATATGTTACTCAAGACAAAAAAACCCTAATAACTCATTTTGTAAATCTCTTTCGTAATCATTTTCAGTAAAATGAACTGAGCAGATATAGCTTTTATCTGGATTAAGTTTTGTCCTCTCTTCTACATCGAACTATCCACTCGTTCCGAATAGTTCAGGATACTAGATCTTTCCCTTGGGAAAGCGATGAAAACTATATTTTCGAGAACTTGCTTTTTCATCAAAATAGTTGTTATTGCACCCATACATGGCACATCTCGTTCCAGGCATATGTAACTATTTTTTGATGTAACTTATCCCACTAAAAAAGGTAAAATAAATGTATTTCTTACCTTTACCTATATTATTATGTGTAATATTTTGAGCTTACCTCCTAACTAATAACACTGCCAATAAGCACCACGAACACAAAACTTTTCAAGTCTTTGTTTAAGGTTAAAAATACTGTTTTTCTCAGTTCTCGCCACTCAAGCACATACAATTTTAAAGTATTTGTTAAAGCTTAAAAATACTGTTTTGTCCAAGTTTTTTTTACAGAAATACAATTAACACAAACATAAGTGGACTACTCACTAATTTAAATTATTTTAATTGTTCAAAAAACACAAAATACAATGGTTTATTACGCCTTCAAATGCATTGATAAAATACACAAAAACCGTTAGAGGTCTTCGCTTAAGTCACAAGCGACAACGTGCGATTGATAATTTTGGCGAATGTATGTCTTATGGGATTGGGCAATCCTATTAGGTTTACGATTCTTGGTCTCGGGTTTTGGACATATGGGATTCGGTTAGTTTAAATTTTTAGGAATTTGTAGTTTTCGGTCGGTTTAATTTTTAAGCATTTCAGGTGGGCCTGGGTTTGTGGTTTCCGTTAGTTTTTGAGCATTTGCAGTTTTGGTTTTATTTTTAATTTGAATAGATTTGGTTTTTCGGAGTTTGTTTAATTTTTTGACAGTTTTTGAGCACTTCAGATTTGGTTTTTGGAGTTTAGGATATTACATTTTTAGATTTTTTTTTTCAATTAACACTACTTAGTATTTTTCCACAAATATCAATTTTCTAAATATCAACTATTTCCTAATAACTCTTTGTCCACTCTTTCGACACTTCCATATTTTATTCGTTTCCTTGAATTGCAGAAAGAAAATCGGTACTTTTATTTATTCATTATTTGATCTGTAACCGCAAGATTCCAGTGTCCCCGTTAAGATATGACACATACAAATGTAACAAGCATTAATTTATTTGCGGCTTGTTCTCACTGTACAAGAAATTACTAAAAAGGCTAGAGTAAACAAATATCTATAGATTCACGTTCATGAATAGGTATTTGACTCCAGGCTGTCAGTTCATTTCTTTGCGTGTGCATCAGTCATCTTCAGGAAATTACCACCTACAAAAGAAGCTTCTCAGTAGCCACAATAGATATTGTAATCTGCAACTGTAATTGATTATCATTTTTATATTCAATATATTTTAAATAAAATACTATAGCATGTATACAAATTTACTGAAATAATATGCCTAAAATTAAAACTACAATTTTAAAATTAAATATAGTCAGTGCTGCGTCGCAGGCCTGACGAAACTATACATTTGGCAATTGAAGTGTACAATTAAATCTAGCACAGTTCGTTGAGAGACGTTATCACTATAAGTGTGTCCATTGCACAAATCAGTCGACTCCACATAAAAAAAAATAACAACAAACAAATCTGATAATTACAATGGGGGTCTGAAGACAAAAATTGATATTAATTTGGTACTCTTTAAAAAATAAGACACTTTTTTAACCACCAATGTGTAGAATAAATATAATATCAATAGTTTGTAAGTGATTATCACTTTATGTAAAATTGGTATGCTATTATATGGTAATTATTTTTGTTTATAACACACATTTAGTACATTTTTATAGTTTATGACAGGTGGAACGAGTGCTGCCCTTCTGAAGCCGCTATCCTCAGTTTTTCTCTCATGATCGCTACGCTAGAATAATCGGGCAGTTTGAGGTAGTTTACGCACGTCATCACAGATGGTAAAAAGTCATCCGGGTTCATGTTTAATTCCAACGTTTTCCTTACTACAGTCAATGGTGGCGATAATGCTTTGAACCCTTAAACAACCAAGAGATTTCAAAAACCCAGCTTTAATTTAACCGCGTTTACCCACCTCCGACGGGAAGTCTGGGACTGCCGGTCAAAAACTGCACAAACATCCTCTGCTCGTCTCCGTTATAGGAGCTCAATACTTCGAACAGATATTTTATCGCCCTCGAATCTATATTGTACCCGTGATCGGGCCGACAGCATTCCATCAGTGTTTTGATATCCCAGCCGGATACTTGATCTTTGGGACTGCCGCAGAACACGCATTCCAGTTCTTCCGGTTGAAATACCCTCAAGTTGTTGAGCGGAAACACCGAATCGAATCCTTCGCGGAACGATTCCATTTGCCGCGATACCCCCTCCACCAACATCCAATGCGATAAGACCTGAACGTAAAATATTTAACAAATAAATACAAGTTACAGTTTACAAAAATCCTCTGAACAGTGCTTAGCAACACTGGTGTCAAGGACATACTTGTCCTATAGAAATACAAATAAAAGACTTGTCCACATTAAAAACTATATTCTACCACCGGCTTTTTTTTTGTGTAATTTACTCAAGACAAGTATATAAAAGTATTACAAATCTTTCATATACTTGAAGTAGGTAAAAAATAAGGAAATGTATATATTGTTAGCATTATAAGATAGGTAGTATCTATTTCTGTACAATGCACTAATCAATGGTGTAATTTTACTAGAAATATGTCTAATATGTTCAGTCCAACTCAGTTTATTATCAGTTCAGTTTTATATTCGGTATTTGTACAGTTTTGTTTTTCGGTTTTAATGATATAAATTTGGTTTTACTAACATTGATTTTTAACGAATTTAACAATAACCAATCGGTGTACAGCTTCAGATAAGCATTCACAATGTCGATGTTATCGATATTATCAAAAAGCACTGTGTCGTCAGCAAATTTATAATATGTTGAGACCAAACCAAGGTTTTTCAGACTAAGCGTATTGAGGAAGCAAAATAGCGGGCCGAGAACCGATACTTGTGGCACCCTAAAATTACAACCCTCTGTACGACTGATATTTGTAGCTATTCGTACATACTAGAGTCTGAAACAAATAAGGATTGTACAATGTTATACATGTCGCGTCTGTACCCCATATAATATTTTTTTTTTCAATAAAACATCAGTATTAATCACATCAAAAGTGTTTTGAAGATCTATAAACATTACTATTACTAAATTTCCCTCTTTAATTTAGTCGCAACACTTCGTACAAGGTCGACCACTGCGCTTTGAGCACCACTGCCTTTAATAAAGTCATACTGAATTTCATCGAGATCTATGCACTGAAAGACATCATTCTCAACAATTTTTGCAAACACACTAGTAACACTAATAGAGCGATAATTATCCATACATTTTCTACAACCAGATTTAAATATAGGGTTTTAATCTATTAATAATATTCTATTAATAATTAATTCATCATGAACAGGGGCCGACGCATTCTTTAATCCTAAGAATATATATAATTTCTTGATCGTTACGCGTAACCAAAAATTTTTAATTATTACAATAAACCTCATTAAATTGAAAATTATTACTGCCAGTTTGTTATAGATAATATATTTGACTGTCTACCTCCTGTACTATGTTTTTACCTACGTTAGAGAAGTGAACCTTAACTTCATGTACTACTACTTTATTTTTCATTGAACTATTAATAAATCGCCATTGTTTTTTTTTTTTGGAATCATTACCATAGTCACACTATTTCTTTCTAAAGTATTCATTTTTTAAAGTTTTAATGTTGTTTGTTACCTTGTTTTTTAAAGTTTAAAACATCGCAACGTCATCGACACAGGTAAAGAAAAGAACAAATTACTAGTACTAGTAGTCTAGAAATACTTAGAATTTCAAACTTTCATTGTCTCTATTTTTTTACAGACTAATTTTAAGTCTAAGACTACAGGTTCAGGTTTTTTCTCTAGGATGCCAACATTGGTGCGCTCTATTAAGGGTTGCTAAATTGTAGGTATTTCCACGCTTGGAATGCTAAAGATGTTTCCTCTGTTTTTAATGAATACAGCTTCTTTAAACTTAGATTTCAGCCCTCATTATGTATCCAATATTCTTGTAAGTATGCTCTGTAATATCATCCCGTACCTGAATATAGTCTTAACTTTGTATTGTTTTGCTATTTGACTGATCTTTTCTGAGATTCCCTTCACGTATGGGATCGTCAACAGTGAGAGAGAGTTCTGCTGTTGCTCTCCTTTTTCTAACTTACTTAATAGGTTCATGACATTCGTTCGATAATACCCTCTTCATATAGTTAAATATTTTGTTATTTTTGTAACATTATAACTGTGTTGGAAATATGTTTGTTGGGATTTTTTTTATATAAAGATAGAATTGTTTGGTGCATTTCTGAAATATTTGTTGTGCATATTCGGTTCCTAATTTTACGCAAAAATCAAGCAATATGTGGAGTTAGGCTTGTATTTCTTAAATGGTTTATTAATCGAGTTTAAAATTGTAATAAGAACAGACATTGTAGGAAAACTCCTAGTTCACTCAAAAAATGGAAAAAAAGGTAAATGACACGCGCCGCTTCCTAAAAATACAGAAGATATTTTGCAATATATTTTAAACAAATGTATTGCATGTATTTAAGATTAGACATGTGTATGCCAAAATCATCTAGAACGTAGAGACCAAAATGCAAAAAAGATAATTATAACTACCTAAAAATGCCTGACAACAAATTCAATTAAAAATAAGCACATCAAAAGGAGTTTCCAATAATTTTTTGGAAATTTAGCACTTTGCTTTGGAGTTATTTTTAACTTTTGGTTTCAGTTAAGTCATCTCAAAGTTTCTTAAAATTAATATCAATTATTTTATATATTAAATTACTTTTTGAATAATTAGATAATGACTAACCTGTTTAATTTTGGAAAAAATTGGACCGTTTGTTGAAACTATGTTATTTAAATTTTTAAATAAATAAATTTAAACAACCAGAATAACGTATACAGATGAGAACAACCACATCATAACGCGAACCTGCTTAAAACCTTGAATTTGCTTAAATCACATAAAGATTGAACTTAATAAACTTAGTAATTTATATATATATATATATATATATATATATATATATATATATATATATATATATATATATATATATATATATATATATATATATATATATATATATATATATATATATATATATATATATATATATATATAAACTAATTGACAAAATACATTTTTATGGCAAAAGTTTTCGCGACTAAAAACCAAATTCATTACTTTCACTAATTTTAAGTAAAATGAACATCTATTATGGCTAGCGTTCGAATGTTACGTTTACTACTTACCTTAACGTAAAGATGCAAATTGTGTATGGTTAGATGAGTATTTCTACCGTTCTTTATTAATTCCACGTTATACCCAGGAACTATAAAATCCAATCCGAGATCTTCTATCGCGCAGCCGTCGAATTCAAGTTTTTCAATCTAAGTATATAAAAAAAAGTAAGACTTGAATTGAAGTATAGTTAGTATTTATCTAAAATCAATACTTTTATAATATAAGATACAGAGTTTTCTGGTATAGGTTTGCACCGTCGTATGAAAAAAGTATAAATCCAAAAGTTTCGTGATTTTTATCGAACTTTTGATCCGGCGTGTCAAAAAAATTGAAAAATATCAAATTTTGACCGGTTTATTATTTATTATTAGATTCCAAAATTTATTAAAATATTATTTAAGTCTTAAACATAATAGTTAGCTTATCCATTATCGGTTTTAAACAGAAATAGAAAAAAAGAAAAACACTTAAGCGAAAGGTCGGAACAAAGGAATGAAACGTTGAGAAAGATTTAAATATTTTGTTATACTTTGAAAGTACTCGGTTAACATATTCTTTTTAAATAGTCGCCTTTTTCTATGATATTCATTTTCTCCTTTCTGTTTAAGTTTTTTGAAATCATTGTCAACATACCGTTGCATAAAATTAATTCAGTTTCAAAACATTTTAAATATAAGCCTTATGAAAATAAAATTTATTGATTTTAATTTTAAAACTGCTTTTAAACATTTGTAGTTACACTTCTTCTGGATGATGTATCGGTGTTGTAATACGAGCCCTTACAGTTCTATGTCCGAATAAAATGATGTTTTACCGAAATTCTTATTAATTTTTAAATAGTTGTAAATATGAAATTAACAAAATATTTTATGACGTATAGAATTATGTTTAATGTTTTATTAAATAGGATGTCCAGATAAGGTCAAAAAGGTACCGCATTAGTAGCAGAAGTGTTGAGATGCGGTGTTCATTGTGTTGTTGAGCCCTTATTTAACAATTTAATGACGTAAAAAAAGCTCATATCGTTGCGTAAGCACAATGATGTCACTCATAGCGTTACTGAAAGCCTAGGAAAAATATTTATTTAAAAAATATTAGAACACTCCCACCACTTTCTTTGAGGTAGAGCGAACAGTATTGAAAAAAAAAAAGAATTTTTCTCAGTTTTAAAATAGTGACCAGCTTAACTATAGTTGACTTAAAATTAAAGATAACAATTACGCCCCCTGGTGGTCAGGAAATCAGGAAGTTTTTTCTTTCAAATGTCAAGTGCCAACAGTTTCCCTAACAGGGCCCTTACAGAAGCACCGGATATATTTTATGTTGCTTACTAGTTAATTAATTAATAAATTAATAAAACAAGTTTATGAATAATAACTAAAATGCTTTTTTGAAGTGTGCACGGCATAGAACAAAAATGAAAGATAGTACATAGTACATGCCATAAGAAAATCATTAAAGATTGTGGTTCCAGCTAAGTATAATTACCTCGTGAGGAAATTGTAAAAAACTATAGATATAGATGGTTGGAATTTAGTATTCCAATCGTTATTTTTTTATCTGATGTGTGCAATGAAATGGACACATCGAAAATTAAAAAATTAAAAATTAATCTTATAAGTCGTTTTGTATACGACACCAAATTAAATGATGCAGTGGCGTGAAATAGTTAAATACAAAATTAAATAGGTCAATCGGTATGTTAAAACGACAATCAACATAAGTCCCGCTTACCTTTAGAATTTTATCTTCTTCAGTTAGATCCCCGTCGTGCAAAATTTCATCTCGCTGCCTAACAATTTCTTGCATTTTTTTAATTGTAATATATATATCGGGACTGATGTGCTTTAAATCCGACAGGGTTAAGCAGTGCTCCTGGCCCAAAAGCCACCGATAAAACGTAAGCGAAAATGGAAGGTCCAACTGAAACAATTTTTATATTCACAAACGGTTGCGCTTGGACTAAGAAAAATTAACTTTTGAATGATCAAAAATTTCTTATTAAATTTGTTAGCAGCAATTAAAATTTGGAAACTGCTCAGAACAAACAGGAAACGCAAATGGTATGGCAAAATGCAATGCAGACATTTTATGCTCTCGTCTTGTGACGACAGCAGCCTTAAAATAAATGAAAAAACATAATCTAAACAAATTACTGGTAAAAAGGACAAATGGAAATAAAGTCTTGAAAGTACTGAACTGAAGTAAGTACTGAACTCGTTTGCGCATTTGCCGCCTAACGCTCATAAAAGGTCTCAGGTCTCAGCGGAAAGAGAAGCATTTATAAGTAAAAGTTAGTAATCGTCTCATTTTTCTTTACCTATTCACATATAACAGGATGAGACAACGACGGCGAGACGAATAAAACATACATTTTTTTTAAACGGAACAAACTATTTTTAAATGTTGTTTTGACTGCTTTGAACTTTTTCAACTTTTTTATTAATAGTAAATACTAAAACCTAACAGTATATCCAATATATTATTTTAAAATAGAGGCTTCTTGTTTACAATACAGGTCCCCTCCACAAGGAATCTAGTCAAAATTAAAAAACTAATTACTATAAGGGCCCGCAAACGTCATTTTTGACATAAAATTCAATATTCGCCAAAAACGGTTAGACTTGGGTGTAGGATATTATATGAAACGCAATAATATACAGGATTCCTATAAAACTTTTGTCATTTTTGACATAAAATTCAATATTCGCCAAAAACGGTTAGACTTGGGTGTAGGATATTATATGAAACGCAATAATATACAGGATTTCTATAAAACTTTTAGTATCGTTCGTAATTTCTGAGTTAAGGGGATGGGGAATCTTATTTCGGTGGCCCTCTATAAGTATCTTTGACATTTTTTGTTTTTCTACGCTGCGCAAATTCTGCTGGTTGTCATGGTTAACCCAGATTAATTAAAGGTAAAGGCCAGACCAAATGAAAAAAAAATAAATAAACAACAAAAACTGTAAATATTCCTAATATATAACCTTGTAATAAAAGGTAGTCCAAATTTCTATTTCCGAAAGTTTTTTAAAAATTCGTTTTAATTGATATTTTTTGGACACCTTTGAATTACTAATTAAATTTTTTCGACATACCATTTTCTACAGGGAATGTTAATAGAGTAAAATTTTAAAGGATTGTTTGAGAAAAAATTACAAATATTGTTCGGTCTGCAAGCCTCATTTTTGACATGAAATGTTAAATACATCTGAAATGGTAATATGAATATAAAAAAGTTATAATATATGTGGTGTTTCGCGCTTAATGCAACCTTAGATATTTACGGCGAAAAAATCGACACTGCGATGTTGCCATTTAATCTAAAAAGTAGCATCAACAATGAATTTTTAAATGGGACACCATGTATATTATTGCCTTTTTCAATCCTCTAATACTTTACGATTGTCTTTGAATAAAACCTCCCTATTTCTATTTTCAGCGAAGTTCGAAAAAATAATTATTTTCTTCATTTTTCCGACCAAAGCTTAGCTTCAATAAAGTTTTTAGTACCACGACAGTAGAAACTTAAAATTTTGGACATAGCTTAGAGAGGTATCGAACAGGATGTATTAATATAGAAATTAGTTCTTCATTATAGTTGGTCAAAACTAGTGATTTCCTTACTAGATACAAAAAGGGTGAATATATGAAAATTGCATTTTTTTAAAGAGAAAATTAAATTCCCTTTTGGTCTGTCGATAATCGTCATCAAAAGAAATGAGATTTCAAAGAAAATTTGTTTTAAATGTGTTTTTACGATGAACCACTGCAAAATACCTTAAAATATTAAGAACAGTGGAGTGGTAAATGATTTTATCGAGAATTTGAGCTTTCAGGAACTTGGTACCAACTAGATGGGGCACTACACTGAAGAGTTGTCATAAGAATTATAGGAATTACCGTTTGAGCTGTGGAATTTGCTACCAAGATCGCGAGATCTCACGTTATTAGATTTTTTACCTATGGGGTGAGTTAAAGTTATACGAGTATTTGACACCGGTGCAGATCAAATCATGTTATGGGATTCTAGAATGATTTGAACAAATAGGTCTATCCGAGATAAAGAAGGCTACTACCATCAGTCCACTTCAACGGATTTTAAAGTCTTTAGAATGCAAAGGTGAACACTTCGGCCACTTCAATGTAAAAATTGAACTCATTTTTCTGTGTGCAATTTTTATTTTAAGCACCTAATATTTTGCTAGTGTAAAGAATCTTTAAAATATTTTTCGTGAAATGGTTTGTAAATCAGGATTCGATTCATTAAATATTCTGTATGTTCTGGCTAATTGGTTGCATTATATATGCATAATAAACAAATTCATTAAAACATTTTAAACCGATTGTATTTACACACTTTGCACCACAATCAATTAAGTTTAAATCTTTATTGAACTTACAAACAGTTTTCAGAGAAATTTGCTTTTATTTCAACATGATACATCATTCGAAAGTGAATATGTCATAATTAACATAGCGTTTCATTAAAAAAAAAGAAGCATTTTTCATCTTTTTTGTGTATGGTAGGCAAAGCATTAGTTTAGACTGACCCTGTATGAAATACAACTAATTTCGATATTAACAAATAATTTACAGTACGTACCTCCCCAGGCTACATTCAAAATGTTAACTTTTTTCTGACTATTGGGGTGGTAATAAAATTTTAATTAGACCTATGTTTTGGTTGAAAAATAAAAAAAAAATAGTTTCCCCAAATCCACTAAAGATAGGAACGAATTATTCGAAAATAAACATAAACTTAAAATTCCAAGATTGATACTACTTTTTTGGAACTAACCAAATTTCAGAACAGAACATGTACCATTTGCCATAATCGTCTAAGGTACCATCAACCGTGAAACACCCTATACAAAATGTTGCATTTAGAATAAAAAAGTCGACACTTCCACTTCCAGAATTAAATTAAAATTAAAATATTTTTGGAATCTCCTAACAACATTGGCTTCATTCGAATTTTTAAAATTTTTGCTGCTTATCTTTTTCCGATAACAGATCGACCATATGAATATGACTCACCATTCTGGAATCCATGACTGCCTTGGCCATAAACTTGCCCAAAAAACGAAACTTGCTTTTGATCTTGGTGATGAAGCCGATTTTGGCGCCCCTGGCGAGCGGCGCGGGAAACAGCCCCGTCCGATTGAACACGTAGTCGCCGGGGCTCCGACCGGCGTCGGGGGCGTACCACAGTTCTAAATTGTGCCTTTGCAATTCCTTCGACACCAGTGCGTAAAACTCCAACGTCGGTCCGAGTCCCGTCCCGACCTCGTTCTCGTATTGCACTTCGAGCAACGCCTTCGACGACGCGAGATCCTGCATCACCTGCTCCGCCTGCTTCAGTATGTCCTCCCTCGATATCGTTCTTTTCCTTCTATCGAGTCTGGGCGTTACCCTTTCCTAAAAAGCGGAGATGTATCGGGTCCCATCATTGCATATAATTGATACTCCTAGAGGACTGCTATACACGATTCACTTACGAAGAAAGGGAGATAGAATATCCATGCGTTAGAAGGAAACTCTGGGCGTAAGACATTATTGCGCATGTGCACTAGTGTCCATTTTTCGATGGTATTACGGGTTATTAGTAAAGATTTCGGTTTTCGTGAGACCAGAAACAAAAGATGCCGCAAACCGAATGTTCATAGCCCCTTATATTTTTGAGATACAGGATGTTTTACAAGCTTTGTATTTTGGTACACCCTTCATATATCGCTAATTCTAATGCTTATTGCTAACTATTTACAAATCTTGTTGATGAACCGACCTAGCTAACGTTTCATCAATTATCCTGTTGGCTTCTTCAAAGTTTAACTGAAATTGGCTAGCTACCAGCTTATATATTGGTGAAAGGTAGAAACCTTGTCGTTAAGATTACTTTGAGATGATTCGCGTAACATCAGCCAGTTTGATTTATAAACAATCGACGCAGGAGGAATCCAGAAAATTTGTAAATAGTAGAAGTTCAGAAATTTCTCAATAAGACAGAACGGTGTTATTTTATTTTTGGTTTTGTCTATTTCTGGAAAATAAATGCGGACAGAAAAAATCTGACATGTCACTTAATTCTGCTTAAAAAATGGCAACAAACCCATGGTTTACTTTTCTAATAAGCTTTAGAATAACCGAGACATCTGGGGGTGACCCAAAATGCAAATCTTCCAAAAATATCCCGTATCTCAAGAGCTATAAAAATTCTATTTGAGACATCTTTTTTTTCTCGAAAAAGTAGCACAGTGTCGCGAAAACCACATCCCTCTGTCTTTTACAATGATACAAACTCATCTGTGCATAATTTTTGGGATATCATTTTTGGCTACGCAAGAAAAAGTCTAATAGGCAATTTAACAAATAATGCTCAAATTTCAAGTCGCTAAAACGTAGGTAAATATAAAGAATACAATAAAAAAAAACTGAAAATGTTCTAGCTTTATAGGTAGAAAATACATCACAATATTAGCACCTTTAAAGGACTTTGTTGTACCGCTATGAATAAGTTAAGTTTGTCAAATTTTGCAGATTAATTTTTTAGATATTGGGTTTGATATTTAGCACCCTCCAATTTTTTACACTTTTGGAACTATCCTGAAACACGAATTTATTTTTAAAAGAACTCACAATTCACTGTGATTCCTTGTTTTGAAGGTATTGGAAATGGTTATGCAATTCTGTTAAAATTTTAAAAATATTCAATAATCTTTGAGATATGACTCAAATTATTAGCATAGAGTAAACAAAAACATTTTCGTCGCTATTTTATTTTAATTAATTAAAAAATTAAAAATTCAATTGTTAATTTTTAATTTTCATTATTTATTATTTATAGTCATGAGATTGACATTGACATAAATTGATTCAAAAATAAAAAAACGGTACGAATTTATTATCATGTATATAACCTTTTGTAATATTTTTATCTTTGGCAGTTAATTTTGCTTTTTGTAACAACTCTGTTTCTTTGTCTTTTTCATTTTTAACTTTGATGGGTTAGTAGCAGATGTTAATCAACTTTATCAGTAGGTACCCTGAATTTATTAGTTTCTAATTGCGACCAATTATAGCCAACTTAAAATTGCACTTGTCTCCACTTGTGCTGGAATTTTTAATGCTATCAGAGGACCAGTAAAAGACAGAACTGACTAGGTCATATAGAAGCTCAAAAAATCCAAGCGTTTGTCAGGTGGCTGCTGCAACTAGAATATTTCACATTTTGCGCTAAAAGATGACAATACAGATTTTTCTGGAGAAATGACTGAACGATTAATTCACAATCCCCATTTAAAATAACACTTGGTTTTCTATTGGCCATTCTTTATCCCAGTTTTAGGAAAACGAAATCGACAACCTAATAACCGAAGTGGTTGAAAATGATCGCAAGCATAAATCAATAACTTACATTGCCAGCAGGATGGTACTCTTCTTCATTACGCTACTTTTGTGAGAAAATTTTGAAATAATAGATATCCCAGACAGTGGATTGAAACGAACGGAACGATCGAATGGCTAGCGCGGTCTCCAATATTTAAAAAGTGAAGTGTTCTTAATCAGGCCGAGATTTTTGCCAGAGCTTCTTGACTTTACTAGTGCATTAATGAAGCATTTGATTTGAATTGTTTGGTATGTACCTCTGTAAAAGAATAAAAATATGTTTTAACACCGAATTTAGCTGAATCAAGTATCTCAAAAAACTAAAAAGGCATTGCTTGACCCACTTGAATCAATATTATGGCAATATTACCCCCCCACCATGAAAATAGTACGAAAATTTTAAATATTTTTAAAAATTGCACCAAAATTGTTTGCTAGATTTTAACTTTTGAAGCAATATCTCAAAAACTAATCGACAAAGTTAGAAATTTTTAACTTAGTCCAAAAGGTATAACAAAGAGGTGTCCCTTAAACCACCTAACCAATCTATATTGTAAGAGTAATTCCCAACCCTTGAAGAGGGAGCCATCTACGAAAATTTTAAAATAGCTAAAACGTATTCTAGTTGCTAACAAAAATCGACGTGTTTCAAGTTGTTTTTTTTTTCTGACAGCTGTGCGAATATACAGGATGTGCCAAGTAATATATATTGTTTATTATTTGATCTAGATAAGATTTACACAAACGATTTAAAATAATTTTCAAAAAATTATAAATATGTGGGTAATCAAACTTATATATTTTTAAATGGAACACCTTGTATATTATGGCATTAATAAATACCTCCATTTTATGCTCACTTACCCAATGTAAGTTTGTTATGGTCTATAATGAGTGTTTTTTGGATTTATGGCCATTTCGTCAAAATGTGTTTAGTACCATATATTTTTGACTCAGATACCAACAGCTGTAATTTAATTGTCAACAATGTGTAAAGTGGCCCAGTCATTTATCCTATATATTTATCTTAAAGTTAGATAGAATCGTTTATCACAAAAGATTGAGAAGAAAATAAATATTACCTGAATGTGAAAAGTCTACATAGACGAATTGAATATAATTCATTCAGATCATAGCATTTGTTACATGTTAGTACAAAAGGTAATGAAAGAACATTGCATAGCTTATGTGCAGAAATAATGAAGGAAGCGTACGAAAACAGCTCCATCGAAGGCCCAGCTGGAAATAAAATGGTCCCATACTGGTAGAATGAAGAAATATCTGAAAATAGGAAGTACTGCACAAGTACTAGAAGACAACTTACTAGAATAATGAGAGATAATTAAGCATCAGAAGAGAGGAAAGATAATGCTAAGCAAAAATACCAAGAAGAAAGAAAGGAAGTCCAAAGACTGATAAGAAAGTCCAAAAAAGAGCACCGGCATAACTTGTGCAAAGATCTAGAAAGGGATGTATTTGGTGATGGATATAAAATTGCTATATACAATTGTCATGCAAAAATATACAATTTCGTGAAATTGTATACATATATATGGAACAATACCACACATAAAGGCCAGTGGACTAGACGGTTAATCCTGGATATAAAGAAAGAAAGAAACTACTATATTACCCAAGCAATCTCAGGTCACGGAATGTTTAAGACATACGCCAAACGCTTTGGAGAAGAGGTGGAGGAGTGGTTTTAGTGCGGTATGCCGAGCCGAGGCTCTGGTGACTTCCACACTACCAGGAAAGGAAGAACAATTACCTGGAGCCTATAAAAGGTTTCCACCCGTCAAAAAAAAAAAATTGAAAATGTGATGCGGAAATATTTTTTAAATTCGAGATGTAAACAAAAATAACATTGAGGATAATATTAACAATGCAATATAAATATTACTAATAGTTTCTGAAAAAACACTAAAAAACTAAGAACAATACTTCAAAACAAAAATTTTAATTAATTTTCACTTTATTTATTGCTTAAAATATCTCCCACCGACTTCCATACACGCTCTAACATGGGCCTTGGGCAGTATTTCATGACTAGCACTTGGAAAGGCTTTTCATGTCCTCTTTTGTTGTAGGAGCAATTTTATACACCTAGATTTCATAGAATATAGTCCATCTTTGATAGATCTGGAGATGTAGGTGACCATATCTAACTGGACCATTTGTTCCTATCCATGGTTGAGTAAATAAATTATTTAAGTAGTTTCTAACGTGATGGGCATGGTGTGCAGATGAAGGAAACATTCTCTACCTCACTTCGTTTGCAATATTTGTTAAAACATTTTCCAACCTCTGCTCTAAAAATTTAAGAAAATTTGCCCACTTACTGTATTTTCAAAATAATAAGGCCCTACGACATTATTTCCTATTATACCGTCAAAAACATTTAAAGACCATTTTTGGTGATCATGAAACGGGGTCTCATTGTTAGCATAATAGTCAAAATTGTCTCTACCAACACAACCTATTTTATGGAATGTCGTACATTTGTCCTTAAATAGGAGTTATGGAAGTTTAATATAGTCTTCCATTTGATTTTTTAAATATAAACGATTTTTTTTTATGTATAAACGATTCGAACTAACTTCAAGAGAAGTATGTCTTGTGCTGTGTTCTACTTTTGTAAAATTTTTGGCATAATAAAATTACAGCTGCCGGAAATGGCCTAAAAAATATAAGGTATTAAACACAGGGCATTTTTTACGAAAAAATCTCCATAGATCTGAAAACCCTCGGTATATATCATAACAACTCTACATTGGGCGATTGACTATAAAAGGAAGTATCTACTAACGCAACAATATGCACGGTGTTTCATTAAAAAATATATGTTTGGCTTCACACATAAATTACTTTGGACGATATATTGGATTTTTATAAAATACTTTAACACACTACCATATTACTCTGATATAGAGATCAATACAGACGCATATTATCCCAACTCAAATTCCTTTCTCTTTTTCTTAGAGGTGGGTTTCTCCCCTTACCAGACTTCTAGGAGTATTAATTGTATAAATTGTTCGAAATGGGGGATGGAGGGGAGACGCGCGTACTTGCGAATCGCTAGAGCTCAGTTCCGGCGACATGTCGAGCAGCCTCTGCAACGCCCTGTCTCTGTCGAACGATGTGGCGTAAAACAAAAGCTGTCTCGTTTCGAACGGGAACACGAACGGGCAGACGGTCACGATCTGTTGCAACCAACTAGGTAAGTTGCCCGTCATGATTACAAGAGGGTCTTGCAGCTGCCTGCTGGCCTTTGCCGCGATCTAGAATCGAAAAATTGTTTTGCGAAGGATTGCGATTTTAACCGATGATACATAATCGAATATAATGATAACAACTTACGGGGTATTCCGTAAGTTGGGCCCATTTGCAATTTTTTTATTAACAATTTCAGAAAATTTAAGATACATTTTAATATGTAAAAAGGTCTGCGAGCATTGAAGATGCCAAGTGAGATTTTGGCGAAACGTCTGCAGGATTCCTGTCAGAGTTCAACAAGCGAACGGATGATATCCCGGAACATAGTGCCATCACATTTTTCCATCCGTGAATCAATACGTGAAAAAAATATATATATATATATATATATATATATATATATATATATATATATATATATATATATATATATGAAATTTAATTAAGAAAAACAAACCAATTATAATTTTGAAACCTTATAAAACAAATAAAACTGTTATTATGAATTTTGATGATTATGATTCTCAAATAGATGAACAACTTAGTGACACATATAAAAAACTAAAAAATGATCCAACAAAATTTTATCAAGGCAAAAATAACAATTTTATTAAAAAATTACTAAAGAAAAATAAAATTACAGAAATAGATGCAAAAAAATATAAATAATGCACAATCACCAAAATTATACCGATTGCCAAAATGACACAAAACCTATCAATTAGACCTATTGTTTCTTGCATTCAATCTCATTTTTTACAATTATCTAAATACCCATCCCTGTCTTTCTAAAATAGTTGGAAGAAATAAATACTTTATTAAAGATTCTTAACTTTAAAATAATTTCTAGACAATATTGAAATTCCAGCAAAATTATATACTTGTATGACTTGATGAAGTATCATCATAGATTAACATTCCAAAAAATTTTTTTACTATAATTATAACAAAAAAAATGGTGTATATTCAAACAACACACTTTTTTTTATAAAGGATTTTAAAGTAGTTAAGCTAGGATTAAATAACCATTATTTTCAATTTTACCACCACTTAAATGGATGTACTATGGGCTCATCAATTTCATCAACAGTGCCACAACTTGTGATGAAACATTTGGAAAAAAATGTTTTAAAAAGTTGAAATTTTAATACAATTTTGTCAAGCCTTTTAATAATTTTCGTTCTGAATTGATAACAATATAAAATTGATAATAACATAAAAACAAACTGGTGTACAAAAGTCTCATGTTCAGGAAGATGTCTAGATTATAATTCTAAGCACCAAAGAAATTTAAAAAAATACTTTTATTAATAGTTTATTGGATCATGCTATAAATATAATATCAGCAAAATATAGAGCAGAAATTTTATCAAAAGTTAAACAAATTTTAGTTCAAAATGGCAAAATCACATATATATTCAGAAATATTTTGCAATTCCATATATAAATAATTTATATGAAAAATAAAACACATTCTTTCCAAATATGATATAGCGGTGTGCCACAAATCTTACAAATTTTTAAAATCAATTTTTACTACATTCCAAATTCAAATTCCAGTTAAAAAGAAATCATTTTCAGTTTTGACAGTGTCATATTACGGACATATGTCTCCAGAGTGTAAGTAATTGGAAAAGCTTATGATACCCTGTTGTGCAACTAAGTCAATATTAATTCTGGAAAAAAACAATACCTAGACATAATCTACTGCCCCGTTCTACAGGCAAATTCCTGTAATACATTCCCGGACATTTCCGGCAATATGTCATTGCATTTTTCTAAAACTATTCTTTCTAAATATTGAAACGACCCGAGCTGGTAAACTTTTTAAGCTCTTGTATTATCGACATTGTTTTGAGAGTTACTATCAAAGATTTTTAGCTATCAAACATTCATAGTTTGTCAGTCTATCCGAAATTATACGTAACGACAATAAAATTCGTATTTTATTTTAAATAGAAATATATTTCAAACATGAATAGTTTTTTTTTTATATAATTAGATATAATTACATATTTGAACGTATTTAAAATTTTAATTTTATGAAGAATAAATTTTTTTCCTAAAATTAATAATTAAAAAAAATCTAAACTAGAAATACGGGGCGTGTTGAAAAAGTAAGGTGTAATTGGGCGGGCTACGTATGTTCGATCTTCGATATATTTTTTGTTATATTGGTAGACATATGTTGGTAAACATATGTTCGCAGTTTCAGCCAGCGTTAGTTTTGGTTAGTTTTGTGTGCTCGGCGATTTTCAACAAAATCGATGAATCACTATTAGAGAAGTGCTGAAAACGTCGGTATCTCTAGTGGCTCGTGCCATGCAATTTTTCGAAGTTTTGGGCACGAAACGTGTGGCATCAAAATTTGTTCTGAACCTGCTTAATTTTCAATTTTGACCGCGGAAGGAGCATCGCTCAAGAGCTGTCAAACGACGTCAATGACGATCCTGACATACTCAAACTGGTGACGAATTATGGGTATATGGTTATAACGTCGAAACCAAAACCCAGTTGCCCCAATGGAAGAACCTAGAATCGCCAAGACCGAAAAAAGCACGTCAAGGTTTTGCTTAGTGTTTTCTTTCATTATCGTGGCGGAGTACATCAAGAGTTCTTACCACAAGATCGTACAGTCAATAAAGAGTATTACCTGGAAGTTATGCCCTGTTTTCGAGAAGCACTGAGAAGAAAACGTCTGGAATTGTGGAAAAACAATTAATGGATTTTGCATCACGATAATGCACTGCTCACTCATACTTGTTTGCTTATACTTTTTTGGCCAAAACAAAACCACACTTATGCCTCTCAGGCATCATATTCATCGGATATGGCCCCACGCGACTTTTTTCTCATAAAAGGAAGGAGGTTTGGAATGATTGAGGAGATGAAGAAAAAATCAATGGAAGAATTTAAGGCTATACCAGAAAGTGCTTCGAGCCTTGGAAAAAACGTTGGATAAAGACTTTTTGATAAAACTTAAAAGTCGCCTTAATTTTTGAACACACCTCCTATTATATAATATGTGTTAATTTAACAGACGTATACCGAAGGAGAAAAAAAACCAAGAAACCTACCTATAACAAGTTGAAAAAATAAAATTTTGTTAAACATATACAGAGTTCACTGCATTCTGTATATTAGGAAAAAAGCATTACATTCGCTTTATCTCGCTAATATCTCAAGGAAAAAATAAATTGTTAGCAAGCCGTAAGGCTTAATCAATTTGACCGTTTATTATTTCATATATTTTGAATAACCAATGAATTTAATACTTGTTCAGTGTATGCGATAACCGGACGGTCAATACTTTTGTTTTTCGACATGTCAGTCGAGAGCGATCATGGCCTTCTATAAAAAAAATCAAATTTTGCTAAGAATGATGCTATGTGTGTCTGATATATTATGTATTATATCATTTAAAAGCATTTTTTATGCTCTATGATAATAATGATAATGAAAATATTCATCCCCTAAGAAAATTTAAAAGAAAAGAACCAATTCCCTTATGTCATTATATTCTCCTTAAAAAGTAATATGCGAATCCCAACATCATATTTGACGTATTTTAGGCTTCACAGACAAAAATAATCAACTTCTTATATGTGCGGGCAGATGTAAATTTCTGTATTTGCTGTATTTTGTGCCACCGTGCCATTTCATCCTTATATTGGACAAATCGTATATTAGATAATTTTCTAACATTATTCATTACTTATTCCCAAGTCCATGAACTTAATGTGATGTAGAATATTTATTATATTTTTAATTATGGACAATAAAACCCCGGTTGACATTGTTAATATTTGCGTTGTTCGAGAACACATCTTCCGTGAGTCACCATAACCACATTGATCTCAGAAAGCTTGGTCACGAATAATTCGTCTAGCTAAAGACATGATTCTGTGATGTCATCGATTCTCATTTGAGTATGACGTCACTGATTTAAATTCGCTCATTTTACACTGGTTCTTACCTTACTATTAAGAAAATCTGAAGGGGCTATTATTGGCTTGTACTCTATATTGGGATACAGCGTGCCCCAATATAAATTGAGAGCATTGAGAATTCTTAGGAGACACAATACTTCCAATGATGCGTCCTGAATAGTTACCGTATCCGGAAGTGCTGTAATTAAATATGGCGAGAGGGTTGATTGAGCGGCTGGTGTGACTCCTAGAATAAAAATCATAATCATAACTTTAAATGGAAAATAGCACCATGCATTCTAGATATGTAAAACACAGCCCAAAATAAACATCTACATCTAAAGGTGTGATAAGAAATTTGTAGAAATAACAGTATTATCACTTACAGTCGAACTTCGATAAGTCAAACTGCGATTTGACACATGAAAATTTCGAGTTATCAAGACTTCGAGTAATAAAAACTACAAATACATATACTTTTTCGTGAATGAACATTTATTCATTCATTTTTTAAAATGGGTTATACGTTACATTAATGCCCTAATATCTATGATTTTTGAACATAAAAGGAAAATTATGAAATAGTAGTACATATGTATGATTGTATTTACATAATATATGTACATACAAATGTATTGTATATGTACCCAGTATACATAAACATAGTATGTATGCACATATACATACATATGTATGTACATGTTAAAGTTTACTCTTTCACTGGAAAAAAGTCAGTTATTTGTGACTGACGACCGGATTTCTTATTTTGGTTTTCAACAAAAGCTTCAATTTTATTTAAACAACCTTAGAATCGGTTGTGTATTCACTGGTTTTCAAATAGGAACGCAAGCCAATCAAAGAATTTTTAACCAATTCATTTGAAGGTGGTTGCTGAGAATCATCTTCCAATTCCTCCTCCATTGTGTCACTTTCGAAGTCATCTTCGATGTTTAACTTGTACCGGTTCGGATCTGCAGGAATCGATAATATCTTCATCAGTAGGAAACTCTGAAGTAACAATATCCTCATCCACATGTATAAAATCGTTGATGGTGCTACCTTCCGCTATACCTCTAATGTTTGTCCAAGCTTTAAACACGATTTCTATTTGGATTTCGTCTTCAACCTTTTCTTTCAGGCGTTCACTTAGGAAAATCAAGGGTATCTCATCCTCTTCTTCCCATTCAGAATACTGACCAAAACCGGCTTTTTTAAAACAATTGGAATTTTTTTCAGGCTTAACGTCGATATTCCATGCGGTAGTTACGTCGTCAACACAAACCATTAGTGTAATGTTTTATTGTTTTTGTTTTCTTCGAAACGTTCCACCTTTATTTTTCAAAATTGTAGACACTGTACTTGCCGAAAGCCCATACTTCACAGCTACATCTTTATTTTTTGAGCCACCTTCCACTTGAACCTTGAATTTTTGATCAACAGACAAAGCTTTCAAAGTACGTTTTGATGACATATCAACAAATGCAAACATCCAAAAATGTCTTTAATATAATGTGTAAATTGAATAGGGACCGTATTTTTCACTTAGTATTAACTAGTAAGTCATACAAGTGAACTTAGTAAGCACAGAAACTGAACTGCTTGCATAGATACGTTAAAAAGACAGGTTAAGATCGCTCGTAATTAGGGGGTTCCCCGAGAAAATTCGACTTATCCAAGTTGTCACCAAATGTTTCGTTTGAGTTATCAAGATATTCGAGTAATCAAGACAAACTAACATGCACTTCCGACTTTTAACGCTATTGCCAACCAATTTGGTTTAACTTATCAAAAATTCGAGTTATCGAAGTTCGACTTACATTTTTTGAAATAAATAATTCAATAATATATAATTTTTTTATTAAATAAATGATAATAACAAATTAATTGAAAACTGGCAAAGGGCAATCTAAATAATAAATTAGCATTATTGGTAAAATCGGGATCCAAGGATTTAGTGAAAGATGTTAAAGGTACCCATATATTTCAAATTATCACATACTAACCAAAACTTTTCGAAATAACTTTAGTTAATTTGACAAATCAATATTTTTGACTGACATCAACATCCATTTCTTTCAAAACTTTGTTATCGCTGTTTGAAATACAGGGTTCCTCACCGTAAGCATTGATAAGAATTTCTGGAATTAGTTTGAAATTCTAGAATTAAAATTGACTTTTACTTAAAAATATTTTCAAAGTAACCCCCGAAGTCTCGAATTATACTCTTATTTTAAACGGAATACCCCATGTATTATTTCTATTTCGATTTCTGAGGAAATTTTGTGATCAGTTTAAGTAGGTTTTCTTATTTATTTTCAACTGTATCAACTACATTATAACATTTGCAATAAACCAAAGCTAGAGAGTACTACTGTCGAAATACCTATTGCCATGTCATTTATCGCATACAAAATTTTAAAACCAATGAGTTCAGTTTTCTAATGAGACATCCTGTATATTTTTGGGTAGTAGGATGCAGAATAATTCAATTCTGCATCCATCTGCTATAACTTTCTCCATACATATTTTCAAGGGTTGTGTTATGTTATGTAGATTTTGTATCAAAAGCCGATCTATTTTAACAAAACTCATACTTGATAACGAAGATAACGAGGTAAATATTTTGACTTATTTTCATGTTTATTCATAGTTTGGCTTCAGCAACAGAAACGGAGTTGGGTATTGCAAGCGCGTTACTCCACAGAATATAAAGAAAACATCAAATTTTTCTGAAATATCTGTTCAAGGATTACATTAAAAATCACTGAAAATCCAAAGTTTCTCCATAACATTGTCTGGAATGAAAAGGAATTACAAACAGGCAAAACATTCACTAATAGGCAACCAAAAACCCACATGTTATAAGGGTAAAGAGTCACCAGCAAAATGTGTTTTAATGTCTTATTTATATGCAATAGTTAATAGTTAACAGTTCAAGTTTAAGTATACAAATACCTCGAAATATTTAGAGGGTTTGTAAGTGATTTTCTGCATGTTCTACCGCCAGAGCAAACACTTGGTATCAAATTGACAGCGCACCCGCACATTCTACTAGAGTCGTGCAGTTGATGTTCACGTTGGTTGGATTGAGCCAGGACCACGGAACTGACCTCCAAGGTCACCTCCGGGGGCGTGTAAAACTATTGTACTCTACGCCTGTACGCAATAGGGACGAATTTTTAAACCCCATTAACCTTGAGCATGCCCAAATGCAAGGAGTGCATAGCAGAGTTATTCAATGTTCGAAAGTAAATGGCTATCTATCATTGTAGGATACACTCAAGTATTATGTGCCTCACCATAACGTTTCTTTGTTATTTTATACTTTAAACCTTTTCACTTTTCTTTTGAACCCTTTTAGTCTTTATCTTCAGGGGCGGCTGGTGCATATGCGCTGCGTCAGAACTCCAAAAAGAAAACAATTATAGAGTGCGGGTGCTTCGGTTTTTGTTATTTTATACTTTAAACCTTTTCACTTTTCTTTCGAACCCGTTTAGTCTTTATCTTCAGTGGCGGCTGGTGCATATGCGCTGCAGTGCGTCAGAACTCAAAAAAAAAATTATAGAGTGCGGGTGCTTCTGTTTTTGTGTATTTCTAACTGTGAACAATGAAATTAGTAAAGACTCAAAAAATATATATTTGTGGTTACAAAAAAAAAAAAAGTGAAATGAAATAGGATCCAGAACATTTAAGTTTGAAAATAAAAAGCATATGAAAATTTTAAAAGCCACATTCATAATTATGGAATTTGCGTTATTGTTGTCAATAATTATTAGGGGTCAATTATAACATGATGAAAGTGTGTCAAAGATATCTTTTATCAAAAATTATTATATTTTGCCGAGCGTTTGAATTGCCTTTGAAGTGAGAGCGAAACTTCCGAGAATTCGGAGATATTTCGTGGACTTATAAATTTTTCAGGTAAATTAGATGAGCACCTAATATTTAAATAATTGAAAATTTTAATAATTCCCCGTATTTGGTTAAGGTAAGTTTTTTGCAAGAATTCCAAAACACCTTTAAATTTTCCCCACGAGCCGCCACTGCCTATGTTCTAATTACATCCAAATTCGTTACTTTAATATAATTGTTTTACTTTAAATGAATACATACGATATTGCGGTTTCTTCAAAAAGAAAATACGACCAAAAAAACCATGCAGAGTTTTATACCTGGCTATACATAAATATACAGGACGTCTCATTGGAAAAAAATGATTTTTTTTTAATTTGAAAATAATCAATGGGTCATTAAATTTGTATTCTATATGGACTTCCCTTCTATTATTTCATTGCGGAAGTGTTTATCGCCAATCAAAAATGTTAAAAATGGGGCTGAATGTACAAAAAGTTTCAAAACAAACAAAACTTCTGAGTAACAGTTGAAAATAGGTATCGAACCTAATCGTAATCGTTGATGGCGACTTCCGGTGCAATCTAAACCGATGTGACCTAAAACTTGAAAGGAAATGTCCTAGAATTTCAAACCTGTAAATTTTTCCTAACCCCAAAAACCTCCAATTAACGGAAACGCTGAGAAACCCGATAAACAAAGATAACTAAAATTATGTGGGTATAATTCGAACTTTACCTTCGTTCCACAACTCGTCGCCTTTCCGCCTGGCCGTGGCGGTTTTGCTCGAAGGACCTTTGCCTTTCCGGCTCGAATGGTTCCACGTCGCAGCGCCAGATGGCGCTTTACTCTTGTGGTTCGTCATCGACGCGTCCTCCTTGAGCGGCCTGTAATATATGACGTGCGTCTGGACCCAGATCCCGGCATTGCCCAGCGGCGTCTCGTTGTCGGTATCGGTCTCGCTTTGATCGTTTTCGCTATTCGAAAACTGCCTGACAGCCTGGTACACGGTCATGTTGTATGGTAGCACGTTGCCACCTGAAACGGTACGTTTTCTTCAAATGTGTAGGTGGAATTTCCTAGGTTTTTACGCTTAAATAACCATTATCAATGGGTGTCTCACAATTCGATGGAATATGCAAGTTTTGTAACCATCACATAAAGTTTATTCGCAGAAAATTAATTACCGAAAACATATTTGTATAAATTATATATAATTATCCGCAAAAAGGGATTGAAGGTAATTTAGAACTGGTCAAAGTTCAGGGCCAAAAGTATGTATAATCGAAAAAAAAATCAAAAGAGGTTCGCAAAATAATCTAGAAATAAAAGCTTTTTTACATAGATAGATAGAGAAAAAGAGAAAATAAAAAAGAACATAAGGATTTAAATGCGTATTAAAATTCAGGAGGTACTGTGTGTATTTTTCCTTTTAAGAATTGACATTCAAACATTTACGTTGTATATAGTATATGTAAAGTTTATAAGAACACAATCTTTCATAGAGTGAGGAGAAGGCTAACCCTGATATCTTAAGTTCAAATTATGAACGTCGGTTCTGTACTTAATCTTATTTACTAGAGGTATTTACAGGGTATTCCATTTGTTTTTTTTTACGAAAATTAATATTTTTTATTTTGACCTCACCCTGTGTAAACGATTCGGATTACACAAGTACAGGATAAACTACTGTACCGCTTTATAATATTGTTGACAGTTGTCGGAAACAGTATCAAAAATATAGTCTTAAATACTACAGTATTTTTGACGAAAAAATAGTCATAAATCCGAAAACATTCGATATATACCGAAAAGGATTATCTACTAATGCCATAATGAACACAGTGTGTTCCATTTAAAAAATATAAGTTTGGTTCTGAATCGCCTTGTATATAGGAAAATAATTATAAATTGTTTCTTTTAGTCTTATCTACAATATTTTTTAAAAAAATCTAAAAATCATAAATTTACTAACTAACTAAAACTAGAATGTGAATTTGGCATTATGGTCGTGAAATTCCGACTTTTAAGATTGAAACAAGTGTAAAGAATGCTGTACATATAATTCCAGAAAGGTGGTAGTACGGCAATTATACCTAAGTTGGTGATTTGACATGTTGCTATTTTTAAAATAAATAAATAAGAGAAATTTTCAACTAAGCTTACCTATTAAAAATTGCAACTTATGTCTGGCGCCCGTTTGGGATATCACCACGCCCGCCAGCGTGTCGTCTATATCGGTGTCCGAATCTATGTCGTCGCTATCGGCACCGTCTTTATCTCTCAGTCTTCCGTAACCTCTAACAACTAAATAACGCTCGATCGCCTGCACCAAAGCCAACGGATCGATCTTCACCGTGCCGCCCTTCCACTGCTTCAAGTTGTTACACTCTGGATGCCGTTGGAGGTTACACTTCAGCTGGTGCGTGTTGAAGAATTTTAACGCGCTCGTGCCGCCCCTGCCTGCACCTGAACTCGCGGGTAAATCGTGCACCTTGACGGGAAACTGTTCCAACTGCGAAACGCAACCTGAAATATCGGACAGTGTGTTGAATCTGCATCGTTATAGTTCGATTCTTAATGAGAAAGAGTAAGAGAAAGTGACATATAAATATAACATAATGTAAGAAAAAGTAAGAAATTTTTGAGATTAGTCCAGTTGGTACACGAAAAGAAAATATTAAATATAAATCAACACTGATTCAGGCAAGTTTTGTATACAGAAAACACAATAGCCTTTTTAAGTTCACAAATTTACAACTCACTGTAAAAAAAAAGAATTTTAAGGAAAATATTTCACAAATCAACTGATATGTTTTGTTAAACTATTATTAAAATCTTTTGTTCATTTATTTTATCTTTATCTCTAGAGACCACATTATACGAATACTTGTATTTCTTTGTAAACAATAAAAGTAAATTGATTAACTGATTGATTGAATAAAAAAGGTCTTGCAGTGTTTCTCGATGATACCAACGATTTTGACAATGTTGATCATAAACTAGTATTGCAGATCGTCTTATAGAAAGAATACAGAAATAAAAAATATGAATCTTGGGATAATCTTGAAATAAAAGTGAAAAACGACCACAGTATTCACTTGACCTGGCTTAAACAAATGGCGAATGACGAAAGAATAGTTTTTCAGACACTTTCGTGCAATAAAGGAGATTTACCGGATTTTAACACTTTACATATACAAACAATGAACATTATTTAATACAGTCAACACATAAAATAAAATACTTAGGAATAAAAAATGCATGCACAATTCAAATATAACAAACACTTCCAAACAGTAGTAAACAACTTAAGGCCACTGACATATATATCCAAATATTTTAGAAACGTTTTGAATAAATACCAAATGTTAACACTCTACAATGCATTAGTGCAGTTACGCTTGCAAAGAATTGGAAATTATGTAAACATATTTGCTATAAATTGCCTTTCACAAAACTAAAATTTCCTCTTCTGTACCGCTGTTTAGGGAATCGAAATATTTTGAAGTAAGGCAGTTATTTTTTAAAGCAACTGTTAAAAACATTTTCAAGAACAAAACCGAGCTACAAAATGTAAATCACTCTTACAGTACAAGAAACACAGGAATAACAAATAAGTGTAAAAAACGAACGTCATCGTCATCATTAAGTGCTTTTAAAAAAACATCTCAAAAAAAAAAAAAAATATATATATATATATATATATATATATATATATATATATATATATATATATATATATATATATATATATAATGACACTATATTCCGGGATATCATCCGTTCGCTCGTTGAACTCCGACTGGAATCCTGCAGACGTTTCGCCAAAATCTCACTTGGCATCTTCAATGCTCGCGCTCCGAAAACACTTCGAACTTCGAACGGGTGTTCGAAGTGTTTTCGGAGCGCGAGCATTGAAGATGCCAAGTGAGATTATGGCGAAACGTCTGCAGGATTCCAGTCGGAGTTCAACAAGCGAACGGATGATATCCCGGAGTATAGTGTCATCATTATATATATATATATATATATATATATATATATATATATATATATATATATATATATATATATATATATATATATATATATATATATATATATATATATATATATATATATATATAATGATGACACTATACTCCGGGATATCATCCGTTCGCTCGTTGAACTCCGACTGGAATCCTGCAAATCCTGCATCCGACTGGAATCCTGCAAATCCTGCATCCGACTGGAATCCTGCAGACGTTTCGCCAAAATCTCACTTGGCATCTTCAATGCTCGCGCTCCGAAAACACTTCGAAGTGTTTCGGATTCCAGTCGGATGCAGGATTTGCAGGATTCCAGTCGGATGCAGGATTCCAGTCGGAGTTCAACGAGCGAACGGATGATATCCCGGAATATAGTGTCATCATATATATATATATATATATATATATATATATATATATATATATATATATATATATATATATATATATATATATATATATATATATATATATATATATATATATATATAGATAAAATATTTAATAAAAATTATTAGATAAAAATATATAACAAAAAAATAATCAAAAATAGATATTAGATAGATACATTATTTTCAATGTCAAATTTAAAGTAATATTTGTTTCAAAATTATACTATGTACGTTAGATTTTGTATTTTATGTAGAAATTTCTGTAAACATTTATTAGCTTCTGCAAAATGCGGCAGTGTAGTTTTAGGAAGAATTTTAATTTGTTTATTTTTGTAAATCTACTTTAAATGTAATGTATTATTTTTATTTTATGATTATAAATAAACATGTATTATTATTTTTGTGTGTAGCCCTTCACAGATGGAAGTTTGTGTGTGAAGAATTTCATCTGGCATATTATTATTATATAATGACAGGGATCATTAAACCGGTTGACAATTTAAAGATTGTGTATAGTGAAGTTCAGATAAATTGCAATGATAGTTTCATTTTTCAGTTTTTAAGCCCTAGACACCTCGAATTGTTCTTAAATTAGGGTCCTACAAATTTGTAGATATTAGAAAAACGAGTTTGCTGTATGACAGCGGCGTTACTACAGTTAGTTGATTAGAATAATAAGTCATATTCAATCACATTGCAACTATTTTTCCAACTCTGAATGTTGAGTTTTGGTGGAGAAGAACTTTAAATATATTGAGTATAATTTTAAAATGAACAATTTGACTAAATCGTTTCTCAGCAATGAATTGAGAATAAACTTTGACAACTACCGGAAACTAAGTATAATGGTAATTTTAAGCACTAAAGCACATATAGGTCAACTCAACTCTACATTTACAGTTCAATAATGATTTATAACTCTCTTACAATAAGAAACAGCATAGCATTAAATAACGTGAATATTATTTTTTTGAATTGTGGCCCTCTACCGAACAAATAACAAAATATCTAAGCAGTTTTTTTTATATTTTCTACACACTATATGCGCACATACATTGATATGATAATTATTCAAAGAATCACACCCTTAAGGATTGTATTATCACGCACTTTGTATATACTTAATAAGTGTGTGAGTCAACGAAATGATTAATTTCAGGCTACAGACGACTATACTGTCTTTAGAAAATTTAGGTTGTACATAACTACAATTTCTTCCTTTTATCATACATAACTTTATTGCAATTTTTCTTTTTCCTTGGAACTTACAGCATTAGCCATTGGCCATCTCCTTTACAATAATTTTTATAAAATTAAATTGAACCCGCACTAGAAGAAGCGAAGATTGGGAGATCTGGTACCAGATGCATGGTTGTTCCGCCCATAATTCCCGTATGGTTAGGGAGTATTTGGTTAACACTTTTAACGCGAATATTATTGGCACAAGGTGGCGAATCCTTTGACCACTCCGGTCACTTGACCTTCCGCCGAACGACTTCTTTCTGTGGGGCCACTTGAAAAGTGTTATATATAAAAATGTTAAATTTGTTATTATTAATTTGTAATTATTGTTAAATTAACCAGTTATAAAACGCTATTTCCTCAGAATGTGACAGTATTTCAGAATATTAACTAAACAATGTTAGAAAGTAATTTTTTTGTTTTCTTAGGATGTTGTTTAATTGTTAGTTAGGGTTGGTTGAACATTTATTTAAAAAAAGTTAATTTTAAATATTTCTTTTTAGCAATGTTGTGTAGCTGTATTTTTATTATAATTATTAATTATTTTTGGTAAAAAGCTTGAGGGTGAAATTAAAATTCCTTTAAATGAAATTCATTCGAAGAACACTTTAAGGGACAAGGAGGCTTTAAGAACAGAGTATGATTCTAAGAAAAAAATGACATACCTACCTACTTGCCGTCATATTAACTTAAAAACTGACGATTGACTTATTAAAATTTATTCAAACTCGTCACATAGGTTATCATATCGACCACTCCAATAACTTATATTACAACTTTGCTATAAAAATTTTGAGCAACTAAAAATTTACGTGGGATTTCCTGTTCCATTCGGCAATGCATCACCGGTATATTTAGTTTGACGTTAAAATCGGCTTATTTACCACATAAACACAATGCAGAAAACCAAAAAGTCGCAGAATATTTTTAGGAAACTCTTGGTTTTATTAAACAGCAACATGTAAAACTTAACAGCAGTTTATTATTTAAACTTGGTTTTATCTAACTCGGTGTGGCGTTAACGTTACCGTTTAATTTCGCGACCAGGGCACTCATCCACGTCGAGTTGATGTCGGAAATTTTCGTAACATTGGATTCTAAAGGTAAGTCGGCGAAGACGTTCAAAAATATCCTCAACCTCTGATCCCTGTCGAAAGGACCGTTGACGTCGGCTAAAAACGACAACAGGGTCTTGATCAATCCCGAGTAGTTCACTTCAAATGGGGAAATGTCCGAATCTATCAGGATTTCTCTCAGTTCGAGAAGCGCTTCCCCGCACTTGCCCGTTAGCAATTTAGCTATGGCCAGCTTCAGTCGGGTCAGCACCAGGGTAGCCGGATGCTCCCCGTCGTGATCTAAATATGAAACACATTAGTTAAGTGACGATTAATGCAAAGTTGTGTGTATTTTCTAAATATAATTTTTGATTATTATACAGGGCGTCCTAGGAGGAAGTTTGAAAAAAAGAAACTATAAAGGGGGCACAGATATCGTGAATTTTAAAACATGATTTCAAGAAAACTGTCTAATGATAAACATAGTTACAGTAAGTATTATCTTAAGGCTGAAAAAAAAAATCGAATCTTTTTTGTTTAATGCCGTTTACTCTCTCTGCAAGGAAAGTGGTGGAGGTTTTCGATTTTTTTTTTAAATACATGTCCAATAAACTTGGAGTCGTTAAAATGGTGGTGAAAAATCTTGTTTTGAATGAATGATTGTGATTGCTTACTTTGCCACCAGGTGGACCTTTCTGACGATAGAAAAAAATGTATTAAAAAAAATGAATGCAACGATATGAGCGTTTTTTGATGTCATTAGTCAATAAAACAAGAGCCCAACAACCCAGTGACAACCCCATCTCAAACCTTTATTTTAATGCTAAAAAGTTTAAACTCAAAATAAAATGGGCATCAAAAATTACTCTGTAGTTTTCAACTATTTAGTATTAAAAGTTATTCCTCCATCAATATTTCGTGTAAGTCGACGAACCAAAACTAATCAAGTGTTAAAGAGACTTTGACAAGCATCAGATAACGACATGGAAGATGCGTTGCTCATTTACAGTTTTTCAATTACGGCTAATAATTTATCCACGAAAATGGCAATTTTCAGGGTCTTCCAATATTTTTTTTTTACTATAATCGACACACTGTACATATTTGAAAAAATTCCGGTTACAGCCCTGAATCTTCCACGTTTTCTAGTCCAAGAATTTTTCTAAAATAGTAAATGATTTTGGAGAAAATAAGATTTTTCTGAAACCATGCAGTGCGCCTTAATAATCAATGACGCGCCTTGAAAGCCCCCGGAAGAGTGATTTTCATATCGATTTTTTCAAATTTCTCGAGCAGTGTGTATGATAGACGAAAACCGCAAATACAAAAATGACGCGGTCTATGACACTGTTTGAACCCATTAGCCATATTATTTACGATTTTTGATTTGCGGTTAATAATTTGCTCTTTAAAAGAACAATTTTCAAAGTCTTTTTAGACTTTTGCCTATAATTTAGAAACCCTGTATATAATCGAAAAAATGCTTGAAATAAATGTAAATATCACTGGATTCTCCGCGTCCGCCAGTTAAAGAATTTTGCCGATCGGGTGAATGGTTATGGAGGAAAACATGTTTTTCTGGAAGCTAAAATTACCAAAAAAAAAAAATCAAAAATTAAAAAAATATATATACTTTGGGGTACTTAATTACGGTCGACTTTAATAGTTTAAATGTGGGTCGAACTTCTACATTTCTGCCAAATCTGAAGTCGGTAGCTGCAAAATTAGCGCACCTATTACGTTTTTTAATATTGCGCTGAATATCGCGAACACCCTGTACAATACACAAGTTTTAGCTGTGCATGCGAGCTCTATTGCCATGTAAAAGAAACTGATATCTGAGAAATGCCCTTTAGTTATCACTAATTTTCAATAATAGGGGGACCCATATTTCAGTTTTTTTAATTTACATTTTTGAATAAACATTGTTAAGAATAAAAGTTTATGCAGCCAAATCTTCTTCGTGTTTTTGTTCAAGAATTTTTTTTGGGTTCCATAAACAGTTTTCGAGAAATGATCATTTCCTCAGACCCTTGTAAACGCATTTCTTAATTTTTTCAAAATACTTCCCGACCCCCCAACCCCCCAATTTCAATAGGTTCCGTTAGGGGACCAAACGCTATTTGCCTGCAAAATTTGAAGTCCTTAGCTTCAAATTTCGGACACTTATCATGTTTCATAGCAACGTCCAAAAAACAGTTCAAAATCGAAAAAAAAGGGTGGACGTCGAAGCGTGAAGGCAGCCATTTTTACATATCTAATGCACCCCGTGGACGGTTAAAAAGGAGCAAAATTTGAAGCGTGTAGCTTAAACCGTTATCGTCGAAAAACGGAGAACTCTGTACGATGCACCGTTATCGATATGTCGAGTTTAGTGAGGAGCGCGTATACTTTCGAAAAGAATCCATTTCATCGATTTTTTGAAAGTAACAAGATTGATTTCGAAAAATCCATTGTGCTCCTGCTTTTTGCCTTTCGCAAAACCGATGTAGTTTTAATATGCATCTACCCTATATAAAATGTTTTTCGCCTCTCGCCGAATCTCAAAGTTTTCTGCCGAACTTTGGCAAGTATAAAAATTTGCACTGGTAATTGCGTTTTAAGATGATATTTTTAAATATGTCGCCCACCTTGTATGACAGACGAAACCTGAAACTCTCTCAATACAGTTCACGATACTGTTTACGCAAAGTATCTCATTTTTCTAGTTTTTAATTAACGGGTAATTTTAAGGGACTTTTGAAAAACACCAACAATTACCATAAGACAAAAAAGAAACAGAGGATGAATTAGAAAAAAGCCATTCACATGCCAAAATGAAACATACCATGTTGTTTTCACTGGGTTAAAACATGGTATAGAACTCAAAAATATTAGACATAATAAAAATTCCCTACAACACTGAATTCTACGGAAAAAATCCATCAGAATGCCATTTTACCTTCTTCAAAGATTTAAGAATAACAGAGATACGACGGAGGGTCCGAAAATGCAACATAAAAACTAAACGAACTATGAAAATTTTTGTTAACGGCATCTTTTTTGTCGTAGATAAACATTTTAAATTCAGTTTTGGTTAATTGTACGTGTTCGTGTCCAGTTTTCCTACACCTAAAATCCACTTTACAAATTTACACTATGAAAACTTACTTGAATAGGTGTCGATAAAAACAGAAGCCTGCTCTCTAATCCACGCTCTCGTCTTTTCTCTATTTCCGGCGGTGAGATGAGAATTTGACGCGGACTTTGACAGATTATTCAAAGAATCCTTGGTGAAATTCCTCTCGTGTGAAGAATTCATGCTTCTGCCCCATCGAGCAGGGTTCAAGCTTTGTAAGAAACTGGTTTTCGAAGTTGATCCCCCGTATCTAAACGAAAAAAAAAAAAATGGGGGACCGGTAAAATTTTCAAGAATAATTGGGTGAATATTTGTTTTAATTTAAATGAATTTCGTTTTCGCCACCAATAAGGCCCAAATCAGTTGAAACACACATGTACATTCCGACTGGCTAGCTGGCAATAGCAATAGCAAGCGTAATAAAACAATCGCGATCTACACAGATAGCTAAGCGTGGCAATAAATGCTAGGCAATCCAGCAAAATAACATCAAAGTTTTGGATGGCCACAAGGTATTATATGAGATGGCAAGTTAGAATAAAGTGACACTGCCATGGGTCATGGGAAAGAAAGAAAGGGAGAGTTTGACAGGGACTGAGGAAGGAGCGAGGGAGACAAAAAGAAAAATAGAGGGAGAGAGAGCATGAGAGAGAGAGAGGTAGGAATATGTGGAGGAGAGAGCGGAGGAATAGGGGGGGAGGAAGAGAAGGAGAGAGGAAGATAGATAATATCTAGATAAAGTATCTTGAGCACGACTGATATAACACATATAGACTGGCCTCTATGCTTAAAGATTGATTCCAGAGTGGAACAGAAAAAAAAGGATAGCGCTAGACAGGGCAAAAAGATTTTGTTAACCGCTTATGTATGAGGTCACATAAGTATTTCTGTTGCATGAACTCAATTATTCAACAATGTTCAGCAGTAAATTGTACCTCCAGAAAAACTAAAGGAGTCAAACTTAAATTCCTCAAGTACGTTATTGTTCCAGAAAAGATCCAAAATTAAGAGAGTTATAAGGCGAGTACACTTTAACCTTAACCTAAGAAATATATCAAATATATTATATCAATCATTTCAATTCAATTCCGTTGGTAGAAGTCTTGCCTACATGTAACACTTTAAGTTTTATCGAATCAAATTTAATGTTCCGTTTGGTGATTGTGATCGACAACTGCTGATGAGTTTATTTGTCGTAGTCTTAAGGCTCTTTCATGCCGCATATGCAAATGCTGCAAACTCCTAGTATATCAAATTGAATTTTGTCTTTGAGGGATCGCAGATTTTGAGTGATTTTTGGAGAAGTGGTTAATCTGGTTTTGACGTTATATAACTTAAGAACTTTTGGGATTCAGTCATCCGCGACAATGTTCATCGCCTCTGTTAGCTTCGCCCCCTTAAACAATATATAAGCAGGTACAAAATGTTTGGCGAAACATCAGTAAGTTCGTTTCATCAACAACCGACGCAGGAGGAAACCAGGAGATTTATAAATAGTATTACAGTATCATGTGCTGGTTTCTTTGACAACAAATTAAGTAACTGTCTGATTTTTATCATTTTGCATAAGTTCTTTTAAACTGAAAAATTCATTAAGTTTCTGCTGCCTAATCTACAGACTCAAAACCCAAAAATAAAAAAAAAACAAAATCATGATATTCAATTATGACATTATTTTAAACATAATACCTATACAATTGTACAAATGTTTTATCATGTAAAAGCATTTACTTCTATTTTCTTTTTAATTTTATTTAATTTGTTTAGCTTTTACCCTGACTAGTTCTATCTCCCTGGCAGACCTCTCTTTATATTATTGGCCGCAAGCACAGACCATCGCACTGATAAGAGGTCGGTCCATCCTTGTTATGATGTCAATGGATGGATGGATTAGAAGTAGGTGATATTATCGCTGTCATTTTTGAGAGCTTCTTTACAGATCCGAAAGTAAAAGTTTTTCATTCTTCAAGTTGGCACTACTTATTCTTTTATTTAACCATACACCATACACCTTGAGACTTTCAATTGATGATTACCTTGGTCTCGAACTATTTGCGGGCGTGGAAGTGGCAAGCGCGGTCGCTTTACTGAAAAGATCTTGAACCAGAGACTGCGAATTTGCCAAATCTTCTTGTCTCGGCTTCGATCTGCCGCCACTTCCGCAGGTTTTTTTGGAGGCCCGCTTTCGCTTTAACACGTCACCCAACCGTACGGTAGGACTGGGAGACCGCGTGTCGGCGTCCTGTATCCGTTGGCCGTCAGCGGTTGCATATACGGAAGAAGTTAAGGAAGTACCAATCTATAATAATATTATTATTAATAATATTAATATTAAATAACTTATCAAGATGAACAACCATAGGTCTTACATAACTTAATATAAATAGCACAAAACTTTGACAGAACAATAACATTCATCATTTAGCTGATGTTACATTAAAGAACATTAGCAGACCTTTATTAACTTAGGCCTAGTAACATACATTTTAGCAGATATCTGAAAGGAATCCTGAATTAATAAAATAATTTGATGTCGACAAAATGCGAGGGCTTTCGAGATATCGCTGCACAGTAATTTCATCCAAGTGAAATACTTGATAAGGAACAAACAACATGGTTTCTTTAAAGATGTAGTGAGGGTAGGGGCGACAGAAGGCAAGTAGATAGGGATATACAGAAGGTCTTTGACAAGGTGACATTTATGGCGTAAATGACCACTAAATGTACTAGAGAAAAATACTTCCAAACCTTGGGTGTTTTGAAAATAGGAATTGAGAAGTCAACAACACCTCAAAATATCCAACATTTAAGGACGTTGTGACCGCAGTGAAATTATTCTCTTAACCATATCGTTAAATTCCTTTAGAAAATAAAGTAAGTATTAAACCAAGTGAATTTTACTAAACTTGATATCACAGAAGAGGTCTACGGAGCTTATAAGGGGGTTTCATCAATGGTTCAAGTCTTAAAATGAAGTGGAAAAGTTGGGATATGTGTCGACATAAGAGCTATGAATAAAGCCATCATAACTTTTTTCAAAATATAGAGGATGCTCAGATATTTTATATGCCTTCCATCAAATAAACAATTATAAAACAACGTTTATAAGCGCAGGAGTTAAGACAAAAACTTGAAAAAAATATTTTGGTAGAATTTAAAAATGGAGGTTCAAATACCATTTTGATACTTTTAACACATTTGGGACAACCTGTTAGTAGGGTTTTTCGAAAAAAAAATTTTTTTTTTGGCCATAATATTCCGTAAATATATTTAGTATATATACATTAATTAGTATATGTTTCACAAGAAGAATTTTAGTGGATTTTCGATATATTGTAAAAATGTCCTTTAATTGATTGATTCCTGCAGGGGACCCAATTAAATTTACACGGCATTTGATTATGCTTCGCCTTTCACAAAACTCCGGCTTTCACATTACACATTAAATATGATAAAATGTTCAAAGACAAACGGGCACGTTTGTTTCAGTTCAGCAGCGCTACCAACTTTCACAAATACCTATCTACTCACAAATGAATGATGAACGATGTCTTTTTTTTCCAAGACGGATGTTAAGTGGTAGCTAGCATTATTCATGATTTTATTCCTGTGGACCTATCGCTCCATGGAAGCTTGCCTCGCGGTTTTTCAATTTTTACCTTGCCCATGTTTGCGAACGATATTTCATTCAATTACTTTATTCTCGCTTATGCAGGTAGAATGGGTCAGTCAAACGATCAAAAGTAACATGGAAGCATTAAGCTTGCAAGTAAAAAGGGCAAATTTGTTTATGTTTAGCAGCACCATGCGGCGAATACCACTATAACTTACGAACGAGAATAAATTCAAGTGTCATCACGGGATAAACTTACTAATGGTGCGGCGGATCCGTTCGCCGTGGCCTGAATCGTAGCGCTGGCGCAGGAAAGTTGCGAAGTGCTGGGACGCGCTTCCAAAGTAGACGGAAAACACGTCGAACTACAACTGGTGGACTTTGGCGGGCTCATCCCCAGCGGCACGTTGGGATCGGCCAGTCTGTTAATTTGATGTATCACCCCCTCGCGCCTGAAATATAAGCCGAACTCTTCGGGCAACTTGGTCATCAGTATCTCGGCCATTTGAAGAGCGCCGACCACTATCCTCAGATCGCTGGACGCCATCATTCCCGCGATATGACTGCTCACGACCTGATTTTTGAGCACCTCCTTCAAAAGGTCCGGATTAGCGTAGTACACCATTCGCAGGAGAGCTTTTAAGCATTTGCAACGCACCGCCGGCCCCGCACTCGAAGAGTACACTTCGTAAAGGACCGAGAACAAGGATCTGGAACGAAATGCAATATGAGAAAGCTACTACCCAAATTGGCAATTCTAGTGATAATCTAATAATGGAATTTTTGTATTAATTGTATATGTCGTCATACTTTTTATATAATATAATAATCAATAATATATAATCAAGATCAATTTTTTTAAATTTAAGGGATAATTAAATCCTTTCGAAATACCACCACGATTTGGTGAAAAAGAGCATTTAAAAAGTTAGGACTATTTTATTAGAGAAAAAAATGCGGTGAAGTCGCTTTTACCCTTAAACGAACATAGTATAAGGAACCGAATTATGCCATGTAAGGAACAGGTATGAAAAAAATTTGAAACTTTCTCTTTTTTCAAATGAATAACATAATTTGTTGCACCGATTCTTTGTGTCTAAAGAAAAACATGTATATAACTTTTTAGTGGTTTTTGGATAGAAAAAAAATTAATAATTACTTTTTCTCCCTTATAGGAAAACATGTCACAGTAGAATCGCTACGCAAAAAATTACACGTAATCGGTAGTATTGATATTTCACATGATTCATTCATGATGATAAAAAGTTGAAATTTTGTTGGAATAAATGCAGTTTTTCCAGCCTGAAGTATTTGACAGAACGACCTGGACGGAACAGATACAGTATTTTTGGGCAGGACTTGGATATATACAGATAAAAACAATTTGGAAAAAATATGGCGGCTCTAAAAATGGCTTTGTGGAGTATGCCAAATCAATGAACATTGAAAATTTTGAAAGTTCATTTTATATTTTTCATTTTTATGAGAAAAGTAGACTTTTTCTAACCTAAAAGTTTTAATTTTGTACCCCCAAAACCTATTTTTTCCTCAATACTAATATGCTTAGGGAAAAAACTAACTTATGTATTTTTTTTTACTTTAAAAGGTGGTTTAGTCAATAGCTTCATTAATATGATGGACAACGTATCATATCGTATCACTGTGGACTTACTGAACTAATACCTAATCGAAGTTGGATCAAGCAGACTCTCGTCGAGCGGCTTCAAATAATGAATATTTCATTTCAGGAAAAAGTTTAATGAAAGAGCAGCTGTCGATGTTACTGAAGCAACGCTTTCCAGAAAAGCTGCCTACGTAGTTCCTAAGAATTTTTCTTTGAATATGAGATTACGTCAAAATATAATCTTTGAAGAAGTTAGCATTGGAAAATGGCCATCGCGTTTTGCGGTATTATGATGCCAAAATACAACAAACCTTCATTAGATTATGGGAAGCCCACTTAGTTCTTCCTTTGTTAGCCGAAATTTTTATGGATAATTTGGAAAATATCATACTAGAACATCCTTTAAGTAAAAGTTTTCTATGGTGGATGATGTCTTTGCTTGCTTTGTTGGAAATTCACTATCGAGATTGAACAGGATAAGTATATTAATATTTTAGACTTAACTATTTCGAAAACGCAAAAAGAATTAGATTTTCCCATTTATCATAAACCTTCACACACGGACACAGTCATACATAAGAGCTCAAATCACCCTTATACACACAAAATGGCTACATTTCACTCTTGTATAAACTTCTTAATACGCCACTTTCAATGGAAAATTACAACAAAGAACTTAATATCATTAAACAAATTGTGCTGAACAACTGCTACAATCCGTCCATTATCGATAAAATTATAAATAAAAAACAAATCCCGACAACAGCAAATTCTATTTATCCGAAACCTAATACAGAACACGAACAATTTAAAAAAAATATATATATATATATATATATATATATATATATATATATATATATATATATATATATATATATATATATATATATATATATATATATATATATATATATATATATATATATATATATATATATATATATATATATATATATATATATATATATATATATATATATATATATAGGAGAACCCAGTGAAAAAGTTTCAAAACATTTGTCAAAATGTGGCTTAAAAATACCTTTCAGAACTAACAACACAATAGGAAAATTTTTAGAAAACAATAAAACAGGTACATCCTTCAAGAAACGCATTAACGAACATAAAAGAGCGTTTAAAAACAATAGTCTAGATTCTAATTATGCTACACACTGAAACACCGAAAAACACATTTTTGACGACAATTTTGATATATTACATACAGTCACAAAAAGTAGAAAATTAAATTTATTGGAAGCTACGGAGATTAACAAAATGAGACATGTATTGCTTAACGATCAATTAGATTTAAATACCTCTCTCCTCTATTGAACTTAAATTCTCACAACAATATTAATTAAGGTTTTCTGGTCATTTTTCGGTATATATAGTAACAGGTAGTTTGTAAATATTACCTTTGATGAAGACACGGTGTTGAAACAATTGCCATGTTAAAATATATAATTTCGTGAAAATCTGAACTTTTAGTTCTTATTTATTTTGTAAATGGATTTTCATCAAGTAAAAACCACCTTGGTTCAATATAAATTAATACTTTTTTGGTTATTATTTTAAGTTACCACTAAATTCCGGTTCAATAACGTTTATTGAATAATGTTGAAAGTATGTTACCTGAGTACTGTTTAAAAACATGAAATTGATGAAATAGTGCAAAGAGTTTATGATTTTATACCTCAAATGTATGTCCATACTGTAGAACGGTAAATTTGAAATTTGTTTCTCGTTTTTGACGCTTTCAAGTTGCAGTAAAATCCTTGCAGGCATTTATTTTAACAGTAAAATAGACGTATAATATGCATAAAAAATTAAAAAGTCTAGTTTTAAAATCTGAGAAACTTTAAGTAAAAAAGGAACAGTTAGAACGAAATCACCAATATGGGGTGTTATGAAACCCACTTTAACAAACTGCAATTCTTCCAAAATAAATAAGATTGTTTCGACTTGTTTAAACTTTGCTTTATGCTTTTCTGAAAACATTTTGGTGAGTTTCTGAATTAATGGTAAAAATTTTTGGTAAAAATAAATTAAGATTAACATCAAAACAAAAATTTTATATAGATATGTCAATCCATGTAAAATGAAGCCGCGGAATAATTGCTTATGAACATACATATGTCAAGATAATTCGTTTGTTCTAAATATTCGTGAGAAAACAACCTGTTATGAAGACAAACAGTTTAGTCCTACTGAACTGGGGTTAAAAATAAGTTCAAGGGCGAAGAAGACCAAACATCGTTTAGAGTTCAAGCTCAACTCAAAACTGATAAGCATGAAGGTGATTATCTCGAGTTGTGGGGAGCTTCTTCTTCGTATAGTGTAGGACCAACGCACTGAATAAATGAGGTTAGGGACCAAAATGAGTGTGCTCATATTTTTCAAGACATCGTGTTACCATATGAATATAATAATATAAACAGGAGAATGATCCAAAACATACATCTAGAAAACCGAAACATTTTTTGTGACAATGGTACGAATTAACTTTTTGTGACGTTCCCTCTAATCTCAATCTAATTGAGAATGTTAGGGCTTACCTTAAAAATACAGATGTCAAGCATAAAACAAAAAATAAGAAAGAATTTTGGGAAATAATTAAAGCAGAACGAAACAATCTCTACACGTTCGTCAAACTCGAAACGAAGAAATCATGATCTCACCTAATGAAAGCCGCAGCTAAACCGCGCTCTTCCCTCAAACATGCCACCCTGGCGTCCCTGCTCGCTGAGCTGCACCTGCTGTTCGTCGACTGATTCGGTTCCACTGAGGCGGATTTATTACCGGACGGTGTGCACAACCTTTGGACGGGCCGCGAGGTACCGCTGTCCTCGTTAATTTGCTGCATCGAATGGAAATCGATGGTATAAATTCTACCTAAAAAACAAAAAAGACCTGTCAGTTAATTAAACAAAAATATTCGAAACCGAATACCGGATGAAGGTTTATACAGGGTTACACGGTATGGAATATTGTGTTCAAAATGATTTTCAAAAAGTTTCGCTTTTAGGGCGTGTAAAATTCTATTATGATACCTTTTTCAAGGTATCAAAGTGATACTTTTTAACTGCAACTCCCTGTATATTATAGCATTTTGGGATTGATTATGCCCTATAATTTAGCAGTCACGGTATCATAAGAAACCAAATTGACTTTATAATAATGAACCAGTTTTATAATATATAGTTATAAAAAAGCGGTTTTATCTTGTAAAACCTAACCAGGTGCAGACATGCTGTGCGATCACAATCAGTTATTGGCACGTACTACACTCCGATTAAAGAAAATGCTCAAAAAAGCACTCAAGGAGCACTAAAATGTTGAAAATCCAACAATAAAATATTGTGCAAACAAGCAGAGTTAGTTTTAACAATGACCTCAGTAATATCTGCAAAGAGAGAGAGATGGCGAGTGATAAGTGTGCTGATTGTACAAAATCATTTGGGCCTAAAACAAGTGCAATTTAGTGTAATTTGTGCAACTACACATACACTGATCTGTCCTCATCCGATTTTAATAAAATTTGTGCTGCAACGCAAAGAAATAAAATGCATGAACGAGTTTGTCGACAGTGTGCCACAGTTAAGGTTAGATGTCGTGCATCATTGTCTCCAGTTCGCGCTACTGATCGAGTAAAGTTGGATCACTCACTGGTGTCGAACGGAACACCACCTACTAGGTTTACCAACAGACCAGGTCGTGGAAAATGCTTACTATGCATGTCAGCAGGCCAGGATTTTGTGATCCTGACGATCAGGCGAGTGGTTCCAAGTCTGAGGAATCAGGTAATAAATATTCCAAACTTAGTCAAAAAAATCAGGTTAATCAGGTTAATAGACAGAATATTAAGATGCCTGAGATTGTTCTTGTTATATTGAATATTTTCAACTCTATTAATGAGCAGAATAACAGATTGATGAGCTCCAAAACGAAATTAATGATTTTGAAGTCAGGGACTGATATGCAGCTGTCTTTGGGTGTACTGAAATTTCATCTGATATTTATAGCGAAATGCAGGATCGTTCCATCAGATCTAAGAGTGTAATCTTGTACAATGTACCGGAGAGTGGAGTAATGACTCGAAACTCCGTGTTGTGCAGGATAAGGAACATGTATTTAAAGTTCTTTCCGCGACGCGGGTGAATTGTTCAACATTTAAGGGTTTTCGACTGGGCAAACTTAATAACAGGGGTCCTAGGCCGTTGAAGATGGTTTTATTTGATGCATCGCTTATTGATAGAGTATTCTGTTGGTGTGCCAGGTTTACATGTTCAGTATGTTAAAGGGGTACCGAAGGTTGTTCAACAGAAGAATACTTCAAACCCAACAAACTGAAGATTTATTATCGTAATGCGAGCAGTGTGCGTACTAGATCGAATGAGTTAGCGCGGATCGTTAATAGCTGTATATATGATGTTATTATACTGGTGCCGTTGTGGCTTTACGAGGTCTACTTGGATTTAGAACTAGGTTTTAGCGACTTTATCATCTTCAGGGAAGATCGCAGCCAGGCAAATACTGGTGAGACGAGGGTGTTTTCGTGCGACTGAGATGTTTTTTCCTGTAAGTCTTCCAATTTCCCTGCATGTTTAGTCGCAAACTCCAGAACTTAATTGTTATGAAAAAAACTCCGCCCACAAAATACAAGAAAACTAACAACAATGGTGGTTATTTTTATTTCTGTGGCTTAAGGGATTAGTGTAAGGCACTGCGTAATGAGTGCTATATTGTATATATAATGAGAATTAGCCAGGATGTCACGTATGACCCCAAGACGTAAATAGTTTGCGGAGTTCAAGTGCATATAGCGTTAATATGAATTTGAGCGACGAGGTTGCCGAATGTGGTCAGGATATTGTAGGCTTGTTTGCAAAACACATTGCTTCTACTTATGAAAAGTGTGAGGGTGTGTTTCCTAATTATAGTTTTGACTACAGTTTAGACTTCAGCTCCATGAGCGTTTTACTTACTGATGTGTTTGAGAGCATTTTGAATTTATAGACTGGGTTTTCGCATGGGCAGGGCGGGATTCCTTCAGTCTTGATTAATAATTGCGTGGGTACTTTGAGTAGGCCACTACAGCATATATTTAATCTTTAGGTATTTTTCCTGACATTTGAAAGGTACCGATTCACAAGAGTGGTGATAAGACTGATGTCGCTAATTATAGACGCGTTTGCATACAGTCAGTGGTTCCTAAACTGCTAGATAAGTTATTTTGTGAGAGACTTTCGCAGGGGAATTCTGGCTGATCAACAGCATAATTTGTACAGGGTAGATCTACAGTAATAAATTTTTTTCACCTATCAACAATTTTTATTGAATGCTTTTGAGCGGCTTGCTCAGGTGGATTGTATCTACTGATTTCTCGAAGGCGTTTGACCGGGTGGGTCATGTGCATCTTGTCTCTAAATTTAGAGCTATGGGCCTGGGGGCTGGGCTGGTGTAGTGGATTCAGTGTTTCGTGTCTGTTCATACTCAGTTGGTTAGTATGTCTCAGGTAAAATTGATATTTTTTCGGGAGTTCCCAAAGGTTCTCACACTGGACCCATCCTTTTTAACTTGTTTATAAATGATATTGTTAGTGTAGTTTCGGAATCGCAGTGTCTTTTGTTTGCGGATGATTTGAAGATATTCAGGAGGGTTGGATCGAACGAGGATGTTCTCAGTGATCTAAGATTAATAGTCTTGAGTTTAATGTAAAAAAATGCTGTAGTATTAGCTTTAGTCGTTCATTGAGTATGGTTCACAACCGATATAGGATTGATGGAGTCGAGATCGAGACCGTCAGTAGCATTAAAGATTTGGGTGTTTTCTTTGATTCTAAACTAAGTTTTGTGACAAATAGTGTCCAACTCACTCCATATTGCTGAAAACTTCTCTATATATTTTTGGTTCGCTCTCGGCTGCCACATAGATAACATCGGAGCTGTTCAGAACGTATTTTTAAAATCCTCTGTTGGCTTCAAAGGAATCAGATCAACTACAGTATTATAACTAAGGCCTTCAATATTGACTGATTTAAGTTTTTCTCTTTACGATTCGGAATGGTTAGTATAATTGATCAGCTCTTTTGCATAGCATACAATTTAACGCATATTACAGAAGCTGTGATAACTGAAAGCGTGTAACTGTCTAAAGCTTGAGCCTTTTGTCGACAGTCTCCTCTCATTTCGTTCGGATGTGTTCCGTTTTAGCGCTTCCACTTAATTCTATTTAATGTTATTTTTATATTTTGTTCTGGTTTTTAGCTGTTATTATACTGCTGTCTTTCTCCCTCTTTGCCTTTAATGAATGTAAAAGTTTTGTAAATTGGTTAAACCGTAAATAAATAAATAAATAAAAACATCTGTAGTCTCTATCACATAAGAAAAACTGAGAAAAGAAAAAATGGGGAAGCGACAGGAATGCTTAGCTTAGTATCCATTTTGCAGCCTTTCCATAATATGCTAATTTTTCAATGAGTCACATAACGTTAAATATTTCCTCAACTGATAACGATCTAAAAATCTAAAAATACTCCAAATACAAAAAAAATTGATACAACAACTATTACAGGTTTTCAGTAAAGTACTTTATGTAAGACACCTGGTAGATATAATTGAAGGATAATTGATTTATAATCACTCCTCTTTCCAGTGTTTTGTGTTTTGAATTTATTTATACTAGACATTCAAAATTTCTACATTTTAATTTGCTTTTAAGATTTCATTCAAGTCCATTCTAGAGAATACGAAACAGGAGCAATTTTGAATCTGGTTAGGGTCAAGAAATGTGGCGTATGCATATATTTTGAAGATAAACGCCATTATAATTTAATTACACCTAGATTGCAAAAAGAAATTGGGACTTAATACTGTTTAATCAACAACATAATAGAAATTTGAGCATCTTTATAGTTTTTTTAACATTATATAGCACAAAGCCAGAAATCCGTCAATTGATTTAATATTTGATAGATCTGGAAAAAGGACTTGACACTGTGCCTTTAAAAAAACTCTTTGAAACTTTGGATAACATCGGATTTAACAAGGCACATAAAAGCTAACAGCAAAAATTAACAAGAGATCAAACCCGGTTAATAAAGACCTAGAAGCAAGGATTGCTCATCTATATTTTTTAAAATATACATTCAGAAAAAACTGGAAAAGAAAAATTTTAAAAATAGGTGATCAATCTCTAATAAGCGTTCGTTTATTTTGCCAAGTAATTGTAGGTTTTAATGAAGAGGACGCAGACTACATGTTTAGAAAGCTAACAGACCAATATGAAAACTGAGGACTAACGATAAATATGACAAAAAATGAGTATATGAAAGTGGGATGAAAACAAACACCTTCAATGCAAACACCTTCAAAGTACTTTAAGCGAAAAGGGCAAAACAAAAGAGGATATTAAAATAAAATACGGCAAGGAAAGAAAGCAACCTAGGCCCTAATTTCTCTATTATGGTCTAAAAGCATAAGAGTGGACACAAAGATACATACATACATAAAGCTGTATTTGAACTTATCTTAAGCATAAAACCAAGCAAACTGCGGAAGCATACCTCTAAAAGAGTCTGTAGAATATTAAAATTGGAGCATGTTAGAAAAGAGGAAGTATGCCAAAAAACAGTTATCAGAATCTACTCTTATGGTATGGATATGTCCCGAAAATGAAAGATGAGAGGTAGCCAAGAAAAGTTCTACGGTAAATTCCACAGAACAGAAGGACAAAGGGAAGACCAACAATCACTTGGACAGACGGAATAGATGAATATGACTGGAAAAAATGTCAGACAAAATGTAGAAAGCGACAGAGACCGAAGAAACCCCACTTTATATTATACATCATACTTTCATTAGTTTGAAGCACATGTACCAAAGCGCAGTTTTTTTAAGTAGTAAATAACACGACAAAAATTTTTGGCACAGCTTCCGTACAACTTTTTCATCTATAGTTTTATAAAATTGTGATTTTTACTTTACTTTTCACTTTTTAACACGCAAAATTTGTTTATTAGATTTGTATTGTATTTTAAATGGAGTATCACGGACAATTACGTCAAAATATTTTTCCCTTGTCACCGCTTTGCTTTGCGTTTGGTAGGATAGACTTTGTTCGTGTATTACAAGCAGAATTGTTAAAAATACATTTTTTAAAGTATTTAAATGCAAATATTTTGCCGGCAAAGTAATAAAATGTATTTCCAATACAATTTTAGAAACTCTATTTAATTGCGAGTACAATTACATTATAAATTACAAATACATTACTGGATTACAAATTCAACATGTAACAATAATAATTTAAAACGTGAATTGACTATATATATATATATATATATATATATATATATATATATATATATATATATATATATATATATATTTTGAAATAAAATTAGGAATCTACCCTCCTGGATTCAATGTGTGAAATTTGCAAAATGGTAGGTAAGGCATTTCATCATGTTGGCTTAGCTTGGCAGTGCTTATGTGAAACTGGCTCGGATTCCACTCTATAAGTGCTTATATACTGTTTGAGAAGGCGGAGCTATAGGCCCAAAGCCATCGGTTGTCAACTGTCTCCCTTACGGAGCTGTAGAACTATCTCAACCTGAGTCAACCAGAGTCACCTTAACTCTGCTGTTCTCTCTAATAATTTCTACTTTAGGGATTCCATCACAAAATACACTTCACCACAACATTTCAAAGACAAGTATGAAAGCAACCCCACACTTGCCACTGTTGTCCTTCCTTACATTCAAAACATCATTGATCACTTAGCAAAAACTCTTAAGAAATATAACATCATCAAAACTTAACACTTGTCCAAAAAACCAGACCGAAAATATCAACTAGCCTCCAAGAACATGAAACAGCATCAAGACTATGACAAAAAACTCATCAGCAGTTGCCCAACATAATCATGAAACTGAGTATCAAATTTGATTAAATACAACTAAAATTATAGACATGTATAAGCAACTACACAATTTTAATCGTGACAACGGTCATTAGCTTTCACCAATCAGTCATCCTTAACAATATTCATGCCCTACAGAGTAGAATTTTAGCCAGTTTCAGTTAAGCTCTGAAGAAGTCAACAGGATGATTGGCGAAACGTTAGCAAGTTCTTCATTAACAACCGGCGCAGGAGTTCAGAACAATTAAAAAATTAATTGTATTATTTTATTATCATTATTTTTTCCCGAAAATAACTTCAACTCCAATGCAGACTTCTGTCTGACCTACCTGTATCGACGGAGTAGAGCTGTGCAGATTCTCCATAATAGAACTTTAGATACAAGTTTTAATTTTAATTACAGGTATTTAACATTTTGTATTGAAATAAAACAAAATAATGCAAAAAAAAGTATTTAGAAATAGTCCATGGATTTCAAATAAATCTTTAAATATATATATATATATATATATATATATATATATATATATATATATATATATATATATATATATATATATATATATATATATATATATATATATACTTTCTGTAAGTTTGCATGTAAAATAAAAATAAAAATGCGTACTAACCTAATGTATTCAGGCTGACTTCGTCATCGCCATTTTGATGGGCCGCCTCTACTATTCGACTGTCTACGGCGCCGTAAGGATGCCACCAGCCCCTGTCATCGCGCCACTGCCAAATTGGTTGGTCCTTTGCTATACTTGTTGGGCGTTCTAATAAGGCATCTACTGTGAATATTCCGTCTAAAATGACAAATTTGCAATAAGATTGATTTTTTTTTTAGTTGAGCAATATTTTTCACCTGTAGGCAATTTCGGCATAAGCTCTCCGATTAAAGCTGTGATCTCGAAAAGTTCTTGAGGTTGCCTGGAAATTAGTTCGACGCTTTCCTGATTGACTTCCGCCGAACCGGTGAGTAAGTACAACAAAGTTTCGGCGATGCTTTGCTTCAACAGGGTCAACGCCAAGTCGGGACAATTCGCGCACATGACTGACAACATTCTCAGCACTGAAAAAACGTTCATGAAGTTCTTGATCCATTTCTTCATAAACTTTTTGAATTCTGAATAAGCCACTGGCTGTATACCGTAGATAAAATAGATGTATCTCTTAAATTGGATATAAACAAATGTATTGTAAGTTGCACCACAACGCCTTAGCCCTAGCGCAGCACACTGAGTTAAGGGAGTAAAACATTAACATAGGATTTTTTTTAAAAACAAAGTTTTTATACCTATTTTACATCTATCTATAATTATCTAGATACAAAAATATAAAGCTCAAATAGATATAAAATCGCGTTTCTCAAATCGATAAATTTAATTCCATGAAGTCGTTTAGCGAATAATTTTCCATTTTCGTTTTATATTTTCTATCGTGCCAAGTCCTTAAAGTATTACTCCAAAATAGAAGACTTTTGAAAGATCAGGATGCTACCTCCTACCAATAATATTAAAGTTTAATGTTCATGATAACGTAGGTGTACTATTTATATCACATCATATCAAGAAATTGCTTACTTGTATTTGCTAGTCTCATCAGTTTTTATTTAGAAATATGCATTAGAAAGTTTTATAACAATATTTTTGCCTTGTGGTAATATTTGTTCTTTTTTTTACTATTTGCTGTGTGTTCCAGATTTCTTACAAAGAATTATGTGAAATGTTGATGTAACCTGAAAGTTCTTGTATTTCCGTAGGTAATGCAAAAATTGTCGTTATAAACGTGTGTTCGTTTTATGAGAGTAGATATTACCAGAGATTTTACTGTATTATCATTTCCATCCCCACTACGATTCGATAATGTATAATATATATATTGCAGAAATAAAGTGTTTTCGAAATTGCACAATTGATTTAATTATTTATTTAAAGAAGTGAACCTAACAGGCATAAAACCCAACTAACAGGTAGGTTGTAGTACAAAGCATTAAATAGTTCTAGACGCATTGCAAGTAATGATAATATGATAAACATTCTTCTTTGTTCAGACCCAAGGACGTTATTTTATCTGTTGTTTCCAAGATTTTATTAGTAGCCCTAAACTACTGGTGGTATTATGCACCATCATTTTTACTAACTACAAGAATTTTGCTCTTCCTGCAGTTGAGCCTCATACTATACATATCACATGTCTCCTCTACGCGGTCTATCCAACCTCTGCAATCCCTCAGCACTATCTGCTATAAGAAATGTATCGTCCGCATACCTTAAATTATTGATGGTCGCTACATTGATTTTAATGCCTTCCTCTGTTTCACTAAGCGCTTTTCTAAACAGTATTTCGGAGTAGGTATTGAACAGAATTGGTGACAGAATGCATTCGTGGCATGCTCCCCGATTGACTGTAAATTATTGGGAGGTTTTGTTGTCTATATGCACAGTCGCTGTCTGGTGCAAATACAGATTAGTTATGAAGCGCAAGACTTTGCCGTCGATACCAGACTCCACTAGTATTTAAAATAATTTGTGGTGTTGCACATTGTCAAAGGCCTTCTCGAAGTTGATAAAACAAGCGTAGACATCGCAGTTTATATCCCTGGCCCTCTGTATCAAGGGAGTTTTCCAAATGATATTAAGTAGGATTTTTAGTACATCAGACTTATAATTCGGTAATCAGAGCACCCAGTAGCATTTGCTTTCTTAAGAAGGGAATAAATGTGGAAATTACCAGTCTCTAGGCAATTCTCTCATATCATACATTTTATTAAGTAGTATTGTCAGTATTTTAATTTGGGAGTCTTCCAAAAGTTTTATAATCTCTGCCTGAACATTGTCCGGTATAGTTGCTTTATTGTTTTTGGACGTGTTATTGCGTTCCTCACTTCGTCGAGTGTTATTTCCGGGTCTGAATCAGCATGGATAGTGGTTTCTGTCCGTTGTTCTTCCTCGAACAGCGCCCCCATATATTCTCTTCACCTATCCAATATTTTTTCGTTGTTAGTTAAGAGTTATAAGATTACCAGTTATTGCTTCGTAAACTAGTCCTTTCTGCCATAGTCTTGATTTTCTTGTGTAGGTTGAAGGTGTCATGCTTTCGTTCCAAGGCTTCAATTTCAATACATTCGTTATTATTTGCTTCCTTGATCTTTTTATTGATTTTATTTATTTCCTTGTACTTTCTTTCGCTCCTATTCCATTGGTGCTTTTTTGTTTTTTTTTTCAGGTTTTAGTTTACAATCTGCGAATACAGACATTTTTTATTTTGCCCCAAGTGTCTTCTATATCCATGTCCATCCATTTATTTATTTAGATCTAGAGACATGCTGTTAATATTGTTGTTTAGTTTTAACTTCCTTTTTGAGGTTTTCTTTTACGGATTTTCTTTCTACGTATTTTGACTTTGCAGCAGAAGGTTATGGTTTGACAGGATGTCGTATATGATGATAAAGTCAATCTGTAGAATCGTCGAGGTGGTAGTTGAAAAAGGGTGTTCGTTATCGCACTGTCTGTTTCTTGACAAAACTCCCCCATCATTTGTTATACCCTGACTAAAATTTCCAACAACACCATCAACAGAACCTCTGCCCACCTTAGCACTGAAATCCCCTACCAGGATATTGACCTCCGGGTTCTTGTTGCATTTCATAGTGGTTCGCAGAATATTTTTACTTCCTGATCTGAGCTTTTTGAGGTTGAAGCATATGACTGTATAATACTTATATTAATATGTTTGATATGCCATTAACACTAAAAAAAAAAACAAGAGAATGGGAAAAGACTGAAATTAATAATTAGTTAACGGGACAACATCGTTTTTACTTTAGTAATAGATTGCGAAAAAAGGTCCAAATCGAGTCGAACAAACAAACATACTCCAACCTGACTAATAAGTTATATAACATTTTTATCACTTCTCTATTTTGAAAGTCTCTGGTCCACCATAAATTCATATCTTTTTGAGGTTTCTGCCAGTTCCTTATTAACATGAGGAATAAAGAATAATTTCGAGTCGAATATTACTGCCAAGTTACAAAAAGTGTTAGAACGGAAGAGTTTCATCAAAAAGATGTCATATTTCACAGCTGCACTCATGATAAAAGAGACATTAAACTTGGCTGTATTAAGCTGCAAGTTATTATTTAGAGACCATAGAGATAGACATACTGAGTGTGGTTAGACAAGTTTGAAGAAAACAAATAACAAGCGATTCGGAAAATCCAAAGGCACGGAGCTTGTGGACTAGAATTTCGTGATCTAGGCGATCAAACGCTTTTGAAAAATCAAGATATATGACACCGTTAAATTGGTATTGGTGGATCTTCCTTTAAAAAAAAAACATGTTGTTGGGGGACTATTTGGTTCTTAACAACATGAAATATTTTGTCCTGTAGGAGATTCTAAAACTATACAAAAATTGCAGATAAGGGAAATAGCTCTATAGTTTGTGATTTGCGACCTACAGTCTTTTTTATTTTTGGCAAATTCTGGACTCGATATAAAAAAATAACTATAGTCAAAACCATTCTTATCATGTGGGTCTCAATAATTATGCAGGATGTAAAAATAATTAACAATTTTCTCTTTTGCTAAGATTTTGAACCACCTCCATAGATCATAACTATTTTGCAATAGGTAGTAGAAGTATTCCTCTTTTACAGTTAAACTCATTATCTAAATTAACATTCCCCGTTATTATGTGATTTTGAATGTTTTTATTGATTTCATAATCATGACAACAATAAATTCCAGAGATTTTGAAAATACCTTTAATGATTAATTGAATAAGTATACCAGCGGCTTTTAATTCAATAAATGTTATTTTAAGTTTCGATGCTGTAAATTAGTTTTAACATAAATGATCCACTCCATCCGCTTTATTATTTATTCGACTGTTGTTTATAAAACGAGCCATCCTTAACTACATATTATTACATCTGGTTTGTTTGTAAAAGCACTTGTCATCGTTTCCAATTTTAATATATTTTACATAATATTCCTGATATCAAATCAATCAAAAACCCTGAATTAAGATTCATTCATTAAGATTGTATTCTTCTATATCCATAAATATTACTTTATACAACTAGAATTATATAAGGATTTATAGATTACTTAACTGGCTGATCTGGCTTCCACGGGTAGTTTGTATCACTGACGCACTATATAATAATAAGTATGTAATATTAAATCTTTATTCATATTCCTTGTTTGTGCAGAAAGTTTGTAGAGTATAGAAGTTAATTTTCATTGTTTTATGACGGTAATTATATTTATCTTTTATGGTATATGATAAAAAAATGGTCATATTGATTAATAATACTAACATTGCTTTTTCAACAGAATTGACGCAAAATTTGGACTGCGTGAATATTTTGACGAGCATTACATTCGTGAAATTATTTCGCGAAACGACTCCACAATTTAATTCCTGAAGAGATTGTCTATGTTACCTGTGATAAATGTTCCCGTACTAATAATGGGCGGTGTAACGACAAGCAATTGTTGCACGTTGGTGAGGAGGACCGTGCTCGCAATCTCCTGCAACTTGGCCGGCTCCAGCTGAAAACTGTCCACCAATCTGGAAAACGCCAAACACACACTTTCCACGCATTTTTTGTCCTGCTGGGTCAAACGGGACGCCAGGAGGGGCAGCGAATCCTGAATATATTGAAATTCTTCGGAGGCCAAATTTAGGCAACAGTTGGCCGTTACAGACAGCGAATTACGTTGGGCGTTGATCGAGAAGAAATCCAAATACATCAAACAAGCTGACACGCCGTGCTAAAAACAATATATTTTACTATTATAAGTTACTACTACATGATCATTATATATTTTATCTCACATATATCCGTAACGGTTGATTTTATTGACAAAATTTATTAAATGCAGTGAAATATCTCTTAATGGACACCTCCAATGAGCGGACACTTTTTGATAGTCCGGAATTAAGTATGGGGAATTCAATAAGACGTAATCAATCTTGGGTGGACGCGGACACAATATCCTGCGTCGCTTATTTATAAATCAAAGTTATTGACGTTTGGCTCGCCTTCTACTCTGTACCTGCTTATATATTGTTTAAGGGGGGCGGAGCTAAGGGAGGGGCATGAACGTAGTCTCGGATGACTGATTCCCATACTGGTGAAAGGTAAAGACCTGAGTCGCGGTTAAGATTGTTTGGTTGCTTATAGATTTCTATAGGTTCTTGGATTTTTCTTTGGTAAAAGAACTGATTACATGTAAGACTCTTTCATGTTCTTGGAGCCTAGTTGATTATTTTCGTCCTCTCAGGACAACAGTGGCAACTGTGTGCTTGCTTGGTGAAGGTTGTGAAGTGCATTTTGTGATGGAACGCTTAAATTCTCTAATGTGAAAATTATTAGGGAGAAGAACCGATAAAAGATGTTTTAGTACTGGGTTCAGTGACTCGGGTTATGATAGTTTTACGGCTCTGTTTGGACCGGAAGGTGATATAAAAATGCACTAAGGTCGATACCTTAATGCAGACCGATGTCTGTATGTCTACAAACAGAATGCCTCAATGTTAGGTCTGATTTTCTATAGATAACATTATCTAAGAACGGGAGATTATTATTAGTTTCTAATTCAATGTTACGGTGTATAGATTTTAAATAGCTAAGAAAATATTGAAGAGATTCTTGACCTTGAGGTTGAGGTTATAATTTTGGTTTTACATGGAAGGTGTCGAGGGCTTGCTTCTTAAGGGCTTCCATAAATATATTCGTGATTATTGGTGATAATGGAGAACCCATAGCAGTTTCTTATGTTTGTTCATAAATCGACAAGCCTTTTTCAATTAGGACGAGATTTTATTTTATCGGATTTTAATATATCTGAAATAATGTTGAGAGTTTCAGGAATAGGAACTTTAGTAAAGAGAGCTTCTACGTCGAAACTAATCAGAAAATAGTTTGTATCCAATGTAATGGTTTGTAATTTGTTCAATGGAATGAAGGAAAAAGGGAAGTACAAAACTATCAGTTTTCCCTGTAAAGGGTTTTAATATACAAGCTAGAAATTTTGCTAGAAAATATGCTGAAGAACCAATGGTGCTGACAAGAGGTCGAATCCTGATTTGTAAATCTTAGAGAGTCTCCCACAGAGACGACGAATTTTAGAGTCCTGAGGAGTGACAGACTAGCATTTCCTTTATTTGCTTTTAGAATTACGATATCGGAATTATATTTTAGAGATTTTAGAGCAATGCCTTCAGGCTTTGAAATATTAGATTTATGAGAACTGTTTTTTTTTTAAGGATTTTTACGGTTTCAAATCGAATTTCATTGGCTGTTTAAGATTTCAGTTGAGTATAGGCTCGACTTTTGAAATGATTTTATCTTTTGGGGTAATATGTGGGACCTTTAGCAAGAACTGATTTTTCCGTCTCAGAAAATTGATGGCATGATATATTTACCACAGTATTTGATGGCTGAGAAGAGTTGAAGGTTTCACTAATGTTGATGTTAGTTTCTCAAATTTTTGAATATGACTCTGGGTAGAAGATAAGCGAAGATTTTCAGCTTGGTCATGAATCATGTTTGAAAGGGTCTCAAAGTTGGATGGGGACAAGATTTACGAAAAATTTTATAGGCACGTACAACGTACAGAGTAATCTTACCAGTTTCAGGGGGTGATCTAACTTTCTGCTTTTTGCGCTTGATGACCTGTTCATATAGGTTTGTTAATGTTTCAAAGAAACTTCCCAGGTCACTGCAATATTAACTGTTTCGTTAAAAAATTAAAGTGAATGTGTTCCATAGCCTGTTTATCCTTAATGAACCATTTTATGGGCCAGCGATTTCTCCTATCTATGTAATCGTTTTCACTATTTCGAAAAAAACCCGAATGATAGCTTTCATGCCCATATTTCAAAAACTGGTGGGAGGTGGGGTCATCAAGAAATAACAATTTCTTTTTTAAAAATTGTTATTCGATGACGCTAGTTACGTCCTATAATCTCGCTTTTTTCCTTATAACTTTTTTGTTGGTACGGCTCCGTTACTTTTTTTTTTTGTAGATTATCGAAGAGTGGTTATTTCGAGACCAAAAAGTAATACATGCTTTTAGAGAAAACGCAATGATTTCCATATTTGCATTGATATATTTTTCGGATGAAATAGTTTTTTTTTTCGAGCTTTGCCTGAGAAAACGTTATCAATTAAACGTGAAAAATTTATGGGCTGAAAATGATCCAAGACCCACCATTACGTATTGCGTAAATCTAGCAGGAGAATAATTATTGGTTATTGGCAAATCCAAACATCCAATGCCATTTAGAAACATATGAATAAGTTGCCCGATATGTGGAAAAGTAATAAGAGGGCTTGGATAACATCCACTACAATGGAAGAAATGGTGGCAAGATTTTAATTCAAAAATGGGTAAAGAAAGATACATTCTGCCATTTTTTGGTAATGCTACCCCGCATCCGGTTAAAGAACATTCAACTTATTTTTTACCGCCGAATTGCATATCTGTTATCCAACAGCTAGAGCAAGACACGATCCAAAATTTTAAAATATTTTACCTGGCCATTTTAAGTAAGAGTTTTTTAATCAATATAAGGTTCACGGTTTAACTAAAGCAATATTCAGAAGTCACGATACAATAAAAAGTGCTTACAACAGGCAGGATTTACGTTAAGTAATGTTGATATCTGCAAAAAGATGATTTCGCGGAAGTCAGCTTTATCCGAAATATGGCGAAACGCAAATGCCACGGGCGTTGAAAAAAATTATTTAGATTAATTACATTTTCAAGACAACATACTAAAAACTAACACGCCCCAAACTACTCTAATTGATTTTTTGAATTCTAATTATCTAATTTATATTTGTTATGTATTCTATTTTTTATTTATTGTTACAACATGTGTTTGTTAATATGTATGAGTATGAGAAAACAATAGAAATCTACCAAACGTATTTTTATACTTCTCCCATAGGCCGACACCTTCCTTAGTCTGACATATTTCAATATTCCCGAAGGTATTCTCCCAAAAGAGATTACACTGAATAACTGCTCTTTATTGAATGAAACACCTAGTTAATTTTTGATATAGGAAAAATATTTGATCGATGCTATGATAATATACGACATTAACATCAAGTGCTGAACAAACATTAGAGTAGAGCATATCAAAACAACGCGCAAATTAGATAGCGTGATTCATTCAGCCTTCATACTTAATATGTTTACAGACAAAATAATAGAAGACCTTCCCAGAACTGCTTATACTTTTTTCATGCTGCTGAATTATATTCTCTGAAACCAAAACGAAAGAACTAAATATGCCCGTAATCAAGGTAAAGCACAAATGCTAGGTAATATCTAAAGAACCGTTAAAAACAGATCAATAGTTGGGATTAGAAATAACAGGCCATGTAAATCTGCCAAATGAAGTAAAAGAGCATGGAGTAAGTTTTTTCATTTACAACATATGTCCACAAAATTAATGGCTGAATCTCATTTTCTTTAGCCAAATGTCAAACTTTGGGAGATTTAAAAGGGTAGAATTTATAATTATTACTCTTCAGCAAATCCACAATACTTTCGCCCTTCGCCTATGGAATTAAAAGGATTTTCTTATCTATCTAAACTAACCCCATACATTTTACGTATAACATAAAAGGGACACTGTTATTGCAGATCTCCGTAATAATAGAGTGTTGGAGTGTTACTCGATATTAAGTTCACTTACACACACCATGTTTCATTTATTGTCTAAATCACTTCAGATTTTGGGCTTTATTAAGTGTTGTACAGTGGACTTCCAGAGTGTTATTTCTCTCAGATTACTGTTCTGCTTCTTCATGCGTTCACACCTGGATTATTGTTCCTGTGTGTGGTCACCTTCGTATAACGTCCACATACAGGCCATAGAAAGAGTGCAGCAGAGGTTCGTGCGGTATATAGCATTTAAGGAGCACCAAGGACTTGAAGACGTTGATTACGCTGATTGGAAAACTCTCTCCAACTTACAACTCTTCAGATTCGTCGCATGCAGAAGGATCTCACCATTTTTTATTTTTTTATTTACTGCATTCAAATTCCCATGGACCTAAGCTGTTATGTAAGATTGGGCTACGCGTTCCCCCCCGCCAGACCAGGTAGAGTTCCATCATACTATGGGCAGAGTTCTTTTCTTACTAGGTCAGCTGCACTAGCGAATCGCTTTTCTGGCCAACTTGACTACTTCCAGAGTGCAAGAATATTTTAGAAAGAACTTAAAGACTGTCGGTAAAACTAATCCCCTTTTCCTCGCAATAATATTGTATACCATTGTGTTGAAGCCTCGCTACTCTTATAAGTGTCCTTACTATCGTTTCGACTATCTCATCTATTTATTTCATTCTGTTTTAATTTTGTTTTATTTTATTTTATTTTGTTGTTTACTATTTTGTTAATGTGAATCCTATTTTATATTGGGCGGTTGGCCCGTTGATAAATAAATAAATAAATTCTGGCCTTAATGTAAAAAATAGCTATAACATGTTATACATTTTTTTTAATATTTCCTTCCAATTACAAAAGAAACTTTGATATGCTATGCTTTTTTGCCAAAATAAATAAGCATGTAACATTAAATCTACACCATAAACGCTACACCTTTTGTATTAAACTTTTTACAGGCCTAGAAAGAGTTCGCAGCATCTTTTATGCAGTAAAACCAGGTATAGGGAAATACATAACAAACCATAACCATAACCATATGCTACACCATAAAATTATGCATCAAACCATAAAATAATATATAGGGTGTCGCATTTGAAAAAAATAAGTTTTATAGCTTTGAAAATGACTTTGGACATCCGGTAAACGACAAATCAATTCTCGCTGCCAATTTGGAAAGAATGATCCTTGGGTGCATAGTTAACAGGCGCGACAAAATAAGGTCACAAAATATTTAAATTTTTCAAGATATCGTATTGGGAATAAGTGTAGGGAAACCTGAAGGAACCTTCCAAATATTACAGTAGCCTGTGGAAGTTAATTTGAATAATATATCGGGTGTTTTAATTAAAATAAGGAAGCTACATGCAATGCAATGAAAGACTGTACAATAAAACAACTATTTTATTTCATATATATAGATATATATATTTTTCATCGTTGGATTCTTTTTATTTTCTATTTGATTTTGAAGTTGTTATTTTTCTAGTACGGACTAGAACAGCACCTATTACCATGATATTTTATATTTATGTTATGTGTGTTATATTTTCGTGTTTTATTTCACTTTGAAAAGTAGGTCAAACTCAGAATCCAAGCTCAAAATAACGACAAAGAGTGTAAAATTAGTGATAAATGAATAAATATAGCAAATTATTTATATTTCGTATTTGGTGGAGCTCTTCTTAAAAATTATTTCTCATTTTGTCACCTTACCGCACTCCAAAACACAATAACAAAAATAATACATTTAGCAACAGTGGGTTTCTTTAAAAAAATTGATACTATGACATTAACTCGAATAACAAATCAGAAGCAAAATTAGATAAGTCAGGAATCTGAGAACGTAAACCGACTTTTGGATCCTTAGATATCGAAATAAAATTTGAACTCCACTTACCGCCTGGAGGATGGACTTTGAATGCCTTCGCGACAACATATCCAACGCTGTTAGCGATTGTTCCGCAACATCCATACACTGAATGACCTGCAATTTTTCCAAAAACACCGGCACCGCATCCACAACCACCGCTGATGATCTTGGTAAAGCCTCCATCATATATGTCAATGCCCGACATGCATGGTTCATCTGAATAAAAAAACACCAACCAAATGAACACCGCGTTGGGATAAAACTACCCGCTGAATATCTAGCAGAAATATAGTAACAAGTTTAACAAAAAGTTACTATTTCAAACCTTTTGAATTTCTCCTGCGCCGGTTGTTGTGTTCTTCTCGGTACGTGCTTATATAAGATTTGAGAGAGGCGGAGCTAAAGGAGGGGCATTCATATATCGGATGACTGATTCGCATATTAGTGTGAAGCGGTTAATATTGATTAGTTGTTTAGAGATTTCTACGAATCAATGAATTTGCTAAAATAATTGCTTACATAAAATAATTTTAGTTTGGTAAGATTATGAAAAAGGAAAGAGATAATTTTTCGTATTCTTATGACTCTTTATTATTCCCTTAAGCTAGATATTTTTCGTCCAATTTTTCCCCTTCCCTTATATTAAAAAACTACTGACCACATATCATAAGTTTCTAAGAAATACTCTAAATCACATTTACCGCCTGTTCAATAATCTCTCAACATTTTCGATACAGTAAAGACACAATGATGTATAAAATACCAGGAATTTACAACATTCATAATCAAATAATCATAAAACCGGACATCAATACTTATTCGATTAAACTAAAACTTTTGTATGTAATCAACTGGTCTACCAAAGAACATTCGGTTATGGGAATCAGTCATTCAACACAATGTTCATGCCCCTTCTCTAGCTCCGCCTTCCTCAAACAGTATATAAACAGGTATAGAGTAGAATTCAAACCAATTTCAGTTAAGCTCTGGACTTCGATTCATCAACTGACGCGGGAGGAATTCAGACTATTTGTAAATAATATTTTACAGCTTGTGTAAGTTTCTTTGAAAAATTAATAGTTTTATAATTTGTTTAGACATTTTGTTAGAACATAACTTTTCTGATCACACAGAGTGGTCATATTACGAAATCAACTTCGATTTGTGATTTGTCGAGAAATATTGTAGTGTTGCCTGCTATCAAAAAACTAGGAGGCTATGAAATAGGAAATTAATTGAGTTGCCACTGGATTTGCTATCAATTTAATTAATTATATTATTATTATATATATTAATTATATAAAATAATTTTAAAAACAAAATAAATAAAAACTTGCAAATTGTTTTAAATATCAAAAAAACTTTATTAAATTAAACACAGGAAACAAAGAATCATTAAATAAACCACAACGATTGACCAAAAACAAAGGTACAGCAGATGACACAACAATATTTATAAAGTCTATTGGGTTATAATTTATTCTCAACAAGTTTAGTTAATTTTTGACAGTGTTTAAAATATCTCAACAAACTGCAATGCCATGGTATAAAACTATTTTCTCTATCTCTACAATATTTCTGGACAGTTTAGTATGTAGGTATATATGGGACACTGTCAAAATAAACTTATAAAAATATGTTTGCAAACACATACACAGCCAAGGAAAACTTTATCAAAGGCTGCACCTGAGTTGCATTTACTCTAGGCTAAATTGTGAACATAATATATATTAATGGTTGTTATCTATTACTGAACTCCAATGAACAATGATGTCTTGGTTCGGTAGCAGAAAACACAAAATACTATGTATATGCTTTAATTTAAGCCCCAGGTCAAAAACATCACGGAAGCGATCACGAAACACATCTTGTTTTAATATTTAAAATAATAAGATACCAACTGCACCCAGAAACGGAGGGGTTTGTCATGACCATTGAGGACAACTACGAAAAACACTGCCTAACATTGAAAGTCGAGGACAGATGTTGAAAATGTGGAGCGGTGGAGGAATCTCAAGCAGTTCTAGAAATAGATACTATACTGAGACAGATTAAGAGAGGGCTGCGTTCTGACCCAATTATTATACATGTGCCAGAAAGAATATTAGGTGAAGTTCTGGACGACAAACAAGCGGGTTGAACATCAAAAACTTTAAATATGCCGATGAGAGAGTTTTACTTACCACAAACATAACAGACCTGCAACAACTCTTAACCTCAGTTATGGAACAGAGCAAATCCATAAACCTCAGGCTCAATGATAAAAAACGCAATGGCTCGTTCCAGGTGATCCAAAATCGTAGTTCGACAGATAAAATTACAAACATAGAAGTACTTTATCAAATAAACAAAGAAAGAGAAGTTTTGGTTACATTATGCGTAACTACAAGTAAAAACTATTACACGTCATTGTCTACCGAAAAGTATGAGGATAAACGCCGCCTCAGATCATCGTGGCTGAAAAACCTACGCCAGTGGTACGGACAGAGAGAGTTACATACATCTCTGTACTGAAAGTTCATCGATAAAGTTCAAGTTATGCTTTTAAACGCCAACACTCCATTAGGGCAGGGCACTTGAAGAAGAAGAAAACAAGTTTATAATAGAATCTGTAAATCTTTTCACCTTTCGCATTCATCCGAGTTAAGAAGGTATTGTAAAACTTACGATGTCAAAGTGGTGTTCCATCCCCAGTAGACTTATCAGGGCGGGAACGACTTGCTTTACAGGAAATCCGGTGAGCGTCTCCTCATTACCCATAACTAGAACTTGGCACATCTCAATCACCGCCTGCAACTGCTGACCCTCATCGCCGGTAGCTTGCAATCCAGGAATGAGCGCCTGGGCTCTGGCCACAGCTGAAACCAATAATCGGCATGTTTTAAAACGCTTAATATACTTGTCAAGAAATGGTAACGGTGTTTCCAATATTGACAGCGCTTAAGCAAATTTAGTTGCATCGAAGCCCCTAACGCTACGATAGAGATAACAAACAGTCATAGTAAGGGACCCAGATCAATTACATATTTTAAAACCACAAATGCTATATCACCTTTTAAGGTTATTAGTTATGCAAAGGCTTCTTTCTTGCGCTTTAATTTTCTTTATTCATATTTTAGATACGGATAAAGATATTGAGATGATTGGTTAGGCCTCTATTGCACCACCTAATGACATAAAATAAGTCATATCGCATATAATCGCATATACTATTTTTTCAGAAAATTATTTTTTTTATTTTATATGCGTTAAGCCTGTGGACATTTATTTATGAAACAGCATTAAACAAAAAAGATTTCAATATGCCTCAGCTTTAAAATAGTACTCATTTCAACAATCGTTAATATTGGAAATTTTTGTAGAGTTTTAAAATTCAAGGTAACAATAGTGGTCACTTCAGAACATCAAAAATAATTTCCACTTCCTTTACTCGATTTTCTTAATACATTGTTTTAAAGTTTTTAGCCTAATCCGTTTCTCTAATGCCGTACCTGGGTGCTCTTACCGGGGCACCCGGTATGTAGATTAATTTTTGTTCAGATGCCAGGTTAGTGCAAAAAAGTGACGGTGTCACTCTGCTTGGAAATACATGACAGTACTAGTGACAATTTCTAAAAACCATAGTGAATCTTAACTTCATATTTTAGTTATTCACTTTCACTTTATTTTGTAAACACCAAAAAATGGATTGTTGAATCAATTGTCCCGATAAAATTCGCATAAGCTCTTACGACTATTGACTGTCATCTTAAGCGCAGATACTCTTTTCGTTCGCCCTGCATATGAATAATAAACATAAACTGTTGATAAATCTTCAGGAGTGCTCCGGCGCTGGTTGTTGATGAACCGAACTTCCTGATGTTTCGACAAACATCCTGTCGGCTTCTTCAGAGCTTAACTGAAACTGCCTCGCATTCTACTCTGTACCTGCTTGTATATTGTTTGAGAGGAGCGTAGCGAAAGGATAGACGTGAACGTTGTCTCGGAAAGCTAAAGACCTGACTCGCGGTTAAAGTTGTTTGGTTGGATATATTTCTATAGATTCTCGGATTTTTTGGTCGGTAGAACAATTGATTACACGCAATAATTTTAGTTTTATCGAATAAGATTTGATGACCGGTTTCACGATTGTGTTCGTCAACTGGGGATAAGTTTATTTTGCGTAGTCTTAAGGCTCGTTCATGTTCTTTTATCTTCTTCTTCGTCGTCTCTTTAAGCCTGAAAAGTCATGTGGGATTTTTGGCATTATTGTAGACGATCTTCCGCCTCTCGAATATTTGATTGAAATATAATGTAACCTGTAACTAACTATTTGACTCTGCACTCTTAGTTTTTTAAGAAATCATCTCTTCGTGAGACTGATATAGAAATGTGGCCGAGACATTGCTATACGAATTTTTATCTCCGCTTCACAACTCTCGGTGTTTGCTTTTAGGGACCCTAAGTATATAAATTTAATCTTTCGATATTTGGGATGTGATTGTGTAGGTATACCGCGTTGCTTCTGTCAATCAGCAACAGTTTGGTTTTATCCACGTTTATTTCATGACCAAGTTTGTTACGGTCGATGGTGATTCTTTCTAGCATTCCGACAATTTTTTTCTTTCCTTTTCGCTATTATGGTAGCAATAAACAATGGGTGACGGTATACAACCCTGACGTACTCCGATGGTTTATCATGTCGGTTGACAACTGCAGTATTATGTATAAAGCACAGGAACATAGGCGAGTTGATTTTTTGAGATTTTTTCTGAGTTGACGTATGTTAAGATTTCTTCTCTAGTTCTTCTTCTTCTTACAAAGCCAGCATGGTCAGGAAGTATTTGATATGTCAAATACTTCTGCAGTCTTCGAGAGTGTGACATTAGTCCAATCTTTAGGGCATTGTCGGGACTGCCATACTCTTTGGCAGATGGTATATTATTTTGACACCTCCTTCTCCAAAAAACTTTACCATCTCTGCTGATGTCTCATCTGCTCCTGGGGCTTTATTTAACGTGAGGAGTGTTACGGGTTCTTCCACCTCGAACTTCAGTATACTTGATTCCATGGTCTTTTAGCCTAGTTAATATTTTCGTCCTGTTTCTCCAATGTACCGGGTTTTGGACGGTTTTATCTATATATCTATATCTCGGTTATTTTTTACTATAGAAAGTTGCGGTTTGCGCGATACTATGCTACTTTTTTGTGAAATTAAAGATGCAGTCAACAAAATTATCATCGCCCTTTTCGTTTTTGAGACACAGAGTGAAATACAAAACTATCGATTTTGGGACCACCCTCGTATCTCCGTTGTGTTTTAAGTTATTGAAGAGTTTAAAAAACATTCTTAATAATTGGAAATCATTTACACTTTTCAGAAATATATATTAGTATAAAGTTGTTTTGAAAATTTATTTTTTCATATTTTATTTCATTTGAAACAGCAGCATGATTAATCTATTAAAACCATATCCAAGTAAACAATTAATAACATATAAGAAACTCAATACTTAAAATTCAATTATTTAAATGTGTTTTATACGTTATGAACTACTATTTGTAATAAATCTCAATTTATTATAGTCCATAACATTATATCCAAAGAATATTAACATAATATTATACCTGAAATACACATTTTTCTTATTTCTTTAATGACATTTAAAAGAATTATTCGTTTTTTTTGTAGAGTTTCAAAAAATCAATTGTCCTTCGAAGTTGTGCTGCTTATATCGTGTTTTATATACTTTATTTTGCAAATATCTCCATAAAAAGAAATCTAAAACTGAAAGATCCGGCGATCGCGGAGGCCATCTTACAGGTCGGTTGGTACCTATCCAAAAAAAGTCTTAAAAGTCCAGAGTTATGACTGAATATATCAAGGGAATATCTTCGAGTAATTCTCGAATGACTTCCTCAAGAATGTCTAGGTACCTATGTGCTGTAAGACCTAATTCATAAATTGGGTAGGCTATTTGTTGTCCCAAAACAGGATACTCCAACTCTAAAGCCCTTCTAAAAATTAAATGCTGCTTTTCTCTCGTCTAGTTCCTCGTGTTATGGCGATTAAAACTTCACAAACTTCAAAAGTAACATTCGTTGGACCACATTACAAGTCTCCCAAAAGAACAGTCATAAACTTGTATAGATGGTATTTGTATTTTTTAAAAATTTTTTGGGCAGTCGATTTTGGTACCCCCACTGCTTGTTCTATGTCTTTGCAAGATGATGACCGCGTATATGTATGTATATGTAACCTAATAAGTGTTTCCCTTTGCTCCCTATTCTCCTTCAAATAATTTTCAGGACGTGGTTGAATAAAGTACCTGTGCCTACCCGACGACCAAATATATCGTGAAGCGGTGTGGGTGTGTGTCATCTATTTGAATAACTAATATAAATGAAACTCCTATATCCTAATGTTGTAAAACTGTAAATTACCAAACAACTATATAGTGAACCGTTGATTTTTGGCTTAAGGTATGTATGTAATCGTAATTTAAAAAATTATGTATGTTTTATTGTTGTGCATCTATTTTTATACAATTTTTAATAACTTTGTTTGTTCTATTGACTTGCACTAGTAATTTTTAATCATTTCAATGCTGACTCCTATACAAATTTTTATCTATGTTTTAATTATGACCAGGAAAACAATGCTATAAATAATATTATTTAAAAATACATTTTTGTAGGTTAAAATTAAATGTCTGAAGAAGGTCTTGAAGGCCGAAACGTTACAAAAAATAAAATGTTTCACAAGTAACGGAAACTTATTTTAATTTCACTAAAAAAGGACCAAAAAAAACCCAAGAACCATTTCTTAAGAATATATAAAATCAAAAGGATCCAAGAACTCACAAACTAGAAATATATATATAATATATATAATAATATATAGAAATATATATATACAAATCGGTATAACTTAGAAACGGGTAAAGTAAATAAGTTTGAGTAAATAACAAAAAAGTTTTTAAATAATATGTACTTTTGTATGCGCGTATTTCCAAAGTCTCTGCAATCGAATAATTTTTCGACGCGTCGCGACGCCCAGCTCTTTGCAGGCGTCGAATTTTTTAAACTTTAGGAAATATCTACTTGACCCCACACTTTGACTACTTTTTACATAAATTAAATATTTCTTTTCGTTTTGGACTTATTGGCGTGCGGAGTTTTAAGTGAAAAACCCTGTATATATATATATATATATATATATATATATATATATATATATATATATATATATATATATATATATATATATATATATATATATATATATATATATATATATATATATATATATATATATATATATATATATATATACAGGGTTTTTCACTTAAAACTCCGCACGCCAATAAGTCCAAAACGAAAAGAAATATTTAATTTATGTAAAAAGTAGTCAAAGTGTGGGGTCAAGTAGATATTTCCTAAAGTTTAAAAAATTCGACGCCTGCAAAGAGCTGGGCGTCGCGACGCGTCGAAAAATTATTCGATTGCAGAGACTTTGGAAATACGCGCATACAAAAGTACATATTATTTAAAAACTTTTTTGTTATTTACTCAAACTTATTTACTTTAACCGTTTCTAAGTTATACCGATTTAAAGTAAACATTTCTTGATTAATAAAAAATGTGATTAACGCTTATTTTTACAAGTATGCCATGAATGTTAGTTACTATGGCAACCATTGTTATCGCAGTTGTTATAAGTGCAATTACAAACATAAGTTGTTATTGCTGTATCAAAAAATTGTCACATTTTGTCACAAGAAAATATGTTCGGTTTAAAAAAACTAAGAATTATTATGCGAAAATGGTGCAATTTAGCAATGAGGAAAAAGTAGACATGTTACTGGTGTTTGGAGAATGCAGATGCAATTGAAGAGAAGCAAAAAGAGTTTACGCACGGCTTTATCCGCATAGAAGGGTCCCCGATGCAAAAACCTTTTCAAGTTTATGTAAAAACTTAAGAGAATATGGCAGCTTCATAAAACCTAAAAGAGATAGGAACAGGACGGCTACAAATGATGAAAATAGTTTTAAAAATAATGTATATATATATATATATATATATATATATATATATATATATATATATATATATATATATATATATATATATATATATATATATATATATATATACATTATTTTTAAAACTGAAAAACTACATCCTGTTTTTCGAAATCCATTAAAGAGTCTCTTGTACAGTAATAACTGCGTAGATATATCTTATTTTTAGTTCCTTTAGTTTAGTTGATTTACTATGACCTACTAAAAAATGAAAACAATTGGATTTTAAGCTGAATTTACAAAACAACTTTAAACTAATATATATTTTTAAAAAGTTTAAATGATTTCCAATTAATGTAAGAAATAATGAGCACAGTGGCAATGTTAGATTGCTTTCTAACTAAATTTGTTTAGGAGGTTGTGGTGAAGTATATTTTGAAATGGAACGCTTAATGTCTGTAATGTGGAGATTATTTGCGATAAAAGTAGGTGTGTGGTGTTTTAATTCTGGGTTCAAAGAATTGGCAACCGATAACTTGCGTGCTGGATGAAGATGTGATAATTTATCTGTGTGTTTTCGGCCAACTGAATGAGCCAATGTTAGGTCTGATTTTCTATTGATAATATATAATATAGAAGATTATTATTAGTTTCTAATTCAATGGTAAAATGTATGTCAGGGTGTACAGAGTTTAAATGGTTAGAAAATCTCCGAGGCATTCTTGACCATGTCTCCAAATTTTCGTTTTGGATAGAAGGTGTCAGGTTGTTTATATATTTGACCGTTACAATATGTTCCAGACATGCATTTTTTTAGGTAAGCTTTGAAGAAGCCAATACAAGTTGTTTTCTTACTGAATATCAATAATTAAGTGGGCGATTTTTGAATGCCTTTTAAAAAGAAAACTCCATAGGAGCATATGTCCCAAACGTCTTAACTTTTGGTAAAGTTGTCATAAATAAAATATATGTTTTTAATATCTGTAATACCACTACAGATAATTTAATGAAATTTGGCAGACGTATACAATATATCAAGAGGCACTGGTGTACCACAATTTTTTTTAAATACATCAGTGGCGGGCGTACAGAATTTCACCTATCTATTTTGGCCAACATTGTTGGTACGCCACGGATTTCAGGAAAAATAAAGATTATTCTTACAATCTCTAATCATTTCTAAAGAAATCCCTTGTTTTTTCGAATCAGGTGTGGAGTTTTCGCTTAAAAGAATAAAAATCTCTTCTCTGCATGTCATAATATAACATCATGCAGAGAATTATTATCATTATTACTTCTTACTTAAGCAATTGTCTTTCTATTTAATTAGAATTCTTCAAAAAAATTGAAGTACATAAACTCTGAGATGTACTTTTGATATATCTAGAATTATTTCTTATCATTGCAGTAAGCTGTGTCTCCATGTTGTGAAGGCGTTTGGTTGTTTGACATCAGTTTGCAAAATTCAGTTCCTCACATCTTATTAATTTGCTGTTTAAAATATCCGAGCGCTGTTATTTTAATAAAGAATGGTTTAGTTTACTAATGAGGAGTTGGCAGATATGGCAATGCGTCGGAAGCTAGACGATTATATATAGAGGGCTTTCCTAATAGACTCATAGAACATTTTCAAATGTACATAGAAGGATGACTGAAACTTTGAGGGCAAATAATCATTTCAAAGGGGCCCATCAAACTGTAAGAAATTCAGAATTCGAAGAAGCAGTTTTAAATTAAATTGATGAAAATCCTGAACTTGATACTAGAAAAATTGGAAATAATCCGAATATCCCACCCGTCTTTCTTGTTTTGATTTTATATTGTACTCACTTCATATTGCGTGTTAATTTTTGACAATAGTTTTTAGACAAAACTGGACATGAAGAAATATTATTTACAGATGAAGCTAACTTTTCCAGAAACGCAATTAGAAATTTCCACGAAAAAACATATTGGGCCAAATGAAAACATCCATGCAGTTGTAGAATTTAAACATCAAGAACAGTTTTAGGTAAATGTTTGGGTTCGAATTGTCGGAAATTACTTAATTGGACACTTTACTATATTTAATCTGGCTAACTAAGGGACCATCGTTGAGAATTGAACTGAGGTGGTTTTTACTTGATGACAATCCATTTATCAAAATAAATAAGAACTAAAAAGTTCAGATTTTCACGAAATTATATATTTTGACATGACAATTGTTTCGACAACACCGTGTCAAATGTAATATTTACAAACTACCTGTTATTATATATACCGAAAAATGACCATAAAACCATAATTAATGTTGTTGTGAGAATTTAAGTTCAATAAAGGTGAGGTATTTAAATCTATTTGATCGTTAAGCAATACTTTTGAATGTCTCATTTTGTTAATCTCCATGGCTGCCAATAAATTGTATTTTTAACTTTTTGTGACTGTACCTAAAATATCAAAATTGTCGTCAAAAATGTGTTTTTCTGTGTTTAAGTGTGCTGCATAATTAGAATCTACACTATTGCTTTTAAACGCTCTTTTATGTTCGTTAATGCGTTTCTTGAAGTATCTACCTAATTGTCCAATATAAATTTTAGGACAAGATCCGCATTTGAACCTGTTTTTTTTTGAGATTTTGGACATTTCGTTTTATTGTTTTTTAAATATTTTCCTACTGTGTTGTTAGTTCTAAAAGCTATTTTTAAACCACATTTTGACAAATGTTTTGAAACTTTTTCACTAGGTTCTGCTACATATGTAATTGTTTTAAATTGTTCGTGTTCTGTATTAGGTTTCGGATAAATAGAGTTTACTGTTGTCTGTATTTGTTTTTTATTTATAATTTTATCTATAATGGACGGATTGTTCAGTGCAATTTGTTTAATGATATTAAGTTCTTTGTTGTAACTTTTTGTTGAGAGTGGCGTATTAAGAAGTTTGTGTATAAGAGAATTAAATACCTCTTAATACACCACTCTCGATAGAAAATTACAACAAAGAACTTAATATCATTAAACAAATTGCACTCAACAACGGCTATAATCCGTCCATTATCGATAAAATTATAAATAAAAAACAAATACAGACAACAGTAAACTCTATTTATCCGAAACCTAATACAGAACACGAACAATTTAATTAACAACAATTTAAACAACATTAATTAAGTTTTTTAGGTCATTTTTCGGTATATATAGTAACAGGTGGTTTGTAAATATTACATCTGATAAAGACACGGTGTTGTTGAAACAATTGTCATGTCAAAATATATAATTTCGTGAAAATCTGAAGTTTTAGTTCTTATTTATTTTCTTAAATGGATTTTCATCAAGTAAAAGCCACCTCAGTTCAATTCTCAACGATGGTCCCTTAGTTAGCCAGATTTAAATAATTTTAATTTTTTCTTGTGGGGGCATCTTAAGAGTCTGGTTTATCACACCCTAGTTAACACCGTAGAAGAGCTGAAGGATTAAAAAAAGCTTTCTGCGATTTAATAAGAAACACTGGAGGTATACTTCAAACACTGGGCGGCAATATGAGGAAAAGAACTGAAGTGTGCATACTTTAAGGTGAAATGCACTTTCAACAACTTATCTACTATGTTCTACTTTTTTCAAGAAGTTTGTTATTAATTAACAGAAAATTTTGTTAAAAATTATTAATGTGTAGTGTAGTGTTTTTTTTTTTTTTAATAAGAACCGTTTATTATTTATCATGTTGTTAGGATGTAATGTTATTTCATTAAAACTGTAAAAGTAAAAAGAACATTGTTCTAATAATTTTTTAAGAACACTAGTTGGTAACTAAAAACTGGATATTTTGTTTTAGATAGATATTTAATTTCTCACAAAAAAAAGTTCCCGATTTAACCTGTGCTGTGGCGACCTACTTAACCAAAACATTATTTGTGCATTTATTTATGTGCAGAATTGAGCTTTTATTTTTTTTAGTCCTCGCACGGTTTTCACTTAAAAAATAAAAGCAGCAGCAAGCAGAGGCAGAGAGATTTTCATTTTTTAAAACAAAAACCGCACATAGGATTTTAAAAAAATCAAGAAATTAAATTTCTTTAGAAATGAATGGAGACTTAAGAATAATATTTATGTTCTGAGAAATCAGTGCCGTCCATAAATGTCTACTAAAATAGACGTGTGAAATTCCGTACGCCCACCACTGTTGTATTTTAATTGTGGTACATTAAATAAAGCCTCTTGATGCATAGCACATGTGTGCCAAATTTCATTAAAATATCTAAAGTGGCATTCCAGGTATTAAAAAAAATATAATTTATTTTTTAAAACTTTACCACCCTTTATTTCAAAATTTAAGATAGACCCAAAAATCGCCGCCTTAATAATTAACATTCAATTAGAAAACACCCTGCATAATGATTGGAAAAACAGCAAGTGCGATGCAATAACAAAAGAAGTAAATATTCTTACAGTAACCTGTGCAAGTTTCTTTGAAAATTAAATAAATAAACAAAAACATACAGTTATTGGCGCCCATGCTCCGATGTAATAGGTGTTGCATTCGAGGTCCCAGAGCTCCAAATAAATGAGGTGGCAATCCTCTCGCCTCGAGGAGGGCCTGCAGTCTGCCTACTTCACTGTCATCGCTTTCTGAATCTGCCCCAGGACCTGAAGGACCACCGGTCGTCGGTACCGCCTGCGTCGCCTCCTGGGGCGACGATGGCTCTTCTGAAACTTATTTAACACATTTTATATAGATTCAACCGTTCAATCGATTTACTTTATTTAACTTTCAAAAGCATGTACGCAATTTATACGCAGTTCTTACTAATTCCCTGCGAAGACTGCACTTGAATTGCGACGATTCATTTAGGCCTTTAATCGCATACGGTAGTTGTTGACTTAGATAAATACTTGTATAAGACAACAATTTTTTAGTGATGGCCGGCAAGTAAAACTATTATTCGAAATAATATTACCCATGCACAAAAATATTTCGTTTAGGGAGTCCACAAGTGATAGCAATTCTAAACTTCTATTGCACATTTTAACAAAATTGGCATTGCGAACGAACGTCAAAATGATATTCGTTGACACGGCCTACCTTCCGTTTAGGGGCATACTATTTGCGCTCGGCTGGGCCCGACTACCAAGATCATGCGCCCACTATCTGGCATCCTTTTTTAGTAGAAAATTAGTCGTAAAAACGACGAATAGACGAAATTTAGTTTTGAAATTTTGGTACTGAACTCCCAAATACAGAGTTTCGCTCAAAAAAAACGGAATTTAGTTTTTGACGGATTGGAGATCCCATACATGAAGGGAATCTCAGAAAAGATAAATCAAATAGCAAAACAATACAAAGTTAGGATTGTTGGAATTTAGAGCCAGCATGCAAAATAGTTACTCTTTTACTACCTCTTTTTGATGGTGCGTTTGTTTTACACTTATCAGTTGAGTCAACCCAACCCTTTTCCGGGGTACCATAAGTGTCGAACCAGGTTTCATCCAAGTAAATAATTGCCCTTTGTTATTCTCTGTAAATCCTATTTTTTTCTAGATATTCCAGTCCCAATTTCCGAATTCTAAAAGATTCCATTAAAACTTGCCTTTTGCCATTTTTTTTAAATCTGAAACCCATGTGTTCAATACACTTCCATAAGGTAGTTCTGCCACATTTAACACCGGTTTCACCTCTTTTTAAATGTCTTTGTTACACCTTTAAGACTGAGTTAAAATTTTGTCGACTAGTTTTTGAGATAGCCGGTTTGATAAGTAACTTTTCGCAAAATCCTGAAATTTATTTTAAAAGTAAGCCGCAATTCGGTAATTTTTTAATTTTTGTATGCACATTCGCTTTTTTATTAAATTCATTAATTATAACGTTATTTTAAAGTTACTTTGGGCAAGTATGTAGTACCGACTTACCAACCAGAATACTTGCAGATAATAAAAATTGGGTAAAAAATTAAAAAAAAAACGGTACGATTTTATTAAACTTTTCGAAATAGCAAAAATGTGGCCCTCTTCCAAACAAAATCGACGTGCTAGTTATATGTCCCAAACTGCAGATGAAGCCCTGACACCACATCAAAAGCCCTATTTATTCGATTGTAATATTGTAAAATACGCTTTTAATTATTCCAACCTTTGTAACGGCCAGTTCGAATAAAACTTTATTTCGCTTTCTGTGTAATAAATGTTTTTAAAAACGCTCTCCCGAATTTTGAACATTTAAGTTGCTTCTAAGTTTTTACAATTACAATTGCAAAAAATATGAAATAGGCGTAGGCGTAAAAACAGTCTTAAAGAAGGACAGGGAGGAGACGATTAAGAAGAAGTGTACCTGATAAGCCGTTACTAGGCACGTCTGCTGTCGGTTGATCGGCGGCCATGATCGCGGCCGTGGTGGCAACTCGGGCGGCGGGCGCCGGTAACAAGGCGGCCGGCACCGCGCCTTCCTTGCGTTGCCTTCCGGCGCCGCCACTGGTCGCCGTTCTCCTGCCACCGGCACTGGAGCCGCCGGCACCGCCGCTACCGTTCGAGCTGCTGGCACAGGAACCCGTTGTTGATACGCCTTGCCCTAGAATCGGAAACACGACAAAAAAAGGAGATATTTTAGAGTGCAAAATATATTTTATTAATTCCTTCTTACTTCTTCTTACTAATACGCAATAACCTGCATTCAGAAATTTTGTTTTCCAAAGGACTTATTTTTTCTAGCAAAAATTGATAAACCCAATTTGTCAAGTGCGATAAACTGTTTTAATTCTTTTTGTCTCGAAAACGGCATGAAACAAAAAATATTAAAATTACACAAAAGGCAGTGGAGTACATTTTTTGAGACGTTTGATCTGCAATGACACATGTTATGTTACCAAAAACCAGCCTCCACCTCCAAAAACGTATATACGTATGCAATAGAAAGACTTTAAATGAATAATCTAAGTCCGTACACACCTCCAAAGTAATTTGTCCATTTTTCTAATATGTGTCTAATAATTTTCACTTTCTTTATATTTATAAATTGCTCGAAATTAATTCATGTATGTTCAATAGCTCAATTTAAAACCACGCGAGGAGCGTTACCCACTTTTCACTGGTCAAACTTACACGGTTTAAATATAAATATCACTTTACATCACATTTTGTACAAAAAGTTCAACCATTTGATTTGAATATGAAATAACTTCCATTGCTGTTAAATGAAGTGAAGTGAAGTGAAGTGAAGTGACGTGGATTAATAATTGACATCAAACTCTCCATTTTTTCTTCTTTTTTATTTCAAGAATCCCTGCAGGTTACATAATGGTGTTTATATTATTACAATATCCTACATTTCAATTTTTAATATCATCTTAAGTATGACTGGTTTAATGTTCATGTATTAATTTTGACCATTTTTGTTTTCATAACCGTTGCTTCACTTCAAGTTTTGCCTCTTTATGAAGAATCTCAGCAATAATACCCTCCCATGTTTGTCTTGGTCTTCCACGTTTTTTTGTCTTTTTGCTTCCCATACCTGTTTTATATGCCTGGTGTAATTTCATCTCCAGGGCTTAAATTATGCTTTTTTGTTGTCCATGATTTACAACCAAATATTAAAATTAGTCTATGAAGACATTTTTGTTTTTGTTCATATTTATTATATACTTGTGAAGTTCTTATTCATTGCAAAGTACAGTTTTAGTGTTTTTTCTATTCTGTCATTTATTTCTTTTTCCTGTTTTCTACTAAGTAATTGAAACTTGTGACCTACTGTTCCAATTCGGACACTTTTATATTTCTCATGTATCCATAGCCCACATTATATTTCCAATTTTCAATAGTTGTCTTAGTATATTATCAAAAGATTCCTCCAAGTCATGAAGCCTAAATATATTTCAATCTTTTCATCTATTGCCTTTTCAGCTATTTGTTTTACCGTGAATATATGACTCTGCATACTTTTTCCTTTTCTGAATCCACTTTGAGATTCTTGTACAGTATTTTTCGATCACTGGTCTTATTTTTCTGTCCAATATTTGCTCATATATTCTTATTGTTGCACAGAGATTTATTCCACTGTAATTAATTAATTTATCCCCTTTCTTAAATATTAGAGTTATTAGAGATGTCTTCTAATTTTGAAGTATGCATTATTCGTTCCACACTGTTTATATAATTTGACAAGGACATCCATTTCACTTTCACCAACGTATTTGATCATATTGTTTGTTATTTTATAGGACACCAGTGCTTTTCCATTTTTGAATTCTTTTATTATTTGTTGCATTTATTTTCTTGTTATATACTCATTATCTTGTTTATCGCGATGGCATACTTGCGCGGGTTCTTCTTGTAATTCTTCCGCTTCTCCTAATAGCTCCACCAAAAATTCTCTCTATCTCTGCATCAGTTCGTTGTCTGTTGTTTATACCTCTCCATTTTTGTTTTTAATTAGGGACATGCAGATGTTTTTATCTTTTCTGAGTGTCTGCTATTTTTCTCTATTTTTTCACTGAGCCTTTCATAGAACCTTTGTTCGTTCCTTGGTGGAGTATGCAAGACTAGTATGGTTTCCTTTTTACAGATTGCACACTGGCAATTGGCAATGCAGGTGTGCAGATATTTATTTCTTATAAATTACTGCATTTAGTTTGAGAATTACTAAAGTAAATGGATATACTAATCACAATACTGTCCTGTATTGTTTAATATAATTTTACAATATTCTATGATACCACCAGATCTAAAGATGCGTTTAATGCTGTTTAGAGGCGCAAACTATAGCTTGCATAAATGCAGTTTAAAATGTGTACAATGTTGACTTTTTTATTTTATTGTATTCCTAATATATTGGAACTAGTATATAAGAACTGTCAATTTATACTTCTCTATTGTTTGCAAAATGGGGTAAATATTGAAAATAAACAAATAAATTTTGGTATTTGGCAAATTGAAATATCCCGATAGCTACTGAAGGGAAGTTAGATACGTTAAGTTTGTTTTGATATTTCGATAAGGAACACGGCAAAAAAAATGAGGCAAGACAAATATACAGGGTGTTGCAAGCTACAACAGCATATTCTACGTTCAAACTAAGTCCTAGTCTTCTATATAAACATGTGGCAAGAAGCGCCTAACGGAGTGATATACACTAAAGGAGTTGTTATTAATATTTCTGAAACAGGTTGAGAAAGAAAGTTTTTAAACTTTAGCATTTTAGTAAATTTTGGCAAGGCATATTGGCAGACAGTTTCATTCTCATTCATTCATTTCATTTTAGCTCATATGGCTCCGTCAGGTGAGTTTCTCGAGATATGTTTATACAGAAACTAGGGCTTATTTTGAAAATAAAATATGCTGTTATAGTTGGACCCACTAGTTTCAGGGCACCCCGTGTATTATCTAGCAAAAAAGTTTTATAGTAAAATATAAAATAAAATGAAGTAAAACAGGGCATTCTATTTTAAAAATCATGCTTTTGTAACTGGCCCTGCATATCCTAAATATTTTTAGAGCGTATGTTTTTTTTATGCATCTACACTATGGAAGATATTTTTTGACGCTGGTAATACCAGAAAGGCAAAAACTTACTTTTCTCTATCATTGGAACGCCCGGTACAACAGTTCAACTATATCATACCAAAACAATACGAGTATTCCTTCGATCTGGTTAAGGTAATTGAACTGATCTGATACCAAGTGAAAGCGATTGTTTTTATCGTTTAATTTTGTTCATCGCAATCACATTGCAAGAACATATGATTTGCGGTTATTTTATCTGATCTAGAGTTGTGTCAATCGCGATTGATTCGGTCACTTTGATTCAATCACTTGTATCGAACGACCGAATCGCACTTGTTCGTAACGATTCGATTACCTTGTTCGCTCTTGCTGCATCCCTGATCCTTCTGAAGTGAGATGGCGACCGATCCACCGACCGTACCAAAACAAGTCCAATTCGCTTTGTGCAATACGGTTCACTTGAATGGTTTAAAATTGAAAGGCATTACAGAGACAGACCACCGAAAAAGGGGTATTGTTATAATTATTATATTTAGTTTTATTATTATATTATATTATATATTTATATTAGTTTATATTAGTATTAGTATTTAGTTGCGATATCGATCGGTAGATTTGCTTATGTATTGAATTGAATATTGAACAAAATATCTATTTCCTCGCACGTATTTAATTTAAACAAATTAGTGTATTACTTGCACAACCCCATATTTTGATAAAACCATGATGCAATAAAAAGCAGAACACAGCTAAATATTACATAAATTAAAACAGAATATATAGACATAACAATAATTCTAATTCCAATTAATCTGAATCGGTAGTTCAGACTGTTCCGGTTCAGTGACTATTGCCGCTTATAGTTGCAGTTGGCAACAAGAAGTCTTGAAATGAAATACTGATTTGATTCGGTTATCGTAAAATGACACAACACTAATCTGATCTAATCAAAGTGTGAACGAGACATCGTCATACAATCTGAATCACTTTCATCTTCATCAGATCACTGTATTATTTTACTCTTCCCAATCGGGCTTGCTTAAAAAAATAAATTTCAATGTATGTACGTGCTAATGTATAAAAAATGCGAGAACAATGGAAATTTTTCTTTATCACTCTTATCGTGTCTACTGCTTATCTCGCCCGAAAACATATGATGTTCTAAACAGTCATTCATTGTTTTTTTTTTGCCAAAATATAAAAGAATACAAATTCAAATTTGGCTAGTCTTCCCACAGCTCTCAAAACTGGTTCACTATGCCCTGTATGTTAATGGGAGATAGTTGTAAATCATTATAGAACTGTAAAACTTAGTGGGCGTATTTGATAAGAGTAGTATTGTACCTATGATGATTTTTAAGAGTCACCAGAGTAGTGTTTAAATATAGAATAATAGTTACTTTTCGGCAGTTGTTGCCAAAGTTCGTTATTGAAAATGGCTAGCGTTTCTTAATTTGTTGCTTAAAAACGGATTAGTAAAACTGCGTTCTCTAAAAATTAGAAAATTATTTATTATAATTATTGGTAATATAAAAATTAAAATATGAAGCAATTTCAGAACGATATCCTGAAAAAGGAGCCACTTAATATTGTAAATTTAATTTTTAAATTTTAAATTTAAATATCTTTGTAACGAACATATATCACTGTGAATTAAACCCCATAGAATTGGTATGGGCGCAAATAAAAGCGTTTGTAGCAAGGTATAAAACACTACTTTCAAAATGAGAAACCCTCTTGGGAGAGGAAATAAAAGCAATGGTGTGACAATAAATTGTGAAAAATGAAGTGTGTCGAACATATGACTGAAATAGACTATAGTTCATTTGACTACTTGGAACATGATGACCAAAACTTACAAATTAAAATGTATTAGTATTATTTTAATTTATTATTATTTTTAAATAATAATATTTATCACAATGCACCTATTTTGATAATATTCTTCTATATTTTCTATTTTTATTCTATATTCTATTATTATATTATTGTAATAAACTTTCTGTGGTAACGACGCTGTCACATTACTTTATTTCACTAAAATGCGTATTTAGTTTGTATGCAAATTTGACCCTAATTTACGAAGATTCGATCACTGAAATTTATCTTCTTCTCGCGTCATCCGTGGCCGCTGCCAAGTTTTCGGAATTTATCTGAAATTTATGATATAACCATTAAAGTTGTCCCTGTTTGATGACCTACGTCATTACAAATGTACATCCTATTACTCGCTTGCATTAAGAAACTGCATCAACGATAGAGTAAAGTTTATTATCTCATTGCTGTCAAAAGTTATGAGAAAATGGTAAATACAAAAATTGTAAAGACCGTTAGCATTCAAAATTTAAAATTATTTTAAAATATAGGTGGTTCAAAAAGCGTGACAAACAAAACAAAAAATGGAACATCCCATTTTTAAATTTTGTTTTAACGTGTTTTGAAATTCTTCAACTTTTTAGTAATAATAATACATACCATACCTACAACTAACAGATTTTCCAATATTTTAATTTTTCAAACAAAAAATAATGTAAATATTACAAAAACCTGTTAAGTATGTTATATAAGATTTGGTTAAAGCAATTGTGCAGTTACGTCATAGCATGACATCTTCATTTAGTTCATTACTGGATATCGTAAACGGACACAAGAATTTTGTTTGTCAGTTTTGAAATCCGCGTCTAAATATGGTAGCAATATAGCTAAGACAAGCTAAGACATTGTTATGGAATTGACAGCTCCAATTTTTTTGTGTGTCAATTGACCAAAATAATTTTAAAAATTCAATGAAATTTATATTTGCTTATTTATATTTATTTATAGTGTGCGTTACGTAGCCGTCGCGTCGTTTTAAGGACTAAATGGGGTGGACATTTTCATCGGGATTCATCTAATCGCTAAGTACTGTGTAACAAATTATTCTAAAATACATATTATTCTCAAATAATGATCGATAATAATTGCAAAATGTTATCTAAAACATTTTGATCGAATTTGTCTATTAAGAAGTCAATTGACCAGTCCCCACACTAACTATTATTAATAAAGAAGTTCAAGAATTTTAAACAGAATTTAAAAAAATAAAAATTGGATGTTCTATTTAAAAATCTTTTCAACTTTTGTATTTACCACTTTCTTATAACTTTTGAAACTAATGAGATAATGAACTTTACTCATTCGTGTATATAGTGTGGTCCAGATTGAATGCGCCAAACGATCCTCGTGAAAACAATTATATTGGGCAAAATGTACAGAGTGTTTAAAGTTTATTGCTCTAAATTATTATTTCTCTGTAGGCCAATCAACCAACGGTCTATTCTTTTACGTAATAGTAGAGGCTGCTAGTTACATGCTATTTCACGAGTTATTTCGCTAGTGAAGATTCTAAAATGCTGAGCCAGCGGAGTCCTATTTCTTCGTATAAAAACGTTACTTTTTCATTTCCACAAGACATAATTAAGAGATATGTTCAAATGGTCACGGGAAATTAATTTATGCTATAACTTTCTTGTTGGTACTGCTCCGTTACTTTTTGTTTGAGATCACTATCAATTGGTTTATTAGCTACATTCAAATAAGATATACTATGGAAGCTTTTTCTAACGGCGAGTCCTACAATTGCGTTTTTAGCTATTTACGTTGTCATGCATCGTCAGCTTTTAGAAGATAAATGTATGCCAAATACGAGACGTACTTAGCTCTCTTGCGCAATATCGAAACCCCCACAAAAAATCGGTTTCCACGTCAATTTGCCAATGACAGTTTTGTGATAGTTTTGGGGAAATTTAGAGGGACGCCTCCACATATTTAATATTGGCTGACAACGGCGCTTCAATTGAAGATTGAAGAGATTCCCTAGCATGTTGCCTAGCTCTCTACTCTCAATTTATCAAAGATATAAATGCAAGAAAATGATAGGAATATTGTAAGGCGATAAGCACAAGCGGAATTCGCTACTTCTGTCAACGCCTTCCAATAAAATAAATACGTACCAAAAAACCGGCCGTTTATTATATAGAATTTGCACCATACACTTCAACATGACGCGCACACGATAGACAGGTACACAGAACAGAACCCGATATCTGCAGTGCTGAGGGGCAAAGATAAACAAACGTAAATGTATTGCCTATTACTCATACAAATAAATGTACCTACTAACACGCAAAATATTGTATTCCAACATTCTCCCTCAATATTTCCGGTACATAGGCGAGTACAATAAGATACCAAATTTAGTCCATTTTAAGCTAAATTAAAGCTGTAAGCTTAGTTTACCATATAAATACAAGTGTTTATTACTGGCCAGACCATTTGTAAGTTCGCAACCAAGTCATTAGTTGACATGTATAAAAACGTAACACTACCACCTTTTTTCTTAAGAAATGGTATTTCACATGTATATGTTTTATACACTTATGAAATATTTCATGTTGGGTTAATTTTATGACTCTTTGATTGTCATCACATACTCTACATGCCTGTGACACATTTAAAAATTGATACTCATGTGAAGAGCTCATAAATCAAAGATTTTAAATACATACATTATTATGTATCTGGCTGATTGCACTCAACCAGATATTTGTTTTTCTGTGTATCTTATCCGAGTCAATTTAATATAAATCACACTAAGGAACACTGGCTAGCAGCTAAAAGGGTACTCAAGTATTTGAAAGGCACAACAAATGCAGGTATTGCGTTTAGACAAAGCCACACAGGTTTGTTAGGATTTGTTGATTCTGATTGAGCAAACGATTTGAAAGTTTTAATGTAATTCCGATTTTGGCACTTTAATTCAATTCAAGGGTTCAATCTTTTGATTGCGCAAAGTTAAATTTTTGCAATACTCTACTGGCTCTTTCATACCACAAACGAGACGACAGCTTGGGTCCATAAATAGCTTTTTTTAACAAACAAACTTTATTTTCTAAGCCACCAAACGCGCTCTATATGTTGCAATTTGACCGCTTTGATCTGTTTTAGTTTTAAACACTCACTTATTTCTAACAATAGTGGTGTTGGAAGGCCTGTCAACTATTTCCCAAGCATCATTCTGTCCCAAAGCATTAAGCACCCTTTGGATAGCTAGGATCTATTGATCTTTATTTGGTGCAGGTAATGCTCCGGAAATAATATCCGGGTCTAACTAACCATTTAAAGATAACAGAGCAAAATTAATATCTGATTCAGATGAGTCACTCAAAACATATTCGTTAAAAAACGTTGGCTCGCGAGAAATTGTTTTTGAGTACCTTCAGTCCTCAGTAACATTCACATCACTATCTTGAACCTGTTGCACATCACTCTCTCGCCGTTCCATAGCTCTTGTTTGTCTCTTGCTTCATGCTCTAAACTCACAGTTTTCTTTTCCAAAAATATCACATCTCTTGATAATTCGAAGTTTGTGAGTAATAGAGTCAATAAAACAGTTACATCCTTTCCCTCATTTTTCATCAGGGACTCGAACAAAGGCTTTACAGCCAAACATTCTAAGGTGACCAAGATCAACTTTCTTGCCTGTCCATCTTTCCTCTGGAGTTTCTCCCTTCATCCTTTTAGTTGGTGATCTATTTATAAGATAGACAGTTGTGTTCGCCGCCTCCGCCCACATCTGGCTTGGACAATTTGTATCAAACATAATTGAGAGTACCTTATCCATTATTGTGTGGTAGTAGCGTTTCGGCTACACCATTTTGTTCCGGTGTATAAGAAACCGTCAGCTCATGTTTTATACCTCTTTGCTTTAAAAACTTGTCCAAATTCTGATTGCAGTATTCACCACCGTTATCACTTCGTAATATTTTTATTTTTCTTTCTGTTTCATTTTCAACTGGAATACAAAATCTTTCGCAACTTCATCGTAACTTTTGAGAGAATAACAGAAAAATGTTCTGATATTATCGCCAATTGGTGTATCCAGCACCCCTTCAAGATTTTAGTTTTATACGTTCCATTTCATCTGAACGGATTGTCTAGTTTATTCGCAGCCACCCCCTTATTTTTATTTTTGGGGAATGGTTTCTTCGAACGCTTACTTTTAATGCAACTTTTACACAAGGATAAAGGTTGAGAATCACACCAGCTAATTCCTGAGGCCAAACCTTCTTTTAACAGCTTCATGCTAAAATTAAGATGACCTAACCTTGTGCCACAGCATTTGCGAATCTATGACTTCTGCATTATTTGCACAGATGTCACTTTCTGGTATTGTATCAAGTCTGTACAAACCATCCACATTATTTGATATTGCTATCAACTCTTCCCTGTTGGTGAATTCTTTGCAATCAAATTTCTACAACCCTGCGAATCAAAAGATACTCTAAAACCCTTTGAAGTCAGTGAATAAATTCAGAGCCAAGTTAGGAACATATTTTATATCTGAAGTGCATCTTTCGTTGTCATTTTGATGCAATTTGACAACCACATCTCCTGTTCCGCCAACAGACAACCTAGCACTGTCAGCAACAATAATTTCCAGTCATTTATTTTTGTCAGAGAGCGCAGGTAACAATGCACTATTGCCAGTCATATATCAATCTAACATACATTTGTAAAAAAAAATGTTTTCCAATTATGTTATGAGAAAAGTAATTTTGATGGTTATATTGTGTCTGGGTACACTGATTTTTATAAGGCCCCTTAGAGCGACATCTCCAGCACCAAGGAGTCCTTTTACCTGTTTTTTGGTATAAGCTCTGTGTTCCCATTTGAGCATTTACCATTCTGAGATTTTTTATGTTGCAGTAGCTTGGTTTTTACAAAATCTGAAGCTATGTCGGTTCCAGAACCAGTGCCATTGGGTCATAATAAGAGAGACATAAGTTCATTGACCAAATTATCCATTGTATCATTATTACTCAGCTTAATGGAACATAGGCGCAGACATCGATGAAGTCCCTTGTCTTCAAAGGCTGCATCACTTGTGGGTGCGTTGACTTGTCCAAGGAAAGAATTATTTTAGATAATACTTTTTCTTCCTTTACGTGCTGCCTCCCGGCTTGTTGCAATTGCTGTTGGAGTTTCGTCAGTTGTCGCGAAAGAAGCCGTCTGCCCCATCACATAATCCTCAAGAACATCATGTTCCAACAGAGCAGTGATTTGAAATCGCCAGTCACTAAAATTCTCACGACCCTTTAATTTTTCAATCGCAGAAAACGCGGAACCTACATCGGCAGCCACTTTGAATCTTCCAAACAAAGAACGACAAAAAACTGGGCGACGCAATAGTTGAAAGCCCTTGCAGGGTAATAAGCACAGTCGGAAGGCACTACTTGTATCAACGCCATCCAATAAAATAAATACGTACAAAATAACCGGCCGTATATTATATAGAACTTGCAACACACACTTTAACAGAACCCGATATCTACAGTGCAGAGAGACAAAGATAAACAAATGTAAACGCAATATGTATTGCATATTAATCATACAAATAAATGTACCTACTAACACGCAAAAGAATGTATTCCAACAAGAAATTGACTGAGTTTTTAAATATAAAAATTTCTTGGAGGTCGCTCAGTTAACATTTATACTAGTTACATTATAAGTAAGTATATAGAACATACATAAATATAGAAAATAGCACTTTGCCCTTTTAATGTACATACAAAATATACAGCGGTAAAACTAAGAAAATCTCAGAGGAACCGTAGATGAAATATGTCGAGGACGAAAAAAATTAAAGGCTTCCTTCCGTAAATATATTCATGACGACTGGTGATTATGGAGAACATGATGTGCGAGTCATAACGGGTGGCAAAAAAAAAATGACGTAAGATCTTTTTTAAGTTGACGATTCATCTGAAAGAATTTCTTGAATTTTTTCTTGATAGTTAGTTGTGTTCATGACCAGCGTATCTGCTTTTAGACTTATGATGCTGAGGTTATATTTTAAATATTTTAGCGAAATACAAACAGCAAAGTCATTCACCAGAACCTAAGTGCCTTTATCCCATATGTTTAACTTAAAGCCTGCTTTAAACAAAATTTGCAGGTGTCTGTATTCGTTAGAGCCAACATTATTTTACTGTCTTTTATTGTGATTATGTGAGTCAAAGCCTACTTTGAACCATTTTGCCTGTTTACATGAAACTATTCAATTATGTACAACAAAAGTTTCAAATGCGAATTTTTGGGTGAACAGGTGTAACAAGTGATATCTTTATTAAAAATCTGCATAGACTAAGTATCAAATGTACGGACAAGTACTCTAGGTAGAACCCTCTCCAATTTGTCCCAAAATTATTCATGAAAATGGATTTCTCATGTCAAAAAAGCGCGATTTTCCAAATTTTTTATCTGTATCTCGGTTAATATCAATCTTTAGACTAAGGTAAGTTTCATTAAATCGTAATATTTTTACAAGAATCTCGTTTGTCTTGTACCATACTTATAGGACACCTTGTATATATTATAGGCGGTACGACTTGAGATGGCATAGTAGGTCATAAAATCAAGAAAGAAGTGCACGAGTATTTTACCTGCTTTCAGTCATATACTAAGAATGGCCGATTTTTTAAATTTTGTTTTAATTAACAGAATTTTCTGACAAAATTTTTTTTACACATTATTATAATTTTTTCATGTAAACATCTACTTGAATATTCGCATGTCATTAAGGCACACCCTGATCCATGATTACATTACAGTATGGGCGTACTAGATAAATTAATAAATGCCAAGTACAACTGATTCTTACTCCCAAGTAATATAACGTGATCGTCAGTGATGTTTGCCTTGCATTGATCAGATAAACATTTAGGGCGGAACAGCATTTGGTGAAGTATAAGTAGAAGCAAGATGAACAATTTATTTTATTCTGTCTGGCATTTTATTACTATACATTGTTTATCTGCTAATCCCTAACAATTTAAAAATTGAACTACTCTTAAAACCAAAAATAAAATGATCATAAAAACTTGGGGACATCGAAAATGCAAACGGCGGTTACTAGCTAATAACACAACAAATACACTACCGAGTTGTCGGTATGTCCATCAGTGCGATTTTTTCATTACTGCTTCTCAGCTGCTGAAACGCGTTCCCCGTAGTGGTTTTTTGACTCGATTGAACAGAAAGAAATCACAGGGAGGCAAATCAGGTGAATCCGGTGGCTAGTGCATTTTTTTTTTAATTATGCCATGGGGCGTTATCATGGTGTAAATTCCACAAGTTTTCTGCAAACAATTTTGGTCTCTTTTGGAGAACTGTTTTACTCAAAACGTCTCACAACGCCTAAATTATACTCTTTATTTACTCAAAATTGCCTTCTGACAAAACTTTCTGATGCATTATCTTGTTGTAATACATGATAACCATTAGCATTGCCTTCGTTTTTGATTGAAAAGGACGTGTTTTGTTTTGGTCTCGTCTCAGTTGGTGAACTCTGTTCACTAGCCTCATATCTGGAATGCGTGTCGTACTCATAAACTCACGTCTCGTCTCCAGTAACGATCCTTTTGATGAATGTGGGATCGGATTTCTTCTCGCAAATCATTTCTTTTGCGACGTCAACACGGTCTCTTTTTTGCATGAAATGGAGGCATTTTGGAACCAACTTTGCTGCTACATGACGAAAACCCAAATAATTAACCAAAATGTCTTGTACGGATCCATAAGCAATGTTTAGGTCCTCCGCCATCTCTTTGATGGTTAATTTGACCAACATTTCTGTTACTTTATCAATATTTTCGTCGGCTTTCGATGTCGATGGTCTTCTATTGTGTTTATCATCTTCGATTGACTCAGGGTCATTTTTCAACCACTTGTACCAGTGGTAAACGACCACATTCTTTAAATTTCTTTAAATCCGTTTTTAATGCAAAATAATAATTTCATTATTGCAAATCTAAATCTATTTTTAAAATTGTAAAAAATCGCAACACACACAAATTACGCATCGCAAAGTTGGGAAACAGTAGCAAGTTTTTTATTTTGAAATTGAACACCAATATATTTTCCGTTATAAAGATAGATCTTTTTCTCCTGATTTCAAAAATATATGGGTTATTTTTTAAATGGATAAGCCGTTCTTGATTTATTTAAGTGACCCAAATAAACTCCCATGGATCTGCCGAGAAGTTAAGGAAAAATGCAAATAAAAGAAATTAGCGTACTTAAAATACAGGACACTAAGGACAGCAGAATCATCGCAACTGGTTAGACAAATAAAGGAAAAGTACTGGGAAGAGTTTTCGAAAATGATGGAAAGTGTGCAACAAACAAATGTGCAGACCAATCAGTAACCAACGAAGAAAAAAAGTGAATAAACTTATTGAAAAAAATCAAATTACTAAAGAAACCTTAGAGATCTATATGTAGCAGATAATGATTTCATTGAAGCGAACACATCAGAAATAACATGAATGGCGAGTAAGTACTATGACTTATGTTTATAAAAATGGGTTTTATAGACTTCGAAAAAGCATTTGATTGAGTCCAGATATTAATATTGGACTTAATACCGGTGGAATGAGGTATTTCTCTGAGCACGCTTCTCTTTAATATTTTTATGGAGTACTTAAAGGCGAGCATACAGACGACACTGTACTAGTAACAGAAAACAAAGACGATCTACCAAGATTATTACAATCATTTAACCGAAAGGCTAATTCACTTAAAATTGCTGATCAGGTGTAAGATTGTAGTCGACGGAAAAATTATTACGCAGGAGACGAAATTTGAATAATGGGGAATAGAAATCTCCCGTTATGGTGATGTGGGAGCAGAAGTACGTGAACAGACTAACAAAGCAACTAGGATAGCAGCATGCTTAAATAACAATAGTTGGAAAAGCAAATATATCAGATTGGAAACGAATGCTAAATATACAAAATAACGATTAGACCAATCATAACCATACACAGCAGAAACATGACCAAAAACTAAGCAGATGATGGAGGCGGAGGAAATGAAAGTATTAAGGAAAATTGTTGGAAAAACGTTAGGGAACAGAGAGCGAAGCGGGAATATCAGAGACATGTTTGAAGCGGATAACATAAAGGACTGGACGAAAAGTGGAATGAAATGACCACATTAATCGCATAGAATAGTTAAAATAGTCCGTCATAAATCACTCTTAGACCGTAGAAACAGAGCGCACCCTCGAAAAAAATAGAGCGACAATTGGAGGACCGAAGGGGAATAGGGGGCAAACAAAAAACAGGCAATTGCCTTGCACTTTACAACGGATTATTTTTGTCAATGAAGGTGCCGGCTTTAAGTTGTCCGCCCTACTTAATGATCATGATTGTAAATTTACCTTTCTACAACTTACCTTTATTATTTCTTGTGCTTCTCCTCAGCACAACTCCGCTTCGCGTCAACCGCGGAGGGTCTGAGTGTTCCTCCGCGTTAATCGCCTGATGCTGCTGCTGCTGCGGCGGCGCCGTCGGCCGACTGCTGCCCGCTGCCCCCAGCGCTACAGGTTCCTTTTTGCCCGACCGCGATCTGCAAAAAACCCAAACAATGGTCGCACAGCGTTTCGAATCAGCATGGTTCACTTTCCAAGTAGGAACAATATACTAGTTAGTTTTATGCATTTAAACATTCGTGGCATCAAATGAAACTTTGACAAATTGTTAGTATTTTTGGAAGTGTACCACTTGTCTTTTGACCCAATAGTTTTCAGCGAATGCCATTTTTTGGAAGGCGTAACTTATTTTAACACACCTTATTATGATGTTTATTACAAACTTAATTCGAATGCCAATGATACCGTCATAGTTTTCTTTGCAGAAACATGGTCAGAAGTCAGAGAAAAGGTAATCACGGGTTTTATGAGCAGTAAAAGATTGTTAATTACTGTTGTAGGAATATAAATTTAAATTTAACAACGGAGACAGACGCATTTAAATCCAATTGGTCATTAAGTAGTAGATTCGAATATCTCATTTTGTTAATTTCCATAACTTCCAACAAATTTATTTTTTTTTTACTTCTTGATTCATCACGTAAAATATCAAAATTATCGTCAAAGTTGTGCATTCCTGAATTTAAATGGTTATCATAGTTACAACTGAACTTTTATTTTTATGTTCGTTAATGTGTTTCTCAAATGTCCTACCTGTTTATCAAATATAAATTTTGGGACATGATCCGTATTTCAACTTGTAGATTCTGAAGTTTTTGAGTTTTTCGTGATTCAGTTGAATTGTTTTTTAAAAATTTTCCTATGGTGTTATGTTTTATAAATCTGAGTTCTATGTTTAATATGCAATATAGTTCAGAGTTATTTGAATTTGCTTTTTAGTTATAATATTATCTATCAAAGAGGGATCGTAACCATTGTTAAAAACTATTTGTTTTATAATATTTAATTCTTTTTCAACTTTTTTTGTGGAAATTGACATATTAAGTAGTCTGTGGATACAAGCATAAAAGGCACCCATTTCATGTGTGACAGCTATTATCTATTACTGTGTCCGTGTGTGTTGATAAATGGAAAAATCTAACTTGTTTTGTAATTTAGTTATAATTAGTCCAGAAAGTTTGAAGAGTTATCTAGTTCTCTATGGTAAATTTTATATAGTTATGTATTTAGTTAATATATTCAAAAAGGACAATAGTTGTCTCTCCATTCCAGTGAAACAAGTATTAACATCTACATATCTATGCCACAAAAGAAATGTTTTACTCAGAGGATATTTATGTAAATTTTCTACATTACCCATGAAAATTTCTGCAGATAGTGTCCTAAGTGGGTTTCCCATAAGTAATCCTTCTGCAGCAATATAAAATTGACTATTAAATTGAAAATAATTTCAAATGTAAAAATATATAATTTCGTGAAAATCTCAAATTATTTTTAAGAATCTATTGCTACCTGTTTATGTCAGAATATTGTCATATTTTATATTCCATAACTATAAGTAACTGAAAATCTGAACTTTTTTGTTCTATTTTAATGTTAAATGGATTTTCATTAAGTAAAACAAATCTCAGTTCAATAATGTATGTGTCTAATATTTAATTACTTTCTTTAATTAGAGACATGTTTTTTATCGGCCAATAAGAGAAATGTCAATAACAAATATAACCCGGTATCTATATAACCTATAAAATACAAATTTATATCTTAAATGACTACCCTCCAGTGCTAATTTTTAACACGAAAACGAGCGTACCCTTTCCGTTGCTGCTCTGGAAAAGAATTGTGATGTTCCGTAGACGAGCCGCTTGTTTGTCGATTTTGTCCAATTAAAGACGGGATCTTGGAATAACTTCGCAGAGGATACTTGTGTGGCTAAAAAAGAAAAACGGCAAATCAAATTATTGGCAAAAAATACAAACAGGATAATCCTGCACTCAGTCAGAACAAAATACAGAATAAATTTGAAATTTATGATGTTATACAGGGTATCCAAATACTGTGTCAAAGTAATACATTTCGTTTATTATTAATTATAGAAAAAAATGTTAAATACAAAGTTATAGATAAAACTAAAAGAAACAATTTAAAATCATTTCCAAATATATAGAGTCATTCATAAATATGTGAGAAACCAAAGTTATATGTCTTAGTGGAACACCTTATATATTCGTGCATTAGTAGATACTCCTTTTTATACTGAATCACCCTATACCGAGTGTTTTCGGATTAATGGCCATTTTTCGTCAAAAATGACCCGTGCTTAACATTCCACATTTTTGAAAGCTATTGTCCACAGCTGTAATAATTTTATTATATCAACAATTTTATAAAGTGGTATCATCATTCATCCTAGACTTGTCTTGAAGTTAGTTCAAATCGTTTATACAGGGTCAAAATTAAAAATATTAATTTTCGTGAAACAATCAAATGGGAGACTCTGTATATTAATAACTACCTAAACTTACGTATTTTTTGAGGTGTGCACATTTTTATGAACAAAACTCGGATAATTTGTCAAATTGTAATATAATCCAAGAGGATAACTTTTTAATTTTGTGAAAAAAATGTTTCCTTTTTTTTTATTAATTTAGAAATTCTGAATTTCTTAAAGTCCAAAATATTAATGACCTATAAATAACGTTTTACGATCGCGTCTTTCAGTGCAAATATTAGTTGGCCATGTAAATCTAAGTTTGCCATGCAAATGTAGGTTGGCCATACAAATATAAGTTGACCATGCAAATATTAGTTGGCCATGTAAATCTAAGTTTGCCATGCAAATGTAGGTTGGCCATACAAATGTAAGTTGACCATGCAAATAAATAATTATTTGAAATCTTTTGAGAATTTGATGAATCGTTTTACTCGAACTGGAAGTGTTGCTTATAAAAAGAACGACAAATGTCTCAAGATTTAATAATTTCTAAGAGTTCTGCGAATAATATTTTGCGAAAAAATAAGATGCATCCTTATCATGTAAGACTTCATCAAGAACTCAATGAATATGATTTTCAAATTAGATTTACATTTTGTGAATAGGCATAAGAACCGTTGTATATTTGAAAACAATTTAAAATTATTTCTTTTAGTCTCATCTACAAGTTTTGAATTTAACATTTTTCTCTAAAACTGTATAATAAAGTATGGCTACATTTTGACATATTATTTATTTTATTATAACTTTCTTATTTTAAATTGAAACATCCTGTATATTTTTATAATTTTTCCATTCTACAAGTAAATCCAAGTAGTAAATGTTTTCCGATAGCTTTAATAGTTTTTGATATGACATAATTCAAAAATGTCACTAACCGACCAAAAAATTGACAGATAGAGAGTATTTTTTGTAGAAAACAATTTGATAAAGGCGAAAACAAAACATACATTCACTTTTACTGGAAGTACACTGAAAATTGAGCTTCGTTTTGGTTCTTTCAAAAAGATACAAAATATTTCCGAGGTGTTTCGTTTAAAATAAAGTTAATCTCACTTCCGCCAAAAACGAAAGTGCTACTCAATTGTTTTTAAGGTCAAAAGGTGGCCATACCTTATTTATAAAACACCTCTAAATTTCAAGTTTAGTTAATTTTTTTGACAGAGTTATCGTTTGACTAGCAATAACATTGACACCATAAATAACACAATTTTTAGTTAGTGTCACAAATCGTATTTTACAGTAATTTGAAAGGCCCTAAGAACTGCAACATACGGAGAGAAAGGAGCTTCGTTTGACATCGGATATAATCCTGTTTTTCCCAAACTTTTTGCGCGAGTATCGACATCGTTGGATTTATAGGCGGGCCATGCCGAGTTTTGAACTTTTCGTTTTTTTTTAATTATTATTATTATTTCAAGTCTGTATCATTAAAATGGAAAAGGTTTGTTCTTTTTATTTGATGATAAATTTTCAACTACCTCAATTAATACAATTACATACAAGAGTATGCACAAACAAGACTTATTTTCCATTATACAGACACTTAATTAAACATTTAAATACTTATCGTGACTTAGCATGAAGGAATCACTTTGCATTTTATCAATTTTGAAGAGTTGTCAGCTTGGAAGGCCTAGAACACTAGAGAAGTAAACTACAGTTGGTTTACATACGGTAAAAAAAGTATACGGATGTAACAGAAGTGATTGCATATGCAGAAATAATTTTTTTAGGATTTGTCACTCAAATGCAGTGTGAAAAAGGATGTAGTATTCATATTCCTTCGAGAAGTGTAATAAACAATCCATCGGAGGGTACGTATTTTTATCTTGTTATTTTTTAATATAAAGTGTGAAAATCGTTTAGGGCACACCAAACCAAGGACCAAGACATTATAAAAAACCCAAGAAGAGATAATTATTCCAATATTAACTGCAGGATTTTCGAATCCAAGGATGATCTAAGGTGGTAACGAAAGGAGATTTAACAAATCCAATCAGGAAATTTAAAATTGATACCAGAGATGTAATCATTGATGAGTGACACCGGAGAATTTTGCGCAACAAATGAATGTTTTGTGATGATTATTTCACGGTATTTGGAAAATTTTAGGGGCAACATTTTATGAAGAAAATTTGACAGCAATGAAATTTTTAGATTTATTAAGAAATAATATTGAGCCCCTTACTTCCTATACAAGAATACTATTCCTGAAATAGAACAATCCATCATTTATTATCATGTATATCATTTTTTATATATCAGTGAATTTTTAAATGGAAATTTTAGACAATGGATTGAGCAAAACGACACCATCTGGCCAACAAGGGGCCCTTTAAAAGAAATAGCATACAACAATATGCCCATAGAAGTTTTTGCATTACAACAACAAATTCGGGATGCAATGAATTAAATGCGGTCAGATATTAAATGCCATAAATCATTTGGGTGTAATATATACAAATTGTATTATTCAAAATGATGCACATGTGGAAAAGTATATAACAAATTATTAATTATATTTTAAAAAGGTTTGTCAAATGTTATTGTTTTACAAATAAAATCATGCATAATTTTTAAAATTATTTTTAATTAAAAAAAAATACCGCGTATTTGATAAAATATTTCAATTTTGAATATTGTCTGAAAAACAGTATTATTTTCTAAAATATGTTACGCAGAGAAACGTTTTAAAGGTTAATATGCGACGTAACAAAAACCTCTTTAACATAACCTGAATAACGAAGATATTCGCTAATAATGGTGCGTTAGAGCTCGACATATAATATATATAATTTAAAAATATGTATAACTTTTTGGCTACCCTGAACAAATTTTGAATTCAAACTTTTTTTAAAACACTCATAATAGATTTAGAGATAAGAGAGAGGCCCCTCGTAAACTAGCCACCCTGTACATTATAGCGCAGGATACGGTCTTAAATTATATCTTATGTTAAGGAGCGGTTTACCAGGAATTACGACTATAAAGTAAAGTGTTGATTACATATGATTTTGTTTCTAATTTGTGGGACTGTCATTTCTACATGCATCTTTTATGCGTAATATTCGTGGTCTGTAATGAATGCACCAAAAAGGAAGCCCAGATTCAACTTGTGAAAATAGTAATATTGTTGGAGAGAAACAGCGCGTTAAAGTTCAGGTTTTGAAATTGTAGAAGGCGCTAGTTACACTCTAGAATCTCGCTATTTTATGCCATAACTTTGTTGTTAGTTCTGCGATATGAAAGATGTTTATTAAACCAAACAAGAGTGTTTACAACAATTCTTATACTAGACCTATCATCTAAATATTTAATTACCAATGTGTTTCAAAAACAAATTTGAAAACTTAAGGGGGTTGCGAAGCTTGCTCAACGGCGGAGCGACGCGATAAGACAAAAGAGAGCCTTCAGAGACGTTGACAGAGACAGTCGGCAAGAAAGAAGCGAGACGGAGCAAGGGCGAGAAAGTCAGTAAGAACAAAGCGAGCCGTCACATAATTTTAATATTAAGTTTACATTTCTAAATGTTTCAAAAAAATAATTACAATCCATTCAAATTGTCGTCAATCTCGTCCTGGTCCTTCGCCAGCTACCACAAGGGGGGTGAGTCTTTGATTAAAATAAAGTGTGGTTTGTTATATAATCGTTGGGTCAAGAGCTCAGTTAGTTTGAATTCAAAATACGCCTAATTTATTCAAAAATTGATTAACTAATTATTTAATTGTTCAATAATTAAAGTTTTAATTCACTAATGGTACTAATGCACACACACTAATGCAGGAATGACAGATATGCATTATGAAGAGTTGTACAATCGGAAATTCCTTGGAAGCTTGTCGTCTTAGTTTCAGGTAACTGACTAACAAACTACAACTATTTGAGAGCATTTAATGCTGTAAATTTTATGAAAAATTGCAGGATACAAAAAAGTTTCTAATAAACCCCTACTTAAGAGAATAAAACCATCAAAACCATATTTGATAACATCACATAACTAAGAAAAAACTTAAATTAAAAAAAAATAAATACAGATTAAAACACAAAGACATAAAAGTTAGGTTTTTTAAAGAACTTCTTTTTTTAGAATATTATAATTTGTTATAATTTAATTTCTCTATACCCAAGTTTTTAACACATTTTGAGTGTAATGACAAAAGTGACGTTTACAGGTCTAAATATATTTATCGATTTCTCTAACTGAAAGCCGTTGTTATGTATTTGGAAAAATACATAGTTGCACAGAAGACTAATTTCTAGTTTTTTGGAAAACTATTTTAAGGAAATATTTCTGCATAATTTATAATTTTTCAAGATACTTGTCCAGTACTCCTCCCCATTCCACAATACCTTAATGGTAAACGTGACTGTACCAATGTAACAAACATTTGGTGTTTATTCAAAGTGTTTCTAAAATATTTGAAGTTGTAGTCTTAGCCTTAGCATAATTAGTGTAAAATGAAAAGAAAATCGGATAGTAAAATTATTTGAAAGGAAGAAAATTAAGAGCAAAAAATACAACAGACAAGCAAACAAACAAACCTTTCGTTAATAATAATAATAATAATGTGTTAATAATTTAATGACCAAACATGATGTGCAGGATTCATTAATAAAAAATGACCATCGACAGTATAGGCTAGGTAACATTTACGTAGTACTCAATTGTTTTTGTCTGATTAAATTATTAATTTATTAATAGTTTAAATCTTACAGTTACTTTTTGACCACCCTGTATTTTTTTTAAGTTCAATAGAGACAGCTAAAGTAGAACCTTTGTTACAAGGAAATCATACCCAAAAACATAACAAAGGCTTACAATCAGATAAATCAATAAGATATATTTAGACCTGGAAATGTCACTGTTGACATAAAATTTAAAATATGTCAAAAACAGAAAGACTCAGGTATAATAAAAATGATAATAATAATAATGGCCAAGCGTGCACTAGATAAAAAGAAAAAATTGTGCAATGAAATCGATGGGCACACAATCAAAGTGGCTCAAGTATTCACTGGATCGCTACGTTGTCCTAATAAGGTTTTTATTACTCTATACAATTCTGAAATAAGACTATAGTTAAATAGATACAACGAAATTAACACTAACCTTCAGGTCTGTAGATCTAACCCCTGACGTGCTAGCTCCTAATAAGCTAGGCGATTCTAATTTGATGTTTAAACTGTAGGCGCTTTTCGTCTGCTTATCCTTTTTGCTTTTGTGCTTGGTCGACGTACGTTCCCGATCCTTGTCAGAGCAAATTTTGCCTCTTTTCTGATCTCTGTCTGTCTGAGTTTGCACCTTAACGTCAATTTTAGTGTTTGATGGTTCTGAAGAAGATAACTTTTTTGGATTTTCGGACGAACTTTTCTTTGTTATTTTTTTAGGTTCTTCTAAGGATAATTCTTCAGGATTGGATATGGACGATCGACTATTATCTTCTTGATCTTTGGGTATTGATCTTATATTTTGGTGAGATTTTGATACAGAATCTCCGACAATATTAGTGTTTGATATGTGTGTTACGCTATTTACCTGAAATAAGCAAAACAATTGATACTGCGACAATTATGTAGTTATATATGCCATCTATGAGCCGTTCACAAAAAAAAAACTCCTGAAAAAAGAATAAATGCAACGATATCAATTTTTTTTTATATATATAACATCTAGGCAATTTAGTTTTTTGAAATATCATTTCTTCTTTAATTTTTTTTTGTCTTTTTTTTACAGGGATTCCAAAATGTCAAGAGAGATAACGCCCAAGGCAATTGAACATTAGTGGTGAACTTTTTTCAGGCAATGACGACGCAGCATTTATAGAAAAGCTACACTCAAAAATCAGAGATATGTGTCTTCACCACGATCGAATTGGTAACGCCGACGAAACTAAACAAAACACAAAGAGTATAAGCAACATTTCGAAAATTCAACATTGCAATACGGAAGTCTGTGGCAACACTTCGTCTTGACATTGAAAAAATTTTGTGCATTTCATCGGGATTTAAACTCAATATTATTAAGTTTAAAGAATTTTCTTTGAGTAACGCTTGTTTAATGGTAACTAAATATATCTGGCATAATCCGCCTCTAGTTCATAAGGTTCAGCTGATGTAATAGAAAGCGTCATAGTACCCGTAAGAAAACTACCTGAAGAAGATGCTGAGACAAAAAGAATATAAATTGCTTCGAGTAACTCATACTCGAAAAATGTCTCATACAAAGTGTACTATGGATTTTTTAAAATAGACTTTTACTAAATTTAGGTCTTTTAATTGCAGAATTAAGGATATTGCTCTAACAAAAATAAAAATAGCTTTCCTAAGGCAGTTCTAGATTTATTAGATGAATTAATAAATACTGATGCAGTTGGTGTTATTTATTGTTGCCTATAATATTTGATTTATTTATTAATATTGTTATAAATATCCGAAACAAAAATCAAATATCCTAATTTAAATTAAATTAAATTGTAGAAAGAAACAAATCTGAAAACCAAATCAGTTCTAGACAACCTTATTACCAAATATTTAGGCGTAGTTTTTGAAAATAATATTATTCTGAAGAATTGTTTACTGAGGCGAAAGTACTAAGTATCAACAAAGCTACATTAACAGTCTTCAGACTATTAAGTCTTAACAGAATTCGTAAAGAAACAATCAGCCATTCAGTAAAAACCAGATTTGTATCAAAGCAGGTCATGCCAGTACCGATAGTAAATTCAATAACAATGTGATTTAATTTAATTTAATAATTTTAATTTAAGTGTTCAATTCAAATATTAATATGAACTTGCCATAACTAGCATTTGATATATTTGATGCTGAAATAATTGTTATTAATATTATATTATCATTACTAAAAATTACATTCTAACAGTAAGACAAAGTAGATGATCAAGAATGAATGTATCCATCCAAGATTTTCTTAGCCATTCAAACTCTATACATCCTAACGTATGTTTTGCCATTGAATTAGAAATTAATAATAATTTCCCATTCTTATTATGCAATACTGACCCAAAAATCATCGGTTATCAACTCTTTTGTTTACAGAGCCCTAAAACAATTTCAACGCAAGTCACTGAACTTAGAATTAAAACACCTTACATCTGCTCTTCTCTCTAACAATTTCCACATTAGGAATATTAAGGGTTGCATCACAAAACAGTTCACCACAACCGTCCAAAGACAATGAGTCAAAAAGCAAGCGGGAGGAATCCAGAAGATGTATAAATACTATTATTACATTAAATAAAGTACGCTGGGACAGTTTCCTTGAAAAATTATGAAAAACGTAGCTGCAAAAAAAGATATTTTAGTAACAAAAATACTGTTTTTTTTTTAAAGCAAGTTACATTTGTTCAGGTTTTTAATTTCTTATAATTAATTATTCTAATTCTAATTCTAATTATTCTATGAAATAATAAACATTTTATGAATTATTCCGGGTTTTACTTTTACATAAAATCAATATTCAGTAATCCAGACGAATCGCTTTTCCCGACAACCCTCTTAGTTGTCAGGATAATAAAAGTTATTTTGTAATTTATAAATAAATGATTGAAATGATGAAGTGAGATATTAATGAGAACTGAATTTAACAACACTAATGACAAGAGTTTGTTATTTTCCCCTGAACGGCTCGCATTTTAAAAGAATATGTTGGGAGGGGAACGAAGTCGCAGTTAACCACTTCGCACTGAAGACTCAGAGATCTCCTCTTCTATTTTTGGAAAAAGAAGCATTCATTTAGATTCTATTGAAATGAGAACTAAATGCGCCATTTCCACTAATCAACATCAATAACATATCACAGGGCTTTGTAAAAGACACCGCATTTTTTTTTAAATTATTTCTTAAACTCAAATTTAGACTACTTTGATTTAGGTAATGATATCAATAATGACTTAATTGGACTCGCGATTTTGTTTGACACATTGTTAATAGTTTTGGTTTGTTTAAGCAATAATAATAGTTAAAAAACATTAAAAGTCGATATGTACTAAAGGAGTGGGTACTAAAGCAGCGGGGTTGTGAAACCTTTAAATAATAAAAAAGTAAATTGTGGAAGACTACTAATTCACACAGATTTCAAAAATGTTTTTACTGATTCGTTTTAAAAAATAATTTTTTATGTTATGTGGAAAATATTTCTATATAGTAATTATTATTATTAACAAGCTACTTCAAGCAGACTTCTCTAAATTTAATAAGCAAAAATAATTTTGCAGGAAAACTATGTAAGAAGAAAAGGAAATATAAAGACAAAAACTTGTATAAAAACGTTTTCTTTGTTTTGTTTTTACTTTTTATTGAATATATGTTAGAGTTGGTCTTAATTTTATTTTTAAATTAATCTGAAATGTTTCTCTGTGTTTATTATATCATGAAAAAAGTACCTCAGTGAAGCAGCATTCTGTTGGACATATTCAATTACTCAACTCTACACATGTCAAATTTTCTTAGGCCATAGAATCCAAGACAACACTTGAATTGTCTGTATTCCGTATCTGTAGAAATCCGATTATTTTAAGCAAAAAATAAGGTTCAAACTAATGATTCAACTGTTCAAGGTTCTTATGAAAAGTTTGATATAAATTCAATGTCTCCTGCATTCCACTCAAAACTGCTCTCCAAATTTTAGTTTTTTGTGTTTGAAATTCCATATGCGATATAATTAAGTCAAAGAACTGAATGTTAAAGCCATAATATTTTAGTTCGGCATGTAAAAGATTATGATGGTATCAAAGGCTTTAGAGTAATGCAGAAGGAACAAAATGCTTTGCAATCCTTGATCACCTACTGTTGAATATGTTTTTATAAACCCATTTTGGAAATTTGAAATAACATCATTGGAATTGAAATAGGGTCACATTTGTTTGTATACCAGGTGAGATAAATTTCAATTGGAATTTAACAAACAGAAGATATCCTGAAATAAATTTCCATCAGTGAATCATTAAACATCGGTCAGAATCAATACTCAAATTGCTGTTTGTCAAATTTGATTGGACTGTAAATTACTTAAACATACTTATTTAATCATATATTAGCATTTTTTAAAGTACAATTTGTTTATTATTTAAATATGGCTTGATTAATGGACAGTGCATAAAACTAATAAGATGTAAAAAATATGTTACTGATTTCACGCCTGATTTATCCCTCGCATCAAACCATTCATTTCCATCCATGTTTGTCAATTTTTGTTTTATTTAATTTTATTGATTCACAAAGTGTTATCCTTATACACACAAAATCGCAGGCCTGGAGAAGAAATATTTTTTTGTGAATAGTGTAGTAACACACAACAATTTAACCTTTTTTTTACCTAAAGACATTCAATTATTATTATAACATGGCAATGCCTTTAAGAATTGTATTCAATACATCCTAGATGGGCTGAATATTGAGATGTTGAGAATATGTGTGATCCTGATAATATTATAATGACAAAAATAGTTTAGAATTTAATTTTCAGTTATATGGTTTTACATAACATTATTTGTTAAAAGTTAAGAAATACAAACATTAGGTGGTTGTACTGTCGAAACATCTGAATATTATCAGAACTGCAAATTTCTAATTTTACCCCCAAATTGAAAATGCAGTACTGTTTCTGTTCTGTGGGTAAGAGATCCATTTGAAACACCCGATCTAAAACTTTCTGTGTGGAAATATGCACAGATAAGAAAAGTAATAGATTCTAGCCTGCATTATTATATAGCCTTTTATATAACGAGGGTCACTGAATATAATATTTCATCATAAATTTTCTGGAATCGTACTCAAGCAAATTAATAAAGCATTCCATTATACCAAAAGAAAACATCATTCTTTTGCTAGAGAAAATATGTCTCAATGTCTCTTACCTTATTACTCTTATTTGAGTCACTGGGGATGCAACTGGAATTGGAGGTGATATTTTCGTCAGACAAGGTTCGGAGGCGCTTAGCCTCAGAACAAAGCTGCGGTTGCAGCACACGCTTGTGACGGCTAGTGCTGGCAACAGCGAGTCTGTTAGCTGGATCTGCCATAGACGCAGCGTTCTAGGCTCCTTAACTCACTACTGACGCACATTCCCTTTTAATTCAGCTCGCTCTGATTTGACCGGGCTGTGCTAAAAGTCATCACAATTTTTTTTTAAATGTGATTAGCTTATAAACAAAGCAAAATGATATGAAGGTTACTTATTATTACCCCTTCCTTCTATATATCATAATGGTAATTATCATTATAATAACAAATGAATTATCCAAAAAACAATAAGAACCAAATTATGGGCATCCAAATGTTTGGCAAGACTTTGGATAAAAAAAAAATGACCAACCAATTGATGCTGACTTTTATGATTGATTATTAATTTAAAAGAAATGTTATGGAAAAAAAATGCAAAATTTAATTGTCCCATTGTATTATATTACCATTTTTACCAATTTTATAAATGCGACCAAATATTTTGCTAATTTAACGAAATTTCAATTACAAAACGTCAAAATATTTGCAAGGCCAGACTGTAGCCATGATAGCACTGGATATTCCAAACATCGATATAAATGTTGCTATAAATTTTAATGCCCTCAAATAATTGCAAAGATCGCTTTTGGCAAAGATATTTCTAAGCGAATAAAATATATATATATCCATACTTACGATTTCTATATTAAATTTTTTCCTCTTTAATATTCACAAACATATGATGGCAATCCAACCATTACGAATAAAATATTACCATAGATCACAGTATGACCCACATGAAAATGAAAACAGATTTTTCTTCTTTTTTCTTTACTTATCATAACTATGTAAACCATTAAACCCGAACACGAAACTTCCTTATAACAAAATCAGAGTCAAGCGTAATGGATACCATAATATCTTATACTGAGGATTTGGCTTAACCACAGTTTAAATATGGGAAACAGTTTGCTAATGAACAACGAAGATAATATGAAAATTGTAATAATCGACATGGGATAATTCTAAAGAAAATGGGACCCTTATCTGTGAAAACAGAATCATCAGATCAGGTAGCCAGTTTGCTCTGTATATAATCTGTCTAGATTCCGATTAACGGAGATGTCTGTGACGTACTAATATCAATACGAAGCCGCTATTCAAGAGATCGTAAAACTAGTTTTCGTACAAAAAGCTGAAATTAAGTCAAATTCGACTATTAATTAGTGGTCTGTGACTTAAGTAAATTCAAAAATAACGTAACCTATGGTTTGGTTTGTTTTCGTAATGTGTAATTTTTTGTACTTTTTTTTGGTCTAGTTTTCATTTTTTTGTGTTCTAAATTCAAAAAAACGAAAGATTGCTTTTATTGGACTCATCCCGTAAGTCGGATTTGGATTTGGATGATACCCTTCTTTTGGAGGTATTTGATTGCCATGACATTGAGTATTGAACACAGTTGCATGGAAATTTCAACTTTCAAAACTATAATAATACTGAATGCAAACTTAATTTCTAATTTAAACAAAAACGCTGGCTGACATTATTCTCTTTTCTTCGTTGCCTGTGAAGGTGCAACTCTTTTGACAATTTGCCCTTGGAGAACGCACAAAAGTTGCCTTCTTAAAAGGAAGAAAAATTGTCATAATTTTTATTCTTGCCCACAAAAACGTATACATAAACGTATATATATACATATATACAAAACATAGACATGTTTATACATAATTTTGACTGTATATTATATAGATCAGGAAAATAAATACAAATTTAATCGAATATCTAATAAACGTCGACGCGAGCAAACCTCTCGTATCGATATTTTTTAAACCCTTATATGTATTTTAACTGTTTCGTTAAGTTTGTGTGTATTATATGTGTGAGTGCCGTTTACAAATCATTTTTTGTTGGACTTTTATCTTTTATCAGGGGCACTATGACAATACCAAACGCTTTTAAAGTATAGAACTTCCATATGATGCTACCTCTCCAATTTTAAAATTTGTGTTTGTCTCTTTTTGACTGTATCCCTTTCTGAAGAAGGTCATAGAAGACCGAAACGTCAATATATGGACAAAAAATTTTAATAGCTTTTAATACAAAGACCTATAACCCAATAACCAAAAGCTAAACATACAAATATTTAATAGATAAATTTAGTTTAGTATTTTTTTTTGTTTTTATTGCTAGCCATTTTACTCGAAAAAGCATTTTATGTTTTAGCCTTTTTTAGTTTTTAACTTTTTGTAATTCTTTATATTTATTATTCTATCGTTTTTGTTGTTTAACTTTTAAGCATGTACCTATTTAGATGTGTGACTAGACTTACTTGTTGTGATTTAAATAATTCATTTGTTTTAGTTATTTAGCAGCACTAGAAAATGTTGCAGTGTGACGCTAGTATGCAATGCTAATTCAATTTTTTTAATTCCAAATGAAAATTATATCGCCACTATTGTTAAAGAACCGTCGCATTTATTCGTTCCCCCATCTATTTGCCTGAGGATCGATAATATCCCTTGCAATAAATTTTCCCCGAGAAATGTTTACCTGGCAACGAGAACTACATCGCAATATTATAGCTCCGTGTTCCGCGTGTACAATACAACAACAACGTAATGATTTCCAGGAGAGAACATTTACTGAATAGACCATGGGAACAACGGAAATTTGAAAACCATAAAAAAAAGGTAATTTCGAAATGTTTCTCGTTAGATAACTAATTTAGTTGTATGCATAACCTTGTGCATAGCGTCAATCATGTTTTTTTTTTTGGCAAAATTAAAATAATTTCATGGTTGACTTCTGGCATTATGATATTAAATGCGAAAAACTAAAACTTAAAGGGGTGATTTATTGTTTACAGTGAATTGTTTTGGTTTTGGTTTTTTTATAAACGTGGAGTCAAAAGCCAACAATTAAAATATTACGGAAATATTACTATTATAAAGGCAAAGTTTCTGCATATTTTTTAAATTACTGGAGGAGTTAAATCAAACTCCCTCTATTATTCTGCTAAACTAAATGTAACGGAAAACTTTTCTACGGCAATTTTCTGTTTCGAAATAAAAAAATGAAATCTAAAACAATGCATAACGAGATAAATTATTACATTTAAAAAATCTAGCGGGCGCTGTCATTTATTAAGGCGTTTCTTAATATATTAATTAAAAATATATTATCCAATACTAATGTGTCAACTGTATGCAGCATATTAAAAAAAACACTTGTTATATCCATATAAAGTATAGATGGTACAAACTCTTACTAAGAGATTTTGAACCGAAGACTATTTCCCCCCATGGTTTCGCCGAACGAATATCGATGATCCTTTGTTCCTTAAATTCTAAAGCTAGTTTCTCAAAAGATGCAATTCAAACCTTCCACAACAGGCATGTATGGTTAGGGATTGTTGATCATCATTAACGGATAAGTTTTATTTTCGTTTTCTACAGAAACAATTACGTCATTTCCCAGAAAATGTAGCCCTGTTAACTAGAAGAGTATTATATGCATGATATATTTTACTGGAAAAATAACTTCCCTGTATTTTCAACATGATTCACTAGACGCTTCATAAATCTCAAGGTAGATGGCGCTCAAGTCATATAAATTCAAATTGAAGAATTCGGTAAATTTTAAAAGTTTAATTTAAAGATAAATTTTAGAAATGGACATGACACGGTAGTGACATTTAGCTGATATGTTGTAGGTTCTGTCTGGATGACAAATTACATTATATAAAAAATATGATGATCGTCTAATAAATACAAAAATTGGTTTATTATCTTATTTAATAATCACTTTATTCACTGTTTATGCATGAATAGATTAATTTGTTTCAGAAATGTTTATTAATACATTATCTTTAAAATGTTGGTACTAAATACAATTGATAGCAACAAATTAAATTATTTCTCTAAAATATTTTTTTTCAATATTTCTAGCTGCAGGTTTTATGAACTAATTGCAGGAGCCTAAGAAGTTTCTAAATATAATGTAAAATAAGAAAAAAAGTTCTTTCTTAAATTTAACGTAGAAGAATGATGTTTTTATAAAAGGAGTACTGCTGTAATATTTTATTGAGCGTTTTTAAGATAAAAAGTATTATTTCTCTGTCATATGTGCAGTGCGATACATTCCCAATGTTTGGCTTTTGACTCAAGGTTTATATAACAATCTTCCATTTATTTTAAACAAGGAGTCAATTCAGTCTCAGGTTACAAACCCAGTTTTGCTGCTGAATAACTACGCATTCTATAAGTAATTAATAACTACATTCTCTGATAAATTGAAAAATATGACATTCATGAGATACAACATATGGTCTGTGGTTACACTTTACAGTAGATTTCGCTGACATACCTCAAATATGTCATAAGTATTCGAGAAATTAATATGAGGTTACATTTTGACAAAATACAAGTTCTGTTGAACGCCTGTAAAATATACAGGGTTGGTGTTTTGTTTTACGTGTTTACATTTTAATATATTTTTAAAAACAAAAAAGTTATAGCCAATCAACATGGTAAGCAAGATACATTGAATAAATTGAACGGAAAGTACCTAAGGTGTAATGATTGCTGACTGAGCTAACTATAATAATAAAACAGGATGTCAGCGAATAATGTAGCGTAACTTTAAAGAATCATTCCTTGGTTAATTTTAAGACAAAAGGTTTATATAAAGGTGGATTCTAAGGCCTTTGTTTTTGAGGTACGGGATCATACATTTTTATTTTTGTTTGTCCTAAATAATATTTGAAGTAATTTTGAAGTCGCGATAGAAATTGGTATTCGAGACTTTTCATACATGCGAAATTGGAATGCGATTTTAGTATGGCTCTAACTTGTATAACATTTATAGTAAAAAAAAAATTTGCGAAAATTTCTTCAGAGCTTGATTGAAACTGAAAGTTTCAGTAAAGCTCTGAAGAAGCCAACAGGCGTTTGGCGAAACGTCAGCAATTTCGACTCAGCAAAAACCGACACAGGAGGAATCCAGAAGTTTTGTAAAAAGTAAGACCGTAATTATAGTGACACAAATGAGAAAATCCGTTCCGAGAACATTAATGCACCCAAATTTTATGAAACCTCAATTTCAAAAACCCACTATATCTAATTCAAAAAAATTCCAAATAAAACAAAATCAATTTATTCAACAATAACGAAAGCCATTCATTCAGATAAGATCAAACCCGGAAACGTCAGCAAGTTCGACTCACCAAAAACCGACACAGGAGGAATCCAGAAGTTATGTAAAAACCAACCAAAACTAATCAAATCCGTTTATTCAAAAACATAACTTTAATCGAAGACCTTATTTTTTTAATTTAAATCCAAACTTTACAAAACCAAATTTCAACCAATTTAATCCACATCCAATTCCAAAACAAAACAAACCAGAACCTCATCCGAAAATACAAGAATTACAAGAATTAATCAACCACAACGAAACTTCATTTCCAAAGAATTATATAACCAATTAGTAATTCCTGAAAATAACCCAAATGTTAACCAAATTACATTAAATTCAGCTTTAGCATCCAATGAAAACTCTTTTGACTTCTATGCGGAATACCATTTTCCAGAATATTCTTATGACCATCATGATTATCCACATCATGACTTTCGAATTTGACGATTACCCATTCGAAATTTCCATTGACCAATACCAATCAATGAGAATGATTTTCCAACGAATATAATGAAAATCTTCAGAAAGCCCCCAATATTGCCAACCAAACGTAAGCAATTGTAAAAACTATAATGTTAATAACACCTCTATATTCCGATTTGCCTATAATTTATACCCCAGAAATCGATGGACACTTTTTATTAGTCACAGGTACCGCAAAAAGCATCTAATGCAAAAATAATTAGAAAAGACTTATAAGACAAAACAAGAATAATAATACAAATTACAATGAAACACGCCAAGAAATTCCCATATAAGACGAAATAATCAACAATAAACAAAAACAATTAGTTCTTAAGAAAGCACCTTATTCTACTTACATAAAATATAATATTGTAAAATTTGATGGTCATAACATTACGAAAGCAATAATTTCCGAAACTGAAACTATTTTGCCTAAATTTGTGTAAGCAACATCTAAACAATTAAAAAACATATTCACTTGTCTAAAGAACTGCGACCTATTGTGCAAAAATCTTTAACTAAGCATTTTCAAAACTGTAAACTAATTGAATGTACAAAATTAATTAATAATGTTAATACAGAAGAAAGAAAAATGTTTATTCGTTATAAACATGAAGGAAAAACAAATCATTAGATTATCGATAAATTTTCTAAAGTTGCACAAGCACTCTCTTGGAACCGCTATTTCAGCATGTCAAGAGTTAGTTCCCTTTTTCTCGTTCTATGGAATTCTGAAACTAATAATCTTTGATAATGGAAATGAGTTTAAAAATTTAAAAAATTTAAAAACTCCTTATCAAAAGTACATAAAATAAAAATTCACTTTACATTGCCAAATCATCACGAATCTAATTCACCGATAGAAAGCCTTCATTCAACTTTAATCGAACATTTAAGGCTACTCAAAGAATCTGAGAATAAATCTGATATAATTTCGCTAATACCCTTCTCAATTATTACTTATAATAGTACTATACATTTAAGTGCAAATTATACACTCTGGGACACACCCTTTAACTTTAATTCCCTCACAAGCCTATTCTGGATATGTTAATTCTCACCAAACAAATACAAAACTCCTCTATGATAAAATCCATGTCAACTTTCTAATTAAAAAACAAAAAATTATTGATAAAATAAAAAAAACATAAAATTCTTCGGACCATTAATTTTAATTAAAGTTCTAGAAAATAACAAGATTGACATCCAAAACCAGAAAACAAAAAAGAAACAAAAAATTAATGAGACTAAAATTATGAATATTGTTCCAGATGGCTCGGATTCGTTAGAACAAATGACGCCAAATACTAAAGATACGATTACCCAGGACTTCTTCCTTAATTAATTGGGAACTGAAAAAATGATTTCTAATACTCTCTTACTCATGCAAATCTTTGACTTAAATAATCTAATTTCTGAATGTGATATAATTGAAATCAAGCCAAATTGCTAATAGAAAAACTAAAAAATAACGATCGATACTCTGTTGAAACTTCGAACTATATTACTCCACTCTTAGCTTTAGAAAAACGTATAGAGAACCAAATTATTACTAACTCTATTAGTGGTAATTTAGATTAAACTGATGCCGAAAAATATGAAATGCAAATTAAGGAACAAGAAAACCAAAATAAACTAACAACCAATTCAATTAACCAAATAAAATAATTATGTTTCATAATGCAATATCCAATATCTTACATAACCAATTTATCCTTAAACCAAAAATGCTGCAAATAGAAGAAATAGTTAAGAAAATAGCATTTTCAACAAAGGAACGATTTTGACGATTTTCAAATCTATGTAGCCACAAACCAATTGAATGTAATATATAATTTAATTGTAAGGGGCAATTACCGCTTGAAGTATTTCTCGAGAACTTACTAATTCTTGAAAAAATCATCGAAATTAAAAGCTATTCAAAGGATCTGTAGTTACGTTTATTCTTGAAGTACCATTAATTGAAGCAAAAATTTATCAATACGATCAAATCTTTCCGTTACCAATCTCGACTGGAAAGGAATCTTAATTTAATCTCAATATACCTCTAAAACTATACCTTACACTCAGTGAAAACAAATATAACTTGATAGATCAAAAATGTATTGAACTACGAGGAAATTAGTACCTGTGTAAAGAAACCTACGTTACCTACGTTACCCAATGGCTTACTATAACTTCCTGCGAAACTTATAAAGTCCGACTTGGAAAAACCCAAGTTTTTAGAATTCAAGATGGAAAATGGAGAGATGACAACCACAAAGAAAGTGATAGCTACTATAAAATGTGAAAATAACATAAAGAGTGTATCATTATGTGGATCTTACCTCGTCGAATAATCGCCTGCCTGTGGAATACAAAGAGAAACTACAAAACTGAGGACGTATAAACCGAATCGATTAGTCTTCGACGATACGCGGCCTCCCTAGCGACTTTATATAGAAAGAACTAGTGTTTGGACTATTGTTTTGTATGTATATTCTTATTTTGTTAACAATTGCTTATCTTTAATATAAACATTTTGTTTCTAGCAAACCAAAAGTAAAAGAAGAAATAATCGAAAATATTGTAATATAATAAAAAGCACTTATTGCATGCGTGCTTTTATCAAAGGGCGGAGGAGTTATAAGTCCCCTTGAGCTTTATCATTGCTGAGGTAGCATCCTGACGATAATGTTATTTTGTTCTTCATAATTCTTTTGAGGCAATAAGATTTATATAAATATGGGTACACGTACAATTGTAAGTCAGTTCTTGACAAACCAATAAATAAAATATAATAAAATTTTTAAAAAATCAAATTTGTTTTCAAGGACAAAAACTGCGGCATCTGAAAGTGATTAAAATAAATAATTTTTTTCATAATAGAAAAATGTACGGTGGTAAATCATAACAATATTATTAATTGTTACATTAACTTTACAGCAATCAAATTAGTTTGCAAAGAACCGAATCGTACTTTGTAGAAAATCATTGTTTTTGTAATTATTATTTTATTTATGACAAATGTTCATTTCGTTTATGCTAGACGCAATAACTACGCTGCTGTAGCAAGCGTACCTATACTATTTACAAATCTTCTGGAGTCGTCCTGCGTCGGTTATTTATAAATCATACTTGCTGACGTTTCGCCAATCATCCTGATGGCTTCTTCAAAGCTTAACTGAAATTAGTTCGCATTCTATTTTATACCTGCTTATATATTGTTTGAGGGGGATTGATGTTGAGGAACGTTGTCTCGGATGACTGAATCCCATATTGGTGAAAGGTTGAGTTGCGGTTAAGACTGTGTGATTGCTTATTGCTTGTTTATTTCTATAGATCCTCGGATTTTTCGTTGGTAGAAAAATTGATCACATACAAGAATAATTAGATATTCTAAGAATGGGAAATTATTAGTAGTTTCTAATTCAATAGTAAAACGTATGGGATAGAGTGTATAGAGTTTAAACGTCTAAGAAAATCTACTAGGGATTCTTGACCATGAAGTCAAATAACAAAAGTATCATCAAAGTAGCGCTTCCATAATTTTGGCCTTAGATGGAAGGCTTGAGGGCTCTCTTCTGAAAGGCTATCATGAGTCAAGTTTGAAAATGTATCGATTTCGGATGAGGACATTGATTTGGTCTATTTCTTTACGGATATGACGAATTCCTTCTCGAAGTATAGCAAAACTAGATTTACAAAGAATTTTACAAATAGATTTGGTTTTGAGATGATATTTTAACAAAATTAGGGACAACGTTATAGTCTTTACAACGTAATAAAAAGGTAAGTGTAAAAGTAATCTTACCAGTTTCAGTCAGTGATCTTCTAACTTTCCGCTTTTGCGCTTGACTTACTCTCCATAAAAGATTGTTAATATTTCAAAGAAACTTCACAGGTCACTGCAATTCTAACAAGTTATTGTAATATTATTAACAAATCTTCTGGATTCATCCTAACTCGGTTGTTTATTAATCAAACTTGGTGACTTTTCGCCAATCATCCTGTTGGATTCTTCAGAGCTTGACTGAAACTGGCTCGCATTCTACTCTGAAAGTGCTTATATATTGTTTGAGAGGCAACCACAAATCTTAACAGCGATTCAGGTGAAAATACACTTCACTACAACCTTCCAGAGACAGTGAGTCTAAAAGCCTTAAAACTAAGAGCCTTAAAACTACCACAAATAAACCCATCAACCAACTTGTTGGCTTCTTCAGAGCTTGAATGAAACTGGCCCGCATTTTACTCTGTACCTGCTTTTATATTGTTTGAGAGGGGCAGGAGGAATCCAGAAGTTTTATAAAAATATTATAGTAGCCTGTGGAAGTTTCTTTGAAAAAAAAAACTGTAATCCGGTAGAATGTGAGCCAGTTTCAGTTTAGCTGTGAAAAAGGCAACATGATGATTGGCGATACGTCAGCAATTTCGGTTCATCCACAACTGGCGCAATAGAAATCCAGAAGATTTGTAAACAGTATTTTTAATTCTAAACACTAGGAGCATATTACAAAATTAGTATTTAGTTGATTACAAATCTGTGAGACGTCTATCCATATTACAGCAAGGATTGGGTTCTAATATTGCAACCAGAGAACTTTTTATCTCCAGAGTGTGCTATTTCCCATTCCTGAATACGGTGGTATATTTTCTCCCAACTTGTTTTCCCACGCGGCAGTGTGCGACTTTGTGCCTCTAAAGTCTTTGGTCTAAGGTTCAATCGGCTTCCCCCGTCGTGGATAATAAATCTCCTCCGTTCAGGGGACACGTGAGAGTCAAACTCAAGAAAATGCAGAAAGAAAAGGAGCGGATGAATAAAATTGAAGGCGAAAATTTTCTTCTGTTGAAGAAAATGAGTTACATCACACAAAAACATTGGATGGATAATTGGTTACCACCTCAGCCTAAGTAAGACTTTCGGCGAACAAATCTTTAGATATAAAAGGTTGTGCGGTTTTCTATGTTGTTAGGCTGAACTATTCTTTTTTGCAGTTTTCTCAGTAAAATTGAACTGTATAACGCTAGGCCCCTGTTAGTGAAACAAACTGAATCTGAAATGGAAAGCGATAGTTGCGTCGATAAGGCACCCAGGCACAGTAAATTTAGATGTTCCGCTTGTACGCTTCAGAAACTACCAGAATTGAAGGTAAGGCAGCGCAAAAGAAAAACTTTTTGAGCATATCTTGCACAATATGTTTTGAATTAATCGCAGAATCCAAATATGAAGAAATATGTCGGATATTTCATGAGAAGAAACACAAATGATACTACAGATTTTCATATTCTCATCATTTATTTCTCAATGTTTAACAATAATTAACACTTCAAAGTATAAATTCGCACTACATAATTAAAATTTTAGTTCATATTTGCACCTTATTATTGATAGAATCTTCCACGGGCGGTTATTACTTGAATAAATACCATTTATCGAGTCGACTCACACACTCACACTGTAGGAATTTGCAAATCCATGGGATCAAAATCCAAAAAAAATAAACTCGTTGATATCTACGATGCTATAATTTTTATGAAGAATCTGTACCTATACCTGCAATAATTGAAAAAATATAGCAATAGCAACTGTAATTGTTTTTATTTATAAACAGTGTGTCCAAATAGTGTGTCAAAGTAATATATCCCTTTTATTATTTGTTTTAAAAAAAATGTATAAACAAAAGTTTTACATAAGGCCTAAAGAAACATTTTATTTATTTATTATTTTCAAATAGACAGGGCGATTCATAAATAAGTTGGGAATCAAACTGTTATTTTTTTTAATCTTTTCTGTACATTATTGCTTAAGACTCAATAACCCAATGTAGGGTTATTATGGTATATACCGAGTATTTTCGCGCTTATGACCATTTTTTTGTCAAAAACACTTTATATTTTTGACACTATTTCCAACAGCTGTAATTTTATGTGTTATTTACGGACGAATTTACGACATTCCATAAAAACGGTTATGTGAATAGGCAAAATTTTCACTATTATGTTAACAATTTTAACAAAAAACCGTCTTTAAATGTTTGTAAAATAGAAAACGTCATAGGACATCATTTTTTCGAAAACAATGAATGGCTAAGTTTTCTTATATATGCAAAATATGCAAACGAAATGAGGCAGATAATGTGGTCTTTCATGGTGGATCTCCTGCACACTATACCATCAAGCTACGAACTACTTAAATAATTTATCTCCTCGACTAACAAAAATGGACCATTTTCTGGGCGAGTATGTTAAAAAATCAGGTGTATAAATCTAGCTAATACTGCCCAATCATTTAAAGACCGTGTTAGGGCTTGTATCGAAATTGATGGGAAACATTTCGAGCAATAAATAAAGTAAAACTTAATTAAACAATTCTTTTTTGATTTGCAGTTTTGATGTTCTTCTTAGTTTTTATTTATTATTATTATTTATTATTTTGTTCTAAATCTTTTGTGATATTTTTGCAAGGTTTGGAAATTTTCAGTATTTTGTTGGTAAGAATGTGTGAACCTCAAAAAATACTAAGTTAAGGTATAGGAAATGCTTAATAAAATTAAAAAAGCATTAATAGGAATAATTAATGAAGGTATAATATACAGTGTGTTCCATTTGATTTCTTTGCTAAAATTTATATTTTTCATTTTGACTCGCAACGATTAGAACTAACTTCAAGACAGGTATGGACTGTACTACTTTATAAAATTGTAGACATAATAAAATTACAGCAAGCGGAAACCGCATCAAAAATATAGGTTATTAAACATTAGGGTATTTTTGACGATTTTATGAATCAATATTTGAATATTTTTAGTCTTATCTATAACTTTTGTATTTAACATTTTTCTCTGAAACAAATGATCAACTTTGATTCACTGTTTGGACACCCTGTATAGCTTCAATTTTCTTGAAATGCTTTTTCTTTGATGAAACACATTGTCTAACGGTAGAAATGTCTGCCCACGGACGAAACAGCATTTAAGATAAATATTTGACAAAATCAGATTGCGTGTTGACTTTTTGTGCGAAATGAAGACTAAATTTAAAAAAATTAAAAGGCTTCAATGTGGAGATCACTTTACTACCTAGTTGTCTACTATTTACAAATCTTCTGGACTCCTTCTACGTCGGTTGTTGCGGAAGGCGGAGCTAAAGGAGTGACATGAACATTGTCTCGGATGACTGATTCCCATATTGATGAAAAATTGGTGGAAGAATTTTAGTTTGGTCGAAGAATATTTGGTGAGAGTTGTCATCATTATATTTGGTATCTGTTGATGAGTTTGTTTGTCATCGTCTTGTTCTTTTAGCCTATTTTTCATCCTGTTTTTCCAATCTATTCATTGCCGCATATGCATAAAATGCTCTAAACTCTTGTTGTCTCAAAACAAATTCTGTCTTTGATGGATCTAAGATTTTGAAATGTTATTTTGGCAAATCTAGTAGTTAATATTATATTTTATAAGAACTTTTGATATTTGGTCAGTAATAATTTGAATCTAAGCAGAGGCCACAGTGGCAAGTTCCATTTTGGACTCATTTTATTTAATAGGTTGTGGTGAAGCGTATTTCGTAATGCAACGTTTAATATCTTTAATGTGGAAATTATTTGATACAACAGAATATATGCAGTGTTTTAATTCGGGCTCCAGTGGTACGGGTTGAGATAGTTCAACGGTTCTGTAAACTAGAGTGTGCGTGAATGGTTAATTCTTCTGCCCCACCCCCCCTCAATATTGAGGTGGGTTTGAGGTTCGTGAGGTAGGCGTTACCTAAGGGGGGGAGGAAAAAAATTCAATCCTACGTCGAAGCGCCTATACTTGGCACGTTTCTGAACCTCGATGTCCTATATCCGTCTGTGGAGTTTTTTTTTTCTCCTCAAAGTTGAACAAGTTTGCTATCTCGGAGGTTTTTGGGTCCAATCGGTTCAAATTTGTTTTAGAGGGGTTTTTCGGGCGGAAAAGTTCGAAATCGCTATATCGCACATACTCAAAAATCGGTTTTGAGGGTCGGGTTTGGATGCTCACCGATACCGATCGATAATGAAGTCGACCCCGAGCCCTTTCGGCATCTCCTGAAATATTCTTCCTCCTCCCAAAATCAAAAATCGGAAATTTCGATTACGTCGCCGAGAGCAATTCCGCGTCACGCGAAGTCCTCAAAAAATCCTCAATATTGAGGTGCTACTAGATTTTTTAATTTTTGAGATGCAAGTCGTCATCGGATTTCCCCCAACCGAAAGGCTACCATCCAGGCTTCCTCAAGGACCGGAGACCTTTTTTTAGGTTTTGAGGAGGTCGAAAACAAAAAGTTTGTTATCTCTGAAATTATGCTGTCGATCGGGACCAAATTTTTTCGGGATTCTTAACCATAAGACCAAATGAAAAACGAAGCATAAACGCAGCGTTTCCATAATTTTAGTTTAATTATATTTGCGATTACTAGTAACAATGGAGGACCCATAAGTTGTTCCTGATATTTTTTCATAAATTTGACCGTTACGATAAAAATATGTTTTAGACAAGCATTTCTCAATTAAGATGAGAAGGTTTGATTCCAGTGAGGAAGTGAAAGTAATGAAGTACGAAACTAACAGTTTTAATATAGAAGCTAGAGCTAGAGCTAGCTACCGAATAGGTTTGAGTCCCGTAGAAACGAGTAATTTTCGAGTGGTGAGGAGTGACCGATTTTTTCACAATTCATATCTATTGAAGCATTTACTTAACTGCTTTTAGAATTGCTATGTAGTGATTATATGTTAGAGATTTTACAGCTATGCGTTTAGGCTTTCAAATATTAAAATTTCGAAGTTTGGAATTTTTAAGGATTTTTGAATCTACAAATCGAATTTCGTTAGTTGTTTAACATGACATTTTGTTTAATGTGAAACTCGACATTTGAAATGATTTTCTCATCTGGGCCTGTGGAGGTTTCTTTGACAAATTACTTTTCAACTTTTTAAATAATCATTTAGTGCACTATACTCTTGAGACGCGCTAAATTAATAGTTCAAACAATGTTAAATTAAACCACTACCGATTTCAGATTGCCGAAAAAGAAATACCCTTGAGAGTCCTACCAAAGGAACCCGTAGGCAGAAGTAGGAGCAAATCTGTGCCTGCCACGAAACTTCTACCGACGATAATTGAAAAACCTCATTCAGCGAACGCCGAATATACCAGCAAATCGAAAATGCTAAGACATAATATTTTAAACAACGAAACTCAGAAAATAACGTTGTCTAGGGGATCATTAAAACTGTCTGTAAATTTTCCTCCTGACACTACCATCAAGTTCGATGACGGACAGTTTGAGAAATACTTAACAAGGGGCCATTGCCATTGTAATAACTTCAACCTTAAGAGTGCCTTATAAAAATGAACATTTTTTTTTCCTTGTAGCAAGTTTGAAGACCGAAGGATTTTGCTTGAAATACAACATATACTCCTTTCAAATATAATTTTTGTAATTATGTATTTGTTTTTGCACTGTTAATTTAATTTAGTGTTAGTATAATATAAATATAGATAATTAAAAAATATTGCACCAGGAAACATTTAATTTTTAGTTAAAGCTAAAAAAGTTATATAGAATTTGAATATCAGGTACGGAAACCTTAATTATAGAAATATACTTAACTTTATAAAGAAAATTGCCAATTTCTAAGAAATAAATGAAATAAAACGTTTTCTATTCCAAGGTTAGGAGGGTGGCCTGTTTATTATCTCAGGACCTGTAAAAGATATAAAAAAAGACAAAAGTTGTTTGAAATCACTTACACATTTAAAATATTATAAAACATCCTGTATAGCACAGGGCAAATAATTATTTTAAATTGCACTATAAGAAGTTCAGAATCTGAAGAAGCATTTGATGAAAATCCTGAACTTAGTACTATGAATATCTCGCACGTCTGGGTTTGGAAAATCTTGCACGATTTTTTATTGTACCCATATCATACTCAACGAATCCTTGTGCAAAATTGTTTGACTAGTTAGAGATAAAGCTAACTTTTTCGGGAATGCAATCAGAAATTTCCACAATAACCATATTTTTGCCCATGAAAACCCCCATGCAGTTGTAGAACTTAAACGTCAAGAACAGTTTTCGGTAAATGCTTGGGCTGGAATTGTTAGAAATTACTTAATTGGACCCTTTTTCCTGATAGAAAGGTTTATTATCGCCGGTTTTTAGCAGAGAATTTGCCAATATTGCCAGAAGAAGTACCATATTTAATTAGAAACACAATGTGGTTTCATATTTACTTTAGTGTTGCAGTAAGAGAATATTTAAATCACACATTTAACAACCGATGGGTAGATCGCGGCGGACCTCAATTATGGCTCCCTAAGTCCCCAAATTTAAATAGTTTGGATTTTTTCTTATGGGGACATCTTAAAAATCTGGTTCATCGCGCTCCAGTTAACACTGTAGAAGAGCTGAAGGAGCTTCCTGTGATTTAATAAGAAACACTGGAGGTTTAGTTCAGAAAATGCGCGTCAATATCAGGAAAAGAGCTAAAAGAGTTATTGATTTGAGGTAGTATTTTTTTAAAGAATTATTATTTATCTTGTTGCTAGGACGTTATATTACTTCATTAAAACTGGAAAAGTAAAAGGAACAGTCTTCTAATTTTTTTTTCTGAAGGACACTAGATGATAACTAAAAACTGAATATTTTGTTAATTATTGTTATTAAATTAGAAAACACCCTGTATGTACAACATGTTTGTATTTTCGAAGGCACGCAACAACTTTCAATATGGAACAAATTCTTTTAAAGATCGGGTATTGGATTTCAATAAACATACTCACACACGGACATAATAATTTGTTCTGCGAATTCTTGCAGTAAATAGAAAATTTACTATATTTTCAAATTCAGCTTCAAATTTCACTCATAGAACATGTAGCATATAGTATATCATTAATTTGGATTATTTTGTATCTAATTCTAAATTGTAAATAACTTAATCCAGTGTGGCAATATCTTAGAGATTTTTCAGGCCATTCTACTCATCCTCTACCAATCCACTGTTCAGGAAATATGGTATTTAGATAATTACGCAATTCTCGAGCAAAATTGGAACAAACACCATTCTGATGAAACCAAATCTGTCCATCTGGCATATCATATTTGATTTGGATTTGACAAAGAAACTGCGATATTAGGAATTAAGTTATTTTGAAGAAATTTTAAATATCGAGTAAGGATATACAATACAAATTTTTTTCAAAGAAACTTCCACAGGCTACTGTAATGCTTTTTACCAAACTTCTGGATTGCTGCTGAGTCGGTTTTTGCTTAGTCGAAATTGCTGACGTTTCGCCAATCATCCTGTTGACTTCTTCAGACTGAAATTGGCTCGTATTTTACTCTGTACCTGCTTATATATTGTTTGAGGGGGGCGCCAATAATAGAAAATCAAACCTAACATTAGGTCATTGTGTTTACAGAAAACCTACGCACACAGACCGATACTTTAATGCATGTTCATATTACTATCCGGCCCAAAAGTCATCGGTTATCAACTCTCTTGTTTACAGAGCCGTAAAACTATCTCAGCCCGAGTCACTGAAAACAGAATTAAAACACCTTACCTCTGCTCTTCTCTCTAATAATTTCCACATTAAAGATATTAAACGTTCCATGAAAAAATACAAAAAATACACTTCACCACAACCTTTCAATAGCAATGAGGCCGAAAGCAATCTTACACTTGCCACTGTGGTCCTTCCTTACATTCAAAACATCACTGACCACATATCAAAAGTTCTAAAGAAGTATAACGTCCAAACCAGATTTACGACTTATCCCAAAATCTCTCAACATCTGCGGTCCGTCAAAGACAAAATTCCATTTGACACGCCAGGAGCTTACAGCATTCCATGCATATATAGAATACATTGAAGAGACCGGATGAAAAATATCAACTAGGCTCAAAGAACACGAAAGAGCCTTACGACTAAGACAAATAAACTCATCAGCTGTTGCCGAACACACTCATGAAACCGGGCATAAGATTTTATTCGATAAAACTAAAATTCTTGCATGTAATCAGTTCTTCTACCAACGAAAAATCCGAGAGTATATAGAAACAACCTAAAATCTAAAATCGCGACTCGGGTCTCTACCTGTCTCCAATTTGGGAATCAGTCATCCGAGACAGTGTTTAGCGCCCCCCTCAAACAATATATAAGCAGGTACAGAGCCAGTTTCAGTCAAGCTCTGAAGAAGAAAACAGGATGATTGGCGAAACGTCGATGAAATCGAATCTTTCGAAAGTATCTACGTTCGTATAAAAATTTTATATCTCGGTAACGGCAGAGCCTATGGGATCGCTATTGGTACAGAAATGATTTGAGTGTTTCGTGTGTTACCATCATTTTTTTTGTACTTATGATGAACACTTGTTATGTTCCGGACTGTCTGGGGAATTGTAAGAATGGACCAAAAGTGGACATTTTCTCATTTCCACAAGCCGAAAAAATGGATTCAAGCAATTAAAAGGGTTGATTCGTTAGTTCCAACAAGAAACTCAAATGTGAGTAGTTTTTATTTCTTAATTTTTTATTCAGTGTTATTAATATACATCAGCAAGTTCGACTCAACAAACAACCGACGCAGGAGGAATCCAGAAGTTTTGTAAAAAGCAATATACAATTTTGTTTGTTTATCGTACTGTTTAAACAAAAAGTGATTTCGTCACCAGACAGAATCTGACGATGAAAAAATAGATTTAAGTTTCAGATAATCGTTCGGCTCCTGTAGTAATTTTATCTTGTACGGATGCTGATAGTTTTCCACTTTTAACATACGCAATTTTATTTGAAACTTCTTTGGAAGCTATACAATGGAGATGATCTTCAACTTTTAATAAAATGTTTAATCTCGTGTTTCCATTAGTTTTTTTTTTCTTCCTGAGTTCTCGTTTTGTCTACATATCCAATAAAAATAAAAATTGAAATTCTCTATGTTTCATTTAGAGGAGCCATTACTGAGACTAGCTACTTACCTGTTCATTTCATAATTAGGTTTCTGATTTATTAACAGTTATTAACTATTAAATGAGAAAGTAAATTTTGAGCAAATTTGACACAGAATTACAAAATGGATTAAAAAAAAATGGTGTTTGATTTAAAGAAAAGCAACGTGTTGAAATTTTAATAATAAATAACTACAGGGTAGTTAAAAAAATCATTAAAAATTAAAATACAAAAGCGTTAGAATTCTGTTTTTCAAATGGAAACAAGAGGGGTACAGAGTTTGATCATTTCCGTTCTATTAGTATTATGCTTGCACTATGTTAGAGAAAACAAATAAAAGCATTTTTAATATTTACAGTATTTTGCTCCCGAAACGATTAGGTTTTCGACCTGATTATACTTACGAAAGTGCTCTTGCAGATGCAATAGATAACATTTTTAATGATTCAGATCATAACAAAGTTACTGGATTTGTTTTACTAGACAAAGTCAATTCATGATAAATAATAAAATCCTCATTTCAATTCTTCATCACTTAGGATTCAGTGAAATATTTTATAAATTCGTATCATGCGTTGTACTTTTGCTTTACTTCTGTAAGCGATTTTTACATCCAGGTTTACATCACTACAATACTTTTATTTTTCTCAGAAGTGCCTTAACGAAGCAAGTGATTCTGATTTGAATAGGTTTTACGAATTTGTCGCTCGTACTTAATCCTTATAAATTCACAGTGATGATTGGAAATGACTATCAAATTGATAATATTAATAGCAAAGTAAAATTCTCTATAAAGAACTCTGTTTTGCCTTTTTGTAGCACTTGCAAAAGTTTAGGACTTACTCTAGACTCTCGGCTAAAATTTAGAGAGCGCGTTACAAGCAAATTAAAGATTGCATATAGTAAACCAAAATTAATTTATCGAAGCCGTCATTGTCTGTTATACTTGGCACAGTTTAATCATTGTAACAGAGTATTCGTGCCTTATGTAGATAATATAGAGAATATCGTATTCAAAAGGTTCAAAACTGCTGGTCTTTTAGACTGATATATGAAGTTAGACGTAGCACTCATGTTTACGTCAGACTCTTTTAATATGTTCGATATAAACTTCACGCCCTGTTATTCTATTGCAAAATCATTCAATATGCGACACCGCCCTATTTGTACAACAAAATTAAATTTCGAACGGATATTCACCAATTTGAATCTCCGTACTGTGCCTAAAGCATCGAAACGAGCATTTAAAAAGGTCCTTCTCATACCAAATTGCAAATTCGATTAATCAATATCCCTCCTTAATATACTTTCCTCCGGCGCTATTCACCCTAAAAAATATGTTTAAAAATTGCCTTTGGCTAAGCAAAATGCTTGCTAGCAAGATTTCATTTTCTTTTCTACCTAATTAGACCTTTACTTAGATAATTCCCTGTCCTTAATTCCCTCCCAAGCATTGTTTTTTTCTATTATATTAGGCCGTAACAGTATATGGCTGACTTTTTTAGCCCTTTGCTGCCAAATTTAATTAGGAATATGATTTTGTAAATTTGTTGTTATTATTGGTTAAAGCAATAAAGCTATATTTATTTATTTATAATAACAGATAAAAAATGATCAAGTTGTATGGCATCAAACTCTTAAACATTAAAGCATGGAATATCAAAATGGCGACGTTCCAGTATCGCTATATTGTTTTTTTTTCGCCCTATTTTAGCATTTTCATAACCAACTAATAGCAAAACATAAAAGTCGTATAGAATTTTTACGGGGACAAAACATTTTATTGTAAAAATCGACAACCTTTTGTAATAAAGAACTTTATAGAAATTTCCATCTTCTTTAATGCTAAATAGGATAAAAATATAAAAACTTTTAATATTCTTTTTGAACAACTTATATGCATTTATTTTAAAAAAAAATTCACAGACCACTCTACAGTAGACCTTCTTTTACAAATGTCTAAATAAACTCGTGGAAAAAATTAACGCAACCTTATAAATTTGTTACATTTTTGATACTATTTTTTTTCTGAATTTTTGATAGGAGCGAAATGATTGTTTTTGCGTTGTAGGTTGGTTCCTTGACAATGTCACAGTTTTCGCTGATAATAATAAAATGTTTATTTTTGATTTATACCGGGAGTAATAAAATTACATGGAGAGAAATCAATAGATATATGTAGACCTGCACACGCCACTAACATAAAATTCCAAATATCAAACAATTTTAAAATGCATGTCCTCTTCAAAATTTGAAAGTTCTTGTTTGCTCACTAAAATACAAACATCTTGTATACATAACACTATAATATTTCAACAGTATAAGTCAACCAAACATCTTTGTTTCTAATTTTTTTATATAGATAAGGTATTATCACATGACAAACGGACTTCCTTGTGCATGACACCGAACTCATCTTTTTTAACCATCCCAAAGGTGGATTAGATTTAAGTCTGGGCTATATGGTGGCCACTCCATTATCAATATTTATTTCATTTAATTAATCCAAAATTGGATTGTATTATTTTGCATGAAAATGAAGCTGTCTCTTATAAGTGGTGCAAAGGGCATTACGTTATCTTTAATAATGTTTTCGAGATAGAATTTTGCATTCGTAGAACTAAGACGAATAGGGACCAGCTCAGCGTGTGCCTCAAAACATATTCCTCATTCCAATCTCATAAGATTCCCCCCAGATCATTTTTAAACCACATCGTTGGATGTATAATTCGTGATGGTAACCTAACAACGCAACGGTCTATTAATTTATATGTAAATTTAACATGATAACAGGGAGAGAATTTCCACAATCCCTATCAATCATTAAAATCGTCACCAAGTAATGGGATATATTTCACCACATTTTTATTTTTATGGGCTTATCAACAGAATAAAACTTACTATATTAGAACAAGAACAATCCAAATTTTAAAAGAAAGAATAAGATAGGCAATCAATGATTATAGGTTTATATATAAATTTACATTGCCAAGAATTATTCAAAATTGTATATAAATTGAAGAGGTTATATAGGAAAAAGAAACTAAGTATTTTACCTTTTTCCAAAAGAAAATTCAATAAATTCTTTAAGTCGGAATTTGTTTTACACTATTTTGTCTTGTGCTAAGTAATTTATTCTATTTAAGAAATTAAAGAGAAAATGTCATTATTAATTTATGCATTGCCTTATCATATGCTATAAGACATTTGAAACCCTTATATTTCCAAAACTAATGTCAACCAATTCAATATTGTTTGGTACTTGACATATAAACACATATTTGTCGTAATAGACGAAGAGCGTAAATGCGCCAGGGGTGCCTTTATCTCATTAGATTTATTTATTTGGAAATAATTTTTCCCAATGGGAAAACGAATGGGAAATTTTGGAAAAAAAAGTTTATTAACTATATCAGTCAATACAAAATGCTAAAAATTGTTTTTGACTTTGCTTAATAAAATTGAAAGAGTATTAATAGGAGTAATTAATGGAAGTATAATATAAAGGATGTTCCATTTGTCTTTTTTTTTATGGAATTCATATTTTTCATTTGAACTCAATCTGCATAAACGATGCGAACCAACTTCAATACAAGTATAGGATAAATGACTGTACCACTTTATAAAACTGTGGGCACAATACAACTTTAGCTGACGAAAAAATGCTCATTAATCCGTAAATACTCAGTATAGTCCATAAAAACCCTACATTGGGTGATTGAGTATAAAAGTGAGTATCTATTAATGCCATAATATACAGATTTCAAAAATATATAAATTATATTCGCACACATTTATGAATCATGCTGTATATTTGAAAATAATTTTAAATTGTTTTTTTAGTCTCATCTATAATTTTTGTATTTAACATTTTTCGCTCAAACAAATAATCCACGAGATTTTGGTATACTATTTGGCCACCCTGTATGAGGTTCTTCATATTGTTCTGACCAAAAAGTTTAGTGTTCGAGAGTTGGTTCCTTGGAGAATTGTTCGAAGTGAAAGCGGTGTTTGGGTTTGTCATTTATTATACAGCAAACCGCGTTTTTATAGTACGTATGTTGATTTTAGTGAACTCTGAGGCAAGATTTTTACCTTCTAAAGCTGCTGTGTTCTTCATCGCCCCCATTAGTACACAGTTTTTTGAACCTTTATTAAAACTTTATTAAAACTGAAAAACTATGGGCATTCATTTGAAACATAGTGTCCATTTATTAACAGTAAATTTTTAAGATTTGTCTTTTTTTTTCTAAATACTTGGACCGTGCTTTACAAGTTCTATTGGGATGTATCCTGATCCTGCAGATTTGTCATATTTAATCTCGTAGAGTGACTGTTTCATTGAAGTGAATTATTTGAAAAGATTCTCGTAGCACTGATGTTATTCTTGTACGCTAATAAGTTGTAGATTATCATACATGTTTCGACGTTTGGTGAGGAGGATGCCTGCGTCTTTTTAAAACTTTGTGTTTTATCCATAGATATACGAGGATAATTTACGTAGATAGCATCGTTTACATTTTAGCATGATATCTAGACGGGCTGAGACAATGTTGCCAAAGCTGAGCATCGACGCAGTTTTTAAAGAATTAATAGATAGAAAATAATATTTTTAGGAATAAAAGAGTTTAGATAAATAGAAATGGCGCAAGAGCGTCAAGTTTGTTGTAGAATTTTCGGTTTGGATTCCGCAGATATAAATACAACTGATTTATTTTCTTATGTCGTGGAATATTTGCGCATGGTCTTACTTATTGCTATAAATTTCCAAAAAAACGCTGAAACGCTGACGTCAGGTGCGATACTAGTATTTGCAAAAATAAAGCTGTAAGACCAAAAACTGAAGTTTGTAGCGATCACTTTCAAACTTCTGAGTTCTATTTTCGCAGCTTTAAATGTTTTTCAAAAAATATTAAATGCTGAAGTTTTTGGACCACAAAAATCAAGGTTAATTTGATTGTGCATTAAGTAGTTTAAATTTAGTTAAATTAAGTTATTTATTAATTCATTCATCATCTCCCAGAACAAAACAGTACGTAAATAATTTCACAGAATTTAGAAATTTGTCTTTGTACAAATGCAAATTGTTCTTAATTAAAAGAAAATTTCATTTTGTTCCTAGTTTTTCAAAAATTTATATAATATATTAGTGGTTTGGTGAAACCTTTCCAAGCATTCCTCAAACGTATTTGTACTATTAGCTTGAAAGAAAAAGAATTGTTTGTAACGAAATTTAAGTATATATGAATAATATATTGATATTTGTGTTTTGAATCCACCTACCGCAGTATACATATACCCCCGAACACATACTACCGAACGGAAAATAGGAAATTCCATGTAAATTTTTAGGTGGACAGATATTGGCTCTCCTGTATCAAAGTTGTAAAATAACTTTTTAAAGGGGCGGTATGGTCAACTCATGTGTCGAGTTTGAATAAATTTTAATAAGTCATTCTTCAGTTATTAAATTAAATATGGTGGCAAAATTGAAAAATTTCTATGGTTGGGGTAATAAATCAAACACCAGTAAAATTTATTTTGACAACGACGACACGAAAATTAGTGACAGTAACAATATTTTTATTTGTGATTCTTAAACGAGTAAACGCACTTAAATTAAAGCTAAATATGTGTAATTCAATTGAAGTCACTTTATTTTCCTGCTAAAACTGTACAAATAATGATAGGGATTTTTAAAAAACATTTGTTTCACTGACGAAGCAGATGTTCAAAATCCAAGCCAAAGACAATGAATATCGTTTTGTTCATAATCGAAGCCAATATGCTTAAAAAATAAATCTTATATATTATATTATATATCATATTATTGATTCATTTTTTATGGACTATAACCTCACGGCACAAACCTATTTGGACTTATTAAAAAATCAAATTGTTTTCGAAGATCAGGAGATCGGGTACTAGATGCATTGTTGTCCGGCCGACAATTCTCCCATAGTTAACGGGAATATTATTGGCCCAAGTTGCCGAATCCTTTGACCACCCAGGTCACTTGACCCCTCGCCGAAGGACTTTCTGTTGGGTCACTTGAAAAATGTTAAATTTGAAAACCGTAACCAGTTACAAAAAGCTATTTCCTTGGAATGTGACAGGATTTTACAACATCAAATAAGCAATGTTTGAAATGGATTTTACTATGGCTTAGGATATTGTTTAACAGTTAATGGAGGGTCTTTGAATATTCGCTTAAAAAATAATGTTGCGTATACCCGCGATCTACCCCTTTGACGTATACTTCGGTTCGATTATGGTTATTAAGGATACAAAACGACCCTTTCCGTTGGCAACACTTTATTTACTAATTATGACGCATTGATCTCCTTGACTATACGGCCAAACCGCGCTGTTGCCAGCTTATAAACTAATCCTAACATTCACGAAAATATAAGGCAGTGTTCGCGACATCCTACCACCCGAGACCCGTCCTAAACGTTACAATAGGGTCTCGAACTAAAACATAAAGCCTTAACCTAACAAAAATCGTTTAGGGATTTGTGTCACTCGTCCGCTTGCGTAGTGGCACTAGTAGTTATTAACTATAATATAGGCTTCCCCCACTCCTCTCCCTTTTGTGGGCGTGTCCTCCTTACCCACGACTCTCTAGCTCCTCCGCCTTTACCCATAATCCCTTGAAACTGGCTCCCATTGGATAAGCAAGCACCAATGGGGTTTAATCAATCTCCCCAGCTCTAGTTTGCGATGGCGGCGAAGCCAATCAGAGCCCAGATATTTTCCCACCCCTAAGAAAAGCAATGGCGTCAATGAGAGTTGATCATATTGTTCGCGTGACCATCTGCACCATCTAGCGGTTCGAATGTAAACTAGTATCCCCTCTTGGAATAAGATTTTCTTTAATAAGGTAACCCCACCTAGTGAATATTGACCAAAACATTTATTTTAAAAACATATAATTCTGCGAATGTGTACCCTCGCGGGTACAAACTGTACTTTTATTGCGCACAAAGGACAGGGGAAATAAAGACGAAAAGTATTGGATTTCTTTTCTCGGAACTGGAAGCTGGCAGGCACCACCAATAATATCTGCAAAACAAAAGTTGGTTAAAATTTTCATTAATAAAGTAGGATATTAGAAACCATATACCTTTTTAATTTACTAAGCCATCTACCGTGCGTTAACTTCATACATATTTCCGCATGCTTCTGTTTTAAGGTATCGTGAGATATTTGACTATTTATCTGGGAAAAGTTCATATGTCGAAAATATTATGTGTATGTGGCCGTGGTAGGCTTTCTTTGCAATTATAATTTTATTTTTATTATTTAATATTTACAAAATTAATTTATCTATCTTATTGATGATTTTGATTTTCTTTGCTATTTTTATTATTTGTTTTTATTATTTAATATTTTCAAAATTAATTTATCTATCTTATTGATGATTTTAAGATATCGCAGTCAACTTTACTATTTCATCAATTTCTTTTATTTATTGCTGATCTTTGAGGATAGTGTACATACTTTTTTTCGTAACTTATCTGTATCTACCCTTTAATTTCCTATCAAGCCATAAAGCAAACTCGAAAGGCATCTGGCATCTCAACTAAAAAGTCATATACTTTAAAGCTGCTGCGACTACTACATGAAAGTGTGTTTCTATGCAATCTCAACAATAATGAAATCTGGGCGCTTATATTAAATACTGTAATACTCTTCTCTACTAACGCTCTAGGAGACGCTATTTGAACCCTGTTCAAAGAAAAACTTCTACAGCCCAAATAACCTCTCTGAACCACACTTAAGCGCATCACTCTTTCACTGTCTTGCAGCCTTCAGATTAATATTCCGTACTAACTACGAATGCCATACACGAAACGTTCTCTTTTCTAATTTTTTTCTATGCGCTACATTAACGAACAGGATCTAAACTTTTCTGTCTGTGTATTTTGTTAGCCACCTTAAAAAAATTAAGAAAAGGTATGCGAACCTAGAGGATATTTTCCATATTTTTCACAAATGGTGACAACAATTAATGCAAGTATTATTTTTAATAATAATCCATCTTTCGCTATGACACGAAAACATCGATTTTTTAATTCTAACTTTTCTCATAGAGCTTCCCTTTAGTCTCTATCTGTTCTTTAACTAAATCCCCGCCTTTTTGAAAAACCAACCTCTAAAAATAGTTAATTTTCTCTAATTTAAATTTGTACGTTTTACGCAATATATGTGAATATTTTTGCTAGAGCATTTAGTTACTTAGTACATGTCCTAATCAATATTTTAAAAATATGATTCTAATGATACGTGTTTACGATTTGAAGATAACGAAACATTCCCCAGTTTTATAAATGAGAGCTCACCGCCAATCTACCAAACATCACAGTACAAGCTACCGTACTACGCCCCCCTGGACAAAATCAGGTTAGTCAGCGTCATTAATTCTACCTGCGTTAACGAATAGCGTATTGTTAATTAAGGTTTAATACGCAGAAAGTTTAAGTAACAAATAATTGCAATGAAACTCACTAACATCATAAATTATTTTAAAAAAATTAGAACAGTTGGAATTTACTGGAGTAACCAATTTGGCACTAAAAATGGAAATTTTCGATACTCTACTTGGTGCCTACAATAAATTTTACTATTATTTTTAATGCAGAGACACAACGATTTTCTAGTTCTGAATTTGATCAGGGGTATATGACCATAGTTTACGCCGACTCTAAAAGGCATGCAGTCTATTGTTTTTGAACGCCCCATTTTGTGTATTATGTTCAAAACAGAGACTCTCTGGGCTTACAACTACAGCTACCAGCTACTACTTTCAATAATATTAACACAAAAAAAGTAGGTGGCATTTCTATAATACGTGCAAAGTTTATGTGAAACTGACTGGAAGACAGTGTAATGCACCAATATGTTACTAAACATATTTCGATAGAATTCCGTAAGAGCTTACCTCCAAGTTTCCTCATTTAGTCAGTCAAAGCATCAAATGGGAAATTCCAATCCAACATATGTAGTGGTGGAAATATATTAATCGCCTACGTTACCGATGGTACCCGACTGAAGCTTCTGCGTCTTCTTTACCCCACATGCCTACTTAAAAAGATACTGGTCTAAGTCTCAATATTCCTGTTAAAAAAAAGAGAGGTTCTATATTACCATAAATATGTGTTTTCAAAATTTTACCTGAATGGTTCGTGATTCCTTATATATGCAGTGTTGGCAGCAATGTGGCGACGACTACGCTGAAACTTTGCATATCTCGTGTCCCCATGACTGGTCTGTTTCATATATCAAACCTCACCTCGCACGGGTTTGAACCTCCTTTAAAAAAAAAACAGGCAAGACTTATACTTATCATATCAAAGTAATACGAGGAACTTATATTTTATGCCAAAACTTATTTCATCACCTCCAAAGGGGAGTAGGGGTTTCTAAAGTATGGTAGGTACATCTCTTTCATTTTTTAATTAAAAAAAGTGACACAATTACGCGACGTAACTCGATCCGGATCGTTAACGCGTCTCAAGATGGGGGTTTAGAGATGCTGAGGTCATTAAATTGATTCACTAATACCAGTACACACTGAAACCCCTTATTTCCAAAATAAAAAATTGTTAACTGTTAACACAACAAAAAAACTATTTTCTCACCAATTATATTTCTGGGTCGTTTTCAGAATTTGAAAAATGTTCATGTCTCCCCACTATGCATTTGTACAAGAAGCAGGGCCGGATTAACAGCAATTATATTCTTGTCAGTCAACATACAGCCGCCGATTGAATTCTCGGATTCTGCTTTACTAGTTGCCATGGTCTGTCAAATATGTTACTTAAAAATTGTATATTTTTTTTACAAATAATATACCTTTCCTAAAATAATTCCGCCTTTGTCAAGTTGGACACGGGCACGTCTGTCCGCTTTGAAAAGCGCAGGCGTATGTATCTTTCAAAATGATCCAAGCAGGCTCGGATTGCCAGCAAATACACAACTCGCCGATTCAATTCTGAGATGTTGCTTCACGAGTTACCATGATCTGTCAAATATTTCAATTAAAAAAAAATCTATTATTTAGCAACAATATACCTTTTTAAAAATAATTTCGTCTTTTTTCAAGTTCAACAGGACACGTGTGTTCGTTTCAGTTGGACAAGGGCACGTCTGTCCGCTTTGAAAAGCACGGCGTATGTATCTTCCAAAATGATCCAAATTGTTAACCTTTTTTTGATTCCTCGTTCCCCGATTCAATTCTGAGATGTTGCTTCACGAGTTACCATGATCTGTCAAATATTTTAATTAAAAAAAAATCTATTATTTAGCAACAATATACCTTTTTAAAAATAATTTCGTTTTTTTCAAGTTCAACAGGACACGTGTGTTCGTTTCGAAAGGTTTCGTAGTCTGTAGCTCTGTCGAATTCTCCAAAATTCGTTAAACCTTCAGATATTTTCAAAATTTGTCCAACGCAGACTTCCACTCACGCAGTTTCGAAAACTTTCTGGTCTCCCCGCCATGCATTTGTACACGAAGCCGTTCTGGACTATCAGCAAACAGCACATCCGTCATTTTTCTTCTCGAATTCCGCTTGACGAGTTACATCGATCTGTCAAATATTTAATGTAAAACAATCTTATCTATTACTTTTGCCCAATATTAAGTAACTATTCAAAATTAGTAGCGCCTTTTCGAGTTCGAAAGGTTTCGTAGCTTATAGCCCTGCCGAAATGGCATTGCATTTGTACACGAAGCAGGGTCGGATTGTAAGCAAACAGCACCCCCGGTCACTTTTCTTCTCGGATTCTGCTTGACGAGTTACATCGATCTGTGGAATATTTAGCGAAAAAAAAAAATTATCTATTACTTTTACCAAAAATGAAGTACCTTTTTTCTTTAAAACAGTTCGTCCTTTTCGAGTTTGAAAGGTTTCGTAGCCTATAGCCCTGCCGAAATGTCATTGCATTTGTACACGAAGCAGGGTCGGATTGTCAGCAAACACCACAAGCGTCACTTTTCTTCTCGGTTTCTGCTTGACGAATTACATCGATCGGTCAAATATTTAATATAAAAAATATCTATTTTACCAAAAATACGTACTCTTCTAAGATAAATTAGCTCTTTTCGAGTTTAAGAGGACACGTATGTCAACTGTAGGATGTTTTATTATTATATTTTCCAGTGTCTATAAATTAATAAACAACAGAAGCTTCCGAATACAAAAATTTCAACATGAGTTTTTTTTTCTTGAAACTTAAAAGTTCTAACCCCTAAAACCATATTTTTAATACGCTGGCGGACGTATAACAATCCCCAAAAATTACCATATTTAAATTGTTACTATTGATATATTTCTATTCCGAACTTAACTCAATACATGCAAAAAAAAAACTAGCGAATGTTATTTATTATCTCCGATGAGTGGATGATTGAGAAACGTTTAAATAAATCTACCTTTCTGTCTCTCTTTTTCTATATAGGTCACTCATTCTCTCTATCTGTTACTTTCCACAATCCGAATTTACACTTGGCCCCCCAAAAATCTTGTAAAATTTTATCTGCTTAACTTCTTCGCGTTGTTCATATGGCTGAATTTTTTGGGAGATATATCGTGCGTTATTTCTATTAAAATTCTGTTTCCTTTTTACCTACTTCAAAAACGTAAGCGAGCATTTTTGGTTGTTTTATTAAACAAAAATTGATACTAAACAAGATCCGTATCTCCGACTTCAGCCTCCTTTGATCACTCCCCAATTTTTTTTAATTAAGTATAGAAACCTCGTCGAACATATACATAATACTAGGTCAAAATGTTACGCGGTTACTCATTAAAGTCGCAATTCCGAAAGCTTCTTACCTATCTTTTTCCAGTCTTTTTTGTTGTATTTATCCGTATATGAAACACACATTGAACACAAAACTTAAACTCGTTGGCGATATTGCATTAAGCAACAAACGCGTATAACAGAAACGAACCCTTAACACAAACGCTTCTTTAAACTTCGACTGACACGTGAAACAACCCGCATTCCTACGAAAGGCAGGTAAACCAAGCAGGTCAAATTTTAAGCTACCCTCCAGTGTCGTCGTAGGTTGGGGCATAGTAAATAGCGAATACAACAAAGCGGTAATTTATAATAATTTAATTTGCATTTTATTTAACTTAAGTTGTTTTGTAGAAAATGAGACATTTCTACAATTAATCAATATACTACGAGTACTTTTCCGCTTAATTACTATTTTTGAGAAACAAAAGGAAACGTTAGATTCCATTCAAACTTTTTCGGTTTTCATGATATCTCGCGTTTATTTAGAAGCTAATGGCCTGTGGCCTTAACCAGACGTTTCCAAAGCCTGGTTTGATATTATGTATATAAATCTTAACAAACATGAAAAATAGAGTTATATTGCCACCGAAAATCTGAATTTATGTTTAAAAATGTAACTTCCCGTATTTAAACTATTGCCTGCATTGGCGCCTATATTTTATAGTTTTTTTTTGTATCCTATTTTTTTTGTTTTGCTTGCAAATGTGTGTCCATTTTTCGGGTACTGAATTTTTTTTTCTCAAATTATTACAAATTACTCAAAACGGAGTTAAAAAGAGACGAGGAGAAAAGGGAAGAACCCTTATTTCTCCGACACTGACCTCCGATGTTTATAAAAATTGACGCCTTGACACCCTCCCCGTGAATATTTTACAAATGATTTTTAAAATTTAACTTCCAAATAACGCATACTCTGGCCTAGTGTCACAGTTTTGGGCCCCATTTTGCTATGGTTAGACAGGTTTATTCTTGTACATTGTCGGGACAAAAGAAGCATCTCCTTCATCCAAATTGACTTTTTCATACCTAATATAACAGCTGCCGGGCATCATCTCGCCTTAATTGTTTCTATTGAATTAATTTTAGTTACAAAAAATTAGATGATCGTCAAAATTGGCATAAAAAGATAATCAAGATTGAATTAAAACAAGAATATGCACAAAAGAAAAGAGATAAACTCCTACACGGGAAACAAGGAAATATCGCTGAAACGGCAACTGACCTAGCGCGCCTTTTTTAAAAATAATAATTTTTCAAAAGAATTCTAGGCTAAGCTAAATACCTGGTGCAACAAAATATTGAAGGATCTTCATGATCCTACCTGTGAGCGAGTAGAAAATTATTTGCAAAGAGGATAAAGGTATATCTTAATATAAATAGTTTCACTATTGATAATATGTCCCCTTTTAAAATGGCGCATTATTTGATACGTACTTTTTTCTTGTCAGAGCTTGTCTAAAAAAAAATCGGGATGGATGGAGGTTCTCCGTCAGGTTTTTTTCCTGTCGAAACAAGTATGTGCGGCGTTCGCTTTGGATCTGGGGAATGGGTGGGGTTATACATATATAAGCTATAAGAAATTTTAATTTTTTATTCAGTTTCCACTCATACAATTTCGTGATAAGTGCAGAGTGAGAAAAATGTCCGAAGTCGAAAATTATCCAACGCAAGCATTGGATTCGTGGGGAAGATTTGTGGTCAATGCGGAAATAATCCGCGAACAAAAATACATTTACGAGGCAGCAATTACGCTGCCGGAATTCGGACTAGAAATTACCTCAGGTCTTAGCCCAGCAAGAATCTTCGCTCCGGCAGTGAAAGTGAGCTTTATCCCCTACGTTTTGGCGGAGAAAAGAAGCATTTCGTTCGACGAGATAGACTTCACAGAATTAATACAACAGCTTCCATTGTTATTGTTAGCAGGCCCGACTGGTAAAGTTATGTATTTAACCTGCTTCAAACTCAGCTGTCTACAATGTGATGGTGAAGTCTTGGTCAAGATTGAAAATAGCGAGGGTATACTCTATATTTCGAAAGACTGGGTACAGGAATTAATTACCATAAGCAAATTGGTATTTAAAAGAATACGAGTACTGTCTCGTTTGAACTTTTACGAGTACTACGATAGAATATTGTATTTGACTATACATGAAAATTTACTGGAAGACGCCAAAATCTTTCCGCATATAGAATATTTATGTTCTACAGAAGAGAGTGAGCAGAGCTACTGCATGGAGGACTACATGCGTTTTGGAAAAATGCAGATAAAACAAGATATCAACAAAAGGATAGCATGGGACATACCTGTGTTTTAATAGAAATTTACCTGTAAACTAATAATAATAAATGTATTTTTAAAATTCAGTGTGTGTGTATGTTTTATCCTTACCCCCATAAAAAAAGTAAAAAAAAAACAAGTAATTGCGTAAAATAACTTTATTAAAGAAAAAAAAATAACTAAAATAATTACCAAAAAATAGTCGATCGACTATTTGATAGTACGGTTTTTGTAATTCGACTTCATAAAACGAAGCTTTGATTTAACGCCCCTCCATATCTTCCAAAATATACGTAAGAGGGAAGGAACCACTTACTTTAACAATCTTGAAATTTTCGGGGTGTCCAATTAATTTCATAGCTTTTGTCAAAAACCGATTTTGTGCGACTTATGCTCACTGCATCGCCAGCTTTGAACTTTGACTTTTGCACTGCAAATTTTTTTTGGTAAATTATATGCGACAATCTCCGTTGTTGGGGTAATTTCTGATGGTTTCATTCCGGTGGTACTATGTTTTGTTTGGTTATATTTTGTTGTTATTTTTTTTTCTTTAATAAAGTTATTTTACGCAATTACTTGTTTTTTTTTTTACTTTTTTTATGGGGGTAAGGATAAAACATACACACACACTGAATTTTAAAAATACATTTATTATTATTAGTTTACAGGTAAATTTCTATTAAAACACAGGTATGTCCCATGCTATCCTTTTGTTGATATCTTGTTTTATCTGCATTTTTCCAAAACGCATGTAGTCCTCCATGCAGTAGCTCTGCTCACTCTCTTCTGTAGAACATAAATATTCTATATGCGGAAAGATTTTGGCGTCTTCCAGTAAATTTTCATGTATAGTCAAATACAATATTCTATCGTAGTACTCGTAAAAGTTCAAACGAGACAGTACTCGTATTCTTTTAAATACCAATTTGCTTATGGTAATTAATTCCTGTACCCAGTCTTTCGAAATATAGAGTATACCCTCGCTATTTTCAATCTTGACCAAGACTTCACCATCACATTGAAGACAGCTGAGTTTGAAGCAGGTTAAATACATAACTTTACCAGTCGGGCCTGCTAACAATAACAATGGAAGCTGTTGTATTAATTCTGTGAAGTCTATCTCGTCGAACGAAATGCTTCTTTTCTCCGCCAAAACGTAGGGGATAAAGCTCACTTTCACTGCCGGAGCGAAGATTCTTGCTGGGCTAAGACCTGAGGTAATTTCTAGTCCGAATTCCGGCAGCGTAATTGCTGCCTCGTAAATGTATTTTTGTTCGCGGATTATTTCCGCATTGACCACAAATCTTCCCCACGAATCCAATGCTTGCGTTGGATAATTTTCGACTTCGGACATTTTTCTCACTCTGCACTTATCACGAAATTGTATGAGTGGAAACTGAATAAAAAATTAAAATTTCTTATAGCTTATATATGTATAACCCCACCCATTCCCCAGATCCAAAGCGAACGCCGCACATACTTGTTTCGACAGGAAAAAAACCTGACGGAGAACCTCCATCCATCCCGATTTTTTTTTAGACAAGCTCTGACAAGAAAAAAGTACGTATCAAATAATGCGCCATTTTAAAAGGGGACATATTATCAATAGTGAAACTATTTATATTAAGATATACCTTTATCCTCTTTGCAAATAATTTTCTACTCGCTCACAGGTAGGATCATGAAGATCCTTCAATATTTTGTTGCACCAGGTATTTAGCTTAGCCTAGAATTCTTTTGAAAAATTATTATTTTTAAAAAAGGCGCGCTAGGTCAGTTGCCGTTTCAGCGATATTTCCTTGTTTCCCGTGTCGGAGTTTATCTCTTTTCTTTTGTGCATATTCTTGTTTTAATTAAATCTTGATTATCTTTTTATGCCAATTTTGACGATCATCTAATTTTTTGTAACTAAAATTAATTCAATAGAAACAATTAAGGCGAGATGATGCCCGGCAGCTGTTATATTAGGTATGAAAAAGTCAATTTGGATGAAGGAGATGCTTCTTTTGTCCCGACAATGTACAAGAATAAACCTGTCTAACCATAGCAAAATGGGGCCCAAAACTGTGACACTAGGCCAGAGTATGCGTTATTTGGAAGTTACATTTTAAAAATCATTTGTAAAATATTCACGGGGAGGGTGTCAAGGCGTCAATTTTTATAAACATCGGAGGTCAGTGTCGGAGAAATAAGGGTTCTTCCCTTTTCTCCTCGTCTCTTTTTAACTCCGTTTTGAGTAATTTGTAATAATTTGAGAAAAAAAAATTCAGTACCCGAAAAATGGACACACATTTGCAAGCAAAACAAAAAAAATAGGATACAAAAAAAAAACTATAAAATATAGGCGCCAATGCAGGCAATAGTTTAAATACGGGAAGTTACATTTTTAAACATAAATTCAGATTTTCGGTGGCAATATAACTCTATTTTTCATGTTTGTTAAGATTTATATACATAATATCAAACCAGGCTTTGGAAACGTCTGGTTAAGGCCACAGGCCATTAGCTTCTAAATAAACGCGAGATATCATGAAAACCGAAAAAGTTTGAATGGAATCTAACGTTTCCTTTTGTTTCTCAAAAATAGTAATTAAGCGGAAAAGTACTCGTAGTATATTGATTAATTGTAGAAATGTCTCATTTTCTACAAAACAACTTAAGTTAAATAAAATGCAAATTAAATTATTATAAATTACCGCTTTGTTGTATTCGCTATTTACTATGCCCCAACCTACGACGACACTGGAGGGTAGCTTAAAATTTGACCTGCTTGGTTTACCTGCCTTTCGTAGGAATGCGGGTTGTTTCACGTGTCAGTCGAAGTTTAAAGAAGCGTTTGTGTTAAGGGTTCGTTTCTGTTATACGCGTTTGTTGCTTAATGCAATATCGCCAACGAGTTTAAGTTTTGTGTTCAATGTGTGTTTCATATACGGATAAATAAAACAAAAAAGACTGGAAAAAGATAGGTAAGAAGCTTTCGGAATTGCGACTTTAATGAGTAACCGCGTAACATTTTGACCTAGTATTATGTATATGTTCGACGAGGTTTCTATACTTAATTAAAAAAAATTGGGGAGTGATCAAAGGAGGCTGAAGTCGGAGATACGGATCTTGTTTAGTATCAATTTTTGTTTAATAAAACAACCAAAAATGCTCGCTTACGTTTTTGAAGTAGGTAAAAAGGAAACAGAATTTTAATAGAAATAACGCACGATATATCTCCCAAAAAATTCAGCCATATGAACAACGCGAAGAAGTTAAGCAGATAAAATTTTACAAGATTTTTGGGGGGCCAAGTGTAAATTCGGATTGTGGAAAGTAACAGATAGAGAGAATGAGTGACCTATATAGAAAAAGAGAGACAGAAAGGTAGATTTATTTAAACGTTTCTCAATCATCCACTCATCGGAGATAATAAATAACATTCGCTAGTTTTTTTTTTGCATGTATTGAGTTAAGTTCGGAATAGAAATATATCAATAGTAACAATTTAAATATGGTAATTTTTGGGGATTGTTATACGTCCGCCAGCGTATTAAAAATATGGTTTTAGGGGTTAGAACTTTTAAGTTTCAAGAAAAAAAAACTCATGTTGAAATTTTTGTATTCGGAAGCTTCTGTTGTTTATTAATTTATAGACACTGGAAAATATAATAATAAAACATCCTACAGTTGACATACGTGTCCTCTTAAACTCGAAAAGAGCTAATTTATCTTAGAAGAGTACGTATTTTTGGTAAAATAGATATTTTTTATATTAAATATTTGACCGATCGATGTAATTCGTCAAGCAGAAACCGAGAAGAAAAGTGACGCTTGTGGTGTTTGCTGACAATCCGACCCTGCTTCGTGTACAAATGCAATGACATTTCGGCAGGGCTATAGGCTACGAAACCTTTCAAACTCGAAAAGGACGAACTGTTTTAAAGAAAAAAGGTACTTCATTTTTGGTAAAAGTAATAGATAATTTTTTTTTTTCGATAAATATTCCACAGATCGATGTAACTCGTCAAGCAGAATCCGAGAAGAAAAGTGACCGGGGGTGCTGTTTGCTTACAATCCGACCCTGCTTCGTGTACAAATGCAATGCCATTTCGGCAGGGCTATAGGCTACGAAACCTTTCGAACTCGAAAAGGCGCTACTAATTTTGAATAGGTACTTAATATTGGGTAAAAGTAATAGATAAGATTGTTTTACATTAAATATTTGACAGATCGATGTAACTCGTCAAGCGGAATTCGAGAAGAGAAATGACGGATGTGCTGTTTGCTGATAGTCCAGAAAGGCTTCGTGTACAAATGCATGGCGGGGAGACCAGAAAGTTTTCGAAACTGCGTGAGTGGAAGTCTGCGTTGGACAAATTTTGAAAATATCTGAAGGTTTAACGAATTTTGGAGAATTCGACAGAGCTACAGACTACGAAACCTTTCGAAACGAACACACGTGTCCTGTTGAACTTGAAAAAAACGAAATTATTTTTAAAAAGGTATATTGTTGCTAAATAATAGATTTTTTTTTAATTAAAATATTTGACAGATCATGGTAACTCGTGAAGCAACATCTCAGAATTGAATCGGGGAACGAGGAATCAAAAAAAGGTTAACAATTTGGATCATTTTGGAAGATACATACGCCGCGCTTTTCAAAGCGGACAGACGTGCCCTTGTCCAACTGAAACGAACACACGTGTCCTGTTGAACTTGAAAAAAGACGAAATTATTTTTAAAAAGGTATATTGTTGCTAAATAATAGATTTTTTTTAATTGAAATATTTGACAGATCATGGTAACTCGTGAAGCAACATCTCAGAATTGAATCGGCGAGTTGTGTATTTGCTGGCAATCCGAGCCTGCTTGGATCATTTTGGAAGATACATACGCCTGCGCTTTTCAAAGCGGACAGACGTGCCCGTGTCCAACTTGACAAAGGCGGAATTATTTTAGGAAAGGTATATATTTGTAAAAAAAATATACAATTTTTAAGTAACATATTTGACAGACCATGGCAACTAGTAAAGCAGAATCCGAGAATTCAATCGGCGGCTGTATGTTGACTGACAAGAATATAATTGCTGTTAATCCGGCCCTGCTTCTTGTACAAATGCATAGTGGGGAGACATGAACATTTTTCGAAATTGCGGCCCTATCCTCTTGGGATTCTACGTTGGACAAATTCTGAAAACGACCCAGAAATATAATTGGTGAGAAAATAGTTTTTTTGTTGTGTTAACAGTTAACAATTTTTTATTTTGGAAATAAGGGGTTTCAGTGTGTACTGGTATTAGTGAATCAATTTAATGACCTCAGCATCTCTAAACCCCCATCTTGAGAAGCGTTAACGATCCGGATCGAGTTACGTCGCGTAATTGTGTCACTTTTTTTAATTAAAAAATGAAAGAGATGTACCTACAATACTTTAGAAACCCCTACTCCCCTTTGGAGGTGATGAAATAAGTTTTGGCATAAAATATAAGTTCCTCGTATTACTTTGATATGATAAGTATAAGTCTTGCCTGTTTTTTTTTTAAAGGAGGTTCAAACCCGTGCGAGGTGAGGTTTGATATATGAAACAGACCAGTCATGGGGACACGAGATATGCAAAGTTTCAGCGTAGTCGTCGCCACATTGCTGCCAACACTGCATATATAAGGAATCACGAACCATTCAGGTAAAATTTTGAAAACACATATTTATGGTAATATAGAACCTCTCTTTTTTTTAACAGGAATATTGAGACTTAGACCAGTATCTTTTTAAGTAGGCATGTGGGGTAAAGAAGACGCAGAAGCTTCAGTCGGGTACCATCGGTAACGTAGGCGATTAATATATTTCCACCACTACATATGTTGGATTGGAATTTCCCATTTGATGCTTTGACTGACTAAATGAGGAAACTTGGAGGTAAGCTCTTACGGAATTCTATCGAAATATGTTTAGTAACATATTGGTGCATTACTCTGTCTTCCAGTCAGTTTCACATAAACTTTGCACGTATTATAGAAATGCCACCTACTTTTTTTGTGTTAATATTATTGAAAGTAGTAGCTGGTAGCTGTAGTTGTAAGCCCAGAGAGTCTCTGTTTTGAACATAATACACAAAATGGGGCGTTCAAAAACAATAGACTGCATGCCTTTTAGAGTCGGCGTAAACTATGGTCATATACCCCTGATCAAATTCAGAACTAGAAAATCGTTGTGTCTCTGCATTAAAAATAATAGTAAAATTTATTGTAGGCACCAAGTAGAGTATCGAAAATTTCCATTTTTAGTGCCAAATTGGTTACTCCAGTGAATTCCAACTGTTCTAATTTTTTTAAAATAATTTATGATGTTAGTGAGTTTCATTGCAATTATTTGTTACTTAAACTTTCTGCGTATTAAACCTTAATTAACAATACGCTATTCGTTAACGCAGGTAGAATTAATGACGCTGACTAACCTGATTTTGTCCAGGGGGGCGTAGTACGGTAGCTTGTACTGTGATGTTTGGTAGATTGGCGGTGAGCTCTCATTTATAAAACTGGGGAATGTTTCGTTATCTTCAAATCGTAAACACGTATCATTAGAATCATATTTTTAAAATATTGATTAGGACATGTACTAAGTAACTAAATGCTCTAGCAAAAATATTCACACATATTGCGTAAAACGTACAAATTTAAATTAGAGAAAATTAACTATTTTTAGAGGTTGGTTTTTCAAAAAGGCGGGGATTTAGTTAAAGAACAGATAGAGACTAAAGGGAAGCTCTATGAGAAAAGTTAGAATTAAAAAATCGATGTTTTCGTGTCATAGCGAAAGATGGATTATTATTAAAAATAATACTTGCATTAATTGTTGTCACCATTTGTGAAAAATATGGAAAATATCCTCTAGGTACGCATACCTTTTCTTAATTTTTTTAAGGTGGCTAACAAAATACACAGACAGAAAAGTTTAGATCCTGTTCGTTAATGTAGCGCATAGAAAAAAATTAGAAAAGAGAACGTTTCGTGTATGGCATTCGTAGTTAGTACGGAATATTAATCTGAAGGCTGCAAGACAGTGAAAGAGTGATGCGCTTAAGTGTGGTTCAGAGAGGTAATTTGGGCTGTAGAAGTTTTTCTTTGAACAGGGTTCAAATAGCGTCTCCTAGAGCGTTAGTAGAGAAGAGTATTACAGTATTTAATATAAGCGCCCAGATTTCATTATTGTTGAGATTGCATAGAAACACACTTTCATGTAGTAGTCGCAGCAGCTTTAAAGTATATGACTTTTTAGTTAAGATGCCAGATGCCTTTCGAGTTTGCTTTATGGCTTGATAGGAAATTAAAGGGTAGATACAGATAAGTTACGAAAAAAAGTATGTACACTATCCTCAAAGATCAGCAATAAATAAAAGAAATTGATGAAATAGTAAAGTTGACTGCGATATCTTAAAATCATCAATAAGATAGATAAATTAATTTTGAAAATATTAAATAATAAAAACAAATAATAAAAATAGCAAAGAAAATCAAAATCATCAATAAGATAGATAAATTAATTTTGTAAATATTAAATAATAAAAATAAAATTATAATAGCAAAGAAAGCCTACCACGGCCACATACACATAATATTTTCGACATATGAACTTTTCCCAGATAAATAGTCAAATATCTCACGATACCTTAAAACAGAAGCATGCGGAAATATGTATGAAGTTAACGCACGGTAGATGTCTTAGTAAATTAAAAAGGTATATGGTTTCTAATATCCTACTTTATTAATGAAAATTTTAACCAACTTTTGTTTTGCAGATATTATTGGTGGTGCCTGCCAGCTTCCAGTTCCGAGAAAAGAAATCCAATACTTTTCGTCTTTATTTCCCCTGTCCTTTGTGCGCAATAAAAGTACAGTTTGTACCCGCGAGGGTACACATTCGCAGAATTATATGTTTTTAAAATAAATGTTTTGGTTAATATTCAGTTAGGTGGGGTTACCTTATTAAAGAAAATCTTATTCCAAGAGGGGACACTAGTTTACATTCGAACCGCTAGATGGTGCAGATGGTCACGCGAACAATATGATCAAGTCTCATTGACGCCATTGCTTTTCTTAGGGGTGGGAAAATATCTGGGCTCTGATTGGCTTCGCCGCCATCGCAAACTAGAGGTGGGGAGATTGATTAAACCCCATTGGTGCTTGCTTATCCAATGGGAGCCAGTTTCAAGGGATTATGGGTAAAGGCGGAGGAGCTAGAGAGTCGTGGGTAAGGAGGACACGCCCACAAAAGGGAGAGGAGTGGGGGAAGCCTATATTATAGTTAATAACTACTGCCACTGACTAGTGTGTTCGGGTACTCTGCCTTTTTTTGCTCCCGTTTCTTTTCTCGCACCTCTCTAATATACTTTACGCACTGTTGGTCTAAGTCGAGCGAAATTCTCAACCTCGGCCGTTGGTCCACCATTCAGTGGTTCGCAGACTCTTCTGGATGCTTTGCCTTTTCCGGTCCCGTCTCCTCTAGACTTCTCAGTATCCTCCTTTACCAGCCGGACTTGCCCATCTTTGCCAGGAACCAACTCTATCACTCGACCAAGTGGCCAAGCCATTCGCTTAGTAAAGTCGTTAGTAATGAACACGACTTCGTTCAGTGCAATACGACGCTTAGAATCCTTACTTCCAAAGAATTTTAACTGTCCCAAATCGTCGGCGTAAGTCTTTTCGCACATTCGCCAAATGCAATGCCCTTTTGGACAGGAACTGTTGATCGACCAGGTCACAGTGAGGGACACCGTCCGAGGTGTACTCTCGGAGAAACATCATAGGGATCACTCGACATATACGTTAGTGATCGGGAGTTTATCACGGATTCACAGTCACATAGCACGGTGATTACTTCTTCATAATTTAGGGAATCTCAGTCTAGCATTTTCCGCACTAGTGGCTTGAAAACCACTACAAGTCTCTCTCAAAATCCGCTCACCATGATGCGGTAGTTGGATTAAAACACCATTTGACACGTTCTACCGAAGTAGTGACTGTTGTGCTGTTCCAGTCCAGTTTACCGAAAACATTATCCAAGCCGATAAAGAAGGTACCGTTAACACTTATACATGGTCCGCGGTGGGCCCCTTCGTGCGAAAAACCGGTGTACGAGAATAAGCGGCGTTCGGGATCACCGGAGTAGATTTCGCAGGACCTTCGTATTTGCGGAACTCGCAAAAGGTTTGGGTTTGTCGGTTTACCTGTGCGGTGTTTCGTGTTGTTCATTTCAAGTTTTCTACGTCTTCGTCCAGCAGCATAGCCACCGTGGCGAAAACGTTTTGAGCGTTTTATGGTTGCAAGCGGACAGAATCAAAAATCCGACAAAGAACGAATAATGTACGTTGTTGGGGAAGAAGCGGAAGAGGTATGGCTGCAGTTCAGGAACGCACCAACTACCTACGAATTAGCATTAACCGCATTCGAAAACCACTTCATACCCCGCGGAAACAATATTTTCGAACGATTTAAATTCAACAGCAGATCGCAGACAACCGAGCCAATTGAAAACTTCATTACAAATTTGCATTTTCTGGCCGAACATTGCCAATTCGGTGCTTTAAAAGAAGAATTGATAAGGGACAGGATCGTAGTAGGTATCGTAGATCAAAAAATCAGTAAAAGATTACAATTAAAACCGCAATTAACAATAACCGAGTGCGTCTTGGACGCCAAGCAAGTAGATACATCGTCCGGATTCTATCAAATAAAATTAACTAAACAGTCAACATTTAACTTGTTTCATAACTCCTTTTGGTCGCTTCATATTTAAACGATTACCCTTTAGCATTACATGTGCTCCAGAATGTTTTTCTATGCTTTTAAATTACCTTTTAAAAGGGTTTGATGGTGTTATTTTTCATATAGACGACATATTAATCCATGCACCTACACTAGAAAAACATAACGAAATTCTTTTTGAAGTTTTGAAACATACTCAGACAGAAGGCATCAGTTTAAATAAACAAAAATGTGTTTTTGGCGTAAAAGCTCTCCAATTCTTAGGACATTTGATATCTAGTTCGGGCATATCTGTAGATCCCGAAAGAATACAATCTATAATCAATTTTAAGATTCTTAGGGATGGTAAAATTTTCAAGTCGTTATATACCAAATCTTTCTCACGTTCTAGAACCGTTAACTTCTTTATTGAAGAAAAATGTAAACTTTTCATGGGGATTGTCCCAAAAACAAAGTTTAAAAAAAATTAAAGAATTATTGCAACAAAGCTCCTGTCTCGAATATTTTGATCGAAGTAAAAAAAATATAATTTCGGCAGATTTTGGAATAGAAGCTTGTCTAATTCAACAAGACAAAAGTGCATGGGTTAGGGAAGATCAACGCCATTTACAAAGGATACTGTGGAGAGCAGCAGAAGAAGTCAAGGTCTACAATTTAAACACGGTGACGTTTGGATTAACCTCAAGTCCATTTATAGCGGTAAGGTGTTTGCAGGAACTGGCAAAAAATTGCGAACAAACACAAATTTCAAAGGTAATTGGCAAGAACTTCTACGTTGATGATTTGAAATCAGGGGCCTCGTCGATTCAAGAGGCACTTCAGATATGTAAGGGTGTTTGTGAGGTTTTAAAATCTGGTGGATTTGAGCTCAGAAAGTTCAGTTCGAACAAGAAAGAGTTCTTGGAACAATTTGGAGTAAGGCCCAAGACAGAATTACAAGCTCTTAATTTAGGAGAGCATCAACACAAAACTTTGGGATTGTATTGGGACTGTCAGGCAGATATCTTTACCTACAGGGTGAGGGAATTTTCAAGTAATTCAAGTACCACAAAACGGAAGATTCTGTCAGAAATTGCCCAGCTGTTCGATCCACTTGGGTTAGTCAGCCCATGTGTCGTCATTCCCAAAATTATTTTACAAAGATTGTGGATTCTCAAGTTGGATTGGGACGATGAAGTACCGACCAATATTGCCCAAGAGTGGAAACAATTTAAGCAAGAAATGGTGAAATTAAACATGCTGCATATTCCAAGACATGTAGGTAGCAACAATTCAGAGGACATCGAACTTCATGGATTTTGTGATGCTGCACAAGAAGCGTTTGGAGCATATGTCTATGTCAGAATTGTCACGAAGGATAGAAGTGTAGTCGTTAGCTTATTGTGTGCAAAAAGTAAAGTTGCCCCGATAAAGGCACTAACTATACCGAAATTGGAATTGTCAGGTGCATTATTACTTTCAAGGTTGATAAAATAAGTACAAACTTCCATGACGTTAAATTTCAGGAAACTGTTTTTGTGGAGCGATTGTACAGTAACATTAAGTTAGATAAAATCACCAGCAAATCAATTCCAAGCTTTTGTCGCAAATAGAGTATCTCAAATTCAGTCTATGACGGATCAAGATAATTGGCATTATGTGCGGTCAGAAGAAAAAACGGCAGACTTAGTATCCCGGGGACTTTTTCCTTCCAAGTTGTGTGGAAATAAATTGTGGTTTGAAGGTCCACAATGGTTGTCACAAGATTTCTTTCCAAATCAGGGTGTTAATGTGCCTTTAGAGGAACTTCCAGAAAGGAGGAAGCGAGTAAAAGCCTTTTTGAATACAGAGAAGAATAGTCTAGAGATTTTTTCCAGATATTCCAGTTGGACAAAATTGAAACGTGTATTTGCATATTGCTTAAGGTTTACGGCGCGTTGCAGAAAATTGTATAGTCACGAATCAAAGAATTTGACAGTGAAGGAACTCCAAGAGTCTGAAAAAATGTTAATAAAGTTATCACAAGATGAATGTTTCGAAAATGAGCAGAAAATCTTGGAGACCTGTGAGAAGATAAAAAAGGGTTGGTTGTCAAATTTAAATCCGTTTCTAGACGCCGACGGATTAATCAGAGTAGGCGGAAGACTAGCGCTTTCAGAATTTAAATATGACAAAAAATTCCCAATTGTGTTAGACCCAAACCATCCATGTACAAAATTGATTGTTAAGGCAGAGCATTTGAGACTATTGCATGCAGGCCCTCAATTAGTGCTCAGTTCATTAAGGGAAAATTATTGGCCACTAAAGGGCAGAAATGTTGTGAGAAAGATGGTGCATGAATGTGTTGTGTGTTCGAAGGTTCAACCTAGGTCCTTTGAAATACAGATGGGAAACCTACCTAAGGCACGAGTGATCCCACAATTTCCATTCAATACCACAGGGGTTGATTATACAGGGCCGTTCAATTTTAAAATAGCTTTGGGACGGGGCATGCGTTTGTACAAGGGGTATGTTTGTTTATTTATTTGTTTTTGCACACGTGCAATACATTTAGAGGCTGTAACAAGTCTGTCTACGCAAGCATTTGTTGCAACCTTCAGGAGATTCGTGTCTAGGAGGGGCAAACCAGAAAAAATGTTTTCAGACAATGGTAAAAATTTTGTGGGTGCTCAGACAGAACTGAGATTGTTGGGAAAATTTTTGCGTAATAATCATGTCAGTTTAAAGACATTGATTGCGACAGAAGGAGTTAATTGGTCTTTTATTCCGGCATATTCGCCTCATTTTGGGGGTTTATGGGAGTCAGGGGTAAAAAGTGTAAAATACCATTTAAAAAGAGCTGTGGGCAAGGCAAATTTGACTTATGAGGATTTTTCTACTTTGTTGTGTCAAATAGAGGCCATTTTAAACTCACGTCCTCTCACTTCAATGCCCTCTGATCCTTCTGACTTGGACGTTTTAACCCCATCCCATTTCCTGATCGGAAGAAGGGCAACCTCATTACCGGACCCACGATTTCTGAAAATAGGCTTGCTAGCTATCAACGTATTCAACAATACCAACAAGGTTTTTGGTCTCGTTGGTCACTGGAATACATCGCTGAACTTCAGAGGCGCGTCAAATGGAAGGCTGGCGGGGACACTCTGCAGGAAGGGACATTGGTGATCGTGAAAGAAGAAAATGTGCCTCCCTTGTGTTGGAAAATGGGACGCATCGTTCAGTTATACCCAGGAGAGGACAACATTAGTCGGGTGGCTGATGTAAAAACGAGTGAACGTGTCATCGAACGTTCATTCGCAAAATTGTGTCCATTGTTTCACGAAAGTGGGTGAGAAAAAAACTCAGTTCAAGTGGTTTCAAAGGTTGTCTAAGACAAATTGATTTTCAAGAAATGTTTGTTTTGTTGTTTTTTTTTTGAAAGAGGGTTCTTTCAAGGCTGGAGGTATGTTGAGTTCAAAATTATGTAAATTTCTTTTTAATTTTGTGTATCTTAAACATTCAGTCAATGTGACAACAGGGCATTGTACGCCAAACCGGCAAGGTCTACGTTTCTGCTAGGCTAGTAACAATTTTGTAGCGTTACGGGGTAGACGTTCACGGCATGGGTCGCGACGTCGCCGCAAAGTGAGATACAGTCCATTTATAGAAAAGAAAAATTCAATAAATATTAAGTGATTGAGGAAACGCTTGTATTATTGAAGAAACAAGTATGTTAAGCGTCAAGATTACTATCAAAAAACTGAACAACTTTACGCTCAAATAGAACGTAAAAGTTTAGCATTAACGTGGACTTGTGATATATTTTCTGAGTATATCTCTGAATTAAAAATATCTCTAGAAACAGATCATAAACCACTCGTACAAGTTCTTCAAACTAAACCTATTAATGAATTAATTCCTCGTTTGCAACGTTTCCGACTAAGACTAACGCGCTATGACTACGATGTTTGTTTTGTACCTGGAAAAGACTTAGTTGTTGGGAACGCATTATCGACAAAAGTGGCTATCGATGAACCACCAGTATAATCAAATACCAACTACCACGTTTAAATAAATCTATACCTACTTTTTGCCATGGTCTTTCAAGAAACGGTTCTTTTTTATTAATTCGCTGTTTAACACAGTTGGGGAAATTTCTGACTAAATTTTCTATTTCGGTTGATAATCCTAGCCACCAAACACAAGATTTTGCTAGGGCTCTACATTTAACAATTCCAAAATGACCTTGATCTTTCTTGAGAAAACTGACGTAGATGTTGACAAATTAAATCTTTGTTTTGTTCCGATTTTATTTCTTCCAAAAAATACTGTTTGACTTCAAAAGAGGTAGGGATTAAGTTTACATAAATATCAGTTTCGAGGACTAATTCGACGAATTACGGTAAACTTTACATCTTCAATGAATACGCTTAATACGCCCCGTAAGCGAAAGTATCCCCGTGATTCACGCAGGATATAATCAAGCAAATCCGCTTAAAATCTAAATATTTAAAGTTGTTTAAGATTAAGAACGATCTTGATGCTCTCAACGAATTTAAGCTATTAAGGACCAAAATTAAATCAGATCTTAATAGCTGGTGAAGTGCTAGCGGCTCTTAAGCAAACAAAAAACAAGATGACGTCGGGACCTGATTGTATTCTGGCTTTTGTTTTAAAGGACTCTGCGGGTGTCCTTGCTCTACCACTTACAGTTCTACTGAATACGTGCCTTAAACCTTCCGCTGTGCCTGATATCTGGAAGTTGTGCAGAGTTAGACCCATTTACAAAAAAAGGTGATTTAGATTGTTAGGTTGTTTATAGATTTCTATAGACTCTCGGATTTTTCGTTGGTAGAAGAACTTACTACATGCAAGAATTTTAGTTTTATCGAATAAAATTTTATTTTATTTTATGAGTGTTTTCGGCAACAGCTGATGAGTTTATTTGTCTTAGTCGTAAGGCTCTTTCGTGTTCTTTGAGCCTAGTTGATATTTTTCGTCCGGTCTCTCTAATGTATTCTTTGCCGCATGTGCATGGAATGCGGTAAACTCCTGGCCTCTCAAATGGAATTTTGTCTTTGCCGGACCGCAGATATTGAGAGGTTTTTGGACAAGTGGTAAATCTGGTTTAGACGTTATACTTCTTAGAACTTTTGATATGTGGTCAGTGATGTTTTGAATGTAAGGAAGGACCACAGTGGCAAGTGTAAGATTGTTTTCGACCTCATTGCTATTGGAAGGTTGTGGTGAAGTGTATTTTTTGATGGAACGCTTAATATCTTTAATGTGAAAATTATTAGAGAGAAGAGCAGAGGTAAGATGTTTTAATTCTGTTTTCAGTAACTCGGGCTGAGATAGTTATTTTTTCCAAAACATTTGCTCTATGGGAAAAATTAATATACCAGGAGAAGTGGGAGACAGAGCTATTACGCCTCTATTCCGAACATTGTTTGAATTATATACAGGGTTTGTCCTTTATGGGAAAAAAATCTAAAAGAAAAATTTCTGTTTTTGTGGGTAAATTTAAAGATGGTATAATTTTATTTGAACAGTATCGTAAACTATGTCTAAAGAGAGTTTCAAGTTTCATCTATAATACAGGGTTCGCGAAATATTTGAAAAAACATCATCGGAAATCGCTATTATTTGCCAAAATGTTAATATTTACCAAACTTTGCCGTAACTTTGAAGTTCGGCGAGACGTGAAAGACACTTTATACAGATATAAGAAACTATATTGATTTTGCGAAAGTTCCATGGTGGTCCGTACGAGCACGATAGAAAACAATGTTTACCTCTAGAGCACAAAACCTTAAAAATGCAAAGCTGTGTATTGACTTTCTAGACTGGGTAGCGCATGGTACGGAACAGACGATTTGCACTGCCACGATTTTTCGAATAATCGAAATCGAATTTTTCGAATGTATACGCGCTTGGCAAAGAAACTTATATCTCGGCAACGGTAGGCCCTAGGGGACCCCATTGGTTCACAAATGATCAATTTTTTTTCGGTCCGTTCTCTGTCGACGCTTCAAAAAAAAATGCAAATAACTTCCGAACGACATAAGCCAGCGCGCTGAGATTTTCCTCCTTTTAAACGGTCTGCAAGATACATCAGTCCATAAGAAATGGCCGTGATCGGACTGTGGCGTCCATCTTGTTTTTGCGATTTTCGTCGCTATGAAACACGATAAGTGTCCGAAATTTGTAGCTATCGACTTCAAAATTAGTACAAATATAGAGCTTAGTTCCCTGAGGGGACCTATTGACATCAGTGGAGCTGAGAGGTCAGGAAGTATTTTTAATAATTTAGACCGCATTTGCAGGGTATCGAAAAAAAATCATTTGTCAAAAACGGTATGTACCATCGAAAAAATTCTTGAACCAAAAGACGCGCAAGAACCGGATTAAAAACTTTTATTCTTGATGATTTTTTAAAAATGTACAGGGTGCGTCGGTAATTTACAAAAAACTGAAAATTAAGTTCCTCTTATAAAGATAATTGACCATAACTAGATTAAGTTGTCAGTTTTTTTACATGGCTAAATAACCCGTATGTATAGCTAATACTTTTGTATTTAAACTTTTCACATATTGTGGTGTTCGAGATATTCCGTGCTATTTTCAAAAATGTCATAAGTTACTCAAATATGTAGCTATCCACTTTAAATTTGGCAAGAAAGTAACAGTCCATATCTAAACAGTAGAATTTGAGGGTAATCAAGTATCACCAAAGAATTTTTAGAAAATTTTGAAAAAAATTCTTTGATTATTTTATCTTATCAGACAAACACGATTTCGATTATATACAGGATTTTTCAATTATGGATAAAAATCTAAAAGACCGTGAAAATTGTTGTATAAACTATTAACCGTAAATCAAAATTCATAAAAAATATGTCTAATTGGTTTAAACAGTGTTATAGACAACATCGAGACCTACAATTTTTGTATTAACGGTTTTCGCCTATCACATACGCTGTTTTCTTGAAAACCACTTACTGTATTGGAAAAATTCATATACCAGGAAACGTGGACGTCCAGGGCTATAATCTCCATTTCGAACATTGTTTGAATTATATACAGGACGTGTCGCTTATGGGTAAAAAATCTAAAAGGTCCTAAAATTTTCCGTTTTTTTGGGAAAATTATTGGCGATAAATAAAAACTGTTAGAGATGGGATAATTTGATTTGAAGAGTATCGTAAACTGTGTCGAAAAAGAGTTTCAGTTTTCGTCTATAATACAGGGTGGGCGAGATATTTCAAAAAATATATTTTAAATCGATGAAATCGAATCTTTCGAAAGTATCGACGTTCGTATAAAAATTTTATATCTCGTTAACGGCAGGGCCTATGGGATCGCTATTGGTACAGAAATGATTTGAGTGTTTCGTGTGTTACCATCATTTTTTTTGTATTTATGGTGAACACTTGTTATGTTCCGGACTGTCTGGGGAATTGTAAGAATGGACCAAAAGTGGACATTTTCTCATTTCCACAAACCGAAAAAATGGATTCAAGCAATTAAAAGGGTTGATTCGTTTGTTCCAACAAGAAACTCAAATGTGAGTAGTTTTTATTTCTTAATTTTTTATTCAGTGTTATTAATATACATCAGCATGTTCGACTCAACAAACAACCGATGCAGGAGGAATTCAGAAGTTTTGTAAATTTTAGTTTGGTCCGACAGGATTTGATGTCCGGGTTCATGATTATGTTCGGCAGTTGCTGATGAGTATATTTTTCTTAGTCTTAAGGCTCTTTCATGTTCCTTTTGCCTAATTTTTCAAGGAAAGTTCCACAGGCTTCTCTAATATATGTAGTAATATATATAGTTGATATTTTTCGTCCAGTCTCCTCAACGTATTTGTTTAAGATATTTTCGCCATGTTGGGCATTATTTTTTTAAGTTGTTAAATATATTTCGAACGCTGCCGATTTATCTCAGTTGTGCTCTGTTTCTTTTGTAATTAAAAAGTAAAATAAATAAGTGTGAACAATATACAGTCCAGTTAATCAGTGAGGAAGCCATAGGCTTGACAGAACCGTTAAATTAACCCAACATAATTTTGGACCGTTCGAGCAGGATTCGTCGAGATGGCTGTTATAATTACTTAAAAAGAGACCGCCGCGCCGCCGTAAGGAAATTCCCGTAAGTCGCTATCCCTTAAATTTGTTTTGAAATATTCGGTGTTTTTGCTGGCAGAGTCGGAACGTGTTCTCTATAAAAGCTTTTTTTAAATAAGGAATAGAAGCATTTTTAATAGTCATTGGTACTTGTCCGTTTCTTAATAGAGTCCTATGCAGTGTTTTTAATAGTGGTTGCCAACCCGACAAATGTTTGACAAAACAAGTAACAATAAAATATTTAATAATTTCTTTTGTAGTAGTTTTTGAAGTAAAATGGCTGACGGACCTACTCTCAAACAATTAAGTTAGTCAGTTAAAAAGAAAAAAGCTGCTTTATTTTCAGAATATCTGCATAATTTGGACAAAGATAATATCACCAAAGATTAAAAAAAATTGAGCCTTGTCTTGATGAGTATGACCAGTTTTTAAAACTTCTACCAGATGAGACGAACGCCCATGAGGTAGAGGAAGCTGACTTTCAGCAAAAATATTACTCAATTTTAGGAAATTTAGGAAATCCACAAAGCTTGGCTACTCATTTTGGGTAGGCACAGAAAGTACCACGCAGGTACACGGTGCCCCTTCGTCTCAAATAATTTTCAGTTCCACTACCACGGCAGTTTTAAAGGCTGTAATAAAGCCATCAGATAATAGTCCAAGCGCGGATGACAAAAAACAGGATCACGTATTGTTATCAACCGCAATAGTTAACATTATAATCAATAGCAAATTAATACCGGCTATAGAGCTAGTAGACTCGGTTTCTAAAAGTCATTTTATATGTGAAATTTTCTGCAAAAAGGTAGGAATAAAAACATAGAAAACAATTCATGTCGTAAACGGATTAGGTAAAAATAGTATTAATCTCGACTCAACATACGATTTTTATAATACGGAAATAAATCGTTTGGTGATAACGCGAATGACAGATAATTTACCTCGGGTATCTTTTCAACGAGAACTAATTTTTATTCCGACCGACTACGAATTAGCGGATCGTAATTTTAATATTTCAAACGAAATTGACCTACAATTAGGTTCACATGTATTTTGGTCAGTAATAAAATCGGGTCAGATTAGTTTAAGAAAAAATATGCCGTATCTTCAAAAGACCAAGTTAGGATGGGTTATTGTAAGTGAGTTATTCTGTTCAAATAAGGATGTTCTGTGTAATTCGGCAAACTGTTTATCTATAAATACAAAAATTTAGAAGCAAGTAGTGAAATTTTGGGAACTAGAAGGGGTTTCGACAAAAAATAAACATTTTTCGGACGCAGAAAAATTTTGTGAAATTAATTTAAGATTCCAAATTGGGAGAATCTTTAAGGAAAGAAAGAAAATAAATTACAAAAGAATGATCGTTTGCGCCGAGACTACATAGAATTTATGAAGGGGCATGAAACCTCAGGTCACATGTCCGAGATGGAACAAACTAAAGAAAATTTAAATTGCTGATATTTTTAACCACATCATGCGGTGGTGAAGAATAATAGCTTAACTACTAAATTCAGGGCAGTATTCGATGCGTAGTCAAAAACAGACCAGGGATTAGCACCTTCATTAAATCAAGTCCAGTTTACCGCACCGGCTCTTCAAAATGAAATATTTTCAATTTTAATAAAGTTTCGGCAATTCAAATACGTAATGTATGCGGATATTACAAAAAGATACTGACAGATTTTAATAAATAAAAGTCAACAATGAAGCTTTACGAATTAAACACGGCATACGATTTTGAGCACAGATTCCCTGAAGCGTATAAAAGAATAGCAATTTTCTTTTATATAGATGACTTAATTACTAATACTTAATTAATTAAAATAAAAAAATACTGGAATTACAAAGCCAAATTTATGATATTTAAATATCAGCTAAATTTGAATTAAGAAAATGGCTATGCAATGATTCTGAATTGTTAAAAAGGTTTAAATTAAATGATAAAACTCCAGAAACCGTAGGTCACATAGGTGAACATGAAAATAACAAAACATTAGATGTTTTTTGGAATGCTTCGAGCGACACATTGCAATATTCAATTTGCGATTTTAAAAATGACATCACTGAAATATCCAAGCGTCAGATTCTTACAACCATTTAGGGTTATTAAGCCCAGTTATTGTTGAGGCAAAATTGATTATGCAACAACTTTGGCGTTTAAAAGCCTCGTGGTATGAGAATGTACCATAGGATTTTTCAAAATTGGATGCAATTTCAAACGAATCTTAAAATAATAAATACTTAAAAAATTCCGCGACATGCTTGTCTCACTGACTACGTTCATATCGAACTTCACGGTTTTGCAGATGCTAGCATGAAAGCATACGGAGCATGTATATGCCTAAGATGCAAAAAATGCATAAAACAAGATTTTTACAAGTTTGCTTTGCTCCAAAACAAGAGTTGCACCGATAAATACTATCAGTCTACTGAACCTTGAGCTTTCTGCTTGTGTTTTGTTAGCTAACTTGGCAAAAAAGGTTAGGGAACCACTTGAAATAAATTTTGCTAAACAAAATTTTTGTTGCCAATCGAATGAGTGAAATTTTTTCTTTAACAAATAAAACAGATTGGCATCATGTAAAAACTAACAGCAACCCTGCAGATTTGGCATCGAGAGGGTGTAGTCCACTGAGGTTAGTTGAGAGCGATTAGTCATGGAGGTAAATAAATTTTAACTTAATTTTTCGAGACATACCAGACATAAAAACTATTGGTACTTGCTTTGTCATTAATGACAAATTTTCAGAATTTTTACCAATTATTGATCGTTTTTCAAATTTGAGTAAATTAATTACAGTTTTTGGTTGATTATTAAGATCACTCCAAATTATGTCAAATCAGCGACAATATAAAAAATATTTTGAGCTACCAGAAAATGTCAGAACAACAAAGGTAAAATTTCCAAAAGTTTTACAACCGCATGAACTTGAAAATGCACTTTTATTCTTGATTAAAATTATTCATATAAAAAACTTTGAAATTGAATATATACTTTTAGCCGAAGGATAACCAGTTAAAAAAAATTCTAAAATTTTAAAACTCAATCCCTTTAAGCACCAATCGTTAATACGAGTATTCGGAAGCCTAAAAAATTCTGTTTTAAATTTCGATTAAATACACCAGACCATTTTACCCAAAAAGGATAAATTAACTGAACTAATAATCAAATATGAACATGAGAGACTGTTGCACTGCGGTACGCAACTATTAATTAACTCATTGAGAGAAAAATTTTGACCTATTGCAGTAAAAAATAGTTGCACAAAAAATCAAAGGTTGCCTAACGTGTTTGGAGATACGACCCACTGGTTTAGAATATTTAATGCTTCAGCTACTTCTGAGAGAGTACAACCGAGTAATCTGTTCTCAAAGACGGATTACGGAGGCCCATTTCTTATTCGAGAAAGGCACATAACTAGACGTCCTAAACTGATAAGGGCCTACTTGTGTCTTTTTATTTGTATGTCAACAAAAGCTTGTCATTTAGAAGCAGTGACTGCATTAATTGCTGCTGCCTTTTTCAACACCTCAAAACGATTTATGGGACGAAGAGGTAAGCCCTCCAATATTTTATTGGCGCTTGCGCACCGTTAAATGATTTGTACAATTTCTTTCAGGAAAATTCCGAAAATATTGTACGCTATCCTGCTAAGGAGAGGATAAAGTGGCACTTTATGCCAGCCAGGTCACCGATCTTCGGAGGGCTGTGGGAGGCTGCCATTAAAAAAGCGAAATTTCATTTAATGCGGGTAATTCAGGGTAATAGTAATTCATTAACATATGAGCATTTTTCAACCCTGTTGGTGGAGATCCAGCCCTTGCCTCCAATTTTCAATGATCCACTTGATCGCAACCCTCTTATTCTTTCACATTTTTTAATTGGGCTTAGCTTGTCTGCTATACCTCAATCAAATTTAGTGGAAATACCAGAAAATAAACTGAACAAGTACCAACGCATAGCAGCTATGGTACAATAATTCTGGACTTGTTGGAGTAAAGAGTACAGTACGCCATAAATGGACCTAAAAGGGAGAAAACCTCAAAGTTGGAACCTTGGTTTTCCTAGTGGAAGAAAACACCTGCATGTGGAAGCTGGGACGGATTATTCAAGATTTTCCAGGGTCTAACGGCATTTTGCGGGTTGTCGAAGTGAAAACTTAGGGTAGGGTTGTGAAAAGATCTGTTAATAAAGTGCGACCACTACCTATTGACATGAATGCGTAGTGTGTCCTCATGTATTTGATTATGAGTTATGACTCAGAGTCAATATAATTCTTGTTTTTCATTATTGTTTTCTGTTCTCTTTGGGTAACCGGCCATGTAACTTTTTAGCAGCTCCTTTGTTGTTTCTGGCGAACGTAGGCAACAATTACAATGTAATACTTTGGTCGTTGTTGAAAACCGCGCGTTTTAAAGGTGGACGGTATGTTTAAGATATTTTCGCCATGTTGGGCATTATTTTCTTAAATTAGTAAATATATTTAACGCCAAGTGGTTAGGCCACCCGTTCCATATCTATGTCGGTGTTTCACCAAGCGCTGCCGCTGTTTTTTTGTAATTAAAAAGTAAAATAAAGAAGTGTGAACAATATGCAGTCCATTTAATCAGTGACAATTCCATAGGCTCTAGAGAACCGTTAAAATAAACTCAACAGTATTTTTTCGCGCATATGCTGTAAACTCCTGTTGTATCCCTTGGACAAGTGGTAAATCTAGTATTCAAAGACCACATTGGCTTTCGCACTCATTTTTATTAGGTTTTATTGGAGGTTATGGAAATTATTTGAGAGAAGAGTAGATGTTAGTTTTTTTGATTCGTGGTTCTGTGGTTCAAGATAAGATGTTTTTACGGCCCTGTAAACCAGAGAGTTGATAACCGATGACTTCTTGGCCGGATGGTGATGTGACAATGCATTAAGGTATCGGTCTGTGTTTTCTGTCATGTGAATGATTCAATGATGTTGGTCAATGGTCTTATTGAAGAATGATTAAACGTATGTTAGGGTGCATTAGAGTTTAAATAACAATAAAAATATTAATTTCGCAACAAAACAATACAGAAAGTATCACAAAATTTAGCCTTATGATTGAAAAAAAAACAAATTGAAAACAATTACAAAAAGTTCAAGTTCAACCCCCAAACACTGAAAGTAATATTCAAAAGTTTTCTACAGTTGGAAACAAAAATAGTACACAAGGTAAAACAAACAAAATTAACTACAAAAAAACTTAACAGTTGCGAAAATATCAAATAACAGTGAACCAAAAGAGCTAAGACCAATGAGTATACTTCCAGTTTTTTCAAAAATAAGAGGGACATCTACCAATAAAAGTGTACTCTGGTAAATTTTCCCAAAATTATTCAAGAGTTTCGGTCAGGGTTTAGGCCACATTTTAGTACATATACCAGTCTAGTTAGCTTATTGAATGACATTCGAAACCATGAAGATAGGAGGAATGCTACCTGTTCTTTTGGATTTCAATGCGTCTAAGTCTTATGTTCTTCTATTCCATAATAATGAAAACATTGGAAATAAAATAATGAGAAGTTTTCAGCCTTCTATAAATAATAAATTTTTACCCATCGTTACCAAAGCTAAGAAGAGTAATTTTTGAAAAATCTCTTGCTTTCCAATCACATATTAATAACAAACTGAAAATTGCTTATATGCTTTAAAAAACTGTAAGATTTTAAAAAAGTTTTGTCCGCCAAAACTAAATTCTATTTGTGCAATAGTCTCATCTTGCCTTTGATTATGCGGATGTTGTTCATGGGAGCTCACTAAATTCTCACACAGCTCTTGCTATACAGAAAGTTCAAAACTCTGGTATGCGTTTTTCTTTCAATATCCCATTACGTCAGAGTATGAGAGTGTCACATATATAATTTTATTTCTAGAATTTTGAACTCCTGTCAACTCGAATATCTTAGGATTTCAGGATTCCTAAGCACAGAACGGCTGCTTTTCAAACGTAATTTATTTTTGTTGCGGTTCGTTATTCCTTGCCCGACCATATGAGGGTTCACAGTTTAACTCTCACATAGAAAAATTCCGCATATTCCGCAGAACAATCTTTTCAGAATTTCTGTGCTTTTAAAGAGATTTTATTGAAAAACAGTATAGATATATATGGTATAACAGAAACACTAATTCGAAAATTTTGATTACATTAGTTTATTTAATTACTTGGAGAATGAGTGATCAACTTTATATACACTGTCGATGGTATTTTCGGAATCGGTGATTTTAATATTAATTTACTTGATAATCAAAATACTGAGATCAAGCTTTTTAAAAGCTTTGCAAATTTTTTTGAGTATACCCCGACTCATCGACTAACCAATTAGAATCTCCCCTGCGACACTTCTAGACTAGACTTGTAATAGATAAGCGGGTAATCCATGTTGATCGTCTAAGTGACCATAATCTGGGCTTTTCCTCCTTTACAGGAAATCAAAATATTAAATATAATAAATGATATTAAAATTAAAGCTGTTTATATTTTACAATTTTTGTTTACAAAAATCTGTATTTCTTGATCAATCAAAAAAATCCTTAGTTATTGAATGGTGATAATGGAGATCCAATTGTTTCTGTTATTCTTTCATAAATTTGACCCATATAATAATTTTTTAATTAAAATTTGATTCTAGATTCTCGTTTTTTAATATATTTGAAATTATATTTGACAGCTTCATGAATGCAACTTTAGTACGTCGAAACTAACCAGAATATTCTTTGGATCTAATATAAAGGGGTTTAGTTGTTCAATGAAGTGAAAATAATCAAGTAGGAAACTGTTAGTTTTCTCTGTAAAGGGTTTTAATATAGAAACTAAATAATTTGCAAGAGAATAGGTTAGAGAACCAAGACTGTATTCCATAGATGACGTATGTTCTTTTTAAGTTGACGATAAGATCCGTTTGCAAGAATATCTTGAATTTTTTCTTCACAGTCAGTTTTGTTCATGACTACGATAGCATTTTCAGATCAATTCGATTTTTAAAACGTCTTTATTTTTTGCTAGAAAATTGTATCCAATTTCATTTAAACTATATATTTGCAAATTATATTTATTGCATTAACTTCAAAAAATTAAAATAAATTAATCTAAAAGCAAATCATAAATAACACTGCTGCTATACTTCGCACGATCCTCTGGCAGTTATAGAAATGGTGCCTCTCACATCGGTAACCTGATTAAAATCCACATCGCCTAGCTAGAAAGAAAATTACGCCTCAGCCTTAGTTAGCCTTAATATAGTTGATGGTGGTATTTGCATAATTAGCTTTGATTTTCGTGGATCGTGGGATTAGGCCTCACGTTTCTCTTTCATATCGAAGCTATTCGAACTTTAGAATAATTTGTCGCCCAGCTTGCTAACGGTGAGCATAAGCTCCCTGTGATAGATTATTCATTTCACTGTGTTAACATAACATATTCACAGCACGTCCAAGCACAAAGAAATTTATACAAAACAATGTATAAAAACGTAATACATAACAATCATCCATACATACCAACCAAAACAAATAGACATAAAATGAACAAAAAAAATTTGAAGAATCGATCACAATCAAATAGTAGCCACTATCAAGAGTCAGAAAGTATCCTCTATCACTTGTTTGATTTGCTCTTCAGAATTTTTGACTCTAAAATTTTTAAATGATAAATTTGTGAACCGATTTGAAATTAGGTTAAATAAACTTTGGGCAAAAGAATTTTTCAAGCCATGTCCTAAACATTTTAACTTTTAAGATACAGGTTGGAAAGTTTAGATAATTTAATGCAATTTGGGACACATGTACTATGTATCAAGAGGCATAGTTTTTTTGAAAATACACCAGTGGCGGGCGTACTGAATTTCAACAGTTTATTTTGGCAGACAATGGTGGTACGCCACTGATTTCTCTTAAAATAAAAATAATTATTACAATATCAAATCATTTGTAAAGAAATTTAATTTCTTGATTTTTTTCAATCCGATGTACACTTTTCGCTTTAAAAAAATAAAAACATCTTTTCTGCACGGTCATATTAGATTACTAAATTACAGATATTAAAAAAATACATTTTAATTTTGAAAACTTTACCACCCTGTATCCCAAAATTTTATGGAGTCTTTTGAGTTTCCCCTTAGAATAACAATAAAGGTTTCAAGTAAAGTTTTTGAGGATGTCAAGTCAAGGTTTTGATAAAATACTGAATCGTCGACATAAAGGAAACGAACACAAAATTTTCCGATAGTCAAGAAATTTAACTTATGGTAATTTAAAATTTCTAGCAAACAGGTGAAATTTATCGAAGGCTACACAGTACAGGGTGGTCGTAATTGGAGTGTCTTCACAGGAAAAACCTATTCCTAAACTAGATATAGCAAAATCGACTCACATGTCAAGAGCTCGAATTTTGAGAACCATTTAATGGTCAAAACCGCATGGCGATATTTACTGCTAACAGACATATAGGGCGTTTTTCAATTTTCGACTTTTAATAATTGCCCATAACTTTTTTATATATGAACATTCTGGATTCTGGCAGTGGAGTTTTATACGTCATGTTATATGTTTATATGGTCGGTTGTGGTCTTAAAAAATGCCCGTTTCCAACCCTAGCCATATTGATTTTCTGGTGTCTATGATGAAATCTAGGCATGCTTATATTCAATATCAATGTCAGTTAAGGACATAACTATTATTCTTTCTTGAATTTTGTGTTCTGTCAGACATAATTTTAGTGGCCAAAGTTAAGCTTTTTGTTCATTTAACAATTTAAAATGTACCAAAATTTGAAAAATGATATGATAAAGTCATACTTTTTATCAAACGAAAACGCAGAGGCATCGAATGAACTTTATTTCAAATTTCAATAAATATCCAGAGCGGCACCAACTAGACAGTGAATATTTCGGACATAAATTAATTTAAGCAAATACGATAGTTTCAAAAAGCCAATGCCAAATCAAAACCGCTGAAATCAATACATAATTGGAGAAGTATTGGAAAATCCAAGCATATCCTAACGGGCACCACCTGACGCAACAAATGCTAGAAAAACTAAAGTTTTGACTACTTTAAAAAAACACAAATTCAAGCCAGAAAAGTCCACTAATTACATAAAGAGGATGCCCATAGAAGAATACAAATTTGCGCTGGTTTATTTGGAAAAGGAAATGAGAACATTAATTTTTCCTTGGTTATTGTTTGGAAGGATGAAGCCAGAATTGAAGATTCCAGAATATTTAACAGATAGAATACTTATCCCTGGAGCACAGGGATCCTCATCCTCATGCTGCAGTGTATTAAAATCGGCAAGGTCGCTTTGGATTCAATGTATCGGTAGGAATATTCCGAGGAAGATTTATGGCACGTTATTTTTTCTAAACGGAAATCTGACAGCGGATGATTATATAAATATTTTGCGAATATGTGTTGTTCTATTTTTGGAAGACTTGCCATTAATTCTGGGAAGGAGCATTTATTATCATCAAGATGGTTGCTCCGTGTGATTTAACTCTGGATTTTTTTATGGGGCAGATTAAAAGATCTTATATTTAAAGATATAATTTTTCAAATCAAAGCAGAGTTAGAGGAAGTCATTCGAGAAGCGCTTGCTTCTATCAATCCTATAGCTGATATTAATGCAAAAAGGTAAAAATATTTTGTATTCCAATATTTATTGTATTTTTTTTTATTAGGTTAAAATAACTATAATTTTGTTTTCTAAATAAAAAAAATATTAAAATTAAATATTAAAAAATTGGCCTAATGTTTTTTAAAGCTTTTAAATTATTAAGTTTCTATGTGACGTCTTTTTGAACATATTATGCATGGCATACTAATACATAAACAAAAAATGTCCTCTTTTTTTCGTCACAGATGCCAACAAATCTATATGGCTGAAAACGGCTCGAGACGGGCATTTTTTAAAGACCATAGACAACTATGATTGTCCTATAAAATAACAAGTTGTATTAATTCAGAACACAGAAAACTCTAGCAAAAATATGAGAACGTTACGGCATTTGCCTTAAAAAATGCCCTGATAATGTTTTTACCCGAATCCAAAATCCATCTGTAAACTCAAGGTTAGGTCTGACTTTTTATTGATAGAAATATCTAAGAATGGGAGATTATTATTAGTTTCTAATTTAATGGTAAGACGTAGGGTAGGGTATATAGAGTTTAAATGGCTAAGAAAATTTCGGGGGGATTCTTGACTATGAGGTCAAATAACAAAAATATCATCAACCTAATAACATAAATACATTCGCGTTGACTTGGTGATAATAGAGAAAGCACAGCCGTTCCCGCATTTTTCAATTAAGATGATAAGATTTGGGTCTAGATTTCCGGATTTTAATATATCTCAAATAATGTTTAGAAATAGAATGCCTGCTAGATAGGGCCTAATCAGAATATCGCTTGGATCTAATGTATTGGTTTTTAATTCAATTCAATTAAATGAAAGGAATTAAGTACGAAAGTATCAGTTTTTGCAGTAAATCAATTAATTTTCCAAGGTTCTGAATAAACACCCGTCAACTACCAGGTCAAAAATATGACATAAAGGAGCACAATCACGATAAAACTTAGTATGCTGTCAGGACCGGCAGTCATTTTGTTTTTGTGTGCTTTGCTTGCTGATAGTGCAAGATCCCAAGCACGGCAGACCTACATCATTTTAGCAAAGCTGAAAATTAGTAAATCGAAAAGGTGTAAAAAACATTGCGTACCTAACTTAAATTTTAATGACTGGTTTTTATATATTTTATACAGATTGTTGTTATAAATAAGTATATATAATTGACAGTCACTTCCTGTTTGCTATAACTTCTGGCGGATTCTTTAAACATTTTAAAAAATAAGGCGACTACGTCATAGTAGCAAAGACGCCGTTTTTAAATGTTATTAAGAGTAACATTATAAAATTATAGTCAAACAGTCGGGGCCAAACACTCTCCCGGTCGCGAAAAAAGTTCCACTGTGTGTAAGACAGACTATACAGACTATATTTATATTTATATTTATGAATATGTATATATTGATTTTTATGTATTTATATTTTTGAAAATTTGTTTTATTATAAAAATACAATTCTTCACAAATTTAGAAGTATTTTATGTCTACAAAATACATAAATAAAAATGATAAATAACAATATAAAAATTGATTAGTACATTAATTGTATTCATTTTATTATCGTTCTCGTCAGAAATAATTAACAGTCAGTCAGTTAAATCGTCATTTGGTTCTTCTGCAACGATTAATTAAATAATTATATTATTGATATCGACAAATGCATAAAAATATTTTAAATTTTATAATTAATAAACTTGGTAATTGGTCACCGTCGAACCAATAGAAATAATATTGGACTAAAAATGTTCGGATTTTTTTATATGGGCATTATTCCAGATACTACCAATATGATTAGCTAATTGAAGTTACTTAAGTAATTCATTTTTGCAGGATGGTAAATTACTTACTTGATGAAATATTTCATTAATAGGTCAGTGAAGAATAAAAAAATCAACCAGTGCCTGTTTAGAATGTTTTAATTCTTTTGCGGAATTTGTAGGTCGAACTTGATCGGGCCTGTTCCTCAATCATTGAATTTGTAACTTATTTTTTGTTTTTAAGAATGACTTGAAATTTAAAATTTTCAATCCCAAAGCCATCAAAGGGAGAAGTCGCTTACACCTGCTGAAATGTTTTCCTTCAAGACATCCGTTTAATGGATCATCGGCTAACAAATTGCTTTGAACCATAATATTTGATAAGCCACAACCAATGATAATTTTTCCGACTGCTTTGAAATAAGCCTTCATTATATGAAAAGCTCCTATATGAATAAATAAATTATCAAATGTAGGTGCTTCGGTAGCTTAAATTTGTATAACTACTTTTTTCTACTCCCGTCTGTAAAATACCTAATTACCCACCGATCTAGCGTGCGGGAAGCGTCACTTTACCACGTCAGTTTCGTTTCCCATGATTCCGAGCCACTTCGGACATTTCCGGGATTTTACCGCACTAATATATTTATATTTATTGTTATTTATTGTCAATTTGGACGGTCATGTCAGTGAATGTATTCGTGTTGGTTTGCGAAAATGGACCCAAAAACTAACAACGGTCATAGAAAAAGTATAGAATGCAACACGTTCGGTAAACTTTTTAACTCACCCGCTTATTAAAAACTCGTGAGTCAAATGCCGCACCTGTGCCTGCACCGCACTTGAAGCATAATATACTATTTCAATGGCCAAATCATACGTAACTTGAATGGAAGGTTGTTTTAATTCTTGATAAATTTGCTGACTTGTTTCATACTTTCAGGGACTATTGATATATTTGTGGGTGATGAATTTATAGGAAATATGAAATCTTTTGCATCAGTTTACTCTTGTCAATTATTAAACTATTATAAACAACCCACATTGGTATTTTCGGAATCTGCAAAGCATTCTTGGCTTCTTTGGGTAAGAAACTTTATGCACAGAAATAGCTTCAAATGTTCTTCGCCTTCTTTTTTTCAAGTTTCAAGTTTCGTCATCAATAGTGGCATCAGACAAATTACATTCTTCTGATATGTTGGAATATTCGATTCAAATTTTTGATAAATAATATGAACAGTATCATGCAATGTATCTTTGCCACTTCTCGTTTCAACGAATCGATCAAAGTTATCGCAGGCAACAGCAATACAAAGGTCAGGAGATTTTTGGATTGCTTCTGGAATCAAACTTGACTTCTTGATGGATATATACGTCGTTTCTGTTTCCAGCTCTTCAATCCCTTGGTAACTGATGCAATGTTCATATGTGTGAATAATATCAATAATTTTCCTACTGCTTGTCAAACTTTTCAACCTCATTTCAAGCATAATCTTCACTGAATTATCGGACTTAATGAATACATTTACGAGTATTTTTTCTGTTGCGATTACTACCAGCCATAAGTGTGAAATAAAAACCCAACACCTCTTGTGGTACTGTAATCTCTCCATTTTTTAAATCTTTTGTCTAAATCTTGCTCAGTAATTTTTTTTTGGCAGCTTTTTGCAAAATATCTTCTACGGCAGTCAAATATTTAGGATCAAATAATTTTTTATTATGAATAATTTTTTTTATCTCTTTGTTAAATTCTTAGATTAATTTTTGTTCTAAATGCTTGGCGTGAAATTTTCCGAAATTTTCTCAAACTGCTTTTCTTCCCTTCTCTCGAAAAAATTAATACAATATCTGTGAAGATAAGTTAAAAAATAAGACCGTCCTTTTTCAATTACATTTTCTCCAATAAAATCTTATCTCCTCAAAGCTATTTAATTTAAATTAAATTTTAAAATTTTCATTTTCTTTCTTAAAAATTTTTTTTGATCACATCACTGTAACCGCTGCATTTTTGATTGATGCTTTTTTCTTTTCTGGTCACAATATGTGCAAATTATATCTTCAGATTCAATGTTTACTTCATTTTAACACCGGAATATAATCTCCTATAATTAAATCAATATCTTCTGATTGAATATTTTTCTTAGAGGTTGATGGCTGTGGTTTGGATAACACAGATAAAATAATTCGTTCTGGTATTGTAAATTAAGTGTTAAACTTGGAGCCTAGGATACAAAGGATTCTGCACCCAATAATATAGATGATCTATTAAGTTTGAAGTTATTTCCTTTGTTGCTATATTATTGTAGTTTTAGGTTTATAATATTGTTTTTATAATACTGTAAATGACTTATAACACTCTCTGTGGTAACCGTGTTGATCATAAAATTCTACAGGCAAAACTATGTCTTTATATTTGAGGTTTTGTTCTTTCTATGTATTAATATTGTTTATTACAAAAAATACACTTCATCGAATCTGCCATGACAAATTCAAAATTGTATCCACTTACACAAAGTAACAGTAAACCACAGCGCAAACAGTAACCAGCAACATACAGTGCCACGCACACAGAGTAGGCATTCGGCGTGAGTTCCGAGAGAGAGAGAGAGAGAGAGAGAGAGAGAGAGAGAGAGAGATATATCCACGCGCTGAACATTTTTTCGCACCCGGCAAGGTGTTTGGTCATCTGATTCATCCGCCTATTTATTCGTAATTTTATAATGTTACTCTCAATAACATTGATAAACGGCGTCTTTGCTACTATGACGTAGGTTGCCTTATTTTTCAAAAATGTTTAAGGAAGTTATGGCCCACAGGAACTGTCTGCCAATTATATATACTTGTTTATAACGACAATCGGTAGAAGATATGTAAGAACCAGCCATTAAAATTTAACGTAGGAATCTGTCTTCTTTCTCTGAATAAATTACTTGAAATTGATGGAACTATCATGCATGCTCAACTCAGCACGACGAACAAAATCGGTATAGGCAATGCGCGACTGGAATTTCATTGAATTGCGCAGTGCGATATATCTGCCCAAATATTAAGAAGATTTGTGTTCCTTGACATTTCGAAAAGGACTCTCCTTCTAAAATATATTTATGATCATTTCTTTGGTAAACCCGAATGGAAATGACATATCAAGAACCACCAACAACCTGTGCGACAAATAATTCTGAATCGCATATTTTTCATCCTATAATTTCAGCTTCGAAAAAGTATTTTTTCCTGGGACCTAATCCTATAACCAACGCAAATCAAAACTGATAAGAAATAATCTCACTTTATAATCCTGTCTCCTGCTGGTTCCGTAATATTGAACTTTTTCCTCAGTGTACGATCGGTAGCCTGATCCTATTCCAGAAAGTAGCAAAGGATCCGTTTCCTCAGATTCGTCACTATCGCTGTTCTTCCAGGACGCGCTGATCCCACTATCAGAGCAGGATTCGTTTTCGCCCCACGAAGATTGAAAAGCGTAAAAAAAGAAAGCTATAACTCCCTTAAATTCCACAGCTTAGAGAATGTTTTGTGTAACTATTTTCTTGCAAATATTTACCATGAAAAATGTAGACGCCGCCATTACGCTCGAAGCTACAGGAAAGCCGTAATACTGCAGAAGGAATCCTCCTAGAGCGGGTCCAATCACTTCTCCTAGCGAATACATGCACGACCAAATTCCAGCTACCACACTGTATGTCGCTATAGAGTCGCTACATCCTCCGTTGCTAAAAATATGGGAGCACTATTGTTTAATACACCAATGAAAATGATATACATATCATTTGATGAAAAAACTTCCCATAAATGTAGGTCCGCAAATGCATTGTTACCAGGTTTTTTAAAGTTTAGGTTTTTAAATAATATTTGTTAAATTAATATAATGAATCGATAAGAATGTACGCCATTGACTTTAATTTAATTTTGATACTTCACTTAAATAAAGCGGCTAAAACTACTGCTTTTTCGTCTCTTGAATTTATATAATATAAAAACTGTTTTTTTTTTTGCACGTCCATTTTTGATAAAATTATTGTTCGACATATATATATATATATATATATATATATATATATATATATATATATATATATATATTCTCACGTATTGATTCACGGATGGAAAAATGTGATGACACTATATTCCGGGATATCATCCGTTCGCTCGTTGAACTCCGACTGGAATCCTGCAAATCTTGCATCCGACTGGAATCCTGCAGACGTTTCGCCAAAATCTCACTTGGCATCTTCAATGCTCGCGCTCCGAAAACACTTCGAAGTGTTTTCGGAGCGCGAGCATTGAAGATGCCAAGTGAGATTTTGGCGAAACGTCTGCAGGATTCCAGTCGGATGCAAGATTTGCAGGATTCCAGTCGGAGTTCAACGAGCGAACGGATGATATCCCGGAATATAGTGTCATCATATATATATATATATATATATATATATATATATATATATATATATATATATATATATATATATATATATATATATATATATATATATATATATATATATATATATATATATATATATATATATATATATATATATATATATATATATATATATATAAAATTTTTTTTGGACAATTAATTTCACCCTTTGGTAGGGGTATTAGAGTAACAGTTGGTTTTCTTCGTGGTATTAGTTTGTAAAGAAGACGTAACAGTCTCCCAATTAAATGTATTTAATTATTTAAGTTAATGTTAAATATTCTGCTACATTTTGTTACAAAAATTTAATAGTAGGTAGTGTTTTTTTTTTAAATAAGGACCGTTTATCTTGTTATTAGAATGTTATGTTATTTTATTAAAACTGTAAAAATAAAATCTTTTTTTTTTCTTATCTGTAAACTAGATATTTTGTTTAAGATAAATATTTTATTTTTCAAGAAAAAGCTTCCGATTTAACCAGTGCATGGCGAAGTAATTAACTAAAATATTATTTGTTCATTGAGTCAGTGGCCGCCGCTGATTTCCTCCAAAAAATAATGACATTTGCATTCATTTATGAGCAGATTTGATCTATTAATTTTTTTTAGTCCTTCGTACGGTTTTCACTTAAATAAATATTTTGCACTCAAGTGCTTGGTTAGTTGATAAAATAAACTATTACAACTTAATGTCCATCCAAATATTACATATAATATAAATTTCAGTTAAATTAGCAAAGATGAATTATTACAGATTATCCATCCACAAACGCAAGTGGAGAAGACGAAATTTCTATAAAAGATTTCAAGCTCTGTCTTCTATAATGCATAAATCCTTTAATAGATATTAATAATCTTTGGGAAAATGCCATTATAAAAGCAGTTGCTAAAATATCAAATCCCAGTGGGTCAAAAGATCTAAGAATAATCAGTTTTTTCAAAAAGAATAGAGGACAACAAATCTCCACTTTTGTAAATTTAGCCAAAATTATTCAAGACTCTCGGTCAGGGTTTAGGCCACATTTTAGTACATTTACCAGTCTAGTTAGCTTATTGAATGACATTCGCCACATTGAAGATAGGAGGAATGCTTCCTGTTTGACTCTTTTGGATTTTAATATCTCTAAGTCTTGTGTTTTTCTGTTTAATCATACCAAAAACATTGAAAATAAAATAATGGGAAGTCATGAGCCTTCTATAAGTAATGAATTTTTACTCACCGTTACAAAGGCTAAGAATTTAGCAGTAATTTTTGACAAATATCTTGCTTTTCAATCACATATTAAAAAAGAACTGAAAATTGCCTTTATGCGTGTAAAAGAACGATGTTAAAAAAGTTTTGCCAGCTAAAACTAAATACTATTTGTGCGATAATTTTATGTTGTCTTTGATTATGCGAATGTTGTTTATGGGAGCTCATTGAATACCCACAGAGCTGATGCTATACAGAAAGTTCAAAACACTTGTATATATGTAAATAGCAATTATATACTGAATCGCAGAGAGTGTGAAATGTATAATTTTGTTTTCGGTTTGGTTTCGGTCAACCCGTTCAATGTGTTTGGCATTAGAAACGACTTCAGGATTCCTAAGCACAGAACGGCTGCTTTTTGTTTCGGTTCGAATGCGGAATTCCTTACCCGGTCATATGCGGGAGCTCTTGGTTACACAATTTTCCTTTCACACAAAAAAGGTTTAATTAGCCATTTTTTTCGTATTTCAAGCAGATTCTTCAAAAGTGTGTTTTGCGGGCCTGTCTCGCATTGCAACTTGCCCGCTGCCCCCATCAACCTTCTCTTAATTTTATAGTTAGCTATATATTTTTTGCATACTTATTTTTGTATTTGTTTATTTCTTATATTGCAGGGTTGCAACACATTCTTGAAGCTTGTGCAACCGTTTTTTTTTAATCGTTTTTGTCACTGTTATTGTTATTTACTAATTGTAAATTATGAATAGTTTTATATAGCTTGACAAATAAATAAATAAATAATTACATTTTCCATAAGAGTAACGCAAACGTCGGTCAACGCAATGATTTTTTGAGACTAAGATACTTACTTATCTTAGTCTCAAAAACTCACTAGCCACCTGGATTAAAAAGTAAATATCGATACCAAGTTCTTTTTTTTTTAATAAAATTCCTTTTTCTTATCATTTTCAAATTCTATGATCTATGAGCAAGAGAAGCAGGCAATTAGCTAGTATCAGGAAAGGCTTTACATTAAATAAACCAAAGAACTGAAATTTTAATTTTTATTGGATATGGAGACAAAATGAGAACTTTGTAAGTTTGTAATTTGTTTCACGCAAAATATCCAAAAAGACTTATTACAAGATCCACAGTGGGAAAAATTGAGAAAAAATGTATAGAAACAGGCATGTACAAAATCGTGCCAGCTCGTCCAGAAACTAATGATAACACAGGATAAAAAAAATTATTAGAAGGAAAATTTAGATGATTTAAATTTAGGATTAAGTACGAAATAAAGAAAATAGTAATGTAAAGTAATGTTTTGGAAGTGGATTTAAACAGTTTGGTATATTATTAAGAAGTTAATGGTGGTCATTTTCAATACCAAAGAAAATAATTTCTCAAACTTTTTTATTCCCTTGCTCATAAAAACTAAGAGATATGTGAAATTTGACGCGAAAATCGAATATGGATATAAAAAAATGGTGTTCCATTTAAACAAAAACAACTTAGTATCAACATCGTTTATTTGACCCACCCCGTATATTTTCTATTTTCTACAGACAGTGCGCCAATGGGCGAGTATTTTCCTTGAAATCCAATACCTGATTTTTAACATAATTTGTTTTATATTTTAGCCGTTTACTATGTTTTTTTAAATACAAATTTATTTTTTATATAATGTAATAGTTTACACGTATTTTTTGAAGTTAATCATCATTTTTTTGTCTTAAACGCCTGAAAAATGCTCATATGCAGGGTGAGTTTTTTATATGTAGAACAGTGATAAACTATAGCTGTTACGAAAAAGTTTAAGTGGGCAAAGAATTGCAGTTTTGTAAGCTTTACTCAAAACCATTTTTAGTTTTTCAGAAAACTGATCTTTACCGATTTTTTCAGATACCCCTGCGTAAATATTAATTGTACCAGAAAATGATAGATGTATAAGTGGCCTAACACAGACAATAACAACAAGCAAGATGACGATGGATTTCAATTAGTCCAGCCGATACGGCGAAGAAACAGAACTTTTATAGAAGGAACAAACACAACAAGTAGAATACAAGGAGTTGAGAAGAAAGCTTGGATATATGTAACAAGGTTGGATAAATCCACAACATCAACACAGATTGAAGAAAAGTTATCTGGTATCTGTAGATTAAACTGTGAAAAACTTAACTTTAACCACAACGAACAGTGGAGTTCCTTTAAAATATGTGCCCCTTTCACGCACAAAGATGCAATTTTAAACGGAGACCTATGGCCGGAAGGAGCAAGACTAAGCAGATATTTCTTTCCCAAGAAAAATGTAAAAAACAGCGCCAGTAAATACGACTCAGAAAATGAGGATTTTTTAAACCAGACGGTGAGACACCTCACAAATTCGTAGTTATGAACCTTAATATTCAAGGGGGTATCACAAACAAAAAAGAAGCCCTCAAATCAATACTAAAAAAACACGACGTCAATGTGGTGTGTATCTCAGAACATCATGAATCCTCAGACATTAAGTTTCTTAAGCTTTTAGATTATAAGGTTCTTAGTTATTTCTCGAGAACTAGTTGCAGAGGAGGGGGAGTCTGTATCTTGGGTCGAGAAAGTTTAAATTTTTTAAATTAGAGCTTAACAAGGAATGTGTCACAATTTTCTCTGTATACCGATCTCCAAAGGGAGATTTCGATGCATTTGTAGAGAAACTCTCAATAATGTTAGAAGCTATATACGAACCTAAAAATAAGCACATTTTGTGCGATGCCATTAACGTCAACTTGCTTGAAAACAACAAACAAACTAAAATACTAAAAAATATACTTCTTGAGTATAATTTAGTTGCTTCTATAGAAGAGCCCACCAGAATAACTTATCATTCTAGAACATGCATTGACAATATTTTCGTCGACTTTACCGGACTAAAAAGCTTGGCAGTAGACACATGTGTCTCTGACCACACGTTTCAGCTCTTCTTTTTTGAGGAGTTCTGCCATAATAATTGTACAGAACGCTTTTTCAGAAAGTTTAGCGAAAATAATGTAAATTCCTTTATAGATTTGGTATCCAACACAGATTGGAATAATTTGTTCTACGATATTCAATCTGATGACTTAGATAAAAAATTTAACACTTTTTACGAAAAACTGAAACAAATATTTATGTCAAGTTTTCCATTTACAAAAAAAGGAAAAGTCTCGTACAGGAAAAAACCAATTGGTTTAATAGAGAATTAAGAGAGCTGAGTCTTGCGGTACACGAGATGCATCAAGTAAACAAAAGAATAAAAAATGATCTATATAATAAAAAATATAAAGGACTTAAATCCCATTACAACAAAAAAACTTAAACACGCAAAGAAAACTCACCACAATTTAAGGTTAATGAAATCTGATAACATAAGTAGGGAAAGTTGGGCAATAGTCATGGAAAATAGCAACACAACCTTCTATAACCAACATAACCGTTGGTGGTGAAACACTACAAGACAGATCCAAAATCTGTGAAATTTTTAACAAATATTCTGCTGATCTTGCTAACAATAGCAAGCAGCCTCAAAATCTAACGCGTGATATTAAAATACACTCAAGCTCGATGTTTCTCTACCCTACTACAACAGTAGAGATAACACAAGTAATTAGAAAAGTATGCCGTAAGAAATCATCTGGAATCGATGAAATACCGGGCACTTTGTTAATCTCTATTAAAGATATTATAGCTCCTATTCTATCATATTTAGTCAATCTGAGCTTCCTCCAGGGCAAGTATCCACAGGCCTTAAAAAACTCAAAAATCGTACCTATTTTTAAAAACAAAGGCAATAAAACCAACATAGAGAACTACCGCCCGGTAGCTCTTCAATGTCAAGTGGCAAAAATTTTTGAGTCCTGTTATAATGATAGACTGCAGAGCTTCCTTGAAAAATACTCTTTGATTTCTGATGCTCAGAACGGATTTAGAGCCAACCGCGCCACAACTACAGCTCTGGACTGTGCTCTGGAGCATATCTACAATAGCCTTAATAACAAAACAGCCACATTAGGCTTATTTTTTGATTTGAGTCGCGCTTTCGACACTGTCGATCACAGCCTGCTCTTAAAAAAACTGGAAAATATGGGCATTAGAGGTCCAGCAAACTCATGGGTCAAATCTTACCTCTCTGAGAGAGTACAGCAGGTTGTGATCGGCGGTTCAAAATCTAGCCCTCAATATGTAGGCAGAGGTACCCCGCAAGGATCCTGCCTATCACCGCTCCTCTTTAATTGTTTTATTAACGATCTTCCTCGGGATAATATAGATGCATTATTTGTACTGTATGCAGATGACACAAGCATTTTAGTTACAGATAAAAACAGAGCTAATTTAAAAGGGGCCGCAGAACCAAGGGTCACGAGGGTGAATGAATGGTGTCGCGATAACGGACTACAATTAAATAAATCTAAGTCAATAGCTATGGAAATAGTCACAAAAAATACTCGCGTTGATTCCAGTATTCTTCTCCAATTGGAGGGACGTTCTATAGAAAACGTGGAGGCTACTAAGTTTCTCGGTCTGTACATTGACGACAAACTTACATGGAATCATCACATCGACAATATATTGCCCAAATTAAGCTCCTGCTCATACTTATTCCAAAATATTTGAGATACGGTATCTATTGACGTTTTAAAGCTGGTGTACTATGGGCTGTTCCAATCAGTGATAGGTTACGGTATAATCGATTGGGGTCTAGCCACTGGTGCACACCGGGTCTTCTTAGCACAAAAACGTGCTATTCGTTACATGATGCGTGTAACTAGTAGGGATTTATTTAGGGAACTTCAGATCATGACACTTCCTTCATTATATATTTATTCCGTTTTGATTTACGTCAAAAGTAATATAATAAGATGGAATAGGAGACTTGCACGAACATGACACACGGCAAAGAGATTACTTGGATGTTCCATTCTCTAGACTGCATATTGGGCAACAAAACCCAAGGTATTTTGGCTTGAAAGTATATAACAGAGCTTTAAATTTCTATAAATGCTTCGAAGAAACTGATAGTATATCTGTGTTTAAGAAAAGAATTAAGACCTTTTTAACTAATAGGTGTCTCTACTCAGTAGATGATTTTTTTTAAATGTATTGTTTAAACACTATATTTTAATGTGATATGACGCGCTTAATATACCCATATATGTGTTATATGTAGTATCGAAAAGCGAAATAAATATCTATCTATCTATCTATCTATCTCCGAAAACATCCGATCGCTTCCAAATCCGTGCGGTAAAATCCCGAAAATGTCCGAAATGGCTCGGATTCGTGGGAAACGAAACTGACGTGGAAAAGTGACGCTCCCGCCCGCTAGATCGGTGAGTAATTAGGTTTTTTACAGACGGGAGTAGAAAATAGTATATTATGCAACAAGTGCGGTAAACGGCATTTGACTCACGAGTTTATTTGACATGAGCGGAGCGAGTTTTTAATAAACGAGGGAGTTAAAAAGTTTACCGAACGTGTTGTTTTGCAAAAATTTACCCAAAATCTAACAGTGGTAGAAAAAGTATAGTATGCAACTTGTGACTCAAATGCCGTTTACCACACCTGAATGATGAATTAATTGATATGGTTTATATATGAAGCGGAAAAAAATTGTTGGCAACCTATACCAACCAGCCATACCAACTGGATAATCTTTTCATTGTTTAATGGAACGGTTTGATGCTAGTGCCAGTATTGAATATGAAAAATGGAAAGTGTTAAACCGGAATGCTATCAATAAAGAAAGAGAATTGGATATTTTACTTCAAGTTCAAGATAATCCCCAAGTCAGTAGCCACCACATAGCTAGCTTATGTGAAACATCCCAATCTACCGTTAATGGCATCACCTTAAAACGCAAATATTATCCCTTCCATTCCTCCACCTTACCATCGAGAAGGTTGGAGCATTTTTAAATAATTATTACTCACAGAAATGCAGGTGGATTCATTTAATGCTAACGAACGTCCAAGAAAATACACGAAAAAGACTAAAGATGTGTATCCAAGTATGATATTGTTATTGTTAAAAGTTAATTTGTAGTAATACGGTTCCAACAAATTCCTTTGGTTTCTTCAGTTTTTAATTTTGTTAGAGTTCTGCTGGGTAATACTTTTGTCATGATCAACGAATATTATAGCAATAGTCTGAGACAGAAAGAAGGGTAACTATTCGAAAAGTAAAAATAAATCACAAAGTATTAAACATAGGTATCTGACATACTTTTGTCGGTTTTTATAAGATCTTTCAGAAATAATAATATATATGGCGTGTTATTTACGAAAATCGGGATGGTTTAATTTAAAATAATCTAGGACCTAAGTAAAAAACAAAATACTTACATTGCACTATTCAGCACACTTTGAAAAGTTGGCATCAGAGCCAGAGCAACTGAGATTCCTAAAATCGACAATGCGACTAAATTTAGCCAAAGCGAGCTGAAAATAAAAATCAGTCAATTCACTTTTTTACGTTTCCTCGCTGATAATTAGGATAACTTAATTTATGCAACATTATCCAAAAAAATAAAAAACGCCTAGTCGTAGTAGTATGAAGAGCAACGTAAAAGATCTGATGATGTCTGGAAGTTTTGCATTTTGTATATAGTCCGGTCAATATCCACCATGAATGAATTCACCTCCCAAGCTGTTTACTTAAAAAATGAATACAATTTTCCCAGCTGATATACAGGGCTCTGTTTCTTAATGTGAGAGAGTTATAAATCATTATTAAACAGTAAAATTTAATAGTATTAGACGTATTTCATAGATTGTAAATGGTCAAAACGGACTGAACACTGTCATAAAGACATGAACGCTGATGTTTTTGAAAACTTCCAGCAAATGTTAGATCTTATTCACATGGGTCTATTGGGGTCATCGATAACCACTCAAGAAGATCAGAAAAAAAATACCCACGTCTTCTATGTCTATGTCTATGTCCCTTTGTACGAATTTTGTTGTCAAAATGAATACTTCACCTGTGAATTAAATCCCCGCTTTTATGAGAAATGAGAAATGAGAAACGTTGAAATCCTCTTGCAAGAGGGTTTGAGTAAGAACGTCGAACATGTGATCGAAAAAGGAGACAGAATGTGTAAAGCTGATAACATGCTAGAAAACAACGCAGAACCCCTTATTACGTATTAATATTTGCTATTATTATTATTTATTTGTTATAATTTATCTAACTTACTTCCATATAACGTTTGGCAGTTTAGAACAATTAATATGTCAATTAATTGCTTATTTGTGTATAATTATTATTATATATAATGCTCGATATGTTCTATATTACATTTTATTTTCTATATTCTTTCTAAATCTTACATATCAATAAAATCAATTATTTTTCCAATAAAGAGTAGAACTGCAGTTAAAAGGAAATGAAATATATATTCAATACCTTGCAAAAATTGCCCATAAAATATATTGGAATGCCAGCCTTTGGCAAAACATATAAATGGATAACTAAAAACGCATTAACTCTATAGCAACTTTCTAAATCCGGGGAATTAATTGCCATAATAGGGCAATTTTAAATATTCCAAAGCGTATGCTTTGGAATATTCAAAATGAGAGTTCTCTCTCACCAAATTCAAATTCCTTACCTTTGAATGCGGAAAATGACTCCATAAAACGCCAAAAATAGTTAGATAGTTCTAGAAGATTCCGTCGCATAAGTGAGAATCTAGATGTTCTGTTGCAATCAGTTGTCATCCATATAGTTGAAAATTTTGTTACTCCGAATAAGGGGTTTCAATATTACATTTACAAAACACCCGAAAAGCATAGATAGATACTCCCATTGGCCCAATGGCCTAATGAATGAAGTATATTTAATAGAATCGGGGCCATCTTAACATGGTGAAAACTGTTTTTCAAATTCAAAATTGAAAGTAGTTTTTGTTTTTCAACTAATCTAGACAGCTATCAATTAGAAGGGTGAAGAGGAAAATGATCTCTTACCATAACCTTGTTCAATTCTCTAAAATCTACGCACAACCTTAGTCCATCTGACTTTTTGATGACGAATACAATCGGGCTACAGTAAAGATTGTTACTCTTCCTAATAATATTGTTCTCTGTACGTCCATTAATAATTTTTTGGAGTTAATAATAAACTTTAATAATAAACTTTTTAAATTTATATCTCAATAATTTCCGTTATGCGCTCACCCTAATGAGATCCAATTTCGAATGGTGCCATGCCTTCGCCACTAAACTTGCCAACTGAAATGAGCTGCATGTATTACTTCCTAATTGCTTCTTCCCGTCATCCCAATTCTTCCGCCTTCCACAACATAACCTAACACTAATACTAGCCTAAAACTGGCGGCCTTAATTTTGTGTTTTTTGTGCAAAAATGATTATCACAGGGTATGTTAAATAAAAAATATTTAAAAATTTAAGAGTAATCTAAAAATTAATGAATACATACCCTTTCTATTTAAAATAAAAAAAAATTGGTATTTCAGGGAGAAAACTAGAAATGTGGCCATGTCTCCTATGGCCCTGTCGGATAGAACCTAATCAGAAACTCCGTAATTTAGTTCTTATAATGCCTGAGATATATGACAGTTGCGCTACTTTTGACTAAACCTGTATTTATTTCAAGGTTGAATCATTGAAATTTGTCTGAACTTTACGATATAACCTTTAAGTTGTCCACCCTATTTAATGATGCATGTCGTTGCAAAGTCACGTTTTAGAACTGTCTCGCATTAAGAAACAGAGCATAATGGTGGCTAAATAGTAAAACACACTGTGCTGTAAGACAGGAGAGCACTGAATCCCTTGTTTTTTCATATCTGGAGTCTAACAAGTATTTTCACCATTTTTCCGTTATCCCTGATTGTCCTTCATTAATGATGATAATGATTAATGATGTCATGTCAATACCATCCTGTTACCTGCGTTACATTACCTAGGAAATGACGGAATAAAAGGACATGGGCCCAGCAATAGCAAACCGACTGTAGACATAAACATTCCTACCACCATCATCGACCAATGATTATTTAGTTTATCCGCCAACCAACCCCAGGCCGGGCTAGAAATGCCATAGAGACCGGAAAAAAGTAAAAATATGAGTCCAATCTTGGCCGAGGTCAACTGAAACTGAAAATGAAACGTTATTTACGCGAATCAAGCTAACAAATTGGCACTTGCCTGTCGCAAATGAGGTTCCAATGTCGGGTCTAGAAAGGCCCATGTGCTTGAGACTACCACGACCGCAGTTCCGGTCACTAAAACCGCTGGTACCTTAAGTAGTTTAAGCATCGACGTCTTTCTACTCGTTACGGTGTCAAAATCTACAACTCATTATCGTTTAAGGAACCCAGGTGACTCATAAAGTAAGTAATTTCAACATATACCCTGAACCGATGGTAAAAGCCACATGTTTAGGGGCACTATGGCAACCATAATGATACCCAGTGCGAAAAATGGCAAAGAAAATCCACCTAGCTGTCTAGAAATAAAAGTTAAGGTATAGCGCTTTCACAGATAAATAGTTTTGGCCTAGTGAGCGCAATAAAAACCGAAACATGTGTAATTCCGAACTACTTAATGATAATTTTTCATCGTACACCCAAATTGAATGAATGTTACCAGTTACCAGCATACTTCCAATTTTTTCAAAAATTATAGAGAGGCACATGTTTCAACAAACGTATTCTTTTTCATATTGCTTCTCCAATTGCTGATACCTTGGCAATCCTGACCCTGGAAACTGCTGCTTTGAAAAGGCCCACTCCCATAGATTCCGCAGCCAAGATTGACCTTCTGCCACAATCTTTCCGCTGAAGAATTGCGTATTTTGGACTCCGCATTATGTGATCCAGATGGATGTTTGTGCATTCTGATAAACACTTTTGCGTTGGTGGTGTCTTCCACTTAAAATTCTGAGCATTCTTTGGTAGGTACACTCAATGCGTCTACTTCTCTTTCTGTTCTGTTCATCGTCCAACTTTCTACGCCATAGTACAGCATGAGTATTCTAAAATCCAGGCTCAGGTCGCGGCTACAGAACATCTTTTTCACTTTGTCAAAAACTGCAGGTGCTTTCTCTATGCGGCTATTGATTTAAGAGCAATAATCGACTGTGCAAGTAATGCTTATTCCAGAACGTTATATCTTGCAACACGCTCCAATTGTTCTCCGTCTACACCAAGGTGTTCTTGGATATGAAAAATGTTGCAACATCAAATTTTCATTACAGTGTGTGTTTGGTTCATTCAAAAGCTATAGTTTAATTTCACTTAAAAATATCTTACGCTACAGCCTTTTGGGTCGAAGTACTCCTTCTTCAAGATTTAAAAAAGTATGCCGTGTGTTTTCATATATTTGAATTGAAATTACTACTATTACTATGAAAAAAGTGTCGCCGTTTTATTAGAGTTTTTAGAGTTTAGCTTGCTGCAAATGCAAAGACTACATCCTTACCAATCTCTTCAACTTTCCAAGAGTTTGGCCAGTGCATTCTCAACTATCAAGATATTTTATTTTATTTTTCATAAAAATAGCCTGCTAGTGAGCCATCAAAAAAAAATAAACAAAACAAACCTATTAATTCAGTTTCAGAATCTACATTTCATTCATAAATAAATAAGATGGGAAATAGCCTAAAACGCATAAAAAAGTTACGTCTCCGTGTGCCAGAATTACTAAAATGCTAAAATTTGAAAACTTTCTCTCAACCTGTTTCATAAATAATAATAAAAACCATTTTCAGGTCCACTTCTGTCTGGAGAAATGCCTGCGTTAGGGGGGATTTCCCGACATATGGTTTTAACCGTGATTTCTTATATCTTATATATTATATTAAATTTTTATTTTAATTAGATGATCATGAATACATCTCATAAAGTTGGTTTGATTATTGCTCCGTGATTAACTCCAAATTTCGGGAGAGATTCGAGCAAATAAATTGACTAAGTGATTACAGTGCAAGAATAGGGTGAGAAAGCAATAATATTAAATCTATTAATCCGGATCGAGCGATAAAGGTCAAGGTTCGACGCGACGACTTTTTGCGATAAGACAATTCCAAAAAGTCGAACAAAGACGAATGGGATTTGCTTCTGCGGGAATTAAAGGTGAAATGCAGCAGATAAGAGATATAGAATAGGAAGTAAAGCAGAGAAGAGAGAGAGAAGAGAACAATAGCTTAAAACTGGAACAAATAAGAATTCAAAATGAAAATATGAAGCAACGAGAAGAACTCTTGGAAATCAAAAATACGCTTGAAAGACTAGAAAAAGGCAAAAAGGGAGAATGACATTGTTGTGAATGGCTTACTAATTCATACCAGAAATCCAAATTTACTTAAACTCTGAGAAACTTTCTGAAACAAGAGGTTAACATGAAAAAGGTACATAGTTTAGAAGAAAAAATATATCTAATAGAACTAGCAAGCGCACACGAAAAGGAAGTCATTCTGAGCCATAAATATAAGCTTAAACAGAATTAGGACACCAGCCACATATTTATTAACAATGACATTACTAAGACAGAAACGGATGTACAAAAAAATTTAACAGTGAGAGCAGGGGAAGAAAGGCAGAAGGAAAAATCTGTTAGAATGGGATACAGCAAATTGACTGTGGTTGGTGAAAAATGGAGGTATAGCAAAAGAACTGAAAATCTCGAAACATTAAAAAACTAGGAAACACAAAAAAAGTTCCTACATTTACTAGACATGACCCTGCAACTAACAAGGAAATGATTTGTAAGAACAAGCAAGAAAACAACAAAAAATAAGCAAAATAACTACAATGGGAACATGAAACGCTAGAGGAATAAATGGAAAAGAGGAACAGCGGTAAATAAATTCGAGAAGGCAAATTTGGAGTTACTAGTCATATCAGAAACAAAGAAAAAAGGAAAAGGAACAACGATATTGGAAAATAGACATTTACTACTGTCGAGTTTAGTAAACGAAAAAGAACGAGCGCAAACTGGGATAGGATGTACACAATGATGTCCAAACCACACTGAATAAATGGGAGGCAATATAGAAAGAATTTTGAGTGTAGAACTAAAGAACAACATACAATTAAAAACAATAATTGCTGGCTATGGGTCAGACGAAAACGAGATAGCAGAGACTAAGGATAAATTTTGGGAGGATTTAAATATAGCGTTGGAAAAAGAGACCACATATACTAAACGCATATTAGAAAACACGGAGAAGACACAAGAAACAACAACGAAAAAAGACTGTTGGATTTTTGCACATTGCACGATGTAATTATAGCAAATGGCTTTTGTAAGGCTATTTAGGGGCAAAACGCACCGAAGTTATGAACTTTACAAATAACAAAGAACGAAAGTGAAACATAATAAAAATTTAAGGAATTTTCAGATAAATTATAGTCAGACAGCAAAACCAATCAAAACCTTTTCTGCAAAATACGGAAAGGTCTACGAGAAGATAAAAAAATAGAAAAAAACGAAGCAGGTGACTAATACTAATACTAATAACGGAAGCAGATATAATGGAGCGCTGAAGAGAATATTTTGAAAGACAAAAGACAGAATAAGAATAGACAAAAAGACAGAATACGAAGGTAAACAAATGGTAGGACAAAAAGAGACAGAACAAAATGAACAACTTATAACGAGAAAAGAATTAATTACGACAATAACAGAGCTAAAAAACGGCAAGTCACCAGGTGAGGATGATAAAATTACAGCTGAGATGGCAAAAAAGATTGTAAAATGGGTTTAATAGTACCACTGCACAGAAAATAGAGAACTGCAACAATTATAGGGGAATATTACTGCTATATACACAATTGAAACTGTTTGAGAAAATAGTTGAAAACAGATTACGATCAAAAGTAGAACCAACTCTAACAGAAACGCAAAGTGGGTTCCGGAAAGACAGAAGCCCCAGCATAACGTGTTCACTTTAAAAGAAATGATTTCGAGAAAATTGGCAAGATATATCGAAAAATCGTTTGACAAAGTACCGCGAATAAAAATATGGAAAAGCCTACAAGCCAGAAAGATTGACAATAAACTAATAAAAGCTATCAAATGTTTATACAACGAAACGAGAATAATAAATAAGAACATGAAATCAATAACACAAGAAGGAGTGAGACAGGGGGCTACTTTGAGCCCTTTACTATTCATAACTTATATGGGCCATCTAATTAGAATGACAGAATAGCGTTCAAAATACCTTTACGTTAGATACAAAAAACTAGATCATCATCATAGCAGGAAGCTCGAAGAAGATACCAACAAAAAACGGAATGAAAATGAACATAGATAAAACCAAAAGAGAAATTAGTCAGAAACGTGGTACACTAATGGAACAAGTTAGTAGCTTCCAGTACTTGGGAATTATGTTTGAAGAACCATGAGAACAGAATACAGAATTAAATAATAGAATACAAAAAGCAAATAAGATATAATATGCAGTGAGTAAGGGGCTCATAAATAAAAACGAAATTTCCAGGGAAACTAAAATGAAAGTTTATAAAACAATTTACAGACCAATCCTGCGAGTCTTGGATATTGTCAGACGGAGATAAGAGCAAAATTGGAGTAGCAGAGATTAAATTCTTGAGGAGAGTGAAAGGAATAACCAGAAAGGATAAAATTAGAAATGCACATATAAGAGAAGAGTTAAAGGTGGAATCCATAGAAGAATTCATAGGAAAGAAACAATTTGGCTGGTGGGGCCATTTACAGCTAAATATCAGTAGCGTGTTATGCCCATTCCTAAAGTGTATTAAGTGATTCAAACTAATTACCTCATAAATTCTAATTTCTATGTTCAAACTAAAAAAATACACCTTACTGAACTTATAGGACTCGAGCGCCATCTACCTTAAAATTTATGAAACGTCTGAATCATGTTGAAAGTATAAGGTAGTCCATCTAAGATCTTATCTCAATAATTAAAAAATTGATAAGGAAAAAATGTGTTTAACCCTAAGTATATATTCTATTTATAGTATTTTTATGTGTTCAGTTGTAACAGGACATTAACTAAGTTTATTTTTTTTATGGAATGCTACGAATATTTTTAAAAATTCTAATTATGCGCTTGATTTTGAGTATTTTTTGTCATAGGGAATTTTAAGTCGTTTTTCAGAAAAATTAACTTTTCTGTGTTTTTGTGTTTGGAAGGTGGAATCCATAGAAGAATTCATAGGACTCCGACCTTGTTTCCATTTTTTTTATTATTTTGTTGAATTATCCCAAAAAATGACAGATTTGAAAAGAAAAAATCTGTTCTCTTGTTTTTATGAGTTTCCGGTAAAAAGTGCTTGTAGCTTATGACGTACGTTTACATACAATACTTACGTTAGTTTCTGACTGTATCCGCGTATTCCAAAAGCATATCAACTTTGCCCATAATAAAACACTTTCAACAAAAAAATTCTAATCGTTGAATCTCAGAAGAAACTTTGCCGTGAATTTTATTGTTTTTTAAATACTAATATGTTTTTTTCTTTCCACAGCATGATCTTGTCGAGAGTTTCTTCTGCATTTTTAATCCTGCCGACGTGACAATTAATAATGAACAGAAGCAAAACGACCTAAGTAATATTTTGTTTTTATAAAGATGTATTTACTTATCTTGTTTTTTCCTTCCTGTGAGCTTATTTTTTTAACGGATTTCGAAAATTTTGGTGTCAAAATGTTGCAAAAAAAAGTACCGGTTTTTAAAAGTTTTTGTTCCCACTAGGGTGCGATTTGAAAAAATTAACTTATCCTAAAAATTAATAGGAGATCGGAGATGGAAGGACCTCTGAAGAAGCTCGCCACTCGTGCTAGCGAAACGTTAGGAAGTAATTCCAATCGACGACGGCCTTTAAACCCGAATGAAGATAATAGCTTGAAACCATATATTCTACTTGTATTGCTAAAGATGGAGGTTAGGTAGAAAATGTTTTATAATTAGTAATAAGTTCTATTTACTTGCGTTACTTGTTAATTTTGTATTAAATATAAGTAATTAATTTTTTTAAATAGTTAAGATATTATACAGGTTAGTTAGATTTAAAATTAAATACACGACTTGTTAATAATAATAATAAACTATCTTTATCAAAAATCAAAATATTACCATATAAATTGTAATACAACAGTGACCACATTCGCAAATTGCGCTCTTCCATGTAACCACAATAACCAAGACAACACCATAATTGTCAACAAAAAAAAACACTCATCATATACAGCGTAAATACAAGAAATAGACACATATCATAAACTTATACGCTTTTGCTAGATACTGACAAGAATATTAAAGCTTTTTTGAAGGACTATATTGTGTTTATCTAAGTTACCGAAGTGTCCCGATTATGAATATCATTTCCTCTGCACAGTTTATCAAACAATTACGACGGAGTCTTATTGGAGTTTAGTAATAAAACAAAGTTGGCTAACTGAAGTTTATAACGGTCCTCAAGGTTGAGCCAACCCGAATGATAGAGGCACTGAACAATAGTGTCATACTTTCTGAGATTATAATTAAAACGAACACAAGCATTCTGAAGTCGTTGAGGTCTCTCCTTTTCTCGCCGGAAAACAGATGATACTGCAATAAGCGACATGGGATAAAACTAACATGTCACAGAGCTTAAGTTTGGCTTTCTTACCGAGATGTACAATGTCTTCAACTTATTTATGCGTATGCTATGTAAGGACAAAATACTCACAATCAAGCAAATAATCAGAATTTTTAATAGCATCTCATTTAGAAAAATATAATTATTGTCCTGGCACAACGGAACACATACAAATACTATACATAAAATATATACCTAGGGTAAAACACGTTTTGTATTTAACATTTTCCTCAGCATCCTACTTACTGAGATAAGGTACAGGAGCATCATCTAAGTACTGTTTACAAACCTGGAGTGGATGAAATAGTACAAAGAGTTTATATGATTTTAAAACTCAAATTCATTTTATGTCAGTAAAATCCTTTCATGCGGTCTAGGGGCACAACAGGCCCATCTGGTGGCCTAAGTGCTTGGACACCCGCAGCGGCGCCCCCCTTTAATACCAATACCAATACCAATACAAATCCTTTCAGGCTTTGATTTTTACAATAAAATAGTTTTGGTTAGTTTGGCTAGTCAGTAAAACCCTTTCAGACTTTTATTTTTACAGCAAAATAGTTCTAAAACCTTACAAATTTTAAATAAAAAATTGACTGGGCTTTCGGCGTAGAATATGCTCTTTTTGCAGAATCGGATTGGCATAGATAGTATTATTGCATTCAATAAGCCAACGGCTATGAAAGTACTAATTTAGGTATAGTTAAGAAACGTACCGCATACAAAAATCCACCCAAAACTGGACCCGTGCTCATTCCTAATCCCACGAAAGTTTCCAGTATACCCTGCAACATTTCGTATGCCAGTCGTGTAACGTACGTGACAGCAATTTACCTACTATAACAGCTCCGATATTGTTGGGGAAAGTGTTGACCACAAACACATAACTTGCGGTAGAAAAAGCACTAGAGCCGAGTGCCTCGAATCCTCTAATAAGCAAACAAAATATCGTAAACAGGGTATAATTCTGGATGTAGTCCAATAACCTGAAAATATAACACCCTCTACTGAAAACGCAAAATTATTTATGACAATACTTACCCGAATATCAAATTGCATGCACCAGCTACAAAAATCCCAACTAAGAACAGGAATTTGGCTCCAACCCTTGGAAGCTGAAATTCCAATTTCAAAAAAAGTAAATAGGCAATGGTACAATTAATATTTCGTTTATAGATTTTTAGAAATGTTAACGTGTATCGTGCTTTCACAAATAAATGGTTTTGGCTTATTAAATGCCTTTGAACTAGCCATGTTAGTCCCATTATGGGAAGCAGGCACTACAATGGTTATATGGTAATCATTATCCTTGTAAAATCCTTGTAAAATACAAAAAAACGATCATGAATAAAACGAATAAATACATTTTTTAAACTATATAAATGACGAAATCTCGTACTGGTACTTATCGAAAAAATTAAGTATCTCTATTAAAATCAAGCAATGAAGCATGTAATTGATGTACACAAACAATCCTTTTAGAGTTTCGTTTTTTCTAATTTCTTTGGGCAGCCTTGTATTATGACGCTACTTCCATTTATTCGTAACTGAGTTATACCTTTATAAACCAAAAATACAAGGAATACGTTTTTGTTACCGCTACAAAAATATGAAAATTCGGTTATAAACTTGGGACCGGCATCGTCTATAAATACCAAACATTGTATTTTCTCACTGAACTCAAAAAACTGTAAAATATCTGCGAAGTCTCAATTTTATTTGTAATTAAAATGCAGAACATAGTTTAATCAAATATTTTTGAAGAAATGTCTTCAACTTTTGGAAATGTTACTTGAAATGTGATATTTTTCCATTTATGTAGTTACTTAAGTCAATTCAAAAAAACATAAAAACTACAAAACTACAAAACTAAAGGTAACCGGAAAATAATTTGAAAACTATTGGTGTGCAAATGTTAAATGTCAATTATGTCACTTCAATAATCTCACTGTTCAGTTTTTTTAACGTATTGGTTGTTAAAGAACTAGCCAAAACTCAAAATGCCTTTTAAAATTGTGCAAATGAAGAATTTTCCTATTTTGTGATTTCTTTAAGAAAACAATTATTACATCACAACCTGAAAACCCAAAAAGTAAGTTTTAAAAAAAAAACAGTGTTTAAAAATAATAAAATAATAGAAACGTTTTGGTTGGAGAATTATAACTTAACATGTTTGTTGAGCGTCTTTCAAAACACCAATGATTTTCTTATCAAACTATAAAAACTGTTATAAAAGCCAAGATTCCTTTATAAACACCTTATAAATATAAAATAAAAATTCAAGCTCCCAAAAATGTTATTTGGACTAGCAGCAGTATCACCGACTTCTGAAAATATTGAATGCGCCATGTGTGAGTTTTTTTTTTGCAAACGTATCATAGGCTTCTCTAAAGGTGAATTATTGGGTGTACAGCCTATAAGAGTTGCTTGAGTTCATCAGTATCTTGTTTTTAATTAATACTATTATATTTTTGTGTTAATCATATCAAAAACCGGCCACCTTTTATAATTTGTTTAGAAGGATAATATTTCTGCATTCGTTAAAATAAATATCTATACATTCAGCAAATATTTGCCAACTGGTTTTGTTTGTTTTGTAAAAGGATAAAAAGCTATTTTTCTCTCTTTATAATTTAACACACTCGAAAATTAATACTCAACAATATTTACATCCTCTTACCGTTTCCTTAATCACTTATCAGCCACTTATTTATTGCAAAGTTAAAAAAAAAGATTAAATTATGAATATTTCAATTTACAGGGTTTTTTCTAATTGAATGTAACGAATTAAGGTCGCTATTTTTGGGAGCATTTTAAAAAGAAAACTTCAAATGAACATATGTCCTAATCGTCTTAACTTTTGAGATACAGGGTGGTAAAATACAACTTTAGATATTTTAATGAAATTTAGCACACATGTACTATATAACAAGAGGCATTATTTAGTGTACCACAATTTAGTAGCGGGTGTACGGAATTTCACGTGTCTGTTTTGACAGAGATTGAAGGTACGCCACTGATATCTCTTAAAATAAAAATTATTCTTACAATTTCCAAACATTTCTAAACAACTTTAATTTTTTGTTTTTTTTTTCCAATCCGATGTACGCTTTTCCCTTAAAAAATAAAAAGCTGCATGGTCATAGCAATAATCCAACAGATATAAAAACTATATATTGTTTTATTGAGAAGTTTACCACCCTATTCGTATGAAGTTTTCTTTTTTGAACGGACCCAAAAATCACCCCCTTAATTATTAACATTCAATTGAAAACACCCTGTATAAGATATAACGTGCACCAGATTGAGTACGGGAATAGCTCAAGCAACTGTTAGACCATGATTTTTCGTTTCTCTACTTACAATTTTTCCAAATACGGGAGACGAAACAAACATGACCAGCGCGTAAAAACTAAAAACAAAGCCGGAAGTTGTTTCCGACAGTCCTTTTTCCGCAGCCTTCTTTGGAAAAAATGGAGCCATAATTGACATGGAGCAGAAACAAAAAAAGTCAACCAAAGCTAGCGACATCAAAGTCATTTTTTGGACCGCCGACAAGTTTTTTACTGTGGCTGGTTGAAGACGTGAGTTCATTCTAAATAACGGGCAACGAAGAATGATTAGTACTATTTAAAAATCTTCTGGATTCCTCCGGCGTCGGTTGTTGACGAATCGAACTTGCCGACGTTTCTTCTATTCGCTTGGTCAGACTTGAAACTGGTTTTCATTCTACTTCGTACCCGCTTATTTACTGTTTAAGGGAGGCGGTACTAAAGGAGGGACATGAACATTGTCTCGGATGACTGATTCTTATATTGGTCGCGGTTAAGATTGCTTGTGACTATGAAGACGGTACGTTGATGATACTTTTCTTATTTGGCATCATTCTTATGAATCCCTCTTATATTTTCTTCACCATTTAAAATCTCATTGATAGAAAATCAGACCTACCATTGCATTATTAATTTTCCATAAAACGTACGCCCACAGACCATTACATTAATGCTTTAGTTATGTAAATAATTTCCAAGTCAGATTACCTTTCTGGAATTACGTCATGCTGGTTTCAAATAACTCATTTCTCATGTTCTCATGTTAACAATGACTCCTAGCATGAACGTATACATTAATATTTATGATTTTTGTATGGCTATATTATCAATATGCGGAAGGATTCCGTTTTTAACCAAGATGTTCAATAGTATTAGCTGTGATTGTTGATTATATCTTCGCGACACCTTGCAAAAGTTTATAAAAATTCACAATAACGATTTTTTGAAAGAAAAATGTATCTCTGTTAGTTGCCACTTGCCTATCCTTCCTAATATTCAAAACATGACTGAAGACATATCTCTCCCTTAAGAAGTATAATTACAGTATATCAAAACCAGATTTACCACTTGTCCAAAGATAAAATTCCCTACGAGACACCAGGAGTTTATAGCAGTCCATGCATAGGCGACAAAAAAACATTTTTGGTTAGTTGAGTATACGACGGGGTTTCCCACTATGATCGGCCGTTAGAAGTTTTTTTCGAATTCGACATAAAAATTTAAACAATTTCCACCAATTGTTCCTACACTGTTCCAAAAAATTAAATTGTTTTTTTTTTAAGCCCGTTTCTATAAAGTGTGATATTTTGTCCCAAAAACGATTCATTCAATTAACATTTTCACAAGTGAAAAGTGCAATTTTGAAAGAGATATTGTAATAATAAAGTGTTTTTTTATTGTATACCTACATATTTTTCAATTTCATAGACTAGGCCAACAAATTATTTACAAAATGTTGTGCAACATATTATCAGGTGGCAAGGTGAAAAACTGAATGTGCTTAGTAACAAAACTGTTAAACAAACACCGCATTGAAAGTAACAATTATCATAAATGTGCCCCATTTTGTTCTAGGATCCCCTCAATGTAATAATATTTTTACAGACTTTCCAGATTCACAGTAGGTCTGGACCCATGTCTTTCTGACCATAAAGCACAAATAATAAGAACAAAAGGTACTACTCCTTCCTCGGTACCGTGCTATACTAGAAAATTTACTAATTTGGGTAAATTTACGCTATCTCTAGAATCCCTAAATTAGGCTAGTTTTTTTCTCTGCTTGTGACATTAACTACTTATCCCATTTACTATACACGATATTCTCTAATACTATTAATAGGTATTTTCCTCTTAAGCGGATTCGTAGCACTAAGCAAAATTGGTACAGGGAATCACTTCGAGAAAAAATCGACAATAAAAATTTTATGTGACGCAAAAAAAAAATCCTACTTTTATTAATATCTATAAGACTATCAAAGCCCAATATGTTAAGGAAACTGCTTTTGGCAACAACAGGCATTTGGTACTTTTATTAATGATTATGAAAAAAATCGAGAGATTCTTGGAGGTTAATAAATTATGAAATAAACAATTGTTATTCAAAACCTAACTATTGATTGTGAGCAGTTTAACCTCCACTTTACTAGGGTGGCTGAAAATATAATTGATAAAATTCTTGATCCATCCTCTTTTCTTTTCTTTGAAGCTAAGGATACAATATATTCAGGAAACTTTTTTGAAGTCCCTTTTATTACAGACGATATGGTATTGAGTGCAATCGACTTTAAATCTAAAACATGGTGTCTCACAAGGACCTGTCCTAGAGTCACTTTTTTCATTATTTACACAAACGACTTCTCTTCACGCATTCGTCCCATTAAATGTGCACTTTTCGCTAATGATACGACAATAATCCGCAGGAACCCATCTTTAACCAGATTAGATGAACTAACTTACCGGGTTGCGCTGAAGACTTAGTCTTGGTTTTCGTAAAACAATTTATTTTTAAATCATATATCACTAAAACTTTTAATTTCAACTCTCTTGCTGATAGCGTCATTCTCCTTGGTGTCACTTTGGACGATAATTTTAATTGGAGTGCTCAAATTGAAGTTCTATGTAACAAATTAACATCTATGCTTTTCGTGCTTAGAAAGTTGAAAAGCACACTTACTACGGGCGTACTAAGATACGTCTATTTTGTATTGTTCCATTCTATAATATATTATGCAATTACAAGATGGGGAAATTCTAGCACCGCCGTAAGGGCTTTTAGACTCCAAAAAAGGCAATTAGAATTCTTTTAAATCTTAATTACCCAGAACCGTATCGACCTCATTTTTCTAGTCTTCGAATAATGCCAGTACCTTCAATCTTTATACATTGTAACCTTAATGAAATCCATAGAAATAAGACAAACTATATTTTACATTTTTGCAAGTATCTCCTTATCGTTTAAATAAAACTAAAAACAACTATTTCAATCATTTTACAATGCTCTTGCAGCAAATATTCAAGCTTTGAGTGAAAAAGATTTTCAAATGACAATCATGCCAGTGTTTATTAATAATTGGTTCTATAGCAATTTTGAATACTTCAATTTTAAATTCAAATTGGCGCCATTTGTATTTAGTTTGTCTGTGCTATATTTTTGTGTTTATAGTACATATAAATAATTTTGTATAACGTGGTTCGTCATTCGTCAACATTATTTAAAAAAGTTGAATAAATTCTCTGTTTCTCTGTCCTTCAAACGTAGAAGTCGAGAGATCACCACTGGTCCTCAAACATTTACATCGAACTTGCACAAATAATCTCTAACAGCTACAGCTAAGTCATCTAGAAAATCTGCTATCATAGTGCGCAACATTTTCTGATACTCCTGTGAATTCAGATATTTTATTAGTTATGATATCGAAATCCACTGTTCATTATTCAGCAAAAAAAAATTCTTTCTCTGAGGATTTTCTGTCGCCCAAAGATGTAGATTGTGTCTATTAAAAATATTTTCCATTGTAAACTTGGACTTATCAGTCCAAATGATTTTACGCAAGAAATATTTCAAGACAAATAGGGCATTGCATTTAAAATAAGAAAATTTTGACGTAAACGTCAAAATGATAAATCTGACAACATTGCTGTTTGAATTCTGCAGGTTCAAAACCCCCCAGGTATTGAATTTTATCATTCCGGCTTTGGCAGTTTTGAAGGTTTCGGTACTTTTTTTCTAACCTGTATGTTCCATTTAAAATGTCAACATTGCCCTGATTTCGGGTAGAACCGGCAATATTGCAAATGCGAAAATATTTTTACAATATACGTCAGTGCTAATTATGGTCATATGCCAAGTTTCGCATTGAGGAGTAGCCAGTGCACCTTTTAAAAATATTTTCAAATATACAGGGTGCGTCATATAATCGTGGTCAATATCAGCTTTATATTATATTTTTGGATACTGAATAACTTTTATCTTAGATATCCCATATCTAAAATGATCAGTTTTAGACATATTTGATATTTTCAACTATACAGAGTGTAATAAGAAAATGTTACTTTTGACAGATTTGATTAATGGCATATTCCGTCGTTTTTCATAGAATTCGAAGTAAAAAATATTTATATTATCATCTACCTATTTTTACCTATCATTTAGATAGAAAGATTTTTGTCCGGAATGTGGTAGACTAATTTCAATCAACACGGTTATTTTATGCATATTCCGCACGAAAATCTGTACATCTAAAAATGGTTAAAAATGAGCGTAGGATAATATTAATATTTTTTAATCAGATTTTGATTTCAAATATCTCAGAAACTGTTCGTTTTAGATACGAGGCACTATTTTTAAAAGGTGCTGCTCATATATACTCATACCAAAATTCAGAGTAATAGTCCTTCTTCACTCTGCATAACCAGATACAGAGGGGCCTGTACCTTATCTACAAATCTATGGGTGTTATAAAAAAAAAGTTTGAATACAAAAGTTGTTTCTGGTGAAATTATTTTTAATTTTTTTATATTATTTTAATATTGCAATTCAAATGGACGAGTTCTATATCATTGGATTGGTCTAATATATTTATAAGATAAGCCAGACGTTTTGACCCAAGTAAATCCAATTTTTTGAAGCGGTAATAAAGGTTGTTGGTTATTGGAAAACTCCACGCTATGGAGAGCATTATAAATCGGACAAGTAAATAGAAGGTGGTAAATTGTTTCAAATTTATTTGTGTTACATACGGAGTAAATCGGATCAGGTTTGATCAAGTAAGCGCAGCCTTTATTCGTGTAGTGTGAACCGGCCGCAATGTGGATATGTGCTTCTAAAATTTTTGTTTGTAAGATGTGAATTCGTGAAACAGTTCTCTAATCTGACATGCTCAGTTGAATTTGGTATGCCTTGTGTTAATGATCAGAGATAGCTGGCGATCAAAACACAGTCTCGGGACTGGATATAAATATCTATATGGCGGTCTCTAATGCAGCGTTATATCAGGTTGTCCTGGAAAGATTTTTGTTAAGTTGCATATTAACTTTTAAAATATTTTTTTGCGCAACATATTTTAAAAAACTTTGTTTCTCTCAGACGATATTATCAAATACGCGGTATCGCGATTTTTCGCAAAATGTTACTTCCCTCAATTTTTGGTGTTGTAAATCAAACACCCTGTATATTTTATATCCTTATTTACCACATCAGTTGTATGACATAATCGAAAAATATACATTATTGGAGGTCTGAAAATAAACATTGCGAATTTGCGACAAATAAACAAGGTAGAAAGTCGGTTAAAGTGTGGTGCGGTATTTGGAGAGATAGAATTTTAAGGCCTATATTTTATAAAAAAGAATTGACAGCAGTGTGGTGTTTATATTTATTGAGAAAGAATATTGAGGCCCTTATGTGGACTAATATTCCTAAAATAGAACATCCAAATTTAATTTGGATATACCTAATTAACCAAATATTATTTGTCCATAGGGAGGTCAGTGGCAAAAAAATGACATTTGCATTCATTTATGAATGAGCATGGTTTTCACTTAAAAATAATAACTAATTGACGATATTGTTATGACCATGCATGGAAGAGGTACATCGGACTGAAAAAAAAAAAGAAATTACATTTCTTTAGATATGAATGGAATGAATGGAATCTGTGGCGTACCATCAATGTCTGCCAAAATAGACAGGTGAAATTCCGGACGCCCACCACTGGTGTATTTTTAAAAAAATGTGGTACACTAAATAATTCATCTTAATAGTGTTAATACATAGTACAAGATGTTTGATTTAAAAAAAAAATGAGAGAAAACATTTTGCGAAACATTACAACATCCCCGAAGTGATAAGAATATTACATATTGTTTGAGAAAAGGTATTATTTTATAAAATGTGTTAGGCAGCAAGATATTTTAAAAGCTGAAACGTAATAAAAACAGCTCCAACATAACCTGAATCCAGAAAATATTCGCTAATACCGGTGTATTACAGACTGTATTATATATCGTTGAATATATCTTTTAAAGGGGTATTTAAAAATGTAAAACAATAAAACTTTATTTCACCACCCCGTATGTAATTGAAATAATGCAAATAAATTAAAGATCATTTTACTAGCCACATAACCTGAATCCAGAAAATATTCGCTAATACTGGTGTATAACATACTGTATTATATATCGTTGAATATATCTTTTAAAGGGGTATTTAAAAATGTAAAACAATAAAACTTTATTTCACCACCCCGTATGTAATTCAAATAATGCAAACAAATTAAAGATCATTTTACTAGCCACCCTGTACAAAGTAAAATGCCCTCCAGTTTCAGTTAAGCCCTGAAAAAGTCAACAGAATAATTGGCGAAAGGTCAGCAAGTTCGATTCAACAACAACCGACACAGGAGGAATCCAGAAGATTTTTAAATAGTATTGCAGTAGAGTGTGGAAGTTTCTTCAAAAAATTAAAAAAGAGATGATCGGTTATTACATAAAGCCATCCTTACCTCAGCAATCGCTCTTGAATCATCCTGATTTCGCCCGCTGTATATTCTTTCGGCCCGATATTCGATAACGATTTACTTCTACGGTGGGAGCGATACATTCCGCGCCCCGAAAAAGCCGAATTAGACGATTGTACGAAACTGCTTTTGCTAGAACTCGAACCAGCAATCTCCGGCGGTAATTGTAAATCAGCCGATTGAAACGGTAGCGCTTTATTCTTTTCCATTTCTTCTCAAACTATAAACTAACGAGACGTTCTAAATCTAATCGTAATAAAACGCCTTGGAAACGAACCGGCATAGCAAGTTGAAAGATTCAAGATTCAAACATTTTGAGGTCAAACTGTCCTATAACAGTTTTTCTAGGAGTGAGTCACTTTATTTTTGGTAAGATCGAACGATAGCCTTTTATGTCATTATCGAGAGGATTTGATGTTTAAGAATAACGACCAAGTACCTACTTACATTTTTGAGCATCAATACCAAAAAGATTGTCTTCGGAAATAAAAAATGCAATAACCATTTGAATAAACAAACAAGAAGCCCGACGCCTTCTGTTCCGTTAACAGTTATAACGTAAATAAGAAATAATGTAGTCTTATCGTTGTTATCAGCCAAGACGAAATTTTACGTAATTAACAGATAAATACTTTTATTTGTATAATCCTAACATTTCGAAATAAACATATATGTTTCTACTTTTTTTGAATGAAACAAATGAACGTTCATCCTTCATCATCCGTTGGATGCTCCGTAACGACTTTTACTTCGTATACGTGGTGCAATAAAAAAGGTACAGTTCTTTCTAATTTTAGTTGCGTACTATTAAAGCCTCGAAGAAAAAAACATGGGTGATTCTATTTTAACTGTGTTTTTTTATGCCTTGTATTGTTTGTTCTCACTGGTGATAAATTAATAACCTTATAATGAAATTTTTGTTTTAATTAGATGAACATGAATATATTTCGTCATATTTTTATATAATATAATTTGTCATTGAGAGAGAACCTACAATATATCAGCTAAATTTCATTTCATTTCATTTATTACCATGTTACGAACATAGAAAATGTACACAATCAGTCATAGCATAACATGGAATAACAACTTTACAACATAATATACACATAAAACATAAAGCATAATTCAAAAGGTGCAATCATTGAACTAGATACAGTTATTGATATATATTGATATATATTAATCGAAATAATGTAAAATAAAATAATACATCTTTTATGTCATTGCATTAGTTTTTCTTTAAATTTAGTTAAGAAGAATAATAGGGCTAGCCTAATTAAATCCCCTCCACTAATGTAAAAAGAAAAAAAATGCAGACAATAGTAACACTTCTTATACATATTTATATATATATATATATATATATATATATATATATATATATATATATATATATATATATATATATATATGATGACACTATACTCCGGGATATCATCCGTTCGCTCGTTGAACTCCGACTGGAATCCTGCATCCGAGTGGAATCCTGCAAATCCTGCATCCGACTGGAATCCTGCAGACGTTTCGCCAAAATCTCACTTGGCATCTTCAATGCTCGCGCTCCGAAAACACTTCGAACACTGTGTGTGTGTTCGAAGTGTTTTCGGAGCGCGAGCATTGAAGATGCCAAGTGAGATTTTGGCGAAACGTCTGCAGGATTCCAGTCGGATGCAGGATTTGCAGGATTCCAGTCGGAGTTCAACGAGCGAACGGATGATATCCCGGAGTATAGTGTCATCACATTTTTCCATCCGTGAATCAATACGTGAGAATATATATATATATATATATATATATATATATATATATATATATATATATATATATATATATATATATATATATATATATATATATATATATATATATATATATATATATATATATATATATATATATATATATATATATATATATATATATATATATATATATATATATATATATATATATTTTTTTTTTTTTTTTTTTTTTTTTCTCGAGGGGAAAATCTTCCAAAAGGCTCCCGGTGTTAGATGGTCGTAGGCTGTGTCGGATTTTTACAAAAACCCCCCGTTTTTTTGCCGTTTTCCGCTCCACGCTGGAACCGCTTTCGCATTACTTCAGCGTGGCAGCCGGCATAATTTTAAACTTTGTCAGCCTATCCCCTTTATGTCCTGTTCCTTGGTAGCAATTATTTTCCTAATGACAGGGTAGGATCTCTTCCAGGCAACTTCTCCACTCATCAGGTCTGTGGCAAAATTTTCGCAGGTAAATTGGAGACCTGGCTCTTCCCGGTACCGTTCTCGTGCGCTATTCCAGTTAGAGCAAAGAAATAACGTGTGTTCCACATCATCCAGCTGTCCACAGTACATACAGAGTTCCGTACTCGATCTATTTCTCTTATAAAGGAACGAGTTGAAACAGCCATGTCCCGAAAGTGCCTGGGTTAGATAGTAATCAGTTTCGCCATAGGGTCTATTTATCCATTTATTAATGTCACTGATAATTTTATACGTCCAGCGTCCATTCCTGCTGGCTCTCCAGCGCTCCTGCCAAGCTAGTATCAAAGTTTGTCGTGCAAGAACTTTTTCCTGGCCGTCGTAGATGCTTGTCCGCTCTCTGATTAAGAGGTCGATGGGTGGAACATCAGCCATCACTCCCACCAACTCGGCAGAAATAGTCCTCTACGCGCTGACTATCCTGATTGACACAAGCCTTTGTATTTTGTTTAGTTTTCTATTTAGGGTTTTGCTTTTTGTAGCCTGGTGCCACACCCGAGACGCGTAGAGTAACTGCCACTGCACTACGCTTGACAGTGCTCTTCTTTTAGATTCTCTCGGTCCTCCTATCTTCGGCATGAGACGAGAAAGAGCCGATATCGTTCTCTCTACTTTTTCCAGTGTACGGCTGTCATGCTCAGCGAAAGTCAACTTGCAGTCTAACCACACTCCCAGATATTTAAGTGCTTGACTTGGGAATATGTTTGTTCCGAGAATGTTGAAACTAACTGGTATTAGTTTTATCTTTTTAGTCAGTAGCACAGCCTCAGTTTTTTCCGGCGCCAGACTAAGAGAATTCTTCTCCATCCAGTTTGACACCATCAACATACCCATATTTGCTTTTCCCATGACGAGCTCTTCCCGCTTGTCAATAACTACTATTGCCAAGTCATCCGCAAATCCAATCAGCGTTACATCTTTGGGCATATCCATACTTAGTAGGTCATCGTACAGGATATTCCAGAGAAGAACGCGAGACCAGTTTGGTCTCGCGTTCATAGTCGACGAGCACACCACGGTCACACAAATAGGAAGAGATCAGCCTCAACAAACCTTTCTCCACTCCGCGCTTCCCAAGCTTCTCAAGAATTAGTTGCCAGGAGGCACTGTTAAATGCGTTCCTGACATCCAGAGTAATTACAGCACATATTCTTTGATTTTGAGATGAATAGTCCCATGCATGTTTTGAGATCTTTAGGACTTCCATGACTGCATCCACTGTCTGCCTTTTTTCTCTAAACCCAAATTGCCTTTCCGCCAAACCACCAGTATGCTCTAATTCTGTTTTTCGCCTAGCGAGTATTAGATGTTCGTATAATTTACCCTCTGCATCTAGTGGGCAGATTGGTCGACATGAGGAGGGGTCTTCAGGCAAGTTTTTTCCTTTATCTAATAAAATTAACTGGGCTTGCTTCCATTCTTCTGGAAAGTACCCCATACAAGCAAGGCGGTTATAGACTTTTAGAACATAACTAGTCTTTCTGGAAGTCAGATATTTAAGTATCTCTGCTGGGATTCTGCCTGGTCCTGGTGCCTTGTTATTTTTTAATTTCTGGCTTGCCTGGATCAATTCTTCTTCGCTAAATTCCACCGGTTGCGTGGGTTTGTCGATTTTGAACCTGACTGCCTCATGCACTGGGAACAGGTGATCTATCACCTTGTTTAGGGTATAGTCTGAGAGTTTAGGTTTTGGAGAATATTAAATGGTTCTCTTCATAACTATTTTATAGCCCCAGAGATCCGTATTGATGTTATCACAGATGTCCCTCCACCGGACTCGTTTAGCTTCTAGGATGGCGTTCCTTAGTTTTTTCTTGGAGTGTTTGTATTCGTCCCGCAGCTGCTGACTTACTTCTGCTTGGTTTCGCTTGTTGTTTCTTGTGAGAAGCCTTCTGTTCCTAGTACACTCCCTCCTAAGATCCGCAATTTCATCACACCACCAGTATACGGGATTTCTCGTTGGGTGTCGTTGTTTCGCATGCATTGTCTTATTACATATCTTGACTAACATGTTATGAAAAGATTTTGGGTTCGCAACCGGTTCCTCATCGGTAGTACTCTCCGTGATCTGATCTAATTTCTTTTACTTTTACATTTACTTATCTCCTCTTGTATATTATAGAGGATGTAATTATGATCGCTTAAGCTTTCTTTATCACTTACGAGCCAGTCTGTAATTTGGACATTCTCGGTTGGCAGCGTTAGGTCGAGGATTGATGCACTTTGGTTCCTTTGAAATGTTGGTTTGCTCCCCTGGTTGTGACAAATTAGGTTGTTTTCAGCAATCCATTCTCCCATTAGGTCTCCTCTCCTATCTGTGATCGACATACCCCATTGGGGCGATTTTGCGTTAAAATCTCCCGCTATGATACAAGGGTTTTGATGAACTCTGATGAGTGCTCCTATCTCAGTTAGTGTTCTCTCAAGGTCGTTTAATTCCTTATTTCCTTTAATCCATAGCCGTATCCTTGCTGTTTAACTGTTACATCTGAGTCCATTATTTTGATTGCTGTATCCATATGCTCGTCATTCCGTCCTTTTATGGTGTTCTTGTTAGGTTCACTAATTAACAATATAAAGGGTTTCTCCTCTTTGCCTATTGCAATAGCCATGTCATGTGCTCCTAGGCTTCTATTTGTGTTTAGTTGTAGTATTTTCATTATGCTCGTTTATTTTGCACCTGTTGGTCTCTGTACAAGCTCGACTGCCAGTTTGATGCTCTTGCTGCTTGCATCGAAGACAGAAGGGCGCCTTACTACAAACTCCTGCTTTGTTTCCCCCTCTCTCCACATCGCATGCAGAGCTGTTCCCTATCAGGTCCAGTGCAGTCCCTCTTTATATGGCCATGCTCCCAGCTTCTAAAACATTTTTCCTCCCTCTGTCGTTCAACAATGCTGCAGTTCACCCAGCCAATCCTCAATGATTTTAGCTCTAGGAGTCTGTCTGCCTCTGCTTCGCTAGTAACAATGGTTACATTTTGTTTGTTTCTGTAAGTTGGACGTAGGGCTCTTATCTCCAGTTTGCTCTGACTAGTACTTACTGCCTTCGATATAGCCTCCCTTATCTCCTCCACTGTTGTGAGTTCGTCCATACCCCTAGTATGAAGCACCTTCCTTGATGTGAGAGTTGAGGCGGTGATATCTGATAATTTTGCCTTTATTTCGTTTTTTAGCGTCTCGGCCTTGTCGGATCCGTTTCGAACCTTTATAATGAGATCACCGTTTCTAGTTTTTTGAACGTCCTTAACATCCACCCCGATTTCTCTGGGGTTTATGACCTGTTTAACCGTTCTTAAAAGATCTGCGTAGGAAACGCCTTCCTTCTTGATAAGTAAGGCGTCGTCCTTAGGCTTCCTCGATACGGCGAGAGTGTTTCGATTACTCATTTTTGTTTAAGTCTGAGCATATTTTTGTGTCTTTGGTGCCCAATTACCAATGGGTTCGTAGGCCACTACGTCAAGACCTGAGTCTGAAAATAGGAAGTCTGCCATCCTGTTGAAGATAATCCCCAATACTCCATCCAATGAGGGAATTGCTAATTTAGTTTTACCTCTACTTAAAGCTGTCGTTTTAATTGTTTTGAGAGAGAGAAACACGTTGCTATCTAAATTTTCGTTCTGGTCTTTGTTCCCTATTATAGGATAAAGTTTGGCCCTTTTTATGCTTGTAAAGTTTCCTTTCTCATCGGGATACTCCAAGGTATGCCTCATAGATGCGACTTCACCTGCATTTTTCCCTGCTTTCTGAGCCTTTCTATGCCCCCATAGTAATTTATCGCATCCTTGACTGGACCGTTCGCTCCTACTATGTCTTTGTAGCAGGGCAAGACCAACTTGGGAAAACTTCATTAATCCAGTCCTCCTCCCGGATATTCTGGAAGATCTCATAGGTCTCATCCTTTCGGAGCATTCTCCTTTTTTCAGCTTTCCTCTGAACTTCTCTGCATGCTTCGCACTGACCTGGTACTTTCTTTATATTGTGCTCGGAGAAGCCATTCTGTCTCAAGACCGCCTGTATAGCTTTTGTTTCTTCCTCTTCGTGGTCCTCGTCTGCCAGTGTTTCTGATCTTGTGATCAATGTTTTGATCACTGATTGTAATTGTGCCGGGTGGTGATGTGAATTGGCGTTCAGGTAACGATTCGTGTGAGTCGGCTTCCTGTATACTGTGTGGCCTAGGTGTCCAGTTTCCTTTTTTATTATAGTAACGTCCAGGAACGGCAGTTGGCTGTTTTCTTCAATTTCCATTGTAAATTTGATCTTCGGATGAACCTCGTTTAGGTGTTGCAGGAATCTGTGTAATTGTTCTATCCCGTGGTTCCAGATGATGAAAGTGTCGTCTACATCTCGTAGCCATATTTTTGGTTTGTAGTCCGCTGTCTCTATTGCTCGTTTTTCCAGAGCCGTCATAAAGAGATTGGCTATTACAGGGGATAAAGGTGATCCCATCGGTGCTCCTTCTATTTGTTTGTACCTTTGGTCATTGTAGATGAAATATGTGTTTTTTAGGCAGTGTCTGGTTAAGTCCATGGTATCTATTGGTACATTGTATTTCCTTTGGATGATGCCCAATGCTTCGTCCGCTGGTATGTTGGTAAATAAGGAAACGACGTCGAAACTAACTAGAAGGTCTCCGGGTCTAACATCTACCTTTTGTATACGTTCGATGAAGTGGCTCGCGTTCTTGACATAAGATTCCGCTTCCTCTGCGTATGGTTGTAGTTGCTTCGCTAAAAACCTCGCTAATTGCTGTAACGGTGACCCTATTGAGCTGACTATTGGTCTTAGTGGTGCTCCTGGCTTATGGACTTTTGGCAAACCATAAAGTTTTGGACATTGTGATGATTTTTCTCTTGGGATGAGATGTATCTGTTGGTCCTTGCTGATTTTTGAAGAATTGATTTTGGCCTTCGTTGTTTTTTCCAAATAGTTGAATCGGTGAATATTTGTGCGTAAGCTGGATTGTCTAATAGTATACGGATTTTTTGGTCATATTCTTCTATATCCATGACTACTGTTGCGTTGCCTTTGTCTGCTGGTAGTATTATTATATTTTTGTTTTTCTGTAGTTCCCGTAGTGCATTGGACTCTTCCTTTGACAGATTCTTCTTCGGTGCTTTGGCTGTTCGTAGTATTTGAGAAACTTCTTGTCTGATAACTTCAGCAGTATTTTCTTCCAGATCTTTTATCGAGGTTTTCACTCCACAGATGATGGTTTCTACCGGGATCTTTGTGGGGGCTATAGCATAGTTGAAACCTTTGGCAAGTACACTTTCTGTCGCTTCATCGATTTGGTATTTGGAAAGATTATACACTACTCTCTTCGGCGGTTCTTCTTGGTTAATTTTATTCTTCGTAGTTTTCTGTGTTTCTTTCAGCTATTCGAACTTTCTTTTGTTTGATTCTTGTTAGTTCAATGTCTGTTTCTTCCCAGTATCCTGATATTTCATCCAGGATATTCCACAATAAAGGATTGAGTTGGTTGGATAAATCTAGATGTAAAGAGTAAAGCTCCTTGTTAATCATATCCAGTTTCCGTCTACTGTCATGGATGGCTTCCCTTGTTAATGCTAGGCTCGCTCTTCTTAGAATATTCTTAACTTGGTTGTTGTTCTTGTGGAAATTCAGTTTCATACAGTTAAAGTGCACAAAACTTTGCCTCTTCTTGATCGTAGCTTGATGATAGGTACTTCTCCCCGTAGAGGTTACAAATATTTTGTTTTAGGCTTCCGCGGGTCAAAACTAAAAATTTAAAAAAGGAACGATTCTTGGAAGGCAAATTTAAATCATTGTATTGAGAGACCGTAGTATGTCTTACATTTAGTTAATGTAATATCTCAAACAAGATGGTATACTCGAAGGTTAATGTGCCGATTAGCAAACTCCGCGGAAGTCACACGATTTTGGTCTTTACAGATTTCGTACTGTGCCTACCACTCCAAAAATGTGGAAATTATATTATTCTGTAATAGAAAATTACCTTGCAAGCCAAACTTACTGCATTAAAAACTACAAATAAAGCAAGAAACATATTTCGAGAGGATATGTAACGCCACTTTTCGCTTTCACCGTCAGAACAAATACCATCACAATCCTTTGTATAATTGGTAATGACTTTTTTGAACTTCTTAAACTAACCAAAACTAACCTTGGTATTCTGTGGTCTAAAAGCACCTAACCTTGCGAAAAATCGACTATATATTGCCATTATTTATTAAATTGATCCTATCCTGTCAATTTTATTTGTGTTTTTGGTTCTGAAATATCCCATGTGCAAAAGAACTATTGGTTATTTTGTGGATGTTAATATGTATTCAGGCACTAGCAGTAGCGATTCCAATGTTTCTGATTCCGATGCAAGTGTCGAGGAGCTCGTAGGGAGCCACGAAGAAAGCGAAATCTTAGATGACGCAGTAGAAGATGAAGACGAAGTTATAAAGGCAATAAAAAAAGAACGCGATAAGAAACGCGATCATCCTCCTGTTATTCATTGTGAGGATTTTGTTATGGATTTTTCTTTCCACCCGTTCGAAAATATGTTGGCCGTCGGCTCCATCGTCGGGGACGTCATCCTCTATAAATATTCGAACGAAGAAAATTCTGTTTTGCAAACCTTGGAACTACATACAAAAGCATGTAGAGATGTCGAATTTAGTCATGATGGAAAAACTCTTTTTTCCACATCAAAAGATAGGTCAATAATGTTAACCGACGTGCAGACAGGAGGTCTTATACGGTTTTATGATAATTCCCATGAAGTGGCTCTATATTGTCTTCGCGTGGTAGACGAAAATATGTTTGCAACAGGTTTGTGATTTTTAAATGTTTTAATAATATTCTGCAAATAAACTATCACACTGTTGGCTTCTTTAGAGCTTAACTGAAACATAACTTTTTCACTTGTTTTAAATGTAGATATTATTAGATAGAGCATAAAAATTTTTTCATTCATTAATTAAATTGTCTTGATTGACAGGATAACTTTTAAAGGTATTTTTTAATTTGAGAATAACTCGATTTGTTAAAGTTTACAATTTGTGTCATAGTAATACTCGAGATGCCGAACAGATGTATTTAAATACCTACCCTGAAAGATTACAGTCAAATGGTGATGAATTTAATCAATCAATTCAAAATTCATTAGGGGAAGTCAAAAATATTTGATTGCGACAAGATGGGGCCCCTGGTCATAATTTGAGAATAGTTGGAGAATACCTGTCACATAGAGTTCCTGGCAAATGGATAGCTACATATTCAGTGGTTTTCTAGCCTGCAAGGTTCCCAACTCATCCCAATTTTAATTTTTAATCTCACCTACACTTTTGTCACAACCTATAACAGTTGTCAAGAAATTTTAAACATAAAAGTTCTTTATATTTAAGGGAATTTTTAGATTACTCCCTTTTGGATTATTAAATGGAACACTATATATATATATATATATATATATATATATATATATATATATATATATATATATATATATATATATATATATATATATATATATATATATATATATATATATATATATATACCCAGGTTTAATACTCATTCTATTTAAAAATAATGTAACAGAACTGAGTATTGCATTCTTGATAAAAACTAAACTAAAAATGTTTATCTAAGACCAACAGATATAACAATGTCGTAAACTTAAACAAATACTCTTATTATGAATAATTCAAGGAAACCTTTTATTTTACATCTAGAAAGATTTAAACGAAAAATAATGCAGAAAATTAATAAGTGTTATCAAATTCAAATACCATGCAATACCCATTTTAAAGATTGGCATTTTACAGATTTGGTTTTATATATATCCCATTTTTTGCAATGCACTCCATTTTTCAGATTGCGTCTCGCACAGCATCATTTTGATTGAGATAACTAATTTTCTCTCGAATAAAAAAAAAACTACGCCGTATAATTTCAAAATTGACAATCGCGAAAATTGCTTAAGTGTATATATATATATATATATATATATATATATATATATATATATATATATATACTCCTTTAGAAAATATTGCTACTTAATATCTATTTTGCGTGCTTTTCTTAAATAATACGTTGATTTTTCAATAACCGTGAAATCCATCCGTGAGTAAAAATATTTTGCATAAAATGTTTTAATTTATTGACTTTTCAATTTTAAATAAAAAATAAATTTAAAACTAGTCCAGTGTATGCGATCGACAAACTGTCAAAACTTTTGTTTTTCCAAATTTCAGATCGTGGCCTACTTTAAACAAAAATTTAATTTTGCTTTTATGACCCAAAAAAAATCATTTTTTATGTTCTATCTATTAATGAATAAATTAATTATGACGTCCATTAGAAAATTTGAAAATCTAAGGTGTATTTCGAAAATAAATGAAAAAAATCTGTTTCCCATTATATCATCATTTTTGGCTTTATAAACAAAAAGGAAAATTCAAATTGTTTAGTTGGATATTCTTGTTTAGTTTCTCAAATTTCTCATTAAATTTTTCATCATGCATCACTGTATTGAAATTATAGGAGATGATGATGGAGAAGTCAAAATCTGGGATTTGAGGCAAAAGTCAGATAAACCAATATTTTCAACAAAAAAAAATGAAGACTATATCAGTGATATAGTAGCGGACGCAGCACATAAATTCTTGCTATGTTCGAGTGGAGATGGATCTTTAACAACTATTGATCTGGAAAATAGGTAAACCTCTAATGCATTTCGTAATAAATACAAAAATTCACATATTTTTCTAGAAAAGTGCACATGCTTTCAGAAGAATACGAAGAGGAACTCACTTGTCTCGGATTATTCAGGAATGGAACAAAATTGTTGGCGGGTTCTTCAAAAGGCAAGTTGTACCTTTACAACTGGAACGAATTTGGGTTGCATAGCGATGCTTTTCCCGGCCCCAAACATGCGATAAACGGCTTAATTCCGATCACGGAAAATATCGTAGTTACGGCGTGCGAAGATGGAATTTTACGAGCAACCCACCTTTTTCCGCATAGACATTTAGGTGTCGTGGGGCAGCACGACATGTCGATTGAGAACGTCGATATATGTAATAACGGGATGTTCATAGCGTCTAGTAGTCATGATAACGATATAAAATTTTGGAATATACAATATTTCGAAGATTTTGAGAGGGTCAGTCACAAGCACAAGAAACACGAGACGAAACAAGACCTCGTTAAGCATTTACCTTCATCGAAAGTGAAAACGGCAGATAGTTTTTTTAATGATCTGTCCTAGATGCGAGGGTTTAACCGCTATGGTATGAATTGGGGCCGTGTGACAGTGATTTCAACATTTTCATTTCGCTATCACAATTTCACAGTCACTAAGATTCAGAAATTAAACTTCTTATGTTATTCACAAACATTGGTATATTTGTTTATGCTAATGGATCAAAATAATGGAAAAGTTTCTTTCATTTTAGAAATATTTTTTATTTTAATTGTGTGATTTGTAGTTACTAGCCAAGCGAAAACTCTGTAAAAAAAAATGAATAAATTTGAAATTTGACATATGAAACAATCTAACAGCACATCCGGTATTGCCAGGAAGCGACATTGCGGAAACTAACCGTCTATAGAATACCTAATTACACACCGATCTAGTGTGCGGGAAGCGTCTTTTTACACGTCAGTTTCGTTTTCTACGAATCCGAGCCGTTTCGGACATTTCCGGGATTTTACCGCAGGGGGTATTGGTATTGGTATTTAGGGCGGGGGGGGGGGGGGGGAGCGATCGGATGTTTTCGGAGATATTTCCCGTGCTTTGAATTTTGACGTTTGTCAGTTCTGACGGTCATGTCAGTGAATGTATTTGTGTTGTTTTGCGAAAATGTTCTCAAACACCAACGATCGTAGAAAAAGTATAGTATGCACCATGTTCGGTAAACTTTTTAACTCACTGATTCATTAAAAACTCGCTCCGCTCGTGTCAAACTCGTGAGTCGAATGCCGTTTACCGCACTTGTTGCATAATATACTATTGATAACTCTAAAATTTTAATATGCGCTTATGGTTTCATTGTTTTATACACCTTTTCTTTAATATGATCCTGGATCAGTCCCCAGTTTTCGTCTAGGTTTTCATCTAAAGATAATATCTTGAAATTATGAGCAGGAGCGTCATCTGGTTGCGTATTCTACTATTTACAAATCTCTGGATCCCTTCTGCGGTGGTTGTTTATAAATCAAAATTGCTGACGTTTGGCCAATCATCCTGTTGGCTTCTTCACAAGCAGTATCAGTTTAGCCCGTGGAAGTTTCTTTGAAAAATTACGTATTCTATCAAGAAATAAATGTTCGACAAAATAATAAATAACCTTTGAGAGTTTAATGGCTCTCGAAAAAAAAATGATAAAATAAATCGATCGCCTAAAACCCCATTTACTCCAAATCTGTCTCGGAACGCCCCCTTCTCTCATTAAATATAAATTGGTTCCTAGACCAATACCATGAATTATTTTTATTAAGCTTGCCAAGATTCGTCACGCGAAATTCATTGGAAAAAAGTGTTGAAATTTTGAAATTAGGCATATCGGCCAGTTTCTCAATGTACCAGTTCCATCCTCCTACGAAAGTCACCTTCATACATGGTGTATTTGGTATGTAACAATATTTTTCTTGCACTTTCATGACTTATTCCTATTATTCGCGCAAACACACTGTTTGCTTCACTGGTACAGCAGGTAAAGTATTTATTTCGTCCACTTCACTTACAATAAAATTGTGTTCAACATTGTCAGGTTCTGGATGATTTTCGTTTTTTAAATGATGATCCAACCAAGAAAAGTACTGCTAACTCGACTGTAGAATGTATTTTAAACTACTGCAACTCGAACTTGCCGGAGGTTCTGGGTTCGATTCCCACCGGGAGCCTTGGGTGTATTTGTATTTGTCCAATTTTAACGACTGGCAAAAATTGCCTAATTTACTCGTTGATATATGGAAAAACCTGCGCCGTCTAAGTAAAGACTCATGGTATAATAGAAAAAAAGTTTTGTAAAATGAGTAGACTGGGGGATTCCACTTCATTTTCTTCAGTCCGATGAATAAAATTCAATTGATCGCAGATTCAGTTGTCACACATTTTCTTATTAGTTGAACTTCTTCTCGTCCTTGATCTTGGCCATTTTCATCTTCTTTATCGTAGCGTACTATAGCGATTTCCTCATTTTCTATTCGACTTATTAGAACACTTAAAGGAATTTCTTCTTCATGTTCATCTTGATTGGCTAATGATTATAACTTGAGGCTATAAGTTTTTCCATGCCAGCACCAAACTCAAAACTGACCAGTAACGATAACCTTCGACAACAAAGTTTTGTTTAACGAATCGCATTTTAGTTCATCGGTTGTATCAATCGAGTAAATTTAGATAACATATAAAGAATCAAAAAAGGATCACTTTTTAACTTTTCAGGGGGTGGATGAATTGATGCGTTGTATTGTTGATAACTTGCAGATTTTGACTATATAGGAACTTTGTCACCTGAAATTAGTTGCAACAAAACCCTAAATCACAAGCATGAACAGCAAGAAATAGAAAAAGTTGTGGCAAACTTTTTACACAGATGAAATATGTCATTTTTGTTCGTAAAAGTAAAATATTCTCCCATGGTAAACTTACCTTTGGAAATATCTTATGAAACTATTCTTTTAAGTAAATTTGGATTTTCTAGAATTAACTAGGATTTTTGGATTTTCCAGTCATGTTAGAAATGTCAATCTTTGTTTTTCGGCTTCTCTTCCTGAAGCTGTTTTCTCCTCGCAAGCTACATAAAAAAGCTTTCAATATAAGCCAGTTTCGTTGGCGTTTTAAATCTGATGTTTCAACAGTTGAAGATCTTAAATTATTTCTTTTAGATTTTTTTTGAAAGGATCAACAAGCTCAGGCTGTGATTAAAATTTCCGCCTGAAATCTTTAAGAAAACGTATTCCAAAGCGCCTTTTATATTTTTGCAACCAGCCGCTGCTTGCATGGAACGAACAGGATTCTTTGTATTCATTCTCTTGGATCATTAAACCGGTGACTGGAAGATTCTTCTCTCTTTGTCTTAGGAACCACTTATACAGAGCCTTTTCCATTCATGGACACTCTCAATGTCTTAGGTTTTCATTTTTCCTGATACAGTGTATATCGGTTATAACGACACTGAACGGACCGCTTAATTTCGGTAGTTATAACAGAGCATCGTTATGAGTAACAAAATGCGTTATGTATATTTATTATGAAAAAGTGATTATATCTCTTTAACTTTTAATTAAAATAAAATTATAAAACATGGGATATTTTCAGATGTACACATATTATATAGGCGTATATATACGTATGTTATGTATGTATGTTACATATGTATTATATATGTACATACTTAATGACATTTGCATACAAACAACTCAACAAAAAAAATGAATAAACTAAAAACTGTATACAAACAACTCAACAAAAAAAAACTAAAAACTGCATACAAACAACTCAACAAAAAAATGAATAAACTAAAAACTAAACTAATCATATTTTCTAGGTGCACTAAATTCGGATTTACAATATCTTGCCTATCACTAAACAAACAAATGACTGACAGTTTTAATTCCGTTATAGCTGATGGTTGATATTCGTCGGTAACCAGTTCCTCTTCCTCTTCATAACTTTTTTCACCCTCTCTTGAACGTTCCAAAATTTTTGGGCCGTATAATTCATTCGTGATTGTCAGAACCTCATCAACATCTACAAAATTTTCCCAGTTTTCTTGGATTACAAAATCGTAGGTAAGTCACGGATCCAGTCTGCTAGAGGTAAGTTTTCATCTTCAGGGGGGTCATTTTTGCTTTGAAGGTTAGTCCACTCTGAAAGTGGAAGAACTTGCGTGATCGTCCGGCAGGGCGATAAATCCATAAAACATCTTGAAATTGTCTGTTGGGAAACGTGATCCCAAGCTTGTGATTAAAAAAAAATGGCCTCCAAAATGTTTATTTTGTAAAGGTGATTAGAAGTAATATTTTTCTAGGACTTTTGTTAGCTGTCAGTTTTTAAAGCCTTGATTACTCCCTGATCCATTGGCTGTAGCACCAAAGTTGCATTCGGCTGTAAAAACTAGAACTAAACAGTTTGCTTTTGCATTATTTTCGTAATCAATTGGCGGGGTTTTTATATTTTTAAAGCAGCGTGGGGGCCTTCAAAATAACCACAAGTTTTATTTTACCAGTCATATTAGCTCCACCAAAAACAGTTAGCCTGTCCCTTAGAAATTTTTCCGCCTACGTATTTTTCACCCTGAAACGTCATGGTTTTATTTGACAACATTCGACATTATAATCCCGTTTCATCTATATTAAAAATTTCTTTATCCTTTTGCCCCCCGCATAAATTATGCCATACAGTGGACAGTCAATTTTCACAAACCCCGTTACTTCACTCGCGAATCGACCTGACCGATCACAATCCGCAAGACACTGCTGTGATCCAATTACATAAAAGAAAACAAAACGTTTAAAATCCTTTTCCTGTATTACTGTGTTTGTTGACTGACAAATTCTTTTAGGTTCATTATTTCGAGCGCCACATCGTTCCCTCCATAGAATACATTAATAAAATATTGTTCACTATTTAGAGTAGTTCACTATACCACTAGTCTAATCTATTTCCAAAACTACTAAAGCTATCGAAAAAAAGATAAAGAATATTTCGAAGTTGGAATACAAAAATAGGAATAGGAAAAAAATGGGAAAATATACAGGGTGTTTCATTAAAAACAAGGCAGTTGATCCTACTTCTGGAAAGAAAGAAAAGTTTACTATATAATTGTTATCAAAAGGCAATGAATAACCTAAAAAAATAAAAATTTCAAATTTAAAAATTTGCACAACAAAAAGGCATTTAGACGTTAAATTTCTTTTAAAAAAAGTAATCTTTAATGGTTCTCAAGATATTTTTGATTTGAAGTGCTCTGTACCATTCATAATTTTTTTTCTGCCAAATTACATTTTGTCATTTTTTCCTTTTAATTTGAGTCAAAAATGTTCAACGAAATTAAACACACCGAAATCTCAAAACGAATCGGCATGTAAAAAGAAATTTTATAAATATTTATAAACCCTTTTATGGACAATTACGAAGTAAAAGTGCAATCAAATCCAATTCACAAAGTAATTGTCAGAAAATTTTCCCGCTAAAGCGACCAGGTGAAAATGAAATTATTTTTAAAGACTGTTTTCTTAATATGCTATATATCAGTACACATACACAAAAGGAAAATACAGAACTTGTTGCACAAACATCTTATATTTTCATGGTACTGCTCACTGTTCTCTAGTCACAGAACACACACACTCTCCTTGCCGCTCTATGCACAGCGTTGCTATACATATTATGTACAATATAGATGTATCGTATAGTTAATACCAACCATTATACAAGCAATCTAAATCAAATCGTTTAGGGCAAGGGTTGGTAGCCTAAGAAGAGCCCCTTTTCATAACTCGAAGTTTGATAAAATGCGTTCAGTCATTCTTAAGTTATTGACATTAGTTTCCGAAAATGTTCGGACATCTCCAACTACAAAAATGCGATTATGGCCACATTCTAGATACTTTAGCATTTTCTCTTGGCCGTTTTAGTCAAAAAATTTTTCATTCCGAATCTTAAAGGCAATAAATATTCTTCACTGTATATTTATGATAGATATAAAGTGTTCAAATTATTGACACATATTGGTCCTGCATTTTTATTGGTTAACACAATGATGACGTCCCATCCCCCTAATTTCCTTTGAGATTTCGCGAGATTCCCCAGATTGGGAGTGATTTCGCATGCGATCCATTTGCACGGTTGAAAGTATTGGGTACAGCGGTTGACTCCTCGATAACCAAAACAAAAATACCTTCCACACAGTAAATTCATTTATTATTTATCACCTATTTCATAATTTTCCGTTTTCATATCGTTAAGTCCCAATTCCTCGTTTTGTTCGAAGTTTCTCTCATAATGCGTTATTCGCAACCTTTTGTCTAGTTCGTTGCCGTCCGCCATGCTTTGAATGTAACTATTCCCCGCGGGATCGTCTAGGGATATCGTTACGGGAATTTTGTTCTCGAGAATGGCATCGAATTTCTTCAAAAAGTGTTGGAATTTTTCCTTTGTTAATGTATCTTCAGAATCACCGAATATATGGGAATAATTGGGATCGCTCAGCTGTTCCTTAACCGCGATAATTAGCCCTTCTATAGTGGTGAATCGCCCCGCGAGTGCATAAGGTCCAACTTTCAAGTCCAACTCTGGTATTTTCAAATCGCACGTTTCCGATTTTAGAACGTCTCTGGAAAAGTCCTCTTTTGTCTTGACTTCAACTTCGATGCGAACCCCTTTTGGCTCAATGCCCGTTCCTGATTTTACTTCGTTTGTTTTGTATCCGCATACCTCGCAAGTCATGGCCATAATGATTATTTCTTTAAAATGGGGAATGTTGGTAGCTTTCATATTCGTTTTGGTCGGAGACCCACAGCTCGGACAGTTTGTAGAAAACTGCATTACTTCACCCTCAATGTCTTCTAAAGTAAAATCACCATCACCAACTGGATGTAACACTGATGTTTCTTCCACTTCTGTCTCATCAGAAACCTCTTTTGGCGTAAAAATGCCCAGTTCGTGATCCTGCTCTTTGGTTCTTTTGAAATATTTAGTCACACATTGAGGATCTTCGTCGGGAGCTCTGGGATTTTCTATGAAACTGTTGCCGGATATATCTTCCAAAACTAATGTAAATGGCGATTTTACATTTTTCAGTTCTCTCAATTGGTCGACAAAACTATCAATTTGTCTGGCTACTTCCGGGTGTTCAATCACTCTCGCAGGTTGGTCCTGCTGTAATCCCGTTATGCAACGGTCAAGTATACCTTCGACCGTTGTAACTTCACCCGTTTGACTCTTCAGAGGTATCTCAAAATCCAATTCCGGTATTTTCAAGCTTGTATAATCACTTTTGACTAATTGCCTGTTTAAATCTTTAACGTCTACGACGGAAAGCGTGATTCTCACTCCTCGTTCCGAAATTACGGCGCCAGATTGTAATTCATTATTTTGATAGCCGCACTCGTCGCAAATGAAAGACATGAGTATAACATCTTTGTAAAATGGAATTTTGGTTAACAGTAGCCGTGTTTTTCCGTTTCCTCCACAACTAACGCACATAGATTCGACTTCCGTAACTTCGGGATCGGGATCGTCTCCTGCCAAATCTCTGAATAATGGTTTTTTTGCATCCATAACGGCAACGATAACCAAACAAATATGGGTTTTGCGCTTTGCCAGTGATACCTCCCAGAAACTAGCAGAGAATAATCTTCTTCAACACTTTTTATGTGGATTCTACGCTGTACATTCGCTTATTACCTACATCCGTCGGAAAATTTGTCATCTCATCACAGATTTCACAGATATAATCAATTTATGTTTCAACAATTATTTTCTCATTCTAAGAATGTTCCTTGACCAATATTAAAGAATTTTAAATTATTTATTTTTAAATTATATATTTATTAAAAATTAAAAAACCTACACACAACTTACAAAATTCGAAAATAAATCAATTCGCTTCCAGTTTTGTGCATGCAAATTGCCTACAAGCAGCGCCAACCCCAAAAAGAAGAATAAGAAGAAAATATTCAAAATACTATTTGAAAATAATTTTGATATAAGTCGCCACTGATTCTCTAAATGGAACTCACAGTCATTTATTTAGTAAGCGAATACCAATAACAAAACCTGGCTAGGGCCATTTGGAAAGATAAAAGAAGAAGCACGGTCAATTCATGGACCGGAAGTTGACAATGGGCGAATGATCATAGCAGACGTCCCAACTGTATTAGTGAAACGCATCATTGAAAACAGTTTTCTGTAAAACGCATAATTGAATTGAATTTGAATTGAATTCATGGACGCGTTTTAGGTTAGAATAGAATAACAAAATAATTTGGAAAAATATTTTTATTACAAGAAAGACGTTCATAATATATTATTAATATGCATCGCTATATAACAAACCATAATTCCAAACTTCTGCTATCTAGCACGTTAACCGAATTTCGAGCCTTCTTTTCTACATCTAGGAATATGTTATTTGCGGACGTTTTCGAGTTTGAGAACAAATTTAAAGTCGATAATGTATTCCATGGAAGGCCGTTGTACTTAGACGCCCAGGCTACAACTCCTTTAGTAAGTTTGTTTTAGAATTTTTTCGGTTGTATAGAAATATATTTTAGGATCCAAGAGTATTAGATGCAATGCTCCCTTACCTTACATCATATTATGGAAACCCTCACTCTCGTACCCATGCCTATGGTTGGGAATCAGAAGCTGCAGTAGAAACAGCTAGAGAGCAAGTAGCAAACATTATAGGTGCAGATCCAAAAGAGATTATTTTCACATCTGGAGCTACAGAATCAAATAATGTTGCCATAAAAGGAGTTGCCAGGTTTTACAGTTCCAAAAAAAAGCACCTAATAACAACTCAAACAGTTAAGATAAATTTGTTATGTTCAGTGCAAAGTATATATTACTTTATGTTGTAGGAGCATAAATGTGTTCTAGACTCATGCAGAGCCTTGGAAATGGAAGGCTTTAAAGTCACATACTTGCCAGTTCAAAGCAATGGAATAATATGCCTTGAAGATTTGGAAAAGGCTATCACTTCAGACACTTCGTTAGTTTCCATAATGACTGTCAATAATGAAATTGGTGTCAAACAACCAATTGCAGACATTGGTAACATCTGTAGGGAGAAGAAGGTATTTTTCCACACCGATGCTGCTCAAGCGGTGGGCAAAATACCTTTAGATGTCCAGTCTATGAAGATTGATCTAATGTCTATAAGCGGTCACAAGATTTACGGACCAAAAGGTATATTTTAAATATGAACTTTGTAATAAGGTTGAAAGGTATCAGTTCAGTGGGGCTGCATATAACTAAATCATAATTGTCAGATTTATTTTGCTGTGTAGTTGAGTGTCAAAATAAAGGATTAGGAGACTCAATATGGGGCACAGGAATGACATGCTAATAACTCTTACATGTAGCTAAAACTCAGATAGTTTGTCAACTAACAGAGTGTGTCGCCTTCCTGTGATTTTTGCTTGGTTTAAAGAATTCACTTTTTTTTTCTTATAGAGCAAGCTTATTACAAATTCAGTTAATTTTATCTGGTTTTGGTTCAGTTTTCTATTGTTTTATTTGTTTGTTTGTTGAATGTTTGAATTTTGTGTTTCTTTAAATTAATTTAAAATGTCTATTTTAAAGGATTGTTACATTACACAAATATATGTTTTCTATGTGTCGCACAGAATAATCTAATAAAAAACTATCTAGCTATCTATTATGTATTTAAGAAACTTATAAAAACATAATTGCTGTGTGGATAAGAGGCTGATATGGTTTAATACAGACTTAATGTGCAATTTTTTTATGCTTGGTCAAAGTCAGTATTTCCTTGTGTTTTTTGTTCTTTTCATTTGATTTCGAACATTTTATATAGGGTGTCCAGATATCCCGATTTGGACATTTCTACTCAAGAAATTAATATAGTATTTTTTGGAAAACCCAAAAATAACGGAGTTATAAAAAAAATGTTTTAATAAATTTTTCTTAATAACTATTCTCTTAGTTTGCCGTTAAACTTTGAATTTAGCACACTTATTACTAATGTTCTTTAGACCAAATTTGATGTAAAATCTTTAATGGCGAACTAACTATGACAGGTTCTCAAATTTTTTTAGTGATACTTTTTTGCCAAATTTGAAAAACTCACAATTTAAGACCATTAAATTATAACATGGCCTCTTGTTGTTCCACAATGAAATAAACTATTTGCAAGAAAATTGGAAATTTGCCCTTTAACATTTCCATGGAGTAAACTAATGTGTATTAATTTTCGTTTATATTTAATAATTACTAGAACTGTGCTCTGGAAGCGCATGAGTTTTCTTGAAACAAATTTAACAGTGTTTTGAAGTTGGTGAAGGAAAATAACGTAATAAATTCGTTATTAAGTAAAACTAACGTGCTTTGATAATTTAAACATACCCTAAAATTAACGGGCATCGACAATGTAGCATAATGAACAACGGCACTTTTCTTGGAAACTTCATTTATTATGGTGGAACAACAGGATATGTTTTCAAGATTTTTTTGTGGTGATAGGATATTAAAATTTTCCAAAAAACTTTATTCAAAAATATGTGCAGCACATTTTCTTAAGATTATGGACATGACTGTGGCAGGTTTTTACAACAAATTTGGTCCAAAAATAGGAAAGAACATTATTTGGATTTCCTCATTGGCCTTTCTTTCAGACTTCATAGTGTACTTTTTCTCTTCTTCTGCTAACTGACATTAATAACCACAGTAGTAAATTATTGCCTGTTCATTGCCAATACATATTTCATCGTTTTCGTGGTCTTCCATGTGATTTTTTTCCAAATGTTTTCTAACATTTCTGCGTTTTTTACGAATCTTCCATTTTCTTTATTTGTTTTTCCGTTTTCGTCTCTGCGTCATCCACTTTCCTGTATTCCGCATTGATGCCCTATGTCTTCCATCATTATTTCATTTTGGCTGTTCTCATCATTAGTGTTTTGTTCGTGTCTGGTGTTATGGTATGATTTATATATCTTGACTTTCTCTATTAAGGGATTTATTCTTCCAAACAATTCCTCGCGAGTATCTCGAAATTCGAGTATTGTTTGTTCTTTGAATTTATATAATCAGTTTTCCATGACTTCTTATTTCTACTCCCATGTATCTCAAGTGTTTAAGTTTACATGTTCCACGATTTTGTTACTAAAAATTTGGTATTCTCAGTGTTGATGAGCAAACTTTGTTTTAGTGTTAAAAAAGGTCAAACCCATTTAACTGTGAATGCGCCAGAAAACGTTAGTTAAAAGTAACTTTATTAAAATAGATTATCTGGTTATAGGTATCGGGGCGGTATATGTAAGAAGAAGGCCTAGAGTTCGAATAGAGGCAATTCAAAGTGGAGGTGGTCAAGAAAGGGGTATAAGAAGTGGTACAGTGCCCACGCCTTTGGTAGTAGGTATGGGACAAGCTTGCGAGATTAGCCAGCGAGAAATGAATTACGATCATGCTTGGATAGAAAAGCTAAGCCAGAGATTGCTGAAAAAAATTTTTGACGAGTTGCCTCATGTCATAAGAAATGGTGATCCTATCCAGAGCTACCCGGGATGCATTAATCTATCGTTTGCTTATGTTGAAGGTATGTACATGAATACAAGATTTTCATAAAGTTTTACTTATGGGATATGTGAAGTCCTATTGTGGTTACTCTTTTAAAGTTGTTAAAAGTATAAAACTTTTATTTTTTCCAGAACCCGCTTTATGTTATGGTATTTTTGGGTTGTGCAATCGTAAGGTTTTTTTATAAACATGATTGTTAGTTTTGTCAAAATGTAATATAATGTAAAAATTATTTAAATTCTCATCGAAAATTACAGTAGAGTGTAACAAACCATATTTATATCCCAATTTTATCAACTTTCGGATGAGTAAATTTCTGCCCAAAATGTTGTAGACAATAAATCCTTTTTGGCAATTAAATCCTTAGAAATTCGGAAATGCTCCATTAATTCCCTATAAATCCTAGTAAATCCCCACAAACAAACCAAGCAAATAATAAAACAATTGAGATTTACTAATAACATATCAGTTCGTTTTGCTTTTTATTTGTGTAAGAGATATTAATCTGACTTCGCTAATATTGATATTGATGTACTGATTCATTGCTTCATTAATGTTAAATTTCTATTTCAATACCATGTTCAGAGAACATTTCTGTATCTAGACTATCATCATATTTTGTGATTTATGTACATCTTCTGAACTATCTGGATTTTAATCATTTTACCTTCTTCTGTGCTGCTCCTAGTGTCTTAATTTTTTGGGTCTCGTTGCAGATGTTACAACAAAACATTTTAGTCTATCTGAACTAACACTATTTTTCATTTCTTTGAACAACCAGGGGAGCGAAGATTTTCTTATCATTTTCGATTTATTACTTACTCCACATATATCCATCTTCAATGGTTCCATCCATTAATCTGCAGTCATAACAAAATTTAGTTATCCATAACTCCAATATGGGCTATATCGCATAAATCCTTGAACATATTATTATTTGTATCTTTTAAGTCATCACCTTAATATCTTCAATTTCTATTGGTATTTTATCCACCAAGTCAAGACAGCTAACCAGAACCAACCAAAACTAATTAAAAAGTGCACAGCAGTGATTCAACTGAGACAAAACCAAGAAGTTACAGGAGAAGTTTTTTGAATTCCCGTGATAAGCAATGTCTGCGCGAGTAAATTAGTTTTAATGCACCATAGGACCTTATAAATTTATAAGTAACATTACAGCAATCGGAAAATTATGATGGCAAGTCATCATCTTTTATTAATTTTTTTTTACGTTTTCTTGGGTCCTCATAATTCATTTCTCGTATCTCCAGACTCCCAATATTAAACTGCTACTTCCAACATTAAAATTTTAAATGCACAACAACTTTTGTATGAATTATTTTTTGTAAAAATGGAAAAAAAAATGTGCAAAGAATAAAATACTTCAATCAAAGAATATGGTTTAACGTCCACCTCTTACAATGTAATTCTGTTCAATGTTCAATTGCATCATAAATAGACAACATTACGCGCAGTACCGCATTAGGTGGTGACAGTAAAGGAATTAGGTATTTATGTATTGCTAAAAACTACGTGGTTTATTAGGTTTATGCATTGGTTTTTCTCAAAAGAAATAACACTTTATTCATAATTATTCTTAATTATTTTTAGTCCGATAATCCCATGATGCCTCTCGTATTCCTCTCCAATGCATAGAGTGTACTTCCAACCGGGCTCTATTTTGTCACTTTATTAATCTATCGACTTTCCGTACTTATAACATGACCATATCATACTAGTCTTTTCATATCTATGTGCCTTAAGGAGTCGAGTTGTCTCCCCATTCCTCTTCTTATTTCTTCATTCGTGATTTCGCCATTGTAGAACATCTTCAACTTCTGGTACCCATGTTAGTTGTTGTAGACAAGATCATGTCTGCTCAACTGACATTTATAACTTCCTCCATAGTTGCGTTTTTCGATAGTGTACATTCCAGATATTTAAAGTTGTTAGTTCTCTTTATTTAGAAATTCTCTTGGATTTGCACATTCACTGTGTCTTCTTCTGTTGTTGTCGGGTACTTGTTTTTTTAGGTTTATTTATACTTTATACTTTCTCATATTCTTCATTTAGTTTGTTTCATCTAGTCATCTGCAAAACAGAGTTATTTCGATGTCTTCACATTTACGTTCCATATTGTAAATAATATTGGCAAATTTGAACAACCTTGGAGTAGCCCCGTCGATGTTGTTAACCTGTTCATTGCTTATCTGTATGTGTATTTTGTCTTTATTGCATTTGTGAGTGTTATCGGTGTAGCCAGTTGTTCCATCACTTTTCTTGGTTACAACGTCATAGTCTTTTAAATCAATGAATGCTATGTGTAATTTTTCTTCTTCAATAATTGTTGGATTGTGTAAATATGATCTATTCATGATTTTCCTGCCATAAAACCTGCATGTTCTTCTTCGATTTTTCCTTGTATGTTGTGTTCTAATTTGTATCTCAATACTCTGCCGTGTAGTTTCTCCATGGTTGCTATATCAATAATCCCTCAGTAGTTATCACACTGTCTTCTTGTTTTTGATATTGATGTTATGTGTGCTTCCTTCCACTCATCTGTTATATATCTTCATTTATTGCTTTCTCAAACATTCGCTCTATGAATCTGAACATTTTTCTGTGTTATATTTTATAACTTCAATATATGGTATGTTTTTTCCTATTCGATCTTAATTCCATGCTTCTGACCTTCTACCTTCTCCAAGTTCAGGTAGGTTTTTTTACTTCTATAATATTGCTGTGATCATTTTCGTTCATGGTTCTTTTGACAACAAAGAAATAATACAAAACATTTCATTTTTACTTGGTCTCTTAAGTTTTGTTTCTACGTTTTTTATTTTAGGCGAATCGTTATTAATGGCACTTAAAGATGTCGCCTTGTCCAGCGGATCGGCTTGCACGTCAGCATCGCTGGAACCATCTTATGTGTTGCGAGCGATTGGTGCCGATGAAGATTTGGCTCATAGTTCAATCAGGTAAACATTGAAAAGACATTTAGTAAGAACATTTTTTATTGAACATACAAAAAAGTACATTATACAGAACTTAAATTATAAAAAATCACAATATTCTTCATTGTCTAGCAAGTAAAAAATAACTGAAATTTTTAAAAAACCTGCAAAAATGTTTAATAAATATTCCTTGTGTCTATATATAAGGAGTACCAAATTTATAATGTATAGGGTTCTTATTTATATTTCGCCACCCACCAATAGCCGTAAGTACATATTTTAGAAGAAAAAAAATGAATTTAAAGGTTTTAAAGGTTTTTCGTCTACCATCCAAAAAGCACCTATTATACAGGGTGTCTACAAAAAGTCATTCCAAAAATGTTTTTTTTAATGGTACAACTTAAATATTTATTTTATGGAAACTCCTGAAGATTTTCGACGAGTTTTATTGATGGTCATATGGCTCTATTCTCAATTGTTTTTAAGTTATTGACACTTGAAAAGTTTTATTTTTGTACATTTTGTCTCCTTTAATTAAACTCGACGTAGAGCAAAATAACTTTTATATTCAATTTTAGTTTTATTATATTTTTACCTGAATTTTTGTTTTTTTTATATTCAGTTAAGCTTGCAGTTCACAACTCACGAATAACTTATCAAAAATAAACATATTTACAAAACATAGTTTACAACAATTATAATACAATTTTATTGAAAACGGTTATGGAGGCAAGTATTATTTTATTATTATGACACTTATACAATAAAACAGTTTTACAAAAGTTGTTTTATTATCTTAGATATAGCTTTTTTTGACTAACGCTATAAAAGTAAGCTTTTGTTATTAAATTGTACCCATTGAGAATAAATTATTTTTTAATAGTTCTTAAGATAATAATAAAAAGGCAAACGAATTGCATCTTTTGTATCAAATAAAATGCTAGAGGAAATAGATCAGCCATCTTTTACATTTTATTATAATCCAATATCCAATAGATAGAAATTCGATTTGCAAAAGTGTAATTTTATATTTTTCTCTCATTCTAGCCTGTTTTGTAATAAATAACTCAATGCTTTTTATCTTTACAAAAATGAATTTTTATACACTTAAAAATGGCAGTCCTAAAGTGAGGTTGGGACAACACAAAATATGGCTTCCAGGTTATAAAATATTTCGGACATTTTCAGGATATTACTGCACTGATTTGGGAGCGATCGGATGTTTTTGGAGATTTTACCCCACGGCTTCGGTGTTGACATTTGTCAATTCTAACTAATGATCGTCGAAAAATTATTTTATGCAACACGTTTAGTGAATTATTTGTGTCACTCATTTATTAAACACTCGCTCCGCTCGTACCAAATAAACTCGTGGCTCAAATGCCGTTTATCATGTTACTTAATATAATATTTTTTATTCCCTAATTTTGAGCTTAATTTTCAAAACAACTTTATACTAGAATATATTCGTGAAAAGCTTAAATGATTTCCAAATAATGTAAAAAATAATATATAGGGTGTATATGTTTGCTTCATAACTAATAACTGCTTAGGGCAAGTAAAAAACTACGCCACTGGATTCTACGGAAAAAATCCTATATGAACTTTTCTTAAACTCTTCAATAACCCATAAGACAATGGAGATACGATCGTGGTCCCAAAATCGATAGTTTTACATTTCACACTGTATCTTAAAAACCAAGAGGGCCATGATACTTTTGTTGACGGCATCTTTAATTCCACCAAAAATTAGCACAGTGTGACATAAAACGCGTGTTCCTGTCTAGATATACTCATCAATATTTTATCTTCGACTCGTAATAATTTTCAAAATATTCATGAGCTCATAAAAAATTTCGGATTTAATTTGACCTCCTGTGGTATTTGATAATTCAATTATTACACAGCCTTTTAAAAGTTGACAATTATGGCTGACGCACTTTATGTAGTGGTTAATTTACTAATTCTTAATTTACCAGTCAAATTCATTGTCCTTATTTAATAATAAGATGTATTTTATAATAAATTATTATGCTTTTGTTATATCCAATTTACCTATAACTCTCTTCAAGGAATACCCGAATTCGGGGAACCCCAATAAAAATATGGACTCCATTTAGTTCTCTGAAAAACGCGACGGCGACGTAACGTACAATATAAATAAATATAAATTTCATAGTATTTTTAAAATTATTTCGGTCACAAAAAAAATTGACCCGTCAATTCCACAACCCTAAGTACACTAACGGTCAAATTGTTTCCGGAAATGTTTTCGATCTCACTAATATTTTGTGTTCGACAAGATTATTTTCAAAATATTCATGAGCGTGAAAATATTTCTGTTTGTTAAGTTTTTTTCATATGTCAAAAATATATTCTATATATAATTTTCTGCTATAATTAATATTTACGCAGAATTTTCAAAAACCTCAGCCAAATCTTAAAAAACTTAAAATTGTTTTGAGTAGAGTTTATAAAAGTCCAATTGTTTGCCCATTTCAACAGTTTCGTATGTTATAGTTTCCGAGACCCTATGTACCACATATTTCCAATTTTTCGTCAAGTGAAAACATATTTCTTTTATCGAATTTTGAAGCAAAATATATTATTGCATTGATACTCCCTTTTATAGTTTATCACCCACTGCAGCGCAGTTTTAATTTTATTATGCCAACAATTTTGTAAAGTGTTTATTTATCGTACACTTGTCTTGAAGTTACTTCGACTCGTTTATATAGGCTGAGTCAAAATGAAAAATATTAATTTTCGTGAAAATATTAAATGAAACATGGAACAACTGCATATTATGTTAATATTAATGCTCTTTCAATCTTGTTAAGCATTCCTTATACCTAAACTTAGTATTTTTTGAACAAAATATTGTGAGAATATCACAAATGATTGAGAACACTATAATTATTACCTGTACGTGAAAAATGTACAATGACGAATTGGGTATAATTCTTTCAGATAATAGCATTACTTACATGGTAATAGAAAATGTAATAAATTATGAACTGCGCAAGTTTGGAAAAAGAAATTTAAACAATAAATTACGCTAGGGATAATTTTAAAAATGCAATATTAACATTGCAAAAACACTTAAAAGCTAAGAAAAAAACTGCCAAACACTTTATTTGTATTTATTGCTCCAAAGGTCTCCGACTGACTTGAACATACACGGTCCTTAAACGATTGGGCAGTATTGGCTAACATTTCATGACTAACACTTGGAAAGACTTTTCTTGCCCTCTTTTGTTGTGGGACAGTTGTATACTCCGGGCATTTAACATATCTCACAGAAAATCTAGATGCCCATCTAATTCGACCACTCCACGAATCCACCGTTGAAGAAATAAATTATTTGAGTAGTTCGTAACTTGATGGGCATGGTGTGCTGAAACTCCATCAGGAAAGATCCACATTCACTTCATTTAACATATTTTGCAACCTCTGCTCTAAAAAGTTGTTAGTATAATAGTGAAAATTATGCCTATTAACACAACCGTTTTTATTCATAAATAACACATATTCGAAAAAAAAATCATGTTGCTCAAAAATTCTTTCTTGTGCCCATTCACAAAATGTATATAATAAGGATCCATCATATTTTTTTGCAAAATATTCACAGAAATCTTAGAAATTATTAAATCTTGTCGTACACTTACATGTGGGTTTTCTGTCACGCTAAGTAATATTTGAAATTCATTTTCCTCATTCAGTCTTGACTCTTTTGTTCTTTTCATAAGCAACACTTCCAGTGTGATTAAAACGATTTATAAAATTCTCAAGAGTTCTTTTAGAGGGGTGCCTTCCATCGGCATATTGTTGTTTGTAAATTATAGGTAAGTACGAAAATCATATCAACCATTTCTTCCATCGAAAAATTGATGGTAGAGTTGCAAGTTAACCAACTAATAACCAGTTAATTCAGAAAACTAATAAAAAATAATTATGTACTTACAGTTGCACTAAAAGACCCGATCTGAAAACATATTCAAAATTATTTTGGGCTCTAAGAAAGGCAAAATTCCTAAATTCATGAAAAGAAAGGAAACATTTTTTCGAAAAATATTTATTTTTCTTTTTGTTGGCGTATTGCGAGATTTTTTCATAATTTGTTTCCCATATATTTATGAATCACCCTGTATATTTCAAAATAGTTTCAAATTGTTTCTTTTAGTCTTATCTTTTGTTAATAAACAAGATATATGACTTTGACATGTTATATTTTTGAAATCAGCGAAAATAGTATAATATAAAGGGCATCCAATTAAAAATATGTTACTTTGACATACTATGCTTTTTTAACACATATTTTGTATAAATAAGTATGTAATATTAAATCAACACATTAAACCCTACAACTTAATGTAATATTTAAAAAAATAGATGGGGTAACCTTATATTTTGTGTGTGTCAATTTATTATTATTATTATTAAATAAGACTATTATTTTCATGCTAGATTTGGAATAGGCCGTTTTACGACAACGGATGAAATAGATTATACCGCGGACCGGTGTATCGAGCATGTCAAAAGGCTAAGAGAAATGAGTCCGCTTTGGGAAATGGTTCAAGAGGGCGTAGATTTGAAAGCGATAAAGTGGTCCCAACATTAAAGCGTCTGTGATTATTATTCGGAGATCTGTAAATAAATGGTTTTTCCAGTTATTGTTAATTTTGTTTTTTTTTTGTGTTAATGCATAGAAATCAATAAAACATCAAAAACGATTTCATTTTGATTTAATTGCACCTGGTGTTTGAACGATAGAAAAAGTTAGTTTTTGTCGCTCTGATATCATTAGTGACAAATATGTGCCATAGGTTACAGGTAAAAAAATGTTATCCTCTAAAAAATTCCGATTATACAGAGTTCGTCACAAAAGTACCACCTTGATCAAAAAGTTCCTGGAATTGATTCAGAAAATTAAAAATAGATGATATTTATTCACTTAAGTCTGTGATTTCCCATTACTACCTCTCGGCTGCTGAAGCGCGTTCCCCGTAATGTTTTTTGTCTCGATTGCACAGAAAGAAGTCACAAGGAGCCAAATCAGGTATATTCGGTGCCTGTTAGGCGGTATTTGTTGCATTTTTTGTCAAAAAATTACGAATTTCTGCCCATAATTCTGGTTTCTTTCAATGTATTGCTTTACGCAAACATCTCATAACGCCAAAATAATAAACAAAAAATGTAAGTTTTTAACAGAAAATAAAAAAAATACAATCTACAAATTTAAAAAAAAGATTATATTTATCAAACAGAAGATTAAGGCTGTGTATGAATTTTCCAAAACTTCTCTGTTTAAAAACTTGGAATATAATTTAGATCCTGCAGTCCTTTGAGTTTTTAAAAACAGATTCAAAAAGAAAAAGGCCGTCTTGATAAATTTTAGATAAGGCATATGCCTTGGCTATATATAAAAGTGGTCCGAAGTGTTATATTTTCTTTAATCTCTAAAAGTACTTTACGTAAACTTTTATAAAATGGTCCCTTTGATGCAGGTATTAACCCAACAATGCTATCAAATCTATTAAAAAGGATCAAAACGTTGGATCCGATTGATTATAACTGTTCAGTAGTTTTTGATGAAATTTCTCCTTCTGAACAAATGATTTTAGATACAGACAATGTTAATACAGAACAACTAAAAATTCTGATTAAACATATGATGATTATAGAAACAATTTGTTCGGCTCCTAAACAATTGTCTCAGGAAAACAGTAGTCCAGACACTGTTTTCTGATAAACAATCAAAAAGAATTCACAATTTTTGACCTACCTCGTCTTTTGAAAAATACACGAATTTCTCTTTTAAATTATAATATTAGATTTTAAAAAGATAAAGTAACATAGTTTACACAAACAATGTTTTTTAATATATAAAATAAAAGATTTAAAACGTTGGTTCACACTGTACCTACTCAATAGTGGCGTTAGTAACAACGTGATGACAAAATCAGACACAGGTTTAACAACTCTCTTATTGTGTCTTTCTCTGTGGTATGCGGTGGTATTCATCATAACCAAGTCAACGTCGCCTATTCTTTTTTTATACTTTATTGGGTCGCGAGAGTTATAAATGATGATTGTCAGGGTCCCGAGAGTGTCAGGTTGATAGACAAGTAGTTTACTTACTTGTAGTCAGTGCTCAAAATTTGGCAAATTTTTGAATTCTGGGAAACATCTCCAATTTATGGGTTATTAATACCTTTTAAATTACAGCGAACCAAATAAAATGCGAATTTGTTATTTAGGATAGGAAATCATATTTAAAATCAAATAAAATGTTTTATTTTTATTATTTACCTTTATTATTACTTTTTACAATATCTTTGAAAGGCGCCAATTTCCCCCAGCTGCTATTACTATGTTTGACATCCTTACCCGTTTTCAAATATTTTGAAATTAAAAATTAGGTTTAATTATTAACTCAGTCGCTAATGAATTGTTGGAGCCTAACTATTTTTATTAACTAATGACGTATTTGAACAGCAAAATGTGGAAAACCATTTAAAAAATAAATGTAATGAGATAAAACATGGTAATTTCAGTTTGGGCAATTTTGTGTGCTTCAAAGGGATTGTATAAAAAGTGAAATAAATAAATAGCAAAACAAATTTGTCTCAGCTTTAAACACTACTCACTCTAACTATGATTAGTTTTAGAAATTTTTTCCAAAATCGGGATGGCTATTATGCCCACTCGTGGTCAATTAATATATATTTTTTTTATTCAAAGTTTATTATCAAACAATATTTGATAAGCCCGCTTTACTTCACTTTGTACCTCTGTCTGTGTGACTTATACTTACATACTCTTCCTTTTTTATATCGTTATTTTTATGTTGGTTGGAAATTGCAGGTTAGGTTAGGTTTGTTGTTTAATATTGTCAGTTTAGATTTTTATCGATATTTTATTCAATAATTTCTTACAGAATATGCACATGAAAATGTTTTGTGTCTGCTACAATGTTAATATTCAAATCAATTAGAATTATGCTATTATTATAAACCAATAACAAGTGCAGTTGATAAAATGTATAAATTTAATTACTGAGCATCTCACATTTCACTTTTACAAGTACAAAAACTAACTGAGGACTAGAATGTTTTTTCCAACAATGTTTGTATGTTTTTTTTTTTTACTTTATAAAATTACCTTAAACTAGCTAACAAATACAACTCTCCTGGGGATGTTCTTCTTCTTCCCCTTGTGTTATTTTAAATCCATGTTGTTCCATAGACTGTAGTTCTAAGCGGGATCTGTTACACTTGACAAGCTGGCGAGCAATATCACTGAACATTTCTTCCACACCCTCACCTGTCTTGCATGAAGTCTTGTAAATTCCAGAAATTAGATCATGACACTGCTCACTAAAATGGGTTCATATAACAAATTCCGTTTGGCACATCCTTGAACTCTTACCAGAATGCCTCAATTTCTAAGTTGGATATTTGAGGAGTCTCGTAAGTCATCAGATCACTTTTGTTACCACACAAAAAAATTTTGGCGTTTTCAGCATATGTCACTATATCTAATAGATGTTGCGATAATACATGGAAGGATGCTGGATTATCCAAAGCAAAAACTAATATTGCCGCTTCTGCAAACTTGTAATAACTTGAAGTGATTGATGCCACTCTTTCCATGCCACCTGTATCCCATAACTGCAACTGCAAAAAAAGGAATATTTCAGCAAATTGTTATAATTATGCAAAAATTAGTTGACAAATCGGAGGAGTTTTATAAAATATTACATACCTTGATATCCTTCTCGGAGGCGTGATAAGGCTTTTCGAAATGATCAAGCCCCAAGGTTGATTTTCTATCTGTCGCTGTTACAAAAATATTGCTCGTAAATCGGCGAAATAATGAGCTTTTTCCCACACCATATTCACCGCATAAAATTACTTTCTGCTCGGGAATTTTAACGGATGCCATTTAAAAACATTCTGTAGTGACCATTTTGTTGACAAAATATTGGGTTAAGTTTTTTACCTAAAACACAGATAAAAATATTGCTTGATCTACTATATTTTAAAATTTACGGTTAATATTCATTTGTTAAGTTGAATTCCCAACACGGATTTCCTGAGAAAAAAATCGAATGGTAGATCATAATTTTCGGTGCAAAATGACTTGGAGTAAAAGTTAGTGCCGACATGAACAAATAATAAACATCAAATTTACTGTAAATCATCCTTATCTGTCATGAGTTAGTAAGAAATCGCCCACTTCCGCAATTGGAAGGTCAAAGAGGCGATATAGAAAAGTGGGTTTTGAGCTTTGATTAGCTAAGCTTCGTCCAAGATTTTTAGTGTATCTGTGCTCAGTTGCTCAGGTACATTATATGCTGTGCCCGGACTCTTAAAAGTTTTTTTTCTATCAATAGTATGTTGTGTGGTTGTAGTTCAGAAATTGTAAGTAATGCCACGAGTAAAAACTTATGTTATAGTAGGTAAATACCCTGTGAAAGACTTTTTGATAAAAACATTATTCAGACGAAAAACAGCGGAATGGGAGACATTGTTCGAAGAATTAATAAGCCAACTGTCGAAGGGCATTTGACCATACCAGGCACTCTTTAGCTATGACCCTTTAGGATAACACTACTCAACTGGATCCCCAGGTATCAATAATGGACGGTAATAAGCGCGAAACGCAATTTCTCACCCCCGTTACGTACAACATTTTGCCGTACTCTGACGTCATTTTCATATGAAGCGAAGGTCGGTAGACACGATGCAATTTGTACCGCGCGTTTAATTTATCTTGATAACATTTTAACTGGCTGTAACTTTTTTTGTTTTTAGAGATATCAAGGTAAACAAAAAAACAAAATGTAGGGTTAGTAGCCAAGTTTTTTCCAAGTAACGTATAGAACAAAGCACTATCAAATGTTTAATAGAATATCTTATTGCGATTACATTGATGTAACACACTCGATATTTTAGTCCACTCGTTTTTAACAAATCGACAAAAACAGAAATTTTTTATATAATTTCCAAGATTGCCCTGACTGATAAAAATATGTTTGATATATTAGTAAACAACGTTGATGGTTGAATGATTGTCCAAGTCATTATTGTTAAAATGGTTTTCTCCGAATTTAGCATCCGTGGAAGGATTGATATGCTTCAAGTGTACTTTCTAAATAATAAAAGTGCAACCGCAGCTCGTCGTCAGTATATTAGACTTTATCCAGAGCGCCGAGTTCCTTCAAAACACATTCCTAAGGCTGGCAAAGAAATTTTCAGAAAACGATAACGTATTAAATGCTAAAAAGTTATGCCGGAATCATAATGTCTTAAATCAAGAAAATAAGGAAAACGTATTAGGATTCTATTAAGCACATCCAGTTTCTTCTATTACTAGAGTATATGAAAATGAAATATGCTTTTAAATTTCGTAAAACTCTAAAACTATGTGCAGAACAATGTCAAACGAGGAAGCAGTTTTGTTTGGATTTTTTAAATAGAAGTACATAATGAAATTAATAATTTTTTGAAAAACATTTTATGGACTGATGAAAAAATTGTAATAATAAATAATCCCAGACAAATACACGAAACAAAAACCCAGGGGTACCAATCAATTAATGGTGTGGTGACATAAATGGGCATATTTTGGGTCAAATATTTATAGATCAAAAGTTAACTGGAGATCATTATTTGCAACTCTTAGAGTACCAAATAGAACACTTGTAGTGAACGAACTTTCATTAGTCCATAAAATGTTTTTCAAAAAAATGTTATTCGCATTGTCTATTTAAAAAATCAAAACAAAACTGCATCCTCCTTAGACATTACTCTGCGCTTAGTTTTTGAGTTTTACGAAATTTGAATACATATTTCATTTTCATTTACTCTAGTAAAGGAATCTGGATGTGCTTAATATGTTTTCTTTTTACCTTTTTAGTATTTATTACATTGCCGTTTTCTGAAAATTTCTTTATCAGCTTTAGAAATATTTGTTTCTACGGAACTCGGCACTCTGGATAAAGTTTAATATACTGACGACGAGCTGCGGTGGCACTTTTATTATTCAGAAAGTACACTTGAGGACATCAATCCTTTCACGGATGCTAAATTCGCGAAAAACCATTTTAACAATAATGACTTGGATAATAACTCAACCATCAACGTTATTTACTATTACATCAAACATAAACATATTTTTGTCAGTCAGGGCACTCTTGGAAATTATATAAAAATTTCCTGTTTTTGCCGATTTGCCAAAAACGAGTGGACTAAAATATAAAGTGTTGTAATCGCAATAAGATATTCCATTAAGCATATATATAATATACAGGGTGTTCCATTTAAAAATATATAATGTAGGCTTACATGTCAGAAATTTGATAGTGTATTGTTTTATACGTCATTGGAAAAAAAATTTACTACTAACCCTACATTTTCTTTTTTTTTTGGTTACTTTGATATCTCTAAAAACAAAAAATCAAAATAAATTGAACGCTCGGTACATGTATTTCTGCCAGATAAAAATTGCTGTTAATTTTTTTTTTATTTTAGATGTGGGGCTTGTATTGCTCTCTCTTATCCTGGGGTTGGCGACATGGAGTGGATCTGTACCACAATAATTTCTCGTTGGTTCTAGATGTTTATTATCGCCTACACGAGATACTCTGCAACTGACTGCAAGGGCATCAGTGATCACAGTATTTCCAATAGAGTTGTGTCAATCGCGATTGAGTCGGTCACTTTGATTTTACAATCACAAATCGAATTCGCCGGAATACGATTCATTTGAATGGTTTAAGATTTAAATGCATAACTAACACAGGCCACGGAAAAGGAATGGAAGTATTGTTATAATTATTCTATAGTATTGAGTTGCGACATCGATTGGTAGATTTGTTTATGCGTTGAATTGAATATTGAATGAAATATCTATTTCCAGACAAGTATTTAATTTAAACAAATTAATATATTACTAGCACAACCCAATACGTAGCACCTATTTTGATAAAAAATGCATAACTGACACAGGCCACGGAAAAGGAATGGAAGTATTGTTATAATTATTCTATAGTATTGAGTAGCGACATCGATTGGTAGATTTGCTTATGCGTTGAATTGAATATTGAATGAAATATCTATTTCCAGACAAGTATTGAATTTAAACAAATTAATATATTACTAGCACAACCCAATACGTAGCACCTATTTTGATAAAATCATGATTCAATAAAAAGCAGAACACAGCTAAATAATATACTAACTAGGACAGAAAACATAACATATAGACACAACAATAATTCAAATTCATATGAATCTGAATCGGTCGTTCGGACTGTTCGGATTCAGTGTGTATTGCCGTTTATGTCGGCATCAAATACTATTGAAATGAACGATTGATTGAAATGATTCGGTCACTGATTGATTCGGTCCTCGTAAAATGAACGATTGGCTCAACAGTTATGTACGAACCTATAAAGTCTTAGTTTTAAGTAATATGATTATTCTTATTGTAACTGCTGCTGCAGAAACTCTTAATTTTCGATTGTATTTTGAAAATAAAGTGCGGAAAAGTGACACTTACCGAATTAGGCTACCCTGAGGAGTGGTTTCAACCGCTACAGCGCAATCCAAAGAACTTGTTGGCGAACCCGGAGAAGACTCTCGTAGGCAGTGTGCAACAAAGGATCAGGGAAGGGAAAACCGTAAGTGCGATTTTTTCCTTTCGCCCCTTTAAGATCCTCCGTTAAGGCTTTTAATAGGGATAATTTTAGGCAAGACGTATCGGACGTCAAGTAGTTAGGGAAACAATTTTTTTTTAATCGATCAATTTTTGATGTTAAATTGTGAATCAGAAACAAGCTGCAAATATTTCATAGCATTAAGTAGTGACGTAGAATCTGAAATTAGTGAAATTTTCAAAAATCTAACCTTTAGTGAAAGAAAAATATCAGAAAAAATGACAGACCAAGTAAATTGGAATTTATTTAAATCAAAATTTCAAAACATTCAACCTTACGAAGGTGATAGCAATACCTTAAATAAGTTTATCAACAGATGCGAAAGCTTAATTAATGGTTACGCCTCCCTTGCAAATTCGGAATTAAATAAACATATTTTTGAATGTATCCAGGAAAAACTGGTAGACAGAGCCGCAGTTCTAGTAGGTAATCGCACAGAAATTAGTGATTGGAAAGCATTGAAAGATGCATTGACTCAATGTTTTTCCGATCTCCGAGATCTGAATTGTTTAATCCAAGAATTAGTTAGGACTAGGCCCAATAAAAACGAATACTTGATAAATTTTGGAAGTAGACTTCAATTATTAAGGAGCGACATTCCACAGCGCATAAGTAACGAGTCTAAACATACACCGGAAGAAAAGGTTTCATATATTAAACATTATGATCAAACCGCCCTAAATACATTTATCGCAGGGTGCACAGGCGTCTTAAAAAACAATATGCATTTAAAAACACCGCAAAGTCTCGAAGACGCCAGGGCATATGTAAATGAATTCGAAAATTTTGAAAGATTGTATGGGACTCTGAACGAGCCTTATAAATCTCAAAAACCGAACTTCCAAAATTTAAACAGTGCACCGACAAATCAACATTTTCAAAATTTTTATCAAAAACCGTTTAGCAATAATGCGTTTGTACCACCCAATCTCGCTCACTTTTCAAATCAGCAATTTAGTAACCCCACATAATTTGGTAACTTAACGCGATTCGGTCAACAACCTTTTAACCAAAATTGCTTTAAGCCCCCAGAAAAAATGTTTCCAACTGGCCCAGTTGACGTAAGGCCCAAACAACTACCCCCTCAAAAATACTTTACCAACAGTCAAGTTTTCGGTAAACCAAGCCCGGACAAACAAACCCACGCGATTTGCCCAAACCTGAACCTATGTCCGCAACGTCTAGGACACCTTCCATAAGACGAGACTAATATCGAAACCAAAACGACTATTTCCGATCGAACCCAAACACGCGAAATAACTTTGTCTTTGAAGAATTACATTCAATTGACGTGACGAACTTCGACAACCAAGAATCTGAGGATAACTTAGATTATTTTGGCCCGCGTTTTGAAAATAATTTTCCTCAAGAATATTTTGAGACAATCATGAATCAATACAATGTCAATTAGAAAATCAAAGCAATCAACACTTAGATGTATCCCAAAATTTTTGCGAAAGCAGCCAAGAAGAAACCCCAACTTAATTGAAATAAACGTATCTTCGTATAACCCCCTTCGTTACTTGCATATTAACTCTTTAAATATTAAATTCTTAATAGACACTGGTAGTAATAGATCGGTATTAAAACCTATTATTGCTGAACAATATTTTTCGAATTGTATTTATAATGCACAAAATACTATAAAACAGCCGTAGGCAGCCAAAACACTCAATTTGAAGCTACTATAGCTTTACTTACAGAGTTTGGTATGGATTACGAAATCGAATTTATCCTTTTCGATTTTCATGACTTTTTCGATAGCGTTATTGGATTAACTGATTTGATGAAAATGAATTTAAATATTGACTTAAATAACAAAATACTTTCGAATAAAACAATTCAAATTCCTTTTAAGTTCCGTGAACCCGCAGATTCATAATTTTCATGTTCGATAAACTCTCATGAGAAAATTTTTAAGAATTTACCAGTTAGCGTTTTTGAAGGCGATATTTTAGTACCACCTACTGAAATAAATAACTTGTTTATTCCTAGAACCCTATACCACTCGAGAAATGGATTCGCACCCGTTGAAATACAAAACCACACCGATAAAACCATTAACACGACCTTGTTGCAACCAATTCCCGTAGAATCGTTTATACAGGAAGCATTCGAAATATATTCTTTCGAAACCATAAAAAAATTCGATAAAAATAAATATTTTCAAAATTCTCCCTCAAAAATCGATATAACCAAATTAATACGGCTATCCCACATGAACTCATAAGAGCAGCAATCAATCACTAAATTATGCGATGAATTTAAAGACATTTTTTATAAACCAGGCGTCGCGCTAACATTTACATCCAAAATTCGACACGAGATAAAAACCACTGATGAAGTTCCGGTACACACAAAGTCATATCGTTACCCGTATGCCCATAAACAGGAAGTAAGGAAACAAATAAATGAAATGTTAGGGAAAGGTATAATCCGTCCTTCAACGAGCCCTTGGAGCTCTCCCGTTTGGATCGTTCCAAAAAAAATCGATGCCTCAAACGTACAAAAGTGGCGCGTAGTAATAGATTATCGTAAATTAAACCTTAAAACAATCAACGATCCATACCCCATTCCAAACATTTCTGATATACTAGATAAGTTAGGACGATCACAATACTTTTCGGCTTTAGACCCAGCGAGTGGTTTTCACCAGATCGAGATGGCATAAAATTCGACAGAAAAAACAGCGTTTTCCATGGAAAACGGACATTATGAATATCTACGAATGCCATTTGGATTGAAAAATGCGCCGAGTCCTTTTCAACGCGTTATGGACGAGGTCCTTAAAGATCTTCAGATAAAAATGTCTATGGTCTATATGGACGACATAATTATTTTTAGTACAGGCTTGCAGGAACACATTCAAAATTTACTCCTTGTATTTTCAAAATTACGCGATGCAAAATTGAAAATTCAACTGGACAAATGCGAGTTCCTAGGAAAAGAAATCGAATTTTTGGGCACGTAGTAACGCCAGAAGGCATCAAACCAAACCCGCGTACGCACAGACTTCAGCGCCATGAGTGCCAATTCCCAAAAGAAAATAAATATTTTGTCAGACATTGTTCTGCGACCCGCTCAATATTCACAAAATCAACCGCCATTACTAGATACTAGCGATTTAGAAACGGTACATACATCTCACGAAAATCCAATTTTTAACATTTCCTTTACAGAAAGAATATTGAATATTTATAAAAATCAAATAATTGTAACCGAAGGAGATATTAATCGAATCCAATGCCAATTTTCAAATATTTTCAATAACACTAGAATTTTAGTAGTATTTCCGAAACTTGAGCTTATCCCACATATAATTAAATTCTTAAAGGAATTTATAGACCCCAAAAATCTTTACGCACTTTATTTTACAACCGAAAAACTAGCTCAAACCTTTACTGTAACACTACAAAAAATATTTCTAAATTCTTCCTACAGGTTTGTTCAATGTTCAAAATTCTTAGAGGATATTGAATCCCAGGACGAACAACAGGAAAAATTAAAAATTTACCACACCACAAAAACTTGCCATAGGGGCATCTCTGAAATGAAAATAGCATTGACCACTAGATTTTATTGGCCTAAAATGACCGAGCAGTTTGTAAATATATGTGATACTTGCCAGAAAAACAAATACTACAGAAATCCCCCTGTCATTAAATTTAGTCTAACAGCTATGACATCTAAACCATTCGAACAAATTCATATTGACTCTTTTAAAATCGACAACCAAATATTTTTAACCATTCTTGACGCCTTTTCTAGATACGGTCAAGCGTATTCTCTTAAAAGTCTGACAGGAACAGCTGTCATTGATTACCTCCTAATTTTTGTATCACACCATGGTTTACCTTTAAAAATCACGTCAGACCGTGGGACGGAGTTTAAAAATAAAGACATAGAGGACTTTTGCAAATTGTATAAAATTGAGTTGCATTATACCACTTCAAAGAACAGTAACTCTAACTGCCCCGTGGAATGTTTTTATTCTTCTATAATTGAAGCATATCGATGTCTTAAAGAGGAAAATAAATAATACAACCCGGAACAAATCGTAAAACGCGCTTTATTAGGATATAATAACTCCATACACAGTGTCACGAAATTTACGCCTTTTGAAATAATCAAAGGTCATATAAATGACACAAATCCTTTTGACATTAGTGACCACGTGATAATTTCGGACTATGTTCAAAAACACAAAGAGAGTTCGAAAAAGCTTTACCAATTACTTTCGGAAAATAATCACAAAACAAAAGAAAAAATAATGGATAAAAGAAACAAAGAACGCGAGGACCTCTGAATTTCGATATTGACGAACCGGTCTACATTCGTACTAGGTTACGTAATAAAGCTTTACCTAAATTTAAGAAAACTACTCTAAAAAATCAAACAACCTATAAAATTAAAACCAATTCGGGAACGTATCATAAAAATCCTGGCAAACGATCAAAATCTAAACAAAAATTAAATTTGCAGGAAAATGAACCTCCCGAGGATCCTAGTGGCATCGGCGTTAGCAACCCTAGCCCTTCGACGAGTAAATAATAATAAGTAACTAATTCCCTTGAAAAATCCCCTTCTCCCTATAAATCTTGGTCCTTCTAAATTAATCTATACTAAACACACCTTCCTTTATTTCGTTGACTTAAAAGAAGTCCATTTCCAATCCATTAACGTGCAAAACCACTTTAATATAATTATGAAACAAATTTCTGAAGAACACCCAAATAACCCTACGTCCTATCACGATCTTGCGGAAAGCCTATTATTAAGAATAGATTAGAATTTAGTACAAAATAAATTAAAAAACCTTCAACCTCATTATAGATCAAAAAGAGGACTGATTAATGTAGTAGGTAAAGTACAGAAATGGCTTTTCGGCATTCTTGATTCGGATGATGCAAAAAACTATGACGATGCTATCGATAACTTGCGGAAAAATCAGAAAAATGTATTGAAAACTTTAAACTTTCAAATATCTGTATCAAAACGGCTGATTGAGATAATTATAACTTAACGATTTCGACTCTATTTCGTAATCAAAACCAACTAGAGAAAGCAATGTATATATTAAAAGGATCTGTTGATAACACGATCAATAATCTTCAGTTATATATAAACTTTCAAAGTGTTTTATCCTAAATTATACTTGACTGTCAAAACCTGATAAATTTTCTGGATAATTTAGAGAACGCAATTGTGTTTGCACACACTAATGCTTTACACATTTCAATAGTTTCTGTTTTAGAAATTCAGAAAATGATCGATTATTTAAAATCAATTTATGATGTAAACGAATTACCAAAATTTAATAACACGTTATCTTGTTACCAATTTTTAGGGACTCAAGTAACATTTACAGATAGTAAAATAATTTTTGCTATTCACTTCCCTATTTTAAGGCTTAAATATTTTTCTTTCCATCACCTGTTTCCTATTATCCAAAATAACAAAAGAAGATATGCATTTCAAAGAGTCCTGCCGTCCCGAAATCGAGCATACTTTCTACTGCCACGAAAACTACAACTCGAAGGATGAATGCACGATTCAATTGCTTGAAAATCAGCCTATAAGCAACTGCCGAAAACACCATATCGAATTATTACAACCTCTTGCAGAGCAAGTAACGCAAGAAAAAGTGCTTGTCTTACCTGTTAAAAATACATTGGTATTTGCTAAGTGTAAAATTTAAGAAAAATTATTACAACAATGTCAAAATTATGAAAGGAAAGCCTTTGCTTTTACCTGAAGTCTATATAGAAGAATTGAAACCAATTATGTCACACAGATTAGCGAACAGATAACAAATGAACTACAACCGATTTAAGAAATTGGCCAGCCTATGTGTACAAGTTTAATAACTAATATTATTGTTATTATATTTTTTCTAGCAGTCATTGCAGCCCTAATGATCGTTTTTAGAAAGAAACTTCTACCGAAATGGCAACATAATCAATCCGAACCCAATAAATCCAATCAGCCGGAGCAAACTCATTCCATTATGTTTGCTTCTTGAGGAGGGAGGAGTTATGTACAATGATTTCTACGTAATAAGAATAGGACACCGTGAGATCTACGATGTCAGCATTTGGCCACGATGGTACTATGAAGAAACCGTGAGATTCACATTGTCAGCTTTTCGGATACGAACCTATAAAGTCTTAGTTTTAAGTAATATGATTATTCTTGTTGTAACTGCTGCTGCAGAAACTGTTAATTTTCGATTGTATTTTGAAAATAAAGTTTTTAAAAGTCACCTCGTCTTCGCTTGAACATAATTCAATACTAGTTTCTAATCGAAGAGAATATGAGAGTGCAGTAAAACACAAAGCAGTAAGCCTAGACATGACGTATTGCGACGTTGTCACTATCTATACGCTTTCCGCACATAAATTTTAAAATGCAATAGTAGAGACGATGCAATGCACGTATTTGATTTTGTTTCTGAAGTTTGTTTTTTAAATTTTGATGTAATAAACGATACTTTTTGGTGTTCGCACGTTTTAATTAAATTGCTAAACTTTCTGCAAAAATGTATTTAACAGGCATATAATAATTGTGGGTGTATAACTGCAGATGTCTTTTCGGCGAGCTTTGTCAATCAATTCTGCAAAAGATAAAGAATCCTCAAAAAGTTTTCCAAATTTCCAAACTACAGAAAAAGTGAACTCTACTTTTATTCGATTTAATATAACTTATAGTCAGTTTAAGGTCAACGGTTTATAAAATTCAGGGAACTATTGCAAAATCAATTTCGTAAATAATTAAAGGAAGTGCTACTATCTATCTATCCTTATCTACCATAATGTGTGAAAAGTATTGAGTGGCGAATTTTCAACAGAAATAAATATTGAATACTGTCAGCATTAATATATGTGAAGATTGCGCCGGTCTACGTGCAACGTAAGGTAGATTTTGTATGTGCAAATTTATACTTACTGAAATACACAAATCGTTTTAAATTGAGAATTTAGAAAAACATGTAATAAGGGTTTACGAAATTGAATTTAATAAGACCTAAAGCAATAAATCAATGACATATGAATCTTTGTAAGTAGCTAAACATATTATGTTGATAAATGAAAACGACTTTAATACTATTTACTAACTTTCTGGACTCCTCCTGCGACGGTTGTTCATAAATCCAACTTACTAACGTTTCGCCAATCATCATGTTGGCTTCTTCAGAGGTTAACTGATTATATGATAAGGAACCGCATGAGGAACCCAAAAGATGTGTACAGTAGCCTGTACACATAAATCCGAGCCTTAGAGATGGCTTCGTTATATCTTCGTTTAGGGGCATAAATAAATTTTTATTTTTTGTGATTTATATTTAGTCAAAATGTCCAGTGTGTTCGTAAACAAAATTACAGTAATTTAGATGTCTCATTTAGTGGACTAGTCACAGATTTATAAGTAAATCAGTTTTCCCATCAATAGCAACAGGTTATGCAGAAATATACAATTTTGTATGCGTAGATAAAAAATTTTTTTTCGATGACGTTGCCTAACTTTTAAAAGAAAATATGCATGGGGTCGTATGCTTCCGTACGATTGCGCCCATCATTTTTAAAGTTCACTCATATTTGATATTAGCGTTATTCGAAGATGTCGTAACGGACATATGTCACCGAATTTGAATTAGATGCTACAAGGTGTTCAAAATAAACGAATGTATTTGGATCATTTTAAATTGAAAAATCTAGATTTTCTTAAATGGCACGCCCCATTATTTTTTTCCGAAAGATCCTACAAAAACCTATAATTTTGCAGTTTATTTTAAATCTTCCAATATTTACCCTTCTTTCTGTTTATATTAAAACTATTAGCCAACGGGGTTTTGTTTAAATTAAAAAATAAATAGGAGAACGAACTTTTTTGGAGTCGTAGAAAAAGCAACAAGCAGTTATCATCAATTTGGGTGAAAATAACGGCCAAATTTTAAATTCACAGAAATTACCTTAAGACTAAGGAAAATAAACTCATCAGTAGTTGCCAAACACAATCACGAAATCGGACATAAAATTTTATTCGACAAAACTAAAATTTCTTGCATTTCATCAATTTTCTACCAACAAAAAATCTAAGAATCTATAGAAATCTATAAGCAAGCAAACAATCTAAACCGAGACTCAGGTCTTTACCTGTCACTAATATGGGAATCAGTCATCCGAGACAATGTTTGAACAGCTACAGAGTAGAATGCAAGTCAGTTTTAGTTAAGTTCTGAAGAAGCCAATAGGATGATTGGCGAACCGTCAGTAAGTTTGATTTAACCACAAACGGACGCAGGAGGAGTCCAGGAATGTAAATAATAATTATTAGCAATTTTGATGAAAATGACGGTCAAGTTATAAATTCACAATAAAGTAAATAATAAGTAAACAATAGTAAATACCTATTACTACAAAGGAACTTATCTTATTTTTAATTATTATTATGACACAATGAATGTTCAAAATAATAGATTAACATAAACACAATCGTTAACATATCCCTACAAAAAGAAATATAGTGGTGTTAAGTCTGTCTTCCAAATCATATGTTTTCACAATTTGGTATATACAAATTTCCGATCTTCTCGATGACAACGCAGGAAGTGTTTAAGAAGAACTCTAGTGTTATTAGGTCTCATGATCGAGGGGGTCATCCAATGAATCCACTTCTATCGATCCATTTCTGTGCTCATCTTGTTGAAACCACATTTGTTGAATCTGGATGGTACCAACTTCTGGAAAAAGTTGAGGTAAATTAATTATAAAATAAGTTATGTATATATATAATATATATATATATATATATATATATATATATATATATATATATATATATATATATATATATATATATATATATATATATATATATATATATATATATATATATATATATATATATATATATACCTTAAAACAGAAGCATGCGGAAATATGTATGAAGTTAACGCACGGTAGATGGCTTAGTAAATTAAAAAGGTATATGGTTTCTAATATCCTACTTTATTAATGAAAATTTTAACCAACTTTTGTTTTGCAGATATTATTGGTTGTGCCTGCCAGCTTCCAGTTCCGAGAAAAGAAATCCAATACTTTTCGTCTTTATTTCCCCTGTCCTTTGTGCGCAATAAAAGTACAGTTTGTACCCGCGAGGGTACATATTCGCAGAATTATATGTTTTTAAAATAAATGTTTTGGTCAATATTCACTAGGTGGGGTTACCTTATTAAAGAAAATCTTATTCCAAGAGGGGACACTAGTTTACATTCGAACCGCTAGATGGTGCAGATGGTCACGCGAACAATATGATCAAGTCTCATTGACGCCATTGCTTTTCTTAGGGGTGGGAAAATATCTGGGCTCTGATTGGCTTCGCCGCCATCGCAAACTAGAGGTGGGGAGATTGATTAAACCCCATTGGTGCTTGCTTATCCAATGGGAGCCAGTTTCAAGGGATTATGGGTAAAGGCGGAGGAGCTAGAGAGTCGTGGGTAAGGAGGACACGCCCACAAAAGGGAGAGGAGTGGGGGAAGCCTATATTATAGTTAATAACTACTAACAGGTCAAAAATTATTTGTGATCTTGTGCCATAATGTCAATGAAGAACTCTGCGTTCTTGCTTAAATAAATGACACCACCAAACGCACTAATATTTCTCGTCAAGCACAAGAGTTTATAAATTTCAAAGATGGGCAAGTATTGCATTTAAAAAGTAAATTGTTTTCCATAAAAACTGAGTGTGCTCCGAGTATGAGATGAAAAACCTTTGTATTTGTAAAACCAATGGAAAATGAACTTAGCCGTTCGCTTTTAACGTTTAATTGTATCATACATGAAAGACATCTACACAACAACTTAAGGATGTACGTAAAAAGTTGTTAAGATCGTAAAAACATGCGCTTTAAAGCTCTTTTGGAGGAAATTGAATCTAGAGATTTGTTATTACATTCTGACACACGATGGTTAAGTGGGGGCAAAATTCTTAATAGATTTATAGAGTGTTTTGATATTTCTTTACGAAATCGGTAAAAATGATCTCAATGATAAACAATGGTTTTAAGACTCTTGTTCTTAACAGACATAATGAAGTATTATGATTTCAACGTACGGCCCCAAGGAAATAACGGCACTAATTTGAAAATGTTTGAGGAATGGAAGAGTTTTTCTTCAAATTTGATATTATTTGAAACTGACATAAAAACTAAAAAAATCACTTCTTTCCCTTGCTAAAAAGGCAACATAAAAAAGAAAATATCGATGAACACAATCTAAATATGTTCGAAAGTTGGATTTTGGTCATTGAAAGTGAATATGAAAGTCGGCTTCAAAGTGTTAAGAAGCATGGAGAAATGTTTACATTTATAATAAATTCTGATGAAATAGAAGAAAATATTATAAATTTGCAGTATTTTGAATATCTAAGAATTGGCAATTTAAGTTTAGAAATGATTGATTTTAAAAGTTCAACAATGGACGGATAAATTCAAGAAATACAAAAGATAATCATTTTTTCATGATATCAATATGTTGGCCATCGCTTCCTACGAGATTGACACCATTAAAAAAAATTGGCTTTGCCACTTTATCCACATGTGGGTCCACTTTATTCAACTATGTTTGTAATTATTTTAACAATAAGATATATCTTATTATTTACAAAAATGCGTTTTTAATACGAAAATATCGCTGCCCCAAATATCTTTTTAATACTTATCTTTTTAATCTACTTGGGTCAGACAGATACACTATTCAAATCAAGGTGGAAGTTTATTAGAGATTGTTTTAAATCCTCCGTAGAAAAAGAAATGTAAATTTGGGAATCATCCGCATATTGTTGGATCACTGAATAATGCTTTCTAACTTCAACACAATACGATCTATTACTCAAATATTGCCATCGTGTCGAAGGCTTTACTATATATATATATATATATATATATATATATATATATATATATATATATATATATATATATATATATATATATATATATATATATATATATATATATATATATATATATATATATATATATATATATATATATATATATATATATATATATATATATATATATATATATATATATATATATATATATATATATATATATATATATATATATATATATATATATATATATATATTATTTTTTTTTTGGGTCCAAACAAAACAATTTAATCTTACTCCAAACAAAATATGTGATCTCCCAGAGGAATTATGTAATCCCGAAGTACTTAATAAATATTTTTGCATCGTGCACTCAAGTGGTTGGTAGTGTTTCAGTTGATAAAACAAACTAATACAACTCCAATGTCCATCCAAATATTACATATAATCTAAATTTTACACTTATAAACAGAATATCCACAAACGCGAATGGAGAGGACAGAATTTCTATGAAAGATGTCAAGCTCTGCCTTCCGTACTATATAAATCCTTATAAAAATAATTAAGAGGCAGATCTACCAACATATGGCTTGTAAATTTGACCAAAGTAATTTAAAACTATCCATCGGATTTTAGTAAAGCCTTCGACACGATGGCAATATTTGAGTAATAGATCGTATTGTGTTGAAGTTAGAAAGCATTATTCAGTGATCCAACAATATGCGGATGATTCCCAAATTTACATTTCTTTTTCTACGAAGGATTTAAAACAATCTCTAATAAACTTCCACCTTGATTTGAATAGTGTATCTGTCTGACCCAAGTAGATTAAAAAGATAAGTATTAAAAAGATATTTGGGGCAGCGATATTTTCGTATTAAAAACGCATTTTTGTAAATAATAAGATATATCTTATTATTAAAATAATTACAAACATAGTTGAATAAAGTGGACCCACGTGTGGATAAAGTGGCAAAGCCAATTTTTTTTAATGGTGTCAATCTCGTAGGAAGCGATGGCCAACATATTGATATCATGAAAAAATGATTATCTTTTGTATTTCTTGAATTTATCCGTCCATTGTTGAACTTTTAAAATCAATCATTTCTAAACTTAAATTGCCAATTCTTAGATATTCAAAATACTGCAAATTTATAATATTTTCTTCTATTTCATCAGAATTTATTATAAATGTAAACATTTCTCCATGCTTCTTAACACTTTGAAGCCGACTTTCATATTCACTTTCAATGACCAAAATCCAACTTTCGAACATATTTAGATTGTGTTCATCGATATTTTCTTTTTTATGTTGCCTTTTTAGCAAGGGAAAGAAGTGATTTTTTTAGTTTTTATGTCAGTTTCAAATAATATCAAATTTGAAGAAAAACTCTTCCATTCCTCAAACATTTTCAAATTAGTGCCGTTATTTCCTTGGGGCCGTACGTTGAAATCATAATACTTCATTATGTCTGTTAAGAACAAGAGTCTTAAAACCATTGTTTATCATTGAGATCATTTTTACCGATTTCGTAAAGAAATATCAAAACACTCTATAAATCTATTAAGAATTTTGCCCCCACTTAACCATCGTGTGTCAGAATGTAATAACAAATCTCTAGATTCAATTTCCTCCAAAAGAGCTTTAAAGCGCATGTTTTTACGATCTTAACAACTTTTTACATACATCCTTAAGTTGTTGTGTAGATGTCTTTCATGTATGATACAATTAAACGTTAAAAGCGAACGGCTAAGTTCATTTTCCATTAGTTTTACAAATACAAAGGTTTTTCATCTCATACTCGGAGCACACTCAGTTTTTATGGAAAACAATTTACTTTTTAAATGCAATACTTGCCCATCTTTGAAATTTATAAACTCTTGTGCTTGACGAGAAATATTAGTGCGTTTGGTGGTGTCATTCATTTAAGCAAGAACGCAGAGTTCTTCATTGACATTATGGCACAAGATCACAAATAATTTTTGACCTGTTAGTAGTTATTAACTATAATATAGGCTTCCCCCACTCCTCTCCCTTTTGTGGGCGTGTCCTCCTTACCCACGACTCTCTAGCTCCTCCGCCTTTACCCATAATCCCTTGAAACTGGCTCCCATTGGATAAGCAAGCACCAATGGGGTTTAATCAATCTCCCCACCTCTAGTTTGCGATGGCGGCGAAGCCAATCAGAGCCCAGATATTTTCCCACCCCTAAGAAAAGCAATGGCGTCAATGAGACTTGATCATATTGTTCGCGTGACCATCTGCACCATCTAGCGGTTCGAATGTAAACTAGTGTCCCCTCTTGGAATAAGATTTTCTTTAATAAGGTAACCCCACCTAGTGAATATTGACCAAAACATTTATTTTAAAAACATATAATTCTGCGAATATGTACCCTCGCGGGTACAAACTGTACTTTTATTGCGCACAAAGGACAGGGGAAATAAAGACGAAAAGTATTGGATTTCTTTTCTCGGAACTGGAAGCTGGCAGGCACCACCAATAATATCTGCAAAACAAAAGTTGGTTAAAATTTTCATTAATAAAGTAGGATATTAGAAACCATATACCTTTTTAATTTACTAAGCCATCTACCGTGCGTTAACTTCATACATATTTCCGCATGCTTCTGTTTTAAGGTATCGTGAGATATTTGACTATTTATCTGGGAAAAGTTCATATGTCGAAAATATTATGTGTATGTGGCCGTGGTAGGCTTTCTTTGCTATTATAATTTTATTTTTATTATTTAATATTTACAAAATTAATTTATCTATCTTATTGATGATTTTGATTTTCTTTGCTATTTTTATTATTTGTTTTTATTATTTAATATTTTCAAAATTAATTTATCTATCTTATTGATGATTTTAAGATATCGCAGTCAACTTTACTATTTCATCAATTTCTTTTATTTATTGCTGATCTTTGAGGATAGTGTACATACTTTTTTTCGTAACTTATCTGTATCTACCCTTTAATTTCCTATCAAGCCATAAAGCAAACTCGAAAGGCATCTGGCATCTCAACTAAAAAGTCATATACTTTAAAGCTGCTGCGACTACTACATGAAAGTGTGTTTCTATGCAATCTCAACAATAATGAAATCTGGGCGCTTATATTAAATACTGTAATACTCTTCTCTACTAACGCTCTAGGAGACGCTATTTGAACCCTGTTCAAAGAAAAACTTCTACAGCCCAAATAACCTCTCTGAACCACACTTAAGCGCATCACTCTTTCACTGTCTTGCAGCCTTCAGATTAATATTCCGTACTAACTACGAATGTCATACACGAAACGTTCTCTTTTCTAATTTTTTTCTATGCGCTACATTAACGAACAGGATCTAAACTTTTCTGTCTGTGTATTTTGTTAGCCACCTTAAAAAAATTAAGAAAAGGTATGCGAACCTAGAGGATATTTTCCATATTTTTCACAAATGGTGACAACAATTAATGCAAGTATTATTTTTAATAATAATCCATCTTTCGCTATGACACGAAAACATCGATTTTTTAATTCTAACTTTTCTCATAGAGCTTCCCTTTAGTCTCTATCTGTTCTTTAACTAAATCCCCGCCTTTTTGAAAAACCAACCTCTAAAAATAGTTAATTTTCTCTAATTTAAATTTGTACGTTTTACGCAATATGTGTGAATATTTTTGCTAGAGCATTTAGTTACTTAGTACATGTCCTAATCAATATTTTAAAAATATGATTCTAATGATACGTGTTTACGATTTGAAGATAACGAAACATTCCCCAGTTTTATAAATGAGAGCTCACCGCCAATCTACCAAACATCACAGTACAAGCTACCGTACTACGCCCCCCTGGACAAAATCAGGTTAGTCAGCGTCATTAATTCTACCTGCGTTAACGAATAGCGTATTGTTAATTAAGGTTTAATACGCAGAAAGTTTAAGTAACAAATAATTGCAATGAAACTCACTAACATCATAAATTATTTTAAAAAAATTAGAACAGTTGGAATTTACTGGAGTAACCAATTTGGCACTAAAAATGGAAATTTTCGATACTCTACTTGGTGCCTACAATAAATTTTACTATTATTTTTAATGCAGAGACACAACGATTTTCTAGTTCTGAATTTGATCAGGGGTATATGACCATAGTTTACGCCGACTCTAAAAGGCATGCAGTCTATTGTTTTTGAACGCCCCATTTTGTGTATTATGTTCAAAACAGAGACTCTCTGGGCTTACAACTACAGCTACCAGCTACTACTTTCAATAATATTAACACAAAAAAAGTAGGTGGCATTTCTATAATACGTGCAAAGTTTATGTGAAACTGACTGGAAGACAGAGTAATGCACCAATATGTTACTAAACATATTTCGATAGAATTCCGTAAGAGCTTACCTCCAAGTTTCCTCATTTAGTCAGTCAAAGCATCAAATGGGAAATTCCAATCCAACATATGTAGTGGTGGAAATATATTAATCGGCTACGTTACCGATGGTACCCGACTGAAGCTTCTGCGTCTTCTTTACCCCACATGCCTACTTAAAAAGATACTGGTCTAAGTCTCAATATTCCTGTTAAAAAAAAGAGAGGTTCTATATTGCCATAAATATGTGTTTTCAAAATTTTACCTGAATGGTTCGTGATTCCTTATATATATGCAGTGTTGGCAGCAATGTGGCGACGACTACGCTGAAACTTTGCATATCTCGTGTCCCCATGACTGGTCTGTTTCATATATCAAACCTCACCTCGCACGGGTTTGAACCTCCTTTAAAAAAAAAACAGGCAAGACTTATACTTATCATATCAAAGTAATACGAGGAACTTATATTTTATGCCAAAACTTATTTCATCACCTCCAAAGGGGAGTAGGGGTTTCTAAAGTATGGTAGGTACATCTCTTTCATTTTTTAATTAAAAAAAGTGACACAATTACGCGACGTAACTCGATCCGGATCGTTAACGCGTCTCAAGATGGGGGTTTAGAGATGCTGAGGTCATTAAATTGATTCACTAATACCAGTACACACTGAAACCCCTTATTTCCAAAATAAAAAATTGTTAACTGTTAACACAACAAAAAAACTATTTTCTCATCAATTATATTTCTGGGTCGTTTTCAGAATTTGTCCAACGTAGAATCCCAAGAGGATAGGGCCGCAATTTCGAAAAATGTTCATGTCTCCCCACTATGCATTTGTACAAGAAGCAGGGCCGGATTAACAGCAATTATATTCTTGTCAGTCAACATACAGCCGCCGATTGAATTCTCGGATTCTGCTTTACTAGTTGCCATGGTCTGTCAAATATGTTACTTAAAAATTGTATATTTTTTTTACAAATATATACCTTTCCTAAAATAATTCCGCCTTTGTCAAGTTGGACACGGGCACGTCTGTCCGCTTTGAAAAGCGCAGGCGTATGTATCTTCCAAAATGATCCAATCAGGCTCGGATTGCCAGCAAATACACAACTCGCCGATTCAATTCTGAGATGTTGCTTCACGAGTTACCATGATCTGTCAAATATTTCAATTAAAAAAAAATCTATTATTTAGCAACAATATACCTTTTTAAAAATAATTTCGTCTTTTTTCAAGTTCAACAGGACACGTGTGTTCGTTTCAGTTGGACAAGGGCACGTCTGTCCGCTTTGAAAAGCGCGGCGTATGTATCTTCCAAAATGATCCAAATTGTTAACCTTTTTTTGATTCCTCGTTCCCCGATTCAATTCTGAGATGTTGCTTCACGAGTTACCATGATCTGTCAAATATTTTTATTAAAAAAAAATCTATTATTTAGCAACAATATACCTTTTTAAAAATAATTTCGTTTTTTTCAAGTTCAACAGGACACGTGTGTTCGTTTCGAAAGGTTTCGTAGTCTGTAGCTCTGTCGAATTCTCCAAAATTCGTTAAACCTTCAGATATTTTCAAAATTTGTCCAACGCAGACTTCCACTCACGCAGTTTCGAAAACTTTCTGGTCTCCCCGCCATGCATTTGTACACGAAGCCGTTCTGGACTATCAGCAAACAGCACATCCGTCATTTCTCTTCTCGAATTCCGCTTGACGAGTTACATCGATCTGTCAAATATTTAATGTAAAACAATCTTATCTATTACTTTTACCCAATATTAAGTACCTATTCAAAATTAGTAGCGCCTTTTCGAGTTCGAAAGGTTTCGTAGCCTATAGCCCTGCCGAAATGGCATTGCATTTGTACACGAAGCAGGGTCGGATTGTAAGCAAACAGCACCCCCGGTCACTTTTCTTCTCGGATTCTGCTTGACGAGTTACATCGATCTGTGGAATATTTATCGAAAAAAAAAATTATCTATTACTTTTACCAAAAATGAAGTACCTTTTTTCTTTAAAACAGTTCGTCCTTTTCGAGTTTGAAAGGTTTCGTAGCCTATAGCCCTGCCGAAATGTCATTGCATTTGTACACGAAGCAGGGTCGGATTGTCAGCAAACACCACAAGCGTCACTTTTCTTCTCGGTTTCTGCTTGACGAATTACATCGATCGGTCAAATATTTAATATAAAAAATATCTATTTTACCAAAAATACGTACTCTTCTAAGATAAATTAGCTCTTTTCGAGTTTAAGAGGACACGTATGTCAACTGTAGGATGTTTTATTATTATATTTTCCAGTGTCTATAAATTAATAAACAACAGAAGCTTCCGAATACAAAAATTTCAACATGAGTTTTTTTTTCTTGAAACTTAAAAGTTCTAACCCCTAAAACCATATTTTTAATACGCTGGCGGACGTATAACAATCCCCAAAAATTACCATATTTAAATTGTTACTATTGATATATTTCTATTCCGAACTTAACTCAATACATGCAAAAAAAAAAACTAGCGAATGTTATTTATTATCTCCGATGAGTGGATGATTGAGAAACGTTTAAATAAATCTACCTTTCTGTCTCTCTTTTTCTATATAGGTCACTCATTCTCTCTATCTGTTACTTTCCACAATCCGAATTTACACTTGGCCCCCCAAAAATCTTGTAAAATTTTATCTGCTTAACTTCTTCGCGTTGTTCATATGGCTGAATTTTTTGGGAGATATATCGTGCGTTATTTCTATTAAAATTCTGTTTCCTTTTTACCTACTTCAAAAACGTAAGCGAGCATTTTTGGTTGTTTTATTAAACAAAAATTGATACTAAACAAGATCCGTATCTCCGACTTCAGCCTCCTTTGATCACTCCCCAATTTTTTTTAATTAAGTATAGAAACCTCGTCGAACATATACATAATACTAGGTCAAAATGTTACGCGGTTACTCATTGAAGTCGCAATTCCGAAAGCTTCTTACCTATCTTTTTCCAGTCTTTTTTGTTTTATTTATCCGTATATGAAACACACATTGAACACAAAACTTAAACTCGTTGGCGATATTGCATTAAGCAACAAACGCGTATAACAGAAACGAACCCTTAACACAAACGCTTCTTTAAACTTCGACTGACACGTGAAACAACCCGCATTCCTACGAAAGGCAGGTAAACCAAGCAGGTCAAATTTTAAGCTACCCTCCAGTGTCGTCGTAGGTTGGGGCATAGTAAATAGCGAATACAACAAAGCGGTAATTTATAATAATTTAATTTGCATTTTATTTAACTTAAGTTGTTTTGTAGAAAATGAGACATTTCTACAATTAATCAATATACTACGAGTACTTTTCCGCTTAATTACTATTTTTGAGAAACAAAAGGAAACGTTAGATTCCATTCAAACTTTTTCGGTTTTCATGATATCTCGCGTTTATTTAGAAGCTAATGGCCTGTGGCCTTAACCAGACGTTTCCAAAGCCTGGTTTGATATTATGTATATAAATCTTAACAAACACGAAAAATAGAGTTATATTGCCACCGAAAATCTGAATTTATGTTTAAAAATGTAACTTCCCGTATTTAAACTATTGCCTGCATTGGCGCCTATATTTTATAGTTTTTTTTTTGTATCCTATTTTTTTTGTTTTGCTTGCAAATGTGTGTCCATTTTTCGGGTACTGAATTTTTTTTTCTCAAATTATTACAAATTACTCAAAACGGAGTTAAAAAGAGACGAGGAGAAAAGGGAAGAACCCTTATTTCTCCGACACTGACCTCCGATGTTTATAAAAATTGACGCCTTGACACCCTCCCCGTGAATATTTTACAAATGATTTTTAAAATTTAACTTCCAAATAACGCATACTCTGGCCTAGTGTCACAGTTTTGGGCCCCATTTTGCTATGGTTAGACAGGTTTATTCTTGTACATTGTCGGGACAAAAGAAGCATCTCCTTCATCCAAATTGACTTTTTCATACCTAATATAACAGCTGCCGGGCATCATCTCGCCTTAATTGTTTCTATTGAATTAATTTTAGTTACAAAAAATTAGATGATCGTCAAAATTGGCATAAAAAGATAATCAAGATTTAATTAAAACAAGAATATGCACAAAAGAAAAGAGATAAACTCCGACACGGGAAACAAGGAAATATCGCTGAAACGGCAACTGACCTAGCGCGCGCCTTTTTTAAAAATAATAATTTTTCAAAAGAATTCTAGGCTAAGCTAAATACCTGGTGCAACAAAATATTGAAGGATCTTCATGATCCTACCTGTGAGCGAGTAGAAAATTATTTGCAAAGAGGATAAAGGTATATCTTAATATAAATAGTTTCACTATTGATAATATGTCCCCTTTTAAAATGGCGCATTATTTGATACGTACTTTTTTCTTGTCAGAGCTTGTCTAAAAAAAAATCGGGATGGATGGAGGTTCTCCGTCAGGTTTTTTTCCTGTCGAAACAAGTATGTGCGGCGTTCGCTTTGGATCTGGGGAATGGGTGGGGTTATACATATATAAGCTATAAGAAATTTTAATTTTTTATTCAGTTTCCACTCATACAATTTCGTGATAAGTGCAGAGTGAGAAAAATGTCCGAAGTCGAAAATTATCCAACGCAAGCATTGGATTCGTGGGGAAGATTTGTGGTCAATGCGGAAATAATCCGCGAACAAAAATACATTTACGAGGCAGCAATTACGCTGCCGGAATTCGGACTAGAAATTACCTCAGGTCTTAGCCCAGCAAGAATCTTCGCTCCGGCAGTGAAAGTGAGCTTTATCCCCTACGTTTTGGCGGAGAAAAGAAGCATTTCGTTCGACGAGATAGACTTCACAGAATTAATACAACAGCTTCCATTGTTATTGTTAGCAGGCCCGACTGGTAAAGTTATGTATTTAACCTGCTTCAAACTCAGCTGTCTACAATGTGATGGTGAAGTCTTGGTCAAGATTGAAAATAGCGAGGGTATACTCTATATTTCGAAAGACTGGGTACAGGAATTAATTACCATAAGCAAATTGGTATTTAAAAGAATACGAGTACTGTCTCGTTTGAACTTTTACGAGTACTACGATAGAATATTGTATTTGACTATACATGAAAATTTACTGGAAGACGCCAAAATCTTTCCGCATATAGAATATTTATGTTCTACAGAAGAGAGTGAGCAGAGCTACTGCATGGAGGACTACATGCGTTTTGGAAAAATGCAGATAAAGCAAGATATCAACAAAAGGATAGCATGGGACATACCTGTGTTTTAATAGAAATTTACCTGTAAACTAATAATAATAAATGTATTTTTAAAATTCAGTGTGTGTGTATGTTTTATCCTTACCCCCATAAAAAAAGTAAAAAAAAACCAAGTAATTGCGTAAAATAACTTTATTAAAGAAAAAAAAAAAACAACAAAATATAACCAAACAAAACATAGTACCACCGGAATGAAACCATCAGAAATTACCCCAACAACGGAGATTCTCGCATATAATTTACCAAAAAAAATTTGCAGTGCAAAAGTCAAAGTTCAAAGCTGGCGATGCAGTGAGCATAAGTCGCACAAAATCGGTTTTTGACAAAAGCTATGAAATTAATTGGACACCCCGAAAATTTCAAGATTGTTAAAGTAAGTGGTTCCTTCCCTCTTACGTATATTTTGGAAGATATGGAGGGGCGTTAAATCAAAGCTTCGTTTTATGAAGTCGAATTACAAAAACCGTACTACCAAATAGTCGATCGACTATTTTTTGGTAATTTGTATGCGAGAATCTCCGTTGTTGGGGTAATTTCTGATGGTTTCATTCCGGTGGTACTATGTTTTGTTTGGTTATATTTTGTTGTTATTTTTTTTTCTTTAATAAAGTTATTTTACGCAATTACTTGTTTTTTTTTTACTTTTTTTATGGGGGTAAGGATAAAACATACACACACACTGAATTTTAAAAATACATTTATTATTATTAGTTTACAGGTAAATTTCTGTTAAAACACAGGTATGTCCCATGCTATCCTTTTGTTGATATCTTGTTTTATCTGCATTTTTCCAAAACGCATGTAGTCCTCCATGCAGTAGCTCTGCTCACTCTCTTCTGTAGAACATAAATATTCTATATGCGGAAAGATTTTGGCGTCTTCCAGTAAATTTTCATGTATAGTCAAATACAATATTCTATCGTAGTACTCGTAAAAGTTCAAACGAGACAGTACTCGTATTCTTTTAAATACCAATTTGCTTATGGTAATTAATTCCTGTACCCAGTCTTTCGAAATATAGAGTATACCCTCGCTATTTTCAATCTTGACCAAGACTTCACCATCACATTGTAGACAGCTGAGTTTGAAGCAGGTTAAATACATAACTTTACCAGTCGGGCCTGCTAACAATAACAATGGAAGCTGTTGTATTAATTCTGTGAAGTCTATCTCGTCGAACGAAATGCTTCTTTTCTCCGCCAAAACGTAGGGGATAAAGCTCACTTTCACTGCCGGAGCGAAGATTCTTGCTGGGCTAAGACCTGAGGTAATTTCTAGTCCGAATTCCGGCAGCGTAATTGCTGCCTCGTAAATGTATTTTTGTTCGCGGATTATTTCCGCATTGACCACAAATCTTCCCCACGAATCCAATGCTTGCGTTGGATAATTTTCGACTTCGGACATTTTTCTCACTCTGCACTTATCACGAAATTGTATGAGTGGAAACTGAATAAAAAATTAAAATTTCTTATAGCTTATATATGTATAACCCCACCCATTCCCCAGATCCAAAGCGAACGCCGCACATACTTGTTTCGACAGGAAAAAAACCTGACGGAGAACCTCCATCCATCCCGATTTTTTTTTAGACAAGCTCTGACAAGAAAAAAGTACGTATCAAATAATGCGCCATTTTAAAAGGGGACATATTATCAATAGTGAAACTATTTATATTAAGATATACCTTTATCCTCTTTGCAAATAATTTTCTACTCGCTCACAGGTAGGATCATGAAGATCCTTCAATATTTTGTTGCACCAGGTATTTAGCTTAGCCTAGAATTCTTTTGAAAAATTATTATTTTTAAAAAAGGCGCGCGCTAGATCAGTTGCCGTTTCAGCGATATTTCCTTGTTTCCCGTGTCGGAGTTTATCTCTTTTCTTTTGTGCATATTCTTGTTTTAATTAAATCTTGATTATCTTTTTATGCCAATTTTGACGATCATCTAACTTTTTGTAACTAAAATTAATTCAATAGAAACAATTAAGGCGAGATGATGCCCGGCAGCTGTTATATTAGGTATGAAAAAGTCAATTTGGATAAAGGAGATGCTTCTTTTGTCCCGACAATGTACAAGAATAAACCTGTCTAACCATAGCAAAATGGGGCCCAAAACTGTGACACTAGGCGAGAGTATGCGTTATTTGGAAGTTAAATTTTAAAAATCATTTGTAAAATATTCACGGGGAGGGTGTCAAGGCGTCAATTTTTATAAACATCGGAGGCCAGTGTCGGAGAAATAAGGGTTCTTCCCTTTTCTCCTCGTCTCTTTTTAACTCCGTTTTGAGTAATTTGTAATAATTTGAGAAAAAAAAATTCAGTACCCGAAAAATGGACACACATTTGCAAGCAAAACAAAAAAAAATAGGATACAAAAAAAAAACTATAAAATATAGGCGCCAATGCAGGCAATAGTTTAAATACGGCAAGTTACATTTTTAAACATAAATTCAGATTTTCGGTGGCAATATAACTCTATTTTTCGTGTTTGTTAAGATTTATATACATAATATCAAACCAGGCTTTGGAAACGTCTGGTTAAGGCCACAGGCCATTAGCTTCTAAATAAACGCGAGATATCATGAAAACCGAAAAAGTTTGAATGGAATCTAACGTTTCCTTTTGTTTCTCAAAAATAGTAATTAAGCGGAAAAGTACTCGTAGTATATTGATTAATTGTAGAAATGTCTCATTTTCTACAAAACAACTTAAGTTAAATAAAATGCAAATTAAATTATTATAAATTACCGCTTTGTTGTATTCGCTATTTACTATGCCCCAACCTACGACGACACTGGAGGGTAGCTTAAAATTTGACCTGCTTGGTTTACCTGCCTTTCGTAGGAATGCGGGTTGTTTCACGTGTCAGTCGAAGTTTAAAGAAGCGTTTGTGTTAAGGGTTCGTTTCTGTTATACGCGTTTGTTGCTTAATGCAATATCGCCAACGAGTTTAAGTTTTGTGTTCAATGTGTGTTTCATATACGGATAAATAAAACAAAAAAGACTGGAAAAAGATAGGTAAGAAGCTTTCGGAATTGCGACTTTAATGAGTAACCGCGTAACATTTTGACCTAGTATTATGTATATGTTCGACGAGGTTTCTATACTTAATTAAAAAAAATTGGGGAGTGATCAAAGGAGGCTGAGGTCGGAGATACGGATCTTGTTTAGTATCAATTTTTGTTTAATAAAACAACCAAAAATGCTCGCTTACGTTTTTGAAGTAGGTAAAAAGGAAACAGAATTTTAATAGAAATAACGCACGATGTATCTCCCAAAAAATTCAGCCATATGAACAACGCGAAGAAGTTAAGCAGATAAAATTTTGCAAGATTTTTGGGGGGCCAAGTGTAAATTCGGATTGTGGAAAGTAACAGATAGAGAGAATGAGTGACCTATATAGAAAAAGAGAGACAGAAAGGTAGATTTATTTAAACGTTTCTCAATCATCCACCCATCGGAGATAATAAATAACATTCGCTAGTTTTTTTTTTTGCATGTATTGAGTTAAGTTCGGAATAGAAATATATCAATAGTAACAATTTAAATATGGTAATTTTTGGGGATTGTTATACGTCCGCCAGCGTATTAAAAATATGGTTTTAGGGGTTAGAACTTTTAAGTTTCAAGAAAAAAAAACTCATGTTGAAATTTTTGTATTCGGAAGCTTCTGTTGTTTATTAATTTATAGACACTGGAAAATATAATAATAAAACATCCTACAGTTGACATACGTGTCCTCTTAAACTCGAAAAGAGCTAATTTATCTTAGAAGAGTACGTATTTTTGGTAAAATAGATATTTTTTATATTAAATATTTGACCGATCGATGTAATTCGTCAAGCAGAAACCGAGAAGAAAAGTGACGCTTGTGGTGTTTGCTGACAATCCGACCCTGCTTCGTGTACAAATGCAATGACATTTCGGCAGGGCTATAGGCTACGAAACCTTTCAAACTCGAAAAGGACGAACTGTTTTAAAGAAAAAAGGTACTTCATTTTTGGTAAAAGTAATAGATAATTTTTTTTTTCTCTAAATATTCCACAGATCGATGTAACTCGTCAAGCAGAATCCGAGAAGAAAAGTGACCGGGGGTGCTGTTTGCTTACAATCCGACCCTGCTTCGTGTACAAATGCAATGCCATTTCGGCAGGGCTATAGGCTACGAAACCTTTCGAACTCGAAAAGGCGCTACTAATTTTGAATAGGTACTTAATATTGGGTAAAAGTAATAGATAAGATTGTTTTACATTAAATATTTGACAGATCGATGTAACTCGTCAAGCGGAATTCGAGAAGAGAAATGACGGATGTGCTGTTTGCTGATAGTCCAGAACGGCTTCGTGTACAAATGCATGGCGGGGAGACCAGAAAGTTTTCGAAACTGCGTGAGTGGAAGTCTGCGTTGGACAAATTTTGAAAATATCTGAAGGTTTAACGAATTTTGGAGAATTCGACAGAGCTACAGACTACGAAACCTTTCGAAACGAACACACGTGTCCTGTTGAACTTGAAAAAAACGAAATTATTTTTAAAAAGGTATATTGTTGCTAAATAATAGATTTTTTTTTAATTGAAATATTTGACAGATCATGGTAACTCGTGAAGCAACATCTCAGAATTGAATCGGCGAGTTGTGTATTTGCTGGCAATCCGAGCCTGCTTGGATCATTTTGGAAGATACATACGCCTGCGCTTTTCAAAGCGGACAGACGTGCCCGTGTCCAACTTGACAAAGGCGGAATTATTTTAGGAAAGGTATATATTTGTAAAAAAAATATACAATTTTTAAGTAACATATTTGACAGACCATGGCAACTAGTAAAGCAGAATCCGAGAATTCAATCGGCGGCTGTATGTTGACTGACAAGAATATAATTGCTGTTAATCCGGCCCTGCTTCTTGTACAAATGCATAGTGGGGAGACATGAACATTTTTCGAAATTGCGGCCCTATCCTCTTGGGATTCTACGTTGGGCAAATTCTGAAAACGACCCAGAAATATAATTGGTGAGAAAATAGTTTTTTTGTTGTGTTAACAGTTAACAATTTTTTATTTTGGAAATAAGGGGTTTCAGTGTGTACTGGTATTAGTGAATCAATTTAATGACCTCAGCATCTCTAAACCCCCATCTTGAGACGCGTTAACGATCCGGATCGAGTTACGTCGCGTAATTGTGTCACTTTTTTTAATTAAAAAATGAAAGAGATGTACCTACCATACTTTAGAAACCCCTACTTCCCTTTGGAGGTGATGAAATAAGTTTTGGCATAAAATATAAGTTGCTCGTATTACTTTGATATGATAAGTATAAGTCTTGCCTGTTTTTTTTTTAAAGGAGGTTCAAACCCGTGCGAGGTGAGGTTTGATATATGAAACAGACCAGTCATGGGGACACGAGATATGCAAAGTTTCAGCGTAGTCGTCGCCACATTGCTGCCAACACTGCATATATAAGGAATCACGAACCATTCAGGTAAAATTTTGAAAACACATATTTATGGCAATATAGAACCTCTCTTTTTTTTAACAGGAATATTGAGACTTAGACCAGTATCTTTTTAAGTAGGCATGTGGGGTAAAGAAGACGCAGAAGCTTCAGTCGGGTACCATCGGTAACGTAGCCGATTAATATATTTCCACCACTACATATGTTGGATTGGAATTTCCCATTTGATGCTTTGACTGACTAAATGAGGAAACTTGGAGGTAAGCTCTTACGGAATTCTATCGAAATATGTTTAGTAACATATTGGTGCATTACTCTGTCTTCCAGTCAGTTTCACATAAACTTTGCACGTATTATAGAAATGCCACCTACTTTTTTTGTGTTAATATTATTGAAAGTAGTAGCTGGTAGCTGTAGTTGTAAGCCCAGAGAGTCTCTGTTTTGAACATAATACACAAAATGGGGCGTTCAAAAACAATAGACTGCATGCCTTTTAGAGTCGGCGTAAACTATGGTCATATACCCCTGATCAAATTCAGAACTAGAAAATCGTTGTGTCTCTGCATTAAAAATAATAGTAAAATTTATTGTAGGCACCAAGTAGAGTATCGAAAATTTCCATTTTTAGTGCCAAATTGGTTACTCCAGTAAATTCCAACTGTTCTAATTTTTTTAAAATAATTTATGATGTTAGTGAGTTTCATTGCAATTATTTGTTACTTAAACTTTCTGCGTATTAAACCTTAATTAACAATACGCTATTCGTTAACGCAGGTAGAATTAATGACGCTGACTAACCTGATTTTGTCCAGGGGGGCGTAGTACGGTAGCTTGTACTGTGATGTTTGGTAGATTGGCGGTGAGCTCTCATTTATAAAACTGGGGAATGTTTCGTTATCTTCAAATCGTAAACACGTATCATTAGAATCATATTTTTAAAATATTGATTAGGACATGTACTAAGTAACTAAATGCTCTAGCAAAAATATTCACACATATTGCGTAAAACGTACAAATTTAAATTAGAGAAAATTAACTATTTTTAGAGGTTGGTTTTTCAAAAAGGCGGGGATTTAGTTAAAGAACAGATAGAGACTAAAGGGAAGCTCTATGAGAAAAGTTAGAATTAAAAAATCGATGTTTTCGTGTCATAGCGAAAGATGGATTATTATTAAAAATAATACTTGCATTAATTGTTGTCACCATTTGTGAAAAATATGGAAAATATCCTCTAGGTACGCATACCTTTTCTTAATTTTTTTAAGGTGGCTAACAAAATACACAGACAGAAAAGTTTAGATCCTGTTCGTTAATGTAGCGCATAGAAAAAAATTAGAAAAGAGAACGTTTCGTGTATGGCATTCGTAGTTAGTACGGAATATTAATCTGAAGGCTGCAAGACAGTGAAAGAGTGATGCGCTTAAGTGTGGTTCAGAGAGGTTATTTGGGCTGTAGAAGTTTTTCTTTGAACAGGGTTCAAATAGCGTCTCCTAGAGCGTTAGTAGAGAAGAGTATTACAGTATTTAATATAAGCGCCCAGATTTCATTATTGTTGAGATTGCATAGAAACACACTTTCATGTAGTAGTCGCAGCAGCTTTAAAGTATATGACTTTTTAGTTGAGATGCCAGATGCCTTTCGAGTTTGCTTTATGGCTGGATAGGAAATTAAAGGGTAGATACAGATAAGTTACGAAAAAAAGTATGTACACTATCCTCAAAGATCAGCAATAAATAAAAGAAATTGATGAAATAGTAAAGTTGACTGCGATATCTTAAAATCATCAATAAGATAGATAAATTAATTTTGAAAATATTAAATAATAAAAACAAATAATAAAAATAGCAAAGAAAATCAAAATCATCAATAAGATAGATAAATTAATTTTGTAAATATTAAATAATAAAAATAAAATTATAATAGCAAAGAAAGCCTACCACGGCCACATACACATAATATTTTCGACATATGAACTTTTCCCAGATAAATAGTCAAATATCTCACGATACCTTAAAACAGAAGCATGCGGAAATATGTATGAAGTTAACGCACGGTAGATGGCTTAGTAAATTAAAAAGGTATATGGTTTCTAATATCCTACTTTATTAATGAAAATTTTAACCAACTTTTGTTTTGCAGATATTATTGGTGGTGCCTGCCAGCTTCCAGTTCCGAGAAAAGAAATCCAATACTTTTCGTCTTTATTTCCCCTGTCCTTTGTGCGCAATAAAAGTACAGTTTGTACCCGCGAGGGTACACATTCGCAGAATTATATGTTTTTAAAATAAATGTTTTGGTCAATATTCACTAGGTGGGGTTACCTTATTAAAGAAAATCTTATTCCAAGAGGGGACACTAGTTTACATTCGAACCGCTAGATGGTGCAGATGGTCACGCGAACAATATGATCAAGTCTCATTGACGCCATTGCTTTTCTTAGGGGTGGGAAAATATCTGGGCTCTGATTGGCTTCGCCGCCATCGCAAACTAGAGGTGGGGAGATTGATTAAACCCCATTGGTGCTTGCTTATCCAATGGGAGCCAGTTTCAAGGGATTATGGGTAAAGGCGGAGGAGCTAGAGAGTCGTGGGTAAGGAGGACACGCCCACAAAAGGGAGAAGAGTGGGGGAAGCCTATATTATAGTTAATAACTACTCCTGTTCATCAATATTCTTGGCTACATCTTCAACGCGACGCTGGACTGTTCTGTTCGGAACAATTTATGAATGCGTTTCCGTTGTTACCAATGCTAAGAGCTGAAACAAAGCGGGCGGCCGTAGCGTGATTGTTGCTGGTAATAAAAATCTTCATGAATTTATTTATGTTCCAAAATTTTATACACGTTTAACAATGTATTCTAACTTCATTTGCCATTTCACCCACGTATTTTGAAGAAAAGTGTCGCTCAATATTATAAGTCCTGGCGATAATTATATCTATCTATCTATAAAGTAGATATTAATTTGTCACCATTTTCGATACACCCATACTTTTCTGTCCACACATCTTGAAATAATCTCTTTTTTGCTTTTTGTTGGTTTATGGTAATTTTTTAAATAATAATATTTTTTTCACTAGGTCACTAGGTCGCATACTATCGGGCGATTCCAGATTCAGTCAGGTGGAGGTAAGACTTTAACTGATATTTTGTTATACTGGATTCAAATTTGGTACGTTCATATTTTTGCGACAAAAAATTTTTGGGAAAAAGAAAAAAATGTTTGTATATCTGTTACTTTATTTTCGGAACTAAAGTGGTCACTTGAAATTACCAAATGGGTTACTCGGTGATCGACGCGTCATAGGTTACCATAACCTCAAACTCAATGCCTCTAAGTCTTGTGTTCTTCTATTTAATAATAATAAGAGTTTTGAGCGTCCTATAAATAATGAATCGATCCCATTGATGTCGAGGCTGAGAATTTAGGAGTAATTTTTGATACACCTTCGTGCTTTTCAATGACATATTAATAACGAACTGGAAATTGCTTATATGCGTCTAAAAAATTTTAATGATTTTAAAAAAGGTTTACCCGCCAAACCTAAATATTATTAAAAACATTTCTACTCCCTGCTGTAAAATACTTAATTATACACCGATCTAGCTTGCAGGATGCTTGTCCCACGGCTCCAAGTCACTTCGGAAATTTCCGGGATTTTACCCCGCGGATTTGGGAGCAATCGGATGTTTTCGTTGTTAATTTTGACGGTCATGTCAGTAAAGGTATTCGTATTGCTTTGTAAAAATGTACCCAAAAACTAACGGTCGTAGAAATAGTATATATTGTAGTATATATAGTATGCAACACGTTTGGTAAAATTTTTAAGTCACTTGTTTATTAAACACTAACTCCGCTGCGCTCCGCTCGTGTCAAATAAACTCAAATGCCGTTTACCGTACTTGTTGCATTATATACTATTGTGCGAAAGTCTTATTTTTGTTTAATTATGCGGATATTATTTATGGGAGATCACTAACTACTTACACAGCTTATGCTATACACAAAGTTCAAAACTCTTGTGTTCATTATTATATTATAAGTGTAGTAATAAGTAAGAGTGCATAATTTTGTTGTTTTACTCTCGTCTGTAAAATACCGAATTACACACCGATCTAGCGTGCGGGAAGCGCCATTTTACCACGTCAGTTTCGTTTCCCACGGATCCGAGCCACTTCGGACATTTCCGGGATTTTACCGCACGGATATATTTAAATTTATTATTATTTATATTTTGACGTTTGTCAATTTGGACGGTCATGTCAGTGAATGTATTCGTGTTGTTTTACGAAAATGTACCCAAAAACTAACGGCCGTAGAAAAAGTATAGTATGCAACACGTTCGGTAAACTTTATAAGTCACTCGTTCATTAAACTCGTGAATCAAATACCATTTACCACACTTGTTGCATACTATACTATTTTAGAAGAACGGTTGATTTTCATTCATTTGTGTTGTTGGAATTGCTTGCCCGGTCTTATGACGAAGCTCTCAGTTACAGAATTTGTCTCTCACATAAAAAAACGTTTAATTGGAAAATACAATCGAATTAGCCAATGTTTACGTATTTCATTGTTATCGATGGTCTTCACGCAGATGCTTAAATGTCCAAAAGTGTGTTTTTGTGGACCCGTCTCGCATTTGCGTCATGGACGAATTCTAACGAATCATAAATAAAATTATACGAACGTATGTGTTAAAAAAAGGAGGAAATCCCAAAGTTTTTTTATCATACTATTAAGACATTTGATAAATAATAAATACAAACAATATGAATATGAGTTTATTGTAGTACATTAGAAGAATGTATCACCAAAGGAGAATTTGAAGTTACACTTGCTCGCTTACAACTGCCTTTTTATTATATTATTATATTATATTTTTTATATATTTTGTTGTTATATAAATGTAGGGTAGTGCAATGTAGAACAAATTGGGACAACCCGTATATTATCACCTTCGTAGCATCGGAGCACGCATGCCGCGAAAATTTCTATGGCGCAATCCCCATCACAGCTGATTTTCAGGAACGGCTAATCAATGAAGTCGGCGTATTAGTCATTGACTTATAAAAGCTTTACTTAAAAATTCGCGTCGATTCAGTTTCGGTAAAGCGTCGCGCGAAGTTGTGTCACTAAAAACAAAATTCGAGATGATTTTCAACAAAGTAACCCATTGCATATTTGACATGGACGGACTTTTGATAGGCAAGTAATGTTGGTTAAGTTACGATTCAGAATTGTTTCCACGGGGACTTATATTGAATATCACATTTAAGAAAATATATGCATTGAAACTTAAAGAAAATGATGCTCTCGTGTATGTGGTGTCATTAGCGAAATTTTATTTACTAAATTACATCTTAAAAGCTTTGGAGTGAAATGATATTGCAAGCGCAATATTTGCAGATTTAAAAAAGGCTTTTTAAGTTGTATACTGCGGCTTTTAAAGGAAGCTTCTTGAGAATAACACCTAAAAATATGCCAATTTGTTAAATTTTATGTGCTTGACCCATTGCTGTACATATTATGCGTTTGCTGATGATACAGTCCTTGTTTATGTGGTAGGCGTGAGTGTGGATTGATATAACATGTAAATATTTTTTTGTCTATTGCAATTTTTTCATAAAACTTACAGTTCATAAATAAAAAAATAAAGTGTAAAGCATTGCACGTCAAAAAATTTTTTTTAGAAAAATGATTTAGCTGGGTGCTGTTAAATAGTGGTATTTATCAACTATATTGTAAACAATTACACTATAAAATAATCCATTAATAAATATTTCTAAAACTAAAACAGAAATACAATTTTTATGCTAAGTATTGAAAATGCGATATAATTTATGCTTACTGGGATTTTCCGCTTGCACGCCCGTAGATCAAATGCATATCTGCCATTTCTGCATTAGTGTAATTCACCATTATTGAACAATTAAATAATTAGATAATCAATTTCTGAGTAAATTAATCGTATTTTGTATTCACACTGATTGAGCAATGTCAAATAAAGCAATAACACCTTAAGAAATGATAGCAGCCCACTAGATTTGATTTATCTAATAAATGTTTTTTAACTTGTTATGCATTTATGCGTTTAAATTTTATTGTTGCTGACAAAAAAAAATTGCTAATAAAATATAAAATAAAAATATTTTTTTTGTGTCAGTTTAGATGATTAATGATTTAATCCTCTCCAACCATAAAAAAATGTTATGCGGAAAATGTGTTTTTATAATACTAATACAAATACAACTAACTGTTTGATAGCACCCAATTAAATTATTTTTTCTATTTTTTTTCGAGATGCAATGCTTTACATTTAATTTTTTTATTTATAAAGTGTAAATTTTACGAAAAAATGTTTTTAAATAAAACATGAAATAAGGAAATTATTAAACTTATATACCAACCAAACTAACTAACCAAAACTACCCTTTATTTTAAACAAGGAATCACCTCTTTAAGTTTTATTTTATCGACGTGTGTTTTTTTCAGTTAACTGACTTGCCCATAACACAACTAAGCTATTCTAAAAACGCTGCTTCTTGTAAATCTATATGTACTTACTTTTGTCAATATTTATATTTAATTAGTTGTTAATTAGCCACTTATTATAGAGTTTCGTAGAGTTCCGAATTCTGGTTCGCTCGTATGTACGAGGTTAGCGCCAAAATTTCCCGGCCTGACATAGATGCAGCTAAAGTATCACGATAAAACTTTGTCTTCTTTTAAATATATATCTTAGTAGGCTGCGAAAAAAAAAATGAAGTCTTGCGTCAAATAGTTTTTTATTGACAGCATTTTAAACAAGACGTGTCCGAAAAATGTCGCAAATAACGCAAATTGAGTATAGAACAGTCATAAAGTTTTTGACAAAAGAAGCACCTAAAATTATTAAGGAAAGGCTAGATGGTGTGTACGGCCAAAGTTCTCCTTCGTATTCTGTAGTGAAAGAATGTTCAAAACGTTTTCGAATGGGGCAGGAGTCCCTTGAAGATGATTCAAGAACTGGTCGACCAGTGGAGGTCATAACGGAAGATGTTGTTGCGATTGTGGAAGAGGTTTTAATGAGTGATCGACGTTTAAATGTCAAGGAAATTTCAGAAATTGCTAAGCTTTCTGATACAAGTGTTCGTCGAATCCTGCATGTTGAGTGTGCGCGGTCTCTTTTGGTACTCTGTGGGTCGGAACCGAAGCCTATAATAGAAACTATTGTGACGGGAGATAAAACTATGGTTCTCTATTATCACCCCCTATCGAAAAAAGAATCAATGGAGTGGCGTCGTAAGAGTGAAGCACCTCCAAGAAAATTCAGAGTGTGCCAGACAACAAAAAATGTGATGGCCACGATCTTTTGGGATTGTGAAGGAATTCTTTTGATAGATTTTAAAGAAACTAATACCACTGTCAATGGTTTTATTATTACGCAACATTATTACATAAATTGCGAGACTGCATACGTGTAAAACGTCGAGGAAAACTGACCAGAGGCGTGCGTCTTTTGTACGATAATGCACCTGTCCATACTGCTGGTGTTGCACAAGCTGCCATTTTAGAGTGTGGGTTCCAACAGATAGATCACCCTCTCTATAGTTCAGATATGGCCCCAGCGACTATTATTTGTTTGGATATTTGAAAAAGGACATACGTGGACGGCGGTTTAACGACGAAGTTGAGTTAAAAGAAGCTCTTTTAGCTCATTATGCAGGCCAACCAAAAGAATATTCTTTTAAAGGGATTGAGTTGTTAATAAAGAGATGTAACAAGTGTATTGAAGTTAGGGGGGATTATATTGAAAAAGAAGAAAACATTGTTACTCTACTTTGTTTCTTTCAGATTCAGGGCGGGAAATTTTGGCGCTGCCCTTGTTTCATCAGCAAACGCATAAAGTTTTGCCAGATTGGCACATCTTAAACTGGGCACATCAATGTGTACAGTAATGGGTCAAGCACCCCATAATGTAGATTTGTAGAATTAGTGCAAAAAGTGTTTTGTGGTAATTGAACTGAGGTTACTTTTACTTGATGAAAATCCATTTAATAAAATAAATAAGAACTAAAAGTTCAGATTTTCACGAAATTATATATTTTCACATGACAATTTTCGACAATACCGTGTCGTCATCAAATGTATCACATAACTTAAACATGGAGTTTTAAAAAATAAATATATTAAATATTTAAAACAATTTCATTTAGGAAGTACCAAACGCCAATATAACAACTCAATTAGCCGTGCACTTAGTTAAAACGCAATAATTAAGTCGACTTAGTTTTATACATTTGCCTTTATCAGATGAAAATTGCTGTTAAAAATTTAACTTGGTGGTAGATACGTGGAATTTTTTCGAGCAAGATGTGCTGGATTGTTTTGCGTGGAATTTCGTTTTCAAAGAACTTTGCTGTTTGAATGAAAATGGCTAAACGTTATGCAAAAATTTATCTACAATCTTTGGAAGACTAGTTTAATTGTTTAATTTGTTTTGAACAATTAAATTGTTATTCAAAGATGCTAGACTCTAACGATATATAACAATGGCCCACAAACTAGCACAATTCGAAATTATGCTATAAGAGCAACTGGGTTTGTTTCTCCGAAACTTTATCCTAAAATTGAAATAAACCGTCGAGTTTTATGTCGTCAACATAAGGATTTAAGTCAAGAGACGTAGCGGAGTTACCGTACTTTCGAAATCAGGAAACACAGTTGTATTGTAACATAATACTTATCTATTGTCGATCAATACGAATTTGACAACTATTTGGTTTTGCCATCAAGTATGAACCGTAGATGAAGAAAAATAAGTAGATGACAATACAAAGCCTATGGTCGATTTCTTACAAGTTAATATTATCGCATACGCAGTTGCGGAACATTGGAAAATAATTTATTCATGACAAACTTCAAGCTTGCAGTAACAAATCATTCTCAATTTCTTTGAGAATGCCGTTAAATACCAAAGAATTTTTTTGGTCACCACTAAGAGTTGTATCTAATTCAGCCAAAAATGTAATGGTTTTTAATTGTTGAATGAAATGAAAGGAATTAAGTACGAAAATATCAGTAAAGTATCTTAAAATAGAAGCATCAATTGTGAATCTTACGGAGTCCCTAGAGACCAGGAATTTTAGAGTTATGAGGGATGACAGACTTTTTCACGGATTCTGTTAGGAAAGAAGCAGTAATTTCAGGTTGCGTTGCATAGACGACGTAGGATTTTAAATTGACGCTAGGATCTGTCTGTAAGAATATCTTCCTGATGTTGTCTTGTGTTCATGACCACCGCAGCATTTCATTATGTAGTAATTCCTGTAAAATGATAAAATGTGTTTAAATAAAACACTGATTTAATTTTTTTTCAAAGAAACTTCAATAGGATACTGTAATACTATTTACACGTATTTTGAATTCAACTGACAAATGGTCATTAAAATTTCAAATGCTTATAGTTCAGTTCAAATAGCATTCCGAGTATATATTCATTTCTAACTTGAAATCACCCCAGCAATACACTGCCATGCTATAGCAGTCATGTCGTGAGACACCCTGTATATTATATACAATATTTAATTTTTTCTAAAAAAATACTAGTTTTAACACTTGCAAGAAAAATTACTATGGAGCCATTATTTTTAATATTAGCGCTATTCGAAGATAACATAAAAGATATGTGAAAATAAATGGCACACCGGATATATTATTACTTTCCCTGAAAGATCTTACAAAAGCCTACTTTTATTAAATGTGTCATTGGTATTGGTATTGGTATTGGTATTAAAGGGGGGCGCCCTCGTGGGCGTCCAAGTACTTAGGCCACCAGATGGGCCCGTTGTGCCCCCAGGCCGCTCTAGAGGGCGTCCAGAATGCCGCCCCTCCTGTAGAAGGTCAGCAACTCCTTTAGCCCAATACCGTGCACTGAGTCCGGATCGATCAGGGCCGTTCCGAAGACTCCCAATCTTGCCCATGTCAAGGCAGGGCACTCGGTGAGCAGATGATACGGGGTCTCCTCCCCTTCCATGCACCACCTACACTCCGGGTCGTCTCCAATGCCTAGCAAGCAGAGATGCCTCCTAAGCCTGCAATGTCCTGTGTAGGCCCCTGTTAGTGCTCTACACTCCCTCCTGGTCAGTCTAAGCAGCTCCCTGGTCCGAGGAAGGGCGGGCCCATCCATCATAAGCCTCGCCTGCCTCATTCCCGGAGCAACTCTCCAGCCCCCCGCGGCCCGGTCTCTCGCCCAGGCTTCGAGAGCTCCCCGCCTCACACACGGGGCGATCCCCAAGCTGGGCTCTGGCCCTATATGCCTATGCGAGGAGCCCTCCCTGGCTAAGGCGTCCGCTGCCTCATTGCCCCGGACACCGGTGTGACCCGGAACCCAGACCAACGTGACCTTTCTCTCCTCAGCCACCCTCCTCAGTACCCCTTTGCACTCCTTTATCAACAAGGAGCGCGTACGCACTGACTTCAGCGCCATGAGTGCAGCCCTACTATCCGAGCCGAAGAAGACTCTCCTGCTTCCGAAGTTGAGCCGAAGCACCTCTCTGGCCGCCATCAATAAAGCGAAAATTTCCGCCTGAAACACAGTGCAGTACTGGCCCAGAGGGACCGACAAGCTTGATCCCGTTGTCTCGCAGTACGCTCCAGCTCCGGCCAGATCTCCCATTCTGGACCCGTCCGTGTACCAGACAAGTCCATCCCAGGAGCCGACTCTGCCCTCTCTCCAATCTTCCCTTGATGGAAAGAGAAAGGTCAATTTATCAAAGAAGGTCATCTCGGGGATCATGACGTCACTCGGCATGCCCATGACCCCGCGATCCCCGCGACAGCCCTCTAAAATGTCGTACGGACCCCGATTGAGGGTTCCCTCCCTCCAGAGCCCGCAGCTCGCCAGCCTCACAGCTGTCCTGGCCGCCTCTATCTGCACCCGATCCGCCAGAGAGGGCAGCCCCACCAGAGCCTCCAGGGCCTTCGTGGGCGCCGTTCTCATGGCGCCCGTTATGCAGAGGCAAGCCAATCTCTGCAGTCTGTCAAGAACTAGCCTTGCTCCCGCTCTTTTGGTCCCCGGCCACCATGCCACTGCCCCATGCGTGAGCATAGGCACCACCATGGTACCGTAGATCCACTGCATGATCTTCGGCCCCAGGCCCCAAGTGCCCCCTACCGCTCTCCGGCACGCCCACAGAGCTCCAAAGGCCGACCTGGTCCTTGATCTTATATGTTCCTGGAAGGTCAACTTAGAGTCCAACCATACGCCCAAGTACTTGACACTTCCGCTTGCAGAAAGAGGCACCCCATCCATCAAAATGTTGAGGTTGCACTCCATCTTCCTTTTCCTAGTGAAGAATACCATCTCCACCTTGCTAGGATTGACAGCCAACTTGCTGTCCAGGCACCATTGTGAGAATCTTGCCAATGCCCCGTTCAGGAGCCCCTGCATCCTCCTCACGTCCGTCCCCTGCGTCATTATCACAAGGTCGTCTGCATATGCCTGAGCATAGACCCCGTGTTCTTCCCTCAGAATATGCAATATCTCGTTCACCACCAGGCACCACAGGAACGGGGACAAGACCCCGCCCTGTGGACAACCCCGTGATGAACCGATGGAGACCTGCTCCCCACCCAGTCTTGCCTCGACCCTCCTGTCGGTTAGCATGGAGCGGATCCACCTTACAATGGCAGTCCCCACTCCAGTACTCTCCACCGCCCTGCAGATCGAGTACAGGGCCGTGTTATTGAAAGCCCCTTCGATGTCAGCGAACACGCACACCGACAGCCGTCCCGAGCCCATACCCTCCTCCAACCTGGAAGTCAGATGGTGAAGAGCTGAGCCCACAGACCCGCCACTTCGGTACGCATGCTGAGCTGGCTCTAAAGGGGCCTCCAGCTCCACCCAGTCCCTCAGATACCGGTCCACCAGCCTCTCCAGAGTCTTCATAATGAAGCTGGTGAGGCAAACAGACCGGTACGACTTCGGGTCTGTGTAGTCACTCTTCCCTACCTTGGGAATGAACACTACCCTGCTGTGTCTCCACAGCTCGGGCACGTACCCCCTCGCAATGGAAGCCCTGAACAGGTCCATCAGCGGGCTGGTCAGGAGACCTCCGTCCCTTTGCAGCAGAGCCGGAAAAAAATTAAATGTGTCATACCAATGTTTAATACTTTGCGATTTATTTTAGTTTTTCCAGTGTTTACTTTTCTTTCATTCTAAGACTATTGCTATGATATTAGTAGATAGATAAACCAACCGACAGTTATTAGCAATTTTAAATTCATAGAAAAAGTAAATATTATTATTATATTAAATACCAATTAGCTTATTTTGTTTGTAATTATTATTATGGTGCTATAATGTGCCCTTTGTCGTATATTTTTTTTGGACGTTCCTTAACACGATCTTTAATATATCCCAACAAAATAAAATCTAGTGGTGTTACGCCTCATGTTCGAGGAGGTCATTTAATGGATGCACATCTATCGAGCTCCATCTTGCTGAAATCACATTTGTTGGATCTCAATGTTATCAACTTATTGAAGAAATAGCGGTAAATCATTCAGCAAAAAGTTTAAATATCTAAGCCCGTTGAGTGGTTTGCGAAAAAAATTTGGTCCAATAACTCTAAAGTGTTTATTCCACTTCCACTATTTATTAAGTATCCAATGGGTTTGGTTTTGTAATTCCCGTAGCCAGAATGGATTGACTGTTAAATAATAAGGCACCTTATAACGAGTAACTGCACCATTACTGCGAGAGGTAGCTTCATCGGAAAACATTATTTAGAGAAAAAATTTGGATCGACCTCTATTACTTTATTTATAACGGTTCAGAAGTTTACCCTTTGTTCACGGTCCAGAAGTCCTTGGTGTAGTTTGATATGAAAAGGTTTTTATTTGTGTTTTCTAGTTCCGCGATAAATGGTGGATTTGCTGGCTACTGACCTGGGGATTATTATGAACTTGAAGATAAATTCCCAATTCTTTTCGCTCATTGGTTGTTATACGCCTGTTAGGGTACTTCGTCTTGAAAAAGTCTTTCTGCTTAAAAATAATCTTTTTCTGATCGCTCTATATATAAATTGTCAATTAATTCAGCTTTAGAAAAATCCAGTTACTTTTTTTTAACTTACTGTCGCCACAATAAATTTTACAAATTATTTACCCCGGTGTCAGGTAAAAATTTGGCAATAGCATTTTGTCATGGCCAACTAATGTTACAGCAATTGTCTTAGAAGAGCAGAAGGATAAATATTGGAAAACTTAAAATAGTCGCAAAGTATTAAAAATACGTATATGACACCACATTATTAACAATAATTTTAGGTTTTTGTAATATCTGTCAGAAAAAAATAATGATATATGTATATGGTGTGCCATTTAAGAAAATCGAGATTTTTCAATTTAAAATGATCCAAATATATTCGTTTGTTTTGAACAACTTGGAGCATCTTAATAATATAATAACGCTAATATCAAGTCTGAGTGACATTTAAAAATAATGGCGCTTACGTAAGTTTTTGCAAATGCGAAAACTAGTATTTTTTTAGAAAAATTAAAATATTGGAAAAACTATTAGAGTTTAGTATGTATAATAATTAATAAAAAGGTTGAAGGATTTTAAAAGGAATTCAAATCAAAATTGCTTTTTTGAGCCACCCTGTATACTTTTCAATAATTTCAAATTATCTCTCCTAACAATCTTTACATCTTTTGTATTTACTATTTTCTGATGACGTTCAACACCAATGAGACAATGCACTGTAATTAAATGTCGAACTTATTCTCAATAGAAAAAATTCTGTCACTTAATTAACTCCTGTGTGAAGTGAAATTGTCAATGAAGGCATTTGTCAATAAGGACATTTATTTTTTTAAAGCAATCATTGGACTGTCAAAACTTTTAATTTATCATGGCCTACTATAAAAAAATAAAATTTTGCCGACCGTAAGAATGAGAAATGATGATATGATACATCATTTAAAGGCATTTCTTATGCTCTATCTAATAATGAACATATTTAGTATGACGCACCTTAGAAAATTAAAAAATTGGTGGCGTATCTCGAAAACAAATGAAACAATTGTTTTCCTTTGTCATCATATTCTTCTTAAAGAAGTGTTTTAATAATGAACTAATTCCAAGGTCATGGTGTATTTTGAGCGTCTCAAACAAAAATAGAAAATCGATCTGTTTGTATTTTCTCAAATTACTTACATTTCTTAGGCTGAAATAATTTTGTCCGCAGAAGTAGGTTTCTCATAAAATTTCTTAAAACTTTCCTAATTTATCTCTGTATCTCCCATGGTTTCCGATATCTCCATGCTATCCCATCCTTATATAGCAGTGTTATATCGCAGGTAACGAAAAATTATTAGCAGCAATGATTTTAATGCTTGTATAATTTTTATTTTTCCGAAACATTTTAACTAAATAAGAACCATTATGAATAAACATTGTTCCGATAGAATAAGTTGGTTAAACTTCAATTTGAGATGTCAAATAAATTGATGATGCTCGTTCCCAGTGTAAAGCCCGTACGTTTGAGTTACTTTAGTAATTTATTGCCAGTGTAACACTAGTATCCCATGCAGAAATTGCGTTTCCTATAATTTCTTTAAAAGTTAGATATATCGAAATCCGAAACTGAGCGGGCATGCAAAGAAAATCGCTTTTCTTGCGTCACGTATTCTATTAATAATTTTTCGTTTTCCGTTCAAGGTTGATACCGACTATGTTTGCGTATAAAGTGTATCACGCACGTTATCGATTAATGTCGTATTATACGTGAAATAATATTAAAAAATGTGTTATCGTATGTACCGCTTTGTTTTCAAATGTGCATTTCGATGGAATTATTGATCAGATAAGCTAGAAATATGTTTTTCTACAAACGTGAAAAATGACGAGATTCTCGCATTGATAGTATCTAACGTTACCATGGCAACGTGTGCGAAATAACTGGTACCCCAGTAAGGGAAACGGAGAACGAAAATTAGAATTTCAGTCAATGTCGTAATTGTTTTATTCTAAAACTCGTGTTCCTGTACTATTTTAAAGCCGAGATGAATTTGTATATCTTTTTTTTTAATCCCGTGTGCTCTATGTCAGTAAGGAAAGCGGTGGACGTTGTTCAATTTCAATAAGTGGTCATATCTTTAAAGAGGCTTACGCATCTCAAGCAGCATCAAAGTTGCCGTAACTGGGATGGGAACTTAAAAAAATTACTTGTTACATAATTATTACTTTCAAGGCGACTTTTAAGTTTCCATCACTACATATAAATTATTTATATTGTTATTATTATTTATTACTCCAAGTCATTACGTATTAATTTTATAATTTCACTACTTCAATATAATCTCTAAATTATTTGGAACGAAATTGTTACTAATAATCACTTAATATCTCTACTGTGGCAATCATTAGAGAGAAGAGCAGATGTAAAGTGTCTTAATTCTAGGTTGAGCGGCTCGGGTTGAGATAGAATATGACCCAATTTTAGGTCTGATTTTCTATTAATAAAACAACAAAAACAACAGTAAAACGTATGTTAGGGCGTGTAGAGTCTAAATGGCTAAGAAAACAAGAGTATCATCAGCGTTGGGTTTCCATAATTAATAGGGACTTTAGTAAAGTGGAATTATACGGCGAAACTAATCAGAATGTCGTTGTTCGATGAAGTCAAAGATATTAAGTATGAGACTATAAGTTTTACCTGCGAAGGTTTTTAATATACAAGAGTTTTAGAAGATTTTGGGGCCTGAACCCATGGATTTGGATATTACATTTGGGAGTTTTGAATTTTGTAATGATTTTTGCGGTTTCAAATCGAATTTCATTTGTTGTTTGAGATGAGAGTTTTTTTAATTCCTTTAGCTCCGGCCTCTTCGAATAATGTATAAACAGGTACAAAGCTGAATGCAAACCTGTTTCAATTAAACTTTGAAGAAGCCGGATGATCTGCTAAGCGTCACCTAGTTCGATTTGTTAAAAGATTTGTAAATATCACCCTGGGGAAATTTCTTTGAAAAATCATTATTAGTTCTAGGTAAAGAAAGTGCAGCAGAAGTTACTACCATTTAAAGAAGTGTAAATCTTACTGACACGCGTTTCGAGGAAATTGCAACAACTGAAAATTAAGCTATATTTTCTTATAAAATTATGAACGCCATTAAATCAAATATATACTTTAACAATTATTTCTCCAAAATTTAAAGAAAACCTGAACAAAACTGAACTCACACAACTTATTGAAATATATTTTTTTAATCTTTAAGTATTTTTAGGTGACATTGCACATTTTTTCAGTTTTCTCTATGAAACAATGGTAAGACTTCAATTTTTAGGGGTTCCATTATCATCTTTCAGTCTATCAATATCATATTTGACAGAAAATTTTCATTTGCTTGAAGCGATACATCTGGCTCAAACGTTGTGTAAACAAAAAAATAAGGAAATGAAAGTTCGATAATCTTTTAGTATTTCTGAAAAATTTCTGTTGTTTTAGTTTTTTTAATACAGGATCGGTTATAGACCAGCAAACATTTTTTTGCAATAAACCCAGAGAAAATAATTTTCCTAATGAAAATCGAATCTCAATATATCTACTCTATCTTAAAATATGAATAAAAATGGGATTTTGGGAAACTATTCATAATTTTTCTCCACATTTTACTACTTAAACACGTAAACAGTTTTGGTTAATGGTAAATAGTTAATAAAATTAGTGGCCAACAATTGATAAGTGATCAAGTTAGTGGTTAAAAATGATAAAGGTAGTGCTAATACTAAATATTTCGAAAAAAGCATATCAAAATGTCAAAATTTCAGGAACGGCGTAATTTGGTCCCCTTCGAAAGCATTGTAAAAAAAGTAATAAAGATGAATAATAACATTCCATTTTGATCTTAAATAATATCTTAATTATTTAAATAAATTCCCACTACTCTAATACTATTTAAAAAACTTCTGGATTCCTCCTGCTGACGTTTCGCCAATCATCCTGACTGTTCGTTTCTCTAATACCGTACCCATACTGGGACACCCGGTACAATAAATCATTTATTTCTAAACTTTTAACAATAATTAACACTTTTTGAACACTTTGCACAAACGTGACCAATTACCACTAAACAATTTTATTTTTTTTACAACATTAACATTATCTGTACAGTGAACAAGCCAATATTTATTACTAAACCAGATAATTCACTATTTTCTTACGCGCCATCGAAACTTACCTTTTAGTTATTTATTTATATATTTATTTATTTATTTATAATAGAGAACTTAATACCTAGTGCTGCTGCAAATGAATTGTGTGACTTGACTTAGATACTCTTGACTTCTGGGATTTGTCGCTTAGTATATTATGCAACGAGTGTTGTAAACCGCATTTCAGACACGAGTATACATCATTCACTGTGTTATTAGTAGAGATACAAAGTTGGTTAAATTAGCAAATTAGCTCCAGTTTTTCCACTGATTGCGATGGTGAAAATAGAAAAACAATTAAATGTAAGGTTTAGTAAAAATGAGGAAAATTAACGCTTTTTAAATGTTTTGTGTGTTCTGGTTACAAGGAGCTCTGAAAATTGCAGCAAGGCAGTTTTTAACTTCGCATAATTTTTACAATTCTGTGATAAAAATTGTTACACAGTGCAAAAGTTTGTAACCCAGATTCAAAAATGTTATCTCTAAACTAATTAGTATTTGTTTTCAAAGTAAATGTTATGTAATAATTCAGTTCATGTGCGAATCGCGTGTCTTTAACTCATCATTAACTATATATCTATAATGTTCGTATTTGGAATGTCTTTGCAAATTTATATTTTATTACTATCTCGCATTAAGGAACGTGGTATAGTTCTTGCTACGAAATGCAAAACAGCTACATAAGATTTTGTTGTGGATGCAGGCTTGTTTTCAAAATCAGCCTTTCACAGAGCTCTTGAATTTAGTTAGTATCTAATCATAGGGCCACGGGGCATAGGGATTTTCTAACTGGCGCTGGATTACCATGTTTCAGAGATCGTTTAGTTACAATGCAGTAAAATATTTCAACTCTATTCCCCACAGCTCGAGCATTGGTTAGATCTGCTTTGTAAAACTGTATGTTTTCTGTGTATCTTTGAATAATTTTGGACGCGGCTTTCATAACATTTCTCTGTTGATGTGCATTCGTTTCATGCACTACTAGGGTCGTACTGTTGTTGCTTGTTCTACTTTTTATATCTTTCTTCTAACATTTCTTATCGCTACTTATTTTCCTAATGGGAATGTTATGGATATATTTTTTTTGTTTTGAAAATTTTGATTGCTGTCTTGTTTTTGTCTGATCCTATCTGAGTAAGTAGATATTAGTGGCTAGTAGATGTAGTAGCTAGTAGCAAGCTAGGTCATGAGACTCCAATTACACTTTTTTATACAGGGTGTCCCAATAGTGTGTCAATATAGTATATCTTGTTTATTATTTATTTTAGAGAACAATGTTATGGATGAGACTAAATAATTTAAAATTGAAATATACAGGGTAATGCATAAATATGTGGAAAATTAAACTCGTACATATATTTTTAATGTATATATAGACAAGTACAAGAAAAATATATAACATTGTTGGCATCACAGCTGTCGAAAATGGCGTTAAAAATATAAAGTGTTAAACACAGGGCATTTTGGACGACAAAAAGGATATAAAACCGAAAACATTCGGTATAGAACATAACAACCCCACATTGGGCGATTAAGTATAAAAAGAAGTATTTATTAATGCGATAAGATAATGTTCTAGTTAAAAGATATAAGTTTGGTTTCACACATATTTATGGATCACCCTATATCTATCTATATATATCTATAACTATTGTATTTAACGTTTTTTCCTAAAACAAATAATAAATGAGATATATTACTTTGACACTCTATTTGGACACTCTGTATGTATTGCCTGCAATAAGAAAAATAAAGTCATTATTATTTATTATTATTTATTATTATTATTATTATTATTATTTATTGTTATTATTATTATTATTATTATTATTATATATACCTTCTTCAGGTTTGTTACCTATCGTTTTATAAATAATTATCCTTACTTCAGTCTATTTCAGATTCCGAATCCGTTTACGATCAGATAATAGGAAGCATAGCTGAACAGTTCGGTAAGGACTTCACTCTCGAAGTTAAATTGAAGATGCTGGGCCTTACCGAACGGGACACGGCGATCGTCGCTATAAGGGAGATGGACTTACCGGTAACCAACGAGGAGTTTTTGAAAATTTACCGGGAAAAAGTGCGACAGGGTCAGCTCCACCCGAAATTGATGCCCGGAGTCCAGGAACTCATCAAACACCTCTACAAAAACGACGTGCCCATGGCTGTAGCCACCTCCTCGTCCCAAACCGCCGTGGATCTCAAAACCAAAGACCACCAACACGTTTTTAAAATGTTTCAGCATATAGTGTGCGGCAGTTCGGATCCGGACGTTGCAAATGGCAAGCCCGCCCCTGATATATTCCTGGTGGCGGCTCGGAGGTTCGCCGATTCACCTCACCCTTCAAAGGTAAGAAGTGGGATCTAATTATCACATTTTTCGATGCCGTTTCTTAAACGTCCTGCAATGGAACGAGTACTTGTTGAATGTTGAACAATGGAATATTTTTTGGTAGTTTCAAAAACAAATATCAGAACTCTCTTGAAAGGTATTTTGTACAAAATACAAAAGATGAAATCATGTTAAAAACATTACCAAAGCTTGAGTACTTTTATTTCCCAGGCTGCGGTAGGTTTTTTAAAAGTTTTTGATTGTTTTTAATCTATCTCATTCTTTGTGGCAGAGAAGTACAGCAAACTTATTTGATTTTCTTTATAAATTGATGCTAAATAGATGCCGAAGTCGGTAAAATACGATTATGAAATGCATTGACTTTTGCAAACATTTGCAATCTAAGTTTAATTGCTTTATAATCTCGTGAAAACGAAAATAGTTTTGTAAAGAATTTATGGTCACCAATATGGAATATTTTGTTTGTAGTTTTCGTTGGTTTTCATTTAATTTCGCAATAGTTTTATTATAGTTTTTTACTGTATATAATATGATCATTGATTTTCTGAAAGAATCTGGTTGTTTTAAATGCATGTTATTTTTAAGCGACCCAGTGCAGTGCATCCACCTATCAATGAATTGAGGGCAATTTTGTTGTAATAGTTCGCATGGAAAAGTTTTTCGTTTTGGTCTAAACCTTCTGAATTACTCATCCGCTGTATTACACTACTCTTTAAAAGTTGTAGCCTACCACGGAAATCTGCTAAATGTTCTTTTTGAACAGTCTTGTTATAGCTAATTAGACAATTTTTCCTATTTGCAAGGCATTGGATAAGCGCCTCACTTATGCTTAATCAATCGGCTTTATTTACTACCATTAACTCTGCTTTTTTTTTGTCTATGATACAATCGAAGATATGGCTATTCAGTTCCGTATCTCCCAGACTAACATAGGAATTTATTATTCTTTCGCACTTAGCATTAAATTTATTTAGCGTGTCACTACTTTCTTTGTAAGGTTTTATGTTGTCCACCCTGGATTTAAAACGGTTCCAATTAAATCTAGTTCCGCGCTACTAGTACTACCTGAGCTTCCTTGTTGGGTTATGGTTTTTACTTGTTTGTTTTTTTCCCAATTTTAAAATTGAATTGAATTCTTTTTCGTGATTTTCGATTTCAGAACCGCTTGATCGATTTTTCTACCTAATCGCAAGTTTTAAACTATCCTTTCAAGTGACCTTATACAGAGGTATCGGATGGGCAAAAAAAATGGCACTTACGGTTTCGTATTTTTCCTTCTCCTTTCCGGGTCAATTTTTCAACTCGTCACATTCGGATTACACTTTTGTATCGACAGTCGTTCTGATTCCCCTCATGATGGTTCTGTCTGCTGAAAGATTTGAAAACCCAAAGTTTCGAACTTTCCACGATTGGTGATTTCACAGAAACTCCCAGGAAATTCTGGTTAATTGTCCACCACTACTGCAGAAATCCGTTCCGACTGCGCCACTTAAATGTTCGGGAGAGCATTTAAAAAAAAAAGGAAAACCCTGCTACATTTTTTTAATAAAAAGGCATCATTAAAATATTAACATATTTTAAGTTTTTCTTTTAATTGTAAATGGTAGGCATCAATTAACTTTTTTTTAACTTTTGTTTTTCCTCTTTATCTGGAGTTTTAAAAGCTTCACATAGGTACGAAAAAGGAAATATTAAATTCGGTATTAATATCCGATTGAACATATTTGCAAAGGGTAGGTTTTTTCGCCACCGTTAGTCCTTATAATCCCTATGTAAATCGGATAAACTTTTGCCACTGTCAATGTCAATGTGTTTGCGGTCTTAAATAATGGGACTCTGGTTTTGGTATCGAATTAATAAACCTCTACGCTGTCTTTTATTTCCGATGCAACTGCTGGGTTTCATTTTTTTTTTCGTATGAGTGGGTCTATCATTAATATTCAAAGCTACTTTAGAATATGATTTACATACCCTAATTCGATTATTGTCAAAATCAAAATAAAAAGCTGAATTCATTCGCCTATAATTTTGAGTATTTGAGTAACGATATTTTGATTTTATTTCTTCGCAGTGACCAATTTGTCTTTCCAAATCCGTCAAGGCCCAGTAATTATGATTTTTGTTCCTCATTTCTTCATTTACTTCTAGCTCACAACGGAATCAACATTTTTCATCACATGTCGGGCGGAATCTTCTTGCGCGAGCAGAATTCCTAAATTTCTTAATTTTAATCACTTGCCTTTCCTCACGGTTTCTTAGTCTTTTCTTACCTTTTTTCTTCTCTATGTTCATTGCTCCATCATCAGTCTTTTCTTCGCCACCGCTCATATCTGAAGAGCTTATTGCACTAATCAGCATCAGAGGAAACGCCTGGATCGTAGGGAGTTGCAAGAGAAAAGGTATATTATATATATATATATATATATATATATATATATATATATATATATATATATATATATATATATATATATATATATATATATATATATATATATATATATATATATATATATATATATATATATATATATATATATATATATATATATATATATATATATATATATATATATATATATATATATATATATTGCGAATTAACCTGACGTCATCTAGAAGATTAAGGGAGAAAACAAATATTATATTACGCCTCGTCTTCATAGTTAAGTATACTGTAGTACCTTCCACTTTGGGTCCAAACTATACGTATTTTAAAGATATCGATTTTTTTTTGTTCCCTGCACTCCGGTACCATCGGCCCGTCATCCTAGTTACGAACGTATAGTGTTTTTTCTGTGTTGTTCGGTGCCAAAGTAAGCATCAGAATGCCAAAAGGTTTAACTAAACGCAAAAGGAATTGCAGTGAGGAAGAGGATTAAAATGTTAATTTAAAAATAATTTCTCTATGTAAAGAACTGGAAGATTTAGAAGCGGCGCAGGTGCAGAAAGATGGAGGCAAATCTGATAAGCGTGCTCGACGGCACGACGATGTTGCTAAATCCGCTAAACGGGCTCACGGTGATGTTGATCAACTTTTCGATTAAAGGCACGATGATGTTCCCAAATTTCAAAAATGTTGAGTGTAATGGTCCCAGCCGCCTCCATTGTAAGCAGTTTCAACGACGATGAGGGTTCCGAGGACTAGACCTCTCTAGCATCGTTGGCAAAGCTTCTACGGCGCGATTATCATACAGAGCGAGATTTTGTTGCTCCCTCTGTTAGCTGATATAGGAAGATGTAATTTGTGACCAGACATTATTGATCACTGGCCCTCAAAGATCTGAATCCGATAGTGACCTCAGACAACTTTTTGGAAAGAATGTTATTCAGACATCTAACTTGAGTCCACCATTCAGCAACTAGGCGAAGCTGGGCTGTTGTTAACCGATTTATTTCACCAAGAGACGCTTTGGCGTAGAGAGCTCGTAGCCCTGAATCCCAAAAAAAGTCTATAGGGTACTTAGCGCCAAGCGATGAATGGCTGTTTGGAAAGGATCTAGAGGACAGGTTAAGTGAAATCTTGTAAAGAACAATTTATATCGAAAATATTCCTTACTCCAAAACCAGACGGTTCACAGAGGTTTATATTAAATCTCAAACACCTTAATAAATATATAAATGCTGACCATTTTAAAATCGAGGATCATAAAATTGCTATAAAACTATTAAATATACATTGTGTCATGGCAACACTAGATCTTAAAGATGTCTATTTTTTATTGTCTGTTAACAAGGCACATAGGAAAACCTACGGTTCCGGTATAGTAATTCACTATATGAATTTTCCTGAACATTCGGGTTAAATTGTGCTCCTCTAATTTTTACAAAACTAATGTAACCTATCTTAAGTTTTTTAAGTGAACATAATATGCAGGAAACTTACATTGTTGGAATTTTTCGAGTTTATTATAAACTTTTCTAAAAGCACTTATAGCCCTCAGTAGGTTTCAACTTTAGGTTTTACCTATAACTAAGTTAATATGACAATTTCTTTAACGGAGATTAAAAAACAAAAATTTATCAAGCTTGCTACAAAATATTTAGAACGTAAAAAATGCAGAATCAGGAAATTTGCCCACTTTATTGGTGTTTTGACCTCGGTTTGCCCAGCAGTTATGTACGGATGGTTATACACAAAAAAAAATTGAACGAGTAAAAGCAATTTCGCTTATAAATTCTCGGGGAGACTTTGACTCCACTATGAATATTTCCTGTGAGTTATCAAAATATTTTCTTTGGTGGGATTAAATACATAAAAAAAACCTTTTAATCATTTTCCCTCAAAAGACTTTAAATTGAGTATTTTTGGGCAGTTACTGTGAGGAAAAATAGGCCCATGGTTTCTGGAACAAGGACGAAATGCAGGAACATATAAACTATCTAGAATTCCTGGCTGGATTTTTTGCTATAAAATTGTAATATTTTATGCCGGATCGATATCACTACGGGAATAACATGCATTAATCGAATGGGTTCCGTTCGTTATCCTATACTTAACTCATTAGCAAGGAAATGTTTTGTATTAGCATCGTACATTAAATCTCAGGATAATATTGATGCAAACAAGGAATCTAGGCAGTTGGAAACTGAAACCTAGTGGGAGTTAAATAACGAGTCATTTCAAAAAATAACCCGTCAATTTAATAGGCACGATATTGACTTATTTGCTCCAAGAGTTAATAAAAAATGTTAACAATTTATTTCTTGGCTGAGAGATCTAGAAAGTTATCTCGCGATCATATTACAGTGTTTGCATAAGATAGTTGAAGATAAAGCAACGGGCATTTTTGTTGTACTCTACTTGACCTCTCAGTTTTTAACTCATTGCTTGTATTAATTCATTTTACCCCAAGTAAAGAAATACTTCTCTATTATGGGAAAGGATTTCGTTGGTAGCAGGAATCTTATCCGGCAAGCATTGCAGTTAGGTGGAGTACCTGCCACATCACGGTATATTTGTATGGCTTCCATTACCAGTGGTACCATTAAGCAGTATAATTTCGGTTTAAAACTTTGGTGGGAGTTTTGCAAACAAGAAAATCTAAATGTATTTTCAGTATCTGTATCAGATGTCTTAAAATTTTTGACATTGTTTCTTAATAAAGGAGCTTCTTACGGCACCTTGAACTTATACAGATGCAATAGCTCAAATAGCAGGGTTAGATTTTAGGCTAAAAACATTCCCTAATGACATTCTTTTACAAAAATTTACTTATATGTTAGCAGCACTATTAGCGCTTAATATTGGATAAAGGGTACAGACGTTGGCTAGTATTGAAATCTCCAATATTAAGATATCTGACGATGGCGTCACCATTAAAATCAATAAGCAACTCAAATCGTCTGGTTTAAATATATTACAGTCAACTCTAGTTCTACCATTTGATAAGGCAGATCCTTCATTATGTGTGGCTAGGTGTTTAATGCAATATTTAAATAAAACGCAAAAATTAACAAAACCTTTTAAATATGCAAAACTTAACTCCATTAATAGATGGATAGGAGCAGTTGTCAAAAGTAGTGGTCTTCATACATTCATATTTACTGCCTATATTACACCTCATGCAGCCATATCCGCCGCGGCTCGTAAAGGAAGTAGTATGGATGTAATTAGGCTGGTGTCAGGATGTACTGAAAAGTCAAAAACATTTGCTATTTTCTATCAACGCCGATTGTTAAAAAAGTCGAATTTTGCCGAGGCTGTTCTGGGCTCCTAATCTCTAATTACTTTTTATATGTATTTCGGTTTCGGTTACAAAAGTAGCCTTTTGTTTATTGTTTCACAATCCTTTTGTTACCATGCTTTTGCGATACTTTCGTTTCTTCCAAGAATAAACGATGCATTTATAATTGTTGCAAATTTCTTTAAACATCTACAGTATACTTAATTATAAAGACGAGGCGTAATATAATTAACAGATTATACGAACTTACCTGTAGCGAAGTTCGATCTGAATTATATGAAGCCTCGTCGAAATAATTTAGTCCCTCCCGACCTAGGCATACTAGGTTGGCTTTAAAAAGAATGAGGTAAAACGTCGGGATGACGGGCCGATAGGAGCGGAAGTGGAAGGTACCGCAGTATACTTAATTATTTCGACGATGCTTCATAAAATTCAGATCGAACTTCACTACAGGTAAGTTCGTTTAATCTGCTAATTATATTAGCAAGTTAATGAACTTACCTAAAAGCTCCGGTATTCCCTTCCCTGCTATTCTGGGATAGAAACAGTAAAAGTCAAATCAGTCATTTGGTCAAGATTTAATAGGATTTTCTAGAATGTGGTAAATTCTCGTAGTCGTTATTAGCTTGCCTATACGACTTGAGGACTGCACGGTTTCTAAATGCCTGAAAACAAAGTTTTAGATTTAAAATGTATTTTATTAATATTGCTAAAATGTTTACTATAACATGATTCTGCAAAAATACACTATTTTAAACCCGTTTGAGTGTCACTGACTTGTTTCTTTAATGAATTATGAAAAAAATCAGTTAATAAAAAATTAGTGAAATTTGAGAAAGAAACAAATATAATCGTCAGAAGTGACATAACTTAAACAATTTGTACTTACCTTTTCTTATAAAATGACACAATTAAAAATATTGTAAATAAAGTTCAAACAATATTTCATCAAAATTATTGTAACTCTAAATAATCTTAAATCGATTTTCACTGCTTATCATAAAAAAACGTCAAAATTTAAAATAAAACACCTTTGAAAAGTCTTTACGCGCCTATTCCTGCTAAGATCAGAAATAAAATTAATAATGGAGCGCTTTTGCTGAAACTGTTTGCGTGCGTTTTGATCTTTAAAAATAACACTTTTCGACATCTAGCGGACAGTCTAAAAAGTTGATTTAATCCGTTTTTGTTGAAAAATAAAGCGTTTTTCCTTTATACGCTGATAGTCTTAGCTCAAAAATCGCATTTTTTGAGTTGTTTCACTTTTACAGCAAGGATGCGATATTCCCACAAAAAGAAATCCAGTGGTGTTAAGTCACATGAATGAGGGCACCATCCAACGAATCCGGCTCTACCGATCCTTTTATGTGTGTACTGATTATTTTATAATTCTCGAACTTCTCGATGGTAATGCGGAGGAGCTCTATCTTGCTGAAACTACATTTAGCAGGTCTCAATGTTATCAAGTTCTTGAAGAAGTTCAGATGAATCATTCTGCAAAGACTTTAAATATCTAGGCCCGTTAAATGGTTCGCGAAAAAAATATGGTCCAATAACGTTAAAGTGTTTTATTCCACACCACACATTAACTGGCCAATGGTTTTGGTTTAGCAATTCCCGTACACAGGCTGGATTAACTTTTAAATACCATTTGATGATGATTAACTGCACCATTATGAATAACGTTAGTTTCAAATATGAGTGATCTACCTTCAAAAGTAATGGCGCCATCGTATTTTTTTGCAAGTGTAAAAATAAGTATTTTTTTAGAAAAATTAAAATATTGGAAAAACTATTCAGTTTAGGTGTGTATTATATAATTAAAAAATTGAAGAATTTCAAAACTAATTCAAAACCAAATTTAAAAATAAAAAATATGTTTTATTCGTCACGCTTTGTTTCAAATACTCTGTAACTTTTGAAACCAATAAGATAATGAACTTTACTCTATAGTATGTAACATATTTTTAAAATTAAAATTAAACTTGAGGTCTACTTTTCAATTTTGATAAATAAATAAAAGGGATTTCAAAAAAACAGTATTCTTTTGAAATCCATTTTCCTCGAAAACTGTCCATCCTAACCATATCAATCAGATTGACCTTTTTCTTGTTAAAGCACTACACGTCTAAGATATAAGAAAAAAGTATAAAAGTCAACCTACATTGCAGTCTTATTAATTGTACCCCTCAAAAGTTCAGTCTGGCGAAAATTTGAGATTTATTATTTTAGGAACGAATTCAGCATGCTGAAGTTACTAAAACGCTATAATTTCAAAACCTTCTCTCACCCTGTTTTGGAAATCCCATTTTAGGTCGATTCCTTTTAGTTTCTGTGACCTCGTTAGGGCTTATTTTGGATGTATAATATGCTTTTATAGATCGGAACACTCTGTATAGTTATTTTTATTACTCCGCATATCACACACGCAATATCAGTTTGCGTTTCGACACTTATCTGCGATGAGAAAATAAGATACGCACGATCTTTTTCGGTAGTTAAAACCTCGTCATTGCAGTTTTGAAAAATATCCAACAACACTATAGCCAGGTGGTCAATAGCGCTCTCTCGATCTCATGTTGTCACCGCTTGACTTTGCGTTTGATATAGGACCCGTCCATGTATAATGAGGTTTATATAAAATAGAAAAAACTGTTTTGAGCACTACAAGATTGGCGGAAAAGTTTAATATGGTGAAGATTCAAGTTACGGCATTGTTACAAAAAAAAAGAAGTTAAAAATTTGTACCGAGAAGGCAGCAATTGTGATCAAAAAAGAAAGTGTGTAATGCCCAAAACAAGCACTTACCAAAATGAAGTTGTACAGAACTTTGGACTAACTGACTTCAAAGCTTCAAATAGATGGTTAACGAGATTTCATATTTTTGGATAATGCAATATCACATTCTAAAAGTGCACTTGACAATGTGAAACTTATTTGTCTTCCACCAAACAACACCTCACGTTAACAAACTTTAGACCAAGGTGTTATTCAGAATTATTAGATGCCCTACAGAAATTATATTTATCGTTATTCACTAGGCCAAATTGAAAAAAAAAACATTACCCTAACCAAAACTTTAATACGAATGTCAACAGCATGGCAAAATTTATCACCGACAACAATAAAGAAGTTCTTTTTTAAAGTTTGAGTTTGAGTGCAATATAGATATAGAGAACTTCTATAAAGAAGATCATCGCCGTTGTCCAACTGTTTTCTACCTAAAATAATACTATTTGCAACTGAAACAGTTTTAATTAATTGACGGCAATGTAGCCACAGAGAGGGTACTGCCAATTCTCATAATGAGGCTTAAAACCTGACATTACAGTATAAAATACTGCAAAGCTCTCCGAAGCTTGTGCAAGTGTGAGAGACTTGGAAACCTCTTTTCTTAATTTGAACAATTGTGATATGGCTACAGAAACAAATAAATTGTAATCAAAATATGAACCAGAATTTTATAAAAATCAATTAACTTGTGGGAGACAACTTTATTTTAAGGTATTCTTAGAACATACATACAGAGAAAAGTTCATTATCAAAAGTTATGGGAGAATTGTAAATACAAACGTTGCAAAGATTATTATTTATATATATATATATATATATATATATATATATATATATATATATATATATATATATATATATATATATATATATATATATATATATATATATATATATATATATATATATATATATATATATATGATGACCTTATATTCCGGTATATCATCCGTTCGCTCGTTGAACTCCGACTGGAATCCTGCAAATCCTGCATCCGACTGGAATCCTGCAGACGTTTCGCCAAAATCTCACTTGGCATCTTCAATGCTCGCGCTCCGAAAACACTTCGTATATATATATATATATATATATATATATATATATATATATATATATATATATATATATACACGTTACCAATAAAAGATAATTTTTGTAAATGTAACACTCAATTTTGAATTTTGTTGTGAATTTCTAATCTAAATCTAATAGTTTTTCCAATACTTCAATTTTTCTAAAAAAACACTAGTTTTCACATTTGCTAAAATATTACGAAAGCGCTATTATTTTTGACGATAGGTCGCATGGTGTTAAGAAGATAACGAATTATTTGGATCATTTTAAATCGATGGATTCTATGGAAAAAATCTTATAACAACTTCTTTTAAACTTATAAGGCAACCGATAACCGAGATACTCCAAAAAAGTACCAAAATGGGCTAGCCGGTACAGGGAGTGTTTGGTTAAGTTGTTACCAATATTTGATTCCACAAGGGTGACCGCTATCAAGGGATTCTACTGTATTTTATTGTTAGTACCATTGTCATATTGTTTTTTGCTTTAGTGTCTTGTATTCGAAGACGCACCGAATGGAATTGTTGGCGCAGCCGAAGCTGGAATGCAGAGCGTCATGGTCCCAGATCCTCAAGTCAACGCCGAGCTGAGAAAACAAGCTACCCTAGTGCTAAATTCGTTGACAGCATTCAAGCCAGAGTTATTCGGATTGCCCCGGTTTGAATAAAATCACAGATAATAGTACTTATTAAATTATATAAGGCGTTTCACGGTTGATGGTACCTTAGACGAATGGTACATTGGATTGTTCTGAAAATTTGGTTAGTTCGATCGATCTAAAATATTTTTGACCCTGCGACGTTAAAGTAGCACCAACATTGAAATTTTAAATTTAAAAGCATAAAGCATTTTCCGATCCGCTAATACTTTTTGATTTTTTTTGGAATAATACGTTCCTATATCTAGCTTCAGAGATATTCGAGAAAAACATAGGCTTCAATTAAATTTTTATTACTACACCACTGAAGCCAGTAGAAAGTTAAAAAATTTATACATAGCTTAGGGAGGTATTGAACAAAATTTCTTAATATAAACATTTGTTCTACATTATACAGGGTTGGTCAAAGCTAATGATTTACCGACCCGATACAAAAATGGTAAAAAGGTTTTTTTTTAATTGAACACTATGTATATTATCATATATTCTAAGAGCAAATTACATTCCCTTTCGCATGCCGCATCGTGTTCCTATACCTAAATCGTTTGGTTTCTGACATAAACCTAGTTTGTCTGAAAACTCGATTTCTTTCCCATAATTCACCTTTTAGGTGGCCATGAAATATCCGTCTTATGTCAAATAATTAATTTTTCGTTTGACAGTTTCATTGACATTATTGATTATGCTGTAAAGTTTATCGATAAAATCTTTTCGAAATGGAATGTTGTTTTAATGATTTTTTTTTATTATTCATGAACTATGCAACCATATTATAGTCAGAATACGCAGAAAATTTAATAAAACGAATCCTGATTTACACACATCAACACATTTGCCAGAATAAAAGCTTTAATAAACCATTTTACGACAAATATTTTTAAAAATGGCGTTAATGGCGTGTGATCAGGCAATTTTGCTGGCCAATCACACTACCCCATACGTGGAAGCCAATAGTCATGAAATAATTCGTGTGGCACTTCTTCAGGACCGTGACACACGGTGCTTCATCTTCCTGAAGGCTAAGATTCTCGAGAAAATTATTTACCACTCTTCTTAATATTTGAACATATTTTGCAGAATTCACTGGTTCATCGTGAATTAAAAAACTTACTTTATTAACTTTTAACAAGCAAATCTTTTAAACTTAATTTCCTTTGAAATTCGATTTGTAGCGCGAGGGTTAACAATAGGCCATAAGTTTTCATTCTTTCGATTGAAAATACTCTCTTCTGAAAATTTTGCTTCCTCAGGCATCTAAAATATGCCAAAATAATCTAATATTCAGAGAAACTTTTATTTCAGAAACCAAACAATTTAAGTTTGGGAATATAATATATCACTCTATCACTCACTTGAATTTATTCTAAGAATGATAATATACAGAGCGTTCCATTAAAAAAAAACTTTTCACAATTTTTGTATCTGGTAGGCAAATCACTAATTTAATTATTAAGAAATTCTGTTATGTCCAAAATTTTAACTTTCTACTGGCTCCAGTGTCGTAATAATGACAATTAAATGTAATTCGTAGAAAAAATGAAGAATATAATTATTTTCTTGAAAACCGCTGAAGATAGGTGTAGGAACGTATTATTCAAAATCTATCTTAAGTACTAGCGGAATGGAACACACAATTTAGATGGTGTTCTATAGAAAATGTCAATGTTGGTGCTACTTTTTCGTTAAAAATATTTTAGATCGATAGAGCATCGCTGCTTATAGAACTAACCAAATCTTCAGAACAATAAACCGTAAACGTTTAACAAAATAAATAAGAACTAAAAGTTCAGATTTTCACAAAATTTTATATTTTGACATGACAATTGTTTCGACAACACCGTTTCTTTATCAAATTTTATCAAACATTTAGTTCTTATTTATTTTGATAAATGGATTTTCATCAAGTAAAAGCCACCTCAGTTCAATTCGTAAACGTTTAAGGTACCATCAACCGTGTAACACCCGTTTATTGTTTATTAGAATATTGTAATGTATATAACTACTCAATATTATTTAAATACTAGTTGTTTCTATATTGTTTCATTGATAGCGTCGCCTTGTAAAACTTTTCTAAAAGGTTTCTTTTCGCTTTATATCAAAACCTAAAATGGAAGACCGCCTCCAAGAGGCCTTTTTGCTTTATCAAATGCATGCCCACAATACAATGACGACACCGTCTCCCTTTGGAGGTTGATGATCTAAATGATTAACGTAATCTTGGATGCTGCAGCTCCGAAAATGTCAGCAGATGTGCCACCAAACCATCTGCGAAGGTCTTGCAGCCATGAATTCTGGCATCTTCCAGCCGATCTCTTGCCTTCGATTTTAACAACTTAAACCTGTCGCCTTTTTTTGAATATTTCCTTTCTCTAATTGACTCCTGAGAACTCCTCTTTATGTCCAAGATAAACCTATGTTCTAAAGTCAAAATTAATTAAATTAATTTTTCTTGTTTTATTACTTACTTTTAATCATTTTAAAAATATAGGTACAAAAATTCGCCTAAGGGGTATTCGGTAATGAAAAATTACCTGGTGTAATCAACTCACTCACACTTTTTTAAAAATTATGTCATATTTTTTGTAAATTCTCAAATTCGATTTCTGATAAGACAGCGCCATTTTCTGGCATTTTCCAAGTAAAAAAGGTATTGCTCAATATCTGTACGTATTTTAAGCCGTTTTGGAGACCAAGTAATAGTCGATTATTTGTAATTAAAAATATTTCTTTCAAATGAACTCACTAATCGTTGTGAGTGACTACGGAAAAAGAAAGAGAACTTTTACCATTATCAGAAATCAAGCCGGTCATTCAAGAAGCAGACTTCTTCTGCTAATTTATGCGGAAAGTTGAAATTAAAATAATTAGCAAAAGCCAAAGGTAAGTCATCAGATAAGGGTAAAAGTAGCCTCGTTATTAAATACTAAATTTTGTTAACAAATCTTCATTTTGCTGATTTCGAACAAAGGCAGAAACATTTATTCTTGCTTGCAGATTAGGAAGCAGCAAATGCTGAACTGGTGTGAAATTATAGGGATAGACTTTTTGTTCCAAATACTGACGCAGAACTTGCTCTAGTAGCAGCACTTACCCGACGAACACTTATTTCTGGATCATCAACTACACGGACTAGGACTTTTTCCTTATCGAGTGCGATATTTTTTGAGATGGCAGGATAGACTCGATATTTGAAATGATTGCCCTTCTTGGCATAATACGTGGGGCAAGGACGAAGGTGAAACCTTTTGCCGTCTCAGAAAGTTGACGCGATGGTTTCACTAGTGTTGACGTCAGTTTTTCAAATTTTTGAATGTGATTCTGGGTAGAAGATAAACGAAGACTTTCAACTTTGTCATCAGTAATGTCTGAAAGGGTATCGAACTCGGATGGGGACAAGATAAAAGCAATTTCAAGATGTAGAAACAGCAGAGTCGTATTGATTTGATCAATTTCTTTACGAGTATAATGAATTTTTTCTCGAAGTAAGGCAAAACTAAATTTACGAAGAATTTTATAAGCAGATGCGGTTTTGACATGATGGGATATTGTGGGAAAATTAGGGATAACGATATGTTCTCTACAACGTAACAAAAAAGTTAGTGCACTGCACAGAGTAATTCAGCAGCAAGATTGATTTATAAACAACAGGCGCAGCAGCAATCCAGAAGATTTGTAAATAATATTGCAGTAGCCTGTGGAAGTCTCTTTGAAAGAAAATAATAAAAAAATATGCTAGTATGTTACGGACCATTTTGTATACATTTCAAAGGCTAGGTTAGGCTAGTTAAGACATGGCAGTATATTGTATGAAATATTTAGGTTGAAAACAAACAAAATTAGGTTCTATATTGCAAATAAGTACCTATACATTTTATTCACTTGATGGAAAATGAAATTATGATATTTTATATTAAACAGGAAAGCCAATTAAAATAAAAAAAATACATTCTTTTGAAACGCAATTTAATTCTTCCCTCCATTTAGGGAAACTTTACAAAATCGGTCTGTCACGTACACATTGCACTGTACGAAATGAAGTATCAAGGGTGACCGCAGATAAAGTATACGGGGCGTCCAAATAGTGCGTCAAAGTAATATATCTCTCGTTTATTATTTGTTTTAAAGAAAAATGTTAAATACAAAAGTTACACATGAGACTAAAAGCAGCAATTTAAAATTACTTTCAAATATACAGAGTGATTCATAAATATATGGGATGGATATATAAGCTTTTAGATATATTTTGTAAATTATGGCCTTAATAGATATTCCTGTTTATAACTAATCACCTACTGTAGGGTTCGCCATAAATGCCCTGTAATTTTATTGTCAACAATTTTATTTAAAATTATTGTCTCCAACTGGTCAGTTACTCGGTCACTGTTTCAATATAATTTTTAAAGGAAAAATAAGAAATAATACTAAATATTTGAAGCACCATGTTAAAACTGCTGGGTAATTTGGTATAAAAAGCAAAATAAGATATAACATTTAATTTTGATTTTAAATATCATATGGCATTTTAAATACTAAATAAGCGTTTTATTTGGTAAATTCTAGATAATTAGACGTCAATAACAACCCGCAAAATGGAAAATTTTTTCAATTTTTGGAACATTAATTTCTTTTATTCCTATTTTGGGTTAACATAAAGATATTGAGAAGTGCACTTTTCACTGGGTTGTTGACTATCTAATAAAAAACTCGATAAGCCTTTTCTACACGCCCCTACCACTATGCTTGTAGTGATAGAACAAACAGCATTAAACAAAAAAGATTTTTGAATTTTTCTCAGCTGTAAGCTAGTGCACAGTATAAATTTTAGTAGAAAATGAGTATTAAAATTTAAGATATCTAATAATTACGTCCCCTGGTCGCCATTACAGAAATTTGAAAATAATTTTAAATTTCTAAGTCGGAGTGGACAAGAGGACAAATAGATTTACAAGTGAAATATTCTTTCAATTCATTTTATATAGTTTCTGCTTGCAATGTCTGGCGTGTTTTTTTGTGCAAGTTACAGAAAAATACAAGAAAAGAATTAATAAAGCGTAAAGCGGTATTGTATGTGAAAAATAAGGAGATAAACTACCCACAGGATGAAGAAAAAAGGTATATGACAGTAAGTAGGTATAATTATTGTGATATTACGAGGTTAGCGCCAAAATTTCGGGGCCTGACATAGATGCAGCGCCAGCATCATGATAAAACTTTGTTTTCTTTTAAATATATATCTTAGTAGGCTGCGAACAAAAAATTGAAGTCTTGCTTCAAATAGTTTTTATTGACAGCATTTTAAACACGTGTCCGAAAAAATGTAGAAAATAACGCAAATGGAGTATAGAGCAGTCATAGTTTTTGACAAAAGAAGGGTTAGCACCTAAAATTATTAAAGAAAGGCTGGAAGGTGTGTACGGCCAAAGTTCTCTATATTTTGTAGTGAAAGAATGGGCAAAACGTTTTCGAATGGGGCAGGAGTCCCTTGCAGATGATTCAAGTACTGGTCGACCAGTGAAGGTCATAACGGAAGACATTGTTGCGATTGTGGAAGAGGTGGTATTGAGTGATCGACGTTTAAAGGTCAAGGAAATCTCAGAAGTTACTAAGCCTTCTGATACAAGTGTTCGTCGAATCCTGCTTAATCATTTAGGTATGCATAAGGTTAGTGCAAGATGGGTTCCTAAAAGCCTTTCGGCTATTCAAAAACAACGCCGTGTCGAGTGGGCGCGGTCTTTTTTGGAACTCTGTGGGTCAGAACTGAAGACTGTGATAGGTGTGATGGATTCCCGTCGTAAGGGTGAAGCACCTCCAAGAAAATTCAGAGTCTGCTAGTCAACAAAAAAGGTGACAGGTTAATAAAGAACACGTGTGGTCGTAGCGCAACCCGGTAACAAAGTACTTTTATTTTACATAGTTTCCTTAGATAATGTGATCCAAAAGTACAGCATAGTATAAAACAATTATAAAGCCATCACGGTATATGGGATTGATACAATAAGATCATGTGACATCCCCCTTTTTACAATAAAATTTTAAAAGTGTAACTTTCTACAAATAGAGTTTACAAGTCAAAATGTATGCTGAAAACATAATAAATAAGTTGGATACCAGATTCAGTTTAATGAACAATTCAAAGTAATGATTGCGCCACCTATTTAAAATCTTATTTAACTGATTTAATTTTATTGTTATCGGTACCTTATATCTAATATCACAATATTCTATCACTTTTATGGTCAATTTACATATATGGACAAAACTATAGACAGACAAATTCATAGCTGCAGTGATTTTATTTTAAATTTAAAAATGGTTTTTTGATTTTTGTAAAATCATTTAAAAGTGCTTAAGTTGATGTTATATACTAATTAATGTTAATTAGTAAAAGCTAAAGTTAAACCGTAAATTTATTACATTGACAAAATATAATTCCTTATATGTATAAAGACAAATTGAGTTTCATTTGGACCAACCGTGAAATTAAAATAATGATTTTACCTTGTGTGAGGTGAGTTTAAAGTTGATAAAAAAAAGAAGTTCTCACTTTATGTAAAGTGAGAGTACAAAAGTTGTATAAGCAATATATACATATATATATATATATATATATATATATATATATATATATATATATATATATATATATATATATATATATATATATATATATATATTTTAAGGCTCTGGACTAGTGTCCACGACATAGTCAGAGTTTCTGTGGAATTTTCACACTTCGTCCAGATCTAGTTCTATGACTAGTACTCTCCTCCCCTTCTTTGGAGTGTTTAAAGAAAAATTTAGTTTGCTTAGAAGTACTGGGTATGTCTGAGTTTAACAATAAATTATTTTCGTCAATTCCTTTATTTGTTAAACCAGCATCATCTAAAAGTTTTTTATTCTCTACATTTTCCAATAGATGGTTGTCAAAAGAGTTATTTACATTTTTTAGAGTTTTTTCTTTGTCATAGTTGGAATTTATAGAACTAGAATTTAAAAAAGAATTAGAACTACAGCTCACAAGACTGTCATTGTCACTACAGCTATTTACATTTAAGTTGCTACCTGAGTTGTTGTTTACACCAGGATCAGCCTGTATATATTCTCTATTTGAATCATTCTGTCTAGGAGAATTTTTTGCATCTTCAGAAATGGACTTTTCATTGTTTTTTGAATTATTGACTATTCTCAAAAAATATCTATTATTATGAAAATTATTTTCCGAAAACAAGTCAGGAAAACTCCTCGGCTCTCTCAAGCTTCGAGATAGAAAATCTTTGGATGTTTTGAGCTCTTTTCAGAATTTTTGCTTGCATTTTCTGTTATTAAAATTTTGGGAATACCAAAACGTGAAAAAATTGATCTGAACTTATTAATTAAATTTTGAGAGGTTAAATTTTGATTCAAATTAACAACTTCCACAAATTTTGAATAGTAATCGACAATTAAGAGGTAACACTCTGATTGAAATTGAAAAATATCTGCAGCTACCTTTTGCCAAGGTAATCTGGGAATGTCGTGAGGCCTCAAAGGTTCGGAACTCTGAGATCTCTGATACATGTGACATGCACTGCAAGATGTTATCATGTCTTCAATTTGTTTTCCCATCCCTGGCCAGAAAAACGACAAGTTAGCCATATCCAAACATTTTTTATAACCTAAGTGGCTATGATGAAGTTTTTGCAAAATTTCTTTACGTAGAGCTTGAGGAACAATTAATTTATGGCCCTCAAAAATGAGTTGATCGATACAAGATATTTCTTCTTTAAATCTGTAATACAACTTGACACTTTCCGGACAGCTTCTGATGCTTTTGGGCCACCCTTTCTTCAAAAGGTTTTTTATTAAACAAAGTTCTGGATCCTCAAGGGTCAACTTTCGAATTTGCTGTTTTTTCTCATCAGTAATATTTAGTGAAAGCTCAACAGCACAAATTTGACACTCAATATCAAAATCAACACTTTCATTAAAGTTAGTTTTGGAATTGAAAGCTCGACTCAAAGTGTCTGCCACAATGAGTTTTTTGCCTGGTTTTAGATAAGGTCAAAATCACATTTTTTTAACTGCATGAGCATTCTTTGTAATCTTGGTGGAGTAAGATACAAAGGTTTTTTAATAATTGAAATTAAAGGCTTATGATCTGTTTCAATTATGAACTTTTTGCCAAAAACATACTGATAAAAACGTGTAGCACCAAACCAACAACCTAATAATTCTTTTTCAATTTGTGAGTAACGTGACTGAGTTTCTGTTAATGCTCTCGATGCATGAGCACATGGTCTCCCATTTTGCATCAAAACGGCCGCCATTCCACTCTGAGAAGCATCCACAGAAATAGTCGTAAGTTGGTTAGTGTCAAAAAATTGTAAACAAAGTTGACTTTAAGTTTTAAAATGCTCTCTCATGTTCATCCGACCATTGAAAACTTACATCCTTTTTCAGTAAAGAACGCAAAATTGAGGTTTTTTCAGACAAACCATCTACAAAGCGAGCTATATATGTGACCATGCCCAAAAAACGTTGAAGATCTTTGACATTTCCTGGACTTGGCATGTCTAAAATGGCCTGAATCTTAGATTTATCTACTTCTATGCCATGCTCACTTAGTTCATGTCCCATATAGGAGACTTTTTTACATAGAATTTTACATTTTTCTTTTTTAAAACGAATGTTATGTTGTGCAGCACGCTTTAAAATTTTTTCCAGAATTAAATTATGACTAGAAATTGAGTTACTAAAGCAGATAACGTCATCTATAAAAACTGCACAGCACTATGTCTCCAAAAATTTCTTGCATGAGTTGCTGATATACCTCAGATGAACATGAAAGACCATAGGGTAATCTCCGGAAAGAATATCTACCAAAAGGTGTCGCAAACGTGCAAAGTTTAGAGCTTTCTTTATCTAATTTTATCTGGAGAAACCACTGAGTTGCATCTAAAGTACTAAAATATCTAGAACCATGCATTTTTGATGCTATTTCATCCCAAGTAGGCAAATGAAAGTTTGGTTTCCTTAAAAATTGATTTAATCAAGAAGGATCCAAGCAAATGCGAAGATTTCCATTAGGTTTTTTAACAATTACTATGGGATTTACCCAATCGGTACACTCAGTTACCTATTTTATGATTTTTCCTTTTTCTGATTCATTTAAAGTATGTTTTAATTTTTTAGTCAAAGCTATCGGAATTTTTCTAGCAGGACAAGCCGTAGGTATAGCATTCTCTTTAAGTTCTATATGATATTCCCCTTCTAGACAACCTATTCTACGAAAAATATATTTGTATTTATTTAAAATTTGATTGACATTTAAATTATTGGAAAAATCATCTATTGATTGAATTTTTGTTTATAAGTTGCACAACCTTTCAAACCTAAAATTGGTTTGCTATTAATGTCTACTACATAAAATAAAAGGTTGCTAATCTTATTATTTGATTTACATTTTAGAAAACACTGACCCAAAATTGGTAAATTATGTTTTGTATACGAGCTTAGTTTTACATTTGTTTTTTGCAAGTTTGAAATATTAAGATTGATTTTATTTAGTATGCTCACAGGTATTACGTTTGCCATTGCTCCAGTATCTATCTTAAATGATATGTTTGCCCTATCATTGATCTCAAGGTTCGTCACCCAAGAATCCTCACAGACTGTCCCTATTGTCCCAGACTGTCCTAGCTCAGGATTAATAGAAAAGCTTTGTTCGATGATGTCTAAAAGTAAAAAATTCTTACTATCGTCATCTTCACTTAAAGAAGAGTTTTGTTCAACTGTGTGAACCCTTTTTTTAAAATTCCTGTTTTTTTTTAAGTTAGCATTTTGTTTCTGCTGAAAGGATGATTTTTTATTAACATTATTACTGTAATTAGAAAATCTTAAGCATAAATGAGAAAAATGATTAAAACCTAAACATTTTCTGCACTTAACTTGGTACGCTGGACATTGTCGATACCCATGCACTCGACCACAATTACGGTATGCCTGGTTTTGCTGCAAACTTCTCGCACTGTGGTTACTGGACGGAACAGATCTCGTCTGGTTGGAAAAATGCCTCGCCCTTGATTGTTCAGGATGGAACTTCTTGCTGACAGCATCTACATCTCCATTGTTGTCACCAAAACCACTTGTTATGTGGCGATTCTGCTCTTTTGTGGACTCAGAACTCACACAAAAGCTGACTGCTTCCTGTAGAGTCTTGCAAACTTTATCAAACAGCTGTTTTCTTAATTTATCGCATTTCAATCCGCATACCAACAAGTCTTTTATTAAAGATTCTCTCAAATTCTCCAGTTCACATGATAATGACAAGTTTTTCAATTCAATTATAAATTGTTCTATAGTTTGGCCTTCTTTCTGCCGACATGATAAAAATTTATATCTCTCATAAGTAAGGTTAGTTTTTGGATTAAAATATTCATCAAACTTGTTAAAAAGCAATTCTAAAGTTTCCTCTACATCATCTTCATATGTGAATGTGTTATAAATTCGAATACCTTCATCTCCCATCAAGGTCAAAAGTTGAGCACATTTTGTCGATTCCTTTTTAATAATTTCTGTTGCTTTGAGATTCAAAAGTTCAAGTATGCGTTTCACAAAAAGATGTTGGGCTCGACTGCTAGGATCATTCGCCCATTGCCGACTTCCGTCGAGGAACTTCGCTTCTGGTAAACGACCACCACGTACAAAGAAGAAAAATAACCAATAATTTGCTCAGCTAGCAAAAAAAGATTCTGACCGATACCAATAAAAAATCGGCTTCCCCCCGCTTCCACCGCGGACCATCAGGGCCCATCCGGCCTCCATACCGGCGTGAACGGGGAAAAACGACGGGGCCAACGACGATTATCACTTTAAAACATGCACTGAACACTAAAAACACTAAATCCACACAGTGGAAACCGATGTCAAACTTTTGAGGACAAAAACAAGGGATTCTGTCGGGAGCGAACGGAGGTTAAACCGTCGTGTGCAATGCTCCACCACAGAATCCCTTGCTTTGAGATAGGTGGTGAACTTCTGCTTCCAAAATTTCCATTCTTGACCAAGATTACCACTGGTAAAACTCATGGGCGATATACCACGTTCCATGCTTACAAAAATGTTAATCTGCAAACATCTAGAAAATTACGGAATCTTTCGGTCTTGCTCTCAGTTCAGTCTATGGTCGACATCGTTGGCTTCTTTTAAGTTCGAATATTTAACTGCGCCATGTTTATTTTGTTGTTTAACTTCTATTTTATTTAGAGGAGACAAGTTAATAAAGAACACGTCTCATCCTAGCGCAACCCGGTAACAAAGTACTTTTATTTTACATAGTTTCCTTAGATCATGTGATCCAAAAGTACAGCATAACATAAAACAAATATAAAGCCATCACGGTATATGGGATTGATACAATAAGATCATGTGACAGTTATGATAAGTATTTGAATGTTTAATTAAGTCCATTTGAAATGGACAAGAAGTCTTGATTGCGCATATTTCCAATGTACAATCTATATCTTGGTATTAGTGTTTTATTTTTATATCTCGATATTTAGTTGAGCCAGTCGAAAATTCCAAGGAACTACTTTAGTCCTATAACAATAAACTAAAACAAGTAAATCGCAACCTAAAAATATTAAAAGGAATTAGCATCAAACCATTGTTTTGGAGCAAGGGCATATGACAGCCAGCCATAGAGTCACGTTTTTTACTGCAGTAAGTTACAATGGCCAAAAGCCTTTACAGTCATTATCTACAAATTTTTCAACTAGTAGTTGAATAACATCTCTGACGCAGTATACGCCTGCTAAATTTTCTATTTTAATAACTGCAATTAACTGTTTCTTTATATATATCGTCGGTCTCCACACGAAGTGACGTATCTAACAAAATTACAAAAATCGAGTTACGCCGAGAAAACTGTTGGAATACAATACTTTGCGTGTTAGGTACATTTATTTGTATAAGTAATATGCAATACATATTGCGTTTACGTCTCTTTATTTTTGCCTCTCAGTACCGTAGGTATTGGTTTCACTTGCTCTCTGTACTTCACTGTCGTGTGCGCTCATGTAAAAATGTGTGTTGTAACTTCTGTATAATAAACGGCCGGTTATTTTGTACGTACTGATTTTATTGGCAAACGTTGATACAAGTAACGAATTCCGCTTTTGCTTATCGACCTGCTACAGGTTATGGGCCCAGGGCTTTGAACTATTGCGTTGCCGAATTTTTTTTTTCGTTCTTTGTGTCGTTTATTCAAAATGGCTGCCGATGTAGGTTCCGCATTTTCTGCGATCGAAAAATTGAAAGGTCGAGAGAATTATAGCGACTGGCGATTTCAAATCACTGCTCTGTTGAAACATGATGGTCTTTGGGAATGTGTGACGGGGCAGATGGTTACTTTCGCGACTACTGACGAAACTCTAACAGCGGTTGCAGCACGCGGGGAGGCAGCACGTAAGGAAGAAAAAGCGTTATCCAAAATAATTCTTTCCTTGGACAAGTCAACGTACCCGCACGTGATGCAGGCGAAAACATCCATAGTGGCTTGGAAGGCTCTTGAAAAAGCCTTTGAAGACAAGGGACTTCATCGACGTCTGCGCCTTTTGAGGAATCTGTGTTTCATTAAGTTGAATAATTATGATACAATGGAGGATTATGTTAATGAAATCATGTCTCTCTCGCAACAACTTAATTCGATGGGTAGACCTATTGATGATGAGTTTTTAGGTGTTGTTATGCTCCAAGGGCTCACTGAAGATTATGACCCGATGGTGATGGCACTTGAAAGTTCTGGAACTGACATAACCTCAGATTTTGTAAAGACCAAGCTCCTGCAAGATAAAAAATGGCAGAATGGTAAATGCTCAAATGGAGACACAGCACTGATATCAAAAACAGGTAAAAGGACTCCTTGGTGCTGGAGATGTCGCTCTAAGGGGCACTGTAAAAATCAGTGTACCCAGAAACAATATAACCATCAAGATAATTTTCCTCATGCAAAAGTTAAAAACATGAATAGCAACAAAGCTTTGTTTGCGGCTTTTAACATGAGTGAAAGACATATTGTACCAAATGTATGGTATATTGATAGTGAAGCTACTTCTCATATGACTGGTAATAGTGCATTGTTACCTGTGCTGTCTGACAAAAATAAAGGACAGGAAATTATAGTTGCTGACAATGCTAGGTTGTCTGTTGCCGGAACGGGAGATGCAGTTGTCAAGTTGCAGCAAGATAGCAGCGAAAGACGCATTTCAGATATAAAATATGTTCCTAACATGGCTGTGAAATTATTAAGTGTTAATTCACTAATTTCAAAGGGTTTTAGTGTATCTTTTGATTCGCAGGGTTACCGAATATTTAATTGCAAAGAATTCACCAACCGAAGAGTTGATAGCAACAGCAAGTAATGTGGATGGTTTGTACAGACTTGATACAATACCAGAAAGTGACATCTGTGCAAATACTGCAGAAGTCATAGAATCGCAAATGCTGTGGCACAAAAGGTTAAGTCATCTTAATCATTTTAGCATGAAGTTGTTAAAAGAAGGTTTGGCCTCAGGAATTAGCTATTGTGATACTCAACCTCCATCCTTGTGTGAAAGTTGCATTAAAGGTAAGCATTCGAAGAAACCGTTCCCCAAAAATAAAAGTAATGGGGTGACTGCGAATAAATTAGACTTAATCCACTCAGATGTAATGGGACCTATAGAAATAAAGTCCTGGAGTGGTGCTAGATATATTTTTACACTAATTGACGATAACACAAAAGTTTTCTGTTATTTTCTCAAAAGTAAAGATGAAGTTGCAGAGTGCTTTAAAGAGTTTTGTGTTCGAGTCGAAAATGAACAGGAAGAAAAATAAAAATATTACGAACTGATAATGGTGGTGAATACTGCAATAAGAATTTGGACAAGTTTTTAAAACAAAGAGGTTAAAACATGAGCTGACGGTTCCTTATACACCGGAACAAAATGGTGTAGCCGAACGTTACAACCGCACAATAATGGATAAGGTGCGCTCAGTGATGTTTGATACAAATTGTCCAAGCCAGATGTGGGCGGAGGCGGCGAACACGGCTGTCTATCTTATAAATAGATCACCAACTAAAAGGATCAAGGGAGAAACTCCAGAGGAAAGATGGACAGGCAAGAAGGTTGATCTTGGTCACCTTAGAGTGTTTGGCTGTACAGCCTTTGTTCGTGTCCCTGATGGAAAACGAGGGAAACTGGAACAGAAAAGCAAGGAATATATATTTGTTGGCTATTCTGATGTAACTGCAGGATATAGATTAATTGACCCCATTACTCACAAACTTCGAATTGCAAGAGATGTGATATTTTTGGAACAGAAAACTGTGAGTTTAGAACATCAAGCAAGTTCTCAGAACATCGGAGTTATTACCATGCCACTGGAGGGTGCAGAAGTTGGAATGGACCACAAAAATGGTAATGTAGAACCTCTTCGGCAGACTAATGATGCGGCAAGTGATGTTTCAGAGAGCCAACCTTTTGAAGATGCAGAGAGAACTCTAGTTGACAAAGAAGACAGTTCTTCAGCAAGTTCCCCAGAAAAATTGGAGGAAAATGGTGTACCGTCTGATGACGGGACAGTTGCTGTGATTGGACAAAAGGTGCCATGAAAGGGCGAATGAGTGATGCGCAACAGGTTCCTGATAGTGATGTGAATGTTACTGAGGACCGAAGGTACCCAAAAATAATCTCTCGTAAGCCGACGTTTTTTAACGAATATGTTTTGACCGACTCATCTGATTCAGATAATGATTTTGCTATGTTATCTTTAAATGTAGAGTCAGAGCCAGAGACTGTTTCCGGAGCATTGTCTGCACCAAGTAAAGAACAATGGATTCTAGCTATCCAAAGGGAGCTTAATGCTTTTAGACAGAATAATGCTTGGGAATTAGTTGACAGGCCTGCTAACACCAATATTGTTAGAAATAAGTGGCTGTTTAAAATCAAAAGAGATCAGAGCGGCCAAATTGCAACATATAGAGCTCGTTTGGTGGCAAAGGGGTTTACTCAAAAATATGGAGTTGATTATACTGAAACTTTTTCCTCTTTTGTTTGCGATGGCAGCTGAATTGAATCTTGAAGTTGATCATCTTGACGTTGAAACTGCATTCCTTAATGGTGACCTGAATGAAACAATATATATGTGTCAACCTGATGGCTTCGAGGAGCCTGGCTTAGAAAATAAAGTTTGCTTGTTAAAGAAAGCTATTTATGGACTCAAGCAATCATCTCGTTTGTGGTATGAAAAAGCCAGTAGAGTTTTGCAGAAATTGAACTTTGTGCAGTCTGAGATTGAACCCTGTTTGTATTTTAAAGGTACAGATAACTCCATAGTCATCGTGGCTCTGTATGTTGACGTTTTTTTTTGTCGTCATACTATGGTTATGTATTTTGTTTAATCAGTGGCCCGATATCGTGAGAAAGCAGGAAACAAAAGACTTTAGCTCTCAGCTCAACAGAGGCAGAATATATAGGTATGTGTGAGGCTACAAAAGAGGCATTGTATTTAAAATCTTTGATTCATTAGCTCTTCACTACTAATAGTGAGTGTCAATTTTTAAATGTATCACAGGCATGTAGAGTATATAATGACAATCAAAGTGCCATAAAATTAGCCCAAAATCAAATATTTCACAAGCGTACAAAACATGTACCTGTGAAATATCATTTCTTACGAGAAAAAGTTAGAGATGGTAGTGTTACTTTTCTATACATGTCAACTAATGACTTGGTAGCCGACTTATTTACAAAAGGTCTGGCTAGTAATAAACACTTATATTTATGTGGTAAACTAAGCTTGCAGTGATTTAGCTGTAATTTAACTTAAAATGGGACTAATACCACATTTTAGTCCCCTGAGGACGAAATTCCGCTAAGTAAACTATTCAAAAAGAATGAATGGCTTGAAGGAGACAACGTACCATTGTGTAATTTTGTTACAAAAGTAGCGACTACTCCAAACGTAATAACTAATTCCAAAGATACTTCTGATGGGTCTCATTCATCGTTTTGCAGCGAGTCACCAGTTTATGCTTCTGACGCAGATCCTCCCTATGGAAATTGTGAAGATACGGGCTGTAAAGATGAGGTGTGGAGCTCCTGTCACCGATGTTTAATTTTACTCTGCTGGAATCATTGTACAGAAGATCCAGACACCTGCGATGAACATCAAAAAAATAAAAATTGCGACAACAGCAACTTTTTAGGCACTCGTTCCAAGGACCATCAGTCTCCCAAAAATCATGACAGTACAATTTGTCCGGAGTCCTTCGTAATTGAGGGAGCAGAGAAAGAAGGCGAGATTTCTCCAAAGCAACACAGGTCTAATAAGCAAATCCTCGCAGAAAAATTGAGAGATGCGGGTAAGGCATATGTTAGTCCCTTTACAAAAACAACTGTTCCAACCCGGTCAATCAAAGTTCGTTATGAATCCGAAAACTGTAAAAAATATGGAAAACAATGCAGTCAGATTACTGAACAGGACAGAGTGGAGATATTTGACTATTACTACGCGCTTGGTGACTTAACAAGGCAAAGAGAGTTTCTGGCACGGCACATGATATCTAAGGCTACAAAACGAATGACAACCAGTAAGGACTCACGTAGGCAGAACACCATAAATTACTATTTAACAGGATCAGGTCAACGTTTCATGGTTTGTAAGAAACTATTCTTGAATACCTTATCCATTTCTGAACGCACATCCCGCACCGCTTTGTCCAAGATTAATAAAGTTGGCGTACTGGAAAAGGAAAGGAAAGGAGAGGAGGACGACAAAGAAGCCAAAAGTACTTGGAAGCAGAAAAAGTGATTAGAAAACAAATAAGTGAGCATATCCAGCGATTCCCCACAGTAGAATCGCATTATTGCCGTGCTAGCTCGACACGAATGTACCTACACCCAGAGCTGAATTTACGAAAGATGTATGCTTTGTACATGGAGGAACTAAAAGTAAGGGGAATCTCGGAGAAACCAAGTTTCTCTACGTACAGGAGAATTTTCAAAACAAAAATTTTATCTTTCTATTCGCCAAAAAAGGACTTGTGTTCCCTTTGTGTTTCGTATAGAGAAGGAGATGAAATCACGAAAGAGAAACTGCGATCCGGCTATGACATCCATATTGCTGAGAAGACCAAAGTTCTTGTTTTGAAGTCGGAATGTAAAGAAAAAGCCAAAGAAAATTCGTCTAGTCTCTGCGGCGTCTTCGATTTGCAGCAGGTGATTTATTTACCAATCTCTAATGAAAGTGCCATTTTCTATAAAACTCGTTTAGCCACCTACAATTTTACGTTTTATAACATAGCAACAAAGGAATGCTTCTGTTTCGTGTGGTATGAGTCAGTGAGTAAACGCGGTTCCTCCGAGATAGCAACCTGCATATCGCAAGTCTTAGAACACTATACCAAAAAGGGAGTAAGTAAATTTTATTTATTCGTGGATGGTTGCTTCGGGCAAAATAAAAACTCAATTATGACATCAATGTTACTCCATTCATTAAACAAATTCTCCAACATTGAGGAAATATCGTTGCGCTTTTTTGAAACAAATCACGGGCAGAGCGAGGGAGATTCAGCTGTTACTACTGCTGGAAATGTATTTGTCCCTTCCCAACATTATCCCATAATACGACTGGCATCTAAAAAAGTTATAAAACTTTGGCAATTTAGAATTATTTGCATTAGTGTATTTTGAGCTTTAATGAAAGTAGTTATGTCAGTAATAGTTTTATTTGAATTATATTCAAAAATGTCTATATGTTTTTTAATAGCTTCTTGATTTTTCTGTAGAAGTGTTATAGTATCATTATAGTTGTCAATCAGCTGTTGAATGAACGAGGTTTGCTTTTTTAGTTGGATGTCAGATGAATGTTTACTACGCACAAGTTCTGTGATAATTTTATCATATTTTTGTCCATCCTCTGAATCGAGAGTGCCAAAAAGTCATTTCGATAATTTACCTACAACATTTATTAAACCTCTTTTTGTACGGTTATTAGGTTTTTTGTTACCAAGTTTAAATTTTACTTATGTAATTAAATATCGAACATTATTAAGTAAATTATTTCCATTAATATAGTGTATATTCTGATAATTATGTTTATTTTTATAGTTTAATGATTTTGAGATTACAGCGTAAGCGTATTCTAAATTACGTAATTGATCAAAAAGTTGAGATGTTTCTACAAAATACAAAAATGTAGGTTGATGTTGAATTATTCGACCATTTCCTAAGCGGAAGGGGAGAAGTGGTGTTTTAATTGGGATAACTTCAATATCATTATTCGCTATCACTAATAACAGCGTAGCTGCAAGAAGGAACAGCGTTGTCCGGTTCATTAACCTGCGAAGAAGAAAAAGCTTTAGGTTTTTGGATCTGAGATTTATGAATTATTTTTTTATTTTTTGTGATAATTTTATTCCCAATATCTTGATCTATAATAACAGGTTTTCTTCGGGGTTTGTCCTTACTACGTTTTGCTGTTTTGTCAGTAACGTAAACCTTTGTATTTTGTTTCATTTCAGGTGGATTTTCTCGTTTTTCGTTTTGTTTTTCATTTAAATGTATTTTTGTTTCTAACGATGTTTCGTAAATTTGTTGATAGTTTTTAGTCTTTCACGTCTATCTGCGATATAATTATTTACAATGATTTCATCCGTTAAATCAAAGGGATCTAAACCGTTTACTTTTCCATTAATAACGTCAAAAGATTTTTGTTTTGTTACGCTATGCATTGATGAATTATAACCTATAATGGCGTATTTTATTAAATTTTTAGGGGCTTCTTTAGGTTCTTTTAATTTTAGTACCCTATATAGTTCAACAAGAGTAGAGTGAAATCTCTCTATTGGACTATTACTATTAGAATTGCCAGGAGTTGTAAAATGAATTGCAATTTTATGCAATTTACAGAAATCTAAAAGCAAAGAAGTTTTAAATTCCGTACCATTATCACACGTTATTTGTTGAGGTAGGCCGTGATGACTTATAAAGGTCGCTAAACCGTCTAAGATAGCAATTGCTGTGCAAGCGGGTTCTAACGGATAAGCTTGGGCGTACCTTGAAAATTGTCTATAATTGTAAGAAATTTTACGTTACATATTTGAAAAGTATCCATATGGATGGATTCTAATGGTTCAGAAGGGGTCGGTGTCAACATAAACTTTAATTTTGGTGGATGTCTATCATATTTTGTTTGTTGGCACGTGTCACAATTATTAATATATTCAGTTAGGTCAGTTTTCATATTTGGCCAATAATAGAGCATTTTTAATACTATTAAGCTTTCATTAATTCCACGAGGACAGGTTTTTCTATGATGATATACAATTAGGTCTTTTTGTTTTTTCCTGTTAGTGACGTCAGTTAAAAGAGTTTTCGATATTACCAATTTATAAGCATGGTTTTTAAATGTATTTGGTAACAAAACAGATAGTTCTCGATTTAAATCTATTTCGGTGTTTTGTACATAAAGGCAGTACATTTTTGATGGATCCAAATAATCTAAAAAGAATTTAATTATTTCATTTTGATAGTTTTGACTTAAACAAACAGAAAATCTAAATTTATTTTGAAATGGGTAACTCCTAATTACATGATGAAACGGTCGTTTGTTTTTTGGTTAAATATTATTTGATTAGAATAAGTATTTAAAATATTTTCGGTAATTGGTATATTTAATATTGATCTTCAGCTGCTGAGTGTACTGTCTCACCAGTATTAGGAATATTTGGCGGTTTAATTTCAATGTCCGAGATGATATTAATTTTTGGAGTGTTTACATTTTCTAGAGGGTTAAACACGTCTTCAATTTGTTCCAATTGTTCAAGGCTTATATTTTGATCTTCTTCATGTATGTATTTATTGATGTCTTCATTAATATCTCCAGGATTTCCGAAAAGTGACTCTTTATCTATCATATTTAGTTCAAAATTTTCTTTATGAAAGTCCGGAAAAGATAAAACATTTAGAGGTTGTGGGAAATTTAACTTTATATTTTTCTCAGTGTAATTAAAAACTTCTGTTTGCGCAAAACCGTTTTTTGCAGTAGTAAGTGTTTCTGGAAAATAGAGACCTTCAATGACTTGCTCGGGAATAATAACATCATTGTTTTGTATTACTGGAATTCTTACGTTAACAATTTCGTGTGCGTTCACAGTAATACATTTTGTGGTTGTCTAAATAAAATTGGTATATTAGTTGTATTATTCCTTAATTGTTTATTGACAAGATCGATAGAAAAATTAAAACGTTTTAGGTCGTTTAATCCTATTATACCGTCAAAGAATTTATGAAAGTCAAAAAGAATAAAAGATAGGTTGGTATTAGCCTTTAATTCTTGGAAAGCCGGAATATCTGCTTTAAATAGAGTTTCCTTTTCACCAGTTCCTGTTTTAATAATAGTTGGGGAATGATATATTTTTTCATAATAAAATTTTTCTGCAATGGAAGGTCGAAGAATCGAGTGAAAAGTTTAATTGCGGGTTCTTTAATCTGAATGTACGGTAAATTATTATTAATTTCGGTATACATTTCTAATGTCATTTCGTTGAGTCGCATTGGCTCGTTATTGTAAAATTTTGAGAGATTTGATTTTCAATTTCAGGGTGTTCGTCAAAATTTTGAGTGTCATTAAAGTATTAAATTTGATTTGAAAATTCAATTTCAGAGTATTCCTCTTGGTGAATATTTTCATTTTGAAATACCGCAGATGTTTCATGTGTTCGTACCGCGTTACTTTCGTCGATTTGGTATAATTCTTGCGAAATAAAATTTCTAGGGCCAGTAGGTTTGAAATGGTTGATTTGATTATTTTGGCGTGGTATGGTATAGTTTGTTCTTGTTGACATAGGTTCGGGTTTATTGTTAGGTACCTGACCTATCGCTTTAAATACGTTTTTAGGTGGGCCAAAAACTTGCCTATTTGTAGGAAAATTTCTTGGAACTTCGCGTGGTTGAGGTGGGAAAACTATTAGTCTGGGGAGTAAACTGATTTTGATCATGCCTAATTCGAAAATTTTGGTTATGGTGATTGTTGTTTTGAAAATAATTTGTGGGGCGAATCGGTTGTACTTAATTAAAATTATGGTTACTAAAATAATTTTGTGAAAATTGTTTAATGGGTTCGATAGAAGTATTAGACAAAACGTTTGATTGAATTGGAGTTCTGAAGATATTTTGTGTATATTGAAAATTTTCCTCTTCAATAATTTGGGTCATAGCTAATTCTAAGTTTCGTCTATCGCCAAAACAATTTAACAAAGCTACTTTAATATTGTCCCACGTTACTAACTCCATTCTACAGCCTACTAGAATTTGTGCGCGATCAACAAGTTTCATTCGAATAGTCCTTAACAAATATTGTTTTAAAATTTCGTCGTTTCCTTGGCCATATGTAACAAAAAGGAAATCTCCAGCTGATAGAAAACTATTTAAAGTGTTGGAATCACCATTATATGGCAGAATACTATCTATAAACATTTTTAACAAAGTGTAATTTACACCTGAATTTGACGATTGATTAGAATTCATTTTCAAATTGATTTGACTATTCTCTACTTTCTTTTCCACTAAATTTAACGAAGTAAAAAAACGCACTTAAATTGTCGACGTCTTTATCTTCGTTCATAAATTTAATTGATTTTGAAATATCTTAAAATTGAACTTAAAACTAAGAATCCTAAAATTATTTCCACCTTCCTAACCAGGGAAGATGAAAGGGGAACAATAGGAATTTTGCGCACTAACCTTGATTTCTCTTAGTCGTCAGCCTGTTCTTCCTATTGGAATTTTCCTTGCGTAGCACTGCTTGCGGGGGTGATTTCTTGCCTTCCTTGCCCTCAGTCGAACTCAATCACGTTGGGTTTGTTAGACAGTCTATCACAGGTTCGTTTTGGAGTCTAAGGGTTGAAACCCACGTTTCGCGATCAAATCGTCCCGATGACGTGGCTTTGATCGAAAACTACCCCAAATCCGTCACGACTGCGCCAGTTAAGGTTTTCGAATGAAGGGTCTCGTTTTTAAAAAACACCTTTTCGTTTAACAAACAGAACTACGAGGTTTTATTTAACCCGTTACAAGGAGAACTAAACACAAAGTACAAAGTTCTCATATATATATAAAGTTTTTATGCAAGCGTCGCCTCACAGCTACTGGGAATACTGAAGCTAGCATTTCCTGTTAGTCATCAGCATATTCTATCACATAATTTCTTACAAGCACTGTAATTTTGTTGCACACAAAGTGACGTATCTACATATTTTATATTTTTTACAAAAACAAATGATATTTTCACATGATATATTTAGTGAATACGATACGTTCATTAGTAATAAGCATGATATAAAAAAATCAAAACCGATATTTTCATTATTTCTATGTTACGGCAACCGAAATATCGTGAATTTTTGTTATATACGCTTATTGGGCTCATCACAAATTAGGATGATTACCCATTTTCCGACATCCGCCGAGGAAAATTTACCGACAACAATTTTTTCACGCACTCTACAGCCAATGCTGCTAGTGGGAATCGAATCCACAACCTCGGACAAGTTGAGTTGGCAGTCTTAACGTCTTACCAACCCAGCCGTCCTCGGTCCCTCAATTAACACTCTTGTGGGTAATCAAAAAGTGTTCAGTGAATGTTTTAAAGTTATAATCGTTGTCGGCCCCGTCGTTTTTTCCTGTTCCAATTGTTCCAATTGTGGTTTCCATTCCCCTCGGAGGGTGATGGAGCTGTTCAGTCCATTTAAATTAAGGCAGCCTCCAGATCATAAAGAAAATGTTGAACTATATTTGTAAGTGGTCGAGTGATCATAGCAGTCTTAGCCAATAGAATTAATAGAGAGGGAGATAGAGAGTGGGGGGGGAGTGCTGTCATTCGTCACTTTTTTTGTCGCGGCGAGTTGGCTTCCGGTTAGAAAAGGAAGCATTTTGGATTTTGGCGTCGTTGAGAATGTTGCGGTTTAGCCGGATCATGAAATCATCAAGTGGAAAGGTGTTCGAAATTGAACACTTTCCGCCTTGAAGTGCAACTGTCTGTCGGAACTTTGCTGGATTCATAGTGATGTGATTTTTCGCCAGATGATTTTCTCCTTACCAGTTCGCGTGAGTTCGATTTTATACCAGTTTTCTTGTGCCCGTGATTGTCGTGCTTTCCTACAGCGCTTTTTTTTTTATTTCTTTTAATAAATATCCGAGCGTGAATTCCCGTGAACGTCCACGAACTGGCAAATCCATAGGCTATCATGGCCTCTAGGTAAGTCGCCTTAGCTGGCGTCGCATCAGCGGCTTCGGCTATTTTTTTATAACCTTGTGATGACCTTGAAATATGACCATTGCTAATTGTTGCAACCAAACTTGGATTTTATAGGTATTATGGACACAATGACCTGAAAGTAAAGAGGAAAATGCCAACTCATAAAAATTTTCAGAAAATAAAATTTTATACTGGCCGACTATTTAATTTATCTCATTTTTGTAATATTAACTGCGCACCTACTTAAAAGTTTTGAAAAAAGATTAAAAACAAATCTGACACACGTGCCATAATCTGATTGTTTACAGGTACAATCCAGAGCTTAAAATCATGCTACGCGAGCTTTTAATACTTGACTGCTTTTTAAATAAAAATGTTATGCATTCAAAACGGACATGAAAATATAAACTCCCTAACTCTAATTTTTTTTTTAAAATCAAATGACGATCTTATCGCAGCACAATATACACTCTTAATAAGCGAGATATTCGAGAAATACCTCAAATCGCGCACCACAACACCTAGTAATTTCATAGCTTTATTACATACATTATTAATGTGACAAGTGAAGGTTAGATCATTCACAAAATGTTACATCCAGGTCTTTAATAGAATGGTCTTTCTAAAAATTCATTATACAGTTTATAGGCAAATGGGCTGTTTCATTTTATAGGAACCGATGGTCTTACATTTAGTAACTTATATCACATTGTAGTTGTTCACAATCACGTTTAGAATGACCTGGAACTTGTGAATTTTTATTTTTCATCCTTTTTGGCCAGAACATCATAATTTTCGTATATTGAGTGTGGAATAATTAAATCTTTTCACATGGTACTCCTCATGTAGCTGAGTAACTGAGAAATTTTATCCTTTTTATCCTTTTGCTTTGAGCTTGAGCGCTTGAGCAAGTGAGTGATGGTGACATTATCTCCATTCTGTATTTATCATGCCGATATACTTAAGCATCAATCATTTATCATTTTCCTTTAAATCGACTTTCCTTTTCCTTTTCTAGAGCACGGATGGCCGGAGACAGATTTTATTAGTTCTGTGGATGTTGACAGACAACTTCTTTTCAAGTTGTGGTCGGATTGTGGCTGGTTGGAATAAAAGGCGCCATGACAATACTCTTCGCTTCAAAATTTCGAAAAATGGTGTGCGGCCTAGCTGAGTGCTAGGTATGCATGTGGTAGATACAACAATTGGATATTATCTGTCGGTAAGGAAACTTCTTAGCCATTTCAGAAGAATTCCACTCCGTTCCAAAGCTTACAACTTTGTTAGTAAAATTAAAATTAATATCCATGCTACTTGAGTCAACTTGAAGGTCATTATCAACTGCAGTTAAAATATTATGTTGATAGATCAAAAGCCAGGTTAGTTTGTCTAGCCTGCGTAAGACCAACTCTTGCACGATAATTCAGGGGTTATAAAAGTGATTTTGCATTGTGACATATTAAAGAGCGTCTAACAAAACACAAGTATATGTCAAGAAAAATACCGAAATGAATCACCTGCAAAGATCCCAAACAACCATATTGCTCAGACATTCAAATTCTAGAGCTATTTTAGGCAACTAGAACAGTTGTAGTAGTTACATTAACTAAAGACAATTAGATGGTATACAAATTACCTAAAATAGCTAGTTAATATAAAAGCAATAATGTAAAATCTGTAGTGAGTGTCCTACTAAGAATGCCTCTCGGCTGTATGGCTGTATCTGTTAAAATAGAGTGGGGGGAAGGTTATATTTGTTTTTATTTAAATGTCGTTTGTGTCTGTATTGCACAATCAGAATGAAACCACCTAGAAATCATTTAAGAGCGTTCCTTACCTTATATTCTCATGGTGTCCAAATAGTGTTTGAAAGTAACATGTCATATATTATTTGTTTAAGAGAAAATTGTTAAATACATAAGTTTTAAATGAGACTAAAAGAAACAATTTATTACAATATGCGGGAAAACAAACATACGTTTTTTAAATGTTTGTTAAGTTGTAAGACTGCACCATCTACTGTCAATACATACTAAATAGTGAGTGAAAGTAATATATCATTTATTATTTGTTTTAGAAAAATACAGAATATAATTTGTTAAATACAAAAATTATTGATAAGACTAAAACAAACAATTTAAAATTATTTTCAAATCTACATACCTATAAAATCTACATTCATAAATATGTGGGAAAACAAACATTTTTTAGTGAAATACCCTGCATATTATTGCTTTAGTAGGTACTCCCTTTTACACTGATTCACCCAGGGTTGTTTTAGTCTATACCAAGTGTTTTCGGATTTATCGCCATTTTTTCGCAAAAAATACTCTGTGTTTAATACTTTACCGTTTCAGATAGCTGCAATTGTATTGAGCCAACAATTTTCTATAGTGGTATAGCCATTTAACCTATACTTGTCTTGAAGTTAGTTCGAATCATTTATACAGATTGAGTCAAAATGAAAAATATTAATTTTTGTGAAAAAATAAAATGGAGTACTTTCATTAAATATTAATGCTCTTTTAAGTATACCCTATACCTAAACTTGGTATTTTTTGAGGCATACACATTTTTACGAACAAAATACTGCAAATTTTCAGACCTTGTTGAAATATCACAGAGAACAAAATAAATATTGTCTGAACGTTAAAAGTCTACAGAGACGAATTAAGTATAATTCTTTCAGATTATAGCAAAATGCAGAAAATGCAATATTAACACGTTGACTGCCAATTAGGAGATAACTCGTAGATTTTATGTTATCTTTTATCTTTTACTTACCATTTTTGTCTAGCCACAAAAGAACAAAAAATCTGCTGACTTTTGAAAAGAAAATTTATTAATTAAATTTATTATCAAAAAGAAGCTATTTGTGGGATACTTAATAACTACGGACTAGAATTAGTTTTTAACAAGATATGCTAAAATCAAAGTGTTATTGTTGTCCATATTTCTGAAAATTGCCGTGGCATTCAACGTGTTAATGTGCTAATAGTTCCAGAAGAAACACTTAACCACTAAGATCAAAACTTTGATACAAAAAATTATGTTCCACTTTATTGCTGAAATGTCAATCAATGACATTGATACACGTTCTTTAAACACTCTAACACATTTTTTAAACAATAGCATTTCATATCCCCACAGAAAATAGTCTGTCTTTGTTAGATCAGGAGAACTAGGTGGTTACCACCGTTCAATCATGAAGGAACCACATTGCTTCACTTTGTTTGGAATATTACTCAACATATTTTGGCAAACTCTGTTCTAAAAACTCTAAGTAAACTTGCCTATTCACTGTATTTTCAAGGCAATTACGGTCTCACCAGTTTAGTTCCTATTATACCACGCCAAACATTTAAAGACTATATGTCATCATAAAATGAGGTATGTTGTTAGCATAATAGTGAAAATTATGTGTATTAATACAACTGTTTTTCTGGAATGTTGATTGGTCCGTAAATAGCACATATTTTAAAAAAATATATCTTTCTCAAAAAATTCTCTTCACAAAATGTTGATATAATTTGATAATCATTTTCATTGATTTCTTGATTAAGTTGTACTTGATAACGATACATCTTATTTTTTTGCAAAATGTTATTTACAAAACTCTTAGTAATTATTAAGTCTTAGACACTTGTCTTTGGTACGCTTTCTGTAACAAGTAATACTTGAAATTTATTTTCCTTGTTAACTACAGTCTTGACTCTTTCGTTCTTTTCATAAGCACCATTGAGAGTTCTTTTAGAGGACTGCCTTCTATCGGGATACTGTTGGGGGAAAGGAAACATTTTTTTCGCAAAATTTAAATTTTCTCATAATTTGACCAATTTTACGAGTTTTGTGCGTAAAAATGTTTACATCTCAAAAAATATTAAGCTTAGGTATAGGGAATGTTTAACAAAGCTTAGAGTATTAGTAGAAGTAATTAATGGAAGTATAATATATAGAGTGCTACATTTGATTTTTTCACGAAAAAAGATTCGAACTAACATCAAGACAAATGACTGTACTAGTTTTTATAGAATTGTTGGCATAATAAAATTCAGAAATGGCGTCAAAAATATAGTGTGTTAAACACTTGGCATTTTTGACGAATAAATTTTCATAAAGCCGAAAATACTCGGTATAGACCATAACAACCTTACAGGGCGTTTCCTTTAAATATATATGTAAGTTTATTTCCCATATATTTATGAATCATCCTGTATATTTCCAGAAATTTTAAATTGTTTTTTAGTCGTATCTATAACCTTTGTATTTAACATTTTTTTCTAAACAAATAAATAAGATGTATTAATTGACACACTATTTGGACACCCTGTATAATCAATAATAATATTCCTTAGGTGGCGCAGTGTTACATCTTAGCAAACATCGTTTTTTCAAAAAAATTAAATGCAGCGGTATGTGTAATTTTAGCTAATAGTAAAGAGCGTAAAAAGTGTGCGAAAATCACATCTTTTTGTTTTTTCTTTTTTTTAACCAAAGAAGACAAACCATAAAACCAGCAAGTATATCAATCAAATTTTATTTCAATGTTATATATCATGTGACATGCAAAATAATAAATTTGCGTTTTATTTGTTAAATTAGTTCTCACATTTTAGTTTAGAATACAGGAATTGAGATGCGGTTTTCACTATTCGACTATCTAACGGCCTTAAAGTCATATTATTTTTTTTTTAAATTAATAGCCTAAGAAAAATTCTTCGTAACCAGTCCAAACTTAATACATTAATCATTTTTGGAGTTATCAACATTTATTTTTCATATTGTTCGAACGCTCTCCATCACTTATCTTGCAATAAAGCAAAGAACATTGAACAAAAAAGATTTGAATTTTCACCAGCTTTAAAACAGGGCAGCTTTTACTATGATTGATATAACAAAATTTTACAGAAACCGGTAGATTTACATACTAATATTTTTTCTTCGGTTTAAAATTTCATTGTAGACTTGGGATAACAAATTTGATATTCTATGCCGGATTAGCTTTTTTTAAAATAAGGTAGATAATTCTAAATTGTTATCCTTATTTCTTTTCTCTATGGTAACGTGTGGTTTGATTTTTTCGTAACAAAAATTACATGTAATTTAAATACTAATATTTGCAATCTGGGCCGTTGTGTTAACATTAGATTTTTTTCAGTGAGGATATTGAGCACAATGATGCGACAAGTGGACTAAAATTAAGATCCAGGAATAAGGTTGCCAACTAGGAAGGAGTTGGAGGATAACATACATCCTGATGGGTTCCGACCACAAACGTATGATGCCCAAGTTTTTGCTGAAAACTGCAAAGCTTAGCGGTAGTGTTCTTATTTTGTTCTACATGTTTTATTCAGCATTGTTTCATTGTTTACTAAGGGCCAACAAGTGCTGGAAATTATTATTAAGTTATTATTGAGTTTCTGAAATGTCTACCGTAAGCGTTATCTTGAATTCTAAACTCAGTTTCTACAAACATTTTTAATGTTAACCAGTTACGGTTTATCTTAAGCTGAGAACAATTCCAATTGTTTTGTTTAATGATGTTTCCTCTATCTATGTAAGAAAAGACTTAACACATTTTAACAAACTGGAGTCGCTAAAATTACCTTTCCTTAGGTTATAAATCGTTCTATAAGTGACGCGATTGTGATTGCAGTAGAGTTTTCTTAGATAAACCAAATAAAATAATTTTCTGAAAAAGAAATAAATGCCGCGATGTGAGTTTCTTTTTATACCATTAGGGCCCAACAAGCCAGTTATCCTAACCTAAAATACACATAAAAAGTTGAATTTTGGTTATTATATTAATTTATTAGCAATCGGTTTCGGAGATACACAGCGCATGTAATGTTTGAATTTTATTTTGAATTTTTTCATTAATTGAGAACGTTTTCAGTGTAATAATAAAAATTGGCCGTTTTAGTGTTTTGAAATGACAATATTGTTTAGATAAATCGAATCACATTTTTTATCTATCGAGTTCTGGTTGAAATTCCTGGTTTTAAAGTTTTCCACAGATGGATAGGTCATGGTAGCATATATTGTTTAAAGTAAGACAACAGTTAAAAAATATGGGAATGAGATGTATTGCCGAATTACTTGTTTCTGAAAATATTGATTTGTTATTGTAAACTTGTTGATTGTTAATACAAAAAAGTATTTTGTTAACTGTCAAGGCCTACTGGAGCAAAATAATAACAGCAAAAAACTGTTTAAGCCATTCATCTAAAGTCAACCAGCATGACTCAAGGCTTGTAGAAATATGATAAAACCTTACAAAGGTTACAAGAGAATCTGAGACAAGCATTTTGAAGACGCTGAACGCTGATTACAATATGAAAGATTGGACAGTTTTAACTTAATATCTTTATGAGAGTAAAGAATTCAGAGTTTACCATTTTAAATAAATTTGAACTTTATCTTCGTCAGTTACTTGTGCTTTACCTTTGTCCAAAATTAAAAGTTGATTTTTATTTTCATTGAGTAAAAGGCCATGGTTTTAAACAATTAAGGATATTTGCGTATTATTTGAGTGCTGATTCATATAACAATGTTGAATCATTTGACAGAAATCGGAAGTAAAATTAGAAAACAACATAAGTGTCAAATACTATCTTGTGTTTGTTCTTTAGAAAAACGGATATATTCAGAATTCTGGAAGAAGGATCTTACGACTAGTTATGTAATCAACAAATTGTTTCACAACAATCTTTTCAAGCAACTTCGATATAGTCTAAATTCATTCATTCATTCAAGTCCATTTGTCCACTTATTTTCAAATTAGTCATTAAGTTCCTCAGTGTCTGTAACATTTGAAAAAGTGTTTCAACAAGATCCAGAGTAGACATTAATTTATCCAAGTAGACAACTTTTCAAACAAACTTCTACAGGCTACTGTAATACTATTTACAAAACTTCTGGGTTCCTCCTTCGTCGGTTTGTTGAGTTGATTATGATTGTTAGCAAGTTCAAATAACCAACTCAGGAGATATCCAGAAGTTTTGTAAATAGTATGCGTCTAGACCTCAGTAGTTCTTTGGATAACTCGTAAGTTGCTGCAAGAGAAAGGCCTTTTTCTCAGAATTAACAGCCATATTTACACGATTTTTTTGAATTTTTATATTCAAGCAGTACTCGATGTTTTAATTTAATCATAATTTTCAGTAGTCAGTTAGCCAGGGTGATGGTGGTTTAGTAATTCGCTTTAGTTTTTAGCAAAAAGGATACATTGTTCCAAATTTTTCTCAAGATTTTGTTAATCCATTGTTGAGCCGAGTATTATAATTTGATCTCTAGCAGTCACAGTATGATCTTTCCATTACATGCATAACACGGCTTTTGGAAACATTTGTATTAATTAAACTTTTGTTCTAGGGCTTAGCATCTCTGGGATCAGATGGTGGGGGCCACTATGCAGTGGACCCATGGAGGCAATGCACAAAACATGGAATCATCTCAGTTTCAATGGTTTCATAATTCTTGTGATTGAGGAGCAACAGGTGAATATTCAAATTTATATTGAATCTTTGATGAAATTCACTAGCAGAGGCAAGAGCAGTGGCAAAAAGTGGGAGGTGTTGGCCTGGAAGAAACTATCGAGAAAAGAAAGAAGAATTGACTCACTGAAACGGTTATTTCGCAAGTATAGTTCAGTTATGCTCAAAAAAAGCTATGTTAATTTTTTGAAAATAATATAATAAAAGCAACAATGAAATGTTACCAATAACAGTTCTAAATGATAACAAAATTTAGGTTATGTACCAACTTGTGAATTGTAACATGTTTCCCTTGACTTATTTGCGCATGTCTTGTAAGTTAACGGTAGGTAAGTTCAAATAGAAATTACACAGAATTTCTCTTTGTGGCCCGGAAAAGAGGACTGGTGGACGGTGGAAAAGTTGATTGATTGTTAGGTTTTGAATTGAACTTTTTTTATTAATAATAAGGAACCTATACCTAAACTTACAAAAAAATTACAACTACAAAAACTAAGCATGGATTTTCCTATTTTCTCTCGTGGTTTATAAGATATTTTTGTTTTCAGTATAACAATTATGAATACATTCTGGCTTTTAATAGAAATTATCAGTGACAGAGAACTCGTGTCAAACTGACATGTAAATAGCTATTGTTTTGTAAAGTGACGTATCTGTGCTGCTAAATTATCTCATTTTCTAATACTGGTTTTACAGTGACAATAAGTTCATGAATGAATTGATGAATTTATTCATGCATATTGACTTTACACTGGGAAGGAGCTTGGTCAATTTATTTCACATCTGAAAATGTCTTTTAGCTTTTGAGGTGTTTATATCTTATATGTATTATATATATATTATATTGAGGTTATGTTTGTTGACTATTTTTGTTTTGGGTTAGTGTTTAATTATTTAATTGAAATGTTTATATCTCAGTCTGTTATACAAAAAAGTAAAAGAATTAGAAAAAAAAATGCTGCTATAACTTTTAATCTGGTTGCTAATAATTTAAATCGAAAGGTCACACCTTGGCTAGAAGATAAAACTAAAGGTGGCTTAAAATTGGTTAAATCAGGGTTCAAAATGAACCCTGAACAGTTTAAACAGTTTTTGAGTATGTCAAAAGAAAGCTTTGGATAAAATATTGACTCGTGCGAAAGTCCAGAGAGAGAACATGAATGGAAATTTTATAGATAAGTCGTCAATTGATTTATGTATGGATGTATAACATGTTTCATTATTGAAAATGTGTGCTCACACTAGTATGTTGTCCTAAAAATTGTCAGAATAGCAGAATAGCAAGTAAATCTGTCTGGAAGTCGATGCCATATTTCATACATCTAAATAGATGAATTCGTTTTTATAATAACATCTTGCGAATTTTGAAAATACAATTTAAAAATTTCAGAATTATTTAAACTCAATTATTTCGAAATCTAAATAATCAGTATTTGAAAGTGTAAAATGTTATTTATGTTTGGTATGAATCTGACAATCGGATAATGTTTTTGAAATCCTTGAAATCTATCTTTAAAATATATCTGCAATGTTGGCACATAATTAATAATTTCTGTAATATTACACTCCGAACATAAAGAAACCGATTTTTTTTTTTGTAAAATTTGGAAAGTATTGAAACATTTTCAGTTCAACGTCTTGCTTAAAAATATGAACCCCAAATTTCATAAAATTGCAATATGCTTTAGTTTCCACTTTGAAGTTTTGTATTCAAGGAGTTTCAATGCTAAAACCATTAAATTTAAAATCCATATCGTTATCTAATTCTGGATATTGACATGTTTCAGTTGAAAATATTTTTTATATACTTCTGTTAGAAGATTTACAAGTCTGTCAATAACTTTTCTCCTACTTAGCCACCATATTTTATTATACAAGAGAAGATCTCCATATTCCAAACCAATTTCTTCTAACAATAATTTAAATTTTTGATGAGAGCGTGCAATAAATTAACCACAAACCTATAACAAGGCAGTATTCCAAATCTTTTTTACAAAACCTCTGAAATTCTCCTGCGTCGGTTTATGTTGAGCTAACGTTTAGCCAATTATCCTGTTGGCTTCTTCAGAGCTTTACTAAAACTGGCTCGCATTTTACTCTGCTCCTGCTTATATATTGTTTGAGGGGGTTGGAGCTAAATGAGTACAGAGAAAAATTCGAGACAGTTTCAGTCAAGTTCTGAAGAAACCAACAGGATAATTGGCGAAACGTTAGCAACTTCGACTCAACAAAAACCGACGCAGGAGCGATCCAGAAGTGTCAAATAAACTCACATGCCATTTACAGTACTTGTTGCCTGATATACAATTCTGCGATAGTCTTATTTTTGTTTGATTATGCGGATGTTGTTTATGGGAGCTCACTAAGTACTCACACAGCTTATGCTATACACAAAGTTCAAAACTCTTGTGTGCATTATTATATTATATATATAATATAATAATATAATATAATATATTATATTATTATAAGTGTAGTAAGTAAGTAAGAGTGTATAATTTTGTTTTTCTACTCTCGTCTGTAAAATACCGAATTACACACCTAAGTCACTCGTGTATTAAACACTCGCTCCGCTGCGCTCTGCTCGTGTCAAATTAACGAGTGCGGTAAACGGCATTTGACTCATGACTTATTTGACACGAGCAGAGCGCAGCGGAGCGAGTTTTTGGGTACATTTTCGCAAATAACACGAATTCATTTACTGATATGACCGTCAGAACCGACAAACGTCAAAATTCAAGGCGTGGGAAAAATCTCCGAAAACATCCGATTGCTCGCAAACCCGCGCGGTAATATCTTGGAAATGTCCGAAGAAGCTCGGTTCTATGGGAAACGAAACTGACGTGGTAAAGTTATGCTTCCCGCACTCTAGATGGGTGTGTGTATTTGGGTATTTTACAGACGGGAGTAGAAAAAAAGTATTACACTAGCCTGTGGAAGTTTCTTTGAAAAAAAAAAGTGCTCCAAATCATTTTCAATTTGTTGACTTATGTTTCAATTTATATGTTTTATTCTTTGTTGAATAATTTGGGTAGATAAAGGAAAAAGAAATGTTTAATTTTTTGTAAAATTTTATTTTTATTTGTAAATTTTGAAGTTGTTCAGACATCATTAAATTAATTTCTTTTAAAAATTGTCCATTTGTAAATTTGTAAAGGGTTTTCCTTTTTTTTGCAATGCAAAGTGAAGCCGAACCAAAAAAATTATTGTTGTTTATTTCTTTATTTGATTTTGCTTTCAAATCAATTTGTAAAACTTTCGTATTTATGCATCCTCTTTTTACTCTTATTTTTTATCAATATTCCTTGTGTTTTGTATCATAATGTCACTTGAGGAACCAGCAAAAATGGTTTGTAAACATAATCTACAAGTTATTTTTCTCCTTGTTGCACAAAACTATAACTAGTTTTCCACGTTTCTTGGAAAAGGCGAATTTTCATTTCTTTTGACATCTTAAACGATTTTTTAAAAATAGATATGTTAATTTTGAAATATAAACTAAATGTTTACCGTACTTCTTCAACAGGATGATAAAAGAATCAGGTGTGATTGTGTGTGATTATTCTTAAAAATAAAATATGGTGCCTGCTTTTACGCGCCCAACTCTAACTTGCCAATGTTATAGGTGTTCTGTTTGGAAAACAGATTTTATTTCGGTTGCCCCGCGTCGATACTATAATTATAAAGGTAGCCATAGCATTGCGCTCCTTTTTTTTAGTGGACGCTAATTATAAATTTATTTATGTTGATGTGGGAGTTAATGGAAGAGTTTCTGATGGCTTAGTTTTCAGGCAGTCATGTTTGGCAAAAGCTTTAGCACATAATAACCTTAACATACCTGAACACAAAACCAGTAAGATACAAATTAGTTTTTCATGGTGCAGCTTTTCCACTCAGTGAATAAATCTTGAATCATTATCCATTTAGAAACATGAGAAGAGAGAATGTTTAAATACAGGTTAAGCCGGGCAATGCGAGTTGTAGAAAATACTTCGCTTTAACCATACGGGACATGTCTTTAGAAATGAACTCATTAATTCTCCTTATTTCTTTTTCGTGCTTAGAATTGGTTATGGATGTGTGAAACCTCAGTGGTAGAAGAACCCAAAGTTGAACTTATCTCAGAGACGGGTCGACTTATATTAACGTTACTTATGTTAAAGTCAGACCTCCATCAGCTATCATTAGATTGAACTCACTTGTCACTCGATTAACTTTCTCCAGAAGCAAGATTGTCAAAACATCAAAAGGAAGTTCTTCATTTGTACCAGCCCTAAGTAGTAGGCCTTTTTTTAACATTTTATTTGCTTCTGAAAAAACTGAGTTCTTCGAAATTTTTTTTCACATGTCCTCGTCATTAATAATTTTTTGTTTATTAATTTAAAAGCAAATAGGTTTTTCGTTGTATTTTTGTAATTGGGGTTGCTTGCTTTTTTTAGCTTATTTTCGCATTCATGAGTTTCTAGGTTTGAAAGGGTTTTTTTAATGCACTAATCTCGTATTTAATTTAAGAAAAACCTACCAAAATGAGGAATGTTTGCTATATAAAGTCCCTCCTTAGCATTTGGAATAAGTTTCGTAAACCCACCACAAACGGAAAACAAATTTGGAAGAAGTGCGCGTTTATTACCTTATAATAACATAACCTTTCATTTTGACTCATTTTACAATTCATTACTGAATTGACGCAGAAATTAGAGGAAGTTCCATGTTGTGAATAAATTCACGTCATTTCAAAGTGGTATACTACATTCGTCAGATTTGTTCGTCAACCAACTTTATGAGGAAATTGTCGGTGTAAAACTAGTATAATAGTAATAACTAATTGTAAAAGTTACGTATTATAGTATTACGATAATAGGAAAATGTTAAATGTTAACCTTATACAAAGTCACACTAATCGTGAATGTCCATTATAAAAATGGGGGGGGGGGGGGGGTTCGACTTAAGCAAAGCTGTTTTTGCTTTTCATAATTTAATTTCTCTACTTCATATACCCCTGTAAATATAAGCTTTTTCCTTTTAGCTTCCAGTTTCGTTCTTTTCTGATCTGGCACCAGACTTCAAAAGGTGTCGAGTCGTGTTTTTGTTTGGTTGGGGTTCGGTTCAAGATGTAAACTGCAGTATTTACAGCTTCGGTCTACAAATACTTTGGTAATGCTGAACCATACAGCTAGAATATGCACTTTCTATGATGGTACGATTGTGTCTTTCCGTTTTTCCTGCTCGGGAGTGTAAGGAGCTGTCGTTTCTAATTCAATTGCTTGTGTGTTCAGGTATTCTTTTAAATCTGTATTACAATATTCAGTTCCGTTATTTACATGTAACGCTTTTGTTGATCTACCGAACTTGATCCATCATTTTGATCCCAATATCACGGTTAATATCAACTACCTAAAGATTTTTGCCATGCCATGCCATGTATATATAAGAAGTTAAAAAATATAGATTAAACTTTTGGAGTTTATTAAAGGGGATAGGTAAAAACTTTTAATATAAAAGTTGTATTATTTTTTCTCTATTACCTTCTAAACGTATGTATCAATCGCCTCCAGCGTTGGTTGTTGAATCCAATTTGCTGACGTTATTCTGTTGGCTTCTTCAGAGATTCATAACTGGCTCTGAAGAAAACAACAGGATGATTTGCGAAACGTCAATGAGTTAGATTCAACAACCTAAGTAGGAGGAATCCAGAAGTTTTGTAAATAGTATTACAGTAGCCCGCGGTAGTTTCTTTGAAAAATCAACCACAATGACCAACCCAAACAAATCTCCTAAATCAATCATAAGAGTGCGGTGGTGGTGCCAATATAGGAATTTAGGCAAGGGATGAATGCGGTGAGAGTGAGGAGTGTTGCCTAAATATGAATGGTTGCTATGGTAACCAAGTAAAAGATGAGAGAGAATTAAATTTTTCATAGTTACGTTATAAATAGTGACATTTCCAATACCTTCAACCTCACCGATTCTGAGAAATACAGACTAATTTAAAAATTACTTACACCAGGGGTACACCTACGAGCTGCTCATAATTAAATTTACTGCTTAGCTAAATTATATAAAATTTTACTTCATTATTATTCAGAGTCATGGAAACAATTTATTAAACAACTTCTTAAACTTAAGTGGAACATCCCGTAAGTGGTCTATTCTGACGCAGAATTAGAACCATATTCTGTTTTTTACGTAAATATTTTACTTAATCTTAAAAATGAAACACAATTTATCCTTTCATTTCTACAAACTATATTAAATTAATTATTATTATTAAAGCTCAAAATTGAATTATAATATTTTGTAAGATGTTTTTTTTTTCTATAATAAAGGGTCTCTGTTATCATTTTATAGCAAAGGGGAGGAGATGTTTGTCTTTGAAAAAAACATCTTTATCAAAGAAGTTACATAAATTGCTTTATTTATCTTTGCTCCCTGTCTGTACACATTTTTAGGTTGATACATGTAAAGTCAGAATCCCAGGGTTTGTATTTGTTGGCGCATATGCTGGTTTTTCCAATCTCGCTTTCATACAGTTGTGGCAGTGGTGTTGCGCACTTCAGTTAATGGAAGGCTGAAAATTGGTGAAGACGAATTAGAGCTACTGCTGCAGTCATATTCGTTATGTTGGGCAAAATAGGCTATCAGTTTAATTATTTTATTTTGTTATCGAATTTTTAATAGATTATTTAGCCTTTAACGTTTAGTTACTTTTTGGATCCTCAAATATGACTCATATCATTTCCACATTTCACTGTTTTTTTTTTGCGGCGTTACAATTGTGCTACTTATTCCATTTTGCTTTTTTTAACTTTTAAATGAATAGGCCATGTACTCGGGCTTTGGTAGCAAATGGTTCACACAGACGGAGAAATGAAAGTTCGTCGAATTGGATGAAATAAGTGAATGCTAGAGATCGTTAGGTAGCTATCAGATGGTGAATTGAGTAGCCAGCAAAACGATAGCAACAGTTTTAACGCAACCATACCAAACCTTGCAGAAAAATCAAGGACCACCTGATCGTTGAAAGACAAAAGGAAAAAAGTAACAAAAGTGCGTAGAAGTGGAAGTATAGCACCAAATGTTCAATCACCATTGAAAAAAAAAATAAGGGCAATAATTATGAATCCATCAAAGAAAATTGGAGACAAAGGTTATTTCTAACACTATCTGCCTAGTAATCAAAGTGATCATAAAATGAGCGTCTATCACTATGCTCCATGTGCGACAGTGATCGTCAGGTAGTGGACGCTGAACTGAGCAACCGTCAATCTCCTGGACATGATAGCTACTAGTGCAGTCAGAAGAAAGGCTAATTACAAATTGAATTGATTTGAAAGGTCGAATAAGTATATGTAAGACGTTTTGTGCTTTAATTTCAATGGCAATGCAAATGGGAGGAGATGTTTGTCTTTGAAATAAACATCTTTATTAAAGAAGTTACATAAATTGCTTTATTTATCTTTGTTCCCTGTCTGTACACATTTTTAAGTTGATACATGTAAAGTCAGAATCCCAGGGTTTGGTAGCAAATGGTTCACACAGACGGAGAATTGAAAGTTCGTAGAATTGGATGAAATAAGTGAATGCTAGATCGTTAGGTAGCTATCAGATGGTGAATTGAGTAGCCATCAAAGCGATAGCAACAGTTTTAACGAAACCATACCAAACCTTGCAGAAAAATCAAGGACCACCTGATCGTTGAAAGACAAAAGGAAAAAAGTAACAAAAGTGCGTGGAAGTGGAAGTATATCAATCACCATTGAAAAAAAAAATAATAAGGGCAATAATTATGAATCCATCAAAGAAAATTGGAGACAAAGGTTATTTCTAACACTATCTGCCTAGTAATCAAAGTGATCATAAAATGAGCGTCTGTCACTATCCTCCATGTGCGACAGTCATCGTCAGGTAGTGGACGCTGAACTGAGCAACCGTCAGTATCTCCTGAACATGATAGCTACTAGTGTAGTGAAAAGAAATGCTAATTACAAATTGAATTGATTTGAAAGGTCGAATAAGTATATGCAAGACGTTTTGTGGTTTAATTTCAATGGCCTCCACGGATTTGCCGGCACATTGGCGCATTCTCTTGTCTTGATAGCTTAATGGTCTTGACCTTTGACTCCAAATAACCTCATAAAACGAAATTCAATGGTATGAAATTACATGATGTATTGGCCAATTCTTATAACCGAAACAGTCAGGAAATGTTTCATCCAGTGATTGAATTGTTTCACCGGCTGTATGACATAGGTCACCGTCTTGTTGAAACCACATGTCATCCACAACAATATCATCCAGTTCACGCAGAAAGAACTGTGTTATTATGTCGAGATATCGAGCACAGTAACATTCACTGCTTCGCAACTGTGGTCCCATGACGTCTGTAAGCCGGACCAAAGAGTGACACGTCGAGGATGCATTTGTTTCTCGTTAATGTGGCTTCTCTGAACCATTTAGGTGGCAATTCTCTTAACCGAAGCGAAAGAGTAAACAGTCAGAAAATGTCTCATGCAGTGGTTGAATTGTTTCACGGGCAGTATGACACCGTCTTGTTGAGACCACATGTCATCCACATCAATATCAATAGTTGAGGCCGAAAGAACTGTGTTATTAAGTCGAGGTATCCAGCACAGTAACATTCACTGCTTCAAAAGTTTCATGTTTGAAAAAGTATGGTCCAATGATGTCTGTAATCTGTATCAAACAGCAACATGTTGAGGATCTATTTGTTTCTCGATAATGTGGCTTCTCTGAACGATAAACGTGACAATTTGATGATTAACAAAGCAATCAAAATGCCAAATGTTTCATTGCTAAAAACGATTTTCTTTGAAAAATCGGCATCCACTTGTTGATGTTCAATATACGCTATAAAGAGTTTCTTGAAATTTGCAATTCTTGTCCACGACGCCGAATCAATATTCCTAAAATTTCACGAACAATCGCACGCACTGCTTCCATAAGGATATTCGAACAGCTTGTTTTTGAACGATCAATGTGTTTAGCATCAACGGTTGATCCAAACTGTCTGAATTTTCTAATTACTCTCTTCATAGTTGACGATGATGATATACAAAATTTTAAAACTGTGGCTGCCAAACTCGATTTTTAGATATTCTTCAACAATTAAAACAGATTGCTTTATTGTTGTATTTGTACGAACGCTAAGCTATCAGATGCAAATTGTTCTTTTTTGTGGTTTCCAACAATTTACTACAAAAATGGCGCCAAATTCAAATCTTGTGTTAATTTTGATGTCTGTAATCCGGACCAAAGAGTGACACGTTGGGGATGCATTTGTTTCTCGTTTATGTGGCTTCTCTGAACTATCTAGAGGGCCAATTCTTGTAACCGAACTGAAGGAGTATTCGGTCAGAAAATGTCTCATGCAGATTGAATTGTTTCACCAGCTGTAAGACATGGGTCACCGTCTTGTTGAAGCGACATGTCATCCACAACAATATCATCCAGTTGAGGCAGAAAGAATTGTGTTAATATGTCGAGATATCAAGTACAGTAACATTCACTACTTCACCAGTTTCATATTTGAAAAACTATGGTCTAATGATATCTCTAATGCAGACCAAAGAATGACGCGTTGAGGATGCATTTGTTTCTCGTTAATGTGGCTTCTCTGAACCATCTAAGGGGCCAATTCTTATAACCGAAACGAAAGAGTATACAGTCAGAGAATATATATCTCATGCAATGATTGAATTGTTTCACGGGCTGTATGACATGGGTCACCGCCTTGTTGAAACCACATGTCATCCCCAAGAATATCATCCAGTTGAGGCAGAAAGAATTGTGTTATTATGTTGAGATATTAAGCACAGTAACATTCACTGCTTCACCAGTTTCATATTTGAAAAACTATGGTCTAATGATGTCTGTAATCCAGACCAAAGAATGACACGTTGAGGATGCATTTGTTTCTCGTTAATGTGGCTTCTCTGAACCATCTAAGGGGCCAATTCTTATAACCGAAAAGAAAGAGTATACAGTCAGAAAATATATATCTCATGCAATGATTGAATTGTTTCACCGGCTGTATGACATGAGTCACCGTCTTGTTGAAGGCAACTGCCATTCGCAACAATATCATCCAGTTGAGGCAGAAAGAACTGTGTTATTATGTCGAGATATTGAACACAGTAATATTCACTGCTTCACCAGTTTCATGTTTGAAAAAGTATGATCCAGTGATGTCTGCAATCTGTATCAAACAGCAACATGTTGAGGATCTAGTTGTCTCTCGATAATGTGGCTTCTCTGAACAATAAACATGACAATTTGACGATTAACAAAGCAATCAAAATGCCAAATGTTTCATTGCTAAAAACGATTTTGTTTGAAAAATCGGCATCCACTTGTTGATGTTCAATATACGCTATAAAGAGTTTCTTGAAATTTGCAATTCTTGTCCATGACGCCGAATCGATTTTCCTAGAATTTCACAAACACTCGCACGCACTGCTTCCATAATTATATTCGAGCAGTTTGTTTTTGAACGACCAGGGAGTTTAGCATCAACGGTTGATCCAGACTGTCTGAATTTTCTAATTAGTCTCTTCATAGTTGACGATGATGATGAACAGAATTTTCAAACTGTGCCTGTCAAACTCGATTTTTGTTGTTGTATTTGTACTAAACCTTAGCTATCAGATGTAAATTGAGTAGATGGATAAAGGGACTTCCAGGGACCCCATAACCTCACTTTTTGGCCTCTCGGCCACGGCCCCCCGCCCCCGGGCCGCTCGGCCATCTCTTGCCGCCAATAGGCCACTCGACAATAGGCCACTCGCCCATAGCCCGCTCGGCCATGGGCCGCTCGCCCATAGGTCTTCTTCTTTTGCGTGTCTGGCCGTTCGGACATTGGGCGCTCGCCCATTCGTTCAAGGTCACTCGCCCATTGGCCACTCGCCCTAGCCTAACCAAACCGTCGTCCGTGGTACCGACCAAATTGTCGTCCGTGGTTCCAACCAAACCGTGGTCCGTGGTGCCAACCGTGGTCCGTAGTTCGCCCGCGCGGGGGCCCCCGGGGCGTAGCCTCGGGGGCCCCCGCTGGTAGAGTGCCCGCCCCCCCGTCCCCGTCCCCTCGGCATATGTTGATGTAAAAAAAAAATCTTTAGTGTTTTTTTTATTTAGACACACAAACACTCATATACATTTTTTTTTTACATTAGAATAAAAAAAAGACCAACATAAGCCTAATTTTTTTTTTACAAATATTTTTTATTATTAGGTCGCAATGAATCTCCATTAAATTATTATATATTCCGGTGTGATCGTCGTTTTTTCTGAGGGGGATTCTAAAAAGACTATCATAAGCCTAATTTTTTACAAATATTTTTATTATTATTAGGTCGCAATGAATATGTTAAAACAAATCAATTATCGCCATTAAATTATTATGTATTCTGGTGTGATCATCGTTTTCTGCGGGTTCTAATTCAAAGTGTATTTCGGAATAGCAACTTTCACACCAACTCCTCTGACTCTGGTATACCATATATATTAATGCACAGGCTTCGACTGTAGGTATGTGCCGATAATCGCAAAAATCAAATTTGTCAAATTTGATTTTTGATTTTTTTTCAAAAGTTATAAAAGCGTCTTTGCAAGATTCACAAACCATCAACAGAAATGTTCGGGTCATCACTATATAGTGTTTTTCCCATAAATAATAGCTATAATGCTCAAAAGGATGGTCTGTATACCTTGGCCATACTAAAATGGCATTTCGATGTGCCAACGATACTTTCTTTTGACGGGTTATCAAACTCAAATCTGGTGGAGGTGGTCGTTCACATTTGACAGCGAGTGCATTAATATATTTCCACCTATATTCGGGATATTTTTCCATTATCTGTAGCGTTAGCGTCCTCGGTAAGGTCGTTTCAAGCAGAAAATGTGCAACAGAATGAACGTTTTCACTAATTGACTTTATACATAGATCTTTCAACGACAACAATTCGGCCATTGTCTACAACAGAGAAAAAAAAATTACAGTGCCTTGTAATGTCCCCACGGAAGAGTATCAAACGTGTTTGCTATAAGATATCTTTTGTCGTCATACGGACTTAGCGCCACTTTAATTTGTTCGATACTAAACACCTCGTGCGTATAAGAACGAATGGTTCGTTGAGTAGCATGTTTTTCTTTTAAATTTTTCAAGCAATCAACAAAATCTTCAAAAGTTATTTTATTTTTAACAATCTGGTAGTTTACACCCTTTGATTTTTTTACAGTTTTTCCGTTTAAGATTTTATAAGTGTACATTTTCGATCTTAGTCCGGCATAGTGTGAAATTATTGAACCGTTGGCCTCGTCCTTCATTAGACCCAGTACTTTCTTATTGACGCGAGGCATATTGTATGGATTATCAATGGGATAGTCGGACGTGTCATATTGTATGGATTATCAATGGGATAGTCGGACGTGTCGAATTTGCTTAAATTGGACTTAATAACCTCTTCGTATACATCATCACAATGGATGTTGTAAATGAAACTGTCCGTGTCCATATACTGAATTTTACATTTCTCCGGACCTAACTTGGGTAGCATGTAATCGTAATGAAACGAATACATGATAATTTTAGATAGATCCAGAATTGACATTCCAATGTAAAGGGGTTTGTTAAAAATAAGTTCTGATTTTTTCAGTTCCACCAACATTAGATTATCATCTAGTACAGTTCTATTGTGAAATCGGGGACTAGCAATTAAATTTTTAGCACCGTAACGACCCTCCCACTTTCTAACAAATTTTACGACCCGATGCTTACGTATGTTTTCCATAGTTTTTCCGAACACCGCGTTGTTAAATAATTTAAAAAGATTTTTACCAAAAGTGGTAGTGGCTTGCGTCCGTAAGTGATTATTTAGATCGATATATTCTTTTAGCCAAGAAGATTGCCTAAATTTTAATACTCTGTGTATTTTAGTAAGAACGAGTCCGTGTTTTAAAGCTTGCTTTAAATTTCGATAGTGTATAACGTAATTGGTTTTATTAAAAAGGGTTGTCATCAATTTTGGTAATTTTGAATTGGGAGGCACGCGATGCTCGGCACAAAATGGGAAATCTTTATGTAGATCGTGTAAACTCTGAGGGTATTGCAAATCTACCTCCAAAATATAGCCTACCCCGCCCGTGTCTGGAACGGCAATTTCTTCCCGAGTCAACCATGTGAATCCGCCGTAGGGAAGAGGCTCCGACATAGCCTTGCCGTAAAGATTGTTAACGGGGATGTACTTGTTGTTTGCCTCAACGTACCTGCCAACGCACAGCGAAATCCCACCCCGTATACCCTGTTCGATAAACATAATCTGATCAATGTCACGCATCAGTTCTAAACGACATTTTGTGAATCTAAGCATACAGTCGCACGTATATCCGGGCATACTTAAATACCATGCCGGGTCCAAAATATGCGTCACCATACAATTTTTTCGAAAATTTTCAAATACGTCGGCCAAAAGAATAACGTCCGTTTTCAAATATAAATCCGAATATTCGCCCAAGTTTTTAATTTCAAACGCGGACCAGACTTTCTGCGCATGAGCATACTTTTCTTCACTAATGTCGGACTCATATAATTTATTGTAAAAAGCATCGATGGGCGGTAAACTCGTTTCGTTTAATTTGTCGTAGTCGCCTATGTAATCATAACAAAATACACCCTTTTGCGACAATAAATTTAGTTTTGATTCGTCTTGAAGGTGAGAAAATTCCTTTTTTAATATGTAAAGTTCATTTTTGTCGACGCTGTTTACCAAATTGTCTAGAGACGCCCCCAAAAATCTAAACGAATCTATAAATCGAAACTTTAGCTTATATACGGGCTCGTAATAGGTAAAAGATATGTATTTTTCCTTGTTGACCGGAACCAAACTTAAAGACCCTTTATTGCCCAAGGCCCTAAGGATAAAATGGGCGTCGTACCCTGAGAGATTCTGGAATACTACGGGCACTATGAACAATTTTCTAAAATTTAAATTACAAGCCTGATGGGCGAAATTTCTGAATTTCCCGGTAAAATGGTCGTGGTCGCGGACAATGACGTCTGTCGGTGAGAAAGGCTCTTCGCAAATATGACAATGTGTCGAAACTTGAGAGAAAGTAATTGACCCTTCCATGGGTACGATATCAATAAATTTCGATTGGACAAATTTCGATAAGTCACATATTTGTGGGACGAACCAATCCATACAATCTGGGCCGCGATAGGATTCGAAAAAGGACAAAGAATCGCCATAAGAACATTTAAAATAATATGCGGCACTATATGCCTCATGCTTTTGATATTTTCGCGTTTTGTCTGAAATTACCAAATTTACATCTTTAAGTTGACTTTCGAAATCGGCGTAGATTACAAATGGCGTGGTTTGTTTGTATATATGGTTTCGAAATTCAACATAGTCGTAATTGGGAAAAGACACTTTATAATCGTTCAAACTGACACACAACCTTTCATGATCCTTTAAGAGCGTTTCGCTACTGAAGTAATTCAAACACCTATCGCAAATATATTTTTTACCGTTATGTCTACTAAGCTGGCGCGACACTAGTCGAGACAAATTTTTAATATAACAATATTGATATTTAATTTCTTCTTCTTTTTCATATTTATGGTCCTCTGCCGTCGTCGGTTTCGGATCAAAATCATTAATTTTTGGATAATACTTATTTTGAATTAATAATAAATTGACATGTTTTTCGCGTTTTTCTTTAGTCAAACGGGCCTATAACACTGAATAAAAACTTTTACTGTTATTTTGAATTAACTCTAAAACGTACACATTTACGGAAATTTTTTTGAATTTTTCAAATATATGAATTTGATTTAGACCCATCGGTGTTGGGCAATTTTCAGTTCTTAAAACGCACTTATAATAAGGATATGAAGTTGGTAAGTGTTGGTCGCAATGTACAGGAAAACAAGCACAGACCACTGACCAATAAAAACAGGCTTCGTCATTATTTTGAATATTAATGAATATTTTTTCTCTTAATTTCTGGGGGCAATTCAATGTAGGAAGAGCCGTTACCACTTCAAATTTGTTAATATTAATTTCCAAATAAAGAATTTTTTGCAAGGCAAATCCCGAATCGCGTTCTTGAAATTCAGACAATTTATTTAGAATTTGACTTTTAACATTTTCAACGAACCATTCGTTTAAATCCGTCCCCAAGTCGATGGCAGCATTTTTGGTAGAAATATATTTCATGTCGCTCACGTCTTGGTCGTCGCTTTTTCTCTTTATAAATTCCCCGCACAACGTGGCATTTACTTTTAGCATTGGCGACGCTTTTTTTAAAATTTTTGAAATTTTTTTCTTAAATATGACAAGACAGTCGTTTAAAAACTGTTGTTCGTCTTTGTGTTTCAAATTGATTATTACACCCGTTAAAACTCTTCCCTGGAAACAAGACACGATCTGCTCCCACAAAACCCTTTGTTTTATATTTGCAGGACTGTTGTTTTGCAACCCCATTCCAAAATGGTGGCGATGATTCAAAATCATTTGTTTAATAGTCTTAAGATGTTGAATTGTTGTCTGTATTTTTCTTTGTAACCCCATCTTGTTGCACCGAATGATGTTTCTGCGTAAACGTCCCAACCAAACATTTTTATCTTCTACCGTTAAATTATCGAACACGTATTTGTTCACTTGACGAAAAGCCAAAATTAAATTTTGAGCGTCCTCAATAGTTCGCGTAAAATTCATTGCGACCAATTAATAATAATAATATTTGAAAAAATAAGACTTACCGTCTCTCTCTCTCTCTCCCCCGTAATTTTTAATTTTGAACAATTTCAAATTGTTGAGCGGGCCAACTGCCGACTTCTTTAACGCCCAGATACACCAGACTGTAGCGGCCCGTCGAAAATTGGTCTATATTCGGCCGGAAGCTGTCCGTCACCCGGTTCGGCAGGAACACCACCGATAATTCTAACTCCAATAGAACCGCCTCCCCAAACTGGGTCTTTACTATTCTGGCCTTGTCTATCTTGTATGGTCGACCAACGTCTAACTGCCCCAACTTAACTATTGGTTTTTGATTCTCTTTATTCGCTGCAATTTTTTCATTTAATGCTTTTAAGTCCATCTATAACGAAAGTAGAATCCTTCAGTTCAATATTGACAATTTTTTTCAAAAAAAACAAAAAATAGTACTTACTTTGGCGTTGGTTTGGGAGGGTGCGGTGGCGCGGCTAACACTGAGATAACACGGATCGTTTGGTCAATTAAGCGACTTGATCACACACACAACTCAAGCGGTATTTAAATGATGTGACAAACAATCGAAACCTTTTATATACTGAATTCCGACAGCGGACTAATATGAAAGTCTCGTTGCGAAGGCAGGCGACGCGATGATCTCACCCGCCAAGGTTTCGTTTAAACATTTCGCAAAGCGATCATGTCATGCATCCGCTGCAGCACACCGACCACGCGGCGGGCGATGATGTCATCCAGTCGTCAAACGCGACGGCGGCGGTACGCCCTCGCACACAATCGCGCTGCAATTTACATTCATACCGCGACCAACGGTCGAGATTCGAAGCGAAGCTCACACCAGAATATATAATAATTTAATGGCGATAATTGTATAATTGTATAATAATTGTGTAATATGTAACTTTTTTTTCACTTCCGATTCAACAGGTTTTGTTCTAGTTGTTGTTGTTGTTTGGAGGAGTGTGTGTGTGTGTGTGTGTGTGTGTGTGTGTGTGTGTGTGTGTGTGTGTGTGTGTGTGTGTGTGTGTGTGTGTGTGTGTGTGTGTGTGTGTGTGTGTGTGTGTGTGTGTGTGTGTGTGTGTGTGTGTGTGTGTGTGTGTGTGTGTGTGTGTGTGTGTGTGTGTGTGTGTGTGTGTGTGTGTGTGTGTGTGTGTGTGTGTGTGTGTGTGTGTGTGTGTGTGTGTGTGTGTGTGTGTGTGTGTGTGTGTGTGTGTGTGTGTGTGTGTGTGTGTGTGTGTGTGTGTGTGTGTGTGTGTGTGTGTGTGTGTGTGTGTGTGTGTGTGTGTGTGTGTGTGTGTGTGTGTGTGTGTGTGTGTGTGTGTGTGTGTGTGTGTGTGTGTGTGTGTGTGTGTGTGTGTGTGTGTGTGTGTGTGTGTGTGTGTGTGTGTGTGTGTGTGTGTGTGTGTGTGTGTGTGTGTGTGTGTGTGTGTGTGTGTGTGTGTGTGTGTGTGTGTGTGTGTGTGTGTGTGTGTGTGTGTGTGTGTGTGTGTGTG